>NW_026522046.1:20770000-23332500 GCF_021234435.1 Artibeus jamaicensis | reverse complement strand
TATAAATCTATCTTTACATATATGAGTCTAGCTCTTTTAATATTTTGTGTGACTGGAAGAGTTACCTTCATTCCATAAAAACTAGTGACTCTCTTCCAAACATTTGGGTTCGGCCATAGTATTTACCTTCAAATCGGCTTGTCAAAATATTGCAGGAAAAGCAATTATATTGAATTTCTATCTGTAACAATAAAAAAATAGCACGCCATTATTACACATTTTCTACCATTAAGCTCTCTATTATATTTTGTTTCAATGGTTTCCATTTTTCTGAAACATTTTTCTAAGAACTTCAAGAGAATACATGAAAATAACATTATAGTTTACCTTTCAATTTTTGGTGTTATAAAAGAAATTGACTCAAGGTCTTAAATTTCACTCTAATCTGTAGGTAATTAAAGCATGTTTCCTATCATGAAGCTAAGCTATAACACTTTCATAGTGTTATAAATTTGATGATAGGATAGGATAAGGAGAGAATTTAAGGAAGGAAGAGAGAGCAATTGCTCCATTTCATTCTGAAATTTAAAAAATCCAATTTTTGTATTTTGAAAATCTCAAACTTTAAAAAAAGTTGCAAGTACAAAGAACTTGTCTCCTGGAGCATTTGAGCGAAGTTGCTAACAGGTGTTTTATCCTCCCCAAATAGTTGTGTATTTTGCAAAACATTTTTCCACATATTGCAATAAAATCATCACAGTCAGAATAATAGCTTTGATACATGATACCACCTAATTCTCAGACCCTGTTCAACTTTCAGTAATCATCCCAACACTATCTTTTATAACAAAATGATGTAGCCCAGAACAAGTGTATAATTCTTTGATACATCATCTTTCTATTACATTGTGACCTTGGTACTTTTGAAGTGTATAGCCAGTTATTTTGTACCATGTCCTGAATTTTGGGTTTGTCTGACTTTGCGTCATAATTAGATGCTGGCTATACCTTTGGCAGGAGTACTTTTAGATGTGATACTGTAGTTTTTTCATTGCATCTATCAAGTGTGCACAATTTCATTTTGTCCAACTACCAATTATATTCACTTTGATCATTTGCTCACAGTGGCATCTGCCAGACTGCTCCTCTGTAAAATTAGTCCCCTCCTTTGCAATTAATATATATTTTGTAGTTAGGTACTTTGCAGCTCTTCAGGGTGGGACAAAAGTAGGTTTATACTCATTTGTATGGAAAAATAATACAATAATTAATAACTAACAATACAAGAATAAACTGTGTTTTATGTACATGTTATTGTAAACCTATTTTGCTCCATGCTGCGTATATAGTATATGTAGGTGCTATATATATTTACATATACATATGTATATATCTTCTCATCAAGTTCTCAAATGATTTCCTATTTTTATCCAGATGTTTATAATCTGTTATCATCATATATTTTGTGATAAAAATTTACCCAATTTGGCCAATGGAAGCTCCTTCAAGTTGGAATTTTTGGGTACTTTTGACACGTCCCTATAATTTCTGGAGTACTTTACTGCTTTTTGGCACAACACACTAGTTCTTTTTTTTTTTTTTAAGATTTATTTATTTATCATTAGAGGGGAAGGGAAGGAGAGAGGGAGAGAAATAATCAATGTATGGTTGCCTCTTGTGTGTCCCTTGCTGGGAACTGGCCTGCAACCCAGGCATGTGCCCTGACTGGGAATTGAACTGCAATACTCTGGTTCACAGGCCCATGCTCTATCCACTGAGCTACACCAGCCAGGCTACACTAGTTCTTTTTGTATTTGCTACATTCCAACCTTGGCATCAGTCTTATTCCTGAGGGTCTCTCATTGCTTTTAGTTGAAAATGGCATTTAAATACCAAGATATTTATTGCTTTTGGAGTATCATTGCTGACAGAGCTGGATAGTGAAGAATAAACACACATGCATACATTATATGCTTGCACACATATGCACACAGACATACATACACATATTTAAACCTGTATTTTCCTCTATATTACTGTATATTAACAGCCCCAAGTCCCCACCAATATATCCAATTCCAATTTTACACTGAAGGGCTTATTCTAAATATCTCTTTTTCTATATTTGTAACTGTCTTTTCCAACAAAGAGAACCTTGTTTTCATTATGTTTAATACCTTGACTAATTGGATTGACCTTGCGTGTAACCCATCTCTGGTCTCCACCATTATACCCTCCTGTGGACAGATCCCTCTCCACCAGCTGTGATGCTAGAGGGCCATCCCAACCAGCCTGTGCTCTGACACTCACCGCCAGTTCACCCCTCCCACTTTAATTAAGTGCCTTTCTCACCATGTTTTGGCTCTGACACCTCGAGACTTTTTTGGATATTCTCTTCAGTCTTTTAAATGAAGTACTCGGCCACCCTCCTGGGCAAAATCCTTCCTTTGGCCCTTTTGGGCTCTGACAGTCCACTCTGAGGCTCTGACTAGAATTGTAAACCCTGCTTCATGTCACTGTGACCACAGCCCTCCCCCAGCTCCCTCCCCCTCCTCTCTGGGCGGGTGTCTGCTTTGCTTGGCCCCATCTAGTGGCCTGGCTTTACGTTCTTTCTGAAGGAAAATAAGGAAGAAAAGGAAAAGGCTTGCATTGTT
This sequence comes from Artibeus jamaicensis, assembly GCF_021234435.1. NCBI lineage: Eukaryota > Metazoa > Chordata > Mammalia > Chiroptera > Phyllostomidae > Artibeus > Artibeus jamaicensis. The sequence goes on along the minus strand of NW_026522046.1, from coordinate 23,329,906 downwards.
TTTATTTTACTTATACATGTTTAGTATATTTCCTTTTCCCAGTGGAAGCCTTGGAATATTTACAAGAAAATAAGCAATTGTGGAACCTTCTGCTATGTAATTGCAATATAGTGCTTTTTTTATATAGTCGGTATATCATTTGAAAAGAAACAAAATTAAACAAAAGACCTCCTATTGTATCAGGAACCACCTTTTCCCCTGAAAATGATGCACAAATAGTATACAATTGACATCAAGTACAAACTTGATGTTTGACTTTAATCTTACTTTGGTCTTCAAAAATTTCTAAACTGTCCCATGTCAAGTCATCCATCTCAACAAAGGTACTAATAAGGAAATTTGAGAAAGAAGAAAAAAACTTTTCAAAGTAGCCCAAACAAATAACAAAATACACTTAGATCCTTACAATTTCACAAGATTAGAAGAGAATCATATGTATAACTCCCAGTCTTTTATTCTCTAACTGTGAACTTGAGTTTGTCCATTGGATTTAATATTAAAATGCAGAAGGAAATGAGAGGACTTTAAAATACAGTTAAAATATTCAGGAAAAGGTAACTAAAAATTAAACAACTAATACTAAAAATAATTGCATATCACAAACAAGATTTAACAAGTGTTAGATAAATCTTGATTGAAAATGTCTTTGCTAGTCATTAGTTCTTGATAGTTTTAATAATATATTTGTGCATTCATGAATACACTTAAAGTTTTTCATGGCTGTTGAGTTTCATGTACCTGAACTTCAAAATAAAATGAAGGCCTGAGTCAACTTTGTTGTCAGTGACTCTAAGAGTTACCATAGCAACTCTACCATGTGATATATGTGGCTGATCTTGAAGTATATGTGATTTCCTCCTGGAGTCCCCTTTGTTTTTTTATTTATCTCCTCTAAGTCTAAAAGCATGTTGTAAAAATTATTTTAATTTTCATGAAGATAAAAATAGCAGGTACAGATTGTTACTTTAAGATGCTATTGTATTTTTCAGTAAATTATAAACTGTCATTTTTTTCATTTCAGTGATTATAATTTCTAAGATCAGTGGATTTCCGGCATATATGTGGTTGTGTTCTTATGATGGGATATTATCTGCATTGTATAATTTAGATTCTGGTTGCTTTGGCAACAAAATGCTTGCTTTAAATTTAGAAACTCATTTATTTTCTGTCACTTTATCCTTTACTGTTAAGGAGAAAAGCTGTTTTCTGTTAAACAAAAAATAAAAAGAGATACAATTATACCGGGTGAATCGACAGGATTTGCTCTTTGTTCCAGTTTAAGCTAAGGGGAGAAGGAACGGCGAATTCTGGCAGAAATTAAAAGACTCTCATTCAGAGGTAGGCTCTGCACTAGAGAAGTGAATACAGTGAGAAACCAAATGGCATGGGAATTTGATGAGTGGCATCTATTAAACTTGCTTTAACAGAGTGGAGCTTCAAGAATATATGGAAGTGGCCTAGAGGGGCCTTTGTTACTGTTTCCTCATAGAAAAAAGTTAGTCTTTGCAGGAATCTCTCACTTCTGAAAGCACAGTTTTCAAACTGTTAAAGGCGCTAGCTGGCCAGCTCAGTTGGTTAGAGCATTTATCACGATAAACCAGGATTGTGGGTTGTGGGTTTCATCCCTGGTCGTGGCACATAAAAGCAACAACCAATGAATGTATAAACAAGTGCAACAATGAAATGATGTTTCTCTGTCTCTCACATCAGTGAATAAAAATAATTTAAAAAAATGGTCTTGTACAAACAGATAACCTACATGGATAAAAATTTTATTTAACTTGTTAGTGAGGTAACAAGCATGATGACAAGAATTGATTTGAAGATGCTTTGAGGAACTGGGATTTAGAGTCAGTGAGGAAAGGAATGGTAAAATAAGGTTTATATCCAAAGGAAAATGCAACCATAAACATGGGAGTTATTTTCTCTACCAGGCAAGGGAAAAAGATCACCCCTTATCAGTTTCATATAAACTAACTCCTGACTTTATAGGGTTGTAAAATGCTTAGGCCTGAATCACTTATGGGTAGTATGTAACACAATGTTATATATCTTCAAAAGAGTAAAAATAATTAAGGTAGGTTATTAAAAGTACTCTATTATAATATTATGAAAGTATTGTCTTCATTCTGCCTTATTTCCAGCTTTTGGATAATTTTTCCTGTAATGTTATTTTTATGACTTAATGCTTTCAAATATGAAATGTAGTTGAATGTGTCACTTGGAGAAACAGGTTATAACAAAAATAAAAATAATGTTGAAGTTCTTAGATCTTTTGGAAGATCTCTCAGGTATTGGAGAGCAATCATAGTCTCACGTCATAAGATGGATAGATTCCACTTTATCCTTACTTTCTAAGGCTTCTTCTACAGAACCTCTCATAGTAGATCAGTTTGCTTTGGCTACCGTATAGTCATAGAACTTGAATACAAAATCTGGAAGAGATATTAGCAAATACCTGTTTACTTTAGAAAACTGAGGTCCAGAAATTTGCAAATTGCCTAAGATCTCATAACAAGTTGGTGACTAAATGGTTATCTCCTAATAACTAGCAATACATCATTCTCCTATTAACTCATTTATCAATTTTAATACCATAAATAAATGCCCTGTGAAACATGCACCTCCTAGGGAACTAACAGAGTAATTGAGCAGAATGGTGATCTTAGAACAAAATAGCCTCAGTGTATAGTTCTATTTATTTCCAAATTTGAATTGTCTGCTTCCAGTAGTTTCTAAAGACAATGGTGGATTTCTTAGCAGAAATCCATGGTCGTTTAGATACAATCTTTTTCACTACAGGTGCCTTCAAAAGAGGAATTTTCCTGTGCATTTGGGGTAATAATAAATACTCATATGTTAAAATATTTGAGTATTTATTGATTATAATGATAAATAGTCATGTTAAGAATAGCTAAAGGTGACAGTTTTGAATTTCTAGCAGCCATCTATTGCACGGAAGGATAGATGGTAGAAAGCACAAAAAAGATAACTGAATACATTCCAAGGTGGGAGGGGATGATGGGAGAGAAAAGGGAAGGGTTGTCAGGAACATGTGTAAAGGACACATGGACAAAGCTGAAGAGGGGTAAGATTTAGTGTGGGAGGTGGGGATGGCTGGCATAAGGAGGATTGATGGGGGAAAAATGGAGACAACTGTACTTGAACAACAATAAGCAATAAAATAAATAAATAAATATGAAAAATTACAACATAAAAGTCACTATTTTTAGGAAAAAATGAAATTTTCTTTATCTTAATATTTTGGCTCCTGTTAGATGATAGATATAAGCCAAAGTTATTATTTCATAATCCCACAGCTTTAAAATTCTACAACTGTAGGTTCAAATTACTGTATTTAATTAGAAATAAGATAGCACATTTGTGTTACATGATGCATGTGCTCAAAAGCATGTATACATTATACTGAAGACAAAGTGCAATGAGTGTCACAGTACATTGTATAAATCAAATGAGTCTGACTTTAAGTTCCCATTTCATCGGGTTGATGACAAATTCCATCCCAGTTACTACTGGGCGTCTCTCTCTCCCCTGCTCCAACTCCAGGCTTTGTGGCTGTTGGGGGAGGGTGTAATGCCGAGTGAGGTATTTCAGTCACTGCGGGTTTGATGATCAAATGTTGTCTCATGAAGGTAACATTGCTGAGACTGAAGTTTTTGTATCTAACATTCAGTCTCCCTAGTATTTGCTTTTGAGATGCAGCCAGTTCTCATCTCTAGGAAGGCAGAAGCTTGGTGTGATATTGTACTTCCAAAACAATCTTCTTTCCTTAATCTAGGGACTGTCTAAACACTTCTCTTCACCTCAGGTGCAATAGGGTGCATTTCTTCCCTCTCTGGGATAATCTGGTATACTTCCCTTAATAAACCTAGGTTTCCCAAAACAAAAGAATAGAGACTGTCTTTCAGACAGCTAAAGAGTTTAAACCTGGCTAATTTTTAAAATTGGAAGAGAAGAAAGAAATATAAGGAGAAGCACTCAATAAATTACTCAATAAATCACCTTTCCATAATAACTTTAAAAATATCTAAAACTCAAAAATATTTTAGAGTATTTAAACTCAAAGAATATTTAAAACCAAAGAATATTAATGTAGAATATTGATGTTACTATAGCAAAACAGGAGTCATAGATTAGTCTTTCTTTTTTTCCCCTTTTTTTCCTTCCTTTCTTCCTTCCTTTCTTTATTTCTTTCTTTCCTCTCTTTCTCTCTTTTTCCACCAAAACTAATTTATTCACTTTTAAAAATCATTTTAATTTTTAAATTATAATTGACAAACAATATTATATTAGTTTCAACTGTACACCCCAGTGATTAGACATTGTATATATAGCTTACTAAGTGATCATCCCAATAAGTCTCGTACTTATCCAACACCATCCATAGTTATTACAATATTATTGACTACATTCCCTATGCTGTACTTTACATCTTCATGACTATTTTGTTATACTCCTTAGTCCTTTCATTTTTCCCCCATCCCCGTAACCCCCTTCTATCAGGCAGCCATCAAAATGTTCTCTGTATGTATGAGTCTAATTCTTTCCTGCTTATTTGTTTTGAATTTTTTAGATTCAATTGTTGCTAAATATGTACTTATTGCCACCAAATTATTAATATTTTTGATGGTCTTCTTCCTAAAGAAGATCCTTTAACATTTCATATAATACTAATTTGGTGGTGTGAAACTCCTTTAGCTTTTTCTTGTCTGGAAAGCTCTTTACATCTTTATGTGTCCTTTGATTCTACGTGATGACTTTACTGGATCTTGGTTGCAGATCCTTGCTTTTCATCACTTTGAATATTTCTTGCCACTCCCTTCTGGCCTGAAAAGTTTCTGCTGAGAAATCAGCTGACAATTTTATGGGAGTTCCCTTGTAAGTAACTAACTGCTTTTCTTTTGCTGCTCTTAAGAATATCTCTTTGTCTTTAACATTTTACATTTTAATTATGATGTGTCTTGGTGAGGGCCTTTTTGTGTTTATCTTGTTTGGGGCTCTCTGTACTTCCTGGATTTGCATGTCTATTTCCTTCACTGGGTTAAGAAAGTTTTTTTTCAAATAGTTTTTAATTTCTTGCTCTCTCTCTTCACCTTCTGGCACCCCTATGATGCAAATGTTGGACACCTGAGTTGTCCTAGAGTCTCTGTACACTATCTCTATTTTTATAGATTTGTTTTTCTTTTTACTTTTCTGACAGGTGTGTTTTGCTTCCTTATATTTCAAATTACTAATTTGATTTTCAACTCCATCTGCTCTATTGTTGATTTCCTGTAATTATTTTTTATTACAGTTAGTATATCCTTCACTTATGACATTTTGATATTTCTATTTTTTAAAGATTTTATTTATTTATTTTTAGAGAGAGGGGAAAGGAAGGAGAAAGAGAGGGAGAGAAACATCAATGTGTGTTTACCTCTCGCACACCCCCTACTAGAGACCTGGCCCACAGCCCAGACATGTGCTCTGACTGGGAATCAAACCAATAACCCTTTGGTTCACAGGCCTGCACTCAGTCCACTGACCTATACCAGCCAGGGCTATTTTTTTTTTGTGCTTCTGAAGTTCTTACTAAGTTCCTTGGGCATCCTTATAACCATTGTTTTGAACTCTGTATCTGGTAGTTTGTTTGCCTCCATTTCATTTCATTCTTTTTTTGGAGATTTCTCCTATAATTTCATTTGGAATCTATTTCTATGTTTCCACATTTTGAGTTCTTCTTGTGTTTGTTTCTATTTATTAAATAGAACTGTTGTGTCTCCTAAACTTGGTAAAGTGGCCTGTGCAGTAGGTGTCCTGTAGGGCCCAGTGATGTAGCCTCCCTAGTTACCTGAGCTGCTCCAGGTGCACCCCTGTGTGAACTGTGTGCATTATCCTTTTGTGGTTTAGCCTTTATGGCTGTTGGCATCACTGGGAGAAATTAACCCTCAGGCCGATTGGTTAGGGGAACCAGATGCAACTATAGCAGAGGAGCTACAGTGTTGGAATCAACCCTACAAAGCGTACTTGCTTTAGTGGGGATTTGTTGCTCCTGAGTCTGTGCTTTTACTGTGCACCTCATAGTGGTGGTAGAATTGTAATACAGCATGGTCTGAAGCTGTCCACTAGGTCCACTGGCTCTTAGGCCTCCCAGGAGGTACAGGGTCAGCCACCACCTGTGCCCTACTTGGGACACCTGGCACAAGCTACAGAGTGATCTGCAAAGTGCTACTACTTGTGCTGGGCTTAGAGGGGCCCAGGAGAAGCCAAGCTGTGAACAAAGGCTAGGTGCCACTAGTGCCAGGCCTGGGGTCACTTAGTAACAGGTATGGGTTACACACAGGCCAGATGCTGCTTGTTTGAAAGATTTTAGAAAAGTCCATAGCATGAGGCAACAAAGATTATTTCTATGGACATGCCACTGGAAACAGCTTGTGTGAGCCCTCAAATTTGGTTGGGCAGGGTCTCAGGGAATCACCAGGGTGGAGCAAACCCTGTGCACTAGGTTGATGGAGACTCAGATATGGTACCTGCCTGCTGTTTCTGTTGAGGGAGGGCTCATCAAAGGAACAATGGCCTCTGGCAGTACTTTTTTCTGGGAGAAAGCTGCCTTCCCTTGCTCTTGCTTTTGCTCTGATGCCAGACAATTCGGTTCCTCCCTGTACAGCCCTGGTGCTTTTTGAGGTGCTATCAGAGTGCTGGAGCTCAGAGGAAGTGAGTCAGAGGCAGCCCTTTAAGAGGAACTGCCTGGGACTTTAGAAGTACACTCTGTCTCATTCAGGCTTAATTCTCATTGGTTTTTATAGGCAGAAATTATGGGGCCTTCTCTTCCTGGCACTGGAACCCTAGGCTTGGGTGCCTGGTGTGGGACTGAGATGCCTTGGATCTCAGAGTGGATCTCTGCAGCTGAGATTGCCCATTTTTACCTGACCCTTGTAGGTGTGGGACCAGTCTGTTTCATGTCTCTGCCTTTCTACTAATTTTGATGTGGCTTCTTTAATTCCCTAGTTGTAGAACTTCTATTCAGCCAGCTTTCAGGAGATTCTGAATGATGGTTATCCTGTAGTTTAGTTGTAATTTGTATATGGCTGTGGGAGGATATGAGTACCATGTTTACCTATGCCGCCATCTTGACCAGAAGGTTTCAAAAATAATATAAATTAGTAATACCCAAATAACTCAGGAATTAATTTACACTACTGTCAAAACTTTGACATGGAAGAAAATTTCAGTGCTTACCTTCTTTCTGAGTGCTATACCTTTGTATGATTTTACTACCTTTATCTTATTCATTGAGCATGATTATGTTTTGACCATGCTAAAATGGTAAAGGATGATTTTGATTATGTCTTTACATTATTGACTTATACCTTCTGGGTCCCATCATTATTTCAGAAAATTGGAGTATTTCTATGCTTGAGATATGGGAAGAAAACCCAAATCCCCTTAAAATATTTATGGACAATTTTTACTCTATCTATCCAGCTTTTCATATTTATCCAAGAGGTTGCCTCAAAGCCTCTTCCCACTATAAACAGCTGTTTTATTTTAGCTTTATTTTTCATAATTTTATCCAAATATGGCAGAACCAACTCCTCTGTCTTTGTCACCTGTCTTTTTATGTCTTTCTTTACCTGATACAGGAAGTCAAGATATATTTGACCTAAGTTTCCTTTATCTTTCCTAAAGCTGCCTGTAAAATCATCTAGTTTTACTGCTTATATTCACCTCACTTCTTTTTGCATTCAATCTTTACATAAATTACTTTTAAAAACAAGTTTATATGACAGTTTTTACTCTGTTGCAACATTAAAACTGGGTGATAAAGAACTCTGTGCTAGAATGTTTACATATTATAGAATTTCTGCATATGAACACCAAAGAGAAATGAGCTGGTTTTCAACTGATGTATTATAATCAGCAAATCATCTGCATCCCTCTATCATGAAAGATAAATTTTAATATATTCTTGAAAACATTTTAGCAATATTATTACCGAAGAATGGGGAAAATTGTGTTTGTATGTGAAATTATTTTATGCAAGCAATGAGGTTCTTCTATACTGAAATACTTAGTTTATTTAAATATTGGCTTCATGTCCATTTTCTGGTTTGCATTTAATAAACTCTATAGAGATGTTCTAATTATACTGGAATTAAAGAACTGATCTGCACTGATTCACATTTAGACCTATGCTAAGCTCTTCATTTTCTTAATTAGAATCAGACCTTGTATTTTAACTGAGATTTTTAGGTACCTTGATTTTCAGCCTCAAGTTCCATTTCTCCTTTAAGGATTTTTACTTACTCTGTACTGCTTCCAAAACTGATTCTTGGAGGTTTTGACTTCTATTTCTTTGCACACTAAAAAAAATCAAGCTTCTCCATTTCTCTTTTTGAAGTATTACCCATCTTTTATAATTCAACTGGCATTCTGTTTCCATCCAGCATCTCAGTATCTCAGCCGGGATGCCAGCTCTACCCCTTTGAATCCTTACAGCATTTTTGGTTTCTCTTCTGTGCTCACTTAGTTTGAAGTTATTTGAGTACAAGTAATATCTCTGTCAATAGATTATAAGAGTCTTGATGGAATAGACAGTCTATTATGTATTTTGGAACAGATCTTATTCCAGTTCTATGATTATAATAGTCATTCAGTATTTATTTGTTGACTATAGCTATTGCCTTTAAGAGTATTTGTAGTCTAATAGGAGACCCAAATACATAATCAAAACAAGGATAAATAAAAGTGGGTTAAGACTGAATGGAAAAAAGTTTTCTACTATTTCTTAGAATGATAGCAGCTTTTGCCATTTATCTATATTCTGTTGACGTTGACTTTTTTCCTCATATTTTTCCTACCTTAGGAAAGAAGTATATTGAAAAGGTCAAGGGCAAGGAGTCAATGTCTTATTATCAGCGTCTAAATGATATCAGTATGTGCTCATGGAAATATTTTCAGGAATATAACATCTCCAGGTTAGTAGGGACTTCAATGGCAAAATTTGTGCACTCTAATTAAGTTATTAACTGAATGTGTTGAGAAGTGATCATTTAAAACAAGATTTCAAAAATACCATAGTTTTTTCCACAAGAGAGAGTTTTTACCTAGAGATCATGGATCTTTGATCACAGGGTAGTAAATGTTCCATCCAGGAAGATGGATTGACTAAGCATAGAAATGTGCCATTTACTTGTCTTTCTATGTGCTCTGGCACAGCTACCACATTTCAAGCTGAATGTGGCATATTTTTAGGAGGTTCAAGGGTAAACCTTCCTGTGGATGATCATATACAGGCAGGTGGGCAGATGGCTTATTGGATGAGTATCACAGTGGTTGTTTTTTGTTTTGATGTGTTAGGGAAAGGCTTTGAATATAAACTGCCATCAGCCAAAAGTTAGAAAAGCTTCATTTTCACATTTATTCTCTGTGATTTTCTTAGTTGACAGTGAGCTCACAGTGCTGAACTCACTCTTGCTAGCATATAATTTTCTTCTTCAATACTAAATTCCATTGGGTTGAGGATGAACAGGTGGAAACAATTATTTCTATTTGTAAAATGTTTTACAACTCAAAAGGGGAAATATTTTTAAAAGCATTTTTTTCTGTTATTTTCAAAATCCTGGCAAGTTAGGAAAGGCAGGGAGAGCTACTTCTTTTATATATCAAGAAATTGAAGCCCAGACACTTATGTGAACTGTTTAAGATAAGAACCATCAGGTGAAAAAAATGGGAAGGGAACCACCAACATGGACACATTTTTATTCCTTCCTGCTTACACTAGAACATAAACTGCACCAGGACAGAAATCATATCTAACTTTTTTTCCCCTCCCATTTTTCCCCCTTAAATTCCCTCCCCTCTTCCCTCTGGTCACTGTCCCCCTGTTCTCTATTTCAGTGTATTTGTTTTTATTTTGCTTGCTTGTCTGTTTTGTCGTTTAGCTTCCTGTTAAAGGTGAGATCATATGGTATTTGTCTTTCAACACCTGGATTATTTCACTCAGCATAATGCTTTCCAGTTCCATCCATGTTGTTGCAAAGGTGTAACTAACTTTTTAAGATGTGGTACCAGCAACCCTGATTTTTAATAGTTGTGTATTGAATTAATGAATAAATTAATTCTTACCCACTATTTAAAATGTCTGGACAGAATTAACCATTTATTCGTATTTGTTCCACATACAATATTTTCCTCTCATTTTCTTCCTCTATTTCTTCCCACCTTCCTCCTTCCCTCCCACCCACCCTTTCTCTTCCTTCCTCTCTCTTTTCCCTTCCCTCCTTTGCTTCTCTCTCTCTACTTCGTTCATTCTTTCTTACACTTTATTTTTAAAGACAAGAGCTTAATTTCTGAGTGCCCCAAATTTAGCACAGCATCACATACAAAATGTATTTAATGTTAATTAAACTAGGAAGCAAAGAAATCTTGTAACATGCTCATTGTGCTTCACACTGGAAAATACTGTGTCCTAAGCAAATTTAATTTCTAATCATCTGCATTTATTTAATAACTGTCACTCCTTCTGTAGAGTGTGCTGCCACAGATTTCAGAGCTCTTTATTATAAACTGACACAGATGACATTGGGATGGATGCTACTTTAACAGCAACATCCCGAAGGTCATCGAGGCGCCCTTTCCCCACACATCCTTCTCTGCTTTCTCTTCCAGAAACTCAGGTGGGTTTCTGCCCCTTGGATCATCTCTCAGATCAGTATCCAGTGGCCTGAGAGGGTGAAACAATCTGCCCATCCTGTGGCTATAATATTTGCTAGAGAACTATTCAAAGGACACCATGAGCTGTGACAAACCAAATCTTATTTAGGAAAGTAATTATGACTCATCTTGTTGGTGATTGTTAAGTATTGAAACAATCTTCCTTTTGACATTTGTTTTTTCTCTGAATTCCTAAGGTAACTTATTGTCTTCACCACACATTTAGCATTTATTTGCTGCTTTAAAAGTCATTTAACTTTTCCCACATTTTCTTTTTTGTTGTTCTTCTCAATTGTAATTTAGTTAGAAGCAGAAACAGTATCCTCGACAGTGGAGGAAATGAAATAGATTGGGAAAATAAGGCATTTTAGGTCACAGGTAGCATTAAATTCTGTTTTCTCCAATGACCAGTTGCTTGAATTTATGCATGTTATTATTTTCAAGTAAGAAAAATAATTTAAATCCTACAAGATTTTTGTGTGATTCAACTATCTATTTTAAATTTAAAGATGACCTCAAAACAAAGGGGAAGTACATCTCTAAATAACTTGCTCCTGTGTGTGTGTGTGTTAATTTCTATATGAGCAACAACTAGTTTGCAATCATGAGGAAGGGAAAGGTGACCTCACATGAATGAAATCATAGAAACTATGGAGGTGAGTCTCTGATCTTCCATGGTACCTGGTCCATACAGAAAAGCAAAGCAGTGATAAGTTTTATAATTTCAGGAGAGGTGAAGATGTGGAACATGTCCAGACCAGTATTTGAGTAATGCCTCTCTTGGTGAAAAGCCAGCTTACACCAGAACAGGGCAGCCCATGGTAATCCTGATGGTGGTCACTGTAGTGGGGACACACGTGGGGGAGGCAGAAGAAGCTCTGCAGGTAGCCTGGGAAGGAGGTGGTGACATGAAGAAGTCTCTGGAACAGCCAGAAGAGCTCTTGAAGCCACCCACCTGTTCATAAGGGAATATTCTGTTAGTAAACAACAGAAGAAAATGACCAAGGGTAAATTGAATGCAGAATATTTTTTCACATAATAAAAATTTCATAGTAGGCAGTCAAGGGTTGGTGCAGAAGTTCGAAGTGTCGCCAGGTAACTAAGTATCATCTGTCTTTCCAACCAGACCTTCCTGGTGGGTTTTCTTTTTTCCTTTGGTTTCAGGATGACTTTTGAGCCTGTAGACCTTGCATTAAGGTTCTGGAAAGGTAGAATGTAGAAATGCCAAATTCGTTCTTCTCCAAATGACTCCCCTCTCCGCCCCTCTTCTCTTCTCTTCTCTCCCCCCATTCCCTCCCTACCCCCCCTTCCCCCCTCTCCCCTCCCCTCCCCTCCCCTCACCTTCCCTCCACTCCCTCCCCTCCCCCTCCTCTCCTCTCCTCTCCTCTCTTCTGTCTTGATTCAGGAAGGAAAGACCTTTTTAGATACATTCACTTAGAAACTGCCCAGGACTGTCATGTGACTACTCTTGAGTGAAAATAAAATTAAATGTTTAGCTTTCCAGGCTCTCTAAGACAGGGCTGCAAGAGAGACACTGGTGGAAACAAGTGCACCATTTTGCCACACAGCCCAAACGTCACTGATCTTCACAGAACACAGCACTACATGTGAGCTGATGTGGGTAAAAGTAAGTTTCTACTCGTGGTACTGGTATAAAATGCAAAATGAAAAAAAATATTTTCATTGCCATCAGAACTATTTTACCTGCATACATCCTTTGATTTGCTGATTAATGACTCAGTAGATGTTCTTCCTCTTTTTCTATGGTTTAAGGCATAAAACCGCTGATACAGTACCTTCTACATGGCAAATATTCAAAAAATACCAGCTGTCCTTTTCTTTATTATTATGATCCTGATATCCTAATCTATTTAGTGTTCTTGTGGTGACTAATAACACAAGCACACTAAATTAGGGAAAAGTGAGGTTACCCCTGTTTTATCTTTACAAATCCTTTCTTTTTCCATCTCTGCTTCACTATGGACCAGCTTTCTCTGCACATTGATTTCTAACCTGGTTTCCAACCAGGTTTCTATTGCATGACGCTTTCCTAGGATGTAGTTTAAATCATATCAGTACAATAAAACTAATACGATCTTTTTCATCTTCATGTATAATATGAATGTGAACATTTTTAAAAGCACGAAGTTTTATACAAATGTCTGTTAGGTGTTCTGCCTGCCTCTCACTACCTGTTCTTCTTCTCCTCCTAGAAACAACCTCTATTGTTAGTTGGGTGTATTGTCAATGAGGTAAAAGTCAATAAGGTGTGTAGCACTTCACTATCCCTTGTAATCAAGGCTCAGCCACAGGACAAATTTGAGCCAAAGAGTTTTCAGTGAGCATACTGTGTGACTTTTGGAACAATCTCCTTAAAGAAAAGAGGAGGGCCCTCTGAGACCTGGAATAAGGATATGGTACCTGGAGTTCTGGCACCCATTTTGGACTAAGGAAATGGAGTCTTCACCTAAGGGGTGTGGGAAAGAGACCTGGCAGGGAAGACAGTTGCTGAGGAACTGGTGGAGCTCCGATTTCAGATCATATTTATAAAATAAAAGGGTATTGTTATTTAAGTCCAGCTGGAAATTCTCATTACCAATCAGACTGACAGCCTAATAAGTAGTAGCGAAATTATAGGATGGTCAGCATCTAAACTCTGAAGCTGGAGAGTTTTTCTCTGAGGCAGGAGCAGCTGGTGTTATTGCAATCGGACATTGATAGTGATGAGTGGTGTATAATGATAGTTTAAGACAAGATGCTCCAGCACAGTGAAAAGAAATTCTCTAAATGTGAATCTGTTGGCACAAAAATAAAAACTTATAAACTCAACCTGTATGGCTGAGTGAAAAGAAGTTAAAAATCTTGGCCTGTCATTAATCCTAGAGACAAACCATCAAGTTAGGACTGGTTGAGTATCGGATACTTTATTTTTAGATATGTTTATCTAGCACCATCACCATAATTGTAGAAGTAACATATAATTTAGAAAAGATTGGATTCTTGTATTTCTTATTCATTAAGGCTTATGTAATTTAAATATGTATTTTGCATAAAACACTTTGCATAAATACCTTTATTTTTAAATCCTCTAAAGCTTTATATCTTAAACATAAAATTTTTTTTATAAAAAAATAACAAAAAGAAGTAACATTTTGAAATGTAGTAGTCAAGTGTGTTTTAAATGTGTCAAAATATTATTTTATTTTTAATTGAACTGACATATTCTTCAACCACTGACTTGAAAGTTTCTACAGCTCCACATCTCGGGGGTTTCTTTATATTTACACATGCACGATATAGTTATTAAATATATACATAAGGGTGCAAGGAAAGGCTTGACTTGTGAAAATACTATTAAGTTATTTTTCATAAGCTTCTTGATTCATGATCACCTTGGCCGAACTACTTAAGAATATTTCAGTGTTTCGGGAGGAAGGACCCCACGACTGATATCCTGTTCGAGTCCCCCATGTGGGACTTGAGCATCATGCTGGCACTAATAACTGCAGACGTGCTATTTATTAAGAAGGAATATAAACATTTTACTGCCAGGAATATTGTATTTTGCTTTTATTATTCAGGGAATGTCTGTGTGTGTGTGTGTGTGTGTGTGTGTGTGTGTGTGTGTGTGTGTAATGGTTGTCTTGTTCTCTCTACAATAATATGTGGCTCTAATTGTTTCATTTAATAAATATTTATTGAGCACTCACAATGAATTGGACAGTATCCCAGGTGCTCAAGGTAGAGTAATGCACAAAATAAAATGATCACTGCTATGGAATTGACAGAAAAGCATGATTTTTGTGAAAACAGTCATAAATCTACCAGTTTAAGCTATGTAAAGTGACTTCAGTCTATTCCTCAGTATTTGTGATCCAATAAAATTGTGCTGAATAAAGTGTTCAATAAATGAATAAAGGGCTCATTTGCAACTCTGACTATATAATTAACCCCTGAGCAACAAGACAAAAACATTTTAAATGGGTTTGGTTAGAATGAGATAATCAGATATATCTGGTTAAAAATAAGAGAAATTCAATTCATACTAAAAGACAAAAGAGATTTGGTCAGATTCCAACCAAGTAAACAGTGGAAGATGGCAGCTTGGCCCAAGGCAGGGTTAATAATAAAAATAAGTAACTATCTGAGTGGTACAGAGGCTGTCCAGCTAGTAGTATGGAGGTGTACTCAATCAGATTAGAACTGAGCCACCAACACTTGGTGAGCAGTACTGAATATTAGTTAGTTAGCCCAGTCTCTAGTGATGAGTGGACATAGGGCCGTAGAGTTTGATGGGACTGTTTTTCCTCTTACCTTTCCTTTTTTCTTTGTTCTCTAATTCTTCCCCCGTTGAAGACAGGCTCAATCCCTATAGCTACTGATGAATGAAGAAGTTCACATATAAAAATTATCATTGGCCCTGGCTGGTGTGGCTCAGTGGATTGAGTGCAGGCCTGTGAAGCAAAGGGTCGCCGGTTCGATTCCCAGTCAGGACGCATGCCTGGGTTGAGGGCCAGGTCCCCAGTGGGGGACACATGAGAAGCAAGCACACATTGATGTTTCTCTCTCTCTTTTTCTCCTTCCTGTCCCCTCTCTCTAAAAATAAATAAATATATTTTAAAAAATTATCATTGGATAGAGACTGATTTTCATTTTTTAAATGAATTTATTGGGTTGACATTGATTAATAACATTATATAAATTTCAAGTGTATAATTCTATAATGCATCATCTGTATATTACATTGTGTATTCATTACCCAGAGTCTAGTCTGCTTCTATCACCATATATTTGATGCCCTTTACCCTCTTTATTCTTCCCTAACCCCCTTCCATTTTGGCAACCATCATACTGTTGTCTGTGTCAATGAGTTTGTTTGCTTATTTTGTTTGTTCATTTGTTGCTTTCAGTTATATCTCCCACATGTGAGTGAAATCATATATTCATGACTTTTTCTAAGTTATTTAACTTAGCATGATATTCTCAAGATCCATCCCTGTTGTTGCTAACGGCAGTAATTCATCTTTTCTTATGGCTGAGCAGTATTCTATTGCATAAAAGTGCCACGTCTTCTTTATCTATCTATCAAGTGATACTTCAGTGGTTTCCATGTTTTGGTCACAGTGAATGATGCTGCAGTGAACACAAGGATGTGTATATCTTGGCAAATAAATGTTTTCAAACTTTTCAGGCAGATGTGCTGAAGAGGGTTCGCTAGGTCATATGGTAGCTCTATTCTTAATGTTTTGAGGAAACTCCATACTGTTTTCTGTAGCAGCTGTACCCGTTTACATTCCCACCATCAGTGTAACAGGGTTCCTGTTCCTCCGCAACCTCTCCAACACTTGTTTCTTGTCTTATTGATAATAGCTTCCCCAGCAGGTATAAGGTGGTATCTCATTGTGATTTTGATTTGTATTTCTCTTATAGCTAGTGAGATTGATTACCTTTCATATATCTGTTGGCCATTTGTATGTCTTCATGGGAAAAGTGTTCAAGTCCTCTGTCATTCTTTGATCAGATTTTTGTTGTTGCTGTTGAGTTATGAGTTGTTTATGTATTTTGGATATTAGCTACTTATAGGGGGTATTGTTTGAAAATATCTTCTCCCATTTGGTTGGTTGCCTTTTTGTTTTGTTGGTGAATTATTTTGCTGTGAAGAAGCTTTACTGAAATACAAGATGCAAAATAATAAAATACATAGAAGAAAATTTTAGTGAAAATTTCCAGGAAAGGAAGTTTTGCTGAGCAGATGAAATAATAGGTGTCCATCACAATAAGTTTGCCATTAAAATTTTGATAATATGTTTTTCCAAAATATAAAAACTCTTTGCTTTAAAGAAGAGATATAAGAATAAAAATATTTGCTCTAGGAAATAGTTTATTTTGGCAGAAACAAACTTCATATCCGTTTGCTCCCCTGTACTTCCCAGCCTCCTTTGCAGTTATTTGGGCCATGTGACTAGTTTGGACTAGTGGGTTGCATATAAACATGTTTGTGTGACTCTGGGCTAAGTCATTTATAATCTAGGTACCACCTTCTCCATCTCTCTTGTCCCTTCTCTTGTCACGGGGATTCTGGAGTCCATGCTTTCCATATGGTATAGCTTCAGACTGGAAGAAGGCCACCTGTTGTATGTTGTTAGGCTGTACAATGGCAGCAGACTTCTACTTAAGTCTCTGAAATTCTGGGTTTTTCTATTGTGGTACCTCTCATTAAGTACCCTAACAAATAAACCTGTTTTAATTATGCTTTATTTGAAAAAAATGGGGACTTTGGACTTATGAAAATATAAATTAAAATCTACACTCTGTCATATAGTGTGGTGTGATCTTAGGCTAGTTCTTTAGTTTATTTGAGCTTTGATTTTCTTCTCAGAAAGATGAGGATGATAATGCTGCCTATATCATAAGGTTGCTGTAAACATTAGAAAAATTATGTATGTAGAAATCTTGCTAGGTGCCCACTATAATTATAGCTAGCATTTACATGAACCAAGCACAAAGAGGTAAATTATTTACTTATATTGACATATTTATCACTTAAAACAACCTTATGTTGTAGGCATTAGTATCATCACCCCCCATTTTAACTGAGGCACAGTGAGGTAGAGTTACCCTAGGTGATGCAGCGAAGTTTTGATGCTCAGCAGTGGGGTACCAGAGTTGGCTGTCTGGCTTCCTCTTACGGAAAATTTTAAAACTAAGTAATATTGATTCCTTGAGTATGGGTGAGGTAGAGATATAGGAAGGAAAGTAATTTTGGAATAAAATCCACATTTGAATCTTGCTTCTAGCATGTACTAAGTTACTCAAACTTTTTAGCCTCAGCTTCTTTATTTATAAAGTATCTAATATCAAAATTGTACTCATCTGACTAAGGGTTCATTGTAGTTATATATGATATATATAAAGAACCAGAAACATTCAATGTTAACAGTAGATGTTGCTTCCCTTCCTCTAGTTATTTTCTCATTATTGTAGTAAAAATACAGAATGCATCGGCTTTTCCCTGGAAGAATCTATCACATTAAGAAAAAATTCATGTATGGACTTTTACTGATTAAATACACATGTGTTAATATATAATGCTCATACCATTTCTGTTACAATCCTTACTCCATCCATGTTGTTGCATGTCTAAGCAGCCCTTTGGTTACTTTAACTAGTCAGCAGAAATACAAAAAATGCTAGAAACAATGAAAAGGAGGCAGCTTTCTATGATGGACAAGTAGTTCTTGAAGTAAAGTGCCTCCCTTTCTTGTCTCTGTGTTCTTGTTCTTTTATAGGATATGTGATTTTCTTTATAAAATGTGATACTGTTGCTTCAGTACTAAAAATATGATATAAACAAAAATTTAAGCTAGAAGGAATGTTCTACATTTTCTGGCCTAATGTAGCTAGCACAGGTGAGGAACAGGCCCAGCAACTTAATAATTGCCTAAGAAGCGACAGCTAGTTCTCACTCTAGCAACTCCCAGACTTTCTCTAGTCCTCTGATCCTCCAGAACAAAATTTCCCCTAAATTAGTAGCTATTTTAAGTGCTTCTTATGGGTAAACAAGGTGTTTTAAAGGTTAGAAATTTGTATATTTTAAGAGGGTGGAAGTCAAAGGCACCATACGGAATAATCATCCTACAGACTAGTTCAATATATTATCAAAATGCGTTAAATGCTGAAAAGGAGGCCTTCATTCAATACATGCATATAATGTGAAGCCAATCATCATTGCCTGTGTCTTTCATGGAGGCTGGAAAATTTTCTGTTCTAATCTCCAGTCCTTTAATTCTACCTTCTTATTTTACAGTAGTAGTTTTTAGTATTAACAGCTATATTGAGGTACTTTAATAGCACCCTCCGGTCAAAATGTCTAAGAATTCTTTCCTTCCAAAAACAGGTTCCCTTTGATCTGTCCTGCTTCCTTTTATCTGTCAATAAGATCTCATTGTTCTAGCTACCCCAGCTGGAAACCACAGTGCTGTCTTCCATGGCTCTCTCCTGCAGCTGTATTTAATTAGTCAATACATCTTACAAGTTTTCACCATTCCTAATTCCCCTATTATGTTAACCATATTCTCCCTGGATTCACTGCCCTTAGTAACATTTTCTTTCTTGCAAGTCATCTGAAAACCTCCTTACAAATTGATCTTTCTCTTTTTTAATAATTATAAAACTTTTGGTCTCTTCTTGCTGTTTTTTAACAGAGATTTTCAATGTATGCATGAAAAGCAGTTTTCTAGGTTGTGGACCCAACTTCTCTTTCTCCTTTTACCTTTTCTTTTTTTTTCTTCTTGGGCACTAAATTTTTACTTCTACACATTGTTCTATTCATTAGTCTTTGAAATTTATGATGCATTCCTAGCTCTAGACCCTTGCTCAGTTTGTTATTTAGAAAGATATTATTCCCTGTCTTTCTTTTCTGTCCTATCCTTGATATTTAGCTTAAATTCTGCCTTTTTGAAAAAATGTTTCTCAATGATTTCTGCACATGCTGATTCCTCTTCCTTGTATACCGCTTGGATATTTGAAATATATTCTATACGTGGGCTCTTAATTTGATATTTTTAAATTATTTTAATTATTCAACAGACATTTAGCCTATCTATTCCTCATGGGTAGGGTATTTATAAAAGCTACTATTACAGACTTAGGTCTTGCTATAGCAAATGCTACAAAATATAGAGGTGGGCAAATGTAGGCTTACGCTTATAATACAAATAAATAATACAATAAATAATAAGTAATAATATAAGAATAAAATGTGTTTTGCATATGCTCAACTGTAAACCTACTTTGCCAAACTCTATATGCATTGAACTTTCTAAAAAGTAAACAAAATAAAACAAGAAAGCAGAAATCATAATTTAACTAATTAAACTGATAGAATGAGAGGTTCTGTATCAAAACAAAAGGTTTTAGAACTCAGGGCAATTGTAAATTGAGGGTACCATTTTATCTCAACATTTTATGAGAACCCTCAATTCACTGGACACTTTTCTTGGTGCTGAGGATAGGCAGTAAATTAGAAACACTGTCCTTGATATAAATGAACAATATGGGAGGAAGGAAGCTATGAAGCTTCTGACTGCAAAACTGAGTTTGTGGGGGGTGGAGGTAGGTGGCAGGGTGAGGTCACACAGCAGGCTGGCAGAGGGAGAAGGTATTTTCCTTTCGGAAGGTAGTCAGCCCAGGTTCGACTTGGTTTCAGTAGGGAGCAAAATGATGCTGGGTGTGGTATTGCATTGATCTTTATCAAACTCTGAGCTAGGCCTGTAGCTGATGCCAGCAAGCATGGTTTTCCATGGTTCATGACAACCAATGATTTAAAATGAATAAAAATCCCCTAAGTTCTGCTGTAAGATGATAATAAGAATAACAAACAAAGAAAGCTTTCATTAGGTTTGTTGTGTTTGCCCATAGAAAATTTGGAATAGTAGCTTTTACAAAAATCCTTCCCCAAGGAATTGACGGGCCATCTATTGAATAATTAAGATAATTTAAAGAAAAATAAGTGCCAAACATATACCCAAACTGTGGCCATGTTTCTGCATATTATTGCTAATACAGAAATGTATAACCTCAGCTGCCAAAAACAAGTGAGAATGGCAAGCATAGGGGGACCAAGCACAGCATATGGGCCATAGCTGTGTCCCAGAGAATGACCTTCCTTGCTATGCTCCTCTTTGTTGCCTGGGAGTTAAAGGTCTCCAGCAACTTGTGGCAATGAATAATTAGCAGCAAAAGAACATTTACTCATTTTGCATATTTGCTGTCTTAAGCAAATTACAAGAATCACCCCAGTCTAAAATTCTAAGAGCAAATTTATCATATTAATGGAGGCAAGTATTTAATACCAGTAGTGATTGATTAAGCAAATAATGATAATAACAAGAATAACAGTATGCTGATGTAGTGGTCATTTAGTTTTATAATAAAACTTTTATAATATAGACAACTAAATTTATCCCATCTAGGATTAGGACTCTTTAATACCTGTAAGAGAATTAATATATTTTTAATCCCTAATTGCATTCCTCCCTCATCTGGAGATTCATTTGTTTGTTTTCTTACTTTTCTCCTATACCTTTGCTTAATTTAGTTTGATCCAGTATTTTTTTGTTCAGTTTTCTGCTCCTCTTGTGAGGCAATTGCATTTGGTACCAAAGCCTTAAACGCCACCTATTTGCTAATACCATTCCAATTTATATGTCCAGCTCTTATTTCATTACTGAACTCTATAAAGTCATATTTCAAGCTGCATTCTAGACATCTCCAGAAGAATGATTTCTTTCATCCAGAAATATTCTTTTTCCCAAGGACCACTCTGTCAAATGGCCCAAGACATCAGGCCGAACCTTTTCGTACTCCTCTCAGGGCTGTTAGCATCCTGCCTCTGCTCATGTCTCTTCACCCCTAGGGCTATAGTCCTAGTCACGCCACCACCATCTCTCATCTGGATTTTGCCATAGTGTCTTACCAGCTCTCTCTGTTTCTTTCACGGCCTGGCTGCAATTCCTTCTTCCTATAGCTGCCAGATGTAGCTTTAAAAATGTTTAATAGATTATATAATTTGTTTCCTTAGAATTCCCAAATAGCTTCTGTTTATATTTGAAATATAAACTCCTTATCATGACCCAAAAGTCCTTCTATGATCTGGCCCCTGCCTTTCTGCTCCTTTTATCAACTCTCCCCCAAGCTATGTTTTAGCCACACTGGCCTTTCTGTTCTTGGAATAAACATAATTATTCTTTAAGGTTTTTGTGCTTCCTACCTCTCTCTGCAATCCTTAGCCTCTTCTCTCCATCTTTCTGTGAATGGCTTCTTCTAGATATTCATGGCTCAGCACAAATGCTACCTTACCCAAGAAGAGTTTCTGACCATGTAATCTTAAGTAGTCTCATTCCTCCCAGTCACCTTCTTTGTCTTTACTCAATTTAATTTTCTTTATGGGATTTAATATTTAAAACCACCTTGTTTATTTATGCTTTTATTTATTTGTCTGTATTTTCTTATATAAAACAATTCTTCATAAACTTTTTCACATGATACACAGCTAAAAAGTAATACAATTGATTCTTCTTATTCATGGTGGTTATGTTCTATAAAGTCTCTGTGAATGCTGAATTAGTGAATGCTAACCCATTGCTCCTACAGAAAATACAGTGTTAGGTTCCTACCAGCCTCCATTTCCAGCATTCTTATCAACCTGTTAATAATCTTATTTTATGTAAATTTTGCTTAATACACTTTATTTAATATATATAGTTAATTTAGAACATTGAGCTCATGGCCAACAGCACTATAATTCATGCCCAAATGAGGTCTTTCTAATATGTTTTTCCTCTGTAAAGTATATGGCAGTTAGGAACATTAGATAGTACTATGACATTGTGCTTGTTGGCCACATTAAATAGCACATCACCAACCAAAAGCAGAAGGGTGTGAAAGATGTGACACTGAGTAGATCATAGAAAGGACACTTATTTACAGGATGAGCTGAAATACAAAAGCAGACTGTCATCTTGTTCAACCACGGCTATAATGTTCATAAGAGGTGATTCAAAATGTTTACTGCCCCATACATGTCTGTGAATGACCAAAGGAAAGCTGGGAATATTGACTTTGCTATTATAGGTAAAATTAAGAGTAGGAAAATTTGCAAATACAGAATTACTGAATAATTAAGATCCACTGTATTTGCATGGCATAGAAAGATAAATTGACTTGTGGTTTGCCTGCCTATTAACATCAGGTAGAGATGTCATGTACACAATTGGATACACGACTCTAGAGTTCAGTTTTCCAGATTCCTCTCTCCTTGTCTTAGCCGTACAAAAGACTGAGAGGATTAATCTTTGGCACAAGTCTAGCTATTGGTGTACCCCATCCTCAGGAGACCTGCCCTGTCTTCTTCACTACTGTAACCCTACTGTGCAGGCTAAAGCCCAGCATGTAGTATTTGTTGAATAGATAGGATGGGGCCGGGTTCTCATTCTGTCATATCGAAATGAAAATAAGAAAGAAAGAGAACATTTTTGTATGTATTGCATTTTCCAACAAAATTGAGGCAGTTGAAAATAAAAATATTGATGGGATAAGTCAAATTTTTAATACTAAATGAAAGACAAAGGCCAAGACAGGAAGAAGGAACTCTGTCTGTCTGTTTATCCATCTGTCTGTCTGTCTGTCTATCTTTCCATTTTTATAGCAGACTGGTAAAGGTTCAATTTATCTTACTTTCATTCTCTAATGGCTTTGATTTCTCAGAGCTAAAGGACAAGAAATTATTTTTTCTTAATAAATCATATTGATTTATTTCATATATTCTTTTATTTTTGTTTTATCAAATTCATGCTTCTATAGTATGTTGTTTTATATTACTTTGAAAAGAGGGGTAGACATATGTAGATTAGTAGAAAAAGAATATAACCTATCTGCACCAAGAAAAAGTAGTTTAGCATGAACAACACTACAGTTCCTGGTAGCTAAGATAAAGAGAGAAATACAGTGGATGGCATGGCTTTCATTGTTTGGAGGCAGTGAACATTCAATGTACAAGGAGAGGAAGTTTTACTGAAATCTTTTCCCTGAATGAAATTTACTCTTCGGCTCTTTAAATATGGAAACTTCAGTATCTTGTAACAAATTGAGGGAATAATGCCAATATGCATTGAATTTTACTAATTGCCACATAATTTACTTAATTTCTTTCAGTCCTCATTTAATCTTTACAATAAATCTGTGAAGTATATATTAGTACTCTCTCCAATGTAAAAATGAAAATAAAAGATTTTAGGCAGATCTTTATTGGTCTTTACTGAATATTGGGAACATAATTTTAAGACTCACAGAACTGTCTCTGTAGTTCTGTAGTTTTATAGAGACAGTTCTGTGAGAAGCCAGAGTGATATAGTCAAGGCATATAGCTTGCTGAGCGTTGTTAAACTGTGGAGTTATAGCTTGAAAATGATTTCTAGTATTTTCCAAAGAAAATACTCTTCTATCTGTCCATGCCAGGCAGCAGCAGAAATAGTTTCATTGGTATTAAGCCTGCATTAAAGATACTAATGGCAGTGGAACTTATCTTTATAAGAAGGGTTAGACCTCACCATTCAGAATTGGTGTCAACTTGAGTGGGCGATCCTAAAATATCACTCCATTGAAAGCAGATGATTCATGGATGTGCTAAAAAGCATTTAGGAATCCTTTTCATCCAACTCACTTTTAAAGGCTGTTAAATTTTGCCATCACCGATATGCTGTGGAGCTGACCATGCTGAGGTGCATGTGCCCTAGGGTAGAATTGAAATTGAAGTGGACGTGACTTGAGACACTTGGTACTGATGTTCCAGGGAGCCTGCACAAAGAGAAAAAAATGAATTGTTTTCTGTTATCGGAATGTCAGAGACACAGAGCCTGGTGGATTGAAAGGCTATTCTGAGTAAAATAGAATTCTCTGTGTGTTTAGAACTCCTTCACTTCTTCCTTTCCTTTCCTAGGGAATTTTCAGGAGCCATCTATGAAGCCCAACAACAGGGATCCCAGGAAGCCTGAAATGCAATGCGTAGGATCTGTAGTGGTGGTGGGTGTTCACTCTCTGCTTTGCAGTGCGGTGCAAGCGTCATGCCGTGCAAGCGTCATGCAGCACAAAAGAGCACAGACTCTGGTGCACTGCAGTCCTGGGAGAGAAGCTTAGTTCTGGCAGCAATGGGCAAGTCGTCAGAGCCTCAGCCTTTTCATCTATAAAATGGAGATCTAATATCTTCCTCAAATACTTATGTGGGAGCCTATCAAGCAATGTGCCTTCAGATTCTGTCACATCACAGGCATTCAACCAATGGTAGCGAAATTCTACCTTCCTCACTGAAAGGTCTGTACTAATTACCGTGAGTGTATGGCCTTCCTTTCCATAGACTTGAGGTTTTTGTATCAGAGGTAGCTTTACTGTACTCTGAAACACTGGTTCTCATCTGGGTAGTTTTAGTTTGAGCTATGACCTAATCATCGGAATTGTAATGCGAGATGAGTTTAATGTAGCTCAGGTTGAAAAGGAAAGGTCTAAAAGATTGTGATGGGGGTCTCCTGCTTATTATCTAATGCATACTTATTCTTTTTTATGCCAAAGTTTTGTACTCAAAGGGCCATGGTATTTTGCTTTCACGTGCAAAGTCATAACTTCTACCAAAGCTCCTACTTGGTTCCATTCCAGCCAAAGGTCATTGGGTGAAATAATTGGTTCAGTCTTTGTTGGGGTCAGGGAACTGACAAGACCCCACGAGGTATACTTTACTTCATGTAAAGCACAGGCCGTACGTCATGGTGAAGGCAAAATAAAAGATATACAGCCCTCTTAAATATAAATTCCTCAAACAGATAAAACAGAAGGAGATACTGAAACAAGGCCAAGAGACTTGGGGAATAAAGAAAATTTACTGAAGCCAAAGAATTGCATAATAATCTTTAAGAGATTACCAAGAATAAGCCAGATCCTGTATTTGCTTAAGGAAATCATCAGGCTTGGGGGAAAAGATATGCATATATTGCAGCATGGATTTTACATATATCAAGAAATAAAGTGGCATATTAAAAAGTTCACAGATTTTTCTGAAGTCTTTTAGATGTAGTGCACTTGAAAAGAAAGTTTCTGTGACTCACTGAGTCATCTGCATATTAACAGGCAGCCTGAATTTCAAATTTCAGGTTCATAGTGACAGATTCATTCTAGAGGGTACTTACTATAATGCAGGAGTGCGGTTGCACTTTGATGAATGGATGGAGACCTCACAGGAGTGACAAATGCCTCCTCACAATGAATTTGTCTGATCGATTCATATTAGAAATTGGGATAAGTGGTGTGAGTGAAGTTTGTAGGATGCCTGAATATCATGAGGTAGCAAGTCATTGAATTAAAGTCACTGAATTAAAAACAATGGCCAGCTAATCTTTCCCAATATCTCTTATAATATTTCTCCTATAACCATTAGAAAATTTTGGTTAAAAGCAGGCTTGCAAAATGAAAGGTCATTGTAAAATTGAAGAAAGTTCTTTTCTGATTTTTATTTAAGTGTTTATTTTCAAGTTCGCCTGGCTATATCCATGTTGTTAGGACCATTTTATCATAAGAATTTTACCACATCCAAAGATTTGTAATCCAGACTATTATTGCCTTCCTTTAGGTTTTCTCAACACTAGAGGGACATACAAGACATTTGGGGACAAAAATAAGTAATACAATCATAATAAAAATATTCTACAAATGTATCTGAAATGTGCATGTATGTGTATGTATGTATATATATATATGTATGTGTATGTCTCTATATATAGGTGTATAGATACACACACACATATATAGGGGTACCTCTATGTATATAGAGGTGTGTGTACACACACACACACACAGAGAAAGAGAGAGAAAGAGAAGAACTTTGAAGGACCTTCATATACTCCTGTTTCAAATAGCCGTGGGATTCCCTACTTTGTAGATGCAACTAGGATGAGACTCTCAAAGACAGACCATCCATGAACACTTGGGAATAATTTCTATGGGGCTGTCTTGAGGCTGAGAGTGAAGCTAGTTGAAACAATTATGGAGATAGAAGTTCTTCAGGCCCTGCTCACTTACAGAAGCTTGGGCAGTTTCCTTAGTTTCTCAGTGAAATTCATTCCATTTTTAAGTAATGAGATTAGAAAGTCATTCTTTTTTTCACTGCAGCATTGTCGTAGCAGCTGAAAACGGGAAACAAGCAAAATGATTACCAGTAAGGCACTATTTAAATAAATAGGGTATGTTTATTTAAACATACCTTTCAGTGGAGTGGTCAACATCTGGTAAACAGAATGAGTAGATTCATCTGCACATGTTAATATGCAAAGCTGCCCAAATATAGAGTTAAATAAAAATAGCAAACTGCGGAACAATGTGAATATGGTGTCATTCATAATATAAACATTAAAAATTTTAGAGAGACGCATGAAATGCGTGTTCACTGCTTGTCTCTGGGGAGTAACTGCGGAGGTGAGAGGAGCTCCGTTGTTTAATTTTACATCTTTCTGGTAGTCTGACTTTAAAACCATACACATAAAATATTTTGAAAGAAAAACCGAGTAAAAAGGGGGAAAGTTGTTTTTACTGTTGAAGAAAATATTCATTCTATGGATTCAAATTTTAACAAGCATCTAAAGAGTTTTAATTCATAAATGTAATCCTTATTTGCTTAGAAGTAATATTTGTAAGGGCAGAGATTATGTTTTTGGTCCACCAAGATCAAGTATAGTGTTTTGATTCTAATAGATTTTAGTCAATACTACTTTAATTCATTGAGATTGCCATGGCCTAGTGAGCATCATTTCTTCAAATATTTGCCTAGCGATACAGGGTTGAAATAATTTGTCCAGTCTGATCTATGGTGATAATCAACCCTATTTTCACATGGGAAATAAAGTGGGTTTCAAATGCTCATTTATTAATACTGAGTTTATTTTTGTGCATTTTTGGCGTCTCTAATTACAGTGCTCATATATCGCTGTCACAAATGTAAAAGGCAACATCAATTGACATGCATTCCGACAAGCTATTTGCAACCCTCCAATCTTGAAGTCAGACTCAATTGCATAATTACTCTAAAGATAAGCCTGCCTTTAAAATGCTCTAATCAGTCAGTCAATAAACTGAAAACTACTTCTGATTTTCACACATTGAAAAAAGAAAAGCTTCTTAAATGACTAATGTATAGCCATAGGGCGGAAGGCAGAATATGTGTGTTTCAGGACATTTGACCTCTTTTTTCAGCTAGGTAATAGGGACAGCATCTGTTTGTCGGGGCATCCTGCCATTGGCAAGCGATCTTCCAGGTTAATTACCGGATGATGTGCAGCCCGTCAGTAACTTGATGGTGCTTCATTATAAGAGCTTCAAGTGGACAGATGTGTCCCTTAAGGAAGCAGGCAAGTGCAGGGAGAACTTCGTTGTAGACTGACAAGAACGCAGATCTCTTTTTCAGATGGAATTGCTAGATGAGCTGAAATGTTAACGGTTCAGATTCTTGAGTGTGTAATACTGACAATCAATCATTTGATGAACATGGGAAAAATAATAATAGTGATATTAACCTTTCTATTAATTTGAACATCAAAACATCACCACCTTGAACATTTCCCCCCAAGGAGCATTCCAGAGGTAACACATTGAAAAGAAAAGAGAGATGAAATATTAAATATACAGCATTGGTTTAAGTACACCTTAGAGAATATACAGCATTTCCACAGCAATAGATTTTAACTGTAATTCCACTCAGTAATATTATTATTACCATCAGCTGTTTGCCAGTAGCTGCAGGCATAATTTTCCTTTTTTACTGCTCACTGGACCCAAGCCTACACAATTTAGTGTAGTTGGCCGTGGCATCTCTCACTTTCTTAAAACACAGGGCTTTCCAATTTCCAAAAGTGTTTATGGTATCAGAGTAATTTGAAACAGGTGGTTAAGCCTCATGCCTATGCTGTGCAACAGAAGGTTTATATATTTTTCATTATATATTAAGACAGACCACGGCACTTATAATGACCATCTGCCACCAGATGTGTGCTGTGTGCTGAATGTAGGAGAAATCCGATTTTTCACCGCAGATTCCTTTAAAAGTGATAGGAGGCATTCTCCCATCTTCTGAATCCTCATTGTTTTGGGTAAAAGCAAAAGAAGTATTGTTTTGTTTCTTTTCCCACAGAATGTCATCAGTGAGAGATCATTAGAATATTATGTGGTGCTCCTGTGTGGTTTTGTTTAAAAAGTCATAAGCTCAAATGAGAGAATGTGTAGTCTACAGACTTTTCCCAGAGATATACTATTTTAGCCTATATATTCCCTTCTTTGTTTCACAGCACTAAGAAGTCTGGGTCTTAAGCACTAATTCTCTTTGCAAGAATTGTAGTTGCCAGTGTAATGTCCATAGAGACCAGGGAGGTAATGTGAGTTAGTGAATCTGGAAGGATAGCAGTTGTGGCAACTTGGAGAGAGCATTGCCTGTCCAGAGGGAGCACTAAGTAGATCTGCTGACGACCTGTGCAGAAACGCAGGCCTGGAATTGTCAGATCTATCCATCACATGCAATAAGCTGGAAATCTGGATTTGGGCATGCTCACTCCTAATATTTAAATATCGACATTGCATTTAAAAAAATTAAAACACAGTGTGGACCAAAATTATATCCAGTGTGAATTCTGTCAGTTTGGAAACTTTTGCTGAGACTAAATATCTACTGATCCAAATAGGTCTTTTGAAGTTAGTAAAATATTCTCCCCTTGGTTCATACATATGTTTTGCTATGGCAAAATTTTTCCAACTACATTCTATCTTATCAATATCTTCATAATGATGGTGGTATCGATGCAGTTAATGTTTACCTTGCTGCCAAGCAAGTAGACTTTGATATCATGTTCACATTCACTCTTTCATAAAGTCCCACACTGGGATTTGGCATAGCTAGGAGATGGGGGGAAAATAGACAAAGCAGACTACAGGTAGTCCTGGAACTACAGGGCAGGGGTACTGCTCAGGAATTTTGGAGACCGCAAAAAATATTTTAAAAATTATCAGGTAAAATAATAATTTATTTTTTACACCACATATTTATTAGGTACCTACTATGTGTTAGGCACTCTGCTGTTTATTAGCCAAAGATTTTTCTGAGCGCCTGCTATGTACCAGGCATTATTCTGGGAACCGAAAAATATAACAGTGAGAAAAAAGATCATAATCTTAGTGTTTCTAATGGGGCTGTGGTTGACAAACAGTTGGTAAAATAAATAAATTATATGTTATGTTCTAGGTGATAAGGACTATGAAAAAAATACAGCAGAGAAGGATCTAAGAGGAATACAAGAGCAGGTAGAAGTTCATAGATTGTGCCACATTTGTACTTGACCAACTGGGTTGTGGCATTGTCACTGCTGAGATAGGAAGAGATCAAGGATGTTATGAGTTGGATAATTATTAAACATTCATGAGAGATGTTAAGTAGGCTGTTGGATTTCAAGGGAAATTACAAACTAGAGCTATAAATTTGGGAGTGACCAGATGGTATTTAAAACCATGCGAGTACAGGGAAACAAGTATAGTGAGAAAGGAGAGGAATTCCAAGGATTGACTTCTGTGCCTTTACAAAGTATTTACAAAATATTTTTATAAAGTACTCATAATGATTTAGCAGTCACCAGATAAAAATGACCCACAAACAAGATGGAGAAAGAAGCAGCAATGGAGGTAGTTGAAAACCTCAGAAAACTTGGGCCCTCTGAAGTGTCAAATTCAGCTTGGGGATATTTCATGAAGTTCAGACTCCAACATTCCACCCCGAAACACACTCTGGGTGATTCTGATGCACATGTTCACCAAACACGGTTTATCAAACATTGAGTAGGTAAATGATTCTGGGAGTGAGATGGCCTGTCCAGATGGTTCAGTGACAGGAAATGCAGGACGAGGAGCTGAAGGAGAGGTGAGGGCCTTGAAGCTCAGGAAAACAAGATTTACCAGGCAGCGGCTTACCAAGGCTGGGCAGAATCAATGGCATGGCTGATTTGAAGAAAACTTCAAATTAAGTTTTAAGATTCAAATTCAAATTTAAGTTTAAGATGGACCCTTTATCTATCTCAGGTATTGGGAGAGACAGCTCAGCCTACACATGGGATTGAGTAATTGCACATGCCAAGGTTGAGCCTATAGGACTAAGGGTCATACAGACTATGCTGCAGAATTTGTATCCCAGATTAATATGGGGCTGATCCCAAATCAATAGAACAACAATCAAACTGGGTGCTCTATGAGCCTGACAGTCTGCTCAAACTGGTTTATACATGGGCTGACGGGTGTGAAGGAAATGTTGAACCTTTTTCATCCATGCTGCCCAGCTCTTAGCACAGTGTCTCACACTTTGCACGGTCAGAGTTGGCGTCTGCCAAGTGCATTAAAGCAGACCCAGACAAATAGAAATGGACATGTAATGCATTTATTGGGGATAAGTCACTCTTACATATGTCAGTACAGATATTTTTGTATATTTCATAAATCATTAATTTTTTGTCTAATGAATAGATATGGTTAAACTATTCTGAAAGAATGCTGCAATTTAATTTTTAGCTATGTTTTTAAAATTTATCAATAACTCCTTGCAGAAATGGTTAGTTATTGGGGCAATGTCAACTCCAACAGCAAATCCTTGACAGGTCTTTGATAATAGCTGGCTTCTCCATCCACTTCAGTGTCACCTTGGGCTAGAAGCCCGCTTAGCCTGAGGCAGGGGAAACTTTTGTAGAAAAAAAAACGTAATTAATGAGCCTGATGTTCATGCAGACACCAGGGAACCATGTCCTGCGTTGCCCCTCCCACGACTTCTCAGATTTGATATTTTATAATTCTAAAATAGAAACACTTTTTTTCCCCCTCAGCTTCAGGCCTTGTACATGATTTGCAGTTCTGAGCCTTTTGTGGAATAATGACAGTTTTTGCTCTTCTGCTTAGAGAATATAGTTCAGCGCATAGAACAACTCTGTGTTCCATTTCCCAACAGAGCGCTCCTTGTTTCATGCAGGGGTGAAGGGTGTTTGGTGAAGGATCTGCTCCCTGGCTCTCTTCCCTTCTTCTCAGAGGCTTCCCTCTCAGAAGGTTTCTTTTTATACGTTTGACAGATCATTTTCCTAATTACTAAATAAAGAATTTTGTCAACTACACTAGATTCTATATTCTGAGTTCTTATGCGTTTAATGTATAATACCTGCTGTCTTAATCTTAATTTTGCCCTTCTATCCAACAGAGGTCCTCTATAACCACACTTTTGCTTTCTGCATTCTTGAAATTCTGTTTCATAAAGAGACAGTAGTTTTTGTAATCAGAAATGACTTTGTATGAGCGGACGACATAAGAATTAGTCCTCACTCAAACTTCCCACCTCACTCAATGCTGGTGTCGCTGGCCCATTGTTCCAAAATCTTTGAATGTCAATCTGTTGTTACAACTTAGGACAATACAACAAGGAATGAAAATTAAATAATTATAGAGTAAAATTACAGTTTTATAGGAGTTATGGGATTAAGCACATGAAGGTTTTATCGGCAAATTACTTAAATCAAAACAAAGCTATTGACAGGCAAGGATGTGGAAGTTAAACCAGATGACAGTGAGGTAAAAACTGACAAGGATGAGAACAAGATAATTATTTTAAGAGAGAATGATTTGACTCTGAAAAGAGGCCCTTGGGAAAATTAATGAAGCCCTTGAATATCTCTGTGAAACTGATGTTATTTATGATTATGCTAAGAAAATTAAGAGTGAAGGGGAATTCTGTGGTGCTACCAATTTGGAACAAACTCAGCTCTGCCCCATTGTCGGTACATTCTTGGTTCATTTAGAAATCTGGGATAGTTTAAATTATAATATAATTTTAAAAACACAAGATAAAAATTAACAAGCTGTCTTTCTCAGTGCCAATTACCCTTACCAAAGACTTTCTGTGCATATTAACCTTTTTTTCACTATTTTGCTGCTCACTGGTTCTATTGCCCTTCCTCCCTGCTGTCCTTATCAAGTGTGTAAAATCAATTTATATATATATATTTTTTTAACTCCATATTTCTAAAATATTATAATTTCAAATTTTAAAGTTTTTTTAGGGATGGAGGCCCAGGGACTCTCTTGTTTCCCTGTGACAATGGGCAGGCAGGTGGGAGGTAGGGCCAGTGGGGCCTTTTGCTGCTGGGAGGGAGTCTAAACTGGGTTAGCAAGAGCACCTGTGAAAGGGGACTTAGAGGAGGCCAAGGCGACTGGTGCAGGTGTGTCCCAGGTGAGTTTAGACACATACGGGCTTCTGCCAGAGTGAAAGGAGGCAGTGGGGTCCTGAAAACCATGGTCTGAGCGTGCACATTAGCACTGTGTTCAACACCCAGAGAAGTGGCTAGGTCAAGGCACCCCTTTAACCCAGCCTGGATACAATGTATTTTTCCTCCAGAAAAGAACCCCTCTTGCCCAAGCTTATTATTTTGGGGGGTTCCATCTCTTCATATGCTGCTAAGCTTTTTTTTTGATATCTGATTATATTTACTTGCTAATCTCATAAACTCTCATTTTTTTTCAGTTCATAGGTAGAATCTCTCAGAGAGGACAGTGTCTGTCTCCTGGCAATCTGTTTGCAGTGTTTTTCTTTAGCATCCTCATTCTCTTAGCCAAAAGATTAGCAGATTCTCTGATCTCTACCTTATTTTTCTTAGTATGTCATTTTTTTCAGCAATAGGCTGACCTTTGCGTTGCAGGACACGTGGAGTGACAAGACCCTGAATCTTGGGTGCTTTTGTCCTTGGTTTCTTACGTTCCCTGTTTAAGGGCCTTTTCACAACCTAGTGCTGAACATCATTTTCTTTAGAGAGATTGAATAGTTTCTGCTAGCTCTTTTGTGTCCCAGGTGACGAGACACAATAAAATGTAATCAATGAGAAAATTATTCATGAGATATTTTACATTCTTTTTTAAATATTAAGACTTTGAAATCAGGTGTGAGTGTTACACTTAGAGCACATCTCAGTTTAAAATATGGATATTTTAAGTGCTCAAGAGCTTCATGTTCAATGCCACACTGGCCTCAGTGTGGGCAAAAGGATTTTCTGGAAAGGGGAGGTGGTGGAGACACTGAAAGTGATTACAGCCCTTGCCAAAGGTCAGTCAGGAGGAGATGAGCCCTTGTACTAAATAAAGCCCAGGCAGTGGGGTTAATGAAGAGGAGACAGAATCATCAGGTGTTTATGGGTTGATGAAATACAGTGGAGAAGAACATGCACTTCTAAGACATGCTACTTAGAATCTTGGCTTTATCCTTTAACAACTACTCAGTCCATATATCCCTCACTGAGTCAAATATAATACAAATATAGTAATAGTAATGTGCCTACAGGGTATGTATTGAGGTTGTAAAAATTAAATGAGGACTGGTAAAACAGTTTGCTATTTGGGCCCAAACCTACTCTTCCACTGGCAATGACCACGGGCTTTGCTTCATTTCTGAAGTGCTCTCTTGGAAAACTCTGTTTCCTTCCGTGATGCCTTGCAGTTGAAAGAGTGGGCTAGTTTTTGTTGTGTTGTTATTCATGATCACAGAAACCAGAAAGGTAAATCCCAAGGAGCTAAAAATGGTATGGAAGCCCATTATAGTAGTTAATCTTACTTTTAAAACTTGGGTTCAAAGGCGTGCATTTTATTTCTTTTGTTTCCCAACACAGAGTTATTTATTAAATGTTTTTTTTAATCTACCCATTTTTACTGTTAAGTTCACTCTTTAATTTGTACTGACTTTAGCTACTACTATTCTCTAGTTTTCATACCCAAGGTTCCAGTGTGAGCTACAATATTCATTAATTAAGCCAATGAAACATTCCCAATTATGAAACTTCATGCTAGGTATTGGGTAGAGGTGACACACAAGTAGGGAACCAGGGAATGATGAGTAACTTAAGAGTGATGTATTCATATATTACTGTGAGAATGTAATCGAAGGAGAGATTGAGTCCCCCCGCAGAAGTGCAGGAGGTAACGATGGTGATAAAACTTCATGGAGGAGATGGCTGTGTTGGACACTGAAGGATTAGTAGAATCTAACAAGTAGATGGATCAAAAAGTAAATAGAAGACTTGAGGTAGGAAATCCTGTTAAATTCATCAATCAATGAATATAGAGTGAGGATCAAGGTGAGATGAGTCTGGGAAGAAAGGGCAGAAGCTGCTACTTGAAATACCTTGGACATTATTTAGTGGGTTGTTGAAAGCCAATATACTCTGTGCTGATCCACTGAGTTATTTATGGTGCTGCTCTATTTACATGACATGTCCTTATAATTCCAACTTGTGTGGAGAATCTTAGAAGAATACATGTCTCTTATTAATGATTGGGAAAAGGATGAAAAGGAAAGCCAAAAAATTATATCAAGCTTGTCCAGTAATTTACATCTAGCCTTGTCACCAATTTGATTATTTGGTTTATACAGAATGGGCATTTGGGTTGGACCAAGAAGATAAATCTGACAGGGATAGATGTTCACTCTTGTATTTAGTTTGTAAAAGTTAGTTGTGCAGTGCAGGAGAGGTTAGGCAGGAGGCCATGAAAAAGGAAAATTTATCTGACCCTCGGCTAGATAAGGAATGATGTGAGTGCCAGAAACAACGAGCACACATACCATTCAAGCTGCAGCGAAGGTGGGGCATTAACTGAAGTGAGTACTAGCAAATTATTTGATGAAAAAATCCAAAATTCATAAAAGAATCTTTGTTTACACATA
Source organism: Artibeus jamaicensis (assembly GCF_021234435.1). Classification (NCBI taxonomy): domain Eukaryota; kingdom Metazoa; phylum Chordata; class Mammalia; order Chiroptera; family Phyllostomidae; genus Artibeus; species Artibeus jamaicensis. The sequence goes on along the minus strand of NW_026522046.1, from coordinate 23,294,877 downwards.
TGCACAATAGTTGTAGTGATATGTGTAGGTAAAGGTACAGAACTCTTTAATGCCTGATTTATAGTTAGGCCTGCTGAGGAGGAGAGGTATGTGGGTCATGAAAAAAATTTTTTTACATGTGAAAAGTCCTAAGCTTCGGTGTGTAATTTTAAGCAAAACACCCCTGTTTCCTCTGGGGATGCCCTACGGTTAAAAAAGTTGATTAGCTTTGGTTGTGTTTTTATTCGTGATCACAGAAACTGGAAAGATACACCTTAATGAGGTAAAAATGGATATAGGAGCCTCCTGTAAAATACCTAGCCTATCTCCCTCAGAGGATTGTTGGGAGAATTCCAAGCTCATAGAAACATTTAAAATACTGTGATGCTCAGAAAGGTACAAGAGTTTCTGATTAATAAGAGGCTGCTCATGGCTCCCCTCCTGCATCTCTGTTAGCTTTCGGTATTTTATAAAGAGCCCTGGGGGTCAGATTGCTGAATACTCCCTTGCTTTTTGTGAACATCGCACCCATACTTGTTAATGTTGCTTGCAAATAAATATGTAGTGTTTTCTCAAAATGGACTTCAGTTTACCTGCGTAAGGACAATGCAGGATGGTTGTAGAAAAATGCAGATGTCTTCAGACTTGCCGAATCAGAATTTCTAGGAGGTGGGACCCAGCGATCTGTATTTTCAACAAAGTATCCAATGGTTCTCAATTTTGTTCCCACCTCCAGGGGACATTTGGCAATGTTTGCAGACATTTTTAGTTGTCACAGCTGGAGCAGGGGCGTAGATGCTGCTGGGACATGGGCAGAGGCCCCAAGTGTTGCCAAAGGAGTCAATGCACAGGGCAGCCCTCCACAACCAAGAATCATCCAGCCCCAAAGGTCAACAGCACTGAGGTTGAAACATCCTGTTAATAAACAGAAGAATTTAGCAGCTGCTTTTCTAGCAGGTACCATCTATCTTTGGCACTGACCCACAGTGGTTTCTTTCATTTATTCATTCAGTATTCATCCATTCAGCCACACATTTATTTTCAAAACTCTTTAAATGGCCTTTACTGAGAATGTAGGAGATGTAGAATTTTAATTCTTAAATGTAATTCTGGGACTGAGATTAATTACTGTGCACTTATTTCTGGATTCTGTTTATTTTGAGTATTGTTAAATTAAAAGTAATTCTTCAACTGAGAGCATAATAACGAAGATGAGATATCCAGCTAGTTCTTCTTTTCACACATTAAAAAAAACTTTCTGAATTTGTATGGCTGGAGAGGGTGACCTGGCTTTATGAAGAGTGAAATTTGTGGAATTAAAAAAAAATGTGTTAAAGTTCCTTTAAGCTCAAGGGCATAGAGACATTGCTGATGGGATTGGGACAGGAAGAGATGGGCCATACAGATCTTTGAGAACTTGCTTTTGCACACAAAGAACAATGACTTGTCATTAGCAGTTCATTGTTTGGATGCCAATGCTGCTGCTGAGGTGGTTGTGGAGACAGAGCCTGTCTTCACTCTGGTACAAGGAACGTTTTCTTCCCTCACACTATTGACTTGCTAAGAAGTCTGTTTTATATCATGATGGTATAAGGTAAAATCTACTCGGCACTTCTAAAATATCACAGATTCTTAAGAGTTATGACAAACAAAACACAGCACCTATAATTACTCACTTTGCTTTCATTAAGCAAAAGGATTAGTGTAATGTAAGAATCACTCTTAACTTATGACATATATAAATGTGAATTCAAATTTAATTTCATAAGGTATCTCCAACAGATGTTCTCTCTCCTAATGATTTCTATGGCGACTTTCAGTTTTGAATAGCCTTGAATCTCTAATGAAATTTTTTCCAAGTAATCAGATGGAAGGGAAGCACTAAAGTATACTTGGAAATAGAAATTGAAATCGTTTTGGCTCCACGTATCAGGTTTAGCAAGGTTAGCAGTTGCCCCAGTTACTGATTGCTGCTATTAGATAGTCCCTTTGTGCAAAGACAGCCAGTTATTGATTTTTGAATTTGAATTTCTTTGGAAATAATTGATTGCTGTTATTGTAGATCCTTATCTCAGCTTATGAAAATCCAGTGTAATGGGAATCACCTGCTTCTCTGATGCCTGCCTAATGTTTTGCTTAATTTATTTATCTCCGCTACCCTAGAAACTGTTAGGATGTACCATTAGTGGAACACATAAAACTGAGTGTTCTGTTGTGTGTTGATGTGTAACAATATATTTCAGCTAATGTTAATGATGGCTTGATTTACCTTAATCCATTTCAAAGTTTTAGTTTCTGGCATCTTCATTCTGTTTTTTATATTCATAATTTTTTACTTAAGGCACTACTCAGACAAACAAGCATATGCATAGTTCGCCAACTAAAATGTAAATGGGGTACATATTCAGCAGCATGGGAGAACTAATTGCTTTCATTGGACTTCTGTTTGTCATTTCATTGAACCGTTAAAGAAGCATCCTGTACACTAATTGTGAAAGTTTGCAATTTGATTGCGACTGGGCCTTCAGTGTAGATGCCAGGCACATAAAATGTACACATTTATGGAAATGCCATTAAATTGATTTTTTCCATGGCATTCTGTTTCATTCCCAACTTGGGGTACTACAATTCAATGCAATTCCAATGCTAACAATGCACAGTTACTGTCAGACTCCAGATTTCAGGGCACAGTCCCTAACGGGATACTTTTACTTTAGTCTCCAACCCATCCACACCTCTAACCAACTGGCCACTGATTAGGGAGTTCCCACACCTCTGCAGGTTTAACAATTCACTAGACGAATTCAGAGAACTTAAGAAAGCACTATACTTAAAGCTTTATCATATAGCATACACATAGAGTGAGGTCCGAGAGGATCTTGAATACTGAGGGTCTATGCCCTCTCCCTGTGGAGTTGGGGTGATTCATTCTCCCAGCATATATCAGTGTGTTCATCAACCAGGAAGTACCCCAGAGTTTCATTATGTAAAGGTGACTGATGAGTCATTGATCACGTAATTGAACTCAGTCTGCAGCCTGCCTGCCCTCCTAGACATTAAGGGCACTGAAATTCCCAATCCTGTGACCATACCTCGGTCTTCTTGGTGACCAGCCTCATCTTGAAAGCTATCTAGGGGCCCAAATGAATCACTTTATTAGTGTAACTAAGACTCTCATCACCCTGGAACTTAAGACAGAAGCTAGACAAAGTCTTCATTATACCACACACTGTAATTCTGTAAATTAATAAGTAAATAAATTTGCATCAGTAAAAATCAAATGTATGCTATGTACTAGGTGCTATTTTAGTAATCAACAAATGAAGCCAAACAAACCAACCTGTATGAAACTGTAAAACTCCTAGGAGAAAACTTAGATGACTTTGGGTGTGGTTTTTGAATACAATATAAAAGGCACCATCCAAGAAAAAAAGAACTGATAAACTAGACTTAATTAAAATTTTCTGTTTTGTCAAGAGAATGAAGAGGTAACCTACAGACTGTGAGAAAATGTTTTCAAAAGCATATCTCACAAAGGATATTATTCAAATATATAAAGACCCTTTAAGAAGCTCAACAGTTAGAAAATAACACAATTAAAAAGTGGGCCAAATACCTTACAAACATCTCAACAAAGAAGGTATACAGGCAGCAAGTAAGCACATAAAACAATTCTTCACATGATATATTATCAGGGAAACAAAAACTAAAACAATGGGATACCACTACACACCTATGAGAATGGCCAAGTTCCCAAATACAACATCAAGTGCTGGAAAGGATTTGGAGTAACAGGAACAATCATTCAATCTCAGTGGCAGTACAAAATAGTACATCCACTTTGGAAGAGAGTTTGGCAGCTCCTTGCAAAACTGAACACAGTCTTAACATGCAATCCAGCAATCCTACTCCTTGGTATTTACCCAAATGAATCAAAAATTTATGTCCACAAGAAAACCCACAGACAGATGTTTATAACAGCTTTATACAATATTTAATTGCACTAACTTGGAAACAACAGGATGTCCTTCAGTAGGTGAATGGATAAAAATAATGAATCCAAACAATGAATATCATTCAGCACAAAAAAGAAATGAGCTACCAAGCGGTAAAAAGACATGGAGGAAACTGACATGCATGTCGCTGAGTGAAAGATGTCAATCTTAAAATGTTACATTGTGTGTGAATCCAACCAGGTGGTATTCTGGAATAGACAAAATGGTGGTAAAATATCACTGGTTGTCAGGATTGGGGGAGGGAGGTAAATAGGCAAAGCACAGAGGATTTTTAGGGCAGTGAAAATACTCTGTATAACATTATATTGATGGATAGCTGTCATACATTTCTCAAAACCCATAGATACACAACAGCACGAGTGAAATGATAAACTTTGTGTGATCATGATGTGTCAGCATAGGTTCATCACTTCTGGTGGGGGATGTTGAAAACAGGGGAGGCTACGCATGTATTGGAGAAGTGGGGGTACTTGGGAAATCTTTGTCACTTTCAATTTTCTGTGGATCTAAAACTTTTCTTAAAAAAAGCTTTATTAAAAAAAATCTACCTGTACGTGTTCATTATATAGCAGAGGTGCCAGCAGGGAGGGCACAGGTAATAACTAACTAAATAAATAGTTAACAGAGACTATTTTGAAGCCTAGCTAGAGCGGTGGAGAATTAATAATGGGAGAGGCCAGGCAGCACCAGGGCTGGGGGCTGCTATCTTCAATAAGGTAGTCTCTTTGAGAAGCTTCCTTTTATGATTTGAAGGCAGCAAGTGAAAGAGTATGGGGAGAGCTGGGAGAAGGACTGTTACAAGCAAAGGGAATGGACTATGCAAAAACTCCGAGGCAGGGACACGATCAAACGTTTCAGTGAGAGTAAGTAATCAGATATCCCAAATAGCTTTTTGAAATGTTGACTGACTTTGTATAAAGGTTACAGTAAACATTTAGGATAAAATCAATATGACATAAAATACTGTGCAGATGCCAATGCTAACAATGGAAGAAAGAGCTCTTATTTTTGTGTGTAAAGCCACCTAGGCTAAACCAGTGACCGCAGAGGAATAACAAACAAAAGTTTATCTCAGAAGCCTTTTGCTTTGGGGGCTGTTCAGGCTTTGGGTTATTCATCTTTGCTTTGCTGTGGCAATAACTCTTGAATACGGGTTTTATGTGTTGAATTGTCAAGATTTAAAAGCTTTGAGAAGAAAATGCCTGAAAAATAAGTTGTTGTTATAATTGCCATGAATCTGGTCAAATTTGGGAATTACTTTCTAAATATCCATTCTAGAAAAATAGAAAAACAAGGTTGGATCAGAAATGATTAAGGTATTTCCATAGTCCATAGTGCCATTCTGGGGAATTAGTCCAGTTTACTGGCTATTTCTTTAACTATTTTCTCGTCAGTGGAAGTAAAATGATATAACTCAAATATATGCATGATTATTTTTAGGTTTTAACTAGCCCTGCATGACACATGTGAATTTGAAATGTGTGGGGTTAGTGAAGTATTGAGGGAACTTACCACATTAGCAAATTTCCCCTCCCATCTGTCATCCTTTGTACAGAATTAAAATCTATTCCTTTATTTTGTCACCACAGTTTATGCAGTTTGATTCCCATTGCTACACATAAGCATTTCAACACAGTTTCTTCCTACAAAGTACATATGACTTCACTGTGGCTCATGATCACTATTCTCACTACTAGTTCAACATGCTGAACAAAATTTGCACATTACATACATGTTTAAAGCTGCTATAGCCAGCAAGTAAAATCAGGAATTTTTTGAATTTTGCTTTGAAAGGTTTTTAATAATTGTAGCATTTGCACATTCCTTTAAAGATGAGTCAGAAAGGATGTTTTCATTTCTGGCAAATAAGTGAATTTTGAAAATCATTAGGAAAAATATCAGAGTGAAACATTTTTTAAAACGGGTGGAACAGGATCTAACAAATGTTATTCTGGTGAAAAAATAAGAGTATGACTGACTTTGTTTTTGGCTTCAAGGTCAGTTCAAAATTGGTTTCCAAAATGATATAAACTTGAATTTCTCTTGGAAACAGTTTAGAATATCCTATAACTAATATTCTAAAAGATATCAGTCTTTCAAGAATGGATATTCTGATGTTTTATCAAAATTATTACACATTGTTTTATAGTCAGAATTAGTTTTCCTCACCATGACATTAAAGGTATATTTCACAAAGATATTTGCAATTATCAAGTATACTTTTGGTAAGTATATTTAAAAATGGCTATTTAGTCTATGGACAATAGATTAATCAGAGGAGTTCTCATATGATAGTAAATTATTTGAAGACAGTTCAAATTTTTAAACAGTGTGTATATAATTATGTACTTAGCAGAAATGTTTCTTATTTGTGGAACTGTTTAACTTCAATCACTGAATGCCAGTCACCATCACTTTGAAGTGTATCACTTCTTACTTGATTTTTTAAGGGGTATATGATGTATTTATTCAACCACATATTTGGGTTATTAAACCTCAGACCAAGAGTTTTATTTGAAGAGTTTTTTAAAAAATATTTTATTTATTTATCTTTAGAGGGGAAGGGAAAGAGAGAGGGAGAGAAATATCAATGGTATGGTTGCTTCTCGTGTGTTCCCTGCTGGGAATTGGCCTGCAACCCAGGCACGTACCCTGACTGAGAATCAAATCTCGATCTTTTGGTTCGCAGGCCTGTGCTCAATCCACTGAGCTACACCAGCCAGGGCTGAAGAGCTTTTTCAACAGCTTGCTTTCATATACTTCTCAGTTAGGCAGGTTGGTTTTGTGTCTGCTCTGTGCCAGATGGTATACCAGGTGGTGTATGGGAAAAAAAAAACAAACCATGTTCAAAGTGCATTAAATTCATTGAAGAAATTTTCATTAAATTTATGAAATAAGATTAGGACATGCTCCACTGTAGTGTGGTGTCAATAAGTGTCATCTGCCTTATGAGTGTACTTCTGTGGGCACTGAAGAAGGGAGAGAAGATATCTGATTTGAAATATTGGGAAAGGCCTCAGGCTAACCTTGATGCATGAACCATGTCCTGATGAACTTTACACATCTGGGGGAGCATTATAGGTGACTAAGTGGAATTGGGAGAATATAAGATGCATTTGGAGAAACTGTGACTGGGTCGCTGAGATAAGAGCTTAAGACCCTGGGGATACTGTAAAGGTTAGGGCTACTAGGGTTGTTTAGCCAGTGTTGTGCAGTGCCCTGCAATTTAAGCATGGAAGAATTAGGTATTGTGGAGAACTGAAGTTTTGGTGGCATTCAAGTTGTGCTTTGAAGAGATAAATCTGGTAACAAGATATATAGGAACAAGGAGAGACTAAAGGCAAAGAACAATCTCAGAGGGGAGTTCGGAATTAATGTACTTCTTGACAAAGATGCTGGCTGTCACAACAAGTTTCAAAGCTGAACTAATCTGTCAAACTGGACATAAAAGATAATAAGAAGCAAATGCATAGGTTTAGAGAAAGCAATGGATCAGTGTATCTTGATCTGCTCCTTTCATCACTTTTGAGACTATACTTGCATATGGAGTGCTTATAAAAAAGACACTTGAGAAGAACTTCTGGTTTGCAGGCCAATTGTAAGAGTCTTAGAAGTTGCTGCTTTAACCTAACAACAAGTAAAAAGCTGAACAAGTAATAATCAACAATTCCTCTCAGATTTATAAGAAAAGTGAGGTTACAAGGCAAACTACTGCGCCCCAGTTGGAGAGAAAAACAGGTAGATACAGAGTCATAATGTATTGGGGCAGAAATTCCGAAATAGAAACCTTATAGGAACTACTGCTACTAAGGTAGGAGGTCCTTAAACAGGAATACATGAATTGCTGGAGGCTTAGAGTGGACACGTTGACACTTAAAAACTCTGGAGGAACTCAGTCATAGGGAAACCACTACACTTTTGAGAGCTTTACCTCAAGGAGCTCTACCAGGCCCTCATGGTGATTACTGGAGAAAATCCTCTCATGCTACCAGTGGATGGAGGGGAAAAGGAACCGTTCTGAAATACAGCAGAACATTCTGTTCTTCTTAACACGGTCTGCCCTTAGGAGAAACTGTTGTACCAGAGCATAAGTACCTTGGGAAAGGGAAATGGCCAGCTCCAGCCCTCTCTAGCCATGCTGTTTAATTTCCTGGCAGTGGGGACGGGTGTGAGAAGATCCAGTAAATTTCATAGCCTAGGGGCATGGGCTCACCAGGAGGCTAGGACTGAATTACAGGACTACAGAAATCTCCTCCCCAAATCCCACACCACCACGTTATTGAAGGCCTGTTTACAGCTGCTGCATTTGCCCAGTACATCACGTCTACCTTTCAACAACTACAAAAATATCAGGCATAGTAAAAGGTAAAATACACAGGTTGAAGAGACAGAACAAACATCAGTGTTGAAATGGACCAGAAACTAAACAGTGACAACAAAGTCACGATAGATATATTAAGAGATTTAGTGAAAAAGGGAAACAACAATAAAGGCAGATAATTTCCTTCTGCCTTTAATCATGTTCTGATTAAAGGCAGAAGAAAATTATAAAAAGAGTCAAAAAGAAATGCTAGAGATAAAAACAAAACAAAACAAAAAAAACAGAAGAAAAGAATGCCTTTGATAGGCTTATTAGTAGACAGATTGTAGCTGAGGAAATCTCTGAGCCTGAGAATATGACAATAGACACTTCCAAAATTGGAAAGCAGAGAAAAAAAGACAGAATAAGAACAGAATATTCAAGGACTGCGAGACAACTGCAAAAGTTTGTAACAGCATGCTCAACGGGAATACCAGAAGAAGAAAAAAGAAAGAAAGGAACGGAAGCAATATTGAAAACAATAATGACTGAGAATTTTGCCCAAATTAGTATGAGACACCAAAACAGATCTAGGAAGCTCAGAGAAAGTTAAAGAGGAAAAAAAAATGGCCCCCTTAAACAAAAACCTACAACTAAGCATACATGTCCTAGTTAAACTTCAGAAAATCAAAAATAAAATCTTGAAATGGTCAGAAGAAAAAAAACCTACCTTATCTTGAGAAGAGAGAAAATTATACCTGATTCTCCTAGGAAACTTTGTAAGCAGAAAGAGAATGGAATGAAATATTTAAATTGTTGAGGGAAAAGAACAACCCCATTAACCTAAAATTCTGAATTCTGCAAAACTCTTTTTCAGAAATGAAGAAGAAGCAGGGTTGCTGAGACAACAAAAGCTGAGAGGATTTGTTGCCAGTAGACCAGCCTTGCAAGCACTATTAAAAGATCTTCATAGTAAAAGAAAATTATATTGATCATTAACTTGGATTCAAATAAAGAATGGAAGAATATTGAAGAACAAATAGATAAAAATTACACATAAATCAAGGTTGCTTTCTTATATATAGCAATTATCCAGTAGAATTTGAAATTAAAAACACATTGTCACATTACTATCCCCAGAATGAAATACTTCAATATAATTCCTTTTTAAATATATTTAATTGATTATGTTATTACAGTTCTCCCATAATTTTTCCCCTTTATTCCCCTCCAGCCTGTACACCCCTCCCACCATCATTTCCCCAGTTTAGTTCATATCCATGGATGGGTCATACACATAAATTCATTCTTAATCTCCCTCTGTCTATTTTGTATGTACCAATTATGCTTCATATTCTCTGTATCTTTTCCCCCATTCTCCTCACCAGCCCCTCCTCATTGATAACCTTCCATGTGATCTCCATTTCTGTGAATCTGTTCCTGTTCTAGTTGTTTGCTTAGTTTTTTTAAGGTTAGATTGTTAATAGTTGTGAGTTTGTTGTCATTTTACTGTTCATATTTTGATCATCTTCTTTTCTTAGATAAGTCCCTTTAACATTTCATATAATAAGGGCTCGGTGATGATGAACTCCTCTAACTTGGCCTTATCTGGGGTGAGTATAGATCTGATGAAAGATATCAAAACAAACTTAGAAAATGGAGTCTACGTTTTATGTTTATGAATATGAAGACTCAATATTGTCAAGATGTCAGTTCTTTCCAATTTAATCTACAGATTAAATCCCAATCAAAATCTCAGCAAGTTATTTTGTAGGTCACAATAGATGGATTCTAAAGTTTAAATGGAGAAGCCAAAAACTTGGAACAGGCAACACAATATTGAAGAAGAACAAAGTTGGAGACAGATACTACTTGATTTCAATATTTACTACAAAGGTACAGAAATCAAGACAGTGTAGCATTGATGAAAAAAAGAAAAAGATCAATGAATTAGAGTAGAGAGCCCATAAATAGACCCAAGTAAGTATAGTCAACTGATCTTTGGCAAAGGAGCAAAGGAGCAAAGGTAATAAAATGGAGCAAAGATAGTCTTTTCAACAAATAATTCTGAAACAATGAAACATCTATGTGCCACCCCCCAAAAAAAAACTAGACTTTATACCCTTCACAAAAATTAACACAAAATGAATCATAGGCTTAAGTGCAAAATGGAAAACTATAAAACTAATAGAAGATAACATAGGATAATCTTAAATGGCCTTGAATAGGAGATGACCTTTGATATAACACCAAAGGTGAAATCCATGAAGGAAATAATTGATACCCTGGACTTCATTAAAAATGAAAACTTATGCTCCGTGAAAGACGGTTTCAAGAAAATTTGTAAGTAAGCCACGTACTATGAAAAAATATTTTGCAAAAGACACATCTATAAAGGATATTATCCAAATGTATACAAAGAATTCTTAAAACTCAACAATAAGAAAACAAACAACCTGATAAGAAATGGGCAAAAGGCTTGAACAAACATCTTACCTGTAAAGATACACAGAGGGCTAGTAAGCATATGAAAAGATGCTCCATATAGTTTTTCTTCAGAAAAATGCAAATTAACATGACAATGAGCTCCCACTATATACCTATGAAAATGGCCAAAATTCCAGACAGAACACCAAAAACTAGAGAGGATGTGAAGCAACAGGAACTCTCATTCATTCTCGGTGGGAGGGCAAAATAGTGCATCCACTTTGGAAGACAGTTTGGCAGCTTCTTAACTAAATGTAGTCTTACCCAAATGAATTTAAAAAGTATGTTCGCATAAAAACCTACACACAGATGTTTATAGCACCTTTATGTTTAATTGCTACAACTTGGAGACAACAATGTGTCCTTTAGTAGGTGAATGCCTGAAAAGCGGTGGTATATGCAGACTATGAAATATTATTCAGTGTTAAAAATAAATGAGCTATCAAGCCATGAAGATACTTGGAGGAACCTTGAATGAATATTACAAACTGAAAGAAGTCATTTTGAAAAGATACTGTATGTATGTATAAGAAGCCAATCTCAAAAGGCTATGTACTACATACTCACAGGTGTGGAGACAGTAAAAAGACTGGTGGTCACCAGGGGTTAGCAGAAAGGGAGAGTTGAATAGGTGGAGCACAGAGGATTTTTAGGGCATTGAAAGTGTTTTGGTTGATAATGTAATGGTGGACATATAGCATTTTACACTTATTAAAATCTGCAGAATGTGGAACACCAAGAGTGAACTCCACTATAAACTATAGACTCTGGGTGATGATGGTGTGTTAATGTATACTGAATAATTGTAACTTGTACCACTGCGGTGGGTTTATGTATGTGTATGGGCAGGGGGTATATTGGAATTCTGCACTTTTTTTAAGGATTTTATTTTATTTAGTTTTAGAGAGACGGGAATGGAGAAGGAAAGAGAGGGAGAGAAACATCAATATGTGGTTGCCTGTCTCACAGCTTCTACCTGGACCTGGCCCGCAATGCAGGCATGTGCCCTGGCTGGGAATTGAACCAGTGACCCTTTGGTTTGTAGGCCAGTGCTCAATCCACTGGGTACACCAGCCAGGGCAGAATTCTGTACTTTTCAATTTATTTTGCTGTGAACCTAAAATTTCTCTTGGAACTGAAATTTATGAACTAAAAAAATAGATACGACACTGAAAATGGATGCTTTCCTGAGCGGATATGCAGCTTTGCAGGTTGGGTGTTAGTTCATTCCTAACTGGAGCAGTTGCCATGGACACCTGAGACTTTTCTAGGAGTTTCACAGACAGAAGGTGGCTATGCTTTGAGGTCACTGTGTCTACAGTTACATCGTGTAAGCTTTTGTTTTCTTTGAATGGGCCTGAGTGCAGTTTATGCTGCTGGTTGAGAATTCACTGTATGGAGTCTCAAACCTGGAGACTGGGTTTATTCCTTTTTATTCTATTTTTGATAAAATTAGTAGGAGGGGAAAACTGATGGAACATTTTTGACAGCTTGCTCTATAAATGGTGAGTAAGCATATATTATGGGTGAAGAGGAGGATAAAAAAGGATATAGATTATGCTGGCCTTTAAAGCTTTACAGTTTTTTTTCTCTTCAAATATCTGGTTTTACTGTTTTGAATAAATTAATTATAGAATATGATGTTTTGTGAGACTTTTCCTACTTTCCAGGAAGTCTAACTAAAGCTGAAATTAGAGGAAAAATTCTCTTGTGCTGGAAATTCTAAGGGAAGGTACCAATGAAATACAGTATTTGGGTCCTAAATGGGAAGAAAATTTCTTTTTATTCTCTGCCTGGGTGAATACTGAGCTAAAATATATGTCAGCCAAACCTGGTACTATTCCCTGATTTTGTGAGAGAGCCAGCTATGGGTTCCCTGCAGTTAGACGGCATTTGTAAACTTAAAGATTAGCTCCATTGTATAAATTTCTAAAGGCAGGAGAATTAAAGAGGTTTTCCAGCAGGCCTTGCAACTTAACATGCCAAGAGGTGGGGGAAATCTCATCTCTTCTCAATTCTCCAGAACCTCAGCAGCCATAGAAGAGGACCTCTAAGTACCCAAGGGCTCCCCCTTTGGGAAGTATAGGAGGTTAGAAAATGGGTCTTGGGCTTCCCAACACATGGGTGACAAGGAGTCACTGTCTCAACCTGGAGAAAGCATTTAAGGTATAGCCCACTGGTAGGAGGCCAGAGGAGGTCCAGCTGTCCCTCCCTGGAAAATCCTCAGCAGCGAAGGGGCATGGAGTGAAGCTGAACGTGGCCTTGAGAAACAAAGGCACACCACTAAGGCAGATTGAATAAACCAGACCAAATAGATCCAACTTGCCACCACTTACGTCCATATAATAATATCCTGGGTCTCCTTTTCCTCCTTATGGAACTTCACACAGGAACCTAGGTCCTGGAAAAAATGGGAAAGGCAGGCTTTACCCATACTACTCTGGGCAGACAAGGCCACAGCTATAAATTACACTGGAAATAAAAGGTTAAGCTACTGGTTACTTTTTATAACTGATGTCTGCTAAGCTTTCACTTAATTAAAATAAAGTGTTATTGACTACCAGCAGTTATTAAAAGCACATAATATAAATATCTTCTCATATTGATTGCTCCTCTTTGTTGTTTAGAAAGAGCACCAGATTATTACCAGATAATTTATTCTCTGATAATTCTCTTAATAAGGAAATAAACTTCAGGAAGTGCTTTTAAAAGACATTATGGCTGAAAAGTGTTAGTGAAAAAAGCTATAGACTTAAACAGCTTTTTCATTCCTTTGGATTTTATGTTTTTAATAATAGATTGAATAGTTAGTTGCCTGCTTGACAAGTTTATTGTCCTTATCCAGTTGCCAAGCGAGAAACATTTCCAAACTGACAGCAGGTATTAAAAATACTTACAAGTGATTCCAGCCAGGAAGAAGTCATAAAACTTGAGAAGGAGTGTTGGCTGGGCTTTGCTCCGTTAGCCAGGCTTTTCCTCAGAGCCCTGGGCCCCCAGTGGCTGCCAGTGGAGATGGCAGACATTTCAAGGTGAAAGCATTAATTTTTAACTGAAACTCTCAGGCTTCTCCTCAAACAAAACAGACCATTTTTCTTCGATATGAATATTTGAAGCTGATTCATTAATTAATCTGGATTAAGAACAAAGAAAGTAACAGCGGCTCCATGTTTCTCTGAAAATGTCCAAAGTTCTCAAAAAAGCAGCTCTGTTGGGACTTACTACGTTCATGTTTTTTAAGTGTATATGTTGTTAGAGTCCCTGAAGGTATTGGAAGGCATTGGTTAAGATTTCTTTGTAATGCAGATGACTAGCAATTTTTCTATCATTGTTAAGGGGTAGGTTTTTTTTTAAAGACCCTGGTTTCGGTTTGCTGAAATTTGCATATCAGGGTTGTGAATTCAATTGACCTGTAGGGTCTGGGGAGATAATGTTAATATGTAAATCAAAAAGAGGGTTGCAGCCATAAGGTGTATGATATCCGTCGTGAACAGGTCAGGGCCATCCTCACCTCAATGCATGTTCAATTTTACGTGACACAGGCAAGGCAAAGAAAACACTTGCAGGGGTGTCCAACCTTTTGGTGTTGTTGGGCCAACACTGTAGGAATTGTTTTGGCTCACATATTAAATACATTGTGACACATACTCACACACAAAAAATCTTATAATGTTTTAAGTAATTTACGGTTTTGTGCTGGGCTGCATTCCTAGACACCTTGAGTCTCATGAAGCCCAAGGGTGGCGGGTTGGATACTCCTGGTTAGGTGGATAAGCCACCAGTTTGAACTAGTGGTTGAAAACACACCCTATCTCCCCAGAGTATGAAAGGAAATGCGTTTAAACAAGAAAAAAGGTTCTTAAGTATTGGCCTACTGGGGAAAATTATGTTTTTTACTTTAAAATAGGTACATTCCTGACTTGAAAGCATTGTTTGGTCTTGGCCAAGGGCTTTGAACTTTTTTTGGAGTTACAGCACCCTGTAATTGGGTTTATTTTAGAACTCCTGGACTTTGCATTGAACAGTACTATATGGAATATTTTTACATTAATATGGAAAGATACACTTATTTTATGTTGTTTTTAAATGGAAAAACAAGTGAATTTTGGTTAAAAATTGTGAAGACACATTCGTCTCTGCTCCTTTGGAAATTCCTCTAAAGTAAGTACATTTTCAAAAGTACAGGCCCACAAGAGCAGAGGAAATGGCTGGGGACAGAACTGGGTAATCACTGCCAAGATTTAGGTAAATATTTTGTAGATAGAAAGTAGACAGTTTGATGGGAAGGGAAGAGGCCAGATCTAAGGACATAACAGAGGATAGCTAGCAATGCCAGTTGATTTACATGTCAAAACCTTGACATTAGAAATTCAAAGAGCAGAGTCTCTAGATAATGGAGGTGAAGGGAGATGAGAACTGGGAAGTTATTTGGAAGGGTTAAGAGGGCCAGTTACAGTCCCTGGATAACTTTTCCTATTCCACACAGGACATAGTTATTAGCTCAGTCCTGTCCAAAGAAAATGGGCTTTTTATTTTCTGGAATTATCATACTCTGGACTCTGGGACACGAGACACATAGGGAGAGGTTGACGTGCTGAGCTACAACTGGTGTTCAGCTTCGAAGATGCTGGCAGTTGGAGAAATATCCCAGGCAGCAGACTGAAAGTTTGGGAAACCTAAATCCTCTCGAAGAGATATACAGATAGTGAGATTTTGGAGATGCGGACTAACCATGTAGCAATGTCAAGTTCGGCAGTCTCAATAGTCTCTAGTTCATTCTATTAAAACTAAATATAAACATGTGTTTGTAATTTAAAGATTTTAAGCAAGTGGAAAAGTAGAGAAAATGACATAACACATACCCATGAATATTAGCAAAATTTTAAAAAGATGCTAGTATTGGCCATGTTAGCTTCAGAGCCTCCCCTTTTAGAAAAAGCAATTAGATGCAGATAAAGTGGTACCTTTATGCCTTCATTCTCAGCTCTTCCCTCTCACTCTAGGAGTAGTTGCTTTCCTGACATTGTCCTTCATTATTCCCATGCAAGTCTGTCTATTTTTACTATACATAAGTCTCCATAAATAATATATATTATTGCTTTGTGTGTATAAAAATATCTGTAAATGATATTATCATTGTGTTTCTTGGATTAACCCAATTAATTATAATGAAATAGTTTAATGATGCATATATGAGTTAGGAATATGTTCAATTATGAATATTTTAATAAATAAGATGATATGAATTATTAATACACATTTAGCTGTGAACACATGTGAATATGATATATACATTATTAATATATATTCAGTTATGATGAATTGGGATTAATCCAGAAAATACAAATGATAATATCATTTATAGGTGTTTTAAATTCACCAAACAATAATGTTATTGATAAAGAGGAATATAAGACATGTTTTGCTGGATTTGGCTTTGTGCTCATGAATGAGGTTGCCTTATAATTTCTTTTCCATGCTGTCTTTATCTGTTCTTGTATCCGCATTTCATTAGCCTCAGTAGTTAGATTTATTTTTTTATTTATTTTCCTAGTATTTGTAGCAAATTACAAAATATACTGGTTTTATGGTCTTTAAATCTTTCAAATTACTTGTTTATAAAACCATCTGGATCCCATGAATTATGTATATGAGTATTTATTTATGTGTATATATAAAATTTTAAGTGAAAATTAGATTTTCTTATAATGTTTAATAATTTATTAACATTTTAATTTTTTCTCTTGTCAGTTTTGGTGAGTTATACCTTAAAGAAAAGTATATGTGTTATTTAAGTTTTCAAATTTAATATTTTAAAATAGGTTAATAAACTAATGATTAAAATCTCATTTTATTCATTATAATTTTATTAACCTATTTTAAGATATGAAATGTTAAAGAGACTTTTCTAAGAAAAAGAAGATGGTTAAAAATATGAACAGTAAAATGACAACAAACTCATAACTATCAACAACTGAACCTAAAAAAAATGAAAACAAAAACAAACTAAGCAAACAGCTAGAGCAGGAACAGAGTCACAGAAATGGAGATTACATGGAGGGTTATCAGTCTGGGGGCAGGGGATGTACAGGGAATAAGAAGCATAAATGGTGGGTACAAAAGAGACAGGGGTAGGTTATGAATGGTACAGGAAATGGAGAAGCCAAAGAACTTATATGTATGATCCATGGATATGAACTAAGGTGGGGAAATGCTGGAGCACAGAGGGTACAGGGTAGAGGGGGGCAAAGGCGAGAAAAAAATGGGACAACTGTAAGAGCATAATCAATAAAATATGGTTTAAAATAACAAAATGTCTTACATATACTTACATGTACGTATTTTTGTGCCTTCTCACTTTTTCCTTTGATCAATTTTATGAAGTTTGTCTACTTAACTAATGTATTAGTTTCTTTGTCTTCTATTTTATTGATTTGTTTTCTTAACTTTATTATTTCTTCTTTTGCTTTATTTGACTTAAACATTTAAAAATTTTGAAACCTTCTGAATTCCTGATGGATGCATTTAAGTTTATAAATTTCCTTCTAAATGTTGTTTTTAGTTGCAACCCACAGATTTTGGTATTAACATTTATTATTATTCAGTTTTTAAATTTTGTCCAAATTGTACTTTGATATTTACATAATTAACATAGTTTTTAGTCTTTATGCTAATAGAGCTAACATATCTACTTATCATATCACATATTGTATATGCATAAGAAAGTTTAAATTATAAGATAAAATAAATATTAAAGAATAGTCCTTTGATCTAAATGAAAAGGAACAGAGTTCCTTTCCACTAATGGAAAGCAATTGACATACTTAAATACTACAACTTTATTTTTTTTAAGATTTTTTTGGTTTGATAATTAAGATATCAAAATAGAAGAAAAGAAAAAACTGTTTTTTCCCTCAAGTATTTCCTTTTAGTATATTTAATGAAAGTATATATCATGTTGTGTGATGTATTAAAACTCACATTTTTAGTCATAAATGTAGAACCGGTTCTACATTTTACAATAGCACTAACCAAAGGCGCTGACTGCCCAGTCTAACCTCCCCAGGTTATGCCATTATGCAGGTTTTGGGGAAGCTTAACATGATGTGAACAACCTAGAAGGAATCTACCTTATAAAAAGACCCCTGGTCTTCATTTCTCTACAGTGTGTGAATATTTTTATGAATATTGTTTCACATATTTCCATATGATCTCATGTGACTGATATAAAGATCAGAATAAAAACATAAAAATACTGTAATAGGCCACACAGTAGTTTCAGTAATTGCTGTTTTTCTCTTATGCATCCGACCCTCTTTCTTAATCACCTTTGTTGAAAACTTCTCTATTCCAAATCTCAGTGTTGGATTTTCTCACATTTATCCTTAGCCCTCTCCCCCCACCCCCCATTCTCTTTGGTCTCCCTGGGTTTTCTCATCTATTTACATGAGTTGATGTCTGTCTAAGAGGATGGTTTCCAAGTTTCTGTCTCTACTTACCTCCCCTCCCATCTGAACTTGGATGACTTTCAAGTACCTCAGACTCCTCATCCTCAAACTGGACTAATGACCCTCTCTCAGTGTTTTCTTCCTCAGGGTGTTGAAGCACCATCCATCCAATTGCTCAGGCCAGAACTTGAAATCCATTCTTAGCAACTTGCCCCATGTGTGTAAGAAACTATCAAACTGAAGTGAATTCAAACTTCAAAGTGTCAAAGCTTTGCTAACTAATGTTTTCATGTCTTATTTGTATTTTCCATCTCCACTGGAGATCTCCAGTTCAAGCCAATGTCACCTCTCTCTGTCACTCTGCCATTGTCCCCTAAGTGCTTCCCATTAGACCATACTCTTACCTTTTGCCAATTCATTGTTCCGTTATTTTACAAAGTGATATGTAAATGCACCTTCTATAACTACTTATCTTAAATTTGTTAAATCATTGCCTTTGAGGATACACTTCCTAAAATCACTATTAACTTTTGAAGTAGATACTGATGTTCTTCAGCAGATTGTGTCTCTTGACTTTCAGGTGGTCAGTGATATCTTTGTGATGACAAAAGTTATACATTTATCACAACTTTCTTAGGAAATGGAAATTTGGTACTTAAGTTTTTAATAGATGCATTCCTCTTTTGGCTCACTGCTTTTCAGATGGTTTACTGAGAAATAAAAATGAAATCGCCAATATGAAATAAATAAATAATTATATATTAACCACAAATAATGACAGAACCACTGTAACCATACTACTCTATGTACATTATACTACTGTTTGTACACTGTAGAAGGAGTGGTCGGTCTCTAGATCATGCATATATTTCAAACATTACCATGCAGTTTCCCATGTTTCCCATTTACCCAGCTGACTGATAATTTTGTGCATTTCACAGGTTATGGAACCTGCCATTGCACAAATCACTAGACATCAGGTGATGAAGCAAGTCTTCTCCCACAACCCCCCCAGACCAGAGGAGGTTGGTGTCTGTAGTTTCTGGCCTCTCAAAGCACTTTTTTTTTATCATCTAACACCTTGCATGCTGTGCTGACAGGAATGGTGGTTTCATGTGTCTGCAAAGGCTTCAAAAAACAGAGGGGCTTTTATAGGACCTTGCTCAGAATTAATGATGTATGGCAATGAGAGCCAGTCATTGAACAAATTATACCTGCTACTAGATGAAATCTTGCTAGAAGATGCAAGGACAAAGTGGAGTTAGAATCCTTCACCAGAAGTTTAAATATATTAATAATTTGACCATTATAGTCTATAGTAAAATGATTCCTAATTTTGCAAAGATCAATGGCAAGGCAAGGTCAATTAGACCACCTAATTTTGTTCTAATTTGCAATAAAAGATTTTAAATTAATGAAATATTCATAAGTTAAATTTAAAAAATCTTATGTGGTTTCTTGAATCTTGTATCCTCTAACTTCTGGGTTCCTGTTTTCCCTTTGTGAACTACATAATTTAGTAGTTCTTCCAAACAAGGGCTTAGTAACATTCTTATACCTCATATGTTTGAAAAATTTAATTGTTTTTAATTTTTTGGTATTTTGGTTGAGTATAAAATTCTAACTTTTTGTTTATTTTCCCTAAATATTTTGATATTATACCACTGTTTTCTGAATAGATTTTTGATAATAAGAAATCTCCCAATAGTCAGATTCTCAATCCTTTGTAGTAACATGTGTTTTCTCTCCAGTAACTTTTAGGATTTCTCTTTATCCTTAATAATTTTCAGTTATTCTACTACTTCTATAAATGACTGTGTGTGTGTATTTTATTTTGTCTTTATTACTGGTATCACATTCAATACTCGAGTGTTCTTTTTACATTTAAGGACACATGCCTTTTGTTTGATCCTGAAAAATTCTCTGCCATAATCTGCCTACTCACCATTATCTTTATTCAGTCCTTTTGAAATTCTATTCTGTTATCATTGTGATTGCATTTATTTTCTTTTCCTGTTTATTAATTTACTCTTTGGTTTTGTCAATTCAATTCTATTATTTAGCTTATGTATTGTTTTAAAAATAATGTTAATGAGCATTTTTCCTTCTAAGTTTTAAAATTTGATCTCCTAAATATTTGATTCCACTTATTTAATAACTATATATTCATATCTTACAACATCCCATTTTGTATATGCTATTTATACCTTTGTTTATGAGGCTTTTCAAAGACATGTACTTTAAAGGTCTTTGCAGATTTTTTTATCTTTATTTTATTAGACAGAAAATCTCTTATTTATAGACATTAATTACTAACTTCCATGCTACAGGTGTTTCTCACAAACTTTTTGATAATATTTTATAAATGACTTCCAGAAAAGATTTCTCCTTTGAGTATTTTGGGTGGAAAGAATGAATATTATGTGAAGGAGTCTTATGGTTTACTTTTCTTATTCTTTTCTTTTTCAATTTCTTACTTCATTTCCCACTGCTGTTCCTCTCTTTCTTTTCTTTCATATTGCTTTTTTTCATCTACAAAAATTTTCTTTTTACCTTTGAAGCATAGCTAGGTATTTAAGAATATCTAAAGATATTTTTGTTATTTATCATTTCTGGGTTTGTAAAAGAGGAGGGAACTTTCAAAATGTACCATCTTAACCCAGAAGCCAAACCATGTGACTTTCATATTAAGACTAACTGCATTAATGCAAGTGAGGAGGAGATAAGGTGTGCATGTTAGGAAAGATGTGTTCTGTGCAGAGTTCTTCAACCACAGATGGCCGTTGAAATTTTCCAGAGATTGGGGTGCATCAGAAAACCTATAGCTTTATATTTTAGCCGGAGAGATCCACATACAGCAGTTGGTGATTTAAGTGATGAAGTATACAGACATAGCAGTGTGAGAAAAAGTTGCAAACATTTTCTATTTTCTTCCTGGCTAGAGAGAAGCTGCTGCATTTTGCTTTTTAGAAATTCTTTCAAGGATAAAAGAGTATTTTAGGTAGGATTTTGGACTGACCACATAGTTCTGAGTTCCAAGCAGAGAAAAAATTGTGCGGTACGTGTAATGGTGTGATGAGTGAAGGAATTGCTGGGCAAGACTTTTCTTCTTTAATGAGCATTCCTCTTAAAATGAGCATGTAAGAATATAAGGTGTGCAAATACAGTAAATGTTCTCAATGGTTATAACTGCTGGAAGATTTCCAGAAGGTGCTAGTCTAACCTCTGAAATGAGACTTGGACTATTGAAGTTCAGCAAGAATTAACATTAATGTTAGTATTATTGTAATACTACACATAGATGATGAAACACAAGATGACAATAGCAAATATTTTTTGAGAATATGCATGAGCTCTGTGTATAGTCTAATGAACTGGTACAATTTAAAAATGAAGTAAGTGAAAAGCTTCTGTCTGAACAAAGTTTTCTAGCTGTTATATGAGGCTAAATTCACTTTAAAACATTAAACATGCATGCTTATTAAAAATAAATGCTTGGCTTTAGCTGTCTAATTCTGAAATATCATTCACAGATTTGAAGTGTAACTCTTAGTAAGGTGCAAATTGTACTCCTTTTTAGAAGATTCCAGGGAGTGCAGGTCAGAAGTGTCTTTCTTAAACTTCCCACTAAATTTTGCTATTTCAGGAGTCATACAACTTTAATATGTATGACTCCAATGACTTTGTCTTGATTCGACATCTTGGCTTCTTGGAGATGTTTACCATTGCCATTGGATACTTACATAAGCAGATTTAACTCCTATTACAGACATGCAGATTTTTCATCAATAAATAATTTCTACCTGGAATTTCGGTTGCGCTTCTTTTGCAAATGGCTATAGTATATCAAAACATGCTTCTGTAGTCTTACTTTTAACTTTGAAATGTTTTGTTTCTGCTGCCAAATGAACCAATCCTGATAACCAAGAACTTGAGTAACAGAGAATAAATATTTTAAGATTCTTGCGATGGTCACTTTTTGAAAGATTCTAACTACAATAAACACACACATATGTGTTGATTTCCAATTTGTTAATTTATTATCAGAAATATAAGAGCATTCATGACTTGGCATATTAACTGCCTATAAACCAGTTTTCCTGGGAAGCAAAATATAATTAAAAGCTGATTTGCAAGCATGGAATCATTTAAGGACAGTGATTTGTATATGCTTAACAACCGGTACAGTCGTCTGCGTTGGTCTGACCCATCCATCTTTCTCTACTCCAGGGTAGAAGCTGACATAAAGACCGATACATATACTCATGTTCATGAGTCACGATGTCTTCTTCCCTAAGATAAACTCTAGAGACATACTGTCATTGCTTATCTGTTCATTTTATATTTAAGGGTTTGCATGATTTTAAACTCAATATAGACATCAGAGTATATATTATGGCTGTGTTCCTTATCAAAGGTGTTTATTATACCAAATGGAGTGCAGAACATATAACTAACAAAATAAATCTTTTATCTCTTACTTTGTATGTAATGTAATTAGATAAGAAAAGAAATGCCCTATCAGGAAGTGTATGACATTGCACCATTTCACTAAAGTCAATATATCCTTAGGTGCAACTTCCAAAAGAATTGTAAACCAGTCAATGTTCAATGAGTTCAGGACAAGTTTAGAACAACCTCAACTAGATCAATGTCACAGGGTACTTCATACCTAGAACTCTTATTTGTTTAAATTGAGCCTCCAAAATGCAGATGTTATAGAGGTCATTAAATTAAAACAATTAATTAAAATAAAGCTGGTTCTAAGTCCCCACGCAGAATTGTTGGGAGAACATCCTGTATTACTTAGTATCGGTTCTTTCTGTGTCTTTCCTGGCTTATTAAACTATCTCAAGGATCGTGTGTCCCCCAGTGGCTGTGGCTATGTTAATTACTATTTAATCACCATGACCACTGTACAACATTACTCTTCTGACATTTCTGGGGCACTGATATGTTTAGATCAGGCCCATAGACCCATGGCTGACTCAGTCAGTTGGAACACACAAGTTTGGTTAGATGTAAACAATCACTATTGAGCTGGCTCATGGTGTTCAGCCTCCCAGGCATCTAGCACTCCCTGTATCCCCTTCCAGCAACTCACACCTGAGCAGCTGTGTGCATCTAAGATATAAATCATGGCTTTTGTAGAATCTATTTATTTTCCCAGTCTTCGGGAATCTTGGTCCCTATCCAGGTCATGTCACTCCCTCCTAGCTATCCAAACACTAGACACTGAGTGACCCCTAGTTTACTTGCTTTGGATACTTAACTATGACTAAAGAAATTAGCAGGTATTTTCTTCAATTATGCCTGTGATTTCAAGGCAGCTAAAAAGTTCCCTCAAAGGAGTAGATCGGTGATTTTCAATATGTGTATTGCAAGAATTTTTTTTAAATTTTATTTATTTATTTTTAGAAAGAGGGGAAAGGTTGGAGAAAGAGAGGGAGAGAAACATCAATGTGTGGTTGCCTCTCACATGGCCCCCACTGGGGACCTGGCCTGCAACCCAGGCGTGTGCCCTGACTGGGAATTGAACTGGTAACCCTTCCGTTGGCAGCCCGCACTCGATCCACTGAGCTACACCAACGAGGGCAAGAATTTTTAAAATATGCAATACCTTACTATTTAGTCAGGGGCACTGACCTCTTTTCCCTTAGATTGTCAAGTTAAAAAAGTGACAACAGCCTACACAACAATAACCAATCAGTGTGAATGAATCAAAATCATACCTACTTTTGGTCAGATCAGCAAAAAATACGTTTTCTGATGTGCTGCAGGATTTTAGTAATTAGTTTATGCATGCCATGAGATAAAAAAAAAGGTAGAAAGTCACCAGGATAGATAATAATAACATTTGTATATTTACTCATGTTCTTTATGGATAGTAAGAAATGGAGACCTTGGATGCAAGGCTTGGCTGTTATTCTAAGAGAAAGATAAAAGAGAAAATTTGTTGTTCTTTCTCTCCTGCACCAAAAAGATCAAGACAGAAACTAATATCTTATATCCTGCCACAGAATTGTTGGCTCATGTGTTGATCGTAAAAGGTCACCCTTTTGAGCACTTACCCTGGGCAGGACTGTTTTTAGTGCTTTATATCCATTACCTCTACATATATTTACATTACATATGTAAATTCATTTAATCGAATCCGACGCAGTAGATGCTATCGTTAACATTTTATGGGTAAGAAAATTGAGGCAGGGAGAAGTTGACCTACTTAGCCAGGTTTCATGCAGGTGATAGGCAGAGGTGGGATTTGCATCTGGGCAGCCTGGTGCCTGTGTTATGGCTGTTGGCCACCCTGTTATTATAAGGTCTCTCCAAAGATCTCTGGTGAAGCCTGTCTAAATTTTAAAAGGCCAGCTACTCTTCATCTATTATTTTCTCTGTTCGCCAGTGGAATAATCTTTTTTAGTTTGACTTTTTAAGAAATGAATATTTATTGAGTGCTTTCTGCGAGCCTGGTACTAACTGCGGTTTTACCAATATCATTTGTTTTGACCCTCCTAGCCCTGTCTCGTGGTGGCATTACTTCAGATTTATGAGAAAGAAGCTGAGATAAAGGCTCATTATTATCTTCCATCCCGTCTAAAACCCTCAATTAAAGATCTCTCTCCTCTAATTATATCAAGAAAGCATTCTGCTTCTGAGATTTACTGCACGTAGCTCCAGTAACCTTTTGCTGTTTTCCTTGCATTATTGTTCTTGCATAGATTTCACTGTGCTCGTCATTAAAGCAAGATTTTAAATTTGCTTTAGAGATGAGCCCAGTGAAATCCGCAAATCCACCACCAATGGAAAGCAATCAACATACTTAAATACCACAACTTTCTTTTTTTAAAGATTTTTTTTAGCTTTGATAATTAAGATATCAAAATAGAAGAAAAAAAACAAAAATGTTTTTCCCCTCAAGTATTTACTTTTAGTATATTTAATTAAAGTATATATCATGTTGTGTGATGTATTAAAACTCACATTTTTAGTCATAAATGTAGAACTGGTTCTACATTTTACAATAGCACTAACCAAAGGCGCTGACTGCCCAGTCTAACCTCCCCAGGTTATGCCATTATGCAGGTTTTGGGGAAGCTTAACATGATGTGAACAACCTAGAAGGAATCTACCTTATAAAAAGACCCCTGGTCTTCATTTCTCTACAGTGTGTGAATATTTTTATGAATATTGTTTCACATATTTCCATTTGATCTCATGTGACTGATATAAAGATTAGAATAAAAACATAAAAATACTGGAATAGGCCACACAGTAGTTTCAGTAATTGCTGTTTTTCTCTTATGCATCCGACCCTCTTTCTTAATCACCTTTGTTGAAAACTTCTCTACTCCAAATCTCAGTGTTGGATTTTCTCACATTTATCCTTAGCCCTCTTTTTTCCCCCCATTCTCTTTGGTCTCCCTGGGTTTTCTCATCTATTTACATGAGTTGATGTCTGTCTAAGAGAATGGTTTCCAAGTTTCTGTCTCTACTTACCTCCCCTCCCATCTGAACTTGGATGACTTTCAAGTACCTCAGACTCCTCATCCTCAAACTGGACTAATGACCCTCTCTCAGTGTTTTCTTACTCAGGGTGTTGAAGCACCATCCATCCAATTGCTCAGGCCAGAGCTTGAAATCCATTCTTAGCAACTTGCCCCATGTGTGTAAGAAACTATCAAATTGAAGTGAATTCAAACTTCAAAGTGTCAAAGCTTTGCTAACTAATGTTTTCATGTCTTATTTGTATTTTCCATCTCCACTGGAGATCTCCAGTTCAAGCCAATGTCGCCTCTCTCTGCCATTCTGCCATTGTCCCTTAAGTGCTTCCCATCAGACCATACTCTTAACTTTCCCCAATTCATTGTTCATAAAGCAGTCAATGTTCCTTTTTTGCTTAAAACTCTACAATGTCTTTCCAATGCTCTTGTGACAAAGCCCCAAATTCTTAACAGTGGGCCCAAAGACCCTGCATAATATGATCCCTACCTACATCCTTAGAAATAATATAACTTTCTATTTCTTATGATTCCACCATGATACCTTTTTCCCCTTATCAGTTCCTTAACTATACATAGCTCTTCTTTCTTCAGAGAGTATAAGGTACCATGAAACACTGCTACATAGGTGATTTTTAAGAAGTTATTGATCATTCTAGCATACATTTTTTAAAAGAACAAATGTCATATGTTTAATTTATGTATTTACTCATGTTGTTTACAGAGAAGACAAATTTGGTTATGACTAAATTTAATAAAGTGCGACCTTTAATTTTTCCCCATAATGAGACTATTTATAAATCCCACTAATGTATATAATTCTGCCAAGTTTATCCAAGGCTGACTTACATTATGGAAATTGAATGCTCCTACTGCCTTATCCTAATGCCCTTTGATTTGTGGCCCCTCGTGTAGGCTTTCATTTCCTAGAACTCTTTGTCAGCACAACCTCTCCTCAGACTGTGGGTCAGAGTGACTTCTATATTCCCTTCCTCTTGAGTTTTCCTTCCTTGCTTTGATGTGTTATTAATGCTCCAGGTGAACATTGCCTTGCAGCATTTTTTGGCAACTCAGAGTGGAACACCGACTAGGAGGCTTTCATGGGGGAGGAAGGAGGGTTTAGGAAAGGAGTTTGCAGACAGAATTAAAAAATAATTTCCCTATTTTAATTAAAAAACTTATTTCTTTCAATCTATTGATTGCCTCCTTCTCATCTGCTATTTGTGGTTTCAGTGAGAGAAGTTGCTTGAAGGTAAGATAGGTACACTCAGGCAGTGGACTGTCCGTGAGGAAACATTTTAATTCTATTTTCCTAGCTTCTTTGGCTGGTCTGATAACTTAACATAAGATAGGTTAATAGAAAAAAGAGAAAGACATATTCAAATTGAAAACAACAGTCCCTTCCCCCAGCTTACCGTACCCAGTGCAGCTCTCTCTGGTGACAGAGTACTTTCCTTAGAATAAACATACCCAATATACAAGTTTTTTAGGCAATTGAGGGAGAGATTAAGGTTTTTCTTGAATTTCCTGGGTGTTGATTGCCTTCAGCTCAAAATAGTCCACATGCCAAAGGGGCACACTTTGGGGAGGTTTATTCTCATCCTCGTCATGACAAATTGTTATAACCTGAGAGTAGCTAATTAAAGATTTAAAAGAAGAATGGCTGCTACTCCCCGGTTGCTGTCTCATTGCAAGGTTTATTCTCCATGAGAAGTTCATCATCCTGAGAAAAGTTGGGGTAGCATAATGTGGTGCCCAGGGCATCCCAGTTTCCCTTTTCTAAATGGAAATGTCAATACTGTAGGAAGGAACAAACATCTCCCTACCCTCAAGGTTTTCTTGTTTGGTCTAATAATCAAATAGGCATAAGGCAGATGAGCAAGAGAAAATAACCAAATTTAATATGTACATGTGTACAAGAACTCCATATACCCGAGACAGTCAGAGACCCCAGAGCATAGGAGGGTCAGAGGTAGAAAGGGGGTTGAGGTAAGTAAGACCTCCTGTGCTAAGGATGAGGTAATACACCTTGGGGGCTTCAAAGAGTCATGCAGGATAAGAACTGACTTTAGTAAATAGACATTCGCCCTGCCCTATAGATGTTAAAAGAAGTCATTTCTGATCATCTCTTATGGGCAAGGCATCTAATTCAAATTCTTCTAGGTAGTCAAAGAGAAGGGCAGATGTTGCTCTTAAACCTGTGACTAAAGTTGCTTTTATCTCAGTTATCTGCATACGACTGAGGCGCATCTTGATGTGGCTTATTCTGAACCCTCACAACACTCACTTCATAGAACTGTGATAACAGTGAAATAGGACAAAAATATAAAGTGTTTGGCACATGGTGCACACATAATAGATGAACTTTCCTCTCCTTATCTCCCAATTTTATCATCTAGAAATACCTTTTCAGAAACTTTTCTTTGCCAGTTTTGGAGAGTGTTGTATTTTATTGCAGGACTTCATTTTCCTTATCAGCTCCATAATGATTGATTGGGAACTCTCCTTGCCCCGAAAACTCTGTTGCATGGGAAGTGTTCTCTCTTTAAGAAAGACCTCTGTTGGCATCTTGATACATTCATTGTATGTGCCTGGGGTTAGTGCAGAGATGGAAAAGCACTATGTATCACATCACACACCACCCCAAGTCCTTATATATCACACAGGAAAGCTGCCCCAAACCGCACCAGCCATGCCCGTGGTTCTTTAACAATGCTTCTGAGTCTTCGCTGCTTCTCTCTCTTTAAGGTCCCGCCGATTTCTCTCTGCCTCTTTGTTTCTGCTGCTTCTTTTTTCTTTCTCCTTTCCCCTTTTTCCTGTCTTTGTCAATACTTCTTTTCCTTCCTTCTTCCTTCATGGTCTTTTCTTTATATATAATAAATTAAAAACTTGGCCATTTTCTCCATTATTCTGTTGTCTCACTCACTTTGTTGTCTTACCCATGTTATCTGCATGACAAAGGAGCTCTGTGGTCCTCAGAAAGAATCCTCTACAGCAGGTATGGGGAGAGAGTGTGAGAAGACTTCTGTCTTTCTACTGCAGCATTCACATTGTTTGGCCCCTTTAATGACAGCCAGCCACATAATTATCTAGGTTAAAATTCCTATGTGGCCATTTTAAAAGATCAAACTCTTGATGACAGCCTTCTCACATATAAATTGCTCTTCACCTCTGCTCTGGTGCCTGCCCTTTCCTTCAAATGCAAAGCCTTCTCGTGAGCTACTCTGTACTTTCTTAGGTATCATCTTCCACACTTTGAAAATTACCCTCAACATGAATTTCCTTTATAGAACATTACCAGTGAATTGCATCTGACTTTCTCTTACTCTTTCTCAAACTGCTTCTGTAGAGCAGGGCATTTCAAACATCATCTTATGCAATATAAACAATCCTGCCTCTAGGTGTGAAACTCAGTGATACAGTCAGATTCTATTTTTAAAAGCACAGACATTTGTTATTAAATATAATACCATGCTGAATGTTTTTGCAAATGTACATTTATCGTGAAAATTAGAAAACACTGCCTAATTCAATTTTTATATTGTACATCTGTTTAAGTTGGTTATACCCCGCTATAATTTTTTATGCTCTAATTCAATTTTAGCAAAACTCCTTTAAGAGACAGACTTTGCAGTGTAATTAGTATTGCTTCTTCCTTCAACAACTCATAGGGCACTGAAGCTCAAACTCCCTACCCCCAGTACAGCTTGCTGTCTGCTTAACATAATTTTATTATTCCATTGCCTTCCTTTGTGTAACCTTACTATTCCAAGTGACTTTTGATAAGGGAAATTTCCAGAAACACCCATCAATTATTCAATGGGAAGCATCATCAGTTTGATCCTGAAATCTCCTCGAACCCTTGATCTCAAAATCTGTACTTGCTGTTTCTAACAGTTCTAAACTGAGATATTACAATTCTTACACAATCACCTCTAATTAATTCCCTTGCATTGAAATGCCCACCTAAACCAAAGTTTACGTTCTCAGTAAATTCTGACCTTGTCTTTTCCCCTCTGAGACATCAAGAAATATTTGTCAGTCTTTATCATAGTGAACAAAAACCTCAAACTATCTTATCAACAGAGGTTGTTTCAGTGATCTTCGGGGGGTGCTTCACAAGTTCAGTAAAACAAACAAACAAACAAACAGACAACTCAGTGCTTGCTAAAGTTTTGGTCATTAAACTATTTTAATGTATTTGGACTTTGGAAGTTAGCAATTAAAGCATAAGTACCATTGTTTAAGCCAACACAGGCCTATTCAATGTTAGTGTTCGGATGCTAAGTAGCAGTGAGCCTTAAGTGACAGAGCAGCTAATATTTCTCTTTGTGATTGGAGTGCACTTTGATACTTATTTCATGAAAGCCTTTATAAGTTACAGGCAGAGGTTAACAGTAATCACATTTTTTCCTCCTCTGGTTTTAATAAATGCCTTTAGGGCATTTCATTCTGTTAAATCAAGCAGCATACAAAAATGTAATGCATTGCTAACCTCTAACATGTGTGAAAAACTTCGGTCATAAAATATGTATGAAAAACACAGTGCTGCAATGATAATGATGCTTCCTCTCTGCGTTATTCTGCCAAAGGTGTTGGTGCATGCAGCTCGCTAGTCCTTGATTTCTTTTGATTGGAATTGCTCTTACTTCATTTTGTATTTAGTTACTCAATGAATTTTCTAGTCGCATACATAAACATACAACAGTCTTTTAGGGAGCAGTTGCCATAGCTTTAGATGGGCTGTGTTAGGAATTCCAATATATGTTAGTATTCTGCTCTGGAAAAGGGATATTTTTTAAATGAATTAATACTACAGACAAAAAATTAAAAAAGTGAATTAATGTACATTGAAACATCACATTTGTGTGTATATAAGCAAAAATATGTCATTGTTTTGGTTTGGGGTCCTCGTGGTAAAAGCAGATTCATATGCATTAGTTTCATACACGTGTGTATGAGACACACACACACACACACACACACACACATACACAAACTGTGTTAAGAGCCTCTAGGGCCTTTTACATGAATTAGTGCTTCACATTCTCCACAATGTCAACTTCCTCTTCTGATGAAAAATACAAAACCATGCTTTTTCTTTTTTACTACTCAGTTGTTACATTATCTCCATAGCAGACTGATAAGCTATTTTGAAGGTACCTTAGGAAATGTAAAAATGCTAATTCTATCTTAAAAAATAGCAAAACTTAATTGATTTGGGCTTTTACTAATTTAGAATATATGCAAAATAAGAAGGAAAGATGGATAATGTCTTATTTTGATAGATTTTGTTCATAATAGGTACATATAATTGAAGAATGCTTTTTAAGATCTATTTAAACAGCAATTTTAATTTCTCCTGAAACTTTGAAGGCAAGAGTAACATCTGGATCAGAAAAAATTATCCCTGGCTGTGTGTAGTAAAGAATGAGCCTTACCCAGAGAAGAGATCTACCCTTGCCCTTAGTTCCTGGGATAGGATCTCTAAGTCCTTCGAATGTCCTGCCTAATAAGAGTGGCTTTGTTTGCCTGAGGTCCTGGTCCATAGTTGAAGAATATGACGTATGGTGAGGGCTTTGGGCCATATGGTATCAGCAGTGCCCCATGACTAAATGTCAGCTGCATGGGCACTCAGCTGCATCTGTGTGCTGGAGCCCTATTAAAAACTGCACAACAAAGCTCAGGTGAGCTTCCCTG
The DNA here is from genome assembly GCF_021234435.1 of Artibeus jamaicensis. Classification (NCBI taxonomy): domain Eukaryota; kingdom Metazoa; phylum Chordata; class Mammalia; order Chiroptera; family Phyllostomidae; genus Artibeus; species Artibeus jamaicensis. The sequence goes on along the minus strand of NW_026522046.1, from coordinate 23,263,451 downwards.
GTTGGCAGTACTCCATGTATTGGGAGAAATCAGCATTGTCCACGACTGCCCTCAGAGGGGACACTTGAAAGCTCTGCATGAGGTTTTTTGGGCTCTGTCCCATGCATTTCTGCTCTTGTCTGATTTTAATATGTGTCCTTTCACTGTAATAAACCATACCTATAACTAACTATAACCGTTTTCAGTGGTTTCTTTGAGTCTTTTCAGCAAATTACTAAACCTGAAGGTGGTCTTGGGGAGGCCAAATTTGCAGTTGCTATCAGAAGTGAGGGGGACCTTGGAAGCTCCCCTTAGTTCTGTTCTGGCAGTTTATTTAGTACAAGCGTTCCAGGGACCTAGATGAGGTAGCATTTCATCTCCCTCATACTTACTATAACCATCTAGCTTTAAATGGTAGTTCATAATCTTGATCTTTTCCTAAATCAGAATGGCCTATAATTCAGTCCAAATTGCTGAAGTTTGTCAATAATATGGACTTTCTCATTATAAATATACAATGGTGTATATAGTTGTAAAGGTAAACTTTTTGATGCTACCTCTAATTGCAAATTAGTGTAATGTTTTGAGATGTCAGATATTCATTTACTTTAACTAAAAATATCCAAAACTTTGCATAATAGTTTAAATCCTTTCCAGTCATTCATGCAGGGCTCTTACCCCACATGGAGAGTGCCATACATTGTTTTATGGGTGTTGGCTAATGGTATTCCAGGATATAAAAAGGAGAAATGTCAAAATATAATTTCATTTTCTCATATACCTACTTCTGCTTCTTCCTCTTGATTATTGATCAAAATTATTTTTTAAAGTGAGGCTGAAAAAAGTATGCCAAAATCTGGGCTTGATGTCTGCCACCATAGCTTTGCAGTTACTGATAATTTATTAAATATATATATATATGTATATATATATATATGCATATATATATATTTTGCCATCAGATGCTCTAAGAGCTGGTCTCTTTCTCTGTGGCCACCCCCAATCTCACACACACACCGTACACCTGGCCTTTGTGTTCGTGGCTTTGCTTTTCCATAACAGGATGTACCCATGACATTTAAGACAAACTAACAGTTTTCTTCCACTGAGATGGACAGAAAAGAAGTTTGCATATCAGAGCCATGGAATAATTTGGTGAAGAGTATACTATTGCTGAAATGTTCCGAGAAGAATTTTTGGAAACCTACTGGTTATCTTTCAAAGGACACTGCTCTGAAAAACAAAACAGCCTAGGGAATACAAAGAAGGTACAAGTCAGTCATCAGTAATAGTTGATTGGTGGCAGTATCCTTATGCAGAATTTTTATTTGAAATTTATATTTCGAATGCAGTATCAGGGTATTAAAGAAGACAGCAGTTTTTATTTATTTATTTATTTATGCATTTATTATTTCTATAAAGGCCTAGGATTAAGTGTGAGTGATTTTGTCATATTAGTAACTTAGATTTGTTTAGAACAACCCTGCCCTACCTACAAAGAGGTACACCAAAAACTGTCATTTATTTATTAAAAATTGTGTACTTATATTTACATGTTTAAACTTTAGTCACCTTTAAAGTACTCTCCATTTGATGTAATAGACCTATTGAGACATTTTCTACTTCTCAAAAACAGTTTTGAACTTGTCGACTTTGATTCCTTTTAGTGCTTCTGCTATTTTTTTTTTGTTTCACTTCTTCCACATCAGCAGAGCATTTGCCTTTGAGGACTTTTTTCATCCAGGGAAATAGAAAAAGTTGCTCGAGGTGAGATCAGGTGATTAGGGAGGGTGGGGCTTGGGAGTCTTGCTGTTTTTGGTCAAAAATTGCTGAACACTCAGCACAGTGTGGGCAGTTGTGCTTGTAAATTACCAATCCTGTAATGGGCGAATGTGTTTTTTTTTTTCAAAAAAAGTTCACTGAAGTGCAATGCAGCCTCTCACAACAATTCCAGCTGGTACACTGATCCAGATGGGTTCCTAGCACATTCACCTAGCGGGGGAGGCCTGCACTACAAGAGGCCAACCCTCCAGAAGAGAATTTTTTGGGGAGGGGGGTTCCTCCTCATACGTTCAAGTGCTGTAGAAAGTATATGGTACTGGAAACTGGCATGGGTGTGTGTGTGTGATACACGCACACTCACACACAGAGTTAGTGAAAAAAGAGTTTGAAAGATGACAAGGTAAAGATTTGTTGTAGGAAGAAACATTTAATGAGAATTAGAATAGGAGAAATAGCAAAATTTGTCAAGAGAAATTTCTGTCATACACTGATTACTTAGTAAACTTAAATGGAAAGTTAGTTGTGATGTTTACTCATAAAAACCGAACAAAATTATAGTTAAGATTAAATTCTTATTAATTTAGATTATTTAAAATTATTAATTTAGATCATAAAGACATTGTATTATTTTATTGAACTGTCAATGATAATTTTGAAAGTGTACTCATCACCCCAATTTTGGGCAATAGGAACAGAGCACAGGGATTATGGCCTAAATAAGATCTGAAAATGCTGACTTTTGCTTATGCAGAATTTAGTTTCCCTTACTTTTTTAGCAGTGGCTGAAGTTACCGGGTAAATTAAATATAATTATGAGGTCATTGAAGAGAGTTTTCCAAGCATATAAGGACTTACTCATTTTCAACAGAGAAATGGGAATATCAAGAATTCTGAGGTAAAGAAAGTTCTTTCTTTTCTGTGGCTAGGTCAGGCTGACAATTTTTTTTTATTGTAAGTTATCTGTGATCGCAATCACAGTCGCCAGCATACCAATCACAAAATGAACACTATTCAGATTGTTATTTATCCCATTTTCATGGGGCTGCAGAGGAAGATTAAAAGATGAAGCTACATGAATAATACAACCTGATATGACACATGGTAATAGAATAAATACTGCAGATAATTTTTTTACATGGATGATTTTAAAGAGCTTAATTTAAATCTTCAAGAATGGAAATGAATAATTAAGCTCCTAATATATTTTCCCCTCAACCTGCTTTATGCCCCGTAATGTAGTTCTGACACTAATTACGGGGGGGTTAATGCAAACCCTGCAGGTTGTGGCCACAGTCCCCCCCGGGACCCAGACCCCCTCCCCGGGACCCCCTCACTGCAGATCCGCTGCAAGGTCCTGGGTTCCCAGCTAGAAGTTCAGGGGCTCTCACTATCCCTTCAACTGCAATAATTCCCTAGAATGACTCATTAAGCTCAGGAAAGTGTAATGTTTATATTATAGTTTTTTTTATAAAGAGTGCAAATCAGAGCCAGCCCAATGAAGAGAGGCATAGGGTGAGGTCTGAGAGAGTCCCAAACGCAGCCCAGTGCCTCGGTGTTCACTTCTAGGACCTATGGACAAAGACCAGGAAAATTCTTGATCATATGACATGCTCTAACATTTTATTTTCCTCATATATTAGGTTTTCATAAGAAATGGGGTGTTATGAAAAGGAAATTTCTTTTTCTAGGTATGATAAAATGCTTACACCTGCTTCTTTTCTCCTTAAAACTTTCTTCTAAGTAATGAATATAAACAAGAATTCAAAGTAGAAAATCTTGTCTCAAATAGTTCTATCTGAACTTTTTGATTGCTTTTACTACTTTTCATTCCTTGGTCATTTTGCATTCCATGAGAATTTGTTTTAGGTGAGGGAACTGAGGCTCCTGAGCTAGTCTACTGCAGTCAGGGCTTAGGTTTGCTCTGCCGGCCTCTGGGTTTGCTGTGGTGGGGGTCAGAGCACAGTAAGGATCCAGAGAGAGTGGACTCCAACATCAATTGGCTGCTAGGGGCCTCTTGTTACAGGTTTTGGCTGGACATTGCTATTTTCAGTATTTTACAGTGGGGATTGATTCTTGGGGGCAAGGAAATTATTAAAGGGAACCTCTTTTATGATCATGATTTAAAGTAAATTATATCTATAGTCCATGAAATGAAACATGTTTTACAAAATGAATTTGATACAGAACACCATTACCTGAAGTTCCAATAGTGATCTTCTATATACTGCATCAAATCTAAACTTCTAAACCTGGTATTGAATGCCTGTGTCAAGGTATTTCCATATTTTTTTCTGATTATAATATATGATAATTACTTTCAACTTATGTGCATGTTGTCACACACACATACTAAATAATGCATTATTTATTAAGTTCCTACTATGAATACATATTGCACCAAACACTGCATGAAGCAGGGAGCATACAAAATATTCACCAAGAAGGAGGTTTGGATGTAGTGGGGGAGGAAAACTAAAAATGAGAAAAAATAAACAGAGGGAAAAACATTGAAGGCTGGCTGTATATGAAATCAGTGACATTGAGGTTACATAAAAACACCAAAGTTTTGGGGTATAATATTTTCCAATTCCATTGCAGCAATATAGTCAATGACAGCAAATTTGCTTTGGCCTGTGGTCCAGAGAGCAGTCCAGAGGAAGAAAGAATGACGTGGTTGATAGCAGAGTGTCTGACTAAATACAGTGTGCCCTGGGTTAGCAGACATATGTAGTGACCTACACATCGATGTGTGTGTTTAATTTTATTTTCAGTAGGCATTGGATAGTAGTAATGTTGAACTTCAATTACAGTATGCAGAAAATGTATTTGCTCAATATAATACATGTATTCTCTTTTGAAAGGTAATTTCTCTTCTTAAAAATCAGAATATTTTTAAAAAGTGAAATAAACATATCTGGCATTTCAAAGAATTATTTTCAACATTTGCAGTCTCCATGCTGTGGAATGGCATTATCTCACCTATTGTTGTAATAGCTTCCTTGAGAGAGAAAACAAATTTTCTAGTGGAATATTGCAATAACAACCTCTACTGAAGGGAAGTTGTAATTCAATTTAACTTATTAATATTTTATTGTAAATGAGTAATTGATAAATAAACTGAGGCAAATATGTTTTTAAAACTGAGGAAGTGAGATGTATTCACTTATATGATCTATATTAAAATGAATAACAGTTTCCTTGTGACTGAACTTTCCCTCTAATTTATTCCCTGACATCCTCTTAACTGGTTAAAAGAACAGTTGTCATTGTCTTAACTGGACATGACTAAATGGATTGTGCTACTTTAGGTTGCTCAAATCAGCCCCCTAGAATCCTCTATTAAAATAGAGAACTGGATACACATTTAGGTTAAATTGAAAGTTGTCCCCTCAAATGCCATTTAAGAATCCTGTCAAATTAGACTTCTTTCTTTTTATATTTCTTTATTGTTTTTCTTTCTTTATTGAACTCCTGCTTTGTGGGTGGTACAGTTCTATTTGTTGTGAGAGATACGAAGAATGCAAAATTCTGGTTGGTCCCTCTCCACAATGACTTTCTTCCCATTCTCTTGCAATGTTCCATACATGAGTAGTATAGATCTGCACGTGCCTCTTTAAGGTCTAAGCCTAGTACTGTTAAGAGATGGTTTTCTTCATTGATTTGCAGCTAGAACCCATTATTTTGCATGCATTCTTATTTAGGATTATCTCTTTTTTGCTTTCTCAAATTTTTCAACTTCTCTTTCCTTTACCCAGGTTCTAATTCACCTATATTCCAACTATTCCCCACTACTAATCACTAAATCAAACTTGTTTCTTCCACTGCTAGGATTATACTCTAAGAACCCTGGAATGCCAGTCCAAAAGAACCTATGCACCCCAATGTTCATAGCAGCACAATGTACAATAGCCAAGTGTTGGAAGCAACCTAGGTTCCCATCAGTAAATGAATGGATCAAAAAACTATGGTACATTTACACAATGGAATTCTATGCAGCAGAAAGAAAGAAGGAGCTTCTACTCTTTGCAACAGCATGGATGGAACTGGAAAGCATTATGCTAAGCAAAATAAACCAGGCAGTGCAAAACAAATACCATAAGATCTCACCTTTAACAGGAACCTAACCAACAAAACAGACAAGCAAGCAAAGTAAAAACAAAGACACTGAAATAGAGAACAAGGGGACAGTGACCAGAGGGGAGAGGGGAGGAAATTTCCCGGTAAAAAGGGAAGGGTTTACAGTACCAAGTGTAAAGGACACATGGACAAAAGCTAGGATGGGGGGATAGAAATGGGAGTGAGGTGGGGAGGACTGGAGGGGTGGGCTGGGATGAGAGTAAAAGGTAGAAAACTATACGTGAACAACAATTAAAATGAAAAGAAGAAGAAGAATGGTATAGGAAACAGAGAAGCCAAATAACAAAGTAAATAAGCAAACAAACAAAAAAATTGTTTCTTAAACTCTAAAACTCCATAGTGAACTATTTGATATATCTACTGACACCGTCAGTGTTATCCCAAGTTCAGTATGCCTAGTATCAAGCCCTCAAAATCCTGCATGAGCGATCCTTGTTTCAGTAAGTAGTACCACATCCTCAGCTATTCTTTATCCTTAGACCTACATTCAATCCATGTCAAGTAATAGATCTCTTATCTCCTAAATCTCCTCCCAGTTTCTTCTTGTATACCTATTTTTATAAGCATCACCCTGTTCCAAACTATAACATATCAAGTGAATTATTTTATGGACTTGCTGTGTCTGCTAAGCATTTTGCCCTTATTTACATTTTCTACCCTTTATTGTCCATTGTGTAGTCTAAATGGTCATTTTTTGTGCTCAAATGGTGTAAACACTTCCATTTCTTCCAAATGCACTATTTTAAAAAATCAAAATCCTATTCTATCCAGAAGGTCTCTGTTGGGGAGGGAAAAAAAATCCTTCTATCTTTATATATTCCTGGCTGGTCTACTAATGACATTGACATCAAATAGATGAACAAGAAAAAGTTAATTATGTATGTATGGGAGTCCCATAAAAATGTGAGCCCCAATGGCAATTTGGGCAGTTGAGGTTTACATGCCAGCTTGAGCTAAAGATGGGACAGGGGCCTGGGCCTTCCAAGGGGAGGAGGGTAATTCACAGGACAATAAGAAGAGCAGATGCTGGGTAATTAGATGTTAGCCCTGCTATACAGATAGGCCATTCAGATAAAAATTATCTCTGGTAATAGTTTTATCTCTATGCCAAGCACATATCTAAATTCCTTTAAGCAGTTAAGGGAGAGATAAACATTCTTCCGGAGTTGGCTGGGTCTTGATTGCCTTCATCTTAAAATAATCCACATGGCAAAGTAGTATATTTTAGGCATGCTTGTTCTGAACCCTTTCCCCTCTATGGCTAGGATGTTGCCTGCCTCTCCCACCTCATTCAGTGCCAACTTACTTCCTTTAATATTGCTGTTCTGACCTTCTTTTTGTTCCTAAAATAGTCCAAGTTTTCCTTCTCCCCAGAGCCTTTTAAGTTCTGCTAAGGGAGCTCTCTGACCCCTTCTTTATCTAGTTCAGCTACTCATCCTTCAGATCACAGGTAAAGTCTTTCATTTTCATCTTCCTGGGCCTGGCAAACTAGGTCATGACCTCCCTTCCTATGCTCTCATGGCACCCTGTACTCTGTCTGCAGAGTCCTTACCAAGTCTCCCGTTGGGTATTACCTGAGTGATTGTTTTCTCTCCTGGGTACTAGGTACAAGGCTCCCTGAGGGCAGGGACTGTCTGACCTACCATTTTATCTGTATGTATTTATGAATATATGTTAAATGTGGAAAAAATACCCTTGCCAATTCAGGATAAATTTTCTTTCATTATTCCATTATCAATTCCTCTCACCCCCCTCCCCAAATGCTTTAATATACTCTGGACTTTTGGGCAATTGCTTTTCTTCCTATTCCTTTACCTTTTTATGAGATTTCATGAAAAATAGTATTTAGACAGGTTTTAGAAAACACATAGCATGAAGTATTTTTATTTGTTTATTTGTTTTTATTAATAAATAATCTCATAAAATGGATTTCATGTACAATAATGAAACCATTTTTTAATTCATGCTGTCTATGGAGGATCTCAAAGTCAACAAAGAACAATGTAACACTGATGGTATATCTTTCTTGTATTGTTTATCAGCTCAAAGTCCTGTGGTCCTATGCAAGGAAACTGACATGTTTCTCTCCTGCTCTGGCAAAGGAACCAGAATCAACACCGGTGAGAGGGATAATGAGGAACTATCCAGTAAACAGACAACAGAGGAGTGGGACTTCTAGTTCTTCTGTCTGGTTGACTAATTAGAGTGACATAAACACATTAACAGGAGGAGATAAGCAAAATTAATTCCATTTGTGTGGCTGGAGGTTCCATAAGACTATGGGACCCTAGGACAACTCAGGCAGTTAAGACTTAGAGGCCATCTTGAGCTGAGAAGAAAGGAGGGCTGTGGTTTGGGACTTCAAAGGGCAGGAAGGCAATTCACATGGAGGTAGAAAAGCAAATGTTCGGGAAACAAGTGCTTGCTGGACATCTTTAACAGTGGGACACAGGGGGGACTTTGATCAGGGGGTTCTTGCTAGGTGCCTCCCTGTCTGTGCCACCTAGTTCATATTAAACTGTTGCTATTTCTGATGATAGCTAGCTGCCTTCCTGAAACAGGTTCTCTATCTAAATTCTTGTAGGTGGTTAGGGAGAAGGGCAAAGGTTCTTCATGAGCCTCCTGGACTTTAAAAATAAACCAGCTTAAAATAATCAATATTGCAAAGAGGCATATTTTGGGTGACAAACTCTGCTTCTCTTCAGTGGTATGGTTTGCTATGAAGGATGTGGATACTGTGAGGAGGTGTTAAAGAAAGTGGATAGAGACTCCCACCAGCCACCACTCCAAATAGTTTCAGACAAAACAAGCCAGAAGAGTAGATAGCTGCATATGTAGAGTGATATAAGGGTGGATAGAAAGGGAGCCTGTTTCCAAGAATCATTTAAAAAGTACAGGTGAAGCAGAATCTAAAGCTTCACTATTAATGATTTATTTATATAGTTTAAATATTGATAATACCTTTGGGAGAGACAACACATTATAAACTTATCCTTTTGATGGATATGTGCCCATAATTTTTTGCATTTATAGAAGGGATGTAATAAGAAAATCTTCAGTGGGGAAAGGATGGGGGAATGAGAGAGAAAGGGAGAAAAGAGTGTTGAAGAGGCATTCAAAGGCAAGTGGGGTACCCTGAGAAAGCCTTCTAAAAGTTGCCATGAAAAGGCTTTGCCTCAGGGTAGTTTTCTTCCTTACTCTTCTTTATACTCAAGGTTTGTACTGGCCCCAAAAGTGAAGTTAGCATTCCCATAAGAAAATACAAGGCTCTCCTAATCTAGGGGTTCCTGCTGACCTGTAGCACAGTTCGGTGTCATACATTTACAAAGTCAACACACCCAAGGATAAAGTGAAGGGAATAATTGGATGTTTGTAAGCAAAACTATAATCAAGGAAGGGGAGGTGAGAAGGAGGAAAACAGAGAAAGAATGGAAACACCTCTTTTGGCATTAGAATCATTTTGTGAGTGCTTTAAATAATTCTGCCTTTTAGCTTAAGGACTTTCACCTGCTTCATGATTGCTTTGGGGATGAGAAGAAAGACCTAGAAGCAGTTCAGGCCAATTAGAGGGGCAAAGAGAGTTTCTGCCTGGCCATTGTTATCTAAATGTGTGTGTCAGGAAACAGCAAAGGTGACACTAAGCAGCACATTTGGTTGTTGACAAGGGAATTCTTCTTTATTTCCCATATTCCAAAGCATTTTAAAACAAACCTCAACCTAATAGAAAGATGTCCTAGGTAGTCCCACCAAGGTAAGTGCCAGCTTTCATTACTATCACCTGCAGAAGTGCAAGGTGGGCCAGGTAAAACCACCTGGGGACAGCTTCCCACTCACATTATATTCAATTGTCATATTCATGTTGTCAGGAACTGCTGGTGTGTGACACTTTTTGAAAGTCTTGGTATTGTGCACTTATAAAACATTTCAGCAGGTAATAGTGTCCGACAGCCGTAATTAATCTTGGAGGAGAAACCTGTTTCTGAATTGGAGCATCACCTAAAGGTATGACAATTTAGTGTCTACTCATTAAAAGTTGTTCATGGGCTCCAACCTCTTGCCTAGTGTTTAAGAAATAATCATGCTAGAAAGGCCTTTACAATTGGATTTTGAAGGTTGAGAAACATGAACTCTGAGTGGTACGGTGGATGGTGGAAGTAGGGCTCTCCCAGTGTCGCAAAGAAAGCTTTCCGGGGGGCTCATGTGAGGGAAACTGGTGTGGTAAGTTTCCTTTGTGGCACCAGATGTAAAATCCCTGGGCTCCCCATGTTCCCTCTCTGCCATACCCACCATGGGAAAAACTCCAGTCTTGTCGTCGCCAGGCCTAGGAATAGGGCCAGCGTCCAGACATTCTGTGCCATGCCCAGGTTAATCCAGCCCAGCCCTTCTCCCCATCTGGACAGCTGAGTCTGTGACCCTGGCTGCGCTTTGGCTGGCACTGTGTCCAGGCCCACGCCTAGAGCTCGCAGTGGGCTGAGTGGCACCGTTGCTGGTGGAAGTGGGGCTCTTCCACTTTGGCTAGGGCCACATGGCCATTACAGAGAGAATGTGAGAATGAACAGGGTGAGCGCATGTTATCAAACAAGAAAGAAAAAAAGGCCTTTGCCTTTGTCAGGCTCAGGTTATATTATTTCAGGCTTGGTAAAGACCAGGTGCTTTTTCAAAATAATCCATCAACTTTCCATACTTGTGTGAGCTTCTGATGGGTCCACCCACCAACCAATCTATTTCCTAGATCTTTTAGGGTTGTGTCTCATCCAGTGTGATAATTTTTCCAGGTCAGACTGACAGGCCTCTGTGGTTGTCATCTTGGCTCCTATTGCACAGGCGCTGATCACCCCTGCTTCACCCACCTGTAGTCTGGGTGAGTGGACTGGGCCGATTGAAAAGCTGGTCCTATCTCCCCAAACAAAGGAGGGAGTGGTGTTAATCCCTCTGGTGGGAAAATGCTGTTATTCCCTGGAGCGTGTGGAGCCTTAGCTTCCCAATTAAGCAGCCTTTTGCTCCTTAGTTGATTATGCTCAATAATGCCTGAATCTTGTTTTCTCTTCCTTTACTAATATTTGGCTACCAATGCTAACAGTACCACCTAAAACTTTTCTCAGCCATGTGCATGGCAATGAGGGGTGATTACCATGGGGTGGAAGGATGAGGAAAAGCAGAGAACTCGGAGGTTGAAGATGAAGTGTGGGGATGATGGAGTGTGGAGATCATGGAATCTAGAGCAATATCCCCACTTTACTGAGAACACAAAGCCCAGAGAGGTTAGGAGACTTATTCAAAATATTTCAACTAATTATTGGCAGACAGGAATCCAAGGCCTTATATTTTAATCCCACTCAGCCCCAAGTGGCTTTGTTATTTCATATCTGATTTCCACTTTTAAAGCTGATCTCTCAGAAGCAAGAAAATTCCTGGGTATCCATGGATGACATGAAACAACACAAGCTGTTCCGTGCAGAACAACTTTATTTCCGTGAGCACTAGAAATTGAGTGGGGCCAACATATAACTAAGTGGAGGAAAAAGAGTATTTATGAGCCAGGCAAAGTCCTAGGGATGGGCTCCTAGTCAAATAGGAGACTCAGATAGAGACATGCAAAAAATATAGAAAAATAGAATGCTGTGAGGTGAACAGTATCTTTCAGATTTTTCCCATTAAAGAATGCCACTAAAGATAGGTATTGAAGTTGTGTAGTGTCAAAGTAAAAGCATTCAAACCTGTAGAGAAATTTTATGAGTTTATTTGAACCAAACTGATGACAACTGCTGGGAAGCAAAATCTCAATGAATTGAGGAAAAGCTCTGGAGGATGATAGTTTTGCAGTTTATTAAGGAGGAGCCCTGAATGGGTTACATGAAATCCACTCATGGTAGGTTAGGGAGGTGGCAGAAAGCAAAGCTGGGGAATCTCTGAGACTGGACAAAGAGTAAAAATGAAGAGACCGATACTTCTTTTACATTGGTAGGTATAATATAAGGTAGTTAACAATGAACATTTATAGCACACAGAGATGGTATTTGGGGACAAGATAACAATGAGGGGTTCTCTGCTGTGGTGGAAGATTGTGACCTGAGGGGTCTGGAAAAGGGGTTACTCTGATATTCCAAAGGTATGTTATCATAGAAGCAAAACAACAATAGACAGACTCAATTAAGGTAAATATTGACCTTGTCAAGGAAGATCCTGGCCTAGAACACAACTACCTGCTATGACTAATTTTTTTTTTTGTTAGAAAGCTTGACGTCCAGACCTTGCCACATGGTTACCTTAGGTCTCTAAGTTTGTACAGCTGCTGTGCTGGTGTCCCCTGAGCCTGTCAGGGTTAGTGCGTGGCCCCTTCCCACCCACAGTAGTCATAAGTTAATGGAACAGACTGACAGCTGTCAGAGGGGAAGGGTGAGGGAAGGACTACATGAAAGAAGGGGGAGGGATTAGCCAAAAATCATACATGCATGACCCAGAGACACAGACCACAGTGTGGTGATGGCCAGAGGAAAGGCGGGGTGAGGGCTGGGTGGAGGTAGGCAAAGAGAAATGGGGACGTCTACAAGCAATAGAAATAAAGTTAAAAAAAGAATATACTATTTCAATGAACAATCAGTTATATGGGATTTTTATGGGAACTGTGGTTATGAAAGCTCAGTGGCAAGGATGCATTAACTCTGTGATGACAAGTACATGCCCAAGTTGTTTCCCTGAGCCTGGTCCCACGTCAGCCTTCCATGCATATTTTCACACTGTATTTACAGAATACATTGTATAACTTTTAGGTTTTTCAAATAGAGAAATTTGCTATTCTATAAATGTGTTCTGAGTATGGGCACAAAACAGATGGATTCAGTCACTTCTTTTTGCTTCCCTTAGTTATCCTGTGAAATTTTTGTTAAGTGCAAAACTTTTGGCAACCAAGACTTCAAATCTTTGGGTTAAATAAATGTAGAAGGAAGGAAAATTTTACAGAATTCTGTAACTGACAATTTTGCTGCAGTGAAATCAACCCTGGCATTGGAGCCCGAAATTTCTTTACAGCAGAGCCAGGAAACATAAGCAGTTCAATTGAGCAGTGGGAAGAAATGGAAAATGCTAGTGGTTGGAGCGTGTTTTTTACCAAATGCAGGTGATTTCAGTCTGTGATTTTTAGTCAGCATCTAGGGTTTAAACACTTGGCAAAGAAAATCAATCTGTACAGACAAGGAGTCTCCTTTGATGGACACAATTATTGAAGAAAATACATTTGATAAAATTCAAATCTAGAACTGACAAAAACAATTTGGCAAATAATTTAAAAAATTGATTTAATATATGCATATATTTATCTATAGCTATAATATCTCATTATTTTTAATTTTATTTAGTTATTTTTCAAGTACAGTTTTTTGTCTATTTTTCCCATCCCAGACTCCCCCGCCCCTTGCTCCCCACCTCCCTCCCTTTTCCACCCCCCCCTTAGTTCTCGTCCCTGTGTCCTTCCTATTTGTTCCTCCAAATCCCTCCCCCTTTTTCCCCTTAACTTCCCTTCCTTCTCTCCTCTGGTCACTATCCCCTTGTTCTCTATTTCAGTGTCTTTGTTTTTTTTTTTTTTTTCTGCTTGCTTGTCTGTTTTGTTGTTTAGCTTCCTGTTAAAGGTGAGATCATATGGTATTTGTCTTTCAGCGCCTGGTCTATTTCACTCAGCATAATGCTTTCCAGTTCCATCCATGTTGTTGCAAAAGGTAGTAGCTCCTTCTTTTTCTCTGCAGCATAGAATTCCATTGTGTATACAAAGAACTTACAGGACTCCACTCTAAGAAGACACCCAACCCAATTAAAAAATGGGAAAAGGACTTGAATAAACACTTCTCCAAGGAGGACATACAGAACATTCAGAGACACATGAAGAGATGCTCAATATCGTTAGCTATCAGAGAGATGCAAATTAAAACCACAATGAGATACCACTTTACACCAGTCAGGATGGCTGTAATATCTCATTATTGAAGTCTTTCAAATGTTGTCATAACTTTCATACAGGGTGGTTCACAGATTAAAACTTTGGTATTTGTAATTAATTTGAAGTTATATTTTATTCTGAAAGGAATAGAAACCTCATTTACCATTGTTAGATTTTGCTCTTCTATACCAATCTAAAAGAATAAATACCTTCTTAACATTTTTAAACTCTATGTAAATATTTTTATATTATACCATATATTTATTTATATTTCAAGTAGTCATTTTTTAAAACATTGAGAGTCAGTGCATACATGCATGATATAAATAATTTCAGCTCCAGTTAACATAATATGTGACAAGAACTTAATGAAGCAGGGGGTTATTTTTTGTAGAGCAGATATTCTAATACTCTGAAGTACTTCTAAATCACCTGGAGACCTTGTCAACAAGCTGTTTTAGACTCAGTAGGTCCGTGATGGGTCCTGAGCAACTGCATTTCTAACAAGCTCTTAATTGGTGCTTCTGGAGCTGGTAGAAACACATTTGCAATCAAAATAACATTTTTGAATATTTTGAAATAATATTATTTCAAAATAACATTTAAAAGTGATATGAAATTAAGTGCCCATCATTAAATGAGTGGATCATAAAACTGTGGTACATTTACACAATGGAATTCTATGCAGCAGAGAGAAAGAAGGAGCTTCTACCCTTTGCAACAGCATGGATGGAACTGGAGAGCATTATGCTGAGTGAAATAAGCCAGGCAGTGAGGGACAAATACCATATGATCTCACCTTTAACTGGAACATAATCAACAAAAGAAAAAAGCAAACAAAATATAACCAGAGACATTGAAACTAAGAACAATCTAACAATAACCAGAGGGTAGTGGGGAGGGGACAGTGGGGAGAAGGGTTTTCAGGAACTAATATAAAAGACACATGGACAAAACCAAGGGGGAGGGTGGAAACAAGGGAGGGAGGTGGGTTTGGCTGGGGTAGGGGGGACTGGGGTGGGGAGAAAATGTGGACAACTGTAATTACACTATAATAAAATAATTTATTAAAAATTGCATTTATAGAACACCAAAAAAAAAAAACATTTCAAGGGGGAAAAAAGTGATGCAAAGTATAAACTTAATAAACTTAACTAAGTTTTTTTCCTAAACAGGATATCTGCTAATATGTTATGTAGTTCAACACACTTTTCATCCAGAGATATGTCTTTTTGCCCTTCCCATGTTTTGACCAGTGGCTGGTGGCTTTCTACCTTCCAGGAAAAAGTATAGTGGATTTTTACTTTTTTTCCTGTCCCACTCGATAGCTATCGCTTTGTGCCCTGGTATAATTACAGCAGATGCGGACAGCTGATGAGAGACATAATGGATAGAGCAATTCCTGTCTGAGTAACTGCATTCCTTCAGTTTAGCAGATGGTTAAAAATGGCACTTGGGGTACTTTCACGAGTTCCCTCTGCTGCCCTGAAGACTACTTTTCTTCAGTTCTCTTGACCTGGGTAGATGGCTCTCTATACCACATAGTTGCTTGCGACACCCTTTCTGGCATCTGGTGTTCACTTTCATGTACTTGCTCCTGTGGTCTCATTATCCTACTGTAGAACAGCCAAGACCATGGCATACTCTCTCTTTCCCCTGTAATTAGTGCTTATCCTAGAAAACATCCTCATGTCTCTTGCTCTTAGAAGCTTGGGAGTTGGGACAAACTATACATACATTCACTTCTATTCACAGCATTAGGTGACTTAAAATTTTTCTCAGATATGAGTTAGGGATAAATATTCCCTGACTCCAACAACCAGCTCTCCAAGGGTTCCTGGAAGCATTCGTTTCCCTGGGCTTAAGATGAAGTAGAAAGTACTCCCTGTTCCCCACTAAAGGAGGTGGCAGAAATTATGTGACAGTATTCTCTTCCAAAAAAGTCTGTAGCAAATCTTCCCTCCAAAGTATTTGACCACTTTTTTCATGTTCTACCTGGTTGAGGGTGCAAGGGACACAGAAGTAGTTACTGATTGTTTCCATTATAAGCGCTGCACATACGAATTGGTGCAGTGCTTTAGTATCTATGATATTGGTGTCTCATTTTTTTAGCATCACTTTACATGCTCTAAAGGGTTTATCCTCCTCCTGAAATACAGACCTACAGAAATAGGTCTGTATTTCAATTTGGTATTGTTTTCTTTTGGTGGGAAGGACTTTAGCATCTGCTGTCAAAGAATTCTTTCAACATTTTGGTGTCAGAAAAAGTAATTATTTCACTTTTATTTTTGAAGAGTAATTTGTGTATAGAATTATTGAAGGTAGGTTTTTTTATTTACTACTTTATAATTACTACTCCACTGCATTTTGTATTAGATTGTTTCAAGTGAAAAGTACACTGTTATTCTTTGTTCTTTTGTACAAAGAATCCTCTGAAACAATTTTGGCTATTATTCTTTAAATATGTATATTTTATCCTCCATTTCTCTCTCCTTTCCTTTAGATGCTCCAGTTACATCTATAATAGGCTGCCTGAAGTTGTCTCACAACTCACTGATGCCTTATTCCTTTTTTTCTATACTGTTTTTTTCTACTTGTATTTCATTTTAAGTAGTGTTTATAAATGTGTCTTAAGTTAAATCATCTCTTTTTCTACAGTGTTTAATCTGATGCCAATCTAATGTCATGTGTCTTTCATCTCAGATACTCTAGTCTTTCTGACTGTAGATACTTTAGACTCAGAGACTATAGGCTTCATGACTAAAAGTTTGGTCTGTGTGTGCATCTCTACTTAACATGCTCAGCCTTCTATCTTTCTGTCTTCTAGGACATAGGTAATGTTCAAATAGCTGTATGATAAGTGGTTGAATATTTTAGTCTATAGATTCTATTATCTATGTGATTACTAGGTCTATTTTTATCAATTTATTTTTCTCCCTTTTGTGGGGTGCATTCTCATGCCTTTGTTTGAATACCCTTGACTATCAGCCAAGATAGAATTTTACCTTGTTGAGTAATGGAAATTTTTATATTTCTTCAGATATTCTTCAAATTTTTTTTCTGGGACACACTTAAGCTGCTTGATTCTTTTGGGTCTAACTTTTTATATTTGTTAGGTGGGACCAGATCTGTGTTTAGTTAAGTCTATTTTTTCTCCATTAATGAAGCACTCTGTAGCACAATCTGTATACTCTACCCAATCAATGTCTTGTGATTTACAAGACTCTTTACCACTCTGACTGGTGGCAATACAAATTATTGCCAGCCATGTGTAAACTCTGAAAATTGTTCCCTGTAGTCTGTTCAAGTGGGTCTTGTCCTGGTCTTAAGTAGTTTCCCCACACATATGAGTTTATCATTGGTTCTAAGACTGGATTAGGAGCCCTGCGGATCTTTGTAGTTGTCTCTTGGTGCAGCTCTCTCCTCTTCAGTCCTCAGCTTTTCAGAGCCACATGTCCTCTCTGGACTCCCAGCTCTGTCCCCTCAATTATGTGAGACCTACAGCCTCTCTCTGGCCTCCCCCCCGCCCTCCAGATGCTGCAGACTGGAAGCCTTTTCAAGAAAGTAAGCTGGGGCAATCACAGGGCTCATGTCATTTGTTTCCTTCCTCCAGGGATCATGGTTCTGTACTTTCTGATGTCCAGTGTCTAAAAACTATTCTTTTAAATATTCAGTCTTTGTTTTTATGTTTTAGTCAGGAAGGTAAATGTGGTTTTCATTACTTCACCTTGGCCAGAACAGGAAGTCCATGTTATGCATTTTCATGATAAAACAACTTAGTACATCAGCCAGAATCATCTGACAGATGCAATTTTATTTTGTTTTGGCAACATTGGCAAGGGCATTGCCTCTACTCCAGATAATGACCTTACATATTTTAATTTTAATTTTTTATTTTTGTAAAAGTTAACACACACACAGTCCTAAAATATGTAGCAGATGACAAGCAAGTTTTTACCTTCAAAGAAGAATTTCTTATTTCACCCTTTGGGCAAAATCCAATTCTCCATTATTGGTGGTTACTGGTGTTAAAGGTAAGAGCTCACTTTAAATTGAAAAACTATCTGTATCTACTTTGAAGATGTGATAGAATCGACCTCATTGATAGGTTCAGCTCAACAAGTTCAAAGCTTGCATGACAAACAAAAGTTCCTTTTTAACTTGAGAAATCTCTTAACCTCGGTTCTTCTGTGTATAAATTAGGTTTATCTGAAATGCTTTAGTTAGAAAAAAATAAGTCAATTCTGTCTTTGGTTAAAATTTATACCTAAAGTTTCCTATTTATTTTCCTCTGCCTGCTATGTGCTTTTGTTATATTATAGTGCAATAATCCTTTTTAATTATCTCTTCTGGATAGTCAGATGATTTTTTATCATTATTGTAATGATTTACCAACATGTGAACTGCCTTTTAATTTAAGCTCTTCGAGTATGTCAGGGAGGAATTGGGGTTGAACAGAAAGGAAAGTTCCATGAAACTTCAGAATGTACAGGCATGGGAAAATTACAATATGCATAAATGCCAGTACCTTTGTCCACCATGGTGTATCTCTGTTTAATTAACCAAATACCATTAAACAACAAAGGCCAACAAAAACCTGAACCCTTTAGTCTGGCCAAATGTAGCGGAGATGACTCTGTTAACTATTTGCTCCTTGGGAAAATATATTGGTTGGTAGGAGCAAATCGGTGTGATGGGAGATTTGTTATGACTGTGGTATAAATTTGTGTGGTCTGGTGAGGTCCTATGGAAATGTGTCCTCCTAGACTTGTCATGTGTCACAGTAGGTGGAGCGATGAATCCCGGTACTTGTTAGTTACCTTTTCCTTGTTGGTTTCTTCTTACTCTCTACCAGGCTGAAAGCTTGCATGTGTCCAGCCTCTGTTCATTGACTTTGTCTTCTCAGTGCCCAGTACAGCTGCAGGCATTTGATAAATGCAGGAGTGGGCAAAAGTATATTTAAAGTTATAATACAAATAAATACTGCAATAATTTAATAAATAATAACACAAGGATAAAGTCTGTGTGTTGCATACTTGCATACTTTTGTCAATGCTTGTATTGGGAAATAGTTGTTAAATGAAGTGAGTGAATATATTTCACTCATCAAGTTAGTTAATTAGGTTGCTTTCACTGAAAAACATGTAGTTTGAGAATTTATTTCTTTATACTTTTGATTGGTGTATGGACATATTTCAGGAATTATGCTTTTATATATGTAAGAGTTTATTTTACTTTTTCTTGGTTCTAAACTTTATTGATAACTATAATAGATTTAGTAGCTATTTTAACATAAATATTAAATTTCTTAGAAATTACTTTAAGTAACCTGAAGTGATTACCTTGTTGGTCGTCCAAATTGTTTTATTGTCCAAGTTTCAGTATAGCCCTGTATCTTTGCTTCATGGTGGAGCTTTAGTCTGGAAATAATTACTTTAAAAGATCTGTCAAGATATATTCTGCTAGAGGAAAAACCTTTGGGTTATCTCTTTATCTCGTATAAATTATTGCTGTATTCCTGTGGTGATCTCTTTTCTTGAAAAAAAAAAAGCACAAGTTGTGTCTATGCTATTGTTGATGTACTGGGAATGTATTGATATTAGAAATTCCCCCTTAATAATGAGCAATAGATTTTTTTCCAAGTTAGAAAAATTTTATCCATTTCAAAAGATTTAAGCAAAGCTACAGTAGGAGTAATATCTGGATCTATAATAGCTTCTTGAGGGACTCTTTCACCGAGGCATCCTTGTGTCAGGACACATATTAATCCATATTGATTAGAATCAGATTAGGGACTGGCAGCACCTGGAATCATATAGGCAACTAATAAGGTGAAAAATATAGGCTCCCCTATGACTTTAACAGAAGCAATTTTTTTTTATATAGCACTAGTTTTGAGCAGTAAGCATAAAGGCTGGGGAATTTATGCAATTTAGAGAATACTGCATTTGCCACAGGTACTTAGGGTTGCTAATCTGACTGAGGAAGGTGAATATCATTGGAAAAAAAGCTTTATCACAAAGTTGAATAAATCCCCGACAACACAAGTGTTGAGGTAAGTTGTCAGCAGTAGAATGATAAACAGTGTAGACAGAAGATTCAATGGGGTTATGTTTAAAACAGGGGGTACTATAGATAACTTTATGTATGAGAAAAACACAGGTCTGACCCTATATATTTTTTTCACTTTCTTTTTTTCTTTTTTTAATTTATTGTTGTTAAGTTATAGCTGTCCTGCTTTCTTCCCAGTTGCTCACTCCTACCCCTTTCCCCCATGCCCATGAGTCTGCTATTCATGTTCCTTTGCTTGCCCCTTCCCTTTCTTTCCTCCATTACCCCCTCCCTGCTCCCTTCTCTCTATTTTTTAGAAGCACCTTTTTTTCAATGAAAAGTTTGCTAGAGAAAAGGCGTAGAGACAGAGCCCTATGGGATGAGCAGAGTTAGCCGAGCAAAGGCAGAAAGGGTCTGAGTGCAGGAAAGCAAGTGCAGAGCTTACCCGAGCACAGACTGGAGCCCAGAGCAAGGTCACGTGGTGAGACCGGTGAGCTAAAGTCATGGACAGAAGTATGCAGTTGCCATTTTTATAGTCCAAAAGGTTCGATGTTGGCAATTTCTTCAGCTCAAACTAATAGGTTAGTAAATGTGCGGCAGAAATAATGAGAGGGAGTGGCAAGTGTTGAGACAGAGTAAAAACCACCAAACACATACTATGTGAGTCCTGTGGAATGAATGAATTACATAACCTCTTTTCTGAATAACTCAAAGTTAAGAGTCAAGTAGGAACACTATATTCAAATAGAAAGATAGCATCTAATTGGTTGTTAGAAAGAATGCCATACATATATTTATATATATATATATGTTTTACCTTATGAATATTTAACTCAACTTTACCTTAACTGTGCCCATTGTGCCCAACTGTACCTTAACCTTCTTACTCGACAAAGAAATTTGCTTAGTGAGAAGGTTGTACCCGGATTTCATCTCTGCTTCTGTATGGGAGATGACTGTGGATAAAAGTATGTGTTGTGTTAGGACAGAGAGGGTAATGCGGCATGCTGATTCTTTACTTTTACTTTACACATTTTCACAGTGAGGCAGAGAACAGTGGCTCATCTGTAATCTATCCAGATTCCCTGCCTAAACCATGGGCCACCTTGTACCAGTGTTATCTTATGGCATAAGTATTATTGCTTCATCTATAAATGTAGTACGCAATACAGACACACATACAAATAAACACGTGTGCATGCATAGTCACCTTATTCCAGGAATACTCAAATAAATGTGCTGCTAGATAAAAATGACTCTTTCTTTGGGCCTAATAATTTCCAGAGAAGAGGCAAGATTTAAAAGATGAGGAAAATTGATCTTTAGAAAATAAAGGGGTCTCCAGATAGCTCAGAGAAAATCAGCGCCACAATTAAATGAGAATCCCAGTGGCCTGAAATCCAAGATTATGAGATATCAAGAAGAGAGTTGAAAAGTTATCAACTAATCTTTCAATGACATTTTAAAACAAATTATTCAGGAACAGATGTAAAGGACACATGGAGAAAACCAAGGGGACAGCGTGGAAGCAAGGGAGAGAGGTGGGTTTGGCTGAAGTGGGTGGGCAGTGGTGGGGGGTAAATGCAGACAACTGTAATTGAATAACAATAAAATAATTTAAAAAATAAAACAAATTAGTATTTATGTATATTTAAGTCACCAAAATAATTAAGCTGAGACTCTCTCTCCCTTTGATCTTTGTTGTTTATTAGTCTTTTGGGGTCTGAGAGATAACTTCATTGTATTTATATTGCTCCCATAAATTTTGATTTTTGGCAATTGTCTTGAGTTCATCACACTAAACACTAAATAGAGAAGCATTTAAAATGCAAAATTCTTTGGAAATTTTGTCTGATGCTTATGCATCACTTCAATATGTAGCAGCGTCTTGTGACACATGTCAACCCTTTATGACAAGCAGCATAAAAAATAGATTTGAAATCTGGAAGAAATAAATGCGGGAATCAGTGACTTCTGATGGCTGCAGTGAACTGTGTAGTCCTCAGTGCTTGACAATGTCATGTTTTGTGCAGAAGAAAAACACTCAGAGAACACACTGGGGAGTCTATATCTGGAGACATTTGCAATCAATGAAAGAAAAGAAAAGAAATATAAGCATGTGAAAAATAAGCTCACTTACTATTTTTCAGGGACATTGGAAGTTGTGTATATCAATATCTCCAAAATGGGGAAAATCCTTCCCCTGCCCTAGGTATTTTATAGGTTTCTATAGTTCATGAATATACGAATTTCTGATAAATCAATTCTATTGAAATATCAGGAAAGAAAAATCATGTAGGTAAGCCTGGTGTTTGGCAAGACTGGAAATAAAAGAAAAAAAACTTTCTTCCCTCTTTCCTTTACTTTAGGCCCTGATTGTCTGCCAGCTATGATGCCATTCTTGGCTTTTATTCTAGCGTACAGGTGACAGAGGATTCTTCCTGAAGTACTACTAACAAGTGAAAGCATCTCTCCCTGGCAGGAACGTGGTCTACAATCCCCCTGAAGGTGTGTGCTGTAGTACAGTGGTTGGATTTCTGAAGATAGAGCAGTCTTCATAACTCAAAGACCAAAGAAGTATGGGATGGAACAATTCAGATTGAACTAGATTTTGTTTCTAGCTCCACCATTTTGAAATTGCATGTCCCTATTCAGATCTGTTTGGCCCCTTTGAGACTCAGCTCCTTCTTCTATACAAATTGAATGATCTTCCTTTCAAGGTTAATATTAGGATTAAATGAGATCACTTGTAAAAACATCTGTCATAGTGCCTGACACATAGTCAGCACTCAGAATGTGAGCTTTTATTCTTTCTTTAAAAGATGAGGTAATGTGTGGCTGTATTAAACACTACACCCAGGATAAAACCCTACCTGGTATCCATTCAAATTAGACTATGTCCAATGGTTACCGAGTGCCAGCATTATCTCAGCCCAGTACCTAGAAAGCAGCAGAACCTGACCAAGTACTTAAACACTAAATGGATGACTGGGCTTGCCTCATTTGGAGCATGTATCAGGATTAGGCAGGCTTTTCTGAAAACTGTATATAACCATTTCTGAGGTCTCAAAATGCACAGGATGCTATATCACCTTATATTTCAGTTTAGACATGTAGTAGAAAACTTTGTTCAAATATCTTCCTGTGGTTAGGTTTGTAAAAAAATTGCCTGAAGTCAATTTTAATGGTAGACACTCAGAACCATCCTTAATAGTTGGGAAGATACTCTGATAATATTTTAAGATAGAGTTGTTAAAGTAAGAATTCATTTCAGATTTATGCAACGGTTTGGTTTTTATAGACTATCAAGATGATGCTCCTTATTATTTAAAAATTTTCAAGCTTATTTTTTTTCTGTAACAGCATCCTAGGTAATAATTTGTCACTCAAATCTTCTATATCCTCTCATTGGTTTTGTGAAAATTGAGAAAAAGTATGAATTTTTAAAAATATGTAGGCCTGAATGCAGACTGTTATTTACTGTTTTGGGCCATAGTTCTCTTTCTGAATTTTATCTTCTTTCTTTTAAAGTATATTTTATTGATTATGTTATTACAGTTGTCCCAATTTTTTTCCTTTACCTTCCTCTGCCCAGTACTCCCTCTTCCCTCCAACAATAACCATGCCCCTTTAGTTCATATCCATGGGTCATGCATATAAGTTCTTTGGGTTCTCCATTTTCTATACTATTCTTAACATTCCCCTGTCTATTTTGTACCTACCAATTATGCTTCTTAATCCCTGTACCTTTCCCCCATTCTTCCCCTTTACCCTCCCAGCTAATAACCCTCTAAATGATCTCCATACCTATGATTCTGTTCCTGTTCTTGTTTGCTTAGTTTGTTTTTGTTTTTAGATTCAGTTGTCAATACTAGTGAATTTGTTTCCTTTTTAATGTCAATAGTTTTGACCTTTTTCTTAAATAAGTTCCTTTCATATTTCATGTAGTAATAGATTGGTGATGGTAAATTCCTTTAGCATTACCTTGTCTAGGAAGCACTTCATTTGTCCTTCCATTCTAAATGGTAGTTTTTCTGGATAGAGTAATCTTGGTTGTAGGTCCTTGCTTTCCATCACTTCAAATACTTCTTGTCAGTTCCTTCTTGCTGGCAAAGTTTCTTTTGAGAAATCAGCTGACAGTCTTGTGGGAACTACTTTGTAGGTAACTTTCTGCTTTTCTCTTGATGCTTTTATGATTCTCTCTTTATCTTTAACCTATGACATTTTAATTGTGATGTGTCTTAGTGTATTTTTCTTTGGGTCCAACTTGTTTGAGGTTCTCTGTGCTTCCTGGACTTGTATGCCTCTTTTCTTAACAAAATTAGAGAAGTTTTCTTTCATTATTTTTTCAAATAAGTTTTCAATTTCTTGCTCTTTTTCTTCTCCTTGTTGCATCCATATGATTTGGTTGTTGGGGCATTTGGAGATATCTCAGAGTCTTCATATACTACCCTAATTTTAAAAAAAAATTCTTGTTCCTTCTTGCTGTTCTGGTCAAATGTTTATTTTTTCCTTATGTTCCAAATCATTGATTTGAATCCCAGCTTTGGTTCCCTGTAAAATTTTCTTTGTTTCACTTAATGTAAACTTCACTTCTTTTATATGGTTGCCGTTCTCAGTGAGTTCTTTGAGTATCCCAATCACCAGTGTTTTGAACTGTGCATCTGGTAGGTTGTCTATCTATTTCATTTAGTTCTTTTTCTGGGGTTTTGTTTTATTCTTTCATTTGGGCCATATTACTTTGTCTCCTCAATTTGGCAGCCTCCCTGTGTTTTTTTCTGTGTGTTAGGTAGGGTGCGTTGACTCCCTATAAAAAGTACCTTTTAAAGGTACCTATAAATTGTGTGGGATGGAGCCTTAGGTAATTGCCAGGGTGGGGTAACCTGCTTCACTGCTTTGTGGCTCTGTGTGGGAAGAGGGCTCAGAGGGGACTATGGTGCTGCCTGGCTTCTGGTTGTCTGCCTGGCACTTGCCCTGTTTCCTGTCACTTCGCCCATTCCCCTTATGCGCCTGGAGCTTTTCCAGCTGTTGCCCTGGCGTTGAATCCCAGAATGGGTGGGTTTGCATATATTTTAAGACTGTGCAGACCCTTTAAGGGGAATTTTCTGAAAATCCAGCAGTTTCTGCCACTGCCCCATCCCCCACTGGTTTTTACAGTCAGAAATTATGGGGACTTATCTTCCTGGTGCTGGAATCCTGCCTGTGTGGTCTGGCCCCAGGCGGGGATTAGTAACTCCTGAGGTATCCCTCCCTATTTTTATCCACTACACATGAATGTGGGACCACACATGCCTGTTCTCCTTTCTCCAAAGTATACTGCATCCCCTCACCTCTCCGTCCTGTCTCTGTCTCTGCCCCTCTTACTCCTCTGGGTGAATGTAGCTTCTTTAAATCCTTGGTCTTCAGACTTCCATACAGCTCAATTTCCTGACAGTTCTGGGTATTAAGTTGTTTTGAGATTTAGTTGCAATTCTTTTGGTGATTGCATGAGGAGGATAAGCGTGTCTGCCTATGCCTCCATCTTTGAATTGTATTTTCTTAAATAGGTTCTTTCTTCTGTAGCTTCATTCACTTCTTTTCCAGGAACAATCAAGACTGACATCCTAAATAAGAATGAGAAATAACTCATTGCAATGTGTGAAAGGGATCTAAAGAGGTAAAAAGGGGGCTTGGGTACTTATTTCATTCAGATCAAATTTAGCTAGCTTTGGTTGATGATTGAAGTTCTGGAGATCTTAGAGAATGATTATTTTTTTAAAATATATTTATTTTTTTAGAGAGAGGGGACAGGAAGGAGAAAGAGAAGGAGAGAAACATCAATGTGTGGTTGCCTCTCATGTGTCCCCCACTGGGGACCTGGCCTGCAACCCAGGCATGTGCCCTGACTGGGAATCAAACTGGTGACCCTTTGCTTCACAGGCCCACGCTCAATCCACTGAGCTACACCAGTCAGGGCGAGAATGATTATTAATAAATTAATAAGAAATGTGTAGGTGAACACATGTGCTAGTTAATGCTGTGATAAAATTATAGTCACATGATTACTGATATTGAGCTCTTTCAGTCAGAATTTAATATTTCCAAAGTGAAAAATGCTATCCCCTTGCTTTTGCAAAGAACCTACAAATACTCTAGCATTCTGTTAACATGAGAAAAAACATAGGGCAATTACTTCCTCTCTGACCAATTCACTTTAATGTGTAACAAAAAAGATGAAATTAATTGCAATGAACATCCTGGAACCAAAATGTGCATAATGTCCAGTTCTTGAGAATTAGATAGTTGGAGTCAATAAAAGGATAATGAAAAACTGACTTTTAAAATATGATTAAAACTCTTTTCTGTCACCCACTGTCTGGGAGGACTGATGTTGCTACCACCACTGACAATGGAAGCTGGGGAAGACGTGAGTCACTTTCAATGAGGTAGTTTCAGACTCAGACCATCTACCAATGAACTACTGTTGGAGTTTCTTAATTTCATACATTAAAAATTTAATTCCAGGAACATAAATTATTTGTACCAGCATAGAATTTCAACATGCATTCTGTGAGTAGCAGCATGATCAATGCTTTGTTACACAGGTATACCGATGATCTGAAATCTTTAAACTGCAGCAGAGAGAGCACATGTCAGCAGTTTTCAGCATGTCAAAAAGCATTAGCCTTCTAAAAATCAATCTGTCTTGCTTCTTCAAAATAGTAGTTTATTCAAAGAATACACACTACTACTGTATGAAGTTGGTGACTTATGACGATGTCTAGCTTTGTTCCCATCATCAATAATAACAATAGGTTAACATGTCAAATTTCTTGACAATTTCCATCTTGCTCTCACATGTATTTCATCTTTTACTAACCCTCAGGGAAGGGGGCATGTTCATTGTTCTCTCTTCATCTTCATCCCACTTCCCCAGTATGATTTCTCCAGGAGAGCAGACTTGTCTGAGAAGATGCAAATGGAAGCAAACGCAAGCCTGTGTTGCCATTTCTTGCAGGAGCAGGCAGAGCTAAAGAGTCTGGGCTGTGTATATTCCCTGAGAAGCTGAGATCAGTCCTGAGAGGGAGTGACTGTATTGCATTCTTTCTTTTTTTTTTTCTTGTACATGCTCCCTGGCCAAGTTTCTGTAATATTGTTTGCTGAATAAATGAGTGAGTGAAAGGCATTGACATAAACAATCCACAAGCAGCATTTTCTTTCTGGCTTTGGCTCCTTGGACCCTTGCAAATCAGCATCTTCATCATTCTTTGTTGGAGCACTGCCTTCTCTTTATCTTCTGAGCCCTAAGGTCATGTAAAAGGCAGAGCAGGAAGTCTACACACCCTGGGCATGTTAATGACCACTCCCAGGGCTTTTATTCCATCCAAACAATTATATCTGAGGAAATCAAAACTTGACTTTAAATATTTCCAAGTATAGTAGATCCTCATTATTAGCTGATTCTGTATTTGTGCATTCACCTGCATGCTAAAATTTATTTGCAGCCCCCAAATATTACTCCCAGGACTTGTGTGGTAATTCACAGCCATGCACGGAACGGTGGAAATCTGAGCTGCCCCATGCTAGCATTCCCAGCTGAGGTGGAACAAGGCTCTGCTCCGCTTTCTTGTTTCAGATCTCATACCCAAACAAGTGTCCCTTTCATGGCCTGTTTAGTTTAGTGCCATGTCTTTCACGCTTTCATACTCTTCGTTGGTGATTTTGCTGTTTAATATGGTCCACATGCATGGCACTGAAGTGCTGTCTAATGTTTCTAACTGCGAGAAGGTTGCGATGTGACTTGTGGAGGAAACGGAGTATTAGAAACGCTCCGCTCAGGCTTGAGTTACAGTGCTGTAGGCTGTGAGTTCAATGTTAATGAATCACCAGTATGTATTGAATAAGTGGTCTGTAAACAGAAACACACATACAAAATCTATGTAATGAGAGATTGATGGGAATGTGACCAGAGACTTGCAGAAACTGAAGCCTGTATTTTTACCAGGAGTGATGGTCCTGTATTTGTTCATTCAGTGCTCGTGGCAACTTTATGGAACGTATTTACTACCAGTGATAACAATCAAATGTAGATGAGACTTTTACCTCAATTATACACATGAGCGAACAGATTCCAATCAGGTGAGTAGTGGCTGGCAAGAGTGGCAGCAGTGGACAAAAAGGACTTCCAAACAGTGCTCTTTGAACTGCAACAGACACCTTTATGTGTGAAGCATGTGTCTGTGGCATATTCAGGGTGATATCCTTTTTTAAAAGTATTTTTTGAAGGTGAAGGGCAAGAGGTACCAAATCCTGTAAAAATAGGTACCTTCAGATGTTAGTATTATTTGGATAAAGTGAAGTCAAAATTTGTTGAAGCATTTATTCTATTTCGGAAGTGGGTTAATTGCTGTTTGGCATGCAGGTATGCTTTAGAAGTCAGATAGCTTTTAGATGTACAGTCAAGGAGTCAGATCCTGAAAATGCTATCAATGTAGCATTTCCATGGGTTTTCCTACCAGTTTCCTTTGGAAATGAGAAATGGGCTGCACATGTATTGAGTGCTTAGAAAAAACCAAACTACAGTTCTTTTAGTGAGATGCGTCTCTGTAGACTCATTTTCCTTTACCCAAAGGTTGATGGATAAACATCTGCCTATGGGTAGAAGAAGTTTTTCGAAATGAGTGCTTCAAGGTCAGAAGGCTTTAAGAAGACATATTTTCCTGCCAGCTTGCTTGGTAGGGTCAAGCCTTTTCTTGGTGCTATAAAAACTTAGAAGGCAATTAAGCTATGAACTATTTGACTCCATTTGGTTGCCTGTACCCACTGGGTCTGCATTGTTAGAGAATATGTCTTATGGCAGATGGTATGTAAAAGCTTCCTATTGGCAATAACTTGAACTGCCCCTGTCGCTCCATTCCAGAGCATTTATTTTGATTTTGATGAAGCAATGCTCCTTGGAAAATAAAGAAATATACACAGGTGGCTGAAGAGTATATTTCAATTTAATAACCACTTATTAAGAATCTGCACAATGGCCAGCCATCCTGCATTAGAAATGCATTTATTTTCTGAACTGAGAGGTTTCTAGTATTCCTAGAAGGGTAGAATAGAAAAGGAAAGTTTTATAGAGTATTGGTACGAACTGGAATGGCTCTAGTAGAAATGGCCTGATTGTATAACCGGTCCGGGAGCTAGCTCTGTGACCAATGACTTAATATGTGTTACCCTAGACAAATTACTTAATATCTATAAAAGGGATAGTGTTGTTTACCTTACAATGTTATTGTGAGGAATAAATTAGGAGACACATAAAATGCCTAGCACCGGGCCTGGCACATAATTGCTCTATAAAGGTTTGCTATTATGTTGTGTTACCAGAGGAGTAAATATGAACAGTGCAGAGGAACAGCAGTTCAGCCTGACCAGGGAGAGCATTTAGCACTTACTGGAGGTTAGGTATATGAGGAGAAAGAGCTTTGCATATGCCTGTCATTAGGACATCACTATGGACAGCATCATTTATTTCATTTATTAAATTTATAACCTGACGCTACCCTTGATGGACCTGCCTTGGGGCATGGCTACAAAGTTAAATTCTTTTATTTAAAATGCAAACGGCAGAGTGACCATAGCAATTGGGAATTGTTACATTGTCAGCTCTGAGGTGCCATTTAAAATGTTTTCTTGCTATGCCTTGCATATTTGCCAATTGGAGGATTATTGAATCCTGATGGGTCGGCCATTCTCCTAGCTAAGGCCGCCCAGGGGAAAACTGACTCCCAGGGTCTGTAGACAGAAAACCCAATTATCTGCTGTGGCCCCAAGCATACACAGGCATCGTGAACCTCTTAGGTGTATTTGGAGCAAATGTTGGAAACAAGTAAGAAAGTTAAGTGAATTTTTCTATATTCATTTCTGATGTTTTACGGAATGATCGGAAAGGTAAGGGTTATTTTGCTCAAAGGGTATAAGTAATACAATGTGACACTATCTATGCAAAGCAGTCCTGGCCAACACATGACACTATCGCTAAAGGAGGAGTAAAAATTGAGAGCTCAGAATGTGAGCTTGGATACACTGAATTGTGTGCCTCATTTTGGTGCATGATCTTCATGGTATATTTCAAAAGTGTGCAAGCATTTTTCTTGTGAAAGACACCTTTTTGTTTATCAGGTCACATCAATGCTCTCTCTCTCTCTCTCTCTCTCTGTAAATCATTTCCCTTCAACACTTGTTCATTTATTACCCTTATTTCTTTGCAATTATTTAACTCTTACCCAAAGAGCAGATTTATAAAAATAAATAAGTGAAGAACATGTATATAGTGTTTTATAAATCTCCATTGATTGACCTGAGGATTATGGCTGGCACTTGGTTCCTATCCCCATTTTCCTTTCTTCCTTTTGCTTAAAAAACCAAGATTATCTCTTTCCAGCTATTCTTTATGCTAGAGGTAGCCTCGTGATCTACTTCTGATCAATGAGATATAAACAAATTTCTTCTAGGTAGTGTCTTGTTTCCTGGTAAAAAGAAACACATACCTGATAGTTGTTGCTGCTACTGCTACTTCCTACTTCTTCCTTTCTTGAACAGGGATTCAATGTCTGATCTACAGCAGCCCTCTTATCACAATGAGGTAACAAGAAAAGTAATTATGGGCAAGGTGTCAGTACAGGAGCCTGGGTATTTGATGACATCATTATATAGCTAAATTAATCCAGAGACCACCTACCTCTACATTTGTTACTGAATAAACAATATTTGTCTTTATGGTTTAAGTCTGTTTTATAGTTGGGTTTCCTTTTACTTTTAGCCTAAAGCATCTCTAATGAATATAATAAGTACTGAACTTGCTAAAAAGCCTATCTAAGCTTACAATATTTTAGTGTTCTTTTAATGGTAAGAGTCACAAGCTAAAGAAAAAAAATGTGATTCTGAGAAGCATATTATCCCATTGGTGAGGAACTAGATAAAGTAAATAAAAATGTGAAGGTTAAGAGTATGTTACCCTGGGCAGAGGGAGCCACAGGAGTTTAGCCCAGTGATCTTCCTCCTAGAGAGCTTCCTTGTCTCCGGTGGCATTTGTAACATTGGTGCCTTGTTTTCGTACCGCCGCTGACACAGCTCACAAGGAGCATACTCACAATGACAGAGCGTGTGCCCCGGCATTGGAGACACGTGAAGATGACTATTCCTGGCTCAGAAATTGACTTGCTGCATGGCCTCAGGCAAGACACTCAATCTTCTTGTCTCAGTTTTCTCCACCCATAAGGTCAGAACGATAATTCTTGCACAAAATTTTCCTACAGAGAGCTATTGAAAGGATTATTAAAAGAACATTTTGAGTCCATTGAAGAAAAAATGCTTTAGAAAAGTAGAAAAATTTAGTTATTTCCCCAGGAATGGAGAAAAGGCAATGTATTTCATGACTGCCTGTGGTCTTCCACGGCCTGTAATGGCATCTGAGAAAAGAGCACTCTGGACAGAGAGTCAGTAACAGGCCTGCTCTCTCATCACTAGCTCCTCTATGGTGCAGAAAAGCAAAGGGCACCAAGCCACACCGATGCGAGGGGACCAGGCAAGCCAGAGCTGCCTTCTCAGGCTTTTGTATGAGCATGTGAAAAAGAGAATGTGATAAGGAGTTGGCATGCATGGAAGGATGAAGTGGCTTGGCCGTTTAATAGGAATTCATCCCCTTCAAAATTATTAATTGCCTAATTTAACAAAGTTCTATAATAGCTATTCTTTTAAATTCTCACCCGAGGATATGGCCATTTATTTAGAGAGAGAGGAAGGTGGAGAGAGAAACATTGGTCGGCTGCCTCTCACACACATCCTGACTGCGGATCAAACCTGCAACTTAGGCATGTGGCCTGACCAGGGATCAAACTGCAACCTTTTGGTATACAGGCCAGTGCTCCAACTATTTTAGCCACCCAGTCAGGATTATGATAGGTATTTTACTAGAAGAACTGTGTAGCACTACCTGGAAGATCATTAATAATGGTTTGGGCCCTCATTAATTATTTCCTGAAATAAAAATCTATTCATGTTGCAATAACCCGTCCATCTCCATTTCCCTATTACCTTCACATTGCTACTAGGATCATCCTTTTAAGGCAGAATTTATAAAAATCATATTATTTCCTCGTTCAAACACTTTTAGTATTTAATAATCGCTTACAATTTCAGGATAAAATCTTACCTAAGTTTTCCAGATCCTCTACAAGCTGATCTGCATCTACTCTTCCCCACACATACATTTTCCTCACCCCGAATTGTTATCCTTTCTTTTGTGCTTATTTCGTCCCAAAAATCCATCCTCTTTTTTTTTTTTCAATTTAAAAGGCACCGAAACATACATCAAGACTTATGCCAAACACCATCTCCTAGAAGTTATTTTTGGTTCCTTTAATATATGAAATTTCCTTAGGGTTTTATTTTTCTCACACGACACTTGTGCTGTTTCCTCTCCTATTTTAGTTGTTTGGGTATCATTTTATTTCACTTGTTTCAAACACATCCTCTGGAAGGAGGAAGTTGTGTCTACTTTGGCACCTAACATAAGGCACATTGGTTATCCTAGATGCTCAATGAAAAATGAAAAAGTGTACTAGATTCTAACAGAGAAATGAAATGTTGAAGTAAAGCAGGAGTGAACAGGAATGAGTTTTATTTGTGTTCTAATAGATTCATGACCAGCCTTGGAAGGGCACGGAGTGGGAAGTGGTGGTCCTCAGGGAAGAGGGAAACTCGTGTCCCGGTGAGAGCCCTGTGTCACACGCTCACCCAAAGCCTCCCAGTTTTGACTTGGGATTTGTTCACGGCTGAGTAGATATTTCATATAGTTGAATAACATTAAAGGGGGGGAGGTAGACAGCAATTCTAAAAAACATTGCTGTAAGTAGGTGTCAAAGCCTAGATTCTTATTCTATGTCTATGAAGTTCATAACATTTTGGCAAATGAAAATATTTAATAGCATGAATTAAAACAATTATTCAAAATCAAATAATAATACCCCCTTACGCCACTGAATTTTCCTGTGTGAATGTCATTCATTATAGTTCTTGCTTCTCTCACCATCCCTACACTGTGGGCCTTATCTCCCTCCACTTCACAGACGGGGGAGCCGCGGGCTGGTGGGAAACAAGACTGTGCTGCCCACCTGAGGTTTAGAGTGAGATTTAGTGTTCCATAACTTGACAATTTTACCAATTTCCAGAATGGAAATATGAGAGGCATGCTCAGGCATCTGCCTGCTTAGGGGAAGAGAAAGACTCACTCCAGCTGACCACGAAGCCCCCATTCCCTGTGCGTCACGAGCAGGCCAACAGTACAGAACAAGACGGTTGGGGTTCGCAGCTTCAGTGCAGGCGGGAAAAGTAACTCTGAGATCTTTACCGGCCAGGTGTGTATACTACATTGGTCAGCGGGAGGAGGGAAAGGTTGCTGTCACTGTCACTGTGATGGATTTTAAAATGTGACCTCATCTATTTGCTTAAGGGATGCAAAATGTGTTCAAGGACTTATCTGTAAAAATCTAGAAATAGAAACCTCCTAGAGAAACACATGTGAACTTCTGAAAAAAATGACTGGAAAGTTAGAAATACTTAGGAAAAAAAGAATCTACTTCAGCTGGGATGGCATCATTATGTAATCACTGAAAGCAATTTGTTTTATAGAATGAGAATAACCCCCTCCAACTGACTTCTGGTTTGTTTTTTAAAAGAGATAAATCGGGGCTGGGAGCTGTTATGCTAATATTCAGCTAGATAAGTGTGTTTCTTTCGTGACAGACCCCTTGAAATGGGGTTTGTTAAAATGAATGCATTGCATTCACAGGAACAGCAGCGCTGCTGGGTCCTGCTGGCAATAAATCGAGCAATTCGATTTTGACTTGCGTGTTTATCATCTCTCCACTTCTGTGCACGGCGATGGGCGGGGGGAGGGGCGGCGGCTGAAGTTCAGCCTGTGGGCCGCTGGTGTCATCCCATTACCACACAGCTGAGATGGTGCACGGTGCGTTTCCATTCAAGCATCTAATACATTAGTCTGTAATTTTTGTCTTGGAGGTAATGAGGCCTGACAGCTTTGGCGGGTGCATGATAACAATCCCACACTGGTATCTTTGAAATTCTTTGTTACCAAATTCATAGAGGAAGAAATGACTTTTGCAAAATGGCAGTAACCATGCTTCATTTGATGACAGTACGGTTAACAACATGAAACAGTGAACCGTTTTTTGAGCTATAGCTTAACTAATTTGAGGTATATTAAAAGTGCTGATGTGGGTGCTGAGCTACTGTTTCATTGTTTTTGTTTTTGTGCTTTATTGTTGTCTTTTTGCTGTTGGGAGGATAACCTCAGGAAAATACATATGGCCTCATTCTCAGAGATTGATGATAGTAATAAGGATAATAATAATGGCAATAATCTCATCCAATATTTTCCTTCTGCAGAGCCTGATCTTGAAAAAGAAAAAAGACATCCGGCAGGATGGTTTTGGGAGAGGCTGGTGTTGCTGTGCTGTGTTGTCACATCTGTCCATGGACCAGCTGCCACGAACACAGGAGTCCGAGACCTGCTGCCGAACACCTCACTGGAGTGAGTACCGTGGGTCTCAGTGACAATGAAGTGCAAAAGGGCGTTAATACAACCCAGAAACCTTTGGAAGAAGTTGCTTTTAACACTGTGCTGACAATTAACTGGTTCTTAGGCATAATTAATAGAAGAAACCCACTGTAGAAATTATTTTTAGCTGAAATTAGCTGACAATTCAGGGCTCAGTGGGAACTGCTGGCATTTGAAGTGTGGACAGTTGCCCAATTCAGCCAGAAGTGCATTCACTAGGTAAACTTGCTGTGAGTGTCTTGCACACGGTCAACCAGGGCACTACAGAGGGGAGCCCACTGTTTGGATACAAAGTTTCTCCTTTTGAACCTGTTCCATCACAAATGCAAAGTTCTGAAAAAGAACACCAGAATAGAAATAACAAATAGAGGCAAATCTGAGAATGACATTATCAGTTAATATAATAAAATCGTTCCCTCTAGTTAGAATAAGGTCAGGCTATAGAGATGTAAGAAATTTGGGGATGAGGAACAAAGATGTATTGCCTACATTTATATGTAAAAATTGATCTATTGTGTTTTATTTTATAATAATTATATATCAATAAGTTAATCCTTGCCCATAATTATTGTTAAGGGAGGAGAAGCAATAACATTTTAATGTTATTTTGATTGATATATCAAAATATGAATCAAATATGTTGATATATTGATATATTTTAATATCAAATTGACTTGGACAGTGGTTAAAAATAAGAATCCTAGGATAAGAATTGCTTTTTAAAAGATTCTTAATCATATCATTGAGATTTTAAGTACTAGGGTGTTTATAGAATGGAATGAAGAACTTGTGGGAAAAAAACAGAAAAATCAAAGTGGTCAGGTAAGCAAAAGATTATATAACAAATGGGTACATTTTTCTAATAGAAAATACATTTTTAAAAGATGGCTTTCTAGTTACAGAAATTTGTACTGCAGACAAATGCAACCATTCAGTAAATTGTCTCTTTCAGAGATAGAAATGTTTTAGAACTAACACCTTATGTGTGAGACCAGGACATGTCCCTAAATGTTTGTAGGAGACATAAAAATGTTCATCAGATTGTAAACTAAATGCAGGTTTGGCTGCCTGCTGCAGTGACAGCCAAACTGTGGTACAGGTTCTGGTGCAAAAGAACGGAGGTTTATTCATATGCCGTGACCTGGGGGTGCCTTCCCCAACTCCTGCCCAAGCCTGCGGTTGTTAGGAATAGGCAGGGGAGGGCTTTTTTTATCTATCCGATTGTCTTGCTAGTTCTGCGTGCATTTAGGTCCTGTCCATTCATCCTTCTAGCTCTCAGCAGCCTTCAATGTAAGAACCTCCCCCTGTGCCATCTTGGCCAATGGGGAAGTCTCTAGAGCACTCTGACTGGCTGTCTAGGGAACAAACTGAGTGAGACTTTATGGTCAAGAATAATTATTACATGTGGTCATTGGCCAACCATTTTGATAGCATCCTTTGTCTAAAATCTTAGCCTTAAAGAATTCAAATTCAAAATCATCATGTTACATACTCAGAGATTTTAGGCAAACTTTTGTTTTGGCTTTATTTTCCTTCTGTTAAAGAAGGACAAGTGTTCTTAAATAACCCTCTCCCGTAACATTTACTCTTGCATAGAGTTCACCTTGCACAAATGCATAACTTCACTTAAAAGTTGAGTTCATAATTCAGTTTATTTTATTGAATCATATTTGAAGAGAACACGAAAGCAGATGTTAGGACTGATTTTCAACCTCCTGAGACAATACTGTGACTCAAAATGCCATGGATCTCTTCCAGAAGTCTGCAGGCAGTATTCCAAGACTGCCATGAAATGTCTATTAGGAGACATCCACAGTCAGACTTGCAGAAGGCTGGGGACAGGTTTTCAAGTGAATTTAGGTAGTTTAAGGTAGACTAATGTCATGCCTCATCAATGCAAAGACACAGGAATATGTCTTCTTTGAGTTGTACCCTTTTCTGTATACTAATGAAAACAGGTAAAGTTGCATTAAGAAGATTGACACGAAGTTTTCTAGGTTTTCCTTTTATTTTATTCCAGGGGCCTATTTTATGGAACATGCTGGCAAACTAGAAAGCTAATAGCAAACAATTATTAATGTGCTCAGGAGAATGATAATTAGCTTGAGGCTTGAGGGATCTCAAGATGTTCTGCTGGAAGAGGAGAAGTCTTAATATTAGCTATCTTTTGCTAAGTCATTATATTTATTTTATTCTGATGGGAAATAAGAGGTTTCTGGCTCAGAGACAGACTTTTAATTACTCACAGAACATTTTAATCAGTTCTCTGCCACCCAAACTCCCATGGGGTGACATAATGAGAGAAGATGTCACCATAACATACAGTAGGAGCAAGTACTCCCAAATTATGAATCTCTGAGCTTGTTTAGGGGCTGATGGCACAGCTGTTCTCCCACTCTCTTTTTTAACTTTATTGTTGACACTATTACAGATGTTTCCATTTCCTTCTCTTTGCCCACCGCCCCCCTTTCCCTCTGGCCATTACCACACTGTTGCTGTGTCTATGGGTAATGCATATATGTTCTTTGGCTGATTTTTAAAAAATATATTTTATTGATTATGCCATTACAGTTGTTCTATTTCCCCCCTTCATTCTCCTCCACCCTGCACACCCCCTCCCCCATCATTCCCCCCCTTTAGTTTATGACCATGTGTCTCAAGTTCTTTAGATTCTCTATTTCCCATACTATTCTTGCCCTGCCCCCTATCTATTTTCTACCTACCTGCTTATTTTCTATACTTTCTCTCCTCTTCTCCTTCTCCCACTCCCCTGTTGCTAACCTTCCATGTGATCTTCATTTCTATGGTTCTGCTCCTGATCTAGCAGTCCTCTTAGTTTGCTTTTGTTTTAGGTGTGGTTCTTAATAACTGTGAGTTTGCTGTCATTTCACTGTTCATCTTTTTTCTCTTCTTTTTCTTAGGTAAGTCCCTTTAACATTTCATATAATAAGGGCTTGGTGATGATGAACTCCTTGAATTTGATCTTATCTGAGAAGCACTTTATCTGTCCTTCCATTCTAAATAAAAACTTTGCTGGATAGATCAGTCTTGGATGTAGGTCTTTGGATTTTATTACTTGGAATACTTCTTTCCAGCCCTTTCTTGCCTGTAAGGTCTCTTTTGAGAAATCCGCTGACAGTCTGATGGGAACTCCCTTGTAGGTGACTGTCCCCTTATGTCTTGCTGCTTCTAGAATTCTCTCCTTCATTTTAATCTTGGCTAATATAATGACGATGTGCCTTATTGTGTTCCTTCTTGGGTCCAACTTCTTTGGGACTCTCTGAGCTTCCTGGATTTCCTGGAAGTCTATTTCCTTTGCCAGATTGGGGAAGTTCTCCTTTATTATTTGTTCAAATAAGTTTTCCACTGGTGGCTGTTCCTTTTCCCCTTCTAGTACCCCTATAATTCGGATGTTGGAACGTTTAAAGATGTCCTAAAGGTTCCTAAGCCTCTCCTCCTTTTTTTGAATTCTTGTTTCTTCATATTTTTCTGTTTGGTCATTTTTTTCCTCCTTCTGGTCCACTCCTTTGATTTGAGTCCCAGTTTCCTTTCCATTACTATTGGTTTCCTGTGCATTTCCATTCATTTCAATTAGTTTAGCCTTCATATGTTCCTCTAATTTGTGACTAAAATCAACCAGTTCTGTGAGCATCCTAATCATCAGTGTTTTGACTTGTGCATCTGAAAGTTTGGCTATTTCTTCATTGCTTAGATTTATCAGCTCTGGGGCTCTGAGTTGTTCTTGAGCCATGTTTTGATCTGTTCATGCCTGTTATGTATGAGGAGTGGAGCCTCAGGTATTTACCAGGGCGGGGCTACCCAGGTCGCTGGTTTGTGATGCTGTATGTGGGGACGGGGTCAGAGAGGGACAATGGTGGTCCCTTCTTCCTCTTCCCACCACTGCCACTGGGGCCTGCATGGTCTGTCTCACTGTTCGTTCCTTCACCGGTTTATCTGGGCTCAAATGTGTGACCGTGGTCAGCCCTCAGTGGGTCTGCCCGCTACTCCACACCTGGGATCCGCCCACTGCCCGCCTGCCTGGGTCACGCTCAGGTCTGTCTGGTGGATCTTTCCTGCCCGACCCTGCTCTGCTGCTGGCTCTGCCCCTCTTACCGGTTTGGCTGAAGGGTTCGTTATTGTCAGACTTCCGTGTAGTTCAATTTTCTGTGGTCTGGCTGCATTTTTGTTGCTAAAACTTTGTTGTTTTTAAACTTGGTTGTGCGAGAAGACACAGAGTTCCACCTATGCCTCCATCTTGGCAGAAGTCCTTTGGCTGATTTTGAAAACAGAAAAGTTGACATTCATGCCACCTGTCACTACCAGAACTGATAAGCAGGGACAGGGATCAAATCTTTATGGGCTCTTTATTCAGATGGCCTGCAATCTGAGAAGATAGTGGGTTATATACCCTACCAGCCCATTTTATATTTTCTTTTAATCCAGCCTTTTTTTATAAGGAGGAAAAAGTGTAGGTAAGGAATTTGAAATTCAGGAGAGAGATTAATCAGATAAAAGATGCAGTTCAGCAATTACTTTAACATCTTTTCATCCACTGACCAGAGATTTTCTATCTGGGTTGTGTGTCCTGTGTCCTGGGTGGTTTTCTTTATCTGTGTCCTGGGAGTTGGGATGTCTCTCCCTGGAACACAATGGCTCAGATACCATCTTGATTGCTTATGGTTTCTTCTAGAACACAAACGTTGACTTACTTGTGGTCTTCTGGAGTCAGAGTGAGCCATACCTTCAGTTCTGAAACAATAGCTTTTTATATGCATTAACTTCTAAGCTTAACTATGACTTAAAACTCAAATTTTCTAACTCCTGAGTTCCCCTATCATGAGTTCTCCCATCAATTCCTTCACCTTCTTTCATTTAGCCCCCAAGGCCCCTCCTTTCTGACAGCTGTCAGTCTGTTCCATGTGTCCATGCCTCTGTTTCTATTTTGTTTGTCAGTTTATTTTGTTCATTAGGCTTCACATATTAGTGAGATCATATGATATTTGCCTTTCTCCAACTTGTTTATTTCACTCAGCATAATAATCTCCAGGTGGGGAAAGCTTTTCTTTATCTCTAGGAGGAGAGAGGCAGATATGGGAGGAGGAAGCAGGGTGAGACAGAGCTTTACTCTGTAATGTAAATAATCTCTAGGGGGAAAAGGTGATGATTTCTAGGTATATTACCCTTTGAAGTGTAAATAAATAGCTCTAGGGGAGATATCTGTCTTTAACTTTCACTTGTTTGCCATTCATTCATTTTTTTTAAATCCAGCATGCCAGTAATATTTGTTCAGCAAGCTCTGACTACGCCAAAACATGAACATATTCATGCAGCATTTCTTCTTCACATATTCGAGTCTAAAGAGCATTGAAAAAATAGAAGTAGGTTTATTTTATCTATATTCAAGTAATAAAATGGAAAAAATGGACCAAAGTCATAGAAAAACATATTTCCATTTAATTTAGAGATTCATATCCATTTAACAATGGACATGATTCCCTCTCAAGTTTATGAATTTCTCCCAGAAGATATACATATCTAGTGTTCATGTTGGAGAAATGATTCTTGCAGTGAATAAATGGACTAGGTAACATCCAACAGTGACATGTATTTCAGAATAGAGGCATTTTAATTGTAACAAGTCCCATGAAAGTAAAATTCTATACGATATGAACTAAGACTCTTGGTTGGATTTGTATGGTTCTGGCTCTGAAGGACCCTGGGGCAGTGTCCCCTGGGGCTGCTCACTCCGAGTGTTCATATATGTATGCTTTACTAGGACAAACTAGGAACAATGTAAGTAAGAAAGACTTGTTCAGTGCAGACCTGAAACTATGAATTTGACAGATAATCTTATAGGCAGATACATGACTCATTTCAGACCTACCTCTTATACTAGAAAGTAGGCTTCGAAGAAAAGATAACATTTCTCTCTCTCTTTCTCTCTCTCAGCTAACAAAATTCTAAGTAGACTACTTATTTTATTTTTAAATTATTTCTTACATTCAATATTACATTAGTCAGGTACAACATTGTGGTTAGATGTTTATGTAACTTACTAAGTGATCCCCATGATAAGTCTAGTGTTCCCCCAACATCATACATAGTTATTACAATATTATTAGCTCTATTTGCTATGCTGTACTTTACATCTCTACATGTCTTCCATTCATTGTAGTATTTCCAGTGTACTGCACAAGGCCCTGAACAAAATAGTCATTGAATAATTTTGTAATCATAAATTAGTAAATGGATAAATGATAGGTGCTAAGGTTTCTGTAGCCTTTTTTCTAAAGCTTTAAATTGAGTTTAAAAGCTGTTTGAAAACTCCAAGGAGAAAAGTCATTCTGTTTATGAGCAAAAAAGATGTTAGACCTACTTCTGCCTCTAGTTTAGAGGGAGAACAAAATTTTTAAAGGGTGACTGTAAACCGTGGTCACTGGGGTCTTTGCCTTTACCTGCAGTCTTTGAATGCCTTTATTTTTACAATAAGTAGGTTTTCATTAATTACTTTAATCACTTAAGAAGAGTAAATATTTATGGGTTTAGAGGAAATCAGCAGGTGAGGACTGGCATAGAAAATTGGTGATTGATGGTGAGGAGTCTACCAAGGAGGACAAGTGGCTAGTCACGGAAGGGGTCCCTTTCCAGGTTACTAAGCTCCCTGGGGACAGAGTGTTTCAGCGAAAGCGGTAGTTCTCAGGCATGTTGGGAAGGTCTCCGGCTTTAGGAGAGAAAATGGTCTACGGTCTTTCTTAAATGTAGGCTTTATAACTTTTAAAGTCATAGAGTATAAATAAAATTTAAAAAATTCTTGGGTTTAATTTATGGTGTTGATGACTGTATATTTTTAGAAAATAATTGTGATGCCAAATCTGACAGGGAAAATACAGAAAAAACAGGACAGAAAATTTGAAATCATACTGACCCAGAAACCTTGGAAATATGTTTATTATACTTGGCATTGTTTAGAATTTAGATATTGGGATGGCATTTTGCTATAATCTGGGTAATAACTCAGAAAATAAATTTATTATTTTGTTTATTTATTTTTTCAGTTTTATTTAGATATAATTGACATGTAACATTTTATTAGTTTAGGGCATAAACATATTGATTTAATATAGTACTATTATGTATGGCAAAATAATGACCATAATAAGTTTATAAATTCATCACATTACATAGTTATAATTTTTTATGAGAACTTTTAAGATACACTCACCAACTTTAAAATATACAAGATAGTATTGTTATCTACAGTGACCATGGTGTACATTACATCCCAAGTCTTTTTTATGTTGTGACAGAAGTTTGTACCTTTTCACTCCTTTCCCTGATTTCCTTCCTCTCCCTCCCCACAACACACACCTACCCCTGTCAAGTACCTATCTGTGACATTGTGAAATCATACAGTATTTGTCTCTGACTTAGTTCATTTAGCATAATGTTCTTAAGGTCCATTCATGTGGTTTCAAATGGCAGGATCTTCATTTTTATGGCCAAATTATTTGTACGCACACATGCACAACGCAAGGTCTGTGCTGAAAAAGTCCAGCCATTGGTAATATAACAAGAACAGCTTGCACAATATCAGTATAACCTGGCAGCTAAGGAGAGTGGACTGGAATGTGCATTCATGAACAATGACAAATTCTGTCGCCATCAAATTAAAAATGACTGAGCAAATAGAGCAACAAACATGTATACAATTTTGCTTTAAGCTTGCACATTCCTCCGTGGAAACTATTCCAATGATTCAGAAGGCCACAGCTACTGGGCAACTGGTGACTGGCAGCTTCATCACAACAATTTTCCCAGTCAGGCATCACGTCTGTGTAGAGTTTTTTTGAGAAACATCAAATCACCCAAGTGACTCAGCTCCCTTATAACCCAGATTTGGTATCTGGAGACTCCTGGGGACTCCAAAACCTAAATCACCTTTGAAAGGGAAGAGATTTCAGACCGTTAGTGAAATTCAGAAAGATACGATGGGGCAGCTGGTGGCAATTGGGAGAACTGTGTGAGGTCCCAAGGTGCCTACTTGGAAGGGGACTAGGACATCATTGTCCTGTGTACAATGTTTCTTGTATCTTCAATAAATGCCTCTATTTTTCATATTACATGGCTGGATACATTCTGGACAGACCTGTGTGTATGTGTGTATATGCATATATACATATATAAAATATTTTTATACATTCATCATCTATTGATGAATGTTTAGGTTGTTCCTGTATCTCAGTTCCTGTAAACACTGTTGTCATGAACTTGGCGGTGCACACACCTCTCTAAGATAGTGATTTTGTTTCCTTCCAATATATACCCAGTGCATTTGCTGCATCATATGCTAGCTCCATTTTTCATTTTTTAAGGAATGTTCAAAATTGTTTTGCAAAGTGGTCAAACCAATTTACATTCCCACCAACAGTGCACAAAGATTTCCTTTTCTCCACATCCTTGGCAATATTATTATTTTTTGTCTTTTTGATAATAGCCATTATAACAGGTTTGTGATGATATAATGACTTTGGTTTGCATTTCCCTAATAATTAGTGGTGTTGAGCTTCTTTTCATGTACATGTTAGCTATCTATATGTGTTCCTTGGGAAAATATCTGTTCAGATCCTCTACCCACTTTTAAAATTAGATTGATTTTTTTGTTTATTTTTTTTTCTGTGGTGTTCGGTGAATTTTTATATATTTTGGATATCAGCTTCTTCTCAGATATACAGTTTGCAAATATTTTCTCCTATTATGTAGGTTGCCTTTACAATTTGTTGATAGTTTCTTTGCTGTGAAAAAGCTTTTTAGTTCGACGTAGTCCCATTTGTTCATTTTTGCCTTTCTTGCCTTTGCTTTTGGTGTCAAATTAAAAAAAAATCATTGCCAAGACTGATATCAGGAAACTTGCCCTCTGTTTTCTTTTAGAAGTTTTATGGTTTTTAGTCTTGCATTCAAGATTCAAATCTATTTTGAGTAGATTTTTGTTTATGGTATAAGGTAGGGATCCAGTTTCATTCTTTTGCATGTGGTTGTAAAGTTTTCCTAGTGGAGATACTATTCTTTCCCCATTTTATATTTTTCACTCCTTGTCATAAGTCATGATCTTGTGTGCATAGGTTTATTTCTGGGCTCTTTATTCTGTTCCAATTATCCATATGTCTTTTTTTTAATGCAAATACTGTACTTTTTGATATTGTAGCTTTGCAATATAGTTTGAAATTAGAAACCGTAATGCCTCCAGCTCTGTTCTCATTTCTTAAGGTTGCTTTGGTTATTCAGTATCTTTTGTGATT
The DNA here is from genome assembly GCF_021234435.1 of Artibeus jamaicensis. Taxonomy (NCBI): domain Eukaryota; kingdom Metazoa; phylum Chordata; class Mammalia; order Chiroptera; family Phyllostomidae; genus Artibeus; species Artibeus jamaicensis. The sequence continues at coordinate 23,219,665 of NW_026522046.1, read as the reverse complement.
TAATATAAATTTTAAGATTTTTTTTTTCCATTTCTGTGAAAGATGACTTTGGAATTTCGGTAAGAATTGCACTGAACTTGTAAAACACTGGGAAGTATGGACATTTTAGTAATATTAATTCTTCTAATTTATTAGCATAAGTTATCTTTTTATTTATTTGTGTCTTCATTTTTTAAAAATTAATGTCCTACAGAGTTCAGTGTACAGATCTCATCTACTTGGTCAAATACATTTGTAGGCATTTTATAATTTTTGGTGTAATTGTAAATGAGATTGTTTTCTTAATTTCCCTTTCTAATAATTTTAGTAGTATTTAGAAACACACCTGTATTCGTATATTGATTTTGTATTCTGCAACTGTACTGAATTTATTCTAATAGTTTTTTTGGTAGGATTTTCTATGCATTATATTTTATCTGAAATAGAGACAGTGTTACTTCTTTCTTTCCAATTTAGATACCTTCTTTGGTTTTGTTGGCTTATTGTTCTGGAATTCCAGTATGATGAGGAATAAAAGTGGCAAAAGTGAGCATCCTTATCTTGATTCTGATTATCCATTGAGTATGATATTAGCCTTGGGCTTGTCCTATATGGCCTCTATTATGTTTAGGTATGTTTTCTCTATACCTGATTTGTCAGAAGTTTTTCTTTTTTTTAGCTCATGAGTGGTGGTGAATTTTGTCAAATGCTTTTTCTGTAAGTATTGAGATGATTATATGATTATTACCCCTCATTTTATTTATGCAGTGTATCACATTAATGAACTAGCAGATGCTGAGAATCCCCCTGTTGGATTCCATTAATGCTATCAACAAAAATTTCTGAGCACCTCAAACTTTTTACTCTATTTGGTACTGATGGTTTGCCTCCTTTCCCACTGTTCTATCCTCCATTCTCAGATCTACCCTCTTTATAGCAGGTTTCTTTTTTCTTTTTTGAGTACAGTCTTAGTCCCCATTACTTGGGTATATCAGGAAGCACAAGTGGTGTTAGTGCATTTATTGGTTCCTTTTTAATTCACTTGTTTAACAAACATCTATTTAGCAAACATTTATTCAACAAACATAATGAGTTTGCAATGTTTGGCAAGCACTGAACAGGCTCTGCTTTGGATGTTCTCTTTGCCTCTGTTGTCACTTTTATAATTTTTTGCTTTCAAGCATATGTATGGACCACCTGAGTATATGGCCCAGTACCCCTCTGGTGGCTATTTTCTTCTGACTTCCTAATCACCCCACTGCCTTCATTGAGGGCTTTGACTTCTGACATGAGTCTTCTTTTTCTCATAGCTTCTGACATCTTAAAAGATAATGTCAATACCCATGTGGGTAGTAAGTTCATGCTCTGCAAAAACTGTTGAATTTATTCCTCAGTTATTTCTTCCTCCAAATATAATTTCACTTACTTCTCCACACAGAGAAAACTTAACTGGGTACAAAATTAACTGGTAATAGGTATTAAATGATTGATGAGCTAAATTTTTATTGGTATTCAAGAGTGTAGTATGTTAATTATCAACATTACATTTGTCTACCTAACAATATGCTTTTCTAAATGTTAAACTTTTTATGTTTTTAGGTAACTGGAAAAATATAATACTAAATCTGCTTACAGTATCTGTAACTTTTCCGAGAGTATTAAATAAATATTTCAAATGAAAATATGAATTAGGCTTCTGAACATTTTAAGGGATAGTCTTAGTACTTTATTATGACCAATAAAGAAAATAAAACTTGATTAACAAGAGTATATGTAGCCATAAAACCCTCAATTGGTTAGTTACTGAGTTATAATTCAAAATCTTAATGGGATAAAGTATTAAACTGATTTTAACTATAAATTATTGCTTCAAGTAATATGATTTTGAAGAACCATATTTGAAATAACCTACTGGATATTTTATAACATTCAATTAATTTACTAGAGAGACATAAATTTTTTTTTTACCATAAATGCAGTTTCTTTTAAAAGCAATGGAATTTAGTTTATAGTTAAATTAATTTTGTACCCTATTTGCTTGAAATATACTCAGCATATTTCTAATTAGAGAAATGTGTAAGCTACCTGATGTTAACAGGTTTAAATGTGGCATTGTTATGACTTTGGTAGACACTAAGTTCTACTGTGCAGTCAGAAGTTGATGATGTGGTGGTCATTCAGTGGCACTGGATAAAAATTAGGTATATTGCTCTCAGGTAGTTTGAAAGCAAACATCATTTCTGTGTGCAATAACCTAGAATAACTTTGTAATTCACTGGAAACATAATCTTAATTATAAGAATAACCTATTAAATCACTGGGTTGTAAGAAAAGATGCATTGAAGAAAAATCATAGAATAATGCTGGTGAATAACATATCAGGTTTTTTTGCTTCTTGAAATAAAATGCAATTGCAAACTCAAGTTAAATCTGAATTTGAAATGACTTGTTAGAGTAAATTTCAGCTTAAAACCTTTTTTAAAAAAATGTTTTATTTATAATTTTCTGAACAGTGAGGAAGGGAGAGGAAAGTGAGGGCAAGAAACATTAATTGGTTGCCTTTTGTACGTGCCACAACCAGGGACTGAACCCCCAATCCAGGCATATGCCCTGGCAGAGAATCAAACCAGAGGCCTTTTGGCTGTCAGGCTGACAATCCACTGAGCCACACCAGCCAGGGCTATTTACTGATACCTTGTTTAGAATTTTGCAAAACAACTTTTAATGTTTACAACCCTTCATCTTTTTTTGTACTGGTAATTTGTGTTTTTATTCTGTTTTTCTTGATCAGTCTTACCTGTGATTTTAGAAATTTATTAATATTTTATAAGAATCAACTATAGTTATTATTTTTATTTCTTATTCATTTTCTTTTTTCAATTTTATTTTGTTATTTTTCAAGTACAATTTTTTGTCTGTTTCTCCCATCCCAGCCCCCCCTGCCCCACGCTCCCCACCTCCCTCCCATTTCCTCCCCCCCAGTCCTCATCCCTGTGTCTTTCATACTTGTTCCTCATCTTATTCATTTTCTATTTCAATGACTCCTGCTTTTTCTTTACTTTCTTTCCTCTATTTTTAAAGTTTTGTTTTGGTTTCTTATTCTATTCTAGCCTTTTGAAATAGAAGCTTAGAGTCTTTAATTTTTAGCCTTTTCTCCTTTCTTATAAATTTAAATCCATAAATTTTTACATCAGCATTGCTTTGACCACATTTTACAACCTTTAATATGTTGTATATTCATTATCCTGTGAGTTTAAAATGTTTATTTATTTATTTATCTTTTAAAATATTTTATTTATTTATTTTCAGAGAGAGGGGAAGGGAAGGAGAGAGGGAAATATCAATGTGTGGTTGTCTCTCATGTGTTCCCTAGTGGGAACTGGCCTGCAACCCAGGCATGTGCCCTGACTGGGAATCGAACCGCTATCCTTTGCTTCACAGGCCTGTGCTCAATCCACTGAGCTACACCAGCCGGGGCTAAAAGTATTTACTTTTTCCCCATTTTTTACCTGAAAACTGTCTTAACTCATTTTTGCTCCCCATTTTTCTTTGTTCCTCTATTTGACCGAGTGGTAAAGAAATATTGTTTGTAAGGTATATTTTTTTGTTTTCACAAATTTAGTTTATTATTACAAAAGTTTTTATTATTTTCTAGATGAGATGCCCATGAAAAATTTTATTGATAGCTATAAAAAATGTTAAGCATTATAGATTGCATAGCATGAATGATTACTTTTTGGTTTGTTGTTAATGTTCTACTCACATTGGGAATTTCATTGCGTGACTGAAATTGTTTTGTGTCTCTGAGTATGTGTATGTCTTAGAGTCACTGCAAAAGTGTGGACACTGATGGATTTGGAGGTTAATGATAAAATTTAGCAAGTAGGCAAATTTATAAATACAGAATCCACAAATATTGAGGACTGACTATATGAAGGATACTTTAGAAGCAGAAAGACATTGCAAACATGGAGATAAACTGCAAAACAATAGGTGAATATGATGACAATAATATTATCTAGTTTGAAGGTATATAAAATAAGCAAGAACAACTAGATTATTGTTAATGTATAGTACATAAAAGAGAATGATTATAGCTTAAACACTGTAGTCTTCTTTAGGAAACTAGTAAATAAATTGATTAATCATAGATTTTTATCAAGTTAAGTATACATTTTCATGTTTCTATGGTAATTAGAATGCATTACTTCTTTTTCTGCTGGAAAGAGTCAAATGAAAGTTAAAACTGAGTTTAACATTAAAACAATAAATAGATATAGAAAAACATAAGGTGCAAATTGATATGGCGAAAAGGAATCTAAATATATCAGTAATCAAAATAAATTTAAATAAACTATATATTCCAGTTAAAAGACTGACAGATTTATACATGTTTATAATATTCCAGTTAACTTTTATGTATAGTGATACAGTAAGCTTGAAAGTAATTTAAAAATAACCAGACAAATATTTTTCAGAGAAGATTAGTTTGAAGGCAAAAATCATTGCTAATCCACTATAAAGTCCATTATATATATTGGTAAAAGATTCAAGTCACCAATAAATACAGAATTTTTTAATGTGGATGCGATTGATAACATAGCTTCAAGATACATAAAGCAAAAATGACCAGAAGTACAAGGACAGATTAATACATTTACCACTGTTACAGGATATATTAGCTTATGTATATTAGTGGTTAATAGATCAAATTACAAAATGTCAATAAAGACATAGGTGATTTGAACGAACTGGTTGAAGAACTAGAAGTAATGGACATGAATACAACCACAAAGCCAGTATTTGAAAAAAATAAATATTCTTCACAAACATATGTAGTTCATGCAAAAACACTGATCATGTGGGAAGGCTGGACTTGTGCCATGTATTTGCTATTATGTGTGCCAAGTCATCTCACCTAAGAGACATTAAGTTAGAATCAACAATGAAACCAAACACAAAATAATGCATTAGGACATCAAAAATGTAGCTCTACATTTTCATAGATCAAAAATAAAATAATGGCAAATAGAAATATTTATTGTACAATTAAATGATAACAAATAACAAAATCATAAGATGCAGTTAAAGCATTATTTAAATCAAAGACTAGAGAACTTTCTCTGTAAAAGGCCAGCATAAATAGTTTAGGCTTCATGAGCTACATATGGTTTCTGTCACATATACCTTTTTAATTTTCTATTTGCAACCCTTTAAAAATGTAAGAACCATTATTAGCTTGGGGGGCAGGAAATATGGCTGGATTTGGCTTGCAGGCTGTAAATTGTCAATCTCTGATTTAGTGACTAGAAATTAATTATCTTAGAATTCAACTTAAAATTTAATAAAATAACAAATTAAAGAAGATAGAATGAAATTTATAGATAAGAGTAAATTGAATTGCAAATATTATATTCAGTATAAAGATCAGTACAGACAAAAGAGGTCTTTTGAATTGACCAATAAAACTGAATTAGAGTATACATATTTAATTTGATCAAAGTGTCAAAGTAAAAAATGATAGATAAAGATAATCCATTTATCATATGGAAATATATACTGATGATGTCCATTTAATCCTGGATGTATTGTAATTTCAGAATAGACTGTAATCTGGGTATCAGGGAACATAATTATGCATGTACTGTTATGAGAAAAATGATTTACACATGACCTGATTGATGGTATAATTAATTCCGAAAGGCTTTTAATATAGTTTGACAACACTATGATCATAATAAATTGTTATTATTAGGAATCAATTGCCAAGATTCCCTAGGAAAGAAGCTCAAGGTGATTTAACATTATTTTTATTCAATATAGCAAATGATCATCAGAAAGATACTCTTTTCTCCCATGATGACAGGCACCAAGTGAGGCACTTTATATCTGGTGAAGAACAACTCGTTGCAGTTCCTGTTTTCAGAAGCTTTCAGCTGTTCAAGGTCTAAATATAAATTTGAAATATAGTCACAAAATATCAGAAGTATTAAGAAGGCAAATGCAGAAGCTTATGAGAAAGGAAAATAGAAAGAAACAATGTTTGGGAAACCGAGAAGCTCCCTCTGTCGAAGAGATATTTAGGTAGAAGGCCTATATATGAGTAGGAGTTACCCAAGTAAAATGTGGAGGTGGGACTGAGGGTAGGTCAGAAATCATGCCAGAAGCAGCAACCATGAGAGGTTCTGTGTTGTGGGACGATGGAAGGTAGTGTTTTCATTATACGGTGGGAGGAGAAGAGGGACATACCATCAATGATATTTGGTGGTTAAACAGGGAGTAGATCACAGAGATACTGAAGGCCTTGGCAAAGGTTTGGGTTATATTCTTACTGATATGAAAAGTCATTGAGTGTTTATAATATTAAAAAAAAAAACCAGGTGCAGATGCTAGGTGGAGCACAGTTTGTACGGGAGCACATAGAACCAGGAAAGCCAATGGGGAGCCCCAGAGATGAGGTATGAGCTATTAATGGCTTGGGCCAGGGTTGCAGCTGTGGAGATGGTGAGATGTGGACAAATTTGTGACATAATCTGGAGACAGAGCTGACATAGAATTGACAGGATTTTGTGGATTTGTTGTAGGAAGATGAAGGAATTCTTAATGGATAACTTCTACTTCTCACAAAGGTGTGAAACAAGAACAGCAGCTGAAAGTGGTGAAGACAGTGATTTTTAACCATGGCTGCAAGTTAGAATCATCCAAGAAGATTAAAGATACCTTAAACATTGCCCAACCCCTAGAGATTGGTTTAAATGGTCTGAGGTAGGGCCCAGGCATCTTAAAATTTTCCAAATAAATTCACCCGGGGCTATGGAAAATACTGACTTGTGGCAGAAATGAAATTTGAAGTGCATTTGAAGTTGGCCGTCACAAGTTTAAAGTGCTGAAGCTGTTTAGTTTTAAGAATCAGGGACAGAAAAAGAAAGTGGTCAGGGGATTTGCTAGTCAAGTGTGATAGGGAAAAGGGGTGAAACATGGTATTTACAAGAGCATGATTATCATGATGAGTCATGAAATCAAGGCCAGGAACTGCTGGCCTAGAGCAAGGTGGCGGAATCACTAGGCAAAATGTCTCTAAAAGGTCACTCACTAGATGACTTAGCAAGGAGGAGAAGCAGGTGTGATATGAGGGAGAAGGGTCCAAGAGTTATTTAGAATAGCAAGGTAGACACCTGTTCTAACTATAGGAGGTAAAAGCTACAAAGGCTGAAAGGGAAGAAGTGCCAATTTACAATCCCACCAACAGTGTAGAAGAGTTCTACTTCTGACTATTTACCTGAAGAAAACCAAGACATTAATTCAAAAAGATATGTGCACCCTTATGTTTGTTGAAACATTATTTATAATAATGAAGATATGAAAGAAACCTAAGTATGCTTCAAGGGATCAATGGTTAAAGAAGTGGTACATAGGAAGTCTGTCCTGAAAAAGTCCAGCCATTGTTAATATAACAAGAACAATGTCAATGTAACCTGGCAGCCAAGGAGAGTGGACTGGAATGCATGTGCATGAACAATGACTTCCCTGCACTAGTCAGTAGGGGTGCTAGATGCCATTGAGTGAGCATGTGTACTGTGTGGCTGTCACACCCAAAAGGACTGAGCGGGTAGAGCAATGAATCTCTATCAAATTTAGCATTAAGCTTGAACACTCCTTGACAGGAAGTATTTGGATGATTCAGAAGGCTTTTGGGGATGATGCAATGAGTGCAGTGCAGATAAGTGTGCCACAGATGCTTCAAAGATGGCTGAGAATCTGTTGAAACTGACCCTTCTAAAAGGCCTGCAACAGGCAGAGCATCTGAGAATGTTGAATGTGTACAGGCGGCTGCAATTAACAAAGACCTGTGACTAAAAAGGCAAGAACTAGAAGCTGGTCTGGGAATTCCAAAAACTGTGTCTGAGGTTTGGATGTGGGAATCTTGGCATGAATGTGTCACGGCAAAAATTCGTTCCTCGGCTTCTGCTACTAGAGGAGAAGGTACATTGTGCTGCAGTTGCTAATGACTTGATTCAAATCACTACCAATGAACCAGATTTCCGCAAGAAGGTCCTGACTTGGAAGGGGACTGAGGTGTCATTGTCCTATGTACAATGTTTCTTGTATCTTGTATCTTCAATACATCTTTCATAGTACATAGCTGGATACTTTCTGGACAGATTCGTATAGACAATTGAATATTAATCATTCATAAAAAGAATGAAATCTTACCTTCTGTGACAGCATGGATGGAGAGGTAGACCTAGAGGGTAGTATGCTAAGTGAAGTAAGTCAGAGGAAGGCAAATACCATGTGATTTCACCTGTGTGTGGAATCTAAAAAATACACGAACAAACAAAGCAGAAACAAACTCATAGATACAGAGAACAAACTGTTGGTTGTCAGATGGGAAGGGGTATGTGAGATGGGTGAAAAATATGAAGTAATTGAGAAGTACAAATTGCCACTTATAACAGTAGTCAAGAGGATGTAAAGTGCTGCATAGAGAATACAGTCAATAACATTGTAATGACCATATATGTTGCCAAATGGGCGCGAGACTTACTGGGTTGATGAATTTTTAATCACTATAGTGTGCACCTGAAACTAACTTAGTATTGTGTGTCAACTGTAATTAAAAAACAAAATTATAAAAATATTTCTTTAGTAAAGGAAGTGCCCTCAGGGAATACCTTTGTGTAAATTAAAGCAGGAAAGTGAGAGTGGACAAATGAGGGTAAAGGATATTTTGCCTTATGTGGGTTACTTGTTGTTATTGTCACCATTATTATTCTGAGGCACTTTTTAAAGGAAATTCATGTGAGGCATGAGAACACACCTACCACACACACCTAAAATCCCTTCTCACTGGAAAAGTGAGAAAGAGTGGAAGCTCCAAAATTCATCATACTTAGAAAAAAATTATCTACCCAGAAGGCAGTGGCATGAATTCTCTGGAACACAGATCGTGCTGTGGGTGCGGGGTAGCATCAGGAACTTTCGACAGACTGCTCATTGATTTCATGCTGTGTATCATCGTGGGTAAAAAAGCACAAGTGTTTCAGTCACGTCACTTGGGTTCAAATCACAGCTCTGCAGCCTATAGGGTGTGCTACTCTGGGCAAGGTGCTTCACTTTCTGTGCCTCATCTTCCTTGTCTGTAAAGAGAGATGAGAATCATTATCTATCTTATAGGGTTCTAGATAAAGCCCTTTGAATATTGTATGGCACAGAGTAAGCATTCAGTTTATTAGCAAACATACACACGTGTACACATTAATAGGTAATTAAAATTTTAAAAACATATCAGATCACATCAGACTGGCCCTTAAAAACCTTGACTCTGTTCCTATTATTTTTGGAATTGAATCAAATTCCTTCTTATGATCTGGCTTCTTCCTACTTCTTGTCTCATCTCTGTACCATTCTGCCCCTCCCCATCTCTGAAGGTCAGAGCTCCAATCTCGCCCAGCCATTGGCATTTGCAAATGTTTATGCTCCACAGAACTAATGCTCCTCCTTGGCGTTCGTCTGTGTTCCTAACATCCCTGGTGCATTCAGTTGAGCTTCACTTGCCCTTTTTCTTAAGGCTCCACATTTGAAAACACCCTTCAGCCTCACATAAAGAATCACAGCTTGAATCATGAAGTTCTCAGAAGCAGAATAAAACACTTCAGTACTTAAAAGTTAATCAACATTTTAATAACTGAGCTTTAAGCTTTTCTTAAAAAAAAAAAACAAAGCACATCCATGTTGACAACCAAGTCTGAGTGTGATGTTACTCGAAATACTGATGAAAAACCCTTGAGAGGAAAAATCTGAAGCAATGCAAAAATGAGATGGTAAGAGGGGAAGTGGAGTGCCCTTATCTGATGGCACATGCCCGCATGTGGGGCTTGGGACCACTGGCATCCCCAGCCACTGGCTGCAAAGGAAAAGTGGCAGGAGATCATGAAAATGTGGGCTTGATTAAAACATTCTAAATAAAGCTGCCTTCACTCCTTATCCGAAGCTGAAGTTCAGGGTAGGGGGGAATGCATGTATTTCCCCCTTCCCTTGTCACCCTCAAACAGTGACATGTCTAAGTTATTCATTCATTTATTTTTTGATGTTTAGACCCTTCTCAGCAGAGCAGGCAATTTGTTTGGGTCAGTCTCCCACCCCTGTTTGGACAGTCTGAATCGTCATTGTGAGTTCTCTTGTGCTAGTGAGTCCTGACTTGAACGTTCTTCAGGGTCACAGAGGCCCTAAGTATTTTCAGGGTTTACAACAGAGATTTTAAAATGAAAAATAATTTGTTTTCTTTTCTCAAGAAGTGGAAATATCCCAGGGTTGCTCATTATTTTGCACCGTGTTGATCAATTTTTCATACATAGCCAGTTTAATCAACCTGTTCATCCATTTCCATTCAGGAAGCTTTTTCATGGTCCTTCATTTTTGTCTAGTAATGCTGTTGCCACTGTCATTCCACTCATACTGATACGTTTCTTAACCTTATAAAAATATTTGACAGGGCTGAGCCATCTTCTAGGAAGCAGCAAAGCGTAAATACAGGCAGGTTTTTGCTGGTTGACAAAAAATGCCAATTTGAAATCTCAATTTCTGGACAGTGGTCTATTAACTTCTCTTGTGGCCTAATAGTAGTATTGAGTTTCCACAATAAAAAGAAATAAGTAATATTTTTAACTTGAAATAATTTAAAGATGCAGGGCTAAGGAAATGGAGGAAAAGATAAGTGGCAAGAAATACCATGCTAGAAAAGTTCCATTAATATGGAAGCTGGAAAAAATCTTAATAATCACCTAGCAAACAAATTCATTTTGCAGATGATGAGATTAAGGCTCATCCCGCTAATTAATCCTGGCAGTGGGCCCAGGGCATAGGTCTGACTCCCGGGTGGTATTCCTGGTTTTCCTACTACCCCACTGTTGGTCACAAATGCTCCAAGAGGCTCTGGCAGCTGTGATTGGTCCATGTGGATTTTAGCAATGAAAACAAACCAGATCAAACAACACACTAGTCACCTCCACTGCCATGTTCCAATAACATCTTGAAAGTAGTCAGTTTTAGCAATTTCACATTTTAACTGTTTATGTATGCATCTATCTTCCTAATTAAATTGTTCTAGTGGGACCTTTGTCTTTTGAATATTCTCAGGGCTTGTACATTTTTCTGGAAGGAAGTCTATTCTATTTGGGCTACAAATCTTATATACTGTATTTTTCAGACTATAAGATGCACTTTTTTTTTACCATATTTTTTGCTTCAAATTTTCTTTGCCTATTTTCCTCCTCTGAAACTTAGGTGTGTCTTATGATCTGAAAAATATGGTACCTATCACATTAAGAATATGATAAATCTCAGTCTGTAACTGTGGTAGATTATTCAGAGAGTCTTCCCATATTTAACTATCTTGCATGCTATTGACTCTAAACTTGTAGCAAGATCTTTCACTTATGCAGCCTTTTCTTATAAAAGTGAAAAAATAGAACAGGAAAAATGTTTCTCTAAAATACTCACTCCAGGTCTCAGTAAAAAAATAAAATAAAATAAATGCAAGCACTTATAAATTATTAAGTGATTGCATTTTGTGTTTACAGAGCATGTTTCATCTCAGGAACTCCCTGTGCTTTGAAAGAACCACCTCCTTTATTTTCACAATAGTTTGAAGGTGGATGGGGGGTAGTATTATTTTGCTGATGGAAAAAAAATGAGGCACAGTGGGGTTAAATGATTTGCTTGGGGTCACACAGGGCTCACTCTGTGTTTGTTATTTGTTTAGAGTTGCTCTGAAAAGCATTGCTGCTCTACTGTAGAGAAGCTATTAGGCAGCCACGGGTTGGAATTCTACCTCCGGGGATTTCTTATTTACAGAAAAAGTTGGGATGCTACATATGGGATAGGCTACATCTTAATAAAGGTTTCATTTAGCAGATGAACATAAACCAGAATGATTTTGGTTCTCTGACTCTGATCCCTTTTCTCTTTACCCTCTACCCTAACAGCTAGCTGGGACTCTTTGCCCTTCACCCTAACATCCTTTGTGTTTAAAGCTACTGTGTATATTCTTCCACATGAAATTTAAAATTATTCTCCAAAAGTCCTTTCTAAATACTTTTTTTCCAGGTGCTATTCTAATGAGAGATTATTTCTGTTCTTTAAACACTTTACTGTTATATCTGATATTGTTGATAGCTGAAAAATCCTTACACATCAGCCCAATTATCCCCCCACCCATCCAGAGATATATTAATATTCAGTCGATTCAGAGTTTACTGAATGATTTCACTGTGCAGGCTCAATACTATCAATACTGGCAATAAAACACATTGGTGTTTGGCTTTACACTCTAAACAGTGCTACATAAACATAATTCCATTTCATTCTTCCACTAGTCTTGTGAAACAGGCATCATCATCTCCATTTATAAATGAAGAAAATAAGGCTCAGAGATTTGGTCATGTTTACATAAACAGGAAGTAGTAGATCAAAGACTCGAAGTCTAGTTTTTGAATTCAGTATCTTTAATACCACTGGCATCACACCAACAACGACAAAATCTTTTGGGTAGTTACCAAATTCTTTGTATGTCCTAAGTACTTTGATAAATATTTTCCATTAATCCTCACCCACTTTTAAAGTGAAAAGGATGCCATTTATTAAGTGCTGGGTGTCTAGCACTATGCTTGACACTTGCCATACATACTTTTATTTAACCTTAACAATACCCCCAGGAAACCAAAGTCAGACAGTTAGGTAACTTGCCTAAAATCATGATAATTAAATAATGGCAGATGACACACATACATATATGTCCAGCAGGTATTCAGCCATGTAATATGAAAATAGACATTTATTGAACAAGATACAAGATACAAGAAACATTGTACATAGAACAGTGATGCCTCAGTCCTCTTCAACGTAGGCACCTTGGGACCTCACGCAGTTCTCCCAATAGCCATCAGCTGCACCACTGTATTTCCCTGAATCTTATCACAGTGAAATCTTTTTCCATTCAAAGGCAATTTCAGTTTTGGGAAAAGTCAGAAGTCACAGGGCGCCAAATCTGGGCAGTAGGGGGACTGAGTCACCAGGGTGATTTTATGTTTTGCCAAAAAGCTATGCACAAGATGTGATGCTTCAGTGGGCATGTTGTCATGGTGAAGCTGCCAGTCACCAGCTGCCCACAGCTGTGGCCTTCTGAATCATCTCTATAGTTTCTGCAATGTTCAAGCTTAAATCAAAATTTAATATAGATTTGTTGTTCTACTCACTCAGTTGTATTGAATGCAACAGCCACATAGTACACATGCTCACTCAGTGTTGTTTACCACCCCCACTGACTAGTACAGTGAAGTCATCATTGTTCACACTTATGTCTTCCAGTCCACTTTCCTTGGCTGTCGGTTTACAACAATGTCATGCAAACTGTTCTCATTTTATTAACAATGGCTGGACTTTTTCTGGATAGACTATATATATGTATACACACACACACACACACACACATATATATATATACTCACACAATCATAAATCACTCACTGCGTTATATATATGTATAGGTATACATAATGTGTATATATGTTATATATGTGTATATATAACACAATGAGTGTTTTATATATGTATATACACACACACACACAGAACACAATGTGTATATATGTGTGTGTGTATGTATAACACAATGAGTATTTTATGAGGAGATATAGTATATATTCTCTAGGCATGGCTCTTAAGGGGAAGAAGTTATTAATAGCCTTGGAGCAGAGTTAAACTGTAGAGACTGTTAGGTCCTTGAACTAGGTAGAGAAAGTAGCAACACCCCTAGTTCTGTTTGCTCTCGTCTATGCAGAGAATCACTGTAAATTATGAAACTCAGTTCTGAAAGCAGTAACCAATATTAAAATACAAGGGGGTAGGAACTTCCTTGTTGAGGGCTCTTATCTTAACTCTAGGGAAAGCAGTTGTAGTGAAATTTATGGACCAGTACTAAACAACGAGGTTTATAATGTGATCTAATTTATCTTAAATCATACTTGGGAGTGAGAGGGAAGTAAATGCCTCTAAACTTGTGGTTCATGAGGCATGCTGAGATACTTCATGACAACTTATGAGTACATGAGTAATTACACACAGGGTGATTCTTTAAAGGGACTTTATGAAAATTGTGAGATAAGGAAATTACCCTTCTCCCTATAGAAAGAACATATATAAACTGTGCCCATATAGATGCACAAATAACAAATTACTGGCAAACTGAATGTAGCCCCATATAAAAAGGATTATACAATATGACTGAGTGGACTTTATGCAAGTGGAATTTATTCCACAGGAATGCAAGGTTGGTTTAACATCCAAAAATCAATTGATGTAGTAGATCATATCAATAAAGGACAAAAGTCAATGTTACATTATTCAGAAAAAGAATCTTTGCACCTGTAATTAAAAAACTTGAGATAAGGAGATCATGCCAGACTTGAATCATTTAAGTTGATTCAAAAACCCAGTGACAAGTATTTGTGTAATAGTGAGGCAGAAGGAGACTTGACTCCAACTTCAAACAGAAGAGGCAGTGTGACCACAGAGCCAGAGATTGGAGTGATGTGGCCACAAATAAAAAAAATGCCACAGTCACCAGAGACGGAAAGAGACAAAGAACAGATTCTTCCTAGAGCCTTCAGAGGGGTATGATCTTGCTGACACCTTTTTGTAATTCTGGCTTCATAACTTAGAGAATATATTTTCATAGTTTTAAGTCACCACATTTGTGGTAATTTGTTATGACAGCCAAAGGAAATGAATGCACCCCCAAGTTTATTGACAAATTCAACACTGTCCCTATTAAAATACCAGCTATCTTTTGTGTGTGTGTGCGGAAATTGGTAAAGGGATCCTAAAAGTAAGATAGAACTGCAAGAACCCAGAATCACCAAAATTATCTTGAAAAAAGAACAAAGGTGAAATGCTCACATTTCTGGATTTCCGCATTTCCTACAAACATATCCTGTTCAAGACAGTATGATACTAACATAAGGATAGGGATATAGTCAGCCCCCAGAATGGGTAATAATATTTTTAATTCATACATCTCAATATTTTTCATTCCTATTCTTATATTCAGATTGGAATAGAGTCTAGAGTCCAGAAATAAACTTTTTTTTGTAGTCAACTGACTTTAAACAAAGGTTTCAAAGGCTTCATTAGGTAGAGAACAGTCTTCAAAAAATGATGCTGGGACAACCAAATATTCACATGCAAAAGAGTGAATTAGTAAGATAGCTCTTATCTTACACCATATACAAAAATCAATTCAAAATGGATCATAAACCTATATGTAAGAGACTGAACTATAAAATCCTTGAAGAAAACATAAGGGTAAATCTTTGTGACCTAGATAGATCATAGCTTCTTAGATATGATATCAAAACACAAGTGACAAAGAACAACCTGAATTGGGCTTCAACAAATTTGAAGATTTTTATGCTTTAAAGGACACCATCAAGAAAGTGAGAAAGTCCCCAGAATGGAAGAAAATATTTCTAATTCATACATTTAATAAGTTGCTGGTACTGAGAATGCATAAAGAATATTCATAGTGCTATAAGAAAAGGACAAATATCCTAATTAAAACATGGGTAAAGAATCTGTATATAATTTCCCCAAATAATATATACAAATGGACAGTAAACACATGAAAAGATGTGCAACTAATAACTAGATGTCACTAGTTAAGGGAAATGCAAATCAAAACTGCAATAGGATATCGCTTCATACTGACTAGCACATCTAGAGTCAAAAAGACAGATGATAGCAAGTGTTAGTGAGGATGTGGGGACATTGGAACCAATGTACACCACTGCTGGTGGAAATGTAAAATGGTGCAGCCCCTGTGGAAAACGGCTTGGCGGTTCTCAAAAGTTAAATACAGAGTTACCATGTGACCGACAAATTTCACTCTTAAGTATATGTCCAAGACAACTGAAGACATATTTACACAAACTCTTACATCAGTGTTAGCAACATAATAGCCCCCAGATGAAACAGCCCAAATGTCTGTCAATTGATAAATACATAAACAAAATATGGTATACAGTGGAATATTATTTGGACACAAAAAGTGAACAAACCTTGAGAACATTAAGCTAAAGGAGAGAAACCAGTCACAAAAGATCAAATTATGGCATGATTTTAACTATAAAAAATGTTCAACAACTATAGAGACCTATAGAGATGGAAATTAGATTAGTGATTGCTTGGGGTTAAGGGTGGAAGAAGTTTGGAGGAAATAGTAAGTGGATGCTAACCTTATAGGGTTTCTTTTTGAAATTGTAAAACACTCTGAAATTGTGGTAACAGTGTAGTTCTGTGAATATACTGAAGACTATTGAGTTGTGCCATTTAAACTGGAGAATAGTATGGAACATGAATTGCATTTCGATAAGGTTGTTAAGATCAAACAACTACCATTATACCCAAACCTAAACTAGTAGCACCTTCTAAGAAAAGCACCCTTGCTAGATTATACAAACCACTTTCCTTTTTGTTTAGTCACCAAGAAAAAGGCTACTCTCTTAGAGGAATTTGAGTATAGAACTAAAAAATATATAGGTAATTAACATGTTAGTAAGTGAAGCAACTGTAAGTCATATTTTTCTTATCAATCTTCATATATATATATATATACAGGTAGAGCAGAAGTAGGTTTATAGTTGTTCATATGAAAAATAATATAATAATTAATAAATAACAATATAAGAATAAACTCTATGTTTTGCTTCTCACAACTGTAAACCCAGTTTTGCCCCACCTTGTATATGCACAGTTTGGGGGCCTAAAGGACCTTTCCCCTTGCCATAGAAATTGGCAGCTGCCTTCTGTGTTTGTATGTCTGATGTTATCTCTAAGCTAATCTAGTAAAAGAAGTCCTCAGTTAGCAATGGAGGGCATTTTCCATATTAGGCAGGTGAATCTTGAGGTTGCCATTGTTTTCTAGAACCCAGAATTAGTTGCTATACATAACTGAGTTGTCTAGAAATCACCATATCAACCCATGAAATTTTAGATGGAATAGAATTCTTTCTTCCAAAAGTAGAGAAACCCAACACACGAAGGGATTTATTAGCTAAGACACCAACGGGCTTCAGGCATGGAGGGACCCATGTGCTCAAGTGAGGTCAAAAATCTGTTTCTTTCCATCTCTCAGTTCAGCTTGCCTCTGTATTGGCTTCTTTCTCAGGAATGGTCTCCCCGTGATGTAGAACAATGGCTAAGCCTTCATCCCTCCAGATTGTCCACCCCAGCAGAAGGAGCACTTTGCTTTTCGGATACTTTCCAAAAAGTCCCCAAGGATAATGCATAATAAACAGGTTTGGAAAGTCTGGCTTAGATCTGAGGCAAAACTGAGTAATTTCAATAGAGAATAGATGGTTCCCAAAGAAAATTGAATGTTGTTACAAAAAGAATGGGAACGAACACCAGCCAGACGAAAACAACAGGTGTCCAACTCCACGCCCCAGTCTCCCTCATTCAACTCATCCTGAGTGCAGTCCACTGAAGTTTTATCCATTTAGGCCCGCCCTGTATTTGTTTGCAAAAATAATTTTTGATTGCCAAGCATACAATTACTTTTATGGTCAATTCACAGGGCTATATTAAACATTTAAACAGTAGCAGTGCTGTCTCTCACGAATAGGAGAGACAAACCCTACAGATGATCTGAATTGCCACATGCCACAGGAAAAGGGACCTGCTTTATGCACGGCTGATGTCAAGCTGCCTAATAATAATGTCATACAATTTCATGCGAGCTGTGCCAAATAATTTTACAAAAATCAGTGTGATAATTCTCCTAGAAATGGAGCTAACATGATTGGATTGGCTGAAAAGTCCATTTAGTTTTTTCTGTAAAATAAGACACACTTTTCAGTTTTACCAATAACTTTATTGACTTGGATATTTTGAGTCTGTCTGGTATCTCTCATGTGGTAACACACCGATTGTTCTCAATTAATGTCTCCATTTGACTGCTATCAACTTCAACTGGTCCACCTGAGCATGGAGCATCGTCCAGTGAGAAATTTCCAGCAGGAAACTTTGCAAACCACTCTTGACATGTTCCATTGGTCACAGCACCTTCTCCATACATTACACAAACCTTTTTTTTTTTGAATTTCACTTGCATTTTTGCCTTTTTTGAAATAACAAAGCATAATATGCTACAAATGTGTATTCCATCTTTAATATTAAAATGACTACAAAAATTCACCAATTTTTGATAAGTTCTTTTTTAAATGCACGCTGATATGACATCTGTCACAATACAATCTAACAAAATTGTTTCAAATGAAGTTGAAGATGACTAAGTGCTATTAAAGTCATCTTACAGAAAAAAAACAAACTTTTTGGCACACCCAATATTTTCGAAGTTAGTTCTGGTTAAAACTACTGGTTGTAGAACAGTTTCTCCATATAGTTTTGAAAAGAATGTGTTGTTCTCTTTGTAAAAATCACATTACATAAAGTCAGAGTGTTTTCTACATTTTAAATTAATTTTCTGTTGAAAAATGGCTGTCTGGACATGTGGAAAACTCAGATTGACCTCAGATTTTCATGATATCATTTACAAGTTGCCTCAGTATTCACATCTTCTTTCCTACCCATGCCAATTTACACTTCTTGAATACTCTACCATGTGATAGTATTTGTTAGCGGATTTGCCACACTATATTGCAAATTTTTCAGTGTCATGTCTGTCACTCGTGTTTGACAAAGGACTCTTTAAAGATGTCTGGATGGTAATCATCTTCCATTTCCAGAGCTTAGCATGCTCACTGACAAACAATAGACATGCAATAAAAGTTTAAATTTAATTTAATTCAATAGGAAATTTTCAAGCTCCTTTAACTAATACTTGAATGACTTTTTTCCCTGTGGAAGCATTACATCTTACCTATTATTGCAAGGAGATATTCTCCTTCTTTAGGTATAAAATGACAAATGTAATCAATCTCCTATACAAAACATATATATGAAAAACACCAGTTGTAAAGCACCCTTATATATTATTTGAATACGTTTAGCCCGTCTCATTAAAAATATATAAAAATAATCTTGGTGCTTAACTGAAACTCAAAACAGTAGAATTTGAAATAGCATGTGCATCTTTTGTATATTAGTCATCATTCTGCACATGAATAGGACTCATGAACCTTCTTTTAGATCCCACCTGACATCTTGGTAATCTGCCTATGAATGCATTAATCTAGATTTCTCTTCAATCTCAATATTGTATATTAAAGTATAGTCCTTAATAGAAATAGCCCCTAATGTGGATTTTAAATTTTAATTTCTAATTGTTAGCTTCAAAGCAGAAATACTCGTGAAATATTTCCTTTATAAATTTGACCAGCAATGTGATTTTTTTTCATTAAGTTTCTAATATCCAGGCACATACTGTCCTGGGATCTCCCACTTAAACTATTCCCATTATATTTTCCTAATATAATAAATGAAATTACATATATGTGTGTGTATTTAAGTATTGTACTGAAGTATAACTTTTCTTTTAACCTGAAGAGTACAGATTCGCTTTCCCTAATTTTAAGGATTAGTCACTTTTAAGACTTTACAGTTCTGAGAGCATTCTAACATTTTAACTCATACTGTACCATTTCAGAACTGATGCGCATCCTCTATGGTTTATATAAGGGAACAGAAAGAAGCCAAGGAAGGAGAAAATCTGAGTTCCCTCATTAGTCTTACTGTAGTGCTGGATCACAACGATTCTGCTCTCAGTACAGAACTGCCCACCCCATGCTGCCCACGACTCCAGCTTTCCTGTTCTCAAGGATTTCAGGGGTCTTTCTTTGGGACTATCCAGTATTGACTATAAGGCAATAGTAACCCCAAGCATAGTAGATGTACAGAATCATATTCTCCTGGAAACTAGCATATATTTTTTATGCCAAATGTCTAATTTTACTAATTTATCTGCTATACCTTCAAAGTAGCTCTACTCTGCAACACCATATTTTAAAGCCTATAAATTGCAATAAAATTTGCTCAGAATTTATTAAAGGGAACATAATAAAAATTATAAATAGGCAAGAGAAAGTATTTGAAAAGTGGTCCAAATTGTAATTCATATGCATTTGTCCATGAGCCCTGGAATTTATGAAGGTCCTAAAGCTTCAGCTCATGCTTGTGGGGGTCTAACTTGCTTGCCCCCTGCCTGCCTACCCCAGAGAGTCTGGCATTGCTTGTCTAGCACTTACTATTGCTTTAACCATTGTTGTTGTTGTTTAAAGTCCTAGTTATTCTGCCGTGGTGTTGAACTCAATGTAATCTGGTATGATTAGTGCATTAGTGTGTGTTATGTGCGGGCACCAAAACAGCACTACAACTGTATGTACTTCAAGATCCTACCCGATGCAGGAGTGTCTTCTGCAAAATCCCTGAGATCTACACCCAGAAATTGGTCTGCTAGTCTTTATAGTTGATAGAGACTCCCTACTGACTATAATATAGAGGACACAAAATTAAGACCTGGGAAGAGCTCCAGAGTTTAGCCTTGACTCTGCAGCGCTGGATTAATTTTGGAGAATTGTACAAAGTCTGTCATACTGTAGAAATACCCTAAATTTACAGTGAAGTAAAATAAGGGTGATTTCTAGCTCTTTCCTAGCTTCAAGAGATGTTGGGAGCTCAATCTTTTTATGTTTATAAGTCTGTTAAAAAATCACATAAGTTTATTACTTTAAGACAAATAAAAGAATGTTTTAAATACCAGAAATTACATTCTATAATGCTGATTAAGCTGGATATTGGCATATGTTGGTCTGAGATATGATGTTATCTAATTGATATTTTTATTTATTTGTCCTAGTTACAGTTCCTCTATAACAACAATTATAATATTGTTGTTCTATAACACATTATGGCTACAAATATTTGATAAAGACACATTAACTTTACTGATGTCTACATATTTTTAAAAAAGTTACTGATCAGAGGAAAATAAATTACAAATGAGATGTTATTAAACTAGTTCACAAACCTGGCCATGTAAGAAATAGCCACCATTTGTGTTAGAGGAGATATTCAACATTCTTAGATTTTGTGTTCTGAGGTCCAAATAACAAGTGTCCTTTAAGGCCCAAGAGCTATAGTGAGGTGCAATTTTTGCTTTGGCAATGATGTGAAGCACACATTGTCCACAAGCTCATCAAACAGAAGCAAGTAAGTCAACCAGGACACCAAAACCACATCTCAAAGCTCCTTTCTTATGGTCTACTTGTAAGAAAAAAAATATGGACTGAATTATTTGATGGAGTCTTTGTAACATTGAGATGTCTTGAAATGTCTTATAACTTATCCCTTTTGAATGTCAACACGTAACTGTTTTTTCTAATTCTATTTGTTATTTATTGGTTTATTGATTGCTTTTACTGTGGAGTACATTTTGTTAATGGGATATAACATAGTTAACTTCTAATAATGAAAGTTTTTTGATCACTCAAAGTGATTGTAACCACTTGATGGACATTTTTCTTCATCATCTCCACTCTGTCAGCAACTTGTTTGAAAACCTCAAAAACTAATTTGTATTTTTTAAAACTACATTATATTTTTAGCTCCCTGACTTACAAATTGAAAATCAAATATTATGGATGGAATGCATCTGTTGTATGAGGGGAGAGGGAACCAGACAACCAAGAAGGAGGAGGAGGAGGAGGAGGAGGAGGAGGAGGAGGAGGAGGAGGAGAGTGAGAGAGCTAGATGGTGTGCATCTTTTCTTTACACAGAAAAGTACAGTTTCTGCCAATAAATACTAAAGCTATTTCTATTTTCATTTCTTTTCTTCTTCATATAACAAGACAGCAGTGCTATTTTTCAGACAGTTTTTGTACATGTTAAAGTAACAGCAGCACACTGGTTTTCTGTTATTTTCTGGGAAGTTGGCAGATTAAAAAAATGGAGGGCAAACAGGAGTAAAGTCTGAAGTCCCAATGTTCAGCCTCAGCTCTGCCTCTAACGAAGAGATGACCACTGACTGAGCCTCCTTTCTCACCCCATGTGCTTACCACAAAAGATCTTATGATGCTAAAAGAAAGTATCAAGTATACAGAAACATTAGGAAATTATTACAAATAAGTGTTAAATGGAATTTAATTTTTCTCCATATTTAGTAGGGTTCATTTTTAAGAGATGCATTCAGTCTTCTTTCTCGATGATCTCCAATTTTATATTTAGATATACTACCAAAAAAGAAGCAAACAAAAGAACCCCTTTTTTCCCCACAGAAAGCAGTAACTCACTACTGTTCACAGTTTTTTATTCTGTTTCTGACCGAGTTGAAGCATATAGAAAGCACCAATGGTTTCTTTCTTGCCCATGCAAAGGCCTTTTTAAAGTTCTCATCTTTCCTGACCTCCCTGCAGGATTTAACACTATTAAATCTGTTGTGTAATTCTTGAGATGTTTTTTATGCTTGTGGCTCCTACAATAGCATTCCCTGTTTATATGTCCTACTGTAGTTCTGGCAGCATCTTTCATTCTTTTTTTTGAGAGCTCCTCTCCCTACGCCTGCCACCCGTCATGGGGCTCTGTGCTTCGTTGAACTCTTTTCTCTCCATTCATCTACTTGACACAAATTGGCTTCTTTCCCCCTCATAATATAGTAAAAGAATATAGTATTTGTCTTTTTTAAAACAGTTTTATTGAGGTCTAAATGACAAATAAAATTGTGTACATTTAAAGTGTACAATGTGAGGATTTGATATATGTATACATTGTAAAATGATTACTGTAATCAAGTTGATTAACTTGTCCATCTCCTCAGATTGTTGCCTTTTTATATTTTTGGGGGTGAGAATGCTTAAGATTTAGTTTTTAAATGAATTTCAAAAATATAATACAGTATTATTAGTCCCTGTGCTATACATTAGATCCTCAGAAATTTATTAATCTTCTGACATTTTGTAGCTTTTGATATACATCTCTCCATTTTTCCTACCTCCAACCCCTTGAAACTACCATTCAACTTTCTGTTTCTATGTGTTCAAAAAATTTTTTTTAAAAGATTCCACTTATAAGTGATACCATGCATTGTTTGTTTGTCTTTGTCTGGATTATTTCTCTTACCACAACGCCTTCCTGGTTCATCCATGTTGTCTCAAATGGCAGGATTTCCTTCTTTTTAAAAGCTGAATTGGATATAGATATTTATATCTATCTCACATTTCACTCATTGACAGACACTTAGGTTGTTTCCATATCTTGACTAGTGTTACTAATGCTCAGGGAACATGGGAATTCATATACAAGATACTGATGTCATTTCCCTTGGATGTGTATCCAAAAGTGGGAAAGCTGGATCATATGGTAGTTCTGGTTTTACTTTTTGAGAGAACTTCATACTGTTTTGCATGATGGCTGTATTCATTTTCATTTCCAACAACTGTACAAGGGTTCCCTTTCTCTACATTTCAAAAATATATCTTTAAAGATTTTTATTTGTTTATTTTTAGAGAGGGGAAGGGAGGGAGAAAGAGAGAAACATCAATGTGTGGTTGCTTCTCAGGCACCCTTTACTGGGGACCTGGCCCACAACACAGGCATGTGCCCTGACTACAAATTGAACCTGGGACCTTTGTTACTAAAGGTTGAAAAAAATTCAGCTGAACCTTGCTACTGAGTTACACATATTTCACATATATTTTAGATGTTAATTCCTTGTAACTAAGATATAGTATTTGCAAATATTTTCTCTCATTCCATGTGTTGTCATTCATTTTGTTGATTATTCCTAGTGCTGAGCAGGAAATTTTTACTTTTTTGTAATCCCTCTTCATTCTTTTTCCTCTTGCTGTCTATACTGTTGGTGTCATTTTCTTTTTAAATATTTTATTTATTTATTTTTAGAGAGAGGGGAAGGGAAGGAGAAAGAGTGGGAGAGAAACATCAATGTGTGGTTGCCTCTCTTGAGTCCCCTGCTGGGAACTGGCCTGCAACCCAGGCATGTGCCCTGACTGGGAATCGAACCGCGATACTCTGGTTCGCAGGCCCGTGCTCAATCCACTGAGCTACACCAGCCAGGGCTGTTGGTGTCATTTTCAAAAAATTATTGTTAACCTGGCTGGTATAGCTCAGTGGACTGAGCACGGGCCTGCGAACCAGACAATCGCGGTTCGATTCCCAGTCAGGGCACATGCCAGGGTTGCAGGCAGGTTCCCTGCAGGCCAGTTCCCAGCAGGGGACGCACGAAAGGCAACCATACATTGATGTTTCTCTCCCTCTCCTTCCCTTCCCCTCTAAAGATAAATAAATAAAATTAAAAAAATTATTGTTAAGAACAATATCAAGGAATTTTTCCATTTTTCAAGTTTTTTTGTCTCAGGTATTACATTTGAATCTATAATAAACTTTGAGTTAGTTTTTGAGATGTATAAAATACAGATCCAATTTTAATCTTCTATATATCCATATCCATTTTTCTAACACCATTTATTGCAGAGCTGATCCTTTCCCCATTGTGTGTTCTTAGCACGCTACTCAAAGGTTATTTGATCATATATGTGTGGGTTTATTTCCGGATGGTTTATTCTCTTCCATTGGTCTGCATGTCTGTTTTTACACCAGTACCATGTTTTTTTGATTACTATAGCTTTGTAATATAGTTTGAAACCAGGAGATTTGATGCCTCCAGCTTTGTTCTTCTTTTTCAAGATTGTTCTGGCTACTCACACTAAATAAGGGTCATTTCATATCCCATTGTCTACTGGCAAACCAGCCATAAGTGTTTTATAGACATCACAAACTCAGTATTCAAAAATCAAACATCATACTTAGATAACACTACTCATCAATCTTCTCTCAGATTGAGTGTCTATGTTTTCTTTCGGGGTTCCGTGAACACCTCACAGGCTTTTATTTTATTATATATCTTAAATATGCTTTTATATATCTCTATTTTGAATTTGCCATTTTTCTCAAGCAATTATTAATTCAGTGATTCATTTTTTACATTCTTAACCGTATTTTTTCCTTATTTGTTCTTTCTTTTTCTATGATCCTGCTCCCTTTGTATCTCAATCTGTTTTCTTATTACCTATTATATCACTTCATAAAATATATTTTAATTCATTTACTGTTCCAATTGGGGCATTTTTTGAGTTAATAAAGCCATTGTAATAATCATAAAAAAAATTCACTCCTGTTTCCTATAGTAAAAACAATTAAAAATTATGCTCTACAATGTTATGCCTATCTCCACCTGTGTTGCAGTATATTTCAGTAGGCTCTGTGTAGAAGGATAGTGTTAATCATTGTTGAGTAAGAATTTATTCTGAGCTGGCTTTTGCTCAAAAGTAGGGCATGTGGGTTATCGTTGACTCCCCTCATTGTTCGCTTAGAAAGTTCTTCTCAGATCTGAGCCAGAGGCTTTTAAATCTGGTGAACAGCAAGGCCACAAATGCAGTGTCCTGTGGGGGGTAGAGAATATGCTGGTTGCTCAAAAGGTTGACCTTGACCAGCCATTTTGGTCCAATTTCTATTATAAAGACCCAGGATGACAATACCCAACTTCTTTCCTTTTTAAAATAAAATTTTATTTATTTATTTTTAGGGAGAGGGGAAGAAAGGGAGAAAGAAGGCAATCAGTTGCCTCTTGCACACCCGCTCTGGGAACTTGGCCCATGACCCAGGCATATGCCCTGACTGAGAATCGAACTGGCAAACTTTTGGTTTGTGGGACAATACCCAGCCCACTGAGCCACACTGGTCAGGACTTCACTTTACTGATACTACTCCTTCCCACATTGAGAAAGAGTTCAGATGCTAACAAAGGTACAGTTTCTTCAGGGGGAACTCCAGTTCCTGCAGAGTTTTTGTATACCTGCCACACTCACCCTAGGACACTTACTGTATATTGCTGTGTATAATGCACACCCATGTTTTTGGCCCAAACTTTCAGGAAAAAATCTTTTGTTTTAATTTTTTAATTGGATTTTTTATTTATTTAAATTCAGATATTTGTTTTTGTATTATACAGGTATTTTAGCATTTATTTTTGAACTTATGCTTTAAGAAATTTTATGTGACAAATAATTACAAAACATAAGAACAGATACAAGGCATAAGAAATTTTATGTACTTGTAACAAATTAGTACTGCCCATGTATCAAGCATATTCTCATTTTCCCCTCAGAAAGTTGGGCAAACAAGTGTGCATTATACACAGCAAAATATGGTATATATACTTCAGTCTAAAATGAGTAATTATCCTGAAAAAAAAAGTTCTTATATTTGTCCAGTAGCAGAAATGTTTAAATATTTGGTGGCATTCAGATGGGTACTAGAGTTTTTGTAGGATTGTTATATAAGTTATATAAAAGCCTAGACACTATGCTATAAACCTGAAACTACCATAATATAATAATTAATGCCAACTCTAGTCGAAAAATAAAAAAAGGAAACTTGAAAATCAATCAATCAATATGTGGTGGCATGTGAAAATGGCATATTGTTTTATGAAATTGTCTCCTCTGTAAAAAATAGATGGAGAGAGAAAGGCTTATGTAGAGATAGAAAGATGTTGCTCTTTTCTGAATATTCTCCAACCTATGCACCCATGAGTTCTCTCTTATAAAGCATAGGGACACTTATAAAGATGGTTAGTTTAATCTAGGTGTCTAGTTTACTCTTCCCTCCAGTAAACCCAAATAACAATCTTCAAGGGATGTGTGCTAACATCAGTATGTGTCCTTATCCACACAGAATGCTACATGATGAGAACTAGGCTGTCTTTCTAAGCAAACGCAGCCAAGGGGACTGAAAAAAAAAGTACCAAATCATAGAAAGTATCTACCCATGCCAAACCATTGTTAGAAAAAATGTAATTTTCAATTCAGTATTAAGTTACCTAATGTTTTTAATTTTAATATAATCATTGTAAGATCACAGTCAAATAAAACCAAAACTGTCTAATCTCAAGTGATTTTTTTAGTGTTTTATGAAACTTCTCACTGGAATCATGGATAGATACTTCGTGCATTGAAAACATTTTTGCTTGTTTATATATATCATTATGGGAGATACCTGGTGATGTTTAAGAAATAACAATCTATGATTGCTGAGAAAGTAAAAGTAAATAAGAATGTGAGCACACATGGAGAAACTGACCTTAATACATAGTAAAATATTTAAGTATGAGTGTGGTTGCATGTAATTTTAATGTTTGGTGACTGGAAGTTGATTCCATTCTGAACCAGAGAATTTCCAACTCGGTTGCAGTGTTGGAATCAGCAGGCACATTTTAAAAACTACCCTTGTCTTGGATGTGCTGATGTGTTTTCCTGTGATGTGATAGACATTACAATTTGTAGGTGGAATTTGTTTGTTTCCCAAGGTGATTCTAATGTGTAACGAGATTGAAAACCACTCTTTTAGAAAGTAGGAGAAGAAAGGTGACTGGTTGGGAAAACAATGAGGGGACAGAGAACATATTGGGAAAGAAGCTTTCAAATAATCTATGCAGAATGCCAGAAAGTAAGTTTCAATACAGAGATAACAGAGGTCAAGTCAGTGATTCTGGTTCAGGCAGGCAGCTAAGGAGCGAACTGACTTTATAGTTGTACCAATCAATCCTGCTGTGCCAGCCTACAACACTGCAACTTGAAGTGTGTTCTGTGACCTCACCTTGCAACCTCAGGCCAAGGTCAGGTCTCCTGAGTCAGATTTTGCATTAAAAAATTTTTAACAGG
This sequence comes from Artibeus jamaicensis, assembly GCF_021234435.1. Taxonomy (NCBI): domain Eukaryota; kingdom Metazoa; phylum Chordata; class Mammalia; order Chiroptera; family Phyllostomidae; genus Artibeus; species Artibeus jamaicensis. The sequence goes on along the minus strand of NW_026522046.1, from coordinate 23,191,937 downwards.
TAGTTTGAATTCCGTGTGTTATTGGGAAGGACTTGACTGACATTGTGAGTGTGCCTTAGGTGGGTGCAGGAATGCAGAAAGGAGAGGGCAGATATTAGGAGAGAAAAGACCAGAATTGATGTGCTGGCGAGCTGACATGGTTAATGAGGGTGGTGTGGGTGTTCTGACTGACAATGGGAGTTATTAATTCACTGGAATGTGCAAGTGCTGATTTGTACTTTAGGAGTCAGCTAAGGAAACTAGAGATAAGAGACCACGCTGTCAGTCCTGATGGGTTCTTGGACAGTGGACACTCAAGCTTGATTCTCTGGTGGCTTTAGTGTCGAGCCCAACATTCCTTTTGGGTTTTAGATGCTAGTGTCTATAGCAAGTACAACAATGTCTGGTGGTCACAGGAAGAACTAGAAATGATGAATGAGTCCTTCATAGATGCACGCATGCAAATATATGATTGTGTGGTGTGTGCGTGTGTTGGGTAGAGGTGATCCAAAAGAGAGCAAGGAGGGGAAACAAACCTATCATAGGTTGAAACTGTTTACTAGGTCAGATAAAAGTAGTTTTATAGTTGTCCATATGGAAAATAATACAATAATGAGTAAATAATACAGGAATAAACTCTATTGCATGTGCTCACAACTGTAAACTTCCTTTTGCCTCAGCCTGTATACCATCTTTTCATTAGTCTTTGACATTTTAAAAGCATTTGAGCATTCATAATTAGAGAAAATATTCTATGTGCATAGACAGTGCATGAATTTAATCTACTGGTGTGTACATGACTAATATGATGTCATATTCCTTTCTTATTTGCAATATTTTTTCACACACGTCACCTGCACAGACCTTTGTAATTACAAGCTGAATGAAATCTTACCTGTGTTTTATGTGTTGGGAATCTAAGAAACAAAGTGACTTCTTCAAAGTTAAGTGGCTAATAAAATATGTTTTTTAACTGTTTATTAAGAATCCCTGCCTTCCCCCATTATAAGAAATCTGACACAGGCATAACTGCTGGGATTGGAGGACAGAAGTTTTGGGCAATGAATTCTTGGATTCATAGGAAATTGGTACCTTGAAATGAGAAAAACTTTTAGGAATCAAGAATGAGTATGTCAAAGACAGCATTGTTAATTTCCTAAATTACTCAGGGCCAGCCATGACCCAGATGGATTTCTGAAGGTGAGGGTTTAAGATATATGGGCTTATAATTTATAAGCCTAAATAAGTTCTCTTTCAGATGTCCATCAAGCCATCCTGCAGCTTTCAAGGTAATTATTTCTTATAGTCTGGAGAGGTTTTTTTTGTTGTTGTTCACACTTTTAGTCTTCAGAATCAGTAAAGCTTGTTCTTTATGATGCCTTGTAATATCTGTAGCAATAGGAAAAAATGATTTTTGTTTGTTGAAGTTTAATGAGCTTCTCTCAGTCAAATTCTTGCTGTATACACTCAATTTCAAAACCAGGACCTGCTTGTGACAGGGAGAGAATATGATGGTGAAAATGCTAGGCCTTTTATGTAAGATAATTGTAATAATAATTAGTGTCAGTCAGTACAGACAGCTCTCCTGGGGAAGAAACTATTGGAAAGTCTGTTGCCTGAAAATTTGGACAAACACAATTTGGTCTATATAAACGCAGTGTAGCTGTATTGGTTTGGTGCAGGTATTTCACATCAATTATAGCACAGAAGCCGCTGTTGGCCCATCTGCAGCCAGTGCCTCCAATGTAGTCTTCCTTATTTAGGCAAAGTTGGAAGGAAAGGACCACGGCATTACTGAATGTCTTTCTCATACCCTCTCATGTAACATGTAAGTATTTTGCAGTGTATTTTGGTCATTGTGCATGGTATAACTTCTGGGAAACTTAAAAATTATCTACCTGTGGCTCATAAGAAATCTGGATGAAATTTTACTGTCTGCTCTTCCTAATAAAATGACTTTAAAAAATACACTTAAAGATATGAAGATAATTTGTAAAACAGGAAACAAACTTTCTGTTCAGACAGAAAGAAATGTATGAGGCTGAGAATTTGGACTGGGGCAGTGGGAAAGGTATGGTGTCATTTTGTATCCGCTTAGTCAGATGTTAATGTTCATTCTAAATCTGTTGTATCCATGTTCCTTGACAACCTGGACAAAGCCAAAGACGGGTAGGTTGGAGGGTGGGAGGTGTGGGTGGCTGGGGTTGGGGAGAGTAGTGGCAGAAAATGGAGACAACTGCACTTGAACAATAATTAAAAAAAAAAAGAAATCTGTTGTAGATGGCTTCTTGATCTTCAGTGGGTTTTAGTGAGAGTTATATAGATATATTTTTTTTTCAGGTAATATTAGGGCCTAAAATAAAATTAGGAGCTTAGCAGCAGGAAATTAGACTTTGAGACACATTTAGGACAATCATTAGCTGGGTAAACTGGGCTGTGAAAGCTTATTCTTTGAGAGCCAACCTCCTTTTCTGTAAGCCCAGAGGGTACAAAGTAATCATTAAACTTCTCTGTGTGTTTATTCCTAGAGAATGTAGGAAGGAAGGATCGAGAGCAAGAATGGAAGGGTTTCTGAGGAGAGAAGGCCGGTCAGGGCTGAAGATTTCCAGCAGAGGAAGGAAAGGTTTTATAGAAACAATTTCTGGGATGAGCAGGAGGTTGAAGACATACACAAAGAAAAATACTTTTTTAAAGGTTTCCTTCTGTGTTAAACAACCTTACATCTTAGTTGAAAGATTAGTCCCAGTTTCTTCCTGTCTAAAAAGTGTCCAGGGTGCTCTAGGCCACCCCTTCATTACCAATATTTGCAATTTATAAATATATGTTTTCTCTTTTGTGTGTTGCTCTTCCCATATTGATCTTAGCTCTTTTAAATTCTAATTTCTGTCTAGAACAGGTGTATGTGTGTTTTGCACATACCTTAATTTTTAAGGCTTTTAAAGTTACTTTATTATGTACTACATGGTATGTCTATACACAGATTTTTTTTCTTGTGATATACATTCACTTACATTGCTCAATTTGAGGGTTTTTACTGCAATACCATATCATTATAGTTACTTGAGAATTAAAACAATTTAAATTGAATTAATTGGGGTGACATTGACTAATTAAATTATATAGGTTTCAAGTGCACAATTCTACAGCACATCATCTGTGTATTGCATTGTGGGTTTATCACCCACAGTCAAATCTCCTCTCGTCACCGTATGTTTGATCCCCTTTCACTCTGGTAAGCAGCATACTGTTGTCTTTGTTTGTCTTGGTTATTCATTTGTTGCTCTCAGTTTTGTATCCCAGAATGAGTCATACAGTTTTACAAGCCCCTAATATGTGCCTTCCTCTCAATTAGGTGATCCCTTAAAACTATTACAAAGTAGTGTATTACTTGACAGTTACACCAGAATTTTAGCAAGACCAAGTGTCATGTAACATTGGGTAGAAAGTAATCAAGTGAGAAGAACTGTGGAGCTCGAGCGGGTCTGAGCACAGGCCTATCTGAGCTGTGAGTAAACCAGTGCTCTACAGAGGAACAGAACCAGTAGGATACGCGGGGTGCAGCACAAATAACACCCCCTATTTTTATTACAAAATGTTGTATTACAAAATCATAAGTGCACAATTCTGTAACATAACAACATCACATTTAAGTGTACCATATGACATTTTAGGTGAAATGTTCAAGTGAAAACTATAAGTTACTATACCCATATTATTACCCTGCCAATCATACTCACATGGGCATTACTTCTGCTGGACTCTGCATATGTGTACATATATGCATGAAAATTTATGCATATTAAGATTTATTATATGTGGATATTTATTATTTTATACATTTGGAGATTATATGTAAATGACCAAATATATATTTAAAATTCATAATATTGTACTGATTATGAGCACAAGGGAAACAATGGGTTGACAAGGTGAAGTGAAAACCCACGTTGGCTAGTCATCACCAGCAACTTGGACCAAGTACTTCATTGCTCTGGACTTGGTTACCTCATTATTAAAACAATCACATATGATGCTATTGAGTGCTAATATGTACATGTAGTTGGCAAACATTTTATATCTAATCATAACCACTTATGAGATTGTACAGTTATTATCTCCATTGTAAGGTAAGAAAACTGATACTTGCAAAAATCCAAGTAGCTTATTCAATGTGACAGAACTCATGAATAACAGAGTTGTCTTTATCCAGACCACGAACTCTTAACCTTTACATCTCTCACTGTCTGTATGTCTCCATTGAACAAGGCATTTGTACTGGGACAGTGTTTCCTAACACGTGTTCATGGGTCTGTATGCCTAAGAGAAGTCGAAAGAGATTTGCTTAAAATAATCTTGGGACATACGGATTTAAAGGAAATTAAATCTTGTTCTTTAATCAAAGTTTTTTTAAATTCTTTTTCTTGTACATTATTACTGGAAGGAAAATATGCATGGTATTCCCTAAACTCATTTTGACAATACAATCTTATTTTCCCAAAATAATTTGTGGGCTTTGTCTTCTACAAAATGTACTTTGTGAATTGCTGCACTGGAAAGTGTCTGTGGTTTGTTCTGGCCCTTCCATTCTACATTGTGTGCTTTTAAAAGTGTCAGTGAGCCAGAGGAGTTTACTTTGTCATACCTCTTTTATAACAATTGGATTTTAGTGAGTGTGTGTGGGGGAGAAAGAAACTTTCCTCTACTCTGAAGGTTCTTTCGGCTGGTCTAATAATCAAATAGACATGAGGAAGTTTAACGAGATAAAAGGACTGAAATTAATGACTGCATATGAGACCGCTGAGTACACGAGAGAGTTGGAGACTTTGCATATATGAGTGGTTCAGAGGGGTGGTTCCCTGCCGTATAGATAGGTCAACAAATACTGTCTGATAATTTCTTACTATGGGCCTGCTCCCTACTTCAAATTTTCCTAGGTGGTGAGGTGACACAGGAGGGAGCAGAATTTTCTCTTGAGCCCACACGGTCTGGCTGTCTGCAGCTCAGAACAATCTCTGTAGCATAGAGGCATGTCTTGGGGGCACCCACTCTGCATATCAGTTAAACCAGTAAGACCTGAACATTTTGGGTAGTAGGATTTCTGATGTCCTTAACATTGTGGTGATTCAATTCACTGAGTGTTTATGGATAATCTGCTTTGTGAAAAATGTTAAACTTCTCATAGCCATAGAATATGAAAGAATATAAAACATAATCCCTGTCTTCAAAGAGATGCAACTGAGTTTTCAAAGCTTATGTCTCTGAAACATGAATCCACATACTTATAAAAAATATCATATAACCAGTAATAAGTGGTTATCAGTGGTTCTTCTGCATACAAATAATTGCTCCTTTGTTTCACTTTACCCCTTTTTTTCTAAAGAGAAATTGACAGCATTGTATTTAGCTTCGACAGTTACTGTATTTTAGGACTATAAGATGCACCTAGGTTTTAGAAGAGGAAAATAGGGGAAAATTTTGAAGCAAAAAATGTAGTAAAATATTTAATAACATAAATAACATAGGCCACCCCTGCCCCCCACAGCGAGCCAGGTTAGCTACATTCAGACTATAAGACACACCCCCATTTTCCTCCCAAATTTTGGGGAAAAAGTGTGTCTTATAGTCTGAAAAATATGATGTATCTTCTACACTTAGTGTATATGCTAGATAACTGTTTCCCTTGTTTGGCTATTTTTCTTTAAATCCTTCTATTTTTAGAGATGATTGTGTGCCAATAATCTTTCCTAAATGTTCTGTGCTTCCAATTTTTTAAAATCAACTAATTTGTATAGCTAGTAATTAATAATGGGATTCGCACATTTTGAGGAGCAAATAAAATGGATTATAAGTAATGAATTAATTTTACCTCAGCTCTTTCTGCTTCCTCAGACTTGAGTTTCATTTATTATATAGTCGATTAGAATCTTTTTTTTGGAAATTTAATTTGTAACTTAAAAAAAAAGTCCTGATTGATTGCCCCATTAGGAATGACTTTTTCAAGTAAAGCCCCAATGGGTTCAGTCAAGATTTTCCATGATCCAGGTTTCCACTCCTGTCTCCCTCTTTCATTCACAAATTATTTTCCACTGCTCACTCTTCATACCTCGCGTTTGAGTTGAACTTAGTCATTTGCTTTTCCTCACACAAAGATAGTGATAACTAATCAATCCAAATGCTCCAAAAAATAAATTTTAACCCTAACTTATTTAGTATAGTGGTCATAAATATGAGTAAACCATAAGCTGATTGATAGCAGAATCTAGATTTATTTCTTTGCAATTTCTATAGCATCTAGCAAGACTACAATGATTATATTTGATGGTATAGAAATATTTTAGAATGTGTTATGCATTATATGAAAAGTTAGTAAGTTTAACGTGCCTTTGTTAAAATTTATCAATTTATTGATATTATAAAGACTGAAAGGATTCGAAAATGTTGCTTATTTTTTAATTATTAGTATTGGTAAATGTCTCTAATAAAAGTAGTGGTCTTTTAAAATTATTTCAACAACTCTTTTCTTTCTATAGATACCAGACATAGAAATCACATTATGTGAAAATAGGCATAATGTTCCCAGGAAGTATTCATAGTACACAATTAAACATTTTAATAGATCTTATCTACAGGAGCCTAGGTTATTAATGAACAATTCTTTGATATCTTGTTTTTCTTGATAATTTCAGTTTTTATATTAAGTTTCATAACTACTCCAAGTTATATGTATTTGAGCTTTCCGAAGCTGGATTTTAATTAAACAGAAAGGCAAAAGAGAGATTTCATTATTGCAATCTTTTAATGTTTTATGAAGAGAGTAGTTTTTTTTATAATAAATGAAATTCATTTCTTGAAGAATATTCTCTGGGAAGAGGAAAATAAAATGTAAACATGCATCTTTTGAATACTTGCCAGGTAACATTCAGCCTACAATGTATGTTTTCCAGAACTAATTAAGGAGCCACATTATTATCTATACAAACAGAATAAAAGCTTCATGCAAGCGTACATTCAACGTGTGGAAATTCTGTCTGGAGCAGCTGCCAATTTCTGGGCTCCCTTTTTTTCTTTGAAAACTATTCGTAAAATGGAGATAAACACATTCTCTGCCTGCAATATAGGTGACCCACAAATGTTTCATGCATTGGGGTATTTGGGAGATTATTTTAATGGATTTTTACCAAATCATGTTTTGACAGTCACTTTAAATATATTTAAGTTACTACTTTCACCTATGCTAAAATCCAATGGGGACACAGGAAAGTTCTCTTGTGAAATGAGGGAGGAAGCCGATGATAAAAGGCCTCATTCAAAGCAAAAAACTAAGCTAAAGAAACATGAGTCAATCAAACTGCTATGGTTGAGAAAATATCTTTTCCTGTATAAGCACTCAAGTCTAAGTCGTATAACTAGAGGGAAGCTGCTCCTACAAAACTCACATTTAATCCTCTTGATAACTGGTGAAGTTTTGAACCACTCTAAGATTGTATATAAAAATAATAAATAGAAAATATTTTTCATAAACAGTAAAATAAAACTACTGATTTTTGACGTTTTTTTAATTTCAGGAATAATATTGATTAATATTGATTTTTCTGTTCACTCACCTAAAGCAAAAGCTGAGGAGTGTTTTTAGGACACTTCCATCCATGCAAAAACATATGCTTCATGCTAAAGTTCAGGTGGATGCATCTTTGTCTCCATATTGTGAACAGTGACTAATTTTTAGAAGGAGGTTTACTGACACTTTAAAGAGTGAAAATGGTTATTATAAAATGCTACCTCCTTGGCAGGCTGACACTGAAAATAAAAAAAAATTAAAAAACAAAAATCCTGAGAAGAATAAAGTGAAAGGCCACGGACAAGTACAGAAGTGAAAACAAGTGAGTTGTCTCTTCTTTAGGGTAGTAAGTCTTTTAAAAATATTGCAGAATGCCTTACAGATATGAACTAATGATTCTTTACACAAAGTCACCTTGTTAGCACTATACTCAATTAGATGAGGAAGTTGGAGAGGTGTTGAAATAATTGTGCATGGGAGAAAATTCAGGCAGCTGGTCCAGTTGTAAATCAGGGAACACAATGCTGCTTTTTCCATCTTTGGAAGTGTGTATGTGAGGGTTTTTTGACCATTACAGGTAGGGAAAGGTATAGTCAGAACGTACAGCAACAAAATGATTTAATAATCCTTCATTATAATAGTGAATAGCTACATTTAGAACTTGTTTGGATTTAGTTGTTTAAACATAAGATATGAAGATAATAATAAAGTTGTACATACTCATTGAGTTTATAATATGTACCAGCCTCTATGTTAAATGATTTATTAAGCAGTTATTATTATTCATAAATTAATTATTTATAAATTAAGTGAAATACCATTTAGGAGGGCGGCATCATTGCTTTCACTCTATAGAACAGGAAGCAGCAACTGGGATTTATAGTTTTTTCAGGGAAATATTAGGAACGGAACTGAGCTTCAGGCTTGGGATGGCCTCCCAAGGGCCTGTTCAGAGCCTCTGCACTTGACCATTAATTTACCTTTTGCCTCCACAGTGCTGAATATGCTCTTTGTTTATTTGTTTCATTTCAGAAATTATGCTCCTTTTCGGTAAAGTTTGCATTGTTTCTCTGCTATCCTTATAATACTTGTATTATTTCCATAAGAGTAAAATGAAAATAGACATCAGTCTTATTCTTGCTCTATTTATGGGTATATTTTTTAGCTTATTTCTTCCATAGTCATACACTTAAGTGAAAAATTTATAGCCATGTTTCCCTGTTCCCTTCCAAATGTGTAGTGAAAATAGATTGGCAGTAGCTAAAAATAGATTCGCTGCAACTGCGCTTGTTCCTGGGACCAGGTCCTCCTTACCCACCAGAGTCTCTTCAGCACCTCCCAGTGGTGGAGCTCCTTGGCCTGTTCCAATTCATGCTGCTCACCTGCTCATCTTTCCTGCTAGCAGGACCCTGGTAATGTTCAGGTTACTTAGTTTAGGGCATTTCCTTAAATGTTCATGACCAAATTCTACAACTACTCTGGGGCTGTTGAAAGTCTCCCCCACTCCTGAGACCAGTGCTGCTGCCTGTGTCCCGGTGAAACCGGCAATACTCTTCCACACTCAGTCTGATGTCACACTCGTGGACTCTTAATTTCAGATTGTTCATTTTACTGTTTCAGAATGACAATTTCTTTTCTTCATAACAGCAAAGAGTTTTCCTTTAACCTAATAATTGTTTTAGTCTGTTCAGGCTGATATAATAAAATACCATATCTGAGATGGCTTCTGTAAAAACAGAAATGTATTTCTCACAGTTCTGGAAATTGTTAAATCCAAAATTAGGTTGCCAGCACAGTTGGGTTCTGGTGAAAGCCCTTTGGTGAGTTGCAAACTGCTGACTTCTCTATGTTTTATTTTTTTTTAGAAGAGCACTAATCTATAAGAACTTCACCCCATGACCTATTTAGCAATCAAAGGTCCCACCTTTAACCACCATCATGCTGGGTGTTAGAATCACAACATGGACATTTTGGAGGCACAAACTTTCAGGCCATAGTAATAATCATATTTTATTTTGAAGTTACCATCTCTTGCCGATTCCAATATCAGATCAATTGTGTTCTGTTTCTATTGTCTATTTTATTTCTTGATTATCAATTACTTTTTCTTTTGTCTTCATATGTCTAGTAATTTTGATTATACATTTGATATTAAAATGATTTTAATTTTGTTCAATTACAGTTGTCTGCATTTACCCCCCAGCCATCCCCACCCCCCTCTCTTGCTTCCACCCCACCTCATTTTTGTCCATGTGTCCTTCAGAGTAGTTCCTGAAAACCCTTCCTCCCTTCCCCCATATTTGACATTTTGATTAACATAGAGTAAAGGCTATTGATGATTTTATCTTTTGAAGAACTGTTCTGATAGGTGGGTAAATTACTAGTAGATTTTCTTGATGTTAATGGGGCATACCTTTAGGTTTTATTAGGGTACACTAGTTTAGTCTTGCTCTCATTTCTAGGGACTCGCTGTCACATATAATATGCAGTTTTTATTCCTGTGGTGTGTTTTTCTTACGGTTTCCCAGAGTATCACTGAAAGGCCAAGATCTCAATTATGGCCTTCTGACTTCAAGCCTGAAGTCTAAATTCTCTCCGGTCCTAGACAGCCTCTCAAGTCTCTGCTCAGCTCTCTTGTCTCCGAGTGGATCTTGTTCATTGGGACACCCAAGGCTCAAACTTAGTACCAGGAGTTTGACAAGGACCAAAAGAAAAATTTTTAAGTATTTTTGGAGGCATTCACTCTATGGCTTGTTTCTCTCAAATATTAGCCAGCAATTTTGTGCTTAACTCTGATTTGTATTCCTTTGGCCTGGTTGTCTTATGCCTGGACTTTACTTCCTTGGGCTATGATTTAGGAATACTTATCAGGGGAAAAGCCAGCATGAATTGAGAGTGCACTTGGTATGCTTCTCTTTTCTTAAAGATTGTTGTCTTGGTTGCAGCGTAATACCTGCAGGAGTTGTTTTATATAGTTTTTTTTATCTTTTTAACTGAGATAATAAACCTGATACCTCTTATCTTTTATGGTCATAATGAGAAGACTCCAACTCTTTGATTTAAACATAGATACATGTTGAAATACATTGCAGTTATTCATTTTGTCATTCCTATTGTTATTCCATCTTTAACTAGGGGAGATTAAGTTGTTTTAAAAATATCTTTCAGGAACATCTATAAAGGACATATGGACAAAAGTGAAGGGGGTAGGGTCAAAGGTGAGAAGTGGGGATGGCTAGGGTCTGTAGGGGGATGGAGTTGACTGTAAAAAAAGTTAAAAAGTATCTTTCTATGTAGATAATGTTGCTTTGATAGTCTTTTGGGGAAAGGTTTTAAGAAGTCAGGCTTCTTGCAGGTATAGTCTCATAATAAGATGAGAAAACCAAGGTTCATAGCCAATCATTGTCAAGTACAATGTTGTACGTAAATGGTAAAGGCAAAAATGAAGTATCTCTACTCCTGCTCCTCTTTTATATCTAATCATAGGTTTATAGTTACCTATATATATATATATTTTTTAAATTAATTTTATTTAGTTATTTTTCAAGTACAGTTTTTTGTCTATTTTTCCCATCCCCAATATATTTTAAATAGAGTGACTGCAAGTTAATTTGAAAGTGAATAAAAAGAGTGAAGTTTAATAATTTAACACTTAAAAATAAATTACTTTTTGACTAAATTCACCATTCTATTATTTCGCAGACCTGTTAGGATGGCCAAACTAATAGCTGTTTTCGTTTTTAGTTTTGATATTAGCTAATACATTCGACCTGCTGCCTGATGAGCTGGTAGTGGAATTTGCTAATGGATGTGTCTGTAGAGAGGTCGCGGCGATCCTGAAGAGTCATTTTTGATAAACAAGCTGTGTGCTAGTGTATTTTTCTAAGAAATGAAAGAAAAAGATATTTATTGCCATCTGTGCATCACATTGGAGTCTTTGTGTGAACTACTTCACATTCTAATGATGATTTAAGTGATATGCATTATCCCACTGCTGAAGCTGAAGAAACTGAGACTCATTTTGTGGCGATTGTGCAAGCTATCCTGGAGTTTCGGTTCAGCACAGTTTGCTTTTTCCAGTGCACCAAGTCTAGAGGGCTAAATAGCTATAGCCCTGTGATATTAAGACAATAAATCAAACTGTGTATACAGAAATACAGAGCTATAGAAGCTTAATATACTTAAAAGTATTTAGTTACCTCATCAGCAACAAAATATTTCAATTGGGCAACATTATGCCTTCTCTCTCTCTCTTATCAAATTAGCAAAGGTTTATTTATTTGAAATGAAAATACTCACTTTTGACAAAGTTACAAGAAAAGAGGATTAGCATTGTAGGATTCAAGGGTATGTGAAATTCTTTGGGATATACTTTTGTAAGTTTTTTATACTCTTGTACTTAGTTACAAAATTATGGGAATGTATCTTAAGGAAATAATAAAATTTCAGAAATACAATGATGAACTCGATAAGGTTATTCACAAACAAAATATTTGGAAATAACCTAAGTTTCCAACAGTAGAACTTTGTTTAATTCAAATAATCATATACCACAGAATGGAATATTATATATTCACATTGATTTCTTTTCCTTAGACAAATATAAAAATGGAGTTTATAAGATATAAATTATGTCAACATATGCAGTGGAAAATATATGAAGAAACAATATGTGCTATTGGTGAATTTCTCCTAATGATGGCATTTTGGTGATTTTAAAATGTTTTTCTGTATACTCTTCCATATTTTCTAAGATTCTGACACATTGTTTTAAGTATCAGGTAAAAAGAATCATTATACGCACACAGTATGAGCACATTGATTCTTGAGACCAAGACTGGTTGTTGATACAAAAACCGCGTCCTCCTCTTTGTATGCACAGAAAAACCACAGTGCTAGAGAAGCCTTTCTCACAGGCTGGTAATGTCAGGCTCCGTGATGAAGTTCTAGCCAATGGAATGTGAGCACAAATGCTGTTCCTCTTCTAGCCAAAGCCACCAAAAGCGTCCCCCTTTGTGGGGGTGACTTCTTTTCAGAGGTCCCCAGGAGCCACAGACATGGGTGAATGAGTAAATATGGCTGAGACATGCTGGATCTGTTTGGGGATGGAGGAGTGGGCTGTGGCCAGTTTCTCCAGGGAGACAAAGGCCAGCAGTTTCTCCAAAGAGAAAAAGGCCTCGAGCCCTCTCTTCCATCACCTTTTATTGGGTTGTAATACACAGGAATACAGGGCAGCAAGGATCAAACAGTAGATAACATTACAAAGAAATCTGAGGGCTTAGTATGAGTCAGTGTTTATCAGGAAGAGAGTTGCAGAAACTTTGGGAAACATACTCATTTTCTCTCAGACCCTTATCATATGAATGAAAGCACTCTTAGCAGAGCAGATTTCACAGGTTAATCAGCAAATCTTTGTGATGCCAGACTGTTCCCCAGAACACACTCTAGCAAGGCAAGGAGCTGTACCCCCTGCCTATCAGCTATTCAGGCTTAAGGGGATTAGAGCCAGGAAGTGCTTCTCCCAGAGAACATGGGGACTCAGGCTTTGTCAAAGCTGGAGGGGTGGGGGGGTCCATTGCTCCCTCTTTGTTGCAGCTCTCCACCCCCCCTTCCGCCAGTCCTTCCATGAAGGCCTCCCATGTGATGGAGTCAGGCTTAGGTTGCCCCCCTGCTGTGAGGGGTCTTAGTGTCTTACCCGTCATTGACTTCTGACCAAGCTTTGGGGGCAGGGAGAGGAACTGAGGCAGCATTTGCTACCAGAGACAGGCTTTGTCTCCTGTGGCTGGCATTCCAAAGGTCGTCTCTCACCCTTTGCCACAAGGGGTAGAGATACAATTCCTAAAACTAGGCAGAGCAGTCTACAACACCCCTTTGGTCTTCTTTTCTTTCTCTTTCTGCAAGCTGGATGTAGATGAGTCATCAAGTTTTGATTATACAGAGCCCAGGTTCTCTGAGTCTTGACTTGGGGAGAACCACTGTGGAAGCAGATGTTTTGTGAATGAGAAATAGACCTTTATATTATTTGAGCCATTATACGTTTTGTTGCTTAAATATTATAGCAGCTAGTATTGCCTGAAAAACCTCTCTGCTTCATTTTCCTCATAAGATTATTGTGGAGTAAATGTACACGGTCAGTCCTTAAAACATCCTAACTACTAATACAAACCTTATGCATTAATTTATATCAGCTCCTTCCATAGATGGGTTTTGGGATAATATTCTCATCTGTTGTTTGAGAAAGTAGCTCCCTAGAGAAGAAATTCTGATGTTAACAATAACATTTTTTGAGAAGCTTACACACCAAAATTAAGGTAGTTTATTTCCAAAAATAAAAAAACAATGTCACACACCTGATTTTTTTAAGCCCTCACCCAGTGATGCTCATTGATTTTAGACAGAAAGGAGAGGGAGGGAGACAGAGATACAGAGAGACTGATGTGAGACATAAACATTGATTGGTTGCCTTCCAAACACAACCTGATATATCCTGACCCAGAATCGAACTTGCAACCTTCTGACACAGGAGACAACACTCCAGTGAACTGAGCCACCAGGCTAGAGCACACAACTCGATTTCTATATATATATATTTTTAAGATCTCTACTTTGATTAGGGTTTTATTCAATAAAATATCTGAAGTTGTTGATTGTAACTCTAATTTATAATATTAAAGTATATATTTTCTATAGGTAGCTTTCCAAAATTATATTTAATATTCCCATTGTGTAGAAATGTTTAAAGAGTTTTATTTTAGGCAGGAGTGTTTTTTTTAATAAAGGAACAGATAAAATAAACTAGCAGATTCAAATGAACAGGATTCAAATGAACAGGAGTAAACCTCAGATTTACTAGGTGCAAATCACAAAAAGTGTCAAAACAAAAGTGAATTTGTGGAACCAAATCCATTACTTTTTTAAAAAGGCAAACCGGCATAGGTTACATGGTTGTGTTCTGTCATCCCTGTGTTAATATTCTGGAGCTGTGAGCAACCATATGGAGCCAGATCTGGGGGATTTTCTCACTGAAAAATAATAAACATTGAACCAGTGTTATAAATACTTCTTCACTGGAATGACTTTTGAAAACTTTTCTAAGGAAATGTTGTCTAAATACATAAAAAGACTATCAGGCTTATAATACCCTTTTGGTTAAGTGAAAATGTGTAGATAATACGAGGCAAGATGGAATGCCTTGTATAATATAAATTAAAAAACATTGAGAGAAACCAGCTTCTAAATATAGTTAAATAGGAAATTTGCAGAAATTTTAAGGTGGATTCAACTATAAAGATATTAGAATGGATTAAATTAAATAGGTTCATGTGAACCTTGGAGCAAGAGCCTCCTAAGAGTGTGACTTACCCATCACTAAAACCTTTGACAATGTCAGCATTAAAATTCACCAGAAAAAATGTTGGAGTAGAAGTGAGGTTTGAGGGTATCCAGGAGTGACTCTTTTCTAAACAATGATCACTTTTTGAGACTTGGAGTGGTGAACACATAATACGATGTACAGATTATGTATTATGAAATTGTATACCTGAAACCTTGTAATTTCATTAACCAATATTACGCCAATAAATTAAAAAAATTAAAGAACAGTATCTCTTTGCCTACAATTTCACCCATAGAAGGGCTATGCATCAGACAAACTTTGGTTTGAATTCTATCAAAAGGTCTGCCATTTACTAGATATAAATGTGGATACAGTATGTAAACTTTCTGAGACACACTTTATTTATAAAATTCAGTTAATAATACCTAATTTTTAGCCTATTTTTTAAGGAGATAAAAAACAACAGCAAACCTAAAGTACCAAAGAGCAGTTCTGGAAAGTAATTGTCTTTCAACACATTGAAGAGAATCCTTAGGAGTTTTTTTTTTTTCCTTTTTTTGTTTCCCTTGCTTGAGGAGACATACCAGAACAATACTGCTATGAGCAGTAGTCAACATTTACTGTCTTTGTTTTTTTTTAGGAAGTTTATGGTTTTGCAACTTAACTCTTTAATCCATTTTGAATTTATTCTTGCGTGTGACATAAGAAGGTGTTCTGGTTTTATGTTTTTTTAATGTATCTGTCCAATTTCTGCAACACCATTTATTGAATAAAATATCTTTACCTTATTGTATATGCTTGCCTCCTTTCTCAAATATTAATTGACTATAAAGGCATGAATTTATTTCTGGGCTATTTATTCTGTCCCTTTGATTTATGTGTCTGTTTTTATGCCAGTACCATGCTGTTTGGATTACTACAGACTTATAGTACAGTTTAATATCAGGGAGAATTATTTCTCCAACTTTGTTCTTTTTTCTTAAGGTCACTATTGCTATTCAGGGTCTTTTGTGGTTCCTTATATATTTTTGAAATAGTTTTTCTAGTTCTGTGAAACATGTCATTAGTATCTTGATAGGAATTGCATCTGATCTGTAGCTTGCTTTGGGGAGTATGGACATTTCAGTGTCAATTCTTCCTATCCATGAGCTCAGGATGTGCTTTTACTTATTTGTATTTTCTTCATTTTATTTCTTCGGTGTCTTGATATATCTCCTCAGATAAGAAAAACAACAGGAAAAATAAACAAACAGATTACATTTAATTAAAAAGTTTTACACAGCAAAGGAGACCATCAACAAGATGAAAAAACAGCCCACTGAATGGGAGGGCATATTCGTCGATGAGACATCTCACAAGGGATTAATTTCCAAAATTTATTAAGAGCTTATACAGCTCAATGACAAAAAACAAAGAAACAAACAAACAATCTAATTAAAAATGAGCGAGAGACATGGATAGATGCTTCTCCTAAGAGGATATCCAGATAGCCAACAGACATATGAAAAGCTTCTCAGTGTTATTAATCTTCATAGTAATGCAAATTAAAATCACAATGAGATATCACCTCCCACCTATCAGAATAGCTATCATCAATAAATCAACAGACAAGAAATGCTGACAAGCATATGGACAAAGGGGAACCTTTTTGCACTGTTGGCAATGCAGATTAGCACATCCACTGTGGAGAGCAATATGGAATTACCTCAAAAAATTAAAAAATGGACATGCCTATGATCCGGTGATTCTACTTCTGGAAATTTATTGGAAGAAACTCAAAATACTAATTCAAAAAACATAAACACCCCTATGTTCATTGCAGTGTTATTTACAATAGCCAAGATTTAGAAGCATCCTAAGTGTCCATCAGTAGAGAAGTAAATAAAACAACTTTGGTATATTTGCACAATGGAATACTACTCATTCATAAAAAACTAAAATATTATTTAGTTTTTTATTATGGAGATTATTATGCTGAGTGAAATAAGCCAGTCAGACAAAAACAAATACTGTGTACTTTTACTCATCTGTGGAATCTATGGAACAAACTGAACTAATAAGCAAAATAGAGACAGATTCATAGATAGCGAGCAGGCTGACGGGTCTGGGAGGGTGTTGGGGGTTGGAGGAATTGAGCAAAAAGAAAAAGGACTCAGATGTGGCTGTTAACAGTGTTGTGATTTGGGGAGAGGCAGCTGTAGAGGTTGAAGACAGCAGAGGGAGATAAATGGTTACAAAATACAAAGAAGTAAACTATTAAAAGAATTATAAAAATAGTTTATTATTTGAATGACTTCTTAGAGCTAAGAAGTGATGGGAACTGTGTCCTCCTTGATCTTACTGTAAGATGGACACCATGAAAGTTAATGTGGGTGATGTCTAGAGAAAAAAGAAGAAATATATAAGGTCATCCTTTTAAAAAACACATTATTTCATTGTTGTTCAAGTACAATTGTCTGCATTTACCCCTCACCACTCCCCTCTCACCCCAGCCATCCCTGCCTCCATCCCCCACTTCCAATGCACCTTGGTTTTCTCCATGTGTCCTTTATAGTTGTTCCTGAAAACCCTTCCCCACTTTACCCCCATTATGCCCTCCCACTTCCCCTCTGGTTACTGTCAGATTGTTCCTAATTTCAGTGTCTCTGGTTGTATTTTGCTTACTTTTTTGTTTCGTTGATTAGGTTCCACTTAAGATGAGATCATATGGTATATGTCCCTCATCACCTGACTTATTTCACTTAGCATAATTCTTTCCAGTTCCATCCATGCTGTTGTGAAGAGTAAGAGCTCCTTCTATCTTTCTGCCTTGTAGTATTTCATTGTGTAAATCTATCATAGTTTTTTGATCCACTCATTTACTGATGGGAACTTAGGTTGTTTTAAGCACTTGGCTATTGTAAATTGTGTTGCTATGAACATTGGGGTACATAGGTTCCTTTGAATTGGTGTTTCAGAGTCCTTAGGATATAATCCCAGCAGTGGAATTGCTGGGTCAGAAAGTAGTTCCATTTATAAGGCCAACTTTTGTTAATTTTATAAGATTTTTTTATCTTAACTTTGATAGCATAATGTCTTCTCTGAAATTCTATCCTGAGGAACAATTGTAAACATGAAAAAGCTTTATATAACAAGATGTCCTTTTTATACTTTTTTCACAGTAACATTAATAATAAAAATAGAAGGAGATATGCTTAAGAACAGGGAGATATTTAAATATATCACAGTATAGCCATTGGATAGAGTATTATGTAATCATTGAAAATAGCTAAACGTTATAAGAGAAAAAGGATACTGATATGTATATTTTTATGTCTAGAAAGATATGAGTGGGAGAAAATAAAGCAAAATATCTGTAGAAAATAAAATTAATGGAGAGATTTTTTTCTTACTTTTCTCTCTTGCCTGAAAAGAGCTTTTACTGCTTTTACAGAAACCCAATAAATAAAGGAAAATGGGTGATTTCTTTTTCCAGCAGATGTCTACAGCTCTCTGTAGCCCCAGGTGATGTCAGAACAGCCACTGAGAGGCCTGCCCTGACAATGGCCTTTATAGTTTATAAGCCCCCAAAACTAAAATTCTTAAGTGGACACTGGTGAGAGTAATAGGTCAGCAGCACTTGTTTGGTATGTTGTTTATGAATTTAGGTGTGAAACCATTCTGCAACAGAATCCAAACTATTTGTAGTTCAGTATCTTTAACTAACTTGAAATACATGACCCACTATATTTGAAAACAAAGTGGAAAAAATGTTTAATTAAGGCTCAGGCTATTACCCTCTTTTTTGAACATGACCTCTCAGCCACTTGTTGGTTCAGCTGAACTCTGATCTTGACTTTCCCTTGGATTTTTTTACATGACACTGTGGGGACTGTAGTGGTGGCCAGCACCTGAACTCATCTGAAGTCGGTGGCATTGCTGATGCCACAGCTGCATTTCTGCTGTATAGTCTTGAGAAAAACTGATCAATGAGATATTCTTAAGTCAATTTTCTGTAATATTGGCAAAATATACGTGGTGGAACACAAGTAGTTTTGAAGCTGTTTGTATGAAAAATAACAATAATAAATAATAATAATACAAGAATAAACTGTTTTGCATACTTATAACTGTAAATGTACTTTTGCCCCATCCTGTACAAGGCATGAAATTAAGTATTATAGTTCATCCATGAACTCCTTTATCTTTAAAATATATACATTAACATAGCAAGTTAGTAGGGCAAAATGACAATGGACAATTAACATATACCATGCACAATGTATTATGTTGTATGGCATATATGACTGGATTAATCTAGTACTGATGTACAGATTTTGTAGCTTATGTTGCTTTTCAATTTCATCATCGGATAGCAAAAGATAAACTCTGATAGCCAAACCTATAGCTCAGAAGCACTGGAACTATGTCAAAGAGAATTGGAAAAGCTGAGCATATTTGCTTAAATGTTCTTATAAATTCACAATTCAGTTATGAATCTCACAATCTGTGTTTCCCTCACTTTCATGTCAAAAAAGCAGCTGGGAGAGAATTTTCCCTTGATCTTTCACATTTCTGCATTTTTGACTATGGAGGCCCTGACCATTTTTGTTCCAGCCTAACATTTTTCTAGGATTTTTAAATAACAAACAGTCTTGACAGATGAGTAAACTCTTTGAAGCACAGGACAGGTTTGTTTTCTGCATGATATAGAAAATATAATGTCTCCATCTGGGGCAAAAGCCAGGCAGGTTTGCTTGCTGCTTGTTACAACAGCAAGGGGTTTCCTGAGCTTGTCACTCCTCAGCTAAGAGCAAACCCACTGTGTTTAACCACCCCACGCATTTGTCTGGCTTGCTCTCCGTGTTGCTCTATGGGGCTTGGGGGATCTGGGGAACTGAAACCAAAGTGACAGCTCATTATCCTGTGTCTTCTGCCAGTATCCATAAAATTGTTACATTCCAATTTGTGTGTTAGCAAGCATGGTAAAATCCCAACCCCTTCTTATTCCTTGGTAGAAATTCAGACCTAAGTTGTTCACTATCTTTAGCAATAGCACAGGACTTATTATTTTATATCTCTATGTTGATTCTCAACATAAGAATTTTTTATCTCATTTTCTGTTTCTTCAGATCACATGTATGTGTTACTTTGTGAAACACAGTATGTACACATTATGCATGTGTAGATATAGAAATAAATAAATGTTGAGATTTAGATATAAGGGGTAGCACTGATGCTAAAGGATGTGAGGATTTTTTTTATTAGAGGGGATACATCTGATACTGAAAAAGAAAGAAAAGCAATAGGAAAAGATAAATAATGGGTTCCAGTTTCCTTGCCTCTTCCCTGTTCTCTTTGCCTCTGATAGCTTTGTATTCTTAAGTGGTCTCATTTCACTCTTTATTCCTTTTAAGGAGAGTCGTTGTGAAAAGGGTTGTGCCAACATAAGGAAAAACAGAAAAGCGTGACAGAGAGAAAGGGAAACCTGAGCGACCGATTAGGAGGCAAATTTTCTCCCTTCTTTCTCCTCATGGTTCTTTATTCTGCTTTCTGCTTTTAGTACCCTGACAATGGACTGCAACTTGGAGTTTCACTTTTTAGTCAATTGGCAGAGGAAAAGTTGAAGAGGATTCTTTCTAACCCACTAACTTTCTGTATTTGATGATGCTTATTGTCCCATGTACAGATTATTTCTGGTTTTTCTTGGGAACCTCAGTTTGCCTAGATCTGAAATTTTCTTTACTACTTTAGAAGAAGCAATTTTTGGAATATAGGTTGGGATCTACACTTAGAGTGTTTTGTTGCACTTACAAGTAATGAAGGACACTTTCAAAACATAATATAAAAAATAAAGTTTGAATAAGTAAGAAAAAACTTGGTCAATGGACCAAAAGAGAGTAGAAGACCTGACAAGGGCGGAAATAAAAATTTGAAGATGTTGAATGGAATGAATAAATGTAATACTTTTATTCATGAAAACCACCGTGGATGGTTAAATTGATTTGGACAAAGTATATAAACAATTAATAAGTGGTAGCTTAGAAGATAAAGTGTTTTATTCATCGCATTAAATAGAAAACTGTTCATGGGAAGGGCGGTGATTAAGGAAAGCATTAAACTTTTAATTCATGAAACCACAGATTAAGAAAATACAAATAGTTTTTAAACCAAAATGGTACATTTTGATAAGAGATTTCTTTCTTTTACCCTACTCTTTAGAGACCAGACCTTGTTTCAAAATTGGGATTATTCGCATGCTGCCTGTATCAGTTTCCTGTGGCTGCTGTAACAAAGTACCAGAAAACCTGTGGCTTAAATGACAGAGCTGTGTCACCAAGGCTGCACTGCCCTGGGAGGCTCTGGGAGAGGATTATTCTTTGCCTCTGCTACCTACTGGTGTTTCTTGGATTGTGGTCACAACGCTCTGTTCTTTGCTTCAGTCTTCACATTGTCTTCACTGTGTTTGTCAAATCTCCATCCACATTCCTCTTATGAGCTATAATGACAAACTATCCGAAAGGGAAACTAAAAAAACAGTCCTATTTACTATTGCAACAACAAAAAAATAAGGTACCTAGAAATAAATTTAACGAAGAATGTAATATACCTGTATTTGAAAAATTATAGGATAATGAAGAAGAAAATTAAAGGAAGATACAATTAAGTGAAAGCATGTACCATGTTTTTGGATAGGAGGAATTAACATCATTAACATGTCTATACTACCCAAAGCAATCTATAGACTCAGTGCAATTCTTACTAAAATAACAATGGCATACCTCACAGAACTAGAACAAATACTTCAAAAATTTATATGGAACCACAAAAGACCTTGAATAGCTTCAGAATCTTGAGGAAGAACAAAGTCATAGAAATCATGCTACCTGATATATAACTATACTACAAGGACATAGTAATCAAAACAGCATGGTACTGGCATAAAAACAGGCATATAGATCAATGGAATAGAATAAAGAGCTCAGAAATAAACCCATGCCTTTATGGCCAATTAATATTTGACTAAGGAGGTAAGCACATACAATAGGGTGAAGATATTCTATTCAATAAATGATATTGCAAAAATTAGACAGATACATGAAAAAAAAGAGAGAGAAACTAGGCCAATTTATACTACATACAAGAATAAACTCAAAATGGATTAGAGACTTAAATGTAAGTTCCAAAACCATGAAAATCCTAGAAGAAAATATAGGAAATAAAATCTCAGACACTTCTCATAGCCATATAGCCATATTTTTTGATATATCTCCTTGGGCAAGAGAAACAAAATAAATGATCATCAAATGGGAATATATCAAACTGAAAAAGTTTTTATACAACAAAGGAAACCATCAACAACGTGAAGAGACAACCCACTGAATGGGAGGTCATATTCACCAGTGAGACATCCCATAAGGGATTAATTTCTAAAATTTATAAAGAACTTGTACAACTCAATACCAAAAAATTTTTTTTAAATGGGCAAAAGAACTGTAGAAGCTTTTCCAAAGAGGACATCCATATGGCCAATAGACATATAAAAAGAGACTCAACATCACTAGTCATCAGGGGGATGCAAATTAAAACCACAATGAGATATCACCTCATACCTGTCAGAATGGCCATCATCAATAAATCAACAAACAACAAGTGTTGGTAAGAATGTGGAGGAAAGGGGACCCTTGTGCTGTGTTGGTGGGAGTGCAGACTGGTACAGCCACCGTGAGAAGTAGTATGGAGCCACCTCAAAAATTTTAGAAAAGGGCCCTGACTGCTGTGGCTGTTGGTTGGGTGTTGTCCCACAAAGCAAAAAGTCGCTGGTTTGATTCCCGGTCAGGGCACTTGCCTGGGTTGTGGTTCAGTTCCCAATTGGGGTGTGTTGTAGAGGCAACTGTTTAATGTTTCTCTCTCACATTGATATACCCCTCCCTCTCTTCCTCCCTCTTTTGCACTCTCTCTAAAAAAATAATAAAAATAATTAAAAATGGAATTGTCTTATGACCCAGATTCCACTTCTGGGAATATATCTGAAGAAAACCAAAACACCAACTCAGAAGAATATATGCACCCCTATGTCCACTGGATTATTTACAATAGCCAATATTTGCAAGCAGCCCAAATGCCCATCAAAAGATGAGTGGATAAAAAAGTTGTTGTAAATGTACACAATGGAATACTAATCAACCATAAAAAAGAAAAAAAATTCTTATCTTTTGCTAGAGCATGAATGGATCTGCAGATTATTATGCTAAAAGAAATAAACCAATCAGAGAAATACAAATACCATATGATTTCACTTACACAAGGAGGGAACCCCCAAAACTAGACATTACCTTCTGGATGGTGGGCCTTTTGTAGCACAGTCTTCCTCTGCTTGGTGAGAGTTCTAGGGACCCACTTGTATCAGTGTACCAGCTGGTGTAGTTGTGAGAGGCTGCATTTCACTTCAGTGTAAAATTTATTTGAAGACTCTTTTAACAAGTTTGCCCATTTCGTGATGGGTGATTTACAAGTGCACTTGCCCACACAATACCGAGTGTTGAGCAGTTTTTGATCAAAAGCAACATCACCCAGGTGCCCCACCTTTCCTATTCACCAGATCATGCCCCAAGAGACTTTTTTTGTTGTTTTTTTCCTGGATGAAAAAGTCCTCAGGAAAACATTTTGCCAGTTTGAAAGAAGTAAAACAAAAAACAGCAGAAGCACTCAAAGGCATCAATATCGATGAGTTCAAAAACTGTTTTGAGTTATGGAAAAACATCTTTATAGGTGTATTACATCAAACTGAGAATACTTTGAAGGTGGCTGAAGTTTAAACATGCAAGAATGTATACACAATAGTTTATAAATAAATTCTGTGTTTTTGGGGCATACCCCTTTGTATGTAGAATTTAATGAATAAAATAACCTAACAAACAAAATAGACTCATACATAGAGAGTAGATCCTGACAGTTGTCAAAGGAGAGGGGGTTGAAGAGATGAAAAAGAGTAAAAGCAGATAGAATGGTAAAGGGGAGATAAATGTTGAGAGGAGAAGACTTGACTTTGGGTGGTTAACACACAATGCAGTGTGCACATCCTGTGTTATAGAGTTGTACACTTAAACCTGTATGGTTTTGTTAACCAATGTCATCTTAATAAATTCAATTAAAATAAATTTAAAATTAAAAAATAAGAAATCAAGATCAATAATACTTTATATATTTCTATATACATATATGCCTATATACACCTATATACATATTGTATGTAATGTATATATAATATATAATGTATACATATACAATGTATATATAATATATATAATGGCAATTAGAGCCCCTCTAAATAATCCAGGAAAATTTTCTCATCTCAAATTCTTAATTTAATAATATCTGCATTTTTTTTTAATGTAAAGTAACATTCACAATTTCCTGAGGTTGGAACTTGAGGTGTTTGAAGCCCGTCACCGAGCCCACTATATTACCCAAGGGTGACCAGTCAAGGGCACAGCTGTGAATGGAGACACCAATCATTTCTCTGCCTAACAAGCTGGGCCGTGTGGAGAGCAATGATCCCCTTCACAATGTGCACGATGGATGTAATGAGACCTGAGGACATTTGGAAATATATTGGCAGAGTTGGTACCCATACCAGAATTTCATAAAGTAAGGCTTCTCCTAGAAGACAGTCCCTCTAAAATAATTAGACTGTAAAGGGGCAATGAATTGCCAAGGAATCTTTATTTATAGAAGATGAAAATGAATAAGATTTGATAAGAAAAAAATTTGAAGAGATTTTTAAAATTTTTACCCATTTTGTACAAACTGAACTATTTCCTTTTGATATAGTAACATCAGTATCTTTGTAGTATCCAAATTAGGCAAGCATACTTCCCTTATTGATTTTTAAGGAACCATCTTGAGCGAATGGCCATTCTGGTAAGTACCTGAAGCAATTCATCATCTTCTCTATCAAAACAGAAGTCTAGTTGTTAAGATCAAGAGGAACAGCAGAGACATGCTTTTCACTCCCCTAAGAGCTATTCAAGGCTTCATGTAAAGAGCACTAGATTTGGAGTTAGAGATACCAAATTGCTTGGCTATACCTCTAACTGTGATTTTGTACAAGTTGTCAAACTTCTCTGAGCTCTGGTTTTCTATATAGTAGATATTATATCTGCATCACAGGGATGCTCTCAATGAAATAGGATTATAAATGAAAACATTAAACATAGTATCAAAAACACAAATTTATATCTTATTCTTTTCATAGAGGGAAGACCTATGCAACAAAACACAGAAATACACCCAGAGTGACCAGTCAAACAGGAATTCCACAAATAACAATCCAGTTTGGCTCTCTTGCCATTTATTTAAATGTTAAAAATGTCAATTATTCCAAAGTGTATTCGTGGTTATTAATATTTTATTTTTATGTCTGCATAGCAGAACCATGCTAGCTCTGCACTATTTTTTTTCTTTTGGGCACACAGTGTATGGCATTGCTCTGCCTTGCCTATAGGTAGATAGCCATTGTACGGAATTATGAACAATGGAATATAAGCCTAAGTGATCCATTAGGCCTGCTCTGTTATGAAATATTCCATTCACTTCATATTCCCTTACCTAATAGATGGAAAATAATAAATAGAAGTGTTTGAAGTCCTGGAGCATTGGTTGGCAAGGGGCACCCCATCAGACAAACCCAGAGGACTATCTTCTTGTGTAAGTAATATTTTATTGGAATAAATCCATGTCTATTCATTAAGGCTGGTTTGTGGCTGGCAGTGGCTGAGTTGAGTAGTTTGGGTGATACCATATGACACACATGAAGATTAAAATATTTACCATATGGCCTTTTAGAGAAAAAGGTTGTTGACCTTTTCCCTAGAGAAAAATAGACCTTCAAGACGGAAAGGATCGAGGTCCCCAAATGATTGGACAGAGAAGAGCTGCTTGGGTCCATTCCTGCCATTCAGTCCAGCCTGGTGTGGACTTGTGGTAGATTAGTGTGAGTGAAAAATCTACCTTTATCATGATAAGATTATGGGGTTTTATAGTTTCGCAGCTAGCATTTACTTCAATACAGAAATTGGTCCTGGGAAACCTCAAATATGTGACATATTTAGGTGTGGTATGTTGCCCAGAAACTGCTATCAGAGGCTGGCAAATATCTATCTGTGTTATATATAGTGGCAAGATATTCGATAAACACATCTCCTAAAATAACATGGAAAGCAGACGATGTGCCTCCTTGAGCTAGTGGTTCTAAGAGAAGTAGGTAAAAAGTGAAAATGTAAATGTATATTGTCTACTTGCTCGTGCTATTGGCAAGGTGTTACAAGAAAGAAGTCAGCTTAGAAAAGATTTTTGAATGTACAAGCAGAGATGAAAGGAATTTGAATAGAAAAATTCAGGGTCTTTCTGTGTCATGAAATTTTCGAGACCACAAATAAAAATGGACGTAGTTTCCAAAAGCCTCTAAGCTATGAAGACCCGAAGAGATTGTGCAGGTGAACAGTGCCTCAGCCCTGTAACAGATGTTTGATCAATGGGGTTATAGATCCACCTTTGATCATTGTTTCAGATACTTAGAGGGTGACCACCACTATCTTGAGGGAGATAGACATGTGGGTGTGGGAAAAAGCAAACAAACAAACAAACAAAAATATCAGATTTAAGGATGATATTAAGGAAAAAGCCGTGAGTGTGGTTACTGGTTCATAGAGCTGGTTGGAAGCAAATAGACCAGGAGATTATTAAATTTTGGAGAGATCTGCACTTTGTGGGTAATGCATAAATATTTATTAAAAAACAAACAAAACGGTACAAAAAAAGACAGACTGTAGGCATTCAAACCATCCTCATAGAGGAAGAGAGTTGGAAAAGCCAGGGGTGAAAGAGATTAACAGACCTGGAGGAGAGGGAGCAAAATTGTGTTGGAATGTGTTATAAGACACTGACTTCAATGACTAGGTCATCAGGAATCCCAGCTTTGTTATCTTGTGTTTTCCCTTACAAATATAACTTCCTGTGTTCTCTTGGTCTTGATTCTCTTTTTTGAATTTTTTACTTTCTTAGTTTTATCTGGTATTCTATAATTATATAACAGATTTTCCTATTTTCCTGAAAAATTTGGAAATTTTCATAAGCATTTTTCTTGGTTTGTCTTTTTGTTGTTTTCTATATCTTACACTCAGTCCCATTTCTAAACACTCTATCTAAAAAACTAAATAGAACAAAATATCATATAAAGAATTGTGTTTTCTTGCTCAGAGCCTATTTCAGATACCAGTTAAGAACTATTCACTTTAGAAGCACTTGAATAGGCCAATTTCGCGACCTAAGAAACACTGGGACAGAATTATCTCTTTCTAATACTGGTAAACATGAATTTGTTTTAGCTTTATTTCTATTTAATTCTGTCTTTTTCATGTTCTTTTCTATTTTTATTTACCCCTTTGCATTGTAGGTAGTTTTTTTGTTCCTTTGAACTCCTGCCTTCTTGAGAAAAAGGAAAAATATATTTTAATTGAACCATCTCTAATGAACACTCCAAAAATAAACCTTAGGTAATGCAGTACTCCACCTCTCTCCAACAAATTTGCATCTTTTAATTTTTTCTTTCTTTCTATAACTTCATAGGAACTAAAGTTTGGTTGAAGACGCAACATTTTTGTGTGATGTTTAAAGATTACAAAGCATTGGGTACATAAAGATAGGCCTATTAATTAGCAAAAAGTGAAATGAAAAAACATTTTACTGGGGTATAATTTCTAAGCATGTATTTCTTTCTTCTATCACAAAACTTAATCCTTTGGATGACATACCTTATGACTTTTTTATAGACTAAGTTTAACTGTCTGTAAACTAAAATACTGTTTCTCTCTAATCTACTTACCAGATTCCGCCCAATTCACTCTGCTAAACTGTTGTGAGAGGAGATAATGGGAAGGACAAACAGAAAAATTCTCGGACTGGTTTTGGACTGAGATTGATTTCTAACAATTAAGCTTTAAAATTTTTTTTGTGCTGAATAGATTGTATATTGAGCAATGTTCATATAATTTAAGCAAATTTATTTTGATTTGCTAAAAATAGGGCCTACAAATACTATCAGATACACAGCATATGAATATAGTATTATTATAATACATATATCTAAATGGCTCACTATTGACCTTTTAAAACTAAAGTCTATTAGAATATCTGAAAAGATGTTTGAGATCTCTCACTAACTAATGGTTGAATGTTTCTTTGTAGCCCTTGACCTTATTTGAATAATGCACACATTGACTATACTATTTGATATCCTTCAACCTAAAAAATTTATGATTTTCTTGTCTTGATTTTAAATTACATACTATATGGTTTATATGGATTTTTATTTAAGATTTGTTTTAAAATATAACATGCTTTTGGTGGGTTGCAAAATATGGAAAGGTCCTTCTTGTTTGGTGTACACATTCATTTGCATTGTGACAATTTTTTAAAAATATATAATTGAACACACATCTATTCTATGCCACAGCAATTCTGTGCCTGGAATATTTACTGTAGTGAATTTAACACACCAAGTTCCCAGAAATATTGAAGACACATGTTTATAATATCTTTATTCAAAATAGCAATACACAGAAAAAAGCCAAACACCCCTTAAGAATGAATAAATGAATTGTGGAATATTCATACAATTAAGTACCTTTCATCAATTAAAAAAAAAACCACTACTGTTTATGTTGAGATAGCACAAATTCTGCTAGCATTAGTTAGACACTAAGTTATAGACATATTTCAAAGTGGATGATGTGAATTTACTCTAGATTTTAGTGTTTTTAGAAGAATTCTTAAGTGTAGAGCATTTATTATATGCTAGGCACAGTGGTAAGCATTTTACACACATAATCAAATTTAATATTTGTAGCTTTGAGATATGTATATTGTTAATTCCACTATATAGTCATCTATGCCAATATATATATGAGAGCTGAGGTTAGCCCTCAGTGTTGTACTTGAGCTGACGTGTACTTCTCGTGACAGTTGATTGCATGCATTTCTTTTCAACTCTGTATCTGGAACCTTTTGTCCCTAGTTTGAAATTGACCACAGTATATAAATATCTGCACAATAGAAAGTAGCAAACTCTACAAGTCAGGGCTTCTCTCCCTTGCCCCGACCCTCCAACACCTAGTTATTAAGCATTTACTGGCACACTACCACTTAGCAATGTTAGGATCACAGAACTAAAATCTAGGATTTAAGCCAAAGGTTGGTCAACTTTTTTTTACAAAGGGCCTATTAGTGAATAATTTAGGCTTTGTGGATATCAGGTAGCCTCTGTCACTACTGGACTCTGTCTCTTTAGGGAGAAATCAGCTCTAGACAATATGAAACTTGTGTGGCTGGGTTCAATAAACTTCATTTACAGAAATAAGCCCTTGGCTAGATTTGGCCGGTGAGCCATCGTTTGCTGACTTCTGATCTGAACTAAAGTAATGGGACTCAGGAACCTGCTTCCTAAACCACTTTACCAGTGCTTTGTTTCCTGTTCTGGAATCACTTGAGGAACGTTTTATAACTGTTAATTACCACTTTTTATCCCAGAACAATTAAATCAGATGTCTGTGGGTGAGGCCAGGGCCTCAGGGCATTTTTAAGCTTCTTGGGTGATACAAATGTGCTGTCAATGTTAAGAGTCACCGTCCTACAATATACTGCCTCCAAGAATGCAGGAGACTGTCATCATTACTGCCTGGATGAAAAAGTCAGGTAGAGCAGACTGGAGTAGAGGTGAGGGCACCTGGAGAAGGATTGCATTAAGAATTATTCACTTATTTGAATCTCCTCTTATAATGCAACAAAAAGTATTTATTTTTTTCAATAACACAAAACTTACACACGTGTTGAAATTAAAATTCCTAATGTTTAAATATCTGCTTACAAAATTATGGCTAAGTTCCTTAAAACTGCAATTTTCTAAGCTTGTGCCCTAGCCTTGAGTTGCCTAGGAGGCGAGGCAGAATTTTTCCTAGAATATTATGTCTCACTCACTTCTGGAATCTCATGAACCTACCAACAAACACATATTTTATCTAACTCTCTGTATCATGGCAAATCCCCCCGAAAAACAAAAACAGAAACAACGAAGCTGTTTTCTGGGAGAGTGGAGTGGTCTTCATCTTCCCTCTAAATGTGTGTAGGCAGCACACAATATGTCTAATGTGCAAAGGCTATTTGTCTTCTGTGTTCCTGATTTTCACTTTTAGCACATTTTCAGAATGGGTTTCATTTAAATTATTTAAATTAGAGTTAGATTTCCAGGTCATTATCCTTTGAGCAGTCTCACTGCAGGACTGAGCATAGCCAAGACAGTTATCAAGGTCCTTGTCAAGTGTTATATCCACTGGACGTGAGAATAATTTTCGAAGACCTTTCAGGGTTTTGATCTTATTTTATTGGCCAAGTTTAACCTGCGCAGGGGCAACCTCTTGGGTGTCCGGAGACACGGTGCCCAAAAGGGCTGCAGATGAGAGTCTCGCCAAGCACTTATAGCTAAGTCCTTATATAGGGACGAGCAAGCAAGCGTTGAACAGAAGCAGGCGTGGCAGTTAGCTATTTGCTGACAGTGACCGCGCACGGGAACAGGGTGGTGTTTCAAAATTCAAAACTAAACAGATTACAATCTGCCTATCTTGCTCTAAGTAGGGCACTCACATACTGCAGGATGTCTGCTCAGCCTTTGTTTGCATGCTGTTCCTTGTTCCTGTTTTGCTGTGGTCAGGCTATGTTCTCAGTTTCCCAGATCTCAACACAAGGCTGATGACCCACACAGATTGGTTGTTTAGACAATGCTGTCTTTTTGGTTTTAGCAAGATCTCAAGGTTTTTCCAAAGCTAAAATTAGTATAGGATTTCATGCTGGTTACCTTGCTTTGATTGTTATAAATCTGGACAAACCAGTGCACATAATGGGTATAAGAGTGGGATACCTTCTTTGGGGTGTCCAAATTGCGGCCCACAGGCTGCACGCAGCCCAGGATGGCTATGAATGAGGCCCAACACAAAATTGTAAATTTATTTATAAACTTTTTTTGTTCATTAGTTTTTGTTAGTGTTTGTGTATTTAATATGTAGCCCAAGACAACTCTCCTTCCAGTGTGGCCCAAAGATGTCCAAAATTTGGATACCCTCTTATTGGTCTATAATATTCATGCTATTGTGTGTAAAATTAGTTCATTGTTGATATTTATTTCTTGTTTGTTTTGGTGAAAAACACATGCTATAAAATTGACCGCCCCTCAGAAATTTTAAGTGTACAGTGCAGTACAGTTAACAACACGCACACTGTTGCACCTTAATTCTCCAGCACTTGTGTTGTGTGGCTGAGCTCTGCACCCATTTAAACAGCAGTTCTCCAGTCCTCCCTGCCCCCAGCCCCTGAGAACAACCCATCTGCTTTCTGCATATATGAGATTTACTATTGTAGATGCCTCATCTAAACAGAATCACACAGGGTTTTTTCTTTCTGAGACTGGCTTACCTGAGTTAGCAGAATGTCCTCAAAGTCATTTCAGGTTTCAAAAGCACATGATAGAATTTCTTTCTTTTTAAAGGCTAAATCGTATTCCATTTGATGTATATACAACATTTTCTTTACCTATTTATCTATCAGTGGACTTTTATTTCCACGTATTGGCTATTGTTAATAATGCCATAATAAACATGGGAATGCAAATATCTTGAGATCCTGATTTCAATTCTTTGGATAAAGACCCAGAGTGGAATTTCTGGGTAATACAGCAGTTCTATTTTTAATTTTTTGTGGAAACTTAATATTGTTTTCAAGGTGGCTGCAACATTTTACATTTCCATCAATGATGCTGAAATGGCTCTGATTATTTTACATCCTCACCAACATGTGTTATTTTCTGTTACTTTGATTAATGGCTATCTTAATAGGTGTGAGGTGATATCTTATTGGGATTTTCATTTGTATTTTCCTGAAAGCAGTGATATTGAGTATATTTTCATATACTTGTTGAGTATTTGTAGATCTTCTTTGAGAAAATGTGTATTTAAATTCTTTATTCGCTTTTTAGCTATTGAGTTCTAAGGGTTCCCTGTATACTTGGGGCATTATCACCCTGTCAGATGTATGATTTATAAATATTTTCTCCAGTTCTATAGGTTGCCTTTTCATTTTATTGATTGTTGGCTATGGAGAAACTTTTTAGCTTGATCTAGTCCCACTTGTCTATTTTTATTTCACCTTATATATGCAGTTTATTTCTTGGCTTTTTATTCTGTTCCATTGATCTATAAAGCTGCCTTTATGCTAGTACCATATTGTTTTGATTACTACAGTGCTGAGTTATGTTTTGAAGTTAGGAAGTATGAGACCTCCAGCGTTGTACTTGGAGCCCTTTGTAGTTCCACATAAGTATTAGATTGTTTTTTTACTATTTCTGAAGAAAGTGCTAATGTGATTTTTATAGGGCTGCATTGATTCTGTAAATCATTTTGGGTAATATGAACATTTTTATAATATTAAGTTTTTCAATCCATGAACATAGGAGGTCTTTCTATTTATTGTCTAAACTTTAATTTCTTTAACAATGTTTTATAAATTTCAGTGTAGAAATCTTTCACTTTCTTGAATAACTATTTCTAAGCAATTTTATTCTTTTTGATGCCATTGTAAATAGGTTTATTTTCCTATTTTCCTTTTCAATTGTTCATTTTTTAGTGTATAGAAATGCAACCGATTTTGCATGTTGGCTTTGTATCCTGCAACTTTGCTGAATTTTTTATTAGCTCTAAAAATTCTTTTTTGAGTGTGGAGCCTTTAGGGTTCTGTACATATAAAACATTGTCATCTGCAAACAAATAAGTTTACTTCCTCCTTTCCAGTTACATTTCTTTTTATTTCTTTTTCTTGCCTAAGTGCTCTGGCTGGGACTTTCAATACTTTGTTGTATAAAAATGGTGAGAGTGAGCATCCTTGTCTTCTTCCAGATCTTAGAGTAAAAGTTTTCATTTTTTTATCATTACATATGACATTAGTTGTGAGTTTATCATGTACAGCTCTTATTATGTTGTAGTCATTTCCTGTACCACTAACTTGTTGAGTATTTTCATTGTGAAAGAATGTTGGGTTTCTTTAGATGCTTTTTCCTGCAACTATTGAGATGATCATGTTATTTTCATCCTTCATTCTGTTAATTTGGTGTAGCACATTGACTAATATTCACATGGAACCATCCTTACATCCCAGATATAAATTCCATGAGGTTATGGGGTATGATCTTCTTAATGTGCTGTTAAATTAGGTTTGTTAGTATTTGTTGAGTATTTTGGTATTTATAATAATCAGAGATAAAGGCCCACAGCAGGGCTGTCAAAACTTTTGGTGTTTCTGGGCCACACTGGAAGAAGAGTTGTCCTGGGCCACATTTTAAATGCATTGTGTCACGTAATCACACAAAAAAATCTCGTAATGTTCTAGGTAAATTTACAATTTTGTGTTGGACAGTATTCATAGGCATCCTGGGCTGCATGCAGCCTGCAGGCCATGGGTTGGATGCCCCATGAGTTTCCTTTTCTTTTTTTTCTTTTGTTTAATTTTGTAGTGCCTTGTTTGACTTTGTTATCAGGGTAACGCAGACCTCAAAATAAGTTTGGCTGTGTTTCCTGCCCCTCACCTTCAAATTTTTTCAAAGAATTTGAGACGACTGACATTAATTCTTCTTCAAATATTTGGGAGAATTTGCCACTGAAGCCATTTGGCCCAAGGTTTTTCTTTGTTAGGAAACTTTTGATTACTAATTGAATCTCTTTACTCATTATTGATCTGCTCAGATTTTCTATTTCTTCATGATTCAGTCTTGGTAAGTTGTCTGTTTCTATGAATTTATGAATTTCTTTTGGGTTATCCAATTTATCGGCTTATATTTGTTCAAAATAACTTTTATGTGTAATTTTAATTTCTGTGGCATCAGTTGTAGTATATTCTCTTTCATTGCTAATTGTATATATTTGTCTTTTTCTTTCTTAGTTTAGCTAAGGGTTTATCATTTCTGTTTATCTTTTCAAAAACAAATTTTCAAGAACTGATTTTTTAAGTTCTCTATTTCTGCTTAATCTTTATTATTTCCTTCTGTTAATATTAGCCTTTGCTCTTTTTCTAGTTTGAGGTATACAGTTAGGTCATTTTTAATATATTTTTTGTTTTTTAATGTGGCATTTACTGCTAAAAAATTCCATCTTAGTAACACTATTGCTGCATCCCATAAGCTTTGGTAAGTCGTATTTTCAAGCTGTTTGTTTCAACATATTTTCTAATTTTTCTTTTTATTTCTTCTTTGATCTATTTGTAATTCAGAGGTTTGTTGCTTCTACATATTTGTGAATTTTGGCCCTCTTTTCCAGGCTGACTTCCTTTGTGTTTCCTTAACATTTTGTAGGAACTCACTTTAATTCCTTCCTTATTTTCTTTCGTGCATTTCCTATAGTTATATTCTTTGTTGTTAGTGTGTAGCTTATATAAAATATAACAATCTATTTTAAGCTGATAATAACTCAAATTTAATCACATTAAAAAGCTTACCTTTTACTCCCCCCTCACTTTGTTATTAATTTCAAAAATTACATATTTCTACTATGTATACATTAACATATTTTTACAGTTACTTGTTCCATTTTTCCTAACTTTGGAAATTTTAGAAGATTTGTGTACCATCGTTAAAGTATCATACTTTTCTTGATTGGTAGTTTTTTCTTTTAGTACTTCGAATTTTGAATGTTATCCCACTTCCGTCTGGGAGAAATGTGCTGACAGTATCATGTAACTCTGCCACCTGAGGAGTGACTTTTCCCCTCCCCTCTAATGCCTGCGTGTGGTACTACAGTTTCTTTGCACTTGTGGCTTCCTAATTCTCTTTTGTTCTTAGCTTGCCTCAGGCTTCTAGAATATACTGGATACCATCAGCAATCGTAAGCAAGCAACACAGAAACCATTCCTTAGGCATTCCCCTGGAAAGTTAGAGTATTTATCATGTACCGCTTACTGTGTGCCAGACACTCTTAGATCTTCACACAGAGGAGCTCATTAAATTCTCAAAAAAATATTTTAGGGAGGTATTTAACCCCTATTTTACAATTGAGGTACTAAGGACTAGAGTGATTAAATAATTTACTTAAAGCTTGCATAATCAGTACGAAGCAGAATTTGCATTCAAACCCAGGCAATCTAGCTCCAGAGTCTATACACAGTATTATTGCAGTGTATTTCTTGTATATCTTGTTCCTCTAAAATAGAGAAAAAACACAGCAATTTATACATTATTTTGATATAAAAATTACAAGGACAATTTTATTTTTTTTCTGGAGCATCAAGTTTATTACAAAATTTGGGAGAATCAGATACTTTTCTAAGAACCCCCATAAACATGGGAGCAAAGGAAAGCAGGAGAGGGGAGAAGGACCCCAGGAAAAACAGTGTCTGGAGTTTCATTGAGATGGGATCTGAGTGGTGGACACACAGTGAGGGCGACCTCTCTTCTTGACCCTCAGGGGACTCCAGGCCATTCTCTGAGCTCAGCAGATATTTCGGATAAGATGCTTTAGAAGGCCACAGAGGTGCATGATACCTTCATTAAATCTCATACAGAGAATGCTGCGGCAGTTTACATACCTCTGTGGTCTGCTGGACCAAGTCCTCTCGCCCAGAGGTCCTTGTACACACAGCATATGTTCCTGGCACTGCTCTCACCTGCCGCTGTTTGCGTCCAGTTTCTGGCTCATCTCCCAAACCACATGCCCAGCCTCCCTGGCACTCAGTACCTTCAGGTTCAGCATTTAAAATGTAGGGAGTGTGACTTGATCTCTCCATTACGTTTGACTGTGATCCTGCTTTGGCTGTCCACAATTTTAAAAATTATATTGGCTTGATTCTTGTCCTTTTAAGATGCTGCTTTTAGTGGATGGCCTATAGTGTATACATTTTAAGAAAAACCTGAAGACCTCACTAGGCACCCTCTGTGGACCCTGGCTGGGCCCAGAGGGGGAGGCTGCAGTCTCACTATCAGGCTGCCCAGCTTGGAGACAGTTTTCACTGGGGGTTCCCTCTGGTGCTCTCCCACCACTGCTGGTGCTGCTGCTGCTGTAGGGAGTAGGGGAACCCCAGGGCCACACTGGAGGGCTGGGCTGCGGGTTGCAGTCCTGGACTCTGGGCCAGATGGGGGGATGGTGGTCCTTGACTTCGGGCTGGCTGAGGGAATGGTCATCCTCACTTCTGTGCTGGGTGGAGGACTGGCAGATTGGTTTCTGCCCTGATGCCTGAACCTCTCGGGTTGTGAAAACACTGTTGTTGGAGTCAGTGGAGGGGCAGGGCTTTACCCTGATGGTGGTATGTAAAGCGAGGTGGGTGCCCATAATATTGTTGTATTTTCTTTTGGTTACTGACTTCTGTATCTTGTGCTGTGAAAACACAAGGTTCTATTTCTGTAACCTGGGGGCCATGTCATCCCAGGGCGGCTCACAAACAACTTCAGTTCCTCCTGCTGGCCAAAACTGAGTCATGGATCTTTTGTTATATATTCCAGGGTTTTCTTTGGCTGGAGTCAAGGACCATTAATTTTTGTTAACAGTTTTTGACATTCTAGAGTCATAGTGTATGGTACATGGAAGTGCCCATTCAATACATGTTGCTTCAGCTTCCCCAAAGTTCTTCCCATGAAGAGCAGTTTTCCTGTCACCACACTGCAGAGAATTACCCCCAGGCCCCAGACATCAACCTTGGAGCTGTCATAGGGTTGGAGCTACAAGATCTCTGGAGCCATATAGGAGACAGTACCACAGAAAGTGTGCAGTTTATGGTATGAAAATTCTGTATTGGAGGAAGTCAATGTCTGCTAGATGTTTGGCTCCCTCTGGCTTCAGGTCCTGGGGGACGATTATCCCCTGGTGGCAGTACTGTACTGCTGATATCAGTTGCTGGAACGTGGCTCGGGCTTCTTCCTTGGTCCTATGGCCCAGTTCTTGAGATGGTCAAATAAGTGTCTCTGCTCCCATATTCCATGAAGAGAAAATATCGATCCTGGGTGGAAATCACTTAAAATAATGTGGCGATATTGGGGTGACTTAAGCTCTTAAAACAATGAACTTCTTGGAAAACTTCAGAGAAGGCCTGCCACTTATAATCTACACAGCCAATCACTGTGTGAGTCCAAATGTACCAGGCCAGCCTCACCTTGGCAAAAGATCCCTTGCCAAAGGTGTTCAGATGTATGTAATTGCCAGTATGGTACTCCTTGTTGGCAGAGATGGCTGCAAAGTCATTAGTCATGGTGACTGCAAAATAAAAATGGAAAAGCTTAAAATTGAAAAAATTAAAATAAGTAAAAACAAACAAAAAAGAAAATAAAAATCTGAAACAAACAAAATATAAATAAAAATACAAATAGGAAAAACAAAAAATTTAAAATTAAGAATAAAAGTAAAAAAAAAAAAAAGAAAAACAAATGAGAGAACAAGCAAACTAGTCCAAATGCAATGGTTAACCACAAATCAGCTTCCTAGGCTATAATGGACAAAAACCTCAGCCCAGCCAGGAGCTTATACACCAGTGGTTTATAATTCCAACACCACAGTGCCTTATGAGGTCAGAGCAAGGAATGGACCAGTCCCAGCTGGGTGTAAACTACAGTGTTTTTTTCTCACTTTTGATCTCATGACTGTTTCACACTGGAGATAAAAAGTAAAAGGATCCCACAAGAGGTTTTCTATTTTATGTAGGACATTAAAGACTGATATTTACTTTATTAGAAATGAAAATCTGTAAGATGCAAAAAAAATGAAAATGAAAAATCTGACTTATTCTCACATTCCAGATCTCAGTTCAAATATCACCTGCTTAGACGGGGCTTCCTTGATTCATCCATTCCTACCTGTCACACCCACCCCAACACATTTATCATCAGTTATATAATAAATTGGTTATATAATATGAATTGATCACCTGATGGGCTGCATTTGTTCTTGGTAAAGCACATAAAATTCCTCTTTATACCTCTAACATAAATTCAGAAACTTTAAGGAAAGTAAGGTGTTTGGACCAAATTCCAACAAGGAATAAGTTCAATATCATTTATATTTTTCACATTAATTAGTTATAACTGAAGACATAATTCATTGTGATGATAACAAATAGTTCACCTTCAAAAGAAAAAAAGAAAACTCTTTTGAATGCTGGGGCTCTCTGGTTTTGCATTGATGGCTCTACCCTGGCACCACAGGTCACTTAATAAAGAAAATTTGAATCACTGAAGAAGCGACGCTAAAACACGTCATTTTCTAACCACTGTGTTGTGCGTCTGAAAACAACACAGAATGATATTGGATGTCAATTGTTATTGAAAAATGAAAAACCCCAGAAAATAAGGGAAGTGACTATATGTAACATATAAAAATTGATATTTTTATAGCAGAAAGGGGGTGATTTTATGTGATACATATATATATATATATATAGTGTAGTTCAGTTTCAAAACTGACAAATACTAATTCAAGAAGAAAATATTTAGTAATTTTTGGAGGTTGTAGTCAAAATGAATAACAAATTTTGTTGAGAAGACAGTGTGGGCTCAATGAAAGAATATATAAATAGATCTACGGAACAGAATAGAGAGCCCAGAAAGAGGCCCACATAAATACACTCAGCTGACATTTGGCAAAGGGACAAAGGCAATGTAATGGAGGAAAGATGGTCTTTTAAGCAAATGGTTTTGCAACAAGTGGACATCCACGTGCCCCGCCCCCGAAGTCTGTATACAGACTTTATACTCTTTACAAAATTAATTCAAAATGGATTTAAGACTGAATGTAGAACACAAACAATAAGACTCATAGAAAATAAAATAAAGAAAACCCAGCTGATGTTGGGCATGGCAATTACTTTTTATATACAAATTCAAAGGTGCAAACTATAAAAGAAATAGTTGGTCAACTGGATTTTATTAAAATTGAAAGCTGCTCTGTGAAAGACAATGCCAAGAGAATGAGAGGACAAGCCACAGTTTGAGACAAAGTCTTCGCAAAAGACACATCTGATAAAGGATTATTATCACACATACACCTATACATTTAAAACTCAAATAAAGAACACAAACAACTTGATTAAAAACTAACCAAAAACCACCTAAATAGATGTGTCTCCAAGGAGGACATACGGATGTTCAATAGACATATGAAAAGATGCTCAATGTCAGTTATCATCAGAGAAATGCAAATTAAAACCACAATGAGATACCATCTCGCACCTGTCAGAATGGCTATCATCAATAAATCGGTAAACCACAAGTACTTGTGGATGTCAATGTGGGGGAAGGGGAACACTTTTGCACTGATGGTGGAAATGCAGACTGGTGCAGCCACTGTGGGTACCTCAAACAATTAAGAATGGATATGCCTTTTGATCCAGCATTCCTTCTTCTGGGAATGTATCTGAAGAAACAAAAAACACCAATTCAAAAGAACATAAGCACCCCTATGTTCATTGCAGCATTATTCATAATCATCAAGATATGGAAGCAGATAAAGTGTCCATCAATAGATAAGTGGATAAACCAACTATTGGACATTTATACAACAATACTACTCGGCTGTAAAAAGGAAAAAAAATTAACCAGTTGTGACAGTATGGATGGCCCTGGAGAACATTATGCTAAGTGAAATAAGCCAGTCAGAGAAAGACAAATACCATGTGATTTCACTCATATGTGGAATCTAATGAAAAAACTGAACTAACAAGCAAAGCAGAGACAGGCTCATGGATGGAGAACAGATGACAGCTACTGCTGGCGGTGGTTACGGTATAGAGGGCTTGGGCAAAGAGAAAAAGGACTCATGGGTATGGAAAACAATGTGGTGATTACAGGGGAACGGGGTAGAAGGGGACTGTATGGTAATAGGAAAATATGCAATAAAGATTAAATTAAATAAAATGCAGGTGGCAAACACAAGGCCTGTGGGCCAAATCTGGCCTTTCACCTTGTTTTATCCAGCCTGGCACATTGTTTCCACCTGGCAGCAGTGCCAAGCTCCTTGCCCCAAACTAAGGAGTGGTTACATTTACACAGTCCTAAATTACATTTGGCTGTTTGAAGGGAACTGCGAGGCTGATGTGGCCCCCAGTCAAAATGAGTTTGACATCCCTGAAATAAAAAAAGGTACAGGTAGGCAGTTGTAGAATAGTCATGGGGATGTAAAATACAGTGTAGGAAATGGAGCAGCCTAAGAACTTATATGTATGATCCATGAACATGAACATGGTGTTGGGATTGACTGAGGGAGTGGGGAGAGCTGGGTGGAGAGGGGCAAAGGGGAAAAATTGAGATACCTGTAATAGCATAATAAATAAAATATAATTTTTGGTGATTGCTGGGGGAGGAAGTATGAGAAGATTAAATGGTAATGAAAAAATATAATGCAGATTAAATTAAAAAATAACCCCAGATCTCAACAGATACTGAAAAAAGAAGATATATAGATGGTGAAAGCATATGAATGATGTTCCACATCACAGATCATTAAAAAATGCAAATTAAAACAATAGGACACCATTACCCATTTATTAAAATGGCCAAAATCCAGAACAGTGATGATACCAATGGCTGGTGAGGATGCGGAACAAGAACTCTCATTTATTGCTTTGGGAATACAAAGTGTTATAGCCAATTTGGAAGACAGTTTGTCAGTTGTGGACTGCTCTGCCTGGTTTCAGGAACTGTAACTCAACCCCCTGTGGCTAAGGGTGAGGGATGACCTCTGGAATGCCAGCCGCAGGAGACAAAGCCTGTCTCTGGTAGCAAATACTGCCTCAGTTTCCTTTCCCTGCCCCCAGAGCTTGGTCAGAAGTCAATGACGGGTAAGACCCCTCACGGCGGGGGGCAACCTAAGCCAGACTCGATCACATGGGAGGCCTTCATGGAAGGACTGGTGGGGGGGGGCGGAGAGCTGCAACAAAGAGGGAGCAATGGACCCCCCCTCCCCCTCCAGCTTTGACAAAGCCTGAGTCCCCATGTTCTCTGGGAGAAGCACTTTCTGGCTCTAATCCTCTTAAGCCTGAATAGCTGATGGGCAGGGGGTACAGCTCCTTGCCTTGCTAGAGTATGTTCTGGGGAACAGTCTGGCATCACAAAGACTTCCTGATAAACCTGTGAAATCTGCTCTGCTAAGGGTGTTTTCATTAATATGTTAAGGGTCCTAGAGGAAATGAGTATGTCTGCCAAGTTTCTGCAACCCCCTTTCCTGACAGACACTGACTCATACTAAGCCCTCAGATTTCTTTGAAATGTTATCTACTGTTTGATCCTTGCCACCCTATATTCCTGCGTATTACAACCCAATAAAAGCCCCTGGAGGAAGGGGCTCAATGCCTTTTTCCCCTGAGAAACTGGCCACCTCTCCTCCTCTCCCTAAGCAGATCACGTCATATCTCAGTCATGTTTACTCTCATCCGTGGCACATGGGGGGACTTGCTAGGAAAGTCACCCCCACAGTCAGTTTCTTTAAAAAGTAAATACACTCCTATCATGTGACCAGGAATTATGCTCTCGGTATCTGTCCCAAAGAGTTGAAAACATATGTCTGCACACACAAAAAATGGGCACACACATATTTATACTCGCTGTATTCACAATTGTCAAAATTAGAAGCAACTGAGATATCCTTCAGTAGGTGAATGGATAAATGGACAGTGGAATATTCAGTAATAAAAGAAATGAACTATCAAGCCATGAAATACATAAAGGAAACTTAAACGCAAATTACTAAATGAAAGCAGCCAGTGTGGAAAAGCTACGTATGATTCCAACTATAAGACATTCTGGAAAAGACAAAGCTATGGAGACAGTAAAAATAAGGAGGGTTTGGCAGTGAGCAGGAGTGATGAACAGGAAGAGTATAAGAGATGTTTTGGGGCAGTGAAAATACTCTGTATGATACCTTAATAATGGATACATGTCCTTATACTATACATCTGTACAAACCACAGAATAGCCATGGCCAACAACACACCCTGGTGGAAAGGAGGTACTTGGGTACTTGGGGTGGTTACGGTGTGTCAATGTAAGTGCACCAATTGTAACACGTGTATTCCTCTGGTAGGAGATGTCAATAATGGGGGGGGGCTCTGCATGGATATGGGGGATGTATGAGAAATCTCTGTACCTTTCCTTCAGTTTTACCTGAACTTCAAACTGCTCTAAGAAGTGAAGTCTTAATAGAAAAATAATAGTATAGAAAAAATAAATAGAAGCGCCTCCCTCCAAAATAAAAAAAGAAGTGGTATTAATGTGAAGTTTCTAACAAAGGAGAGGAGATCAAGACGGCAGGTGGAAAGGAAGCTGAGAAGCCTTTCCCTGTGGAATTCGAAGGCCATCTGCGACTGCTATCCCACTTTTTAACACAAATTTCTCCGTGACCTTTTAAAGACAAAAATAGTTCTTTTTCATTCTTTCTCCCTTTCTTCTTTTGTCTCACTTTTAAGTGCAGCTGCCTTTGTGTATTTTTTAAATCTACAAAGCAATCACCTCTGCACGGTCGCCCGCAGCAAACGCTGCAGAGTGGGCCGAGGGAGATGTAAGGACGGGCGTGTTTTCCCCAAAGACCGCGGGTGTGTACTGCGGAAGCAGCTACCAAATTGGCTACATTCGGCGTCAGGTTACAAAAGAATGTGAAAAAACTTTGGTCTAAAAATAAAAATTATTTTGAAATCCCTGAGCATTTTGAGAACAAAATGAGAAAAACTGATACTGTAATTTCTACTTTAAGTGTATATGCTTTTCAATATTGTGTTATATTCATTTAAGATTTTTATACCTTAGAAGTATTATGTTTTATCATCTCCTCTTCTAATCATTTTCTGTTTTTATGTTTCCTTTTTACATTTCACTTTGTTGAATCCTGAGAATGTAGAACTGAGTGAAAGGCGGCCAAACTGGATTGTGTAATATAAAATGTTTTAGCATTTTGACATGTGAAAATTTTTCAAGGAGAAATTGCAGTTTCATATGAAAATGCAGTTCAGTTAAAATGGTAATAAAATCAAATAACATAATTTTAGTAGTTTTAGATTACACATTACAGCGCTTTAGGAATAGAACTGAACATCTTTTAAAATGTTTTATTTTAACAAATGTATCTGAACAAGGTGGTCCCAATTTTTTTAAAAAAAGGGAAAATTGGTCTTTGTCAATTTGGATACATATACAACTGTGATGAAAGCTTTTGGCCATTGATTAGCATTAAAATATTATGATTTTTTTTGCTTCTGGATTATATCTAGTAGAAGCTTGAAAATCACTTTTTCAACCTGCATAGTTAGAAAATAAACTTGAGTCACTGCAAATGCAAAAAAAAAAAAAAAAAAGAAAAAGAAAAAGAAGAAAGGGTAGTTAAGTGGCAGAACTTTCTGAGGAAAACATAAGGGTTTAAAGGATATTCACTAATATATTAATGTTTATTTCTTAGCAATAGAATTAATGATGGTTTTAATTTCCATTTTTCTACTTTTCATTATTTTCATATTTTTTTGCACAGAGAAATTCACTGCTTTTTCAATAGATACACAAACACATACACGGAAAACATAATGCCCCCTCCACATACTATAATCATGGAAGTGGAGAATCTTGTCACCTAGGCTACCACTGCTGAACTTGAATCCCCAAAGGAGTCATTACTTCATTCAACAAATACATACTCAGCACCTATAATGTGCTAGGCATGGCTCTAAATGCTGGATATACAGCAGTGAACAAAACAGACAAAATCCCTAATCTCATTGATGCAGCATTTAAATGTTGGCTGGCAGAAAATCAATAATATAGGTTACAATAAGTGGTAAAATAAAGCCAGGAGAGTGAAAGTAAGGCAGAAAGGGAAGATGGAGTGAAGAGTGGGTAGAACAGGATGATTCTAGATGTGGTGGTCGAGAAGGCCTCTGGTGGAGACCTGTGTGCGTGGAGAGAACAGTGCAGCGCTTCATGTGTGAGTGTCCATGTACACATGTGTGCAGGATGATGGTGTGGGTGAATTAGACTGAGCAGAAAGGATTTGTGGAAAAAGATGGCTCAGAGAAGTGGTCAGGGTCCGGATTCCACAGTGGTGTGGACAGGCACTTCCAAGTTCTGAGAACAGGTGGAAAGAGTGCTTTGTGGGAAATGGGCATTCTGTCTCGGTGCCAAGTAGATGCAGGTAACACTGGGGGCTCCTACGGAAGCAAGTGATGGCAGCGGCCTGTGGAGTCAGCGGACGTGGAGGGAGTGGGAAGTGGTGAGATTGGGGATAACTGATTTTAGCAAAGAACACTCTTGGTTTGAGGATCCATGAGGACCTCCTTAGTTTAAAACACTTTAAGTTTTAGTTTGCTATTCTAATTTTCCAAGGCTCCTTGGTCTCTCTGGGTTATCATTTAACAGTGCAGAGTGCCTGACGGGTCAAGGTCTAGTTGATGTGCACCTGTAAATGGAGTTGGGGCACTCTCGTTTGGAGGTATGTTTTAAAGATGCAGATAGATGGATAAGTAGATACACATGGTTACAGTTATAATGGCAACATTGCTATATGGAAAATTTTAACCTATACAAGCACATAACATTTAAACATATGTACATGTATATCATACACACATGTGTATACATGTGATATACATAGATATGTGTGTACATA
Organism: Artibeus jamaicensis; assembly: GCF_021234435.1. Lineage (NCBI taxonomy): Eukaryota > Metazoa > Chordata > Mammalia > Chiroptera > Phyllostomidae > Artibeus > Artibeus jamaicensis. The sequence goes on along the minus strand of NW_026522046.1, from coordinate 23,147,371 downwards.
CACACATATGTATATGTGTACATATGTATGCATACTTACACATGTGTATATATACTTCAAAAATATCCACATTGCAATATTGTCATTATGAATATAGTTATCTATATTTCTTTTGTTTTCCAGAAGAATATGACAGAAAACTCAGAACATTTATATAATTGTATACATGTATATAAAAATATATAATAATGTATCAATATGTCTGTATATACAAATATAATATATAAATAATATGTAAATATATATTATTTTATCTCTCTTTAAATAATTCTTTTTTCCATGTGATGACTTTGCATACTTGCCAATAAGATAAAGATTACCAGCAAAAATGGTCTAAGATAAATGCCAAGGCAGAGTTGAATTATTTACTTCCTAGTCTAGAAATTAGTTTTAGTGTCATAACATTATTATATTATAGAGGTTTGTCTATCACTTAAGACAAATTAATGATTAATAAAATGTAATTATCACATCTTATGGACAGATATTTACTTATATCAGTATTGAATCATTTAAATGTATTGGGTTTTTGAGGTAGGGTCAAAATTTTAAGTTTTCTTGTTGGAAATTTAGAGGACGGCATCTAATTACTCATGTCCATTTGCTTTTAAAAGTATGAGGCTTTCAGTAAATACAGGTTAATCATAAGGTAGACTAAATCAATTTTGAAGGTCAGCTGTAATAATCTCTTTCCCAAGGAAGATATAAAACATTTATCACTTTCCTCCCCACCAATATTCTTAAGGTTAGTGCTATTCTGAGTGCACATTATTATGATGAAAGACATCACTCTCCTTCCATTTCGGGAGAAGGTACTTCAGGGACTGTTTACAAGCAGAAATTAAGGTGACTCACATGCTCATTTGCGTTTTCCTCAAGAGAAAAATCACCCAGAGTTTGGGTAGCTTTATTTAGTGCCGACATTTTGCCTCCCATGATGATTACCATAGGAAATGGTGTATGTAATGTATATTCAAATCGTTCATATGTATGGTTCGGAATTTGAGGCTGCTAATCTGGAATGCAAATCAAAGTGAATGATTTGGCATTTGAAAGTTTCTTTGCATAAAAGTAAAACAGAGTGACAGCTCTGTAAAATTAGTGCCACTTTTTCATTATAAAAATGGCATGAATATACATTTCAGAATTTATTGTTATTATCTTAGTATTTATGCTAATTAATATGTACAAATGAAATGGAGTTTTAAAATTTTTAAATGACACCCATGATTAGTTTCAGGAGAATAGAGTTTTGTTATAATATAGCCAATTTTTAGCCAGGATAAAAAAGGAAAAGGCAAGACATTTATCAGAAAATAAGTCTCACTGTGAATAAGAAATTATTCTCTCTCAAATGAGGTGTCTGTCACCACCTTCTGCTCCCGCTCCTTTTTTTAGGGGGGGTTCCTCTGTAGTGGCCCACGATGAATGACTGCAGTGTGGCTTTGTGGTCTCACTCCTCTTCACTTCATGTGGCCCAAACAACTCCTTAAGATTCAGTCTGATGAACTCATTTAGCATTTTTCCAAACAGACTATACTAGCTACATATTCAGTCAAATATCAATTAGCAAAACATTTTGTAAAACACTGTGCTTAGCTATTTGACAGGCCGCATCAGCACTTCTCTGCTTGCTTGCCTTCCTTTGTGGATATTTTCTCTGTTAATTTTCAACATTTGAGGGACTTTCTAGTGATTAAATGTTATTCGATATCAAGGGGGAAATAACATCACTTTGCCATTGTAATCATTGGCATTTTCCTGGATTGTCTAGCCCTAGGTTTGAGAATTACTATACTGATTTCATACTTTTGTTTTTCTGCAACGTGCTAACTGAGAACGTGAGAAGTTTGTGTCTATATTCATGAATTTTTTCTGCTCACTTTGCATTCCCTGTTAGCTGCGATAAACTGTGAACACTTCTCAAACCTAAACTTATAAATATGTTTCTCCACTTTTCCCAAAGGGTTATGTTCCCCTGTATTCTCTAGGGTAAATTGTCAGCCTCTAATAATGGGTAATCTCTGATTCATATTGTTTTCTTAGCTTAACTAAAGAGAAAGCAAAAATAGATAATGTGTTTTTTTCAGGTGCAAAAGAATAAACCACAATGTGGAAGTATTTTAGCAGGCTCATGGCACAAAAAAATCACATTTCTTTTTTTGTATTTTATTTTATTCTTAACTTTATTTTTCTTATTGACACTATTATGGATGTCCTCCTTTCCCCCACATTTTCCCTCCTTCTTCTATCCCCCATGCTCATCCCTCTGGCCGTCACTACAGTGTTGTCTGTGTCTATGGATTATTCATATGTAATCTTTGGTTAATTTCCTCCTTCTTTCATCAGTCCACCCACCGCAAACCCCTGTGACAGTTGTCAGTCTGTTCCAGGTATCCATGGCTCTGTTTTTATTTTGTTCATTATTTTATTTTGTTTACTAGATTTCATGTGTAAGTGAGATCATATGGTTTTTGTCTCTGACTAGCTTGTATTGCTCAGCAGTAAAAGACCACATTTCAACCATTGCTCTGGAGATGGACAAATATTTTACACTATTAACCAAAGGATGAAGTGTTTTATATGCATATTCATCATTTTATATTACATAGTGGCAAAAAGCCCACCAGAAAACACTAGGTAATTCCTGATCTTGATACTCCAATACCTGGCTCAGTGATGTAAAATAATTTATTGATACGTAGGTGTTAAAGGAATGTCTGCATGAAAAGATGAATGCATTAATTTAGAATTCTATTAAAATGACTCAAGTCATAGAGTCCAGCTTCACATATAAATTCACCAATTATAATGCATCTTATGAAAACACTGTTTCTTTTCCAGGGAAGTTTCTTTTAGTCAGTTCATTTATACTTACACAGAGTAGTGGCATCAGTTTTCCAAATATGAGTTTCTTCTTCCCATAAAGCATATGTGATATTGATGAATTAAACACGGATCAATAGGAGTGAAGTCAATTTAGTTTCTCAATAGATATCATTACTTGAGTCAATTCTAAGAACATTTGCTCTGGCAATATATAAATGTAATTTACAAAATCCAAACATTGAATTTAAATTGTGTCTGAATTATCTGCCTCCATTTGTGTAGATAATTCAGAGTTGGTATTTTATATTCATGATTATGGTTTGAGCACATAAATGAAATTATTTTTAAATGCTACCATTGCTACTGGAAACTGAATCGTATGCTACATTTTATTTTGCCCACTGTGATGGACAAATTTTAATTCTCTCACTGATTCACAAGTCATTATGTACTCGCAGTTTTCTATGTTGTCAGGCAGTCTCAAAAATCATCTGAGAAGAACCAAGCACAACATAAAGAAATTATAAGCTCATGGGGGTTTGATGCAGGTTTTCCTTATTATGTGATGCAATTTCTTCAACTAGGGTTGTATATATTTTAAACAACTTTCTATTATCTTGTTTGTGGAAATGAATGTTGCGGATCAATCTATGAGGTTATAAATGTACCTCATAGATGTATCAGTTAATTGATGAACTAAAGCTTTGATTGGATTCACTGTGTGATGGATGGCTTAGGCATAGATGATAAGTCACCATTTCCAAAAGCAGAGTATCTGTGCAACCGTTTTATACAATTCAAATATGTCCAATAACTTCATAGTTCTTTTTTCTGTTATAAATACAGGATAATGAAATAATGGGCTCTTTGTACATTGATGTTGATGAGAATAAATAGGTTGTGCTTTTGTCCTTTAGAAGCTGCATTTGTTTCAAATTAAAAGAAAAAGAGAGGAAGAGCATGAGGGGCGAGGCCTGCCTAGAGATTGGAGTTCTGTCGGTAATGCCTGTGTGGTCGGGAGAAAGTCATGGCCTCTCCTTGGGGTCATTTATGAAATAAGGACATTCAACTAAATTTTTAAAGGCATTATGGACATATTATGAAGTAAATAAACATTATAATATTTTATTACATGACATATTCTTTAAAATACTTAAAAAATGATCTTAACGTGGGGACTTAAGTAAGAAATCTGGAACAGGTGTCTGCATGTATATAAAGAATTTTACTGCAAGTTAATGCTGTAGTTTACAACAACCATACCACTTTTGTATAAATGGAAGCATAAACCATACTGATATTTAAAGTTCAGATAATAAGAAGTAAAGTAACTAAACTGAACTGGAGATAACATAGCATTGCATGATCTAAAACGTTCAGATTATTTTTTATTGCATGCCCATATTTTATATGTGCTAAGCTGTGTTTCTAAATTCTTATAAGTATTATTTTTCATGATAACTCTGTAAGTTAAATATTAGTGTCCGCACAGTGCAGATGAAGTAACTGTATCTTGCAGAAGTGGAGTAACTTGCATGGAATCACTCCGCTAGAATGGAGGAATTGCACTGAAGCCCAAGCGTTGAGTTCCAGGCTCCATACTCTGAGCTGCTCACTATGGCTGCCTTGTTTGCTCAAGGAGACAGCAATTGAACAAATTAGCCATGTGAATCTTCTGCTTTGTTTAGAAGAAATTAAACCAATGATCTTTAAGGTCTCTTTCCCTATCTCTTCCCTCTTGCTTGTTACATTTCTAGGGAAAAATGTTAGTGAAAAGTACACCCTGAATTGTTGATCAGACAGCACTGCAAACAAACCAAGATCAAGACTGGGTCATCACCCCTGGCTGGTGTGGCTCAGAGGATTGAACACCGGCCTGTGAACCAAAGGGTTGTGGGTTTGATTCCCAGTCAGGGCACGTGCCTGGGTTGTGAGAGGCAACCATACATTGGTGTTTCTTTCTCTCTCTCTCACTCTCCCTTCCATTCTGTCTAAAAGTAAAAAATAAAATCTTAAAAAAGAGTGCCTTATTAGATTTCTTTTATTTTCAGTGTGTAAAGTAAAAGGTTATTCCTGAAAAACATTTTTTCACTTCCCAATGTTTTATATTTAGATGTGATTAAAATGTCTTCTTAAGATCCTACTTGACTTCTTTAGTTCTGTCTTACTAGGAAAGACAGGTCTAAGTGCAGCTGAAATCCTATCCAAATAAATTAACTACACTTCTTTTGTTTTAATGTCTCGAACTACGGGATTATGTGCTACCTTTAGATGGACCATGTGTGAAGCAGAGTTAGAGCATGTCTCTTGTAAATCACTAAATCCAGCCCATTAGCCATTTTAGATTTGTGTTTGTCTTATCTGCACAGTTCATTGATGTGAATTTACACTACAGACAGATCAACAGTCTAAATCATTATCATCTTAGTGGAATTCAGGAAGATAGTTTTGACCTAAGTTTAGTAAATTTGAGAGCACCTGGAGGGTTTATTAATACAGATTTTTGTAGCCCAGTTTTGTACACTGAGGCTCCATAATTTGCATTTCTAGTAAGATCTCGGGTAGTGTTGGTGTTACCTGTCTGTGTGTGGGTATTGAATACCACTTGTCATACAGCTTCCAAAAATTGTTATGATGATGGCAATTTCTCTTTAGGGTGATTCAATAACACAGATCCTTCACTGTAATCTTTATGTTGTGTCCTAGAGATTCTTGGCATTTTTTCACAGGTGTCTGTTCTCTATGCTCTTTAGTATTCTTCCTTGGAATGGAATTTTTCTGTGATTTTGTTTTTGCATATCTTTAATCAGCTCTCAAATAGGCTCTGGATTATCACATAGAGGATTTGGCTCCTCATGAGTACACAGAGTACTGCAGAATAAATACTAAAATGCAGGCTGCTAATATTTACTTGCACTAAGAAAATCAGGGGTTTTGTGCTAAAAGGCATTCCATTCCTTGTTTGATATGTTAGCATAGCATGTGGCCTCCTCCTTGGTACATAGTAGGTACTTAGGAACCACTGTTGTTGAATGAGAGGTGGAATGACTGAACAGTCTTAAGCATAATGATTAAACTGCTTTGTTTTTAGTTCTCTCTTATGCTGATGGGGCAGATAAGAAAGCCTTTCTCATCTGCTAATACAGATTTTGTGCTCTTGTTTGGTTAAAGGGATCATATTGATTTGGTGAAGCTGAATAAAACCTAGGGGGCTCCATCTGGTCAGGGATTATATTTATGATATATGCTCAGGAGGAAATTATGTTTAACAAAGTATTAAAATGCCTTTCTCTATTATTCTAGTCCTGCCAAAGAATTTGAATTAAACCATTTTTCACATTGCATTTTAAGAATGCATTGTACTCTTATTCTGTGTTTCTTTTGAACTTTCTGCAGATGTATTATAAGCATGATTTTGCTTTTCCTTACAACACTATTCAGAGTTTTGTGACCAATAGTGTTATCCTCTTTGTACAGGCCTGTGGAAGTGCACTGACTTTCTTCTGGTCATGGAGAAGTAGGGGGAGCCAGCAATAAAAGAAGCACAAGCCTACTTTTTTTTTAGAGTGAGCACTACAGCCCCTAAGAAGTCCTAACTCTGTTCTTCACACAGAATCTCCCCTATCCACAAGTATGACCTGTAGGGAATGAAGTTTCTTGAAAGATTTCTGCATGGAATATAGTAGGTCCAATTGTGGTCAAGTAAAAAATCTCTCTCTCCTCGTGCTCTCCATGTGTGATTTCATAAAACTTTTAAAAGACCCTCTTTTTTAGTGAAAAAAGACAGATTCCTGTAATTTCCAAAACACAGAGAAGTTGCTCAAAAGTTTCTAAGATTTTTGTTTAAAAATTTGCGTGTACCCTAGGGTCACACGCAACATCCCATTTCTTTCACAATGTGCCCTGAGTGTTGTTGAGAGGCAGTCTGCTATGGGCTGCTCAGGCTCCCCCTGCCTTGTTTAGCTGGCCAGAACCGCCAGACCTTGCCCATTCTTTCACCCTGCCCACGTATCTGGACTGTCCTGGAGCTGGCACTTCCCAAAAGTGAGATAATACATCACAGAAACACATCATGTTGCCCTGAATCATGCTCTGTCTCTCTATGGACAAAAAACAGGCTTGTTTGCTTCTTGTTAGGAGTGGAAGATTTCTAAAGCTTGGGAGTTCCTTAGCCACAGGGCAACTGTCTGCTTGCAGAGCCATCCATCTGAGTGCTTCGTGTTGCCCCATGGAATTTGGAGCCAGGGGAACCACTAAAATTGTGTTGATATGTCTGCTGCTATTTCTGTTGTGATTAACCAATTCCTTTGATCTGGAAGTTGCATGGAACTCACTCACCTGTGTGTGTTCCAGTGGGAATTCTAACACTTCTTGCTCTCCTTCACACTGTAAAACATTTAAGTAGGGCAAAAATCTCCACTACTTTGTTTTTTTCCCCAGTAGATACTTCCAAAACTTTAGGGTATATTATGAAGAAAGTTTTATTTTAGTCACATCATAGTTCTCAATGAATTTAAGAAGGCTATAGAAGGATCCAATCAACATAAATGAAAGTGTCAGAAGTGCACCAGATTAGGCTTAGGAACCAGGAAGACATACTTTCTTCCTCTCTCGACATTCTTATTTGGTGCCCCATGGCAGTAATAGCAGGGTTTCTGTGTCTGAGGCAGTTGTCCCAAATGCAAATGTGTCTGCTGCTCATGGCACCGAAGGTAACTCAGAGTTGGGCTCAGGGGGTATGGGACAAACTAGCAACAGCATTGGCTACAGTAAGTCATAACTGCTAAGATATTGCTCTTTTGTTGTTGTGAGCGATCTAAGAACAAGAGCTCAATGATATTTATCCGTGTTCCTCTGTGACACCAGTTGTAATACCTTCACCCGAGAGGTGTTTATTGAAGGCATGTCAAAGAAATGAAATCAAAGGCCTTATTGGAAAAGACTGTATGTTATAGTCTAAAGCCAGTGTGCTTGGCTTCAGATCTCAGCTCTGCTCCCTGTTAGCTGTATACTTGTTAGTGTCTTCAATCTTTGCCTCAGTGTTCTTAGCTATGAAAATGAAATGAGAATAGTACCTACCTCACAGAGGTGTGAAACTTTGCACTCAGTAAATAGTTGACAGCTGTCTGGCAGTTATTATTGGCATGAAAGTATTAGAACTCCACAGGACTCCATTTCTAAAACATTAAAAAAAAACAAATCTACCCTTGCTGATTTAGTTGTAAATAATTTATGGTAATCATTGGTTCAAATGGAGATTTACATTATAGTAACCATATTTGGCCTTAAATTGAAATCTATTACCTTATATGTAATTACTTTAAATGTGGATACATGCTCTCTTGTAGGATGGATGAAATTTAAATATTAAGCTAGATTTTTTCATCTCTCATATTTATTACCCATTCTTTGGCAACATGAAAATCTTCCCACTTTTTTATGTAAACAGTTCCCCCACATTCCCCACCTTGCCAGACAGCATAGCTAATTCTGAGTCAAAATCAACAAAGGCTGTCAATTTGGTATGCACAACATCTGGTGGCTTCCATACTTACTATTTGTGGAGGTAAAGGTGATATATTTCATTCGAAAAATGCTTCTTGGGGTCCTGCCAATTCTGAACACAGTCCTCCTTCTTGACAAAGACGTTTCTAAACTCCTCTTGCCTACTCGAATTTTGAGGTTTTCTAAAGAAAACTTTACTATTAGATGGAGACTGTCTCCTTACCCATCATGTAGTTATTTCATTTTAAAGCACTCATAAAAAGCATAATATCTTCTGTAATATCTACAATCAACACTATAATGTGGCATTACCCAAATTGCTGGAAATCTATTATGCCCGATATATGGAATAAAGGAGCAGCAAATCTACACAGCTGCTGCTAACAGCTCTTTTAGACTTTCCTGTAGTTAAGCAATGAATCTTTATCGACTTCCTGAATAATTTACTCCTAAATGCATTAAATTGAATGTAAAAGAAAGTTTTACAAAATGAAGATAAACCAGTTCTGGGAGTTGGCGATAATCTTAAAACTTCCATAATATTCTTCTACTTTGTCTTTTTTTTCTTTTAAATAAACATGATTCAGTTTTTCTTTTCTGGTCTGAGCTTTAAGTGATATAATAGCTTCAGCTTTATGAAACATTTGAGGTAAAACAACTACTCTATAATTATTGGTATGAGTCTAAAATCCAGTTGAATGTAAATAAAAGAGCAGAAATTTCTATTATTGAAATAAAATGAGTTGGCTACACTGATTTGCTTACTTAAATACTTATTTTAACCTATCGTTTTTTAACAGATCACTGTAAAAACATACAATAAACATGGAAAAAACAACACCATTTGGTAGAATTATTCAAAGTAACAAAGTAATCACCTTGAATGAGGGTTTGGCCCTGGGCCGAATTTGAATTCTCCAAGCTTATCTCTGCAGCAATTCTCATGATCATTTCTCCATTTTCAACATCTCATTACTCTTCTGGTTCTTAATGATAATCTTCATGAAATTCAAAATTCAGAGTTGGAAGGGCCTTGAAATTTCATTGGTTATATTTCTTCATTTACTGATTAAGAAAACGAGGCCCAGTCAAGCAAACAACATACACACCCTAGACCAGTTGGCTAATAGGTGGCAGAGTACAAGACTGAAATTGGGCTTTTAAATCCTAATCCAGCTCCTTAAATAAAAAAATTCACTGCTGTATCTAAAATGGAGGAGTATCAAATAAAATTCTTTCTAGAGAATCCTGGCAAAGTTCTTACTTTGGTACCCAGATCAAGTGTTCTCTGAGGTAGCATCTAACACCTATGGCCTTGAGCTTGATGTCCCCACACATCATCATCAATTTCCTGTTCTTTCTCCTCACGGTGATGAATAGCTAATAACACAGAATGGAGAATAAATAAATATGCTTATCGCTCACAGAGTCTATACTTATATTTTAATGAGGACTTCCAGAGATAAAGATTTTTAATTAAAAGGAATGTATCTCCATAGTCATTTCAGGTAACTTGATAAATCTATAAAGAATCAGTGAATACTTTTGAAAAGTATTCTCTCCCAATTTATAACTATCAAGAAGATAAGTGAGACGACCAAGATAACTAATGAGGTTATGTATTCTGCCAGCCTTATAAGAAAGGGTTACCGCTGTCTGCCAATAAGAACAGGGAGCCATTATTCACACAGTACCACTGAAACCATACAGTTCACCATCTTTAATCACTGCATCGTTATTCTTTGGTGGCCATTGATTTACTCTCTCTACAAAAAATGAGGATTTCTAAGGGTCAAACACTGAGTTTTAAAAGACCTGAGTTAAAAAAAAAGGCAATAAAATTAAATCCTACTCATGGCTTTAACAGAAAATAGAGATCATTTCCTGTTGCCCAGACTGTTGTTTGTTTCAATTTTATTTCTATACTATTCTTGGAATCTTCCTACAGTGTCATCTGCACAAAATGCCTATTGTGTCACTTACCAAGCTCTACTGCAACTCCTTCCTTGACTATATTTTCCCAACAATTATAAGCTCTGTGAAGACTGGCATAAGGCTGATTATCTATTTATCTCCAGTATATAGCACAGCACTCTGCACAGAATCAAAGCTGCTGAAAACTTTTTTGTTTACTAAAGCAAGCTGTAATAAGTATTTTGGTAATGAGAAAAAAAATTACACAAAATACTTTAAGAGTGCAGCTTTCCTTCCTTATTAGTGTTCTAATTTTATATTGGCTTCTAATTCTTTTATGACACACATTTTTAAAAACAATGTTTCTACTTAAATTGAAAATTATGCCCATTTCTCATTCATCAGAATAATTTAATTTAGTGACTCTTGTCTTGTTCTAACTTATCAAATACAAATGTGTCAATTCATCATATAAAGTGAAAACAATTATTCTGATTTAGTAAATAGAACAATATAATTCTGGGTTCTGAAGAGAAAGAAGAAATTAATAAACAATGGGCTGTAGATTCTTCCAGTTATATTCTGAACTCTCAAACCATAGCACAATAAAATGCCCTTTTCTCGACAAAGGTTCTTGTGATGTCAGAGCAAAGAGGACATGTCACGGGCAAATAACACTCGGTGACATAGCTAGGTATCTATAGTTACATCATAGCAGTTTGTTGTCCTACAAATAAATGTACAAAAAATAAACTCTTTTAAAAAAAGGCATAGATTCATGAGCACAGATAACAGTATGATGATTAGTGGGTGGGGAGGGGTGGAGGCAGGGACGTGGAGAGGGATGTATGGGGAATAAAAGGTGCTGGTCCGAGACTTGACTTGGGGTGGTGAACACGCAACACATTGTGTAGGTGATGTGTTGTAAACTGTGCACCTGAAACCTGTGTGATTTTGTTAACCAGAGTCACCCCAATAAATTTTTTAAATGCATAGACTAAGAAGATTATATTCACATGGAAATTTATTTTGTTAAAATAATTGAACTGGCAAAATTCTAACATTTGAAATCTCTCTCTCTCTCTTTCTCTCATGTATTCCTGCCATACAACAAATCTTTGGCTCAGCTGGCAAAGATTTAACCTTTGTCAGAAGCCAAAATTTAATCTGGACATTAGCAGACTACATCTATATGTATGGTGGAAACTAATGATTTAATTTAATTACAGTAAAATTTTTGTTAAAAGGGAACCCATAACAATGTGTTCAGTTCAAATTTGTTTGGTTAAAAGAAAAATGGAAGGTTAGGAGGGGATGTCATCAACAATACTAAGCATTTTGAAATCCCTAATTTGAAATCTCTATTTGAATTAAACAACAAGAACTGGTATAAGGTACTAGAAGAGGAATGGGCTGGGAGTTAGGAAATTTAACTCTAGAAACATCTCTGCTACTAATTGAGTGTGCGGCCTTGAGAAGTTACTTAATTTTGGTGCTCCTCACCATGTCCTGCTGATTATTTTTGGGGGTCATATGTATTTCCTAGGTTTTATGGTTATTACAGATCAATAACCCGTCACTGGCATTCATCCATTCTCTTTCTTCCCAAACCCTGCCCCGCATCCAGCTACCATTCTTCACATGTCTGCCTGGATGGTTTGCCTGTAAAGCAAGTCTCACTCAGTAGTTTAAGCCCCAGAAGCATGCCGTTAGCCAAGAGGTATGTGGCAACCTTTTCACTCAGGTCCCCAAGTCGCTCTGTGACCTTAATGGTCCCTGCCCACGCCACAGTGTTCCGGTCTGTACTTCAGCATATGCGGCAAGTTCTGGGCTCCTGTGGACTCACTGGAGATACTTGCCATGCCTTTTACACCTTGTTCCTTGTGGTTTCTTCTCCTTATAATGTCTTTCTCTCATTCACCTGGCTAATGTTTCTCATCCTTCAGGACTCAATGTCAAAGCCACTTTGTAAAGTTTCTCCACACCCCTTCAGAAAATCATATTGCAAGTAGACTGAAGCTGATTTTATATCTCTGTTCCTGCAGTTTTCTGTACAAACTGTTCCTGCAGGTGGCCATTTTATTTTTAATATCTGTTATTACAACATTAATATTGTTTAGTCATATGTCTCCCTTTAAATATAAAATATGTTTCTGTTTTTTCCTTTCTGTTTTTATCCTCTTGAAATAATACAGTATTTGGCTCAATCTATGCATGACATATATTACTCTAATGAATGAATGAATATCCATTTTGATATCATGGGAGGTGTTGGGAAGGAAAATTTTTCCTTGTAGTTTATTTGGCTGGTCTAATGCTCCAGTTAAATATGCTGCCCTGAACTAAGGAAGGGAACAGAGGTGCAGGGCTTCGAAGGTGAGGAGGGTAATTCACTGGACAGTACAAAGAACAGATAAGTGTCCTCCATACAGGTAGGTCAGTCAGATAAACTTTAGTTCTGATAATAGCTCTCTTTCTGGGCCAGGCCACCTATCTACATTCTTTTAAGCAGTTAAGAGAGAGAAAAGTTTTCCTCGAAGCTGCTGTCTTGAGTGCCTTTAGCCCCAAATTGTCCACATGTCAAAGCAGCACCTTTTGGGAAAGCTTTTTCTGCACCTTTCCAGGGGTATTGAGAGTCTGCTCTGTGGTTCAAGACTGCATGTCCTAAAATCAATAAATAACCAACAACATTGTTCATGGGTAGCTATAGAAACGTATATCCTCAGGAAAATACCCCTAGTTTTCTCGGGATTCCAAACACACCCACTCCACAAAGATTGCACCCAGTTGTGATGGTAGATGACTCTAAATTCATGAAACCAGTAAAAAAAAAAAGAATATTAAAGTGCCCTCCCAGCCAGACCATGCCTATCCAGTAGTCCAGAGGACATCTGAGCCATTCCTGGCTCTCTAGTCTCTTATAAAACATTTTCCTTGCCACTTTGGAGCTCAGAGAGGCAGTAGCAGGAGCAGTGCTATGTTTTGTACTCTTTTGGAGCCTTTGAAGACTAACAATCAGACTGTGCTGCAGAGAGATTTGAGCAGAGAAGTGAACTGAGAAATTTCAACATGAGAATCTGAGTAGTTAGACTTTGTCTTATGTTAGTCAGTTTGCTTAAAAGAATCTAACTCTGTATCTGTAATTTCATACTTGTCCTCAGGTTTTTCAAAGGATTCAATGAATATTCTCAATTGACTTTTCAGCATTTAAGGACTAGTTTTCTTTTAATGACTACACAGAGTCATGTAACAGGGTCGTCCTGCTTGAAAAATCGCTGCTTTCACTTTACTAAAAGAAAGTTTTCCTTCTATTCTGAATTAAATATTTTCCTTTGTTGACTTATCTTACAAATGGAATTTATATTAAAAAATGCACCACCTTATGTATTTTCCAGGGCTTAAAATCTACTTCTAGGCACAATTTAAAAGTCTGTTTTAGATTTCTTTCTAATACAGTCATAGAAGTTATACATGTGTTATGTGTTGTGCCATGATTGTACTTTATATCAGTTGCCTTAGTCTTATGTCTCAGTTGTAGCATAGGAATTAAAATTTTACTCACAATCTTTGTGTGAAAATACAATTCATTATTTAATGGCAAGCCAAGGATAGTATCATTTTGGAAAAGTGGCTGGAAATAGGATGGTTTCTTGGAAACTGTAAAATAATAGAAAAAATACTGGTCTCTGTCCTAGATTCCCCAAACCTTTGTAATTTCCTAAGCCATGAGAGCACCCAGAATGTTATTTTTCTGTTATTTGTTCTGATGCAGGACTCCTGAAACCCTTGTAATTTCCTGGGTGATAGGAGTGTCTTTGTTCTAGTGAGGTGACTCTGGGTGGCTGTTGGATGGCTCCCAAGGAGGGGCTGATCACCCAAAAAATCAAGCCACGATTGGAAGCTTGGAATGACCATGTCAACAGCCTCCATAAAAGCTCGGTAGTACGGAGTTCGGGGAGTTCCAGGTTGGTGAACACATCCACATGCCAGGAGGGTGAAGAACCTAACTCCATGGGGACAGAAGCTTCTGTATTTAGAACCCTTTCAGATTTTGCTCTATGTATCTCTTTAGCTGGCTCTTTATCTGTATCCTTTAATTAACTGGTAACTCCACATATTTCCTTAAGTTCTGTGAGCTGCTTTAACAGACAATTGAATTGAAGTGGGGGAGCAGGTCATGGGAATTCCCAATTTGTAACCACGGTGGAGAGAAGTTGTAGATAATGTGGTAGATAATGTGGTAGATAATGAAGTTGTAGATACTTGTGACTTGCATCTGAAGTGGGGGTGCAGCCTTGTGCAGCTCGACTTTTAACCTGTGGGATCGGACACTATCTCCAGGTAGGCAGTGTCAGATTTGAATTAAACTGTAGGCCACCCAGCTGGTATTGCGGAGAATTGCTTGTTGTGGAGGATAAAACAAAAACCAAAGCATGTATCAGATGTCGCAAGTGAGAGCGAGGTAGAGGGTGTGAGAGTGAAGGAGGGACCCAGGAGGTAGACTGACCTGAATTTCTCTAACCAGAAACAGAAGCATGAACTGTATTATACGTAGAAATTATAGTGCCATCATCAACTGATGTCACTATAAGTCACTATAAGTTATTAACTATCAGTTACAAAAAATGCAACCTACATAATGATGTTAGGGTATCATTTAAAAAAACACCATATATTCTGCTATTTAATATTTTTGGAAATGCAAGGTCAAGTTTATATATTAAAATCTTATACTATTTACCAAAAGTTGTCTCATGTTTTGTGAGCAGTTCCCTCAACATGGCTGTGTTCTTAATTACTACTTGGGCTAAGTGTATAGGCATTTTTGGACTCAGAGTAGGAGAAAAAGTAGAAAACAACTTTGCAATACTATACTTTTCCACTAAATTCATAATTATTTCTTAAACATATTAATTGATGTTGTTTAGACTTTTGTGTGTGAGGTTTTTTTTAAATTGGAAGACGTGTCATATAGAAATCCTGTTGTACAACCAGTGGCCGTGGCCACCCTCATTGAAGCACCTGGTCGAAGCATCTAGGTTGATGCTCACAGCCGTTTCTCCTCCACTGCAAGTTCTTCTGGGGTAAGAGGAGGCTTATGTGTGTTAGGGAACAGTTTGCAGTTTGAAAACGCCGGTGCGAACCAACAATAATTGCCAACTAGTATCAAGTTCTCAAGTTCTTGCAAGCAGAAACACTTAACAGTCTTTAAGTATATCCAAACCTTCAGGTGTGAGTTAAAATTATATTAAAATGATATCTTCATGAATTCAACTCTTTATCAAATTAACCTAATTTTGAGTTTTCTACTTATTGTATGAATAATCTTTACCCAGTTGTACAATAATTTCAGATGTTAAAAAATGTAAATGATGATGTCTGAATGGCATGCTAGAAAACTGTAGAATTTGCCTTAAAAATCCTCAAAAATCATTCTGTATTGCATGGTGGTATTCTAATCTCTTCATATCATCTACTCCAGAGTTTTTCCAAGAAACAATGCAAAATTACAGCTAATTTTCCAAGTACCTATAGGATCTTCCCAAAGTCTATTGTGTATTTTGTGATTATTTCAATGATTTATTTATTCAGTAAATATTTATTGACTGTCTACTACATCACACATTCTAAGCAGCATCCTTGGCTGCAGGGTTCTCTTGGTGAAGCCATGAAAATGAGTTTTCTCTGGCTAATTGCAAATATTAGCTCAGAAGGAAGATCATCTATTCTTCTCATCTCTCACCAGCAACCTCTGGATTTGTGAGATCATCACCTCAACACCTCCACTGGCTGCCCGCCCCCCAAAACACACACCCAGGGAATAAAAATACGTATTCCCTGTGTTCTGGGTCTACCAAAACTATCCTATATTCACATGTAACCCTTACTTTACATGTAAATACTATTCTACCTGCTCCAAATGAGGTATTTTATTGCTTCATTTTATGGGGGAAAATCTGGTTTACTAATTATTTTTTCTATTCCACTCTTTATGTTAGGCTCTGGGTCTTAGATTTTGAAATGCCAGGATTTCTCTTTCATTCCCTTTGTATTTCTGAGGGGGCTCATTTTTCTATTGGAAAAGAAGGATGATGCAATTTTGAATAAGAGAGATTGCCAATTGCACTAAGAATTTACCAGTTTAAGGAAACCACATTACAATTTCATATACTAATCCACCACATGCATTTCTTATTTTGAAATAGTCCCTCTGATAAATGGGCCCCTGTCCAAAACCCCAGCTCCATCGTCACCCTTGCTCAGGACAGGGGGGTGAGTAGAGAGAGTCCACTCTGGACACAAAATCCCACCAGGACATCTGTCACTCACAACTAGGGTAGGTTTTCTTTTTATCTTGTTCTTATCTCTAATTGTTTTTCCCACTCTTCAGTTATCTTCTTCAATAAGGAATTAGGTTAATTTTACATATACTAAAGTCATATCCACTCCATAAACTGGAAGTTAAAATTTATGCAGATTTTTGATCTATAAAATTTATGTCACCTCTTTTTAGTTCAAGGAAATCTAAATATAGACATGTTGTCCCTTCCACGGAAAAGATTTATTTTCTCTTTTCTGTAACAACAACAAAAAACCTTAAGCTGCTGGGAACAGGGAGATAAGTAGAACATAAAAGATGACATCTTCGTGACCATTGGCTCCAGAGTGCGCCCTTCATTCTTGGAGGTTCTTTAAGGGCAGCCCTGGGCACTAGGAGGGGTCATTGCAGTGATTTATAGATAGATGTCCCACCTCCACCGCCACACACACACTTGGAGAAGAGCACACTGCCTTATTCAACTCTTTTGATTGGGAATCTGCATAAGATTTTGGATGGGAATTTTTTCTCTACCATATTTAACGTTTAGACAACTCTACTAGTTTGACATTGAAAAAAGAGAACTTTTTCTGGTCAAAGTTACAACCTAGTTTACTTGAGTTGAAGCTAAGTCCCATGGTTTAAAGAAGGTTCATAGGAAAAACAAAATAACCAGTAAACTATAATATATTAATGAGTGACTTTAATTAGGATTGTTAATTAAATGACTACTTAGAAACAAAAGTAATATAAAAATACATAATTTTAAATTATGTATTTATTTTTTAATGCTTCTGGCAAGAAAGTAGTATTTATCCACAATTTCAGAATTGGAAATACTAATTGGTTCTAATTTTAATTTACTGGAGACCTAGTTTAACTATAATTAAATTGAAAATCAATAGCTGAAATAATCAGGAAACTTGTTAAAACTGATTTTTGTTCTCTAACTTTTGTATTATTAATTTATGAAACTGGTTGCCTGTAAAGTTTAGACTACCTGACTTAATTTTTATTCTAAACAAAATTTACACAGACGGCAATAGATTACTGTAGTTGTATTAGTTTTGTGAACATATGTAACTATAAAATGTTAACTACTTAATCTCTGAATAAAAAACATTAATAAAAATGTGAATCAAGGCCAATGCATAATTTTAGAGTAAAGATTGAGAATGTCTCCATATTCCTGGACAGGGTTTTAAAATAAGACCTCACAAAAATTTCACACGACTGCATGTCCTAATTTTAAGTAAAATAAATACATTGAAATAATAAATAAAAAAATTCTCTAAAAATTATTGATAGTAGAGAGCAGACAGTTTTAGAATTCTTTTAACAATGGAAAGTATTTTAATTATATAATTTCTTCAAAAATATAAGAACCTAGATACAATTCTAAAGAATAGGATTTACCAGGTTGGGCTAGATATGAGGTAAATCAAGTTTCATTTTTTTGTTGTTGTTGAAATTTATTAATTTAAAAGCCATTTTATACCTTAATAACGTCAACCATTTGTGCATGTATAATTACCTCTCTTCTTTGTATGTGACTTGCACAAATGCAACTTGCTTTTGAATTCTCTTTCATGAGCTTGTGGGGGAGGAAGAAACTGTTTTCTCCCCTTCCAGATTCTTTCAGCGAGTCTAATAATTAAATCGACATAAGACAGATTAACAATAAAATAACCAAATTTAATCACATATGCATGTAAGGAAACTCCACATACATGAGAGGTTCAGAGGCAGAAGAATAAAATGAGGTACATATGATATTCTGAGCTAAGGATGAGGTAGGTACCTTGGGACTTGGAAGGGTGGAAGGTAGTTCACAGGATGACAAGTGACATGTTCAGTAATTAGAAGTTTGCCTTACCCTGTTGATAGGCATACACAATTATTTCTTGATGACCCTTATTATGGGTCGATGTCCCTGATTTAAATTCCTTATGGGGTGGTAAAATTTCTTATGAGCCTACAGGGTCTAGCTCAACCTAGATGGCCATATAGCACATCTTGGGGTGACTTGTTCTGAACCCCTGAAGACCCCAGGGGTAGCCACGATTACTCTGTGCATAGGTCTGTTGCAAACTTCAGTAGTATTATAGTTGTACCTCATAATCTATATATTTCTTTGTAAATGGAGATCTTTGTTAATATTAACAATAAACCAAAGGTTTATTGGGTTTCCCTCCTCTATCAGGTGATCCCTATTTTTTTAACTGCTGTAGGAAATCCTTTCACTGAGATTTCTCATGTGCTTTCATTTTTTGCCCGATAGCTCCAAGTAGATCTTGAGTATAAATATTTATGTTTTGAATCATATATTTTCAAAAGTTAATATGCATACTGAGGGTATCTTTTACATATACATTCTGATTTAGTAGGTTTTGTGTGTATCTTGGGATACTGCATTTGTAAAAATCATAGGTAATGTCAGTGTTGCCGGTCCAAAACCACACTTTGAATATCAAGATTCTAGATGCTGCAGGCTCTCTTTGACTTCTGCTTTGACAATGTCCTCAAGTAAAACATTTTGATATTTCTTACAAGTATTTCAGTTGATTTTGGTACTGGTAAGCTAGAAAAATTTGGAGAAATACTGCTATACTACCTGCCAAATTCTTAAAGATTTTAGTTTCAGGTTTATCCCTGGCTCCACTTGATCTAGCTACTGTGGTATTAATGTAAAAATATTAGTGAAAGAAATAACTTTAACTTTCTTTTATAAAAAATATTTTGATTTGGCAACAGTGAATCTCAGTCTTAACATTTTAGGCCTTGCAGGGCATATAATTTCTGCTGCAATTTCTCAGCTCTGTGGTTGCAACATCAAAGCAGCCATAAACTACATGTGAATAAATGGGTGTGCCTGGGTTCCAACAGAGAAGTTTGTTTCTAAAAATAAGGAACAGACCAGGTCTGGCCGAAGGGCTGCATTTTGCCCACCTCTGTTCTGGTCAGTCATCCACAGCATATACATAATTTCTTTAAGATGTTTTTATTTCAAAATAGAACCTAGTTTATGGCTTAATACTGCACTACAATTAAAAAATTATGGCTATGACTATATTAATAATAGCCACAGGTTTATATTTTGCTTTAGATTTTTTTAACATACAAGATCTCATATAAAACTAACTTTAAATTTACAAGATTACCAACATTTTATAAATGAGGAAATTAAGACTCAAAGAGATTAAGTGACTTTTCAATATCACATCTTTAGAAAGCAGATGAGCCAGGTCCCGAGAAAGACTTTCGGTGCTATATCCAGTATTTCTAAGTATTAGACTTTATTGAGGACGTCAGAGAAATGAATGAACCTTATGATATAGAGTA
The DNA here is from genome assembly GCF_021234435.1 of Artibeus jamaicensis. NCBI lineage: Eukaryota > Metazoa > Chordata > Mammalia > Chiroptera > Phyllostomidae > Artibeus > Artibeus jamaicensis. The sequence continues at coordinate 23,127,462 of NW_026522046.1, read as the reverse complement.
GCCATATTAACACTTTTGAACTATAGAAGCCCCATTAGCTCTTATATCATCTTAAAAATAAAATAAGCATAGTATTTTGATTTTCTCATTTCATGGAAGCTGATGTTTTTAGTCAGGTAAAAAATTCTTTGTCGAGGTTTTATAATTTTAGATGTAAGACAATTTTTATCCACTTATGTTATGATAAATGAAATATTCATTTATTCAATGAAACATAAGATAGAATCAAGAAGTAGAAAAATTTATCTTTGTGTATTTTCAAAAAATTTCACTATTGTGAAAGTAGTATTACCTTATGAATAATTGTGGGCCTTTTAAAGATACTTTACGTAAGTATTCAGCAATATATCTAAAAATATTTAAATGGGTGCTGAAAATGATCTTGAATTACTCAATCTTATGTCTATACTATTATCTCAAAGAAATGTATAAATTGAAATAAAAAATTACAATATATATAATAAAAGTAAAAGCTACCTACCATTTAGTTTGCATATATGTGTATCCAAATATGTGTAACTAATACAAATTAGTGTAATTAGTGTAATATGCGTAACTAATATATGTGGAACTAATACAAATATATATATATTTGTATTAGTTAAACAATTTCCTTTGGTTCCAAGGATGAATAGTGCATCCTGGGTAGCTATTTACCACACAGGCTTTTGTTGTATTAGTGGGTACCACTAAATCCCGAAATGGGACAAAATGTTGTGTTTTCTTTTAAATGTAATACATTATTCGTGATGTCCTTATAAGTTATAAGTACTTTTAATTACCTAATATATTTTAATATGATATCAACTGATATTTTCATTATTTACCATAACAGTTTAAAACAATATACAATTTTATAATAAAAAATTTTTATCCAGCTTTAATGATATTTTAATCAAGCAAATTGCAGTGACTTTGGAATCTGTATTTTCTTAGAAGAAAATCAGGTTTTATGTACGGTTGGCTGTGTGTGCTATGGGTCATTCCATGTGAAACTGTCAGGCTTACATACCACGCATTTATGTTCAGGGTTTGGAGGATAAGTGAACTCCAGATTAGCATCTATGAACATGTGGTCCCTGGCCTTCGGGGGGTTTGGGGACTATTTTAGGGGTTCTGTCTGGTCAAACTCTTTTCATAATAACAAATAATAATACGTCCACTCTGTTGAAATTTCCAATGAGAATGTAAAAGCAATGGGGAGGAAGCTGCTGGCCCTCCCTCGCAGGAGCCCAGGCAGTGGTGCCGCCGCCTGAGGGAGGAGCTCAGTAACACGAATGAAGTGTGGAAGGGCTGCTGTTCCGTAACAGCTTTGCAGGGTTTGCTGCCTCCTGTTCGCTATTGTTCTCTCTCTCTCTCTCTTGCTATTTTCTGATTATTATAGAACTCTTGGGGAAAAATAAATCTTTATTTACTTTAAAAGCAGTAAAGAGAGTGCTGACAAACAAGAAAAGAGAAACTTCACTGGGTACAGGAAGTTTTATAGAGGAAAAGTTACATGTATCTATGGAAAAGAATAGAGCCCTGAGACCAGCCTGCGACTTGGCTTATTTATAAGCTACAGTGTGGGAAGAAAATTCCTTTCCCGAAGTTTCTGAACTGAAGCAGCCAATGTCAAGACAGAAGGGAAAGGTTGCCCTTGGTGGCCTCTTTCTTGCTTTGCCCCAGTTATCCATTTCTGTCTCCTCCCTCTCACTGCGCCCTCACCTTTTCATTTGGATAAAGCAGAAAAAGCCTTGGCCCCTCCATCTGGTCCCATTAAGTCAGGCCTTTTAGCCCAAGCACTTTCCATGTATATTATATGATGTAAATATTTTAGTCTTTAACATTTATCTTGGCAAATGCACTGCATATGTCGATAAAGCAGGAAAAGGAAGACCCTGGAGGCTTTGCCCACACAATAAACAATGGCACTATTATTTTCTTACCAGACTATATCCAGACACGTGGTTATAATTTTTTTCTACACCTGGAATGGAATTTGGATTTGAAATTTGGGGGTAGAAGCTATAGCAAAACTGAATTGTTTTCTATACATAGAAGAGAGAAGAATTTAAGGATGAGTCAGGAGATAGAGTCCAGAATAAAGGAGGTCCAGAGGAAAACAAAACTTTGCAATGAAAGGAAGGGCTTTGGAGATCAGGAAGTACTTCTTGAGTAGTTTTTAATTTGTTTTCTGTGTGTAATGTGAAATAAATGTTCTTTACCATCTTCCATATAGCAAGTCTTCACCAAAATGCACACTTCTCTCTAATGCATTTTGTGATTAGATTATTTTAGAGGGCACAAAGAAAAGAATTATATGTCTGAGTTGATAAGCAAAAAGAAATTGCTTATATAAATAGAGAGCTGAGGAGTGTAGCTGATATCATAGTTGTAATTCGTTTCCAGGAAAAAAAACTCTGGTTCAGCTTGCTTTTCACTCCCTTCCTGCACCAATAAAACTGTGGCCCCAAGGTACAATCGGGTCACTTTGTACAAATATGACTTCTCCCTCTGCATGCCTATAGATAAGGTATTGTTCTCAAACAAGCAGTTTTGGGCGAACCAAACATTTAAACCAATTGGTGTATCTATTTCTTTTTTTCTTATAATAATATTTCAACTAATAATATATTGCGGCAGGATTCAAATTTAAACATGTATGATTTTGAGCCAAAATAACTTCCATTTCTCTCCTACTAAGAATAATTATATTGGAACATAGATATCAATAAAACATGAAAAATTGATATGTTATAGATACATATTTGTATGAGAAATGATTAAGCAGTTGGATCTTCCAAATTTGGAAATTAGTTTAGAGTCATTACTTGTGATTATATGAATCCTATGTAAGAAAATTGATGTTTTGCACAAATTATTTTATATAGAAAAGTATTATTGGAAACAGTTAAAAAGTAATTTGAGAAAGAAGAATTGCTTAGAGAGTAATTGCATGAATAAAATTTCCTTTAAATTTTTAATAAAGTTATGATTTTAAACATTTACCAAAAACTACTCATTAGAGGCTCAAAACCACTGATCTGTGATTTGTTAGAGGTTTGACTATTTCTTATGTTGTTTTCTCCAACCACTTGAGTGATTTTATTTTCACTAAAATGCTACTATTCTAATTAATAAGGTCTTGCTTCATATTGCTTTAAAAATAGCAAAAAAATCTGCAAGCAAAATATAACTAGAGACATTGAAATAGAGAACAAACGGAGTAACCAGAGGAGAGGGGTAAGGGCAATAATGGGAGAAAGAAAGGGAGGGTTGTCAAAGATCATGTATAAAGGACCCATGGACAAAGACGAAGTGGGGAAGGATTGAGGGTAGGATGTAGGGGTGGGTGGGGTTAGAGAAAGTGGTAGTGGGAAAATGGAGACAATTGTACTTGAGCAATAATAAATAAACACACACACACACACACACAAACAAACAAACATCAGCTTCAAATGTTAAAAAGTCAAATTTCCCGAATTTTCACACAGGAATTATTAATAATTCAAGATGAGACATAGAGTAATATAATAAAGAATTAAACATATGAAAGTATGGAATTTGTTTTAGAGAAGAGCATTTTATGAATGCAAAAGGATAATTTGAATAAATTATTACTAGAATAGTCTTGCAACCAAAAATTATGAGTAATGGAGACTTTAATAATAGCATAAGAATAGTTGTTATTTCAACCTTTTGCATTTGAGTTATTTTGTTTTTGTTTGTTCTCTCCCTTTTTATTCTATTGTTTTCCTTCACCAAAGGCAAATTCTCCTCAGCCTTCCTTAAAAGTGGAACTAAAAGTTAAATTAAGAGGAAGTGTGGTTTCTACTAGTGCTTTGACTGCATGTTAGAGGACTCGACTAGATTATTTAGAAAGATGCAGAAACTGTTTACTTGAAATTATGATGTTAACTCATATTCTCATCAAGGCAAAAAAGAACAAAGTTACTAGATCCACTATATTATGTCTGGGTATATTGGCACCATCATCATCTACAATGCCCGATGAAGAAAGGTATAATGTCCACAGGAGAGAAAAGATATTTCTGCTGGGTAGCCTTTGAGAAATCATAGCATTGCAATATAGAGGGGTCCTTGGGAATCTAATTCAACCCCCTTTCCTTTAATGTGTGAGGAAATTGCTGTTTAGAGAATTCAAAATGCTCAAGGTCACACTGCTAGTTCCGTTTCATGTTTGAAAAGGAAGTGTTCATATAAAGATACTGGCCGTAGTTTAAATAAAAAATAAGTTATCATAATACTCTCTAGGTTCACCCATGTTGTCACAAAAGGTAAACTTCCTGCTTTATTTTTTATGACTGAGTAGTACTCCATTATGTAAATATACCACAGCTTTTTTTATACACTCATTTATCCACTGAGGGACACTTGAGCTTCTTCCAAGTCTTGGCCATTGTAAGTAACACTGCTGAGGACATAGGGGTGCTTGTGTTGTTTTGAATTAGTGTTCTGTGTTTCTTTGGATAGATTCCCAGAAATGGAATTGCTGGGTCATAAGGCAGTTCCATTTTTAATTTTTTGAGGTGACTCCATATTGTTTTCCAGTGAAGTAAGCCAGTCAGAAAAAGATGAGTACTATACAATATCACTCACATGTGGAATCTAGTAAACAAAATGAACTAACAAGCAAAAAGAGACAAACTCATAGCTAGACAGCAGACTGACCGCTGTTCAGTGTGAGACCTGGGGGTGTGGAAGGATTGAACATAAAAGAAAAGAGAAAGGACTCGTAGACACAGACATCAGTGTGGTGATGGCCGAGGGGAGGAGTGGGGAGGGGAGGTGGAGGAGTGTATGGGGGGATAAATGGTGATGAACAGAGACTGGGGTGGTAAACATACAATACAGTGTACAGATGATGGGCCATAGAATTGTGCACCTGAAACATGTATAATTTTGTTAACCAGTTGTAGTATAACTACATGTAGTATAACAACATGTCCCGTGTTGTAGTATAAATCAAGACTTTCATATTTTTAAAGCTAAATAATGTTTTACTGCATGTCTATATCACACTTTGCTTATTGGTTCATTTGTTCATGGACACTGTGTTTGCTCCCCAATAAAATCAATAAAGACAAATGAGATGCAAAAAATTAAAAAAATAAAGATAACAGCAAGAAAGTTAAAGATTTGAGGGGTTGGCCACTTCTGAACAGCTATGTAGGTGTGAAGGGATCCTTGGTCTCTAGTCTATAGAAGTAAAGGAGTATCTTTCACATGTCATCTCTTACAAGAAATAGGGGACGTTTTCAGCCTTGCCACTCATTTTCACTGTGGTGGCTACTTTCAGAAGCAGCTAGGAAGCATTGATTAAGGAGTCCACATTCCTGATCTCACCTTTAGCTGGAACATAATCAACGAAAGAAAAAAAGCACACAAAATATAACCAGAGTCATTGAAATTAAGAACAATCTAACAATAGCCAGAGGGAGGGGGGTAGGGGAGGGGATATTGGGGAGAAGGGTTTTTTTTTTTTTAAACGTATTTTTTTAAATATTTTATTTATTTATCTTTAGAGGGGAAGGGAAGGAGAGAAAGAGAGAAACATCAATGTATGGTTGCGTATGTGCGTCCCCTGCTGGGAACTGGCCTGCAGGGAACCCGCCTGCAACCTGGGCATGTGCCCTGACTGGGAATCGAACTGCGATTGTCTGGTTCGCAGGCCCGCGCTCAATCCATTGAGCTACACCAGCCAGGTTGGGAGAAGGGTTTTCAGGAACTACTATAAAGGATACATGGACAAAACCATGGGGGAGGATGGAAGCAAGGGAGGGAGGTGGGTTTGGAGGGGGTGAGGAGAGGGATGGGAAGAAAATATAGACAACTGTAATTGAACAACAATAAAATAATTTAAAAGAAGGAATTCCATTCCCTATGCCAATGGAATTGATCATGATGCGACTTTGATACCCAAGCCAAAAGTGTTCAATATTTAGATTATATTTTCCAGCTAGCTTATTTTGAAAACAATTTAGGGCATAATGTTTTATGATCCTTTAAACCAGATGTTTCTGTTTTTAGGCTTTTAACATTTATACAAATTATGCACTATGATCTAGCAAACAAAGTTTTGGTGCAATTCCACATGTTTCAACACTTATATTTTTCAAGTAAAGGTAAAATTTGTATATATGTGTGTACGTGTGTATGCACATATATAAAAGGCTTATCAAAGCGATGCTTGCATCTGATTAAAACATCAAGTAATACCTACTTACCATTAAGTTCTACTCTTAAGATTTTTAATTATTTCAGCTGTTTTTTGGTATTACCTTCATTATATTTCATGTTTACCAGTTTTAGTTAACTATTTGTTTTCTGTTACAATGAGGAATTTATTTCTATAACTACTTATTATTCTTCTATTCTCTTGTTGTAATTATAGTTCGTTTTCTTTCTTTTTGGTTTAATATGTATTTTGTATTATGATATGTAAAATGGATCACTGGAACACCCAGGAAAATTGTAATCTTTCCTACTTCCCTCCCTCCCCTTCTCCTTCTCTTCCTTCTTCTGTCCTTATTCTTTCTCCTCCTCCTCTCTTTGTCTCAGTTCTAAATGTCTTTTTCAAATCCTCTTCTATTACCAAATACATAGTGCCTTTTATCTGTCAGGTATTCTTTTCCTGCTTTACATATATTTGTTCAATTTATCCTCACAATGATCTTATGATGTAGACACTATTATCATCATCACTATTTTATAAACTGGGAAACTGGCTGCCAGGGAAGATGAGTCAATGGTACAAGGTCACACAAAAGGACAGAGTTAGGATTTGGGTCCAGGAACTGTAATTTCTGAGTCATGATGTTAAACACAGTGTTAGTATCTTGCTATGTTTAGTGTTTCAAAAGCTCAATTGTATAAGAAATTTTTGTCATTTATTTCCTGTGAGGAAAATTTAATTTAGTTTTATTTAATTAATTTATGTATTTTAAAATCAGCATTAGAAAAGGTGAAAAGGAAAGACTATCATACTGTGTTTCTAGGTGGTTGCGACAAGTCATTGAATGGACCTGTTACTGCTTCAGGAGTGTCATCTGATCAGGACTTGAAATACATTTGAAGAACAGAAAATGTTTTAGGTTAAGAGAAAAACTTAGGAAACTCCCCCAAAGGGGCCTTTCTTTATATATGCAATCTCAATATCCTCATTCAACACTAGAATCTTCTTTTTCTTATTTTCTATGTTTTGTTGATAACTGAGATCTTAATTGAGCCTTAGTGAATTTCTTTCAGTAATTATTTTGTGTTGTATTTTAGTTTTTGTGCACTTTCTGGTCTCTGGCTGTGACACAGCTGCCCATCTGGTTGATTGTTTCTATGGGGGTCTTCGTTTCAGACCCTCCTGCTTTTTCTTCTCTCTTCTCTTCCCTGCTGAATCTCAGCATCCCCTCACAACACAAATGGGCAAGGAGGGCCACCTGCTGTCAGACAGTTGGCCGTCCCTAACCTGAGGGCTCTCTGCAATCACCTGTCTCCAGGTGGCCATCCTCAGGAATCTGCAAAGATGGACCTCATGTCAAGGCTCAGGTATTCCCCATTCTTTTCTCAAATGCTGGCACTTTTATTTGAGTAAACTTTAAGAGAAAATTGCTTAGATTAAAGCTTCATGTTAAGAGTAAATAATAGATCTAGCTTTATGATGTAGGAAGTTGGGAGGCCCATTTTCCTTAATTTAAATGAATTCACTTCAGTTCTTTTCTGTATTGGGAATCTATGAATAAACTGAACTGCTGGGTAAAAAAAATATTGTAGTGATTGTTATAGTACAAAAGGAATCTTACCAGACCTTGCATATACAATGTTATTTCCTATGAAAATTTGCTAAAACTCTGTCCTCTTTTGTCTTGGTCATATGATAGATATCCCTTTCTTTTCTTTCCACCTATTTAAATTCTAGATGCTTTTAATTTCTGGGAAGCTGTTAAAATGCACTGGCCTCTCAGGTAGGCAATAAAGCAAACTGGAAGTGCAGGGTCACTGTGAATGCCTCAAGCACCATGAATTCATGGGAATTAGCAGTCCCAGACATTCAGTAGGTACAAGAAAAATCCAGGGAAGCTCTAGACAAGTGTTGAGATCCTAAGAATTTAACCCAGAGAGCAAAAATGTAATAAAACTTCAGATATGCTGGAGAACACTGTGACAGTAACTTCCAGGATGGCTCATTTACCAAGGACAGCATTAATAAGAATCGTCAAGCCTGTGGGAAATGGATTTAGAAGGGGTGAAACGAGGAGACATCCCTCCAGTCAGCAATAGGCAACAGGACTGCTCTTTACCTCAAGTTCAAAGTTGATCTGTTGTGGGGTGAAAGAGGTAGGGGGTAATGGTTAAAGATGCAGATGTCAAGGAGAGAGAAAAAACATGATTCCAGTGACTGTAGAATGGGAACTCCCTTTCCCCCTCTTTACCCAGCCCTGGAAACCACCATTTTATTTCTGTCTGTAGGAGTTTGACTACCACAGGTATTTTATCTAAATGGAGGCAGTATTTATCCTTTTGTGACTGGCTTATTCCACTTTGCCTAATGTTCTCAAGGGTCATCCATGTTGTAGTATAAATCAAGATTTTCATATCTTTAAAGCTAAATAACATTTCACTGCGTGTCTATATCACATTTTGTTTATGGGTTCATTTGTTCACGGACACTCTGTTTGCTTCCATGTTCTGGCTGGCTATTGGGAATAATGCTGCCGTGAACATTTGTATAGAGATATCTGTTCAACCCCTGTTCTAATTTCTTTGGGGTGTATACTCAGAATGAGAATTTCTGGGTCATATTGTAACTCTTTGTTTAATTTTTTGAAGAATCACCATAGTATCTTCCATAGTGACTATAGAATTTTACAATCCCAACAGTGATGTACAGGGTTTCAATTTCTCCACATCCTTTATTTGTTTTTTTTTTTTTTAATGAAGTAACAGCCAACCTAATGAATATGAAGTAGTAGGTATTTCATTGTCCCATTGTGGTTTTGTTGGCCCATTGTCTCTTAGGGGCTAAGCATATAATACATTTCTAAAGACTTCATTATGCTATGATAGCCATCTTAAATACTCTCAGAAACAATGTGAATTATAAAAAATAACAAAACAAATGGGTAATAAAATGTGCTTGAACCACAAAAAGGCCTTTCTTGTCAGCTTCCTAATTTTAGTGAAAATGATGATATTATATTTTTCCATAAAACATGATACTGAGTTTAGATTTTTATAAATATTTTTCTATTTTAAATTGACTGATTATTTTAAATTAATGATTGCTGACTTTGTCAAATCTGTTTTTTACATCTAAGAAAATAGTCATATAAGTATGCATCTATCTATCTATTTATTCATTTCATACAACTTCATTTTTTCCTCTGAAGGAGCTTCTTTTGAATGTGTATGAATACTTTGTATGTTATGTGCCATAGAGTCAGCTATGACTATTGCTAACCTTATGAATGAGTAATGCCCACAATGTCCTGTCCTCAATACCCCTACTCAGCTCCTGTAGACTCATGCCTATGGCTTCTTTTGAGTCAATTCATTTCATATTGGTCTTCCTTTCTCCCCTGCTGCCTTCTATTATTCTGAGTACTAATTTCTTTTCTCAAAGAACACTTTTTTTCTAATGATGAGCCCCAAATAGGACAGTTCCAGTATTGTCATTTTTGCCATGGATGTTTCAGGCTTAATTTGCTCTAGGACTCACTCATTCCTCTTTCCGGCAGCACAGGGTATCTGTGGAGCTCTGCTTCAACACCATATTTCAAATCAATCAAATCTTTTCAACCAGCCTTCTGCACTATTCAGCTTTTGCAGCTATACACAGTAAGTGGGAATATGAGGGTGTGGGTGATCTTAACCTTGGTCTCCAATGACACATCTTTGCTCTTGGTGATCTTTCCTAATATTCCCATAGCTGCCTTCTTTAATTTCAGCCTTTTCTTGAGTTCTTGGCTGCAGTCTTCATTTGAATTAGTGACTGAACCAAGCTAAGCGAAATCTTTAACAATTTCATCATCTTCATCATCTGTGTTCAACTTACGTATTTCTTTGTAGGCATGATTTTTGTCTTCTTGATGTTTAAATGCAGCCCTGCTTTGGCTCTTTTTCCTTTCACTTTTATCAGAAGTTGTTTCAAATCACTGACACTTTCTGCCAGTTTAATGATGCCATCTGCTTATCTTGTTATTGATATTTTCCACTAATTATCACTCCTCTTTCCTCCGAGTCTAACCAACATTTTTTTATGATACTTTGGTGACAGATTAAACAAATAAGGAGATCAACGCACCCTTGTGTGACAGCTTTGCCTACAGGAAATCACTTTGTCTTTCCATCTTCTGTTCTGACAGTGGCTTCCTGCCCACCACACAGATTCTGCATCAATACGAATAAATGCTGAGCGTGCCCTTTTCTTTCAGAGCAACCCATAGCTTTTCATGACTCATGCAGTGAAAGGTTTACTCTCATCTATAAAACATAGGCTAGCCTTCTTCTGAAATTCTCTGGAGCACTCCAGTATGCAATGACAGTTTGCAATTAGATTTTGGGTACCTCTTCCTCTTCTGAATCCAACTTGACCATCTAGCATTTCTAGTTCCATGTAAGGTGAAGCCTTTTTGGCATCACCTTGAGCCTCTTTTTACTTGTGTGGAAAATCCGAGCAATGGTCCTATAGTTACTGCACTCCTTGGCATCTACTTTCTTGAAAATTAGGGTTTATATTGAACATTTCTTGTCTGTAGGCCACTGATTTGTTTTCCATACTTGTTGAAATATTATTGTTGGGATTTCAACAGATTCATTTTCTGTGGCTTGAAATAATCCTATAGGTATCTTGTCTCCCTCTGGTGATTCATTTCTTTCTAATACTTTCAGGGTGACCTTCACTTCACTTTCTACACTTATAGGTTCTTTCTCATAGGGATTGTCTTCAAAAGTATCTGTCAAAAGTAGTTTCTTCTGTACAAAGTTTCAGTCTACAGTTTCCACCTTCTTCATTTTCTCCTGGTCAGATAATGTGCTTCATGGCTGTTGGTTCGGCATTCCTAGTTGAGGTTTGAATTTCCCTTTAATCTCGAATATTCTGGTAGAGATCCCTTATTTTTCCTTTTTGGTCTTCTTCTACCTTCTTTCATTGATTATTATAATAGCTCTTTTGATCTTTACATAACAGTCATTGGAAAACTGAGTTCAAAATTCTAATGCTGCATTTGTCACATTTTCCTTCTGTGTCTTTAATAAGTTTTAGCGTTTCTTCTTTCATGTACCTTGACGGTTCTCTCCTTTGTACTTCTGGCATCATCTTTTCACATTTTTCACTAATAATATTTCTAGTTTCAGTCTGAAGTTCTTCTGGTTCTTGGTCAATTATGTTTGACAATGTAACTATTTTTTTATGTAATCTTTAAATCTACCAAGAATGCTATTTACATTGGAACTTTGGCACTATGATTCTCTAATGTTCTTCAGCTTTACTCAAAAGTTTGATATTAATGGTGTGTGGTAAGTAGCACAATCTGCTCCTGATTCTGTTTTGGAAGAGAGAATAAAGCTTCTCCACCTCCTGCTTCCAATTCCATAGCCTATTTGATTTTTTTATTAGCCATCTGGTGATGTCTGTTCAGTTGTTTGAAGCATATGTTTTGATGGACAAGTTGTGGACTTTGTGGAAACCTGTGAGCTAATTTCCTGCTTTATTTCTGACCCCCTAGTTCAGATTTTATGATGACATTTGATTCTGCTTTTATTTTCTACTTTTGTGTTTCAGTCATCTATAATTGTCAGCGTGTCCCCCCTTTTTTGGTGTGTGATCAATTTGTCCTTTGATTTGTGCATAAACTCCATTTCACTTCTTCAGTCTCCATAGTTGGAACATAGGCTTGAAGGATGATTAATAAGTTTTCCTAGAGGTTTGACTGATATCACTGTATCAGACCTTTCATTCTAGACCTTGCACTTAACTGTCTGCTACATTTTGTCTCAGTTGTAAAGCCACTCAGTGTCTTCTGAGCTTATTGTTTCCAGAATAGAACCTTTTAGAATTGCCTGGCTGGAAGTGTCCCATTCTAGTTCGCTTTAGTTCACTAACACCAAGCGCTGCAATGTTCATTTCTTTTTTGGGGGGATTGTAGTCCTCGTTTTATTTATTACTTTTCCAGTCTTGCTGAAGAATGACTGACAAATAAAATGGTATGTATTTAAAGTACATAATATGATGATTATAGATACATACAAATATATATATAAAGTATCACCGCAGTCAAGTTAATTAACACATCTATCACCTCACATAGTTGACTTTCTTGTGCATGTGGTAAGGATGTTTTAAGATCTACAATGCCCCATTATTAATTATAGTCAATTGCTGTACATTAATTAGATCATTAGAATATTCATGACTCAAAGTTTGTATCCTTTGACCTGCACCTCTCCATTTTCATTACCCTTATGCCCCTGCCACCCTTCTAGTCTATTTCTACTCTGTTTCTACTCTGTTTTTTTTGTTTATTTGTTTTAGATTCTACCTAAAAGTGATACTATGCAGGTTTGGTTTCTCTCTGTATGGATTATCTAACTTAGCATAATGCCCTAAAGGGTTATCCATGTGGTCACAAATCACTACTCCATCTTTTAAATGCACACTGTAAAACCTTAAACAAGTCTTTTTAGCGTTCTAAACATTGCAAATCAGGTCTTAAGAATATTGGTCTACATTAGCTATCACAAAGCATGCCTCATAGAACACTGAATGTGTGCACTTTTCCATGGAGAAAATAAAAAGATATCTGTGGCCAAATAAGTTAGGGAGCTTATTTCCCTGTTAGGACATCACAATACCCCTCTACCCTATTAAAGCTTCAGGAGGTACCAAGTAAAACACTTCTTTAACTTACTTTAATCCAGCATTTCTGACACTTGTTAACAAAGACTTCTTTTTTCTTTCCCTGCCTCTCTTCCTCCCTTCCTTCCTTCCTCCCTCCCCCATCCTTCCCTTTAGCACCACAATATTTAGAGGTCCCATTTCTTGCTTTACAATTTCCAGTTGACCTTAGTTCATGCTTCTTACATTCTCTGATCCCATGTGTATGTTGTGCACATCTTACTTTCCTTTCACCTTTGTGCACATCGGCCACTAGATGTCCTGCGGGCTTTGGTCTGGTGTGTCATTAGCAACAATGTGATTTGTACTTTTTCTCTACTTTCCCCAGTAATGACTGGAGAGCTTCTGAACTGGGATTCTCACCTTTCAGCACTATCTCACATTTTATTTTGGACTATCTCAACGTAGGACTTTCCAAGTAAGACAAAAAGACAAAAAGGAAAAAGAACAATAAGAAAAATGCATCAGTGGTTTACCACCAACACCTGCTGTGTGTAGGTTTGAAACACGTGCTCGTGTCTGTGGTGTTACAATCAGCCAATCCCAGAACAACTGTGAAACGTAGGCAATCCTGTGGAGTGTGGACATTTTAGCCTTCCCAAAACACATTCATGCTCATGTTTTACTACATATGTTCTTCTAGGAGGTTCCGTTACCTCTTTATAGCTATCTGTCTTTAGGTTCATCTCTTTTAATCTCAGCATGCAGGTATTTTCATGTTATGTGAAAGTTTTCATTTCATAATGTTTGTGAGTTTTATTAAGGACAAAATATTGAGGCTCTCTGTAATGATTTCCTAAAATAAATCATATTTGGTTATGTTTTGTCTTAAATACAGTGTGTCCTTTCTTTTTCTTTTCAGTGCTAAATTCTAGTCTCTATTGTTTTAGGATTTTAAAAATGTTTTATGTTCCTATATGTTGTTTTTTATTTGTTTGTTTTTTAGTTAAACTGTGCAAAAGAATCTGTTACTCAGGGCTAGTATTTGCCTCCAAACTGGGTAGAATGATTGTCCTTGTCTTGATCTTAGGATCTTCTTCTCAGATCTTCAGCTGTTTTGTTTTTGTTTTTAATTGTCAATACAATTGATTTGTGAAAAAATAGAAATGATTTTGTGCATAATAATTGCCTATAACTTGTCTGGCAAGAGATTCTCTATTGAGGATGAAATAGAACTCAATATTTCACCTTCTTGTCCTCAAGCATATTATAGAACAGAAAACTTTTTTGCCAGGCTTGTCTAGCTTCCTATTTTATAATCCTTTTGTCATTTTATAGACTAGAGATGGATAAGAGATTCCTATGCTTAAGTGCTAGTCCTAGAAAATTATATGTAGAATCTCAGTGCAATGCCTGGAATACCTTACATGTTTAATATCCTAAGCTGCTATTTGTATTAATTTATTTGACCAAGTTCCTTATTTTATACTTGATTACATTCCAGTACCAGACTCAGTTATTGTTTTACATTCCATTTAAGATTATAGCCCTGGCTGGCATAGCTCAGTGGATTGAGCACGGGCCTGTGAACCAAGGGGTTGCCATTTCGATTCTCAGTCTAGAGCACATGCCTGGGTTGCAGGCTAGGTCCCCATGTCAGAGTCAAGCACACATTGATGTATCTCTCCTTCTCTTTCTCCTTCCTTTCCCTTCCCTCTAAAAATAAATAAATAAAGTATTTTATAAAAAGATTACATGACACATAACATTTTATTGCTGTTGTTCTAGCTCTAAAGTTTCATTTGTTTGCTTTCACTCAAAATTACCTTTCTTTAGCTTCCTGGTCATTCATTGTCTTTTTTGATTCTTGTTCTACTTACCATATCCATTCATTCATACTTTATATTCTGCTTTCTCCATTGATCATGGCGCTCTCTAGCTGGCTAGGATAAAATGGCTTCACTGTCATCAGTGAATCGTCCACTCATTTTCTTTTCCTCCTTTTTGGATCCACAGTCTTCAGAAATCCTGTTCACCTTTGCATAACCCAACAACTTGCATCATATCTTTAACCAGGGACAAATTATTTCATCCTTTTCAATATTTTCTGCAGATAAGATATAAATGTTACAGTATGTATTGACAAGGATCCACTTTTCTCCCTATTGCTAGAAGACATCATGGAGAACAGCAATTATAACACTATTTGCTAATCTCAGGCTGGAGGCAGCAGATCAGTGACTTGGTCATACAAAGTGATTTATACAAAGACTCCCCAGTTTGTATACATTTGGGGGACTTTCTGATATATTATGAACACTCAAAGTTCAATTTTCTAATTCTCCATCCACAAGCCTTGGAAGCTTCCTAGGTCACAAGTACTTTCGAAAGATGACCAGTTTAAATAGCTTTCCTTATAAAGAACGGTCAGTGTTTCCTCTGGTGGAGAATGAGCATTCACATTGTAGCTTCAAGACTCCATGTTTCAGTCACATGATGACCTCATTTCTCCTCTGTGCTTGGGTAGAGTGTATCTAGTCCTCTTACATTATTCAAATAGAACTGCCAGAAATGTATTGCACATAAAAGCAAGTGCTAATGATTCATAAAACAGCTTACATGGCTAGAGTTTAAGTTAATATCAATCATGCAAAACATGTTTATTAAAGTTATCACAAGAAGTGTATGCTTGTGAGAAATTTCCCACTTGTGTTTCTTACCTGCCCGTGCACACCACACACACATCGGCAAATGAGATTGATCTGGTCACTGAAAATGGCTTATCATTGCTTAAACTTATCTTTTACTCCTGTGAGTTTTATAAATCACACTTTATTATTCTCTATTTCTGTCCCTGTTCATCTCTTCCCGAAAGATAGTTATATACTGATTATATCTTTATTTCATTAATGTTACTGTTTTAGCTGGCTGGGTAATCTCATTCTAAATACTTTCAAAATAAATATTTTGGCACAAAAATGATTGATATGTAGAAGTCACTTTAAAATCATTTGCAGTTATCACATGATTCTTACCACTCCACTTACAATTAATTGGTTTCTTAAAATAATTCTAAAACAGATATAATTTTAGAGAAGTTTTTAAAATATACCACTCAGCACATTTGCATAGCAAGCACCTCTAAAGAAATTTATAAATGTCTCAATCTTTTCTTCTCTAACATCATCATAAATGACTTCATGACAAGTGCAAATTTTCCTCCTTGTTCTTTGAGAAGTACCAATCAGACGTGGATTTGAGTGACATCTATTTTAAGAGAGAACAAAGAAGATCAGCAGCTCAAATAATCACAAATTCCTGACTTGTTACTGTCACAAAGATTTCCTGAGTCTTAAAAAGAAACAGGCCATTAATGGCACAAAATAAATAACTGTGTAGACTCTGAGATGATTAGTTAGCAAGGTGGTAGAATTATCTTGTCAAAAATAAAGTATTATTAAATATATAAAAAGGAACCCTGTAAAATCAACCCTAATAGTGAAAATCATTGCATCCAGAATTCCTATGCCCAGAAAAATGATAACTAAAAATAAGACTGTGTATTTTTCCATAAAAATGCTTATAAACAAAATATTAAAGTTGCTTTCTGTGTCTCTTAATCTTTAGTTCACTATAAAATGCTCCCCTAGCAGTTGAGCTATATCAAAATGGAAATGTTGCATCTTGGACTGCTAGGAGTTCCTGGTAAAACAAGTCCCATTTTTTTTAATGAGCTGCTTTCATCACCATTATTGTCATAAGTGTAATAGATTATATTATTGATCACTTATTGTCTGCTAGTCATCATTCCAAATTTTTTACATTTTTAAAATCTCTTTTATTTCTCACAGCAACCCTATGGAACGGTTACAATTACTGTGCTCATATTGTGGATGTAAAAATTATGGTTTGGAGACTACATCACTTTCCAAAGTCACTTGCTACTATGGGGTAGAAGTAAGATTTGTATCCAAGTCAGTCTTCATTACCTTTAAAAAAGTTTTAAAGTTAATCTCTCCTCCCCCCATTTTATATAATATTTGAGTGCAGCATTTAGTAATTACATAATATTTCATCATTTAGACATGCATTTTCTTAATTATTCTGAAATTTCCATTTAGGAATAGAAATAGTATTACAATTTGAAATAAATTAATTTTTAAAAAAGTTTTTCATAAATGTTTCCAAACAGCTCTCAGATATTTATACTCCTATCAGCAGCATAGGAAAGTATTCTTTTTACTTCTATCTACTTTATGCTGAGTATTTAAAAAATTTGATTCATGTGATAAGCAAATCTTTTTCTACTTTCTTATTAGATATTCTTTAAAAATAGAATATTATATATGAAAGCAAAAATAAAAAACATTAAGTTTAGATGTTGGCAATTAACACAAACTCTCAACATATAATAATCTTACCCATATTTATTTGTTATTTCAAGCTTTAATGAGCTCATTCTATTTGATAGAAACTCTGTGAGATTTTGAAGTTCAAGATAAAAAGGCCCAGTTTGGTGGCTGAGGAGGCTTGACAGGAAACTAGGTGACAGCAGTAATGATAGTGCGTGGAGTGCAGTATCGCAGGAGTGGAAAGGTGCTGTTGCGTCTGAAGAGCACCCACTCAGGCCTATGCTGTCCAGGAGAGCTTCATGAAGCAAACGGCATTGGCACTTTGTCTTGAGAGATGAATAAGAATTTTAGAAGTAAAAGTAGTTAAGAGATAAGAGCTCTATACAGAATCCATAGCCACAACCGAAGTGAGTAAGGAGGCATGAAAACAAAATGTAAGATTTACTGACTGTGAAAACATTAAGTTTTAACTGGAGCATCGAGTGAGTGTTCTCAGAACTAAAAGGAATGGAGAAGGAAAGATTGTAGTGAGGCAGGGAGAGCTTTGTTTTGTAGAAGAATGAAACACCAAAAAATGGAGTCACTATTTGATAGTAAGAAACTATTTTAGCTTTGACAAATCATTTTGAAATGTATATTCATAATTAGAAATTCAAGATCTGGTGATTTCTTTGAATTACTCCAATGTTGTAGCAACTTATTTTTAAATATTCTGATGATAATTGGTGCCTTTTATTGAGTGATTTAAAAGTTTCTGTTTAATTGCCACACTTACCTCTTACAATTTTATGTCTCACAACTCCTCAAAAATGCCCAACGGAACATTTCTTTATTTTCTATAACAAACATCATGCGTGGCTTCACCTACAACATTTTACTCATTTTTTCTCATATGAAATGCTCACACTCTGCTCTCCTCTCCACTTTCAATATTTAAACTCACCCATCAAGACTAAGCTTAAATACTCTTCTATAAGTTTTCCAACTCCTCCTAGAATAATTTCTACAGCTCTGATACTGTCTATATGCAAAGCTTTTCATTTTATGAAGTTTTTTTCCCTCCATTTCATTGTTCATAAAATTGAGCTTTCAGGAATTTTTATATTACCTTCCATTTTAAGAGAAAATTAAATTGGACTAAGACACTGAATATCCTACTAGTATTATTTTGTTTACTCTTTATTCATTCATTTTTCAGTAATTATGTGTCCAAGTGCATGCACTTCTCAGATACTAAAGATATAAATGGTTCATGTTCTTCAAAAGGAGTTCAGGGTCAAATGGAGAAGCTAGGGAATTAAACGGAATTTGGAGTTATTTACATGATACAGAGGAAAATATCAACTCATTAATTATGGCTTTGTATGGGAGTTTAGATTTGTGGAATTTCATGGGCATTTTATAAAATGGAGAAAGCTTTACAGGTTTGCAAAGAATGAGGTGTCTAACAAGCTAATAAATGAGATACATTTCTAGAGAGAAGAAACAGCACATCCTAACGAGCAGAAGAAGACGTGTCAGGGAACTTGAGATGCGGTGAAGGATAAAGCCTGGGGCTAGGAATCAGCAAGGACAAAGATGAGATGGTAAGGTAAACATGCCCTTCATAATGTGAAGTGGAGTTTGGAGTTCCTCTTGAAGTTGAAGCGATATTCTTAAAAAATTTAATCAGTGAGGAGCCAGGATCACATTTGTGTATTCAAAATATTACCATTTTGGAATGGTAGACAATGAGTCAAGGGCAGCAAAAATAAAAGGAGAAAAAGTCAAAGGTCTATTTTAGTAGTCCAGGTGAAAAATGTTAAGGGCATTATGATTGGTAGTGGGAAGAGAAAAAAGAATATTTATTGTAAAAGTGTTTTTTTTTCAGATAAGCAAGATTTTGTGACTGAAAATAGTAAGTGAGGGAAGAGAGAAACAAAAAGATGAAACCCTGATTTTCTTGCTTAGATAACCAGGTGGTACAGTAGCCAAGACCAGAAGCATAGGACAAGAAACTTTCCATGATGGATATAAAGAATTCTGGTTTATAAATGCTGACTTAGAGGCTGTCCAGGAAGTGGTCATGTAAAACAGGCTATTGTATATACCTATTGTATGTACCAGAAGAAAGATCTGAGCTGAGGACATAAATTTGCCAGCATTCATAATGGAACTGGGTAAAATCAGTCAGGAAGATGGTGAAGAATGAAAAGCATAGCAGGCTAGGCATATGCTCTTGCTCTTTATGGACACGGGTGCTTAACGGGTCCCATTCCTTGTCCTGTGTCCATCAGGAAACATCTCTGTCTCACCTTTTGCAATATGAAACTGTTATCAGGACACATATATTTGACACATCAGAGACAACCTAAGCCTATGATGGGGGCAGAGACTCCAGGAGCCTGTGTACATTCTAAGCGAATCTGAATCCACCCCTCTATTGTTCTTGCCTTCTGACCTAGAAACAGATGGAGTTCAAAATAAGATTAAGAGAAACTAACTTTAGATTGACTGATTTAATACCCCCTGTATAACACTTTTTCTTTTTTAGAACTTTGATAGTGATGAAAAGAAACTCATAGAAAACTTGGCTACTTTTTGTTAATGTCTAACCTTACAGTTCTTGCTATACAACAAATTTCAGGATTAAATTTTCTACTCATAAGAGGTGAGGTGAACCCTGATTTGGACTAAAAGTGATAAAATAATGAAGAGGAGATAGAACTAGCAAAGGAACTGAGGCCATGTGCCAAAACACAGTCTTATGTTTCAAAGAGTTCATGTTATGTAAGTCATGAAAGAGTGTATTGTGTTCTCACCAGTGGGGCATTACGGTAGGAGTCTTAATATGTGTGTTGAGGATTGAATGTGAAATATGGAATTAGAGGGAGCCTATATAGACTTGAGAGGGGAAGTTTGGGGGACATTAAACACTATTTATAGATTGTGCATATAAGACTGTAGTTACAAGAATCAGTATTCTTACATTTGTTCCTTATCATGTTTATCTTTCTATTTCTACTGTAAATTTTTCAACAAAATAATATAACACTGCATCCCTTTCTCCCTTCCCCTAACCTTCCTTTTCCTCCTTCCACGCCTCCCTTCCTGTCTCCCTCCCTCCCTCCGTCCCTCTCTCTCTTCCTTCGCCTTATAGTTTTTAGCACTCAGCGTAACATTCTGGTCAATTAATGCTCATAGACTTGAATAAAAACTTTTAATCACTTAGAATTCTATGGTATATGAAAACTTTAGACTATATTTCAAACAAATACTAAAGTTTTTTGTTCCTAATTTTATTTTTTCATGTTTCAAATTTAAACTTTTATAACTTACTATTCAAATTTTATAACTTCAAAACACTAATAATATATTTACTTATAAGCCACTCGAAGTGATTGAATTCCAAAAAAAAAAGAATGATAACATGTTGCTAATAAAAGAATGCTGAGGTTTAGAAAATATGTTTAACATAGTTGTTTGGATTTTGACATATTCTAAATTAATGGAAATTGGCAGCCCTTTCTATTTATCCAGAGGCAATGCTTCCAGCTCTCTTCCCTATTTTTATCATATGTACAGAAAAAGATAAATGTATTTATCTTACAAGTATCTGAAGTTCCTTGTGCTCACATTTTGATTCCAATTTTAGGATCTTCTTTATTATGTGTACAGGTGCTAATTATTCAAGTGCCACATCTTGTTAAGTGTGCTGAGAGCATTTGTGTTTCCTCTTAATAAGTCACCAAAAATTGAGACTAACTCTAAAAATAAAGTAACTGCCTATATTATGTTCTACCTATTGCTTTGCAATGAAGAACAGAGTTATAAATTTTGGGCAACAAAAACCAAATGTTAGAATACTATGCTTTGGTCCTAGTGTAGCTCAGTGGATTGAGTGTGGGCCTAGGAACCAAAAGGTCGCAGGTTCCATTCCCAGTCAGGGCACATGCCTGGGTTATAGGCCAGGTCTCCAGTAGGGGGCGCACAAGAGGCAAACACACAATCCCTCCAGTAGGGATGCTTCTCTCCTTCTCTTCCTCCCTTCCCCCTTTTCTAAAAAGAAATAAAATCTTTAAAATAAATAATTAAATAAATAAAATCTTAAAAAAAAGAGAATAGTATGCTTTGATTTGGAGAGGAGAAAAAGAATACTTGATTTCTATGAGACCGTTTCACCAAAACTAGATATCTGACCTGCATTTTAGTTTCCATTGACATTTAACCAACTCCTGTATTTTGCCATGTATAAGGTGCACCCATGTTTTTTGGCCCAAACTTTCAGGAAAAAAATCTTTTGTTTTAGTTCAAGTATTTATTTATTTATATTTAGATACTTGTTTTTTTGTTTTATAAAGGAAATTTAGCATTTATTTTTGAACATATTATGGTATAAGATATTTATGTAACAAATAATTACAAAACACAAGAACAGATACAAAGTATAAGTAATTTTATGTTCTGGTAACAGATTTACAATATTTATTCATCATAGAAGGCCAAGAACTCCTCATGACTATCAATATCAGAAGTATCGTCTCTTTCAATTTCTATATTACCAGTGTCTTCTGACGAGTCACTTTCCTTATCCTGATAAATTTCATCATCCTCACTTCCAACCATGGCATTGCTTGTGCCATATTTTTTAAATAATTTCACAGCCACTTCCTTCTTGACACCGTTCCATGATCTTAGGATTTAATCACAAACCTGGGTGATGGATGCTTTCTTGATTCTGTCTGTAGGTATTTAATCATTACCAGCTGACTGCATCCATGACGTCCACTCTTTTTTCATTAGGGCCTTAAAGGGCTTATTTATTGACTCATCAAGAGGTTGTAGTTGGCTGGTTAGCCCACCAGGTATCACAGCCAGTTGGGTTTTCAAGTCTGCTGGGATTATTTTTGCACTTTCTGTAACATGGGCTTTGAAGTGATTGAAAACAAGCAAAGATGTTTTTTTAAATACCTAGTGCTACCCATACATAATATGCACCCTTATTATTTCCTCAGAAATTTGGGCAAAAAAGTGTGCATGTGTGCATTATACATGACAAAATACAGTATTTCAATTTCAAAACATAGTGATTACACTTATTAGGGGGATGAAAATGTTCTATTCAGGGGTAATGCTTGCACCACCCAATAGAGTTACTAAAAATCCTTGAATTGTATACTTGAAATAGGTCATCTTTATATGTAAAAATACCTCAATAAAGTTGTTGAATAAAAAATAATGTAACTAAAAAACAACAGCTGTCTTTGCTAACATTCAGATAGAACTTGGGAGGTTGCTTTTCTGCTGCTTGTTTTATCAGTCTCTCAAGCGGCTGTAGTAGGATGAATGCTGGGCCTAAACGTTCAATATGGCTTCACTTGTCCTGCACATTTGCAAGGATGGTCTGGTCCTGGCTTGCTCACTCTTTACATGGTTCTCTGCACATGGTCTGCCTACGCTTTTTTACCTGGGTAGGTCCCAAGAGCAGGTGTCCCAAGGTTGTCCCATTTTCTAGGTGGATAGATTAGAAAATAAATGACAGAAAAATACTAAACTTTCCCTCATTTTTCACTAACTGATAGTAACTAAAACACAAAGCAAAACAGCCTGGCTTTTGGGTGAGACCAAATTTTTAGGGACAAAATTATGCTGTCCAATCTGTCAATATTATCACTTATAATAAAATGACATAAGCCGATCTTGTATCACACCATTCCCAAACCATTATATTTAGCCTTTCAAAATTTTATGGTTGTAGTCTCAAAAGCAATCAATTACCCAGAAAGAGTGAAGCTGATAATTTAACTTATTTGTATTCTCTCTAACTGTTTTGAAGAAACTTCATAAACATGCTGTTAGTTCCATTCCTCTGAGCTTTGAATAGTTTACTGTTTGTGATGATAAAAGCACAACAGGGAATATTTTAACATATGCCAGATTCAAAATGAATGAAATGTGACAGTTTATAATCTGTGAGAAGATTGATCTTTGAAAAATATTTGCATATAAAGTATCTGCTTCAACACCATAGTCTAAAAGCCTACATGAACTGAAATCTAGTGCTCTCCCTTAATATGTTGCATAAGTCATATGCAATGTATATATTTTCTTGTTTGTACATGAAATACCTTTTCCTTCCCAGATTCTTTTTGTAGGTATTTTACAAATAATAATGTAAAGATAAGACTTGTCGAAACAGTAACCAGAATAAAAATGCATTTGCTCAGTTTGAGGGAATAAAGTGCTATTAATTTTTTCCCTGAAAAATGACATACATAAATACATGAGCATAAAAATGTACTTAAAGTACCTTCTTAGACTGTTTTTCACTCAGGACTCTCCCTTTGAAGAGTAGGGAATGGCAGACAGCTTTTAATTTTTACTCATCAAAAGTTTAAGTGTAATGTTTTCTTTATCATTTCATTCTGTTTAATTTAATTTTAATGTTAACATTCAGAGAATACACTTTAGTATGTAGCCCTATAGAATTAAGATATGTATAGGGCTACAAGATATGTAGCTCAAGATATGAATAGATTCATATTATTACCACCAAAGCTGGTGTTAAGTAATTTTAGTTAAGTAAAAACAGTTAATAATCCCAAAGCTGCCTGTGTTACCCCTTTGCCATCATTCCTTCCTCTCATTCCTCATTTCTGAGTCACTAATCTGCATTTTGTCGTAGTTTTACCTTTATAAGAGTATAATAGAAATGTAACCATACCTTATGTAACTTTTTGAGACTGGTTTCTTCCACTCGGTACAATACATTTGAGATTCATTCAAACGGTTGCATACACCAGTAGTTCATTCCTTTTTATTGCTGGGTACTTCTGTTGTATAGATATAGCACAGTGTGTTTATCTTTTCACCCACTAAAGGACATCTGGGTTATTTGTGTGTGCAGTGCTTGACTATGGAGCTGCTATAAAGATTCATGTATAGCTTTTGTATAGACATATAAGGTCTGTCTGGAAAAAGACCAGCCATTGTTACTATAACAAGAATGCTTTGTGCAACATTGATGTAACCTTGCAGCTAGAGAGAGTGAACCAGAATGTGTGTGTGTGAACAATGATAACTTTACTGTACTAGTGATTGGGTGCAGTAGACACTGTTGAGTAGGCATGTGTATTGTGTGGCCATCCCATTCAAAATGACTGAGTGAGTAGAGCAACAGATCTGCATCAGATTTTGCATTAAACTTGAACGTTCTTCTGTGGAAATAATTCACATGATTCAGAAGGCTGCAGCTATGGGCAACTGGTGATTGGCAGCTTCGTCACAACAATACACTTGCTCAAGCATTAAATCTCATGCAGAATGTTCTGGCAAAGCATCATATTACCCAGGTGGTTCAGCCCCTCTAAAGCCCAGATTTAATGCTCTGTAACTTCTGACTTTCCCTCAAACTAACATCACCTTTATAAGAGAAGAGATTTCAGACCTTTTATGAGATTCAGGAAAATACAATGGGGTAGCTGATGGTGATTGGGAGAACTGTGTGAGGTCCTGAGGTGCCTACTTTGCAAGGAACTGAGGCATCATTGTCTTACGTACAATGTTTCTTGTATCTTGTATCTTCTTCAGTAAATGTCTCTATTTTTCTTATTACATGGCTGAATACCTCTGGACAGACCTCATATGTTTTCATTCTTTTAAGGTAAATATCCAGAGTGGGATTGCTGAATTTATGTCAGGTGGTATGTTAAACATTTTCAGGAACTGCCAAACTGTTTTTCGGGTGGCTGAGCTATTTAGCATCCCCACCAGCAAGATGTTACAGTTTCAGTTGCTCTACATCATTATCAGCCCTCGTCACTGTCAGTATGATTTTATTTTAGCCATTCTAAAAGGCATCTGAAAGTATCTCATTGTCATTTCCCTAATGTTTAATCGTATTGAACATCTCTTCATTTTTTGGGGCCATCATCATATCTTCTCCAGTAAAATGTCTAAGTCTTTTTGTTTATTTTTGTATGAGCTTCTTTTTTTCCTTGCTATTGAGTTTTAAGAGTTCTTTATATAGTATAGTGCACATTCTTGTTGGATACGCAATATGAAAATATTCTCATCCTGTCTGTACTTCATATTTTTATTCTCTTAAGTCTTTTATTTTCTTTGTCTTTTTTTCTATTCTCTCATTTGCACAGCAAAGGTATTTTTGGATGAAGTTCAATTTATCATTTTATCTTTTAGTATTGTGGTTCTATCGTCATGTCTTAGAATGCTTTGCCTAACACCAAAAATAAAGATTTTCTATTACTTTTTCTTTTAAAAGTTTTAGAATTTTACACTTGAGCTGTTTTATACATATACATGTATATCATATATAATTTTATGTATAAAGTATAGGTTAAGATTGATTTTTGTATATAAATGTCCAACAATTCTTCCACCTTTTGTTGAATTGTTTCTCCCTTGAAATGTTTTTATAACTTTTTCCAAAAGCAAGTGTTTATCTATACATGGGTCTATTTCTGGGCCCCCTATTTTTTCCATTGATTTATTTGTCTTCTCTTTCAATAATAAAACTCTCTGGATTAACATAGTTTTATAAACTTAAAAACTGTGTGGTGTAATTTTTCCAATATTTTTATATTTTTTCAAAAACTATTTTTAGGTATTATCAATTTTTAAATGTTATAAAATCTAAAGATATTATTTAAAATGTATTTTCTTAGATTCATTATTGTATTAAATATACAGAGTGGACTTTAACAGATCAGTTACTCAGACAATTTGTGTTATATTTGCTCCACAGTTTTATAGTTAAAGGTGATCTTAAATTATCTGCAACCTACTAGCATATAGTTCTTATTCTTTAAGGCATAAGAGTCTCTTATTATAATCTATCTACTCATCTATCAAATATTTTAGAAGTAGTTTTACTTTAGTTATAAAAGGTAGTAGGAAAATATTAGTACCTAGAATAAAAAAATCAGCTGTGGTTCAACCATTATCACTATTAACATTTTCACATTTATTCTTCTATTCTCTTTTTTGCAAGGACACACACACATGCACACTGAAGAGCAGAAAACTCTTAACCTACAACCTCTTTGATTTTTAGACAAGACTGGCATGATAAGCCATTTAAGTAAAATCTTTTTGTTCTTATTGTTTTTAATGAAATAACTTTATATGTTAAATGTTACTAATGAAAAACGAATTTTATGCCATAAAATACAGAGTATGGGGTAGCATACTTTTTTTACAGAGTATAAAACTATAATACACTTTCAAATATTTTAAATATTATTTATTAAATATATTGTAATACATGCACAGAAATTCATTAGAGTTTTTTCTGCTTGGAATGAATGTGTAAAGCTTTTCTAAATTCACATGTAAAGAGGTTTGAACTCTGACATCTTAACTTTGATAGTTTTTGAAAGAGGGGGAGTCATACATGGAAATGCCAGAGTCTTGTTAGAACAAATTGGTTTTTCTTAATAGTTTTTCCTTTAAAATTTCAGCAGTTTCATAAATGTAGTGTAAATAATTGAATTAAAAACTGATTTTTACTTTATTGATAACATTTTCCTTTACAACCCACGCCTTCTTCAGTAGAAGTCATATAAAGAAATGTACAACTAACAAAATGAACAAGAAAATTAAAGAAATAAAATTCCCCCAATTCCAGACATTGTGTAGAACTAGACTGATATATGTGATAATTGTGTACTCATTTTCTGATGAAACTATGTGCCGATTTTTCTTACCAAAGAGTGCTAATAGGTGAACTTATCCCAAGTTTTATAGCTTATATGCGATACTCTATTGCATTTTCTTGATATTATTGTAAGAATATTGTAGATATAAACATGACTGAGAGACGTTTTTTCCAGACGCGCGGGCTCTGAGGTGTGCCGTGTGTAATTAATCGTCCCCCGACATTCATCTAATGGCTTCTGCCAAAGGCACTGGTGTTGACATTATAGGTCATTTTTTCTCATTGACATTTTGTTTCCTGAATAAATTATTTTCATAAGTTCATTCTCTGTGAAAATATGTTCTGTCTATAAAATCTGTGTAATGATATTAAAACAAATTGCCTATTTCCAATATTTAATGGTATACTACAATAGTTATGGTATTATCACCAATAGTGATATGGTGATAATAGCTGATAATTTTTCAGAGTTCCTTGGGGTGAAACGCAATGTGTTTTAGGCAATGCGCTGTGTTCATTTTATTCTGCAGATATAGTATGTGGAATCTATTTACATATATCTCTAATTTACTCTAAATTTTAGCACAAAATAAAGTATTGAGATATATAAAAATCAGTGGGTTTTATTTCTTAATGATATTAACTTTTAGAGATTAAAAGCTATTAGTCAAATCTGTTGCTTTAATTTAAGTTTCTTAAATTGTAGTTTAATAGTGGGTAGTATTGGTAAAATAAAATGCAGGCTGAGTGTGAGTCAATTTTTATTATTAAAACTTAAGTGGATAAAATGTTAGGCAAAGTTATGTACAATTTAGCTCTAAAATTGAGATATTACCCAAAAACTTTTCAAAAATAATTAAGGAATATATAGTCTATTTTTTGCAAGTAATCTTTGAAGAGCAAATAATTCTTGTATAAAACTGAAATGCAATACATATCTTGTGTTTTTTGAAGTTATTTCTTTTTATATTACTTTCCAAAACTTGTTTTGGCCTACATCACAGATTTCTTTACATTTGAAATTTCTTTTAGTCTTTTTGTTAATAGAACATGTTTGGCATGAAAATACAGCATTTGTAGAGCTTACATCAACGTTTTCTTCATTCTCTCTCATTAATGATATCACTAATTATCCACGTAACAGCCACTAGAAAACTTCCTGACTTTAAAGCACCCTTGTCCTTTTCTGGTTCAACCTTATAAGCATCACTTAAAACCGTTCTTTTTTCTATCCCTGTCTGAGCAGAACTTTCATTATCTCTCAAATGGAAATAGTAATAGCTTACCAACGACATCAAAACAGCATCTGTAGGCAGTTTTTCTAGGTACTGTGGAATCTCCCGTATTCTAAACAATCCAATGATAATTCAAGTTTTGATGTCTTTGTAGCTGTCTTGAAATACTTTACTCTGGGGGTCCCCGACCCCCTGGCCGCAGACAGGCACCAAACCCCCCTCCACCAAAGAAAGGTCTCCTGAGCTCTGCCTCCTGTCTCCCCACCCCCTCTAGGCACAGTGGGCCCACCAGCACCAGCCAAGGGACGCTCACTTCAGCTCCATCTCTCTCCCCCTTCCCCAACTTCCACCCTCCAGTCTTTCACTAAACCGGTGTGTGGTGCCAAGAAGGTTGAGGACCACTGCTCTACTCCAGGCAGATTCATTTAAATTCCCTTCTCTGTAAAACATGGCCGAGTGTTCAGAATTGGGCTCCTCCTTCTTCAGCCCCTCTAGTTCTTTTAAGGGCAAACAGATATATCACACTAATGTAGTTTTTGTTAATAATTAAAAAATTATTTTAGCAGTTTTATGTGTGTAATGCAACAACTGACCTGTTTTCTTTTAACTGTGATGCATTTCCTGACATATAACATGAATTTCAATTCATATGTGTTGAATGATAAAATGGATGGTAGATTTTACAGATTAGAAAACCGGGGCATTGGTAGTTAAGTAATAAAAGTTAACAGAAGAGCCAAGATGCATTTAAAATGGAAATGCAGTTGTAAATATGGTGGCTTATTCGCAAAAACCAAAGCATCTTATTAAAGTAAGGGTCTTGGTAAGTTAAATAAATTAATCTCAATGGGCGACTTAATAGTAGCCATACTTAGAAAAATGGTTTTGATGGGCAACTGTCTTTTGAGAGTAAGAAAAGGAAGAAAAGCACAAGGTTTAAATTAGTTTAAGTGTGTTCAGGATTTGCTTTTATGAAGTACGGTATGATGCGCAGGCATGGAAAAGACGGTCATGAAGGAAGAAGTTCATTCTCGTCCGACACTTCCCTGGATGAAGGAGTCGCAGCAGCATGCCACAGGAAGAGGCCACATGGGGAAGCAATGAGATCGATGGTCCCAATGCAGAGGCAGCCAGCAAAGCAAGGCAAGCAAGTTTAGGATTGACCAGTTGGAATATCAGCAAGCACATAGTGGCCTGGAGTGAGAGACCCTAACAAAACCGGAAGTTAGGATATGGGCCCTAGATTGGCAGGTTTGAAAATATAGGTGTGCTCAGCAGCTAGTTGTTTACTATCTCTAGGAATTGGCTAACCCTGGGAGGGGCAGTCTCCAGGGTCAGCAAGGCACCCTTGTTGTCAAAGCATCGGAATAGATGTAAAAAAATAAAGCTGTGTGAAATGAACCTCAAATGATGAAATAACAAATAAGAGGTGGTCATCACCTCCTTGCTTTTAGGTGAGAAAAGTCTGTGTTTGAACTCTTTGGCTGTTGTGAACTTATGAAGTATGTCAGTTTGTACCTGCAGCTGGTAGAAAACAGCTCTGCAAGGAGAGGCTTTGTTTGCAAACAGCTCAAATAGCAAGACCTTCTGATGGAAAAATGGAAAGCTTGCTCTCAAGCGCAGCCAGAGCAAGCAGCTCCCGTGGTGAGTGGCAGAGCCAGTACACCTTCTCCACAGAAAATGACTCTTGTGCATTAGCAACTGCTTTCCTGGCAAAGGTCCCTGAGACCTTGGGAGAGGGTGGGGAATGACAAGGGCTGGATGATGGTGGTTTTCAAACCTTTGGTGACCTGGTCAATCCTTTATCAAATTATTGACTATGGTGGGGTACATTCACTTGTATTTTGCTAGAGATAAAGAGTGATGCATTAAACTTTTGAGGCAAGGTAGGGTGAAAAATGGAAGAATATTTCTCAGCCACTCTATTTCAAAGACATTTATAAACCCTGACTGTCTGGCCTGTTCGCCCATCCATCATCCTCTTATGCAATTCATCAATCCACTTTTGCTCTTGGATAAGTAGTTAACTTCCATTTATACTCCACTGAGGTGTTAGAACCAGGGACATTGTAGGGTCAGCTGGTGGATTCTTTCATGTTAATGCCCAAATGTGGGACATGAATTAATGGAACTGCAGCAAGCCAAGCTTTTCTAGTGAAGGACGCTGTGCTAAATTCTTAGGGGGTTAGGATGGTTAGAAAACAAGTATGCCCTTACTGAAAGTGACTCACTAACACTGGAGACCTGTTTCAGTTGCAAATCATATTAGTGCATATTTTTAGTCCCCACAGAAAATTAAATAGAAACGTTTGGCCAAGTTCCTTTCACAGCTGAGACAAAGAGAACTACACAAAAGCCACTACTGGTGACCTTCATATAAAACAGGATGCAGTTAGCAACTAAGAAATGACAAAAGGTTTTGGACTCCATTAGTTTTCTTTTCCTTTCTGGATGGCTTTGAAGGTGCACCCAACTTGACAGGAAGGCCTACCCCTCCATGCAAGAGAGAAAGAACTTTAGGCTCCCACTTCTGTCTCCTTCACTGTTGTTTGTTTGTTTGTTTGTTTTTTTGAGAGTTGGCAAGTGAGAATGATACAGAGGAGAAGAGAAAAATTCTGAGGTGTCCCAAATTAAATTGCCACAGGAATTAATAGGTTAACAACTATGGGCTGAAACCAACAAAAGACTGCTCACATTCCTGAATATAAGTTAAATTTTAGCTCTGCCTTGTGTTGCATATGTAATCTTGAGAAAGCGTGTGGTTCTCTAACCTTAGTTTCCCAGTGCAAGATGAAGATAATAACACTGATCACTGTGCATGTTGTTTTATCATGTTAGAGAATATAGGCAGTGGGCCTAGTGAATTACCTGGCATTGTAGTAAGCACTCAAGAAGTGCAGTCAATTCTTATTCAAAGTGTAGTATCTTACCAGTGATTATATTATTAAGAGACTTACAGGAATCTTTCCAGTGTCCAGGAAAGCTGTTCTGATTTTCTAATCTTTGTAAACAAAATGAGGGCATTTAAGGAGTAAGTACTGAGCAAAAACAATGGGAAGGAAGGGGAAGGGCCACCTGAATCCTTTCGCTTAATTTTTAGGATAAATCAGTGCTTCTCAAAGTGTTGTCTCCAGACCAGCAGCATCACCTTCACTAGATACTTCTTAGAAAAGTCAATTCTCAGGTCCTTCCCCAAACTTACTCTGCCAGAACTATGTGGGTGGGACCAGCGATCTGTGTCATTTTTACAAACCCTCCAGTTCATTCAGCTGCATGCTCAGGTTTGAGATCCTCTGGTATTCAGGAGAAGGAGCATTGGGCAAGGACCATCCCGCTGACAAACATTCCTCCACCCAGTCTCTAAAGGTCTCTCTTTAAAGGGTGGACACCTGATGCTGTGATTAAATCTCTTGTGATGTTTGACACATCATCATAAGGACCATCTCAGGAAGAAGGTACCATATAATTTCACTCATATGTGGAGCCTAATGAACAAAATAAACTAACAAACAAAATGGAAGTGGACTCATCGATACAGAAAACAGACTGACAGCTGTCAGAGGGAAGCAGCATTGAGGGACTGAGTTAAACAGGTGCAGAGGTTCAGGGAAAAAAAACAACTTATAGCCCTGTCTAGTATGGCTCAGTGGACTGAGTGTGGACTTGTAAACTAAAGGGTAGCAGGTTCAATCCCCAGTCTAGGACACATGCCTGGGTTGCAGATCTGGTCCCCAGTAGCGGGTGTGTAAGAGGCAACCACACATTGATGTTTCTCTCCCTTTCTCCCTTGCTTCCCCTCTCTAAAAATAAATAAATAAAATCTTTGAAAAAAGAGAAAAAAACTTATAGACACAAACACTATGGTGATTACTACAGGGAAAGTGAGTTGTCAGGGAAGTAGAAAGGGTAAAAGGGGATGAATAGTGACAGAAAGAGACTTAACGTGGGGTGGCAAATGCACAATATGATATACAGATAGCGTGTTATAGAATTGTAAATCTGAAAGCTACATAATGTTTTTAACCAATGTCACTCCAACAAATGCAATAGAAACATTTTTTAAAAAACAAATAGAAACTTTGAATCAATTTCCTGGTGGCTATCTACAAAAAATAGCCCACTGCCATATGCCACTGCAGTTTGCTTGCATGTGAACTTTTCACGTGCAATCCAGAACCATCAAATACTTCTTCCTCGTGCACTATTCAGCTATCACAGAACTTACCCTGATTTACCTGTTCCCAGCTCCTCCCATCCCCCATCTACATCCAGGGTAAATTCTGTTAATACAACCTATATCTTTCTTTCTTAAACTCAGCTAGAAGTTGAGGTCATTGGTAGGTATTTTTTGTTTGCTTCTTTATCATTTGTAAGGTATCATTTAGTAAAATTGATGGGTTTTCTTTTGGTATATATTTCCATGAATTTTAATATATTTATATTTTTGTACCGCCATTATAATCAAGATACAGAACAGCTCTATCGATGCAAATAATTCTCTCATTCTGTCTTCTATAGTCACTCCCTCCCCTCCCCTACGTAACCCCTGACAGCTACTGATGTCTTCTCTATATCATGGTATTGTCTTTGAAGAATATTCAGATAAATAGAATTATAAATTATGTTACTTTTGAGACTTACTTTTTTAATCCAGCATAGTGTCTTTGAGGTTCATGGAAATTGTTGTGTATATCACTAGTCCATTTCTTTTTATTTTGGGGTAATATTCTATTGAAGAGATACATTCTGTGCACTCCCATTTGCCCATTGAAGGACATTTGGATTGTTCCAGTGTTCGGTGTTTATAAATAGAGCTGAGCTGAGCATTCATGCACATATTTCATGTGAACATAAGTTTTCACTTATCTAGGCTAAACGCTAAGGAGTGAAATTTTTCAGTCATTTGGTAAGCATATAAGGAACAGTCTTAGAGTTTTTTTAATTTTTAAATATTCTTTCTAATGTTTCTTTGGATAGGGTAAGCCAAATAGATTGGGGATTTAGTTGTTAAGTTTAACAACTACATCTTCAGAGGTTTCTGAGGATATAATAGGCAAAAGAAACTCACAGGTAATTTAGGTTTTGGAAAATTCAGAGTGACCTAAATTTCTTTTAGATTCCTATTTCCAAAGTTAAGTGACTAAATTCCCTGTCTGGCGCTAATTTCTGTATCACATAACGTAGTTACGCTGTCCGCACCTGCAGTGTGCCAGTGCCTTCCAGAGTTTCAGGTGAAACAGCTGTCAGCTTTTCCTGCAGCTAGAACCACTCTCTGTACCCTTTAATTTTCACTGGGTAGGACCCGGAGATAGATCGGCACCATAGGTGCATTGATGGGATCAGAATTGTTTCTCCCTTACCCCCTAATGCCAAGGCTTCACTGTTAGCTCAAGTTGGTCATGCCTGGGTTCGTACTTTTTCAGAATTAGTCCTTTCCCAAAACCATTCTCACACCTTGTGCAAATAGAATCTGTGGCTCAAGCTACTACTTCACTGAACTCAGACACGTGTGAGTTCCATTAGTGTACACAGCCTAGGCAAGAACTGAGATACTCTCCCTCCTTCTGTATTCATCACTTTCCCAGCCCATTTACTAGTCCAGAGGTAAATGATCTTCTCTCTGATGTTTTTTTGTTTATAAAATAAGTCTATTATGAACACCTAACATAGGGTTGCTGTGAAAAGTACTTGAGTCAGTAAACCTTTTGAACAGCATCTAGGAAGTAGTTATGTCAAAGTGCATTATTATTGGTAATCATTTACTCTTCTTGAAGCAAGCTTGGAGTTAGAAATGGTGTTCTTTACTTAGTAACTCTCTACTAAAAACCCTAGAAAAGGCATTGCATTCACCTTTGTGACTGTGACTTGAGGAATTTAAGGGAGACTCTACCACCACCTGAATCCATTGACCTCTGCCCTCCAGTCTTTGTGACACGTTGTTCAACAATTTGCTTTTAGTTGTGTCTTATACTTGAAACTCCATTGAAAATACCACTGTATATAAATAGCCACAAGTATCATTTATAGAATAATATTAATAAATGTTCATGTAATTACTAATTTCACTTCTTGGAAAGAAGGAGGAGTTGTATTAAATTGGGAAGAATTTATTAATCTTTTCTTTTTTTTCCTCCCACATTTCCATTTAAAGCCCCCAAACAAATTCCTCCCCGAAATGAGTTTTCAAAGTTGTATAGGAAGTTTTAAATGTGCTTAGGGTTATCTTCTAATTTTTTGCTAAATTCATAATTTTTGATCATACCCATGTGACAGCTTTATAAGATATAGCTATCTGAGAAAGTTTTACTTAAAAAAAAATGAAGTCCCAGTTCTCTGCGATGAACAATTATGTGTTACCAATTTGTTTTCATGATCCACACTGGTATTTAAATATGTATGGAAGTAGTGCATTGGGGGAATAAGAGTCTATAATGATTTACTGTAATGCATTAAGATGCCATTTAGTATTTATTAATAGTTCATTTTAAAGGACAATTATTTTTATGTAAAGTTGGAGAGAAAAATATTGATATGCTGGTACTAATCCAAAATTAGCATTTCCCCATTTTCCATCTGTGTCACCATATTCTTAGAAAACAAAATAGCATTATGAAGCATTGTATAAAGTTGACTTTTGTGGACATTTTTGCTTGGTATTTGATGACAGTAATAACACTGATGACCAAAATCCCTTTAATTAGTTATTTTTTAAAAGAATACTAAAAACATCACCTCCATCAGTTTTATGTCAAAATACAAAAAAAATCATCTACAGTTATTTAGTCCCCTCTAACTGGACTTCTGGTATCTTTACAAAAGCAATGAGTTTTCAGGCATGATTAGCAATACTTCAACAAAATAATGAAAAATGGATTTTATTGCTCTGTGCTTTAAGGATCATGAATTTAACTGAATTAAGTAGTCACAGGATGTGAGAAAAATATAGCTATAGTGGGCTGTTGATCACATTTGCTTCTGTATTTTACTAATGCTGTTTTTCATTTTAGCCAAGTCAACTTTTCATAGAATCAACATCTATCCTTAAACACCTATGTAACACCACAAAATAGTGAAGCAATTGACTACTTTGTTTACCTCAGCTCATTAAACAACACTCCACTTACCTTTTTTTAATGTGTGTGTGCACAAGGTAAGCCTAATTCAAAGAAGCAGACCATTCACTTTTAAAACATAAAATATCAATATTGAGCATCTTTTCATGTGTCTCTGGATCCTCTGTATGTCCCCCTTGGAGAAGTGTCTGTTCAAGTCCTTTTCCCATTTTTTAATTGGGTTATTTGTCTTCTTGGAGTGGAGTCATGTAAGTTCTTTGTATATTTTGGAGATTAAATCCTTGTCTGAAGTATCATTGGCAATTATGTTTTCCCATACAGTTGGTTGTCTTTTTAATTTAATACTGTTTTTTTAGCCATGCAGAAGCTTTTTATTTTGATGAGATCCCATTTGTTTATTCTTTCCTTTATGTCCCTTACTCTAGGGGACATTATCAGTAAACAAGCTGCATGAAATAGCTGAGATTTTCTCGCCAATGTTTTCCTCTAGGATTTTAATGGTTTCACGGCTTATATTTAAGTCTTTTATCCACCTTGAATTTATTTTGGTGTGTGGTGTAAGTCGGTGCTCAAGCTGTCAGAGAGATGCAAATTAAAACCACAATGAGATACCACCTTACACCAGTCAGAATGGCTGTCATAAACAAAGCAACAAACAACAAATGTTGGAGAGGTTGTGGGGAGAAGGGATCCCTGGTTCACTGTTGGTGGGAATGCAGACTGGTACAATCATTATGGAAAACAGTATGGAATTTTCTCAGAAAAATAAAAATGGACCTGCCTTATGACCCAGCAATTTCATTGCTGGGACTATATCCTAAGAACCCTAAAATACCAATCCAAAAGAACCTATGCACCACAATGTTCATAGCAGCACAATTTACAATAGCCAAGAGCTGGAAGCAACCTAGGTGCCCATCAGTAAATGAATGGATCAAAAAATTGTGGTACATATACACCATGGAATTCTATGCAGCAGAAAGAAAGAAGGAGCTCCTACCCTTTGCAACAGCTTAGATGGAACTAGAAAGCATTATGCTGAGTGAAATAAGCCAGGCAGTGAAAGACAAATACCATATGATCTCACCTTTAACAGGAAGCTAAACAATAAAACAAACCAGCAAGCATAATACAAATAACGACACTGAAATAGAGAACAGGGGGATAGCGACCAGAGGGGAGAGGGGAGGGAATTTCAGGGGAAAGAGGGTAAGGATTTACAGGAACTAGCATAAAGGACACATGGACAACAACTAAGGGGGGGTGGAAAGGGGGGGAAGGTGGGGGGCATGGGGGGTGGGCTGGGAAGGGAGTAAAAGAAAGAATACTGTAGTTGAAAAATAATTAAAAAAATAAATTAATTAATTAAAAAACATAAAATATCCGCCTTAAAATGTGAGAACAGTGAAAGATAGCATTACGGGTAATGGTGGCTTTTTTCTCCTTTCAATTAGACTTCTTGACTAAATTCCTGTATGTTCTTCTTAATCAGATAAATTGGGTGGCCTGGCCATTTCAACCACAGTTCATTACTTTCTCAGTATAAATGTTGTTTTATTTCACAAAGGCCATGTGTTAACTGCTTATAACCACTTTAATTCTAATACCCTTAAATTCAGTAGCTCTTTCAAAATGTGGAGCTATAAATCCAAGGTTCTCAGTTGACAAACTGAAAGGAGATTCTTCTTTAGTGGTGGGTCGGACACGTTAATGCACCAAGAAGACTTGATTTATGGATCACCAATCTTCCCACCTGTAACTTCTTATGCTTGAGCCCTTTCCGAATTGTGAAGTTGCAGATTTTAATACTAGCAACATGCCTGCTTTTCAATATTTCTGGAGTAGAGGATTGTCTGCTCAGAGCATTGGGTGGTAAAATGATCACCTCAAGTGTTTCAGTTAGCCTGTGCTGACTATAATAATCAAATCATTGAGTCTGTAGAAGCTCATATAAGACACTGTTCTGCCAGTCAATGAATTTTCGCCTCTTTTGTGTACGATGTGTTCCATTTAACTTCTCTGGGATAAAATGCAGATAGTTAATGCCACTTTGCTAACTGAAAATGCTTTAAGCCACAGATCAAAAGTAGGTGGCAAGAATTATCTTTTAGTTGTGATTCCTTGAGGAGCTGTGTTTACAAAGGTTTGGAGTCCATATTTGGCTTTGAAGGAAGAAATATTAGGGTGGTTTCACTCATTTTAGCTAAGCATACAAAACCTATGTACATATGTTTTTGAGTTTAAATTGATTCTTTCCTGAATTTTTGAAAAAGATTAAAAAATTTATTTTTAGAGATAAGAAAAAAGAAGGAGAAAGAGAGGGAGAGAAACATCAATTTATGTGAGATACATCAATCAGTTGTGCACCTCTAGCTAGAAACCTGGCCTAACCAAAGCATGTGCCCTGAGTGGGAATTGAACTGGCCATTTTTCTATTTGTAGGCTGGCACTTAATCCACTGAGCCACACCAGCCAGGGCTTTTTCATGAATTTTGATAACTTAAGAATATTGAAAGAATGTATAACACATATCATATGATCTCACCTATAAATAAAACCTAATTACAAAACAAACAAGGAAGCAAAATATAACCAGAGGCGTTGAAATTAAGAACAAACTGACAGTAACCAGAAGGGAGTTGGGTAGGGATAATGGGGGAAAAGAAGGAAGCATTTAAGCATTTTCAGGAACACATATTAAAAAAGAGTGTGTGTGTATATATATATATGTGTGTGTATATATATATATATATGTATATAGTATAAGTTTTAGGGAAATATGCAGCTTACGATTTACAAATAATAAATAAAATATTCTTTGTTGGAAATTTCTATATAACCAGTTATTTCAGAATGCTTTCATTGATTTTTTTCTGACTCTTGTATAAGTAGTTAAGCTATGGTTGTAACTGACAAATGAATATAGTTTTGACATACATATTGGTTAATATTTTCATTTCCATTGACAATTAAGATGAAAGTGAAATAATGAAATATTTGTCAGAACTTCATTAGTTCTTCAGTTATGAGATCGACTTTTTTGCTGAATCAGATAATAGTTATATAACATTGCAAGGATACTTTCTTGCATTTCTGAACTATTCACGATGTGAATATAATCATGCCTATTTTTAATTTACATCATTAACATTTTCACCATCACTTTATTAAGTTTCTCTAGGCCACCACCAGAACAATAAATCAAGCCCTGGTTTGTAGCATTGGGTGGTTTTCATGGCATTAGGACTCCTACAAAGTCCAATTTCAAAACAGCGTGGTCACTAAATGTGGAGTTGTGGAAGACATGAAGTGGCGTACCTTT
This sequence comes from Artibeus jamaicensis, assembly GCF_021234435.1. Taxonomy (NCBI): domain Eukaryota; kingdom Metazoa; phylum Chordata; class Mammalia; order Chiroptera; family Phyllostomidae; genus Artibeus; species Artibeus jamaicensis. Next base: position 23,088,993 of record NW_026522046.1, on the reverse strand, counting down.
ATGTTGTAGTTCCACTATCCACCTACGTTTGCAAGAATAAGCTCGAGCATAGATGATACAAAGATTAGTAAACTTATTAGAAAGTGATAAGTTTTCAATATTTATGGCTTTGTTTGACTTAGCAAATGCCCACAAAATCCCTGAAATTTTAGCAATCAGTGGCTCCAGCACGCCGCTAATGGGTTTTTAGCAAAATAGGCTACTGTGAAAAATTGATCATTACACACCTCACTCTAATTCCAGGGTTTTTATAACTGGTGATGTTTTTAGAGCTCATTTGTTTTGGGAACAGGAAATGTATTCATAGACCCAAGAAGAATAAAATAATGTTCAGATTTCGATCTACATGTTCAGGATTTTGTATCAGATTTCTTGTTTTGCTTTCAAATTGCAGCAGTACTTTGTCTTCTTGATGGGCAAAATTCACTTTCACTTTGGCCATTTATACTTGAAGCTTAGTCACTCTGATGGAAGAGAGGTTTCATACATTCAGAATGGAGTTTCTGTACTCCAGATGTTGCCCAAGTGATTTACATGCCACGTTTGCTAACCCCTTATTCACATCTAAGTAAAACTAATGAGTCTTTCCCTTGTGTCCTCATTTCTTCCTGTGTGCGTGTCTAGCGCTTTATTTAATGGAAGACATTCATTTCCGCTTCATATGGTCGACTGTAAAATTCATCTTGGAAGAATTTTGGATGCTATGTGCATTTGACACTCTAGTTTGCACTAACTAAAAGAGTCAAGTAAATATGTGAATGAATGGCAAAAGAATTGTTTCTCCTCATCTAGTAGGTGTCTAAGCAAAGACTATGATCCATGGGGCTGTCATACTTAAATGCACTAAAACTATTGGTCCAAGTTGCGTGTTCATCATTCATCTTCATTATTTGACAAAATGCTGATGATTTTGCATAATCATTTTGTATGAACCAGCTCCAGTGTTAAGTACTTTTTATCTGTCAAAGCATCCTGTCTCCTGGACCTTTCTCAACTAAACTCTCTATGACTTTTTTGAAATTGTTGGTATCTCTGTGATCAAAGATTGGTGAAGTTTATTCATATGCCTTAATAGTCATCCTCTTCACTTGTTAAAGACTTGCTGAGTATCTGTTATATAGAAAATGGGAGGCCACGTAAGGGAGTCACAAAATCAGTGGGACTAACACAATCTTGGGAACAAGGTTGTGTTAATGTCTTTTAGGACTCAACCACCTAATAATGCTAGAGACTAAAAGGTGCATAGGTACATTATAATATATAGTAAGTGCAATTACAGAACCATAAACAGAGTGTTTTAGAAAAAGATATTGAAGCAACAGATTTAATTTCATCATTCAGGCTATCTGCAATTTATAAGGGAATTATGAATGGAGAAAATGGTGCTGTTAGGATTACAAAAACAAATAACACCCCAAATATTTTAAAACATAATCTTTCATGTTTTGAAGTAGTTAAGATTTTGTTTTTGTTTGTATTTTATACACACAGTTACTGTAAGTTATTCAAGGTTACATTTTATATTTTTAGTATTTTTGATTCCCATGGAACATTTATCTTCAATTATACTTTTAAAGTTAAAAATAACATTATTTATATTTTGAAAAAGGCCAGAGTACTGGGCATAGTTGAAGCATTGTCACATTCCTGAGTAAATATTAGTTTGAACTATGTTTCAGATGCCATTAGAATACTAATAAAAGAAAACTTTACACGGAAGGAAGGAAGGAAGGAAGGAAGGAAGGAAGGAAGGATGGAAAAAGGAAGGAAAGAAGTGAGGGAGGGAGGGAGAATGGAAGGGACGTGGAGAGAGATCTCCCACATGGAATTTCATTTCCTATACTTGAAGGAGCAGTTTACTGAATCATAGCTATTTAAATTTCTAAGTGTAGAGCCAATATAATTAGGCAACTAATGTTATATTGTAACATTGTACAAATTGGCTACTAAAATAGGCTTGTAAACTGTCTGTTCCACTCTCCTGCCTATGCAGGACAAATTTCCACATTAAGTATTTAAGTTTGTGGGAAAATTTTAAGTATTTTTATTAAATAACATTCTTTATTCTCAAGGCTTTTCCCATAAAACTTGCCATTACCTGTTAACTGTAGTGTTAATATAAACTATATCATCTATGTATCATCTCTATCCATCCATCCATCCATCCATCCATCCATCCATCCATCCATCCATCCAATTACCTGTCTACCTGCCTGTGTATGTACCTACCTACCTACTTAGAAACCTGTCTATTTAATGATTTGTTATCTATCACTGTTTCTCTCTGCTTTAGTCTCTCTGTATCTCTCCTATCTATTTCTATTTCTTTCATCTGGTCCTAACTATTGCTGTCTTTAAAACATAATTTCCTTACTTGTGTCATCTATAGAAATGGGGAAATAAATGCCTGTCAATTGAATGTGATTATAATGGACCCATGAACAACATAGGAGTTAGCTAAGTCCTGTGTGGTTAAAAAATCTACATACAATTTTTGATCCCCCAAAACTTAACTACTAATAGCCTGCTATGTACTGGATGTCTTAACCATGACATAAACTATTGATTAACAAATGTTTTGCATGTAATATGTATTATAACTGTATTCATACAATAAAGGTAGCTAGAGAAAAAATGTTGTTAAGAAAATCTTAAGAAAGAGAAAAGTTGCATGTAAGTGGACCCACATACTTCATGCCTGTGTGGCTCAAGAGTCAACTGTGCATAGTAACCAAGAAACAAATAAGCAAACAAACAAACAATACTTTGCTGTGATGTGGAGTCTGGGAAATTGATCAAGTCTGCTAACAGTGTAACTCCAATTTATAAATTAGGGCCTCTCAGATGGAGAGTCAGCATCAGCAAAGCTAAAATTTCCTGAACCCTCACATGTGCTGAGCCCTGTGCCAGGCATGAGCAGACTTGATAGTCACAAGAGAAACGTATGAAGTCATTACTGTTACCCTCTATAAGGAACAGGCACAGAGAGGTTAAGTAACATGTCTGAGGTCACCAGGGGAAGTGGAGGAGCAAGGATTCAATCTAGGCAGTCTGATTCCAGGGTCACTCATTTTATTGAATTTGGAGGCTTCTTAGTGTTCTGGATATGCAAAACCTCATGCTTGTTTCCATGACTATTTTTCTAATTTAATGCAGTATTTTATCATTTAATTCCCACAAGAGATAAATTTTATAATACTTAATTTACTTCTATAGTTTATATGAAATATGCTAGTAAATATGAAATCCTTTTTAGCCCTAATTTTTAAGGGAAATACAATTTAGAATGTTTCATCTCTGAAATTAGTTGAATTAAGCATGGGATCATACTGAAGTATTAACAATGGAGAGTAAAATGTATGACTTGCTGGTCATACACTTAGAACTGTGTACTTACACCATGAATCAAAAGAGGATCAGTAAACTTTAGTGTAGATGCTATAGCTGCATAGATCAATTGGTTACTTAAAGTAATACCTCAAAAATCATTGACAACTTGGTCCTGTAAGGTAACAACCCTTAAATAAGGTTAAACAAAAAGACAAAATTGAGTGTGATTCTGACAAGATGCAATTGGGCCTCATTTATGTCTTTTACCCAGGAATTTTCTAGTTCTACTGCCATTTCTGCTCACAATTAGGACATATAAATTGGTACTTTAGCAAAATTTTAAGTTGCTACAGGCCATAGATCACTGAGTCCTGGTTACTTGCTGGAATTACAATGTTGAATCTGTGAAAGTCAAGGCTCTTAAGTAATCTGCATTATAATGCAAACATCATGAAATTGCACAGTAATTGCCTTACATAAGACAATATTAGTCAACACTATCGAGAGATGATTCTTCATTAGCTCCTTCCCCAATGCAAGTTTTATTATCTGTCACTTCCAAACATGTCTCTTTCAAAGTAAATTTAATTTTATTACTAAATATTAATCAATTTTTAGGACTCACTCCAGAACAAAATAAAGAGTATATTTTAAAGTCCCACAAGATACAGATAGATTTAGGGCCTGAGGGCCTCCAACACAGTAAATGTTTATTTATATCTATTAAAAGAGTTGGATCTGCTTTTTAAAAAAAGCTGACACTTAAGATTACAACTCCTAATCACTTTTTTATTTCTTATGGCCCATTTCAACACAAAATAACCTTTTTATCTTCATCTTAAATCAATTTTTAGAATGTGGTTATGTTCAAATTTTATTATATAAGCTTCTCTAGTATAAAACATATTCTATTTTTCTGTAATTCAGGCTTTTTATTTTTTGTGGCTCTAAAATATCAGGGTATCTGTAAAGTACTGTTCTAGAAACCACTTAGCTCACAGTGTTGAAAATATTGGCATCTGAAGTTCTATAGACATTTTTCTTAGTATCAAGAACAGAATTCTCCCAGGTCAAAACAATTTGTATCAAAGAATGATAAGAGTTATATGAGGTAAGTGTGGAGATACCAAATTTAGGAATTATGTGCCAGCCATTCCTAATATTTTTTGGCATCAGGGACGGGTTATTCCACTGGGGGTGTCAGGAGGAGGTGCTCAGGAGAGCTTCCCTCATGGCCCAGTTCCTAACAGGTCATGGACTGGACTGATACCAGTCTGCAGTGGGGGGGGGTGGTTATGGACCCCTGCTTTATTTATTGTTCAATTACAGTTGTCCCAGTTTTTCCCCTGTTGCCCTCCCCTACCCTGCTATCCCCCTTAGTCAGCCCCCACCCTGTTACATGTTCCTCATGTTCCTCAACTAAACCCTTCCTTTTCCTTCCCCATTATCTCTCTCTGTCTTCCCCTGTAGTCACTGTCTGTTCCTTATTTCCATGTCTCTAGTTTTATTTTGCTTGTCTGTTTGTTTTGTTGGTTAGGTTCCACTTATATGTGAGATTACATGGTATTTGTCTTTTACTGCCTGGCTTATTTCACTTAGCATAATGTTCTCCAGATCCATCCATGTTGTGATGAAGGGTAGGAGTTTTATCTTTCTGTTGTGTAGTATTCCACTGTGCAAATGTACCACAGTTTTTGATCCACTTATTTACTGGTGGGCACTTAGGCTGTTTCCAGCCCTTGGCTATTGTAAATTGTGCTGCTATGAACATTGAGATGCATAGGATTTTTTTGAATTGATGTTTTAGGATTCTTAGGTTTTTAATCCTGGCAGTAGGATCACTGGATCAAAAGGCAATTCCATTTTTTTTTTGAGAAAATTCCACACTGTTTTCCATAGTGGCTGCACCAGTCTGCATTCCCACCAACAGTGCATCAGGGCTTCCTTTTCCCCACATTCTCACCAGCACTTGTTGTTTCTTGATTTCTTTAGATGGCCATTCTGACCAGTGTGAAGTGATATCTCATTGTGGTTTTAATCTGCATCTCTCTGATGGCTAGTAATGTTGAACATCCTTCCATATGTCTCTGGGCCCTCTGTATGTTCTTCTTGCAGAAGTGTCTGTTCAAGTCTTTTGCCCATTTTTAATGGGACTGTTTGTCTTCCTGGAGTGGAGTCCTATGAGTTCTTTATATATTTTGGAGATCAAACCCTTGTCCAAGGTATCATTGACAAATATATTTTCCTTTACAGTTGGTTCCCTTTTCATTTTTCTCATATTTTCTTTAGCTATGCAGAAGCTTTTTAATACAATGCAGTCCATTTGTTTATTCTTTCCTTTAGATCCCTTGCCCTAGGAGGCATATAGGTGAAGATATTGAGGGTGTCTGCTTTCACCACTTCTATTCAATATGGTGTTGGAAGTTCTAGCCACAGAGATTAGACAAGAAAAAGAAATTAAAGGCATCTAAATTGGAAACGAAGAAGTAAGACAGTTATTGTTTGCAGGTGACATGATAGGGTAGATAGAAAACCCCACAGGCTCCACCAAAAACCTACTTGACCTAATAAATGAATTTGGCAAAACAGCAGGATACAAAGTCAGTATTCAGAATTTGAAGGCATTTTTGTACACCAACAGTGAAATATGAGAAATAGAAACTAAGGGAAAAAATCCCATTTGCTATAGCAACAAGAAAAATAAAGTGCCTAGGGATAAAATTAACCATGGAGGAAAAGACCTATACTCAGAAAACCACAGAACACTGAAGGAAGAAATTAAGGAAGACAAAAATAATTGTGGATCCCTGATTTAAAGTGTAAAAGATGAAAGGAAAGGAGGAAGGGTGAAATAGAGGAAGAAAAAAAGAGAAGAAGCAAGAAATTAATTTATCTTTATTTACAGTGAAAAGAACTGAGGATTAAAAATTATATCCTCAGAAAGAACAAAGACTGAACTAACATTTTTAAATGAACTAAGAATAAAGAGAGAGAGAGAATAACAAAAAGGGGGAAAAGATTACTAAAATCAAAGAGTGACTCTTTTAAAGACAAATAAGATGAATAACTTTGCAAAGACTGATCATAGATAAAAAGAGAATACAATTGTACATTAAAAATAAGAAAATATAAAGATATGAGTAAATTCAATATACAACTCTGGGAAAACAACTTTGAACTACTAAAGCAAATGGATTATTTTCTATCTAAATATTATGTGCTGGAAGGACTTTTTTAAGTATTGGAGAAGAAATTCCAGGAGGGCTATTCTTGTGCAACTGTGGGTGTGGTGGAAGGGGGCAGGGTGACTAGAACACTGCCCCCTCTGCTGTGCCATCAATGCAGAGGCCCATGGGGGTGTCTTTGGGAACCCACAGCTCAAGAGAACACTGTATGTGGCCACTGACAAGGGGATGAGAAACATCCAGATGGACACTGATGCTGGGAAACATGATAAAAGCCTGAATCAGGGCCACATGAAAATACATGGGCATGAAGAGTCAGAGGAAAAGAAGAAGAAAAGGAGAACTATTTTGAAGGTAGGATTGACTGCACTAGGTGACAGATTGGAAGGTGTAATTAAGAACACAAAGTTTTTTTTGTTTTGTTTTGTTCCAGTTCTAGGTCAAGTAGAGTTTTGGGTAGGGCAAGGAAGATAAGGAGAATAGAAAAAAAATAAAAAAGAATAACATCACATCAGGTTGAGGAAAGGACCTGAGAAATTAAAAACAGACAAAGCCCACTTCACTGGTGTTTGACTGCTGAAAATTAAGGATGCCTTTCTGATCCGTGACTGAGTGCTGTAAGAGCTTGCTACAGGGAACCTGTTCCCAGTGCATGTACATCAACAGAAACAAAAACCTCAAAATTTACCTATGGAAAATATTTCAAAGCAAAATTGTTTTAAAATTCCAGGGTGTGTGTGTGTGTGTGTGTGTGTGTGTGTGTGTGTGTGTGTGTGTGAAAAGTAGCAGTTTATGTTCATTCCAATGAAGATGATCTAAAAACTACAGAAAACCAAAAAGGAACAATGGCATACACACTATAGAAAAATTCATGTACTTCTACTACAGTAGAGCAGTCTTGTCCTGGTTGTGCAACTCCATGATTGTCCGGGACCAGAGCTGCTTCTCTCTTGTTCCATTAACCTCCTTAGCTACCACTTCATGATCCAAATTGGCTATGCCACGTCCAGTCAGTATGTCCTGACTCCAAGAAGCAAGAAAGAGAAAGACATGTCTCTTTCCTTTAATAATACATTTTGAAAGTCACCAAACCAATTTTCCTTGAATCTTTTTATATTGCATACACACCTGATCCTGCTTAACTGAAAGAGCCTGGGCAATTTAGTTTTATTCTGGGCAGCCATGCGTCCACCTACAACTGGAAGGTGCTATGACTGGAGAAGAAATGGAAATCAGATTTTGGTGGAAAACCATTAGTTAGTTGACAAGTAGAAACCCTTTATTCTAGCATGTGGCTAAATAATGTTATGCTTTGTTAGAGAGATAGACACTCCTCAATAATAGTATCTTTACATGGAAACATTTAGATTTACTGAGTTGACCAAACAACTTTATTTCTTTAACACCTATTACTGGATTTTAACCTTCATACTTTTCTGTTATACAGACGCTGCTACAAAATCTCATGCTTTTAGAATTCCTTGACATCTATTTTCATTTTTATCTATAAATAATAGATGTATCAAAGCTTTTATTGCTTCTTGTGCTATATTGCAAATATGAGCGAAGGGATTGAGTGACTGTCACACAGGTTCTAAGAACACAGGCAGAAAACCTGTAAGCAAAGACAGGGAAAATGAAATAAAAGATGACTTTGAAGGCCAAGGGCACAAAGCTGAGAAATGGAAAAGAGTAAATCAAGTGTAAGAGGGAAAAAAATAGTTTCTCAAAAGAAAAACATGATAAGTGACATTGGAAAAGTTGGAGAACATGAGAATGATTCCCAAATCCCAAATTATATAATTAAGGAAGGATTTTTAAATGCACCAAGTTCTTTGTAATCATAGTAGTATTAGTAGTCTTAAGTATTATAAAAATATAAGTCTAGAAATATCTCTAGAGATAATGAGGCTATGTCTAAAAATGTCAAGTGATTCTGCCAATCACTTAGGTTAATTTTTTTCATTGACCCATTTAGTTAAAACAGTTCAGTTAGGTTGGTCACATTCAGAACTTTGGATACTTTAAGCTATACCTACCAAGAGTGAAGACTAAAGCAAGGAGGAAAGATCCTAAGATTAGCTCTCTTAGTCTTGCTTCCCCAAACTTTCTTGCTTGTAAATATATTTACACTCTAAATGGGTGAAATTTATAAAGAACATTTCCCATTGAATCATGGCTTCTTATGGAACTAAATAAAGAAATGATGCATTATCATTTACATTTATTTTGGAGATAGTGATACCAGTTGAATGAAAAATTCATCATGTAAGAATGAGTGAAATGTAACACAAGAAACAATACATCTGAACATTTTTCAACATCTAAATATTGCAATGTTAAAAAGACATCTCTTGCATAGACTCAATAATTAAAATTTCTTCTTTTGAAAAAAGAGAATTATAAATAAGACTGGAAACATTTAATTAAAATCAGAGATTTTCTGCAATAAAATTTCCAAGAAGAAGAAAACATATAATTCTGACACACATTTTAAAAAACAGCTGCAGAAGTAGGCTTCCACCATGAAGTTTCTTGACTGGAGATGATGCATATAAAAAGACCAAAATGAAACAAGGTGACCCAGGAAGGAAAATAAAGAGGTGGAGGTCAACAGGCATTGCCCTTTATCTTGTACGGCAGTAACTGCAGCACTGCTGCCCATAGAGTTTCCCTTATAGCTTTCGTTATATTACATCTGTTGGGTATGAACTATTCTACTTTTAATTGCCCTCATTTTGCCATGTATAATGAGCACCCACGTTTTTGTGCACATTATACACTGGATTATTATACTCATTGTATGTAATCATTATACCCATGTCTAATGTGCATCCCTATCTTTCCCTCAGAAATTTAGGCAAAAGTGTGCATTTTACATGGCAAAATATAGTACATTGTGTAGGGTTGAAAGCTTCAGTTTTGTTTTTATTTTGATCTGGGGGTTATTTTGAAAAAAGTACAAATTTCTAAAGGTTTAAAAATATTTTATTCCTGGTATTAGTGGTTATAAATTCAATAATGTGAAATATAAAAGTGCTATATATTTTTAGACTCTGAATTTTTTTGCTACTTTTTTTTAAAGAGAGGAAGGTAGAGAGACAGAGAGAAACATCAATGTGAGGGAGAAACATCAATTGGTTCCCACCTGTATACATACATCCCTGTCTCAACTGGGGGTCAATTGTGCAACCTAGGCATGTGCCCTTACTGGAAATAGAACCTGCAACCTTTTGGTGTGTGGGAGGGCACTCCAACCAACTGAGCCATCCCACTGGGGCGTTTGATTGCACTCTAATGCAGGGAGTCTAACTCATTTTCAGCAGAGGCCACGTCAGTCTCGTGGTTGCCTTCAAAGGGGCAAATGTAACTTTAGGACTGTGTAAATGTAACTACTCCGGAACAGTTAAGCGAGAGCTCAGTGCTGCCATGGGGTAGAAACGAGGAGCTGGGCCAGGTAAAACAAGGTGGAGGGCCAGATTCAGCCTGCTGGCCTTGTGTTTGCCACCGGTGTTATAAGAAAAATTTAAGCTATTCAGGGATATTGCTAAATGATTACTTCTCGATTTTGTTGTTTTATGTTTTATAGGAAATGCATCATTGTTTTTTATTTTACTTTTTTTCATACTCCATAGCTCTTCCTTGCTCTTATTCACTTATTTGTTTTATTCTCACCAGACAACATGTTGGTATTGATTTTTAGAAAGGGAGGGAGAAAGAGAGAGAGATTCATGTGAGAGAGAGACATTGATGTGATGTGCCTCAGTGATGTGAGGCAACATTGATCAGTTGCCTCCCTAACCCCTTAACTTCAGCCTAGTTATGTACCTTGACTGGGAATTGAACCAGCAACCTTTTTGTGCATGGGCCACTACATAACTTCTTAAATGCTGTAGTAGGTGTTTTGCGTTACAGTGATTATTTTCTTGGCTTTAGAAGCATTCATTCTTGTTCTGTTTTTAGTCTCTTGTTTTTGTCCTCCTCCTCCTGGGTCAAATGAGACATAAAAACATGTGTGTGTATATATATTTAGCTCTACTCTCACTGCAGTGGGAAGTCTTTGGAGGGGTTTGAACAAAGAAGTGAAATGATTTGACTGTCATTTTAGTGCTTCACTCCGTCTGCCGTGTTAAGAATAAACAAAGGTGGAAAGGACAGGCATGGGGAACGTACTGAAGGTCCACAAAAGACCAGCAGGACATGGTTTCTTGGGTAAAACTTGTGGCAGCAGAGGGAAGGGCGCATAGTCTAATTCTGGATGTGTTTAAAGGTAGAATTTGTTGGACATGCTGATGAATTTAATGTAGGTTATGAGAAAAAGTGGACAAGGATGATTCCAAATAGAAAATCCTCACAACAGCTTTGGGAAGAAGGTATTATTATCGTCTTGATTTTATAGGAAATTTGAGCCATGGAGGAGTTGAGTAACTTGCCCATGGTCTCACAGCTAGTGATTACTGCATCCGAATTATAACTCAGACAATTAGTCTCAGAGACTACCAGTACTAAGGGGAATTGTGAGAAGGAACAGTGAATGGCATCCAGTTGCTGAGAGAGGTAGCTGGAGACCATCGGCAAGCAAACGAGGACTTCAGTCAGCCATAGGGAACTGAATTCTGTCAAGAACTACCTGAGCTAGAAAGAAGACCCTCAGCTCCAATAAGGAATGGAATCTGTTCATTATAAATTCTTGGCAGGAACACAGATAAGCTGTGACTAGAATTCTGACCCACAGACCCTATGAGATAATATATATGTACTGTTTCAAGCCACTAAATTTATGGCAACTTTTTTTACACTTTAATAAAAACAATACTTGAGCTCCAACACATGCCTGTTGTATCTTAAATTATATACTTACTCATTTTTGAGCTTCTCTTCATACATTAACTCATAGTAATTAATAACAGCAATAGCCATGGCTGACAGTAATTGAGTATATTGCCTCATAGAGTAGTTGCTCCAAACAACTACTCTATGCTTCTAAAAATGCATTTATTAATTTAATCCTAAGTGTCCTGAGGTAGGTTCTATTAATATCCTCATTTTACAATTCAGAAAACTGAGAGATCGTGAAAGAGGCGGTGTAAGTAACTTCTATAACTCAGACAGCTAAGTAGCAGATCCAGCACTGGACTCCCTGTACAAGGGCCCCTGGTGTCTGCGCTCATGACCATGATGCTGCTGAGTTGAGGACACTGATGTTTGGAACATAGTCTTCAGGAGGAACTAGTAGGCTCCCAATATGTCTTCCTAAATTATACACAAAGAACATCAACAAAAGAAAAATAGATGAAAAAAGTTAGATTTTCCTGTAAGCAGAATGGGAACAGTCGATGGGGAAAGTGTCGTGTAACAGTCATATGAAAGGATATCAACATTATTTCTTTTAAAGTGTACAACCTCAGTATACAGATTTTTTATTGTCAACTGTAGTCAATAAACATGGAAAAATAAAAGAAAAAGAAAAGAAAAGATGTCAACATTCTTGAGAGAATAGCAGGTGGGTCTGCGGTTGTTTTGTCATGTGAATGAGTGTTGAAGAGGTTTTGAAAATTACCTTACCACTCAACGGCCATTTGGTGACTTAAATTCCAGTGTCTCCTACAGACATTGTGGTTTTTTCCCTATAACATACTGATTCTTTTTTTCCTTTTCTTTTTTTTAAATTTTAATTGTTGTTCTAGTACAGCGTTCTGTCTTTTACTCCCATCCCAGCCTACGCCCCCAGCCCTTCCACCTCCCTCCCATTTCCACCCCTGCCACTGCTTCTTAATGTAGGTGTTAGCTATCTGCTTCCCTCCTTTATTACTGACAGTAGCCATTTGCCAAATAAATTTCAAAGGATTTTAAAAACTGTTGTTTAGCGTGTGAACACACGTCTGTGCCCATTGCAATACACACTGTAACCCCATACAAGCAGGTTTTAATGATGCCATCTGCTTTACTTTTGGAACTCAGGAAACCTAGGCTTCAAATCACTACCCTACCCATTGTAAAAAAGGTAAATTTCTCACCACAAAATTTCTTCCACTCAAATACGTATAGAAAATAATTCTATTTCAGAATTTGAAATGTGTCTGCAAAAGTAGAGTTTACTGCCACTTTTAATCTGCCATTGTGTATCTGAAAAAGTATTTAAAATGTGAGAAATTCAGTTTAAGTGTGTATTATATGGCTTCATTTTCTCTATATGTCTATTTTTAGTCACTTTTAATGCCTTTAAGAAGTCTCGATATTTTTAGATAATGAAATTTTTGAACATTGAAGAATTACTTTCATGCAAAGAGACAAAGTGGCTGGTTTCTATTTAATTGAATAGTATTAAAATTAATTATCTCGAATTAGGAGTTCTTAAAGGAGTAAAATCTCATGTGCAATCTAAGGAGAAACTTCTAAAAATAATTTACAAATGTTACTTAATACATCAGATAATGGTTATGTTATTTGTTTATACTTACATATTTATATGGCTTATGTAATTTATAATGAGTAGTTTTGGGTTTTGAATATGTTTTTTCAAAATCTATAAATACACTCTTCTTGACAAAGATTTAAAATGCTTCACTTAAAGTGCAATTGAAAGACTATTCAAGTAATAACAATACTTGTTATGTTTCTGACAGTGTTAAAATATATAACATTTATAATACAAATTTTTTTGCTTTCCCTCTTTTGAGTTATGGACACAACCGTGAACATTTTGTGTGTAATTTCTTCTTAAAAAATGATAAAATAGTACTTAGTTTTACCCTGAAAAATAAAATTTGTAGGGGTCTTTAACCTGCCAGAGGGCTTTTATGTGTAATTTCCTGAAGTCATTCATAACCCCTGTAAGAGTAACCAGTAATTTTCACTATAAAGAAGATAAGCGAATGCATCAAGATGGAGAGGAAATGGTGTAACATATATCAAGAAGGTATTATCATTATGTACCACCACTGAAGACTCATGTACTCTGTGAGCCCTGGAGTGGAGAAAAGTAAACCATCAGGTTCCCAAAAGTGAGCCACAGCTAATGCACAGAAGTTCAGAAACTTGCACTGAACTGGCCAACCTCAGAACAGCCCTGCCAGGCTTAATTGTATTTTCTCTGAAAACCAAAGTAAACGAAGTACCTGGGGACTGAGGGAAGATTGGAGAAAGGGGCCCAAGAAGGGGAAAGTCAGCGCAACTGAAGACTCAGAACCAGTGTGGACTCAGTGGGGAGATAACAGCATCCTAGCAAGAGGAAGAACCATCTCAAGAAGGTTGGAACAGGATTTCTTAGGTTGTGCCTGAAAACTTTAAAAAAACAGAGTAAATAAAATGACAAAATGGAGAGAATGAATATACAAAACTTATTTGGTTAAGAAAGATAAATCTCTGAATATTGAAATAAATGCCTGTTCTGGAGAAGGAGTCCCCTATGACCTTTAATAATATGCTTATTGAAAACTCCTGTGAATTTAGGGTTGAGAGGCACCAAGGAGAGAGAAAAGGGTAATCATAGATTGTACTTAAAGAAGGTATTTCATAAACTCTTGTGCTTAGTTGTTATGTATACCTGGAATAATATAATGAATGTGTCTTTTTAAAAATAATCTTTTTATTTGTAAGTGCATTGGTTAGTAAAACACATGGTGTTCATTGTAGGCGGTGTGAGTACCCATATCACAAATCTCAGCCATGTAGGTCGATGTGGATGATGAGTTAGAGCTGCTTCACCTCTTCCCTTTCACCTGTTTTAGCTTCAGATTTTGTCGGCTGACATTTGCTTTGTAGGTGATCATTTTCTCACCAAGCAAGAGAAACACTTTTTTGAAGATTTTTATTGCTATTTATTCGAAATGATGTAGCATAAGAAATGTATTACTGGTTTACAAAAATATACTTGACCTTGAAGTTTGGAAGAAAGTGCTCTTCACTAGTAAATAAACTGATTCATTCTGTTATTGAAGATATGAAGATGTGATATACTTAGAGCATCAAGCTGTCATCTTTATTACATTTTTGGTGGTTGTTTTTTTAAAAGTGGGGACATTTTGGAAAAATTTTTCTAAAAAAAGAGCAATCTTGAGACATTTTCCCTATAACTTGAAAGCAAAACTTGTATTCAAGCTTGAAAGAGCAATAAGGGACAGTCCAAAGCTGAATCAAAAAGCAAATCATTGTCATAAAAATGCCACACTATTGTTACATAAAAATGGGTATATGGTGATAAAACTGGTCTAATTTTATTAGTTTTTTCCATGCCATTAGTGTTTTATTTAGTTTAACCAATGGGAAAATCATTTCATTATTGTTAATAATTTTATCGTTTAAAGGAAAAGAATGCCCTCATGACATTAACTTTGTATCTATTTTCAAATACCTGAACATAAATTGAGGGATAGGCCATTTTGGCACACTGAATTCCTCCTAGCTTATGTAAATTTAAAAAAAAGGTTAACAGTGTTTTTGCAGTTTATGTGACTAGTGCCCTGGTTTATTTTTTAAAAATACAAATGTCTCTCTTAAAAATTCTATACAGCATTTTTCTTGAAAATTGTCCTTTGCTGATAATTAACATAATGGATGGAAGACTAAACAATTTTTAAAGGAAATAATATTATCCAAAGGATAAAGTATAGACTGGATTTCAGAAAGCAGCAATGCTCAAATTCTTTCAAGCCCAAAGCTATAATCTAAGTGGGGAATGAAACCATAAAAGAGTAAAAGCATGTGTGTTCCCATTGTACGACCGAATTCTAGGAGTGGCGAGAAAACATATAAAAAGACCAATTTTGCAGCAACTAGCTAGCTGTTCTTACACCATAAACAACCTTGTCCACAGCAATATTTGAGTCAAGTTACTTCCAACTGAAATACTGAAATAAATCATTCAATAATATTAAAGGTGACATGTAATTAGCAAGTGTAGAATTCAGTGAGTTGGAAGGTTGACCTACTGTTGTGAGGCAGGTTAGATTTTCATCGTAGATGTTGGTGGTCTCTTGAAATTTTTTTATATCAATAGGACCTGCACTTTTATATCAATAGGTCAAAACTAGAAAAGTAGGAAGGGAAAATATATTTGAGTAATAAGAAAGATTCTTCTAACTTAGAACTTTGCCCTAAATAATTGCTTTGATCCTGGAACTCATGGAACCTGTACATAGTTGCTCTGGTAACTGATATAAAAACATCACCTAAGGACAATCAAAGGTACTGGAAAAGATACTTGGAGCTGTTAGATATAGTCTGTATATCACCAAATGGTACAGTAGCAATAGGAAAAGAAACATGGTAGAAAGATGAATAACAATAATTAAACTAGTACAATTAAAAAAGAAAATATTTGCATTTTATTGATTCAACTTTGAGAAGGCATAGAAAATACTGAAAATATTTTCACTAGTATATTCTCATGGAAATTGTAAGCAGATTAATACTGGGATGTATTTTATATATGTATATAAACATATATTTACAGACATAAATATATATAATACTGGGATTTATATATATATATATATATAAGCATATATATAATACTGGGGTGTATTTTATGTAAATCTATATATAAAACGTTATATATTCTTTATATAATGTGGGATACATTATTTTCTTAAAATGGGTTGCATTTCACAATAAAACTATAAACATACATGCACCTGATGTTTCCAGCCCCAATTCGAAGAATCTATTATGCTTTTAAAAAGCAGGGTGGTGGGGGTATGTGTGTTGTTTTTGAGAGCTCCCATGGAAATAATTTACTTTCTATTACAAATCTAGTTAACTAAACATAATAAAACTCTGATGGTAAATGAAATTTGTGTACTTCAGTTCCTCAAGTTTGTAGTTCATTTCTTTTCCCAATTTATAATGCCTTCAAGTCCTTCTACAATTTTTTGTTTCTAGCCACAGAAATAATCAAATATACACTGTCTTCTGTTGGCTTGTGTCCTCCAATATAAGCTACTGTTATGAACGAAGTCTTAAGGGAATCAAGGGACCAATGTCAATAACCAGATTGTGTGTTTGTATAATATTCAGCCTGGCAATTAAAGTCTTCAGAGGAGTTATTACTGGGATGTTTATTTTTTAAATGGGGTATTTTTATTACAGAATGCACTTATTAGATGAAGTACATAAGAGAAGCTAAACAACCCAGAAATAATGTAGAAAAGAAAATCACTATGGCTAGGCATAAGGTTCAGCAAGAACACAGAGTACTTTTCATTGAAGTATATGCATGCAATTTCATTACAAAAACTATATGGGCTTTTTATTCATTCAATGGTGTGTATTAAACAGGTTTTCTGTGCTAAGTACTAGGTTTAAAAATACTGTGCATGACGGAGGTGTCTCCTGTTCCCAGGAAGTTTAGTCTAGGAGAAACAATCAATAATAGTAAATGTTGAAAGTGCAGAAAGCAGTATGATAGACAAAGTATCCAAGGTGCACAATTAAATTTCCAATTCAGAATGGAGGGATCAGTCAATGAAGACTTACTAATCAAAAGTGACATAGAAATCAAATATATATTTAAAGAATCAGCAAACAAGTTACTCAGGAGAAAGAGTGGGTAGGTGCCCCAGCCTGCTGCAGCAAGGGTGGTTGTGAGGCTGAGCGAGGGACGAAACAAAGGAGAGGACCAAATGCTCTGCTGGCATAAGGCAAGTTTATTGCGCAGTCTTCAGGCTTAGATACAATCTTGAGTACATAGAGAACAAAGGAGAAGCCTTCTGGCCCGTAGCTCACTTCCTTGACCTACAAAGTTTATCTCTTCCCTTAGAGTCAGGATGTTCTCAGGCTAACATACCTTCCGAGTACATGACGCACAGGCCAAAGATATGAGTTGATGGAAAAGGAAAGGCGGCTAGTTTCTCAAGGGGTCAGAGAACAATCCCAAGATAGCCCCGAGGCCGGAAACCAGGTCCAGTCACCACACCTATGGGACCCTATCCTCGACCCCTCTCAGGCCTCCTGGGCTCCTACAGGTAGGAATCTAGTAGGCAAAGGAAATGGCATCCATAGAAGCTTCAAATCAAGAGACAGCATGTTACATACAAGTCTAACATAATTAGACTTCTCAAGAAAGAGAAGTCTAACATGATTGGGAAATCAATTTAATTAGAATATGGGAGCAGTAGGTCTGCTGTCCCTCACCCAGATGCTTCTTTCTTGCCACCCGTCATGTCCTTCCTACCTGCTGACTGATCTCCTACATGCTTGCATCATCAGCGTGGACTCGCTTGTCTTTCTTCCTGCTCCTAATTTTTCTTCTGAGTACCCAGTGGAAGCCAAAGAAAGAGATCTTGGAACAATGTGTGAACCTCCCTCTTGTCTAGGCTGATGAGCTAACTCACACATAATCTTAGCAAGTTATTAAATTTTTTATTACCCTTTTGTATATTGACTCTGCAGATTGGTTCATTTCTCCTTAGAGGTTCTTCCTTCTTGAAATTCAGATTACTTAGGTACCTTATGATCTCAGTTCTTTGATGGGCTCAATTAACATTATAATCTTATTATTTATCCAACTATTCTTACTGTTACTGTGGAAGTAAAATTCTTTGCTGCTTTCTACACTCTAAACAGATGTAGGAGACTAGATATACATTTTTTAAAAGATTTTATTTATTTATCTTTAGAGTGAAAGGGAAGGAGAGAGGGAGAGAAATATCAATGTATGGTTGCCTGTCATGCGTCCCCTGCTGGGAACTGGCCTGTGACCCAGGCATGTGCCGACTGGGAATCGAACCATGGTTGTTTGGTTCCCAGGCCCGAGTTCAATCCACTGAGGTACACCAGCTAGGGCTAAATATACATTTTAAAGCATATCAGTCTACTAGAGAGTGGGAAGTGTAAGGTAAAATGTTTGGAATTACAGGAAGTTATTTGTGTGATGCTATAAACCAGATAAGAGATTACAGTAGTCTAGACCAGAGTAATAATACTACTAGGAGTGGGGAAAATGGGCATGAAATCAAGAGAGATTTACAACTCAGAAATGACAGCATCTCATAATTCATTAGAGACATGACAGGAAAATTCAAGGGTGATTTCCAGGTTTCTGCTTTATGAATAAAGGAAAACTTTGTACTATTGGATTTTTTCTTATTTTAGCTTTTTGATTTTCATGTTTTACACTCACAAAAGATGTTATTATTTTTAAATTAACATACTTGGATCAAAAAATTTTTAACTCGCCAGTTCAGTCAAAAACATATATATGTTTCTGTTGTCAGTGCAAGTGATAGTGGCATTTTTTAAATCTGTGAGTATGTATGCCACACTCTTCTAGACACTGCTTTTGTTCAGATACAAGGATCCAACCTGTTTAGGGACCTTTCCTTATACTTTTTTTCATTCCTGGAAGATATCAAACTCTGATGCCACAACTCTAAATTGAAAACTAAAATAGTAATCTTAGTATACGTTGGGAAAGCTCAATCTCTCTAAAACCCAGCTAAATATTAATGGTAGTTTCATGTGGACAATTTAGTTTTATTCCAAGCCGGGCACACCTGACTGGCAATAAGACAGATGCCTTATAAATTCTTCATAGAAGTTTCTCTGTCCTTAAGGATTTTATAATGTTTTATTCAAAAGCAGCGAGTGTTAATCAGCAGGTCTAACATTAATTTTCTTTTAAATTTATTTAAAATTTATCTGCAAATTTGTGAGCTGGAATGAATAATTACTTACTCTGTCTCTCAAGATCAAAAAGATACGACACACCAAAATTACCCTGACTTTTGGATTTTTTGACATGGTTATGCTTTCTTAGGTTCCTCTTGTAACAGAGTGAAATACTTTGTTCAATAGCTTCTACTTAGTCTTGCATATGACCTGCTAATCATTAGAGGAATTCTGCTTGAAGTATGAATTGTACAAAACAGCCCTTGGCCAGAAAGTGCCTCTGGTGAGGAGATAAGGGAAGTATGCATCGCTTATCAAAGATGTGCAGGACTACCCAGTGACTGCGCTCACATCAGCTGGGGTCAATGGACTGAGCGAAATCTTGCTGCAGCCCAGGTGTCTGTGGCTGTCAGTCACTCTTGCCCCTCCCATTTCTCTTTCCCTTGATATTAAGAAAATCCTGAACTCTACCTACTCAAGATGGATTCCAGGGGCCACTAAGTCTCCCCTTTTCTCAGTTGACGCCTTCTCGATCAAAAAACCTTTCTTCACTCCAGACTTTGATGTTTTGCATTTCGGCCTTCTGAGGCTTCATGCACAAGGACATTGGACTGGCAATATTCCGCAAGGACAGCGCAAGTATTCTTGGAAGTGCTGAGGCAACGGCTCTTCAGAACCATGCTGTTTGTCTGAAGGAAACATCAGCCAGCTCAGAACATGCTGCCCTCCTGTATTACTGACTGAAAAGTGGCGAAGGGTAAAATAGAAGCTGACTTATTAAATTAGTTCAGGAAACTTAACACCTGAATGCTATTCTGAAGTAGCCACTTATTTCTTCCTATTATATTTTCAAATGAACCTCATCCTCAGAAGATAAGACTTGGGAGATGAAATATTTTGTTCGTTCAGCTGGAACTTAAGTCCAGTTATCCTTTCATCTATCTGTACATGGTGAGGAATTTTTAAAGAAATGTATTGAAAAATTTTGTAAGCTAGTGACAAAATAAAAATGATCAATGCTGTTAAAGAGAAAAACCAGACCCCAAATGACATTAGCCCATAATACCAAATCTATGTATAATAATTGACCTAATTGCTGTTTTAAACTCCCCCAGAAACATAATTTTATTCAACTAGTCCGAAATTTTCTGGTAGCACCAAGGGGTTAAGTGATTTGTCTGTCACATGGGCCTTCTCTGTCCCCTATGGAAAGAAGAGGCAATGTGCATGAAAAACAGTTCCTGTTGTCTTTCCTGCCAAAAAATGTCCAGGCCTAAAAATAACTTTTCTTTCCTTTTGTGAATAGCGTCCTTGTCTCACCTATAAAAGCCTTCCATTTTGTTTACCTCTGGAAGGACCCTTCTAGTTGCTAGATGGGATGCTTCCAGATTCACAACTTCAAATTCATAGTTACTCACAATACTTTACCATTAAAAAAGGGGAAGAAGAAGAGAGGAAGGAAAAACCTTTTCCATTCTTTCCTTCTAGGGTTTTTTTTTTGGTCTGGTCTAATAATTAAATTGATATACAGATTAACAGGGGAAAGCAACCAGGAGTTTATTAACAGGTATATATGGGAGACCCAGGGAAAATAAGTAGGTGCCAAAATGGCTAAAACCATCACCTTATATACCTTCCCCAACTAAAGACAAAAGAAGATGTTAGGGACGGGAAGAGTCTATTACGGGAGGTTACCAGGAAAAGTACGGTAAATAAACGTAAGGTGGCTTAAAGGCTTAAGTCTTTGCTTTCTCCATTAGTAGGAAGTTCTAGCATTGGAATCATTTCTTCCTCTTCCTGCTGCCTGGTAAAGCAAATGAGACACCTTTACACATGGAGATTTCACTTATAGAAATAATGTTTCTTACAAAGAGTAACTTTTACTTGATTTCCAGACTTTCTCCCATGTCTTCTGCTTCTTAAAAAAAACAGTGTAAAATATTTTTATGTCAAAAAAACACATTTAGGGATGACAAATTCTTCTCCCTAACAAAGGCATATATATATTTCTCAAAAATTGGGCTTTGTTCTCTCTGCATTTTGTGGTTTACTTATGTAAAATGAGAATCTAACTAATTAATGACCAAGTTAGAATTCAATATATTACAGTACAAATGTTTAAAAAAGAAGAAGAAGAAAAAGCCTAAAGGTATAAAAAATGCGTTCACCATTTTTTTCTTTTCTTATTTTTGTTTTTACTTTTATGGGATTCTTAGTCTCACTGAACTGTCAGTCATTCTCATTACTGTGGACACGTTCTTCAAGTACTCTAAATTGTCCCCACAGTGGCAGTCAAACTAAATCAACAGTCAAACCTTGAAGAGTGTGTGATTTCACCAGAGACCTTACACAGTAGAATGGCCCAGAAAATTCCTATTAAGTGGAAAAGGGTAGGAAACCATAACGACAGCTTCAGCCATAGAAGGGAAATATTCTCTGTAGTGTTTCCTCATCGTGCCCTATCAAAACCCAAATCTCTTACCAGCACATAAATAAAAATAGTGGTGAAAATGCTCTTGCTATTCACCTTATAAGAACAGTACTTATAAAAGGCAAACAGTTGTACTTTGAAATGCAGTGTAGCTCATTTATATAAATTATGCATATGTTTGAGAGAGTACAATCTTCTAGGGAAAGAAGAAATATGGCCAAGTTTTATAGTCCATGAACATGTATCAGTGACCACTGGACGTGGACAATTGCATGGGGATGGACTGTGGGAGTAGGGGGTGAGGTGGGATAGAGGAGGGCAAAGGGGGGAAAATTGGGCAATCGTAATAGAATAAACAAAAATTAAAAAACATATGCTTAAATGGAAGTTTTTCTAAGTTTTTTCTCTATGGCATTTGAAGCATCATGCATCATGTTACAAAGAAAAATATCTACATTATTGGGAACTTTCAAAGTTTGAATTCTTAAATTTTTGAGAATTATACTTTTTCCAATAACTCTGAGCATACACCTTAGCATCATTTCTTATTTGTACCAAGAGCCAAATTAAAATAAGTCTAAACCAAATGTTTTTAGAGTTCCTTATTTCTAATATATAAAAATAAAGTATTTTGTAGGTAAAACATTTAAATAACTTGAAGTTTATGACCAAAGAGCGAAAATGAAGACTCTTAACACTGCAAACTATTCATCTGAAGTAGAAAAATATATTTAAAATTTTTTCTTGTTAGAGGATGTTTAAAAAACAGAAAAAACAGATTTAAAATGGAATTACCGTGATAAGCCCCACCAAGACTTAGCACCTAAGCTCATTGCAGTTTTACTAGGTCTGCACTGGTGAGGTCACCTGCCCCATGAGACCTCTGTTTTTCACTGAGGGAAGGTGACCTTGCCTGAAATAATCCATTCTTTTAGCTTTTTTGTCCTGCTCAGTATCTGCCTAGAAAACCCTTCTATTTGTACAACTCTTTGGAGCACTTTCCATTTGCTACATAAAATGTGCCCTGGTTTATGAATCATTCAGTAAAGCCAATTAGATTTTTAAATTTATTCACTCAGTTGAAATTTTGTTCTTTAAGAGTGACATGATTTAAAAATTAGTAAGCATGAATACATTAAATCAATATCTCACTATGAAATATGATGGGCATGGTACCACTTTCTTCTATATTAGTACAAATGGTAGCATTTTTTACAAAACATATAGTGAAAAGTTTTTAGGACTTATTTACCAGGTCTGTTAGGAAAAAGTTTAGCTATTGTTAATATAACGAGAACAGTTTACCCCATATCCATGTAACCTGGCAGCCAAGCAGAGTGGACTGGAATGTGCATGTGTGAACAAGGATGACTTCACTGTACTAGTCAGTGGGGGCAATAGATGCCATTGAGTGAGTGTGTGTTCTGTGTGGCCATTGCATTCAAAATGACTAAAGTGAGTAGAGCAACAAATATGCATCAAATTTTGCTTTAAGCTTGAACATTCCTGTGTAGAAACTATTGGAATGATTTGGAAGGCTTTGGGGGATGACGTGAATGTGGGGTAAATAAAAATGTGGCACAGATGCTTCAGAGATGGTCGAGAACCTATTGAAAGTGATGTGCATTCTGGAATATCTGCAGCAAGCAGAACACCTGAGAACGTTGAATGTGAATGAGCTGCAATCAGCAAATATTGGCAATGAACAGTGAGGCAACTAGAGGTTGATCTGGGAATTCCAAAAACTACTGCATCTGAGATTTTGATACAGGATCTTGTCATGAAATGTGTTGTGGCAAAATTTGTTCCATGGCTTCTGCAACCAGAGCAGAAGGAACATGGTTCCGCAGTTGCCAATGACACTGGGAAAACTGTGTGAGGTCCCAAGGGGCCTACTTGGAAAGGGACTGAGGTGTCATTGTCCTAGGTACAATGTTTCTTTTATTTTGTGTCTTCTTCATTAACTGTCTCTATTTTTTAATATTACATGGCTGGATACTTTCTAGACAGACCTCATATTTTTTTAGTTTTAATCCTCACCTGAGGATATGTTCACTGATTTTTAGAAAGAAAGGAAAAGAGAGAGGGAGGGAGGGAGACAGAGAGGCCATTATCAGTGTGAGATAGAAACATCAATTACTTGGGATTGGTGATCCAATCCCCAAACTTTTGGTGCAAAGAATAACAACCAACTGAGCCACATGGCTAGAGCTGGGGCTTATTTAAAAAAACAAAAACCTAATACTCATATACTAAAGAATGTTCTTAGAATCTTATAAAACTTGGATTAATTTTCAAAGATTGAATTTGTTTTTAAGATTTGATTAAATTTTAAATGAAATTTGGATAATTTAACTACCTTAAAAAGAAATTAAAACCTGTTTTCAGTTACATTATACATATGAAAATGTTAGATGAAATTTATTAAATAATTGTGAAACTGATTCCCCCCCCCCGAGAATCAAAGCATCTTTCTTCACACTCTATAATTCAAGTTTCTTTTTGGTGCTACTAAATACTCTTGGTGCTTTAGTCTTTGGGGGGAAGGATAATCCATATAACACAATCTCAAATATTCTTGTTTACATAATCTGTTTTTAAACAAGTTTCTAACAGGCAGTGGTCAATCTCTTTCTATGTTGCTACCAGGATGAAAAAAGCAATCACAAATTTGGTATCAAAATATGTTTTCATCTTGAATGCAGCAGTCAAGTTTGTTTACATTATCTTTTGAAGAATTGATTAAATAAATTGAGAACAGAATAGGCCAGCTAAAATGCACAGGGTTGCCCTTTATTCAGAACTTATTAAAGAAATAATTGGAAATATTGTCATCATTTACCTAGGCGAGGAAAGAAAGTAAGTGAGAGATGTAATGATGAGGTTACACAATAGACTATGTTTATAATGAAAATCAATGAGGCTTAATTTATTCTGTATCATATTATGAGGTGAGGGAGCTTTGTGAAGTGGAAGGCAATAATTAGAAGTAGATATTAACTTTTTAAAATACACAGCATGAGATAGCTAAATAATGATTAAAAGGAAAAAAACAATTAAAACTCAAACATCATTAACAGTTAATACTGAAAATCCTTGGAACACTGTGGAACAAATTTCTTTTCAGTTAATTCTTTGCATATAATCAGAGAAGAAGTACAATAAGGAATGTTTGCTTGGCATTTAGGAGACCACTGTAGTTGATAACTAAATGAAGACTTCTATATTTGGAGAAACTTATTCCAAATTAATTCAAGAAAGAGTTCATAGAGTATAGTTTTTTGACAGTCATGAAAAAAAATCCAGTGCACCTGCTTAGGAATATTTCCCCATTGTATAAAGGTGTCTGTTATTTTGCTTAGTTTGTGGTAATTTGCATAAATCCATAATGTACCTGTCAGATTCTTTTCTTTCTGGTAGCATTATAATGCTAATAGAGAAATGAAAAACAGAATTAAAAAAATCTTTTTAGACCCAACACCATTACATTTGACACCTGTACACTCTCTCTGATAAATATAGCACCAGCTTTTCTATAGCAATGCTTTCATAATTGTAGATTCTGGGCGTTGGTGCTATATAGTGTTTGCTCAAGACAGTAATATTCTACTAATGAAAGTTACAGAGGCATTTGTAGCATGTGAGGCATTCTGTTTTCATTTGAATGAGTGGGAGCAGATAGTGGATGAGGAGTTAAACTAGTAGTTGGAACTTATAAGCATCATTTGCCAACCACTTCCTCAGCCATTTTCATCTAAAAGTCTCCATTTAAAAATGGCAGTTAAAGTGAAACTAATTTGGAAATATTAACTTAAAAATACCTCATCAACACTTCAAACTATAATATACGCTCCAGAAAAAATTATGAAATGATCTATCCCAAAGATATAAATCTATGGGGACCATCGGGGCTGCTCATCATTTTGGGAAGGCATTAGTGACCATGAACAGAAGTGTGTTTTCCACACAGGTAAAATTTATTCACCATCAAAACAATATATGAAGTAATTATTTTCAGATTTAGGAAAAAATACTAAGGAAACAAAAGCAAATGTATAAGACAACAAACTGTAAACTTTACTGTTGTTATTTCATCTTATGTTTAACAAGGCATCTGTAGGTCATTAGGTTTATGAAACAACTTCTAGACCATCTAATTAGAAATCTTCTTTGTACATTTATTTTTCGCATTTAAAATACAATTTTATCTCTAAAGGGACTACAAGCTATGTCTACAAATATGTAAGATTGGCCTAAGGGGCAGTTACATTGTTAATGAATTCCATAAAATGCCAGGAAAATCATGAAGCAGCACAATTCTTAAGAAAGATCTGAGAAACTACTTTCTCTCCTGTTGAAAAGGAAGATGTTAGCATACTGAAAAAAATAAAAGAGAAAAATATTTTATATAAAAAGAAAGCTTTAAACAAAAGCAAGAATGCAGTCGGGGGAAGGACTTCCTAAATACCATCACTCATCAAGACCTCAAACTATAAGATATCATTGTGTAGTTGTCAGTTCACCCCCAACCTGGCAAGAAGTGGATTTTAATGTTCTCTCTCTCTTCCTCTGACTTGTCTCTGTATCTCTCTCATACACTAACACACACACACGCAACTACCAAAATTAAAGTCCTAAAAATCTCAAGTCCTCACAACAACCAAAAAGAAATTCAAGACATTTTTATGTATAAATACAGAGAGATGGATATTTTTGCTTGGTATATATGTTGGTAAATATGTAATTGTTTGCTACTATTTTTCTTCTACTCTCTTTGAAAATATTATCCTTTTGTCAAAGTAAATTTTATTTGAGTGGTATCCAGAGATATTAGGTTTAAAATTCTGAGTTTTTAAAAAAATGTATATATCCCATCATCAAAATGTAAAACATTTCCTTTAAACAGAAAGTTACCTTATGTCTCCTTCAGGTCCCTCTATAAGCTACTACTCTGCTGTTTTGTGTCACAAATTTCTATTAGAAATTTCTAAGAAAAACTTGTTCTATGAAAATACAGCAATATGATTAAGTGCACTCAATCATGAACAATTCCAGTGAGGCTCTCTTGATATTACCACATGCTGGGGGACAACCTGATCTTTTCCCAATTGTTTTTTTTTTGAAAGCCTGGAAGTATGCCTAACTAGACTATACACACTTGCCAGGACAGATTATCATAAATGATACTAATATACTAATAACATCGCCACCCTCTGAGCGGTGGCAACTATTGGTCTTATATCTGTACGTTAAACAGACGATGAGTAAGCAATAGGAGAAACAGTACTAACCTTTGGGTCCCAGAAACACACACACATGCACGGAATGAGAATATGAATGAGAGCTTCTCATGTTGTCAGAATAAGCTAAACACATGGAATTTAATGGAATGACAATGTCAAAGGCAACTAATATCAATATGAACAAAAATGAATCCACATAATGAGATTTGGTTACAGTATAAAAATTACTTTCTGGAATATAAAATTTGATTTTCAAGTGAGAAACCCCAGTAGTACAGTGGTGAAGATATTTATTCTTGAGATTTTAGCTGATAAAATGTCTGGTGTATATACTGGTGCCCGTCCTCTATCGTCAGCAGTAACGTTGGAAACAAATGTAAAATGCCCTCAGAGACTGGCCCATACATCTATGCTTGGACTATGTTGCTGGAAAGGGAGTAAACTAAGAAGGAATATTGTTAGGTATTTCCAAAATTACATATTAAAATATAAAACATATCCAAAGAGAAATTAGGTTTATGAATGAGCATCAACAGTAGTTTGGAGAGGAAATAAAGGCAGTTTTCTACAAAGTGTTCCTAAGCACCACTGTTGAAAGTGATACTTTTGAATGAAAAAGGATGGGACTAGATTGCATTTCTCAAAGGTTTTTCTTAACTGTAGAATTTTTGTTCAAATGTCATATTTTATAAAGAGGTGAACAAAGCGATAAATCAGAGCCCTGCTGACATTTGGGTTCCTCTGGTCTTTGGTGGTAACTTTCAGGAACATTCTCTAGATAAGTATCTCATATCACCCTTTGAGTTTCTAAGATGCAGTAAAACCTATGCAATTTATTTGTCATAGCAGACTGATTCAAGGTAGAAAACTGATCTAAGAGGAACCCAGTTGGGGGCTGTCCTGGGTAAATCTGTTGTTTCAGCAATTTTGTTTCCCAGTCACATTGTGTCCTCAGCAATGAGAACTGAAGGCACAGTCCCAACGAGTGGCAAGAGGTTAATCTAAAAGGCCATGGGCAGGAATGTCAAACTTGTGGGAAACAAAAAGGCCAAGTGCGCTAGTCAAAAGTGGGAGGAGAGTGGAGCCACCACACATGTGCAGAGACTGAGGTGGCAGGTCTGTGTGGACCCTTCCCTGATGGAAGGCAGGAGTTGCCCCCACTTCCAATGAACTCCCTGTTCTTCGAGTGGAGTTTGCAGCAGGCCCGGCAGTTCCATACGTGGGAAGATCTTAGATGTCTGCGTTCACACACACACACAGAGAAAAATCTTACTTTTACTCCACTGAAGTTTAATGCTTTTTCCTTTCTTATAATTGAAAGATTCTATACTGGAAAAAAACTGTGCCTTTAGAGCAACGAGTGTGGTGGCAAATAACAGCATGTGGGAGGTTTGAGAGTCTGGTGAAGGTGTCATGGCTGAGGGTAAGGCACTGAGAATCTTTTGCTCAGGAAGAAAGCTTTTGGCTCAGGGCTGTGATAAGAAAAATGTTAACACAAACTTTTAGAATCCAGATCTTAAAGCTACTTAGGGAGAAGAATTGGGGGATTTAGAAAAATGTCCGTTTGCTGATATTTATTGTTATTTCAGGTTACTCCTTATAGCTGTAAGTACATAGAGAACATAGACACACTCCTGTTTGTGGCTGCTTGGTTGGAAGCAGACCATGAAAAATGAAAATAATTATATAAAATTGCTTTATGAAGCCATTTCTACTGGTTGCGAGTGCTCCAAGGCCATTGAGGTTCAGGTACAAAAAAGCAGCTTGCCAACTGAAACTGATATCCCAAATGTGCTGTGTTTTAGGTTAACATCAGTGCTTTCATGGAAAAAAAAAACAATGAAAGAAAAAACACCCTGGCAATTGCAGTTGAGTATCTGGGGTGAGCAGGACTCACTGTGTTGTTGGAAAAGTCTTCTCTCAAAGTCTTGGGAGGAGTGTGTGGGGGCAGCAGGCTGCAAATGCACAGACTCCACCATTTGGCGTCAGCTGAGGCTGTTAACAAATGTTGGTCAGGTGGGTGCTCTAGTAAAAAGAGTGTCAGGAAATATTTACATATCTGGATTTGGCTTTCAAGAAAATCCCCAAAATGAAAATATAGGCAAATTCCATGAAAATTTCACCGACAGTGAATTTTCTTCAA
Source organism: Artibeus jamaicensis (assembly GCF_021234435.1). Taxonomy (NCBI): domain Eukaryota; kingdom Metazoa; phylum Chordata; class Mammalia; order Chiroptera; family Phyllostomidae; genus Artibeus; species Artibeus jamaicensis. The sequence continues at coordinate 23,060,052 of NW_026522046.1, read as the reverse complement.
CAATCACATGTGCCTAACACCAACGGCATGGGAGTGAGTCCCGACTCTCAGAAAATGCTTGGCACTGATTGAAAGGACTGGGATGTGGACCCAAAACTTTAGTTACAAGACCCCGAAAGGCATACGCTCCACTCTGCTCTCCTCAACACCGATTCTCAACAAGAATGGAAGGAATCCACTCTCCTGCCACAGCTGCCAAAGAGGGATTCATCCAGAGGCCAGGACAAACCCATCGGGTTTTCTCTAATGAAGATAATTATACTCAAATACTATGACCAAGTAACAGCATTTTGGGGGCTAAAAAATAATAATACCATTTTTCCACCTTCTAAGTTCTTCTAGGCTAGACTAAAAACCAAATTAACAGAGGCAGATCAACAGGAGAAAAAATGCAGTTTAATACATTCCCAAGGGGAATTCACCTTTCAGGGAAAGATATGATCATTCCATGAAAATTCCAGACAGTGAGGCAACAATGTAGGGTATACAAGACACTTTTGGACAAGGGAGAAAGGAGGGAACAGGGGGATGGATGACTCACAGGTAGTTGAGGAGCAGTGGAACACACACAGTGGGCAAATTCATGGAAGTGACTCAAAAACAGGGGTTCAGGGGGTGTCTAGCTCACCAGTACCTATCCAAAGCATGCTAGTTCACTGTACTTATTTGAAACTGGGTGAAGCTAATCCTTGGTCTGTGGTAGCATTCCTTTCCCAGTTCCCAGGAAGCCAGCCTTGACTTGGGGTTCTATGATGTCTCCAGCCATACTCTGGAACTTCCTTTACCAGTTAAGCTCAGTTGAAAGAAATTCTATTCTGTTCCTTACCTTTAAAAGAAACCTGGCTAGAAGAGTTGCAGGATTCATAATTTTTTCTTTATTATCTTATTCTGGACTGCTGGTTATCTCACCCTAATTGCTGCTGACTCTCCTCTTTAAGCCTTTTGCATTTCCTTGAGAACTTTGGGAACACAACCCAGTTCAGTATTTCACAGACTACAGACCCACGGCTTGCTGAAGGACTTCCACGGCCCTTCCCTGCTCCAGGGCCTCTGTGCATGAAACCCAAAATTACTTCAGCACAGGCTATATCCTATTTCAAGCACATTTTGACATTTTAGACATTTTCTCAGTTCTCTCTGACATTTCAAAAACAACTAGCCATTGATTTTTTTTCATTAGTTATGTCTCCCAAGCCCATGTGATGCTGGAGTGCTGATCTGGAGAACCCTATATTCAAATGTAACAGCTGACAAGCTGCAAGGACAGGCCTTGACCAAATGACCTCCTTTCATTCCCTGCCACAATGCAGTAAACGTCTTCCTGCCACCAAGCTGAGAATCTTCTTGTATCATGACACCTACTTAGAATGCACAATTTGAAACCGACATTTTGGTGGACAGCAGATATGTGTTCTGGTGACTAGGTACTATTGACTAATAATAGCTTAATAGGGGATAATGGCAGGTGTTCATGCAGTATAATGAGTATTTATTAAATGCTGCTTGTAACTAAAGGCACTTGTTATTATCATTTATGGGAAGATTATCTTTGGAAAAGAAATCAAAGCAAGAAAATAGTAGCTTATGCCCAACAAAGCAGCAAATTTCTGTAGTGTATTAAACTGAGATTTTTGAATATACATCTTTAGTAAAGTAATATTAGTCTGTATCATAGAGTTCAGGGATTCTGTGATTTTTAAATTAGACATTATTTTTTATAAGGTCATCATTTAAGAGATTTTAAAACCTCGCCCTGTTGATGAACACAAAGTGGCTAGAAGGAAAAGTACAGGAAATGCTACTGTTCAAACTCATCCTGGCAGTGTCTTAAGGAACAGTTTCTAGTTGATCTATTTCCTGATTTAAACATTTGTTTTCATGAATAATAAAAAATATTCTACTTTCAAAATAGCTCTGGTTGTTGTGAATTGGCTCTCTATGTCAGCCAATTCGATTTATTTCTACACCCTGGCAAATGCAGAAGAAGAAAAAGGAGAACAAATAGGAATTTAAAGATGACTCATTCAATCAAGAAAGAAGCTGGGATAAGAAGGAGACACCTGAGAGTTTATAAAAGTCATTTTCTACATGATCTTGGCAGATCCTAAACATTGAGACCATTTCATGTCTTTGCCTGCACTTTCAGGAAATGTCTTTCGTTAAATGTCTCTTACCCCCTCGTTTTATTTTCAATTATTCTTTTATAAATTGTATTATATTTTTGAGATTTTATTTATTTATTTGCTTAGAAGGAGGAGAAAGGGGGGAGAAAGAGAGAAACATGGATGTGTGGTTGCCTCCCACACACCCAAACTGGGGATGTGACCCTCACTTCAAGCATGTGGCCAGACTGGGAATCGAACCAGCAACCTTTTCATTTGCAGGCTGGCACTCAGTCCACTGAGCCACACCACCCAGGGTTTATTCTTTTATATCAAAAAAGTTTCCAATTTGATTTGAAAGTCATTGCCCAGAAGTTTTTTTGTTTGTATGTGTGTGTATTTTTCCAAAAACAGTTAACAACACTATCTTGTTATGGAGACAAGACAAGGAAAGGTGATGGTTGGGGTCAGTAGAGGGATAGATTTTTCCATTTAGTAGCGACTAATCAAATTCTCAAAACTTAAAACATATTCAATGAACATGTCTATGTATATATGCAATATATGATGATTCTATATTTGTCTTATGTAGAATATCTAAAATAATACTATCAAAAGGTGTATATGATTGCGAAGAAAATTATTCTGGATTCCTCACAAATACTTATGTATAGAATAAAATACTTCTTTAACCTTTGAGTACATAACAATCTGTTAAGACTTGATTTATACCTGTTACTATCATGTGAGGCTAAAATGTATTTAAGCAATAATTCTTCTTAAAATGAGGTCTTTATTTAAGGAATGAAGTATATATATAAAATATCATAGAACTCCCTGTTGCTATGCTAATAACTTCAAGAATATATTAATACATTTTAATACATTAAAAATAAAAGCTTGCAATTCAGCATCTTTCTTTGATTGAATATTTATAATTGTAGCTAACAAAGGAATAATTGCTAACATGAAAGCATTATGTGAGATAATGAAATTTGATAATTCACATATTTTAATAGCTATACTAGGGAAGTACCCATGCAAAAATATTCATCTGAACTCTATCTTATTGGCATATGAATACTTAATGATATACTCAGTTGTGTGAGGTACAGTTGTGTGAATAGTTGCAAGGAGATTTTAAAAATATGTAGAAATAGAAAATGGTTTGTGCAATGCCCTGTATGTGTGTGTTGCAGAACTCAAATATTAAAAAAGGAAGCAACATGGGCCCATGCATTGTCTATTGCATGTAAATTCCTATCAGTGCAGTCATGCATAACCTTGTGCTTCCTCAGGCTTAATTTCATCAGCTGTAAAATGCAAAAATAATACTTGTCCTAAGGGGTTGTTAGGATTTGTTAGGAAATTATGTAAGAAAGCTCCTAAAAGATGCTTGAAACATAGTACCCCTTAAAACTAAAAATATATATAGTGTGGTATATATAGTATATTTTAAATAATTCATTAGTTTATTAATTTCAAGAATTCAAACATTTTCTATAGTGACATACTTTAATTTTGACTAAAAATAAAAATTTAAAAGTTATTAAGTAGCTATATAATATTTACACGTATAATATATATTTTAAATTTCCCAAAATGTGTCATTGCTATTATCTAGGACTTTTGTTTCATGTAGTTGGTTGAACTTCTACTCTTCTTCCTGAATTTTTATTTTTGCACTTTCTTTGAAGATTATGCAAAATCCAAAAGAAAATTTATTTAAGTTTTTATGTTATACAGCCAAAGATTTACTACAAAAGTCTGATTATGTATAGTATGTACTTGGTATTAAAAATCAATAAATGTTTAAAATCTGGTATAATTCATACAGCACATACAACTAAATGCCACACTGTAGATGTAATAATTTGTTATTTCACAAAATTTGTTAATATTATTGGAATAATTAGGATTTTGTATTTTATTTGACCGCTAAGACATCAGTACTACTGGCTGCAACAATCTTATGCCACAACTTTATATAGCTGAATTTTGGGGCAATTGAAACCAATAGGGATGGCTTGAGTGACATTTTAAAATTGTTTTTTTCTCGGAGTGGTTTTCATTTAATCACAATAATACTCTGGTTTTTTATCTTAGGTCTTGAAGTCTTTTGAGGAACAGCTAACAAGACATATGTCCTTTTGTACTATTTTCATTTATTAATGTCATGGGATTGTCTTCATATGACCACAATGAGTTTATTCGAGAAAATTAAATTCAGCTAGAGGAAAAATGGAAGAAAAAACAGGCTGGAAATGGGAATAAAATATTGCCCAAGAGGGGTTTGGCAAATAGACTTATCACTTTTGTCAAATGTTGTTAAGGCAGCCATTTAAAAACATTGTCTATGGAGAGTAGGTATATTGATATTTATGGCCAATAATTAAGTGTGCCACCTGTGGGAGCACCTCCCACCTCCTCCTTCTATCTTTACCCCTAGGTCTACTTCTTGGTCTTTCATCAGCAAAATGAGCTCACTTCCCCTCTCATGGGCTCCATTAATTTAGCCTGTGTTGCTTTCTCCATGTGACTGATAATCCAACCTATTCTATGGAGTCTAGTCCCCTCCTCTGAAACTGTAAGAATAAGGATCTTGAACTTCAATATATGTTAATGCACTTTTTTATACCACTGACCCATCCCCTTACCCTCCCTTTGTACATGTTATCACCTTTGGTTTGTAATTTTGTTAGGAAGGTGAAGTTCTAAAGGTTCTCACTGTCTTGTTTATTCCTCTGCTTTTAGGAACTTGGGATATTACCTTAAATTGGGTTGGCGAATTCACTGGGCACACTGAAAGATAGATGGAGGCCATAACTCCATTTATCACCTTATTCCCATAAGCCTCAACTATAACCAATTGATCCCAATAGTGTTTTGGGTTCCCAGATTAAATAAAATTATTTATAAAGGTCTGGATGTTGTATGTTCTTTTATTCTCCCCCAGTGCATATCTAGCTTCCCTGATAAATGGCCAAAGGGGTTCCATCAGGGAAACTTTAAGGAAAATTTACAGAACATTTTTGGCATGATCTCTTATGGTCCTTCTTCATGTGGGCCTGCCTGTGTTTCAGTTTTAGAGGGTTCTGGCATGTGACCTAATTCTGCTAAGAACATAGCTCTTCATTGTGGTAACTGAGATTAAATCTCTACTCACAAACCCCAATGTTTCTCTGTAATTATATATTAACAAACTATTGACCTTTATTATATTTCTGGTGATTAGTTAACCAATGCTAAAAATGTCTATGGGTCAAAATATTCTCACTACTGCTCAAGACCTGCTGCCCGTGCCCATAGTGAGTATGTCACTATAGACATGCTCACTGGAACCCTGGACCAGTGGGGCTGGGGCCCTTGCTCCCCAGATATCCCTCATGAATTTTCATCCATCACTTGTGGATGTGCGACCAGCCCATTCTACTCCTTGCCCCTTCTACTATTCTGTATGGATATGGTTTATTTAATTCCATAGTTGTCAGACTTTCATTCAGCTCGATTTCTGATGGTTCTGAGTGATGGTTGTTCTATAATCTAATTGTAATTTTTACATGGTTGTGCAAAGGGGCAAGCTGTGTTTACCTATGCCATTATCTTGACCAGAAGTTAGAATCTCACATTTCAATGGTAGTATCTCTCACCTTTATCTCACTTGCAGAGAACAAACCATGGGCTTTTCAAGCAAGGCAGGAACTCACACTCATTAATTCAGTGCTCAAATTAGGAAGATAATTGTGTAATTGATGGGTGAATTGTACATAAGACAATTATGTACTCCAATATTTGTATCTCCTTGTGCCTTTGGATCTTACCTTTGTATTATCAGAAAATTCTGGCCTCTCAAGCTCATTTGATGTAAATCACTGTTGAATCCATGTCCTAGTCAACCAACCAACAAGGGTTAAAGCCCCCATTGAATTGAGGAACTTTGGGAAGTTAATGATATTGATAAATTCAGACATTTAATGTAGGGAATTGATTAGTAGAGCAGAGTGCAAGAAGGTGAGGTAGCGTATTCAGAGCTCATACATAATGCATTTGCTACTGAGGCTCCTGGAGTTATGTTGCTGCTGCCATTGCTGTTGGGACTGCTGCTCCTGAAACTGGGCAGGGGGCCAGAAGCCTACAGTCCCATCGACAGTGTCTTTGTGCTGATGCTGCTGGGACCTTTAGTCCTCTGTGACCTAGTGCTACCATTCTCTTGGCCATCTCGACGATGCTAAGGTATCACAGGTGCTTCTCATACCTTGCATTTGCTCCCTGCTGCCACTGCAACAATCAGATGCAGAAAAAATAGCATCTCCTTTCCTTCTGTTCTCTACCCCCAGACACTGTTTCTTATCAGCAGAAACCCACTGAAACCTTGAAGGCAAGTGTATAAAGAGAGTTCAGATGAAAGGCTTCCAGGACCTGGCTCTATAGAGCAGAGTGTGGAAGGGTGAGTGTGTGGGTGGACACTCACCCCAAACCCACTTATGATATTTTTCCTTTCTTAGAATTTATAAAAAAATCTTTCGGGCAAGATACCAGCGGTAACAAAAAGAGCAATCGAGGAGTTTTAACATTTTTCAGAAATTTATAAATTTTAGGTGACCTTAATTGCTTTTTGGTTTCACAGAATTTTAGCTGGTTCTGCAAATTTCACTTTATTCTGTGGCCCTTCTTTACTTGAGAGTAGAGTATTTCAATTTTCTTTCTCATTCCCCTACTAATTACATTCTTTGTGCTTTAAATAGGAAAGGAAAAAGGTAGTATTTCATTATAATGTTAAGTGAAATACTTACTGATTTATTTCAAAAACATAATTACGTAATAAATATACCGACATAATAAAATTAATCAAGGTTTTTATTAGAGAAAATAAACTTTTTAAATAGAGTTGAGTGATTTTAACAAATTTTATTTTGGCTTTAGTGTCTTGAGGCTCCTCATATTTCAAATAAACTATCATTTTTAAAAAAATTATGGAGGTATAATAACATATAGTGAAAGTTAGTTTCAGGTATGTAACTTAATGATTTGATATTCATGGTACATATTGTGAAATGATCACAATAAGTCTAATTAACATCCATCACCACCATAGTTACAAAAATATGTTTTCCTAGTAATGAGGACTTTTAAGATATACTCTGTTAGCAACTTTCAAATATACAATACAGTATTATTAAATATATTCACCATGCAGTATATTATACCCCCATAACTTATTTATTTTATAACTAGAAGTTTGTACATTTTGTTTCTATCTGAAGTTTGCAACTCAAATGTCATACTTATGTTATAAAAATAGATTGTACTTATTATCATTTTCTTAAGTTATATATAAAAACAGGAAGTATTGCCACATTACCAGGGGAACAAATTTAAATGATCAAATATAAAATAAAAAAATGTCATAGGACATGTGCTTTCTTATTATGGGAAACAAAATAAAATATTTTCATTTTCTAGGATGAGAAATTTTCCACTAGTTTACATCAATTGTGAAATTTAGTAGCATGTATTTCTCTCCCAGGGCATATATTTAGGTAATCTGATATTTTTGTGACAGTGAAAGTATTATTTTTAAATTGTTACCACTGCACTTGAGTGTTTAAATCGATCAATTCTACAAAAAAACCCCAAACTCCAAAACAAACAAAAACACCCTCTGCATTTATTAGATTTTTCTTCTAATATTTCTGTTTCTTAAGGTGTGTTTGGTCATTGTCTTAGTCTATCCTAGCTGCTATGACAAGATGTCATAGACTAGATGACTTAATTAATAAATGTTTATTGCTCACAGTTCTGGAGCCTGTGAAGTCTAAGTTCAAAGTGCCAGGCAGACTCAGTGCCTGGGTCAGAGCCCTTCTCTTGGCTTATAGATGGCTGCCTTCCAGCTATACCCACACACGGTGTAATGGGAGCTCTTATGTCTCTTTTTTTTACATAAGGACATTAATTTTATCATGAGGGCCCAACCTCATGACCTAGCTTAACTCTAATTACTTCCCAAAGTTTCCATTTCCAAATACCATCATGGATTAGGGCCTCAACATGAATTTTTGGAGGACATAAACACTCAGCTCGTAGCAGTCAGTGACCTTCCTAGTAATGAGTAGAGAAGAGAGAGCCCCGTATGAAATTGTTCTCTCATAGAGGCTGTTGTTAGTCATTGTTAAGGGAGTGGTCACTGTTTTCTGGTTCATCTTGGTGATGATGAGTTTGTAGGCTTTTTCAAGCTCTACATAGTCACACCAATTTCTACCTTCCTGGTAAGATTCAGAATATTATGTTTATCCTTCAGTGTTGATTATACCTAGAAACTTAGCATCTGACACCATTGCTTCATTGGATAAGAAAGAGTGCTTAGGTACTTTACCACTGTTTAATTAACATTAGTCCATTTTCATCTGTCTATAAACTGCACAGGGAAAGGATTGGGTGAAATCTGTTCTGGTTTACCATTAAATCTCCTGGAATCTAACATTTGGCATTTTACAAGTAATATTTTCTTGAAAATTTGAGAAGAAAATTGTATTTGGGGTGTTGGAGTCAGGTTCAGAGAATGTATAAGATTTCCAAGGCAAAGAAAGAGAAAGAAGAAAGAAAGAAAGAAAGAAAGAAAGAAAGAAAGAAAGAAAGAAAGAAAGAAAGAAAGAAAGAAAGAAAGAAAGAAAGAAAGAAAGAAAGAAAGAAAGAGGAATGTGCAATGTTTTCATGTAATGTCAAGTAATAATATAATCCAGGAAGACCAGAAATCAGTTGGCTTGACAACGGAAAGAATTAATGGGGGCCTTGTGATTTTAGTAGGGTCAGAACAATAAAAAAGAGCATCGAAAGTCTAGAGAGACTTGAGGAGGATTCAAGGGATAGGACTTGCGGGTGATTGGTTGTGGGAGGCCATGTGTGTGCTTAGAGAGTGGAGGATGCCTTCCATCAAACTGGAGAATGCTGAGGAGCTGATTTGGAGGGATGATTATTTGTTCAGCTTTTAATGTGTTCAGTTTGTGGTGTTACTGGCATAGCTTGCTGATTGATTATTTAAGTCTATTGAAGAGAAGGTGGATTGGGATGTAATTGGATTCTGAATGCATTGTGCTGTCAGCTGTATTTCAGAATATCAACTTGGGCCTTTTGTTCTTATCTGTTAATTAAGAAGCCTGTTCAGTAGCTACATGATACATGAAGTCTCTTTTGTTTTCAAGTTTGCCTTTCCATCCTTCTAGAATTTTCTTTGCATAATATATATTTTCTTTTTTAATTTTATATTCTTATTGTGGAAAATTACAGAGAAAACACATTTAACCATTTTAACTATTTTTAAGTGTACAATTTAGTGGCAGTAAGTACATCAACAATGTTGTGCAACTATTCTATCTGGTTCCAAAACTCTTCATTCATCTCAGAAAGAAATTCTGTTCCTACTAGACAAAAATTTCTTTTTTCCCCCCTTTTCCCAGTCTTGGCAACCTCTAGTATACTTTTTGACTTGAAGTACCCAGAATAGGCAACTTCATTAAGAAATATATTTTTTAAATTGAGTGTTTACTTAGCACTTAGAAGTGTACCTATTTCTGTACTGTTTTGCTTCCATGTTCAACTGATAATTTTATATAATATCAGGAAAATTAAAATCTTTGATTATTAATAGTCAAATTTGTTGTTTATAATGTTTTTTAGTGGTGCATTTAAATCAAAATAGTATAATTTGGTTCTAAGAATGCTTCATCATTTCAAATAATTATATATACTAAGGATAAGTGTGGTCTTAATATATGTTTAAACAACATTTTTATATATTCCTAGAGGTACATCATTTTTTATATCTGTGTAATAGTCATTTTTCAGAACAATGTCTCTGAGAGAGTCCCTTTAGAATTGAAAGGATTACAATCAAGATCAAGAAAAATAAGGTATTGCAGTAGGACCAAAGCAGAGGCTTGATAGAAATTCTTCTGTAACAGTGTAATTCTTCAGTAGTCTGACTTTTGCCTTTGTCAGACAGGAAATAAACACAGTATACAAAGAGCATAATGTTGGTGATTTATAGCTTAAGCCTCAAATATCTAACATGAGCCCAAAGCCCATGCTTTACACTCAGAAAACAAAAATGCCTTTGACATTGTCTGACACTGAGCATTCTAAATAGGTTTGTGAGTTCTTTTTAATATTCATTCACAGAAGATACTAAATCTACTAATTATTGATATAATTATCTTCTGAATAGGGTGTGTAAATTAATTTAATCTGGCAATTTTTCATGTAAATATTTTATCAAGCTGATTGTAAAATATACATGTGTTTCAGATTTAATATCCTGTGTTGCTTATAGATGACTGACCTTCACCTTTTGTCCCTGAATGTTTAGGAGCAATTTCTACCTGTTCTTATTTGTAGTATTGTGGGTATGTACATGTGTATATGTATACAGGGATGTCAGGAAAACAGGTACAGTTTGTATGTATGCTTTCCAATAATTTACTATTTGAATAAATGAAATAAGTACCAAAGTTGTAGTTTGCACTAAATATTTTAAAAGAATTTAACAAGTGGCATTTCAATGTAAATAAGAATAATATGAATTATCTTCCTATGTTCTCCAAACTGAACACATAGTAATGTTTTAGATACCATTATCTTTCTGAGGTTTTTTGGGGAAGAAAATTATCTCTTGTCATCCTTGTCATATTATCCCTCAATTTCTTCTGTTAAGATCAGGTCAGTATGTATTTATTAATTTCTTTAACCAACAAATATTTCATGAACATTTTTCTAGACCCCGGGGACATAGAAGTGAACAGATGAAAAATGTTCTGTCAACAATGAGATGACATTCTAAAGAGATAAATAATAAAGAAATGAAAAATAAATAGTTATAATAATTGCTTTGTCCTGGATTAAAACACAGTGATGTGCTAGTTTATGACTAGTTAGGTGAATAGGCTAGGCTCCTTTATGTGGGTGAACTACAAGCTGAGACCTGAGTGACTAAGAGGAGCCAGCCATGTGATGATCAAGAAGGGAATTTCAGACTCAGATACCTGCAGCATCAAAACACCATGTGGTGAGACAAGAGAGCTTAGGCAGAGAGCAGAAATGGCGCAAATATACATGAGGACAGAGATGAGAAAAGCCGAGGTTGCAGAGGTAGATGGGGCCATATCATATCTGATGAAACTTATATCCCTAGTTGGGTACCTAAGACCCTCCATAAATAGCTTCTAATCTAACTCTACTTCCACTATTCTCCACTCACTATGTCTCAAACAAGCCCATGTCCTTGCCATTTCTGTCATTTTATAGTAGTATTCCATCCATTCAGAAGGCCCATTTTTCTACATACTAAAATACTAGCCCCTTATCAAAGGCTATATCTTTATGAGCAACTAAATTGATATTATTTTTAATATAGAACCCAGTAGAAGAGGTTTCAGAATAGTTAATTTAAAATTTTACCATGTGTAGTATATTGACATTTTGTGTAGGTTGACTCAATTATAATTATTTTTATTTTAGAATCACCTTTTCCTTGTTAAAAATGATATATATGCTCTTGGAGAAGATTTTTTGAAGCCAAAGATTAAAAAGATAACAAGGAAGAAGCAAATTAAATTATATTATTATTGCCACTGAGAGATACTCACTGTCAACATTTAAATCTGTCTACATATCTATCTTTCTATCAGTCTATCTACTATCCCTGTTAATTCATCCATATGTAAATGTAAACAAGTTAATGCTTTTGAACTTTCTCATAGTATATATTTTTTCATTGTATATAATTATTTCATTTTGTGAATAAAATGTACATATTTAATCAGCACTGTAGAGTCATATATTTGATTATCATTCACTAAGATAATTAACATACCAATGAAAATATTTTTGTGAAATTTTTCTTGAGTTATACACTTATGTTTTCATGAGAAATTCCTAGAACTAGAATGACTGAGTCAAATGTCTTACAAAATTTTAAGACTTTTGATACATATTATTGAATTGGCTGTACTGTTAAGTAATAGTCATGTAACTCTTTTACTGTTATTGGATATTGTACATATTCCAGCTTATGCCCTTTACTAGTTACTTGAGAGTGAAGATCACACTTTTAATTTGAATCCTTCATATAACTTAGCAAGGTGTTTTTTCAATAGTAAACATTTTGTGCCATAATTTTGATGGGTTGAAAATAATGAGAATGATATGGAATATCTATGGGTTTTATGTCATGCTGATTTCTCTCACATCCACTCCACAAAATGATGACCTCCACATTACACATTGGCTTAATGCGGTGTGGGCACTAGATTGGAAGACAATGATCAACCTGTGTTCTTAAGTGAGGATTCAGGAAAATTGTCTTAATAAGAAATCAATCAAACCATATTGTTTATGTCCTCAGTAATGCTGTATAATTTTATGAGTCATAAAAATGGAGTTTTTCTTTTGCAATGATAACTCACAATTGAAAATATGTCCATAGAATAAGACTTAATTGTGTTTTCTAAGAAGCGTTTCCCTAGCTGTTTGTATATTTTCAAGTTTAAGAGTTGAGATACACTACAAAAAATTATGTGCTTTTAAAAACAATCTGCCTTGTTCCCAGTTACCATTAACCTATAAATGTAACCAATAATTCCATTTAGTTGCATTTTCAAATTGAAAAACTTTTATATCCATTTAATCATTTAAATATTATTAGAGAAGAGGAGTCAGAATCATTACTTAGAGATGCTAATCATTACTTACAGACATAGTCTGTAATCCACTTTGAACATGTTCACTTAATGAACAGTATTAGAATTCCAATGTTATTTTTAAATCTTTTTACATAAATAAGTAGAATCAGCAGAATTAAAGTAGAATTAATAATTAAGGAAAGAAAAGGTTTTGATTTCTTTCCCCTGTTGAGAAGGGTACTTTAGTTAATGGTGATGCTACCTCTACTGCACTCAATTAAATGTCCACCTCAGGGGTCAGGGAAATATAAAATAATATATTAAAATAATCACAAAAATGTTTTAATTTAGAAGCAATTTAAAATATCTCAGAGATCACCTGCTGCCTCTCTATACTCCTTATTGTCATGAGACAGTTTTTTTCAAAACTGAAAACTGATTAGCCAGAGAAAATACTGCCCTTTTATTTCTCACTTATTAGTACTTTTGACTTAATCTTTCCCTTAAAATTGGAAAGAAATGAGCATAGGAAGAATAAAGAATGAAATGATCTTGAAATATGTCATTTATTATTTGATATTTCAAATGAACTATAAAAAGGTATAAGATAATCCTAAAAGCTACAAGTATTATGTACATGTGACCAGATAAAGTAATGCCAAACTTATTAGTATATGAGTTTTGGCCATGGTAGTAACATCACAAAACAGTGTCATTCCATGGATCATCCAATTGCAAACTGAACAGCCCATCCAATGTGCATGCAGAGAGCGTACAGTCTAGGGCAGCTTTGGATCGACTCATTGTCAAAAAGACTGGTACACATTTAGGCACATTAGAAGAAATGAATATTATTCTTCATACAAATACCTGAACTTTTCTTCTCTAGAGCTATCAATTTTCCACAAATATCTCATACTATTGCTTTTCTTAGGCTGTTTAAAAATATTCACTGTCATAAACACTAAGCAGTGCTGTCCATGTTAAGGTATCTGCAAATCAGTTACCAATCTTAGTATCTCACAATCATGTAGCAGAAATTATTTGGCTAAGTTCTTAGAGGATGAATTTGAACTAGCAAGGGTCATGTTGTTAAATACCCAGAAGACAATATCAATGTTATATCTTAAGGTAACTATATGTAAATTACTCTAAGAGCAAAGTTTTAGAAGAAAGAAAACATTCAAATATTTAGGTAGGTTTTTGTCATTCTCATTTATATATTTGGCATTGGGCCCAAAGCAAAAGTAATAATTTTTCCTTTCTCAAAACAGCTTCTTCTTTTGACTTCTAAATTTTTGTTTTAAATGTAACTAATGTTTAATTTATTAATATTTATAATCAGGAAAATATTCTTTAATTAACTATTCACTTCATTCTCCCATCAAATCCATCACCATGTTTTGTCTAACTTCTGTGTTATTTTGTCATTAGATCTATGTTTTACATTCCCATTGCTAGAATTCCCACCACATATGTCCTGAATTCTTTTGATAAACTCCTGGAACTTATTTTATAATCTCTTTTTATATTTTCACTCTATCTTTTACACTAACTTCCTGGTTAATCTTCCCAAAGTAAGATCTGATTATAGCACTCTTGTGTTCTCTAAAACTGTTGTTCTTCAAATACCGGCAGTACCATCACTCCTTACCTTGTCAAATGTAAACATCTCTTATCTTGGCTGTTAACATCAAATTTCAGCCAAGATAGTCAGATTTATCTCTTACATCTTACCATTGTCTATACTTGTAACAAGCTGGATGACTGGCCGTTTTCCTGGAAAACCATAAATGTTCCATCTTAGAGTTTGAGCTGAACAATTTAGCTTACCCATCTGGAACATAGTACGATGCATAACAGATACAGACTGTGACTTGAGTATTAAAATAGCTAAAATGTGAGTGGTATAAGATGGCTTTTCAATAATAGTTTTTCTCTTTTTATTATTTATAGGTAGAAGATTAACTTACAAAATGATCTCACAGGATGCAATGGCATCTTCCCAATGTACTTATTTTATAGTGCTGTAAATAAGGAGCCTGGAATGGGTCTCACTAGACAAAAATCAAGGTGTCTGCAGAGCTGCTTTTTTCCCTCTGGGGTCTCTAAGAGAGAATCTATTTCCTGTTCATGCAGATTTTTGGCAGAATTCAGCTCCCGTGTTCTAGGACTGAGGAGGTTTTCATCTTCTTCCAACTGTCAGCTAAGCATTGTTTCTATCTTCCGGAGGCTGCTACATTCCTTGGCTTGTGGCCCCTCTTCCTCTGCCTTCAAATACAACACTGACTAGTCAAGTCTTTTTCATGCATTGCATCTCTTCTGCAGCATTTTCTAAACTTGAATCTCTGACATTTGCCTCTTCCTTCCTCTTCTATTTTAAGGACTCTTGTGATTAAGTTTGGCCCACTCAGATAATCCAGGATAAGATACCCATCTCAAGGTCAATAATCTTAATTCCACTGGCAAAGTTTTTCCCACAGGTTCTGGACGTTAGAGCATAGGCCTTATTGGAGGGTCATGATTCTGCCTACCAGAGTGGTCTAAATAAAATGCTTGGAGAATCTCTTGGAGAGGAGAAAAAAATCTCTAGATAATTTAGGGGAAATTATTATTGAACTGGACCTTAACATATGGACCTTGATTTACATACAGTAAGTCTGATAAAGGCATTTAGGGCAATGGATATAGTGTAAAGATTCAACAATGGGGAATTTGAAAGAGTGACTCAGAAACAGTAGCATCTTGGTGTAGCTGAAGATAAAGATTTAGTGAGAAAATAGGTTAGGATTAAAGATATAGTTGATCCTCACTGCTTGCAGATTCTGTACTTTTATAATCACCTACTTGCTGAAATTGGTTCATAACCCGTAGATCAATACTTGCAATGTTTTCATGGTCATTTGTAGACATGTGAAGAGCAGCAAAAACTTTGAGTTGCTGGATGCTTGTGTTCACAGCTGAGGTGAAACAAGGTAGAATTCTGCCTTCTTGTTGCAGCTTTCATACTAGAAACCTGCTGAATGTATTAGAGGAAAACAGTGTTGTGGAAGAGCCAGTTTTCAACATTGATGAAAGTGGCTTGTTTTACAAGGACATTAGTGAATCAATAGATAAAAGACAAATGGCCTCCAAAGCCTCTGACTTTGAATCATTGAAATATCATATAACTATTTCTAAGAATATATATTAAACAAGATATCTTCATATAACAACATACATAAACAAGGTTAGGACAAAGATTTTGTCACCAGAGGCTTGTAGGAGCCTAACCTTGTATTTCTTCTAGGAGCAGTGGTTCCTTATTCCCAAATGCTGTGTTCAAGGAGACTGTAGAACATTATTACTGTGAATAAAGAGAACAAACTGAAGAGAATGTACGGCCATCCTGAAGTGTTATGAGATTCTTCTAAATGGAATGGGAAACTTTAAAATACTTTCAGATAGAATTAATTTGAAATACGAATTTCAGAAAAATATTGAGAATTGTATGAAATTTGGATGCTCAGAGGGTAAAAAACAATGTAATGAAATTCTTAAGAAGCAGTTTCAGTGGTGATGGCAGAAAATTTCAAAGGTTTGAATTAGAGAAATATGAATAAAAATATTGAATTCATGTGAAAAATATTTAGGAAGTAGAATAAATAAAATTAGTCTATCGATTGCTATCCATAATGGTGTAGGAAGAGCATGTAGATGATGGCTACCTGCAATTATGAAACTTTTCTGTCATTAACAGAAATAGTGAACAATATAATTTCTATTCTAGAATTATCTTAAGGATGAAGCTAAACAATTCCTCACTAAAACTCAGTGGCCATAAAATTAGTGAAATGTTGCCCATTGTGTCTCTCTATATATCTGATTATGTTTAACAAAAGGTGGCAAGGGGGAATGGTCACAATGTGCGACCTGGAGACAGCCTGACTGGGTTCAGACCCTGCCCTTTGTACTTAATATCTGCATAGTAACTCAACATTATCATCTCAGGTGGGATAACCATAAACTTTTCTTGTGAGAAATAAATTAACTTCCTAAAGCACTAAATTTGTATCTGGCATTGGTAAGCACTAGATAAATGTTACTTATATAATTTAAGTGGAGTTTGATTCTACTAATTACAGAAAGCTATTTTATACTTTTTCTCAGTAATTAAAAATTTACATACTGGTTCTAAAAATATATTTTATTGACTAGCTCATATATCAAGAGGAAAATATGACACATAATAATGGAAGGAAAGAGGGAAGCATATTTGTGTCAACTTCTTCTTATTGTAATGTGAGTCTTTAAAGAATATTATTTTGTTAAGAAGCTTCTTTTAACCTTGTAGTACTTTGAAGTGTTTCATGATTGTTTTCTATAGGGATATATTTAGATCATAGAGTATAGTATTGTAGTTTTCTTTTTTCATTTTCTTTTTTTTGGTCATAGTTTCTTGTTTGATGTAGCTTGCGTAAACTGCTTTACCAAATCAGCGTGAGTATATGGTCACAAACATTTAACACTTTCAAAGTTTTTTTGAGTTCCTATTGCTTCATTGGGGTATTCAATAACTCCCCTCTGAACTCATGCCTTGCATTCTAATTGTCCTGTAATATTGAAGTTTTCCACAATTCAAACAGAACAACCTGACAAACATGCCAACATAAAGCATAGCTGAAATCTTCGGTCACGTGACATCTGTGTGTAAGGCTTGCTGATACAGTGTGAAAACCACGCTGTGATGATGCGTCCCTCCTCCAGATCCCCGCAGTGTCGTCTGTGGCTCTAAGTGAGAGGATGATCCCCTGCTCTGTGCTGGGGCGTCCCATGTTCATATTCTGAGGATTATAGTCTCAAAATTATAGCAATCAGGTTATTTGATTTACAATTTTTGGTGCTCACCCAGGTCGTGCATTGGTTCAGGAACATAAATTCAGGTAATGTCTAGTATTCAACCGCTGATGGACTTAATCTTCTATCCTTCTTTGTCCCTGCCTAAGAATTGGGCAAATTTCCTTTACTAATAATCTCATAAAATAATATATCATTTTCTATGGATAGAGGTGTTACTGGTGTCATTTTGAAGTGCTTAATTTATTTTAAGTGGCTGTAAGGTGATTTATTCTATCCCTGCAATTCTCAGATAATCACACGATCTTCACTCATTCAGTCAATGGAGCCTGTGTGTTTATTGATTCTAAAGAATTTTCAGATAACCTCTTATTGCCATGTGTGAATGTGTGTGTGTATGTGGGGTGTGTTTTGTGTATTCTAGCAAGTTATTGCACTGGATAAACAGGAAGATCATTTTTTAAAGATTGAATGTGCCTGTTGCTGTGTGTGTGCCTTAACACACACAAAAGGTTTTCTATGCTTCAGAGCTTACCTTACTCATGAATGTACATCTTTGGGTTTTATTTTGCAAAGTTTTACTTTTTAAATCAACCCTTAATTGAAATTGATGACTAATCTTTTTTGAAATTTTATTAATTTTATTACATTTGTCCTTGTTAAAGACAATTGAGACTTTCATATTTGATCCATGTTTAGTCTTTTCAAAAATATTTTAAAATTTAATTATTGTTCAAATACAATTTTCTATCTTTTACTCCCATCCCACCCCCCGCAGTGCTCCCCACCTCCCTCCCATTTCCACCCCCTTAGTTTTTGTCCATGTGTCCTTTATACTTGCTCCTGTGAACCCTTCCCCTTTTCCCCTGAAATGCCCTCCCCTCTCCCCTCTGGTCCCTGCCAGCCTGTTCTTCATTTCAGTGTCTTTGGTTATATTTTGCTTGCTTGTTTGTTTTGTTGTTTAGTGATGACTGATCCTTAAAAATTACAGAACCTTTAAAATTTGTTTTATTTCTTAGAGATAACAATTTCATCAATGCCATAGATAAAAAGACTGCCTGTAAGTTTTGACTCTAGTATGAAGGTTCAGACACTTGGCACCTAGTTTATGCCAATCAATTGTTCTATGTTTGAGAAAATAACAAACTTTGTAAATTGTGTTTGTCCTTGTCAAGGACTAACAGTTTAAGGTATCAAATGTAGATTATGTGGAGAGATGTTTTAAAGTAAGCTTGGGGACAAGTAGACGTGAGGATTTGGGAAATCACTCACCCCTGTAGGAACAATTATAACACAACGCAAGCTAAATATCGAAGTGGCATTTTAGATTAAAATCAAACGAACATCAGAGTGTAGCTATTTTGTTCCGACCTTATATATAATCAAGCATAATATACTAAAATAACAGTGTGAGTGCACAGCTTTCTGATGATGATAAAGGGGATGATTAGACCCTTACAGGCAAGTAGAGATAATCAGAGAGTCCAACCAAGATGAGGCTGGGAAAAATGAGAACCAGATTAAGCTCTAGGAATTGGGGCTGGCAGGGAGGAAGTGGAAAAGTACTCCTTAGGGACTAGAGGGATCATTACAAAACAAAAATCAGTATGGTCCCGCTTTGCACCCTCCAAAGATTCTCTAATGCTTTTAATAAAATGCAAACTTTGTTAACACGCTCAATGAGCAACTTTGTCCTATAGCTCTGTCTTCTGTTCCCACAAACTCATATTTTTTAATGTTTCATTTGTTCTTCACACTGAATTTGTTTCTGTTTAGGGCTTTGCATCTGCAAGTTTCTGTACATGACATATCAACCTCAGAACCGCACCCATTTGTTTTTAAAATGTGTTCAGGTTGTCTAAAGGTAGTGCAGCCTATGGTTAATAATATAAATATGTGAGGTTAAGAAGACAAATACAAATAACTGAAGGGTTTCATGGGACCCACATAGCACACATGGTGAAATTAGTTTGTTATTCAATGACTCAAGTAGAATATAAGAAAAATATAATGGGAGAGGGCAATAATGTTTTCTAGCAAGTAATTCTTACTAAAAGAACTCAGAATAGCACTTTGTTTTTTTGGCATGAAATGATCATGTACAGGATACTGGTAAAACTATTTTATGCCTATGGTAAGTAAGTATTAATTTTATTTTTAATTTATTTTTATGTATTTATGTATTGGTGTATTTATTTATTTATTTATTCATCCATTCATTGTTGTTCAGTTACAGTTGTTCTACCTTTTTCCCCATTGCTCAGCCTTACCCCATCCTTTTGTCCTCTGCAGCCAGTCCCCCCCGTTTGTCCATGCCCAGGAGTCCTCTATTCATTCTCCTTTGCTTGACCCTGAATATTTATCAACAGAAGCATTTTCAAAGGACTTTTCCAGTTATCTGTTGAACCACTGCCTTATTTTGTGACTTGAAAACAACGACCGTTTTATTTTAGCACAATTTGGGAGGATCAGAAATCCTTGGAGGAATCAGGTGGGTGACTCTTCTGTTCTCCATAAAGTTTGCTGCGATGAGTTGGTGTATTTACCTGGTGAATGGTTGGCCTGAAGAGTACCAGATAGCTTCACTGAAAGGCTAGGTTCTTGGCAGAGACGGCTGGAAGGCTTAGCCCGACCGGGGACTGCCTATCAGAGTGCTTACAAGTGTTTTCTCTAGCACAGCACTCTCAGCGTAGTCAGATTTATTACAGGCTGCTTGAGGCTTCCAGTGACAAAAAGTGGAAGCTGCCAGTTTTTTAAGAACAGCGATCCGAACTGGAATAAAATTACTTTCAATGTATTCTGTTGGACAATGCAGATATGGCCTTTCCAGATTCATGGGGGAGAAAATGGCATCAATTCTCTATGACAAGAGAGGCATCTCATTTGCCTAAGGAAATTAGGTATTTCTATAGTGTTAGCAATGCCATGAATAATGGGTAAGTGGGAGCAGATGATTTCTAGATACATTGGATAATAGCCAGAGGTATGCAAAATGAAAATAAGTTTAGAATTTTGATTTCTATATTAAAAATGTTTATAATTTCATCTTTTCAAGTCTACCCTCCTCTCTCCAATTGCATTAATGTTTATATTTATTATGGTGACCTTTCTGTTTTAACTTTCATATGTATGTAAAATATTAAATATGATTTTGCAGCATTTAAAATTTTACAAGTATATTAATATATTTTCTGTAATCTATTTAGTCACTTCTCAATGAGTTTTTTGTAGGTCAATATACATATTTTCTTTTTTATTAATAATTTCTTTTTTCTTTTAAAAATATATTGTGCTGATTATGCTATTGCAGTTGTCCCATTTTCCCCCTTCATTGCCCTCTGCCCTATACACCCCCTCCCACCCACATTCCCCCTCTTTAGTTCATGTCCATGGGTTGTACATATAAGTTCTTCAGCTTCTACATTTCCTATACTATTCTTATCCTCTCCCTGTCTATTTTCTACCTATCATCTATACTACTTATTCTCCGTACCTTTTCCCTTCTCTCAACCCCTCCCACTCCCCTGTTGGTAACCCTTCAGGTGATTTGAATTTCTGTGAATCAGGTCCTATTCTAGTTGTTTGCTTAGTTTGCTTTTGTTTTTGTTTTAGGTTTGGTTGTTAATGATTGTGAATTTGCTTTCATTTTACTGTTCATATTTTTTATCTTCTTTTTCTTAGATAAATCCCTTTAACGTTTCATATAATAAGGGCTTGGTGATAATGAATTCCTTTAACTTGATCTTATCTGAGAAGCACTTTATCTGCCCTTCCATTCTAAATAAAATCTTTGCTGGATAGAGCAATCTTGGATGTAGGTCCTTGCCTTCCATGAGTTGGAATACTTCTTTCCATCCCTTTTCTGCCTGTAAGTTCTCTTTTGAGAAATCAGCTGACAGTCTTATGGGAACTCCTTTGATTTTGACAGTCCACACCATTGACTTGAGTCCCAGTTTTCTTCCCATTATTATTGGTTCCTTGTACATTTTTCTTTATTTCACTTAGCTCAACCTTCATTTTTCCATCTAATTTGCGACCAAATTCAACCAGTTTTGTGAGCATCCTAATTACCAGTGTTTTGAACTCTGCATCTGATAGATTGGCTATCTCTTCATTGCTTAGTTGTATTTTTTTGGAGCTTTCATCTATTATTTCATTTGGGCCACCTTTTGTCTTGACATGCCTGTTATGTTGTAAGGGGCAGAGCCTTAGGTGTTTACCACGCGGGGTAACCCATGTTGCTGGGTGGTGACATCGAATGTGGGGTAGGTGTTCAAGAGGGAACAATGGCGCTTGCTCCACTCTCTGACAGATTTCAGTCACTTCCCCTGCTTACCACAGTCAAATTGGGTCCTTCTTGTGCTGATTACAATGTGGGTGGGTTTGTGTATGTTCTAGGACCCTGTGGGTATCTCGAACAAACTCTCCTGGAGGCTGAGTTTCTTCTGCTGCTTCAACCCCCACCAGTATTTTCAGTCAGAGGTCTGAGGCTTTATTTCCCCACTCGGAGGCCCTGGGTTGTGTGGCCTGTCCTGCTCCCCAGCTGTTTCCCCCAATTTATCCAAATGCGAATGTGGGGCCACCTGCTGTACCAGCCACTGCCTTGCTGGGTCCACCGGCAGCTGCCTTGCTGACCAGCTGCAGCCTTGCACCACACCCTGCTCCACTATCCACCACCTCACTGGATCCGCCAGCCACCACCTTGCCACCACTCCTCTCTGCCTGGCAGCTGGTCTCCACCCCTCCTACAGGTCTGGGTGAGTGTGTCTTCTTTAACTCCTTGGTTGTTGGACTTCCATACAGTTTGATTTTCTGGCAGTTCAGGTTGTTTTTTTGTTTTTAAATTGTTGTTGTCCTTCTTTTGGTTGTATGAGGAGGCACAGTGTGTCTACCTATGCCTCCATCTTGGCCAGAAGTCTCAATATACATATTTTTAATACCACTTCTCCCACTTCTCAAGTTTCTAATGCACTGTTGAGTGAAAGAGGTGATAGGGAATATCTTTGTATACTTCTGATTTTAAAATAAATTCTTGTAACATTTCACCAATATGTATGACATGTATAGAGTTTTAGTAGATGTTCATTTTTTAGTCTCAGTTTTTAGTTTATTGAAAATTAAAAAATATATAAATATTGACTTTAACAATTATTTTTTAATATCGAGCTAATTATGAAGATAGTCTTCAATAATCACTTAATATGATCAATTATATTAATTTTATAATGTTAAATATTATTAAAATTCCAAGCTAAACACAATTTAGCTATGTCTATTGCTAAATTGAGTTTATTAATAGTATATTTAGAATTTTGCATTTATTCTCACACAGAAAATTGATGAATAATTTTTTATTTTCTTAAATAGCTTATTAAATTTTGGCATAGCATTACTTTAAAATGAATACTTTTAGTGTTTTTCTATTGCCTAGAAATATTTATTTAAAATTAGATTTAGTTGTTCTTAAAAAATATTCTATTGCAATTGATTTTTTCTATTAGGTTACATCTTACAACTTTTCTATAATCACTTATAAATTACAAATGGCATTTTTGAGCCCTCGCTGGTATGGCTCAGTGAGTTGAACACCAGCCTGCAAAACAAAAGTTTGCTGATTCTATTCCCAGTCTAGGGCACTTGCGTGGGTTATAGCAGGTCCCTAGTAGGTGGTGTGTAAGATCACACACTGATGTTTCTTTTCCTCTCTCACCCCTCCCTCTCTCTAAAAGTAAAAAAAAAAAAAAAGGCATTTTGGGGGTAATTTTTTCAGATATTCTACATAAACAATTATGTCATCTATGAACAAGTACAGTTTTATTTTTATTCCCAATCTGTGTACTTTTCATTTCCTTTTCTTGCTTTATTGTAATAGCTGGGGCTTCCAGAATGATGTTGAAAAGCATTGGTGAGAGGGGACATCTTTGCCCTCTTCCTGGTCATGGTGCAAAAGATATGAGTTTCTTATTATTAATTGTCATATATTAGCTGTAGGTTTTTTGTAGATTTTCTTTACCAAGTTGAGAAAGTTGCTCTCTATTCCTAGTCTACTGAGAATTTTAGATGTGAATGGGTGGTGAATTTGTTATTTTTCTGTATCAATTAATATAATCATGTAATTTTTATTCTTTAGCCTGCTGATGTGATGAATTACATAAATTTATTTTTGAATGTCAAATAGCCTTGCATACCTGTGATAAGTCCCATATGGTCATTGTGGAATTTGATTTGCTAATATTTTGTTGAAGATTTTTCTATCTATGTTCACAAGAGTTATTGGTCTGTAGTAAATGCAAAATTTGTCTGGTACTGGTATTAGGGTAATGTTGGTTTCGTAACAACCTTACTCATAGAATGAGTAATGTATTCCATCTGCTTCTATCTTCTGGAAGAGTTTGTAGAGAATTAATATAACTTCTTCTTTAAATATTTGGTATAATTTACTAGTGAACCCATCTGGATTTGGTGCTTTCTGTTTTGGTAGGTTTGATTATGGATCAAATTTTGTTAGTAAATGCAGACCTTTTCAGATTATCTATTTGTTCTTATGTGAGTTTTGGAAGATTATGTCTTTCAAGAATTATTCCATTTCATATAGGTTAACAGATTTATGAACAAAGAATTGTTTGTAGCATTCCTATATTATTTTCTTAATGAACATGGTAGTGATTGTAGTGATTTTTTTGGTCTGATTTTTTATGTTAGTAATGGGTGTCTTTCTTTCTTACTTAGCCCATCTAGAAGCTTTTAAATTTTATTTACATTTTCAAAGAACCAGTTTTTTATTTTATTAATTTTTCTTTATTGATTTTCTGTTTTCGATTTCATTGATTGCTGCTTTATTTCTTATTATTGCTTTTATTCTGCTTACTTTGGATTTAATTTGCTCTATTTTTTTTTCAGTTTGCTATGGTGAAAGCTAAAATGATTAATCTTAGGTCTCCTTTTCTCATATATGCATTCAGTGTTATAAATTTCCTTCTGATCTCACAGCATCCCCCACATTTTTATACATTGTTTTTCATATTTATATAGTTCAAAATATTCTTAAATTTCTCTTGTGATTTCTTCTTTCACACATGGGTTATTTATAAGTGTGTTTCTTAATCTTCAATATTTGGGGATTTTTCATCTCTAATTAAATTTTAAACCATCAGTAAAGCTTTACTTCTAGCTCCCTAAGTTAGCTGTTTTTTCTGTTTTTTTCCTTCCTTAAGACCAGTTTCTTCACTTAGGTGAGATACAATCTTAAATAAAATAGTGTTATGTATTTTTCATGTGTGTTACCACTGATTTCAATTTTACTTTTGAATTTTTAAGGCTCTTGGATATTGGCCTATTATGACAGATTTGAGTACACAATCTGTAAGCAATCCTTTTTTTCTAACTCTGTGACTGTACTTGATTTAAGTAGGTTCATATTCAAGATATTCTTAGTAAATTAAAGGTGGAGAACTAACTTTCTAACTACTGTTATAAATAATATAACATTCATCATTTTCTCGATTTGTGTTAGTGATATCTACCTCTAACAACTCCATTCATAGCCTAAATGGTATTTTAGGTCCAATAAGTATTTTGTAACTAAAAAAAGAAAGCATACCACTTTCATTGGTATTCACAAATTTTTTTTCTCATAAAAATTTCCAAATTTTATGGTTTCTTAAACCTAAATCTTGACTCCTATATTTTTTTCCAGTAATCATTGTTAGTTCCTTTTTCTACAAGCCTTTGTTTCTTCTCAGGCACCTCTAACTGCCAACTCTTTTTTCACAGGTAACTAGATTTTTTTGTCCAGCTGAGAAAAATTAAGTATGTAATTCCATATTGTAGATTCAGTTTACTTGAATAATAACTTTTTTTAGTTGTCTTAGCTCATTTAGATGAGCATTCATTAATTCATATACAAACATTAATTGTGTACCTACTATGTACCAGTTATTCTATTAGTGGCTGGAAACACCATGACAGGCAAAGTCCTTGCCCTTATGTAATCTGTTTTCTAATGGGAAGGATATTATGCAAACACTATAATTTCAATCATGTGTATTGATTTTGATGGAGTTAATCTGAAATTAATGTGTTCCCCAAACATGTTCCCATGCTATTCATTGTTCTCAACAGAAATGCCCTTTCTTCCAAAGGTTCTTTGTGCCTTTCCAAGTCCTACACAGTGGTCAAATCAAAGCTCAAACTAAACTTCTCCATTAGTTTTTCTCTCCAAAAATTATAAATAATCTTCCCCCTGATTATAAATAACATTATATATTACCATACCAAGTACCGTGCATTTGTATTTGTCTGTCTTTCTTACTAGAACTTCCCCCACAGATCATTGGTTTTCAACACTAATTAAACCTGTGAACCAGAGATTAGGCTTTAAAAAAATGCCAATGTCCTCAGTGGTCTCTAGGGATGTGCTTAAAAACTTGTTCCTGGGAAAGAGAGGGAGGAAAGGAGTGGGGAGAGAAGCCCTGGATTTGTAGCATTTGTGAATTTATGTGTTATACATGCTTCTATCATGGCCAACTTCAATCTACCAGGAGGATAGTACTGATATGGAAAAAGGAAGGGATTTGTAGTAGCAAGCCGTTATGTAGAATTTTATACAGTTTCTTAGGTTCATCTCACACCCATTTAGAAGTTTGTGAGAGAGGCTCAGAAATAAATCTCTGTATTAAAGAGGCTCCCAGGTACTCCTGATGTGCACTCAAGCCTGAGAGCCACGAATGCCACATAACACCTGAAATGTGGTGGAAGCGTCATATCTATCCTTTTAATTTTTCTCACATCAATGATAATGTAATCAGTTTCAGAAACATTATTTCTCTACACTATCCACCTTATTCTAGCTCAGCAATTTTCAACTGGTATGGTGCAAGAATTTAAAAAACATGCAATATTTAGTCAGGGGCACTGATCTCTTTTTCTCTTAAATCGTCAAGTCAAAAATATGCAATTTAGTCAGGGGTACTGACCTCTTTTTCTATTAAATTGTCAAATCAAAAATGACAGCAGCCAACACAACAATAGCTATGTGGTGTGAATGAATCAAAAGTATACTTATTTTTTGTCAGAATGGCAAAAAACATATTTTAGGTATGCCATGAATTTTAGTAATTAGTTTATGAATGCCATGAAGTAAAAAAGGTTTAAAATTGCTGTTCTATATGACCCTGTGTTTTAGATAATAAAAGAGTAGGTGATTTAAATACAAATAAGAAGAGGTGAATTTGTGTGGTATGGAAAGTGAGATCAGTGTTGTATTCCATCCAGACCACAAGCAACGAAGATGGAAGATTCTCACTGTGTGAGTCTGTAGTGTAGCTGTAAAAAGTCTGCATTGTGTGAGGTTGAATATTCTGGCTGAAAGTAAGCAGGCGTTGTTAAGTCTCCTCAGCACAAAATTATGTAAAAAATGAGCTGAAAAGCAAAAGACAGAGACACAGGCAGCTGTGACCCTAGGTTTTAAGTAAACTGGGAAAGATTTTATTACTACTATCCATTTACTTTCTTCTGTGATAATTTACTAGCATAAACATTCACAATCAGGCATTGAGATAAAGACAACCAAAACTATAACCATTTCCTTAGTTGCTGAAATAATTAATGTCATTGGTTAATGGTCTTTGTAACTTGATTACTCAGTAAATCATTATTATTGTGAGAAGTACACAGAGCAAAACAGAGTATAAAAGTGCCACTCTAATTGGAAAGCTTTTCATGTTTTTTTCCTCACATTGGGGCTGTCTAATCTTTTGCTCTGCTGGCCTCCTAAGTTTTATATTCAGATTTAGTAAAGTTGCCCCTGTATGTATTCCCTAAAAATCACTACCAGATGTATTTAACCTCACACTTTCTGTTTTCCATATAGAAATGCATCTACACCCCTGTTTATCCACTCGGGGGGATCAGGTTTCTAATCTCCCCACAGCCAGTGTAGCCATGTGATTCTAAGCTGCCTCTTTCCCAAAGAAACACCTAGAAACAAACAGGCAACAACTCTGTCACCACCACCACCATCAACTATGCTGTGGCCACCAAGCGGCTCTAGAATGTTCTCTTCTTTTCTCGGGTACTTAGAGTCAGGTTTGCTGAGTTACCCTGTTCTTATCCTGCCAACAGAGCTCACTGATTTTTCAACCCTGGCTATACATGAAAATCACCTTGTGAAATGGTTTTAAGAAGTAAAACCAGTGTCTGGGCCCCACATGCAGTGAAATAAATCATTAATACCTGAACGTGAGAAAAAGATGTCTGTACTGGTTAAACCACCACACGTGATGATTCTGTCCAGCCAGGCCACAGAGCTGCTGGTTTTCCTCCTGTTCTAAGGTGTGACATACCTGAATAAGAAAGGCGGGCATAACATACCTGAACAGGAAAGGTGTCCCACTCAGCTGGACAGCCCAATTTGGGCACCAGCATTGTCCTAACAAAAGTAAAATTTGATCCTCTTGCTTGGGGAATGGCTTTTTAAAAAATTTATTTATTTTATTGATTATGCCATTACAGTTGTTCTATTTCCCCCCTTCATTCCCCTCCACCCTACCCCCCCATCCCCACCATTACCCCCCTTTAGTTTATGTCCATGTGTCTCAAGTCCTTTAGATTCTATATTTCCCATACTATTCTTGCCCCCCCCATCTATTTTCTATCTACTGTCTATGCTACTTATTTTCTGTACCTTCTCCCCCTTCTCCTCCTCCCACTCCCCCTGTTGCTAACCCTCCTTGAGATCTTCATTCCTATGTTTCCACTCCTGATCTAGCTGTCCTCTTAGTTTGCTTTTGTTTTAGGTGTGGTTGTTAATAACTGTGAGTTTGCTGTCCTTTCACTGTTCATGTTTTTTTAACTTCTTTTTCTTAGGTAAGTCCCTTTAACATTTCATATAATAGGGGCTTGGTGATGATGAACTCCTTGAATTTGGTCTTATCTGAGAAGCACTTTATCTGTCCTTCCATTCTAAATGAAAGTTTTGCTGGATAGAGCAATCTTGGTTGTAGGTCTTTGGATTTCATGAAAATGGAAGGGATTTCTCTAACTTGCAGTATTATAATGACAACTAAAATGTGAGTCTGTAATATGTAAATCACATAATGAAACCAATTTACTGCATTCATCCACTGTACAAACTCACTGAAAAGTAGGCTTAATCTTCTGTGCCTAGTGCTTGGTAGCAGCTTAATAAATGTGTTGAATAAATAAACATCCTAAAATATTTCACAACTCTTTTTTTCAGTGAAATAATCATAATACTGTTATTTAATTTTATTTTGGCTCCTTCTTTGTACTGTCTCTGAACCAAGAATGTCTAGAAAAGTCCTTTTTTATGGTAGTGGGTTGTCATTTTTTTATACTACTTCAGAAATTTGTACACATGGTAGTACTATAACTCTTCTGACTGCCTCTTGTAATGCCATCTATAAAAATGCTGTTGCAATGTGCTCTTGTAAGAGTCTGCGTTTCCCCTGGCTGGTGTAGCTCAGTGGATTGAGCGCGGGCCTGCGAACCAGACAATCGTGGTTCGATTCCCAGTCAGGGCACATACCCGCGTTGCAGGCCGGTTCCCTGCAGGCCAGTTCCCAGCAGGGGATGCATGAAAGGCAACCACACATTGATGTTTCTCTCCCTCTCTCCTTCCCTTCCCCTCTAAAAATAAATAAATAAAATCTTTAAAAAAATAGTCTGTGTTCCTTGGATGAATGTTTTGTATGACTATAGATATGAAAATATGATCTTCTAGGTTCATTGCATTCTGTAAGGCCTCGTCCAAAGAATGTGATGTCCTCTACTCTATGGTTGTTACTCTGTTCCATTGTAGAATTTGCTTTCACTTTTCCTTTACATGCCAACTTCCTCCCTAGGAAGCCATTTGCTTCCTCACTGGGTGATTGTTATTTTATTCTTCTTGTGTAGGTAGCGGTTTGCCAAAAATAAAGGCTTGGGCCAAAACAACTTAGTCAGTGATTATATGTAGACGGCCAACATTTTTTTCTGACCCGTTGTCTTGTATACATTTAATTATCCCTTAAGACTTTTAGCTTATAAGCATTTGAACAAAAACTTAATTTCAAGGCTTGTAGGGAGGCTTTATTTCCACAGAAACACTTTAATTCTCTTGGCAAACCACAATATCTAGGATAAAAATATAATAAAGTAACTTTATTAAGTTTTCTCAGTGCCAAGATTTTAGCCACATGAGTATGAGAAACAAAACATTTGCTGAGGGTGATATTGCTTTGGCAGTCTGTTTAACATGAATAATATACATAAAACTGCTATTTTAGTTAAATTGTAAAATAACGGATTAATATTCCCCGGATAGAATTAACCTGACAGATATATGAAGAAGATATTTCTTTCTTTTTTTTTTGTTGGGACTATTGCAGATGTCTCATTTCCCCCTCCCTTTGACCCCTTTCCATGAAACCCTTATTCCCCCTCTTCCCTCTGGCCACCACCACACTGTCGTCTGTGTCCATGAGTTGTACACATATGTTTTTTGGCTACTCCCTTCACCACCTTCCCTATAGCCCCCCTTCACCCTCCCCTCTGAGAGCTTATCAGTCTGTTCCATGTATCCATGCCTCTGTTTATATTTTGTTAATCAGTTCACTTTATTCATTATATTCCACATATAAGTGAGATCACATGGTATTTGCCTTTATTTGATTGGGCCATTTCACTTAATAATCCCCTGGTTCATGCATGCTGTCTGTCACAAAAGGTAAGTTTCTTTTTAATTGCTGTGTAATATTCCATTGTGTAAATGTTCCACTTCTTCTTCTTTTCTTTTTTAATCCACTCACCTACTGATGGGCACTTGGACTATTTCCAGATCTTGGCTGTTTTAAGTAATGCCTGCATAAATATAAAGGTGCATATATTCTTTTGAATTGTTATTTTAGGATTCTTAAAATATATTCTCTTTTCAACCCCCATCCTCTTACAGTTTAGCAACAGGACTTTACATAGTTCTTCAGAATATGTTAGATATGTAATGTGAGTTCTAAAAGATATATGATTTTTTCAAATCCAAAATGTTCCAAAGTAAAATATCTTTAATACTGAATATATTGAATCTATTTCATTCTTCACAGGGTTTCATTATTCTGTCCATGGATTCCTTCAGCATGAACAGTATCTGCCAAAAGCTTCCCCTCCTAGAAGAATGGTCCAAAAGTCTCCAGGGATTTTTCTCAGTAAGCACTATTTTACCATACATTTCTAGGGGGAAAAAGTGATGCAATTTGCTCTGTATAATTTACAAACACTTAAGAGAGGAAATAGAACAAGTTGAAAGTTTCCACCTATTTTTGGGGGGGAAATTAAGCCATATAAAGAGTTAGTGAACCCCTGGAATAACTTACTGTTTTATTTTTTAGTTATCTGTGAAAGGAGTAGATTTCATGAGTCTCCTGCCTTGTACTTTACTACCATCTTTGTAATCTGTGGGGTTCTATACATACCACTGCATTTCTGATAGGAAATTTGGTTTCTGAGAAAACCTGGGATTAGATCACAGCAGATGAAGGTAAAACCTACAATTGAAAAACTTGATTCTTGAAAATTTCTCACTATATCCATGTGTATTAGATGATATAAGAAATAATTAGCATTGGAAGATTGCAAATGATGTAATCTAGGTTCTAAATTAATTTTCAGCTATTTATATCATTGAGTCCTACCAGCAGCGGGATGAACACATTTCCTCTGGGGGGGAGCACTTCCGAACCTCGGCCTACCTTCACCTCTCTGGCCCTGCTTATAACATAGACGATAGGAAAATTGATGATGTAACTGGTCAGAGTAAATAGTCCAAACTGGGTCATCATTAATGACTTACTTTTTAATTATAGTGACATTTTCCCTTTGAAAATGCAATTTTGCATCCAAGCAAGACCCCAGCATTCTTTTTTTTATTTATTTTTCTTGTGTGTGTGCGTGTGGGGAATATTGACATTGACAGTTTCAATCACTTTTTTTTTTTTGCCTTCTTAGTGCATTTGTTAAAAGAAAGGAGTATCTTTAGGGTCTGCATTTGAGAAAGGAGGTTGAATTTATTGGTTTTTATGTAAAAATGCATGTATCAGTGCAACTTGAGCAAAAATTTTTAGGGGCATCAATGAAAGGACCTTGTTTCTCTGTTGTACATTGTGTGTGTGGATTCCCAAAGCAGGGTTCGTATTATTGGTGGGCTTCCCTAAACACTATTCCATCTTAATATTATAAGAACCCTTGTTTTTACCTATACCCTCTGTGTATTCTGATGGTCTTAAGAAGAGAAATGACTCAGACAATCTCTTCAGGGAGTGTCCTCAAGGAGTTTAAAATACTTCTTATTTCCCTATCTCATTCCCTCCTCCCTCCCTCCCTCCCTCTGTCTTATCCCCCCTCCCTTCCTCCCTCCCTCCTTTCTTCTCTTTCTTTTCTTTATTCTTCTCTCTTCTTTGATGATGATGAGGAGAAATCATGATGAAAACTATTGAAAATACACCTGTGTCAGAATGTGGTGTATAGTACAGGAGAATTACAGAAAATTTGCAGTGTCTTCTTATATTAAGAAGAGATTTCTTCCCAGAATTTGTCATGAAGAGTGTACAAGAAATCATGCCATGAAAGATAAGGTGTTTTTTCCTAAGCTGGCTGGTCCAGATGGCAGGGTGAGATGCTACAGTGAAACAATGAGATGAGCAAAACCATGGTAATAAGAAAAAGAAGAGGTTCTCCCTGGCTTATGGGGCTCAGTTGGTTGGAGTGTCATCCCACACACTGAAAGGGTGGGGTTTGATTCCAGGTCAGCAGACATACCTAGGCTGTAGGTTTGATCCCCAGTCAGGACGTGTGTGGGAGGCAACCAATAGATTTCTCTCTCTCTCTCTCGCCCTCCCCCCCAATTTCTCTATCTCTAAAGTAAATAAACATATTTAATTAAAAAAAAGTGATTTAATTTATCTGGAGGAAGTCCTCTGTGCATTGACAAGCCAAGTCATCAGAACAGATAACACTTTGAAGGTCACATCTTTCCCTCGTAGAAGGGGCATCTGAGAAACAAACAAAAAATCAGATCAGATAGGAGCACATTCCAGGCATTATTTTAAATATTAACTTTGGAATTTGGAAATGAGCAGGTTCAGAGAATTGAAGGTTTCTGGGCAAGAGCCCAATCTTTGGGAAAAAATTTTCTGGCATAAATTTGTAGGATGGATTTAAAGATGCTTGAGGCAAAGAGATATTTTTTCTTGGCAAGTATTGTCTCTGTTGAGTACTAAGCGTCTTAAACATCCCCCACCTTTTTCGGCCACTCCAGCAGCACTGCTGTGTAGACAGCTGATGGTGTGACTTGTCTCCCAGCCCCAGATGAACAGACACTTACCCCAGACTGGGTCAAGTCCGGATCTTCTCCATCGCTCCCAAGAATTTAGATTTGAGTTTCATTTTTAGGGTCCACTTTGTTCCTTGAACTTGCGTCGAGACACTGTATGTATATTGAGACAGAGAAATATAGCCAATAAATATAAAATATAATAATTAAGCCATACCCAGAATGGTACAGAGATGAGTGAACCTATGGGATCAAGGAAAAAGGATATGGATATACACATATAGGCAAATTCTCTATGATGAATGAATTTTAAGATAGAAAAAAATATTGGCTATGGGTAAAATGTCATTTATATAACTGGATGAAAAAATTATTGTTGCTCAATTATAGCAGATACTTCTTGAGATAATACACTGTCTCATATTGATTGTACCTTTTGGAACCTGCCAGCAATATACCAGGCTGGGGCCTTGGGAACTATATTTTCAGTATGTGATGTGGACAGACTCAAGGTTAGACATTTTACTCAATGTGGGTAAATCCCATTTGCCTTGGAAGAAATTTGAAACCATGTGAACAGTGAACCACAGGCCATGTGTGACTGTGCTCATGTTACATTACTTCCTAGTAGCAATGAATATGTCAGGGTCTCTGGTGGGTGGCATGGATCCGGCTCATTCTGATACTTGTGAATAGGTCTTGGGTACCATAATTTCATTAAGGGCTTTCCATGCTTAGTTAAATGAGTCATTTTTGTTACAGGCAACTAAAACAAACTTAACTAATTCCATATATGACAGTAGCAGAAAGAAAGTTATGATGCAGTTGTGCCTTGGCCAATGGACAGGTGTTATCCAGGCACTCACCAGTCAGACTATACACAAGCTGAAGTAGAAATTACAACAAAACGATATGGCATCAGATTCAGCATATATGGCACTTAGTTTTTTAGGTCTTTTCCTATACATGAACTTTTTTTTTGTCTACATTAACTACTTAAGGTATTTTTATTTTTACTTAGGTTTCACAAGCCACAACTGTGAGGATGAGAGATGTTACGTGACTTTCCCAGGATCATGTGACTAGTGAGAGACAGTGGGCTTAGGCTCTAGGGCTCCTGATTTCAAATCTCAATGACTTTTCTCACCATATAATATAACTATAGTTATTTATTCAAAGAGTTAAGAAGCACTACTTAGATTTTGATACTTAAATTTAAAATTAAATAAGCAAAAATAAGTTTGATACGTTTATCCTAATGGGCCTTTAATAAAGTAATAATAATGTTAAATCTATGAAGCTTTAATATTTTGTGTTAGAAATTTGTTTCTTGTTCTCACACCCCTTTCTGAAAAGCCCTGCCCTTTCCATAACCACAGAATTGTAATTTAAAGCATAGATGCTAAGTTTCAAGATCTGGGTGCAGGCCCTATAAGGTCCAGTAGACACAGAGCTGAGATGACAGTTTTGGGGGTGGGCATCAGGACAGTGCATGATGGCTGAATCGGCAGAGAACACTAAGCTGTCAAAGTAGAACGAGTAAGTGGAGAAAAGCAGAAATGATAGAAATATCACCAATATTTCTCTTTATCAACTTCTGAGAAAAAAGGAGGAAATTAAGCAAAAGTATATGTTGTGGTTACTGTTTGTCTACTTCCCGGGTCTCTTTCTATGAAAGGCTTGGTTTTACTTCTTATTCTCAGGTTCTGTACAAAACCCCTATATCATTCCTTCATATCACCCTTCAGTTGAATTGGGTTTCTCTAATAACATGTTACCTGCTTAAAAAACATTGAAATATTTCATGTAAATGTCAGTATAATATAAATTCACCTAGCGATAACAAATAAAATATAAGTTTATGTCTCTATAGATTTTATTGTAAATAACACTTTGATTATATCTTCAATATAGTATATATAAATAATAGTGATTTAATTGTAATCAATATTTATAAAATAATTTATGAAATAATTTCTTATTATTGAGAAATTACCAAGCAAATGAAGCATGTACAGCTTTGTCAAACCATAAATATTGATTGTATGTGATAGCAGGTTGGCAGTTCTCCAAACAAAGTAATTATGATACTCATCATTAATTTTCTAGGGATGTCAAAAATAGGCAAATTGGGCGACTTGAAACAATAGTGAGTTTATTCTCTCACAGTTACTGAGGCTAGAAGTCCACAGGGTTTCTGACCGCACTGGAGGAGGTGCTATCCCAGGCCTTTCTCTTACCTCCTGGTGTTGCTGGTCAGCCTTGGTGTTCCTTGTCTCGTGTACAAGACATGGCTTTGATCTTTGTCAGAACACAGTTCTGTCTGTCTCCGTCTCTGACTCTTCTCATAAGGCCATCAGTCATCCTGAACTACGGTGGGCCGACTGTAGTTTATTTTTTTCAAAAATGGGATTTCCGTCACCATCAAAATTCTGAATTGTAAACAGATTCTTGGACTAGGGCCTCATATGTATCAGTTCATTAAATTTTAATACCTAGTAGCTTTTACAGAACTGCTACTTGCACCATGAAGCTCCATGAGTTGTTCCAGGTTCAAACTTGGGCTTCTTCAGCACTTTGACTTTTCTAACAAAGGCATCATGGAGAGGATAAATAGATTGGCAGGTCTTTTCTGTGTCTTTTCCAATGTGACCTAGAATCAACTTATTGACTACTTCTTTCAAGTCATGTGTCCATACATCTCAGGTCACGTTTTCTTTGTGTATGTTATTTAATCATTTTTAAAATTTATTTATTTATTTATCTTTAGAGGGGAAGGAAAGGAGAGAGGGGAGAAATATCAATGTATGGTTGCCTCTTGTGCATCCCCTATTGGGAACTGGCCTGCAACCCAGGCATGTGCCCTGACGGGAAATAGAACCATGATCCACTGGTTTGCAGGCCCACACTCAATCCACTGAGCTACACCAGCCAGGGCTGTTATTTAATCTTTATTGCATTTTTCCATTATCCATTAGTCCCCTTGTATTCCCCTCCCCTCAGTAATCACCACACTGTTGTCCATGTCCATGAGTCCTTTGTCCTTTTTGCTCAATCCCTCCACCTCTACTCTCCCTCCACTAGCTGTCCTCCTGCTCTCCATCTGTGAGTCTGTCCCCATTTTCCTTCTTAGTTCAGTCTGTTCATTAGATTCCACATATGAGTGAAATCCTATGGTATTTGTCGTTTTCTGACTGGCTTATTTTACTTAGTATAATGCTCTCCAGGTCCATCCATACTGTTGCAAAGTACAACACACCACCCATAAGAATGAATTCAAAATGGATCAAATACTCAAATATTAGACCCCAAAGGTTAAAAATCCTAGAACAAACATTGGCAGCAAAATCTTGGACATTGCTTGTAGCAATTTTTTTATTGGATATATCTCCCCTGGCAAGGGAAACAACAACAAAATAAACAAATGGGAATATATCAAACTGAAAAGCTTTTGCACAGTAAAGCAAACCATCAACAGTATGAAAAGGTAACCCACTGAATGGGATAACGTATTTCCCAATGATACAGCTAATAAAAGTTTAATACCCCAAATTTGTAAAGAATATATAAAACTCAACATTAAAAAACAAACAAACAATCCAATTGAAAAATAGGCAAAGGACCTGAATAAGAACTTCTCCAAAGAGGACATACATGTAGCCAATAGACATATAAAAAGATTCTAAACATCACTAATCACCAGACAAATGGAAACCAAAACCACAATGAGATATCAGCTCACACCTATCAGAATGGCCATCATCAATAAATCAACAAACAACTAGTGCTGGTGAGGATGTGGAGAAAAGGGAACCCTTGTGTACTGTTGGTGGGAATGCAGATTGGTGTAGCCACTCTGGGAAGCAGTATGGAGATACCTCAAGAAGTTAAAAATAGATCTTCCTTTTGACCCAGCCACCCCGCTTCTGGGAATATGTCCAAAAGAATCTGAAACACTAATTTGAAAGAGCATAAACACCCCTGTGTTCATTGCAGCACTATTTACAATTGCCAAGGTGTGGAAGCAACCCAAGTGTCCATCAATAGATGAGTGGATAAAACATTTACACAATGGAATACTCAGCCATAAACAAAGAAAAAAGGTCATGTTTTTCATTGTCTTCTTCTGGATTTGGCAGACTTGCTGATGCTGAGCTTCAGAAGGATTCCAAATGGGATCTCATTGTGTTTCAATCATGGTCTGTTAATTTTTTTGTCTATGGAGTACATTTTTTTCACAGGTAAGATCCATGGCATGAAAACTAGTCAGGTACTTTTTTCATTAACCATCCTCAATAATCATCTTAAATTTTCTAAATACAGTGTTATCTGTTCTGCAAGTCAGACATCATTTCTGGTGACAAGGACTAAAAGAAAAGGTAATAAGGCCTAGGCAGAAACAAAAAGTTATCTGTGGTTTGTTACAATAAATGAAAAAAAACAGTAATAAACTCATGTTAGAATTTGAATAAATAAAAATGACTGTGTTGGAAACAGGGACATATAGTAAACACATGAGAAAATGAAGCAAAGTGAAGTGAGGAAAATGGTAGATATGGAAGAAAAAGGAGGTTTGAGTAAACATAACTGAAAGAAAAATTGGAAAGCATATTCAAGGCTATAGAAAAAAAGCTTTCCTCATATTAAGTCTCATAAAAAGTTGATCCAGGTGTGTTCAATACTGATTCACACCTGATTAATCTTGCTGGACTTTAAAGATTTCTGTGGGGCCTCTGGGCCAAAAATCACACCACATACAAAAAGAAAAAATCTCCATAGCAACATTCAATGGCAGAAGGCAATGGCACAAATTCTACAAAAGTTTTTGGCAATAGACATATCTTGCAATATGTACACATACATGGAATATAACACTCATGAGCTCCTCTGTAAAGCATAGAAAACTATAGACCATGAAAATGTAATCCGACTAGTCAGGAACAAATAGAGAAACTACCTAGACAGATTTTATCGCAGAGCTCTCCAGGGGTGCACTTCACGAAGATCATATTCAATTCACTGAATCTCACTATTATCACTAACCGTGTGGCAAGCCGGTTCAATTTACTCCAAATGTCCTGAGACTCATGGTTGCCAAGCAACACCATTAAGCCATATGTTTTATGCCCTGACCGGGGGTGGATGTCATGCAAGAATTTTAGTAAAATACCAGACTTTGTTCCTCTAGGTAGTCTGCGGGAATAAATTCTCACAGGAGAGTTCCTATCCCAAGCCTAGTCAGAATTTTTGGTTATATGCTCACAGAGCACACTTGTAAGCCTTCGGATGCACATGCTAAATTTCAGTGCTGTCTTCCAGGTGCCGTGCTGAAGAGACGTAACGATTTGTAGCCCCAGTTACCACCCAGGGATTCTGGAACATCCATATTGTTGCCAACGCAAGGTGAAATTACTTTCCTACTTTATGGATATAAAATACTTTTTTTCTATGTAAAACTTATGTTTATTTTTGAAATTTTCCATTTAATGTTTTCAGACTGCAATTGAGCACGGACAGTGGGAACCTCAGAAAATGAAACCACAGATAAGGGGGGGCTACTTTATTATTATTATAGTTTCTTGTATAGCTTTTAATTTTCTTCTTTTAGATTTTTTTAAAAATGTTTTATTAGTTTATTTTTAGAGAGAAGGAAAAGGAGAAAGAAAGGGAGAGAAATATGTATGTGTGAAAGAAACATTGATTGGCTGCCTCCTGCACGCCCCCAACCAGGGTCTTGGTCCATAACCCAGGCATGTGCTCTGACAAGGAATAGAACCCCCAGCCTTTTGCTTTGTGGAATGATGCCGACCCACTGAGCCACACCGTCCAGGGTCAACTTTTAATTTTCTTTGGAGTTAACAACTGCCCCTTTCTTTTCTTTGTTTTGTTTTATATGTACCAAATACAAATTATTTCCCCAAATCCTGGACAGAAGTGAGTATCTGTTTTTAGGCGATTGTGTTGTGCATTTGCACTAACCTGGATGGTATAGCCTATGACTATAACTGCATGTGTCATACTTTTATAAGACAGGTTGCACGGTAGGTTTTTTTATATCCGCCTCACCACAAACACAAGAGCAGAGGACATCACAGGTGCATAGGAACTGTCAGCTCCATTAGAATCTCATGTGATCACCGTTCCAGGGGTATCCAACCTGCTGCCTGTGGGCTGCATGCATCCCAAGATGGCTATGAATGCGGCCCAACACAAAATCATAAATTTAGTTAAAACCTTATGAGGTTTTTTGTGATTACGATTGGCAATATATTTAATGTGCAGCCCAAGACAACTCTTCTTGCACTGTGTCCCAGAGATGCCGAAAGGTTGGGCACCCCCAGTAGGCAGCCCCGAAACATCATTATGCAGTGTAGAAAAGTACTTCAGCATCACCCAGCAACTGACCTGTTTCATTTGTTTGTTTATTTTGCAGACAGCACTGTCGAGCCTTCAGCCTGCAGCTCCTGACTAGACTATTGTTCTCTGTAAGTAACACCAATACTGTTACTGCTGAGCTTTCTGTCACCTTCTTCCATAGCACCCCCTGCACCCTGCATCCCATTTTACCCTCTTATTTGGCTTCTGTTCTTTGGGTGGATAATTTTCCGAGAAAAGGTTAATGGGAAGTAAGTTATTTGAGACCTTGTTTACCTGAAAATGTCTTTACTCTAGCCTCTTATTTGATTGATAGCATGACTGACTCTAGATTGGAAATCACTTACCCTCAGAGCTTTTAAAGCATTGCTCTATTGTCTTCCAGCTTCCATTGTTGAGACATCACACACCTTTCAGGTCCTGAGGGTTGTACATGACCCACATTTACTTTGAAAGTTTTAGGATTTCTCTCCATCTTGTTGTTTTACATCTCATGATGCTATTCCTTGGAATGGTTTAAAAATTAAAAATAAATTTTTATTACCTTTTAAAGTTTAAATTACTGAACATACACTGGGAGGATCTGATAAAATACTTTTCCATTGTTAATTTTTATTATGCTGGTGACATATGAGGTTGTGCATCCTTTTATTTACATTATTTCCTGTTTAGTTCTTTTGTGAAATTCCTGTTTATCTATTTTACTCCTATTTTCAACTGAATTTCCAATAATTCTCTTAGTTATAGGGTGGGGAGCAGTTTGTATATTTTATATATTAATCTTATCAGTTTTAGATGTAAATATTATCTTAATTTTTAATCTATTTTGAACTTGTAATTGAACAAAATCTTTAATTTTGATTCACATCCTTGTTTTTGACAGAGTTTGTGCTTTGGGGGGGTCTTTGAAAATAAATTTATTCTCCCTCTAGAGGAGGTTCTTCTACTATTTTTCCTTATTTTTCTATAAAGGCTTCACATGCTTTATTACACATGCAGTGCTCCTTTGCATACTATGCACATTAAATAATATTTTCTGCAGAGAATAAGTTAGTCTTCCCAATGTCAGCCTACTAAGCAATTATCATTTCCCATTGCTCTGTGTTATCATAATTACCGTACCATCATTTCAAATGTAACAACTACATATCAATCAGAATTCAATATCCTGTTCCATTCATTCTTCACATGATATTTCTCACTGTCTCTGATGATTGGTCTGGCCTTTGGATTATGGCTTGGTATCTGGTATAAGCAGTTTGTCTCTGTTAGTCTCTGTTATTCTTTTCTTTTTTTTAAGTTGAATTAGCTCTTTATAGACTTTTTCATGTGTTGAACAAGGAACAATATGTGTTCCAGCTGCAATTTTGATTGTGACAGCATTGGATTTGTAGATAAATGTGAGGAAATTACTATTTTTTCCATGTTAAATTATACCTTTATTAAATGTTATATCTCTCCATTGCTAAAGTATTTTTCTTTGCTTTTTATTAGAGTTTTAACATTTTCTTGACAATATCTTTCATTCTGAAAACTAAATTTAAAGAGCATGTCTTCTATATTTTTCTGTCATGTCATAGGATTGACAGAGTTAAGTTGAACCTTGAACAATATAGGTTTGAAATATCTGCTTTACATGCATTATTTTCAATTACTATACAGTGTGCCCTCCGTATCCCCTAGTTTGGAGTTCATGGATTCAACCAGTTGCAGATGTGGACAAATGTGTGCATTGTACTACACCATTTTATATAAAGGACTTGAGCATCTGTGTATTTTTGGTATCCAAAGGGGTCCTAGAACCAGTCCCCAGTCTAAGGAGGGGGCTGTGTAGTCAAGTTTCAGGAAAGTCAGAGGTCATATGCAGATTTTTGACTACACAGGACATAGTGTTCCTACTTCTCTTATTGTTTAAGGTTCAACTCTATATTGCTATCTGGCATAAATAATGAATAAACTAATCATCATTTATATTTCAAACCAAATATATTTCTTCCACTAATATTATCAGACTTATTGAAATAAGATTAACAACTGTAAAAATCTAAAAATGCTTAAAAACATGAAAATAAAACAAAAATAATATATAATCCCTACAGCCACACACAAATTATCTATTTTTACAGACTTAAAATAATGGCATTTTAGATTCTTAATCTATTCTTAAATTTGAAAAGACAAAGCACCTTGAACATAATGATTCTAATTCCAGGTTATTATTATAAGATGGTCGCCACTTTCTTCCCTTCTAAAAAATGAAAACTTGCCCTGATCAGTGTGACTCAGTTTTTTGGGCGTTGTTCCTGGAAGCACA
Source organism: Artibeus jamaicensis (assembly GCF_021234435.1). Classification (NCBI taxonomy): domain Eukaryota; kingdom Metazoa; phylum Chordata; class Mammalia; order Chiroptera; family Phyllostomidae; genus Artibeus; species Artibeus jamaicensis. The sequence goes on along the minus strand of NW_026522046.1, from coordinate 23,018,427 downwards.
AGGTCACCAGTTTGATTCCCAGTCTGGGCACATTCCTGGGTTGCAGGTTCAACCCTGGCTGAGGAGCTTACGAAAGGCAAGGTAGCAGTGTTTCTCTCTCACATCGATGTTCCTCTTCCACGCTTTCTCCCCTCTCTTCCCATCCCTCTAAAAATAAATAAATGAAACCTTAAAACAAGTGAAGGCTAAAGCTGGTGTGACATTCCAAGAAAGAAACAGCACAGGCATGATATTGTCACACAAGCCACACTGAGGCATAATTAGCCGGTGTCTGCTGCTTTATAAGCAGTCACAGTCAATGCAGATGATTCACTTAAAAGAAAAGAATGGCATGGATTCCTGAAATGAGAGAGTCAAGTCAAAACAAATCAAAATGAAAAGGTTAGCACGTACATGTTGTCTTTGCTAGTTTATAAGTTTGTAAGGAAAAAAAGCAACTAAAAGATCTAGTGATAGATACATTTAAAATTTTTAGACTTGTTGCTATTAATTATGAATTTCTTTTGATAAAAAGAACAAACAGCATGGGCATAGAAAAATATGATATTTATACTCTGTATTACACAAAAATTCTTACACTTAATTTGACATTTGAATAGAGTTTCTAGGGGCTTATCTTTTTTGTTTGTTTTGAAAGATTGACACATATGTGTAACATAAGTCATAAAACTTTACATTGTAACTATTTATTTTATCTAATTTTCAGTTACTTTTATGACTGTATAATCACTTTTTATTCCTTGGTATATGTCTTTTAACAGCTGACAAATAGAAGTGTGTTTAGAAATTCTGTTTAAGGCTTAGAATTTATCCTAAAGGCCCTCCTTCTTCTCCATCTTTTCTATTTTTGAATCATGACTGACAGCTACCATCAAAGATAAGTTGTCATTCATGGTGTATTAAGTTTAGAATAATTTAAAGTAAATATTTGGGCATTTTTTGATGTACAAGAACAAAATAGTCATCCATGACAAAAATCAGTGTAGACTGGAGAACTACATGAGAAAAGCCAAAAAAAATAAGTATTTAGAAGAAACATCTAAAATATAAGTTTATAGGCTTGAAAAAATTAATTATTAAAAAAATAAATTCTGTGGAAAGAGAAAGCACAAGTCACAAAAGGAAACATTACTTGCTTACTATTAATACATTTTTTTACATTTATTTCTATTTATGAAACACAAGATCCTATAAACAAAAGGATAAGCTATACACAGGAAAAGCTTTTTCCAAAGAACACAAACAATGTGGTTTCACTGTCTAGAATTTATAAGAATTTCTATAAAACAATTAAGGACCAAAGAAATAAGTTTTAGCAATAAATTACAAATCATAGAATCAGATAGTGCAGAATAAAGAAAAACTAAATGACCAGTAGACATATTTTGCTCAAACTCATCACAAATCTCACTATTCAGGTTATCATTTCACACATATCAGGTTAAAAGGAAAGAAGACATTTTAATATTGGGCAGTATTTTGAAAAACAGGAGTTTTTATTTACCGATGAAGAGGTTGGATAACAAAGTAGTCAAGAGCATGGGTCACCGCATCATTCTCTTGTGTTTTAAACCTGTTACAACCTTACAATTCTGTGCCTGGAGCAAGCTACTTTATCTAGCTGGGAGACAGCTCTCTGTGGGTCTCTTGCATTTCTGCAGATCTTGAGAGTGAAGTACTTTGTTTAGTATTACTTATTTTTTCAAGGGTATTTGTAAACAGCCTTTGAGGATAGAGTTGGTGTCTTCCATGGATCAAGGGGCAGGCGTGCTTACAAAGCACAATAGTAAAAGACCTCTAACACACAATAGTAAAAGACCTCTAAGCTCACTGCTCTTCTTGTATAATGCAGGCCACTGCATATGCAGGTATCATCTGACCCTTTTTGTGAAGACCTGGGGGAACTGGATTTAGGAAGCCAGTGTGATAAATGCTAATATGCTGGCCACTGCTATTACTATGAGCAGTACATTGTCTTTGGTTTAACCTGGGATACTTCTGTTTCTGACAATTACCTGTGAATCTTTGCAGTTAACTTGTTAGCTTGTAAGTAAGGTTAACTCAGACCTTCACAGTTCTTTGCAAATGTCTTTAATTTATTTTTTTCATGTATAACCGAGAGGGGTATGTGTTATATTTTCTAGTCTTAGGACTATTATTATTTTACCTAAATTGAAAATGTGAAATGTTTAGAACAGTTTCTGGTACAGAGAGAGTGTTCAATTTGTTTTTGTGTATTTAAAGTTCAAAATGATACAAAACATTGTTTTATGGTTGTATGCATATGTAATAACAGGTTTTAAAAGTATGTAATAATAGACTCCAAATCATTGTACTTGTTAATTCTGAGAAGGTAAGAAGAGAGTTAAAATTTACATAAGGGGCAATTCTATCTATTCTTTTGTGTTTTAAAAAGTATGTCTAAAGCAAATATAAAAATATGTTAAGATTTTAAAGGGCTAGATATTATATATATGGTTTTTCATCATGTATTTATGCATATTTGCCTAAAATTTTAAATATTTTATGAAACTACATTCAAAAACATGTGCAGGACACAATTATTTTGAATGATAATTTGAAATATAACTTCAACAATTATGACTAGTATGTCTAATTTTCCACCTCCTTATCTTCCATGACAATTACTTTTCTGATACTGAATCAGCTCATATATTCTGGAGTACTTTTAACGATGTGATGCTGTGTGAAGTCCCCAGGTCAGGTCACAGGGACTGTGCCACCTCCACCCCAGTTGCTGGAATACTGGTTCTTGGAACCCTGAACCACCATGGAAAAATTCAATCCACTCTGAACCTTGCTGCAAATGTTGACCCTTTGGGTCACCCCAGGCAGACAGGTGAGAGAAGAAGCACCTGTCTGATTCCTGCCCTCTGCCAGTTAGTTATCTTTCCCCTCTCCCACCTCTGTCACACCTGAGGGTCCTGACATGGTGTAGCAGGGACTAGCCATCCCCTCTGAATTCCCTCTGAATTCCTGGGAGCATAATACAATGGTTTTGGTTGCTCACTAAGTTTGGGGACATATGTGTGTGCCAATAGATAACAGAACCGAGCTCCTCTTAAAAATTCCTGATTTCCTGGTTACGGTGTTGGCAAAGCTAAGGTGAGTATACCTGTGATTTAAACATATTTAGCAATTCTTCTGAGTAAAAGGGGAATCCTGCATGCCATAAGTAGCACAATGGTTGGATTAGAAAGAAAAGAATATAGTGGAGTTACTGCAAAAAAATAAAAAATGGAACAGCTTTAAGAACTGGCAATCCCACTTTGGGGAATTTATCCAAAGAAACTGGAAACACTAATTCTTAAGAATATATGCACCCCTATGTCCACTGAAGCATTAATTACAATATCCAAGCTATGGAAGCAACTCAAGTGCCCATCAGTAGATGAGTGGATAGAAAAGCTGTGGTATGTTTAAAAAACAGAACACTACTTGGCTATAAAAAAGAAGATCTTACTGTTTGTGACAGCATGGATGGACCTGGAAGGCATTATGCTAAGTTAAAAAAAGGCAATCAGAGAAAGACAAATACCATACGATTTCACTTATATGTGGAGTCTAATGAAGCGAAATAGAGACATAGGTAGAGAGCAGGCTAACAGCTTTCTGTGGGGAGTGTTCAGGGGCTGGATGGAGGGGAATAGAGGGATTAAGGAGGAAAAAGAGAAAACACTCATGGACACAGACAACAGTGTGGTGACTGAGGGTTTCGGGGTAGGTGAGGTGGAGGAGAGTATGTAGGGAGACACATGGTGATGTGCAGAGACTTGGGGTGCTAAGCACACAATACAGTGTACAGATGATGTGTTATAGAATTATGCACCAGAAACCTGTATAATTTTGTTAACCAGTGTCGCCCCAATAGATTCAATACAAAAGAAAAGAACAAAAAATAAAATAAATTCACAGCAGTGTTGAATATATTAATATAGTTTGTTACAAAATAATTGTTGGAAACAAATGAGAACGTTTTGAGATCAGCATCTTTAAAACCAAGATGATCAAAACCAAAATACATCAGCATTTAATTGTTATGGGCAAAAACACACGTAGGCCAATTGATTTCATAGACAAGGGATAAATCAGGTTTTATATCCCATTTTTTGAGAAGTCTGCAGTGCTTAAAATTATATATGCATGTATATAGAAATATATGCATCTGTTATTGTTTGTTTTGCTTTTGCTAGGTGGTACTGTGTGTTCTATGAGCTTTTCAGGCTAAAAACCTTTACAAAAGAGCTGCCAAAATCTGTGGGCTTTAATCATATATCACCCATTTTTTTAATCAAAAAACTTTTACAGTCATCCACCGGTTTTTGGTTAAGGTTAGATCCAGATTATTTTCTGAGGAAAATTTTTCCCTGCCCACAGACCCTCCTTCTTCTCAGGTACTTACCTGATTAGGTGGTTCATCTTAAAGGAAAAAGTTGTTAAAATAGGACTGCTTGATTTTTTTCTTTTCTTTTTCTCTTATTATTTAGTAACTCAAAATGTTGGCTCTCTAGACTCTTATTAAGATTACAATTTTTCACTCTGCAGCCAAATTTCATCCAAACACAGTTGAGAAATAGCTTCATGGAAGTTTTCCTGGAGAATAAGTAGCATATTTATTACTCCAGATAAGTTATTCAATTTGGCGTTCAAGGAATAATTGCTAATAACTACCTTGGGTGCTGATGGAAAACAAAAGAAAACTGCAGATTTGACTTCCATTGAAGGCTCCTGAGTCAGTCTGTCCAAGAACCCTTCATTTTTCAGGATTTCCCAGGATAATTGTATGTATACATGGACATACTCTAATGAGTTAGAAATTCATCCTGAATCAAACTTGGTCAAATTGTTATTTTGTTTCGAATATGTTCTGAATTGCTTTCACTGTAGTTCTATTTTCTTATCTTTTAGCCAGAAAAAGTTTAAGATAGAGCTGTATTAAATTTTATAACATAGTTGTGTTTCAGGTGTTGTTGAGGTCATTGGATAATATGTAATGAAGACCCACAAGAGAAATGTTGCTCAGACTTTATTAAGAGCAAAAGATGCATTTCTTATGAGTAGATTAGCCCATGGTGTCACTGAGGTTATTATTCACCATTTGTTTTCACCACTGAGAGAGTTCAGACCAAATTTTGACCCCAGATTAAATGTGTACAGGAACTTTTGTTCTATCATGATTTGTTTATTATTATATTGCTATTTTGCCTTTGCTCTAAATGCTTTACTTATTTTTCCTATGCTACTAAACTTAATTATTATCAGTTGCCTCAAATTCTCTTTTGCAGAGAAGTTTAGGGAAGGGAGGAAAAAGAAGTAAGGAAAGAAATAAAAGAAATAGAGAACATTAAACCCAGTTTTGTTTCCTACTTTTTACAAAATATGGACAAAATACACAATGTTAAAAATCACATCACTAATTTAGAGAATTAAATAAAATAATTACAAAGACAAGAGAAATCAGGAAACTGTAAGAGCTAAGTAATGGACAAGTTACTTTTTTCTACATTTAAACATACAGAAGTTTTTGTGAAGTCTTCTAATCCTTGATATGCTATGTCTATGACCTTTGGAGCTTGAATAAGCAGAAATCATGAATGATAGGTCATTGATGGCAATGAACAGAATTAAAATGTAGGTGAAGGTTTTGAGGCAAGAGCAAAAGGTCTCAAGAAATGTAAAATTTTTGACCTGGCTGCTCACACTAGGTGGAAGTAAATAATTCTGGCTAGTATGAATAAAATCTGAGGGATATTTTTTCATGAGATTGAAAAGGGAGAATGCCATTGTGAGAAGAATTCTGATTTGTCTGCTCTTGTTTCCTGACCACTCCACGTGCTGGGGTGCTGGGAACTTGAGGTTGGAGCAGTGGGCAGTAGAAAACGCTGTAATGAATGCTAGGTCTTCCGGGAGAAGCCAGGTTCCAGGACGGAGAAAGGGAGTGGGAATCTTCTGTGAAGGAAAAAGAATGAAGGATGCAGGGAAATTTGGTGACTTTATAAAGCTAAATAGAGCTTTTCATGCTATTCATGTGTTGCTTATTATACACAAGTAACTATGCTGGGCTCTGAGACAGATACTTAAGGGAACATGTGAAAGATTGTTAAAAATCTGGAAGTGAGAATTATTTACAAGCAGCAGTCAATAAGATCTGAGAGGTCTTAGAGAAGACATTAATAAAATAGTGAGTAATAGGACTAATCATAAAACACTAGAACTACAGCTGTCTTTGGAAAGGCTATGTCAGCGACTCTACAGTAGCTCTTTACTCCTTGGCTTTCAATGGAGTGTGTCAGTCTGTTGGAGCTGCTTTGTCAGAACCAGAAACTGGGTGGCTTAAATAACAGAAAGGTCTTTATCACAGTTCTGGAGGCTGGAGGTCTCAGACATCCAGGCATACCGAGTGTCACGGCCAGGTTCAGCTGAAAGCCTTTGTCCCAATTTGCTGATGAAGGCCTTGCTGCACCCTCATATGGGTGTGAGAGAGAGATGATCCTTCTCCTAACTCTCCTTCAGGGGCACTAATCCCCTTTGAAGGCTGCACACTCAGACCTAATTACCGTCAAAAGGCCCCACCTCAGGACACCATCACATTGGGGATTCAGCCTCTAACACGTGGATTTGGGAGAAAACATGCCGTCCACGGCACTGAGGCCGAAATGTTTTGGTGTTAAAACTGCAAATTTCACAGTGACCTTCACTGTAATATAATCATCATCATTTCTCTGTTGTTTCTATTTATTTGTTTAATAACATATAACGTGTTATATTGTTTACTTGTATATTTTGTATAATCCAGTAGTAAAAATAAAATATAAGAATGAAGTTAATGCCATGTAAATAAAATAATATAATTCAATATTATGTGTATATTTGTACAGTTAGAGATTAGCTGAATTAGAAAAGTTTTATACCAAAATACGGACATGCATAAAATATTTGTCAAGTGACAGCATCGGCAAATGTGGCAAAAATGACACTGACAAGCTAGTAAGCAGGGCTCACAGCTGAGGGGTTTGAAGGGAGGCATACGAGGGGGACGGAGGGAAGGGCAGAAGGCTAGGTCCCTGCCCAGCCACACAGATACACATGCACACCTCGCCTTTTCCCTCCCCCTTGCCAAATTTGCAAACACCTGGCCACCAGAACACTGGCAACTGCAGAGGGGAAGCTAGCAAAATAGAAATTAAAGTGTTAGCTGCTGCCTCTGAGCACATCTGTTCTAAATCAGTTTCTCAAAGATACATTTCATTAAAATCACAGTCTTGCCAGCCTCTGTCATCTTGTTGCTAACGTGCTGTCACTCTGCCACCATCACCTCCTTGACGGGATTCTGACAAGACCCAGAAGGTCAGTTCAGCTCTTTGCTACTCTTTCCCATTAATGGTTTATTAACTAGGCAAGGCTAAATATATTCTTTAAATTATGTGTCTCTAGCCAAAACTGGCTCTGCAGAATGATAAATTCCTCCTCATCCTTTTTAAGCTATCAAATATACTCTTTCCAGTCTCAATAGAACATGCCTGCTGATCTTTTGGGCTCCTTTAAAACATGATTTTGGTTTTCTTAACCACAGAGGAATGGATACATTTTTTTTCTGATACAATCAATATTCTTTCCAGAGCTCTCTTCAATTTATTTTAAAATGTTTTCTTTTCATTTTCCCTGTTAGGTTTTTTATTTTTAAATCTTTTTTTTTTTGGAGCCTGATTTAGAATCTCTCTCTTATTGTTAATTATACTCAGTGGAAGTCACTGAAATATCTCTCTCAGTTAACTCCCAATTAACTGAATGGCTTTAGAGGTAAACTGCTTCTGTAGCGTAATCAGCATGTTCATGGCTTGGTTTTCTTGACTCTGACTGTGGCACAATATTTCTGTCACCGTAGAGCCAGCACAGTTTATCTCCCTGCAGCCTCGTTCTAAGAGGGTCTGCTCTTCTCATCACCTCATCAGGGGTCTTCTCTACTACACAAAGGAGGGCCAGTTGCCAGCCACATACATTTTTGAAAAAAGAGATCTTTAAAACATGGGGTTCCTGGAACCTGGGGTGTATACAATGGCCTTTATAACTGTGGATCTTTGAAAGTATATGCCAGAGGCGTGTTTATGTGTATATTTCTAGGGAAAGTATCTATAGCATTCTATCAAATTCTCAATAAACATACTGTCATACCAACGTTAAATACTTTAAAGTTTTTTCTGTTTGCCTTTTTAATAGATGGCATAGGGTCACAGGCATAGAAAAAATACAAACTTTTCAGTGAAAAAGTCAATGACATTCACAGCTAATTTAGATCGTCATGTAGCATGGCCATGCCTTCATCTCTTTGTTGAGTCCAAAGTGCCTAAAATCTTCCAGCCCTTACTTACCCTCCAGCCCGTGGGTTGGGAGCTCCTGCTGATCCAAACCGCAGCTACATTGGAAGGCAAGTGAGCTGCTGGAAGATTTAGCCAATAGTACTGATAGCCTGCCACCTACGGACAAATACTTTGTGATATATATATATAATGTTACAGTCTCAAACAATTCTGTGGTACAAATTTTCTTATTGACAGTAATATCAACTTTCGTTTCTTTATTTCTGATATATAATTCTTTGCAGATATGTTTTTTTCTTTGGTTTTCTTTTCTTTCAAAGGGTTTAATTTCACTCACATGGTTCGTACAGTTAAAAAAAGCAGTATTTAGTAAACTTTTATAGTAAAAGACATGGATATACTTGCATCAGAGAAAAAAATTAAACAAATGCAAAAAGCTATGAAAAAACAAATAAATACAGAGTGTTTGATAATGTTAAATTTGGGGACAAATTACATTGGTCTGAATGAAACTGCTGGGGAAGCTGCCTCCGTTTATTTTGGGAAAGCCACGGATCTTCCGATGTGACAAATGGTGTTCACATGAGAACAGAATGTCCTGCCAGGTTTTAAAAATCGAACATTCTTTGCTGGGTAAACATAACTAATTGGTCACTGACTAAATTGTTCCTAAATGTTCTGGTTTTCTTAATTACCCACAGAAGACTGTCATTTATTTTATATATTAAATTTCAGTGTAACTAACTGTTGGGATTTAATTGTCTCTCCTCTGTGCTTTGTGAGTGAGTGTCTTATCGATTCAGGCCTCATGCTGCCGTTCCCATCCGGGCCTGCAGGGTGGGCGTCCAGATGGGGGCAGTCCATTGTGAGATAATAAAGTAGTTAACCAATAATCAATATCCTTGATCAAGTATTTATTCTCAGTGTTAGTTTCATCACCATTTACTATAGACTGCAGATGTGACCTAATAAATATTACTCAAATCCATTACATTCTCCCCCATCCTTCCCTTGTCCTCCAGGTCGGGCATGGCTTCTAATAGTCCTTAGTCCTTATTATTTGTCCCTCACAATCATCCACATATCTCTAATCCACAACTGAAATACAATTTAAACCATATTATTGTATGCAAAAAATTCTTCAGTAAGTTTTCTTACTGCTTATAGGACTGATTCCAAGCTGCCTAACATGGCTTCTGCTCCCGAATTATGGTCCTGGCTACGTCTGTCTCTTCTGGTCAATACCAGACAAGGGCCCCTGGCCGAATGGTGTTAGATTAGGGCTGCAGCCAGGAAAACCATGCACTGGGACTAACAATAGGGCGTCTCAGTAAGAGGGTGTGAGAAGAAACTGGCTAAAGAATTCAAATGCATGTTAGATAATTTCGGAGAGGGCTTGAGAAAGCATGAGGTTTGTTCAGCTTTGGCTGCTGGCAGGAAGTGGGCTACACGTTGCATTGGGCATCTTCATGACTTTTATCCAGTTGGAGGGAATGGACAAATCTGTGACTGGTTAAGAAGCAATAGTCATCCCTGTTGACTGGGAGAGGAGCATGATTTTTTTACTTTATTTTTATTGTTTACACTATCATAAATGTCCTAGTTTTTCTCCCTTTGCCCAATTCTACCCAACCCTTGCCCCATCTTCCTCTGGTCATCACCATAGTGTTGTCTGTGTCTATGAGTTATACATATACCCTCTTCGACTAATCCTTCCATCCAGTTCCCCTCCTCCTCCCCTCTGACAGTTGTGAGTCTGTTCCATGTATCCATGTCTCTGTTTTTATTTTGTTCATCATTTAATTTTGTTCATTAGTTATCACGTATGAGTGAGATCACATGGTATTTGTTTTTCTCTGATTGACTTATTTCACTTCACATAATAATCTCTAGGTCCATCTTTGCTGTTGCAAAAGGTGAGAGTTCCTTCTTTTCTATAGCTAAATAGGATTCCATTGTGTGAATGTACCACATCATTTTTATCCACTCATTTACTGATGGGCGCCTGGGCTACTGATTGCAATCTTAAATGTAAGCTGCAAAACCATAAAAAGTCTGGAAGAAAACATAGACAGCAGATTTCAGACATCTTGTGTAGAAATATTTTTACTGAAATATCTCCTAGGGCAAAGGAAACAAAGGAAAACATAAACAACAGGGACTATATCAAATTAAAAAGCTTCTGCACGCTCTCCCACCAAAAATCAACAAAGTGAAAAGGGAACCCACTGAATGGGAGGACACATTTACCAATGAATGATACGTCTGATAAAGATTTAATTTCCAAAATATGTAAAGAAGTTATACAACTCAAAACCAAGAAGACAAACAATCCAATTGAAAATGGGCAAAGGACTTGAATAGACACTTCTCCCAAGAGGATATAGAGATGGCCCGTAGACCTACGAAAAACCTCAGGGTCACTAATCATCAAAGAGATGCAATTAAAACCACAAGGAGATATCACTTCACACCTCCCAGAAGGGCTATCATCGATAAATCAATGAACAACAAGTGCTGGTGAGGATGTTTGGTACATTTTGTGGTTTGTAGCGATCTTTTTGTCTCTGCTCAGCCATGATTACAGCATGGTCTTCTTTATGTCCTGCTCCACCACGTCGGAGACTGCCTTTCTGGTGTTGCTGTTCAGTGAATTGTTTATGATTGAGTAGGGAGCCCTGTGGACTATCTGTTGTTGCCAGTCAGTGTCCAGTTCTCACTGGCAGAGGCTGCCTTTGTTTCCTTTTTTTCATTCTCTCTACTTTTCCAGCTCCACAGCCTGAACTTTTTATAATACTCTGCCATTCTTTACTGTTTCTTGCTTCGTTTTTCAAATTGTCCTCTCTACCTGCAATCCTCACTCACTCCATTTTTGCTTGGATAAACTGTACTAATTTTTTAAGTATTCAATAGAATTTTAAAAAGAACAGTTTTAGCTTTACAGAAAAGTTGAAAAGATAGGAAAAGAGTTCCAATATACCTGCTCTCTTAGTTTTCCTTATTAACATCCTGCGTTACTATGGTACATTTGTTATAGATAAGGGACCAATACCAATATATTAAGTAAAGTCTGTAGAGTATTTAGACATTTTTAGTTTTTATCTAATGTCTTTTTCCATGCCTAGAGTACATTTAAGAGACCATGCTACATTTACTTGCCCCTTAATCTCCTCTTGGCTGTGACAGTTTCTCAGACTTTCCTTGTTTTTGATGACCTTGATGATTTTGAGGAGTACTGGCAAAGGATTTTGCAGAACTCCCCTCTACTGAATGCATCTGATATTTTTTTCATGAGTAAGTTGGGGTTATGGGTATTTGGGAGAGAAATGACCCAGTTGTAAAGTGCCATTTCCATCACATCACATCATGGGTATGTGTATATAATCAGCATGATTCATCATTGTTGATGTTGACTGGCTCAGGTAAGATTGTCAGGTTTCTCCACTATAAGGTTATACCTTTCTCCCTTTCCACACTGTACTCTTTGGAAGAAAGTCACTATGCGCAGTTCACACTTAGGGAGTAGTGATAAGCTCCTCCTTCTTGTGGGGTGAGTATATAAATTATTTGGAATTATTAGGTGAGACATATCCCTTTCCTTTCATTTATTTATTTATTATGTCATTTGTTTATGTCAGCATGGATCATATATTTCTTTTGTACTTTGGATTATAATTCCACATTACTTTTTAAATTTTAGTGATTTGTTGCTCAAGTTGTTCCATCTTTGGTCACTGAAAGCTCTTTCAATTAACTTACCTCTTGACATGCTCACACCCCCTTTTTTAAAAAATTGAGCAGTTCCTCACATTCTAGCTCCCTAAGATTCTACAAGTTTTTGTATATTTTCTACACCAAGAAAATGTATTTCTTAGAACTAACCATTTGTTCTAGATTGTGTATATGTGTGTTTTAATTGGAGAAGGTTATTAAGGCTATAAGAGCTAAACTCTAGTTGCATTCATTCATGCAGTGTATTAGACCCTCTCAGTTGAAAGAACTAGGGGACATATATGTATATACTAACCCATATATATAGGTATGTGTATATATATATGCATATAAACACACATGTACATATATACAAATATCTTAAGTATATCTATATGCAATCATCTGTAACTATATTAAACTAAATGTGAGTTCATATTAATGTCTCCAACTCATCCATTATTACATGGCTCATCCTAAACTCTTCCACAGGGAACAGAATGGCTCCCATGTGCTCAGAAACACTGTACATCACTTTAGCACTATGCTAGGGACCAGTTTAAATAAGGAGATCAACAACAGAAAGCACAAATTTTCAAAAAAGAATCATTGAATAGACTATGTAAAGGACACTTGTTTTCAGTATGAGAGATAAATCAAAAAGTCAGGATGCCTCCTTGTTTGACATTAGTTGGGTGACTAAAATTATTTCCAGCATTATTTATGTCCATGAATAACTGCAAAAGTGCCACAAGTATTGGTTTTGAGATACAAACAAATTTTAATGAGTTGGCTAAATCACAATTACAAAATCTGTGAATAATAAGAAACAACTGTATTTAATATAGGATACTCATGTAATTTGCATACATGCTCTTAAACCTGATGTAAAATGCTTTTATGAATATTGACAATGAAATGTCCGATACTAAGTAAATCCTTTGCAAATAGCAAGAGTTATTTCTTAAATATAAACTTTTCTGTTGTTTAGAGAAGTGGGGGAAACTTGAAATAATAATTTAAATAGTTATCTATAAAGACTATCAGTGAGAGGCAGAATGGAAATTATGAAAAAAATTAAAAACCATTAAGCAATATATCTATTTGATACAAGTATTTTATGATGGAAATTAGCAGTGTAAACTACCGACAAATTAAATGGCTAAATCGTGTTACATGAACTGTTGGTATTGTGAGAATTCAGAAGAGGCAGAATCAATGAAACTAGAGCAGCCAGAGAGAGTTTGGAGAGAATGACTTGAGCTGAAAAGTAAGGGAGATAGACAGATCTGAGTGGATGGAAATCAAGGAAAGAAAGGGCATTCAAAGTCCAGAAATAATGGGAGAAATCAGGCAGAAGTTTGGAAGCCATGGAGGTGCATATGGATAGAGAACAGAATGAGAAGAAATAATTTGTCTGTGAGATCAAAACTAATAAATTAGGTGGGAGGGTACAAAATCAAATTCCAGTGAGCCTTGAGCTTTGGTAGAAGATTTCAAATGCACTCAAGACTAATAATAGTTAAAAAAAATCTATCAAGAGCTCTGGGCCTAGAAAAAGGTAAAGAAGTCACATGCCTTCTCTCATTTTCTCTTTATAACAAACCTGTATGAATGAGTATTATTATTTTTATTATTTTAAAAATGAGAAAACTGAAGTATGATGAGAAATGAGGAAAAATGACTAAACAGAGACACAGATAATATAAAATTTAATTTTTAATTACTGAATTAATATTAAATAGAAAAAGTTGAACTTCTTTTGCTAACTAGTAGAAGAATGATTTGATCAGAACCACACTGGGTCTCTAGCTAATTATTTCCCATATTAAGAAACTACCTTTTGAAAATTCTACTCGATGACTTAAGAATTATATAATTTTTTTCAGTTTGCTTAATGCTCAATGTCAAGCAAAAAACAATTTGGAATAACTGGGAAAACAGTACTTGGAGGGCTAGAAATAATTAGTTCTAGATTAGGTATTGCCTGCAACCCACCTGTCATAGAAAATACCTGAGGCAGTCAAGCAGTCAAATAGCAACTTAACTACATCCTAGAGCAAGCTCAAGAATGCTTATAAGAACACAAAGATAATATGGGAAGGAAGGGAAAGTGACATAAATGAACATGAATGAGGGACCCATGGACGGAGTCAAGGTGGGGTGGGGTTGCAGGTGGGAGGAGGGTGTGGGTAGGGCATGGAAAAGTTGTGGTGGGAAAATGGAGACAACTGTATTTGAACATCAATAAAAAAAGAAAAATAAAGAAACCCACAAAGATATCCAACTCTTAAAATACAGTTTTTACAGTTACTGATATCCAATCAAAGATTACCAAGCATATAAGAACCAGGAAAACATGACCCATACTAAGAAGAATAATCAGTTATTTGGAACCCACCCCAACATGTCACAGCCATGGAGCAGAAGAGAGCATTAGAACAATTTTAACTGGCAGCTGTAGAAAACGCAGATTCAATTGACCCAGCATAGGCTGGGCAGAAGCAGGCAGAGAGGAGGAAAAAGGGAACATGTGTAGTATTGTCAACAATGAAACTAGAAATAAAGAAGAAACATAAGAATAGAATAGAAAAGTGGTAAAAGCCCACAAAGGGGAAAATACAATTATTGAAGAAATAAGGTAATTAGTAATCTTGAATGATAACCACAATATTAGTAAACAATATGTTCAGATATATTTTAAAAATCAACATTGAGATAAAAAACCCCAAAGAAATTCTTATGGAATTGTGTAGGAAAGATGAAAGTATTACTGCAGAAAGAGTATTAGGTTTGGAGTCATTCCACCTAAGTCTCAATCTCTGTCATGTACTCCTTTTATGATCTTGAACAAAATGTTAATCACTATGAATCTCAGTTTCCATATATGTAATATAGGGATAATAATAATGATGTCAAATCTGTACAACTATGTACACATATACCTTTATACACTTCACACATACATTCATAAACACACATAAGTGTATATTCCCATGATAGTTTGACATGTGATGTGCCAATAAACATAGCAAGTGAATTTACATGGCTGAAAGTCATGAAAGAATTGACCATAACTTTTTCTATTGGCATTATATTATTAAGCTTATACCCTTAAGCAACAAAACATTTTTAGATTTTTGTTCAGGACATGTGATGAACAGAAGGGCTTTCAATATCAAAAGAGAGTGGAAAGAATGTTCAACATACAGCTTACAAATAAAAATAGGTTCAGGGGAGGGCAACATGGTTATCTAAGTCAGAAAAAGAACTATTGTAAACCCCAGCAGGCTGTCAGGATTCTGACAATGGAAGACTTCAGAAATGTGTTAATGAATGAGGAAAGGAGAGAATGAGACCTGCTCACTTTAGTGGTAAGGTCACAGTGGGTCAATCAGAATGTGAAGAAATATGATTAAAAGGAATTTAAGAAAGCAACTTATAGAAGGTTGGATTATGAATTTCCTCTATGCTTTCAGTATTTGAGTTTTAAAGCGACCCAGAAAAGAGCTTAGATCTTGAAGGTGGGTGGGAAGGGAAGATATTATTGGGTCAAATATTGCTGCTTTTATAATTCTTTATAAGAAGAGACATTTTTTACAGAGTGACTTTATAGTTGTCCAATCTATAGGGGATTTATAAAAACATACCAACAATAATTTTTGTAGGATAGATTGGCTGTTTAAATACATGAGTAAAATAAATCAGTGTTTTCTTCTGAGCAGTATTTTCTTTTCTCCATAATATAATGATTTTAATGAGATAATTGAAACCAAGATTAGCTAAGAGGCATATAAAGTGTTGCTGACACCTCAAAATTTTCCCATGAAATTGAATTTTTATACTACATACACATGTGATTAAATGATAAAATTAAAATATAAGCCAAGTATCTCACAATCACAAAAATAAATTATTATACATGCTGCTACTGTTGATAGAGTGTTGGATACTTTTAAGAACATACTTTTTTTTAACTGATACAACTTGCTCTCTCTCTCACTGTTTCTCTTCATAAATGTAATAGAATACCAACAAGAAAGCCAAGATTAAGTGCAAATGCCTCTGCCATATTTTGGATTTTATTATTGATGATATCACTGGAGAATGGTTTTGGGACTCCTGGCTCAACTTTTCAAGCTGATCCTCACTTGTTAGATTTAAGTGAAAGAGTAGGCTGAAACAAAGCAAGAACATGAAAGCTTAGCTGGATCTTGTAATCTCTCTTCATCTACATATCTATTCTGACATGCCTCAACATTTTCTATTAGGATTATTCATTTATTTTTGGTTTTTACTTTTACAGTAGTGTAAGAGAATATTGTAAGCATTCTGATCTTCAGATATATACTTTGCCACTGAATAGTGCCGTGTGATCTTAGGTCTGTGCTCTTGGGAATAAGAACTACTAAAGGTTTAATGTGTTGCTTCTCCAGTTGGAATCTTCACATATCTGAGGGTCTAAAAAGGTATTTTGGTAACAAGGGAGTCCTCAGTTTCTTCATTACACACACACACGTATTCTTGGTCAGGAGTTGGATTGGCTACTTTCTAAAAGCGGATGTCAAAATACTATTGCCTCTAGGGCCCAGGTAAACATGCCTGTAGTTCTTCCTCTCCTACTTTCTGCATCTCCACTCAAGGGAGGAAAGCAATATGCACCACATGATGGCTCGGAATGCTGGGAAGAATTCCATATACAAAAACCCAAAATGTAAATTATCATAATATCTATGTATTTTGTAATAAATTGGACAGTAAGATAAGTAGACAATGATGGTATTTTGTATGGACAAAACAGTAAAAAGTCATTTTGAGAAGCAAAAGGTAAGGCTGTGATTTCAGTGAGGTCTACTTGAGTTCTGAGCCCTTCTGTATGTCACCCGATGTATAAAAGACATGTAGCATTTCTTCACTGCAGTGTCTTATACTGTCCGACTTACAGTGCTTTTTAGTCATTGTATGAAACCTAGTAAATTAGCTGTACACTTTAATTCAGAAGAGTGAATTATACCTTAAATGCACAATGAAAATACCTAAAATAGAAAAAAATTACCAGGGTTCAGTGTATCTGTAGATATATCTGGTTTCATGGTGGATATAACCATTTAATGAAGATACCATATATGTGCTAATTTTGCTCAAGATCCTAATTTTGTTCCAATCCTCAAAACTGCCTGCTCCCTACTCCTTCCCACCCCCATTCCCTCTGCTGCCCACAACTCTTGTGGGTGATCATTTAAGACAGGACAGCAGTTTTACTGCATGTCAAATACTGTTTCTCTGATACACACCAATTAGCACAGATGACAAAAACATTGCTACCATTGTGATTTACTAGTCTGTGTTGTCCTGAAAGCATTGGTTTCAGTGGGTAGAACTGGCTGCACATTTTGGACATGGGGTGACATAATTAATTATCTTCACTGACTTTGACCACTGTGATTAGGAGAAACAGCAAACTGTGCCATGTACCAAACCTCTAGCGTATAGACTAATTACAGTCTCCTACTCTTCTGTAAATAATTCAAATCAATACCTCATGTCTTCACTCTTTTCCTGCAGAACAATCCATCTCCAACTTCTCTCCAGTTCTGGTAGGGCTAGAAAGCAAGTGGCTTTATCTCTAAATATTATCTATTTCATTTGCAGGTGGTTTTCCTTAACATAATATTATTATATAATAGCAATGCTATTGCCATGGCAACTAGGAATGGAAGTATCGTATTAATTGAAGTCGAAATAATGCTTATCAAACCCCCACTGTTTTCTGTTCCCACATTGTTATAATAATGTAAAATCTGCACAGTGTCTGTATTGCTATTTTGATTGTTTCTTTACAAGGTCTAACAAACCTTTACCATTCTCTTAATTTCATGTTTTCTATTTAACATAAATTTTCCCCCACACTAATATAAATTATCCTTCTAATCAATTTGTGTATACACACACACACATGTACACACACATTCCATCTTTAAAGGTGCCAACTATATTAACTTTAGGTCAGAAAGTTATAGTGAAAACTTCAACATGACTTTGATCTAATTCTTGTATACATTTCTCTAGAAGGAGCTGATGTCCTCCAGAAATGAGAAAGTTGTTTAGATAACATAGTAAAGTTGAGGCTCACTGATCTGAGTTTACAGTATGTGTTATGTAAATAGCACATATAGATAGATTTGGGCACTTCAACATGGTTACAAGGACTGTAGATATTAAGATATACAGGGTGGGGCAAAAGTAGGTGTACAGTTGGAAGTATGTAAAACAGTTTATTTTTGTGTCATTACTCATCAATGATAGTATTATTTTCCGTATGAATGACACGAAAGCCAATTTCTGCCCCGCCCTGTGTATCATGTTATGTTTATTTGAATCATAAACATAGTTATTGTTTCTGTGGTGTGTTAGAAAGCATATAGCTGTTCTCATTAGCTTAGTTTTTAAGTTTCTGTTTTATGAGAGCCAAAGAAAAATGATAATAATTCAAATATGAATAAGAAAAAGTCTTGTTCCTCAAGAAGGTAGTTTTATTTGGCACCTATAACTACTTTTTCCCTTGATTAGCAAAATAACTTATTTTTCTTTTCATTCTGATAATTTAAAATTTAATATTTCCCTCGAATATTCAGGAGGGTATTGAGCTACATATAACTGTATTTCATTTTTCTTTAGGTTTGTCATTGTTTTTCAACCTCTTCAGTATGACACAACTCATAGTCATAAACTTCTTCATGTTTTAGTGCCCTTAGTTACTCAAATAAATATTTTAAAGAAAAACTATGACTCAGTTTTTATTAAAAATTGTGTATTGTATCATATGCCACACCATAATTTTATCTTATTTGAGATCTCTATATGTCTTTTTTTCATTGCTGTGTATTCTTTAAAAACACAGGTGAAGAGGTTGGTTTTCTCATCATTTTTCCCAAGTGACTACAAAACGGCCTGTATTCTTTATTTATATTTTTAGCACCTGTTTTATGTCACGAATATATTTCATCATTCTTCCACAGCTCTTGTTGTTTGAGTAAAAAATCCTGGGGTAGAAAACAAAAACAAATGAAAAGCAAGACTCTCAAAATGATGTAGGGTCTTTAACTAGCTTTAGGAACAGATGACAATTGGTGACATTGTTATTCTTTATTTCTTTTGTTTTTTATAATCTAGGCCTGAATGAAGTAGCAGTTTAGTTTTCTTACAGAAGCATTGTTTGTTTCAGGGATTTGAAAGAAAAACACAAATATTTATCTCTTTTCCCTCACTATTATGGATGCCCAACTAAACAATCTGCTTGAGTCAGCAGGATTTCCTTAAACCCAAATGGCCAGTGTGTAGATTTTCACAGCTTTGCTATCCATGTGCTCAATCAGAGAAACTGTATTAAACTCTAAAAATTGTATTAGAAATCTACCCACCACAACTGACACAGTGAAGGATGAGTCATAACCTCAGTTGTTGGGATTTAAGTCAGGGTGACCACTCCATTAGTGAATGTGACCACACCATCCCTTCATCCGCCACCTTGGAAATATGGTGGCAGTGTAGGCTCAATTTGGATCGATGTGAAGTATGAATAACTGCAACCTCTGAAAATATAGTGGTGATAAGTAATAACTGCTCTATTTTGGGGAATGTGCTTTTCTTCTCTACCAGTGGTGAGACTAAGGAGGGAGCTTAGATGCCTTGAAGGAAGGCAACAAGGGCCTGATCATGCTGGAATCCAATGTAGAATTTTCAGAGACCGAGAGAAAACAGTATCATGATGAAACAAGGTCAGAGAAAGTACCTTGGGTACATTTGGGGTTATATACATACATTAACAGAGAAGCCCCATGTTGATATTTAAATGCATTAGTAAAGTCTTTTCATATGGTCATCATGCAAATGACTCAACTACTTCTTACCTTTGGAGTAATGATACACTATAGGGTCAGGGGCAACTGTAAAGGCTACATAAAGTACTGTGCTTCTCAGACCAAAGTTTCAGTCTTCAAGTAATATATGTAATAGACATCCAGGTACAGTTAAAATAAAAAAAAAACCCTCTAAGTCAGAGCCGGAATTTTCTTTATTTACGAGATTCAGAAATTATAAATAAAATAGGTCTTTTGCTGTTCTAATATATCTTGTTTCTGACAGGACAGTGATGCCCTTGGTTATCCTTACTTTAACTGAATCACTTAAAAACATATTATTATTGAAAAAAATAGGCTTTGGGGCTTTGAGTTCTTGAGCCATGTTTTGGTCTGTTCATGTCTGTTACATATGAGGAGCGGAGCCTTAGGTGTTCACCAGGGTGGGGCCACCCAGGTCACTGGGTTGTGATGTTTTATGTGGGGGCAGGGTCAGAGAGGGGTGACAGCAGTCCCCTCTGCTGCTGCCCACCACTGGGGCCTGCATGGTCTGTCTCACTGCTCGCTCCTTTGCTGGTTTATCTGCATGCGAATGTGTGACCGCGGTTAGCCTGCTGCCTTGCGCCCTCACTGGGTCTGCCCATCGCTACCCCACACCTGGGATCTGCCCACGGCTGCCTGCACACCTGGGTCTTGTGCCCCAGTTGGTCTGGTGGATCTTTCCTGCCTGACCCCGCTCAGCTGCTAGCTTCGCCCCTCTTACCAGTCTGGCTGAAAGGTTCATTGTTGTCGGACTTCCGTATAGTTCAATTTTCTGTGTTTTGGCTGCATTTTTGGTTACTAAAACTTTGTTGTCTTTAAACTTGGTTGTGCAAGAAGGTACAGTGTTTCCACCTATGTCTCCATCTTGGCAAAACTTGGCTCAAGAAGAACTCAAAGCCCCAGAGCCCATAACTCTAAGCAACGAAGAGATAGCCAAACTTTCGGATGCACAGTTCAAAACACTGGTGATCAGGATGCTCACAGAACTGGTTGATTTTAGTCACAAATTAGAGGAACATATGAAGGCTAAACTAATTGAAATGATGAGAAATGCACAGGAAACCAATAGTGATGGAAAGGAAACTGGGACTCAAATCAAGGGAGTGGACCAGAAGGAAGAAAAAAATCCCCAAACAGAAAAATATGAAGAAACAAGAATTCAGAAAAAAATGAGGAGAGGCTTAGGAACCTCTAGGACATCTTTAAACACTCCAACACCCGAATTATAGGAGTACCATTAGGGGAAGAAGAACAGCCATGAGTGGAGAACTTATTTGAACAAATAATAAAGGAAAACTTCCCCAATCTGGCAAAGGCAATAGACTTCCAGGAAGCTCAGGGAGTCCCAAACAAGGTGGACCCAAGAAGGAACACACCAAGGCACATCATATTTATATTAGCTAAGATTAAAATAAAGGAGAGAATCCTAGAAGCAGCAAGAAATAAGGGGACAGTCACTTACAAAGGAGTTCCCATCAGACTGTCAGCTGATTTCTCAAAAGAGACCTTACAGGCAAGAAGGGGCTGGAAAGAAGTATTCCAAGTCATGAAAACCAAAGATCTAGAACCACAACCAAAATTGCCCTATCCAGCAAAGCTTTCATTTAGAATGGAAGGACAGATAAAGTGCTTCTCAGATAAGATCAAATTCAAGTTCATCATCACCAAGCCCTTATTATATGAAATGTTAAAGGGACTTGCCTAAGAAAAAGAAGATAAAAAAGATGAACAGTGAAAGGACAGCAAACTCACAGTTATTAACAACTGCACCTAAAACAAAAGCAAATTAAGAGGACAGCTAGATCAGGATTGAACCATAGAAATGAAGATCACATGGAGGGTTAGCAACAGGGGAGTGGGAGGAGAAGAAGGGGGGAAGGTATAGAAAATAAGTAGCATAGAGGGTAGGTAGAAAATAGATGGGGGGAGGGCAAGAATAGTATGGGAAATATAGAAGCTAAAGAACTTGAGACACGTGGACATAAACTAAAGGGGGGAGTGTGGGGGGAGGAGGTGTGCAGAGTGGAGGGGAATGAAGGGGGGAATAGAACAACTGTAATGGCATAATCAATAAAATATATTTAAAAATAAAAGAAAAAAAGAAAAAAGAAATTATCCCTGCAACCATTAAGGTTTTCTTAAAATGAGATTTGGTCTTTAATGGAAAATCGTATTACATTTAATCCTTACCAAGCACTTTATCTCTGTGCTTGTTATGCATGTGAATTGCCGCTTCATGGGGAAGCCATATTTTAAGATGGTTGGAAAAAAATCCCTCACCATCTTGTCAAGCGGCTATGCTAATTTTTGTGAAAGCTTAAAAAAGAAGTTTTGATAAAAGGAATATTTAAACACATTTAGGGTGAGTCCTTTATCAATTTACGCATAAAAGAATGAAAAGGATCGAAGCATTGTTTAGCTGACTTATTTTTTCTTCTTTCACTGCCCCAAGTAATATCCCCATTCTGTATTCCTCTCTGGTGCCATTCAGTGACAAGTTCAATTCTCATTCATTTTAGGAAGTCTCGGTCTCTTTTTGTGTTTGGGCTAGAAGAGTTATATGTGTACTTGACATTTTGATAGAGCTTTTTTTTTAATCTATGCAACTCTTTTGACAAAAGCACTTTGATTCTAGGAGATTTTAGACATGCCGCTTTGATGTGCAATGTTGATGCAGGGTTGTTTTGGAAGTGGCTTTAAAAGGACACCATTAAGCTTTCAGCTTTTATTATTTCTAGCCTCACCCTATCACTTAACTGACCTTACCTATGCAGATGAGGGATGAGGTGAGTTCTGAGCAGAAAACAGCTGTTAGCGATGGACTGAAGCTTAGGTAAAATGTTAGAAACACAGGAGGGGAAGTCCAATCCTGGGCAAACTTCAAGTATCTAGGAGCGGATGTTTATCCTCTTGTATATGTCATCAATATCCATCCATTGTTACAATAAGCACATACTCATTTCTCATGACTCATTGGTATTCAAGATTGCTTTATTTCAAATGCTCTTATAGTTTACCCATATACTTTAAGTGGTATTTGAAACACAATGGGATCGCTTATTATCGCCTCCAAATGGCCGAGTACATGCAGTTTCTTTATTACATATGTACAACTAGCTCCCAGTGTACTGATTACATATATTGTGAAACATCTTTAAACTGAAAATTTGGGAGACAAAACTTAATACCCCCTTAGAAACTAGCATATATCGCAATCCTAATGTATATCTTCATTTTGTCTTCTTACAAAGGTAACATTCAATTCATATATGTTTGTAAGTAAGGCATAAAGTAAAACCCTTGGTAATTGAGGAACAGGAAACAAAATCTAAATCTAATGCTTTAACAAGGTCATTTATTTCTTGTTATATTAAATTGGCTGTATCAAAATGCCCATCTCAAAATGTATTCTGTTTCTAAACAGTCAAGTAAAAAAATGATTATTTTAAAAAAGGCAGTAGGAGAGGTAAATGTCAATGAATTTCTTCACCCATCGCATTTTTGTCTACAATGCATCAGCTTCATTAAACCTTGTATCTATGTTATGATCAACGTATGAGGGCTGCTTGGTTGGTTTTCACACCCAGGTGCCAAAAACATCATCATGGTTCCGAAGGGAGTTTGCAAATTCTCTGGGGTCAGCCGAGCAGCTAGCTCTCTGTAACATTACCTGATGAGATCCTTGAGGACACTACCTCCAAATTGGAGGCAGGTGGCCATCTGTCTTAGTGATTGCCTGCCCCCATGGCTAATATGTAGCAGTGGAAAAGAGGTGAAATAGGAAGTTGTTGAAAGATTTTGTGGAAAGAGATATAGGCTACATAACATTTAATGAGTTTTTATTCCCCTGAGATGAGCTGAAGGCATTGATTGCCTTCTCTCGGGATCCTGGGATGTGCTGTGCTTTCAGTATGGCCTACCTACAACACGAAAGCCACGGCATTCTCATCACTCCTGGCTCCTTAGTTAAAGAGGCTACAAGATGGAGAGACTGTGTATGTGCATGTGTGTGTGTGTTTGGGAGAGGGGCATAAAAAAGTCAGCAAGAGTTATATTTTATATTTAAAAGTAAGTGGCTGAATAGATTAGTGACCATGCATGATATTTGGGTACTCCTTGACTGCAAACAGTGGTAACTGAGGTAATTATTTCTGCCTAGGGGATATCTAACTTCTTCATGCCTTTTTTCCCTATAATTTTATTTGATTGCCCTTTCCCTTTATTAGCCAGAGGTTAAAATTACATAGAGATAGAAAAGCAATGTTAACACATTTGCAGGCTGGTATTCATTAACCTGGGAACATTGTCACTGAACACATACAAACACACCCACATACACAATCTATAATCACCCAGACCCACGCATGTCACAGTTTGTGAACTTGGCTTACTATATATTTGTTGAAGTACAGACGAAAAAGGTAAGATGGCTAATTTGCTGACAGGATTATTTTGTTTGGGAGCAGCTGTATATAGATGGAATACAATTTTTAATATAGGAAGAAAATGATCTAAAGCTCTAGTATATCATAAGATGCTTTCAAAATTGTGTTCAACTCCGAGGTAAAATAATATAGAAAAAAAGAAATAAAGCTAATCAAGCTTGGTAAATGTTTAAGTAAAAATAGTCTATATATAAGAAACATAGATGTGTAATTGAATCATTCATTTGTCCTTTTCATTTGAAAACCTGATTCTCTGAAGGCCTTAGCATGTGTCTTTATACACGACCACAGCATCCATATACAAATGCCTATTTTGTCTTCTCCTATAAGCATAACAAAGTCAGTCCAAAATGGGGTGAGGAAATTGCAGGGCAAGGAGAGGCACCCACTGCCATCAGCCACCGCGGGTGGCGCATTCTAACTGGGGGCAGGGACAGACAAGGCTCCTCTGAGTAAACAGGGAGCCCCAGGCGCACAGGAAGTCCTCTTCCGGTCAGGGGACAGACAGACGTGACTTCTCCAGGGGAAGTTTACTCACAGCCTGAAATTGATCTTGTTCAAAATCACCCCAAAGACAAAGCATAGTCCATTGCTTTGTTTATAGATTTAACTCACACTAGTTATGGTTCTTCCACATTATAAAATACACCCAGGTATTTCACACTCTTCTTCATCCCAACTAACGGGGGAAAATACACAAGCTTTGGCCCAACACTCACACCACCCATTTACCTTTTTCACCTGTTTACTTATTTATTGCCTATTTACCTATTTACCATTTTAGAACTCTTAATTCTACGAATTTATTTTAAAATGTGATGATGCCTATCTAAAGGGAAAATTAACATGGTTTGTAGATGAGGTAATACCACCTGAAGAGATTTTTGGAGAATTTTTACTGGAAACAACATTTTCTCCCGATGGAGAGTCCCTTTTATTTGTGAACTATTTTACAGTTGCCAAATGTACTCTCACCTGCTTTTTAATTTTCACACCCACCCCGTGAGGGAGGCAAACTGCAGCAGCTTTGGAAACAGCTTGGACAGGTAGTGGCTTTCACATACTGTGCTTGGAATAGAGATACTGCAGTGACCCCCTCCTCCCTCTTCACCACTAGATAAAATCCATGCAGCTTGCAAGAATCACACCTGATTTCCTTTTAGAGGTAGCTAATGCTTGTCAGCAGTAAAGTGGGAGAACTGGAAACCGGATGAGCCTTCCTTTCCGCATCTGACCGCCATGATAGTGTTCTTTCCAACAGGCAGAGCTGAGAGATATTTGGAGATGTTTGAGAATTCAGTAACTTACAGATTTTCAGAGCACTCTCTGAAAACGGAGGCTTCAGAGCATTGACCTTGGACTCCAAAGCCTGGCCAAGGTTTGTTACTGTTCTTCATATTGTTTTTTTCTCTCTTCCATTTCTCTCTACGCAGCTCCCAGCTGAAGTACCCAACAAAGAGGCTGTTGTTTCTCTCTCTTTATGAGGATAACAAGAGAACTGTGCTGTCCTTGAATGTGTGCCTCAACATTTTTATGTGCTATAATTTGAACACTCACTATAAAGCCACTCAAAATAGCTGCAGATGCCAAAGGTTACTCGTCTCTGCAATGCAATTTGAAAAGTCTTACAGTTCAGTTTCTAAAATACTTATCTCACATACATAGGGTTTACAACGAATGCCCCCGTGATGTGCTTTAAGCCTTGTTTTTTAGTTGTTTAAATTTTTTACAAAATGATTACATTTTTTCATACTTACTGATTTGTCGTAAAGAAATGAGAATAAGATATCTGAGATTATAGATTAAATGGAGACAACCATACTTGAACAATGATAGAGTAAAAAATTAAAAGAGAAAAAGAAATTCTAATAAAAAACTTATTTTTTACTGTAAATATGTTTTGTATTCTATAAGGTTTTATCTTATTTTTAAAATATCATATTATATGGAACTGTATTTTACATATCATAAAATGCTAGTTTTTGTCTTAATTTCTTTTACATCTCTATCAGCATGCTAATATACAGGACCATAAGGAAGTAATTATTTCTATACATGATTGAAAGCTATAAAGGGCTTAGAACCAGAAGCTGAATTCAGAAAACTCATGGTTGCCATGGAAGCTATGAAATCCTTTGGTGTTTCATAGAAAGTATTGATCAAAAAGACATATACAAACCAATCTCAAAATCCAATGACCATTACTGTCCCAGGTCGCTTGAAAGTTTCTACTAGTAGAAATATCTATCTAAAAAAATTACAGAAGCAAAATCATAGAAATTTGTTTCTAAAAATAATAGATTTACTTCTTATATACCAAATGTCTATATTAATATTGTTTAATATTAAATATCCTCTTTTTCATGGTTGGAGAAAGGAAGGGGAAGAATGAATATATATACATACATATTCAATGCAGTCTATATACATTATATCTATACATTTCCAACTCAATATATATATTACATCCATATTTTTCAGATTTCCAAAGTCAGAACACAATACCTAGAGCCAGTTTACTAATTTTTAATTAGTACTTGTATGCATTTTCTTCTACCAAAAAAGTGTACATAAGCTATATTCTTTGAAAAAGTACCATTATCACCCTCACTTTATACATGGCTGAGAGAAGTTAAGAGGCCACATTAAGCTTCTTTTAAGTTTATATTGCTATATGTAAACATAACTATTTTTAGAATCACAGCAATTAGGATGCAGACTTCAGGTGGCAAATTATTTCCCCCTACATACTTACTTTTCTTCCTTTAAGCAAACATCAACAGAATATATTTTAAAGTAGCTCAGTATGATTTTAAGAACAATTAAAAATAGGATATTGTTCCAGAGTTATTGTACACATTTGTATGATGCATCATCTTATTTTATTTCCATGTATACTTTATAAAATATAATAGCATATTTTTGTATTAATAAAACATTCTAAAAATATTGATTAACCATTTAATTATAATATGAAATAAGTAAAACTTTTTTTACTATAAGCCAGAAACTATATAAAGTTTTTGCTTGCTTCACACTTTAATAAATTTAATGAGCACATTTAATAGCATCCCAAAGTGTTTATAATGGAAATGTTAACATAAACCACAGGTATACATCCCTTCCTATTTAACTTCCTAGGCTGTAAAAAAAGTAACATGTCCAGGAATGGGTCAGCCAGTCTTCAATGCTTCTCTTTGTCTCTCATCACCTTGGTATAATGCATGGAGGTCAAGTGGTTTCAAATGAATGACAATATCATTTTTAAAAATGAGAAGGAAGCAGAAAATCATGGAGCCTCAAGGTATAACTGGATATAGACTATTCCTTAGGGAAATGGAAGATTCCAGGATGATTATTTACATATGAACCTAAGACCTTTTGTGCAAGAAGCCAACAATGAACTCCTCTCCTTGCCTTTGGCTGATTTTTCAAGCCTTCCTGAGTTTTCAGCACAGTACAGTAAGGCAGTCAGTTAAGGATGGGAAATGCAGACGAGATCTTTCATTTCTCTAAGATGATACATTTCCTATGAAACAAAACTAATTTTAAATGTTAATCTGTGATGTAGGGAGTTGTGAGCTCCTAATTTAATACTGTGTCAGAAAACCGTGACAGCTGGTTGGAAACAGGAATCAAGACCCTATATTCCTTCTCCCAGTACCCAGCGCTACCAACATGTGCGCTGCCCAGTAACAGAGGAAGTACCAGATGGAGGTACTCAGAAACTCACCTATTTTTGGACGCCCAAGAGGGCTTTAACACCAAAATAAGTGCTAGCAAAGTTTTGTGCATAATACCCAGACCAAAACTTTCAATTTTAGAAACCACTGTAACAGCTACCCATTTCACATTACCTCATGTATTTGTATTAGTGATATTTTTCTTAATGTTTCATGTTTCTCTTCTGGTAACCTATGTGTAAACAGTTAATGATCTCTTTTCTGTAGTCCTGTCTTCGAGTGCTGCCAGAGGAATATGGCTATCTCCTATGTGGTTATATCTTCTGTGCAAAAGCTTTGCTTAAATTGTACTTAGTAATACCTACTAAGTATTTGTTCAACAAATGATGATATCCCCAAACCTTGCTGCAAGGATTCTTAACTTTGGGACATGCAGAAAGTGTTTTATTCTCAGAAAGAGGGGTTGGAAATATATAACATAAAAAAGCATGTTCAATATATCTTTATGTTCTTTATAAAAACTGCTAAAAAACATTCTCTTTTTTTGGCCTGGAAGGGGTATAGAGAAGATGGACTTAAAACAATAGAGGGACCATAATTATGCTTTTAAATTTTAATTTAATTTTAAATTATTATTTTGATGAGAACAGTTATCATGGCATCTACTCTCTGGACAAATTTTTAAGTTTACTTTACAGCATGTGGACAGTACAGACAATGTTGTACAGCAGATCTCTAGAATTTATTCACTGGCTTAGCTGAAATTTTATGCCTGTTGATTAGTAATTCCCTCTTTCTCCCTCCCAACAGTCCTTGGGAATCATCTTTCTACTCTTTAATTTTATAATTGGACTAGCTTAGAGACTTGTATTTATATAAATGGACTATTTCACTTAGCTTTAATGTCCTTGAGATTCATCCATATTGTTGCTGGTTGTGGAATTTCTTCAGCATGGCTATTAAACCAGGGAGCAAAAGACAAAACTGTTGGTGAAGATGTGGAGAAACAGTATCTCTGTACAGAGTTGGTAGAAAAGCCAAATGCATAGCCACTGTTGTGACCAGTATGGAGGTTCTCTAAAAGCTAAAACCAGAGTCAGTATAAGATCTGGCAATCCCGATTCTGGGTAGTTATCCAAAAGTGTTGAAACCAGGATCTCAAAGAGATACTCCCAAGTTCACTGTAGCACTATTCATAGTATCTAAGAGGTGAAAGCAAACTAAATGTCCACAGACAGATGAACGGATGAAGAAAATGTGGTATATACATACAATGGAATGTTATTCTGCCTTGAAATAAGCAGGGAACTCATGGTTTTAAAGGTTCAGAAATATTGGCCTTCCATTAAAAAAAAAAAAAACGTTTGTGCTGTGTGTCCAGAGCAGTCAGTGTGGCCCCTGATAATCAATACAAGCCCAACCCTCCACCTACAAACACTGTTCCCTTCTTCCTCTCGTAACTTGAAGCTCTAAGGAAAAAGACAAATTTCTTGAAACAAATAATGCCTTTGACAATTTTATAATGAAGTCTCTTCTAACTCTCTCAAGCAGTTTTACAAGCATCATCCCCTAATCTCTCCAGTTGGCATGACCAAAAATAATCAATGATATTATTTCCAGAGTATGGTAGGCTCAATATCATTTAAATGAGGACTAAAGATCATAATGTTAGTCGTGATATTAATTTAAACATTTTAACACTCCTTAACTCCTCACACCAAAATATGTTGGCATTTTAAAAGAGGAAATGAGAGTGAATTTAAATACTGTGATTAGCTAGATTTTCCATGACATGTGTATCAAGTTGTGCTCACTTTGAATAGTATTTATAGGAGATACAGAGTGAAAATAAAAAGTGACTAATAAGAATATCCTAAAATATTCATAAGTTATTCTCAGCCAGGTGTTTCAGACATTGATAATTTAGTGAAATTTCATTTAGTACTGTTAGATATTTTGAAAATGATAAGTGAAAATGTAATGAAATATTCTAATTTAAAACTTAATATATCATTGGTTATAAAAACATATTTGCGATAAAGTTTTAATAAATCCCATATCTTAAGCACGTTATTGAAAAATTTAAAACCCATTGCATATATTTACTCACGTATTACCTCTGCTTTAAATATTAGTTGACTTGTTTAACTTCTTAACTTGTTGAATATATCTTCCTTGGAAGATTATTCTAACAGAACAGTAAAAAAACAAAAAGCTATGTAAGAAGTTTTAAAGATATATGAATAATGAGCTTTGTTCTGCTTACAATTATAATTTTTTCAAAGAAAATAGTTTTTTATACTGAGTGAAATCAGAATTTATTTTGCAAATATTGGTTTCATTTTAAAATATATTAATGTAGCATATTTTAAAAATACTCATTTAAGTACATAAGCAGAATAAATAGGATATAAAAATTGAAAAGAAACTCTGCGTGTCTACGTAAATTTTTATATAAAGTTCTAGTCAAATTTATAAACAATGCAGTTTTTGACCACTTAAAATAGTATTTTTGTAAAAAGAAATATCCAAGCCCTGGCTGGTGTAGCTCAGTGGATTGAGTGCAGGCCTGCGAACCAGACAATTGTGGTTCTATTCCCAGTCAGGGCACATGCCTGGGTTGCAGGCCAGTTCCCAGCAGGGGTTGCATGAGAAGCAACCACACATTGATATTTCTCTCCCTCTCTCCTTCCCTTCCCCTCTAAAGATAAATAAATAAAATCTTTAAAAAAGAGAAATATTCAGTATCTATACAATATATGCTCTATCATATAACTTCTGTGCTTTGAGATTTTCTTTTTTTTTTTTTAAAGTTTTATTTTTATTTTTATTTTTATTTTTTTTTGATTTTTTTTATTTAGTTATTTTTCAAGTACAGTTTTTTGTCTATTTTTCCCATCTTACCATCTATTTTTTTGCTTATAGGCATATTTAGTGATGCTCCTCTGATATTTAATTATTTATTTTGGGGGACATTTTAAATTATTGAATGAATCTTTCCTATCTGTTTGTTTATTTGTTTATATAAAGCATGCCAGTTATCCTTAAATTCCTTGTGGAAAAATATTATCTTTTGGTCTACTGAATTGATATACTTTTTTTTAAAGATTTTATTTATTCATTTTTATAGAGAGGGAAAAAAGGGGAGAAAAGAGGAGAGACCTCAGTGTGCAAAAGATAACATGGATCGGTTGCCTCTCACTGGCCCCCAACTAGGGACACGGCCCACAACCCACACAGGTGCCCTGACTGGGAATTTAACCAGCACCCTTTCAGTTCACAGGCTGGCCCTCAATCCACTGAGTCACACCAGGTATGGCAGACATAATACCTTTACTGTATACTAAAATAAAAATTTTTATATCATCAGAAGAAAAAGACCAAACTTATTTTTAAAAATCAGTTAAATCATCTGTAACAGTAAAATACTTTTGTAAGATAAAAAGTGCTCTTATTAATCAAAAAAAATTTTATAAGAATAAACCTTAATTTCCAACAAAATAAAAATAATCTATCTTCATTCTTAACTCAATGATAGAAACAACAAGGTCATTGTATTTTTCTTTCTTTTAGAACAGAAAAAAAATTTTAAACTGTAATAGAATTCCATATAGGCAATCATATACAAAACAAACTTTCTTGTAACTGTGGAAGAAATGAGCTGTGCAGACTTTTTGAAGCAAGTTGGTAATATCTGTCACTTAATTGTCAATTTAGTAATACATATCATGGTGAGTTATAGTTTATAAATTTATCTTGAAATATACCTGCAGTCTAGAAAATGCCCACTAATGTATAGTCCCAGAAAGCAGATCACTGGAGGTCTCAGGAAAGTGCTGAGTGAGGTGCCTGAGGCAGCATTAAAAAAGGGACAACTTTTTGAGGCTGATGCATCTATTCACCCACTGGACTGTGGTGGTGGTCTGTAGGATGTGCACAATGTCACATCTTATTAAACCATACAGTTTTGTATAGTTCATTTCATTGTTAATTATGCCTCCATCTGTTAATAGAGAGAAATATATGCACAAAGGTAAAAAATGAATTTGCCAAAAATTTTCTTTGCATTACCATTTGAAACAGCAACAACTTGTACACAGTCTCCTCCAGGCATAACTAAAATAAAAATAACATCAACCAGAAAATATCCATAAATGACCTTTACTGTAAAAGTAACTTTAAAAATAATTTTTAAAAAATGAATAAAACTTCTGTACTGATAAGCAAAGATGAAGGAAATGGGTGAGAAATCTTGAAGTAATTTTTCCTTTTTTTGAAACATATACATTTCTTAATATTGTTTTAATAAGTATCCATTGTCATTTAAAAATAAACAAGGAAAAGTGAACATTTTAACAGATAAGAGGTGAAAAGTGTGAACTACTGTATTCACAGAATAAATCATATCAAATAATATCAGCTGTACAGTAATAGAGTAACTACTCTGTCAGACTATGCTATTCACCGATAAGAAAGCTTTTTTCATTTTCACAAAGTGTGCAGCAAAGCTTTGGTTCCATATTTGTGGTGGGAAAATGATAGCTCAGTTGGCTTCAGTGTGGCCATGGTTTCCATGTCAGTTCAGTTAAAGCCTGTGCAGTACTATTCACTCACTGCAGAGCTATCCACTCTGTGGCCTATATAGGCCAGGAGGTATTCTGTTAGTTGAGTTCTCAAAGTCTAGTTTACTGGCTAAGATCAGAGTCACGCAGGCACAGCTCTGGGAAACGAGCCCAGGATTTTATAAATAACTTTATGAGTTTTCTTTCCTGTGCTTTCTTTGCAATTTTCCCAGTACTTTCTGGTATCCTATCAGCTTCCCATTTTGGTCCTTTTGCCAGAAAGCTGGGCCTTTAGTTACCCCACTCTGGTACATACTTCCATGACTGTGCCAACATACGGGGCCAAGACAAAATTACAGGGAAAATTTTCAAACTAATTCAGTTCAGTCTCTTGACTACAGAGCTCCACCATTTGGATAGGAAGATTCTACTTTCTGATTATTTCAGTTCTTGTGAGGTCCCCTTGCTGACTCAACTTTTACAGCTACAGGATTGCTCAGAAGCAGGATGGATGGAACTGGAGAGCATTACACTGGGTGAAATAAGCCAGGTGGTGAAAAACGAATATTATATGATCTCACCTATTAGTAGAATGTAATCAACAAAACAAACGAGCAAGCAGCCGAAATATAATCAGAGACATTGAAATAAAGAGCAAACCAACAGTAACCAGGGGGAGGATGAAGGGGAATAACAGAAAAAAGAAGGGGGAAAGGACCCATGGATAACACCAAAGGTGGGTATGACTGAGGGTTGGAGGTAGGGTGTGGGGGTAGTGGAGGGTGAAGGGGGAAAGTGGAGACAACTGTGCTTGAACAATGATAAAAAAAAAAGAAAGAAAAATGAAGAAGCGGGACTGGATAACTTCTGCTAGAGTTCTGTCCTTACCCCAGGACCCACTTCCAGCTTTGGGACTATATGACTTGAGGCTGGGGACAGTCGAGAAAAGGAAAAAGAGCTAAATTCACCAGTTTCTTGCTACTGCAAATTGTTATCTCCCCCATATACCTGCTACTATTTAATTTTCAGAGCCCTCAGCAAATCCACGCATTCTGCTCAAGATGTGTAGTTGCATTTACTGGAAAGACATGGTGGAGTGTGCTTACTCTTGCGCTTGTAATTGGAACCCAAACAAATGCTTTTCAGTTAATAAATTTACTAGAAATCCTTGCTGAATACTTCATACAAGTGTGTCCTTTAACTGTTCCTTAAGTAAAGTATACAACTGAAATTAATAAAAATTTATGTAATTGTTAATTTTTACTTTATGTAAGAACTTATACATACTAATATTGCACATAAATTGGCCTTATGAATATCAGTTTTCTTCTCAGGCTTTTCCTATGTTAATCTCAGAAATTGTCCAGAACTGGCTGTCTCTTTAAGTATGCCTGCTTGCAATTCATTAATCACAATGTACAGTTAATATAAATGACATTGGCAAGCTTTATTTTAAATTTAAAAATTGGTTTTGCATTTTAAAAGCTTTAGAACAGACACTATTTTTCTAGATGTCAGATACTTTGTTATCTCCTTTATATAATTCAATTACATGAACCTGTATTAAATGTGAAAAATGGGTAAAAGAGAGTTCTAAGAGTACAGAATGAAGCAGCTGGGAAATCCTTGAATATGCTCATGAATGTTGGAATATCCCTGGCTAAGGAAGATGTTTTACAGATCTACATACACATATCAACCCATATAGTTTAGATAGCATTATACTTGATTTGAGAGCAAACTCAGAAAATTTCAAGACTGCGGGCCATTGACTGAGACCCAGGGGAGATGCTATATCTGAATGGGCTGGCTTAAAATAATTTCTTAAATTTAAACTCACTTTAAGGCCCAAATATTTATTTGATATATGCATAACTAAAATAACTTTGTTCATGAATAACTGGGGCTAAGGAGGGTTTGTATTTTTTCTATTATTCTGGGAAGATACATAACTTGACCACCTCTGACCACTTCCACGACTCTCTCTGGTCAAGGTCAATGCCATCTATTTATTACCCTCTCTTAGCAATAGCCTCTCAGCTGATTGCCCTGTGCTTTCCTCCACTTTCTACAGTCCAATATTAGCAAATTCTCACAGAACTTAAATCAGATCCTATTCCTCCTCTTCTCAAAACCTTCCAATGGGGATCCTTCTTTCATCAGAGGAAAAGCTGAAACCCAACCAAGTCTTTGTAATGACTTATCCTACCCTACACAGTTTGGACCAAAAATACTCTAAGCATGTCTCCTACGAATATTTTTTCTGCTCTCTCTTCTTCAGCCATGTTGCCCTCTCGGCACCAGTTTGAACACTCTGGACCACTTCTGTATTGGGGTCTTTGTACTGGTTGTTTTCTCTTTTAGAATTCTCTTGTCCCCGTACCCACATGCCTCACTTTCTTTTCTGCTGTAAGTCCTCACTCAGAGGTCATGTCAGTGAGCCTTTCCCTGACGCTGGTCTCCCATTTCATTTTCATCTTCCACTTTCCTGACACACACTATCTCCTTTCCCTGCTTTATTTTTCTATGGTTCTTATCATGTTCTGTTATAAGTTTTATTGTATTGTTTTAATATACTGTATATATATACTACATGTATGTGTATATATATAACACATGTATGTATATATATTGTTTCCTTCTTCCAGATGATAAGCTGCATGAGGGCACAAAAATAATGTCTGCTTTATTTACTGCTGCTAGAACCCCTGAGCCTAGAAAAAAAGCTCAGTACTTCATAAATATTTGATAAATATTTATTGAGTTAATAGGTGCCTATAGAAATCTTTAATAGGGGCCTATAGAAATCAGAATCAAAGCATTTATTCTGACAGTTTTCCAGTAGTGATAGATTTCTAGTTGAGAATCTTCATATAGGTCTTTGAAGAAGAATGTGGAGATCTAGCTCTTCTAGAACGCCCTTTGCAACACTAAGGGGGTTGATAGTAACTGCATGGAGTCATGGCAAAACCACTGGGGTTCATCTCCGGAACATTTCTCATACTTATCTTTGTCTTTCCTGTCTTCCGATAATTGCCCTGGTTTCTCTTAGCTGCCTTATTATAGCAACTTCATAACTGACCTTCTGATTGTCTTATCCCCAAGTCTATGATAATCATTGCTTTTTGAGTAATCTTCATAAAAGATGTCCCCAATTTTGTCAGTCTCCTGCTGATTATTTCATCGAATTCAGGGCTTTTCACGATATGTCATTCTTTCCTTAACTGGTAGAAAGTATTCACTACTAAGTGTATTTTCTTATATGCAATTAGAATCTTTTTTATTTCCACCCTGATTGATGTGGCTCAGTTGGTTGGGCATCATCCACAAACTGAAAGGTTGCTGGTTCAATTCCTGTCAGGGATCATGCCTGCAATTGTGGGTTTTGTCCTTTGTCAGGGCACCTAGCAAATTTCTCTCTCTTTCTGTCTCTCCCTCCCTTCCCCCTCTCTAAAATAAATACATAAACTCTTGGAAAAAATAATCTTTTTATTCCCTAAATCTCCCTGATATTTTCTGTATTCTCAGTTTTGTTCAACATTATCCCCATCACCCTCAGTTTGCAATCTCACCCAAGCAGTTCTGAAACAGAAAGGCGTATATGCAATTTTAATCTGTGTGGGTGTCATTCTGTAGTAGGACCACAGCTACAGCTACCTCACATTACCATGGATTGTCTGACAGGAGTGATCTCAAAATTATGCTCATTGCAATCCACTCTGGGTTGTTTTCCATCTTCATACTCCAGGGCATTTTTAGACATTTCAGGAGATGGGGGGACAGGTGGGTGCCCCACCCTGAGAGAGGCATCTTCCCCTTCACCGGTATTGGGTATGAATAGTGGGACTAATTGGAACCAGCTCAAGATTTCCTCCAGGTAGGATCCCTGATAGTCACCTTCACTACACTAAGAAAAAGGTTTCAAAAGTTTGTAAACTGCGACATCCCTAACACAGAGTTGGGAATTGTGACTATGCCTTTAGTAAATGTATTGGTGAGCTCTTCGGCTAAAAAGAAAATTATAAAATAGGAGTCTCATTGCAAAGATAATTTTCTAATGTGTTTGGCATATAGAATGGAACAATTGACTCCTTTGAGAGATTCAGAAAATGCTTTATCAAGGGTTTTATTTCCTTTCTTTGACACTCTTTCTCTCTCTCTTACCTCTCTTTCATCCTTCCTTGGTGTATGTGTCTAAATTAAAAAAAAACAACCCTGAAAACAGGGTGAAAAGTAGAGTGTATGCCTTAAAAACTTATAAAGCAGCTTGCAAAAAGTAATTTAAGTGATAAATCAATAGCATGAAATTCTAGGTATATGCATAGAGGGCAGGTGGTGAAATAATAAAATTAAAATGGAGGTTTTGATTTCAATAGAAGGCATAATTAAGAAGTAAATTGCTCATTGTTATGAAAATAGGAATTTGGGAACAACTTCCAAACTACTTACAGGGCAAAATATTTTTCTGTCTTCTCAGTTTTTTTAATTTAAATTTTGTTTTTAATATATTATATATAGCCTAATTATAGGTCATATTGTAAGAAGCAGAAATATCTCTTAACAACCTGGGTGGTTAACAATAAGAATGACAAGTTATTTAACATGATGATTAAAGCAAGATAAAAAAGGAAGTGAGGCAAACTATGGTGTATGGAAAAAATCTACACATTTAAGTTTCTACTAGGTCTCCATTTCCCCCCTGTGCAAAATAGGAATTAGGTTTCCAGAGCTGTTGCCAGCTTACAGGGCTGTTGTCAAGATGAAATGAGATAATACTTGTGAAAGCTTTTAGAAAAACTCACACATTTTTTATAAATTAAAGTATAAGTACCAACTTTTTAAAAGGCAGGGCACTTGCCATTGCACAAGGTATTAGGAAGATAAAATACTTATTCTTGAAATTAAATCTAAGACCCAGTTTTTAGTTTGATAAAATTATTTCTGAGCTTGGAAGAACTGGTGTAAATCTCTCAAAAAACACCTAAAATGTAGGGCTACTCCTTGACCTTACATTTTGGTGCTCATACTGTGTGTATAGACAAGTCTCCTCTCTGTGAGCTCAATGGAGAAAGGTTAACATGGTTGAAGATGTTCACAATCCAGCCCTGGGTAAATTATTAAGGACATTAGTAATTAGTAACATTAGTCCTTTTAAAAATATTATGTATTATTGTCATATCTCTTTTACTATCACTAATTTTGAATGCTTTACTCTTTTGGTTTCTTTGTTTTACTATATCATTTTGGGATGATAATATAGAATCAAATCTGTAAAATAAATAAAATAAAATAAATAAATAAAATAGGCAATAAAGTAGAACTGACAGAAAATAGCTTTGTTTTTTATTATTTCATTTACGTCTTGCAGGCATTTTTGAAAGTATCTTTTTCTATGTTCTATGTTTAATATATTCTATAAAAAGATATATTTTCTGTTTTCCTTGCTTTTTACAGCATGAGCAATTTCAGTTTTTTATTTATGCTTTGACACAAGGCATATTTAGGATCATGTTTCTTCATTTTTCAATCAATCAGGTATTTGAGGATAAATTTATTTTTATTTCTAAAATTTTGTAATATATAAACTGTGGCTTCATTTTTTTTGAATTTTAGTAGTTATTTGTGCAAGGTACACAATTTTTAATTTGGTATATTTTCATGACAAATCCAAAGTTTATGTTGTTTATTTAATAGATTCATCAAATAGAATTTGGTGATTTTATTTACTCAATTCTACCACGTCCTTGCTGATTTTTAGCTGCTAGTTTTGTCAGATTTTTGAATAGTTACTAAAATGCTCTTTATTCTTATATATTTATCATATTCTCATTGTATTTGTTATAGTTTTTGGATTAATATGTTGGGCAAATATTTCAATGCTGTTTACATTGGTGTTTATGTTCTTCATAAATTGAACATTTTACCATTATAGAATTTTCCTCTTTATCATGTTAAGAGTTTTTATCTAATCTTGGCTTATTTGGTTTATTTTCTCCATCGTCTACTTTTTAGTTTTGTGAATTTATATATTTGTTCTCTTGCTTCTGCCTGCAAATAATTTTTTTATGATTTTCAACTCAGATT
This sequence comes from Artibeus jamaicensis, assembly GCF_021234435.1. Lineage (NCBI taxonomy): Eukaryota > Metazoa > Chordata > Mammalia > Chiroptera > Phyllostomidae > Artibeus > Artibeus jamaicensis. The sequence continues at coordinate 22,979,702 of NW_026522046.1, read as the reverse complement.
CTCAGTCTCTGAAGTCTATAAATCAGGTCTTGGCCATGACCTTCAGCTCACCTCTAGAATATTTTAATTCAAAAACCAATGTTTTTAATTTTCAGAAAATATTTTTATGTTGTAATTGAGCAACTGCCCTTGCTAGTCTTTTTAATTTTTTTGTTCAAGCTATCACTTTCCCTTGACATAGTTATATTTATTTGGAACAGACTTTTATGTTTGTTCTGTTTTTATGTTTGTTCTGTGTGTCTGTTTGTTTCCCTGACATGGGCTTTAGTGGGGCTCATGCTTAGCTGCTGAGATACTTAAGTAAAGATAGGACCAGTATCTCTTTCCAGGGCCAGCTGCCCACAGACCTAAGAGCTGTCATTTCCTTGTCAGGGCATCAGCTGCTGCAGCTGTCATTCTCTAACCCTAAAGGTTCAGGTAGAACCTTGCAACTCTCCGCAGCTCTCCCCAAACCAGATCTCCCCAAAGAAAATCATGGATATTTAGCTGTCTTTCCACTCACTACAAGATTGCAACTTATAATTAATGATGCAAAGGGACTAAAATGCAAGTAAAAACCTAGCTGCTGTTTTCCTCCCCAAGCCTGCACATCAGCATTAGGCTATGTTCTCCTGGAAGAAGGGTTACCTAGTTTTCTATATGGATGGCACCATTGCCTTATCAGGTTGTCGGTACAGAGGAGATGCTTTGTATCTAACCATCTATCCAACATAGGCATCTTTTCTTGTTTACCAAAGACAGAGAATAAGGGATGAGAGACCCACCCTCTGGGGCTTACAGATTGCCCTATACAACATCAATGTCTATCTCTCTTTCTCTCTCTCCAACCCCCTCGCCCACCCACTTGCCCTTCCTCCTTTCCTCCCTCTCTCTTCTCTTTCAAGCTCTCACTAATGCTTACTTCAGAATTTGAAGTGCAAGTCTCCTGGGTCATTTTTGAATCTTCATTGGGAGAAAAAAAATGAAATGTGGTAGTTCTTGCCATCCTGAATTCCTACAGGGCAAGAAGTCTCACTTGAGCCCTCCACACTACCTGCTTTGGACCCCAGAGATAGCTTAGCTCAGTAGATGGAGGAAACTCATTTTTAAGTTGGAGTTGAATATATATGGGCAACATGGACCCACTAAGATGCCATTTTTTCTGGAATCCATGGACTCTCTCTGGATTTTAAATTTCCCAAGGCTATCTGTTCAAGTATCAATATGGCAGTGTAAACTAAACATCATGCATTGCTTAAGCACCTGCCTTCACCCACCTCTCCAGCCCCATGTTGCACACGCCTTCTGTTTATTCTGCAGGCCAGCCTCTTCGATCTTTTTTTTAGTGCCTCAAGTACTGTTGAGTCCCAAGACTCTTCACTCATGGGCTCTTAGTTCATGTCAATTTCCGCCCATTGTGCAGATCTCAGACCTAGAGGCTCCTTTCAAGCAGGCTTTCCTGAAAACCTCCGTCAGGCAAAGCCACATGAACTAGACTTCCATCTTCACTGTACTTGTCATAACTCCCATGTGAGCCTCTGTCCCCTGCAGTGGATAGAAAACTTTATGCCAGTAAGTCTGGTCTAGGCCAACTGTGTCTGCAGCACCTGGTACGGTGGGACTTGTTGTATGAATAAAATGAGGCATCAAAACCCATATTTCCCTACTATATTCTAAAACATTCTTAAAAGAAGCCAACGCTTGATTTATATATTTTGAGTGGGTCTTTCAAGAACACCTTAAGTTATACCACATAAATAGCTTATAGTTATACCACCTATAATGCTACCAAATGTTCCTGAAATGTCTTACAACTCAGAAAAGTTTAAATTTTCATTTATGTCACAGTCCTAAGGTTGTAAAAAACAAATAAATAAACAAACAAACAAAAACAAGTGGCTATAAAGCAAAGTTGGCTACAACATGATTCTTTAGCTCTGCTACCTATGCTCATATCTTGGCACTATCTCCTACTAGATGTACGGTGGTGGGCACTTACTATCTTTATGTGTCTCAGTTTCTCACCAATGATATGGAGGCAATAATATTTCCCACATCACTGGAGTATTGTATAGAGTGAATGTGTTTATGTGTGTAAGGTTCTTAGAATATCACCTGGCTTATAGTAAGTTCTCAATGATAAAATGAGCTTTCATTACTACAGTTTGGCTGATATAGGAGTTGATGTGAGTATCACTTCTATACTGTGTGGCCTTGTAAAAGTAACTTGTCCTCTCTGATTTTCAGTGTTTGTATAAGTAAACTTGAATTAGTAATACACATTAAATAATAATATTCAGGGGAGAGTGCCTCACAGGCAGACCAGCAATGGTTGTTCCAGCCTTAGAAAGGCATGGCAGATTACATGCCTTGTTTAATCTAGAAGAAAAATTGTGGTACATATACACAATGGAATTCTATGCAGCAGAGAGAAAGAAGGAGCTACTACCCTTTGCAACAACATGGATGGAACTGGAAAGCATTATGCTGAGTGAAATAGGCCAGGTGCTGAAAGACAAATACCATATGATCTCACCTTTAACAGGAAGCTAAACAACAAAACAAACAAGCAAGCAGAAAAAAAAACAAAAACAAAGGCATTGAAATAGAGAACAAGGGGACAGTGACGAGAGGGGAGAAGGAAGGGAAGTTAAGGGGAAAAAGGGGGAGGGATTTGGAGGAACAAATAGGAAGGACACAGGGACGAGAACTAAGAGGGGTGGAAATGGGAGGGAGGTGGGGAGCAAGGGGTGGGGGAGGCTGGGATGGGAGAAATAGACAAAAAACTGTACTTGAAAAATAACTAAATAAAATTTTTAAAAAAGAAAGAAAAAAAAGAAAGTAATATATAAAGATGAATTATGTACAAGTGAGGATTAATCCCAGAAATGGAATATTGGTTTAATAGTTTAATAATTCATCAATGTAATTTACATGAACAAAATAGAAGAATAAAACTATATCATCATCTTTAAAAAAAGAAAATAAAAAGACACTTGTATTTCATATAAAATAAATTATTTATAAAAAAATTAGATTCTCCAACACATTGATGCCCACCATAATTGTGTCACTGGCTACCTGAGACCAGAATTTTGGGAACCTCTATTCCAGAGAAGGTATAAACACTGGCCAGAGAAAATTGAATGGAAGGATTTTTGGGTCACATTTCATTCTGCTGCATTAGCATCGGTTTCACCATACCTTTGCAGAGCAGTGTTGAAGATTAGATGCATTATTAAAATTTTCTCCAATATTATTATTATTGTCTGTAAAGGTCTGAGGAGTGCTTTTTATTTCCCTTCTTTTCACCTAATGAATTGCTTTTGAATTCACCTTACGTAGCTATGTTTTTAGAAGGTTATATCTTTGTGTAATTCTGCTTAAGTTGCTATCTTTTCTAGATCACATAAATTCTCCTCAGTTCTACCCTGTATGTATTTAATCTCACCAATTAGGCAAAACCTTATAAAATTACCATGCTTTTTTTTTTGCCACTGATGACTATTAAGCGTAGGTTTTAGAGCTAAGATTTTAGAAAAATAAAAAGAAAATGAAAGCATTTACAATGTTTTCTGTGCACATTTGCACTGTGAATTCACTTGTAACAGACCCATACGGCTAATTAGAAGATCTTTGTTTTGCTGCATTTCTGGCCAAGCCAATGTGACAGGGATATAGGAAGCTGGACCAATTAACAGGCCGGAGTGAGCTCCTCATCTGACAAACATTTAATAAGCAATAAAACAGGAACTTTGAAGTTCTGAAACTCACTGATGGAAAAAGGGAGAGAGGCGCTCTGTTGCTTATCTGGAATAAAGAAGAAACTCAATTATGCTAACAAGATGCAAACTGTAAAAAATTATTTTTTTCAGAGTTGAGCTGAATTTTTAGTTTAGCTAGCAAGTTCGAGAGGTCATCTAGTCCTTCCTTCCCTTCCAGTTTACATTAAAACACAGCTGTGCAGCCCACAGCCTGCTTTCTTTCTGAGAAGTAAGTAGTTCTCTTTAATGGGGATGGTTAGGGAGGAATATGAGATTTCTGTTTAAAATGCGAATGAAGATACGATATTTCAAGACCCATTTTCAAACTTTTGTAAATTTCTTGCAATTATCTTTTAACAATTTCAAGGGCTAATTATGTCTGTGCCTCTCCTTGCCTTCTTTCTGGTAGATTCGTGTGTATCTGATTCTAATGCTGTTCCAGGCTCTTGGTAAATATGATTGAAATGAAACACACCGTCTGCATATTCTCTCCAGGCATTTATAGCCCTTCCCATGTTGCTTTATCATTAATGAAAAGGTGCCATGTTTCTGAATGTCAATATTTTTTGAAAAGTTTTATTAAGACCTATATGAGTTGAATATTAATATCTATATTGTAATAAATTTTAACTCACATGTTGTCTTTATCTAATTTTATTTATAACTAATATACCTGAAAACATCATAGAAAATATGAATTGACAAGTAAAGTAGTTAAAAATTATTTTCTATCAAATGGAAGCACAACATTTTTACTGCAAGATTTTAGTGCATCTTACATACAGTTAATTTATTTTAAAATAAAATTTTCATCAATCTTGACACCTGATGACTTAATTCAAATATAATCTTAGTATTTTTAATTGGCTGAAATGACATTAAAGGCAGTGAGTAAAGCTAAGAATAATCTGTGTGACTTTTTAACTGATTCAATGTATATTATCTACCCAAATGGTTGCTGTTGTGTAACATCCATTTTTATGTGATGTTATTTTTAAAAAGTTTGTTGAACAAAGACTGTAACTTAGGTTTTTTTAATCAGCACCAAATGCAGAGGGCAGCAAACAGATGTGGCCACTGCACACAGTGCAATGTGCAAAGGCACGTAAGAAAATAATTCAGAAGAAGCAACTGTGAGCCCTGAGTTTTAGCTCAAAGTAATGATTTTTTGTTTTTCTACTGAGTCGGTTTGTAGTTATCTGTGCTTTGAAAGCCTTTTTTTATTTATAGAATATACATTGTATACAAATTCTGTAACATTCAAAGAAAGATTATAATATTTTAATTAGCAATGTTACTAACAAGAACAAGACTATGAATGCCTATTTTACGCAGGACAACAAATTAATAGTTGACCTATTTTAATCTTTCTACAGTGTCTTTAGATACCTTTTATATGGCCCAGGCTTCTTGTAAGCTTCTTACTGAAATGCATGTACACTTTTTATTGATTTTCCATGTGCAAAAGTCATCTCAAATGCATTAACATTAGCATGAGCGCAACTGGCTTGCTGAACATCAAAACAGTATTACATTTTGAAGGCAGGAAATTCCCCTTACAGTGAATTGGGAATATTCCCAGAGCAAAGGACTCCTAATTAAATATTATTCTTTAGTAAAAAATGTCTTCATTTACTTCAGTAAATTTATGGTAATCCCTAAGACTGCAGAAAATCATCTATTCAGGACAGTTTTAAGAAGAATTTGCAATTGGGAAGTTTAGAAATGTGATTGCATCTTCCAATGCTGAAAAAAAGAAACAAAACCCCCAAAACTGTATCTTATGGAGCATGAACTAATACTTTTTTCACTTATGTTTTTTATTCTGTTTTCTACTTCTGATTCTGTTATATACTAATCTCTAATAGATTTATTTGTGTGTTTGCTGTTAACTATAAACTAAGGTCCTTGTATATAAGAGGTATTAATAATGTCAGGAAAAAAGTGAAGAGAGTAAGAAGGGAGTTCTAAGATCTTTCTGGTTTTCGGTGATGAATTATCAGGTAAAATGAAGACAAAGGTATGATAACCACACAATAATCTAAAGGGTTATGTGAACATGGGTGCGAGTTTGCTGGTGGATTGCGGCCAGAATCGCTAATGCAATGTGGGGCTGTGTGGAGGGAGACCCGGGCCATTGAGGAGGTGTTCTCAGCAGCCTATTCACCATAAAGTACGTTTTGGTGTTTAGTAGCTATTTTAATTATAATAATACTACAAGTTTATGCACAGATATTGCTTCATCACTAAAATAGCAACTTGATAGCCAGTGACAGTTCCTTGCATCAGTGACTAAGTGTGAACTTTTGCATAATATGTCATTTATATGCTTTCCATATTGGTAAAAAAATTACCATTCCCCAGTATAGAAGACCATGTCTGGACATTCTAGAGTTTTCCATTTTTATTAGTACATTCACTGACTGCAGGAGGTCATCATAAAATATGCTCTGAATCAAAACAACTTCAGAGAATGAGCTTTTCATTTCAATTGAGGTAAGAGGAAATTCAAATTTTTATTACTAGAGAGAGATTATGTTATACAAAACGTAACCAAAAACATTAAATTGTCCTTCACATGTACTTCTTCATCGAAGTATTAAATAATACCACTTAAAAGGCAAATATTAGCAATAGCTTCAAATTTTTGAATAACAAATGAAATGTATGTTTAAAAACTGCTTTTGAACAATTAATACTTACTATGAAGTATGATAGGTGTTTTGAATTGGATTTCCAAATATTTCTTAAAGTTATTAATGAGAAAGGAAGAGTGATTGCAAAGATAATAAACTATTTAAAGATAAAATTTCTGAAAGAATGCAATGTAATTATTTACTTCAACTTTGTAAGTGGACAGACACATGTTAACTCATTTTATCTCAAGGTAGTTATAAGCCCTGGATTTGACATTTAAGTTATGAGTAATCACAGCTATAAATTTGTAGGCAAGTTTTGCTGAACATGGGAGAGAGATCTAGCACACAAACAAAAACAGATGAATAGTTAGAAAAGTGATATGTTATAAGTTTAATAACGTTAATGAAGCGTTGCATAAAGGAAGACAGAAAGCTGAGAGTTTGTGTTCTAAAAAAATTGTATTAGCTTGTGAGACCTTTGAGCAAAGGAAGGAAACATTTTCAAATTGTAGTTAATTTGAAAGCTTAGAATTTAAACCAAACTAAAAGCGAAGACACATATCTCTGCCAAGTCCCAGTGAAGGACTTTAAGGTAGGGTCAGATTTAAAGTACAAGTGTTATTATTTTCATAGAGTATGTATGCACAATCAATAGCAGTATATAATGGCAATAATTACAAAAAGAGGACATTGTTTACATTTTACCTTACTTTCTAAACTCCATCCCATCAACAACTACCTAGTTCCTCCAAGTCTTGGTCAATTGACCAAAATAATGCCTAAGATAGTGCCCATAGAGTTGTGACAACTGAGGACTTACAAAACATTTTTAATGGAAACATCCTTTATAAAGATAAGATATATTTATTTTTATACTTATTTCATTTTATGTTATATTAATTTTATTTTTATGTTATTTTTTGCTAGCTTACAGAACGTCCTGATTCTGTATTTGGCCAAATGTAATTTTGAAACAATTGAACTCAAAAGCAAGCTTTCTACTTAGTAGCTACACTTCCAAAACTAACCAGAGAATTTTAAAAGTGTTCTTAAAGTATATCTTCTTTTACATGTGCAAATTTTATGCATAAGCAAGCATTCATTGATATGCAAAGTATTATATTTATTGATTAAAGTTCTCAAAAATTAACTGGAGAATTTTCCAGGGTAGGAAAAATCATGAATATGGAAAAAAATCCAATTTGTAAGTTTTATCTTGATAAGGATAACAGTGTTTTTAAATAAAATATATTTTTCCATCAAAAATAGTGTAATATTTATGGCGTGCTATGAATAGTTATGCATTTTCTGTGAAATAACCATTAAACAAATCTTATACAGACATGTCAGTTTGCTGTGTCTGCTATAACAAAGCCCCGCAAACTGAATCTCTTGCACAAGAGAGATTTGTTGTCTCACAGTTCTTGAGGAAAAAAGTGCAAAATCAAGGTGTCAGCAGGGTTGGTTCCTTCTGAGAGTTGTGAGAAAGGATCTGTTTCATGCCTCTCCCTTAGATTCTGGCTGGTTTCTGACCATCCTTAGTGTTCCTTCACTTGGACAGACATCCCCGTGATCTCTGCCTTCATTTTCACATGTCATTCTCTCTATGTGCACGTGTGTGCTTTTCACGAGGACACGGGCCACATTAGATCAAAGCCCTCCCTGATGAGAGTCCACCTGGACTGCTTCTGTGAAGGCTCTATCTTCAAACAGGGTCACGTTGTCACCTGCTGGGGGTTCAGACTCCAACATACGAATTTGCAGGGATGAGACCCCTAACAGCAGATCACCTGTGTAAGGAGAACCATGAGGCTATGAAATGGAAACACAGTAGAAAAACCATTGAAAAGAAGTGGTGAAGATTTATTTTACAAAGCGAAAAGAATAATGGGTTGGCAAGCACAGGAGTTCTACAAAGGCTATCTCTGTGTCATGTTTACTTCTGAAAATAATGACTATTTTCTTTATTTGTGAAATAGTTGTTGAGCATGTACTCTGTATTGTGAGCTGTTTCGGTGCTCATCTTTACCTGTGGGAACTACAAACATGTTTTCACCCTCATGGACCTTATGTTATGACAGCAAATGTTTGTTATTGTAGTTCTGAAACACTGAAGTTTTGCTAGAAATTGAAAAATAAGTACTAATTTTAATGGTGTTAAGCTATGAATACAGTATACCAATTACCCATGTTCTTTCTTAACTGTCACATAGGACCTTAGCACACATCTTGGTCAAGACAATTTTCTTTATTAGGATATCAAATAAGAAAGACTATGGGCAAATAATTTAATTTTAGATCTGGCTATTCTTCCTTGTTTTTATATCACATATTTTTTTTGCTTTACAAATCAAGACTGAGAGAAATAATGATTTTCCAATTATATTTGAAGCCATTGCATGGAAATGTTTTACTGAAAGTTACTTTCAGAACAGACTCTCAGGCATTTACTCTTGAACCTGAAAAACAAATATAGAATGTGTTTTTAATTCCCTAGTGAAGTTTTTATAATATTTCCATTGCTGCCTTTATGGAAACTTCAAAGATGTATTTCACCTCTCAGGCAGTGATAGAACTCTTAATATTTCCTTCTATTGCTAAAGCTGGGGCTAGATGAGGTGAAGTAAGCTGGCTGCCTGGGGAAATAGCATCATAAAACATGGAGGCTCAGCTCATGTTCTAGTCCTTGGTATTTTGAAAGCCTCTATTATCATAGCACAGCATAGATGTACTTAGCAGAATATTGAAATTCACAGACACAAAGACAAGAATGTAGGAAACAGTCAACTAGGGAATAAGGTTGCCTTTTATTTCCCATCTCAGCCTTATCCATACTTAAGTATCGTCTCTTTTTTCCTTTGTTAATCTTCACACAAATGTTTGGAATGACAGAACAATTAGAAGGAAACCAGACTGTGGTATCTCTGTCTGTCACTGTAACTAGACCCTGGCAGACAGAAATTCCCTCTGATTTTGCTGCAGCGTAGTATCTGAGAAGTAAGCTAAATCTTAACCTAGTTTTGCCATTGTAGCAGTCAGTGCACTGGAAGAAATGCCTTCTTCATCTTCCTCTGAAAGTTGCATTTTTTCCTACTATATGGTAGCCTTTTGATGGATAAAATTCTACTCAGTTTGTTATGAGAAGTTACTGTATGTAAAAAAACAATGTGGGATGGCTGACAGGCAACTGTGCAGCACAGTGGACTGTGCGGGATTGACCAGGAGTGTGCAGATGATTTGAGACCACGAAGCCAGGCTCCGGGATAATGAAAATACCAGTGCTCTCTGCGGGTCACCAGTCTCGGTCCGATTTCCAAAGGCAGTGGCTCCATTGGCTGTTGTTGCTTGCATGATGCCAAAGTATATTTTTTTATCAGCTTATACCTAATAATAAGACAGCCCTGCAAGTTGAGGTCAATAAAATATTTTTGTACACATATACGTAACTTTTAATCCATTGGAGCCAAACTTAAAGTGAGCATTTTATATGAACTATATTAGTAGATACAAACTCAGAAATCTGTAGTTTCAGGAAATAACACAAGATGGCCTTTTTTATTTTTGTGTGCCTTAATTAGCTGATTTAAATTTGTCACAGGTTTTGAGAGAAAAGCCATCTTCCTCATTTTCCATCATAAAATAAGTCTGGTTTGATTTTATTATTGAAAGGATAAAGGTGGGTACTTTTAGACATAATGAAAGCTATGGGTATGAAAACTGCTCATCAGACATCAGTGTGCACCATAAACATTTTCAGCTCTGCCAATTGGATGTCCATAGCTAAAGAGCTTTTCCTAGTCATCCAATTAAGAACATAACAACTGTTCATAATTGTACATATATCTGATGCACCATCAACCCCTTTATTCTTTAGTAGGAGATATTTGTTATCTTAATGTCTCTCTGTTGCTTTGAATTAAATACGCTCTCATGTTTTAGCCTTGATCAATATTTCCTACCTCTTCCCAGGAAATGGCAAATAGAATTTCCAGGCACTTTATTTTGCTGCAGAGGTCTCCACTATCAGCTGCAGCAGGAACATTAGTGTTCAGTTAATTGGCACAGATGGCCACAGTACTGATTCTACCATTTCATTCAGCAGAGATCTGCAGTCTGGAGCTGGAACGCAGATGTCAGACCAGGGGCTTTGTTGGTACTTGCTGGTGTTGCTTTAAAAAAACCACTCTGTCTCTCTCTCATCTCTATCTCTGTCTTCTTTCTTCCTGTTTCTCATGTATCATTTCATGAATTTAAAAACTGGAAGTTGCATGCTTAGAGCTATAAATAAGGCTCATATATATCTATCCAGCAATGGTTTAAAATATGCATTGATTTCTATATTTTTTCAGAACATTCTAGATATAATAAAAATAAATCAAGCACTTACAAAGTGAAAAAGCAAACACTGTGGAGGAATAAAGAATGCAAGTTATAAAAGAAGCAGTCCCTAACTGTAAGAGAGATTCAGTAATTTGGGGTTTCAGAGTACATACTTTAAAAGTAGTGAAATGTTCCAAAAGATTACTTAACACTTAGAGTCCTTAATGCATAAAGAGAGAGAGATGATACATGGCAGAATGTCTTCTATGAAAAGTGCTAAAACATATAAAAAGAGAGATGTAATAACTCTGGCCCAGGGTAAAATGAGTTATTCAACAGAAAGGAAAGATTTGGAATCAAGAATGAAGGGCAGAAGAAGGAGCAGGATGGCAAATGTACCAGACTTGTGAGGAGTCCATGGTTAATGGCATGAGAGCTACAACTGGAAAGTTTGGTTAGTGTTAGTTTAGAGGTTTTGAAATTTTTCCTTGGGAAATTAAATTTTCCCTTAAGTATTAGTGATTCACTGAAGGTTATGGAAAAAATTGAAACGTGGGAAGAGGGACTCTAAAGAGAGATGCTATAAAAATTATGATATGTATTATAGTTACATTATGGGGGGAAATTTTTTGTTTGATTCAATCATCTAGCCTGAAGTTGCAAATTCTTTCTGTGAAGGGCCAGGTGGCAAATATTTTTGGCTCTGTAGGTGATATTGTCTCTGTCACAACTACTCAACTATGCAACGGCAGCCTGAAAACAGCCACAGACAGCAGGGAATGAATTGCTATGGCTGAGTTCCAATGGAACTTTTGTTTATCACACCGAAATTTAAATTTCTTAAAATTTTCATGTGTCATAAAATTTTTCTTTTGTTAATTATTTTAATCATTTTAAAATTTGAAAACTATTTTTAAGTCACGGGCTGTATGAAAACAGACAAAGTGCTATGTATGGCTGACCCCAAGCTAAACCATAAAAATCCTTCTCTTTCATTATATTTCACACAATACCTACTCTTTTTAAGAAGATGTAGGTTTTCTTATTTTTGTCATAATACTATTATTGTAATAAAACATGCTTTGTAATAAACATGAAGACAATTTCTAAAAAATTAATCTTTCTATTTTATTTATTTTTAAGATAATTAATTGAGATAATTAATTATTATTGATTTTATTAAAATTTTGTTTAAGATACTTCATATAACCTATGCATAAGCACGCTTGCCATGGATGTATGTTGTGAATGTCTATTTCCCTAAGAACATCATTTGAAATGCAGCAGGTGAAACACCAGCAATATCTCATTTAACTTCTTCCTAGAACATAGTTTTTCTTTGTATAAGGAGTGGCATAATTAATGCAATAGAATATATTATTAATGCTTTATAAAAGAAAAAAGACTTATTTTAATGCCACTAATATTTTCAATGTAATTAACTGTTATTTACAATGATAGTCCCTGTTTCTTTCCTAACAGGGTTCAATACAGAAAATATGAGTTGACTAGAAAAATCAAAGCCAAAACAGCTTATGAATCAACTGAGACACTCCTAAAAAGCTAAACTTGTATTAATTTCATGCAATAATCCTGCCAGTGTCTTGGGAGCTCTTCTTATCCAGAATCACTTCTGGCTCTCTTACATCAATACAGGAAACTAGTAACATCCTAACCTAACTACTTTTACCGAGGCTCTTCATTGGTTATCTGTCTGACTTTGAATGAGTTGTTTTAAACAAGTTTCCTCTTCTTCATATGTAGGATGGGGATGATATTGGTGACCACTAAATTGTCATTTTAAGAATAAATGAGATGATACATTTAAAGTGCTAGGTGTGGTATCTGTGGAATGGCAAACACATAATAACTATTTTCTATTGTGTTTATTCTGTTGTTGCCACATAAATCCACTTGATCTTTGTTTTTTAAAATATATTTTATTGATTATGCTATTACATTTGTCCCAATCTTTTTTCTTTGCTTCCATTTGCCCAGTAACCCCCTTTGCTTCAGCAATTCCCTTCCCTCCATTATTTCATGTCCATGGGTTGTGCATATAAGTTCTTTGGCTTCATCATTTCCTATACTATTCTAAATATCCCCCTGTCTATTTTGTGCCTACCAATAATGCTTCTTAATTCTTATACCTTTTCCCCCATTCTCCCCCTTCCTTTTCCCAGCTGATAACTCTCCAAATGATTTCCACATCTATGATTCTGTTTCTGTTCTGGTTGTTTCCTTACTTTGTTTTCTTTTTTAGATTCAGTTGTTGATAGCTGTGAATTTGTTGCCACTTTAGTGTTCAGCGTTTTGATCTTCTCCTTTTTCTTAAATAAGTCTCTTTAACATTCCATGCAATAATGGTTTGGTGATGATGAACTCCTTAGCTTTACCTTGTTTGGGAAGCACTTTGTCTGCTTTTCAGTTATAAATAATAAATTCCAATGGATAGAGTAATCTTGGTTGTAGATCCTTGCTTTTTATCACTTTGAATACTTCTTGCCAGTCCCCTTGCCTGCTTAACTTCTTCTGGGAAACCAGCTGATAATCATATGGGTACTCCTTTGTAGGTAACTCTCTGCTTTTTTCTAGCTGCTTTTAAGATTCTTTCTTTATCTTTAACCTTTGGCATTTTAATTATGATGTGTCCTGGTATGATCCTCTTTGGGTCCAACTTATTTGGGACTCTCTGTGCTTTCTGGACTTATTTGTCTTTTTCTTTCACCAAATTAGGAAAGTTTTCTTTCATTATTTTTTCAAATAAGTTTTCAATTTCTTGTTCTTCCTTTTCTTCTCCTGGCATCCCTATGATTCTCTTGTTGGTATGTTTGAGATGTCCCAGAGGCTTCTTATACTATCATCACTTTTATGAATTATTGTTTCTTTTTGCTGTTCTTGTTGAATACTTATTTCTTCTTTATATTCCTAATTGTTGATTAGAATCCCAGCATGCTCCCCTTCACTGTTGTTTCTCTGTAGATTTTTCTTTATTTCTCTTAGTGTAATAAAATGAAATAAACCTTCATTTCTTCCTTAACGTTGTTGCCATACTCAATGAATTTTTTTAGCATCCTGATCACCAGTGTTTTGAACTTTGTATCTGATAGGTAGGTTATCTGCACTTCTTTTAGTTCTTTCTCTGGGCTTTTGTTGTGTTTTTTCATTTGGGCCATATTTCTTTGTCTCCTCAATTTGGCAGCCTCCCCATGTCTGTTTCTGTGTATTAGGTAGAACTGCTTTGAGTCTCTGCCTTAGTAGCGTGGCCTATTGTAGAAAAGGCACCTGTGAATTGTGTGGAGCAGAGCTTCAGGTAATCACCAGGGCAGGGCAACCCATTTCACTGCTCTTTGGCCCTCTGTGGATGGAGGAATCAGAGAGGAGATAGTGCTGCTGCCTGGCTTCTGGTGATTTATGCAGCACTTGCCCCATTTCTAGTTACTTCACCTATTCTCTTTATGCAACTGGCACCTTTCCAGCTGAATCCCAAAGTGGGTGGGTTTGAGTACATTTTAACACTGTGTGGGCCGTTTAAGTGGAGTCTCCTGAAAATCCAGCAGTTTATTCTACCACCCTTACCCCCAACTAGATTTTATGGTCAGAAGTTATGGTGATTTATCTTCCTGGTGCTGGATCCCGAGGCTTTTCAGCCTGGCCAGAGACTGAGATCACTTGCTCCTAAGGTATCCCTCCCAATTTTTATCCGCCATACTTCAGTGTGGGATCACCTGTCCTGCCACCATCACCTCTCCATGACACTGCATCTCCACCTTTCTGCCACTCTGCGTATTCTCCCCTCATACCTCTCTGGATGAATATGCTTTCTTCAAATCCTTTTTGGGGGACTTCTATACTGTTTGATTTTCTGGCAGTTCTGAGGGTTATTCATTTGAAATTTAGTTGTAATTCTCTCTGTAGTTGCACTAGGAGGAGAAGCATGTCTACCTATTCCTCCATCTTTACTGAAAATTTGATCTTTCTTATGTTACCCAATCAACTATTCTAAGTGCTCCCTGCCATGACTTTTGCTCTGCAGCTGAAAATGGATCTTAAAAGCTTAAATGCTTCATAAAAATGATTTTATTAAGAGGCTGTAAAAGTATAGTCATTCTGTGGCCATGCTCTGACAATGTACAAATTTGAAGGAAACCATTCTGTCAAGCAACCCAATGACTTGAGTACAGGATTCATGTGTATAGACCCTGGGATAAAGTCATTGCTAGGCTGAGGACATTTTACCCATTTTATTTTGGTAACTGTATATACCCTTTCCTTCTGGAAATGCCTATTATCATCTGAGAAAAGGTCAGCCTAGAGATATAAATAGTTAGGATCTGTGCTAATCATTTGCCTATTTGCTCTCCAATTCATTCCTATAGTACCCTTTCCTTTTTGGTATCATAGTGCCCAGTAGCACTGTACACTCTTTCCTGCCTGGTTACTGACTATTGCCAATGAAGTCAAAGGCAGGACAATGGAGGATAAGAGGAATGAACAAGCCAGAACACTTTTTCCTCTTACTTTGGATGGAATTCTCCAGAGCAGCTATATTTATTCCTTGGCTCCATGTATGCCAAATAGTTCTGCTCTTTAATGTTGCAAGGTCCACCAAGTGTGGTGTTTCTTTCTTTCTCTCTTTTTTTTCCTTCCACCTCTTTTGTGACTAGAGGTTCATACTAAATGCCTCTATTAACCAACTGGATTGTGACTGATAGGAAATCAAAGATAAGAGGTCACATTGACTCAAGATCAGTTTAAACTTAAAGACATTATCAATCAGTTTTGACTAGTTACTTAAGGTTCCTGATTCACGACCAAATACATGGACAATGACTTACATTTTGAAAATACATTTTATTTGTTTATTCAGTCTTTCAGAAGGGAGAGATAAGACTTAGATTTATTCAATGACATGGCGAGTCAATAAAAGGCATAAGTAATCAGGCTAAAATCAAGAATCCTGTCCCTCCAACCTATGATTTTTCCAAGACATGCTGTCCTCTCTTTTGTCTAAAAGATATAACAAGATGATGATATTTTAAAGTTTTGATACAAGTGAACTTCACATCAAGTTTCTGATTTCTGATGTAGAAGTATTTTTTATGTTCTAATAATATGCATTCAAAAAGGAAGTGTTGGATTACTGATTATCAAGATAGATGTGAAGTCTATACTCTTAAATCAATTGAAAATCTTTGACTTACTGCAATGAAATGATTCAAAACAAGGGAGTATTCTAAAGTTTAGTGTATCTGCATAAAAACAGTAGCTCCAGGGTTTAGAAAGGATAAAAAATACACACTTTCAAGGCAACAGTAAGCAAAATATTAAACTATGAATGTATATTCATTATTGCTATTTCCATAAATGTTTTTAATGAGCCTTATATAATTTTCCTCCAGAGGTTTTTATTTCCTTTAATAAATTACATTTTATTTTTACACAAATGTTTTATTATTTAACACAAGTTTTAATTTATCTAACCCATTTAGTGTTTCTGGGGCAATGTTAATTGTTAAAATAGTTACATTATGTTTGCTATTTATCTTCAAGTAATAAATATTCATCTAATTAACTTATAAAACATGAGCAAAAGTGATTTATTAATAGTTGCAGCAAAATTAAGTATTGCTACTTTCAAATACGATTTATAAAATGAAAATAATGACTGAAATTAATAAGCATGTATTTGAAATCTTAAAACAAATTTCTAAACAATTAAAATAGAGAAAATTAAAAATATAAGAAAGAATACTAACTTTTATGGCTTAATATTACTATAGTAGGTATTAGGAATTCAACATCATTTCTAGAAAATACTCAAGCAAAAAAGGTTTTTTATTCTTCTACTTTTAAAATACTTATATATGTATGTTTATATATATATTCTTTAATTTGTAAAATTTCCGTTAAAGTAGCTTTGCTTTGAAGAATTTCAAAGAGTAAAAGAACAATTTTCTTTAGATACTTTAGTAATAATAATATAATATATGCAATGCATTTTTTCATCCACAAGGCGTGTGACTGTGAATTGAATAACTACTCTTAAAAACATTGCTTGACTTTTACAAAGTATTTTATAATGATAATTTCTTTTTATTTGCACAGATTTCTGAGAATGTTCAATATTATCAAACATAAAACATTTATACTGGTCAATAGGTATGTTATTTGATACACCACATATTCTCCATGATTGAGATTTGTCTGGGTGAATGAATATGTGAAAAGCAGAAAGAGTAAATCAAAGAAATGCTTTCCAGCATATCTTCTTACATATTTCTAATCCACACAAGTTTAATGCTAAAAGCAATATGCATATATATTGCTCCCGCTTTTACATTCTAAAAGTTCAGTAACTAACTTCCAAAGACATTTTATCTCAAAGGAAACCAGCTGCTTCACAAGAGAAGGTGGAAGAGAAACAAAGCATTCTGACCCTCACCCTATTATTTTTCTTTTTATTTACTGCTCGTTTTCAAATAGACTGTAGTTTTCTCATCTCATTTTCAAATTCTTATGATCCTTGCAAGAAATCTGTAAGGCAGGTATTATTACCATTTTCCATGTTAGAAAACTAAAACTCATCTTCATCCTTTTATCTTAACAGACCAAAACAAATATTTTTGACTCCAGGTGATCATAGCTATTATATATTCAACATTTTCTATAAACCACACATTGTGCTAATCCTTTTATATAACATGTAATCCTCCCAGCAGCATGAGCTGGATTTTAAAGTTATCATTTTACAGTTGGAGAAATAGGAATTCAGAGACACTAAGTGAACATTCTCTTCTTTTACGTGATAGAGATATTTAAAACCAGATCCATCTGACCAGAGAGAGAAAGGAGTTTTGTGAGATCTATTTCTAAGCAAGTTTGTTAGTCTGTGGTCTCCTATTTTTTATATATGGTAAAAGACAAATATTTGCAATCCCAATACTAACATTTAAAAAAAATCATGTTCTGGAAGTTGAGAACTTACATCATGACTGATAATAATACTAATGTTGAACAACTTTGTTCTGATGTAACAAATAAGAATTTATAATAAGGTAGTACAAAATGTATTTTTTAAAACCATAGTATATACCTGATTCGCTCAACTCTCAGAGTAACATGGTAGTGAGCCCCAGGGCTCTGGTCATAAATCCAGTTTGTTTCATGAACGTGGGCTGTGCATATACATTCTATTTAACTGTTTAAAAGATTCCTACACCTGATTAAGAATGTAAGTGATCCACTTCATTTAGCTTCATGACTTGGAAAACTTCTAACTTGAAATATCTGCTGATGGTACATTAAAACTTTAATTTCTGCATATGAAAAACACGTTAGTTCAAATAAAAGGAATCATCTCCCTCCACAGACCAAGTATGAAGTTACAAATGCAAGTAAAACAGCATAACTAACACAGGAAGTGTCGTAAGTAAAGATTTACACCATCATCCACCCAGTCCATGCAGAAATGAACAAAAAGATTCAAAAATAGTGGAGAAAACATTATACATTTTGAAACTAAGAAAGAGTTTAATTTTCATTGTAAATTACAAATGCTCACAGAAACACCCATTTTATTTCAAATTAACCTAGATAAAGTGAAGAAGAACAGTTTCTAAGGAAGTAGAGGGGGATATTCAAGTAATGCTTTCTGCAACATGAGGAGAAATAACTTGCAAATGAAAGCATCAAAGATATCATGCCACTTTCTTCCCTCAGCAGTTTTGTTCAGGAGAAAGATCTCCCTTGGGCATTGTGTCCTGTTTGAGTATAATAGAGCTAAGTGGGGAACAAGTTTTTATATAGAAATGACTGACAAAGAGGTATTAGCCACAACTAAAGCATCAAAAGTAAGCACTGAA
Source organism: Artibeus jamaicensis (assembly GCF_021234435.1). Lineage (NCBI taxonomy): Eukaryota > Metazoa > Chordata > Mammalia > Chiroptera > Phyllostomidae > Artibeus > Artibeus jamaicensis. Next base: position 22,961,135 of record NW_026522046.1, on the reverse strand, counting down.
GGAGTGGAAATGTGGGCTGAGGATAAGTCACCTGTAGAGTTTTATAATACTACTGCTAAGCTTTTTGAATACTTCCTATGTAGATCAGTCAATCCAATGGTGCACCAAGTATGGCAACATGGAGAGTACGCGTCACATTCTATTTCCAACCAGAGAACAAATCCAGGGACAGCAGTGATGAAATTATATCAGTTTGAACAAGATTCCACCTCCTTAGAGATGTAGCTCCAGCCCAAGTAAAGCACCAAATTCCGTCTTAGAGTATTTCCTGTAGGGTGTAAGAGCCAGATGTATAAGAAGAGGTTAAGCACTCATGCTAAGCGCTTTCATTCAAAAAGTCCAGGTTGCAAGATTGATACAAAGTGATAGAGTAGTGAAATGTTACTGGTCCAGGAAGTCTTCCTTAAAACCATCCATAACATTTAATACTCTTTAAATATAATTCTTAAGAGTATTTAAATTTTGAACTTAAAATTTTTATCACTTTTGTATCAAAAAGAAATTGATCAAAAATATATGTGCCAAAGAAATTGAATATTTTCCATTCAATTAAGTGCAATCCATTCAGAGGACCTCACAGGAAACAAAGGAAAACATTTTATAGCAGATGATGTGTCTGCTCCCAAACCATCCTTGAAAATCATAAACAAAAAAGCCATGTATTCTGTGTTACCATGCTTTCTCACAGTACGTATTTACTTTATATAAAGCTTTTCACATTTACCTGAATATTTGAGTTCCTGTAATTATTTGAAAAAGGCAGCTAGAACATAGGGGTCTCTGGGATCAGATCGCAACAGAGCAACCGTCACCTGGCACGGAGTCCCGGCAGCCCCTGTTGAGAGGGCACGCGTCCCTCGCACGTAGTACCTCTCAGTCTTTATTTTCTTACTTGCATTTACCTTATGCATTTTCACCCTTGTCTCATAGTTATTTATGTTTTTATTTCCTAACCCAGAAATTCTGTAAGAGGCTTCTCATCTTTCAATATGTTCGATTTATGAGGCTTCTGGTTAGAACACATTGAAATCTACAATTTTATGCCCTTTTTTCCTGATAGCTAAAATGTTTCGAAATTTAAAACAAGTAAATCCCACAAAATACTTACAGTGTTAAATACATGAGTTTAAAAGCAAACTATTGACTTTTAAAATGAATTAAATAAAAGAATACCCAATGTTCATTTAGATACTGTTAATGCGATGTATGTTATCATAAAGATTTGAAAGCTTATGAGCTTAAGACAAAAGCTAATACAACAAAATTTTGTCAAATAAAAATTTTGATTTGACAAAACCAAAATTTATATTTATAATTTTTATTTATATTTATAAATTTAAATTGATAAATTTCCTTCTATGTATATTAATAAAAGAAAAAATGTAACCAACTTGCAGGGCACTCGGCTTACCTGCCCAAGGCAGTAAGCATGCATCCTGCTTCCCCACAGCTGGTCTCCTGGGCCTCAGGCACATGATCTCTTGCTGTCTTTTCCTGCTCTGTGCTCAGGGCGGTAACAGTTTAGACTCTATCTCTTGAATATGTTGCTGGTTGGGATTCTACCATCGTTTCTTTTGCAATTATTAAGGATGAGAAGAACATCGTATTGAATAATGGTGCTTTCCAAAGTCCAAAAAATTAGGAGGCCACATATCCCAAAGGATAAGTCATGAATGTAAAAGTACAAGGCCTGTCCAGAAAGTATCCATCCATGTAATAATAAAAAAAGACATTTGTTGAAGAAGAAAGACAAGATACAAGAAATAAGGTACATGGAACCATGACCCCTCAGTCTCCTTTGAAGTGTTTTTGGGGGGCTGCACTCATTGCTTTGTCTCCTTCTGAATCATCTGAATAGTTTCTGTGGAAGAATGGTCAAGCTTAACACAAGACCTGATGCAGATTTGTTGCTCTACTTGCTCAGTCATCTTGAACGCGATGGCCACACCGTACACAGGCTCACTCAGTGGCATCGACCACCCCCACCAACTAGAATAGCGAGGTTGTCATTGTTCACACATGAGCATTCCAGTCCACTCTCTTTGGCTGCCAGGTTACACTGATGCCACACATAATGTTTTTGTTAGATTAACAATGGCTGGACTATTTCTAGAAAGACTTCATATGTGCAATGACTTCATTTTTTATAATAATTTTAAAATCTTTTCTTGGAGTAAGGAATTCCACAAATATAGGCCACATGAGAAAGATTTACACATTTGAAGATCCCTTCCTCTTTAAAATTTATATTTACCAATAAATAACTTAAGACTTATACTTTAAAATTATCAGTTAAACTTTATTATAGCTTGATATATTAATTTATTATTAAGTAAATGTGCTTGCCAAAATATTATAACTAATATTTGAAAAATACAAGCTCTTGACCTGGCTTGTGTGGCTCAGTGGATTGAGCGCTGGCCTGTGAACCTAAAGGTTACCAGTTTAATTCCCAGTCAGGGCACATGCCTGGGTTGCAGGCCAGGTCACTGGTTGGGGGCATGTGAGAGGCAACTGATTGGTATATCTCTTGCACATTGATATTTCTCTCCCTTTCTTTCCCCTTCCCTCCCCCTCTCTGTAAAAACAAAAACAATTTTTTAAATGTTAAACAAACATAAGCTCTTTAAGGGCAGCCTCCCCCCATTATCTCTTATTTATTGAATTCCTAGAACAAACAGCTTGACACATACAACATTTCCAATAAAAACTTGTCATTGAAGAAAAAAATGAATGATTGAGTCTATACCATACGTACATAAGTTCAAAACTAACCCTATAACTTAGTAAAAAAGAAGAAAGTTTTACTTTTAGAATATGAAGAAATCTAAACTCCAAATGAACCTCAGACCTAGCATTTCACATTGGTTTATAAGTTATTGGTTTATATCAAAGAATATCAGCTAATTTATTTATTTTAAATGTAGTCATGGATAAAATATAAGTAGAAGAGAATGAAAGGCTCTGAGGACTAAGAAATAGACACTGTGACCCTTACAAGGCCTGTTTTTTATAGCTGTTCCTTTTCTTCCCCATTCCCTTAGGACATGACCTGAGCTTGAAACTCGCCCTCTCTCTTGCCCTTGATAAAACTCAATAGCCCAGACAGTGGCTGCTACTCTACAACAACAATTCCTTCCTTTTCTGAGCACCACCCCTGACCCAGTAGTCTGAAAACTAGCCTAATGTCACTGGGCTTTCTCTTATTGAAGGAACATGAAATAGTCATTCATGCTTCCCAAATTAGATACTCAGGTCCTTTGAAGCTTGCTTATGTCTGGCTTCTTTTTTCAAATAAAGATTTATGCTGCTGATGCCAGGTGTGGTTTTATTCCACAAGAGAATCACTCATTTCAGAGAGTAAGCCTTAGATATGCGTAACTATGTGCACTCAGTTTATAGGTAAATACATGAAGTCTTAACCTCCCTGGGGAAAGTTACATGAGTGGGTGTTTCCCTTTTATTTTTCTCACTCTGTGGCCATCAAGCCCTGAGTAATTAGTATAAAGCATATGTGTACAGTTTAAAGTTAGAGAGGAAGAACAAAAGTTATACATGTTTTTCTTTTATTTTTTCCTATTCATAAAGAATATCTTCTTACCTTATTTATGACTTCTCTCAATTATTTTATATAATTCAATTAAGTATTAGTTCTTTTCATTCTGGGCACTACTATTCGAGAATAAATTACTCTTTAAAGGTAGCTGTGGCTTGGCTTTATGACTACCTCCTAAAGAGGATGAACACTTTAGGAAGATAAGCCATTGATGTGCATCTTTGTAGAAGTGTCTTCAAAAGCACTTGAGCCAATTTAGAGACTCAAGGCATTCATATCAAGCCTGTGTCTTTACCACCAAAGGAGAAGCTACTCACTCTGAAGTCTGCTTGGTCCACCTATATGTCTACAGTAGGAAGCTGATTACCCGGCTTTCTGCTAATTCTGTTATTGGTGTTGAAATCACCAGGATCCCAGAGGGTATATTCCCCAGATCACAGAGAACTGACGGCAACTTGACTGAGCACCCTCTGCACCCTGAGCACCGGAAGTAAGGCTGTCACCACACTCCGCTGGTGTATTTCAGAGATTTCTCCTGTGTTATCCATTTGTCCCATTAGAAAATCCAGCAGGCCTTGATCCTGGTCCAAAATAGAAACTTCCCCAGTCATTTGTCTTTTCCTGATGTTTCATCCTCTAACTCGTCTGTATTTCCTTTCTTATTTATTCTAAACTCTTTACCACATTTCCTAAAAACATCCCTTGTTATTGTAGAAGTCATAGTTGTTGTTTTTTTTTAAATAATAATACTTTTCCACCTCGACCACTCTATTGAGAATCTCTCCCACCTTCTTGCCTCAATTGGATCCTGGTTCCTTCCTGGGGTCACAGATTTTCCCAAAGCTTCCCAGAGTAGAGGCTTTTTACACAACATGCCTCATGTTTCAGAGGAACCTTGGGTCAGCATCTAAGTTCACTTGAGTGTTCTTTTGGAGTGTTTTGCAGAAAACGTTAGTATTAACATCTTCCTCCATTGACACCGAGGCTGCTGGGCACTCCACCTTGGTCTCTCACTCCTCACTGAGGACTGCTGCTCTTTTAGAGAGAAAATTTTGCCCTGACTCAGGGTGTTTCTCTCTACCACAGCTCTATTGTTCATTCAGAGGTAACCCAAACAATGGCCTACATTTGTATTTAGCATCCTAATTTTCTCATTTTTTGTTCTATTACTCTCTCTATTCTGTTGTAATCAACCAATGTCATGGCCGCACCAAAGCACTTTTGCTACTTCTAAATTGTTTTGTTTCTGAAAAGTTACATAGAAAACGATGCCCATTTCCAAAAACCCAGTTTGCTGTCCTCCTTTAGTTCTTCCTTATAGTCACTATAAAAGACCTCTTCTTTCACCTCTCAGGAATCCCAGCTTTTTATTTCCTCCATGTTCTCTCAATCTTTCAGAACCTTCCTGCCTCAACTCTAGCCTCATCAATTTCATGGTGTGTTATTTCAATCCATTTTTTTTCAGTGTCAGCAACTGCACCTTTGTATTTCTCTGAGCTACCTGGCAAAATCCAATTTTGAATCACTCCGTCACTCAATATTTATGTACCTATGCTTGGGATGTTCAGCAATTCTTATAAAGAAAAAAAAACCCCACAATACTACAGATTAATGCCCTAAAAAGTGACAGGCACCTTTAATCAAATTCTTTAAACCAGAATATAGAAATACAGAAAACTGAATGTACAAAACTGGACTTCCCAAGGAATGGTAGTAAAAACATGTAAACAAAAAGAACTTGTTTTAAGGGAATCATTTTTTATAGTTGAATATCTTCAAAAGTTATATGGACTTTGTTCTAAATTTCATCTGTTTGAGAAACCTCATGATTTCTAAATGGCAAAAGGAAGATATATCATTTACCAAACTCAGGTCACACCATGCTGTTTTCCATGAGATTATTTTCCAGGCTCTAAACAAGAGTACATCTCTTTAGTGTTTGATCACAATGTACAGACATTTAGTTGTTCATTCATGCTTGAACAATTTTTGTTGTGGTTTAATGCAGCAAAAGGGGCATTTTGACCTCAGTTGGTATGTTTGACAAACATAAATATGTAGTAGTTGGTAGAGTAATACCGTTTTTATTTAAAAAAATTTCTCTTAATTTCTCAGACAATTTTTAGTAATTTTTTTCATCAAATACTCCAAGGAAGTATCTATTTATTCCATACTTCCCCAGGCAAATTTTAGTAAATATTCTTGGGGGAAAATTTCTGCAACTGTAATGAGAACATTAATAAGAAACACTAATATAAAAAATGTGCCTCCCTACTCACCACATATTTTAATACAATAAATTAATTTTGATACTTTTAATTCTCTTCTCTAATATATGTCAACACCTGGAAGGAAACCATTTTTGAATAGCTAAAGTATGGATTGGTGATGTGGCATCTTTTATATGTAACTGCGTTATTTTTCAAAAGTACCAATTTTTTCAAAACAGACAAATATTAAGGATAAGTTATTTATAGATTTCAGATTCAGTGTAGTTGAGATCTACTTTATCAAATCATTTAATATAGAATATATTAATATATTCTAATTATAGCCAGTTTTATATAAATTGTAAGCTGATTCTTAATAAAATACATGTGGTTATGGATTTACATATATATAAGGTCTGTCCTGAAAATGTCCAGCCATTGTTAATATAATGAGAATGGTTTGCACAACATTGATGGAGCCTGGTAGCCAAGGAGAGTGGACTGGAATGTGAATGAATTTAATAGTATGAAATAAAAATAGAGATTTGCTCAAGAATTATATACACAAGTTACCGAGTAGAGGTAGAACAGAGTAGATGATCTGTTGGGCAGGGTAGAATACCTTTATCTTTGAAATTTAACTTAAAAATAATCAATCAAATATGTCAGTGTGCCAACATTGGTAAAATCATCAGGAGAATACATTTATATGTAACAAACTGTTTCCTTCATAGACACAATATATTTTAATATTTTATACTTAAAAGCAAGACTAAATATTGAAGTCATGAATTTTTCTCCTACTGTATTTTTAGGACCTTGAGACACACCTAAATTTTAAAAGAGAAAAATAGGGAAAATTTTGAAGCAAAAAATGTGGTAAAATATTTAATAACCTGTGGCCCCACTCCACCACCACCCCACCCTCCACAGCAAGCCAGGTAAGCTACACTCAGACTATAAGATCCACCTCCCCAATTTGGGGGGAAAAGTGAGTCTTATAGTCTGAAAAATATGGTAATTATTAAATCAATAAAATTAATTTATTGACCCCAAAATAAAAAAATATATAGAAATGCATGACAACATCCCAAAGAAAAAGCACATGCTATAAAATTACATTGAAATAATTTTGCAAAAATATTTATTCTTTGAGATTATCACAAAATTTAAATATTCAATAATAAAAAGTGATTTTAATAGGCTCAATGAGTATATCACAGCACTTCATATCTCAAATAAAAATTACATTTGACTTCTTTAGATAATATCTATTTATTTAATTCATAAACATTGTTATCTAACTTTTCAGTTTTTTCAACTGTTTGGTTTTAATTTTCAGCATTGCAAAACAATAACCAAAATAAATTTCTGTCATAATTAACTTCTCATATTTCAATATTTATTCCTATGTCTTCCCTATGGTGTATAGATGTTGAGATCAAGCATATAGTCCACAAAATGATGTTTTATAATATGTTAAATAGATGTCAATCATATTTTCTTGATTTAAGTTTAAGTATTTTTAATATGATTACTTATCAAAAATTTTAGTGATTATTTATATAAGCTCATAATCTAATATCTTCTAAAATTTTAGAAGTAATCTCTTTTTACTATCTTGCTGGGAACTGTCCAGCCTGGTTCAGAGGCTGTAACCCCACCCCAAGGCTAGGGGACCTTGGGACCATAAGCTACTAAGGAGATAAAACTTATCCTCCCAGCAGAGGTGCAGCCTCTGCCCCCTTTACTTCACCCTGTTTGGCCCCTGTAGGATGGCTGGATAGTCAACAATGGGTAAGATTTCTCAAGAAAGGACCAACCTAAGACAGGCACAGTCACCAAGGGGCCATCAGGGAAGGACTTAGGGGATTGAGGAGAAAGGACAAAAAGCCCTCACCCCTCAGCTTTATCATAGTCTGAGTCATCATTCTATCCATAAATAAGTCTCCTAATCTGTCGGCTGCCTTGCTTCCCTCACCTGATTCAGGCCTGAAACAATGCTGAAGGGGGTTGCAGCCCTGCGCTGGAACCAGCAGTTCCCAGTGGGGGTTGATCAGGCCTAAGAAAAAAATGCATAAAGTCCTATGAAAACTTCTTTGCTAAGAATGTCCTCAATTTAAACGTTAAGGGTCCAAGCACAAAATAAGTTTGTTTCCAAGGTTTTACAGCCAATTGGCATCACCCTGTCTACCAGACCTTGCCTCAAAAGGACCCCTGTGATCCCAGAAATGTTATCTGTAAACAACACCTCCTTTCTTTGATATGCATCCCTACGCAAGCTAAACTCAATAAAAGCCCATTGAGAGAGAGGCCAAAATGCTTTTCTCCTCTGAGAGACTGGTCAACCTGCCTTCCCAAGGAGATCACGTCTTGGTAGACTTATGCTCATCCACAGCAGCCAGTGGGAGCTCTGCAGGTGGAGTGCCCCAATGCTATCGTAGTCTATCCTTTGTATTAAATAGGAATTTATTTTAATATATAGAATAAAATAATTCTTAAAAGTGATTTAGAAGGGGAAGAGGGAAGATCTCTGAGATTTTTTCTATGCTAAGAATCTGAAGAAGTATATATCTATTTTTATTTACCCAGATAATTTACTTATTTAAGCAATTAACTGAATTCAGGCCTTTCACAACCTGAATGTCAAGGTAAGTGTTAGAGAACAACCCCTCCAGTGTTCAGAAGAGGAAAAAAAAACACGAGAGAAGAGTTAAATTCTGGGGAAGTAAAATCAGGCACAAAATTAATTTTGAAGAAATAATTAATAAATCAATAAATCAATAAACAAAATAATAAATAATTAATTAACTCAATGTTAATTTTAGGAAATAATTACATGCTTCTCTGTGTGTGTGTGTATAATGGGGACATTTTATTTACTTATTTATTTTCATTTTCATATGATAGATTAAAAATTTAGGTACAAAATGCTACCCAGTGTGAAATATTTAGTGATTTTAATGAGTTAAATAGTGTCCCTTACCCCTCAGAAATTTGTGAACACACGGAATATGTAGTTATATCTAAAAATAGTCTTTGCAGATGCAATACAGTTAAGACAAGGAGGGTTATACTGAATTAGAGAAATCCCTAATCACATAAGGAAGAGAGAAATATGGACCCAGACTCACACAGAGTGTGGATGATGTGCAGTGCAGGGGAAATGTGTGAAGATGAAGGCAGCAATTGCAGTGATGCATCTTCAAGCTAAGAGATGTCTGTCAATGGTTGCTGGCAACCACCAGCAGGTAGGAAGAGGCAAGGAAGTGTCCTCCCCTAGAAACATCAAGAGGATGAAGGTATACTCACACTTTAATTTCGAATTTCTAGTATCCAGAACTTCAAAACAAACCAATAAAAATATATGTAGTCTTAAGCCACCCAGTTTGTGATACTTTGTTACAGCAGCCTTAGGAAGCTAATATAATGAGCAAGACTATAAACCAAATGTATACTGAGATTTGTCCAGAAAAACTCCAGCCATTGTTAACATGACGAGAATGGTTTGCATGACATTGATGCAACCTGGCAGCCAAGGAGAGAGGACTGGAATGCACAGGTGTGAACAATGACAACTTCACTGTACTAGTCACTGGGGGCAATAGATGCCACTGAGTGAGCATGTGTACTGTGTGGCTCTTGCATTCAAAATCACTGAGGGAGTAGAGCAAAAAATCTGCAACAAATTTTGTGTTAAGCTTGACCATTACTCTGCAGAAACTATTCAGATGATTCAGAAGGTTTTTGGGGACAACACAATGAGTGTGATACAAATAAAAGTGCGGCACAAACTATTCGAAGATGTTCAAGAATCTATTGAGAGTGATTCACGTTCTGGAAAGCCTGCAACAAGCAGAAAACCTGAGAATGTTGAATGTGTACAGGCTGCAATCAACAAAGATTGACAACTGACTGTGCAAGAACTAGAAGGTGATCTGGGGATTCCAGAAACTGCTGTATCTGAGATTTTGATACAGGATCTTATCATGAAACATGTTGTCAAATTTGTTCCACAGCTTCTGCTACCAGAGAAGAAGGAACATGGTGTTGTAGTTGCTAATGACTTGATTCAAACCGCTACCAGTGAACCAAATTTCCTCATGAAGGTCCTAAGTGGAAATTAACCCAGAAACCAAGGGGCAGGTATCCCAATGGAAGTTGCCTGGTTGTCCACGCCCAGAGGAGGCGTGACAAAGTTGCAGCAAGATGCAGACCATGTTAACTCTATTTTTTGACTGGGAAGGTGTTATCCATCGCTGGCATACTCTTCCAGGCCACACCATTGATAAGGCATACCACCTCAATCTTCTTCATCGGTTGAAAGATGCATGTGACAAAAATGGCCACAGCTATGGGCAACTGGTGATTGGTCGTTTCACAACATACTCACTCATGCATCACACCTTGTGCAGAGTTTTTTTTGGCAAAACATCAAGTCACCCAGGTGACTCAGCCCCACTACAGCCCAGATTTAGTGCCCTGTGACTTCTGAATTTTACTAAATCTAAAATCACCTTTCAAAGGGAAGAGGTTTCAGACCATTGATGAAATTCAGGAATATACAATGGCAGTTGATGGCAATTCCATCAAAGGATTTTGCAGAATGTTTTGCACAGTGGAAGAGATGCTGGGAGAACTGTATGAGGTTTTAAGGTGCCTATTTTGAGGGGCTTAGGTGTCATTGTCCTATGTATAATGTTTCTTGTATCTTGTATCTTGTTTAATAAATGTCTCTATTTTTCATATTACCTGGATGGATACTTTCTGGACCAGCCTTGTTGTATGTAGCACTTTAGAAGAAAAGGGGCCACATGCAAAACCTGACAAGCTCAGGGGAGGCCCGTGTGGCAGCCTTACAAACTCAGAGACCTAAAGTAACCACATAGATAATCTGAAATCAAAACTTCTAACTAAAAGCAGTTCATGGTGGGTAGTTGAGTTCTCCTAGGCCAGGATTTTTCCCTAACAGAGGTCAGTCTTTACCTTAACTGAGTCTGTCTGTTGTCTTTTTGCATCTATGATAAAATACCTTTGGACTGTCAAATTTCCTTTTTCCAGACCCCTCCAAGCACTGGCACAACACCCAAAGGAGACCACAAGTCCCCTCGTTGTTATTGTTGTCAGGTTAATTGTTGACTATTAACTATCCTGTACCCACCTGTACAGTAAAGTGTCTATCATTTTACTTTTATCCAATCCCGGAGGTTCCCTGCTTCGCTTTCTGTCACCTCCCTAATCTATTACCAATGAATTTTTTGTAACCCCCTTATGCTTCCTCTTCTGATTGTCATGTGTAAAATGAGTTGCTAAACTGCCATTCTCTGCAGCGTTTTTTAGTCCGTTGAGATTTTGCTTTCCGGCAACTGTCTTCAGTGGCTCAAATAAACTCACAAAAATTCTCTACAGGTATGAATGTTTCTTATGTTGACAGCAGCAAAAAATTACTCAGTTGCAACCTAAGTACTTGAACCATTAAAATTATGGCACACAAATTTGTTGTTTATCATAAGGTGTCCTTAGTTTATCAAAAAATCTGGAAGTAGTTTCAAATGTTCTTTAATAAAATTTTTGAAAGAAATGCATGTAACGAAAGCTAGAAAGTTGTGAGAGATTCAACTGGAATGAGCAACCCTCTGTAAAGGTCTTGTTCTTTTTAGGAAGAAGGAAAAACATGTTGTAAAGAATTGAGGGGCCTGAGGGGACTTTCACCTGCACGACCAATGCTCACCGACCTTAGCTGTTTTATTGTATAAAGGTCACATTTTATTTTTGTACAGATAAACTGCTAAACAAAATCTTTAATGCACTGGATGAAAGGGCATTTATCTGCCTTTCTTTTGCTGCTATATTCACTCCTTTCACCCCCTGATCAGTGATGTGTTCATTTCTTTTCTCAGCTTAGAGCAAGACAGAAGTTCAAAGAGAACATCCATTCCATACTTCTTACCATGCTTCAGACTTCATACAACAAAATTTTTCTAGCTGGAAATCTTAACTCATTCTCTAACCTACATGAAAAAAGTCTTACAACACTTTAATACATCATTTATATATTTTATATTTACCTGCTTTTAGTGAAAATAAAAAAAACTTATCCTGAATATTAAGTCCTCTCTATTTTATTGATACTTTAACATTACATGATGGAGTTTTCCTTTGTTCTGTGGGTCACTTTTTTCTCCTTGTCGCTAACCCTTTTAACCATTGTATATAGTAATTTTTTTTCCTTGTGTCTCTGGTTCCAAACTATGGTTTTGTAATAGCAAGATGTACAAACAAATGGTGCTCTCAAGTAACCAGTGGGATTTTCACTTGGCAGCATACAAGTTCAATAACCCTCTAAGAGCGTTTCTTAGGAACTGAAGGATAAAAGTAAAGGGATCCAATCACATTAACCATGCAAAGTAGTCTCTGAAATAATCAAATCTTAATGAAAGCAGGAATAGCTAAAGAGTTTAGACTCTACTAAAATTTCGGTGGAAAAAGGTTTGGCTCCATTTTACTAGCAAAAAACACAGTTAGCAATGCCAGGAAGCTGCAAGAATAATTATATATTTCTAAAGGCAAAATATGGTTTTTGATATGCTGCCAATTGAATTCTATGGTAACCCTATGATAACTCACAGAGTCAGAGTAACTATGACCTCAATTTATTTCCCTTGTGCATTTGTGTAATGACTTTTCAGTCCCTGGCATTTCTTGAATTTTCAGTTATATGGTGACAATTGTTTGTTTTTGCAAATATTTTTTTCGGAAGATTAAATATCTATCTTCATAACATTGTACAAACCAATCCTTACTAACTGATATTTAAAGTGGTAATAAGATTGATAAAAGGCAGACTTTTTATTTGTTTATGCTTATTACTGACCTGTATTTTTCTGATTTTTTTAGGTTATTGTAGAGCTTATCTATCCTGCTATTGTGTTGACTGTACACAACGTAAGTGATTTTCATCCAAAACTAGGATAAAAGTTTAAATTAATTTAACACATGTTTCTTTAAAGATATATGACTAATGCCACCATAATTTCCATGTCTGGTACCTTCATTAATATCCTGTGAACAGGATATACTGTGAACAGGTTTACTCAACACACACCCATTCTTTCTGTCCCTTTGTCATCAGAGTGACAGAGGTGAAGAGGAAATGAAAGATGAGAATGACTGTTGATTTGTTTCTCAGTATTTTGGAATGACAGGACTGTTGACTTTTCTTGTTTATATTGCCATTTCAGCATTGCAATTGACTATTATATCTTACTAACTTGTCAGTTTAATATAATAAACATTTATTGCATATATACTAAACATTAAGTTACTGAACCATAAGGAATAGTGAGTTTTGATGCTCATGATTCATCTAGCAATTCTCCTTCTGGGGGTGTATCCAAAGAAAATGAAAATAGAATCCCAAAGCAGTATCTGCACTTTCATGTTTATTCCAGCATTATTAATAGTAACCAAGATAGGGAAACATCTAAGTGTCTATCTATGAATGATTTTATAAGGAAGATATGATATCTCAATGTATCTAGGTAACTGTCTACCCCGAGAAAGAAGGAAATTCAGCTATTTATGACAACATGGATGGGCATTATGTTAAGTGACGTGAGTCAGACAATCACAAATACTCTATGATGTTTCTTATGTAGGGAGTCTAAAAAAGCCAAACTCATAGAAACAGTGAATAGTAGTTATGTGGGGCTAGAGTCAAAGAAAATGAGGCAATGTTGATCAAAGGGTACAAACTTCCACATATAAAATGAATAGGCTTTGGGGATCTAAAGTATAGCATGGTGATTATAGTTAATATTACTGTATTATATAATTGGAAGTTGCTGAGAAAATAGATCTCAAATGTTTTCATTACATAAAGAAATGACAATTATATGATATGATGGAGACATTAGCTAATTCTATGGTTATAATTGTTTGGCAATATACAATTGATTCTTGTACAACACAGTTTTAAGATGGGTAGGTCCACTTATATACAGATTTGTTTTGAGAAATATACAGCTGCACGCTGAATTCCCAGGTTTTGCATCATTGATTCAAACAGCAACAGATTAAAAGCAGTATTTTCAGTCCGTAGTTGGAAATCCCAGGGTATGGAGGGTGGCTTGTATGCATTATTCTACACCATTTTAGTTAAGGGACCTGAGCATCTGTGGAGTTTCGGTATCTGTGGGGGTCCTAGAACCAATCCACTGTGGGTACCAACAATCGACTGAAGTTTTGGGGGAGTTGAAATTATATGCAAATTCTTGACTGTGCTGGATCAGTGCCCCTAACCCACAACTTGTTAAGGGTAAAATGTACAAGTGTGTCACATCAACACATTGTACACTTTAAACTTACACAATGTGTTATGTCAGTTATATTTTTATAAAGTTGGAAAAAACCCTCAGATCTAGTCAAGGAGACAAGCTCAAGCATCGATACCCTGATTCGACAGACATACAAGGTCTGTCCAGAAAAAGCCCAGTCATTGTTAGGATAAAGAGAACAGTTTGTGCATCATCGATGTAACCTGGCAGTCAAGGAGAGTAGACAGGAATGCGCATGTGTGAACAATAACATCTTCACTATATGAGTCAGTGGGGGTGATAGATGCCCTTGAGTGAGCAAGTGTACTGTGTGGCTGTCACATTCAAAATGACTGATTGAGTAGACCAACAAATCTCCATCAGATTTTGCTCTAAGCTTAAGCATTCCTCTGTGGAAATTATTAGGATGATTCAGAAGGCTGCAACTATGGACAACCAGTGACTGGCAACTTCATCATGACAATATACCAGCTAGTGTATCATGTTTCATGCAGAGTTTTTGGCAAAACATTAAAACACCCAGGCGACTCAGCCCCTGTAAAGCCCAGATTTGGAGTCCTATGACTTCCTGGTTTCCCAAAAGGAAAATCACCTTTGAAAGGGAAAATATTTCAGACAGTTAATGAGATTCAGGAAAATACAATACGGACAGTTAATGAGATTCAGGAAAATACAATACAATTAGGAGAACTGTGTGAGGTCTCAAGGTGCCTACTTTGAAGGCAACTGAGGCATCATTGTCCTATGTATAATGTTTCTTGTATCTTCAATAAGTGTCTCTATTTTTCATATTACCTGGATGGATACTTTCAGGACAGAACTCATATATCACAAAATTCTATGAGAATGTTCAATAGAAATAACTCAAATTTAACTGCAAAGATTCTTAAAAAGGCTTCATTGAAGGGAGGTTTGAAATACTCCATATTCTTCACCATGTTTTTTATGCCACATCTTTTTGCAAATTAAGAAGTTTCACTGATAGCCATGTTGATTTTTCTTTTCACTGAACAATGATGTATTCCAGAGTCAAGTGCTACCCTTTCATGAGTGGTGTGGTATGGAAGCAGGGATTCCTAGAAAAGATGATTATTAACCATCAAAAGTATTCCTTATAAAATGCAGACCAATAAAATTGAGATAGTGGGATGATCAGTAATGAAAGGAGTTTGATATATCTGTTTAGAAACAAACATGCAAAGAAATGAACAACAGAGTTATTCCTCAGAGCTGCCTTGCTTATGGAAGGCTGTGTTTTGTTCCATAACATAAAGGGGCCTAAAGTCTCTGCTATTTGCCCTCAAAAGACGGCATTAACTCAACCTTATATCATAAGAGCAATTTATTGGTAATAGATTAAATTGCAATATATCATTTGAAGCAGAGTCTTTAGCACCAGTAGGAGTATTTCAGAAAAGCATGGTCAGGCAATACAAGCAGGTCAATACATTTAGACAAAAGTTTCATTGTAGAGTGACATAATAAAAAATGAACTGGTGGGTTGGGGCCATATTGTGCAATTGTTGGAAGAAATGTACTCTTTACATAATAGGTAATCAGTGAAGTGTTTATTGAAGGCCTATGGAGAAATAGAAAAAGAAATGTAGAGGGCATACATCTTTGTTTGCCTGGGAAAGTCCACTTTCTGCTATGGTTCAAGGAGAGGTATTTTGCAGTGACCCTCTTTTATTTTTAAAAATATTACAGCTTGTAGAGTTAATTTTATGGACAGTCTAGTTTGAATACTTCTCCTTGGGAGGCTGTTCATTATTTCTTAACATTTGCCTATGATCATTTATATTAAAGTGCCTGTAGTCAGTTTTCCTTATAATACCATGCAAATTGGAATCAATATGAATGGGCAGATTTCTGAAGTTCTTGCTGTTTGTTTGGTTCCAACTCCTTTGATGCACTTACTAAAAATGCTTAATTTCAAAGCACATCCTGGCTCCTAGGCAGTTTCTTAGCATAATAATTAGTCAAATTTGGACAATAAATGGCCTCATTAGTTACTCCTTTAAGGCATTTGCAACACAAATATCTATTTGTAGAATAGATTTTTTCAGCTGCTAATAAATTTGTAGATGATTAAGGAGAGAGCTGTATTTTTTGTTAACAATTAACTTTTGTTGCCCTGAAGTAAACACACTGAAGTGTTGATGGTCTTAGGCTGAAAGTTAATAACCTTCAATATTATATGGATTACAAAGAAGGCATCCATAGTACAGTTCCCTCTCTCACCATTCGACTTTCTAGTATAGTCAGACGCATTCTTTTGTTATGCAAATGCCCTATTTAAAGGTAACATGTGTACAAAGGAAAGTAATGGAAGGTCATTTCTAAGACTGGACAGATGGATGAAAAATTCCACAGAGTGCTTTGCCAAGCACCTGGCATTATAGCGATGACAGCTGATGATTAGAATCACAAAGAACAATTTGTATTATCACAGGTGACAGTGTGTCTAATTGAGAAGGCTGCTTAATACAGAATTGGTCAGTTTCTGTTCGGCTACACTCAGGATCCAAGGGCTGCAGAAAATGAATACACAGCACACAGTGTTTTCTTAGGGGAACTGAATGAAGGTTGGAGGAAGAGGGGAGGAAGTCTTGCTGAGGGTGTAAAGACTCACAGCAGGCTTTAGATTTGTGCTGCTGAGAAGATGCTCACAGCACAGTTTCAAAGATGCAGAGGAAATAAGAGATAACATACCTTTAAGACAATTTTTATGTCATTTTCTAGCAACACTCGACCACAGCTTCTTCTGGAAGTATGATAAATCCGATGGATTTGGGCCTTGTTATGATATGTATCACTGTTTTCTAGATAATGCCATGCCATCAGGCACGTTGGCTGAAGATGAGAACAGGGCGGACTTGTAAGTAAGTATCTGTGCCTCAGTCAGAATATTCAGAGATTTCACCCATCCTTAGAAGGGGGGTCGCCAAAGGCTTCCCCGAGCTGCATGCACGGTTGCTTTGTCTCTCCTTTATGCCTCGTTGAACTGAGTAGAAGGCAGACGCATCTCTCAGTTATCGGACTTCTTGCTGACAACACCTGTCAGTCTGTCACTCCACCTCAGAGAGAGGTACTGTATGGTGTCATTTGATAAAATTAGAAAGAGAATGGGAAAAGACACACCTGAGATAATTATGCTCATGAGATGAGTGATGTAACTAATATTATTTGATAATAAATTCAAGGAACTACTTAAAATTAAAGGTCAGAATGATTTTTACCATAAATACTGATCAGTGGTATTATACATCATGTTGGTTTTTCATATATAGCCAAGAAACTTAAAAGGTGGTTTGGATCAATGACTGAGTGCCCTTTCTCAAAATCCATAGTTAAGGACTCACGGACAAGGACAACAGTGTGGTGACTGCTGAGGGGAGGGGGTACAAGGGGACTAAATGGTAATGGAAAAACACCATAAAGATTAAATTAAAAAATTCATATTTTTAAAGAGTAAACACTCTGATGGAATTTTTTGTAGAGTTAGAATATTAAATATTTGATTATAAAAACAAATTTTAGAAAAGAAAGCCACATCATACAAGCTTTGAGAATTAATCTTACACAGCCATTTAAAGCTAAGTAATGATATGTTCAAGAGTGATGAATTTAAAAAATGTTTTTAGAGATTCCTAGTATTGGTTCCTTTTCATTGGTTTATCTTTTATTTATTCAGTAAATAGTAACATCAATCTTAATATAGCATGTTTTACAATTTCAGCTATAAATTGGAAAGGAATTACTTAAAAACGTGTAGTTGAGTTTCTCTTCATTGTTCTGTAGCTACTTTCCTTAAAACCAAGCCATCACATGATCAGCAAGTTTTAATGTCAACACACACAGATATTTGAGGTTGTTGTGTTTAATTCCTCATATTTTCTCGGTTTTGTTTGTATAGTTGCTTTACATTTAATGAATCTATTTTAGATAAAAGAATTGAATGAGGAATATAAATTTTTCCACATATGATTAATATTTTTCCACAGATGAGTCACAGAGGAGTGAGGGGACCACCCTGGGGTTCTCCACTTATACCCATCACAGAGATCTTTTTATTTTCTAACTTTTTTGGTCACAGTTTCTTAAGGATGAAAGATCAACAATAATCCCCATAAGAAAAAATGTAAATGAATGAAATGAAACCAAAACAACCTGTGCAATGTGGTCTTTTCTGAAATCAGAGTCTTTTCATAGAACTATTCCTGCTAGCTATGGTTTTATTACTTGTTATTAATGCTACACTTCAAAGTGGGTGAAATATCTTCTTTAGACAGGTAAGCATCCTAAGATCTTTCCTCAATTCTTATTACTTTCAACAGCAGAAAATAATGCCTGAAGTGCATCCAATTGAGTATTTATGCCCTTTTGACCACAAAGGCCTATGAATTTTATCTAAGTTTATTTAAGAATGTGTTTCTGCAGTTTGGTATGCTTTTCTTTATGCACATGTGTACATCTGTAAATGTCTACATGTACGCCTATGTCTCCTTTCAATCTGTTCATTTTGGTTGTTGTTAAGGAACAACACCTTAACCTTCTGCAAGGTGATAATTACCATAATGACAATAAATAAGGCATGAGATTCCCTAATGTTGCTCTGGTGTGTCTCCTTCATTAAAATAGTACTTGTCCAAAAATGCTTTTATGTATTTCCTGAGGAAATGTTTCTAAATTTAGATTTAGATTTCTAAATCTAAAGTTGCAAACAAAAAAAATAAAGTTGCCTACTTATTCTCAGAGCACATTTTTAATGCCAGTCTTCAAAATAACGCCATTACCATATTACTTTACTCCAAAATAACTTCAACAAAAACAACTGTAATTGAAGAAAAACAAAATTTCTTCTCACAGAGTTCCAAATCAATGAAGCAGAAGTCAGAATTATGGGGAAAGGAACCTGAGAGCTTGCCTTTAAAAATACTTGTTAATTCTAATGTATACTAGTATTTCTCATTCATTGGTTTGAAGAATGTTGTTTTTCTTTTATTTTAAATGTAAAATTCACTTCAACTGTGTTTTTGAAGGTAGCTAGTTCATTTTCATTTCATCTGAATATTGTTTTTCACTTGGTTCTAATTTCTCAGTGTGTTTTATCTCAGTAATAACAAGTTTTTAAAATTTAATTTAATTTATTTTTATTTTTTAAGATTAGTTCCTAAAGCTGCTTTACTGGAAAACAGTCATTTTGCCTAAGTTCCTACAGTTACTCTTTTCTAGAATGACAGTTTTTAAAAATTATTTCTCTTTTCTTACCTTCTGTTTGGAGATTACTTCCAGATTTTTCACAACTCTCTCTTTGAGCATAAATGACAGTTGTGGTGGGATGGGTGGGTGGATGTTTTCATGTGATGCAGGTGCTTACAGTGTCATTAAATTGAAAGCACAGGTGACTCTAGCTCATTGTTGCAGGTACCTGCCAGTGATCCATATTGCTCATCTGCTCCCTGTCATTTTAGGAAGACTGAGACCCATATACAACCCTTCACATCTCTTATTGGCAGGACACTTTTATGGGTGGCTTTGGAGATGATGAGGTACACTTCTGGTAACACCTTACAAATGTGTACATCTAGCAAGACCAAGAATAAGATTGTGAAAATTTGAAGACTACTAAATGGCAGAAAGCTTTAGAAGCACCCAAATTTGGGCCAATCATCAGCTATCCCACTAACATTTTGACCAAGAGGAAGTTCAGTTAACTTTTTGGAAAATCATAACATAATAGATTACCTAATTGAGCTTTGTTATTACAAGCTATTAATGTTTTTTCTTTAGGAGATAGTTCTTTTAGAGGGATTTTTGATGACTGCTGTTATCTGTTGACCTTCACAAGGAGTAAGCCAATAATGTTTAATATTTGACATAAAATACACATAGCATGTAAACTCTGATTATTCCAAGTCACTTTAATTACTTGTCAGTATACATATCTAAAGTAGATTTGAACTTTTATTCTACTTTTTTTCAGTAACTTTTATTTTTTCATTCACTCACTGTGCAGCAGCTAGCATGTCATACAATTGATGTTAATGTTGGGAAGTTAAAATAATTTAAAAAATAAATTTAGGGGACATTTGACATCAAGCATGGAGAAAATAATAGAAAATATGGTAACTTTTTATTTGCTGGGAGAGTTTACCTTTTTTTGGCAAATAATACATTTATTTTTTTGTGATTCTAATGACACTAGACACATTTTTAAGTCCACTATTAAGAGTGAACTTAATAAAAAAGGATTGTGTTTTAGCATAAAATATCTTCATAATATTTTTTATATTTTCTACCAAGAAAGAGGCCAAGAAGAGGCACTATCTATCTATCTATCTATCTATCTATCTATCTATCATCTACCTATCTACCTATCTACCTATCTATATATCCATCCACCAGATCAAAAAGTAGAAACAATGATGAGGCTGTCATAAAATATATATGAAGTAAAATTGACTTTCATATAGAATTTTGGAGGAAAACTAAGTTTATAGTAAGAGGGGAGAAGTTAGTGATTGTATTTCAGTTTAAATAACAGCAGTAAAACAGAACTCCCATTATGAGATTTATTTTGTAAGAAAAATTGTTTTTGTTCAAAACTTATAGGCAGTAGAGTTGGACTTCACAGAGACCATTTGGCAGATGGTCACAGAAAAACTCATGCATCTGTTGATCACTTTTATCAATTCTGACACCTAATTAAAAATTAAAAAACATGACTTATAATTTTTAAAGAAAAAAATGCAAGGTGTACATATGCTAATGGTTATTGGCCATAACTTTCAAACTGTTCTTCAAACTTCCATAACCTGAGAAGTTCTTTGGGCTGAGGACCACTGTTCTCACCTGCTGAAGTGCATCAGCTCATCTTCAGTAGAAACCGTTGTAAAATTTTATACAGAAATCTACGAAGCTTAGATGTTTACAAGTGTTAGGCAGAAGTTCTTCACAGTTACTTCCAGTGGTTTAATGGAAGGAATCATTGTGAAGGAAATGTATTTTTAGCATTTAACTCGGTGTAAATCAGGTATAACAATTTCATGAACCCTTTGTTTTTCATCGGACATTGTACAATACAGCTTTGTGGACTAAGTGGTGAAGAGGGACATCTGCTCTTGAGGCTGCAGAAAAAAATAAAGATGGTGACCTCATTTTGACAGCACTAAGCTTCCTGATGTAAAGTATACTAAAAATCATTATTAGGTTCATACTATATGCAGAATAATATATTTTTCAGTGAGGAAATATAGTTAAAAAAAAAGAAAAGAAACCAAAATGTGTGTTCTTGAAAAGGCTGATAATAGTAAGTCTGCACTAACTCCTAATTCCTTCTTGTTACCTACATATACCCCACTATTTCTGACCTTTGAGCCATAGTGCATGAAGTGGTCTCTGCCTTTATTGGCCTGATACCAGTCCCCTTTTCAATGGGGTCACTCTCACTTATTCCTATTTTTCAGCTCATGTGACTCCTAGGGGACTCCATTTTCATGTCCCCTTTCCCTGGCCTGTGGCTAGAGAAACCTGCTCCTAGAGTCTCCTGTCCTGTGCTGTGACCAATGTAGAAGCAAAGATATTGCTTCCTCATCTTTCTGTCTTCAGTATTTAGCCCAGTGCCTGGCCATGGCCAAACAGTGCACATGGAAGGATGCATGGAGGATGCTTATTTTGCTTGCACTCCAGGAATGTGACACCATCCCATTCTGCCAGGTCAGAGAGGAGTTTACCACCATTGAGGGAAACTCAAAGTACGTGTCATCCTTCTGCACAATACACAAGTCTTCCTATTCTAGGCTTTTTGGTTTTTCTTCTTTAAATTCACTTTGCAGCTTTGGGATTTAATTTTGCCAAACTGAATGAGAAGAGGAGGGCAGATGTGGGTAATGGTGTCAGGAGAGGCTGCCTTAATAGAATTGTATCCAGAGGCAAGACAAGCAACATGTACATCCTTTCCCTCATTTTTTTCAAGTGTATGGTTATGTGTTTTCATCTTTTTGTATTGGAAGCTTCAGAAAGTCAGGCATTGTTTCCCTTGCAGTAGTTTGGGTCAGGGAGAAGAGGGATCTAAAACCAATTAAAAATAATATGTAAGAATAGGCATGTTGAAAATGGCTTTCAGTTTCTGTTTCTTTATGACTCTGGGCATTGTCAAACATTGAATAGGTTACATTGTCAGTACTTTTGAATAAAAATGAATCAATCTGAATCATATGCCCTTGTACAAATTGCATCAGAAATATATTCGAATGATGTGTGTGTGTTAGTATATAGAGGGAAAGAGAGAGTGAGAGGAATATAGAGATTATTCTCACTTTTAAAATATAGAAATATTTAATTTTTAATTTAAAATTTTTAATTATTTAATATTTTAAAATAGAAAAATCTGGCTATCAAGAAAAGATTAATTTTTGTCTTTAGTAGCATTATACAGATTTGAATGCACTCCAGAGTATTCTGCCATCTGGTGCAACTGATGAACCCAAAGAATAGTCAGAGAAAAGATGAAAGAAGAGTGCTCAATAGTAATAAAGAGGCATGCATTTGGTTCACCAAAATATCAAGCTGCTACTAGACTTCGTTGTGGATTTCCATGAGGACACGTCAAAAAAGAGACTCGAAGTGGGTATGTCCTTCAGACTCTTGACGCATCCACTACACTACATGTAGTCTGATGCATGTTGAATGTCTCCTGGAAGACCACACAGCAGTGCCTGTATGCCTGCACACAAATTATAAATGGACCATTTTAAAGACTGGTAGACCATCGATCCTGTCATTGTGAGACAATGTTCTTCATTTCTACTCTCACAACATCACCCCCCAGAGGAGAGGAAGAAACAGAAAGCAGTGGAAGCATGGAGAGGAAATGAGAGAAAGGTAAGCAGAATGTCTTCTTTAGGATGAGAGTGTTTTCAGTGCTGCTGTGGGAGTCTTTCATGCCACTTATATTGCTGCGTTAGCTACAGTCTCTGCCACAGGCCTTAGGCCACGTGAGACAAAACAGCCAAATCCAATGGGAAGCCATGGTGTGAGGGGACAAAGTCACACTGAGACTGAGACAGCTGATGTCATGAGTTCAAAGTCTGAGATATTTAGCAGGAGACCTAATATTGCATTCTACTTACAGACTTGTTGGAAGAGAAACTGAACAAAAACCGCTATGAGTATTTATATTCTGCAGCTTAACTTAAACATGGGCCATGTAATCATATTATATTTATTGAGAGGTTGCAATGCTTTTGCTTGAGGTCGTATTTTCTTGATCATTAAATTAAGAACAACTTTTTTTGTGTTACATAGTTGTTCAAAGTTGGGCTAAAAATATGGTTTTAGCAGATGTAAAATTAAAAAATAAAGCTACATGACACATCCAACCCAAATTAGATTCTTAATTTTGGAAAATTTGCTTTACCATGCTAAGCCTCAGTTTTAGTGAAGATTCAATTAAATCATTTTTAAAAAGCAGCCAAATGGTAGACCTAAAGTAAGTACTTAATAAAGTTGAATACTATATCATTACTATATTTCAGAAGAGATTAATACTACTAATAACCCACATGAGTCTTATCATGTCCTCTAAGAGCTTTCGGTGCAAAGTGCAGAATTAGACGTAAGGTCAGGCCTTATAAACTCAGCAAATATTGTTTATTTCTTCATGTACGTACCAAATGGCAAAAAACAATCTCAAGAATATATTTGTTTCTCTATACAGCAGCTCCTTTTTCTGGCCTCTCCAAGGATAATGTTATAAACAAAAGATATGCTATTTCAAAGAGTTTAAATGTAATAAAACTTGGATAGGAAAATAAAGACTGAGGCATCATACTTTTGAGTAGAAGAATCTTATACATAGTCATTGTCTGTGTGACCTTTTTTAAGAGACAAATAATTGTTTAATTGAACCCTTGAATTATTTTAGCCATATTTTGGACATGAATCTGCTCTTAATGGTCTTAGAGTCTGTCAGATTCACTGGCCTCCAAATCAGGCCGTCTTGGAATTCTGTATGAATTCACATTCAAGACACTTTGGACTAGTGTGTCTACTTTAGTAACTGTTTTTCTTTCAGCGTGGTTAAGGTTATATGAGAGTTGTTTTCTCAACCCAGATGGTCGACTGTGTTTTGCATTATGATTTCATGATTTATGTTAGCTAATACACTTTCAAGCTATGGTCTAGGTAATTGTTTTAAAATTTTTTCCACCTATAGATTATTAAGAAATTGCGATGCTGAGTTACTGATAATCCTATGTGCTCACTGTTAGCATCAGGGCCTTGTCAGCATGATGAGCACGGTAACCCCCCCGCCAGTCCCATGAGACAGCTTTTGGAAGCTATCAGGCTGAGTGCAGAAAATCGTTTTGTTTGCTGTATGGCATTCCTGCGATTGCCGGCTACATCTGCGGGCAGCGGAGTGCGTGCTGGCACTGGCCTTTCCTCCTGGGTGCAATGTCTGGGGCGCTGCTGCCATTTGTGTGCCTGAAATAGAATGGATCCAGTTCCAAGTGGCGTGATTGGTACAGGCAGTGCAAGTTTATTAGAGACATTGAGGTTTGCCCTGGGTCCTGAGAGAACTAGAGAACTATTGCTTAAGTCTTAAATAATCTTCACCGTTGTGTGAGGCAATGAGGTCTATAGCATCCATTTTATGCTACAGCAAGAAGCAGGTTGCAGCAGCATGCGTGCAGATGGCATGATTGAAACTACCCAAACACAGCTTAGTGTGACATTGCTCAGAAAACCAAACAAATGTATCTATACCAGTAAGTTCATGTTTAGGCCATTTAATATTGAGTCTTATATGCATTTGGTATATTTCCATTATATGAAAATGATCATGTATCTTGCTAATGATTTTTAAAATTCCATATTGAGATGCTTTTCTTTGGCACAAGATGGCACTTTAACTTCAGAGATCCAATGTAGTCTCCATGAGGGTTCTTTTTGCAAAAGGAAAATGCACAGCTCACCCTCCGAAAGCAGAAACCAGTTAGAAATAAGCAAAGAAAAGCAGAGAATAGCTTTGTAATGGAGAAGGTGTTTTCATTATGATTCAAGAGAGGGTTGGGCAGGGCAGAAAAACAGATGCAAGAATATTTTGTTTCATGAGTTTGAAATTTGAAGGGTAAGTTAATGTTATTTCATATGTGAACAAAGAGTCCTTCATTTTCTTTTTAAAACTTATGTAGTCCCTTATCAATAGAACTTTCCTGAAACATGTCTAGGATACTCTATTGAGAATAAAAATCCTGTATATTATTGTTGTATTTTGTTACTTGGTGAGGTACTTGTAGTCATACTGCAACCACTGCTGTGGCTTTTCTTGGTTTGAGTGTGTCTTTTTTCTTTTTTACAAGGAATGATGATTTTTGTCCCTAGTTGGTTGCTCTGGGAGTTGACTGTCCTTATTTACATTCATGGCAATATTTCTGTATTAGTGCGCCCTATAGATATCTCCATCGTCTAATGCTATTTAGGCCTCCTTGTGGGAGGGAGCATCGACTTGTGCCGAATTTAAGATGCATGAGCTTGTAGAATCACTCTTGTCCTTCTCATCTGCATAGTTATCTGAAAGCATTGTTAGCTCCTTGCATTCTTGGCTACTCATTTTATCGAATGGTTTCAGACATGATACTTAAACTCTTTGGGACGAATGTGTCCTACTGCTGTGCCCAATAATATCCATAATATAATAAATTATCCATTATAAAAAATAGTAGAGCCAAAAAGTGGCTAAGAACCTAACATAATTGGATTTTCATAAAATATATGTTATTTTGCTTCATTCACTTTTAAGAAGCACAAGAAACAAAATAATAGTATTTATTTAAGGATATGTAGTAATCACAACAAAAATAACACCACTTTTTGTTTATAGGGTACATAAAGGTGTACCGAGTATTTTCGTATGTATCATTTCTTTCTTTTAAAAAATTTTACACCTACAGTTGTCAGTTCTTAATTGCAACAACAGAATTCACGCTTATAAATTTAATTATGTGGTGGTGTTTGTCATAATATCTCATGGACTCCCCCATGGCTGGGGAAGCGAGGCACGGATGTTACACCCACGAGAGAGGGGTCAGCAAATCTGCCCACCCCACCACGGGGTTGTCAGCAGCTGCTGCTCGGGACTGATCACTGTGTGCACACCTGGGGCCACTCTGGAAGAAGCAGATACCTCTGCCACCCTGCTTGCCAAGAGATTCTCCCACATCCACACTTAAGAAAGTCAAATGAGTTTGGAAAAGCTTAAATTATATGACTGCTAAAAGGGAATCTGGGAAACAGTTTTTTTTTTTTTTCCTTTTTCTCCCTTGGCAAAGTAGGTGCACAGTATGTGAAGTGTAACAATATGGAGAGATGTTTCAAAAGGCTTGGGGAAGATGTGAACTCCAGGTGGTTAAAAAAAACTTTTGTTATTCTGTTGTTTCAGGTGAAAATAATTGAAACTCAGAAATTTTGAAGTCCAGCTCTTATAAAGAACAGATTTGCCTTGCAATTGTTAATATATTCAAAATTAAAATACTTTAATATTCAAATTATCTGTATTGTTAAAACCTCTTGGGAAATCTCAGCACTAGCTGAGCTTACATTTATGTATTAGAAACATTCATTTTAAAGTGGGAAACCTCGGTTTCATTTTAGTAGAGAGATTCTCATTATGTATATCTATCCCTGAGGCTAGAAGAATTTCTGGCATGAAGGCAAAATCGGTTGGCTCGAGCAGAGGCAAAAAAATAAAAAATCAAATTTCTTGCCAAAATAAATATTAGCCCTGGTGTTTCAGAAGGAATTTTTATTTTAGGAAAATAATTATTTGGTATATCTTGTAGAGAGAAAAAAACCAATAGCCTAAAGTATGAAAAATTTTAATTCAAACACTCTCCGGTGCTACTTTTGGTTAATTATATTTAAATATAAAATTGTTGCTATCTTTTTTCATGATTTCTTTGCTACCCCATACAAGAATACTCACTCTAATCTTCCTCTTTTTTCCTGGCTTTGTCTGTGAAGTCATGTGCTTTCTATTACATTCTTTTTGTGTCCTGGTAGTGGTTTTATAGTCAGTGTAAGAAATAGCCTGGAAATTCCACTTTTGATACAGTCAGACCTCGTTAAAATCTAAAGTTTCAGAAGTGTATGGCAATATCTTTTATAGACATGTCTACATCTGCTTATTTCTTAAATATGGAATTTTTATCATTGGCAGAAACCTAACCCAACGCATTTATATGAAACAGAAATGATTTGATTCATGAGGTTGGGGACAATGTGGTAGAGCTCAGAGTGGATAAAAGAACCTGGAGGATTGCAACAAGGGTCTCAGTGCAACCAAAGCCTTTGCTGTCCCCACTTGGATTCATTTTGTATACTGTCTCTGTCCACATGGCAGAGACAATGACACGTGGTAGTGCCAGCTTCCTATTAGTCAAGTAAGTTGCCCTGGAAGGGTAAGAGTGTCTTACTCTGGGCAAGCAGATTACCAACCTCAGAAAATCATGTGTTGGAAGATATTTGGGTTACTTCCCAATGGGCCTATAATAATTATCAGCAGTCTGGGGACTAGAATTTTGGGGGCTTGTGTTAGATGACCATCCTGGGAAATACATACTGTGACTGACAACCCCACTAGGACCACAAGAAATGAAGAGAATAATCCCCAAAGGAAAGACCTCCATAGAATGCAAGCTGAATGAGACCACAATGTTCCCCAACCTTCTGCCCTGTGCTCTCATTTTACATTCCGACGAGTCTTCTCATGCCATTGAGTACCTGCTTTAATGTCTCTGGTGCCTTTATCACCTCGGCAAGTAGTTTAGTTTGCTCCCGTGGTTTCTAGGGAAAGGGTTTATAAGGAACAGAGGTAAGCCATGTGGGATATAGTAATTGAATATCCACTAGGTGAAAGAAAACATCAGAAGTGGTGAGAATGACTTCTATTGCTGCATTTCTCTAGTGCATAAGTCTCCATGAATTTTAGGTAAATTTAGGTATAACCATTTTATCATTCCCTTTGCCACTGAGAATCACAGGATTATATCTTCTTTATGCTCCTACAACACTGTTTTTATGATTACGTCCAAGGAAGATGGAAAAAAACTTCAAGTTCTTAGTACTTGTGATGTCTAGTCCTCTTTTCTCCCTATCTGTACAAGGCTGATCAAATTAAACAGTGCACAAGACTAATATCCCAAATGAAGTTTTAAACACAGATAAATGATTGTATCCTTCCCCCTTACCTATAGTACCATGAGACACTTCTTGTGAATGTGTCTTGTTAGAATTGGTGTCCTATAATGTAGAAATGGTGGGAAAAGATTTTCTGGGAGGCCTCCTCAGTGCCTCCCAGGGGTGTCCCACCTATGGCCCATGAGCTGTGTGTGGCTCAGAATGGCTATGAATGCAGCCCAACACAAAGTTGTAAATTCACTTAAAATATTATGAGATTTTTTTGTGATTACATGTCTCAATGTATGTAATATGTGGCCCAAAGCAACTCTTCTTCTTCCAGTGTGGCCCAGAGACACCAAAATGTTGGACCCCCTTGTCCTGGATGATATACGGTGGCCAAAAAAATTAATTTAGGAGTACCTAAAGAGGAGAGTCTGAGTCAGATTCTGAGATCAACAGAAGACACCCACCAATTCAGCATGCTTAAGGGTTAACTGGTTTTAGTGCTGATATTTGACCTGGAAAGTACATATGTTCTCTGATTATGCAGTGAGTACAGGCTCTGGATGTCATTTCTGGACTCTTTTTCACAGGGGAAGGGTGAATGGAGTAAGTCTAAAAATAACCTTCTCCTACACACTTACTAGATACATAATCTTATCGGCACATTTTCACTTTTCTGTACACGCCATTCGCACACATGCCCCTGACTTGGGATGGTCCAGGGTGTCAGTGTGCAGTGGTTGGTCAGTACGTCACAGACACAGCTTGGATCATGATTGAACATAAGCTGGCTAATCATTATGTCCACAGGGGAAACCTGTATGTGTTGCATGGACAATAGTTAATGAGATGCATCTTCAGGTTAATATATTTTTTGTGATCATTGGTTCTTTGAGAACCTGGTATATAGCCTAACAGTAATATTTATAAAACTTTTATGTCCATTGCCTGTGCATCCTTATCTGCCACTACCTTAATAATACACATTTTAAAAACAGCTTTATATTAGGAGGCAACTATGAATTTGAAGATTATATGAAAAACAGTAGGCTTCTGTTAGAAACCTAAGAACCAGCTATTGTGCCTCGTCAAGTATCACTTAGCATAATATCTAGACCTGAGTAGCGTTTTAGTAAATGTTTATTAAATAAACACATAATTTTTATCAATAACAGGATCATGAGCATTCTCAGAGTCAACCTAGTGAGTTCTTTGTGTCTCTTTGTGTTTTTTGGCTGACAAAATACCACTTATTCATTCCCTTAAGTGGATTGAAGTGAAAACATCTTCAAGTGACTCTCAAAATGAGTTGTGATAATCATTAGGACTTTTCAATAATATTCTGATTCTGCTACTTCCACGCTCATGGTTGAACTGTACTTTTCCTGCCCCTTGGTACGTACATGAGGGCATGGGCCTGGTTTTGACAATAAAAGTGAGTGGAAGTGATGTGTGTCATTTCCAAGTGGTGGCACTAAGAGCTGGAGCTTGATTTACCACATTGGCTTCTAAGCTGCATTAAACTTTACTGTAGAAACTATGGAAATGAAATGACCAATTATTAAAGAACATCATTGAAAAATATTCAATTATAAGTAAGACCTAGAGAAATAGATGTTTTAGACATAGCTGGTATTTATTAAATTCACAATCAAAATTTGAAATTATATACAGACTTATTTTGTCCTTAGTTCTGGGACTTAAGCTATACTTAAGGTCACAATAGCTTCTTCTTCCAGCTGTTGAGTATTATGTTTACCTTCTTAGAATAACCTAAAATTGTTGCCAGATTATAAATGACCACTTCGTTATTTATATTATTTCCATTAGTCATCACCTATAAGCTGTTGCAGTGATTCCTTATACTTATATGTTGCTTTATAAGAGTTGTTGGTCTTTTACTGTGTTTCTGCTTCTTTCCACCCAAGAACAACAGGGACACATCTCTTTCTCAGGACTTTTCTTCAATTACAGAGCCTTCCACAGCAAAGAAAAATCAGATATCAGTACAATTTAAAGCATAGGCAATTTCTAGTGTATCTTTTCATTAAGGTCTCTCCTGATTACTGTTTATTTTTACAAACAAGAAATGTGTTTTCCTAGGAAGTTGGTGATATTTAGTCCACTCATTTTTTAATTCCCATGTGAGATATGTTTGAAAATTTTTCATAAAGCCTAATACCTTGCTCACCTTTGTGTGAGTACAAAAAAGAAACCTCTTGTGACCACAGGGATTTTTTTAAAAAGAACATCCGGGTCAATATGAAGTTACATTTGTTCTTCCAAAGTTAATTTTATATCCTTGATTAGGCAAACCTAGAAGTTCTCACCAATCTAATTCCAGGAACCATATATACAGTTAGCTTCTCTGCAGCAGGTCAGAATTAGACTTTTTTTTTTCTTTTCTAATGCTGTTAGACAAAATTTCTGTTCTAATTGTGCCATACCTTTTATTTTCTGTTTCCATAACAGTGAAGTTAGAGACAGAGCCTGAAAATTGGGGCAAAGTTTGACCTCTTAATTTTTTGAATGGTGACGTGATTATTAAGAAGATAATGAAAAGATCTTGGAGAAGAATTACGAAGTGTTGTACAGAGTAATTAGACTGATCGCCTTTAACATAATTTGTTGGATAGCTCCCAAACCACTCCCTAATTTCATGACTCATTAGGAAGATTCAGCATATATTCATGGTAGAAATTTCTTCCAGTGAAAGGATACGAAGCAAAAGCAGCAAAGATAAAAGGCACATAGGAGTAAAGTCCACTAGAATCCAGTCACAAACTTCCAAGAGTTCTCTCCCAGTGGAGTTACACAAGATGTGTTTAATT
Organism: Artibeus jamaicensis; assembly: GCF_021234435.1. Taxonomy (NCBI): domain Eukaryota; kingdom Metazoa; phylum Chordata; class Mammalia; order Chiroptera; family Phyllostomidae; genus Artibeus; species Artibeus jamaicensis. Next base: position 22,930,015 of record NW_026522046.1, on the reverse strand, counting down.
CTCCAGTGACAAGTTTTGACAACACCAATGAATTGTCTTCTACCAGAGAAGCTCAGTAGAGACTCAGTGCCTAAATCTGTGGGGGGCTGTGTAGGTACTTTTGGCCTATCATAGACCAGACTTCCAAAAGGAAAGTGTCAGAACTCATCATGTTACTTGTACAATTTACACAGAGTGAGACACTCTTGTCCTGTCATTGTGAGTAACTGTTCACCAATCATGTTCCGGGCATAAGCTGAGGGCCCATCCTTGGAGCAGGACTGTGAATGGCAGCCGTCTTGGGCCTGTTGTGTCAACTCTTTTCTGTGTACTGTGTCCCTTGCCCTACCTGCAGCTCACTTTATTTGTTTTCTGTTATGTTTGAATAGATTTGCCCTAAATTATTATTTTTCTAATTACTACCATCAACTTCTTTCTATTCGTAAAATATACCTTCTGGGTATAAGGTATCTTTTATGGGTGATAAAAATGTTCTGGAATTAGTGGTGATCACTGTGCAACTTTTAAAAAATACTAAAAACCAGTGAATGGCACACCTTAAACAGGTGACTTTTATTATATGTGAAACATATATATTAAACATTTTTTAAAAGATACCTTTTATTTCCAATGTATTTGAAAAAGTTTCCTTGATTGATTGGTTGTTTTAGCAGTCTTTTTTTAAAAAAATAACTGGACCATTTAGTTCCCCTGGTTTCAGATTAAATGTTTTCCAGTCTGAAATATTTCAGAAAGGTATTCATGAAAGCTTGACAGCAGCAGATACCTTATTTTTGGCGCATATTTTATATTTCATAAAGAAAGTTTATGTACATTATTTAACTTCATCTCCCAGTCTCCCTGTTCATTAGGTAATTGGAGGATCAAACCTACAATATAACTATTTATTAATGTAATAGTTTCCTCAAAGGGCATGACTAGAAAATTGTTATTCAGGGAGGTCATGAAAGCCTGATATCAGGACAGGCCTCTGGCTGTCTGCAGATTTGTGTGAATTGCTTTGAAAAAGCAATTTAGGTTTGTCCCAGGTGGAGACAAGGAATAGTTATCTGGGTTGTTGAAAAAGGCACAAAGTCCTCTGTCATTGTTCTGGTTATTAATTACTGCATAATAAATCACCCCCAAACATAGTAGCTTAAAATGGAAACCACGTTATATTAGCTCATAGTTTTTGTGGGTCAGGCTTTTGGAAAGGGCTTGACGGGGTAAAACATCTGCTCCACGTGGCATGACAGAATGAACTTGGTGTTATTCAGTGCACACTGCTTGTCTAGACTAGAAGGTCTCTTTCAGTTTCATTCAAATGCTTGGCATCTTGGTCAAGATGAAGAAAGATCGGGTTCAGGTGAGCCCTTCTTTCTCTGTATGTAGTATCAAGACCCCTCCATCAGGGTACTCACACATTTTACATGTACTTTAAAGTTTCAAAAGACCAAAACTGAAGCCTGTCCGTCCTCTTGAAGGCTTCATCAAGAGACTCATAGTGTTATTTTGGTCATTCTGTACAGGTCAAAGCCATCCCTGCCAGCTTAGACACAAGGGGAAAAGACAGTCACTACCTCTCAATGCAAAAGGTATAAAAAAATGTGTGGTCCTACTAACTTTGCCTCGATCACTCACAGAGGATTTTGTGGCTTTGATCACATTTACCTTTGGTGTGGAATCTCAGTGACTTCTTCTTCCTCTTCAAATATTCAATGTAGCCCAGGGCTTGATAGTTGAAGACTTTTCTAGAATATTCTTCCTTGGTAAATAACAGGGTAAAACAGTGGAAACTGACTTTGAATTCTTTCTGCACAATTGCAAAAATAAGTACTTCAGACTCCCCATTGCTGACCTTCATTGTTGCCCCCAACCAGTTATTAACAAGCATTAATGCCAGCCCTTAAGTGAAAATTTAGAATAAACAATGCAGTGGATTTTTGGCTTATAGCTTGGTTAAAAATTGAAATTTTATCAAAGACTGGATAAAATACATCTAGTACATCAAGGAGCTGCCCTCTCTGTAGTAAGTCAGGGATTAGTTTAGGGCATGAACTTTCTGGAGCCCCAGAATAGCTCAGGTAGAAGATGAATACTTGTTAAAGGAGAGGGAAGGCAGGGAGTAAAGTGAACTACAGAGACTTAGATTTATAGAAGTGAGAATTCCAGGTCAAAAAAGTACAGCGTTCAGGACAAGCATCTGTGTAGGAAATTGTTTAGAAAGAAGAGCGATATGGAAAAAAGGAATTTCATTTACTTTATACTTTTAAGTATGACATCCTCTGGCTATGATCTGAGGTAAAGTATGATGACTTAGTTTAAATATTTACATGCTCCAGAATCACAGATGGGGATACAATTATTGATTCTGTTCTAACAAGTTTAGAAAGGCTCAGAATCAAGGATTGTTTTTGTCATTGATAAAACTGGTCTTTGACTATAAAATAGTCTATGTATCATGAAAATATTGCTCCATGTTGATTTGTTATATAATTTACTATATATATGTATATGATTTACTATATATGTATACATGTATATAATAGTAAATTATATAGTGTTTCATATATATATGAAACACTGAGTGCAAGGCCTTGTAAATCAAATTGAGATAGGAAATTTACAATGATTATATCTTAGTTGCATAAATCATTACCTTTCCCTTCATCTTTTTTTATCTTCCTTTTTATTTTTGGAGTAGAATTAGCCTTTAAAAAATATTTGACCTTTTTCAAACAGTTTCCTGTGCGTTAGAGAGACCAGACTCCATAGCGGATGCCTGGGGCTGTGAAGTGTGCAGTTCCCTAAGGTGGCAGAATTACTCTGACGTAGCGTCTGTTGGCATTTAAAAATAAACATTGTCACGTAGGAAGAGGTGAAAAAAATAGCTTTCCCTGCTGCACTTCCAGCTCCCTTCTCTGTCTGCTGTCCAAAGAATCTGCCTGAGGTGGAAACGCTGACTGGGTCTCAGGGACATCTATATGCCTTCCTTGCTGTGAAGCGGAATGGAAGCTGGCTGCTTCTCATGGTCTGAATTTCCTGGCAAAGTTATTAACTCTTTCAACTTTTTCTCCCAGGAGCCATGATAGAGAGAAAATAAATGCAGCATATCTTTTGACATGCAGCATATTGTAGACTATAGTTCCCACATCTTTCTCTGTAAGTCCTTATGAAATCTATGACAATACAAACTTTTGTGAAAAGTTTTCCTTCGTGGTTTATCCAGGTCTTACCCCACTCAGATTCTATTACACTGTTCTGCTTCATGCCCCATGTACCACTCTTAACAGCATTTGTATCTCCACTCTGTTCAAATTCTAGCAGGCTACTGAATTATTATTTCATATAAATTTCTGGTAGTTGGTTATCAGGAAAGGAAGGATGCAGGCATGACTTTTTTCCAAAAAACTTACTATGCATTTGAAAACAAATAGTTTCTGAGCTAAAAATATTAATACATTCAAAAGACAATTAGAATCCTGTTCACCACAATAATTATATATATACACTAAGATACAATAAAAATAATGGGCTGAGTGTTAAGAATCTTTGAGTATGTGTACAGTCTAACATCAGTTTTATATAATGATGAATAATTGATGTTATGAAAGATAAAGCTGAGGTTAATAAATGTGTAAAAGCTCTGTAGAATGTCTAGCCTTATTTTCATGATCCCAAGTCAAAAGATCAGCCAGGTATTTGTAATTAATTGATTAGAGTGTAAATATAAATTTCAGTGTTGCTATATACTACTTTAGACTAAATGTTGGGTTTATGGGGAGGTACTTGAGGACAGAAGCAACACCACTTCATTGAATCTACTCTCCCTGTTCTCTTGAGCTACCCACATCTGCAAAAGCCATGTTCCAAGGAGTATTGTGAAGCTTCAGTTCAATTTCAGGTATATGTCAATATAAGGAATATCTAGTCAAAAAAATCAGTCAATGACCTTATGATTTCTGGAATGTATCAGTCATCTTTATAAATGCAGATAATGTTGCTTGCTGAGGAAGCCAATTTGATATAAAATCAGAGTGACTGGAAAGCAGATACAAGCTCCCAGGAGATGGAATTGGCCAATGTAAAAGTATCCACCTGAATGCCAAAAACACAGAGTTGAAAATCCATAGATAATGTAAAAACACAAAGGTAAGGATGTCCAATATTCATGCACTGGCTTTCAAAAATTTTAATATCTATCAATGTATCTATAGCTATATCATCTCTATCTATCTATATATATAGGTAGGGGTATATATAAATATACTTATATATTTATATAAAATATATGTAAATCTATCTATCTATACATACAGACACTGTGCCAAGCACTAGTGATTAAGTAATAAGATATCTTTTGATTCATATTCTCATGGGAGACACAGACACTGAGTATAGGGAGAGACAAATTATAACTATGTATAAAACAAAAATATTTTTCTGAAACCATAGGAGTTTTTTTTCACTTAAGTGTGAAATGCTTGTTAATGTTGAAAATATCATGGATCCATTGCCCTTAGGCACGAAGTTGCACCCATCTGTTTCTAACCCCTTTTGCAGGATTCTGCTACGTCACCAGGCCAGGGGACCCCGGTGCTGGTGAGTTGATTGACTGTAACTGACTTAAGACTGAAGATTTAATATCGCTGGTTAAATCTACAAATAATTAAATTTTTTCATGGACAAAATTTTAACATATGATTGTAGGCTTTACAAAGCCATTTTTCTTTTTTCTATCCTGCTTCCTATATTATTTATCATCTCTTTTTATTGCATTAGCAATATTCATTTCTATTATTACCAAGAATAAGTGGCCTACTCATAATCTTATACATTGAGAAAATATTCAATCTTTGCTATTAAAATTCCACGTAGACATTGTAGTCTTCTACCAAAAGTTAATTTCTAAGAATTTTGTTAAGGTCAACACTGCTGTTCGATTATTTAAATAATCATTTTCACCCCGATAAATTGTTCTAAGGTGCAAGTTGAAATAACATACTGCCTTTGTTAATGACCTTTTCTTCTACTTAAACTGGTAAGGTAATGGGTTTGAGGAATTCTGTGTTGCAAGTATCATATAGGTTAATAAATTTAATCTAATTATGACAAACTATTTGTACTTATCTCTTAATATTTAGATTTTTAACACTTTCACCATTACACAGTGTTTTCATCTTTCCCTTCAGTATGTATGATTAACATTTTCAGCAGAAGTGGAAAAAATTGTCATGGATAAATTAGTTCTTATTAAGTCACCTTCCACTACAAAGTGTGTACAGTAAAAATCTCCTTGTGCCTGATCATCCCCAGGAACAAGAACCGCTTTACATTTTGCATTAATTACTCTCAGAGTTTTACTTTGAATAATCTTAAGGTACTCGAATCTGGTTTCATAGCTGTCCCAAGGACCTTGTAAGTCACTGGGGCATAAAAATAGCATATATGCTTCAGATTCTCTTAAACTGTGATTATAAAGATTTTAAGTCAGCCCTGTGATGGCACAGCCTCTTCATATTAGATTCAGACATTTCTATAACCTACAAATAAATACCTATATTTCCAAGTAATGAAACCACTTGAAATATATGCTTTTAAGTACTCATGCCTAAAATATATTTGTTTTGTTTTAAAACTTTATTACTAAAATATGCATCTTGAAAATGTTATTTTACTAATACCTTATCAGAATGATTCTGTTTCAATTAAATACTTACATTTCCTATTCAATCCCTTGCCCACATGTTCCCAGGATTGTGTGTCATGAGCTTCTGTTTGCTGTGTTTGATCAGCCCTGGCTCAGCTTCTCTCACTTTTACCTCATTAGCTATGTGACTTGAACCAAATTCATTAACCTCCTTGGACCTCAATTACTTCATCTGCATGAGGAATGATTCAGATTAGAAGTCACCCATGCTCTAACCCAATAAGTACATACTGATGTACTTACGATGAATAGCAGCCTTTTGGTTAATAGAGAAACTCTCTTAGCATTCTGATTCTAAACAATTACTTTCCTAAAGTAAATTTGAATTAAATGATCACATTCTGACTGCATGTTTTCCTTGGCTATACTATTTTTAGTTTCATAATACCTCAGTATGTTGCAAATTAGGGAATTTAGCAAAGTAGATTAGTTTACTCCCTAAGCAAGGTAGTATTTTAATATTCTGAATACATCAAATGTATACATTTATAATTTCTGAATCTAAATAACTGACATGCTCATATAAAACTATTTTGCTGTCATGAATAATGGAAGTTCTGGGGGAGCCTATTCATTTATGGTCTTTTAATCCAGAGACTGAATTTAACAACTGAACAATACATTACAGAACAGGGGAGTGGGGGTGATTAAAATACACTGAGCACTTCATTGCTCATAAAACTGTATTTAAGAACTTGACTTGGACTTAAAGCTGAAACATTGTGCTTTCTTCCCTAAAATGTGAACATTAGGACCTGCCCCCCCCCAAAAAAAAGAAAAAGAATTCTTGGAGCTCACCTTACTCAGACAGAGGCACAATATTAACTTATAATGACCTGTCTTGCAGAAGATTCTTTTTTTCATTGTGTGTGAGGGGTGACTCCCCAAAACTAGAATTTATTTATAAAAAATGTGTATCTATTCTTACATGTTTAAACTTCAGTCATCTTCAAAGTATTTTTAATTTGATGCAATACACATACTGAGAGTTTTTTCCACTGCTCAAAACAGTTTTTTGAACTTGTCTATTTTGATGCCTTATAGTGCTTTTGCTGGCTTTTTGTTTCACCTCTTCCACATCAGCAAAATGTTTTCCTTTGAGGAATTTTCTCCTCCGGGGAAACAAATAAACAAACAAACAAAACAAGCTTCTTGGGGCAAGATCAGGTGAATAGGAAAGGTAGATCATGAGAGTCATTCCATTTCTTGGTCAAAAACTGCTGAAAAATCAATCTGCCCACTCGGTGTGGTCAGGTGTGATTATAAATCACCCATCATGAAATGGGCAAATGCATTGAAACAATCTTAAAAAAAAACAACACAACCTGTCACAACAACCTGACAGCTGGTACATTGGTATAGATGGGTTCCTGGAACACTCATCCAGTGGGGGAAGCCCGTACCACAAAGGGCCTGCCCCTGAAAAATAATTCAGATTATTTGGGGGGGTTCCCATCATACAGAGTAAATCAAGTGGAGAAGGAGAGAAAAAAAGACAGAATGACCACATAACAGATAAAAATTGAGGCTCCAAGAGGACAAGTGGCTTTCCTCAACATAAAATAAAGAAGGCACAAGAATGGCCTCTTTGGTGCTAAAGCTGGTGCCCTTCGCTCCCACACTCCCTGGCCCTGTGTCATCACCAGCAGGTGTGTCTCACAAGCACAAAACATAGACATGTACTGCCATTTACTTCATAGCCACTAAGCAAGCCTCCCCTTTGCACATCAATGCTTCCTGACCCTTTACAAAGAGAGCAAAAATCTCAGTGCGATACACAACCCAGAAGTCAGAGTGATTTGGGGACGGGTGGATAACTAATGTAAAGTCAGATGCTATAGTCAAATAAAGAGTGTTGAACTTTGTTGAGGTGCTAATCTATGTAAAAATTAAAATATATATATTTTGCAATACATTTGTGTGTGGGATTTTGGATATCAGACTAATTCTAACCCTAGTTTGTCTTCTGGTAAGCACTGCTGGAGAACGGGTTGGACCATCCAGAGCACTACTGCAGCTTGAGCAAGAGAATCCTTGTTTGTGCCCCTGCCTTTGACTCTTGCACACCCACCCTGTGCCCCCTAAATGGGTTAGCTACAAGATATGTGATCTCTTACCAGGGTTGTGAATAGGTCAATATGAGGTAGGTGTAGGCTGATCTAGTGTATCAGTGAATTAACTGCCTTATTTACCAGTCTGTTGAACAAGCTGCCTAAGTGAGTGCTGTTAGGTTCCTTTGGAGAGAAAAGTAGTTGCTCCAAGTCAGCCAGAGACCTCACTAGTAGGGGAGGCCTATCTGGTGCTTCACTAGGCTAACAGACTCCCCTTAACTAATCAGAACTGGGGAATCACACTATGAGATCCATTATAAGCTGAAGCCATGTTTTCATAAACATACTTTACTATGCAAAGAGTGACTTTATGGAATGGCCAAGATAAAATGAATTTAGAGTGAATTTTCTCAGTGAACAAAGTTGTAGCAAATGTGCTTCAGAGCAATGCTGGAGCAAGTATGTGTTTGTAAGTTCAGTGGTTTGTTTATTTAATAATAATCTTTAATATATTATAATATATTTATATCCCACACTTATATTTACATATATTTTATCTATATTATATATTCAATAACCTATGTTGAAATGCTAGATTAAATTATGCAATACATTAATCATGACAGTGGCTAACCTATATTACCATGTATATAGAATCGCTAGAACTTGGGAAGAATATTATCTCATAAAATGACTAACCAGTGTGACCATTAGGAGCAATAGCCACAGCAACAGACATGGAGAAAGGAAGAAAAATGTTTACTCATACATTAGACAAAATAATTGTCTGTTTTTTGTCATTGTTCCCTTAATTAAAAATATATATTAACTTGTCTCCCTTGAATGAAAATGAAGAATGTTTGGAATAAAAAAAAACCTCAACAAGATGAAGCTAATGTTCAAAGTGAATACCAATGGGGGCCTTAGGAGATGTCCACTTTTAAGCATCCAATTGCACTTTCAGGAATAGCTTGTACTAGCTTGAATGAAAGAACTGAGATCCTTAACAGGCAGGGTCATTAAATTCCTGTTTTGCTGTCTTCGGTATTCAGTATTCCTGCCCAGGTTATAGTCTACAGATGACTTAAGATATTAAAGTTATCATAAATTGAATTTTCAGAAGTTTCACTTACATGGAAAATAAAATTGGAAACTGTGGAATTAAATGCATATATTTTTGTATATATTTATCTTAATATATTTATCTTTTTAATCTCAATAGAAACAAGAAAGCTGAAATGTATAAAATGACTTCTTATTTTAGTAGACAAATCTTCAAGTCTATTCTTCAGCATTTCTGGGAAGGAAGACCCACCGCTCAGTGCAGCTGTGTACTTGAATACCATTGTTTGAGTAGGTATTACTGGTGAATGGCAAGCACAGATGGTCTCTCCCAAGGTTTAATGTATTACCTATATTATGGGGAGTTAATTTTTTGTTTCTGTTGCCTAAATGCTTTTGGTTGTTGTTTCATTTTGTGTTTCTTTTTTGAGGGGTGATTAGTTGATGTATATATTTAGCAGATTAACTTTTTAGCAGCCACATATTATTACTGATATATATTCAGTATACCTAATCTCTTCTTTCCTTTCTAATTTTTCTATCTCCCATTGTTTCAAAGGGTGCCTATGTTTTCCCCTAATAATTCTAAAAATATCATTTTGCCATTTGATAAATTAGATTACCAACCTTTCTTATCAAAGACTCAATTTTGATCTATATTGTTTGACTATCTAAGGTTCAGTCCAATCCTAGCTTTCTCATACCCTGAAAATATACAGTATTCTCTAAATCTATGGCCTATGGTACAATAGGAAAATAGTAATAAACAGGGTCTTTTGCTCAGGTGAATTTTATTTTGAGTTGATATGACAAATAATTATAAACACAAGAAATAGAGGTTGCATTGTCTCTCCCTTCTGAGATGGAAGGCATCCTTTCCCAATTATCCTTTGAGGGAGAGAATAATGTCTCATTTTATCTAAACTCTCTTCCATTTGTAGTGTATTGGCCAAATGAAAATAATATGTCACAGAAAAGTGTCACGAGTGCTAGGCGACTAGTGTCACTTAGTCACTAGTCACTTTAGTTAAGAACCAAATCCACAGTTAGTTATTATTTTTAGTAGCAAAAATAAGCACACATCATAACTTTAGACTATATTATTTCTGCATCTTATTATGGAATTCCACAACCACAGTATTTATTGAGAAAAAAGATTAAGATATATAGTATTTGTTAACAATTTTAAAAATTCAAAGGTTCACAGTACTCCTACATGTATGTATCTCTATTTAAAGAGGTATATTATGGGTTCTTATGAAGCATTACATTAGAGAAGGAGAATTTTGTATTATTCTCCTTATCATGTTTTGGCTAATAGAACATGATGGAATTGACAGTGGAACAGTTCTATGCGTAAGCCTCAAAAAACTTGAGAGCATCTAACCATTTTCTTAGAACTTTGCCATCCCCATGGGAATAAACCCTGGATAGACCGAGACCATGACCCTCTACCTTGGTAGCCGCAGCCTGTTGCCAACTGACTGCTTGCAAGGTCAACTGAGCCTGGCCCAGAGCTAAAGAACTGCCCAGCTGATCTGCCAGTTTATGAACCAAACAAATGCTTATTGTTTCAAATCACTAAGCTTTGAGACAGCCTGTGATACAATAAGACCTTAAAATAATGAGCACATTCCAAGCACATGGTGGGAGCACAAGATGATAACTTTTACTAATAATTATACATAATTTGTTTCCTCCATGTGCTACCTTCCACCATTCTGTCTCTGAACATGTTTCCCTGTCTGGTATCTACTACCATTGCCTTAACTATTAATTTAACTAGTTAATTTTCGTATTGTTAAAATTATTGATCTAAAGGTAAAATTTTTTTAAATGTTAATTAAATGCTTGTGGCAGCAAGCAACAAAGTTTTTATTCCCCCAAATCTAATTAGGTAACCAGTGAATTAAGTAGAACTCTGAAGCTGGCTTTAAAAGTGGAGAGCGCTTGCCAAAGTGAGCTTCAACTTCACATTTCAGAGCATCAGAGAAACCGGGACCCAGCAGGCCCATGTAACACAGGGGGCCTAGTAGAAGAGTTTCTCCTCAAAAAATAGCATGCAGAAGTCTATATTCTTAAATAAAGGATAAATAAAAAGTAAACCTGCCCACCGCAGCAAGGGTGCCACTGATGAATGGAAAGCCCAGGTGGTCCCTTCCTTGGTTTATAATCTGAAATCACCTAACTGCTGATCCCAAAACTTATGAAGATTAGAATTTAATTTAGAACTATGGCAGAGAGTCCAGACAGTACTGGTCTGCTCATTTTTGTTGTACAAATTTCTTTCAGACAATAGAACATAGTGTTTAATTGATTAGAGGGGGGACTCTCAAGTTAGTTTTTCTGGATTTGAATCCTGGTTCTGTTTTTATTTTACCTATGTGATTTATACTAAGTTATTCAATCTTTTTGCTTCATCTTTCTTATTTGTCAAATAAGAATTAAGTAAATTATTTTGGATGTGTTTAGAGCACTGCTGAACACATGATACATACTAAAGTGCCATTTCAAAATATCAAACATGTTACAAATAATATGCTTGCCATCATGGAATGAATAGTATTAAATACAGGAAAAAGAGTTTGATGATAGAAACTTGAGTTCTGGATCAACTAGCTTAGTGAATAAGACTTTTAAAAATATTGAGCATAAATATGTAAGTGGCTAATATAATGTCATCAAATTAATTATTTGAAATATTTATCTGAATATGTTTCAAGGTTTCAAACATGTCTCTTGAATAAGGTAGTTACAGCATTTGTACTAAGGGATTTGGATCACATTTACTTGAGAAACAATTCACTATTAGATATAATCAATTTAAATAGGTAATGCAAGGTAAAAATAGTATATTTTAAAAACCCAGAGAAATGATTAAACAGCAAATAGAATGTGATATCAATGGAGAAAATACTAATTTTAAATGCTGTTCTATCAAAATCCTTTTTTGAAACAAAATAGCACACACATGCATAATGATGGCACAATTAGCAATTTAAATATTGAATTTACTAATACCAAGAAGTAATTAATGAGCTTAGCCCAGAAGCAATAATAGAAGACTTTACAAAGTCACGGAAATAGAAAAATCTAAGTGATTTAGATTCTTTAGGAAGACCATATGTTTGCATGTTAATGTCTCTTGAATATTATACTAGAATAATTTTTGTACCTGTACAAACACACAGGAAATGAGGATCTAAAAGACAATATGAATTAATTATAATTTATTGTTCTACAATTTAATTTAAAGAAACTTATTTCAGAGTTGGCTTTAAGAATAATCCTTAAAGAGGATTTAAAAACATTACAAATTCATTATAATGACCAGCTCTTGAGAACAGTTGAGAGAATGTTTTATAGGCAGACACTTCTATTTAAAGAGAGAAACACTTAAGATTATTGCTTTTAAAAATTCTACAATTGAGCCAATTACTGTTTACAATTAGTTAGACATGTGGCAATATGTGAGAACCTAAATTACATCATACTAATTAAATAAGCTTCTCAGTTTTACTAAACATTAATTTTATTCTAAAATACAGGGTGGTGGAAAGAAGAATGATTTCTTATGTAGTTATAAAAATAGCAAAATATCATTGTTGCTTATAATACACTTGAGTTATCTTAATGTTCTTTTTTTAAGTGCAGTTTATACTATCAAACTGCAAATACTTCTAGAAAATGTAAATATACATTGATTTTAATTCTCAATTCTAAATGAATAAAAATTAAGTGGTATTGAAACTCTCTGATATCATTGAAAATAAATTTGATCACTGTGTTTTAATCTCAAAATAAGATACCTGGAAATAGTAAAATGTTATTTGCAATTTAATTTCAAAAAGAATACATATATATGATGAGAACTAATTCACAGGAAACTTAATATTCTTACAAATACTGACATAAGTGGCGTATCTTTCTTTGCTGGCAGTTTAGCCTTCAGTTAGGAAAAAGAAATTATTCCATTTCAAGAAATCAGGAAAGTTTCAGTCTAGCCCTGAGTCATCTTTTTTTTTAAATCTAATAATAGTAGCAATGCTGTTGAAGGACATACACACACCGTTCTGCCCATCAATCAGAACAACTGCAGCTTTTCTAACTTGAACTCTCAGAATGTCAACGTTTTTTCAAATTAAATTCCAAATAACAAAGTTACCGAACCCAGTGGCGTTTGTTTTTACAAAGACTTTTTTGGTTGGTGAAGGGTGATGGGAATATAGCAACATGTTCTTTTTCTTTTTAAAAATTGATGTGGGGAGAAAGCTAAGTGTATACTGATTAATAAAAATGTTCAAATAGAACAAAAAATGTACATTTATTTTAGCTGGGCCCTTTCTTTCCCTCTATCGTGACATGCCATTTGCTTTTGTGTGAAAGCAGATGTGGTGAAGCTTTTATATGTCTATGTAGTATGTGCATTTATATGTATGTATGTTTTATATATACATCATGTATATATAGTTACATATATACATTTCATCATCAAATAAAAAAGTTTAGAGATAAAAAAAAGGCCGGCCTCCTTAAAATATGAGAAAGTTGAATACTAATGAAGATACCAGGTTGGAAAACTACAAGGACTGAAGCACAGGAAAATTTTTTTACAGTAAAAATCTAGTCTTCTCCAAGGAAAAGATGTAGAGAGGCAGAGATAATGGTATACAATAGGAACCAAATAACTTGGGCAGCCAGAAACTGACCTTGATGGTAAGGTGAGATCTGAACCTGACAATCATTCCTAAGGATAGGGATGTAAAACACCTGTCTTTGATGGAGGAACAGGGTAGGAGCACAGAAGATCAGAGCACCGTGGAAGTTTCTTGGATTGATAAGTGAATGCCCCCGAATATTGGTTTAACAGAGTTAGATAAAGCACTGGGAAGTGTTTGGAGGGTATCACAGTGATAAACTAAATTGCTCAAAGATGATCATTAATGGTCCCAGGAATCTTTTGAGTAATCTTCAAGTTTCCCCCAAGTAAACCAGGCCTAACTAACAGAGATTCCAACACACATGTTTAAGTGGGTGAATATGAAAAATAGGTTTAAATGGTGTTGTGTATGTGGAAAATGCCTTATCTAACTCTAGGTAATAATCTTACGGTAAAAGCCGGTGCGGTGGGGATGAAGGTGGGAGTACCGAAGGAGCACATTGAGTGCTCCGGGGAAATGAGCTGGGCCCGGGACAGCAACCTGCAACCCCATTGGAGTTCAAGAACGACGACTCAGAACAGAAAGCCAGAGCATTGTCTTTTAAAGACCAAACAGATATTTAGGGAATATATATTAAAGTATCTTTGTAGTGTGAGAAGTTAATTATAAATTAGTATAATTTTATGAATAGACAGGTTTAAACATTTTTGTTTTTGTAAATACTCAGGTATATTTTAATTTTTCAAAATTACATTAATACTATTCTTTTGACCATGTTTTAGACCATTTATATCATGATTTATGTTTAGAATAGATTTGGGATTCACACACACACACACACACACACATACACACACATATTTACTAAAGAGCTTTAAATCACCCACTTATATGGTTATTTTCCATAATTTGTTTAACCTGATTTATCTTGTAAATAAATGCTGGGTAGGACTTTTTAACTTGCTCTGATAAGCAATTGACATAAGTTGTAGATTTTTCTTAAGTGAATAATATTTTCTTAGGGTGTTATTATGAAATGCCAGGGTCTGAAGCCTAATCAAGGATGCATTGTAAACAGGTCACACTCACTATCCTTTATTTTTCCCTTTTCTGTGGTGCAGCAGAGGAAGGAGCACGTGGCCCAACTGAGCCATGTGGCCGGGTATGGGGCTGTCCTAGAACCTGGGGTAGGGAGGGCTGGCGTGCTGACCCCCCGGAAGCTGCTCAGGGAGGGCTGCCAGCCTCTATCTAGCACTGTGGTCCTGGTTGCCCATAAAAGTCAGCTGGAAAACACTTAAGAATACCACTGTTATGCTCCCTCCCTTAAAATTCTAATTTAATTTTTTTAATGGTAAAAATCTAATTAAATTAGTCTTTTAAAAATTGTTGTTCAAGTACAGTTGTCTTTATTTTTCCTCACCCTAGCCATCGCCACTTCCCACCCTGATCCTAACCCCTTGGGGTCCATGAGTCATTTATACATGTTCCTTAATGACCCTTCCCCTTCTTTCCCCCATTTCCCCTTCCTACCTCCCCTCTGGTTACTATCAGTTTGTTCTTTATTTCAATACCTGTGGTTATATTTTGCTTGCTTGTTTGTTTTGTTGATTAGGTTGCACTTATAGGTGAGATCATATGGCATTTGTCTTTCACTGCCTAGTTTATTTTGCTTAGTAGAAAGCTCTCCAGATCCATCCATGATGTTGCAAAGGGTAGGAGCTCCTTTTTTCTTTCTGCTGTGTAATATTCCATCCTGTAAACGTACCATGATTTTCGATCCACTCATTTACTGACGAGCACTTCGGTCGCTTCCCGCACTTGGCTATTGTACATTGTGCTGCTATGAACACTGGGGTTTTATAGAGCAAAGTGCAAGCCTAGTGTTTTCTAATTTCTCCTGGATCATTCTAATGATCAACACAGTTTGAGAACCAGAACTCTAGGAGAAGCCCTGCAGGTTGTCCTGTCTGGGAACAAAGGAATACTAGAGTAGCAGTGGTGTAGTGACTGGCTGTACGTCCTGGCTTCCCAGACCTTATGTTCAGGGATCTAGAAGTTCCATCATGCCTTGGTGAGGGTGGTGGATGTGTGCAGGGTAGGAAGTGCTCAGGCGGGATCTCAATGATAAGGAGCAGTGGTGTAGCAGGATGTTAGTAGTTAACACCACTGAATGCCAAGGAACCTGAAGGGAGAGATCCTAGTGTGCAGGACCTAGTCCAGGGTGCCCGCCTCTAGTTCTCACTCCCAGTCACAGGTAGAGAATGGCATGTGTGCGCCCTGCACATGGACTTAGACACTTTCTCTAGTGCTCCGTTAGCCTCCTGAGTGGGAACCTCAATGACAGAGTCAACTGTGAGTGTCTGTATTTGTATCTGAAAAGTCAGTCCTGAAAGAGAGATCTTTAAACCCTGAAAATGCTGAGATTCACAAATTTAAATCTTATTCAATAGTAGCCCTTTCCTGCACAAGGTAGGGGCCTCAGAATAGAGACTAGAAATAAATAACTGCATACTTATAGTATTATATGTATAACAGTTGTATACATCTACATTCCAAAAATAAAATTATCTTATATTTCTTTTTTATCCTGGAGTTTGAGATGATTTTAGATGATAAGACAATGTAAACTTGCTAGATTTCAAGTTCTGGTAACTGGGGAAAATTAGTTTGGAGGCTGAAAGCATATGTAAGGTATGCCAATTGCTAGCAACTGGAGTTCTGCTATACTAACCTCAAGTTTCCACGTTTGTAAAATGCGAATGATTGTTATTTTCAAAAATGTTTTTTTAACTAAGCATGCTGATATTGATTAAAAAATACTGTTATGGATAGTATATAGTATATAAATGTTTAAGTTATATCATACAAAATATTTCTTCTACTTGCCAAAGAATAGAAAATTAACTGTACTTTGTAGTAGCTCGTAAATTGTTTGAACTTGCTTTATTTTAACTGGGTAAGATTATAAACCTCAACATGACATTTTACTGGCTATCGGAAAATCTGCAAGGCAATCTTTTATTAGGGTAATGTCTCCTCTCAGTCTGTATCCAATATCCATATACGCCCTCCCTCTCATAATATCTTTTTTAAAAAGTATGAAAAAATTCCAGTGTAAGTGTTGAATAAATTTATAGCAATATGAGCTTCATCTATTCTGTGGAGATATATATTCAAACAGAGATAAAACTAAAAAGAGGCAGGTTTGGCTATTGAAAGTAGCTTAATGGGTTTTTCTTTTTTCTTTTTTTTTCTATTTTTTTGAAATTTATTTAATTGTTGTTCAAGTACAGTTTTCTGTCTTTTACTCCCATCCCAGCCCACCCCTCCCCAGTGTTCCCACCTCCCTCCCATTTCCACCCCCCTTAGATTTTGTCCATGTGCTTAATGGGTTTTTAATGAGATATCTGAGTTGAGATATCTGAGTTTATTTTTTCTGCTAGATATTCAGTAATTATTATTTCTTTAGACCTTGATCAGTAAATCTTAAAAGGGCCTTACAATTTAAAGTAGAGTGATTGCTTTTAACTTGAGGGAGGAATAAAGAGGAACTCTTCATAAAGAATTGGCTTAGTCCAAGTCTCCCATGAATGTATCGAATCTGCAATCCCAGAAAACAAGTTCTTTGTTTCAGTTAGCCACAGCTTCCCTGTTGCAGTAGTGACAGTGACCTCAGTAGTGATGTCCATTAAAATCCATAAAGGAACTGAGAGAGGGAGGCTGGAACGAACAGTATTGACAGAATTACTGGCTCTGTTCCACTCTACAATGAACACAGAGTTATTTTACTTTTAGGCATTTAGCCTTTCCTTACGATTCCTTGTGTCATTTATCAAATGCAACTGTCTTTCCTTTAAAAGGCAACAGGAGTGCTCCAGAAGCAGTATCTTCATAGTTGTTTTCTTGATTAGCGACATACCATTCTGCTGTGCACAAGAATTAGATTCAAATATGGATTTGAAACTGGATCTTTTCAACATTAGTGCTAACAAATTTTATGAGGAGGAGGAGAAGTTAAAATTAAATTCTGTTCAGCATTTATTTGAAATATGAACTGACCCTCCCAGATAAAGCAACTAATCCAGTTCAATAACTGGCTTTCAAACAAATCTATATTATAATCTGCATATTGAATTAAACTTAATACAGCTACAAAATTCATTTCATTTTAGACAAAGTTGGCAGTAAATCTTTTCAGAAAAGTACAGGGTAATTTCTAGAGAGCATAGCAAACTTTAAATGAAAGTAGGGTACAGTGAAGATTATTATTTCCTCATGGTAGAGTATGGATTGTGACTATGAAGATTTCATTACTCTTAAAATTTCATCCTGACATAGCACTTGCAAATTTCTCAGTGCTTTCCCCAATAACCACACTATTTGATATCTGTAGTTGTATTATATTAGCTCATACATGAACAAATAATTTTAATATTTCTTAATCTTTGTTTATAGAAGGTGAATTAATTCCTTGTTTCTCTTCAGGGATTTTTTTTTCAGTGAAAAGATTAGGTAAAGGCTTAATAAATGTAGATAGTCATGACAGTATAATTCTCTATTGCTATTGGTAAACACATTCTCACATTTACCCAAATAGTGTATTTCACATAAATTATTATATAAGGAATATCTGAATCATAAGAGATTCTTGGACATGATCCCATAAAATCTCCTCATTAAATTGATAAGTAATTATAGGCAGAAAGGCAGAGTGACCTTACTGTCACTGACATTATAGAATTTATCCATGACAGCCTCACATCTTTTGGTTTCATACATTCATCTGTGCCTGGATTTATTCCTTGTTATATATTTGTTTTGGAAAGTTATTAGTGAGCGGAATATCATTATCACATAGGCCTTTGAGAGTCTCTGCATACCTGTTCCTAATAAGATCCTTTTTTAGAAAGATTTTATTTATTTATTTTAGAGAGGGAAAAGGAGAGAAGAGAGGGAAATATCAATGTGTGGTTGCCTCTCACACGCCCCCTACTGGGGACCTGGCCCACAACCCTGGTATGTGCCCTGATGGGGAATCCAACAAGGGACCCTTTGGTTTGTAGAGCCGCACTCAGTCCATGGAGCTGCACCAGCCAAGGCAAACCCCACACTTTTTTCTTTTAATTTTTAGTGTGAACTGTTATTGTTTTATGTTATGGTTTATGATATTTTCTCTACTGTGTTTTTATTTGTGAAAATCAAGGCATTTTATAAGCCCATTAGATGAATCAATTACAGACATTTTAGCCCCCAGCATCCAAGTTCTGATTTGAATGCTATTATCCCCTTGCTTTACTTGATAGTTTACTACATATGTATTTATTAGTAGAACACATGTTGTTAATTTTGCACATTTTGGAACTTTATATAAGCAATATTTTACATATAGTATTCTTCTGAGACTTATTTTATCACTCAACACTTTATTTTTAAAGTGCAACTATAATGTGTAGGATGCAGTCCATTCGTTTTTACCGCTGCACAGTATCCTATTTATGGGTACACCAATTCTCACTCTTCCATTCTCCTTTTGATATATATTTCAATTGTCTCCAGGATCTTGTTATTACAGGCACTGTTGATATGGTCATTCTTGTCCCTACACTCATGGATTTGTTGGCTCAGGGAATGATCTTATTAAGTTTTACTAGGCAATGTACAATTGTTTTCCAAAGTGCAGGTTTTCTCCCACCTGCAATGAATGAAAGTTTCTGGTGATTTATAGCTGGACTACTAATTTCATTGTCTAACATTTTAACATTGGCAGCCTGGTGGATTTGCAATGATATCTTGCTGTCATTTTAACTGGCATTGCTCTGAATTCTAATGATATTGATCATCTTTTATTTCCTGGCTGTTCATATTGCCTCTTCTGTGGAAAAGAATCCATGTATTTATTTTACCTATTCTACTGCTTTATTTCTGATAGAGTTATATGAGTTATTTATTTGCAATACAAATTATTTATTTGGTAATATATGTGGCAAATACATTTTCCTTAGTTTTGTCCTGATCAATGGCACTTACAAGGACAACCACTTTCATTCTATACAAGTGAAGCATCATGAAATATGTCTTAATTTTTCAAAAATATTATCTACATTTGAAAAGCAGGGTACTTAAGAAGGAGATAAACTTTCTCTACAAGAAAGCCTATATCTTAGAGGCAGCTTGAAACTGTTAACATTAAAATGTTTCATTTTACTTTGTGTTCAATGCCTTATATATCTTGAACTTTTAAAATAATGAACAACCACTGAAAATTTAAATGCAAGAAATTAGTAGCATGATCCCAAATGAAGACAGTAGCAGACATCTGCCTGCTCTTTAGTGCTTCCTTTAAAGGATGACTTTGGCTGCATCCTGTTGTAGTTTTCTGTTGAAAGCACATGTCGCGGAAGACTGAGGAAATCTGGTTACTGGCAAATGTTTAAATGGGAGATTTCCATGTTTGCAGAAATCCTTTTCTGGATGAACTTAATTTTTACCTCTTTTTATTGGTGTACAGAATTTCTCTCCATCCCCATAGACTTCTTGCCCCCAACACATGTACACATTCTGAACGTTTTCTGTTGTTCAAACATGAAACTTTTACTAACTGTGAATACATTTTTTCCTTTGGTTTTGAGAGGAAGTTTTGTGGTTTTGAAAGGAAAATATTTGATCCTCATTTCATTTTTTATATTTTAAGTGAAACATTTTATGCAGGGATGAAATACTGATTTTTATTCTTTTGTGATTTAAAAAAAGCCACATAGCTGTGAGGGTGTAGGGATTTTCAGTCGGCACTTGGCTCACAAGGATTCAAACCTATGACCTGAAGGTGATATGACCTTGAGTGTCCACTTCCTGGTAGCAATCCCTAAAGTTTATTCTTTATCATGTTTGTCTTAAACTGAATGAGGAACAGTCTGTCATTTTTGTGTCAAAATATATCTTCTTTGTAACTAAGACTTTTAAACCAAGTAAAAATATTTTTAGAATCATCTCCCTTATAAATAAAACATTTTATCAGCTGGATTTTAGCATGTTTAGAGAATATTATCCATCATCATGGTTTTGAATTATATTTTGAAGAAACTTTTGTCCTGCAAAAACATGGAAAATAATAGCATAACAATTTAATTCTGTGAATTGGTTATGTGTTATACAATGCTTGGATGAGAACACAGTGTTTTCTTTATTTGAATGGCCTACACCCATACACCTATACTGGCTCCATATCGCCTTGATGGTGTTGAGAAATGATTACATTTCTTTGAGCCTTATTTTCTAGTCAGTAAAAAGTGTTACTGTGAGACATGACCACAGAGTGCTTTTGACCATTAAACAGACGATGTGTATGAACAGCTCTGAGAGCAAGAACAGGCCCACACTTGGTATCTGCAGACAGTTATCGTTAACAATGTGCAGGCCAAAATTAGGAACAACCAAACTGTCCATCAGGAAGGTAACGCACATCTAAAATACAAGCTACTATCTGCAGTTAAATGGAAGATATTATTTTACATTAACATTAGAGACACACGAAAAACAGGTTAAAGAGAAAAGTGGATTAATAGGATAGACTCACAAAAACAAACACACAAAAGCTATATTGTTTTGAATATATTTCTACCTTGCTAAAATAGTCAAGAACAGAAAGAATGTTCAGTCTATTACAGTTGTTTATCTGGTATGTTAGTGAAGAAATGAAACTGGGGGTGGTGTTAAAGAACTTCACTTTTCTTGTGTAACCTTTTGTTGTTGTTGTTTGACTTTGCTTGGGGCGATGGGCTCATGATGCACACTGTACAGTGATGTTTTATTGAGTTGCATACTTAAACCTCTATGGTTTGTAAAATAATGTGACCCCAATATATTCAATTTGAAAAGTTCAAATCAGAAAGTACATGTATGTATATATACAACTAAAGTATGTATATGCATATATACTGATATATATGTACATGTATACATTTATATATTGTTTGTATATATACATATGCATATAAAATATGCAGAAATATGCATAATTAAAAGCCATAGGACAAAAGAAAAGATTTAATGTTAAATCCTGAAATCAGTAGTCCTAGAGAAAAAAGTTACTATCCTCTCTTTTTGTTTTCCTCATCTCTCCCTTTTCATTTCCTCGCATGTCTCTTCTCTCCTCAGTATTTTGGTGTTTTTTTTTTACCTCATAATTTTCTTTTCCGAAGAGACAGTGTAGATTATTGTTTCTTCACAACATTTAGTAATTTGAATCCATTCCTTTAAACTTTTCTATAATATTTGTTTATGCAGATTTATCACTGTGCATTCTCATGTGCTCACCAGCAAAATATACCAATATTTCCATTTGACCACACTGATATTGAGAAATCACATATATTTTATTTTTACCTGCATCTTCTTAATTAACAGTGAGTCTGAACACATATGAGTTTCCTATATTTATTCATGAGATTTCTTTCTGTAAATTGCTCTTTAACGTCTTTGTGTAAGTTTTCCTTTTAGTTTGAGCAACCTTCCCAATCTGCTATCCGATCCCTGCTCAAGGGTTGTGTTTTCATGACGCACTTTCTGCATCATGATTGTCCTATTTCAAATCACATGTACTGGTCATCTGCCTTATCTCTTTATCAGTAATCATCACTGAATTTACTGTTTATATCTGTATGTCTGTATCTCTATGTATTTATTTACAGTTTTGTCTCTTAACTCTGACATGTCAATTCCTCTAGGTCAGAAGGGCAGAGAATTTTGCTTTCCTTGTGGTGATATTACATATTAGGAACTCAAAATTTGCAGAATCAGTAAATAAGTAAATGTTGAAAAAGTATAAATCTATTGCTTTGGTACAAAGCTTTACTTAAAATTATAAGCTTGTTTAAATTCAAATAGACAAGAACCTGCAAATTATGATAAAACAAATAATCACTTCATATAGAAGTAAAACATGAAAATAACTGTCACAAAAAAATTTTAGTAGGAAACATGGCAAAAAGGGCACTCAGACACTGCTGGAATGACTGCAAAATATTACAGGTTTTTTGGAAAGCAATCTCATAATATATCCTTAATTTTAAACCACTCAGTACATATTTGCTGCACAATTTATTAAAGGTGCATGTCATACTTTATGCTAAATTAACAGAACTAACATTTCAGATTTTAAATACAGCATGATTTCTAACTTTTAGTCATGGGTATACATTTTTAAATTATAGTAATTCTGATATCTTTTACTCCTGACATGCAGGTAGATATTGGGCAATTCAATTCCTAGAATTTCTGTAACACTGACATGTTCTGATTCTCTGACATTTTCTAAGATCCTAAATAACAGTAAAACTGATTAAAAAGTAAGATTTAATGTTGTGTGGTATCCCGTACAGATATTCAATGGGGCTACTGATAAAAATTTAAGAAAAACTATAAAAGATAACAAATCCAGAGTAACATTAGATTCAATACAAAAGAAAATTTCGTAAGCATGTCCACTTCTCATGAAGACTATATAAGCAATGATACCTCAGACAAAGGTTTAATCTCCAAAATACACAAAGAACTCACATGACTCCACTCTAAGAAGACAAGCAACCCAATTAAATAAATGGGCAAAGGACTTGAACAGATACTTTTCCAAGGAGGACATACTGAGGATCCAGAGACACATAAAAAGGTGCTCAATATCACTAGCTATCAGAGAGATGCAAATTAAAACCACAATGAGATACCACCTTACACCAGTCAGAATTGCCATCATAAACAAAGAAACAAACAACAAATGTTGGAGAGGTTGTGGGGAAAAAGGGACCCTAGTTCACTGTTGGTGGGATTGCAGACTGGTGCAACCACCATAGAAAACAGTATGGAATTTTCTAAGAAAACTAAAAATTAATATGCCTTTTGACCCAGCAATTCCATTGCCAGGATTATATCCTAAAAACCCTGGAACACCAATCCAAAACAACCTATGCATCACAATGTTCATAGCAGCACAATTTTCAATAGCCAAGAGTTGGAAGCAACCTAGGTGCCCGTCAGTAAATGAATGGATCAAAAAACTATGGTACATATACACAATGGAATTCTATGCAGCAGAAAGAAAGAAGGAGCTCCTACCCTTTGCAACAGCATGGATGGAACTGGAAAGCATTATGCTGAGTAAAATAAGCCCGGCAGTGGAAGACAAATACCATATGATCTCACCTCTAACAGGAACCTAAACAATAAAACAAACAAGCAAGCAAAATATAACCAAAGACACTGAAATAGAGAACTGACACTGAAATAGAGAACAGGCTGACAGGAACCAGAGGGGAGAGGGGAGAGAATTTCAGGGGAAAAGGGGAAAAAGGGTTTACAGGAACAGGTATAAAGGACACATGGGCAAAAACTAAGGGGGGGTGGAAATGGGAGGGAGGTGGGGAGCATGGGGAGTGGGCTGGGATGGGAGTAAAGGACAGAAAACTGTACTTGAACAATAGTTAAATAAAAAATAAATTTAAAAAGACTACATAAGCAGTGATTCAATATTAACACCTTACTTTTTAAAAAAGATTTTACTTATTTACTTTTAGATGGAAAGGAAGGGAGGGAGAAAGAGAGGGGGAAAAACATCAGTGTGAGAGAAACATGGATCCGCTGCCTATCCCACCCCAACAACAGAGGACCTGGCAGGCCACCAAGCATGTGCCCTGACTGTGTATCAAACTGGCCCACAGGTAATGCCCAGCCCACTGAGCCACACCAGTCAGGGTGATGTTAACAACTTTCAGTAAAAATGCCAAATTACTAAAATAAATGTATATTAGCACTTCATTTCTCTTTACTCTATAATCAAAGCTAATCTCTATAATCATTTCTTCAGCTTTACATTAAACTCATCCTCAGAAAGTAATACATGTTTTGGTTTCCAAATCATGTATCTTTGCTCTTATTTATCATAATTCTTAAATTCCAGATTTTTCATATGAGCAGGAGTGAAGTCTTGGTATAATATTTCAAAATGTCAAATAAAAACAATAGTTAATAATAAATCTTCTACATTAATAATCAACCAATCAATCAACATTAATTTGACAAATGTTACTTTTGGCTCTTTTATTAATATAATGTGACATAATTTATGTAATTTTATTTTCCTAGGAATTATTTCTTCAAACATATTTATATTTAATTGAAATAATGGGGAAACATTTATATTTTTCATAGACTAGGTATATTATAACTTTTAGTTTAGAAAAAATCCATATAAAATGTTTCTATATATTATATATATATAATATAAGTGCATTGATTTTAGCTCATACTGATTCTTAACTTGTGACTTCTGAGTTTGAAAAACTGTATTTCATGATCTGTTCTTTGAAACTCCTTCCCCAATAACCCAAGTTTCAGCCCATAATTACTGTTAAATTTATTTTAAATGCAGTTCAAAATCATACACAGTGGCTACTAACACATCTCTAGATTTAAATGTCACATGGAAAATATTTCAAAAATAGATATGGCATGATCCAACAGTCTCTCATTCATGGTTTCTCCTTCACTTTTTTCTGAAGGAAATAAACATTTTTTTTGTCAAATTTAAGAGTGAAAACAACATGTTTGATTTTAATGGAAACACTACTTTATAGAATAATGTGAAAAAATTCAGCAAATTCATCATTTACGCCCTCTGTTTTTCTTATTTCTCATCATTAGCTTGGCATGAAGCCTGAAATAAAATACATTGTCATCTGTCTTTCACTGACAGGCCACTTTACTCACCTGCATGCTGCGTGGTATGCAGTAGATCAGGATGTGTGAACTTGACACTTTCATCCTAAGGTATGACATCTGTTGAAGCTGTGTCTACACAAGTCACAGAAACCATACACTAAAATTAGAGCAGGAGCTCTGATTCTGAGAGCTCATTATAAAGATAATTGTATAAAGCTTTGTTCACCTTCAAAAATGAAATTCCACAAACATTTATAGTAGAGGGCAATAAACAATAACATGAAACTCACTTTGTTTGGCATTCTGATAATGATGATAAATTAATGGTCTTCTTGGAAGAATTAGAATTGAAGTGATAAGAATCCTATAAGCACCAGCTCTTTTTCTAAAAGTGTAAGGCTTTTTAAAAAGAGATTTTATTTGTTTATTTTTAGACAGAGGGGAAGTGAGGGGAAAAAGGAAGGGAGAGAAACATCAATGTGTGGTTGCCTCTTGTGTGCTTCCTACTGGGGACCTAGCCCACAACCAGGGCATATGCCCTGACTGGGAATTGAAACAGTAACCCTTTGGTTCTCAGGCAGAAACTCAATCCACTGAGCCACACCAGCCAGGGCTAAAAGTGTAAGAATTTTTAATACTCCATTCTACCAAGCTTTATCTTATTGATTACCTATATTCCAGAAGTTCTGAAAGATTCTAGAATGCAAATAAGAACAAGACTTACCCCTGCATTCAGAGAGCTGATAGTCAGTCATGCTAGATGTTTACATAGATATTAAGTTAATTTCAATTAATTTTTTGACTGTTCATTGAGAGTTGAAACATACTATGTATTCTTGTGAGCATTGGGAAAAGGGAAAAGCATGTTCATTCCAGGGTCTCAGGAACTGATCATGGAAGGCCTCTTGAGAGATAGGAATGTTAAGGAGATACCTGAAGGAATTTTTGTAAACACAAATGTAGAGCTTATACATTTCTGAAGTATTTAAATGTGCCTGCATTTGGGACATCCAACTTCCCATTCTGCTCCTCTTCTGGTTCCAAGGAATCAGTGATCCAGTCTATGATTTTAGTCGTGTTGATCTAAAACTCCCAGGTGTCACATGTTTCTGAAAGGGGATCTTGAGTATGTTCAAGTAGTTTTAATCACGAGGTAGACTGTGACACATGGACTTGCACTGGAGCTGATCTTGTAATCTTGTAAAAACTAATTATTCAGTATTTAGCATTATTCAATATTCAGCAAGCCAAACATGAAAGCTTGAACTTTACCATGATGGTGGTATTTACATGATAAAAGTTGGTACATGCTTTAAATCAACCCCCTATCCTTTCACGCAACTGATTTGCCAACTTACTACTACGTCTAACAAATGATCCCACAATCGGTGGCCTAGGCAGATAATATTTTGGCATTTATTCAAACCAATATTCTTAATTTTTACAACATTAATTTAGTGGAGAGTGAGTCATTGGCCTGTCTGCTAGAGCTGTGTTGACTTCTGGTAAGCCATATTAACTGATAGATATTACAAGATAATATGTAATGTTAATTGAAATGACCCTTTCAGTTCGCCTTTCCTATGCTTCTTCTTCAATATTACCAGATAAAATACAATATTACATTATTTATTGTTCACCTGAATTTAAAATTTAACTGGGTATACTCTATTTTTTATTTCTAAACTTGGCAGTCCTACTCCTCTCTAAATTTCACTCTAATCTCCAGATACCAATAGAATTTTTTAAAAGTTTATAAACTTTTCAGATTTATATTTGAAGGAAGTAGAAATGAAGGAAAGATGAGCATTTTAATCTGCTAGTTGCTTGTAGAATGTTGAAGAGTCTTACAGGCTCATATCAAAAAATTATATTTTTGAGTCTGTTTCTAGTATAGTTTAAGTTTGAAAACAAGAAAATTAAATTTAAGTTGGAAAACATAAACATTTTTCTCAAAGGCTAGGAGCTTCTTCTTTCTTTCTGCTGCATAGAATTCCATTGTGTAAATGTACCATAGTTTTTTGATCCATTCATTTACTGATGGGCACCTAGGTTGCTTCCAACTCTTGGCTATTGAAAATTGTACTGCTATGAACATTGGGGTGCATAGGTTCTTTTGGATTGGTGTTCCAGGGTTCTTAGGATATAATCCTAGCAATGGAATTGCTGGGTCAAAAGGCATATTCATTTTTAGTTTTCTTAGAAAATTCCATACTGTTTTCTATGGTGGTTGCACCAGTCTGCAATCCCACCAACAGTGAACTAGGGTCCCCTTTTCCCCACAACCTCTCCAACATTTGTTGTTTGTTTCTTTGTTTATGATGGCCATTCTGACTGGTGTAAGGTGGTATCTCATTGTGGTTTTAATTTGCGTCTCTCTGATAGCTAGTGATATTGAGCATCTTTTCATGTGTCTCTGGATCCTCTGTATGTCCTCCTTGGAAAAGTATCTGTTCAAGTCCTTTGCCCACTTTTTAATTGGGTTGCTTGTCTTCTTAGAGTGGAGTCATGTGAGTTCTTTGTATATTTTGGAGATTAAACCCTTGTCTGAGGTATCATTGGCAAATATATTTTCTCATACAATTGGTTCTTTTTTAAATTTTAATACTGTTTTCTTTAGCCATGCAGAAGCTTTTTATTTTGATGAGTGAAATAAGCCAGGCAGTGAAAGACAAATACCATATCATCTCACCTTTAACAGGAACCTAAATATTTGTTGTTTAGGTACAAAACAAACAATCAACCAAATACAGTGAAATATAGAACAGGCTGACAGGGGCCAGAGGGGACAGGGAGGGAACTTCAGAAGAAAAGGGGAAGGATTCACAGGAACAAGTGTAAAGGACACATGGACAAAAACTAAGGGGTGAAAATGGGAAGGAGGTAGGGAGCACTGAGGGGTTGGGCTGGGATGGGAGTAAAAGACAGAAAACTGTACTTGAACAATAATTAAATAAATTTAAAAAATAAGAAATAAAACAGCCCTGGCTGGTGTAGCTCAGTGGATTGAGTGCCTGTGAATCAAAGGATCACGGTTCGATTCCCAGTCAGGGCACATGCCTGGGCTGCAGGCCAGTTCCCAGCTGGGGATGCACAAGAGGCAACCATACACTGATATTTCTCTCCCTCTCTCCTTCCCTTCCCTTCCCCTCTAAAGATAAATTAACAAAACCTTAAAATTAAAAAAAAGAAATAAAACAACGATAAATAATAATAAACATTTTTCTCAGAAGATATAATCTCTCCCAAAACAAATAATAATAGTGAAAAATAAAATTAACATACAAAAGTACTCTATTTAGAAGAGACTTTTCTAGGTTATAATGTGAAATTTAAATTTATAATTTTAATTATATATGATACTTTAATGTAACTATTTGAAATTGTGATATGTGAGGTTTAGAGCTTATTAAAAACAACTTTCTTCTAAATTATATTTTATTGATTATACTGTTACATTTCCCCAATGATCCTTTTGTCCCCTAGCACCCCCACTTTCTCACCTTCTGTTCCTGTGCATGGGTTACATGTATAAGTTCTTTGTCTACTCCATTTCCTATACTGTACTTTACATCCCCATGGCTCTCCTGTGACTACCTTATTTGTACTTGTTTTTTAAGCATATTTTATCAATTCTGCTGTTATACTGGCACCCATTTTTTTCACTTTGTCTCCCTTCCTCAGTAACCCCTTCCCTCTTGCAAGCCCCTGAGCTCCTGTCCCTGGGTTGTGTCTTTAAGTTCTTTGACTTCTCCCTTTCCTGTACTATTCTTAACATCCCCCCATCTTGTCTATTTTTTAAAAAAATTATTTAATTATTGTTCAAGTACAGTTTTCTGTCTTTTACTCCCATCCCAGCCCACCCTCCCAGTACTCCCCACTTCCTTCCCATTTCCATCCCCCTTAATTTTTGTCCATGTGTCCTTTATACTTATTCCTGTGAATCCTTCCCCTTTCCCCTGAAATTCTCTCCCCTCTCCCCTCTGGTCCCTGTCAGCCTGTTCTGTATTTCAGTGTCTTTGGTCATATTTTGCTTGCTTGTTTGTTTTGCTGTTTAGGTTCCTGTTAAATGTGAGATCATATGGTATTTGTCTTCCACTGCCTGGCTTATTTCACTCAGCATAATGCTCTTCAGTTCTCCCCATCTTGTCTATTTTGTTCCTACCAATTATGCTTCTTGATTCCTGCACCATTTCCCCCTTTTTCCTCCTTCCCTCTCCCAGCTGATTACCTTCCAATTAATTCCCATACCTATGACTTTGTTCCTGTTTTGGTTGTTTACTTTAGTTTGGTTTTGTTTTTATTTTAGATTCAGTTGTTGACAGCTATGTGCTTATTGCCATTTTATTATTCATATTTTTAATCTTCTGCTCTTTCTTAAATAAGTGTCTTTAACATTTCTTATATAATAGCTTGATGATAATGAATTTCTTTATTTAGCTTTACCTTGTCTGGGAAGCACTTTATCTGCCCTTCCATTCTAAATGATAGCTTTGCTGGATAAAGCAATCTTGGCTGTATGTCCCCACTTTTCATGACTTTGAATATTTCTTGCCAGTCTCTTCTTTGCCTGCAAAGGCTTTTTAAAGAAATCAGCTCATAGTCTGATAGGAACTCCCCTGTAGGTAACTATCTGCTTTTCTCTTGCTGCTTTTAAGGTTTAATCTTCATCTTTAAAGTTTGGTATTTTAATTATTGTGTCTTGGTGTGGGCCTTTTTTCCTCTATCTTGTCTGAAGAAGAGAAGGAACAAAAACTGGGAAACTTGTTTGAAAAACAATGAAAGACAATGTCCTATTTTGGTGAAAAAAATAACTTCTTATTTCAATATCTGCATGTTGGTTTCATGGAGGTTGTGCTTTGCAGTGGTTAAATTTCAGGCTTTAATTTCTTTTAGTATCAGTGTGAATTGTATCTTAATTTCCTATCTACTGTTTGCCATTGTGTAAGTTACTTATTTTTCTGGGTCACAGTTTTGTCATCTTTAAACTAGGGGCTTAACAAAGGCATCTCACTCATAGAGTTTTTGTGGATATCGAATATGTATAGAACACAAAGTATTGCGTGACAAATGTTGATACTCAATATCCATAAAATATTGTTATAACTTGGTAAAGGAAGAATAGACTCCAGCCCACTGTGAAAAGTGTGAAATGGTTAATAAAATGTAATTATAAATGTTTACTGTGTTAAAACACAGCATAGTCTGAAGAGAAACCAGAGTATTGAATTTTCAAACATTATGTTAATGTTTAAACAGTAAGTCCATGAAACAGACTGGGAGAGTCAGGTGAAAATCTTTCAGCCATCTGACTTGACAGTCTCACTGGAGTGTGTCTTTTGTATAGGGTAGTGAAATATTGATGGAAAACCAGAAGAGTGAATTTTCATGTTGGAAACTGTATTCTTAATTGAGTCAATTTTTAAAATACTATTACTAAAGGTTTATTGAAATATCTTAATAGCTCAGCATATCCTTCCAATGTTAATAATATATTAATGGAAGAACTGGCTAAGCAGTCCATAATATCAATGCTTTTGTCTATTAAAATTAACTATAGAATAATGCCAATTGAAGTACAAATCACAAAATGACATTGATGAATAAAATAGAGGCTTTTGAAGTGGCACTTAAAAATCACTCTTGTTAGATGAATGGTTCTATAGAATGTTAGCAACCTGCTTTTGTTCACAGACATTTTTCTGATATTAGCTAGAATGCCCGTTGTAGTGGCTCCATTTCCTGCAGAACATATTATTCCTTCTAGCAGCACATGTATACAGTAAACAAGGAAACTGGACTTTATAACAGGACGCTAGCTCTGTAGCTTCTTCAGCAAGTTTAACAACTACAGTGATTGTTAACATGGACACGCAATAATAAGCAGAATGACAGCTCAGCATGGACATGTTTATAAAGAAGGGTCAGCCTGTTCAAGATCATCTGCCCTTCCTTTGGTGACCATAGGCAATATTTCTCTATGAATTGTGGAAAATGACGTGTAGTCTTTTAATTTAGAAATTTTTTAAATTTTTAAATATTTTAAAAAATTTTTATTTAGTTATTTTTCAAGTACAATTTTCTGTCTATTTCTCCCATCCCAGCCCCACCCCTCGCCCTTTGCTCCCCACCTCCCTCCCATTTCCACCCCCCTTAGTTCTTGTCCCTGTGTCCTTCCTATTTGTTCCTCCAAATCCCTCCCCCTTTCTCCCCTTAACTTCCCTTCCCTCTCCCCTCTGGTCACTGTCCCCTTGTTCTCTATTTCAGTGTCTTTGTTTTTATTCTGCTTGCTTGTTTGTTTTGTTGTTTAGCTTCCTGTTAAAGGTGAGCAATAAACCATCGGTTACCCAGCATTTATGAAATTAATTTAGAAAATTTTTGAATTGGCCTTATATACTTTGAGGGGGGAAATGTCTGCTTTATCATAGTCAAAAATTGAATGGACATGTCATTCACAATAAATTACACTATAGCTTTTAATGAGCTATGTTTTCAACCCTTAATAAACACTTCTCAGTTTCTGTGTCAGTTTCCATTCACATTTCTATTTCTTCTTCCTACGTGGTCTTTTCCCTTTCCCCACTTTAAGCCTATTCACTACAAGTACAAAAGCTCTGGTGAAGATCTTATTTTTACTTGTTTTTTGAAAATATTCTATGCTAAAAAAGTAGAATTGGGTTATGCTTATTTTGGTTCCTTAAAGTGAAATGCTTTGTACTACCTGGTTGAAGATACAATTATTCTAATTATCTTTGTTTTTAAAAGGTTATTAGGGTATTAATTTCTCGTGAAATAAATTTAACTCTATTCAGGTTTTATTCTTATTTGCTTACTGCTGTATCTAGAAGGGTATCTATAGCATAAGCTGTGCTCAATAAATACATTTGCTGAAGGTATCAGTTAAAAAAACTGTGTATTTATGTCTCTGTTTTTAATTCATGACAACTTTCCTCAATTATTGTTTAAGTTTTTCTGTTTGTATGCTTTCTTTTGTTTTGCATTTTAAACAAGGATAATTTACTTTAGAGAAGATACTGCAATTCTTTGCCCTCAATGTGAATCATCTTCCTTTACATTTTTTATAAATTTGTTCTTTTACAGTAGAGACTATCAAGTTTATCTTATAATAACATTTTATATGCATTTCTAATATTTTTGAAATATTTTAAATACATGTAATTGAGACCAAATGTCATTTATAACATAATACATCTGGTAGCATTCACCAGCTTCAACAATTATCATAATAATTCATTTTGATTCATTTAACTACCAACCACTGTTTCTCATTCAATCGATGGATAATTTTGAGTCAAATCCCAAACCTTATCTTACCTACAAATAGTTTATTTAAATTACTAAAAGAATGAAACTCTTTATTTTGAACTTAACCCCAATAACATTGACACGCTATCAATATTAACAGTAACACCTCAGTATCATCAAATTTCTCACCAATGATTAATATGATTGTGTAGGAATCTTTTCCCTTGTCTGGGAAGTTTTCTTCTTTTTCGTTTTTTTACACTACAATGCACTTGTCAGAATCTAAAAATTATAGTAGAATTATATGTAGATTAAAATATTTTTCTAGACCTAAATTAGGAAAAAAGAAAAATGGAATATATATTTCCTTCAGTGAGAAAGGTGAGGAAGAGAAATAAATTAAACTGGAAAATAAATAAATGAAAATATGATTTAAGAGAAAACACTCTGAATAGGAGACTTGACTGGAGGTGGTGAACACACAACACTATATAAAGAATTGTACACCTGAAACCTATATAATTTTATGAACCAATAAATTCAATAAAAAAGAAAAAAACAAAATAGCCATACATAGGAAAGATAAAGAATAATATTTATGGGCCACTTCTCACCTGAAGAACTGTATACTCTAACACAGTCATATTGTTCTTATTCTGTCATTTCTGGAAATAATTACTATCCTCATTTCTTTTAAAATTTCAAAATACTGTTGTATTTTTTAAATTTTATATAAATGGGATGGTATTGTTTAAATTTATCTGAAAATTAATTTTTTAATTCACAGTTGTTTATAGCTCATTTATTTTCATTGATATACAGCAGCAATTTTCAATTGGTATGCTGTGACACACTGATTGTTGCAAGAGTTTTAGAAAACATGATGCTCACTATTTAGTTATGGGAACTGATTTGCTTTCCCTTAGACTTTTAAATAAAAAACAATGACAGCAGCCAACATAATATTAGCTCTAAGTTGTGAATGAATCAAATTTATAGGAGTATATTTTTCATGAGAATAGCAAAGATATATTTTTTGCTGTTCCATAGAATTTTAGTAGTTAGCATATGTGTGCCAGAAGAAAAAGATTGAAAAAAATTACTGCTACATAGAATTCTACAATTTTTAATGAAGTACAAAATATGTATATTTTTCTGTTAATGTACATGGTGTTTTCTATTATTTTTATTTTTCCCAAGGCTTTAACTTATCTTTTAACTTTTTATGATTTCATTTATCATTCAGAAAATTTGAATTTTAATGTTTGATTTTATCATTTTTTAATGTTATTTTAGAATTTAGAATTTCTTAGGAAATTCTCTCTACCCACAGATTATACAAATAATTTCCTACATATATTTTAGAAGTTTTCAAGTTGACATTTCATATTTGGTTTTCTAATGTGTCTGGAGTTGTTTTTTGCATTGCTTAGGAATTTAATTACTTTCTTTTTTATTATTAAGCAATTGATAAAAGCACCATTTAAATGTTCACCACTGATCTACACTTTGTCTTTAATAATCCAAGGTTTTGTGTATATTTGGGTTTGGTTCTATCCTGGTAAATTAGGTCCATTCATCTGTCTGTCTGTGTGCCAGGACCATGATGTCATAATTTTGATAATGTCTCTTTATAGTAGTTCAGGATCTACAAACATTTGCCTTTCCTTCTAAATTGATTTGGCTGTTATTGGCCCTTTTTAGGTCTTATAAATATAACAATTACCTTGTTAAGTCTGTATGCATATTTGATAATTCTTTGTTAATTTGATTGAATTGCACTGAATTAATAATATGGAAAGATGTTTGTAGGACCTTATAAATTATTGTGTTTTATACATTAAAAAGGCATACTCAATATATTTAGATGTTTTTCATATTATGTTGAGTCTTTTTCAATTTCCTGTTATTAATGCTTAATTATTTTCAGAATATGCATGCTCCCATTAAATCATTTAGCATTTAAACTCAATATCTGTCTATGTCTTCATGGAGCCTATTTTGGGTTGAATTCTGACTCACCCAAAAAACATTTTGAAGTCCAAACACTCAGTACCTATGAATGTGACCTTATTTAGAAACTGGGTCTTAGAAGATATAACCAAGTCGAGGTGAGGTCATGTTGAATATGGATGAACCCTAAATCCAACGATTGGTGTCTTTGTAAAAGAAAAGAGAGGGAGATAGAAACAAAAACAGGGGGAATGGCCATGTGAAGATGCAGGCAGAGAGTGACAAGCCAAGAAGAACCAAGAGTTTCTGACAGCCACAAAGAGCTTGGAAGAGGCAAGGCAGGATCCTTTACTACAGACTGTGAAGGCTCTAATCATGTGAGCCTGTGACATCTTGGTTTCAGATGTCTGGCCTCCCAAAAGGTAAGAGGATAAAGTTTAGAATCACTCAGTTAGCAGTTGTTTGTTATGGCGGCACTAGGAAATTGACACAGAGTCATGTTTTGATTGTGGCCTTGGACTTCTTGTTATTATAAAAATGTTATAATCACTAACAATCAATTTCACTTTGGTATTATTACTTCATTTGATCTAGCAAGTGCATATTACACATGACAGAAAGTGAAAGGGCACTGATGTATTTTGTGTGCCTAATATATGCTAAGATCTGTACTAAGTGCTCCATGTGGGTTACTTAATTTACTATTCACAGCAATCTTATAAGGCATTAGCTATGATAAACCTCTTATTTTAATAAAAGAAGTGATCAAGGCAGAAATTTTGTTTCCACACATAAAGCTAGTTAAATGACAGAGCCATGACATAATCTCGGTTCTGGCTAACATTCAAGTAAGATGTTTTTTGGTTTTTTTTTTACTTTTATTTTCTTTTTTTAAAATTTAATTGTTGTTCAACTACAGTTTTCTGTCTTTTACTCCCATCCCAGCCCACCCCCCCAGTACTCCCCACCTCCCTCCCATTTCCACCCCCCTTAGTTGTGTTGTCCATGTGTCCTTTATACTTGTTCCTGTGAACCGTTCCCCTTTTCCCCTGAAATTCCCTCCCCTCTCCCCTCTGGTCACCGTCCCCCTGTTCTGTATTTCAGTGTCTTTGGTTATATTTTGCTTGCTTGTTTGTTTTGTTATTTAGGTTTCTGTTAAAGGTGAGATCATATGGTATTTGTCTTTCACTGCCTGGCTTGTTTTACTCAGCATAATGCTTTCCAGTTCCATCCATGCTGTTGCAAAGGGTAGGAGCTTCATCTTTCTTTCTGCTGCATAGGATTTCATTGTGTATATGTACCATAATTTTTTGATCCATTCATTTACTGATGGGTACCTAGGTTGTTTTCAACTCTTGGCTATTGAAAATTGTGCTGCTATGAACATTGGGCTGCATAGGTTCTTTTAGATTGGTGTTTCAGGGTTCTTAGGATATAATTCTAGCAGTGGAATTGCTGGGTCAAAAGGCAGATCCATTTTTATTTTTCTGAGAAAATTCCATACTGTTTTCCATGGTGGTGGTACCAATCTGCAATCTCACCAACAGTGAATTAAGGTCCCTTTTTCTCCACAACTTCTCCAACACTTGTTGTTGGTTTCTTTGTTTATGATGGCAATTCTGACTGGTGTAAAGTGGTATCTCATTGTGGTTTTAATTTGCATCTCTCTATAGTGATATTGAACATCTTTTTGTGTGTCTCTGGGTCTTCTGTATGTCCTCCTTGTAGAAATGTCTGTTCAAGTCCTATGCCCACTTTTTAATTGGGCTGCTTGTCTTCTTAGAGTGAAGTCATGTGAGTTCTTTGTATATTTTGGAGATTAAACCCTTGTCTGAGGTATCGTTGGCAAATATGTTTTCCCACATAGTTGGTTCTCTTTTATTTTAATACTCTTTTCTTTAGCCATGCAAAAGCTTTTAATTTTGATGAGATTCCATTTGTTTATTCTTTTCTTTATGTCCCTTGCTCTAGGGGACACATCAGTAAAAATGTTGCTGTGTGAAATATCTGAGATTTTCTTGCCCATGTTTTCTTCTAGGACTTTAATGGTGTCACGGCTTATATTTAAGCCTTTTATCCACCTTGAATTTATTTTGGTGTATGGTGTAAGCTGGTGCTCAAGTTTCATTTTTTTGCACAGAGCTGTCCAGTTCTCCCAACACCATTTGTTGAAGAGGCTATATTTAGTCCATTTTATGTTGCTGCCCCCTTTATCGAATAGTAATTGGCCGTAGAGACTTGGGTTGATTTCTGGGCTCTCTGTTGTGTTCCATTGGCCTATGTGCCTGTTTTTATGGCAGTACCAGGCTGCTTTGATTACAGTGGCCTTGTAATACAGTTTGGTATCAGGTTGTGGTCCTTCCTACTTTGCTCTTTTTTTCAAAATTGCAGCTGCTATTCAGGGTTGTTTATGGTTGCATATAAATTTTTGAAGTGTTTGTTCTATGTCTGTGAAATATGCCATTGGTGCTTTTATAGGTATTGCATTGAATCTGTAAATTGCTTTGGGTAATATGGACATTTTGATGATGTTAATTCTTCAAGTAAGAGATTTTAAATACATTACCATGTGCCTTTCCTTCAGAGTAAGAGTTCAAAAGTCACTAGCAAATAAAAAGACAGTATTGTTACCCATGCTCAGAGGCTTAAAAAACACAATATTTTATTTAAATAAATATTTTCTTATGGCTCTAGTGTATGAAAGAGACAGAAGACTCTCAAGCTCTGCCTGCTTGCTCTGTCAGTTCCAGCCTAATGCCAGCACCACTCAGCTAAGGTCCTATGAAAACTCACATTTCTGCAAAACATGGAATTAAAACAGACATCTTTATTTTACTAATAGGAAATGGGATTTATGGTGACAAAGTGACTTGCCCACTATCATTGTATCAGGTCCTGACAGAACTAAGATCAATGGAAGTCCTGTTGAGGAGAGTAGACAACACATTTTTACAGCATAACTAATGTGGACCATCTGGGCTTCATATTTTTATTCTTGTAGATGAAATGGAAAACCCAGACATTACTAAGCAAACTGTCCCACAGCTGCAAGCAGTACAATGAACAGCTGTGAGCAATGCACAGTTTATGGAGTAATACAGATGTTCTCCATTATAAATATTGCTGAGACTCTAAGTGCCATTTTGAATAAAGATAAATCACAAAGATAATAATTAAAAGTGATAGAAAAATGCACATCTTAGCTACATATAAAACACACTGTCTTCCATATATTATTTATTAGGCTTTGTAAAATACAGATTTCTTTTGAGCCTGAGGAGAAACTAATAAATTTGAACCAACTGCTGAAATTTTTTTTACTATTTTCTTTTTATCTAATCATTGGGGAAAAATATTAATATTGATGAGCATGAGCACATATTTCATTTTTATCAAAACTCCTGAATACTTAGAGCTTTGGAGTTTGATTATGTAACAACCTGGTTTTTCTAAGGTGCATCAAGGCCTATGAACATCAGTCAGTTATATTTTGTGAAGTTTCACATGATGGAGGTATGTTAGTTTGGAATGAGCATTCCCTCTCCTACACCACAAATGTGCAAATGTCAGAAGAATCCTTGAGGTCCTATTTTCTGGAAATATTTTTGAATGACAAATAGCCAGAAAAGTGTTAAAGCTAGACTTTGAACATTGTAAAATTGTGGAAGAAGACAAAATAATCAAGATAAATATATATTCTTTAATGCAATCAGTATACCAAACAACCAGTGTGTAAGAAGCAACCAGTGATTATCTAAGTGTCACTGGTATATACAGGGAGCATTTTCAAATGTCCATACCTCCCTGAAATCCTCTGCA
Organism: Artibeus jamaicensis; assembly: GCF_021234435.1. NCBI lineage: Eukaryota > Metazoa > Chordata > Mammalia > Chiroptera > Phyllostomidae > Artibeus > Artibeus jamaicensis. The sequence continues at coordinate 22,891,805 of NW_026522046.1, read as the reverse complement.
TGAAGGAGTCAAATAACTCTCAAATGTAATGGGAGGAGAAGGCTATTATACCCATGTGTACTAGTAACATGTGCCTAAGGCTGCCTATGATCCTGCAAGAGCTTGAAAACATCTTGTAGAAATCAATGCTATTGTAACAAATAGAGATTTACTTTGACATTTACTGCAAGTTTCACCCATATTTCTCTAATGCATTAATTCTGATAATAATTAGGCAGTAAGTGTACTAAAAATAGTTTTCTCTTCTTTTTCTTCAAAATCTTAGTCTGCAGCTCCCAAGTTGAGATTAATGTTTGGAACATCCTGCTTTGAGTTGGCATGGTGCTTTGGGTAGAAAATTTAAAGAAACAATGGTGAAAAGATCTAAATAGCCAATAAAAATATGAAAAGTTATGCATCTTTACTAAACCATAAGAAATGCAAATCAAACTTCCAGTATGATACTACCAGAATGGCTAAAATGAAACAAAAATAGCGAAGTATCATGAATGTGTATAATAGTCAACACAATTTTTCTACATCCCTGTGGGTGCATAAATTATTTAAAATATTTGGGATTCTTTGGACTTCTAGTCATGATGGCAGTGTAGGCAGACATGGCTCACCTCCTCTAACAACCACATCAAAATTACAACTAAAGTAAAGAACAACCATTCTCAGAACCATCAGATACTGAGTTGAAAGGAAGTCTGATAACTACAGAATAAAAGAAACCCCATTCATCCAGGCTGGTAGGAGATGTGGAACAGTCTGATCATACATCTGTATGTGGTGGATAAAAATTTAGGAATTTTTATCAGAAGTGAAGGCTCCAGCCCCACAATAGGCTCTTCAGCACAGGGTTCCAGTGCCAGGAAGATAAGTCCACAAACTTCTGGCTGCCAAAACCGGTGGGAATTGAATCAGTAGAAGAACCTTCTGGAGTCCATAACAGAACCTCTTAAAGAACCCACACATGGACTTACTCAGATTCACTCCCTCAGAGCTCCAGCACCAGGGTAGCTGCTTGAAAAGCACCAGTGATGTACAGGGAGGAACTGAAGTGTCTGGCATCAAGGCAAAAGCTGGGGGCAGCATTTTCCTAGACAGAAAAGTAGATAGAGGCCACTGTCCCTTTTTCTGAACCACAGAGCCAAGAGCCAAAAGCTAGTGCCATATCAGAGACTCCATAAACCTGGCTAACATCATTTGGCCCACCCTGGAGAACCCCTAATACCCCATCCCACCCAATATATGATTCCACCCAAGCTGTTAACAGTGACTTTTACTGTGTGAGTGGCTAGTCTTGGCTCATGCTTTGCAACTTCTTAAATCTTCTCAAATAAGCAACAGCTGGCTTCAGTGAGCCCCCAGAACCTGTAACACTTGCTCAGTGGTCCCAGGTTGGACAATAGGAGCAGCCAGCCTAGATTCACAGCTTGGCTCTGCCTGGGAATGTCCAAGCCCAGTATAAGTAGCAGCCACCTCAGATTGCTTTACAGTTCATGAAGGGTTGCCCAAGGCAGAACACAAGTGGTAACTGACTTAGGCATGCACCACCCAGGAAACCTCAAAGCCAGCACTTCGAGTGGACAGCTATAGACCACACTGGAGCACCACAACCCTGCTCCTATGTGGCTGATCCTTATGGAGGGCTGGAGTTGGTGGTCAGTGGTCACAGTCAGTCCTTGTAGCTGACTGGCCTGGGTAAATCCTTCCAATTTATCTGACAACAACAATAAGTGTCAACTACAAGAGGAAGGAGGCTCAATCCACATGAAGGGTGCACCTTTATTACCCAGCTTGGGTGATAGGGGAGGCTGTGCCACTTAACCCTACAGGACACCTACTACATTAGACCATGCTACCAAGATAGAGAGTCATAGCAGTTCTACTTAATACGCAGAAACAAACACAAGGAGACTACCAAAACGAGGAGACATGGAATCATGGCCCAAATGAAAGAACAGATCAAAACTACAGAAAAAGAACTAAACAAAATGAAGGTAAGCAGTCTATCATATGCACAGTTCAAAACACTGGTTATAAGGATGCTTATGGAATTTAGTGAGGACCTACATAGCATGTAGAAGATCCAGTTGGAAACGAAGGATACACTAATTGAAATAAAGAATAATTTACAGAGAAACAACAGTAGAGTGGATGAAGCCAATAATCAAATCAATGATTTGGAATATAAGGAAGCAAAAACGAACCAATCAGAACAAGAAGAAAAAAAGAATAAAAAAATGGGTTGTCTGGGATAACTTCAAACATCCCAATATTCACATCGTAAGTGTGCCAGTAGGAGAAGAGGGAGAACATGAAATTGAAAATATTTTTGAAAAAATAATGAAAAAAGGAACTTTCTTAATTTGGCAAAGAAAATAGACATGCTAGTCCAGGAAGCACAGAGAGTCCCAAACAAGATGGATGCAAAGAAGCACACTCCAAGACACATTATAATTAAAATGCCAAAGTTAGAGATAAAGAAAGAATTTTTAAAATATTTTATTTATTTATCTTTAGAAGGAAAGGAGAGAAAGATCAATGTATGGTTTCCTCTCATGTGTCCCCTGCTGGGAACTGGCCTGCAACCCAGGCATGTACCCTGACTGGAAATCAAACCGCAATCCTTTTAGTTCACAGGCCCATGCTCAATCCATTGAGCTACACCAGCTAGGGCATGAAATAATCTTAAAAGCAGCAAAAGAAAAGAAGTTAGTTACCTACATAGGAGTTCCTGTAAAACTGTCAGCTGATTTCTTAAAAGACACTTTTCAAGCTAGAAGGTATTGGCAAGAATTATTCAAAGTCAAGATAAGCAAAAACCTACAGCCAAGATTGCTTTACACAACTAAGCCATCATTTAGAATCAAAAGGCAGGTAAAGAGCTTCCTACACAAGAAAAAACTAAAGGAGTTCATCATCATCAAACCATTATTATATGAAATGTGAAGGAGACTTATTTAACAAAAAAAAAGAAAACCAAAACTATGAAACATAAAGTAGCAATAAATATATATTTATCAACAAATAAATCTAAAAAATAAACTAAGCAAACAGCAAAAACAGAGACAGATTCATGGATACAGAGAGCATTTTGATGGTTGCTAGATGGGAGAAGGGTTGGGGAGAACAAGTGAAGAGGTGAGGTGGATTAAGAAGTACAAATAGGTAGTTATAAAATAGCTGTGGAACTGTAAAGTACAGTATAGAAATTGGAGTAGTCAAACAACTTGTATGCATGACCCATGGCATGAACAACGATGTGGGGATTGACTGAGGGAGTGGGGAGTGCTTAAAGGGGGGCAAAGGGAAGATACTGAAACAACAGTAATAGCATTATCAATAAAATATTAGAAAGTTAAAAATTAAAAAAATAAAACACATAGGAAAATGGTTAACCAGCATTTCCTAAAGCTGAATTGCATACTTCATGATGCATCAACTGTATACCCAGCTATATGCACAGATGACGGAGGTATGTATATATTCTTAGCCAAAGATGTGAAGTAGAATGTTTATAGCAGTCTATTTATCATTGCCTGAACAAGACATTGCCCAGGTTCTTTATAAAAAAATGCTGGATGAATTGTTGTATATTGATGCAATGTAATATTATTCAGCAATGAGAATCGATGACCTGTAACCACAAAAATATGGATGAATCTTATAAAATGTTCTTTAGTCAAAGAAGCCAGATGCAAAGGCATATATACTATATAATTTAATATAAAACTCAATAAAAATCAGGTAAAACCTAGGTAATGCTCTTAGAGGTTAGGATAATGAGAATGTTTGGGCAATAGTAATGACTGGAAGGGATTACTAAAGAAACCTCAACAGCCCTGATAATATTCTGTCTTCTTGTTTTGAGTTCTGGTTATTTGGTATATTAAATTTGTGGAAAGGAATCAATCTGACATTTATAATGTTGTTGCTTTCATCTTATATTACAATTCAATAAAATGTTAAAATATATGCTAGAGTACCTATAAGCACCTAACCCCAGCTCTTATTTTCTGGCCTAACTTTGTCTATCCTAGGAGTCTGCTTAACGTTTATCACTTGAACCGGGGTTTGTTTCAAAAGGTCAAGCATGTTGCCTAGACCTCTCCCCATCCCATGCAGTTTCTTTTTTCACTTGGAGCTGGATCCTGCTTCTTATAAAGCATGCAGGTCCCTCTGATGGACTTTCTAGTGATAAGTTGCTATCGCCATTGACCTAAGCTCCTCTGGTCGTGACAATTCCTGCTGGTTCTTTGTGGATTCATGGGTACTGACATCTGGATGGGCATGGGTTTTAATTGTCCTCTCAAGAGATGGTGACTTGACCTATAAATTTCTCATGGCAAGAGACTAGTCCTTATTTCTCGGTGAGTTTATTTTAGTCCTACTTAAACTACTGCTAGGATGTTTCTCCTGTCCCCCCATAAGAAGAGCCCTGCAAGAATAGCTGTCTATTTATTTATCAGAAAAGTTGTTAAATTAGGTTTTTAATTTAAATGGTAAGATATATATAATTGTTTCCTATGTTGTTATTTAAAAGAAGGGAGGATTTAGAATTTGTGTGATACCGAAACATTTAAAATTTAATGTTTTATATAAAGGATTTTGAGGCAGTATAAAAATAAAAATAGGAGTTTCTTTAACATTATAGAAAATGATCCATATATGAATAAAGATTCAAAATCATTGGCAAATTGCCTTATCTTTTACAGTTTACCACGTTTCTTATTTTACATGTACCATTGACTATCCATATTTGTGGGTTTCATGTCTATAGATTCAACCAATCATGAACCAAAAACATTTGAAAAAAACAATATTGTCTTGTTGATATGCACTATGTAGTGATGCCTACAATGGCTGTGTTTGTACTAAACTTGTACATAATTTATTTTCTTGTTATGCTCTAAAGAATGCAGTATATCAATTACTTATATTGCATTTACATTGCATTAGGCCTTCTTAGTAATCTAGAGATGATTTACAATATACAGGAGGATGTATTTGGTTATATGCAAGTACTATACCATTTTTATATAAGGGACTTGAGCATCCACAGATTTTGTTATCCACATGGGTTCTGAAATTAATTCCCTGTGGATATGAAGGGATGACTGGACTGAATAGGCTGAAGTGGATGCTTATGATCAAATAATTGTTTTATTTTTTTCTGGATACTTATTTCAAACATCCTTTTTCAGATCTGGATACTTATTTCAAACATCCTTTTTCAGATGCTAGTTTCCACCCTATTATTGACATATTAAGCAGATCCCATAATATTCTGTTAATTTTTAGACATTAAAAAACTTTTTCAAGAATTATAGTTTAAGAAAATTTTAAAGCAAAGCTTTCTTCTCACATGTATTTTTCAAGTCATCTCCTCACCTCAAGCCTGTTCTGTTTTTCTTAGGACAAGCAGTAGGTAAAAATCTAGTCTTTTTTCAACTCTCCTTGCTCCATTTAATTCCTCTCCTAAGCCATTCACCCCCAACTTCTAGCTCATGTAGAGCTGACCTGGTAAAGCGGCATGAGAAGAATAAGGGCCGGTATATCTCTATTTATTTTATGCGTGTGGTTTGATATTACCTGGTGAAGTCCCTTTTTCCAAAAAAGGTGTCTAATGCTTGTTCTTTTGTTTGGGATTATTAGTATGTTATTTTGAAGATTATGTAATGTCCCCTGAATTTCACAACAAAGTGATAGGCTCTGTTGCTGACTTGAGAAGTCTGACACCCATTAGGAACAGTTGTTGGAACTGAAAATAAAATTGCAAGTGCTTATTTAGCAGATAGCTACTCAATAATTGGTCACTTCACCTCTGTTTTTTCTTTCCTACACTGTCAATCATTAATATGATGTTGATGTATTAACTCATCTTATTGTTTAAAAATATAAATTGTAGAATATCTCTGACAAAGGTGCAGAAGGGGACCTGCACACGATTAAATGAAATAGAGAAGAGCTCTCATTTGAGGTGGAGCAGTGATGGGTAATTTTCCACGTTGGAGTTGGCATTTGAGAGGGTTTTGAAAGAATGTGTACAATGTGGTAATTAGAAGAGAGGAGAAGAAAACAAAGGAATTCACCTCTGTATATGTTCTTACTGAAATGACTGGGATGCCAAATTTAAAAGCTTAAACATTTCACTGAATGGATTTATTTCTCATTTTGGTCCTCATTATTCTTAACCTCCACATTAGCGATTTGCCAAAATCAATCTTGAACTGCTTATAAACAGATTAAACAACTGTTAGTCTGCTATTTTTGTCTGGGAGATTGCCTTTGAGATTACAGTTGGAGATGATAAAGTGTTTGCTTGTTTATATTTACTTGATAAGATCTTTATGATGTTACCCTAATATTTTTCTATTCTTTACTACACATTATACATTTTGGATGCTCAAACAATGCATTTGAGATGAATAAATGGTGGATTTTTAAACTCTTGTATAGAAAACTAGTTATCATTTAGACATTAAAAATGGAATAAAGATTTGAGGAAAAAGAATGTGCATATCTCCTTCTAAATTAGTGATATAAACTACTGATTCTAGGCTTGAGAACAATCTGGTTCTAAATATATGGATTCTAGAGTGAAGAGAGGAATTTTAGGATGTAATTTCATTATCAGAGTTTGAGTTGCTTTGTTGGACTATATTTGGAATTTGTAACATTTCACTTCAGTTCTATTTGCTTTTAAAAGGTCATTTGTTTATAAGATGTAGAATTCAGGGTTTCAGTTATGGGTATATTTTTAAAAAGCAGTCACAGAAATCATTAGTTAATGAAGCATTACATGAAAATAATGTAATTTTTCCTAAAAATTGTATGTCATTTTAAAATACTATTAAAATCACAATATCATATTTTAGAACTGAATATTTATCTTCTATTTTGTTTCATGAAGAATTGACATTCTATTAGAAAAAAGAAGACTAAAGATGTGATGTTTAAACTCCTAGCCCACTTTACTGTTTTATCAGATAATGCATTTTATTCAAGCTGAAGAAAATAGAATGTTTAAAATTAGAATATTAAAATTAGCAGAAAATATAAAATGATGGAAGTTTGTTGTTATTTTCATGAAAAATTGTACACAATCCTATTCATCTCCCAAATCCCTTACCCCACAAAGCAATTGTTTATAGCTCTGTAAAAACAAACAAACAAACAAACAAACAAACAAACAAACAAACTTTTTATTATAAGTTGCTCAGACCAGAAAATACAGTTGTAGAAAACAATCTTAAAGCCCCAGGCTAAGGCAGGATTAAAGTTCTTGAGAACCTATGACACAGGCAATGCAATATTTTTGGCATTTGGAATTTTCCAGACATTACATTGGTGTTAGGTGAAATAATAGAGTGATTTTTTTTTAGAAAACTTTAGTACCTCAAAGATATACTGAAAACCTTCAAACACCAAATGAAACTTATGTAATAAAGAATGACACCTAGCAAGTTTTGTAGCCCTGGGTTAAACCACTCTAGCACTAGTTATTTTTTAGCTAAAATATCTAAAAAGACAACTTCTGAATTGCTGTGTTACTTTCATTCTTTATCTTACATTGCATGGTTTGTTATAATAGTTATAATGCATTTTAGATTAGTTGATTTGGAGCTAATGATGGGGGCAAATCACAGCTCTTAAATGTTTTAAGCCAATCCTGAATTTAACCTTAATACTTCGATATGCTTTAGTATTCTCCATATATTATTCATGTCAGGAAGTTGCTAGAAGAAAAAAGAATAAACCAAAACACCTTCTCATTCCCACAGGACTCGAATTACATTTTTTCATCTTTCTATTATCTCCTACTTGTCTCTTTATTTGAAGCATTTCCTCTGAGCATGGGAAGCATAAGAATCTCTTGAAGAAGATACCTTAGTATGTTACTCTATACAAAACTTTCCAATAATTCTCTTTTGTTTAAATGACCATGTTTAAATGCATGGCATGGAAGCCTTTCTTCAGTTTATGCAACACACACACTTTCATCTTTTTTAAAATAGAAACTATCTTTCAATTAGGGTTGATGTGCAATGTTATATTACTTTTTGTTGTACCGAACAGTGATTAGACATTTACATACCTTACAAAATGGTCACTCTGATAAGCTTACTACCCACCTGATACCAGACATAGTAATTACAATCCTATTGACTATATTTCCTATGCTGTGCTTTACATCCTTGTGATTATTTTTATAACTATTTGTACTTCTTAATTTCTTTCACCTTTTCCCACCTATTGCCCCTTCCCCTCCATCTAGCAACCATCAGTTTGCTCTCTGTATTTATAAATCTGTTCTTGTTTTGTTTCATAGAGTGAAATAAAAAGGTTAGCATTTTCCTTTTTCTGTCTGACTTATTTCACCGAGCACCATGCCCTCCAAGTCCATCCATGTCACAAAAGACAATTTCATTCTTTCTTTATGGCTGAGAAAGATTCCATTGCATATGTACTACGTCTTTATTATCCATTTCTTCTGTTGGTGGGCACTATTGATGGTCTATCTTGGTTATTGTAAATGATGCTGCAAAGAGCATTCCCATGGCCAACAGACATCTGAAATGACATCCATAATCATCATGGAAATGCGAATCCAAACCATAATGGCATACACATATCATACATATTAGAATGGCTATTTTCTGAAAAACCTATAATCAACAGGCATTAGCAAAGAAGTAGAGAAAAGGGAACCTTCGTGCACTGTTTATGGGATGGACAATTTGTGCAGCTTATATAGAAGTAGTATGGAATTTCCTCAAAAAATTAAAAATAAGACTTTTATATGACCTATCAATACCAGTTTTTAGTATTTATCCAAAGAAATAAAAAAACACTGGTGTGAAAAGATATATGCACCACTATGTTCATTGCAGCAGTAAAGTTTTTGCTCCCTCCTTCCACATTGATGTTTTTGTTATTATTTATTACTTTGTGTATGTGTTTATGCATATCTCTTATTGTTGTAATTATACATGATCTTTCTAGCTTTGTTTTTTAGTCTTTGTGCTGGATTTGTATTGGTTGATATACTGCTTTTAGTATTTTTTGTCAGTGAAGTTATTTTTCTTTTTGGCATTCCTTATTCATATTTTAATCTTTTATTTCAACTTCTAAAATGTCCCTCTAAAATTCTTTATAATACTGGATAGAGTGTTCTCGGTTGTAGATTTTGACATTCATTATTTTGAATATTCCCTTCAATTCTTTTCTGGTCTGAAAACTTTTTTTATGTTTAGAAATCAGCTGACAGTCCCATGGGGGCTTCCTTGAATGTACCTAACTGCTCTTCTCTTGCTACTTTTAAGATTCTCTCTTTTAGCATTTTAACTTTGGTATGTCTTGGTGTAGGCCTCTTTGGGTTCATCTTGCTTGGAACTCTGCACTGGACTTATGTGTCTATTTTCTTTGCCAGATTAGGGACGTTTTCGGGTATTATTTCTTAAAACAGATTTTTCAACCCCTTTCTCTGCGACCTGTATGATATGACTGTTGGTATGTTTTATGTTGTTCAGGGGCCCCTAAAAGTATTCTCTTTTAAAAAATATTTTTCTTTTTTCTGTTCTGCTTGGGTGTTTTCTGCTACCTTGTGTTCCAGATTATTGATTCAGTCCTCTGCTTCATCTAACCTACCATAGATTCCCTCCAGAGTATCCTAAATTTCAGGTACAGCATATTGAGTTTAGATTGGTACTTTTTGATGTTTTCTATATTCTGTTTAATGTTTTATACTTCTTTGTTTAAGTCCAAACTGAGTTAATCTATTTTTTTCAGGTTCATTGAGCATTGTTATTACCAGTGCTTTGAACTCTCTGTCTTGTAGATTACTTTTTTTCCATTTTGGTTCATTCTGGTGTATAAACTTTATCCATGCAACAAAAAAGGATAAATATTTTACTTTCCTGGTTAATATAAATGACTGTTGCTACCTTCAAATTACATGTTTAGTTCCATTGTATTATCACTGTCCTCTGATAAGAATCATTAAGATATCATAAAGTTGAGCCACTTGGAACCTGGCTTCACAGATGCTGTTCCTTTGTCTGCAGGGTCCTTCCTCCAGTTTTCTTTGCACCCATCTGACACCACCTTTGTTTTATATGAGATAGTGTCCCTGTGGTCTGAAAGTCAGACAGAACTGGATTCAAATGTGCTCCAATCAGGCCCCTGTGCCGCTGCCATAGCCACAGGCCTGGGCACCGGGGGAATCGGCTTTGGGAGCCAGGACACTCAACAGTGGTGGGAGACTAGTGCGGGACCAGTGTGAGGACCAGCGTGGGAGTAGGTGAAGATGGAGAACATCAAGATACCTGAAGGAGTCTGCACCACTGAAATTCACAGGTATTATACCACAGAAGTTCACACCATAAACCCAGGGAGTCAGAACAGATCAATTTTAGAAGCTGAGACTAACAAGAAAAGTCTCAAACAATGGGAAGACAAAGAAACAATCCCCAAATGAAAGAAAAAGCAGAAACTTCAGAAAGAATGTTAGATGAAATAGAGGCTAATCAACTATCAGATATTGAATTCAAAGCACTGGTTATTATGAAGTTCAAAGACCTCACAATGAGCTACCAGAAACTACATGGGAGCTACAATGATCTCACTGCAAACTACATCAACATGAAAAAGGAAATAGAAACTATCAGCAAGGGACAAGAGGAAATGAAGAATACAATTTCTGAATTGAAGAACACAGTAGAAAGTTTCAAAAGTAGAATAGATGAAATGGTGGATAGGATTAGCCAGTTGGAGGACAAAGTAGAAAGCATCTCACAGAAAGAGCAAGAAAATGAAAAGAGGCTCAGAAAGAATGAAGGGGGATTAAGAGAAATGCAAGACAATATAAAACATAATAATACCTGAATAATAGGAATACCAGAAGGAGAAGAGAAGAACAAGGGATAGAAAACGTATTTAAAAGCGTAATGAGAGAAACTTTCCCTAATTTGATGAGAGAAAAAGTCTCACAAATCCAGGAATCACAGAAATTCCCAATCAAGAGGAACACAAAGAGGCCCACTTCAAGACACACCATCATTAAAATGGCAAAATTCCAAGACAAAGAGAGAATACTAAAGGCAGCAAGAGAGAAAAAAGAAATAACATACAAGGGAGCCCCAATAAGGTTAGCTACTGACTTCTCAATGGAAACACTCCAAGCAAGAAGAGAATGGCAAGAAATATTCCAAGTAATGAGAACCAGAGGCCTACAACCAAGGCTACTTTACCCAGCAAGGCTCTCAATCAAGATAGAAGGCCAAATGAAGAGCTTCCAAGACAAAAGAAGTCTAAAAGAATATGCCTCCACCAAACCAGCTCTGCAAGAAATACTAAAAGGACTGCTTTAAGGAAAGGAAGGAAAAGAGAGAGACAGAGAGGAACACAGGTACAAAAATGGCAATGAATAAGTACCTATCAATAATAACCTAAACTTAAATAGATTAAATGCTCCAATCAAAAGACATAGAATAGCTGAATGGATAAGAAAGCATGACCCACATATATGCTGCCTCCAAGAGACCCATCTCAGGACAAAAGACCATCACAGACTAAAAGTGAAAGGCTGGAAACAAATTTTCCAAGCAAATGGACAAGAAAAAAAAGCTGGGGTAGTAATTCTCATATCGGACAAAATAGACTTCAAAAAAAGGGCCATAAAGAGAGACCCAGAAGGTCACTTCATAATACTCAAGGGAAGAATCCACCAAGAAGACATTAACATCATAAATATGTATGCACCAAACATAGGGACACCCAAATATATCGAGAAAATCTTAGAGGACTTCAAGAAAGATATTGACAGCAACACAATTATAGTAGGGGATTTTAACACCCTACTGTCAAAAATGGACAGATCTTCCAAACAAAATATCAACAAAGATATTGTGGCATTAAACAACACCCTAGATGAAATGGACTTAACTGATACATATATAGAGTCCTTTATCCCAAAGAAGCTAAATACACATTCTTTTCAAATGCACATGGAATATTCTTAAAGATAGACCATATGATAGGACACAAAATGAGCCTCAGAAAATTCAAGAAAATTGAAACCATACCAAGCATCTTCTCTGACCACAAGGGACTGAAATTGGAAACCAACCCCAAAGGAAAAAACCAAAGCACCCAAAATCATGGAGACTGAATGGTATGCTATTAAACAATGAATGGGTCAAGAATGAAATTAGGGAAGAAATCAAAATGTTTCTGGAAACAAATGAAAACGAACTCACAACAACCCAAAACTTATGGGACACAGCGAAGGTAGTCCTGAGAGGGAAGTTTATAGCAATACAGGCCTACCTAAAGAAGACAGAAACATTTCAAACAAACAACCTAACACTACGCCTGCAAGAACTTGAGGAACAACAACAAAGACAGCCCAGAGCAAGCAGAAGGAAGGAAATAACCAAGATCAGAGCAGAATTAAATGACATAGAGATTAAAAGCACAATTCTAAGGATCAATGAATCCAGAAGTTGGTTCTTTGAAAAGATAAACAAAATAGACAAGCCTTTAAGTAGGCTCATCAAGAAAAGAAGAGAGAGGACCACAGATAAACACAATCAGAAATGAAAGAGGAGAGATTACAACTGATACCACAGAAATAGAAGGGATTGTAAGAAATTACTATGAAGAACTGTATGCCAAGAAATTTGAAAACCTAGAGGAAATGGACACATTTCTAGAAAAATACAACCTTCCAAACTCAATGAAAAAGAAGCAGAAAATCTGAACACACCAATAACAGCAAAAGAAATTGAAGCAGTAATCAAAAAACTCCCATCACACAAAAGCCCTGGACCAGATGGTTTCACAGGAGAATTCTACAAAGCATTTAAGGAAGAGCTAACCCCTATTCTCCACAGACTATTCCAAAAAATCCAGAAGGATGGAAAACTCCCAAATTCTTTTTATGAAGCTAGTATCATCCTAATTCCAAAACCAGATAGAGACACAACAAAGAAAGAAAACTTCAGGCCAGTATCACTGATGAACATACACACTAAAATCCTCAACGAAATATTGGCAAATCACATCCAACAATATATTCAAAAGATTATACACCATGACCAAGTGGGATTCATCCCAGGGATGCAAGGATGGTTCAATATTCACAAATCAGTAAATGTAATACATCACATAAACAAAAGCAAAGATAAAAACCACATGATCATATCAATAGAGGTGGAAAAAGCTTTTGATAAATTACAACACCCATTTATGATGAAAACACTTAGCAAAGTGGGAATAGAGGGAGCATTCCTCAATATAATAAAGGCCATATATGAGAGACCTACAGCCAACATCATACTCATTGGACAAATACTAAAATCTTTTCCACTAAGATCAGGAACAAGACAAGGATGTCCACTTTCACCACTTCTATTCAATATAGTATTGGAACTTTTAGCCACAGTCATCAGGCGAGAAAAGGAAATAAAAGGCATCCAAATAGGAAAGAAGGAAACAAAACTGTCACTGTTTGCAGATGACATGATAGTGTACGTGGAAAATCCTATAGACTCTACCCCAAAACTGCTTGAACTAATTAATGAATTTGGCAAAACAGTGGGTTACAAAGTCAATATCCAGAAATCAAAGGCATTTTTGTATACCAACAATGAAACTGCAGAAGCAGAAATCAAGAAAAAAATCCCATTTGATATAGCAAAAAGAAAAATAAAATATCTGGGAATAAACCTAACTAAGGAGGTAAAAGACCTGTATGCAGAAAACTACACAGGCGTGAAGAAAGAAATCAAGGAAGACACAAACAAATGGAAATATATACCTTGTTCATGGATTGGAAGAATTAATTAACATCATCAAAATGTCCATACTACCCAAAGCAATTTACAGATTCAATGCAATACCTATTAAAGTACCAATAGCATATTTCACAGACATAGAACAAACACTTCAAAAATTTATATGGAACCATAAATGACCCTGAATCGCAGCTTCAATTTTGAGAAAGAAGAACAAAGTAGGAGGGGTCACAATACCTAATATCAAACTGTATTACAAGGCCACTGTAATCAAAACAGCCTGGTACTGCCATAAAAACAGGCACATAGACCAATGGAACACAACAGAGAGCCCAGAAATCAACCCAACTCTCTACAGTCAATTAATATTCAACAAAGGGGGCAGTAACATAAAATGGAGTAAAGATAGCCTCTTCAACAAATGGTGTTGGGAGAACTGGACAGCTACGTGCAAAAAATGAAACTTGAGCACAGACTTACACCATACACCAAAATAAATTCAACGTGGATAAAAGACTTAAATATAAGCCTTGAAACCATTAAAGTCCTACAGGAGAATATTGGCAGGAAAATATCAGATATTTCACGCAGCAACATTTTTACTGATATGTCCCCTAGAGCAAGGAATATAAAGGAAAGAATAAACAAATGGGATCTTGTCAAAATAAAAAGTTTCTACATGGCTAAAGAAAATAGTATTAAATTAACAATACAACTAACTGTATGGGAAAATATATTTGCCAATGATACCTCAGACAAAGGTTTAATCTCCAAAATAAAGAACTTACTCGACTTCACTCTAAAGACAACCAACCCAATTAAAAAATGGGAAAAGGACTTGAACAGACACTTCCCCAAGGAGGACATACAGAAGATCCAGAGACACATGAAGAGATGCTCAATATCGCTAGCTATCAGAGAGATGCAAATTAAAATCACAGTGAGATACCACTTTACAGTGGTCAGGATGGCTATCATAAACAAAGCAATGAACAACAAATATTGGAGAGGTTGTAGGGAAAAGGGGACCTTAGTTCACTGTTGGTGGGATTGCAGACTGGTACAACCATTATGAAAAACAGTAAGGAATTTTCTCAGAAAAATAAAAATCGACCTGCCTTTTGACCCAGAAATTCCACTGCTAGAATTATATCCTAAGAACCCCAAAACATCAATTTCAAAGAACCTATGCACCACAATGTTCATAGCAGAACAAGTTACAATAGCCAAGAGCTGGAAGCAACCTAGGTGCCCATCAGTAAATGAATGGATCACAAAATTATGGTACATTTACACAATGGGATTCTATGCAGCAGAGAGAAAGAAGGAACTACTACCCATTGCAACAACATGGATGAAACTGGAAAGCATTATGCTGAGTGAAATAGGCCAAGTGTTGAAAGACAAATACCATATGATCTTACCTTTAACAGGAAGCTAAACAGCAAAACAGACAAGCAAGCAAAATAAAAACAAAGACACTGAAATAGAGAACAAGGGGACAGCGACCAGAGGGGAGAGGGAAGGGAATTTAAGGGGAAAAAATGGGAGGGATTTGGAGGAACAAATAGGAAGGACACAGGGACGAGAACTAAGGCGGGGTGGAAATGGGTGGGAGGTGGGGTGCACAGGGCGGGGAGGCTGGGATGGGAAAAATAGACAAAAAACTGTACTTGAAAAATAATTAAATTAAATTTTTTTAAAAGTGCACCAATCAAAAAAAAAAGATATCATAAAATTGCCCTGCTATCCGAGAGAAGCCAACACAGTGTAAAGTTTTGCTTTCTCAAAGTGTTTCCCCAAAATACCTAACAGAAGCTCAAATCTTCTGGGTTCACATGGCCTGATACTAAGACATCCTCTGGATCCCCATGGTATGAGCTCTCTATCAGTTAAACACACCAATAATTTCAACTTTTTCAAGTACAGTTGTGACCCTGATTGTAGTCACTGAGTGAAAGACTTTGACAGTTATTCCTTTAATAGTTTATGTATGACTTTCTTAGCCCTCCCATCTCTCCTTACCACCCTCTCTGAATCATCATAAAATCCCTGAGTTTTCAATTTATACGATTCATTTTTATAGCAAATTATTCTAGGGTATAAAATATTTTGGGGAAATGTATTGCTATTCCTAAATATATATATTATTCCATATCAGTGTGTTTTTCTGTCTTCAGCTTGCTATGTTTCTGTCTATTATTTATTCACCTGTAGTCTATAAAAATTTCCCTCACCATTTTTTTTCAGGTTGGTTATGCTTCATTTGGCTGCATGATCCAAACAATATCTTCAGTGTCATTCTTAGTCAGTATGTGTAAATTATTCTTAACACCTATCCCACCTCATCAGAAAACTGTTTCTTTTTCCTTTTATTAGTTTAAGTAATGTATTATATTGTATTTACTTTGTGGCTGGAGCTAGAGAGTTGCAGTGAAAAACAACTTTGATTGACTATTGCTATGTAAGAAGTACACATATTTATATATGTATGTATATAATTCACTCACACATGAATTCACTTCACCTGGTTGGATTTTATTCTGTAATCATGAAGCCTGTCTATGTTTTAGATAGATGTCTCATTTCAAAAATGAGCCTTTAAAAATAGCAATCCCCTGTAACTTTTCTCCTTTGCTAAGATTCTGACCATCTGCAGTGGTTGTCATAGATTGATTTTCTGCAAATTAGGTAACATTAAGTGAGAGATATTAGGATTTTATTGATGTACTCTCTTTTTCTGTCTTGAGTGGAAGGAGAAGAATAGAGTCAAATGACACTCATGTCTGACTCTTATTTTTATTTTATTTTTTGTTTTTCTTATTACCACATTTCCTAATTTTTAGGCTATGAGTATTCCTTTTGCAATTTCTGAATAATAATTTTTAGTGATTTTCTTATGGTTTCCCAGTATTGAAGAAGGGATTAGCTATGATTTTTATTGGCATGTCTATTTATGTGTGTACATCTTCTTGCCATCAATACTTATCAGTTCAAATAAAATTTCCCTTGTATTTCAGCTCACCAAAATATAATGTTTTTTTTATGTTTTAGAAGTTTCCCATATATAAAAACTTTCTGATTTTAATTGAAATGAAATTTTTCTTCTCTGAAATCCCAGACTCGATATATACACAATTGCCCAAGTATGAATTATTTAAGAAGATGATAGTTTATTTCCTGATTTTACATATTTGTACAAACAGCCTATGTACAAAATATTAGTACACATGTTGTTTTAGAATGAGTGTTTGATAAAGAATTTTGAACTATGAACTAAATTAGCAGGGAATCAATGCAACTACTACATCATAAAGACAGACATGTAAAGACGTATTTCTTTAGAAAATAATATTATCATCTATCCTTTTCATTGTCTATTTTCTGTTTTCATAATACAATCGTGCTAATGCACTGAACAATAGCTTCTTCTACTTTATGCTCATATACAAAGAATGTAACATTAATACAAATACATATTCATGCTTTATTCTCTTGTGAGTTATTTTCATTACAAAGGGCTCAGTCATCACTATGTTTTTGCAAGTTGGTTTCCTTATTCATTAATGCATCATAAACTATCTCCCATCCATCCCTTCATTCTTTCATCAAGATCAATTGATTTAATTTTTTAATTCAATTATTTTAAAGTGTTTTATTTAATTACTGAATAATAGGTCAATTAAAAATACTTGGATTCTTTCTTTTATTTTTCTTTCTTTCACTGTTAGAAATAATGCTATAATATACATATTTTTATGATATTTATGTATGTTCTTATTTGCATGTTTATTTTCTTAAAAGTGAAGTTATCAAAACAAAGACTATATACATTTGTAATTATTTTTTTTAAAGATTTTATTTGTTTATCTTTAGAGGGGAAGGGAAGGAGAGAGGGAGAGAAACATCAATGTATGGTTGCCTCTCGAGGGTCCCCTGCTGGGAATTGGCCTGCAACCCAGGCATGTGCCCTGATTGGGAATCGAACCGTGATTCTCTGGTTCGCAGGCCCGCGCTCAATCCACTGAGCTACACCAGCCAGAGCTCTCACATTTGTAATTCTAAAAGACATTGCTAGGTTAAGTTCCAACAACAGCAGATATTCACAAATGATGAATCTATCATAATATATGGCATTTCTTAATCCTTTAAATCTCATGGGTGAAATATTGATATATCACTGCACTGCACGATAACTATGTATTTCCATTGTTACTGGATATTGCAGCTTGTTTTCAAATGTTTATGATTCTTTGCAGATACTTATATTGGATTGTTCCTTTTTTAATCAGATAGTATAAGCTTTCTGAATATTAATGTCAACTCTATATTTCCTATATACATTTCCCTGTTTCTTTAGGCTATTAGTAATCTTTTAGCATTTTATAATTCATAGTTATATTTGTATTGCTTCTTTAACAGTTTTTGGGATTCTTGATTGGATGTAGTCTTAAGTTCTGTTCTAAAATAATTTATCATTCTTATTATGTTTAAATTTTTAATTAATATTCTATTATATTTGTATGTGATGTTAGGAAAATTTTAAATCATTGTTTCTTTTCAAATCTCTTTTATGAGCACTATTTGCTAAATAAACCATTCTTTTCCTAATGCTTTGAAATGCCAAGTTTATCTGGTTACCAGTTGCCTCTTACATGCTAATGCTTCTTTGTGGAATATTTTTCTATTACACTGATCTATTACTATTTTTATTACTGTGATGATTCCATCCCATTTTTTCTTTCAGTGGATTTATAGCTTTTTGTCCATTAGGGTACTCTTCCACAAATTTTTTACCATTTTCAGGTGTTCAGGTACATAAAGATTATTTGATTTGGGGCTGGAAAATAAAGTGAGGTCCACTATCATGAGTTTAATCATTCATGGCCTTTCTGTGGAAAGAATTTCTAATTATAACTGCAGTAGGAAACACTTTTAACACATGAAACATGCTGAAAAGGGAAAAAAACTGAATAACAGCAAAAAAGAAAGGAAAGTCCATCAGCTATAGTGTTAATGTTCTCCATGCATTTTCTTTTATAAGCTCACTTTAAAAGTAGGTATTATGTTCACTTTAGGAATACATGTGGAGTTTGTCATAATTTAGTATAGGACATATAGCACTGGTGCTTTTATACTATTGCACAGTGTCTTTGTCAGTATTCTCATATATGCAAGACAAATAATCCTAGATGTGTTATTTAAGAGAATTGTTGACCGTTGTTAAATAAAGAAGTCCCTGTTGCTACTTGTCCTAAAATGCCATACATTGAACAGCATGCATGAGAAACAGCTAGACTGCAGGACAACTCCAGCATTTCTGAGCATCCGTCTTTTGAGATTTTTGGGTGTGAACTGTTTTGAAGTCATACCTTTCCCCAATAGTGAACTTCATATATGCCACATGGCCCTCCCTACATCCTAAGTTATGCCTTACCTGCAAATGGGTAGGGGAAAAGTGTCCGATATTATTTTTGTAATATAGTAAAACAAAAAAGAAAAGAATGTATTCTTTAGGTTGTCTTAGTTGTTCTTATGATGAAACATTACACTGAAAGTCTGAACATAAATAGTCTGGCCATTTGATTGATATATTTTCACTAAAATAACAAAAGTAAATTAGTATTTACTATTTGATGGCATTCTAGAATAGTGCAGGATCCTCATTTAATTTATTAGAAAAAAAGTTTGAGAAAGGGTATTAAAGATAACTGATTTAGACAGCTATGTATAGTTCCATCTAAGTGGAACTAAGTGTGTCTAAGTGTCTATCTAAGTGTGTCTAAGTGTGTCTACCTGAGTGTGTCTACCTAAGTGTGTCTAAGAACCGCAAGACACACACACACACCAATAATTAACAATTAAATTATTGTTTGATATCCAACCCCTATCTTTACCATTGTTGACATAAATATTTATATCTGAGCCTATTCTGAATTGTATGAACAAATTCTCGTATATTTTTTACAATTGTGGAATGTTGTAAAACCAGTATTATTTACTACTTTTGAGCTCTAGTTTTGTCGTTAATTATACCTTCTGTTTGAATCTTAGGTTTATTCATTTTTGAAGATTTAGGTACATAGAGATTAAGTAAATTATTCTGCCTTTTTATTTGTAAAATGTAATAATATTTCTTAAATAATTGGAAGGGCACTATGAGGTTATATTCTCTTAAAGTAGTGTGCACTTATTTTTATAACAGTTGTAATTTTATATTTATTTATTATAAATATATTTTCCTATAACTGTGAAGGTCATAAAGGTAGAAGTCTTGTGTCTATTCTTATTGTGATAGTCTTCTTGTCTTACATAGGCACAACACATGTAGGCCATCAAAATTGATGTTAAATCAATAAAAACTATGAAAATAATTTAGTGTAGTATCTGACACATTATCTCTATTTCTTATTGAATATATCTACTCATTATAAAATGCTTACTATATTAACATTTGGCCTTTGAGCTTATAGATAGTAATTATACTATGGGGACAATTTTCCTTAAGTTTTAAAATTTCAACTGGTTTAAAATAAATGATGAAAAAAATGTATTCACCAGAAAAACTACTTCACTAGGTTTTAGCCTGAATCTCCAAAAAGATTTCCTTCTAATCTAGTTGAATTAAAGACATAAAAAATGGCATTGCTAACAAGATACTGAGAGGCCATTAACTATAAAACTGCTAGAAGTCTACACAATAATAAATGAGATCAGTTGAAGGTCATAAGCTCTTTTTATTGACAGATCTATTTTAAATTAGAGCAAACATAGTGATATTTAATTACATTTCCTAAAATTATAAGCAAAATTTCTATACTGAGAGTTGAAAACATCTGACATTTTATAACAAAATACCAAGTGGCATTGTCATTTTGTAAGTGTTCCCTGGAATAAGGTACTTGAACAGGATAAAGATAAAAGAGTAATGACAAAATGGTGATTTATTTCCCAATTGTTCATTCCTTTCCAATAAGCAAGCAACAATGCTACACACAGAGAATTCACTATATTTCACAAGGGAAAATCTGCAGTTCATCATCATTTGTTTTATTTACTAATAGCAACTTACTTTTCATTTAAGAATTCAAGCAAGTTTTGGTATTTTGAATGTCAGTCATCTGCATCTCTCTGGAGCTTAATATTAGACTTAGTTCATGGTATGTAAATAATAAGTATTCATGGGAGGGCTAAGTGCTTCTACTTTTTAAATAAATGTCAAAAACAAATAGTCTAACAGGTCATTAATATGCAAATCTTGCTCAACAAACTCAAAGTATAATAAATATTGCAGGCCATCCAATGCTCTTGTTTGATCGAAATTAGTACTATGTAGTGTTCCCATAGCAATAATATCAAACTAAGATCAACTAAAATTAACTCTGATGTAGACATAACACAACACTTATTTGGTAAGAGAAAGAAATTTCAGATTCTGGTTCCTCTGCATCTTCTCTAAATAATTCCGATTATTTCATAAGGAAATTAAAACCTCCTTTGATTAGGTCACTCAGAGAGTTGATGGCAGAGCCCAAATTAACACCCAGGGTTCTCTGCTTCTCACCCAATGCCCTTTTAATGCACAGCAGACACAACATTAGTGAGGAAACCGATCCTACTCCCTTGTCAAGCTGGATTGTTTAATTCAGATATTCTCATTAAATTTTTTTTTAATTTTTAATTTTTTTAATTTAATTATTTTTCAAGTACAGTTTTCTGTCTATTTCTCCCATCCCAGCCCACCCCGCCCCATGCTCCCCGCCTCCCTCCCATCTTCACCCCCCCAGTCATTGTCCCTGTGTCCTCCATACTTGTTCCTCTAAATCCCTCCCCTTTCTCCACTTAAATTCCCTCCCCTCTCCCCTCTGGTTGCTCTCCCCCTGTTTTCTATTTCAGTGTCTTTGTTTTTATTTTGCTTGCTTGTTTGTTTTGTTGTTTAGCTTCCTGTTAAAGGTGAGATCATATGGTATTTGTCTTTCAACACTTGGCTTATTTCATTCAGCATAATGCTTTCCAGTTCCATCCATGTTGTTGCAAAGGGTAGTAGCTTCTTCTTTCTCTCTGATGCATAGAATTACATTGTGCATATGTACCACAATTTTTTGATCCATTCATTTACTGACGGGCACCCAGGTTGCTTCCAACTCTTGGCTATTGTAAAGTGTGCTGCTAGGAACATTGTGGTGCATAGGTTCTCTGATATTGATATTTTAGGGTTCTTAGGATATAATCCTAGCAGTGGAATTGCTGGGTCAAAAGGCAGGTCGATTTTTATTTTTCTGAGAAAATTCCTTACTGTTTTTCATAATGGTTGTACCAGTCTGCAATCCCACCAACAGTGAACTAAGGTCCCCTTTTCCCTACAACCTCTCCAATATTTGTTGTTTGTTACTTTGTTTATGATAGCCATTCTGACCAGTGTAAAGTGGTATCTCATTGTGGTTTTAATTTGCATTTCTCTGATGGCTAGTGATATTGAGCATTTCTTCATGTGTCTCTGAATGTTCTGTATGTCCTCCTTGGAGAAGTGTCTGTTCAAGTCCTTTTCCCATTTTTTTAATTGGGTTGGTTGTCTTCTTGGAGTGGAGTCATGTAAGTTCTTTGTATATTTTGGAGATTAAACCTTTGTCTGAGGTATCATTGGCAAATATGTTTTCCCATACAGTTGGTTGTCTTTTTAATTTAATACTGTTTTCTTTAGCCATGCAGAAGCTTTCTATTTTGACGAGATCCCATTTGTTTATTCTTTCCTTTATATTCCTTGCTCTAGGGGACATATCAGTAAAAATGTTGCTGCGTGGAATATCT
Organism: Artibeus jamaicensis; assembly: GCF_021234435.1. Lineage (NCBI taxonomy): Eukaryota > Metazoa > Chordata > Mammalia > Chiroptera > Phyllostomidae > Artibeus > Artibeus jamaicensis. Next base: position 22,869,210 of record NW_026522046.1, on the reverse strand, counting down.
GAGATTTTCTTGCCGATGTTCTCTAGGACTTTAATGGTGCCAAGGCTTATATTTAGGTCTTTTATCCACCTTGAATTTATTTTGGTGTGTGGTGTAAGTTGGTGCTCAAGTTTCATTTTTTTGCATGTAGCTGTCCAGTTTTCCCAACACCATTTGTTGAAGAGGTTATCTTTACTCCATTTTATGGAGCACCAACTTGCTTCCCCCTTTGTTGAATATTAATTGACTGTAGAGAGTTGGGTTGATTTCTGGGCTCTCTGTTGTGTTCCATTGGTCTGTGTGCCTGTTTTTATGGCAGTACCAGGCTGTTTTGATTATAGTGGCCTTGTAATACAGTTTGATATCAGGTATTGTGATCCCCCTCCTACTTTGTTCTTTTTTTCTCAAGATTGTAGCTGCTATTCAGGGTCATTTATGGTTCCATATAAATTTTTGAAGTGTTTGTTCTATGTCTGTGAAATATGCCATTGGTACTTTAATAGGTATTCCATTGAATATAAGACATTCTACTTTTAATAAATCCATGTTTACCAAGGACATATAAAAAATGTATGAACACTTTGAAGTTTTAAAATCTACTGTTAATTTGTTCTCCCAACTGAAAAAAAAAGTTTTTCTATTTAGATGAACTTACAAAAATCATCAAATGATTATATGTCACAATGCAATCACAACTCTAACCTTAATTTATGAACTATTTCATTTTCATTAAGTAATTTACATTATTTAAAATGATGAATGTGTAATTTTAGTATAATAAAAATATTAAATACATGTACAAAGATAGATACTGAAGAAGATAAAATTTTTTCCTTTTACTACATACTATTTATCACAACTATAATTTATTCTTTATTCATTACTCAATTTTTAATTGTTGAACTTTGGGTTTCTTAGAACATGTTGTAAGTGATAGATGAATTTAAAGCAAGCATGGGGCCAGGTTATACAAATTGTTCAACTGAAGTTATAATTCCAAAGTTTACTCATTTTAATTTTCTTCAAACCATTTTGGTTATGCCGAATTGCAGCTCTTTGTCTGTTTCTTGTGGTATTTTTTCTTCCCACTAGAACCCAGAAAGTCAAAATAACTAATTTATTAATTTTTTTCTTAAAATTCAAGCTTTAATAAATATTTTAGGCATATGGTGATTTCATCATCATATACTCATTTTGTCTAGAATGTGCACCCTTTAAACTTAAAAGTTGCAAAAATTAGAATGAAGTGTTTGGGGAATAATAAAAATACAACCAGAGGCACTGAAGCACTTTTTCTGTCCCCATTGTCTCGCCAGTGCCATTGTCTTTTCCATGAATAGTTTTGGGAAACCATGAGATACAGCTGATATTATTTAGTTTTAAGCCTGAGATACCTAATGATTCACAGTGATAACTTTCTGCCCACAGTATTAACATCTCTCTCAGTAAAAACTGGTGCTGACTCAGGCAGAGGTCTGGTCCCACAGCTCTCCTAGCACCCCTTTTGTTTCCATGTCCCTGCATAATGTCACAATGTCATGGTAATTGTTTCCTGTTCTTTAATGTAGACAAGAGCTAAAGATGGGAGCAGCAATCAGAAATCATGAATGTATTTGTAAATCCATGAAAATAAGGTTAAAATTCTTCTTATGATGTGTTTTTAACCATTTAGGTTTACTGTCAGTGTTGGAAAACCTTCTGTGCTTTTTAGGTTTCAAAAGAATAGTAGCTTGTTGAATTTGTTGGATGTGCTATTTATTTGGTAGCCTATGGAAATTTCTTTCATGAATAATACTAAATGGCACTTTGTCAGGTATGGCTTAGAAATTACTATAGTTAATATGATCATAAAGCTCATAAAACTTACAAATTGATGCAGTGTACAGCCAAGAAGTATAATCCCGAGGGTTTAGACTTCTTGTTTCCTTTTTGTTCTTTCTTTATTAGTTGTGGTACCTTTGTCTTAACTCTGATATTTTGCCCCAAGTTAATTCAGGTTATAATCTGCCATTCCTATATAACTAGGTGAATGAAGGCTGTCCTCAAGGTGCAAGTACTGTCATGATAAACTCAAAGGCCATATATTAATGTATTGTGGACTATGGAGCATACTATAATGTATTTTTCTCATTGTGTGCTTTTGCAAAAACTGTGTTGTCCACATTTCTGAACATCATATTCATCACATCTTTAAGACATATACACATTTTACTTAAGGTTGGACTATTGTAACATATGACTTGGCCTTTCTACCTAAATAAAATATTTTTACAATTGCTTTCACAGTTGCTCTGCTCTTTCTGCTCAAACATATTTGAATAGAATATTACATATTATAAGATATCATTTCTCTGATGTCATATTTTTCATTCATTGAAAAATTTTTCTTGGTTATTTTAAGAGAGGACAAATATATTCCAAGAATAATGAAGTGGCTTATAACACTTAGCTACATGGCTACATGGTCAAAACCTATTCAAGACTTGAAGGATATGTGGGTTTCAGGGGGTGGTATCCCGAGAGCTCTTGGCCCATAGCCACCCTGACCAGTCTGTCTTTACAGTGACACTTCCTGTGCATTCTTACCACCACCTGCAGGTACTCCTCTTTGCACAGGAAATCAAGGCTGTTCTCAGTAAAGAGAGGAGGTCCTCCTTATGAGTCTTAGGGAACCCTCCTGGTTTTTTAATTTTTGTTTTATATTTAATCAGAAAATCTGTTGTGTTTTTTTTGTGTGTGTGTACTAGTTGTTAGAATGCCTTTTTAGGAAATAATAACTACATTTTCTTCTTTTCCTCCCTGAGTTTAGTCAAACCCTCTGCATCAGACCCACAGCTTTGCAAATGTATGCTACCTGCTGAGACAAGCTCAAAACAGTCTTAACTCTTCTGACAACTGAGTAATTATTTAGATTCCTGTTATCCCTGGACACCAAAATATATACTATACACACACACACACACACACACACACACACACACACACACTTATGACACATTCAGACTCTCAAATAGCTGGGGTTTTTTTTTGCTAAAAAAAGCTTCTAATTGAATGACTTCATTTAATTTTAATGCCTCTCTTATTTTTTTCATATATATATATATATATCGCCCTCTGCTGCCTTATCATATTTTTCTGAATTTCATTGACAGTCTGAATCTCCTCATTTTCAAAGGTGGTTTTAGTTTTTGGGGAAAGCCAGAAGTTGGGGCACCAAATATGAGCTTTAGGGGGCCTAAGTCACCTGGGTGATTTGATATTTCACCAAAAAACTCTGCATGAGACACAATGCATGAGCAGGTACATTGTTGTGATGAAGCTGCCAATCACCGTTGCCCATAGCTGTGGCCTTTGTATCATCTGGATAATTTCCACCAAAGAATGTTTGAGCTTAATGCAAAGTGTGATGCAGATTCATTGTTTTACTCACTCAGTCATTTCGAAAGTGATGGCCACACAGTACACAAGCTCACTCAATAGCATCTACCACCCACACTGACTAGTACAGTGAAGTCATCACTGTTCATATATATACACATATATAATGCATAATATATACATAAAATTACCATGATTTCCAACTTTATGCACCTGTGATTTAAAGATATTTTAAATAACTTGTTCAAGGTCACATAATCAATAAGTGCTAGTCCCAGATTTGGACTCACAACTTTCTGTCGCTAAAGCTCAGGCAATGTTATTGTAGCACTAAAGGTGTTGTGCTCCTGAAGACGGCAGTAAGTTGATGGTTCGGACTTCCTACAACTGCCTCTGTAGCCGTGTGTCACAGTTCACAAAGCACTGTCATCAGTCTGATTCCATCTGAGCCTCTCAATCACAGGAGGAGCTGTGCATTATCTTTCTAGTTTAAACAAGGGAGAAACTGGGTGAGGGAGGGTCACGGGGCTATGGACTAAGAGGAATTCCAGGTTCAATTGGAAGACTTGGGAGTGACACCCAAAATGCCACTACATTTTACGTAGTGGTCTCAAAAACTGAAGACTTCACCTCAGAGAAACTCCTGCTGTTGCAGAATGCATTGAAGAACGGATGCCCAGAGGGGGCAGGGGAGTCCGCAGGTGTGTCAATGAGATGGCTGTCTCCTCTGCATTAGGTTCATTTAGATTCATTTTCAACCCACAGTGAGAGCGCTCACCTATGAACAACCCATGACAAACCTAGTGGATGAATTTTTCCTTCCTCATTTATCACTTTTGTATTCCAGTGTATTCTTCATAAAACCTGTCCTTTCATCCACGTGGCCAAGGCCTTCTTGCTTCCACTGGGCTGATAGTTTGCTCTGTTCAGCCTGCCTTGTGATTTGATCAGTTACTGTCCCAAACCCATTCACTTAGGGTAATAAAGTCATTCATTGTAACAAACATGAATTGGGTGGCCATCCCCTAACAGAACTTCATATTAAGAAGTTTCTAGGAAAAATGCCTCATTTCAAGCAGCAATGATAATCATATTCATTATAACTAACATTTCTTAGGCTCCTGTGAACTATGGCACTAACCGAACCCTTCAGCATTATCCTCTTTAGTCTTCATAAAAGCTCCATTGAGTTAGATATTATTTCCATCTTTCTTTCTTGTACATGAGATTTCTCTGCTGATGCTTATAAAGATTAGGATTGCCTAAAGCCACGTAGGAAGTGGTAGAGAGATTATTAAGAGCGATTTGTCGGATATCAAAGTTTGTATTTGACACACTGCACTATATGGGGCTGGAGGGCCCTGTATGTTGAGATTATACCTTTATTCATCCCATGCGAGCCCATTTCAGCTCTGCAGGGGCAACTCTGATTCATAATAATTCTGTGGAGTTCTAATGTGTATTTCTAGTTTTTCTCTTTAAACTGCAACCATTTTTATAACGTCAGCTGATAACTTGTGAGTTTCATCTGGTGATGGGCACACAAGTTTGAGATGCAGACAGCACAGAAACAATGACATGGTCATGTATTAGCAAGGCCTCAGCAATGCAGGTCACCAAAGGTGGGGGTCATGCCACCAGGGGAGGTTCTAGATAACCTTGCATCCCAAAAGGAAAAAAAATCTCATCTCTAAAGGCACACAGGCTTGCCCCATGACTTTCCACCAACATAAATGTATTGTGTTCTCGTGTTTATTTTTCAACACGCTCCAGCCTGCATAGTCATCTAACCTACCCAGAGCTCAAAAACTAGACTGTTAAATTAATTGCCTCAAAGACTCCATGGAAAGCTTGAACTCTTGGTTCTTGGAGGCCCTGGTGAGTGATTGCTGCTCTGACAGTTTGCTGCCTGCAAAGTTAAACAGTAAATGAGCAAATTTGGCTGCGTGTCCTGCCCTGTCTGACACACCAAGTAAGCATCTCTGTGGGTGCTGAGGTATCGCCTCCATTCTTGTGCTCCATGCTTTAACAAGATGTTCAGAGGCAGTGGTCTCTACTGTCAAGTCCTTTAATATCTGAGATATTTGGACACTGACTGTTATATGACAACACATAGAAGTCCTTTCCTCAAACTGTGTGTTTCTAAAACACTCTTTGGCTTCTCATTGCCCTAGGTTGTTCCAGATATCAGCCCATTGGCAGAGGTAGCCGCTTTTGGATTTGCTGCTCTGGGCCTTGGAAAAACACAGGTTCCAGCCCATCACAGCAATGGCATTATCTGAACCTCTCACTTGGTTAGTCACTGCTTTATCACGCTTTGTTGTTATTTTTTCAGTGTACCTATCAACCTGTCAGATCTTGTTTTCCTGGTTCTGACAATCACTGAGCCATGGCCAGAAGACAAATATGTACAGGGATTCTTTGTTTTGGGAGTAAAAAAGAAATCAGCCCTAATAGACTAGCTATTCCTCACCCTTGAGGTCTAGCTATGCCACATACCAAATGGCTTCTGTCAAAGCAGCCATTCTTCTGGTTTAGGCAGCTCTCAGAGGTTTCTGGGTGCAGTACACTCTTTTTAAATTTGTTGATACAGGCTGGCATCAATTGAAAAGCTAAGCTTAACTTCCGTGACCCTTGAAACAAGCCTGTATTGCAAATAGCCACAGAACTTCGAGCCAGGATGTGGCTTGATGACCTGCTGACACTTCCCAGATGCAAAATGTCTATCAGGTTTCTCATGGCTGGGCCTGAGTAAATGATGCCAAATGAAGGAGCCCTGTCACTTGATTCTTTGGCCATTTATCTCTGACTCTTCTGTACTTCCGTAAGGTAATGTCTCTGGTCATGTTCATTGTTTCCTTGTTCCATGTTTCAATCTGAATGAACTTAAAAAGCATGACAAGTAAAACAATAAACTGATCAGGTATACTTCACATCAGAAAAAAGAGTATAAAGTTTTTTAAAGTTTGACTTTTACATAACCTAAAAATAATAAATTGCCAGACATTTGGAAGAAGGATTAAAAAATCAAATTGCATGTTTTAGCAGGTCCATATCACATTTCAGTTATGTCCCAAGTTTGTTTGTCTAAAGAAGATGGTCATTACGTATAATGACAATAACAACTTCATAAATTCTTTGGGTGGCTTAAGTAATGCAATATAGTTTTATCCATGCAGGATGCCATTCCCCCAATATATGGCCACATCTGTGATAGGAGAGTCTCTCTTTAGTGTTTCACATGCACAAAGTGATCTTTTGTCATAAGTGTTTAAAGAAAACTTCAGAAATTCAGAATTTAAATGGAAAATAAAACAAAAGTGGGAGATGGCTTTTTTACCCTCTTTGAACATATAGTTCATTAAAAATAGCAAAAGTATCTGTGCAATACTCATCATGAGTACTGGCTTATTTTAAGGTGTGTGAATGTGTTGGTTTACATGTACCTCCATGTGTTGGGGCATGCACATGTTTGCACATCCTTCACAGCTCATCATTTCCCAAGGACTATCATCTGTTTCCTAAGCATAGTGGGATACTGCCATAGGAGGCGCTACTTCAACGTTTGCCAAAGATCAGATCTGATTTCTTTTCCTCATCTTGATACTTACTAATATTGTGAACTCGACCCATATCAGTAAATTTCTTAAACACATTCATTTCACTCATTTTTTTTGTTGAGAAGAATAATTGCTCCGCCTTTCCAACTCTTTCCTATACCATTTTAGAAATGATATAACTTTTCCTAGTGTTTCATTTGATACCATGGAATATGCGTATATTCTTATTACGTGATTGGGCAGCTCTAAGAGATATTTCTTGCCTTCCACCATGAGTGAGGCTATCAGAGAACTTCCCTTACTTGGTACATTCTTTCTCCCTTGCATTTTGATTTGTTTCTAGTTGCACTATTGTTACAGGGCAGCTTTGTGCTATTGCAGAACAGTCAGTGGGGTTCTACTGCTCACAGCCTATAGGCAAACTCCAGAGTCAGAAGTTTGGTGAAAAAAGGAAAGTTGTTTATGTAACAATTATATAGTTTGGAACAGTGGCAGATTTTTGCCTCAGATCCCTGCTCCATTTAAAACACCCAAAGATTAATAACTCTGCCACCTTCTGCTAGGCCAGACCAGTTCAAGGAAGTACCTGGAATCCCTTATCCCACTCCTGAAAGTACCGTCCTTTGGGGAACACATATGTCTGTAGAATGATCATAAAGGCTGCTTTGCTGGTCCCCAGTCACAGTTTGGCTCCAGGAGTCTCACATGAGTCTGTGTGCTCCTGGCTGGGCAGGGCTGTGCAGCACCAGCCAGCACTACCGTCATTTTCTGTGCTGGAGGAGCACCAGGAACATTCCCAGACTGTGCATCCTCCAGAGGCCCACTGGCCTCAGGAACTTGGTTGCACTGCAGCGAGGGGAAGGAAGAAGAGCATGTGTTTCCCAGTGCATTGCATTTTAAAGACTCAGCCCAGAAATAGAAGCATGATAAAGCATGTGGCTTTTTTGTCAATGTTTGCCAATGTCTGCAATTTTTGTCAGCTCCCCAGTGTCTTTAACCTCTTCTGGCTTCATATTGTGGAATGGGGCAGAAGTTTCCTAGCTGCACACAGAAGCACAAGCATCTTAGCCCTAGGTGGGATGTCTGGCCCCCACGATTCACTCAGACCCTGTACAAGTTCCCTTTGGCTGAATCACAAGCTTGCCAGTTGTTTATCTCCCCCCCTACCCCCCCCCCCCAGGTAATGAAACCTATTTTGCAGGATGCAGTTTCAAACTGCCACCTCAGGGTTTCTCCTTATCACCTCTGGGAGGATGTGCTGGCTCTGGTGTCTCTCCCAGTGTCCCCTTTTCTGCAACCCGGCAATCTGGCCCAACTCACCCTGTTACATTTTGTCTACATTGTCACTGGGCACTGCATATGCCTTCTGAGCTGTCACACTGCACTGGACTCAGTTTGTGCACCACAATGGATCTGTGAACCTACTTGCTTTCTGAAACAGTATCCCTAGCAAGAGCTTCCTCTTCTAACAGGCATGTAGTTAAGTTGTTATTGCTGCCAGAGAGGTGATTGCAACCTCAAAAGACCATAGGTTCTGCTGTGGAAGTTGCTCCTAGGTCTTTCCTGTCACATAGAGAAAACAAAACAAAACCCCAGTGGCATGTAGTCTGATGCCCGCTTCACTGGCCTCCCACAATTAGCTCTGGGGTTTTCTATTGCTGCTGAGGCATGAGAAATGGCAGGATGTGCTTGTCAGCCGGGCATGTCAGGCCAGGTCCGTGAGCCTGCAGGCAGCATGGGGCAGGTACGGAGTTCACTGACCGGTGCAGGGCCCAGGGTGCTATCATTGCTGTATCGGCCATTGGCTTTCACAACAACTCTTGGGAGCCTAGTGGTGAAATTGAAAAGCATGGGGGAATTGAGGCCCTATGAAGCATACTTTGACTAACAGGGTAAATTCTTCTTCTTTATCCGCGGGGCAGATGGTCAGTGGATCCAATAGAGCCTCCTGGAAAGTGGCCTTCAGTAAAAGCAATGCTCTGTCACTTTGGTTCTCTCTTCTTTTCTGCCTCATTCCCTTTTTTCCTAGCTTCTGCTTTCCTGAAATTATACCCTGAAATAACATGTTTGCATATTTCTTTTCATTGAGAATCAGTTTTCTCTGGTTTTGAGGGTCCAGGGTATAGCACAGATTAACTCCTATATTTTAACCTTACATGTATTTTTTTCATGTCTTGTGGTTCATTTTTCAAATCCTTTGCCTTACCATTTTGACCTCTGATTTCTTAATTTTCTGCTCTGTGATCTTCTTTAATAGAAGCTACTGAGTCTTTACAATTGTGTTTCAGTTTATTCATGGTAAAATGTTGTCATAATTTCACTGTACTCCATGGAAATATGTCTTTGTTGGGCAATTTTAGTTCATTTTTTTACATTTTTATTTGCCTTTAAAAGATCTTTTTGTCAGTTTGTTCTTATTTTTTTCTAAACAAAGGAGTGGATTTTCTGGTGTGGTTGTTCACAGGAGGGTCAGGTGTGGCACAGAAAAGGGCTGTTCAACTAAGCTCCTCCTTCGCAGTCACAGAGGCTGTCGCTTCCTGGAAGAATCGCTAATCTGTGTCACTTTTGTGTGTAGCTTTGCCTCCCTTGCATCATGTCTAGGAGGATGCCTGCCAAAGGCCATTGAACCTTCTGTTCCATATCCCTGTGTGAAACAAGAGATCAGCTTTTGTCCTTCAGGGTGAGCCCCTCCCCTTCTGCAAGATAATTTATGTAGACAATTGTTTTGAAAGTGTGGTCCTATCAGGCTCTTTGGACACACTTTGCTCCTTCTATTTCCTTTATTTTCTTCCGTACATTTTCAACTTTTTTCAACCTTTACATATATTTTGGCGTGTGTGAATCATATCTGAAAATACATAGGTATTTATCATCTGCTTTATATGTTGGTTAGATCGTAGCAGGTGTTTCCTTGTCTTACAAAAACTGAGAAGGTATATAAAGGCAATTTTTGTTCAAGAATGCGAATACACGTTTTAGTAACCATATTTTTATTATTCTTTAATTTAAATTATTTTATTGTTCAATTACAGTTGTCCGTATTTTCTCCCCACCCCTCCCCCTAGTAACCATATTTTTAAAAGAAAAATGTTTAGCCCTGGATGGTGTAGCTCAGTGAATTGAGCCCGGGTCTGTGAAGCACAGGGTCTGTAGTTCGACTCCCAGTCAGGGCACATACCTGGGTTGCAGGCCAGGTCCCCAGTAGTGTACAACACACATTGATGTTTCCCTGTCTGCCTATCTCCCTCCCTTCTCTTCTTTCTAAAAATAAATATATAAAATTTTTAAAAAATAAAAAAATGTTTAAATATTATATTTAAACAATAATATATTTTTAAACTGCATGTTTTCCATGTAAGAGACATAAATATTCATTTATATTCATATAATATTTTTAAAAAGTAATAACTAGTAATTTTAAATTCATAGAGGTTATCTATAGAAATTAATTTAAAATACTCCATAATTTAATTAACTCAATATGTTACCTTCTGAAACCATTTTAATATTCCCTCAAAATTTGTTTGAACAACTTTCACAGAGTGGAATTCAGTATTTTAGAAGTACGTATATTCTTTTTGTCTAGCTGTAATTTAAAGAAAAATAATTAACTCAAACTTTTGAATCTTTGTTCTAAATACTGTACTAGGCTTATTCACGAAAAAGAAGGCAACTATTTTCTCAAAGGATCAAACTAACTAAAATTCAACATGATACTACTATGGTAGATGTATAGGAAACCAGTAACATATTTCCCTAAGTTTTTGAGCATATAACTAAATGCATGTATGTGTCTATAAAATATGTACATACACAATATTTCCATGTATATTTGGTATGAGCAAAGTTGAAACTCTATTGTTTCAGACAAGATTAATATAACTGTGATTCTCTCTGTGCACGTGTATATGTGTGTATATAACATGCGTACACACATGTATGCATAATACACTACCTTGTTCACACATGGTACGTACTCAGTGATTATGGAAGAATATAATGTGTTTTTAAAAAGTCAAGTTTATGACTGTTTTTTTTTACAACTGTCTCCATAGAGTGTAACATAATGTTCACATAAAATAGATACTATATAAATATTTGTTGCCTGAAAACAATAATACTGTATACTATTTCTGCCTAGAGAATTAGCAGTCTTCGTGGTAGAGTAACACTGTGGATGAGCAGTTTTAGGAAAATGACAAATTTCTGCTGAGAAGAGCTGCTCTAGTAGAGATGTTTTGTGGACTCGACTACACTGATGCATGTCTACACCTCAAAAACTGGGGGCTGAAAAAAGTAAAAATGAGCCCTGGCTGGTGTAGCTCAGTGGATTGAGCACAGGCCTGCGAACCAGAGTATCGCGGTTCAATTCCCAGTCAGGGCACATGCCTGGGTTGCAGGCCAGTTCCCAGCAGGGGACTCACAAGAGGCAACTATACATTGATATTTCTCTCCTCCTCTCCTTCCCTTCCCCTCTAAAGATAAATAAATAAAACCTTAAAAAAATTTTTAAAAAGTAAAAATGAGTACATTTTTGTTGTTTGTACATGGACAATGACATACGCAGAGCTTCAAGGGAATTGCTTTGAATATTTTATGTAAATGAGGAAAACTTATGAGAGTTTGTTTCTATATGCTCTAATTTTGTAGGGAAAAAAAGCTAAAATGTAAATTTTGTGCATTTTCCCCATTACCGTAAGGTTTCTGATGAGAGTACTGTAATTACTGAAGTTAGCAGTTCCAGCTGGATCTTTTGTTTCTAGTAAATAAAACAAATAATATATTTACTTGAAAAACTAGTTGCTCTGTTCACATTTCTTTCTTCATTATTAATTATATTAATGTTCTTTACAGAGAAAGTACCAACCAGATTAGACTTGGACCTTTATGCACTCAAAAATCTAAATACGTACTCTTAAATGGGTTTTAGGCTTTTAATTATGCAACATGTTTGCTTTCTTTAGTTTGTCATTTTCTTACATTAGATGATTTTAATCAGAGATGTTCAACAATATAAACAAGGGTTGATATCTCTTAAACTACCGGTGTGTGTGTGTCTACTAGAGTAAGACATCAGAGTGTCAAACATATAATTACACCAAAAGGATCATGGGAAGTGTTTTATCAATGGTGATGGGCATTATGAAGTAAATAACCATGTTCTCTTTGGGGAGAGAATATGTCCTTATTTATCTTTTTCATTCAAGATTGGGAAGATTTAATTGAGAGCTAAGGTCCCCACTGATATTCTGTATTATCTCTTTCCTTAAGATGTTGTAAATGGTTTGCATCAGAGTCATCGAGGTGCTTTTTAAAAATGTGTATTCTCAGCCTCTCCTGAGTGAAAACAAACCAGTTGTCAGAATCATCAGGCGTAAACTTTAAAGCAGTTTAACTGTGTTCTGTGACATAAGAGTAAAAACGCTTAAAATGAATTAAAAGATGTATTTCAGCCAAGAAATAAGAACTGTAAAAAAGAAGAAAATTGAAGTACATACTTGAAATAAAAATTTTATTAAAAGGACTCAAAAGCCAAATGTCAATGATAGAGAAAAGAGCCAGTGAACTTCATAGTATCTTAATGGAAATCATCCAAACTGAGGAGCAGAGGGAAAAATAAAAAACAGGAGGACTGACACTTGGTGTCTACTGAGAAAACATCTAAATACATGATACTTTTGTCACTGGAGTTTCAGAAGAACAGAAAGACATTGTGGCAGAAAACTATTTTTTAAAAATAATTGCTTACAATTTCCCACAAGACAAATCTGTCCCACAAGACAGATTCAAGAAAATCAGTGAATATCAAACAGAAAAAAAACCATCTGAAGCATATCATATACACACTATAAATTAAAAATAAAGAAAAGATTTCTTGCAACTCCACAAAAATAACCTATTAAATAGATGGAAACTCAATTAAAATGACTGAAAATTGTATGTAAAAATATGTAGTGCATATAGTGAAAACTCATATATTAAGTTCTGAAAGAAAATAAGTAGTGATCCAGAATTCCATACATGCCAAAATAATTTTGAGGAATAAAACATAAGAAGCATCAATAATAGCATATCCATTTTACAAGAAACACTAAGGGACTTTCTTTGGGCTGAAGTGACGTTCCCTTCATACCAGAGGGATTCCTTGCTGCCTCACTGACCAGCTACAGAGATGCTCTGGTTGTATTGCAGATTTAGAGAGTAGACAACCACATTCTCTATATTATGCATTTTTTGACATAATTCCATCTTGTTTTGTGTTGAATTTTCTATGTAAAGCATTCCCTACTAGGTGTGTACATTTACAGAGACTTTTCTTCTGACATCTTTTAAATCTATAGACTAAGATTCTTCATGATTTTTATTCACAGCATAAATGATAAAACACATATATTCCTTCCTATCCAAAGTTGTTTTTGTTAGTATTAAGTCCACTGAGATATTAAAAATTGTCTTTTCATCAGTTTCCAAGGGTGCAGATACAGTTAGGTTAATAGTGTCTTCCTTTTAACATTTTTTAAATTAAAGTTTAAGGTACATTGGTTAATAAAATTGTATAGATTTCAAGTGTACCATTTTATATGTACCATTGGTATATTGCACCACCACTCAAAGTCAAATATTTTTCTATGATCATATATTGGACCACCTTTATCCTTTACTATTCTTCCACCCCCCCTTCCCTCTGGTAACCACCATACTGTTGTCTGTGTCTATGAGTTTTGTTTGGCTGTAGTCTTATTAAAGAGAACAAAGTTTATAGAGTATGCCCTCCTGTAGCATCACACAACTCTTAGGTAAAGAATGTAATTTACAGATGAGTGAAGTTAGGTTCAAAGGGAGACTAAGTAACCTGCTCACTTTCACATAACTTTGTGTCAGGGACAGGTGTACAGAAGTCTGCTGAGTCTCTCTTTGGGTAGAAGTCTTGAGGTGACTGACTCGGAGAACTGAAGGAAGATCAGAGTGACGGGACTGCAGTGAGGGTGAAGGAGAGAAGCAGAGAAGAGGTCAGAGATGCTGTCTCAGATCCATCAGGGGCGATCAGGGAATGCTAGCTGATCTGCTTCCTCCAAGTACAAATTAAAGGGCATTAAGAGAGTGAAGTGAATTCACTAGCCATTAAAGAAAGGTCATTTTATATGCTGTGTGTAGAATCGATGAGAATACAAGCATGATATCAGTGAAAGCAAACAATAAGTTTATTGGCAGCTTAGGGGAGAAACTGTCCTTTCTCGAACCAGAGTACTGGCAGTGGAGGAGAAGAGAAATGGTGGATGACTTGAGACAGAGATGTAGGGCATTTAATGGACAGACTGTATATGGGGGTGTGGGGGGAAGACGCAGTTATTTAGCCTCGAGTTTCTGACTGGAAGAAAAGCTTACAATGCTAGGGGAAGAGCAGAATTAGAGAGTGGATCCAGAGGTCCTTTAATTTTTAGGTCTTAACCACTGGCCACATGATAAGTTATGGAGGAGTCTTGACTTTAAGTGGAGGTGCTGGGGTAGAAATACAAAGTTGGGTATCCTTAGCATATACATTATGTGTTATTCAACAAAAAAAACTTTCACAGCTGAAAGCTCTTCTGAAGTTTCATTGAGCCAAATGTTAGTCAGAAAAAGACCATGTTCTGGAGAATTAAGTGTAAACTGTGAGCAGCAAGGTTAGGTAGAAAAGACAACTGTTTCTGTTCTCCTTGAGTTGACATGTTTTAAAAAAACATATCAACTTGGGCAGAAGAAAGGTGTAAGCTGTTTTAGAAGGACTCACATTAGCTATAGATGCAGGGGGTGAGAGAAGGTGAAGCTCTTCTGGGAGTGTTTGCTCCTTTGGATTGGCAGAGGCAACAGTCTGTGGAGTTCAATGTGTCAGCAAGAAGTAAAGGCTTCTGGGGGCAGGGATGGTCAGTGGAGCCTGGCTATTCTTTTTGGATTATTATAGAAGTAGCCACCTGGCAGTTAATTCCAAGTTTCAACATACATGAAGAATGTAAGCTGCCCTGGCTGGTAAGTGGAGAGTGGGGGGGGAGAGGGGAGGGGCACATTGATGTTTTTGCCCCCTCTTCTTCCCCTTAGATATATATATATTTAAAAAAGAATGTAAGCTATCTTGTGTTGGTTTTTCCCTGAAGTTGTTAACTGATTAACCTCACTTGTCTTTCCCTTTAGCTCCCTTGGCCAGCTGTGATTTAATTAGAGCATCTCAGAGGTTTTTTTTTTCTGTCAATATGAACATATGAAAAAATATTTCACCTAGACCAAGAGAGAATGAGGACAAAAATTAAAACAAAAGGACACCAAATTTAGAGTTGGGTTGCAGAGAAAACCACTGGAAAGGAAAGCTTAAAACAGGGAGTCTTGATTAATGGATGCCAGGAGCAAAAGAGACTGGCAAAGATGGAAGATCCCTGTGTCAGACACTGACTCACTCCCTAACTGCAAACAATGAGGTTAATGGTCAGCCTCTATTTATTAATTTTTTCATGATGTGCTCCAACTTTTGATCTGAGGTATGCTATACATGACATGACCCCTAGTCAGTAAATTGCAAGCAGGTGGTTCAAGGGTTTTGACATTTGTGAGTGAGGCCATGTCAAACCTTTCAGCCAAGCTAAGACTCCTCCTGCTGAGCAAGGCTCTGTGGTTGAGCCTAGTTCACCAGCTAACCTACAGAATGATTAGAAATAACACATTATTATGTTACGTCAGTAAGGCAGAGGGTGGTTAGTTATGCAACCATAGATAATTACACAATTGTGAGGAGAAGAGCGATGGTATAGTAACATAAGGAGGGAAACGCTTTCAATATTAGATACATGTGAAAATAAGTGCTCACCAGGACTGAGTGAATGCCACATTTTTCTCTAGGGAAATGTAAAAGAAGAGACCAAATCAGCATGTGTATTATTTGAATTTGATAGCATCAGCTGAGGAAACCTGAAGGAGTCAACATGATATGTCTTTTTGTATTATTTACATTGTTATCGTATAATTGTTATATTGTTATAAATGCATGTGTATGTAATTATATATGTATGCATATATCATCACATAATTGTTTACACATATATAGGTGCATGCATGTATAGGTGGGTTTTGGATCAATGTCCTTGCATAATATTAATTAATCACACACAAGCTAAAACTCACATTGCCAAAAAGTACACAAATGTGTACATCTTTCTTCAGCCTTCTAGAGGCTGAAGCCAAAGCCAAATAATTGTTTTCAGTGAATGCTAAGGTTGTAGCTGATTTTTAACTCAGTTAAATTATAAAATACATTTCTAATTGTGGGTCATGGTCAAAATATTTGAGAGACACTAACATAAGAGTTATCCAAATGGGTCATAACATTTGGGGGCAGATGAAAGCAGAAGAAAATAGAAAGTTCCAGAAAAGAACAAGTTGTAGAGTGGAGAGTGTTTACAATTACCTTATATTATGGACTTTCTATCTTCCACACACAATGCTAAGCATGTTTATACATTTTTCCTAGTTGCTTCAAAACACTCTGAAATACACATTATTAGTTATATATAATGTGAGTAAATTGAAAATTAGAGAACCTTCACTTGTTAAGCAGTCATAATTTTACTAAGTAAAAAACCTCAAGCTTACATACAACAATACTGATTGTAAATTCACTTCTGTTCAGACATGATAAAGAGCTTAATGTGTTTGAGGAGGAGTAGAAAGAGTTGTGGAAACAGAAGTAGCCCCCATAGCTTCTACTTCACTGAACTCAGTTAAAAATAGGGTTTATGTGGTATCTCTGGGCCACGTTACCTTCAAGGCCTCTGTGAGAGGGTCTTTCTTGGCCTCTGCCAGCTCCGGGAGCCCCAGTACTGCTGGTTTTCAGTAGCATCAATTGTATTCTTTGCCTGTGTTCGCATGGCTGCCTTCCATCCTCCTGTCTGTGTTCTCTGGGTCTCGGCCTAACGACTTTATCTTAGCTTGATTACATCTACAAAGACCTTATTACAAGTCAGGTCATAGTCACAGGTACCTGGTTGGAAGGAAGGCATGTTAAAATTTCAGCACACCATTTTGGGGTATACAATTCAACCCATAACAACGATTACTATAGAGGTCTCAATACACAGTGTTAAAACACAGAATTCCACCATCCTCTCAAAGTTTGAAGAATAATAGCACCACTTGGTCCACTCATTGTAGTCAATGCTTCTAGAAAAAATGAATGATTTTAAAATTTAGCAGATTGTCAGAATTACCTGGAGACCTCTTAAGTATGCATATATGTCTTTCTACCTTCCAGAAACACACACACACACACACACACACACACACACACACACACACACACCCCTTGACTGAGTGATTCCTGAAGCCACCACAGGCTTTCTGAGTCAGAATTTCCAGATAGATACATTATAAAGAAATTTCCCAGGTGATTCTGTTTGTCTAAACAAGAATTTGAAAACCATTGTCCTAACAGGACTTCAACTTATATAAATGAGATGGTTGTGTTTAATGTAAGGTGAAGACATATCATCTTCTTTGGGATGTGTTCTTGAAGAAAACTTGCTGAATATAACACAGCAGAAACATTGGATCGTTGACTGCAGGGTCAGCTGAGAGAGGACTGAATATGTTCAAATGCAAATATCTTGCATCCTTTGATTTCCTACCTCCAGTTTTCACAAATTCCACTGACTATATATTATTTAGAAAAAAATAATAACAATATTTAAAATTATAGAAAAATTCCTGCACATGTGTTTTTTAAAAATAATTTACAGTAAATTTTATGAAGATTTTTTTGTATATCATTCTAACCCCCCCTACTTAGAAAAAAAAAAGGAATGAATCGTTAATTTAATAAACTTATAAGGGCCATCTTTCTTTTTCTTTTCCAATTTAAAATATGTATTACACAAACAACATATGAAGAAATTATTTTGTTAAAAATTTAAACAAGAAAGAAGAGCTCATCATAGGAATTCAATGTAATCAACATGTGTTTTACCATATATCACCTATATCTGGATGTACTAGTCAGCTACATGTGGATATATGCATATAATATATTTTGATTTTGATGATTGGTTTTATACCTTAAAACATGTTAGATACCTTTTTATAGCAATGTATTTATTTATTTATTTTTAAAAATTGTATTTAATTATTTTTCAAGTACATTTTTCTGTCTATTTCTCCCATCCCAGCCGATCCTGCCCCGTGCTCCCCACCTTCCTCCCATTTCCACCCCCCTTAGTTCTTGTCCTTGTGTCCTTCATACTTGTTCCTCCAAATCCCTGCCCTTTTTCCCCCTTAAATTCCCTCCCTTTTCCCCTCTGGTCACTGTCCCCCTATTCTCTATTTCAGTGTCTTTTGTTTGTATTTTGCTTGCTTGTTTGTTTTGTTGTTTAGCTTCCTGTTAAAGGTGAGATCATATGGTATTTGTCTTTCAACCCCTGACTTATTTCACTCAGCATAATGCTTTCCAGTTCCATCCATGTTGTTGCAAAGGGTAGTAGTTCCTTCTTTCTCTCTGCTGCATAGAATTCCATTGTGTATATGTACCACAATTTTTTGATCCATTCATTTACTGACGGGCACCCAGGTTGCTTTCAACTCTTGGCTATTGTAAATTGTGCTGCTATGAACATTGCGGTACATAGGTTCTTTGAAATTGATGTTTTAGGGTTCTTAGAATATAATCCTAGCAGTGGAATTGCTGGGTCAAAAGGCAGGTTGATTTTTATTTTTCTGAGAAAATTCCATACTGTTTTTCATAATGGTTGTACGAGTCTGCAATCCCACCAACAGTGGACTAAGGTCCCCTTTTCCCTACAACCTCTCCAACATTTGTTGTTCGTTGCTTTGTTTATGATAGCCATCCTGACCAGTGTAAAGTGGTATCTCATTGTGGTTTTTATTTGCATCTCTCCGATGGCTAGCGATATTGAGCATCTTTTCATGTGTCTCTGGATCCTCTTTATGTCCTCCTTGGAGAAGTGTCTGTTCAAGTCCTTTGCCCATCTTTTAATTGGGTTATTTGTCTTCTCAGAGTGGAGTCATGTAAATTCTTTGTATATTTTGGAGATTAAACCTTTGTCTGAGGTATCATTGGCAAATATGTTTTCCCATACAGTTGGTTGTATTGTTAATTTAATACTGTTTTCTTTAGCCATGCAGAATCTTTTTATTTTGACGAGATCCCATTTCTTTATTCTTTCCTTTATATTCCTTGCTCTAGGGGACATATCAGTAAAAATGTTGCTGCGTGGAATATCTGAGATTTTCTTGCCAATGTTCTCCTCTAGCACTTTAATGGTGTCACGGCATATATTTAAGTCTTTTATCCACCTTGAATTTATTTTGGTGTATGGTGTAAGTTGGTGCTCAAGTTTTATTTTTTTCATGTAGCTGTCTAGTTCTCCCAACACCATTTGTCGAATAGGCTATCGTTACTCCATTTTATGTTACTGCCCCCTTTTTTGAATATTAACTGACTGTAGAGGGTTGGGTTGATTTCTGGACTCTCTGTTCTGTTCCATTGGTCTATGTGCCTGTTTTTATGGCAGTACCAGGTTATTTTGATTACAGTGGCCTTGTAATACACTTTGATATCAGGTATTGTGATCCCTCCTATTTCGTTCCTCTTTCTCAAAATTGCAGCTGCTATTTGGGGTCGTTTATGGTTCCATATAAATTTTTGAAGTGTTTGTTCTATGTCTGTGAAATATGCCATTGGTACTTATTAAAGTATAATAAGTACCAATGGCATTGCATTGAGTCTGTAAATTATAGCAATGTATTTAGATTTATTTCATTCATTAGAACCAATTTCTAGTATTTGTTTAACTATTATATTGTGATAGTTGAAACACTGATGTCCAGAAGAGCAAAGAATATTTCTCTAAGCAGAAGTGAGCACTGAGTGACATGGGTCATGCAGCAGCATTCTGTCATGCTTCACGCACACGGTCTCAGACTTAGCCTCGATGTGGTGTGAAGCAGCCCAAGCCTTTCCAGCAGGGTTCCGGGAGTCCAGCCTTTCTTCCTCTGCAGGAAATGGCCTAAACTTAAGGGGCAGGCCAATTGATGTGCACAGTAGTGCGACATCACCTTTGACATATTAAACTCCAAAGAAGAAAAAAAAATAATGCAATGCATTTTCTCATGTGCTTCATTATACACACATGCCAGTATTTCTCTATACTATTTGAATTAGACGTCATCTTTTGACCATTTTGAATTTTAGGGGAAACTAAATTTCTACGTTTAGTTTACACATAAGCTAAATGCCCTTCCAAAGATATTTTATCATGTTTACCCCGCAATTTCTCAGGGTGTGGGATTCATGATTTCCCAAATATTCACCGACACCAGACATTTTCAGTGTTTTTATTTTAGCAATTTAAAGGTCAAAAGGATATTTTTCCCAAACTTGACCTGTACTAGATATTACCAATCTATTCATTTTTGAATTATAAATGTTAAAAATATTATTGCCATTTCAATTTTTATTCCTGATGTTTATGTGATGAACAATTTTTCATAACTGTATAGAGCATTAATTTTTCATTTACAGGAATTTGGTTGTTTTTATTATTGCATATCTTTCTTAAGTTTTTACTATTCATGTTGTAATTTCTAGGTTTTCTTTATATGTTTTGGATTTTGCCATTTTTTGGATGGAAGTATTCCCAGTCTGTCACTTTTCTTCTATTTGGTTTACTGCATATTATCAATAAGTTAATCTTTATGAACATTTATCAATGTTTTTCTTATTTCTATGTAAACTAAACTAATTATAGAAAGAAACATTAATCAAAATGACCTTACATTTATTAAAAATAAAAATTAAAACTGTTATAGAAAAAATCAAAGATGACTATTGCAGAATTAAGGAAAACAATATAACCAGTTTTTGTCTGTTACCAAATTTAAGCCGTGGATTGAATGCTTATACAAAGTGGGATTGGGTCCAAAATGAGTTGAAGGAGAATGTGAACAGGTGTTGATATGCATCTACCCTCATTTTTAATAGCCAAGTGGCCAGATCTCTGATTCTGACTTTGCCTTGTAATTTATGCTTATTGGTCTTAAAAATGTAAATGCATTGAACTCTCTCAAATTTAAGAGTTCAAACATTAGAAGCAAGGAAACCTTGTGTTTTCAAAAACAGCACTTTTAAATAAGAACTGTTGTGATGTTTAAGTAGTTCTTTGGGGATTTAAAACTTTGTTTGCTTAGTTATTAAATAACATTTATATATATATATATATATATATTACCTTCTCATTTTAAAACTTTTGTAATCATGTGCATCAACTAGTGACTTGCACTGAGATCATAAATAGAAGAGGAAAGTATTGCTAAGATAACTGAATTCTGATTTAAAATATACCATTGATTTTTTGAAGTTTTGAAAAGAACTTCTACAAATTATATAACAGAAATTTGTTTTCGTCACATTAAGCATTTTGCATATTTGATAAAAACATGATCTTTGGCAGGGACAGATCTCTTCTGTGAACATCAGATCTGCCATGCTGACCTGCTGTTAACCCTGTAAGTCCCATTACCCCTGCTTGTAAAGCAGAGGTAACAGTGACTTATCCTGGGGTAATTTCATGGACTCAGTAAAATGAACTGTAAAGCTCTTAGAACAATGCCTGATGCATAATGACATATTTCAGATGTTACACATGTATTTATTGATCCATTTTAAAACTTGCCTTCTTATTGTTCAGTGAACATATTTTAAAGGCAATTGACTTTGAAAGTTATTTATATTAATTGTTTAATTCCAATCAGCTATTGACATACTTTTCAATGTCTTCTGATGAACCAAAGTGAAGGATTAAGAAAAAAATCACCCTATGAAATTTATTTGAATTGTAGGATTCAGTATAAGTTTTAATGAGAGATAAATTTATATTCCTTCATTGAGTGTATGGTCAGTGTTATTAGCTGTAACACAATTAGACAATTTTGCTCTCATCTTGGTATAAACAATTAAGTGTAGTAATGAATCTAACTATAACATATAGTAATTGCAAAGTCAACACGAAAATGGCTTTCAACTTTTTTCTTAAACCTTGAACTGTCAAATACCTAGGAATCTGTCTCACATGAACAGAGTTACTTGAATCATTTCTACATGGCTGCTCAACAGTATGAAAATGAAAAGAAAAACCACTGAATACCAGGACAAAAACACTTTGCAAACTTGCATTTGAACTTAATTAGAAAGTGAGCAATACAGTTCAAAGCTTGTTGAAATTGACTTGAGTACATTTTCTCTTTTATTCTTCTATTTATATACTTGATATAATTTTGTTTCTAAGAAGTTAGACTCTCTCCATGGGGTATACATTCAAAATAATGTTGGAGGTATAATTGTGTTAGAAGAATAGAGAATAATGGGTAATAATAGATGCCTCTGGCTTCCTTCTGAAGTAATCCCTGCACAACAACTTAATTTGTGAGATTTCTGCTATCCAAGAAGGAATTAACCTCTTTTCATCCACTTACTCCTGCGCTGTGCTCCATCCTCTCTGAGGACCAGAGAAGGTAATTTTATTTGTGTGTCCACTGCCTTACATCACACTTCCTATTACCCCTTTCCTCCAGTGAGGTTTGAACACTTGACACAACATGACTACTAGGAGCATAGCTGAGGTCTGTGCAGGGCTGCAGGGACCCTTACTAGTTGATAGGGGTAGAGGAAGAAGATTATAGAATCTTGTTCTTGGACAAGTAGTCTGAATTGAAAACACACCAATTTGGAGAACCTGAGGAGGACAACATATAACAGCAATTGGAATAAAAAGAAACTGGCTGGGAGGGGAGGTGATCTCTTAAAACTCTTTGGAGAAATGATCAGAAAAACAGAAGTCTGTCTAGATGTAGAAGGAAAGGAGTTTTAGAGGACGGTCACCTACAAAGGAGTTCCCATCAGACTGTCAGCTGATTTCTCAAAAGAGACCTTGCAGGCAAGAAGGGGCTGGAAAGAGGTATTCCAAGTTAAGAAATCTAAAGACCTACACCCAAGATTGCTCTATCCAGCAAAGCTTTCATTTAGAATGGAAGGGCAGATAAGGTGCTTCTCAGATAAGGCCAACTTCAAGGAGTTCATCATCACCAAGCCCTTATTGTATGAAATGTTAAAGGGACTTACCTAAGAAAAAGAAGATCAAAAAGATGAACAGTGAAAGGACAGCAAACTCACAGTTATTAACAACTACACCTAAAACAAAAGCAAACTAAGAGGACAACTAGATCAGGAGTGAACCATAGAAATGAAGATCACATGGAGGGTTAGCAACAGGGGAGTGGGAGAATAAGAAGGGGGGAGAAGGTACAGAAAATAAGTAGCATAGACAGTAGGTAGAAAATAGATGGGGGTAGGGCAAGAATAGTATGGGAAATATAGAATCTAAAGAACTTCAGACACATGGTCATAAACTAGAGAGGGGGAATGGTGGGGAAGGGGGTGTGCAGGGTGGAGGGAAAAGAAGGGGGGAATAGAACAACTGTAATGGCATAATTAATAAAATACATTTAAAAAAAGAGTTTTAAAATGAGACTTGTGATTCCATTTGCTGATTTGTAGTTATCAATACTGGAGTTGAATAAAAATGATAAAGAAAGCCGAAGGTTCTGTAAAGAGAAGGGAATAAAGTCGTGGATACACGGATCCATAGCCCAGTCATTTCGGGGAATTTTCTGTGTTAACTTTTTGCTCACCTACTTCCTATCTGCAGGGTGGTATGATTCACCTTTGAAAAGTCTTTGTGTGCATCGTGTTTTACAATCTCTTTCTTTATCTACAGTCCTTCTGTGTTTTTGCCCTTCATCTGACACCATCTTTGCGTTGAATAGGGAAAGTGCAGCAGGAGTTCCTAAAGCTGGAAGGGTAGAATGTTAACAAATGGAGAATCTCAGCAAGAATCCTTGCTCTTGGAAGAACTAGGACTGTTATAACATGATCATGATTTATTTGAGTGAGAATGGGGACTGTAGAAGTCTGACTTACGGGGCTAGAGAAAATTAAAAAAAGGTAACTTGTATCACTTAGGGTCCTGATGGGAGACACATATCATAGATAAATTTTGAAAATGAGGGGAGTTTAATAAAAGAACTATTAAGAAGACATGGCTAGGATTAATGGGAACCATCAAAGATGACCTAAACCATCTGGAGCTTCGATTATTCGGAGACATCAGATGCACCTGGAGGGGAAATAGTCACTGAGACTGAGAAAGAAGAGCTGGAGCTGTAAGAAATGCATTAGCTCCCCTGCCAGAAGCTGTGGTCTCTGGTATAGACATTGATGAACTCGGATGACCCTCCAGGAAGGGATAATGTGGTCATAAATATTTATCCCCATTTTCCACTCTGTTGCCAATGACACCCACTGACCGAATGAAACTGGAAGCCAGGGAGCAAGGGAGCCCTGTGATGAGGCCCATGGGATGGGCACCACATGGCACAAGAACAGTGAAGAGTGGGGGTTGGACCATGAAAATAGCCGGGACACACAAACCAAATGCTTAGAATATAAACCAGGATTTACAGTAGTTTTAGAAATATTTTTCTCTTGTGATACGTACCTGTAAAGGTGTTGGGAACACAAAGATGAGAAAGTAGGCACAGCCCCTTGTCCTCTTTGGAGCTCACATTCTACTGCATGTATTTAACACAGTTATTTTCTGTGCACGTGTGTATGTACTTGTATCACTATGTGAATACATATATATATGTATGTAGACATACGAGATCTTAGAATATGTACTTTGGGTTTTTTCTCTCTTCTGCAATTTCTGAAACTCCCTTTGGTGCACAGAATAATTCACATTGCCTGGAGGTAAGTTAGGAGTATATTAGCAAGAAAAAAGGAGGAAACGAATGTTCTGTTTTTGTTTATTTAAAAAAAATTCTAGGCAACAACTTGGAAAATTAAAAAAGAATACACTTGAGGGAGATGCATTTTCAGGTAATGCCACAAGATTGAAAAGCAGTAACAGAGAGATGGACACAACTCTCCCCTGACCTGCACTCCCAAGTGAAGGTCCCCAAGGCTTTGAGGGCAGCCATGTGGTGGCAGGTCCTGACCACTAAGGATAGATGGGAGGAGTAGATACCAGTAAGGAAGTTAAGATGCCTGAGTGCATTTGGGGGAGTTTCAGGGTCTACTGTGAAAATGAAAACGCCTGTGCATCATCGTCACTCAAGTTATCATGTGACATGATTCATGCGTTAACACAGTGATTATTTTTGTAGTTATTGGGCAAGGATCTCAGTAGCCTCACTTAATTACATGCTACCTATGGAGTCTGCTTTTTATCTAATAGAAGAATAATATTGTATTCTCTGACATTTCCTCGACACCCATCAACTCTGCCCCATGTCAGGAGTCCAGAACATGTATTAGCTTCCTGTAAATCTTCTAAAACCTCAAGCGAGGTCCTCGAAGCACTCACAGACTGGACAGCCATGATATGGAAAGCAAAGTCCCACTGTGCAGTACAGGAAGGCCCATGGTAACTGGCTCATAGAGGGTACCCACGTGATGTGTGAAATGTCTGTTCATGCTGAGTTCCTAGCACAGAGTTTTGAAAAATGTAATCACATACAATTAAGTTACTAGAACTTGTTTAAATTTTTTTCTTCTTAGTAATTGCAATGTTCTTAGGAAATAGCCAACGGTATATATATTGTTTTTAACACTAATTGAAATAGAATACTAATGTGTTTATATTTATTTTTAGGATTCATTGAAAGCAAGCAACCATTTAAAAAAGTTCCTGGTTATTGTAGAGAAAGACCTATATAGAGTTTTTGGAAAAAAATCAACTGTATTTGTATCCTGACTTCAAAATTGCTACTTTTACAATGTAGGTGAACTTTTCCTAAACTTTACTTGTTTGCATTTAAAAAGTAAGAGTAATAATGCCAAGTTTCTGTGGATGCTGGAAGCAAAATGTGTATAAAAATCGAATCCTACTGGTCCGCCATTTCTCTTTCCCACTTCCCATCACCAGTCTGGCCGTATTTCTATGGGGCCCATCACCAAGACTGACCGGTGACACAGTTTTCTCTATTTGTCCAGTGCCAGATTGCCTGGACATGTGTCCTGTCGTCCCCCAAGGCCTCAGCAAGCTAGGGGTATTAGAGCCTGAATTGAGAAAAAGTTAATTGTCCCATCATTTGCTTCCTTTGACTTGGCTTATATCTTAAAAACGGAAAATATTGACCACATGCAAATGTAGGGTTTTTTTCCCCTCTAAGTTTTCTTTCATCTGGACACAAAACTAAAGATGCCAGGCATTTTTGCATTTGCTGCCAGACTTACAAGCTTCATAAACAGAGCCAGTTTTGAAGCAAGTCCAAGTCTAAAGTAAAATCTGTACCTCCCTACCCATGTCTCATTAAAGGGATGCACATGTAAAATAGAACACATTGGATATCAAGCTGAAGATTATTAAAGCAGACAAAAATAAAAGGAAAACAATAGAAGCTTTGTTTTATCATTAATTTCCCATCAGTACTGTAAATAACTGATTCTAGAACTACTGGAATATAAAATTTAACTGTAACAATGTCATGAAAATTGTAAAATTAATGATGTAAAAAATTACCTCATAAATACTGTTATACAAGGACATTGGTAACTAGTACTATAAATGACAATGAAACATTACACTTTAAGTAAAATTCCAGGAGGAAACCGCACAATATTATTATGTATTATTGATTTCTAAAAATTGTACATGAGACACTTGCACGAACTTGCTCAGGAGCAGACACGTTTCTGAAGTGTCCTCCCAATGCAATGTCCCTGAGGATGTTTGCGGGCGCCTGAGATAATATTACATTCATCACGTTTGTATTAAATCTGAACAATGAATATTTTCAGGTTAATTTTTAAAGAAAACTACTTTTTGAAAAAGTAAGGTAGGCAACCAAAATATAATTATAAATGTACTATGATTAACTTATTTAATTATGAAAGTTTTTTTAAAGTGGGGGAGCTAATAGGTGTTTAAATTGCATGAGAGAAAAACAAGATACAGCTAATATTCAGATATTCTGCATACAGTTATGTATATACGCATTCATACATGCACACATGCTTATACACCTACCTGTGTAAAAATGTATTTATAAAAAAATTTACAAGTTTTAGAGAAAATTAATGAACTCTTTAGTTCAACAAGAAAGAAGGAATAACAAATGCAAACCTCATCGTTTTGATGTACTTTATTTATAGAAGATGTTAACATTGAGACAGGCTGAAGGAGGGTATATAGGACCTTTCTAAATATTTTTGCAACTAACTGAAATCATAACTACTTCAAAGTAATTTCAAAAATGTGATAATGTTGAATTAAAATGATTTTTAAAGTACTGTATTTTGCCGTGTATAATGTGCACTTTTTGCCCAAATTCTTTGAGAGAAATAAAGATGAGAATTATACATAGGTAATACTAGTTCCATATCTATATAAATGTGCTTAATTCTTGTATGTATGCTAATGTGTTAAAAGTGTAACTCTAGAAAGCGATAACAAAATCTGCATGCAAAATAATGTCCTGGAATACAGTAATCAGTTTTGTTGAACTTAATGATGAACTTGCAATGAAAGCAGTTTCAGCCAATGATCACAATGAAATGAAGAGCGACATATTGCTAAGCACAGAGTAAGATACATGATGCTGATTGTTATCCACTTAATAAGATATATGATGCCTGTTTTATTACCATAGGGTGAACAGTGCAACGTTTCTCTTTATACACTTTAGATGGGAGAAATTATTAGAAAATCCATTGGAAAATGTCAAAACAGCTTTTGTACACTGCAAGCTTTAGGCTAAAAGTTATTAATTATGCTAAAAAGCATGGCAACAGAGCTGCCAAGAGATACTCTGGACCTCCTCCCATGGAGAGTACCATCAGATTATGGAGGTGATGGGAAGAAAAGCTTCTTCGATGCCGACACAGAAGAAAGCAATGCAAGGGAAACCTCTACAGTGGTCAGAGGTGGAGCTGCAGGTGAGGACCTGGGTTCTGGAGCAGCCACAAACTGGGATCTCTGTGTGGACCAAGATGATCGAGAAAAAGGTAAAAGGACTGGGTGAGCAAAAAACATCGATGTTTTCTCAGGGACACCTGTTGGTGCTTCAACTTTATGAAGAGAGAAGGTTTGAGCATGCGGATGTGAAAAAAACTTATTAAAAACTTCCATCAGCCTATGAGAATCAAGTTTTGGAATTTCAATTCTTATGTTGTCAATCTTTGAAAGACTCCAATTCAGAAATGTTCCAAATCACCAATATGGATGAGGTCTCACTCACACTTGATGTGCCATCCAACAGAACTGTGGGCATCAAAAGAGCAAAGATCATCGTGGTTAAAGATAGTCTAGTGGTCATGAGAGAGCACACATTACTGTTCTAGCCTGTTGTGCAGATGGAACAAAGCTACCACCTATCCTCATCTTTAAAAGATAAATATTTCTTGAAGAAAGATGTCCAAGTGGAGTTATTGTCCATGTGTATGGAAAAGGATGGATGATGCCTGGCTGGTGTAGCTCAGTGGATTGAGCATGGGCTGAAAACTAGAGTCACTGGTTTGATTCCTAGTCAGGGCACATGCCTGGGTTGTGGGCCAGGTCCCCAGTGGGGGCCACATGACAGGCAGGCACGGTGATGTTTCTCTCTCTTTGTCTTTCCCTTCCCTTCTCTAAAAATAAATAAATAAAGTCTTTACTTAAAAAAATGATGGGTGAATGAAGAAGGCATGAAAATTTAGTTTAACAAAGTCTGGTCTTAAAGGCCCGAGGGATTAATTAAAAAAACCAGCTTTGCTTGTTTTGGATTACTTTGAAGCCTATGTTACACCAAGTGCAAAAGCAATTACCGTGGACTTGAAAACCCAACTTGCTGTGATACCTGGTGGGCTAACCAGACAAATGCAACCTCTTGATGTGTCAGTAAACAATCCCTCTAAGGCCTTAATGAAGAAAGAGTGGACATCGTGAATGCAGTCAGCTGGAAATGATTTAACAGCTACAGGCAGGATCAAGAAAGCATCCATCGCCCAGGTTTGTGATTGGACCCTAAGACTGTGGAAGAGTCTCAAGAAGGAAGTGGTTGCGAAACTGTTTTAAAAATATGGCATCTGCAGTGCCATGGGTGGAACTGAGGATGATAAAATTTACTCGGATGAGGAGAGTGACTCTTCAGAAGACACTGGTAATATAGAAATTAAAGGAGACAATACTTTTGATACTGACAGCGATGAAGAGTTCTTGGCCTTCTATGATGTGTAAATACCATAAATTTGTTACCAGTACATATAAGTTCTTGCACCTTGTATCTGTTCTTGTGTTTTGTAATTATTTGTTACATAAAATTTCTTTTGTCACAATATGTTAAAAAATAACTGCTAAAATTCTTTTATAATACAAAAACAAGTATCTAAATATAAATAAATAATTGAATGACAAAATAAAACAGAAGATTTTTTCCCTGAAAGTTTGGGTCAAAAACATGTGTGCACATATACATAGCAAAATACTTCCAAAAGAGCATGTACAGAAAAATTATGCTATGGTTTTAAAGCAAGATAATACTAAATAGGAGTTCAAACTGTACAAATAATTAGAGGCACTAAATTTGATCATAGGATTTAACATAGGAAATAAAAGATCAGTAAGGATTTAAAAAATTTATTCACCTTGTATAGAAATAGGCAGTTATTTTATGCATTTACTCAGAGTTAATCATTAAAATCACAATCTAGAATTTTTTATGAGAAGCATAGGAAAAAGAAATGAGGGTATTTAATTTGTAAAACTGCATGTGAAACATTGGACACAATTTAAAACAAGATTATGAATTACATATTCAGTTTCCCTCTTTTAACAGAAAGTCCATTTTCATTATATAACAACATAATAAATTATTCTGAGCTCAGGAAACATCTTAATTCTATATGGTGAACTTAAAAAGCCTCAATATCCTCATCTAAACTCCAAGACAATCATGTATTTTTGATATGTTATTTTTATATTCTTTAGCACTGTAAATTATTTTTAATTAACTTATAAATTATTAGAAACAGTGAAACAAAATGGTCAGATAAACAATTAATGAAACACAGCAGGGGTATACTTTAAAACTATATTAAAGAATGAAATTAGGTTGCACAGATTCATTTGGGATAGTAATTTATTTTCTAAACAATAATTGAAAAATGAAAAATGAAAAGTGAAATCAATGCACAAAGCAGGTAATGCAATTTCGTTTTTTATAATCTTTTATTCGAAGTCAGTATGGTTTATTCATATAAAATAGAGATAATATGAACCATTATGAATTAGCAATTTTCTGTCCATACTTGGAGAGTAGCAGAATTTCCATAATGGGCTGAAAGAATATCTTAAGTATATCATCAAAAAGAGAGCTCTTCAAGGTGACTAGGTTATTTATATAATCTCCTTTCAAAGTCTTAGCTGTAATCTCATCATCTGCTAACTTCTGTTCCTCCATGGTACATCATCAGGGTAACACAGTTTTGAATTCATGTTTTCTCTTTTTCACTCTGCTCTGATTATCCTGGTTAAAACAATAAATTTGCTTTTAAATTTTGTTGAGTCACTTGACATATAATTTATACTAGCTTTGGTGGGGTTTACAGTCCACTCTTTTAAAAGGAACAGTATTTCTCCACGAGACAATATTTTGGCAGCTTTGTGAGTGTATGTAGACATTAATATGAAAGAAGAATTGGAACGAACAGCATCTGAACTGCTGAGATAATTACCATCAGCTGTAGTGCTCAGAACTGGCCTGTGTCCATCTGATGCCTTCTGGTCCTGTAGTCTCACTGAAGGCAGTGTTCTGCATATTATCTTTGATCGAATTACACTTGAATGGTTTTGGCTGGAGATGGAACATTTTCTCACTCTCCAGAACTTTACTATTGCACTTACTCATAAACCCATGGAATTATTTATTTTCCTCTGTAAGTTAGTTTTGATTATAGTTCTGGATTTTAAATTCATAATATAAATTTTGATCTGCAAGAATAGAAACAATCCATAATAGCTAGATATAATAACCCAATTCAGTATTAGTTTTTTTTGTTCTTAACTACAAAACTTAAATGCATCATCATTATAACATCTCTTACTGTCTTAGGCTGCTAGGGCTGCTGTCACAAAATACCGTACTCTGGCTCTGGAGTCTAGATGTCCAGATCAGGGTGCCAACATGGTCAGTTATTGATGATGGCCCTCTTCCTGACTTACAGAAAACCACATTCGTTCTGTCTCCTAGATGGAAGGAAGAGAGAGAGAGGGCACTCTTTTAAGGGCACAAATCTCATCATCAAATCTTGAACTTCATCTAACATTAATTACCTCCCCAAATTTCTGAATCCGAATAATACTACATTGGAAGGTAGAGCTTCAACATATGAATTTTGGGGGCAGATACAAACATTTAATTCATAATATATACTGTGTTAGAAGTTTTCCTGAAAACTTTTTTTAGCAAGGAGCGAGACATTTTCAAATGCCCAAAGAGGTAGCACTGAACAATATCTGCAGCTCTCGACCATTCTAAGAGCATTATGCTATTTTGTATTGGAAATAAACATTTAGAATTTATGAAGGTCTTATAAGTAAATAATTGTGACATTTGCCTCCAGAAAATACTGAGAAACTGGAAAAGTCTACCTGCTCTTTACGGTTGATGGAACTAAGATTCTGAGGGTTCATGGGCGGGCTACATGGTACCAGAAAACAAAACTCAAGTTTTCATGCTGGTTTCATGAAGACTCCAAAGTTCCAGATAGACATTTTACTAGTCTGTAATAAGATGTTTCCCAAAAGTTCTATTTCTTTTCTCAATATTTTCTTTTTTAGGAGCAATGGAAAAAATTTTTGACTAAACCTAGCAAATATAAATGTTTCTAGATTTTACTTTCTCACAACTAATTTCCCTTTATTCATTAATGGTTTGGGTAGTATTTTTAAAGGCATAATTATCTAAAAACTTCAGGGTTACAGCTTTATAGGAACCTGACATGAGTGGGTAACAAATTTCTCTTACATACTTTACCAGAGCATTTTTTGTTGTTAGAACAGTGAGAAAATTTTCACTGTTCTGCTCAAAAGGTATGAAAATCAACTTTAATGATATATTTTCCTTAGTTTTGTTTCAATACTTTATCCAAAGTCTCAGATTTGTATGTTTCTCTCAATATGCAAAACCTCAAACTAAACAAAAACATTTCAATAGGAATCTAATCTCATTCAATTCACAGCATTTAAATTAAGCACTCTGGGGTCAAATAGCATTTAGTTTGACCTTGAAGTATGTCCTTGAGAAATTTAATTGTTGTTATATTAAAATTTTTAGCTAAAAATGATAATCACTACTTTAATATTTATTATATTGCACTGAAGCTAAAATTAAACTGCTTAAATGACATATCTCGTTGAGCAGTAGTCATATATATGATAGAAAGATAGCTAGTTAATTATGTCTTTATTATTATTATTTTAGTACTGGTTTTTTATACATAGCATTACTTTGAGGCCAGCATATTGTTTTTAGTTCTTAAAATAGTAAAATTCAGAAATTTGTTTTCATGTTCATGAGTCCTTTCTCTTTTTTTTCTTTTTTGTTCAATTCCTCCACTCCCCCAAACCCACTGGAACGCCATCAGCCAAATCACAATACAAACACATTATTGTTGTTGATAAATGCATAGTAGTCATCAGTACATTTTAAATATTCATTATATTTTTATAATTGAAAATAGAAATGAGAGCCAGTGTTAATAGTTAATGTGAACGTCTACTTCAATGAGGTCTTAAGCCTCTTAGGGAATTACAGTTTTTAGCCTATTGACTATAATAATTAATATCAATATTGAAAGATCACTGTAGTAGTTTAGCCTGTATATTTATTTTTATTTTTTTATTTTTTGTTTTTTCTACTGCTGACATAAGAAACAGATTTTATTCTTAGATAATCATATTACATGCATTCACCTCATTATTATAAATACATCAAATATTTGCATATTTGAGTGCTATTGCTAAAAGTATTTTTGAGGTATAATTTACATACAGCAAAATCACCTGACTTAACTATACAGTTCCATGAGTCTTAACAAATGCTTACAATAGACTAACTATGAATGCAATCAAGAGATGATTTCCATCCGTGCTCCTCAGACAGGCACCTGGCAACCAGCAGTTATTTTCCGTCTTACAGTTTTGTTTGGCCCAACATATCATAGAAATGGAATAATACAGTATAGAGTTTTGAGTTGACTTCCTTCACTTTACATAAAGCATATCAGAATCATCCATGCTAGAGATTGGGTTATTTTGTTCTTCTACTGTTGAATGTATAAAATGTATGGCTGTACCTCCATTTGGTTTATCCATTCATCAATTGGTAGACTTGTGGGTTGTTTCTTTTTTGAAAATTATTTTATTATTGTTCAAGTACAGTTGTCTGCATTTATGCCCCACCACTCCCCCTACCCCAGCCATCCCCACCTCTCTCCCCTGATTCCACCTCACCCCAGTTTTGTCCATGTGTCCTTTACAGTTGTTCCTGAAAATTCTTATATTTAAATCTCCTACTTTTTAATTGGGTTGCTTTTTTTCTTAGAGTAGAGTTGTGTAAATTCCTTGTATATTTTGGAGATTAAACCCTTGTCTGAAGTATCATTGGCAAATATGTTTTCACATATGGTTGGTTCTCTTTTCATTTTAATACTGTTTTCTTTAGCCATGCAGAAGCTTTTTATTTTGATGACATCCCATTTGTTTATTCTTTCCTTTATGTCCCTTGCTTTAAGGGACATATCAGTAAAAATGTTGCAGCATGAAATAGCTGAGATTTTCCTTCCTATGTTCTCCAAAAGGGAAAGAAGAGTTTATAGGAACAAGTATAAAGGACACATGGACAAAAACTAAGAGGGGTGGAAATGG
The DNA here is from genome assembly GCF_021234435.1 of Artibeus jamaicensis. Classification (NCBI taxonomy): domain Eukaryota; kingdom Metazoa; phylum Chordata; class Mammalia; order Chiroptera; family Phyllostomidae; genus Artibeus; species Artibeus jamaicensis. The sequence continues at coordinate 22,835,294 of NW_026522046.1, read as the reverse complement.
GAGGGAGGTGGGGAGCACTGGAGGGGTGGGCTGGGATGGGAGTAAAAGACACAGAACTGTACTTGAACAACAATTAAAATAAATAAAATAAGAAAAAATAAAGTGCAGAGTAAAAATAGCTCCAGAGGTTCTGAATCTATATCAGCCTGCTTAAAAAAATTCCATTAGGTCGAACTCACAAGCTTTCATCAGGAGGTGTCTCTGGGTTAGAAAGGACACGAAGTCTGTCTTCTGTTCATATGCCAGGGAACAGCCTGGAGGAATAGACACTCTCAGCATGATGTGTCCAGAATGCTTAGATTAAGAATTCACCTAAAATAAGGTTTTTATATTAATATTTTACACTGATATACAAGATGTGATAATAATGTGGCACTAACAAATAAACCTATGTGTATTTTTTTTTACTTTAAGTACTGCACATGAATACTATTGCCAAATGCTATATTTAGTGTCTGCTCTGGTCACAGTCTTCTTTGACACTGACTCCTTCAAACATACAAAAAAAGATTCTCTTTAAGATGGAGCTCAGTTCCTCATTTCTCTGACATTAGTGTTTTTATAGCTTAACCCCAGAACTTAGGGGTATAGTATGCTTTGAGAATAGGCTGGGTGGTGAATTGTGGAATGTGTTCAAGTTGTAATTGATCACATGCAGCATGATGGTAATTAATTTGAAATAGGGGGGATGGATGGAACTTTCAGATCTGTGAGTAACTAATGGATTTTATTCACACCCATCCAAGTCTGTTTTTAAGCACTTGATTAAATCAATTAATGCTATTCTGCCGGGACGGTTGTCCTTGCTGAGGATGATTTGTTATACATTTAAGGTAAAAAATATTAATCAGAAAAAACTTAGGGACTAGTGTATGCATTAGATTTATTTCTTCTTTGCACAGTTTATACATTAATTCCTTTGCATTTAAAAGAAAATATATTCTCAGAAATTAGAGACATTTTTTCTTAAACTTTTTCTTATAATGCCGTTGGTAAAAATGAAATCATTTTTAGCCTAGACCCTAAGTTAATTTTATATGCTATTTATTAAGTTATGTTGCAGCCGAAAGACTGGCCTTATATATAATTCTTTAACATAGTTACTGAAGATTTGGATTTGACCATATAAGGTAGAATCAGAGTCAAAATTTAAGAGAACAAAAAATAGGAAGGAAAGCAAAAAATGATAAAAATAGGTTATTTAAAAAAATGGTTACTTTTGGTAGAAATATCAAACATACACTAAATTATGCATATTGTTCTTTAAATTACTGTTATATCTATAATGAAAGCATTTTTAAATTTTGAATGTCAATTGAATGCCTCCAAATTGAAAATTCATCTTTAGAAAACCATAATTCTTCTTTCCCCCACCACTATGATTTATTTATTCAACAAATATTTGTTACACATCTATTCTGAGCTAGGCACTGAGGGTGCAGGTGCTGAGGAAAGATGGGCAAAAGGGTGGGGGAAGATAGGGATATCTGTAATAGTGTCAGTAATAAATATAAAGAAAAAATGAACAGAAGACATAAATATATGTTACTTTTATGAACACAAGTTTAGTTACATAATTTTTACTCAACCAAAAATAATGTATAGAATGCAATAAAGAAAACGTGGATTTCCACTTCTAGATATAACATTAAAAATATTCTGCCCTGGCTGGCGTGGTTCAGTGGATTGAACACAGGCCTGAGAAACAAACAATCGTGGTTCGATCCCCAGTCAAGGCACATGCCTGGGTTGCAGGCCAGTTCCCAGTGGGGGGTGCATGAGAGGCAACCATGCATTGATGTTTCTCTCCCTCTCTCCTTCCCTTCCCCTCTAAAGATAAATAAATAAAATCTTAAAAATATTTTGATGCATTTCTTCTATGTAATTTCTCTATTTTCTTTCTCACCTGTTTTTGTTTTTCTCTCTAAAATTATGTCAGGTAATGTTATACTTATTTTTCTCTATGATCATATTTAAATATGTTATTTTCCTGTAACCATACATAGGTGCTCACAGACTTTTTAAAAATGTATGTTTTTAAATAATATATGGACCACATTTTATTTACTTATGTATTTCCTTTTGTTAGTTACTTAGTGATCACCATCCCTTTGTTATTATGAGTAGGACTAAAGTCATCTTTGCACAGAGTATGAAAAGCATTGTGTAAATTGATGTTTGTGTTCTTAGGATTAAATCCTATGTTTAAAATCACTAAATTAAAACAAGAATAAAATCCCTTTAAAAACTTTATGCTTGTTTGCATTTTTTCTACAGTGTACAAGAGTTCCCATATTACCACAGTTCCAAAAATGCTTGGCATTTATTTTAAAGTTTGAGCATTTGATGTTATAAAAATAGTTAGACTTTGTTATTTAAATACTTTTTATTATGAGAGGTTGAAATACTTTCAATAAGTATTATTACTCTTTGTTTTTTCTTTTTATGAATTGCTCTTTGATATAATTTGTTGATCATCCTATCATGTTTTCTTTTAATGATTTATGTATTTTGTACTACTTTAATTTACAAGTTCTATTAAGAATTTCAGAATGTCCTATGCTAAGTTGGACATTTTGTATTTCAGTTTATTCGTGTATTAGTCAGGGTTTTGCAGAGAAACAGGGCCATTTGTGTGTGTGTGTACGGAGATTTATTATAAGGCATTGACTCACGTGGAAACGGAGTCTGAGAAGTCCAGACCCAGGTGAGCCAATGATGTAAGTTTCTGTCTGAGTCCGAGGATGAAGGCAGGAGAAAACCGATGTCTCAGCTTGAAGACAGACATGTAAAAAAGGAAACAACTCTTTCTCTGGAATAGAATCAGCCTTTGATTCTTTCTATTCAAGACACTAGTGGAAGCATGGGCCTGTGAAGCAAAGGGTTGCTGGTTCGATTCCCAGTCAGGGCACATGCCTGGGTTGCAGGCCAGGTCCCCAGTGGGGGATACATGAGAGGCAACCACACAGTGATGTTTCTCTCTCTCTCTCTTTCCCATCCTCTCTCTCTAAAAATAAATAAATAAAGTATTAAAAAACTTAAAAAAAAAGACACTAGTGGATTGGATAAGGCCTTCCTATACTGGAGAGAGCAACCTGCTTTATTCAGTCTATTGATTCAAATGTTGATTTCATCCAGAAACACCCTCACAGACAATCCATAATACTGCTTAATAAAATATCTGGGCACACCTTGGACTAGTCAAACTGACACATAAAATTAACCATCACAATTTATTTACCTTTTGATTTTTAGCAATTTTTGTTGCCTTTTAATATTCTTGATTTGTTTTATGTAATTAAACAGATCAGCCTTCTTTTCTTGTCTTTAGTTATTGTCTTTAATTTTCAAAACATATTTTTCACTGTGAAATTATTTCACTACTTAAGCACATTTTCTTCTTGTCTTTATGTAATTTTGGTATTTATTATTCCAATATTTTAGTATAAAGCAGGAAGTAATTGCATTCACTAATATGTTTTCCAATTATTTTAGCATTATATTATGATAGAAACCATACTTGTTGGAAAAAAAAATTTTATTTATAGTGTCTTATATATCAAAGAAGGTGTTTTAACATGCTTTACTTTCATTTTATTCCACTTCAGGTGGAGATTTTTAATAATTAAGATTATCAATCCACTAAGCTTTGGTAACTATTTTTAATGCTCTTTGTATTAAGGTATCATTGGTTTATAACATTATACAAGTTTCAAATGCTCAATATTAATATTCATCATCTGTATATATTTCATTGTGCTTACCGTCAAAAGCCTGGTCTCCATCTTTCACTGTACAATTGACCCTTTTCATCTGTTTTTCCTTCCCATCCCCCCAATTCCTGTGATGACCATCAGTCTGTGCTGCATTTTTTCTTTGTGTTTAGCTGGTTACCTCTGTTTTCATATTCCTTGCCTGGAAATACTGACTTTTTGGCCTGCTTTACTACTTTGTATATCAGTTACATGCAACCTGTACCGTACAAACAGATACCTGTTCCCAGTCTAACTACACTCTCTACCTGGTTCTTAGCTTGTTTTCCTTACTGAGTATTTGAATGTTTTTATAACAATTTTAATTTACTTCTATGCCTTGCATTTCTGAATTGAGGCCTTTCTTTTGGAATGCCCAGTGTCTATGTTCGCTTACACTCAGACACTGCCTGCTTTATCATTGCTCACTTAAGTCTTTTCTCTCAGTTCTTCCTTAACTGTTCTTCTAGGTCTATAGAGATTCTTATTCTGCATGTGTGTTACTCTTCTACTTTAAATTCTGAGGTCCGGAAAGGCTGTAGCCTAGTGTTCTAAGTCTGAAAGAACTCAGGATAGATGGCAGCATTTTCAGGAATTAAAAAGTACATCCTTCCCTCGTTATTCTTTCACTGATAACCTAAAGGCAACTTTTTTCCTTCCTCAGCTCACACTGAAATAGAAATATATACACTAAAACTTTCTGGCCTAAGTAGACAATAGTAAGATTTAGAAGTATGCTTGTCTGAAACAGATAAAATTAGGGCTGGGAAAATCCAAAGAAGAATGACCTGGATTGAAAAAAAGGAGTGGAGACTGAGCGGGAAAGTGACTTTACATCTTGAAGATAGGGAGTGAAGGGGAAGAATGTACCATCAAACTCTTCTGTCTACCATCTGCCTGAACATACTCAAGCTTCTCAAGACAAGATTTAGATGATTTTTCAACATTAGTGGAAATGACAGCATGAATAAAAACCCTACTTTCTCACCAAGGTGAAACTTTAAGTTAGGAATTATCCTTTAAGATAAGCAGTGGTGGATATAACCTTAACGTTATAATAAGATAGATTGTACTTTTCCTTATAATGAAGTAAGAATAAAATCTTATCTTCTAAGAAAGCAAAAGAAATCACATATTTTCAAAACAAAAATAACTTTCCCCTACTGGCTTTTATTTCCATGTTTTCTCATGGTTTGAAAGAAGATGCATTCCACTAAGTATTTTACTTTTATTTGTCACTGGCATTTTAAGATTATTAGGAATAAACTTAACCAAGGATGTAAAAGGCCTATATTTTTTGTCTTTCATATTGTTGATGAGATGTATTACACTTATTAATTTCCTTGTATATTGGACCATCTTTGCATCCCTGGAATTAATCCCACTTGATCATGGTGTATGAGTTTTTTAATATATTGCTGGATCCGGATTGCCAATACTTTGTTGAGGATTTTAGCATCTATGTTCACCAGTGATATTGGCCTATAGTGTTCTTTCTTTGTTGGGTCTTTACCTGGTTTTGAAATTAGGGTGATACTGGCCTCATAAAAAGAGCTTGGGAATCTTCCTTTCTCTTATTTGGAATAGTTTGAGAAGGATAGGATTTAGTTCTTTAAATGATTGGTGAAATTCACACATGAAGCCATTCTGTCCAGGGCTTTTGTGTGCCAGGAGTTTTTGATTATTGCTTCAGATTCACTAGTTGTTATTGGTTTATCAGGCATTCTGATTCTTCTTGATTCAGTTTTGGAAGATAGTATATTTCTAAAAATTTCTCTATTTCTCCCAGTTTGTCCAATTTCTTGTCATATAGTTGTTTCTAGTAATTTCTTACAACCCTTTGTATTTCTGTGGTATTGGTTATAACCTCTGTTTCATTTCATTTTTTATTTTATTTATTTGAATCTTCTTGTTTTCTTGATGAGTCTGGTTAAAGGCTTGTTACCTTTTTTATCTTTTCAAAGGGCCAGCTCCTAGATTTGTTGATCCCTTGAATTGCTTTTTTAGTGCCAGTGTTATTTAATTCTTATATATCTATAAGGATATATATCCATATATCAAAGGATTCCTGAAAAAAACTGAAATAGAAATAAAACTTTTAAATGTCCTAAAGCCTTAAAAGTGAAATCCTGAAAACTTTTGGCTTTTCTTTGCTACCTGAAGAAACCCATATGTTAACATTTAATTTCACAGTTTCAGGGCTCTAATAAAATATAAATAGCAAAGCAAAACACAGGCGCATTCTCCTACATAATTAAATAATTCGTGAGTAAGCCTGTTAAACGATGACCTTGAAAGCACATGCAGTCGTTCTCCTGCTTTATTTCCAAGTTGTGGATTTATTTTTCTTAACAAAGTAAAGGTAAAAAGGAATCTTGCCACATATAAAAGGCTTAAGCAAGGTCACTCAAACACAGAAAGCAATTCATTTTAACTTTCACAATCTGGCATGATATTATAAATTTCCAAGGGAACTATTTTATCAACTGCTAATAACTCCATTGGTTAGGTAAAAATAGAGTATCTAGTTCCAGCCTTTTATTTTAAAAGGCAAATCATTAGTAAAAATATTATAAATGACTTTAATTAAAAATAAATAACAATAAACAGCAAAACATAAATAAAGCCCAGAAAATGGTCAATGAAGAGCATGTATAAAGGCATGGAGTTTCTGATGGGCACGGAGTCAACAGCTCTTTGAAGTTGTTTGACTGGAACTTTAGATATGTAAGGAGGAAGGATTGTAAAGTTAGAGAACTGAGCATATTCTGAAGGTTTCTAAATGTAAAACTAAAGAGATTTTTAATCAGTAAACACTCTCGAATTATCTGTACTACAACATGTTATGTGTGGATTTTGAAGGAATTAACTTTTTGCAGAAGCTTGAATTAGATATGATGTACTACAGTACAGAGACTCTCTGTGTGGATAGATAATCATGGATCTAAAATTGGGTTAAGAAAGTTTTCTCTTTCTCTTTTTCTTCTGGCACTGCTATGATGCAAATGTTGGACCCCTGAAGCTGTCCCAGAGGCTACTTATACTATCTTCAGTTTTTTACATTATTTTTTCTTCTTGCAGTTCTGACTGGCTGCTTTTGTCTCCCTTATGTCCTAAATCATTGATTTGATTCTCATCTTCATCTACTCTACTGTTCATTTTCTGTTCTTTATTTCAATTAGTGTAGCCTTCATTTCTCACTGGATCTTTTTTATGCTGTGGAGGTCCTCACTAAGTTTCATGAGCTTCCCTAGAAGCAGTGCCTTGAACCATCTGTATGGTTACTTAGCTCCATTTTGTTTAGTCCTTTCTGTTCTTTCATTTGGGCCATGTTTCTTTGTCAACTCATTTTGACGGTCTCCCTGTATTTGTTTCTATGTATTAGATAGAGCTTCTATGACTCGCTGCCTTGGTAGTGTGGCCTAGTGTAGTAAGTGTTCTGTAAGGTCCAGTGGCACAGCCTCCCCTATCACCTAAGCTGGGTATTGAAGACGTACCCTCTGTGTGAGCTGAGTACACCCTCCTCTTGTAGTTGAGCCTTGGTTGTTGTTGGCAGGTCTATGAGAGAGATTTGCCCAGGCCAGTCAACCGGCTGTGACCACTGACCTCCAACCTCAGCCTCTATGGATGTTCAGTTGTGCAGGGCCCACTCGAAAGAGCAGGAGTTACTTCAGCAGTGCTGTGATGCCTGCAGATTCCACTCCTTGAGCATGTCACTTGTGAAGGTCACTGGGTGGTGTTTTTCTGACTTGGTCTATAGCTTTCTACTAGGCGCCCAGGCTGTGGGCTTTCCCTGGTGATGCAGGCCAAGGACAGGCACTGCCTGTGTTCTCTCCAGGGCACTTGGCATCAGCTAAAAGCAATCTTCAGATGGCTGTTACTTGTGATGGGCTTGGAGGTATCCAAGTGAGGCCATGTGGTAAACCAAGGCCAGCTTCTGCTAGTTCTTGGCCTGGGGTCACTTAGAAAGAAGTATAGAGGCTGAAGCTCACTGAGGCTGGCCGTTGCTTATTTGAGAAGATTTAGAAATATCTGAAGCATTGGCCAAAACAAGCATTCATATGGAAAAGTCACTGTTAACAGCTTGGGTAGGTCTGTAATTTGGGTGGCGCAGAGCCTCGAGAAATCACCAGGGCAGGGTTAACAGTGTACCCAGGTTAATGAAGTCTCGATATCCCACCTGCCTGCTGGTTCAGTGGCTCTGTTTGGGTAGGCTCAGAAAAGGTACACTGGCCTCTGCCCTCAGTTCTGTCTGGGAGAAAGGTGTCTCCCAGCCCTTGCTGAGATGCCATATACTTTAGTTCATCCCCATATGCTACTGCTACCTTTCAAGCTGCTACCCTAGTGCTGGAACTTAGAGAAATGAATCTGAGTAAGTCTGTGTGTGGGCCCTTTCAGAGAAACTATTTAAGACTCTGGAATTTTCTTCCATCAAGTCAATCCCTACTGGATTTTGCAGCCAGAAGTTATGGAGATTTATCTTTCTGGCACTGGAACCTAGAGCTAGGGGCCAGGTATTGGACTGAAACCCCTTATTCCTAAGGTAATCCTCTTGAATTTTACTCACCACATGTGGATGTGGAACCAGTACACTCTGTGTCTCTCCATCTCTGTGCATCTTGTCTCCTCCTACCAGTCTGAATGGTTGTGTTTTCTTTAATTCTGCAGTTATTGGACTTTCATTCAACTTGATTTCTAACAGTTCTGAGTGATGCTTATTCTATAGTTGTAATTTTTATGTATTTGTGGAACCTGCAACCCCAGGAAGCAAAGAGGGTCCAAAACAAGGTGGACACAAAGAGGACCACACCAAGACATATAATAATTAAAAAACAAAAATTAAAGATAAAGAGACAATTTTAAAAGAAATAGAGAAAAGCAGCTAATTATAGAGGAGCTCCCATAAAATTGTCAGCTGATTTCTTAAACTTTTCAGGCTAGAAAAGACTGGCAAGAAATTTTCAAAGTGATGAAAAGCAAGGACCTACAACTAAGATTGCTCTACTGAGAAAAGCCATTATTTAGAATCATCAAAGGTCAGATCAAGAGCTTCTCAGAAAAGAAAAAGCTAAAGGAGTTCATCATCGCCAAACCATTATTTTATAAAAGGTTAAAGGAACTTATTTATGAAACAGCAGATTATAATTATGAACAATAAAATGTCAATAGCACATACCTATTAAGAATTGAATCTAATAAATGAACTAATCAAACAAGAAGAACAGAGACAGAATCATGGATACTGAGAGCATTTTGATGGTTGCCAGAAGGGAGGGGTATTTGTGGGAATGGGTGAAGAGGTGAGGCAATTCAGAAGTAGAAATAGGTAGTTACAGAATAGCCATGAGGTTGTAAAGTACAGTACAGGAAATGGAATGGCCAAAGAACTCATGGGCATCATCCATAGACATTAACAGAAGTGTGGGAATTACCTAAGGGAGTAGGAAGTGCAGGTGGAAGGGGAAAAAGAGGAAAAATTGGGACAACTGTAATAACATAATTAATAAAATATAATTTAAAAAAGAAAAAATAAAGTGGGTTAGGAGAAAGATAATGAAACTGTGACAGAGGAGGTAACATTGGGAATGGGAAATAATATGTGGATTTTAGAAATCCTTCTAAGTATAAATTGATGATTAGATGGCAAGATGTTTTAACTACCTCAATGTGTTTTATGTTATTTTACTTTTTTCAAAATGTATTTGGTTATCTTCTAGGAAAGGTCATACCTGAGTAAAAAATAGAATCAATTACTCATTACTTTTTTCTAGTACCTAGTTATCATTAGCTTAGTTCCTGTTTGTGGCATTTGTAGAAACCTTTTTCAAATTTTTGGGTTAGGGAATGGTACTAAATTCTCAGGACTAATGGTGGTGCTTTAGATAATGTGAACATTTAGCAAAATGGAAAATCATTAAAATATCTTTGGTGTATTATTTTTATTAAAATAATTTTTCCATATTTATCACTTTTCAGATTAACTTCCAAATGAAATTCTTACAAAGGAATTTACAGGGACACTTCTAAAGAGCACTTTAAAAGAGTACCTTCTACTTTCTCCTTAGAAACTAGAAAGGTCTCAGAGTGGTGGTTTTTAGCAAAATTATACTGAACATAGCTATAAAAAGGACATCTGAACCATCTCTGTGTAAATTGCTTCTATTTGCCTAACTTGTACATGCAGGTACATTGCATTGCAATTGCATGTGCATCCATTATATTGGATGAATCTCTGTATTCACTGTGGCATACATATGTATTCCACAGTATTACAAGAATCTAAACTTCTGGAAGCCTTTTTAGCTAAAATTATTGTTTTAAAATCCTCACCAGAAAATATGTTTATTGATTTTAGAGAGGAAAGGAAAGAAAGAGAGAAAGAAACCTCCATATGAGAAACATTGATCGGTTGCCTCCCGTACATGCCCCGACATAGGATCAACCCCACAAACTTACTCTCCTACCATCTAGAGTCACCTGGACAGGGCTGAAGTAATATTTAAAATATATTTTTGGTTTAAATACACAAATTAGTTGAAAAGGCACTTAACATTGAATGACTTCATTTAATTTCTAGTTGATATATAAGAAAATACATATATTTGCCTCATCAAGTTATACTATGTAAACAGTAAACATTTTACATACTTAGTATTTTTACTCTGTTCTTTAAAAATGATCTCTTCTGAGATTTTATGTGTGTTGTAGTTACTGCAATGTCTTATTTGATAATGTACACAAAGCACCAAATTACATGACTTTTTTTGCTGACTACTCATGAAATAACATTATATGTTCTATGTTTACTTATAGGATTTGCAGATACATTCTAAGATAAATTTTTATTTGAATGGTTCATTTTAGTTTGCTTACAACCCTTGGAACATTGATGTCATTAGTAAGATATTATTGTTGTACTTAACTAGCATAAAGATGAAGTTAATTGTCTTAACTAAAAGATGAAATCTGTGGTTTCACTTATCTGGGAAGAAATCAGAAATGAATATTGAAAGGGAGAAGTCTATGTAGTAAGCAATATGAAACTAGCTTATCATTTCTTTCCCAGAAAACAGCAGTGTGTGTGCGTGTGTGTGTTGTATGAAAGTTCTGCATTAGTAGAAGTTGTTCCATAGCTTATGGAAGCAGCCCCATTATTCAGAATTAAAGAATCAAGATATTTGCATGGGAAAATATTTCATCCTTTTTGATACAATAGTGGAGGCTTTTCCAGATTAACATCTGAATAGGACAGCGTATATGAGGCCAAAACCCAGAAATGTTAATGTTTCAAATGGGACAGATTATTAGGCATCATATTCACCAGAAATCTCTAATACTACTTCGGTTTTAGTACTTAAACATATTTAACCCAGACAAACTTTATAAGTGAAATATATTAGGGCAATTGTTTTGTAACAGCTCCAAGATCTCAGTGGATTTGCACAGTAGAAAGCTTTTCTCGTTTATGCAAATCCCAATGCAGATATGCCTGGTTGAGATGGCTCTCTTTAATGGAGTAACCTAGCAATCTAAGTTCTTTTCCCTTGGGAATACTTTCCCTCGACATGTGACCTCCAGGGCAACCAGGAAAGGGAAGAGTGAAGATCATGCTTAGGAGATTTTTTTCCCATAAAACATTACACCTGGCAGAAACATACATAATTGTATGATGTACTTTTCCTGCATTATATTGGCTACAACTATTTATGCACCCTAACTAGATGCAAGGGTGAGGGCAATGTTGTCTTCTATGTTCAAAAGGAAAATAGATGGCCTTTTGAACAGTTAGCACTGTACATCATAGGCAACAAAGGACTTGCGCCCAGTTTGGGTTAGCAAGTCACAGAAGGTGACTTCTGTGTCTGGAGTGAGAATGCCATGGTGACTATAAAGTGGCCTAAAGAAAATATAAAATTTAAAGGAAGAAGATAGAGACTCAGCTATCTTTTGTGCTTTAAACATTAAGTATTCACTTAAGAATAGTTATAACTTAAAGTCTAAAACTCTGCTTTTTTACTCCTAGTTTTTTCTGTTTCACAATACTGCTCAAATGATTTTATACTGCCAAGAGAATAGGAACTTCATAACAAAATTAAGCAGCATATTTTCAAAGTGTTTTTTAATGAAATGGAACTACTTACACATGTAATATGTTTCACAATAACATTTATATCTGACAAATGTTAGTATGAGAGTTGTTTTTTTAAGAAAATAAAAAATCATATTTTAATGTTATATTTGCTTAATCTTTTTTATTTTTGATTTATAGTATTTAATTTTCAAGGTGAGCTAATATGTTTAAAAATGTCCAAGTTACACTTTAATATTCTTTTGATTATTTTATAAAATTAAAATATGGCATTGCGCTGTATTAAAGTACCAAAAAAGTAAAAGGAACTATAATGATTCTAAACTAATTAATAAATTACCAGTTTGTCACATATGACCTTAATAAGTATATTCAAAGCAAACAACAAATTTTATATTTTTGAATTTAAACAGAAAAAACAATGTAATCAATATAAATGTTAAAATTTATACTATTTTAACTTTTAATTATAGACATTCACAATTCTTACTATAAAATATTGTATTACTTGTAGTGAGGGATATTAAAGTCAACCTTTAAGTAAGTGTTTAGGAGTCATTGCTGATCTCTGGGATATTTGGTATAATAATTTGGGTGATGTGGGTAATTTTTTCTGACAACATTTACCACTTAAACTTGTAATAGTTTAGTGATAGTTAATTTTATCTGTTGACTTGCTAGCCATATGGTCCCCTGTTGAACATTTGGGGCGTGTGTGAGAGGGTGTTTCTAGATTAAATTAATACTTAACTGATATAATCAGTAAATCATTTTGCCTTCCATAAGGATCAGAAGGATCTTGCCACAATTACTTGACGACCGGAATAAAACAAAGAGGCCAAGGAAGAAGAAATTTTACCTGCTTGACTGACTGAGCTGAAGCATCGATCATGGGCCCTTAGACTAGAACTTACACTGCCAGCTCTCCTGGAGATCCAGCTCACCAACTGGAGATGCTGGGATTTTGCAGCCTCCAGAATCATGGAGCTGAATTACTTACAATGCGCATATTTGTAGTCATTTCCCATTTGTTTGTTTTCTCTGGAGAACCCAGACTAGTACAGATGTGGTATTACTGAGAGTGGATCTAGAGGAACAGAATTTTAAAAATGAGTTTTCTAGGTTGGCTAATTCTATTAAATTTATACACATTTAATAATTTTATTGATTGATTTTTATAGAGAAGAAAGGAGGAAAAGAGAAACATAGATTTTTTATTGCACTTAGTTATGCATTGATTCTTGTATATATCCTAATTGGGAGTTGACAACCTTGTTTGTTGACATGTTGAGACACCACTCTAACCACCTGAACTACTTGACAAAGGCCAATCTTATTAAATTTAAAGGCACTTGTGACTTTATTTTTAGCAGTAAATGGAGCGCTATAAGTTCATGGCATGATCTAGCAATAGAAATATGGAAAATATACCCATTGTTTACCCTTAGCACCTATGTATAAGAAGAAAGAAGCTACATGATATTTTCAAACATTTCAGCAAACTAATGAATATAATGTGGTTTACTGGTTGTTTTTAATGTTACTCAACAAAGTGGTGAAAGAAAATAAGGTCAGGAATTTGAATTTCAAGGTCAAATACCACATAAGTGACCTGAAAACTTCTGTGTGCTTTGAAGGAAACTCTCATCTCCTGGAGCCACAGTACTCATATTGCTGAAAATGTAGTGCGAAATTTTGTCCTGTGAGTGTCTAAATTAAAGACACAAGCTGAACTCCCAGACTTGCAAGATTCTTACTGCTTAAGTGAGCAATATATTATTCCTAGAGGGATTGCTGAAATTAGTGCCACTGCCAAGGACCTGAGGGATGCCTGGGTGGTGATTCCTACCACACCCACATTCTCCATGCCTATTTGACCTGTGCCAAAACAAATGGATCTTGGAGACTGACAGAATGTCAGTCTCCTTCACCTTAACCGGCTGGTGACTCTTATTGTCACAGAAATGTCATTGCTTGAGCAAACTAACACCTCTCTGGTTCCTGGTATGTAGCTGTTGATCTGACAAATGCACCTTTTTCTCCATCACTGTGCATAGGCCCACCAAGAAACAGTTTGCATTCAGCTGGCCCACAATGCACTTTCACTGACTTATCTCAGGGTTCTTTTAACTCCCCAGGTTCATGCTATAATTTAGTTCATAGGCATCTTCATTGCCTTTCCCTTTCACAAGTTATCACTGTTGTCCCTGACGTTGATGACATTATGCTGACTGGGTCTCAGGAGTGAGAAATAGCAAGTACTCTAGACTTATTGGTCAGATATTTCCACGTAAGAGGGTGGGAAATAAATCCAACTAATGTTGAAGGGCCTTCTACTTCAGTGACATTTGAAGGGTCCAGTGGTATGGGATATGTCAAGGTAGCCCTTCCAAAGTGAGTAATGGGTGGATACTTACAAACCAGAAAAGAGGTACGATGTCCTCTGAGCCCCTTTAGATTTTGGAGGCACGGTATTATTCACCTATGTGTATTATTTCAGCTTGTTGCTGAGTAACCTCAACAACTGCTATTTTCAGTGGGGCAAAGAACAAGAGAAGGCTCTGCAACAGGTCCAGGCTGCTGTACGGGCTGCCTCACTGCTCAGGCCATGTGATCCAGCACATCCAGTCATCTTTGAAGTGTTGGTGGCAGACTGGGATGCTGTTTGGAGACTATGGCAGGCCCCTTGAGGTGAACCACAGAGCAGGCCCTTAGGATTTTGAAGCAAAGCCTTGACATCCTTCACAGATAACTGCTATCCTTTTGAGAAATGGCTCTTGGCCTGTTACCGTACTTTAGCAGAGACTTAATGCTTAACTATTATCCACCAAATTACCTGAGCACCACATCATGAGCTGGCTGTTAACTGACCTACAAAGCTATAAAGCTTGACATGAATTGGTACATAAATGTGTGGCTGGCCATTCCTCCTACCAAGCAAAGCGAACGTCCTAGTGCATCGCTGCAGTGCTGCCCACAGGGAGGGTTGCCCTTCACCAGGGTCCTTCAGGACTGGCCCAGTGCTAAGGGGTTCTAGTGCTGCCACTGTCCACCTTCTAGTGGCATCTGCATATCATGCAGAACCATCCATAAACCAGCCTGAGTCATCTCTTTTTCTGTCAACATGTAGGAAATTCCCATAAGGCCACGCGTTCAGGCTGGGGTAGACAAGGCAGTGTTGCAGGAATGGAAATCATGCGCATTTGAGCCACTTCTTCATGTTACTTACTTTAGCTTTCCAAGAGCAGACGCTGAGGCCTGATGATGTATAACCCACTTGCATTCTTCCAACATATATAGCCGGCAGGCTGGATACCCAGGAGAGCTTTCAGTTCCAGTCTAAGGGCAGAAAGTCAATGTTTAGTTCAGTCAGTCAGGCAGATGAAAATTTCTCTTCCTCAAATTCTTTTGCAGCAAAAGTTCCAGTTTTTAAGTAATTAGATGAGGTTCCTCTACATCAGGGAGGGCAAACTATTCTACTCGGGATACCTATTCAAATGTTGACCTCATCTAGAAATATAGTGCTTTGTGTTAGTATGGTATACATTACTTTATACCATCATTTTTTTATTATAAAATATATACCAAGCATTCCTATAGGGGTGTCCAAACTTTTGGTGTTTCTAGACCACACTGGAAAAAGAAGAGCTGTCTTTGGCCACACATTAAATACACAAATACTGACAAAAATTGATGAGCCAAAAAAAAAAGGTTTAAGTAAATTTATGATTTTGTGTTGGGCCGCATTCATAGCCATCCTGGGTTGCACGGGGACTTTGAGCCACAGGTTGGAAACCCCTGATTCAGAGGATGCTCACAAGGGTACCAAAAATAATTATTATTCATGCTACTATGTAGAAAAGTAAGTTACATGTAAATATTCTGCCAATCTAAGAAACTATGAATGTCAGTGTGCCTTTGTTCCTTCAAAATACATGTTGTATGTAATTATAGAAGCTAAGACCAAGAATATACTATAATAAAACTATAGAATAATAAAACTACTATAATAGTAGTTTGATATAAATATATTTATACAAATCTTTTATATAGCATCAAAATCTATATCAATTTCTTCTTAAGAGAACTCAACTACTCAATACCTTCAAAAAGATGCTTTGTTCTTCTTCATGTTTCTGAAGAAAGTGAAAGAAAAAACTGAAAAAGGAAGTGAGGAGGGGCATCGTATAATGTTACAAGGTCATTTTGGAAAGTTAGTGATAAATATCAAGAACCACAGGAAAACTATGTGCTTTAACCTTTAGCACTCAAATTATTGAAATATACTGTTATCTAAAGTTGGTATTCAAGCATTATTAACAATAGTATTATCAGTATTAGTTTAAAATGCCTAAATAACTAATATCCATTGCAGAATGAGTTCATATATAAATTTTGTAGGCACAACTGATTAAGAAGGTGAATAGACCCAGCAATTTCACTTCTTGTTTTTCTCCACAGAGAAAAAAGAAAAGTTCTCACATAAGTTCAAGTAGGCGTGCCTAAAGATGTTTGTGGAAATATTGCCTGTAATACGCAAGAAATTAGACTCCACAAAACCAGGAAATTTTGTCTGACTCCCAGCTTTATCCTCTGTACATATAAAGGGATGCAAAGGATTCATGGTAGGTGCCCATGAATATTCACAAAACACTATATTCTAGTTATTGAAAATATGGGTTAAGGCTATGCTTATTAACATAATTCATTTTTCCTGTTTTGATAAAAGTTGCATGATTGCAACGCTATACCCTTTGCATAGCAACTCCACCTTTTTCCCCTCCTCCAAACCCCTGATAATCATCATTCTGTTCTTCGCTTATATGACTTTGACTACTTTAGGTACCTTATAAAAGTGAATCTTGCAATATTACCTTTCAGTAGTTGGCTTATGTCACCCCTTGAAACGTCCTCAAGGCTTATTCATGTGGCAGCAAATGACAGGATAGTCTTCCAGTTTAAAGCTGACGAATATTCTATTGTATGCACACAGCATGTTTATCTGTAGAGAGACATTTAGGTTTTTTCACAACTTGGGTATTCTGAATACGGCTGCAATGCAAATGAGGGTGCAAATATTTCTGTATTATTCTGATTTCAATATTTTTATACATGCTCAGAAGTGGAATTTATGAATCATATAGTAGTTCTATTTTAGTTTTTTGAGGAGCTTTCATATTTTTTTCCATAAAAGTTGCAGCAGTTTGTATTTTCACTATCAGTTAACAAGGGTTCCAATTGTTCCATGTTCTCATCTACAACTGTTATTATCTGTTTATTGTTTTTCTTTTTGATAATGAAATTCTAAAGGGTATGGCTTGATATCTCATTGTGGTTTTTATTTGCATTTTCTTGTTGATTAGTGATGTTGAGCATTTATCTGTATATCTTTTGGACAATTGTACATCTTCTCTGGAGAAATGTTCCATTGAGGCCCCTTTTTATTTTTTATTGTTTTGGGTTTTGCTTTTAAGTTACAGGAGTTCATGATGCATTTTGGAAATTAACCCCTTAGCAAATACATGGTTTGAAAGTATTTTCTCCTGTTTTGTACATGGCCTTTTTACTCTGTGACTATTTCACATGATGTACAGGAACTTCTTTAGTTCATGTAGTCCCACAAGTCTATTTTTACTTCTGTTGCCTGTGCTTTAGGTATCATATTCAAGATATTATTGTTAAGACCACTACGTATTATTCAGAAATCTCCAGAAAAACAAAACTAATATGATTAGTAAATGAGTAAATGAATGGGTGAATGGGTAAGTTGATTGATAAGTAATTGGACTAGGTTGATAGATAAATAGATTAGATAGATAGATAGATAGATAGATAGATAGAAAAAAATTTAATCTCTCACATGATTATGGATGCTGGGAAGTTCTACATTCTGCTGGAGATGCAGAAAGTTGAGGGTATAAATAAGTTTGATTCCAACGGTATGAAAACTTGGGGAGCCAATGATGTTAAAATGATGTTAATCCCAGGTCAAGGACAAGCAATGAGACAGAATGTGCTATCTTAAGTAATGAATCATGAAAAAGAGATAAATTCCTCTTCTGTCTACCTTTGTTCTATTTAGGCCCTCTATTCTGTTTGTTTGTCTGTATGTTTCTTTATTCCAGTACCATACTATTTTGATCACTATAGCTTTGTAATATGTTTTGAAATCAGAAAATATGAAATGTCCAGATTTTCCCCCCAAGATTGTTTTTGTCTTTGTGGTTCCATGTGAATTTTAGGAGGATTATTTTCCTAATATGCAGAAAAAAACAACATTGGGATTTTGATAAAGATTGCATTGAATCTATAAATCATTTAGTAGAGCAAGGACATTTAAAAACCATTGTCCTTCAATCAATAAACACAGGATGCCTTTTCATTTACTTGAGTCTTTTTAAAAAATTTATTTGTTGACCTGAGAGAGAGGAACATCAATTTGTTTTACCACTTATTTGTGCATTCATTGGTTGATTCTTGCATGTGCCTTGACCTAGAATTGAACCCACAACCTTGGCATAACAAGATAATGCTCTAATTTATTGAGCTATCGAGCTAGGGCTACTTGTGCGTTTTAAAAATTTTTTGGTGAATGTTTAGTTGTTTTTAGTATACAAGTTTTTCAGTTCCTTGGTTAAGTTTATTCCTCAATACTTTGTTCATTGTTATGCTATTGTAAATAGAATTTTTTAAATTTCTTTTTTGGATTGTTCATTGTTATATATAAAAATGCAACTGATTTTGTATGTTGACTTTGTATCCAGCAAATTTGCCAAATATGTTTATTAGCTCTCAAAATGTTATTGTGGGATCTTTAGAATTTTTAAGGTTTAAGATCATGTTATCTGTAAACTGACAATTTTACTTCTTCCTTTCAGATATTAATGCCACTTATGTGTGTATTTATGCATGTACTTACCTAATTGCTTTAGCTGTGACCTCCAGTACTATGTGGAGTAGAAGTATGAGAGTAATCAGCCTTGTTTTGTTTCTGATCTTAGCAGGAAAGGTTTCAATTTTTTAATATCGAGTATGGTGTTAGCTGCGGCCTTTTCATACATGGCCTTTATGATGTTGAGACAATTTTCTTGTATGTCCTGTTTTTTTTTAATTTTTAAATCAAAATAGGGGTATTAAATGTTGGCATGTGCTTTTCTGCATAAATTAAGATGATCATGGGGTTTTTGTTCTTCATTCTCTTAATGTGTTGTATATTGAACCATTCTCGCATCCCAGTTTGGTCTTTGTGTATAATCCTTCTAATGTACTGTTTAATTTGTACAGTTTACTAATACTTTGTTTAGAGTTTTTTAACAATATTCACTGGGGATGTTGGTCTTATTTGTCAAGACTAAGCTAGACACCAGAAAGTCCATGGTGAGCAAGTGGATATAATAAACTTTGAACAAACAAAGCTCCTACTCTTTTGTGAACCACAAATACAAATCCGCATGTCTTTTCTCAAATACTTATTATGGAAGGCCCGACTTCAGAAAGCCTTTGTAGTATTAATGGAAAGAGGACAAGGGTAGGCAGGAGGACAGTGTGCTGAAAGGCATGAAAATGTTACACATTTCAATGATTAATCACAAACGGACTAACACTTAGACCAATATCTTTTGGTCCTTTATTTCTGTGGTGACCTTGTTTCTCACTACTTCTCTCTTGGTGTTTGTCAATAACTTCTTAATGAATCTTTCTCCTCCATTCCCACCCCTTACTGTTAATTCTCCTTGATCAATTAAAATTTTCTATTAACTGCTAAGTAATTATTCTAAAACATTGATCAAATTTAGGTATGAATTCATTTCACCACTTAAACCCTTCATAAATTCTTTTAGCTTTCTGTATTTAATGCTACAAGGACCAAGAATATGAAATAAGATTTGACCCCAGACGCCTTATAGGGCCTTCTCTCTTACCATGTCTCTGCATAAAACTCTTTGCTCAGGTAAAGTGGAAACCAAGCAGTTTCCAATTGTGGCATGTTCTCTCTCACCCTTCCTGTGCTACTTGAAAACACGCCTTTCTCACTTCGCTTTCCTGACTATCTCCTCCTCCTCTTCTAACCCCTCCTCAGGTTTTACCTACAACAGCGCATCTTCTCCAACTTCCTCAGGAGCAACCCTTCTAGGGTTTTACATTTTTATTTTCTTCAAAACTCTATTTTCTATCTCCTCCAGAGGTTCTTATCCCTGAGACACACGGACGATTTAGAATTTAGTAGAAAGAAACAGTCTAGATTATTGAAAAACCCATAGTTTCTGAGCAAAGAAGTTGAACTTCGGTGGTAGTTTACCCTGCTCCTGGGTGGGTTTTGGTACAGTTTGCTCCCAGGCAGATGTGTCTTCTCTTTTGTCCAGAGAAATTACTGACCTCGTTTAAAAGGAAGATCTTGAGACTTAAAGTACTATAGAAGCTGCCTTCAGCATTTCCAACTGCATTTCATTTGAGCCACTGAAAAGAAGTCTCAGAGTGAAAAGCTTATGACCATTATTGTTATTCTCCTACTATAACCCAAAATGTGTAGTTTTATCTGTGATACTGACCAGGAAATCATTTCTTTAGCCTTTTTATGAAAAGAAAAAAATAGGGATACTTACCTAGACTAATTTCTACATAGAATTCTAAAGAGAAAATGATTATTATGTATGTTCTTGGTTAAATAAAATAAATTCTAAATGCATTTTTCATATTTGAACTTTGCTGTATGGTGACTAGTATTGATAATAAGTTTGAAGAATGATACAATTGAACATCACTGCTGGGTTTTGAACACTAAGAACACAAAGTGTGCTTTGCTTGAAGAAAAAACAGCTAGATAAGAAATGATTATAAACTGCAGTTGACTATTAAATTTCAGATATAAGTTACCTTGTAAAAATAAGTAAAAGGAAGACTAAAAAATTATCCCAAAATGCAAATGTAGAAACTAAAGCACTGAAATAAGTGTAGTCTTTTATTCTAAACTAGATCCCAATACTAAAAACAAACATTTACTTTCTCTTTTGTAATAATGACAGTTAATGGGACAATGTGTGATATTTGCATATAATCTGTAAATTAAATAATATGTCACTGATAATTTTCTGATTTTGGTGTGTTATGATTATATAAAAATAATTTCAGAAAACATACTTTAAAAGATTTAGAGGCAAAACAACAACATGACTGTAACTTAGAAATGTTTCAGGAAAATGATGTGTGGGAGGTGGAAGGGGAGGAGAGAGATGAACAATTAGAAATGTAAAGTGGTAACTGAGAAATTTAGGAGAAAGGTAAGTAGGCATGGTGCTCTTTTTGCAACTTTTCTGCAACTCTGAAATATTTCAAAATGAATTATTGCATTTAAGTTGGCTATTAATAAGGTACATTTAAGAGATGTAAGAATAAGTCACAGCATTGTTTGGAAAAAATTTAATATTACTTGTTTCTTGTTAAATTCTTTAGTGTATTTCCATCTTTTCTTGCATTCATTTTTTAAAGGAAACTTCTATACTACTTCTTTATCAAAATAATGATCTGTCATAACTATCTTATTTTAGTATTTACATATATTTCTAGCAGAGAGCATTAATAATAGTTATGCCTATGCAAATTACAATTAATAGTTAATGTGTATTCCCATAATTAAATTGTTTCTAGGTAAATAAAAAGTATGAATTATTTTATTTAAAATGAGGGTGAACAATGGATGCAGAATTGAGTAAAGATACAGAAACTAATACTATAATGAACACAGTAAAAGAAAAAGAAACTATTTAAAATTTGTTACACTAGAGAAAAACAATAATGCTTTTATTATGTAAAAATGTTATAGTAATAAAATGGACAATATTAAGAACTATCTTCCAATTTATAAATAGTGAAATTGATGTTTTTTCTCTCACCAATCAAAAACAAAGAAATTTGTTTCCCAAAATACAATTTATACACTTTTATACAATTCACAGTTTCTGAACTTGTAACTTTAACCAGGTTTTATTTTTGCTCAAAAGGAAAGTCATTTTCAGATAGAATAATGGCAAAATTTAATAGTATTTTGTTAGAAAGAATGAGGAACAAACTAAAAAAAAGTATTTCACCAAAAGTTAGAAGTCTTCAGCTAGCTACCAAACAGTTGACTGCCCATTGCAAGACTTTTCTAATAATATCAGAGATCAGCTGGTTCAAAATCAGTAAGTTGGAGGAATTTTCTAGCTTTAGATTAATCATGTGCTAAAAGGACACTGCCCAATAATACCTCCATTCATTTCAAAGATTTCCATATTTATGAATAAATATTATATTGCCAATACATTTGAAACCTTTAATATAGATTTTATAGCATAGTAACTTTTGTGTTTTTATTTGTCAAGGAAGAATTTCAACTATACAAAAGAAAATTAGTTTTTATCATGACAGATGGTCCTCTTTTTGTTAAGCCAAAAATTAGGATTTATTGGAATTTCAAAACAAGAGACTAATGTTCCCATTCTAGTTTTATTCCACTCTGCGATACATAGTGAATATATTTGTGTTCAGTTTTCTGAAACAGATGCTTAGAAAAGTGTCATGGATATAGTTGTTAAATCTTTCAGTTTATATATGCAAATGCTATGAATCATCACCAGTTTATAGAAATGTTTAGAGAAACAAGACAATGAATTTCAATGATCTGTGTTCTTTGTCGATGCTCATTGGTTGAGTCCTGCAAGAGTGTCATAAAGATTTGCTTGTTCTGTTAACTTCAATTCAAAATTTCCTTGAAACAAAAGGAGTGCTTGTCAAATATTCAACAATCGAGACAAAAATGTCAGTGTAATTTGTTTTCTCACCAATATCACACTGCATACAAATGAGGTCCAAAGAGAGAAAAGACTTATTTGAGCTCTAACTAGACAATATGAAAATTTATGTTGAAATGAAACTTTTCATAATATATAAAGCAAGAATAATGATTTTGCTCATTTTTAAACATTGATGAATACGTAAGGTTAAATTTTGGTTGTTAATTGATACAATTATGTAATTTTAATTGGCAACATTACATTCATTTTGATATTCATATATTAGTATTTTGATTCAATAGTAACAATATATACTTTAAATTCAATGCTGAAAATATTGAGTTGACAAAAGTGTTAATGTCAGAGAGATGCAGTTTTGAAATTGATGTTCTTTTGTTTCAAAGTAAAATCCATTCTCAAAGAAAAGGTGCACCAGTTCACCAGTGTGTGTATGAAAGCCAAGTGAAAATAATTTTTGATACTTGTATCAGGAATTAAAACTATATTTGGAATAACTTGAGTATATGAATCTATTTTTACAACTATAAATTTTATGAAATATATTTACAGATCATATATTTCCAGTAAACTTTATTATCTGAATTAGATGCAATGTATATGTAAAATGCATATTAGAATCTTTCCTTTCCATTGTATTAAAAAACTACAAAGTATATCCATGTTTTATATTAATTGCTTATTAAAATGAGCATATTTTCATATATATTAGGTATTTATTAGACATATATTGCCTGTTTCCTTGGACTTTTCAAATGTGGTTACTAAAACATTCTAAATAACGTATGTAGCTCTCATTATATTTCTAATTGATGGCATTATTTTATACCATGCCCAAGAGCTGGATGTTAGCAAATGTACTTTAAACAGTCTCCCTGAAAGGCAAATGATAACATTATTTTGAGTTATTTCTGCCTTATTGAATGTATCTGTGGCAATACTGCTTCTGCTTTGGTTAATTTACAGGGCTTCTCTTTGTTCTTGGCCTTGTTCTGTGGGCATGTGGACATGATGCTGAGGCCTCCTGCATTACGATTTGGTTACTTCCCAGTGTGTACATCTCTAACTTCTGTATCTGAGTGTGAACAGGGTTATAGTTAAAGGTCCACAGAATTGTTCATCTCTGAAAAGCTAAAAATATATTTTAAGAAAGCAGTAAAAAATTGTTATTTCTGTTATCAGGTCTTGAAAGAAATTGAGAAGTCTACAATTACAAAAAACAGTTGTTTCTTATTAGTAGTACATAAATAACAATATATAGTAAGTTTTGACTGTTCATAAGAACAAGATGTGGCATGTAAAAATGAATAGCTTACACTATAATATTAATTATTTAAATCCAAAAGATGTATCTTATAAGAACACTGCTGAATAAATATTTGAATTAAAAAGCATAGGCAGATATTATTATAATTGATAAGGTATTTTTGATTGGATGACTGAATATTATATTATTTCGTATTGGCATACAGTTCTGTCACAAGAGTAACAGTGACTTAGCTGACAGATGGGCACAACAGAAAAAGTCAAGGCAACACATCTCCGTAACGTGGACAGAGTATTCAAAGGGCAGTGGAAGCGGAGTGGGTCTCTCTGACACTGGGGAGTTTTCTAACCCCGTGTTGTCACAGAGGCACCCTGCTGCCCAGGTACTTATAAAACCTAAGTTCAGTGATACATATACTACCTTATTCAATGCACTAATTTCCTCATGATTTAAGCCCATTTATGTCCCTTTTACTCCTGCAGTATTTTATAGACATAGGCCTGCTTGATTACTTTAAGTGATTATTGGTAACAGTCCCAGAATTTCCTAAGCATTTGTTGGACATATTCACCAGACGAAACTTGATTTTATAAGTGCTCTGTTGGGTATTTGGGAGGTCAGATGGCAAGAAGGGAGTTGGTGGCTTAAGATTTAAATAGCTTTTATTGGTTGAAGGACACTATTTTCTACTTCCTCAGAATAATAGCCAATAAAATCCTCATTAAAAGCTTTTTATTTCTGCATACAGTATTAACATAAGGTCAATTTCCCAGAGTTTTGAAAACAATAATTGGTTCTAAGACTTCTATTATTCCAGGTTAATTAGTAACTCAATGGGTCAGTTTTCAAGAAGAAAATTACCATACACATTTGAACTTTAGAGCATCCAAACAAAAAGATCTCTATACTTAATTTTTTACTTTGTATGGGAAGAATCTCAATTTAATAGAATTTTTCTACCAAATATTGTCTAATAACTGTTTTACAGAGGGACAGTCACTGATCTAACACAAACCTTCACTTGTCACTCTTGTCACCTAAGAGTTGGCAAACCCATTCATTGCCAGGAAGCATTTTGAAAAATCAAAAGATCAAAAAATGTATCTTAACTGTGAGACAGATTTATCTTATTTCATGTTTATTTTTCAAGTTACTAAGACAGAACCAAAAACATTATTAGTAGTTTTGAAGTTTTATGCACAATGTTGATTGAATGAAATGGCAAATTTGTTCTGATATCAAATAATTATATAATTTTTTTCAAATTTCCTCCAAAATCCTTCAGCATCAATAAGTAACTATCTTAAAAATGCCAGCAATTATATTCATGTAATTGAAAAAATGGATTTTTCCCAATATCTTTTTCTGGTTCCAGAAAGAATCACTGGAAATCTCTAGGACATGTTTGAGCCTTTCTAAATACTTCCTCTCTTGGGTTACCGTGGGGGCAGGTACATTAGTGAGGAGTGCTTCTCTGACATTAAGTTCAGCCTTCCTTTAGCATGAACATATTTCTTTTTGTATAGTCTTTCACATGGCATAACATAATAAACATCTTCTTAGAGTAATTAAAAATTGTATTTCCTCTGTTTGTGATCTTTCTGGGACTCTTCACTTTTTGTGTGTATAGTTCTAAGTTTCTGTCTAGTATCATAATACTTTTGCCTAAATAACTTTTTAATAAACATTTTGGCATAGGTCAGCAGGCAATGGATTCTCTCAGTTTTTTTAATCTGAAAAAAATAATGGTCTATCTTTTCTTTTTTTTTAAGTGATATTGTTATGGGTATGGAATTCTGCATTGACGGTATTTTTCTTTCAACATTTTAAAAAGATCTTTTCACGGTCTGCTTCCTTGTATAGTTTCTGGGAAAAAAGTCAATTGTAATTAGTTAAACTTTGTTCCTCTATAAAATTCCCTTTTGAATATCTGCCTACCTTTTGGCTTTGTTTTGTAGCAGTTGGAATATAATATCTGGGCATGGGTGTTTCTTTGTGTTCCTTAAACCATGGTTTGTCATCTATCATTAACTTGGAAAAATTTTAGACATTACTTATTTTAATATATCTTCTGTTCTATCTGTGTTCTCTTCCTGCTATTTCAATTAGAAATATGTAACAATAGTCTCATGTGGTTTCACAACCTTTTGTTGTTCTATAATATTTTGTTTCCTTGTGTTTTAGACTGTTGATGTTCACTGACTAGTTCACATCGACAATTCTTATATTCACTGTATTAAGTCTACTGATAAGTCCATCTAAAACAGTATATATACTTTTGAATTAATGTTTTGGGCTTCTTTGAATGTATCCCCAGCAGTGGATTTGCTGGGTCATAAGGTAGTTCCATTTTTAATTTTTTGAGGTAACTCCATACTGCTTTCTACAGTGGCTGCACCGGTCTGCACTCCCACCAACAGTGTACCAGGGTTCCCTTTTCTCCACATCCCCACCAGCACTAGTCCTTTGCTCGTTTATTGATGATAGCTATTCTGACAGGTGATAGGTGATAATTAATCATGATTTTAATTTGCATTTCTCTGATAATTAGTGATGTTGAGCATCTTTTTATACATCTGTTGGCCATCTGTATGGCCTACTTGAAGAAGTGTTAATTCAGACCCTTTGCCCATTTTTTGATGGGATTGTTTTTTTTTTTTTGATGTTGAGTTTTATAAATTCTTTATCAATTTTGGGTATTAACTTCTTACAAGAAGTATCATTGGGAAATATGTTTTCCTACTCAGTGGGTTATCTTTTCATATTGTTGATAGCTTTCTTTGTAGAGCAAACTATTTTCAGTTTGATGTAGTCCCATTTGTTTATTTTTTCCTTTGTTTCCTTTGCTTGAGTGGTATATCAGAAAATATATTACTATGAGAAACATAAAAGATTTCAGTGCCTGTGTTTTCTTCTAGGATTTTTATGATTTTGAGTCTCACATTTAAGTCTTTAATCTATTTTGAGTTAATGATCTATGATAATTTTGAGTTATTTTTTGTGAAGGCTATATGACCTCTCAATCAATTTTGGGGGGATGTGAATGAATGTCTAAGTGTTTCAACACTTCTGTTGAAAAGACTACCTTTGTTCCACCGTATTGCTTTGGCTCCTTTTCACAGATCAGTTAATTTATTTATGCGGGTCTACTTTAGTCTCCCTTTTTGTTCCACTGATCTATTTGTCTATTCTTTTGCCAATGTTACACTGTCCTGCTCACTGTATGGTATTTTATAGTAAGACTTGAAGGTGGGTAGCATCAGTCCTATGATTTTCTTCTTCTCCTTTAATATTTAATAGACTATTGTGTGTCTTTTGTCTCTTCATGTAAACTTTAGATCCATTACCATTTTTGTAGGTTTTATTTTCCAAGTATAGACAATTTATTCTGCTTTTGTTATTGAGAGACATTTTTAAACCACTTGTAAGTCTTGAACTTTAGCAAGTGTTGTTTCTGTATTAATTAAGCTAACCTCCTATATATTATTTATGATTCAGTTTTCACACACAGACAACAAAACACGCATTTTTGTTGCATTCTTTCGCCAGGTCATAAACCCACCTAGCATGATAAAAAATTGAATAATTCAAAAAGAAATTTAGCCAACAAAGGTAAAAATTCAGCCAAAAAAACAAAAGGAGAAAGAAAATATAAAGTGATACTACTGAAAGTGAAAAGCAAACTGAATGTAGATGGACTCAGATATAGAGGACCATGGGGATGTTTTGGCTTTGCTTCCCCGGAAGGACTCAATGTGTAACTGGGGGAACCGAGGGAAGGTGGGGCTATTGACATAAGTGAGAAAAATGGGTGAGATAAGAAGCTGAGGATGTGTCGCTTCCCAGGGGAAGTGACATTGGCACTTAGCTTCACATAAAAAGAAATCACGGAGACATTTCATGACATTGGAAAGCTCAAAGGGTAAAATGGTGGGAGCCTATCCAAACTTTTGAAAAAGTGTATGACAACTCTTCAAGGCCTTGAAAAGATACTTGCTCAGTTTTATTTTTTAAAGTTATATATAATAACAGGAGGAAGGTAAGCTACTGAACTATTTTGATAAATGTTTTACAATAAAACACTAAGTCTCAATGTTTCTAATGTTCTAGATTGTAGTGCACTAAATACATACATCTTTATTGTATTTTTATTTTGATCCATTACTAGTGAAATATAAAAAAAGTTTTTAAATATTTAAGGGGAAAAATGGGAGGGATTTAGAGGAACAAGTATAAAGGACACAGGGACAATAGCTAAGGGGGGGTGGAAATGGGAGGGAGGTGGGGAGCACGGGGCGGGGTGGGTTGGGATGGGAGAAATAGACAGAAAACTGTACTTGAAAAATAACTAAATAAAAAACGGAAAAAAAGAAAAAATATTTAACAAAAATTTTTAAAGATTAGAGAACAAAGTGAAGACTTGCCTGTACTTCTGTTCTCTGTTAGGGACCTGATTAGAAAATCTGGGTGAAGAAAGCACAAATATTTTATCATTTCTATTTTAATAAGAATCATAGATCACATCTCGTTTTCCTTTAAAGAAACTAATTAAGGTTTCTACAGAAACAAGATTAAACTTTTTATTTTAAGATTGGTAGACTAAATTGGTTTCTTATGATCATTTAACATTTATTTATTGTGTCTTATCTAATTATATAAACCATTTGGATGAAAATTATATTTTTGTTTGGTTTACTTGAGAAAGAAGCATTCTTATCAAGAATGCTTTTGGTGATTAAAGTGTCAATATTCTCTTATATGATATATGAAATTGTAAAAGACCCTAGAGACAAAGCACTCATGTGATAATGCCAAAAGCACAAGTCCCAGACTTTAACACCAACAACAAGAACAGCACAGTTTTTGGTGACAAGGTAAACACTTTAGCAGCTTTGCCTTATGTACTTCCCTAGAGTAATATAACATCATAATCAGTTCATCCTATATAAATAGGTTATATATAAATAATAATTTGGATGTACTTGTTTATGTATTTAAGACTCTTATAGTAAACTATCTTCACTGAAGACTGGTGACATTCTGATATAATTAAGACTCTTAATTCTTAATAAACAATGCAATTTGCCATGTTATAAAATGTGACTGATTTGCATAAGTTTATCTTGTTGAGAAATCAACCTCAATTTTGAATGTTTGAACAAGCTCATATTATAATAAGGAAACATTAAAAAATTAATCTGCTGGTAATAGATTTTCCCAAATAAATACATTTCAGCAATCAGCACAGGATATTATGGATATCCTGGCATTTTTAACATCTGAATTTTAGTTTAATTTTCTGAAGCTTATTACTGAAAAGTGGATGATTTGCTGATTTGCACTATCAAGAGTTTTCTTAATTTAGTAGGTATCTTATCTCACATCTTGTATGGGTAATATCTGCTTATAAAATAATGTAAGCAGTCTAATATTTTAATTAGTAAAAATCTTTAGTCATTCTCATAAAACCAAGAACACTGTTTTAATATTATAATTATTACTAACTAGCAGATATAACTGATTTTTTCACATTCCATAAAATTTGGGAATAAAATATCTAGATGAAGAAAATGAAATTGTGAAAATATGAACTCAGTGATGGAAGAATGTATTTTTAGCATAGGATAAAAATTGGAAAGTATTGCTCAGAAGAGATTTAGGAAAATAGTTTGGTGGAGAACATTAATTTATTTTATCAACATTGCAGGAAAAATATAGTGGTATTTTTAAAAGAAAATACATGCCTCTTTTAAAAAATTTAAGTAGCTATGAAGATATTGCCTGAATTAACCATACTTTGAAGTTTAAAACCTTTGAAAATATTTAAAACATGGCAGATAATTTAGAGGCAAAAATGGAGGAAGTTCAAAGTTCAACAAAAACCTGTGAAACATATAGTATGCTAATTAATAAGTGGCATTTGCATTATCTTGAAACTGTAGTTACTAAATGAATATAAACTATAATAACTTTCTGAGTATTTTAACTATATTTGCCATGAAAGTATACAGAATCCCCATTGGTTATCATATGTTCTATGACCTGAAAATACCACAAACTATTTAAAATAGGGAAATTTAAAGTAGGGCTGTCAATAATTGCATGATGATTAGTTTGATTAGAATCAACATAAAAGGTAGTAAAAATGTGGTTCTACCTGTTTGCTATCATATTTCTTATTTTACTGACTCCAGCATCTACTTTGCATTATATTCAGTGAATTCATTCATAGACAGAACAGCACATCATCTTATTTACAGCAGCTTTAAACTGAATATATGTGGAGTGAGTAAGTGAATGAATGTCATAGTTAATCAGCCATATCTAATGGGTGTCTCTGATGTGTCCTCACAAAGTGTGATGTTTGAGTCCTCGTTGTGTGCATAGCAGACAAGGTCTCTGTCCTCATCAAGTTTACAATCTGTCAGGGTAGACATAGTAATCAAATAACTGCAAATGTTAAAAAAGAAACTATATACATATATTAGAGGAGTTTATAGTATTGGAGGTTAAGAAGTTGGGGGAACAATCACTTAATCTCAGGCTCAGAAGAGTAACTTTTCAGCTGAGAAGTAAAGAAAAGTAGGGACCAGTTAGGTACAAGAGTAGGATGTTCTGGGCAGAGAGAACTGTATGTAATGATAGGTCCTAAAGTGAGAGAGTGCACCGTGGTCAGGGAATTGGAGGAAGCCCAGCACGAAGGTGAAGAGAGAGCCTCAGGGTGAGGGGGGTGCCTGAGGGGGAGCGTGGGCACAGTCCACTCATATGCATTCCAAACAGTTGGAAAGTTTGGCAGAGTTCTGAGCAAGAAAGCCACATGGCCAGAGTTCTGTGTTTAAAAGACCTTCTCACAGAAATGAAGAGAGTAGGTGGAAATGGACAGAAAGAGCTCGGGGAGACTCAGACAATATAAGTCCATAGACGTGGTAAAAAATGAGGATGACAATAGCAATGACAATGGTGGCCGTTGAGATGAAGATAAATGTAAAGTTTTGGAGAGAGCAGTCGAAGCAGAAAAAATGACTTCTAATTTTTTTCAGGTGGGTAACGGGGAAGGTATTGAAACCCTCTGCCAAAGGAAGAGACTTGGAAGGAAGATCACAAGTTGAGTTTTGGGGAATTAGGGCTTAACATGAACATGCAACCTCCAAGAACAGGTGGCAAGAAGGTAAGGAGCACATTTCAACCTGGTGTACTCTACAAACCAAGAAGAAATACAGCACGGGTGCATCTGGGTCACTGAACAGGGGTGCCAAAGAGATTGTGAGTTTGCCAAGAGAAGGGATGTAGAATGGGCACAGGAGGGGCCTGGGACAGCGCTGGAAATTCTACAGTAACACAGTTGCTTGATTAACAGAGTAGAAATAGGCAAAGATACTATGAGTGTCTGCCACAGGCACAATTACACTGAGAAACCTAACAAAATTCACAGATTTCTCCATTCATTAGAGTCAAGGCACATGGTTTGCAGTTTAAGCATTACACAATGACCTTCAGCTCCACTCACCAAAGCCCAGGTCCCTGGTTAGAGGGTCTTTCAGCTAAAGAAATGTGTTTTGGTGATGAGTCTACAGGGATCACTTTTTAAATTTTTCACAAATGTACAGTACTTGCTTATCACCATCCTTTGCCTAGTTTTATTTTTTCAAGGCTGAGAAAGGCTTTCCTATATTGCCTGCATAAGCAGGACAGGCACCTAATTTCCACAATTAGAGGCAACCATTTTAAATGGCACAAAAAATTCAAAATGAAAGTATACCTCGGAAATGTATGAGAACCTTGCTCATCTTTCACAATTTGATTTAACATATTAGGTACTTTTAAAATCGATAGTCAGTAGGATTGGAGAGATTATGGGATACAATTAAAGGAAAAGGCTAAGGTAAAGCTTCGAAATGAAGGAAAAGTGCCTGAGAAGGGAATGTTTGACATTTCTGACCAGCATCACATCAATCTTTTTTGCATGGTTTGGACACTTTCCAGACACTAAAGCTGTCAGGGGTCATGAGTGTCAGAGCTCAAGGTTTATAATCACTTCCCCAGTGTTTGTACTTACTTGTTTTTCTTTCTCTTTATTAAATTCATTAGATAACATTGTTTGATAAGACTACATAGTTTTCAAGTGTACATTTCTATGATACATGATCTGTGTATTGCATTGTGCACCTACTTCCTAAAGTCAAATCATCTTCGGTCACCATACATTTGACCCTCTTTACCCTTTCCAGTGTTCTCTATCTCGAATGATACCATAGACAAATAGATTTTTTCACAGCTGAACGGTCACTGAAAAAAGTGAGAAAAACAGTTGAGAAGGTGAAGAGGGGAATCCAGTGTTTTGTCACCTCACACGTTTATGAAGGAGTGTGCAAGTGTGATGTTCTCAGACTGGTCCTTAGGAAACATCAAACTCATTTCGAACTAAGGATCCAAAAATGACTAGCATAAAATTGGACTTCAAGCACATGGCAGAACCAGGCATTGGTTGGTTCCAATTCCATGTATTCCAATTTAATCTCCTGAAAATGGGATATTATCACATTAACTTGTCCTCCAGAGTTTATGTACTAAGAACAAAAGAAGTAAAAAAAAAATGAACAGTGCTTTTCAGAAACAAGACAATGAACCTGAAGGCCTTTGTATTCATGTTAAATATATGTAATGCTTCTCCAGATTAAACCCTTACTGATACATTTTGCAGTTAGCTAAATCATTATAATACTTCGCCAAATTAGAGGGAAGCACCATTAAATATTTCCAATTAGTTATATTACAGTTTATCACAGGGAGTATGAAACTCTTTTTAATGGCCAAAAAGGAAATCAGCACCATGCTAGTAACATGTCTGAGGACAGTGAGCAGTAAGGAAGTTATGTATGTGTTACTAATGAAACTTATTTGCATATATTCCTCCAGCATTCCATTCTCAAAGACAAGTAAAACCTACTGAGGGAATTTCCTTTGCCTAACTTCTAAACAGTTTGTTTTCCTCCTAAATTACTTTCATCAGAAGATGGCACTAAAATCTCATAATCCATACTGTTTACAAGACTTCCATCAATAGTCAAATTTTTTTAGAATATTTATCAAATCTATTTTATCCTTACACTGCTAATCTGTTGAAATTCTGTTTGGTATGAATAATGCAACACCACACTGATTTTTGAAGGCAAGGAGATGAGAAGCACCTTCTTATTTGAACAACTCCCCAGCAAAAATAATTTTTTGATCCTTTAAATTAGTGGAAATGGATGCATCATATGTTTAGGTTGTTTTTTAATTTTCTTCAAGAAGTACTTTGAACAATTACTGCCATATGAATATTTTTTAAAACAAATCAATAATGATTCAATCTATTTTCTCTGAAGAAAAAGCAGAACAATACATCTTTTAGATGTATTGAGATTTTAATTTTGTAAATTAAAAAAGTCATTTTGTGGTGAATGAAAATATATTTTGGTTTTTAAATTATCTAGTTGTTACTTTAAATTGATCTATGTCATTATAGTTCCTTTTCTAAAAATATTGAATATGCTATCAGCAACTTACATGAGCATAAAGAAAATTTGGTCTTTAGTTTTTTAATAGTAAAGTATGTAATGAAGAAATAGTTAAGAGCCTCATAATGAAAATTCCTGTGCCCCAAACTATGGGATTTGAGCTTCATGCCTCATAATTTCATAATCTGATGATCCAGACTATTCCACATATCTGTTATACATTATGTCACATATTGTTTATGCGCATCACTTGTATATCAGTTATTTGCATATCATCTCACAGCCCTTCTCTCTCCCTTTGTATCCTTTGATATGTGCCTTGGGAGTCTGCAAACCACATCTCCCGAACATCATGTTAGCCAGGTTACTCTTAGAGTCTTACCAAGGAGGCCCTGGCAAATGACTGCACTGTGGGAGGGGTTCCAGCTTCTTTTTTCCACTCCCAGCACCAGCCAACCCAGCCATGCCTGCTGGGGTCATCTCGGTAGTTTGAGCAGCAGCCACGAAGTGCCAGGACCTCCATGACTCTGTGCACCAGCCTCAGTGTGACTCCCCATAAGATCCAAACACTAGCTATGCTTGCCTCACATGAAAGTGTAAGAACATTGTGCCTTCTCTTACCTCTCCAACGCTGGTCATTTTAGCTGTTTCCTGCCATTACAAAACTTGAGATTCTTCTCCTTACTCAGTTGGTTCTCTCGGCTTCTAACATTTTTGTAATCAATCAGCTTCTGTATTGAATTCCCTCCATTCAAAATACCTGTATGGTTTGCTTCCTTGAATGGATCCTTATTACCTAAGGGGAGAATATCATTAAAACCCAGCAAGATAGTGAGTTGTAAGAAGAAAGGACTGTCCCTAGTTTGTATTGTTTAGTTTCATTGCTATTTGGTTCAGGTTAACTACCTTTAAAACCATCCAATTTATTTTTGTATTGCAAGAAAAATTCCGTTAGATTAATACTACAAAGAATATCCTATATAATAGGGCTTTTTACTCCTAGGATAAGCTCACAGTATATACCCTAAAATTCATAATCCTGTATGAGAAATGCTCTCACTAATATTTTTTAAAAGCCATTTAAAAATTTTGTTTTCTTTCCATGAATGTCTGAATGCATGTGAATGCATAGTCAGGGACTGGCATATCTTGAGATTTGAATAGACTTTGTTCAATGATTTTCTGTAGGCTAAAACCAAGGATGGTGTTGTTTAGAGTTTAGGCATTATAAATTACTTTTGCTTTGTAAAAAAGGGGGGACTCCTTCCAAGTTAAGCAAGAGACATATCTATGGGAAATAACAACAAAGGAATGAACTCAAGTACGAAGGTCATAAATGGTCTAAGAGGATTTCGCAGACTGCTCCAATAGCTCAAATGTCAACCGACTAGGGCTTTACAAGGTTTGTGATATTTGAAAATCATGAGGCAAACAATCTGCATTAAAGAGGCAGGTCTGATAGGGCATAAGGCATTAAGAAAAAGAAAAATATTTGAGAACAGGTCTGTAATTTATTTCAGAGGAACTGGTAAGATCAAGGCCAAGTCTTAAGAACAGAGAGAACAAAGACCGTTTGCCAGGTCGTTTATAAAGCTGCTAACTGTATTTACAACAGTGGCCAAGGCTGCTTAACACATTTAGTCCTTAGAACTTGCAGAAACCTATTTCTCAAAAGGTGCCTAAATTTTCTCAAATTTAGATATGGTAAGATGCTGAGCCACAAAATGTGAGCTAGACAGTGGTTATATGCTTAGATTCATCCTAAGAACTGGAGGTAGCTCCTGGAGGATGGGAGTGATTTTTTCCTGCTTTCAGGAAGAGAGGTTGGGATGCAGGTTGGGGGAAAAGGGATTAATACTTTTACAAGTGAAACTAAACTAACAAAAATAATCTTGGAATATTATAGCATATAAAAGTTCAGGAATGAGTGTCATTATTTTTTTATCCAAATCAGAGCTTTAAGTACTGTGTATTCTATTTCTACCTACATTTGTTTACATTTCATAAATAGCAGCACATCAGTGGGATTAGACTCAAGAGTTTTTTGCTTCTTTCATTTGTGTTTAAATGCCAAAGCTTCTACCTGATCCTCTTTTGAATTAAATACTGCAATATTTAGCCCTGGCTGGTATGGCTCAGTGGATTAAGCACAAGCCTGTCAACCAAAGGGTCGCCGGTTTGATTCCCAGTCAGGGCACATGCCTGGGTTGCAGGCCAGGTCCCCAGTGAGGGGCATGTGAGAGGCATTTACACACTGATGTTTCTCTCCTTCTCCCATGCTTCCTCTCTGTCTAAAATAAATAAATAAAATGTTAAAAAATGCTACAATATTTATTTAATCCTAACAATTGCAAAATTTAATATTCCCAAAGAACTTCAAAATATTCTTTACAATGATCCTTCTGTGAAATGACTGTAGTCCTTGTAAGTAATTTTCTTTTTTTCTTATTATTATATTTCAAGCTCTCTTTTTTTTGGTCTCCTTAATTTTTTTTATTTTTTGTGACATCTAAAAGAGAGTCATTTAGGACATATACGTATTGAAGAAATTCAAAGAATTATAGAAAATGTGTGATCAAAACCCTAGAATTTTATACTTCTAGTTTATGCTTATTTTTTTTAATTTCACACCATGGGAAATTAATTTTGCTATAACAGATTGAATGCATTTTATGCATATAAAGCTTAACTGTGTCTTTAGATAGTTTTAATTATATTAAAAAGAACAATTCATTTATATTGCAAAGAAAAAAACAGAAAAAAACTGTTAGAAGAGATCAAAGAGCCTTGGTTTTCTGAACTTAAAACAATGCATTTCATTTACAAAGATAATTGTTATTTCAGATGTGGTCATAGTGACACCTTGTAATGCCCACATGTTGAGGGTCATGGACAAAACTTTAAACTAGGTTTTTATCTAACACATAATATGCCGGAGATTATTGAAAATTTGAAAACCCTTATGCTTTTACATAGATTTTAAAAAATTGCTAATGTTCTACTGACCAATAAACCTGGCTTTAAAATCACACATGCTACAGGACAAAAAGAAACACGTGAGTTGAAATAAGGTATTGTTCACTAAACAGCCTTACTTTTATTGCTTTCATGACTCCATAAATATTTCTGAAAACATTCAACTTCAGCAATTGAGTCACGTAATATCAATATCCCTCTCATGAGTAATATTCCATTATTTTATAGCCTGTATCTCTGTGCACACATGGGGACGTGATGGCAGGCAGGAGTGTTGCTTCCTTTCTCAGAGTGCTGGCAAAGCAGGCTGACTGCCCAGGTGGAGCTGCCCTGGTGTAGAGTCAAACGCTCTGACTCTCTGCTGTGTCCTGGGCCCATGTGTGGATATGAAACAGTTCAGCAGAGCCTCTCCACTCTTTGCCCTTTTGCCTGGCTGCCAAGGTTCCTTGGAATTTAAGAATTTTTCTTTTTTTTTTTTAGCATTAATTTTGTTTCGTTGAAATAAATCTTTTGAAACATGTTTTGTTTTTCAGATAGTGCATATGTAAATGAAAGCTTGTCCAAAAATTTTCTTAATTAATTGACTCTATGTATACCATTCTATGTTCAGAATTTTTTCCCATACAATTTTAAAGTCATTGCTTAATTTTCTTCTATTAGTCTATTTATTATTAGAGATGAATTTGGTACATTTTTTTTCTCATGTCACATAAGGGGACCAAAATCAGATTCCTCTTTGTTTTAATTCTGTTACCATGCTCAAGTTTGTGAGAGTATGTGTAAATCTCCATATCATTTTAATGTTATTAATGAGAGTTTTAAACACCCCACCCTCTCCTCTGAATTATTGCACTTTCTTTCAGTTTGCCATTTTATTTGTTTATTTGGATTCTTTATGTGTTATCTATGTGTTTCAAATTTCTAGTAATTTTCTTTATTCCTTTATTTTTAACAATGTGTGTAGCTAGTATGACTATTTTCGGTCATGTAATTAGTTCTGTTTCTAACATAGGCCTTGCTTGTGAATGGAAAGTCCACTCCTCAGTGATGTACTTGTAAGTGAGATGCTCCCATTGGTTGTGAAGTCCTCCCTCTCCCCCCACACACTTCCTATTCCTCCTGCCCAAGTTCATTTCCTCCACACTACGTACCCACATATGCAGTCACCCATACACTCTATTTGTGGGTGTATTGGCTTGCCCTCCCATCGTCCTTCATGTCCAATTCAGGATGCCTAGGATTTTTCCCAGTTCATTAACTTTATCCCCATTACCTAGAAGACTACCTGAACAAATATTTAAAGAAAGAATAAATAAATTAATGGCCAATAATCAGGCACCTTCATCCCCTGTTGAAAAACGTGGAGAAAACCTCTGTGGAGCATCAGTGCCTGCAAGATGCCCCTGATTCCTCCCAGCTGGTTTTGGAATTCCAAGGCCAAACCAAGAAGCTGACTTGTGCCAGGAAGTAAACTCCATGCATGAGGAGACAGGTCCGTTAAACAACAACCCTAAGGGACAATTGCTGCACGTTCCTGTCCCGCGTATTTAACTTTCCTTCTGTCCTTGGGGTTCCTAGTTTGTAGCCACTCCAAGTCTCTGCAGAAAGGCTGGTTCCCATCTCTGCCTCAAGTATCTTGTGAGACTGTGGTTTCTGCTTGTTCTTGCTGTTACTGGAAATTCGCCATCGTCTTGTTTTGATGTTCACTTTTCTTCCATTCTCCTTGCAGTTTTTGTGGTGGTTGTTATATTTTAAGCAACAGAGCAGACCAATCCATATGCTCTTGTCTGCCGTTTTACCTGGAAGCCCAGTGCTTGTCCATTGATTGGTTAGACTTTTGTTCTTCAAGGCAGCCTGAGAGAGAAAATTATATATACAAGCATGAAGTATGATTTCTTTAGTTAAGCTAATACAACATGCAGAGAGATTAAAGAATTCTAATTAAAATAATTGAATTAAGAATGTTTCTGGTGGTGTGTTCTTTTTCGTACATTAGCTGGCTACAGGATTTTACTGGTGGCACATATAACCATGGGACAGTCTTCTATCACAACAGACTTGCAGATCTATGAAGTTTCACAGTCAGGCAGAATGACATCAGACAGACTGCGAATATGTCTGGACAGACACTGTTTCACAAATGCTGGCTTGTTCTTAAAGATATTTGAGTTATTTTAGAAAAAAAATAGTACTTATTATCAAGCTGTCAGGTAAAAAAAGGTTTAGAGAAAGACAAGGAAAGAAAATTATATTCTGAAAGAGCCTCCCATTTTGCTTTCTGCATATGTCTAATTTTACTATGGCTGAGACAAGATGCGGTCTTAATTTTCTTCAGAAAGCACTCAGAGGAGGGCATAGGGAAAATCATTACTCAACTCATAAAAAATTCATTTATGCTGACCTATCTTTTTAGAATAGAGACACGTCTAAAAGAA
Organism: Artibeus jamaicensis; assembly: GCF_021234435.1. Classification (NCBI taxonomy): domain Eukaryota; kingdom Metazoa; phylum Chordata; class Mammalia; order Chiroptera; family Phyllostomidae; genus Artibeus; species Artibeus jamaicensis. The sequence continues at coordinate 22,796,488 of NW_026522046.1, read as the reverse complement.
TTTGGTTCCCCTCAAGAATTCCCAGTTCCTTTATCTTGACATGCCAAAAATGAAGTTGAGAGGTGATAATATCTTCTATTGACAGGTGCCTTGCTGTCTTATATTTAATATTTTCTGTATTTTGGAGAGAATGTTTTTTCAATCTATCACTCAGGAGGAGGCAGAAACAGTCTAGAGAGTGATTTTGAGTAAGTTTCTGAGTTGTACAAAGAGAATATATTTGAATCACTCCTGTGACCATGTTGAAGGAGAGCATTTATTGCCCTCACAGCATGTTAATGATAACATGTTCTTGCCCCAATGAAATGTGTTAGTGTTTAGCGTACACATTGCATAAATGAAGAAACCAAATTTACAGGGGCTACGTAACTTTTCAAATGTTACACATCTTATAAATTGAAGATCAGGAATTTAAACACTGTTGTGTTTGAATCCAAAATAATTACTTGTATCAGACTGTATCTCCAATCACCTGATGTGACAAGTTTTCATTGTTTCAATGTACAAAAAGGTACGTTAGCTCTCAATATATGAGAGAACCACTAAGAGAGAGATAAACAGTGTGTGAACAAGTTACCCTTCCAATTACATCCCCTGATAGAGACCCTGGAGTTGATCTGACAGAATTGCTCAACGATTCTCTTTGATGAGTTTCAGTACCATTACAAGCTACGATGCTCCCCATATCCATGGGGGGGTGGGGGAGCTGTTCTCTGTGTTATGTATTAGCTAATCCACTTTGCTGATTATCCCTTCAAAGCCTCCATTAATTAAAATTGAGGACTAGGTATTTTAAATTCAGAATTTTTCATAATGGTTAATAAGTAAAACATAATCTTTATACACTAATTTGTGACTGTTTTTGGCTAGAGTCCTAAATTTGAGTACTAGAGACTTTCTTGCTAATTATAAAGTAACACACTTCATTTTTGTGAAAAAATAAAAATATAAAGCCTATAAAGTTTCCTCTTTTTGTCAGTGATCACAGTGTTAGCCATCTGAGAATGCCGTTACAGTGATCTCCGAGCTTCCCTTTCCTCTACCTTTTCAGACTTTAGTAGTTGATTTCCTCAGTGCTCAGTGTGTTAGCTATGTCATTTTCCTCCAAAGCAGCATATGTCGTGGGAAGAGCATTAGGCTAGGAGTAACAGTGATGGGCTTTCCCGTCAAACTCTGCCACGTGTTAATGAAGTAAAACAGTAATAATAATAATAATAAACAACTAAAAACCTGTCACAGGATTGCTATGAGGGTTAAAAGAGATAAAAATATTGAGCCTAACAGGCAGAAGATATAAAACAAGTGATGGTGTTTTGCTTTCTGAAGTGGACTTAATTAGCAAATAGTCATTACAAAGTATTCTATGTGCACCAAATAAAACAAACGGACAACAAAGGGTAAAAGAAGTTCCTTTAAATCTTGAGCTGTGCTGCAAAATGTGAATGCTTTATTTAATTCGGGGGCGTCAAACTCGTTTTCACTGGGGGCCACAGCAGCTTCATGGTTGCCTTCAAAGGGCCGAATGTAATTTTAGGGCTGTATGAATGTAACTACTCCTTAACAGTTAAGTGAGAGCTTGGCGCTGCCGCTGGGTAGAAACAAGGTGCCCAGCTGGATAAAACAAGGTGGAGGCTGGATTTGGTACTCGGGCCTTGTGTTTGCCACCTGTGATTTAATTGAAATGATACTCGTATCACAACTTTTGAAATTATTCTGACTGAAAGTCATTTTTTCTTTAACTTTGACATAAACCGTACTTGAAAAATAAATAAAATTATAAATAAATAAATAAATAATAAAATTAAATTAAGTCCATGAGCACTTTGGACTGAAAGTTATTTTCTAAATTTATATTCTGGCTCTACTTTCTCTACCTCCCATTCACAACTCATTCTCCTCTAACCTGACTGTTGTCCACAAACATCACGGACAACAATTTAGTAATTTCACAATTGCTAAGTTCAAAGGATTCTTTCGAGGTACTTTTATTTAATCTCTCAGTATTGGGAAAGGCCTTGCTATGGACTGAATTGTGATCCCTAAGGATTAACATGTTAAATACTAAATGCAAGGAGATGGTATTTGGATGTGGGGCTGAGGAGAAGCACATGATCAGATAGGTGAAGCGATGAGAGGAGACCCACGTGATGGGATTAGAGCACTTATAAGAAGAGACACTACAGAACTTGTCCCTCCCCCGCCCCCCCCAATCCTTCCCTGACTACCTACCATATGAGATCACAGCAAGAGGGTAACTGTCTACAGTCCAGGAAAAGAGTTCTGATCAAATCCAACCATCCCAACTATGCTCACAGCATAATTTCAGACTTTCAGCCTCCAAATTTATAAATAGGTAAGTTTCTGTTTGAACTTCTAAGCCTAAGTCATTTCATTATGGACTTGAGTGCCTCTGTGTGTTGATGAAACAGTGCAAAGCCCTGACCACTCTGCTCTGTACCTTTGTCAGTGTTGCATTTATAAGAAACCTGCTTGGGAAATGAGATAATTTTCTTTCTGGGACAAAGGGAAGGCCGGCTTAGATTTGCTATGCAATGGCAGGTTCTTCAAACTGCATGCCCCTCAGCTACAATGCAAAACCAATGCATACGCACATCCTTCTGTGCCTGCTGGAATCACCACGGTGGGACCTGGGGACAAAAGGAGCTGATGCACATACCGATGCCTAGAACACAGAGCCTTGCTCAGCAGCACACCAGTACCGTCTCATGTGCTCTTTATCACGGATTTAGCTCCCATCTCACTGGATGGAGTCCACATACTGACACATTTTCCACCATGAAAATGATGGTCCACTCCTCTTTGTTAAATACACCAAAAGTCTATGCCCACCTTTCCTCTCCTGGTGACTATTCAGATGTGTTCACTAGGTCCAGCAGCTACTTCATGGCCTATCACCTTCTTCCTCCAGCAGGGCCAGTATTCCCCTGGGGAATCTGGAGAACTGCTAGAAATGATGAGTGAATTTAACAAGGTCACAGGATAGAAGGGTAATATACAAAAATCAATTGTAATCTACTAGGCAGAGGATCAGGAAACATTTTCTGCAAAAGACCAGATAGCATCTGTTGCAGGTTTAGAGGCCATATGCCTCTGTTGCATACACAGCTCTGCAGCTGGGGCAGGAAAGTGGCCTTGGACAACATGTAAATAAGTGGGAATGGCTATGTTCTGTAAAACTTATTCACAAAAAGAGGTTAAGGGCACATTTGGCCTATGGATTGCAGCTGGACAACTCTTCTTATACAGCTTGAATATTGATTAGAAGATTTGGTATTATATATAATCAATTAATTTATTTAGGCCTCTTTTAATTTCTTTGATCTATGTTCTATAGTTTTAAATGCATTGCACATCTTTTGCTAAATTCTTAAATTTGGATGGCTCTAATACTATCATAAGTGGAATTATTTTTCTAAGTTAGTTTTCTAAGTTTCTCCACTTGCTAGTATATAGAAATATAACCTAGTCTGCAGACTTGCTTAGTTCTCTTATTAGTTCAAGTATATTTTAAAACCCTAAAGATTTTCTGTGTAAATTATTATGTAGTCTTCCAATAAAAAGTTTTATTTTTTATCTGATTTTTATGATTTTTCTTCTTACTCTAGCAAAACGTAGAAGCTTTAGAATAATGTTGAGTAAAATGTTCAGAGTGTGTATTCTTGGCTTTTTATTTTAGTATTGGGGAAGATATCAACACATAACAATTAAATTGATACTATTTGTAGGATTTTAGTGTATATGCATATTTTAATTTTTAAAAATATTTTATTTCTTTTTTATTTTTAGAGAGAGGGGAAGGGAAGGAGAAAGAGAGGGAGAGAAACATCAATGTGTGGTTGCCTTTCACATGGCCCCCACTGGGGACCCAGCCTGCAACCCAGGCATATGCCCTCACTGGGAATTGAACTGGGACCCTTTGGTTCATGGCCTGTGCTCAATCCACTGAGCTACACCAGCTAGGGCTATATTTTTTTTATTAGATTGAAGAAGTTATTATATATTGGGTTGGCCAAAAACCTTTTTTTCTGTACAATGGCTCTAGTATCACTTAGTTATCTTTAACTTCATTCACAACAATGTCATTAGATTATATGGTGACAGTTTTCACATTAGTGTGCATTTAAAATAAATTATCAAAAATAATAAAATAAAATAAAATAAAAAATCTTATCAAAACTGGTGAATTTTTGCAGCCATTTTAATATTGAAGATGGAAGAAAATATGCAGTGTTTTTGGCATATTATGTGATATTATTTCATGAAAGGTGGAAACACAACTAAAAAGCAAAAAAAAAAAAATTGTGCAGTGAGTGCATGGAGCAGGTGCTGTGACTGATCCAGCATGTCAGCTGCGGTTTGCAAAGTTCCTGCCGGAGAGCTCTCGCCGGAAGATGCTTTGTAGTCAGACTGGTTGAAGTTGATAGCGATCAAATCAAGCCATTAACTGAGAATAATCAACCTATACCAAGCAGAAGACAACTGACACATTGAAAATATACAAATCAATAAACTTTTGGTGGAAATGAAAAATGTGTCTTTTATTTTACAACACATATGAACTTTTTGACCAACCCAATATTTAATTCTAGGGTGCTGCAAATATTGGCATGATTATCTCACTTTTTTCCATGAGTTTTTTCTGTGATTACAGAAATGATCCCATTCCCTTTTTATTCCCTTAATATTGTAAAAAGCATCAATTGACTTTGAGTGTTAAATTAACTTTGTATTTCTTTTATAAGACCCAAGTGGTTAAAAAAATCATCTGCTTTATATGTTGCCAATTTTATTTAATATTTTGTAAGTATTTTTGTGTCTATGGTTAAAAAATCATCTGCTTTATATGTTGCCAATTTTATTTAATATTTTGTAAGTATTTTTGTGTCTATAGTCTTAAGAATTATTGGTCTGGGAATTTTTTTGTATTTTGGAATACCATTCTATGATTTTGGTATGAGGATAATGCTAGACTCATAAAAAGATTAAGGATTGCTTCTACATCTGCTGTTTTCTTGAAGAGTTAGTATAGATACATACCCAGAGTGTGGTATGGCATTTTTTTTCAAGGAAACACTACTGTTTTTCACAGGGGCTGCACCATTTAAATTACTATCAATAGTGAATGAGGGTGGCAATTTCTTCACATTTTTGCAAACACTTATTTTATTTATTTTATTTTTTATACTAGTCATCCTAACTGGTATGAGGTCATAGCTCACTACTATTTTTATTTGATTTTGTCTGATGATTAGTAATATTAAGCATCTTTTTAATATTTGTTGGGCATTTGTATATTTTGGAGAAATGGCTATTTGAGACTTTTGTCCCCTTATTCACAATAGCCACGATACGGTAGCCAGGTTAGCAGGGGAAATGGAAGTGCTGTTCGATGGGTACAAAGTTTCAGTTATCCAAGATAAATGCATTCCAGAGATCTGCTGAGCAGCATTTTATCCAGAGTTAAGAACAAACACCCTACTGCCTCAGTTGCTACCATTATAAATTCTAACTTAATGATATGTAACTTGTCGGTAGAGTAATTAAGACCAGAAAGTCTGTACAATTTTTAAAAACAGAATCAGTTGTATTGTTCTAACTTTTTTTCATCTATACACACAGAGAAACACAAACATGCATATATAAAACGTTAAAGAAGTATTTTGATCACTCTATTAGTTCTTTTTTTTTTTTTTTTGGGAAACATTTTTTTAATAATGAACAACTCATATTTTTAGCTTTGTGTACATAGAGATATGAATGCTTAAAATAAATATAGAGTCTTCACTCACTGTATGGTTCTATATATTGCCTTACAAGATGAATATTATAATTAAGTAGCAGCTGTTTATATGATAAAATAAAATGTTTTGTAGTATTTTTGTAGTAACAATAATGTATCATATATATTTCCTTGTGAGGTTTGAACATGATATTCAAAATTCTAAGTTCATTCCTGAAGCCAAGTATCCTTTTAAAAGTCATTTACTGAAAATTTCAGTAAGTACTGCCCAAGGAGAGCAAATTAGTATTAGTTCTTATTTTACCACTCAATGGGGCCTTGGTTTTCTTTGGATGCCCTATTGAGCCCTAAACTGCTTTCTTCAGCAGTGAATACCTACAAGAGAAATCAGTGTGCCCCAGAATTATTTCCATTAACTGGGTCTCCAAATGAAGTGCGTATATCAATGTCTTCAGCCTTGATAGACACTGTGGGGTTCTTTCTCCTGGTAAATGAAGCACTTTCTTTTTTAGAGCACTGTGCATATCAGCAAATAGGAGTCTAGGGAAAAATAGTGTTGATTGTCTTAGTATCTAGTCTAGAAAAGAAGTGATCAGGATGTAAACTTCAACAGATAGAAACATCCTGTAACTATTTTTTTTAACAAGGTAGAAGGTATTTTTACAGTGGGAAGGTCAAACAATATAATTAATTGAGTTAGGGTCAGATATTCCCATTTCAGTGAGTCAAAGGCTATTTATTTTCTTTACAAACAATTCTCTTGATATAATTGACATCTGCTTTTTCAAAAACCGTTGGAGAGACATCCAAAGAAGATGATGATTAAATATTAGAGTAGATACTGGTTTTTATTTTCCCTAAACCCCTTCAGGTATTAATGTTGCAAATATGCTTAAAGGTTTCATTTTGTCTTTAGAACATGGACTAGAAAAGTAAACAGTGCTTGTTACTTAAAAACACTTCAGTGCTTCAGTGCTAAATGTTACTAATAGCTTTGTTGTTCTAATATAATTCTCTAGGTGCTCCTCTTTCCCTTCCTAATCTGCCTTTCATTAATTGAAGCAGACAGTCTTATGATTTGAATTCAGAAGTATATGAGGTGTGAAAATATATTCACATGTATCTGCTAATGAGACTGATTTTGTAGCAAACACACCAGTCCTTAGGTATCTCAGTGCGTGTTTGTCACAAAAGTCACTTTAGGTGAATGCTACCATTTTTACCCAATCTGTTCTTGCTTGAATTATCTTTTTGAGATATTCCTTGCAATTGGCTTTGGTTCTTGTTCTGAATACTTTTAAAAAGTACACGTATGTGTCATAATTTAATAGATTTAGGATAGATTTATCTTTTTTCAAGTAGTCAAAACATTTGCAAAGTGAAAACCATTCCATGGAGTGTGTGAACGATTAGGTCCTTCCATTCTGCAGTCACTGATCATTAAATCCTCTTTGTGAGCACAAGCGTTGAGAGGGTGGGGAACAACAATGGAGCATCTGGTGCCATTCAAGTTGACCCTGGGGGTGTCCTCAGTAAATGAGGTTCATCAGCTCTATTGTACTCCACACAGTGATTCCTGCAGATAGGAGAGGTGTGTTTTAACTGCTGCTTTCACCACTAAGATAGCAAAAAGAAAAAAAAAAAAGAAAGAAAAGAAATAGCAGGTGTAATGCTGAAGAGAGTTTGGGGTTCTCCTGTTTGTGAATATGTTTAATTTGCAATTCCAAAGTGCCTTTAGGTATTCACAGGCATTTTTATTCTCTGCACTATGCTGGTATTGTATTTCCTTTCTTTTTTTATTTGCCTTTGAAAGTATGTCAAAACTGTGCCTTCTTATTTTCATACCTGAAGTTCCATGTGCTTTGCTGAGCAACAATTTATTTTTGCTATGTGAATTGTGGCCAGTTAAATAATGTTTAAATTATGCTTACACAAATTACAAAATTTATGTAACCATACAGTTAACAAAATTCTCTTTAAATATGCATTTTAAATATTTATCAGTTAATTAAGTACTCTAACTTTCTTACGATATATTTTTTCTTGGAACAGTGCATCCCATTATCTTGCAGGCTATAAGATTAATTGCAATAATAAAATAACAGGGATAGATTATCATAGATATAGTTCCTGTCATCCCTTGGGAATTACAGTAAATGACAATATGCTATGGGCTGTATACTACTTGGCAATTAAAAGATTTTTTTCTCTCGCCGAAGCTTAAATAAAAAAGGATATAAATCAGAAGGATGCTTATTACTATTTGTAGCCCAGCTTCACTGAAGGCTACATTCGTATATATGTCAGATATACGTCAGAAACTTCCCCTAACATCTTTTCACCACAGTTTTAAACTTGACTTTGTTCAAGCAAACACCATAGAACTCACCAATATTTTCCAAGTTAGCTTTCTGAATTTCTTGTTTTAAAGATTTTATTTATTTATTTTTAGAGAAGGGAAGGGATGGGAAAAGAGAAGGGGAGAAACATCAGTGTGTGGTCGCCTCTCACATGCCTCCTTATGGGGACCTGGTCTACAACCCAGGTACGTTCCCTGACTGGGAATCAAACGGGAGACCCTTTGGTTTGCAGGCTGGCACTCAATCCACTGAGCCACACCATTCAGGGCTGCCTTCTGAATTTCTTTATCCAGACTCCAGTAATGAAAGTTCAGGGGTTGTGATGCTTTTATACCTTGTACTCCTGGCTTGTTTTAATATATTATTTTTCATCAATATAATTTTTATTTTCTGCTTATTTATAAACACAGAGTGTGCTGAATTGATCTGAAAATTTGGGGGAAAGAGATACTATTCCATACCATGTGAGATCAATCAACAGGGACAACTAATCCTTATTTTCTCTTGTTTTGACAAAATCTTATTAAAATTTATCTAAGATCAGTGACCTGTGCATTTTTAGAAAACCATTATTTATAATGTGGTTCATTAAAATGAAAAATGTCTTCCTTCCAGCGTACAAGCCTAAGCTTTTCCTATAATGTGACCAGGATACAGAGATGAGGGGCAGGACTCACAAATGTCTGATCCAAGTAAATAAATAAAAATGCAGTGGGCATTTAGATCCTACTTGTCAAAGATATTTGATCTAACTTAATGATCCAGATAAAAGTCAGCAGACTTTTGGAAAATGGCCAGGTATTAAAACATTTGTCTTTGCAGGCCATATGATCTATGAGAACTGCCCAACTCTGCCCCACAGTGCAAGGTGGCCTCAGACAATATGCTGATGAATTGTCGTACTTGCTCTTCAACGTGTCTTTACATATAAAAGTGACTGGTGGGCCAGATTTGGCAGGTGGGCCATAGTTTGCCCACTTCTAGTCTAGATGAATGAAGTAAAATATGATTTATTTATCTAAAATTAAAATAAGTGCATCTAATTAATTTGAGATACTTTTATTGGCCCCAGTCATTATACTTTCCCTGGTTTAATAAAAACAAGTGTTACCTACCATACACCAAGATCTCATAACACACAATATGATGAGATTAATTTACTCATTTCCCCCTGAAAATTGTTTATTCTTACTGATCACAAGTGGTGACAATATATTCAGCCCTCTGCATCTGTAGGTTATGCATCCATGGATTGAACAGTGGTTGCATTGTTAGAAAATGTTCTAAAAATGTTATATTGCTGCTAATATGTACTACGTAATTGGGCCTATGATGTTTGGGTCTGTACGGAGCATGGACACACTTTATTTTCTTTTTGTTCCCTAAACAATACAGTATAACAACTAGCTATACAGAACTTACATTGTAATAGGTATTATAAGTAGTCTAGAGATGATATAAAGTATGTGAGAGAATGTTCCTAGGTTATACACAAATAATACCTAATTTTTATAAGGAACTTGAGTATTGGTGGATGTTAGTACAAGCATGTGCCCGGGAACCAGCCCTCCATGGATACCAGGGGAAACATGTACATTTATAAAAAGGGCTGATTTAAAGGGCATGCCATATTATTTTGAATTGACCATTCAAGCTTTTAAAACATTTTATTAAAACGTCATTGCCCTTTGTTGTTTTCGAACTTTTAATTACTATCATGTTGTAAGATCTTCACTCAAACTTCAAGACAACATTTAGATTAGAGACTAAAATGAACAGAGGTCCACCTCATTGTATTCTTTATTATACCAAAATTCCTATACTTTACAAGTTTAGACATGGTAATGCTTTTAACAGTAAACAAGTAATCAATAACTCGGCAATTAATTTTTATTTGATTAATTTACTTGTAACTTATCTTTGTAATCTATGGAAAATGTAGAGCATTATAATTATCATTTTGCTTCAAAAGGTAGTTCACTAGCAATTTAGAGTTCTTAGAGGACCTAAAGGGAATAAAAAGCTATTCATTCTTTGTACTGTTAACAAGGGAGGGATGCTATATTAAAGAACCCTTATAACCAGGGTTTTGCCATAATTATAATGTATCTACATTGATTTCCCTTTAGAAAAGATTTATCTGGATCCTGTTAGAAAGCCTATCCCCTTTCTTCTATGTAACATCACAAATGAAAATGAGCATGAGAAAAACACATGCAATATTTTGAACTGTATTTCTTTGCTTTGTGTTTATAAAGGATTCAATACATGCAGGGGTGGGCAAAAATAGGTTCAAATACCAGCCATCATTACCTGAAAGATAAATCATAAGTGAGTATTCAAACGAATAATAATAATGCTACTAATAAGAAGAAAAATCATACAAATAAATAACATATTAATTAAAAAATAATAATGCAAAAATGAACCTTCTTGTACTCACAAGTGTAAACCTGCTTTTACTCACTTCTTTACATGCATATATTTCTATTTACATATAAATTCTAAATATAGTTCCTTAGGTCAGGAAGTAGACTTTTAATATCAAAGCATTTTCAGGTGTTTCATAATGGAACCAGCACTTGCTGAACTAGATTTCTTCTAGTATCGATGAGAGGGCTGCGCTGATATCCCTGGTAAAATGCCGGCACAAGGATGATGCTAATGTAAATGAAAGAGCCTTGACTTTTATTTTACAGCTAGTGATGCTGAGTAAACTTTCTTCTTGGAATGTATTTACTATATTTTAAATACCATTAAAAAAACCTCACTGCACAGTTTCCCTGACTCTCCAAAATAATAGAAATATATTACAAAAATATATGATACAATAATGTATCTTAAAAACCAATAAAGTAATTAATCAAAAGAAATATTTAGGAAACAATAGTCATACTTTATGTAATGGGGAAAAAGTGCGCTCTAAGATCAATGACCTAAGAACAAATATAGGAAATATAGGTCCTTAATTATTGGAGAGAAAATGGCACATTTTCTTTTAATGTTTAAATCTTATGTTTATGATCCTAACTTATTTTTTCTACACATTTCTTCCTTTCTCCCCGCTTCCTACTGTTTTAACCATGTCCTCCTATCTCTGTTGGGGATTCACATGCTACTTAAGGGAAAGGACCAACACAAGCCACCCAGTACTGGACAGGTGAGATACAGAGCAATTTAACTGTCACATACTCACAGCCCCCGGGGGAGAAGGACACTGCTCCATGCGGGGTCACACAGAGCTGCGTTTGGGGAGCAGAGTGAAAGTGAGGGTCAGCGTGGGACATGACTTTGCAGGATCAAGAGGGTGAGACCTCCCCTGGCTTCCACAATACTGATAGGATATGATTGGCTTGTTCGAATAATGCTCTGCTTTAAGTTACAAACCCACTCTTCTGGAATAAGCAGGAACTGTGTCTGGTCCTCTTTATAAGGAGGCTTGTTTGGCTGAGAGACTCTATCCACAAGACTGGACAAAGGAGAAAAAATTTGGCTCAGGCCATTTGAGGCCGTTAAAACCCACCACTTGTCAAGGTACCACATAATATTTACCTCTAATTGCAGGCCTTATGCCATGATTGACCATGTGATATTCTGACATTAATTTAAACTTTGGTGAGTACTGAGATTTTGAGGGAGGTGGAGGATACCCCCTAAGGAAGTAAACTAGGCACCAAGCCTGATTGGTGAGTGACACAGATGATCTTGTCAAAAAATTAAAAAATAATTTAGAAGGTTTACAGGGTTTTGTGGCCAATAAAAACAACCAAGGGACCTGTGAGACACTGGCATAGGTAGTGCATGTGGCTAGGGGACATGGATTTAGACTAACCGATGCCTATGGCAATAGTAATGCCAAACTGATTCGTCACTATGTAAGTGACATAGACATTTTCTGAGAAGCACATTATGCCACACCAGCCAGATACCTTGAAACTATAGGAGAGGAGTAAGTTCAATTAAATTCCTTCTTCAAGAGCCCAGTACTGTGAATTTTGAGTAGTAAAATGAGTGTATTTGTCACTATTATAAACATCAGGAACTCCAAAGAGAGCAAGGAGTGTCCTGGTATGGCTTTGTGTTCTGGTCTGAGTACATCAGGTGTGTCCAGAAAATGTTGTCATTTTTAATATAACAAGAACAGTTTGCAAGACATCACTGTAACCTGGCAGCCAAGGAAAGTGGACTGGAATGCACATGTGTGAACAATGATGACTTCACTGTACAAGTCAATGGGGGCAATAGAAGCCATTGAGTGAGCTTGTGTACTGTGTGGCCATGACATTCAAAATGATAGTGAGTAGAGCAATGGATCTGCATCAGGTTTTGTGATAAGCTTGAACATTACTCTGTGGAAATTATTGAATGATTCAGAAGGCTGAAGCCACGGGCAACTGATGATCAGCAACTTCATCAGGACAATGTTCATGCATCACATCTTGTGCAGAATTTTTTGGCAATATATGAAATCACCCAGGTAACTCAGCCTCCCCACATCCCAGATTTGGTGCCCTGTGATTTCTGGGTTTTCCAAAAATTAAAATCACCTTTGAAAGCCAAGAGATTTCAGACCATGGGTGAGAGTCAGGAAAACATGATGAGGCAGCACTGATGGCGACTGGGAGAACTGTGTGAGGTACTGATGTGACGACTTTGGAGGGGGCTGAGGCATCATTGTCTTATACAATGTTTCTTGTATCTGGTGTCTGCTTCAATACATGTTTCAGTTTTTCATATTATATGGCTGGATACCTTTTGGACAGATCTTGTATATAATATCATCCCTGTGATGCTGGAGACAGGTGGATGCAGTTAGCATTTTGATGGGTGAGACAGGGGAAGTGGAAAGACTGGAGGTAGCCTGATACAAATGTACTGTGGCCTTTCAATATTATGAGGGCAAATTATATGTGAGCTAGTATTGAAATAGGCACTGAATAGCCAGATCTCTAATAGCAAAATATTTCCTTGTTGGATAGAGTCTGTACTTTTAATAATTTTGGGTAGGGGGGGCATTACTGGGTCGGATGAGAGCATTAAGGTTGTGGTAATATACCTTCAGTCTTTTCATGATTAAGAACAGGCCGAATTGGGTGAAGCTGGGGAGACAATCACCCCTTCATTCATTAGGTTTTTCATAATATATTTCAATGCTCCAAAGTTCTATTTTAATATACATTGGACCATCTTAAGTATTTTAGTTGGGAAGTCTTTGATGTACCAAGACCTACTCTGCTCTGTCAGATAAACTCCCTTCTTCAAATAACCCTCTTTTTTTTTTTTTTTAAAGAGAACAAGGTCCCAATGCTATTAGTCCTGTGGAGTGGGTTTGGGTTCTCTGTCAGCCTGTGAAATTATTCAGGCAAGCCAACCACATCCTGTTATGGGAACCAGCAGGCACCTCACCCTTCAGAACTTCAAATCCTGCCTCCTGCTTGTTCCTTCTGTTCCTGAATGTGACTGTGGCCCTGCATGGTGCAGTGCCCTCCTCTCCCAGCCTGTGAGTTTATGGGACTAATAAAACTACTGTCAATGTCACCTGTCCAGTGTTGAGTGTTATGTGTCTGACTGGCTGTCTGTCCTTAATGGTGGGAATTTTTCCTTCACTGGTGGAATGAATAGAAGGCTGTTAATCGTACATGAATTAAAAGGAGGCAGATAAACAGGAGCAGTTCCAGCATGGCCCCAGGCACTCTCGCTGCTCATTTCCAGCCTCTGCTTCCCCGAATTCTAGACCAGGTGGGTGTGCAGCTCTGGGATGAAAAGCACCAGCTCATTCTACATGGCAGCCCCATTGTTAAGGTTGCCTTGCTTAGCAGAGGAATGGGGGTCCAATTTTTCAGTCTATGATCCAATATGTTCTTCTGACTTCAGTGTGTTCTCATTGCTTCTAATTATTCTTTGAAGTGTCCAGTTTTCCTTATTGTCCCCAATTCACCTTCATTTTCCTCCCTGATTGGCAGTCCAGTGACATCAAGCCCAAAACTCCACGGAGAAAAACCTTACACAGTTTAGCAGTTGAAAAAGGTTCAGTCTCATTAAATTGTTAGCTCATATTGTTCTTATGGTTCCACTTTTCTCATCGAACCAGAAATGATTAAGACACGCATTCTCTATGTTCCATTTTAGTAGCTAATGCTGAGTGTTAAAATAACAGTTCAAGGATTTTGCCCATTTTTTGATGAGTTAACTGACTTATTTCTATTGACTTGTAGGTATTATTTATGTATATTGGATAAGAGTCCTTTTAATTTGTAGTGTAAGTAATGCTTCTTAATCTAAGGCTTATTTTTAACACTTACATATTAAGTGTCATTGATGAATAAAAATGTTTAAAAAAATTTTTTATTGTTGTTCAAGTACAGTTTTCTGCCCTTTCTCCCCATCCCTCTCCACCACCCCAGCCCTCTCTGCCTCCCTCCCCCATTTCCACCGCCGTTATTGTTCATATGCCCTTTATAATTGTTCTTGTAAACCCCTCAAACTTCTCTAAATTTTTATTAGGTTAGGTGATTTCTATCTTTTAAGAAATTTTTCTCTATACTAAGTTCTTAAAAATATCATGCTATATTATTTTCAAGAAGTCTTAGGTTTTTTCCTTTAAACTTAGATCTACGTTATACATTGAATAAATCATTGTGTATAGATGTGAGGTGAGGGTGGGGGTAAGAGTTTTGTTAGTTGTTTATGGATATTCATGTTATATAGTATTAGTTATTGAGGAGATAGGTCTTTCTCCAACACTTTGCTGTTGGGGAAAAGCACAGGGGTGTTTTTATCATAATCCAGGTGCCAATATTCAGGAGTAGGTAAAAGTATGTTTATAGTTGTGTGTATGGAAAGCAATACAATAATTAATAATAATAATACAAGAATAGGCTCCATGTTCTGTATACTTACAACTATTAACCTACTCTTGCCCACCCCTGTATACATGGGCTATTTTATGGATTATTCTATTCCAGTTTGTCCATTCTTTTAACACTACCTAGTGTATTTACTATAGCTGTATAATGATTATTTACACATGGTACTTCGGATGGAATTGGGTGACATATTCTCTAATTTCCTCAGTGATATTATTCTTTGGTCCCTAAGTGTTAGATGTTTTTGAAAACATATGGGTGTTTTCCAGTCATCTTTATAATATTGATTTCTGTTTTTTTCCACTAATGACAGAGAGCATATTCTGTATAAATTTGATTTCTTGACCTCTGTAACATCTTGATTTAAACTATTCAAACCTAATTTTTTAAAATATTGAGTATGATCTTGGCATACATGTGTAAAGTTGACCCTTGACCAATGCAGCAGTTGGGGTCAGTCCCCGCATGGTCAAATACCTGCAAATACTTCAAGCCAGCCAAAACTGCATCTGTAGATTCCCAAAACCACAGACAGAAAATTTTATTTTTAATCTATGACCATTTGCATCTGTGGATGCCACACCAAGGGATAGAGAGCACTAACCTTATGTTTACTTTTTAAAATTCATATGTAAGTGGACACGTGCATTTTGAACCTGTGTTTTACAACAGCCAAATATATTTTTCTGTTTAAGAGTGTAATATAAATTACACCAATATTTTTAGTCACCTAGTTTAAATTGTCAACATTCCCATTAATAATGTGTTTGCTTTTCTATTCATTTAAGGACAGGTGTGTTAAAATATACTGCTGTGAGTGGACATTCATCTATTTTTTTACTTATTTCTTTAATTTCTGCTTTATATGGTTTAAGGCCATGCTATTACTTTCACATAAATTTAGAATTTATATATTTTTGAAAAATTTAGCAATTTATAATCAAGTCTCTTTTCTTTACAATGCTTCTTGCTTTAAAGCTTACTTTAAGAGATGTTAATAAAGCTATGGTACTTTTTCTTGATTCATTTTCTGCAAAGTAAATCTTTTTTTCCTGTCCTCTTAAGCTTGTTATATCTTTATATTTAAATGTGATTCTTAATCTCTGTGCATTGTTGAAATTTAACCTGTCTACTCTTATGAATAGAGCATTTAGATGATCAAAATGGAGATAACCAACCTATCAGATGCAGAATTCAAAACACTGGTGATCAGGAAGTTCCAAGAACTCACTGAATACAGCAAAAACAAAAAAGGAAGAAATGAAGGTTACATTAAGTGCAATAAATAAAAAAAAATCTGCAGGGAACCAACAAAGGAAAGGATGAATCCAAGAATCACGCCAACAATATGGAACACAAGGAAGGAAAAAAAAATATTTAATCAGAACAGGAAGAAAAAGAATATTTAATCAGGAAGAAAAAGGAATTAAAAAAACAAAGATAAGCTTCAGAGCCTCTGGGGCAACTTTAAACATACCAACATTTGAATCATAGGGGTGCCAGAAGAAGAAGACAAGAATAAGAAATTGAACACTTATTTTAAAAAATAATGAAAGAAAACTTCCCTAATTTGGCAAAGGCAATAGACATATAAGTCCAGGAAGCACAGAGTCCCAAACAAGTTGGACCCAAAGAGGAACACACAAAGAAACATCATGATTAAAATGCCAAAGGTTAAAGATAAAGAGAAAATCTTACAAGCAGCAAAACAAAAGCAGAGAGTTACCTACAAAGGAATTCCCATAAGAATATCAGCTGATTTCTCAAAAAAAAACCAACAAAAAACAACTTTGCCAGGAGGAAAGGACTGGCAAGAAGTATTCAAAGTTAAGAAAAGCAAGGGTCTACATGCAAGATTACTCTATCCAGCAAAGCTATCATTTAGAATGGAAGAGCAGATAAAGTGCTTCTTAGATAAGGCCAAGGTCAAGGAGTTCATCATGACCAAGCCCTTATTATATGAAATGTTAAAGGGACTTATTTAAGAAAAAAGATCATTAAATGGCAAAAAAATCAATATCATAACTATAATGAATCCGAAAACACAAACTAAGCAAACAGCCAAAACAGGAACAGAATCATAGATTTGGAGATCATTTGGAGGGTTGTCAGGGAGAATGGGGAAGGAGGAGAATGCAGGAATAGGTACAGGGATCGAGAAGCATAGTTGGTAGGTACAAAATACACGGGGGAAATATCAAGAATAGCATAGGAAATGAAGAAGCCAAAGAACTTATATGAATGGCCCATGAACTTGAACTAAGGGAGGGGCATTGCTGGAGGGGGGAGAAGGGGAAAAAATGGAAATAACTATAATAGCATAACCAATAAAATATATTAAAAGTAATAGAAGTATGAAAATAGATGATGAATATTTATAATAGTCATTGACGTTTTGGAGTTTGTAGCTAAACTTTGTTGTAGCCTTAGACGTGATTGTTTCTACTTGCTTCAACACTTTAAAAAAAATAAATTCTTCCACATGTTAAATTTGAGTAAAATAATGTCTCCTATTTCCAGAAACAATACACCTTTGCTCTTATCAGGGCAGGGGCAAGACTGGGAGTATTTGGAATTCTAGATCATCTGCACCCAGTTTCAGTGTTTGCAAAAACTTACAGACAGCCTTGCGTTTCTGACATGACAAAGATCTGTTTTCATTTTTTTTCTATCTTCAGTAACTTTATTTTTTCAGAAGTGGTGAATTAAATTTATTATGGTGATTTATTTTTATTTTTACTTTTTCACATATTCTTTTATCTTGAACTGGCAACCTAAAACCACGGATTTTTACCAGAATGCATCTGCTTCCTTCTTTGCTTCCTGGCACGCCCTAACTCCCTGTGTTAAACCACTAAAGTCAAAGGCTACTCTAAACCTATTCTTATTTTCCCATTCTCTCAGATAAAGCCATCAGACAGCCCAAGGGAAAAAGCATTCCCTAAATTCAAGGCAATGTTTTTCCATTAGGTTGTCTCCTTGGCCTTGCCAATGCAAATACATGCAAATGCATACACACATAATTTTCCCTAGTTATTCTCAGCAGCAGCTTTTGTGAAATGTACCAGTCCATCATTACCTGAAGATGAGATTCTGGGTTTTCTCTTTCCCACAGTTTAATTTGCTGTTTGTCCTATCCATTAGTGCTTAATTTAACAAACTAACTGTGCTATTTTGTTTCTAATTGCTTTTTCTTAAATTGTTTTGAGAAAGCCACTCCTTTGTAGTTTGTTATTTCCCTAACCATTTTAAAATTGTAAACCTGCGTATTTTATAATCTAGAAAACTGTTCTGTTATCTACTTCTGCGGGAATGCTACTTTTTTACACTTCACACTTTTTAATTCTCTTTAACAGTGTGTGTTTCTTACGTGTTTTGTTAGTTTTCCACTTTGTCTTCTTCAGCAATGTTACTCTTTTCAAAGTACCTTAGGAAATTCATTTCAAGTCAGACTATGTTCACTGAGTACGCATGAAGTATCAGGTAGGCCTTGACAGACGCAGAAGTTAGAGACGAAAAAAACCCGTCATCTGTTGCAGAAAACAAGAGCGTATGGAATGAAGTATAAAACAGGCCGAGGGGTATATGAGAAGGCCCAAAGGGCCGCTGGAGCAGAGCCGAGGAAGCTGCTCATTCCGACACAGGGAGGTGGATATGTTTCACGGCACAGGCAGGAACAGGGTTCAGTAATTACCGCACTGAAGAAATAATCTCCTTTTCAATCCATGTACCTGCTGCTAGAGCTGCTTAGACCCCTTTTGCTGGCGATGTGAGAGTTTTCAGGCTCCTTTCAGCACCAACTAAATCTTTAAACACCTCTAAATTTTAAAACATTCCTCTTGCGGCCCATCAACAGTAAATTTAAAACCTGCAGTTCAGAACCAAAAGCTTTCCAGAGTGTAATTGACAAATACTGGAAAGCATCTCACTTTATCCCAGAAAACTTTTGAACTTCAAAATAACCTGGCCATCGTGGGGCGCTTTGCCTTCAGTCAGGGTCACTCTGGCGTTTTCTCTCCAACTCTGTGGGAAGGTAAGAACAATTTTCAGAAGGCCGAAAATAATCCTAAAATCTTCTTACAATAGCATGCAGCAAGCCATACTGAGTCCCCACAGTCTCAACTTGAGACAAATTTATTTCAGATGTCCCTGTAACTAATTTTGTAACACTCTAAATCTAGTGCTACCTCAGGTTTCTGTCTAAATTTTTTTTATGCAGCTGAATTCTTCAGTTGCTTTAATAGTCTATCCTCATTAGGACATGTTTGCAAGTACTGAGGGACACATATTGGCTTACGATGCTTGTTAATTGGATTGGTATATCATATTACTGTTCTGTGTCACTTTTGTGTAATCAATTTTTAAAATTGTCTTAAAAATTTTTTATTTCTATGCATGGATTCTGAGAAAATTAGAACTTGTTTTGGTATCAGGCCTATACATTCCTGATTGATAAAGTCACTTGTACACGGAAATAGTAATCCGTAGAAAACAGTGAGCTGAGAAGTGTAAGTAAACAACAGATCCAGAAATATAACAGTATTGTTGCTCTGTTCTCACTGTGGGGGGTCATTTTTTAAACATGTACTTTGGGATCTAACCCTCATTTTGTTATTGTTATTGTCATGGTATTAAGTAGGTTGTCTAAAAGTTCTCTTTGTTTTAGAGTTCCTGCACTTTTAAATACTGAAGTAGTTTCTCGCAGGGTCAACACAGCACCCTGTAAAATATAAGTACTCTAAATGTATACATTTAATTTGTAAAATTTCAAGTTAAACCTTAACTCTACTTGGGCTTCAATTTCCTTTCTACTGTTTTTCACACTGTATCCTCGGTGTCGGTAGAATGTTCTCCGCTCTTCTTTGTATCTCGGAGAATAGCTCCCTGTGTGTCAGTGGGGAAATTCAGTGAAGTTGGCCTCACCGGCGTCTTTCCTCAGCAGGGCCACCATATCCTGCTTTGCAATAACTCTTCTGAAGTATCTTTTCAGAATATACTTTTTTAAACTTTGGGGAAGTTTTCTCTCTACTTTTGCAAATGTTTATTAAATATAATTTCAGAGATGAAATACATATAGAAGCATGTATATGAGTACTTTTCTAACAGTGTATTAAATGTCTTATATGATGAAATTACATTGTTTTCAACATTTTTCTCACTTGGTTTGTATTTAGGTAAATTATAATTTTGAAGTGAAAATTATAATACTTATTTATGCATCTACCCATGAACACTTTTTCTGATACTTAAAAATAAAAGTTACATTTTACTCAACTTTTAGGAGACAGAAATTATGTTTTGAAGCTCCTTAAGCATTATTAGACAGTGTTTTCCTTTCCAGTAGGATAATAATAAACATCAGGTTTTAAACAAAATCTATGTAATAAATAATATTGCTTGATTGATAATACTTCTCCCCTTTGTCCTTTACCTTAATTAGGACTGAAATGTTACTCTCTGCATATGTATTTAGTAAAGATTTATTGTAGCTAGAAATGCCAAATCCTGCATTGATAAGTAATTGCCTCTCTGGTTTTCAGAGTGGATAAAAAACTATGACTAAGCAATAGCAGTGCCCCATTCTTCCACCTTAATGTTACCAGACCAAAGGTTCACTTGCCTGTGAGCATCAGAGCTCAATAAGACCTAAATAAGAGCTTGTAGCAAGGAAATTAAGTATGTATTTTTACAAAGTGATCCATGCCCAGAGACAGGTGGACACATGCTCAAAGCCCTGAATCCCTGTTGGATTCCAGGACATGGGTTGTATTGGAGGGAAATGGTCAATCATTTGGGACTGATGGGAATAAGTGACTAAGGGAATAAGGATCATAGGATTGTGGGCTCCACTGACGGGTCGGGTCAGGTAGGGGTCATTGATCAGTGAGTGCATCTCGTCCTGATGGGAGCCATGGCCTCAAGCTTTGTGGGCCTGGAGCTGAAAAACAACTGCATGAGACCTAGGTGTTATCTCTAGTTTGTTTGAAACTCTGTTTCTGCGGACAATAGGCCCGAGGCTCGTTTTTTCTCTTTTCCCCTAAGATAACTTGATGCCCATCAGAACCTCATTGTTTAGAGTGCTTAAAGATTTCAGGGAGTGGTGATACAAAGGAGGAGAGGGGGCAGTGTGCCCTGGACGAGACCAGTGTGAACTGAAAGGAAAGAAGGGAAAAAAGAATGTATTAATAAGTGAAGTTCTACACGATTACATCAGATCTACCCTTAAAGAAGAACATAGAAAGCAAAAGCACTTGATAATAGAGACAATTCATGTCCCTAGATTGATTTGACCTTGTGTTAGAAAAAGCAAGTTTTTGAGAGATGGTGGGAGGTAAATTGCCCTAAAGATATAGAGATAAAAGGGGGAATATTTGGAAGACAATTAGTAGAAGGGGTCTGGTCTATGAAAAGCAAGGATATAAAGAGGAAAAAAGAGAGAAAATAACAGGAACAGAGACTCTGAATACCAGTGATTAGGGGGGAAAAGCAACCTCTTTGCACTTTTGCCTGGAGCTGATCTTCCCTGGAGGCTTCAATATAATTAGAAGCCAAAAGAGACCATCAGAACCTGCAGATTTATATTCTACCTCCGTTTCTACTTAGCTCCTTTGCCTGTTTTTAAAGGAAGTCTAAATATGCATGTTTTAAAACATGTCTTAACCTCATTTTTCAAATGGCATTTACAAAATTAGTTCTTAATAATTACTCTTCAATGGTGCTATCAGAAAAAAAACATTTTAATAGCTGTTTTAATTTTACTAAGAAACAATTACACAAAACATAAAGCTACTAGAGTTTATTTGCTGAAAAAATATAATCCAGACCATTACTATTTATTAAAAATTAATGCTTAAAAAGATTGAGGAATTATTAGAGCACAAAACACCAATGTTGAATCTTAAAGGGAAGTGTGACTAAAATTTTAAGAGGATTCAAATGTGAAAAGCGTGTCTGATAGGCACAGATTCCTTCTTTGGAGGAAAGTGGATTTCTATCAGCTCTCTTTTCTGGTGGGGGGAAAGATAGTTTATCCTTTGATGTTTGAGCTGCGACTCTTAATGAGTTTTTGGTATTAAGAGTAAGTAACTGCTCTGGGTGATGACATTTTATAAATGATTTTGAACTTTAGTGGTTCGACTTGGGCTTACGCCTGTCATCTGCTGGAGTTAAACACCAGCACAGCACTTAAGCAGCCCACCGCTTGTAGATGATTTACAGAAGGAATGGGCCTGCCTTGGCATGTCCTCTCGGAGCTGGTGATTTCAGGGGTATGTAGGGAAAAATGAACTCAATGCACACCAAAAATCTAAATATTCCATCCAAAATGTCTTCCTTTACAATTCAAATAATACCTCTTAGGGCTATTGTTCTCTTTTTATTAGAACATGATACATTTAAATAATACTTCCAACCTCTACTGATTTTTAAAAGACAAAAACTGAAATCTCTAGGTGAGGAACGTGATTTAAAAAAATAAAATTTTGATATCCGGATGATTCCTGCCTGGTTAAGTCCCGGCAGCTCTCCTTCCTCCCCGCACGTCAAAAGTGCAGGGACAAGGCCCTTCGTTGGGCTGCTGAGGGCAGAATGAAACCAGAGACGCCTTTTATTTGTGTTTCCTGTCAAAATTCTACTTTTACTAAGACTGATGTTTTAAATCAAAACAGCTTTCCACCTACAAAGGTTTATTTTGTGGCAGGTGATGGGGTGGGCAGCAAGTATAACTGGCTTTTATTTGAGTTTTGCATCACTGAAAATATAAGCCATGTTTATTTTTATTTTATTGCAGTTATGATTCACATGGCTAGAATTATAGAGTAAGTAAAAATTGGGGGTTCAAATGATTGAAACTGTGTAGAGTTATTTTTACATATTTGATGATGAAACAAGAATGACAGCTGATAATGAAGATAAAAGTAACCATTGAAAATATTAAGTAACCAGATAAACTATTAAGACTGTGCTTATATGTGAAAAGTTGCTTAACTTCAGATGTAGTTATTATGGTTATAAACTGGAAAATGATTATAATCAATGATTATTAAATATTTTAATATATTTTAAACAATGTATGATGTACAGATATAGTACTACTTAAAAATAAATTTTGTGAGAATGAATATTAAATTATATCAAATTTTTTTCATTATATAGGTTCTTAATATTATCACCATACATTTTATGTAGCAAAGCAGTTGAATACTCTTGTTATATTAAAATTGTGTCTATACTATTATTACACCTATGACTTATTATAAAGAATAAATTTTGAAAGGGAGGTAATAGCAGCCCTGGCTGGTGTGGCTCTCAGATAGAACCAGCCTGGAAACTGAAGTGTCACCGGTTCAATTCCCAGTCAGGACACATGCCAGGGTTGCAGGCCAGGTCCCTGGTTGGGGGCGTGTGAGAGGCTACCAATTAATGTATGTATCACACATCAGTATTTCTCTACCTCTCTTTCTCCCTCCCTTCCTCTCTCTCTAAAAATAAATAAATAAAATCTTTTAAAAGGAGTGAGGTCATAAGTTGGCAAATCATAGGTTGGTGAATCAACCTTTTTTTTCAACATAGTCTATTAAAATCAAGACAAAATAATTCTTATCTTAAACCTCAAACAGGTTCAATAATATTATGAGCTCTGAAATCCACCTCTTTACCACATGGCTACCCATTATTGTGACATTAGTAGCAAACTCTGTGAAATGATGTATGATTTAAATTTTGAAGTCCAGTAACCTGTCCAATCTTAGCCATAATATAGACATGAGAATGATTATTTTAAGGTTCACATCCAGGAATAAAGATATACTAAGCAAAGCACTTATTGAACTGTGATCCTTAATGAGTCAAGAGAGCTGTATCCTCAGAGGACTAACCCTCATGATGAACATAAACAGTGTAAACAGTTGCAAGTAGCTTTAGAGATAAATTAATCCAACATCACCCTTTGGGGTTGGTAATTATTCTCATGATTTATGATTATACCTGGAGTTACAGACGTCTAGGGATTTTAAGACCCAGATACATATTTAAATTGGCAAACATTGGCTTTTGATAATATAATTTCTTACTCATCATTTATTCCTCATATCCATATCTATCTAATCCAGTTAATTGGTAATTACATCAAAATTATATGTCTTTTGATGATTGTTAAAATGGAATAAAAATATATTACTACGTTTCCTAAGCCTACTGAAATGGTAAAAACTAGGCCAATTAGTTTTTTAGGGAGATTTCAAAAATTAGCATAAATTCAAAGTAAGTAGCGTACTATATATTTTTAAATGTATATATTACTGTCTATGTTTCTCACTATACAGAAACAAGCTTTCAATGTGAAAAGAAGACAAGAACAATGCAGATAGGACCAGTTACCATATTATAGTGGACACTTTGTTTGTTTTTATTTGTAGATAATTAGTTATAAATTCTATTATAGTTTTGTTGCAAATGCTATTCTATGAGCCTGTGTGATGTTCTTTTCCTTCAGCTACTTTATGTTATATTACCGTCAATAAAAAATAAGTGAATACTGTTCAAATGGATGATTAAGAGAAATTAACCTAAACAATTTTTCAGCAGAGTTAAAATGAAATACAGACATATAAAATAATAAGGTATACAACATTAGGTAGGAAAATAACAATGTTCTAAATTCTTAACTATATTGCCAAAGATTTAATAGCAGTTATTCAAAAGTTAATATATTTATTGGATCGACATTTTAAAATACTGAGAGATGATTTAAAAACCTGATGGTAATCATGACTGAATTGGAATTAGGAACGGTGAGCATGGGCACATTTATTTTGTTTCTGATCTTTGAGAAAAAGGCTCCAACCTTTCACCATGGAGTGTTATGTTAGCCCTGCGCTAGGCCTGCATGGCCTTTATAATATTGAAGTACATTCCATCTACACCTAATTTGTTAGGAGATAGTTTCATGAACAGACGCTGAATTATATCAAATACTTTTTCTGTGTCTTTTGAGTTGATCATAAGATTTTTTCTTTTATTCTATTAATTTGATGTATTTTATAGGCAGCATACTATTGAATCTTTTTATCCACTGCTCCTATGTCTTTTGATTAGAGAATTTCATCCATTGATGTTTAATGTAATTACTATTGCCCTTTTCTGAACCGTGTTTTGGCTGTTTTGTAGAGTCATTGTTTCTTGCTTCTTATCCTGCTGCCTCCTTCTATGTTTTGATGTTTTTCAGTATGTCTATGCCTTGCCATTTTATTGTGTTTGTGTTAGTGTGTGCATGTAATTACTACTCTTTTAGTTACTGTGAGGTTTAGATAAAATATTACAAAAATCATATTTTAAACTGAGAACAGTTTAGTTTCAATAGCTTGCCCTAGATTCCACTTTTCCTTATCCTTCTACTCACATGTTAGTAAACTGTATGGTACAGTCTACTTATTTTTATATTGTATCCAAACTGATACTATAGTTTTATTAAATTATTTGTTAACATTTATTATGTTACTTATTTAATCATTTACCACTGTCAGTGAGTTTTATGCTACCTTTTTAAATTTTTATGATGTTAATTAGAGTGCTTTTACTTCCACCCAAGAATTCCCTTTAGTATTTTTTATAATATGTCTCAATTGTGATAAGCGTCCTCTGCCTTTTGTTTGTTTGTTTTCCGGACCAGGATTTCTGGACAGCTTTGCCCAGTATAGAATTCTTAGTTGACAGATTTTATTTCTTTCAATATTTGAATATATCCAATCATTGTCTCCTGGCCTAAAAAGAGTCTACTGAGGTATGTGCCTAAAGTCTTAACAGTGGTCCCCTTGTATGTAACATTTTTCTCTTGTCACTTTAAAACGTATTTGTCTTTAACTTTTGACAGTTTACTAATATGGCTCAGCATAGTCTTATTTAACTTTAACCTAATTGGGTACTTTGGCTCTCTGAGATCCAATTTTTATTTGCCCAGGTTTGAAAGTTTTCAGCCAGTATTGTTTGACATATATACTTCTATCATTTTCTCTTTCTTGTCTCCTTTTGGAATTCCTATGAAGCAGATGTTGTTTCTTCTTATTGTATCCCCCAAACCCCAATGTTTTCTTTATTTAAAAATTTTATTATTCTCTTCTGATTGGATAATTTCAAATATTTTTTCTCCCTAGGTCAGTGATTCTATCTTCTGCATGTTTGAGTATGCTTTTAAAAATCTTAGAATTTTCATGTTAGTATTATGTGTTACAGCTTTAGAATTGCTGTTTCCTTTTTTTATCCTCACCTGAACACGTTTTTTTTTTCAGTGCTGTTAGAGAGAGAGGAAGGAAGAGAAAGAAACATGGATGCAAGAGAGAAGCATTGATTGGCCACTTCCTGTACTTGCCCAGACCAAGGATCACAGGTGACCGGCCCAGGAATGGAACCTGCAACTGAGGTATGTTCCCTCACCAGGAACTAAACTTGCAAAATTTCAGTTATAGGATGACACTGCAACCAGCTGAGCTATACTAACCAGGGGTCTGTTTGCTTTTTTCATATTTTCTATTTCTTTATGAGTTTCTTGTTTTATTGACAAATTGTTTTTCTGATTTTGCTTAGTTGCTTGTCTGTACATTTTTCATTTCATTTAATCTCTATAAGAACATTATTCTGAATTTTTGAAAATATATAGATTTTTATTTTTCAGGGTCAATTATTAGGGTTTTATTAGTTTCCTTTCATGATATCATGTTTACATGATGTTTCTGTGATTCTGTTTATTGCAGTGGCATCGGTGCATTTGAGTAAGTGGTCTCCTCTTCCAAATTTTACAAGTTTACTTTGGTAGAGACAATTCTTCACAAATCAACTCATTTTGGGTGTGTCTCCTGATAATGTCCTTGGCAAAGTGGGCTTACTCTAAGGATCTATTTTGGGGCAAGGCTACTGCTTGCATTCTGAGATTGAGGGTGGGGGTGCCTTTAGCTGATAGGCATTGAATGAAACTGCTGCATGGTTTCCACCAAGAAAGCCTGTAGGATGGGCTTTAAGGTTGCCTGAGTTCTCTGGTAAGGGTTCCTAGATGGTTGAAATTGGGTGCTGTAGTCACTAGTGGGGCTATAAATGAGCTCCTCTGATCTGACAGGGTAGTAGAACGGGCCTAAGAGCCTGCACAGCTTATTTGTTCAGGACCTGAGTTGAGATAGATTGTGTACTACACTGCCTGGCCATTTGACACCACCTGTTTTGCTTTGCAGAGGGTTAAAACTGTAGGCTATGCTCTCTGTTCAAGTGCCCTTTGGGTGGACTATACAGCTTCTTGTTGCTCTGGTTTGGTTCTGTATTCAGGAAGGCTGAAGGCTTTATTCAGCAATGCAAAGGACTATGAAGAAATTTCCCTGCCTGGGACCAGCAGGCTCTTTGTGGTCTTAACACAAGCCTACCCATTCCTGAGGTTTCCTGGTGGAGCAGGGCCACTAGCTATTCTTTGAATGATTAGCAACATCTATCAGACTATCTGCTTGAGCATTACTGGGCTATACAGCTTGGTCAGACTTTTCTGGTCAAGCAAGGCTGAAAACTACACTCAGTAATGGGTGGGGTATTGATTTATAACTAGTGCACTAATCCAGAACACATAATTCTGAGAGCATATATAATAATGTAAAAGAAAGCCTGATGTGCTTGTTTTAACTCTTTTATTCAGTTCCCAGTTTAAAGTCACGACCCTTCTTTAAGGCCACTGGTTTTCAGTGGCCGGTGAAGTAGCCTTGGAACCGAGGGGAGTAAGGCTTATGTTGTGTAAGTTCATGGAGGGATACCCAATAGGGCTGCAGAGCAGTGTCAGCTGATTACGATTAGAATCAATATATTTGTGTGAGAAAATAATTGACTTACTTTTTGGGTATGGAACGTGATAGTGCAGTGTTAATTGGCATTGCAACACCATCTCTGGTCCATTTCAAAATGCCCTAGTTCGCTGTGGTGCTTTTGATTAACTCTATGAAAGAGATTCTTTTTGAGAAATTATATTGCATACATGTTTTAAAGTTGAAAACTGAACTACTAAAAAACATGTGATTACAAAATTCCAAGGTAACCCTCCAAACAGATAATAAATCAACATCTACAAAAATTAGATGACAAAATGAACAAAGAGGCCCAAATGGGAAGGTGTCTTTTTTCCTTCTAAATGAAAATAATTACGTGCAATAAAATATGTTCTGAGTGTCAAATCTTAGGTTTATCACAGGAAGCCTTTTGAGTTAAAAAATTCTATCATTATTACTTTTCAAATAATGTGAATTTAAGGTCATGTACTACTTTTGCTTCCTCAGTGATCATTTACAATGTCGTAGCTTTACTGTGATGTCACCATTCCTAGTGATTTAACCAAGTTTGACCAACTTTACTTCCTACAGGCAGAATTACATACAGCAGCAACAGATTTTATAAAATCTACTTGGATATTCTAAAGAGATGCTGCCAGCCAAGATAGAAATAAATTCCCATGACTCATCAGTCTGCAGCTCTTTTGGAAAACAAGGCTTTGCTCACCAGGAACAGAGTGGTTTTTATGAACTCTTACTGAACACATTTTTTTATTTCTTGGTAGTTTCTTGCAGTCTTCTTCAATACATAACATGCATGTGCATTTTCTATGTTTAATATTATGGTAATGCACACATACACATACATGCTTAGTATACATACACAGTAGTCCTCCCGTATCCACAGGGAATACATCCCAAGACCCTCATCCTCAGATGATCTTCCCCCTGTGCACCTGTGAAGAGAGGTGGTGGGTGTGGCTTGGTGTCTGTTCCTCCTTTTATAGAGGCAAATCAAATTAAAGCCTCACCTTGTGACCTCATTTAACCTCAATTACCTTCTTAAATACCCTATCTGCAAATACAATCACATTGGTCGCTTAGGCTTCAATGTAAGAAATTTTGGGCAACACGATTCAGTCCATAACAAATGGTTACATCCAGTGGATCATCTCTAATATTACTATTACCTACTGGTGGATGTGTTTTAAAATTGTAATTAGTATCTTGAAAATAACCCTGAATTAAATAGATCATATAATGCTTTTCACACAGGTCTTAATATTTTGTATGCTGCATTTCTAAGGTTTTTAATGCATATTTTAAAATCCATTTCCAGAAATAGTGAAGTGGTTATACTCCTTATTAAGAATGCCCAAGAAAACAAAAACAAAACTGCAAGAATAAAATGGTGAAATGGCATTTGTTCTTCCCCATTCATCTCAAACCTTGGTCTGGGGGAGCCCAGGAGAGAAAGGGGGAGGTAATAGGATCTAAAAACACTTCAGAAACATCGTGCCAAATCTATACAATATCGAGTGGTTTAAGAAAACTAAATATTAAAAAAACTACAACGAGATTAAATTATGCTATTTTTATTAGTGAGGGTACGTGTTAAATTGTTACAATTAGGAAATGAAATACAATAGTTAAAATGTGATAGAAGTTCATTTCTTTTCAATAAGATTACAAAATCAGTTAGGCAATTAACGGCACTTGGAATCTCTTCTCAATATACTTATGCAGGGCACCAGCTGGCAAGTTTGTGTGCCCCACTGCCTGTTCTCAGACCTCTTCTATTGTATAGTTTCTCATTACTGTCCATCAAAGAGAGACACTCAAGAAATTCAGGAATTAGAAGAGAGAGAGGGGGGAAAGAGAGAGACAGAGAAAGGTCATTATTTCCCCAGGGGCTATTGCAGACAGGTATGTGGACGTAATGTCCTGGGAAGCTTTCAGATATGCCTCTGGAAAATCTACACATTGATTTCTGCTGCATAAAGCATGCCAAAAGTGTGACGATCTGTGCAAATTTACCAGGTTTTTTTGAGATTTGTTGTACCTTCACTGAGAGTTCTTCAAAACCAACTGCAACCTTCTCTGACTTTCAGTGACCTGATGTTTGTAGGCTTCTAATTCTCTATACTAAAATTCTTCATATTTGTTCTAAACAGATTCTAACTGACACAGCATTTTGTACCATAAGTGGCTCCAGGAAACAGAAGCTCAATTTCTAGAATCTGTAACTGCTTCTCTGTTCTGATTATATTTGATGACAGTAATAAATTCATTGCTAATGGAAAACGAGACCCTGGTATTTCATGGCATTGACTGGAAAAATACTTTCTGAAATTAGCACATTAAAATGCCTGCAATGAACTGCCTATAGAAAGCAAGGCTTTGGGAGACCTATTAGATCTGAAATTATACATTAGGGAAATAAATAATATAAGATTATAAGAACTGCAAGTTTGTGGTTGGTACCATTTGAACCCCTGAAGAATTTGAGAGAAGAAAATAACAAGTTTAAGGTTTTAAATGAACAATTAAAAAAGCATGGGTAGGAAAATGGAAGAGCTTTTCTGATTATCCTCAGAGAATGCTAATTTCTTGAAGCCAAAAGGTATCGCTTTTGATAACCGTTAAATTTGATTCTACATTAGGCTAAATTTTAATGTGCAAGTTCAAATCAAAGCCTCAACAGGTCTTTTAAGGTACTGTTACAATGTTGATCAGAAGGGACTGGGACCTTGAAGTACAGTGTGGACATTTGGGTGGATTTTGATGCATACAAAGACCTTGAATTTTCCTCTGAGCTTCTCTTGCTGGTGGTTTTAGCTGAATCTTTCCCATTCAAGGCATGAGCTAAGTCTTGCCCCATGATGATGTCACTTAAGACAGTGGCTTTTCATGTGGATGCCATTTCTCAGTTTCTAGGTCCATTACTTTACCCTGCTTTTAGACTTATAACCGGACACAAATCCCAGCACATGTGATAATAGCAACATGAATAAATCTCATAATATTTTGAGTAAAAAAAGCAACATATCAATATACATAAGTCAATACCACTTAAAATTTAAATATGCAAATTCAAAGTATTCATTTATACACATAATTACAACAGCTATTGTGAAGGTGGATTGTAAAAGAGATTAAATAAACCAAAATGAGCTTGTTTGGAAAGAAGTATGGAAATGAAGAGAGAAGAAGGGAACTGGTACTAAAAATAATGCAAATATAACAAAGGAGTGGCATTGTGCTCTTCACTGTCGTCTGTCATAAATCTATGGGTCTACCTAATTAAGTCTCTTTACCGCTTGAACAAACCTGCAATAAAACTTGGAAATGCACCTAATGGTATTAAGGGTAACTAAAGAAAAACAAAACATATCTTGAACACTTATTACAGCTCTCCAGTGTAGTTTTGTGCCTTTTGGTTCTAATGAATACCTCCTCCTGCAGACTCTAAAAGTAGGATTCTGTACCTTCAATTCAATAAACAACATGGCATACCTGTGATGCCACAATGAGTTATATACAAGTGTCACCTAATGGGATACATTACCTAGTCTAGCTGACATGTAACTGTATCTAACAAGTCCCTTGAAAAAATTTTGGGTGAATAATATAAAATTTTTACTGGGTGGTAATTCAAGCATGTGTACAAAAGAGTATTTAATCATTATTCACGTTCCCTATTTCTGTCTTCATCTTCATTCATTTAATAATGGGCAGATATGCAACCTTAATCCCAGAAATCTTGCAGGCATATTCAGAAGCCTCTTTGTCAGTTCTCTAGTTTATTTATTTCATTGTTAATCTATTTTGTTAGTTATCTGCAATGCCACAGAGTAGTGTGGCGAGCACAATAAAATAAAACAATAGAAACATACTGTTCTTCTGGGAACGTGATCTGGCTTTACTGTGCATCAGTGACAAGTGACGAAGCACAGACAAATCAGTCACCAGTAACATGGTTTTCCCTTGATTGAGCTTTTGTCAATGTCACTAAAAATTGCAGAACATTGGAGACTTGGATCACGTAGAGCTGTAAGCCTTCCATTTGTTTCTCTTTTGTTCTTTTCCCCACCTCATTTTGTTGTATTGAAATGGACTCTGTTGCAATCTCTAGCTGCTGGGTTTCCTACAAGAGTAAAATTCTAATGCAGTGTTTTCAAAAGACATTTTTTAGGCTTAGCAGTTTGTAAAATAAGGTAGAGTTTATCACTGCCAGCATTTCCAATGAGTGAACTTCATTTAGGAGTGAAGAGATCAGTACTTCAGAATGTTCTATTTCAGTTGGAAAAGAAAAGTAGATAGCAAAAGGAGTCCCCGTAGACCCTGCGATGCAGTGGAAAACAGAGGATGGAAATTAGGAAGGCTGCAAACCTAATAAGCTGCAGCGTTTCCAAGAAGAGAGAAATAAAAAGGAAAAAAAGGTTGGTAGAAAGGATACCCTTTAAAGGTACCCAGGAGACATGACTCGGGAGTTTTGAGGGATGATCCATTCATGAACAGCAGAAGGTTGAGTAGTAAACTTTAATTTGCCGTCGCAACCCCAATTACTAGCCTACCTGCATTTTGCATTCAAATGAAAGAAAAACAGTTTAATTCATTTTAGGTAGTTTTATTCTTTTTTTTAAATTTTATTTATTTATCTTTAGAGGGGAAGGGAAGGAGAGAGGGAGAGAAACATCAATGTATGGTTGCCTTTTGTGCGTCCCCTGCTGGGAACTGGCCTGCAGAGAACGGGCCTGCAGCCCAGGCATGTGCCCTGACTGGGAATTGAACCGTGACTGTCTGGTTCGCAGGCCCGTGCTCAATCCACTGAGCTACACCAGCCAGTCATTTTAGATAGTTTTATTCTAAATGTTCAAAGAAAACGTCATGATTCTATGCCTGTGATTTTTCTGTTAACAGGTCAGAATAAGTGTATTCAGTTTTGAGTGTATAAATTAAGGTTTGCTAATTTGATTAGTTATGTTTTTAGCAAGAAAAATTGAGGAAGTCCTTAGGAAATGGCAATTAATGAATAGCAACTACTAAATAAGTATTTCTTATTTATCTCGTTTCTCACTATAGAGACCAGTTGAAGATAAAACAAGGATTTATCATTTATTTAGAGATTAATAAAAGCACTGTCTCAAAGATGTTTTTAACTACTGTAGGGGGAAAAACATGGAGAGATGCAGAAAAACAGAATTATAAATTGAAGAAACATCAGTCAAAACACTGTACTTTATGTTTTTAATTGTCTTACAAATCATTTTTATTTTCTGTCAAAGCTTACATTTGGTCCTACCATTTATTTTATATCCATAAGTTCTAATGAATAAAAATAGGTAACTTTTAGCATTAATTTATCATTTTATCACATATAAACATTCAAGAGGAATATTAATTAAGTTCATTAGAATGATATGTGTATTATTTCCATTGTATTATTTATTTTTAAGGATTGCAGTTTTCCTAGATTTGTAATTATAATTTGTATGGGTAACCTTGACATAGAGCCTGTTTTTCTATCTGAAGTAATTGCTAATTGCATAATATACTTTTTGTAGGCAAAAACTACATTTTAGTTAACCCAGGTCATTCTGGGTTTTTGAAGACTGCTTCGGGAAAATTCCCCCAGGATCACCTAATTCTCTGATTTCTGT
Organism: Artibeus jamaicensis; assembly: GCF_021234435.1. Classification (NCBI taxonomy): domain Eukaryota; kingdom Metazoa; phylum Chordata; class Mammalia; order Chiroptera; family Phyllostomidae; genus Artibeus; species Artibeus jamaicensis. Next base: position 22,763,047 of record NW_026522046.1, on the reverse strand, counting down.
GGACAAAGGATTAGCAATAAAAAGTTTTAATTGCAGCATCATTGAGGTAGTTTTAATTGCAGCATCATCATCAATAGTCTTTAGAATTATCTAAGTAATGGAAGACAGAGTGAGATAACATTAAGTATTAAGTTATAATATACATTTGATATCCATTTGCTAAGACCTAGGGAATTTGAAAATTAATGAGCTTTATTTATTAAAAACGTTAGAAATCTGAACATTTGGCAAATAGGTCCTAATAGTTTTGGTAAAAATATACCGGTACTTATGTAATCAAGAGCCGCATGTTCAGCTGCCTGTCAGTACAGAAGTCAATACTGAGATGCAGGTAGGTGCTAATGTCCAGTGGTTTATTTACAGGTGCCGGCTCTGGAAAATGGGGAACTTGATGTCTCAAAGCCCATTTCCTCACTTCTGTGGAGGCAGAGGTTTTTTATATAAGGAGGGAGAGGGTAACAGAACAGAGATCAAGTGAGGGGGTTGAAAAGTTCTCCACATGCAGGCTAGCACAGTCCCTTCTGATTAGGCAAGTGGTGGGCTAGTGTGCCTCATTGTGGTTTAGTCATCCTGAATTCACGTTGTTCTACTTCACACCATCCTGGCTCCAGGGCTGAAGGTCAGCAAGACTCCTGAACCTGAGATACTTGAAGATTGGAGTCTGTATCTTTTGAAATTAGTTCCTAGAATTCTTATACAAACATGTATTTGAATTCTTCACCTATTGGGTTGGTCAAAAAGTTTGTTCAGGGTTTGTTTGTTTGTTTTCTGTGTAATGTTTCTAGTAGTGCTTACTTATCTTCATTCAAAACAATTTTGTTAGATTGAATCATGACAGCTATCATATCAGTGTGTATTAAAGAAAAACTTATCAAAACTGGTGAATTTTTGTGCAGCCATTTTAATACTGAACATGGAAGAAGATATACAATATTTTCAGTGTATTATACTTTATTATTTCAGGAAAGGTAAAAGCACAGCTGAAATTCAAAAAAAGATTTTGTGCTGTGTATGGAGAAGGTAACTGATCATACCTGTCAAAAGTGGTTTGTGAAATTTCTTGGTACTATTGACATTTTGGCTAAATAATTCTTTGCTGTGCGACTGTCTTAGGCATTGGAAGATGGTTAGCAGCACCCCTGGCCTCTATCCACTAGAAGCCAATAGCAGGAGATAGCTGACATACTCAAAATATCCAAATCAATAAAGCTGCTGGTGAAAATGAAAAATGTGTGTTTTATTTTACAGATATAACTAAACAGACTTTTTGGCCAAACCAATACAAGCTACATATTAGGTAGAGTCAACACTTATAGAAACAATATCAAAAGATTGGTCCGGTGGGTTACAATTTCCCACTGTTACAATTTTCCACTATTATAGTTATTGTAATTGGTTTATATTTTCATGGGTTAACTCATTCACTTTAAAAAAATCTTATAGTATTTGTCTTCTCTCGTGTCCTACAGTTCCGTCCATGTGATTGCAAATGTCAGGGTTTCCTTAATTCTCATGGCTGAATAAAATTTTGTTGTATATAATATATAATATATAATAGCTTTTTTATTCATTACTTGACAGATGGTTAGAATATTTTCTTATTTTGATTATTGTGAATAATGCTGTAATGAACGTAGAAGTGCCTGTTTTTGTTTTCATTTCCTTTGGATAGATACTCAGAAGCAGAATTCTGGATCATATAGTTCAATAAAAAATAAATAATTCACAATCTTACAACCTAAAAATGATGATATAAAAAAGTGTAAGTATGTAAAGGGATATCCATGTGAAAATTTAAGTGAATTTTATTGTTTGAGGAAAAACTGCTTGTGTTAAAAATAATGTGGTTTTTGTCTGTAGTAGTGTCAACAATAAAAATGAAGTTAAAATTTTTTTTAAAAGTAAAAAGAAAACCTTATGGTAAGTTTAAAAAGCCTGTTACAAAAAATGAAATGTGCAGAATAGACAATGTAAAGAGATAGAAAGTAGATTAGTATCTGCATAAGGATGGGAAGGGGCGGGAGGTGAGGGGAGGAGGCTGAGAGATTACCAACAGGCACAGGGCTTCCTGGGGGAAGGGTCAAAATGTTCTAAAATCAGAGCAGTGGCTGTAGAACCTTATCAATATCCTAAAAAACAGTGAATTGTAGATTTAAAGGTGTGAATGAATGGTATGTGAATTTTATTTTAATTAAGCTATTAAAAGAAAACATGCGAGTTTCTTTGTTGAACACAACAAACAGTGATTTACATACATTTTGCACACATTGATGATTATTTGGAATAGCTAAAATTATATTTACCTCTATTCTGTAAATATCTCACTTTGAGTTAGAGTCTAAATAATAGCGTTTGGTAATATTCTAAAAGGAAATGTGATTATGATGAAGTTTGGGTCTATTTAATTTAAAATATGGCAAGATACCTTTATTTGAATTAGATGAGTTATATGCAATATTAACGTTGCAGATTTAAGAAATGTTCATTAAAAGATATACTGAAGCAAAAAAAGAATATGGTTTTCCTCTAAACACACATATATACACACATATAAACATGTACCCACACATGTGAATGTGTATATTGATTTGTCTCTTAAACTGAGAACCCATACATGGCCATGTATATGTACATATGAATATACACACATAAATGCATCATTATACATGCATATGCATGTCTTTATTTAATTTAAATATTTGGTTATGTATTTTACAGACTTTTGTCTAATTCTACAATAGTAGTGGGTTCTTTGCAAAAGTGCTATTTCAGTATTAAGGATCACATATAATTTAATGAAGTATTCAATTAATCAGACATAATAATTTCCAATTAATACTAATGAAATTAGGGTTATATAAAGAAAATATTATCTTGTAATAAATGTTAATTAATCCAAATGGTTAAGTACTTTATGTTTCACATTTAAAAAAATTTTTAAATTTATTTTTAGAGAGAGGGGAAGGGAGGGAGACAGAGAGGGAGAGAAACGTCAATGTGTGGTTGCCTCTTGTGCTCCCCCACACTGGGGACCTGGCCTGCAGCCCAGGCACTACCCCTGATTGGGAATCGAACCTGCAGCCTTTCGGTTTGCAGCCTGGCACTCAATCCGCTGACCCAAAAGAGCCAGGGCTATGGTTTGAATTTTTATATAAATATTTTGTTCAACTGGGTCTAGCAAAAATAATAAGCTAAATGATATTTTTATCACTATTATTGTGAAAAAAGAAATACATTTAAAAATGTTTGTCACTTAGAAAAAAAACGATTTGTTTAGTGTGTCTTTTTGTATCTACCCAGGGGTGGGTAGGTGCATATCACTTCCTGTACCCAGTATCTTGAATCTTTTTAAAGGGGCCATGGCTGTGGCTGCAGGAACTGGCATTTTGCATTAAGTCCACTGGGCACTTTTCTCAGTACACATTGTGTCTCTAGATTACTCTCTCCCAGTATTTATCTGCCATCACTGCATGGCTCATCTGTAAAGCTTGCTCAGCCATTAAAATTCATACACAAACCTGGAAATATAAGGTAGTTAATAGCTCCTGCAGAAACCCTTGATTAATTGACAATGGAAGTTTCTGGATGAATATTCTACTGTGCTTCTGTTAAAAATCCTGAGGTGCATTTTGTATAGCTATTTGAAATGTTTCTAGGCAGCTCACATTGGTCAAGTTTCAACCAGAGAATAGAACCAGTGGAGACAGATTAGATAAATGATAGATAGATAGATAGATAGATAGATAGATAGATAGATAGATAGACAGATAATAGATAGATTATAGGTAGATAGATGGATAGATTTCTTGCAAGAAATTGGCTTATGCAATTGAGGGGACTGGTTAGGCAATTTCAAAATCCATGGCATGGGCCATCGGGAAGGGCAGTCTGAAACTCTCAGGAGCTGAAGCTGCTGTCCATAGTGAAGTTTGTTTTTCAGAGATGAATCAGTTCTGCTGTTAAGGCCTTTCAGCTGATTGAATCAAGCCTACCCAGACTATCTAGAATAATCTCCCTTACTTAAAGTCAACAGATTATAGATTTTTGTCACATCTACAAAATACCTTCATAGGAATACTTAGATGAGTGTCTAATTAAATAATTTAGGACTATAACCTGGCCTAGCTGACACCATGAAAAGCCTTATTAGTTCAGGACAGAAAGCAACTTAAACACATGCTTGGTTTGGTTTTCTTGTTTTACTCTTTGCTGAAACCCTAGTCCTTGTCCCTAGGAGAACTTCCTCACATACACTATCTGCACGTCAACCCGTGTCATAAGGTTTGATGCAGCAAAAGGAGAGACCGTTGAAATCACGAGATCACTGGTATCACAGTGGCCTTAGAAAGCAGACCCTCAATATGGGATAATGGAAAGAGATCACCCACGGGCAGGCAGCTATAAGAACGCCAGTGCTGTCCATGGCGCTGCTAATAATAAGCCCTGGTGTGCAAAAACATCACCAGGATTCTCGCTGCTGGAATATTTCAATGAGGTGTGCATTCATTGTCTGTGGCTGTCATAACAAATTACCACTAATTGGGTGGATTACAGTAACAGAAATTTATTCTCTCACTGTTCAGAGGCCACAAGTCTGACATCAAGAAGCTGACAAGTCTGTACCCCTCCAGAGACAATCTGTTCCACGCCTCTCTCCTACCTTTGGGGCTCCCAGCAATGCTTGGGGTTCCTTGGCTTGCAGCCACATCACTGCAATCTCTACCTTCTTTACTCAGCCTTCTTCTCTGTGCATCTGTCCCAAAACAACCCTTTCTGTATTCTTATAAAGATACAGACAATTTGTTGTAGGATCCTCATAGGTAATCCAGGATAAATTCCTTCCTCTGTTAACAATAAGGCACCTTCATAGGTGTAGGGGACACACACAAGTATTTTTTAGGACCAACTTTCAGGACCTTGTAAGGTGGGGTATGAAATATTGGCTGTAATAGAGGAATTGCATTTGGAACATTTGGGGGGAATGGATATTATAAGGTTTGGATTGGGATGGTTTTGGATTAGTTTTAGAAGCCCTGAGAAAAGAAAACGATAGTCTCAGATTAGCCACCTACTAATGCAATAAACACTGTGAGTGTCAGAACACCTCTGTGGGAGCATGTTAAGAAACACTGTTACCTAAAACTTCAAGGTACACTGTGCTGAAAGTCAGGCTGAAATTTGATTGTAATGGTGACAGAACTTCAAAGGACAAGAAGTGCACATCTCTGTAGTTGTATGCTGAAGTTCTGACCCTGATAGGAAATGAGTAGGATGCTGGTTATATAAAGTAAGAAAATGTGTGTCAACATAATTGAGAACATACCAAATACCCCTGATATTCCCAGCCAAGGAAGATAACTCCCTCCTCCTTATTGTACAACAACAGTCTTCTCTCATTGGAAACCATGCAGAGAACTCACCAGGCAAGTGCCACAAAAATTTTGTGTCTGCCTCAATGGCTCTGTTTCCAGACTTACCTCCATTCTGTCTTAAAACAAATGCATAGCCTTAAGTTGCAGCAAAGACCAATTTTTGAGTAACCACAACTGTATTGTGTTCCCTGGAAGGGCTCAAAAGAAACTTTTTTTTTAAAAATAAGAAATGCACTGGGGAATATACATGATAATATTTTAGAAACTAAATAGATCAAAGTTGACAGTAATAGCTGGTTGACCTTGGTATCCCAACTACCATGGCATGGGCATGAAGATTGTTTACTTTGTATTGACGGAATTGTTAGTATTCTCAGAACACTAAATTGCCAACATAGACTTTAGGTTGGAATGGTAACTGGGATGTCTTGCCCTGAGGGATCTGCACCATGACGTTTCTAGAGGTGAGGTGGGGAGTCAACTAGGGCTTCACTTCGTCTACTACAAGAGACATCAGCGTACTGTTACACCTTATCATAGGACAGTCTACTGAATGTATTCTTTCAAGGAATGGTGGCTGAATCAATAAATAAAAATGATACTCTATAACAAAGTACCATCGATTGATAGTAAATTTCAAAGTGGTTAATTGCCTTGGTGTATATTACATTTCATGCAGAAGTTTGTAAAGATGAGATCAGATATGAAGAGGTACTCCTGTAAACTAATATGTAAAATAATTCTGAAGACCGTACACTTTTCACTTTGTATGATTTTGAAGACTAGAGGGGCCTATTCTATATTTCTTCTTCCAATGCCCCAAGGAGTTAGATGACATCTATATCTATGAACACATAAATCTTCAGTGAATTTTGCCACTGGCTTTTTAAAAAAAATTGCTGAGAAAGGAATTCATTTGCTCAAAATTTACAAGTAAAGATATGAAACATTTCAAGGCTTTAACTCTGAGAACTTAGAGGAGGATTATAGCTGAAAAAAGTCTCTTTTCCTAAATATATTATGCATTTTAATCAGGTTTTCAATTCTTTCTAAAATCTATGTAAGACACATTCAAAGACAGAAAAATTCTAACCATAATTTCCAAAAAATATTTTTCTACAAATGAATGCAATTATGCATATTTTAAATGCAAATTACCTGAACTTCAGTAAAAAGTGACATTTTTACATTTGAAAACAATCAATATTTCATGGCATGCTAATTTTCATCATTAGAGGAGCATTAGATCAAATTAATTTTGTAATTAAAAGAATGGTATATAAAATGCCAAATAATTTAAAAACATGAAAGGCAGATTTTGTACAGAATGTATTATCATAATGCAAATTGTCTATCATTAATAGAAGCCAATGTGTATTTGTTGATGTTTATTTCAAGTAGATACTTTAATTATTGGAAATAATCTTTAGAGGGTGAAGTAGAATTTTATGGAATTATGCAGGAAGATCAAAAGTAACTGCATTAATGTTGTCTCCTGAGAGATGTGTCTCTCAAATTATACTGACAGCTTATTATGAACAGGTTTATGTCTTGATCTTATGAGCCTGGGTTCTTCCAGTCTACAAGTCATCTATATGAAGAATAGATTGCCCTACTTACAATCTCTTGCCTGGGAATGTACATGGTGGCCAGAGACCCACTGAAAATTTATTGAAGAAGCATCATCTAATGTGGAACCATAAATAGAAGATCCATCATTTCATGTTGCTTAATTTCTTTTCTGTCTTTCTTTTTCTTACTTCTGGTTAATTACATGTTTCATCAGTCTTGTGACCGTGTGCCCTATACATCAAGATTTTTCTTTTTGTTGTGGAGCTGAGTAATTCTCTAATTTCTTTCTTAGTTCAAAACTCTCAGATCTAGCTCTGGCTGGTGTAGCTCAGTGGATTGAGTGCGGGCCTGCAAACCAGAGGATTGTGGTTCGATTCCCAGTCAGGACACATGCCTTGGTTGCAGGCCAGTTCCCAGGAGGGGATACATGAGAGGCAACCATACATTGATGTTTCTATCCCTCTCTTCTTTCCTTCCCCTCTAAAGATAAATAAATAAAATCATTAAAGACAAAACAAAACAAAACAAAATAAAAAAACCTCTCAGATCTAATTTTCACAATAAACAGGAAAATGGATTAGATACATAAAAAGGGGTTAAACTCTTTTAAATGTTTTATTTTTACTTCACTATAAAGTAAAAAAATTATAATTAAGAGATCATAATATCTAGTTATTTCAAGGATATTAATATTTAGAACAAGGCTAAGGAAAACAAAATAAGCAATTTTCAAGAAAACTTAGAGAAAATTATTAAATAGTATACCAGGAATGACAAAAATACTTGTTAAAATTATTAAATTTGGAACACTCATTAAAAAAATGAGCCAAATATGGCAGTAAAATAGATGATACTCTTTGCATGTTTGTACATGTATCTATGTATGAAGAGTATAATCCCCAAACACCCAGAATTATCTTCTGCCGGGTGGGCCCCTTGTAGTACAGATTTCCCCAGCTAGGTGAGTTTTAGAGGAACCTATCTGTACCAGTGTACCAGCTGGTGTTATTGTGAGAGGCTGTGTTAGGCTTCAGTGAATTTTTTTTGAAGACTTTTAGTGCTGTGCCCAGTTCATGACAGGTGATTTATGAGCATGCCTGCCTACACTATGCTGAGTGTTCAGCAGTTTTTGAGCAAAAAAGCACATGACCCTTGTGCCCCACCCTCTCTGATCTTGCCTGAAGTGACTATTCATGTTTCCCTTGGTGAAAAAAGTTCACCAAGGGAAACATTTTGCTGATGCAAAAGAAGTGAAACAAAAAATGGTAGAAGCACTAAAAGGCATCAAAGTTGGTGAGCTCCAAAATAGTTCTCAGCAGTTGTAAAAATGTCTCAATAGATGTATTGCCTGTATCAAATGAAGAGTGCATTGAAGCTGACTGATGTTTAAATATATAAGAATTAATACACAATTTTTAATAAATAAATTCCATTTGGGGGGACCCCCCCATATACAGAGTCAAGCTCATGGAGAAAAAATGCTGACTGTGGCTGCTTTGGTTTGGCTTTTGAATAATTTCTTTTCCTTGTTTAAACATTTTTTATGCAAAAACATTTCCATGTATAAAATGATATGCATGAGGGATATCAACAACAAAAGGAAGCTCTCCGTCTTCCTGATCCGGTTATCCACGCCTGCTGCTGTTGTCTTCCTTGAGAGTGGTGTTTCTATTCTATTTTTTGTCACTGCATCTCCTACTCAGTTCCAAGGGAAAGACTTTTTTCCCTGTTTTCATTCCCTCTTTATTTTTCTTCCTTCCTTTCTTCCCTTCTTCCTTCTTTCTTTCCCTCCTTCCTTCTTTTATTTCTCTCTTTCTTCCTTTTCTTTCTTTTCTTCTTTCTTTCTTTTTCCTTTTCTTCCTTCCTTTTGTCTCTCTTCCTTCTTTTTCATAAATAAATAAATTAATTAATTAATTAAAACTTTCCTCTATGTTGAAAAGCTTTTATGTATTTAAACTACCTACAGTGCTTGCCGTACTCAGATATTTGTTTATTCTCCAACCCCCACTCTTTTTCTACTTCAAATCTATGTGACCCCCATTCCTCCCTCCTTTTGCTAAAGGAATATCTGTGCTCTTTACTAATAAAACAATTTCTGAAATCATAAAAAATTAAGTATATATTTTCATGTCTTGAGATTGTTAAATCAGAAACTCTAAAGGGCTTAGAGTTTACCTTTGTCTAAATGTGCATGCATATAGATGTATGATAGAGAAACATGCAAACATACATACATACATATATACATACACACTAGCAGAAACATCAAGCTTTTGAGTCAGAGATCAAAACTTTATTTACTCACAGCAACATAGGGCAGTGATATTGTAGCACTGGTCTCGCACACCACGGGCAGCAGAATGAGAGTTAGATGGACAAGTCTGAACATGCAGTGCAATTGTTCTTCCAGAGAGTGTTGTGTGGGTCTCAGACTATTGATAGTTTTGTTCTCTGCTAGGAATGCCCGAGGCACCCACCTGAACCCATATTGACTCTTAAGGATGCCACAGACATTCCCAGACCACCACCAGAACCAGTGTGTGGCTGGACCAGCCCTTGTGGTTCTTACTATGATTGCAGGATGCACCTTAGGAAAACCATCAGGACACTTTGAAGAACAAGTTTTACTCCACAAGGGTCCCAGCGAGTGTGTGTATACATGGCATGTTTCAGGGCCACACAGTGAGGTCAAAGTTAGAAAGAGAAGACAGAGGTAGCTCAAACCTGGAGCCCTGCCTTTATTTGGGTACTTACACTGCAGAGCAGATCCCCAAAGCATGAATCTACCCTTTGCAATAACATGGGTGGAACTGGAAAGCATTATGCTGAGTGAAATAAGCCAGGCGGTGAAAGACAAATACCATATGATCTCACCTTTAACAAGAAGCTAAACAACAAAACAAACAAGCAAGCAAAATATGACCAAAGACACTGAAATACAGAACAGGCTGACAGGGACCAAAGGGGAGAGGGGAGGGAATTTCAGGAGAAAAGGGGAAGGGTTTACACGAACAAGTATAAAGGACACATGGACAACAACTAAGGGGGGTAGAAATAGGAGGGAGATGGGGAGTACTGGAGGGGTAGGCTGGGATGGGAGTAAAAGACATAAAACTGTACTTGAACAATAATTAAATTAAAAAAAGAAGTGGGAAGCTTTTCTCCACTTCCTGCTATGACAGAGAGAATCTTTGCTCCCTAGTATAAAGAAATTCTCCTTGAAGATGAGAAAGGGAAGTAGCCAAACTTCTAGGCTTTCTACTTATAGGAATATATATATTCCAGGGGAATATATATACCCAGGAGAAGAATAAGAAGTATTATAAATATATTAGTGTAATACATTTGACATAATTAATGAACCAATGTTGATATATTATTAATTAAAGTCCATAATTAATTCAGATTTCCCCTAATATCCTTTTTATTTTTTCAGAGTCCTAATCAGGATACCACATTGTGTTTATTTGTCGTGTCTGCTTAAGACACACTTGGTTTTGACTGTTTGTTAGACTCTTCTTGTTTTAGATATGCTTGACATTTTTTAGAGGACTGACCAGATATTTTTTAGAATGTCCCTTAGTTAGGATTTATTGGTGTTTTTATCAGGATTAGATTGTCATGATGCATTCTGGGGAGTATGACCAGAGAGATGAAGGAACATTTTTATCAAATCATATCAAAAGTACATACTAATCACCATGATTTACCACTGTTCATGTTGACCTTGATCATCTGTGTTGAGATGCTGTTTAACAGTTTATTCAGTGTAAATTTACTTTTTTCCTTTCCATACTTTAGTCTTTCAAATAAAGTATTATATTTAAGAATGGGAAGACAGGCTCCACCTCTTTAAAGAAGAAATATCTTCATAAGTTACTTGGAATTCTCTGCATGGGAGCCTTCTCTACTTCTTCATTTATTTAGGTAGTCAATCATTTATTTATGTCATAACTATTTATTTTTTCTCTTTGGGTTATTCTCCAATACTACTTAGTTTTTTTGCTTAAATTCATCCACCTTTGGTCGCTGAGAACTTTTATTTAACTTGCGTCATTTCGGCCTATGCTCTTAATTGTGCATTATTTTTTGAATTGCAGAAATGAGGAATTTTATTTGTTTTTCTTTTTAAAAATGATTTATTATTGTTCAACTACAGTTGTCCCCCCATTCCCCCATTTGCATCAAGATCATCTTATGTATGACCTGTCTCAGTCCTAGAGCCACCTGCCTTGCCAGGAGGCTGGTTTATTCTACTGGAGAATGGTATTAGGAACCCAAATCTTGGCAGGAGGCATGCTTATTGCTACTTGGGTGGTGGCGTTTCTCGCCATCTCAAATGACAAAGCAATATATGTGTGTATACTAAGTGTGTGTATGTAAATATTTCTGTATTTATCCATCTGAACTTCCATTAGGCTAAGCATGAGTTCATGTTGATGTCTCCAACTTTAACCCATTGCCACCTGGGTAATTCTAGCTTTCTCTCTCTTCCCTGCATCGACACTTCTGCTACAATCTCTATAATTCCATAACAGTAAGAAAACAGGCTCCTATCTGCCATGAATTTATTTATTTGTTCAATTCTGTTTTTTTTCTTGCCTTTTGTCATGTTTGTTTTTTTGTTGTTGAAGGCAGACATATTATCCAGGAAACTGGGGAATAGGAAATGAGGTAATTAGTTCTTTAACGCACGTGTTTTCACAGATGGCAAACACAAGGCCTCTGGGCCGAATCTGGCCCTCCACATGGTTTTATCCCGACTGGCACCTTGTTTCTACCTGGTGGCAGTGCCCAGCTCCTACTTAACTGTTAAGGAGTAGTTACATTTATATAGTCCTAAAATTACATCTAGCCCTTTGAAGGCAACTGTGAAGTTGATGTGGCCCCCAGTGAAAATGGGTTTGACATCCTGATTTTGTTAATCTGGCTCCAAGTTGAGCAGTGTGTAATGTTGCAGTTTCATGTGTTTAGTGGCTTCCAATTGTTTTCGTGTTTGTGTGTCCTGCTTCACTTTCGGAACATATATAATGCTCATAGGGCACCTGTGCTGTATCCCCCTCTCATTTCAACCCACTATGATTATGTTATAGTGGAGTTCTATTCGCATGGCAATAAAAGGGCAGGCAGGGGAATGTTTTACATTTTACTGATTAAATTTCATGTTTTAGTGGGTCTGTTATTTAATACTGTGGCTTTTGTAAGAATTTGTCTAATAGCATAGTGTTTTCCCTGTCAGTACATTTTTCCCCTAGCTGAAAAGGTCCCGATCTATTTCCTTTAAGTCCTGTCCCTTGTTGACTCTGTTGTTCTTTTGACCCCATTTTGGGTCTCCGCGAGAGGCAGCAGGGCTAGGGGGCCATTCTCTTTTCCTAGCTGGAATAATGTTTCATAACTGTGCTCTGTCAAAGCACTTTCCCCTGAGAGCAGGCCTTTGTTATGGAGCAAGCTGCGGCAGTGTTTCAAAGAGTTATACTCCCTCTCCTTTTGTCAAAGCTAAGAGGGATGTTTTTTGAGTCCTCACGGTAAGAACTCAGCATCTGTAGGATTCCTTGAAGAAAGCCCACTATAGCTCAGGCCTCCTTAAGACTATAGTCTCATAAGTAACTCATTCTCATCCTAGTAGTCACTTATTCGCCAACAACTCATTTAAGCATGTAAAATGCTTTCTCTAAATTCTATAGAAAGTTCTATCCTTCCACTTCATTTGTTAACATTTGTAAATGTCATAAAATTCCTTCATTTTATAAGTATTATATCGACTTTAAAATCCTAATCTACAACACACCCTTCAGAAGAGTACTCTTTTCTACACTGATTCTGGCCTTGGAGCGGTTCTTTGAAATGGGAGAATCTGTCCCCATCTCTCACTGCATTTAATGGGAGAATTATTCTATTATCTACATTTTGCTCTACCGAAGAAGACAGTGGGACAGACACCACAAGCAACTCTTTTTCTGTCTAGAACACTGATTCTCAAACTGGCAGCACTACAGAGTGACTGATTTCATTGATTAAAAAAGGGGGGCCCAAAGTGATTTTTCTTCATTAAGCTTTTCAGGTGATTAAAATATACAAAATCAGGTAAAAACCAGTGACGTTTTTGAAATATTGAACTTGATCAAAATTTAAAAATTTACTAAAGGAGATATAGGAATAGCCAGTAAGCACACGGATATTCAACTTTACTTGTCATTGGGGAAATGCCTTTTAAAACAATAGTAAGATAACACTTCACACTTATTATAATGGCTGTAATAAAAAGTACAGATAATAAACTGTTGGCAAAGGTAGAGGGCAACAAATCCTCATACACTGATGATTAGGATATAAAATGGTTCAGCTGCTTTGGAACACAGTGCGGCATTTTCTAACAACTTTAAACATGTATTTACCCTGGATTCTACTCCTAGGTATGTACCCCAGAAAGCTGAAAACATATGTCCACACAAATACTTACATGGAGATGTAAGTATTACATTAGAAGTCTTAGTCGCAAAATTAAAAAGTAGAAATAACCTATGTGTCTATCAATTGGAGAATGGATAACCATAGAGTGGAATCCAACATGGGTAGGAAAACTTCAAAAGTATTGTTAAGTAGAAGGAGCCAGATGCAAAAGAACACAGTGCATGATTTAATTTATATGAAATGTCCAGAGAAGGCAAATTTATTGAAACAGAAAGTAGTTTAGAGTTTTCTAGGCTGTGAGTGGAAAAGGGCATAGACTGCAAATGACTTGACCACAAGAGATCATCTCAGGATGATGAAAATGTTCTAAAACTAGATGATTGTACAGGTATAAATTTACTTTAAAAAATCACTGTACACTTAGACTGGACAAATTTTTATGGTATGTAATTTATAGCTCAAGAAAGCTGTTAAAACCACTGATACAGAATGTGAGAAGAGATGAATACTAAAAAGTGGCATACAGTGATAATCTGTATACCTGGCAGAAAGATAATAACATGATATTAAATCACTATGTATTCTGGGAATTAGCATATTAAAATGCTAATGTATACGACAAAAGATACATCACTACTATCATTTCACAAATGAAGATGAAATACATTAGAAATTAAAAACTTGTCTCTGGCTGGTGTAGCTTGGTGGACTGAGCATGGGCTGGGAACCAAAGGGTCACTGGTTTGATTCCCAGTCAGGGCACATGCCTGGGTTGGGGGCCAGGTCCCCAGTGGGGGCCATGTGAGAGGAAACCATACACTGATGTTTCTCTCCCTCTCTTTCTCCCCTCTTCCCCTCTTTTTAAAAATACATAAATAAAATTAAAAAAATAAAAACATTAAAAACTTGAGTGCCTCCGTGTATGGCCATTACTTAGCAGAGGTGGATTTTGGAGCTACATAGAGCTGCATTGACTACCATGTCTAGTACATGATTTCTTTATGATTTGCTTTCTTTATGTACAAACTGAGGATATTTGTCTTTTCCCCATTATATTATTTATAACCAAAATGTGAAATATTTAAATACAAATGCATTTAACACAGGCCCTGGAATGAAGGAGAAAGTACTTTCCAAATATCTAGATTCATGAACAAGTTCCCAGCAGGTTGTGTTGGTTTCCTATGGCTACCATAATGAAATACCAGACAATGGGCAGATTGAGACAATAGAAATTAAAATAACAGAAACTTTTGCACAGCTATGAGAACTAGAAGTCCAAATCAAGAAGAAAGCAAGGCCACACTCTCTGAAGATTTTACAGTAGGACCCTTCCTTATGTATTTCTTCCTTTGGAAGGTTCTCAGCCACATCTGGTGTTCTGAAGCTTATAGTCACATCCGTCCAATTCCTCCCTCCACTGTTTGATAGCCTCCCTACCTCTGGGTCTTCATGTTGTCTTCCTTCTGCATTTCTCTGTGTCCGAATTAATCTCGTTATAAGGATGTTAGTCATTAATTCAGGGCTTACTTTACTTAAACACATGACCTCACCTTAACTTGATTGAATCTGTGAAGCCCTGATTTTTAAATTAGGTCACATTCATAAGTGATGGGGGTTCAGGGTTAGTACTAGAGCATATTTTTTGGGGGGGTCACGTAATTCAAGCCACAAAACAGGTCTAAAAACCAATTAAGTAAAACCTGACTTGATAAAAACTACTAGTACTAAGACAGGCTTAAAGTAATGGTTCATGGCAATAAATTGATTTCCTGTAGGGCTTCATTGACATGAGTTCTCTTATTAAAATGTATTTGAGTGATTAAGATTTTATTTTTACCCATGTACATGAATGTTTCCTGAGCACTCAGTGTTTTTGGTGTTCAGTATCAGGGGTTTCAAATGTCTCTTTATATAAAACCTAATAAATGTTCCCAGAATATTATTTAAATTACATATACTTATACAATATCAGTTTCTTGACTACATTTGAGAAACAAGATTTATAAAACAGTTTAAACATGTTTAAACAGCAAAATGAAATGTAGGAGTGTTCAAATACTATTAATTTGTATATGTCTTTAAGGCATATTTTACTGCTCGCTGGCAAATAAATTGATTACAAATACACATGCAAGAGACTACATAGTGAATTGCACAGTCAGAAATTAATTTTGTTCTGTGTTTAGTTTTTGAAAGTTCAGTGAAACTTCTGTTGGGCCCCTAATATAACTTTGTTTACAGTTGACTAGTAAAAATGAGTCATGGGAAACTTTTATTCCAAATAAATCAGAGAAAAATATTATACTGTTTTTAAGGTTTATTTTGGGTATACAAAACACATAATTAGATTATTCATATGCATATGGCTTCAAATTTGGCATTTTTATACTTTTCAGCATAACTGCATTAAGATCCACTTGTAGAGATAAGAGCATCTGCAAATAAACTGAGTTACTGAGAGGTGGATGATAATAACTGCCACAGTACATTAATATTAGATAGTTTTAAAAGTAATTTTGAACCATTATGATATTAAAACCATCCCCCATTGAGATATAATCAATTTTAGAATTTTAACACATTTCCTTATTTGATACAAAATTAATTTAAAAACCTTAATTTAATAATGAGTCCTGAAATGAGAAAGCTTGACATTTGTGAACTATTTATTCCATACCTACTCTGGATTATCAAAATCACAACAGTGAAGTAACTGACAATTTAAGAATGTCCAAGCTTGTCTCACATTTTTCAGTTGCAATATATACCTCAGTTTTTGCGGTGGCTAATATTGCTCTCCTCGACTTTTTTATATATTGAATAATAAAGTAATACATTTACTTTATTTACTTTAATAATAAAGAAATGCATTAGTGAAAGGCACTTAGGATAAGTCATTAGTGGCTTTATAACTCCAATTTAACAGATATTTTCACTACAGAGGTAGACAGGTATCTGCAAATGCTCACATGCACACACATGCATACTCAGGGCTGAGTTCATAGTTGGTAAAGATGATGAGCCCCTTCAAAAGGTACAGCTCTGCTTTGCCAGCGATATGCAAAATTATTAGTGTTGGTTTCAACAGATTACCCCCAAGTACTCATGTTTTCACATGTCTTTTATATAAAATCCAGAATGGTTATTGATTCAGTAATCTTTCTTGCAGGATTTGTGGCTTAAATCATAATTAATAGTTCATATTCCAAGAACATTAGGTTTTGGTGACTTCCAAATGACAGTGTATGTCAGTTAATGCCATACAATTTCTTGGAAACCTCCTGGAACTCTATACAGGTCTCTGAACGTAGAATATTTTTTTCTTATTTGTTGCTAAGTGATTTTTAATAAATTATGATTGCATTATTCATGTTAAATTCAATAAAATCATTTTTTGCAATACAATATTATTAAAAATAAAAACTGGAACAGAACAGAATGTGGAAACAGACCCACACATATATGTGCATATGATTTTGACAAGAGTGGTTCTGGAAACAGCCTTGCAGTAAATATGCTAGATAATATGCATTTTCATACGGAGAAATAAAAACAAGCCTAGTTTCCTACCTCACATTAATTGGTTCAGTCACTACTTTGGAACATATGTTCTAGTGGGACATATGTGTATGTTTCACCAACACTTTTATTTCTATACATACAGGGTCTGGCACAAATAGTGCCCATTTTTATTACAAACTTTTTAATGACAAAGTCCTAAGCACGTAATTCTGTAACATAATAATAACACACTCAAGCACACCATATGACATTTTAGATGAAATGTTCAAATTAAAACTATAAATGATTCCACCCATATTACTGCACTACCAACCACTGAGGCAGGTGTTCTTCTGCCAGACCCTGTATACCCCCCCAAATACATGCACATATACAGTGAAAAAAATCAAAATGTTTATAGCTTCATTATTTGTAATGTCCCATAATGAAAACAACTCAAATGCCCATCATTGTTAAATAGATAAATAATGAACTTGAAAGTATACACATCTATTAAAATGAACAAATATTTACCTGTAAGAATATGTAGTATCAACACAATTTTTAAATTAAAAGAAGCTAGGCAGAAAATACTGAAAGCTATATGATTCTGCTTTTATAAATATTAAAATCAGATTTAAAAAAACAAGACTACAGTAACTTTGAGAACAGGAAAAGGTAGTGATTACTTCAGGGCAGCCATTTGCAACTGGTGTGCTGTAAGAATTTTTAGAACAGGCAACACCTGACTACTTAGCCAGGGTCACTGAACTCTTTCCCCTTAGAACAGGGGTGTCAAACTCCTTTTCACCAGGGCCACATCAGCCTCGTGGTTGCCTTCAAAGGGCTGAATGTAATTTCAACTTCAACAACTTAATAGTTAAGGAGTAGTTACATTTATACACTCCTAAAATTACACTCGGCCTTTTTTTTAAGATTGCATTTATTTATCTTTAGAGGGGAAGGAGAGAGGGAGAGAAACATCAATGTATGGTTGCCTTTTGTGTGTCCCCTGCTGGGAACTGGCCTGCAACCCAGGCATGTGCCCTGACTGGGAATTGAACCTCGATTGTCTGGTTTGCAGGCCTGCACTCAATCCACTGAGCTACACCAGCCAGGGCTACATTTGGCCTTTTGAAGGCAGTTGAGAGGCTGATGTGGGCCCCGGTGAAAAGGAGTTTGACAACCCTGCCTTAGATTGTCAAACTAAAAGTGACAAAAGCCAACACAACAACAGCTATCTAGTTCGAATGAGTCAAAATTGTACCATTGGTGTCAGAGCAGCAAAAATATATTTTGTGGTTGCAGCAGAATTTTAGTAATTATTTTATGTGTGCCATAAGATTAAAAAAATTGAAAATTGCTGCTTTATGGTATGAGAGATGCTTTATGAACACTAAGACTATTCAGGATTGTTGGTTGTATTTTATTTATTGTCCTCGATGATGGTTCAACTTGCGATAATGCAGTAATGATGCAGTGATAATGTGCAGTTTTGTGCTGTGTTCTTAGTATAAAAGTTTTGTGAAGCACATACAATATGTTATTAAAATTTTAGCTACCCTAGATGGAATACAATTTTTCAATAACTTTTATTATTAATCTGATTTATTGTTTTCCTTACATTTAAGGTTAAATATAATTTTAAATTTCTGTACTATAAAATGTTTTACTATCATCCATCATTTATCTCATGGAGAAAACGGACAACTTGAAAAATATAGACCATGCTAATTAAAGTACTTCTAAAAATCTAGAATGTGATGCCAATGATAAAGTAACTATACAGTGGTCTATAACAACAGAAATACATGCAAGAAACACACACTTTATACATACTCAAGTGGAGAAATGCATGGCATATACTACAGCAAGAACTATAAGCCTTTTATGCAACTCAGGGGACTGTGTACACATGTCAACTGAAAGAAATTTCACAGTCATTGGAACTAAATCTACAAACTACAGATGCATGTAGTAAAATCATTCCATGGAAAGTGCAATTCAAATTGGCAGAAATTCAATTAACTATTTGCAAATGTGCATATAAATCTTGGAAATAAATGGTGTTCATTTCTTGTTAGGTTAATGAATATTTTCACAAAAATAATAGGAAAAAAGACTGAATTATTAATTAAAGCCATTTCTTTTACTTAGGTTTTATCAACAAAATAAAATATTTGCTTTAGTTTTATAGTGTCATTACATTTTAAATCTAGAGTATATCTTAAACCTCATACGGTATGTTTTATTTTATAATGGTGCCAACTAAAAATTTGTAAAGTTGGAAGAAATAAGCATGATAAGAAAACTTGTATTCTCATAAAGGTAATCAAAATAGCATTTCTTTTTGCACACATGAGTCTGTCTCAAACGATATTACACATACACCCACAAACACACGAATAGAATTCAGAAATTACAAATACATTAGTAGCCAAAATATTTCAGAAATTTTCATTCAAAAGCACCCTCTTAAAGATTAATAATAGCCATTAATAGTTATTAATGTGTTGGGGGCTGGGATAAGCCTGAAACAGGCTGATAAACAGGCTGAAAGGGTGGAGTACTGCACTTTTGCTCCTATATCTCCTTTTGAATAATGAACTCCTCATCTGGTTCGGGCGGGGGAATGATCATACAATAAGCACTTACAGATATGTGTAAAATAATCCTAAAGTTCCAATTTTTAAAAACTGAGAAAAATGATTAACCCAGATATTTTTCAGGGCTATCTGGACAAAGAACACCCCCCACTTTATTCCCCATAATCTTTACCAAAAAAGTGGTGAGGGTAAATTATTGTATTTGATTGATTGGTAGGAAATTTCTAATTACCTGAAGTTTTTCCAACCCTCATAGAGGAGACTAGACAGGGGCAGGTGGTCACAAAAGATACAGAAGCGATAAGTTGCCTCTGTAGCTACCAAATAAAATTTGAAAATCTGCAAGTAGATTTCTACCTGAAATTTCAAGCCCTATAAGAGTGCCTACTTCAGAATTCCAGTGTTAAAATCTTTCTATACTTACTGTTACTTTCTTTAGAGATGATTTCTCTTTCCTTAGTTTTCCCTGGTTATCCAAGTAAAGTTTAAATTTGGACTGCTTTGCTATAGTTCTATAAATCTCCACAGGAGATTTATTTCATGGGAGAAATATGTGAATATACTTTGTAAAATTAAAAGTACTGAACAGATGTATGCATCCAATATTCCACTACCCATTCAACAAGTTGTTACTGGTACCTAACATATGCAGTGTAGGCTGTCAGTTACAAAAAGAAATAAAAAATTATTCCTGTCCCCAAGGAACTCAAACATGGAAGAGGATGTTTGTAAGTAAAACTAATAGTATTCATTTTGAAATATCATGAATACAACAAAATAAATGTTATAGAAAAACAAGTTAAAATGTCAGAGAAAATAATTGTATAGAGGGAGGGAAAAATGGGTCAAGAGACATTCACAGAAAAAAGATTCTCTTTTTCTATTCTACCCACCACATTTTTTGAGTCTCAATGTAGGAACATGAATCTGAGAAGAGAATGAAACAATGTTTTTGTTATATTTATGTCTATATAGAAACTTAATTTTACCACTGCCCCAGTTTTTTCTCCCTTGGAATAAGAGTATTAGAGCACTCTATGCCAGAATTTGGTATAAATAAAAGAAAACTAAGCATGCAATGAGGAAATACCAAGGTACTAAAAAAAGTTTCACCTAGTTTTATTTATTAAGGATAATTGCATTGAATGACTATACTGAATCCTGTGTTAATCTCTAGGTCAAAAATAATAAAGCTTTGTTAAATTAAGATACATTTCTATTTGCATATGCAAATAAGCTTCAGTCTATTTTGAACAAAAGTGTATAAAATGAGCATCTTTGTCTTGTTTCTGATCTTAGAAGTAAAGACACTACACAAAAACAAAAGTACAGGCCATTCTCTGATGAATATATGTGCAAATATCCTCCACAAACACTAGCAACTTGAATTCAATAGTGCATTAAAATGATCGTATACCATGAACAAATGGAATTTGTCCCTGGGATGCAAGGATGGTTTGGCATATAAAAATCACGTAATATGGGAGGGGGTCACAGGGTGTCGGTAGAGTAAGTATGAGGATATACTGCATGCTTCCTCCTGGGTGAAATTGAACACTAGAGACAGAAAGTCACCCAAAATAAACTGATGACTACTTGAAAAAGATATTTTTAACCAAGGAAGGGCAAAAACCACCTCAAGACTGGTAGGAAAGGTGAGGTGATGAGTTGTTAAATGTGGCACGGTTGTGGGAGCTTTCCCTTGAAAAGAGAGAAGCTGGGACCACAAACTGGGCCCCCAGGAACAGAGCGCTAGTGCTGGGATCAGCCAACCACACAGCATACTCAAAAGTGCTGGCGTGGACACGGAGAAAGGGAACCCTAAGGCATGCACTGTTGGTGTGAATGCAGGTTGGTGCAGGCACTATGGAAAACTGTTTTGAATTTCCTCAAAAGTTAAAAATGGAACTGTCTTTTGACCTAGTGATTCCACTTCTGGGAATATATCCTAAGAATCTGAAAACACCAATTCAAAAGAATTTATACACCCCTATGTCCATAGCAGTGCTATTTACAATAATAAAGATTCTGAAATAGCCTAAGTGCTCCTCAATAGGTGAATGTATAAAAAAAGCTGTGGTACGTTTGCATAATGGAATACTACACTGCAGTGAAAAGGAAGGGATTCCTGCCTCTTTCAACAGCACAGATAGAACTATAGACTATTATGCTGATAAACCAGTTAGTGAGAGAAGAATACCATCTCGTCTCATTTATAAGTGGGATCTAATGAGCAAAATAAACTAATGAGCAAAACGGAACCAGAGGCATAGAATCATGGAATGTATTGACACTTAGCTGTAAGGGGGGGTGGGCGGGACAGGAACTGACTGAAGGTGAAGGGATTAGTCAAAGAACATAGATGAAGGGCCCATGGACATGGACCATGGTGTGGGGATTGGTTATGGAAGTGGGGAACAGACTGAATGGAGGGGGGGTGAAGGGAGAAAAATTGGGACAATTGTAATAGCATAAACAATAAAATATTTTAAAAATCAATTAATGTGATATGCCACAGAAGAAAGATAAATAAACACATGATCATCTTAATGGATGTAGAAAAATTATTTTCTAAAATGTAATACCCTTTCAATGTCTTTTCACTCTACTAGGAGTAAATGCAATTGGCAGTGACTAGGATTAGTGATTCCTCTTAGGCAACGCCTGAGTGCTGTGAAAACTTTGGTTATTTGTCCAAAGGTGGGAGATTAGAGGTTGAAATTGAAGACTAATGACTAAGTACTGTGTTTTTCTGTCTCCCTCTCCAAGGATGATAACTAAGAGACAAGGATTTACTCTTTATTGAGTTATTTAATCTTCAGAGAACTGCTCAAGAGTAAAGTATAATTTTTGGTTTCAATAGTTTTGTTCTAAAGACAATGTTTAGTAATCCTGGGAAAAAGAATATTTTTTATAACCAGGTATTGCTGGAAAGTATAACGCTTTCTCCAGTTTATTTTCATTTTCCCTAAATTTACATCTTTCAATAAGCACTTCAACCCTCTACCCACCAATCAAATACTAGTAATGTTATGAAAAACTCCATTCATAATGTATGTATTCATATGTATTTATTAATATGTTTATAAAACAAAAGTTGTCTTTTTAGAAAATGTATTCAAAATTAATAAAGCCCACTACATTCTGATTGGGTTAAATAATTGGCATACAAGTTTATGAAAATGAATAAAACTAGGACTTGAATATTGTTTAAATAATATTTATTAAACATAGGTATTAATGGTTTCAAAATTAAGGTATATGATAAATGTAATAGGAGATATGTTTTAAAATTTTAAATCCTGCTGATCTAGTCATTTTCAATGCCCTTTATTAGATTATATAAATGATATTTTATCTTACAGACTGAGATAACAATTTCTCTCAGCACTTCTCTGGAACAATAATCATAGAGATTTCAAGTAAAGTGTTAGTTCTAAAGAGAAACCAGTAATTCAAATTGTAGATAATCCCAGAATTTTAAGTTCCAAAAGCAATATTCAAGTTAAGTTTCTCTTTATAAATAAAAATATAAATCAATCTGCTGGTATAAAATACTACCATTTCTTTACTTATTATTTATATTTAGAGAAGAAATAATAGAGCAGTCAGAACCTTGTCTGGCTCATCTCCCCTCTCTCTTTGCTTCACTCGCCTTGGCCTCAGCATCCTCTGCAGACAAGCATGGTGTCAGTGCTCTCGTGACAAAACTGGAGTAAAAATGATTGAAGAGCGAGGAGAACACTCTTTTTTGAAGATAAAGTTTTCTAGGAGTTTGAATTTAGTGGAGAACAAATAAAAAATAAGCCAAAATGAAAGAAAGAACATCAGGCTAATGGTTGTTATTTAATGTTTCAATTTCTTTTTATCACATACCAATTTAAGATAGGTATTCATTACTAGTGTGCTCTCCTCAAGATTGCCTATTCTTTTTATGGTGTTTTATCTGCTTTTCATTTCCTTTTTCATCCAGAGGTTGTGCAAATTGGTTATGCAAATTGTTTCTCAATGTGTTCTCTTGCTCTTATTTACATGTATTATATATAGATGCATACATATAAATACTGCATATACACACACACATATCTATATCTCCTATTAATGCTATACCAAGGCCCCTCACACTGAGAACTTCAAGATGTCTGGCCTCTTTCTATTTTAGTTAGAACAAACTCTTCAAACATCTCCTGAAAATCTCACCATCATGGAATGTTCTCTTTATTATTGAATAATAGCCTCAATTTTCTTTTCATATTCTTTATTCAATCATTTCTGTTCAGACAGACTTTTTGAGTTTCATTTTTTGTACTATATTTAAATATTAAAATGGAAAATAAAACATATCTGCCCCACTGCATGGGAGCAATATATTCGTTTGACATTAATTACGTTCTATCTGTCCACAAACATACACTATGTTCATTCAGAGTGTGCTTCTTGAACTGTCTTCTGTAGATGGAAACTATAAAATGATAACATTTAAATGAAGCAAAGTCAATTTAAGTATAAAATGTGTGGATAAAAACAGAAGAGAGAGTCATTTTTATCCTTATGGACTATTTCCTATGAAGAGAGATGGATGTTTGTTCTGATTTTTCAGCTACTGTTATTTTCAATTTGTATTCCCTGTGGTAGAGAAGGTACAAGCATACTCATCACTAATTGCCAAATTAACTACATTAAACAAACATTTACTTAGTGCTTTATATGTGAATGAAAGAAAGTAATACAGGAGAAAGGATTTGATTAGATAGGAGATATTTGCTTCTTTCTTAATCTGACTAGGTCACATCTCACCTGGGAGTTACTATAAAAGCATGAGTTACTACTAAAAGCATAGGTAAGAGTCATGTAAATTGAAAGATTCAGCATTACAAAGATGTACATGCTCTCCTAAGTGGATTTACAGATTCAATACGATCCTAGTCAAAATTATATACCGACAACAATAAAAATATTTTTGGTGGCAGTTGGTAAGTCAGTTGTAAGTTTTATATGCACAGCAAAATTTCAAAGAGTAGTCAAGTAAATCTTGAATCAAGTGGAAGGATTTATGTAAATAGCTATGAAGTTTCTCCTAAAACTAAGACAATTCATGTCATTTTACTGTGCTAGAATCGGCTTAATCTTAAAATAAGCAAAATAAAAACAAATACACTGAAATAGAGAACAGGGGGACAGTGACCAGAGGGGAGAAGGGAGGGAATTTAAGGGGAAAAATGGGAGGGATTTAGAGGAACAAGTATAAAGGACACAGGGACGAGAACTAAGGGGGGTGGAAATGGGAGGGAGGTGGGATGCATGGGGGAGGGGTGGGCTGGGATGGGAGAAATAAACAGGAAACTGTACTTGAAAAATAACTAAATAAAAATTTTAAAAAACTAAAATATATATTTTTCAAAATAAATATTCAAAGTACCAAATTAAAAAAAAAAAAGAAATAAGGCACACCAGTGGTTGGAGGAGTGTGGAGAAGCAGAAATAGATTTGTGGACAAGTACTTGCTCTCTGAACACCAAGGGCCTGCAGTGAGAACAGAGAGAGTGGCCTGAGGTCAGTGGACCTCAACAAGAACCTCTCCAAGAAGCTCAGGTTAAAGACACAAAAATTAAAAGTAGTGAAGACCTCTACAATTATGGTTACTGAGGTAAAAGTCTTGGAATTTAAGTGTCAATATGTCATAAAGAAGTTTTAAGAGAAGTTTCAGTGGGGAGGTGAAGGCAGAAGGCAAAGCCCACAGGGCTGAAAGAGAAAGGTTAATTAGGGTACTTTCTGGCATTGCACCTGTTTGTTGGGTAACTTTAGGCATGTTAGTGTGCCTATTTCTTTATTTATAAAACGGAGACAGTAATATGTATCACAGTAAATCTTTGTAAGAACTAAAGAAAATGCAAATTTTATATTTATCAAAAATAACATAAAATAAAACTAAGACTTTTAATACAGTGAAATATTGATGAATGGATAAATAAGAGTATGGAATATAATGGAAACAAATACAAAGCTAAAGAAGCCTAATAGCTTAAATTTAATATGATAGAAAAGGAAAGTTTTCCATTAAATTAATCATGGTCAATTTGGATTTGAAATGAGAAAAATATTCCGCCCTAAGTCAGACCATAAGAAAGTAACTGCATATTGATTGTGGACCTGGGTATAAGTGCCAAAATAATACAGCTTTTTAAAAATAACAGGAAAACATGTAATAAGCTTGGGTCAGGTAATTATTAAAAAGGAAATGCATACACCCACATACATATACACATATGCTAAATATAAAATAAAATATTGATACATTAAACTTTATTAAAATTAAGAACTCCTAATCATAAAAATAATACAGAAACTGAAAATGAAAACCAAGAGTAGAAGATATTTGCATTATATTTCTCTTACGAAGAACTCACAATCAGATTACGTGAAAAGAAATAAAAATTTTGGTAATTAATACAATAAAAACAGGCAATTTTTAAAAAGATTTTACTTATTTATTTTTAGAGAAAGGGGAGAAGTCAGAGAAAGAGAGGGAGCGAACCAGCAACCCTTTGGTTCACAGGCTGGCACTCAATCCACTGAGACACAGCAGGCAGGGCAGACAATTATTTTATAATAGGCAAAAGTCTTCAGTAGTCACTTTAAAAATATACCTAAGTGGTAAAATATCATTTGAAAACCTGTTTAACATCATTCATCATCAGAATGTGCAAAATAATGCCTGATGCATTTTAATATCATTCCCTCTATATACATACAAAGTTTCATTATTCTGAAAGCAAATGTGTTTCTGGTTTAAAGTAGACTATCACCAGTTATAACAATTGCCATATCAGTTTCTATACTCCTTGCTCCCCATCGGGACACTGTAACGAAAATCAGATGATAATGCCTATGTATCTAATAAGAGGTGTCACGAAAGATATGAGAAGACCTCGACATTTTCAGTATGGGAGTTTACATACACTACACATGTTAACCTCTCTTCCAAGAAAGGCAGAAGCACCTTTACTTTGCAATTAATGTTTTACAATCAGTTCAACCTAATAGGAGATAAGCTAGATGAAAACATAATTGGTCTGTCATTATACCAATTTTCTTTGCTGAGGAAGTCCTCACCATTTATTTTTAAAAATATGAAAATATACACACAGCACTATTTCCTTGACAATACCAAACAGAGTTGTCCCTGCACACTAATCAGAATGAATGAAATTATAAAAACTAACAAAACAAAACCCTGTTCTTTTTTAAAGGGTTTTATTTATTTTTAGACAGAGGGGGAGGGAGGAAGAAAGAGACACAGCAATATGTGGTTGTCTCTCATGTGCCCCCCACTGGGGACCTGGCCCACAACCCAGGCATGTGCCCTGACTGGGAATTGAACTGGTGACCCTTTGGTTCATAGGCTAGCACTCCATCCACTGAGCCACACCAGCCAGGGCCAAACACACCAGCCAGGGCCAAGCACCCTGTTCTTAAGTAGTGTTTCAGAGAGGTGTGGTTATTGAACCTTATATACCACTGGCAGAACAAAAATTATAACAATTACTTTAAAGAGCTCTTGGCAATATTCACTAAAGAAATGACAAATTCTAGCATTACCAATGAAAAAACCATTTTATATATTTATCAAAAACATTTACTATAATCATTCATAGCAGCATTAATTATAATAGCTCCAAACTGCAAAGAACCCAGATACCCATAAACAGTGTAATGGATAAGTAAATTGTGGTATAGTCATACATCTGAATAGTCTAGAATAATGCAAATGAATGAACTGTTGTTAAAGGTAAAACTACCCAGGGATCTCATTAACATAAGTCTGGTGTTCAACTACTCAAGAGCCAACAGAATGGTAGTCTAATGTGTAAGCACTTCCTGTACCAGAAACTAAGGATATAATTAGGGATACTGTAATAAAATGAAATATTATGCAAGAATTGAAGTAAAAAATATGCTGGCTTGGAATTATTTTTAGGATAAGCATGATAAAGTATAAACAATTAAATGAGCTGTATGCATAGTCTTATAGCAGCAAATGGAGTATACAGTATGATTTGAACATTATATGCACATGTATTATCTTTGTTTAGTTCTTATTTATTTTTAATTTTGTATTGTTGTTCCAGTACAGTTGTCTCTGTTTACTCTCCCACCACTCCCCTGAACTCCAGCCATCCCCGCTTCCCACCCTTGATCCTAACCCCTCTTTCATTTTGTCCATTTGTCCTTTATAGTTGTTCTTGAAAACCCTTTCTCCTTCCCCCCATTACCATCTTCCACCTCCCCTCTAGTTACTGTCAGTTTGTTTTTATTTTCACTGTCTCTGGGTATATTTTGCTTGCTTGTTTGTTTTGTTTATCAGGAAATAAATGAATGGAAAATGGATGGTACATTTACATGACAAAATACTATGCAGCAGAAAGAAAGGAGAAGCTCCTACTTTTTGCAACAGCATGGATGGAACTGGAGAGCATTATGCTGAGTGCAATAAGCCAGGTAAAGAAAGACAAATACCACATGATCTCACCTAGTAGTGGAGCCTAATCAATGCTATCTTTGTTTACACAAAGATGGAATTTAGAAGGACAGAAACAGGGAACTATTAGCTGTATTGATTCATTTAGATGCAGGGGTGTCCAACCTTTTGGCATCTCTGGGCCATACTGGAAGAAGAAGAGTTGTTTTGGGCCACACATTGAATACACTGTGACACATAATCACAAAAAAACCCTCATAATGTTTGAAGTAAGTTTACTATTTTGTGCTGGGCTTCATTCACGCTCTCCTGGGCTGTGTGCACCCTACAGGTCTCAGGTTGGACACCCCTGGTCAGAGCCTTGGGGATCACAATGCCTAAATTTAAACGCTGCTTCAACAACCACTTAGCTGAATAAAAAACAATGGTTTAAATTTTTGTAAACTAATTACTTTACCTTTCAATCCTTTGGTTTAAACATAGGTAATGGGAACAATAACATTTAAATTTAGGACATTGTTAGTGGAGTTAAAAATATAAGATAGTATGTTGTTATTATGTCTATATTATGAATTATCATACAGGTTTTACTTTCTAATAACTATTATCCCTATTACTATTATATTTATGATAATAATATCTTGGGAGGAAAATTAGTTGAGCCAGGATAAAAGTAAAAATCAGTTGCAGGATTTAATTGATAGGGTAGCAGAACCACAGTGAATGCTAAATTTTCAACTGTGCCGCGTCTGCCAAACCAAGTTCAAAGCTATGATTAGGAATGAGAGGGGCCTGTGATTTGGAGTAGGAACTTGAACTTGAACTCATAGAATCTGCCCAATCCTCTGAATATGCGGAAGTGGTCCACTTTTCCTTACAAGAAGCTAGTGTTTCTTGCTTGCACATGATTCATTGGGCAATTACTTGTGCCTCTCTTAGGATCTCTCTCTCTCTCTCTCTCTCTCTCTCTCTCTTCTCTCTCTCTCTCTCTCTCTCTCTCTCTATATATATACACCTATCACCTGTTACCTGGAAAACCAGCAACTAGGGTTATGTGACAACATAATCCATTTGGGAAAAAAGTAGGCCTGCCAAGGAAGAGAGGAAAGGGCATATACATCGCAGAACCCAGCCAAGGGTGAGTGGACAGATGGTCAATGGCACATGGTTTATTCGTTTATCAGAGTCTTAAAGCAAGCAAAAAAGTAGTTGTTTGGGGAAGGAGGGTTTTGAGAAGAGACATGAAAATTGGCATGGGAGGGCATGCAGGCTGAGGACCTTGACAGACTGCAGAAGGACTCAGACGGCTGGTGCGGGCCATCCTCTGTGCCCTGGTGTCCACTGGGCTTGCTCACTCCACTCCTAGAACAATGGCTTCCAGAAGGAAATAAGGGATTTTATTGTCCCTATGTCACCATTCTTGAATATTAAGGCTATGCGTTAAATGTGAAAATCATTTCATGGAATTCAGCTTGTTGAGATAATAAAAGCAGATTTAAGAAATGTAAAGTCAGGAATGCAATTGCTATTCCTAAAATAATTTACACGACCAAATTACACGACCAAAATAGAAGACCATAAAAAAATTCTACAGTTGAGAGAGAACTAAATTAATATTACACAAAATAGAGATATACAATGAGCTAAAAGGCTGAGACCAGAAGATAAACAAATACACTGTTTCTTTTATTGAGGAAGTATTTATATAAAAGACAATGTCAGATGGACTAATTGGTGACTAGTGAAATAAAATATAAATTCTGGTAAAAATTCATTACCTTTGTGCAGACCCTGCAAACCAACAGCAAGTCCATGAATAACACTTGATTTAGCCATGGTTTTTACCATATGATATTGAGTAAAAATATTTAATGGCTTTCTTTAAAATACTGATTACAGAGGAACTTCAATGTAGACTCATATAAAAACATCACTATTCTAGGTAAAAGCATGAATAGCCTCTTTATCTCACCATGTCTGAATGAAAAGGAGAATGAAAGAAGACTATAGCTAATGCTATCACTCTCATTATGTTGTCCTTTCAGATAGCTAAAAATATCATTATGTAGAAACAGATATTCCACATTTAGAGGGCTGGGGACAAAAATGGATTGTGTGTGTCCACAGCAGAATTTAAAATAGGCTGAGGAAACTCCTGACAATTGTGGTAAAGCTAGAGGTAACAAGTAGACGCCATTTCTCCCAGTTTTGAATCGAAAGGACTATGTAATATCACCTCATACCTGTCAGAATGGTAGTCATTAATAAGTCAGCAAACAATAAGTACTGGTGAGGATGTGGAGAAAAGGGAACCCTAGCGTACTATTGGTGGGACTACAGACTGATGTAGCCAATGTGGAAAACAGTGTGGAGTTTTTTCAAAAAATTAAAAATGGAACTGCCTTTTGACCCAGCAATTCCACTTCCTGGAATATATCATAAGAATATTGAAATACCAGTTCAAAAGAATATATGCATATCTATGTTCATAGCCAGCATTGTTTATGATAGCCATGATCTCTAAACAGCCTAAGTACCCATCAATAGATGATTGGGTAACAAAGCTGTGGTATATTTACACAATGGAATACTACACAGTAGTGAAAAAGGAGAAACTCTTACCTTTTGTGACAGCATGAATGGACCTGGAGGATATTACATTAAGTGAAATAAGCCAGTCAGAGAAGGACAAGTACCATATGATCTCACTTACATGTGGAATCTAATAAACAAAATAAACTAATGAGCACAATATAAACAGAGGCATAGATACACAGAACAGATAAAGCTGTTGAAGGAGAGAGGGGAGAGGAGGACTGAATGAAAGAAGGTGAAGGGATTGACCAAACAATATATATGCATGACCTATGGACACAGACAAAGCATGGGGACTGCCTGAGGGAATGGAGGAGGGCTGGGAGGTTGTGGACAAATGGGGGTAAAGTGGGGACGACTGTAATAATGTTACTGAACAGAGTGGGGTCTGGCCGTCTGCTCCCCAACACAGGCATAACACAAAGATTGCTGGAGAAGGAAAAAGGGTCTTTATTTAAGTGTTGCCCATTTTGGGGAAGCTGGAGACTCCCTGGCTCCAGGCCAATCTCTTCCTAAAAACAGTAAGAATTCAGTCACCCCAGAACCAGAATCAATGTCCAGAAACCCCATTCCATCTTATCTGTCGTTCTGGGGCCCAAGACTGTTACATGAATTGCTCCCTGGCTTCAGGCTCTCTTCCCGGAGTGCACACTTTTGGGGGTAGTGTCTCATGGCTATGATACAGCTTCTTCCATCTCCTGGGCCCTGGGGTTGCTGCCAGACCACTGCAGCTGGTTGTGCAAGGGAGCTACAATGTGGGGCCCCATGGCCAACTTCTCAAGTCCCCAGAGCCAGAGAGAATTCCAGACTGCATGTCTGTGCAGTTTTCTCAGAGCAAGAGAGCAGTTACAGTCCGAGTGAAATGGAGCCTCAGCATCTTGCAGGCTGCAGCAGGTGAGGCATGCATCTTTGGAGCACTGCCCAGTGTGTGGGACCCAGCCTCCACAAGCTGGTTCCCAACTGGGAGAGTGAGGGGAACAGAAGGGGAAAGAGGGATGAGTCTCTGCCTGCCCCCTGTTTAAAAATCTGGCTCCAAAATCCTATGCACTCTGGGAGCAAGTAGGAGGGTCTTTTGCTCTATCCCAACATTTCACTAGCCTGGTCGCCATGATAACCTCCACAGTACACGTGTGCTGTGACTTCTTCAGCCTGCACACACTCTGTGCAAGCTTCCCCCTAGTGTGAAGTTTGTTTGCCCTTACCGGGGATTATGGAAATTTATCACGTGTGGCTGCAGGTTCGATTTCGCCACCCCCAGCACTTCCCATCCCCTCCCTTCTCTGGAAAACAGGCTCTCCCAGGCCACTTGGGGGTTACCTCCTCACTCCCCAGCAATCTTGCCAGATCCCCCCTTAACAAGAACATAAAATATAAAATATAATTTAAGAAAAGAACAAAAGAAAAACAAGTTTGATCAAGAAGAAAGAGAAGAATAAAAAAAGGCACTGAGTAAAAAAAAAAGAACTATGGCTAGTATTCTTCAAGGCAATGTAAGTGGAATGTGTCATTTCCAGGTGGAGGTGCTAAAATTAAGAATGTCTCCATTTTCTTTTTAATTCACTAACTGAACTGAGAACGAGGACTTTAAATAAGTCCTGAATCCTTTCTGAGTTACTGCCTAAAATCAAGTCATTCAGGAAAGAAACCTGCCCAGAAATAATCAACTGAGTAGTTTGAGGAAGACATTCCATTTTATACACTATGGCACTGACTATTTGAATTTTCTCTCTTATACCATATAGTCTTACTTACTCTGACTAATAAACAATGAAATCTTTCTTATTTTTCTCAGTTCATCTATCTGCATTAATAACATGTGAAATTATTTAATATTTTCCTAAAATGTTTATGGATTTTTTGTTATTTGACAAAAACACACAATTAAAATAACTATTTCCTTGAGTATTTATCGATGTGCAGATCAGCGTATGTATTTTGGTGAACAAATAGATATTACACCAAGTCTCAGCTCTCGTCGAATTTGTAGGCTAGTGGGAAATGGGATAAAATAGGTAAGTAGCCCTAGAGAAAGGAAAAACAAAATGCCAGCGTTTACGGAGGTGATTTAGAAATCTTTTAGAACAAATTTCTAACTGGTGTCCACTTGGTAATGGGAATGTTATATCAGGGTATATGACATTTGAAAAATACTTATTTTAAATGTTTAAGTGTGTTTTTAAATTAATAAATGTATCACAATATGAAGTAGACAACTACTATCTCTCATTGGAATAAAAGTATATGTGTATATCATGAATTCTATTTTTTATGTTAACTTAATTATTATTCAATGTCCTTATTTTTTACAAAATTATTTTTATCTTTGAACTTGTATAAATTATTTTTATGTTTCTATTTTTACTCCCCCCAAAAGTTATGGCACAGTAAATTATAACAGATGCAAAAAAAGACATCTCATCAAAAAGAGGACAGAATTCCGTCATTCCATAACAATATATGAGTGTATTTGGTTTGGTTTAATTGAATTTTACCCGTGTAAAGGTAATTTCTCTTGGTTTAATTTCATTTAAATTTTTTACAAGGGAAATAAAAGCTATTTAAAGAGATTGATACACTTGCTAAGAAAAGAAACTTAAAAATAATTTACAAAATTAGTAGTTCAAATTTAGGAAAACAATACAGTTAGATACAATACAATGCAATATACTCATATACAAAGCCAGCTAAGCAATAAGGATCTTTAAATTTCAGTTAACTCATTATATTTTACTGGTAATACTAATGTAAAATCTAGTATCTGGAAATGTGTTATGCTAATTATTAAGTTTTTTCCCACCCTGGCTGATATGGCTCACTGAATTGAGTGCTGGCCTGTGAACCAACGAGTCTCTGGTTTCATTCCCAGTCAGGACACATGCCGGGGCTGTGGGCCAGGTCCTCCAGTTGGGGGTGTGTGAGAGGCAACCACACATTGATGTTTTTCTCCCTTTCTTCCCCCTCTCTAAAAATAAATACATAAAATGTTTAAAAATATTTTCCACTGAAATTCTGAAAAATTTTTACTTACAAAAGTTATCAAAAATTTTAAGTGTACAAGATTCCAGAAAACATAACTTTAAAAAGTTTTTTCTGCATCATTTAAATTTGCTTGTATTTAACAAACAAAGTGGTTTTAGGAAGAAGTGTCATACACACTTTTTAAGGATTAGCTGAGTAAAAATGTTCCAATTGAACATTGGGAGTTGGAAATAATTGCAATGTAAGTGTAAGTTCTATCATTTTTAAATCACTATAGAATGCTGATGCTTTAGTAGCAATGCCAACTTAATAAAAGAAAATGCTTATGTTTTATAATAATTGTATCTATTGAATTAGATTTATTATTGTATTTTAATTGCTAAACTAGCATGTTGTACATGTTTCATATAAAATTACATATTTTTAAAGAAATTCTCAGTGCTAAATTTGAAATTCAAATGTCCATTGGATTGTTCTAAAACAGTCCAAAAAGCAACTGGATTGACTGGAGTTTATATTTAGATTTAGAAACTGGTATGTTTGTTAACACATTTATATGCATAAAATTAAAATTTCAAAGGACATAAGATCCACCCTGTTTGCTATTGGCTTATTGAATGTAAAGTTTCTGTTTGTGTTTTTATTTATAATTTGTTTGCTTTTGTTTCTACAAACTGGGAAGCAGTCAACAATCCTGTGACAATATACAGAATAACAAGAAACATGGAATCATTTCTAGAATGATCCAAATTGAATATGTTCCTATAAAATGTATTTGTAAATGTACTCTTACACAGGTAGAAGCTAAATGTATTTGAAATTAAAATAATAAGTACCATAATTTCAGTGTATTACCAATTTTACAGCAATTTAAAACTTATGTTAAAGATCTGTTTTCCAAGATTTTTATCACTTTCCTGGTTAAGAATCAATATATTTGAAAGTTCGGAAAGTGCCATGATATTTATTTGAGCTTTTCTTTTTGAAAGGAAATCTAGATAAAGAGCAAAGTACAACATACAGAGAAGGGCAGGAAGTGCAGAAAGAATTCACACCCATTGGGTAAAAATTGTTCAGCTATTTTTACCTGTCTGTTCATTGATGAATAAACTTTTCTGAGCTTCTGCTCCCCTTTCTGCAAAGTGAGAAGTCAGAATTACATTATCTGTAAAGTTCCTATCATGATTTGATGCTCTTGTACATAAAAAGTAATCATTCACCATTGTTTTTCTCTCCCATAGCATTCATTACACTTTTAAGGTAGAGCAATACATAGTGTACCTTTACTGTGTGACACACTTAGTGACTTAAAACAACACGATTTAGGAGCTCAGTTCTGTAGGTCAGCAGTCTGGGCCCAGCATACCTGGGTTCCTTCTGAGACTCCTACAGGGCTGGGATCCAGGAAGTATTGACCAGGATGTAGTTCTCATCTAGAGCTCAGGATTCTTTCTGAAGCTCCTTCAAGTTGTTGGCAGAAGCATTTTTTTGTAGCAGCAAAAATGAAGTCCCTGTTGATTCCTTGCTGGCTGTCAGCTGAGGTCATTTTCTGCTGCTCCCAGAGGCCATCTACCCTCTTTGCCATGTGGCATCCTTCATCTGAAAAACTAGCAATGGAAAGTCTCCCTGACATCAAACCTGTGTTTAGAATTTCTCTCACTTTCTCTCTCACCAGGACATTAAACTCTTAGAAGGGTTCACTTGACTAAGTAAAGCTCACCAAGGATAATCTTCCTATCTTAAGGTCAGCTGATTTAAGACATCACTTACATCTACAAAATAAATTCATAACAGCAACTAGGTTATTGTTCAATTAAATAAATGACAAAAAAGTGTGTTTCCCAGTGGGATGAGAATGTTAGTACACATCTTAGAATTGTCTACTATAAGCAGTGAACAACTAATCCATAATCTCTTCTTTCATAATCTATTCAATTGAGTTTGAAAAAAATCACTGCCTGAATAATAATTTCAGTGTATATTTGACGAATGTGAAATCGGAGAAGTGCAGGTTGAGTACGATGTTTACCAAGATTGTCTTAATTAGAAGATGTACTTGAGCTATCGATTTGTGCCAAATATAAGCTGTTTGTAAGCTCCAGATGGAGGCATGTGCTTCCTATATCTTTCTTTGGTCAACGTTTCTCCCACATATTTAACATGATATTTGGATGTTGCACAGGCTATTCCCCATCTCTCCTTCATGTTGACCCCCTCCCTTTGCCTCGTGTTTTTTCCATCCCTCCTACCTCTTCCAGGAGGTAGGAATTTCTAGACTTTTAACTTGGTCGTTACCCTCTGTCTTCTGTATGGATCTGATCGGGGAAGACTCCAGTAAGAGATCAGAGGTGGGTGCAGAGTGGGGTTGGTATAGTTGTCCTCCTCTGCTAGCTTGTAGATGGACACAGTTTCCTTCCAGGAGCCTTCTCCTACAAGTATGACTCTCTCTGTCCACATCTGTCTTCTTTCTCAATGTACGCGTGGCAATGGCTCCTTGCTATTTCTGACCTGGAGTTCTTTATCATTTTTCTTTTATTTCCATAGCATTATCCAGATATTGTAAATATTCCCTTCCTAATAATTCTATTTAAGTGAAGAATTTATTACCCAGTACTCTGATACAAATGTTGTACTATTACCTCCTACTCTTTCTTGCCAAAATACCCCAGAATTTGTTTAGAGTGGAAATATGTTATGCATAAGACCATGAAACACAGTTACAGACAATGAAACATAATCAGTTGAGCATTTGGGGAAAGCAGCTCACTTTCCTGTAAGAGATGATGACTATTCCTTATTCTTCTTTCTTGCTTCTTCCTGCTTGGGTGGGAGGGAGAGACATGTAACCATCAAGCACAGGTGTGAGGTAAAACAGTAATCCCTTAAGGGTGAGAGAAAAAAAAAACGATGGAGACAGACTAAATTTCTAGAGACAACTTGGAGTCACCATACTCATCTTGACCTTCATAATACAAATAAACCTTGCTGACAATAGCAGTTTTTGTTTCCAGCTGGTAAGTGAACATATTTCTTAGTAATACAGGGACCAGCAGAAGTAACACCTACTTGACCGTGGCAGTAGGGTAATAATATGGGTATAATAATTTATAGTTTTAATTTGAACATTTCATCTAAAATATAATGGTGTGCTTGAGGGTGATGTTGTTATGTTACAGAATTACATGCTTATGATTCTGTAATTAAATATTTTTTTAATAAAAAAGGGGCAATATTTGTGCTGGACACCATTCCTTTTGTACTTTTTTCCAAAGAACAATGTTATCATTACATTAACTGAAGAAATATATGAAACATTTGCTTTGCGACTTCTGCTCCTTATGATCAGAGCACAGGTAAAGTAGGGCTGCAATTCCCGAGAGGTTCTTGAATGCACAAGCTCAAGTTCATCCATTAGCACATACATTCCTCTAATTTCTTATTTTCAATGGAAACCCATCAAGACTCCTGTCCAGATTTTCTCATAATATTTTGCATGAGTTTCATGTTTCTCAACCTCTAGTTTCTAAATATTCTATGTTTATTTTCATCCCATAATCAGAGGATGGGGTGGCAAGTGTACTGAACTTTTATAGGTGTGCTACTCAGCATTTATAGCATTTATAATAAACAGTATTATAAGAGACTTAATACAGTCTATTAAACTGCCCCTATGTTTTCAGCTCACTTCACACTTCTCAGTTCTGGTGGCAAAGCAAACCATTTCATCTCCCTGTTTTGATTTCTTCTCCAGTGTCAAGATGATGGTTTGTCCTCAGTTTGTTTTCTTAATTCATTATCTTTCCACCAGATAATCTGGTAGATTTTTCCTCTGTTACAGGATTAATACTTCCTCTAATTCTCCTCTGATAAGTACTTGTCAAAAGTACACATTTTATCTGTGACTTGTTCCTAGCTCATCATCTCCTTAGTAGCATTTGGATAATTAGATAAACAGTAATCAGTTTTTCCCCCCTAGAAACCCTTATCCCTTTATCCACAATTAAGGCTATATTTACAGTCAAAGATTTTGATCAGATAACTGCTTGATCATGATTTAGCTAACAAAGGCTTGGAGTAAATGAAACTAAGAAATGTTTTCAGTGTATATGAAAGGAAGTGGACTTGAGAAATAGCAGGTAGGAAGGCCAATCAAAATGGTAGTGAATTTTATTTTAATAACATATAGGTAGAAGAAATCTCATGATGCACGATGTCTGATAATTACCAGCATTTGGTAGAGAAGAAGCAGCTCTGATGAGGCAAAACTGTTTTTTAAAATAGACTAGATCATAAGGCAGCATGCGACTTTGTTTTACGGGATATTGTTTCACATAACATCCATTTGATTCTGATTTCCGAGGCTGAGCTTTGCCACAGACCATTAGGTTTTAACTGTGAGCTACCGAGATGAGACAGCAGCAAGATAAAACAGCAAACAAAAATATGTGAGAAATTGAAACAGTCTGCTTGTTGTGCCCGGACACATTTTACTGATATGAAGGAAATAAAATCTGTTGCAGAAGCGATAAGGAAAAACTAGATAATGATTTTGTAAATTCTTCATTTTCTGTCTCGTTTTTATTATGGTAACAATTAAAACAGAAATTGCATACCAGTGTTATTGTCATCACAGTGATGAAGATACTACTTAGTGTTTCAGTATTGAGACATTACTATTGAGTGATAAAAGGAAACAATATGCACTTTATGCTTTTGTGTAATAGTTTTCATGCTTCTAACTTCAAAGTTTGAGATTATCCTCATTAACAAAATTAAATACAATGATGATTTGGGGAATTCTCTGTCTCTGCTATTATGCTTTTTCTAGCGTATTTGTACTTGTTGAAAAATTTATGTAAGTACACAACTTGGATAAGCTGCACAACTTGGATGAGCATCCCTGGATGAGCATCCCTGGATGAGCATCCTTGGATGAGCATCCCTGGATGAGCATCCCTGGATGAGCATCCCTGGATGAGCATCCTTGGATGAGCATCCCTGGATGAGCATCCCTGGATGAGCATCCCTGGATGAGCATCCTTGGATGAGCATCCCTGGATGAGCATCCCTGGATGAGCATCCCTGGATGAGCATCCCTGGATGAGCATCCCTGGATGAGCATCCTTGCGTGGGAGGGGCATGTTTTCAGGTGGCTAATGGATCTGAT
This sequence comes from Artibeus jamaicensis, assembly GCF_021234435.1. Taxonomy (NCBI): domain Eukaryota; kingdom Metazoa; phylum Chordata; class Mammalia; order Chiroptera; family Phyllostomidae; genus Artibeus; species Artibeus jamaicensis. The sequence goes on along the minus strand of NW_026522046.1, from coordinate 22,724,362 downwards.
TTCATTTTTTTTTTTTTACCCCCACTGCTTCCCAAACTAATACATAGTTCTGAGGTTTAGGATTTTTATTACATGACTTCACAGAATACATATCAATAAATATTTACTGAAAGATTAAACTTTTATTTCTGTTTTCTTTTTTATATAGGCAAATTATTTACAAAAGCCGAATATCTTCACATACTAAAGAGGTCTTACAGGAATGACAATATCTCACACAAATAAATTATAGAGGCCCATTCATTTCTTGCCATATTTGATTATATTTAAAATATTTGTGTGTCACAATGAAGAAGCATTAATTATTTCACATACAAAAGTTAATTTACAGATAACCTTACTCTATAAGATAAGACATAAAAACTTTCATTTAAAATGATAGCTTTTGTTGAAAGAACTGCATATATCCACTTATGATCTTTAAGAAAGATTATTTCATTCCTGAGAAACAGATTTTTCTATTTCAGGTTATTTATCAGTATTTATGGAAATTAAAATGGTAATTTTAGCAGCCTGTTTTTTAAAAATATTTTATTTATTTGTTTTTAGAGAGGGGAAGGGAGGGAGAAAGAGAGGGAGAGAACATTGATGTGTGATTGACTCTCACGTGCCCCACACTGGGGACCTGGTCTGCAACCCAGGGATGTGCCCTGACTAGGAATCTAACTAGTGACCCTTTGGTTCAGAGGTCAGCACTCAATCCACTGAGCCACACCAGCCAGGGCTAGCAGCTTATTTTTTTAAAGTTTTCTCTATGTGTGCCATTTCATTCTTGACCCATAACTTCTTTGTAACTAATAATGATGATGATAATAGTATATGTGCAATTAATGTAATTCTACTTTAAATAGTAACCTCAAATATATACTACTAGACATTTTCTCTCTTATCTCTTTTTTATAATTAATTTGAAAATATTTAATAAATTTGAAATTCTAAGTACAAAATGTAAGAAATGTAAGAAATTAAAACGTAAGAAATTTAATCATAGCACTATTTTCAATATCTTAATTCAACTGGGAAATAATGCATGAGGAAGACATAGACTAGAAGAAGACAATTTAATTGTAATAAATAACTTTATATTCAATACTTTCATTTAGTCATACACACCTTTTAATATGAGGGCATTCATACATATTACAAAAGTTCACAAACTTATAGCATTTATCTTAATATGTTTTTTTTCTTGCTAAAATCCCATGAATAATACAGCTGAAAGTATCACTTTATGATTGGAGCATGAATAGACACTGTTAATAGAAGGACAATGCCGTTATTTAAATTAAATACACTTTACCAGTTACCTCAGAATAATTACTGTTGTGTCTAACTTATGCTACCTATTCTCAGCAAATCACTTCAAAGACATTAATTCTACCTATTAAATTATCTTTGTTATGTCTAGACGTACAACATCCTTCATCTGTCCCTTGGATTCCTACAACCACTAATTTTAATAATGATTCATTATTTGCACATCAATTATGTCAGTTATGCCTTTTCACTTACTTGAATTAGATACCACATTATTCAAAAATCGTAAATAGAAACATTGAAAGTAAAAACAAAATACACTCATTTTAGAAAATTATAATATTTTCTTCTTTCTTTTTTTCTTATTTTACATGTGATTATAGTAGCATGAGTAACCATATTTATTTATGCTATAAAATAAATTTCATGTTCTAAAAGTTGAATCTGATCAGAGAGAGAAACTAAAAATTTAAGCAGTAGGTGTCATTACTTAACATATTTCATCAATTGTTATAATGACTTACTTCTCATAATTCATATGTTATTACCAATCAACCTTTCTAATAGACTGTGTTAGTTATATAGGAAATATTACTTCAGCCAATAATCTAATGTAAAGTGGTTATAAGTAAATTTTTCCTGAGGGGGATGAAATTTTAATATCTCCTGTTTTAATCTGTCTTAATTTGAATGTGAGAGAATATCTAGTTCTTAGCTGCAGCTAATGCTTTTGCCAGTGATATGACTTTGGGAAAGGAATTTAATGTATCCTAATCCTTAACTTTACATATTTGTGTATATATTTGAAAGATATAGTTTATCTTGTCATTAACAGTTTGATTGCAACAACAATCAAGCTAAAGGAAATGACATGCTTGTAGAAAATAGTTTAGTGAAGGGGCAACCAAATACAAAGATTCATTATAAAAAGAGAAAAGATTAGTGATATAAAAAATATTTTTTGAGCAATGTGACCTACCACTTCAGGGCTTCCTACTTCTGTATTATTTCCTACTGATTAGGTTTTTACCTCTATATACCACACTTTTATTTTACAATACTTTTTTTGTGTTTAAATTTTAGTCAGTTTGATGAACATGGTCCAGTAAATTTATTCTCTGATGTACCCACTCATATCCAAATATGTAAATCCAGTATGTGATATACATCTATATGGTACCTAAAATATTTTCTAAATGTAATGTATTTTCTCTAAATTAATTAAGTTAATATGCTAGAACTATGTGAAAAGAACAAATAGGTATATGAAACAACCTTGAAATTTTAGTTGTAGATACAATATCCACTTTAAAAGAACACAGAAGAAAAAAGAATAAAATTGGAAATTGAATAACAAGATATGAAAAGGAGGACTTTAAACATTATTTTCTTATCTTCGTTAGTAAAACAAATTTCATGTGTCTTTTCCAAGTTTAGTGTTTGCTTTTTGCTTTCTTTAAGATGTTATTTGATATAGAGTTTATCTTCAGTTTACTGTAAACTAATTTACCTTTCCTTAATATGTAGTACTTTTGGTATTTATTATATTAAAACCTTCCCCTACCCCAATGTCAGAAGCATTTATATCTATGCTATTTTATAATATTTTAAATTTGCTTTTAACACTTAAGAACTTAATCCAATGACATTTACTTTCTCTTTATGGTATGAGGTAGGTATTTAATTTAATTTTTATTCGCATGAGTAACCAGATTTTCCAGCTTCAGTAACTGAGCAGTTGTGTTGTCATTGCTTGTTCTGAATTGCCAAATATGTCACATATCACAGTTTCTTTGGTAAATGTTTTTCTATACCACATTTCCTTAATTAAAATAGCTTGGTATGAAGATCTGCTAGGAGTATTATTTCTTTATTCTTTACCTGGATTTTTGTCTATCCTTTGCATGGGGGCATAGCTTTCCACTTTCACCTCTAAAGTGCCAGTAGCAACAGTGGAAGAGTTCACCTCTCTCATTGTGACCCGTGGGCCTTTAGGACTTGGTATGGGATGTATGGGAAAGAGTAGAACAGGATGATCAAATCTTGCAACTCACCCCAGCAGGACTTTTAGGTTTTCCCTATATTAATTGTACTTGCATCTGCATCTTCATTTGGCGCCACAGTAGACAATTTCTACAATAAATGGGCAGACATCAATTGTCTCAAAGAAGAAAAGGAGAGGCAAAACAATAATTTAAGGAATTTTTCTCTAACCTCTGTTCTGTTGTGCCCAGAATCCCTTTGCCTAAGTTATATTCTCATCCAACCCAGATATATTGGTGGAAGATAAACATTTACTCCAGGGTGTTCTTAGACTCTATGATAACTTACTTTTATTAATTCCTGACATCCAGGTTTCCCCTTAAAATTCTTGGGGTACCTGGAAAAAAGTGTTAGTAGCATCAGTCCTTTGCGATTGGCCATCTGGACAATTAGAAACGTCCTTACTCTTAACTATCTGGAAGACATCAATCAGTCTAGCCCTTGCCTTGATTTTGTTGGGTAGTGTCATCTTCCTAGTTTTAGGTATATCCTTTTATCTCCTTACAATTCTATAAACACAGCCAGAGATTTTTTTATGTGTTATTTTTGCCTACTGTACCAACATTTCTTATGAACTATTCTAGGTTTTCTTGCCCTGGTCTTTTTATTTTCCATTCTCTCTCACAGTGTGAGCTCCAACTCACTCGATGAGGGCTCAACCTCATGAAGCCTGCCAGAAATGCTACTAAATGTTAGGGCGCATTACTAACCAATGGAAGAGAGGAGCCAGTGGATAAAGTACCCATTTTCATCAGGATGAGCTGTCTTGAAAAAATTGTTTATATAGATTATTAGAAGAGAGTTCTCCAAGATAGGATGATCAGATGCACTTAGAGAAAGCCAAATCAGTAACACTTCCTAGTATAGTTTCTTTCTCCTAATCAGCCTTACTCTTGTCTTGCTTCCTGAGATTACCACTTCTGTAAGGCAGCATGGAAGTCTTTGAGTCAGGCTGTGATTTCTGGGAAACCCATCTAATACTTCTATTGCACATTGACCACACATAATCTGAAAATATAACTGTTATTATTCTGTGAGTGATCCTTTCTTATCCAAATATAAAGGGTTTCTATGATATTTTGTATGATCTTCTTTACACAGGAAAATACTTCTACATTGTCTTGCATACAAAGTGAGGCAAAAGAACAGGGTCTGGAAGAAGTAATGCCTGCTTGAGTGTGGTTGGTCAGGCAGTGATATGGGTGTAACAATTTATAGTTTTAATTTGACCATTTCACCTAAAATGTCAGATGGTATGCTCGAGTGTGATATTGTTATGTTACAGAATTAAGTGTTTATGATTTTGTAGTAAAAGATTTTGTAATAAAAAGGGGTGTCATTTGTGCCAGACCCTATAGGTTTATAGTTGTGAGTACATAAAACACAGAGTTTATTCTTGTATTATTATTTCTTGTATTTTTATGCAAACCAATGTAAACTATTTTTGACCCACCTTATATTTCTAGTGAGATCAGTACACAGAAACTATTAGTAATAGAAGGCACAAGTAAACCAGACCATGAAAGAAGAGTGCTTAATTAGGAGATACATTTTGACAAGCCTCTGATCATTAAGGGCTGAAGTAGTTTAACTGACTCAGAGAATAGAATGCATCATCTGCTTCTATATGACTTACAGATGAGTTGAAGAAACAAAAAAAATGAAGCCAGCTGTAGTAAGAAATCAACTTAAGCATGCTAATTATTATTCACTTATTATATGGCATGAGAACTTATGAAATATAAAATGATACTGCAGAAAACCAAATTAGTGAAATAGAGTACAGAATTAAGATAATTATACAAAGTAAAAAAGAAGAAAGTTGATTTTCTAGAGCACAGCTTTGAAAATATGTTCTTTATCTATAACCTAAATGTCACAAAGGGGCACCCCCCAAAAAAACAGGAATTATCTTCTGGAGGGTGGGCCCCTTGGAGTACAGGTGAGTGTTCTAGGAACCCTTCTGTATCAGTGTAGCAGCTGGCATTGTTGTAAGAGCCCGTGTTCAGCTTCAGTGAAGTGTTGTGAAGACTGAACGTATTTACCCATTTGATGATGGGTGATTTGGAAACACACATGTTCACAGTGCACTGAGTGTTCAGCAGTTATTGACCAAAAATGGCATAATCCCCGTGCATCACCCATGTTAGTCACACAATCTTGCCCATAGGGACTTTTTTTTTGTGCTTCCTGGATGAAAAAAGTGCTCAGAAGAAAATGTTTTACTGCACGGTCTGTCTCACCACTGCTAGCTCCTTCACCGGTTTATCTGCACTTGAATGTGTGACCACGGTCTGCCCTCAGTGGGTCCAAGGCCTTGCTCCCTCAGTGGGTCAGCTCGCTTCTCCACACCTGGAATCCACCCATGGCTGCTGGCACACCTGGGTTGCATGCCCGGGTCAGTCTGATGGATCTTTCCTGCCCGACCCCGGTCTGCTGCTGGCTCTGCTCCTTTTACCGGTTTGGCTGAAGGGTTCCTTGTTGTCAGACTTTCGTGTAGTTCAATTTTCTGTGGTTTGGCTGCGTTTTTGTTGCTAAAACTTTGTTGTTTTTAAACTTGGTTGTGTGAGAAGGTGAAATGCTTCCACCTACGCCTCCATCTTGGCGGAAGTCACTAGTTCTATCTTGGGTCTCGGCGTGTACAGAAGGCAACCAATCAGAGCTTTCCCACCCCCTTCTCTCTCTCCCCTTTCCTCTCTAGAAATCAGTTTCTCAGGTGAAGATTAAAAAAATTTAATTATTAAACCTGATAACTATAATGCTGTTATTTAAATTAAATACTGTGTTCCTAGTAAATTCATTAAATAAAATATTAAACAATAAAAGAGAAAGTTATAACTTGTTGAAACTAGGCAAAGAGTTTATTATTGTGTGTATTTTTCAAGTTTTCTAAAAGTTGGAACTTATTACAAATAACTGTCCAAATAAAATCAAGTGCATGCTTGAGAAACTAAAAATTCTTACCAATTGAGTTATAGGCATCTCAGTTTAGATTACTTTTTAAATTATGTGCATTTCCTGAATTTTAAAGAAGGATGGGACAGATTTATTTACATGAAATTTAGGTAAAACTTATCTTGTTCAATAAATTTATGCATTACATTTTTCATAGATATGTAAGGTTATAATAATTAAAAGGTGAAGCAAAATGAAGCATACTAAAATAGACAGTAAATATCTGAAAGTAGGAAAAAAGTTAAAAACAGACCTCAAAGTAATTTACAGAAAATTGTTATTAATCATGAACTTTAAAAATAATTATAAATATTTTATTTTAAAAATCAAAGGAAATGTGGACTACATATATGAAGAATTAGTGGATGTAAACAAAAAATTAAAATATAATTTATATTTTTAAAAATCCTCATCTAAGGATATGTTTATTGATTTTAGAGAGAGCAAGGGGAGGAGGTAAAGAAAGAGAGAAAGAGAGACACACACACACAATGTGAAAGAGAAACATCAGTCTGTTGCTTCCTGTATGCATTCATACCAGAGATAAAACCAGTAACCTTTTGGTGAATGGGACAACAATCCAACCAACTGAGCCACCTGGCCAGGGCTATTCTGTACTTTTTAAAACATCTGAAATGAAGAAGTCATTGAGTGTGTTTGATAGCAAAATATAAAGTTATTTATCTGAAAGACGATAGAAAAGAAAATTATGAAGAAAATCTGAAGAGATGGAGAGAAAAATTGAATGAAAGAAAAAGTGAAGAAATAAGCATAAGAATGCAATGGAATAGAGAAAAGAATTTAATTTTAAATGGAATTCAAGATTTGAAGGAGAGTGAGATTGAGGCAGAAGCAATAAAGATAATGTCTAATTAATTTTAAGAAGTGAAGAAAGACTACCCATAGAATTAAAATGCTTAGACTGCTCCTTAAAGAAAAAAATACAAAGAAAGTCACACATAGATATATAGTAATCAAAGTTCCTAAACACAAAAATGATGATAAAATTTTTAAAGTAGTAAGAATAAAAAGACATGATATTTTTACAAAAACAGTAAGTCTTGGCTCACTTTCCAGTTAACCATAGATGTCAAAAGTCAAAGAAAAGACATTTCAAATGTTGAAAGAAAAAATAACCTAAAAGTATTATCAGAAATAAATATAAAACAAGAAGGTGAATTATTTACTTTTCTTATATAAATGTTGAAATATAAAATCCTGAGAGTCAAAGTTCTAGCATTCTCTCTTAAGCTGCAGAAAAAAATTAAAAATAAGTAGAAGGAAAAAAATAAAAATAAGTAAAGAAACAAATAAAAACAGTGTAAAAGCTTAAATAATATATTTAACAAATCAAAGTTGGTTCTTTGAAAAATTACTAAATGTTGAAAGATGTTGAAAGACTAATCAAGAAAAAGAATGGATAATAAACTAGACACTAAAGGTATGCCATTAGTAAAATTATAGGTCAACAGAAAAATGGAACATAATAGAGAATCTAGAAATAGAACTGTACATTACTTTTGATAGTCAAAGTATACCTACTGTACTGGAGTATAGAGCATTTATTGTCTACAGGTATGCTCAATCCAGATCATTAGGTGTTTCAATGGCATGCCAACTTTTAAGCGATAGCCTTTTCAACTAATAAGACATCAGTGTTTCACACTTATTGAGGTACAATATTTTGCTGGTCATTTGGCAAGATAGTAGCTATATCCTAAAAGGTAAGATTCTGCCTATCACACCTTCATACACAAATATAAGCATATAAGTTAGCAAGAATATAATTATTAAAAATTAAAGTACCCTCTTGAGCCACTAACTTCATTTCATAAATCTCATCAATGAACATAGATGGAAGCCAAGTCAGGAGAAATGTCTTGCATACCCTGATAACAAAACAAGACTAGGGTACACACACACACACACACACACACACACACACACACACACATTAGGATACTACAGACCAAGACCGATATCCCTGGTGAATATTGATGTAAAAATTTTAATCAAAATACTAGGAAATCAAATTCAAAGGCACACTTAAAGATTATACATCATAATCAAGATAGGTTTATAACTGGAATGCAAGGATTGTTCAATATATGAAAATCAAACCATATGACCATCTCAACTGATAGAGAAAAGACATTTGACAAAATTCATGTTTTGTCCAGTATTTTAAAATGAAAACATTTAACACAGTAGGAGTAGAAGAAGAAGGAAACTACCTCAATGTAATAAAAAAAATACATGAAAATCTCACAACTAATATCACATTTACTGGGAAAAGACTAAAGTATTTTTCTCTAAAATGAAAAATGAGGCACAATAGCTCTTGCCATGATTGTTCAACATAATATTGGATGTTCTGGCAGACCAATCAGACAAAAATATAAAAATTAAAAAGAAATCAAGGGCATACAAAATAGAAAAGAATAATTTAAATTATCTATGTTCACAGATGACATGATCATATATATGTAAAAAACCATAAAGATCCTACACAAAATCACCAAAAAAATTGTTAGAACTGATAAGCAAATTCAGCAAAGTTGACTATGTGGTGACACAGGAGACTTTCACCAGTGACATACTCAGCTCGTTTTGTACATTTTCTGCTGATGTTAATTGAGGATTCTCTAATTTCTTTGGGTTAAGTTGGGCAATTCGATGCAAATATTTTTTGCAGGGTTTCATCTGATGCCTTTTAGTGCCATCAAATACTATCCTAAAAACCCCAGATATTATCCTCATACAATTTATAATGATATTTTTCCAAGTTTGATTTCTGATTTTGGAGAAAATGCTGAATCATATTAGTTTTTTAAAACTCTCTGAAGAGATCTTTGGAGTATCACCAGGCAAGGTCATGGGGATTGCTACCCATCTGGGAAAAAATGAGCAAAAGGATTTCCTGGCTATTTATTATTCCTTTCTCTGTGAGCCTGTACCTTATCGACATAGGCATAGAGAATCTAAAGTATTTTCTTTAATATTCCAAATCATGGGCCACCCCCAAAGCACTGCTTCTGTCAATCAATATATTAGCTCTCTTAAGTCCAGATACTCAGCAAGCTAGGTGAATGACATGAGTTTTGTCATTTCAATAAGCATCTCTGTGTGGCAAGGAGCCATATTCTAAGGCCAAGTTCAGATTTGTTGTGTTGTTGAAAGCTTCCTGATGTTTTCCTACTTCTGTCAGAGAGTGTGGTCATTCAAAAGATAGGCTTTTGTAGGGGAGGGGTTTTTAATACATGTACTTGGAATAGGAAACTTTGTCAGAAAGATATGAGGGAAGCTGTGAGTTTCCCCTCTTTTTGGTAGTAAAGGAGAATTGGATAAGAATGTTTGAGGAAGAAAGGGACTGAGGTTTTGCCTCCTAGTTATAAATCATTTCCTAGGGGACTTATCTCTTTTAATATTAAGATACAAATTTGGAATTTTAATATTCTTTCTGAGTTAAAATAGCAGGTAGATAGTTGTAATCATTCTTAGAGTTCACCTCATATTTAGAACATATCAAAAGATCATTTGTATATTTGAACAGGACTAGAATTCTAAGAAAATCTAAAAATATACTAAATTTCCTTAAAGTCCTGGCTAAAGGCTTATGAAAAGTACTACAGTGCTGGAGCAAACTCTGGAGACATAACTACCCCAATATATTTTTGAAACGTCTGGGAAAAGAAAGGTAGATATTCACTGTCTTCTGTAAAGGGATACCAGTGTAAAAGTTACAGGCTGGGTGTGGGAAGTATCTGCGTGTTATTAGAAACCAAATGAAACATTTTGTATAAAAATAACAGATATTTAAAGTTCATGTTCCATGCCTATAACTATTGACAATTTGTAGAGTTGTCATTTAATATTTAGACAAAGTTCTCCATGATTTTTAAAAGATAAAATAGAAAATAGTGCCCTAGCTGGTGTAGCTCAGTGGACTGAGTGTGAGCTGTGAACCAAAGGATTGCTGGTTCAATTCTCAGTCAAGGCACATGCCTGGGTTGCAGGCTATGACCCAAGTAGAGGCCACGTGAGAGGCAACCACACATTGATATTTCTCTCCCTCTCTTTTCCCTACCTTCCCCTCTCTCTAAAAATAAATTTAAAAAAAATTTTTTTAAAAAGAGATTTCTCTTTAGAAAAAGAAAATAGGGCACTCGATTCCCACTCAGAGCACCTTCATTGATCAGCAGTGTAATTTTATTTTTTCTTCATTTTCTCAGTGAACACAGGATGACTATTTACATAACATTCTGTTCTTCTTACTATTTTTGCAGGTGTATTTTTCAAGAGGCTCTTCCTGGTATCTAATGACGGATAAGAGCAGCCAGGAGTTTTGTTTATAAGGCCGTCAGCAGCAGTTTTTCCTGGACATTACTCTGCTCTCATTTGAAGAGCTTTCTCAAAAATGCTGAAAAAGTAGTTGGAGCCCTGACAGTAGGACTATTTCCCAGTCCAGATTTTGCTGCATTTTACATTTTAATTATCTGACCTAAGGCTGTCTGCAAAACATGGAGAGAAAGATCAAGCACATCTGTTTCAAAATTTACACCCAATCACTGCATAAAAGTGTTGACCTAATCCTGAAGACTTCTAGAGATTCATCTTCTATTTGCTTGCAAGGCTGCACTAAATTATAAACTATTTTCACAAGAAAAATATTAGAGAGAGTCTCCAAAGATATTCTCCAGCATTTTCTGCTTTGAAACCACTCTTGTTCCTTGTACAAATGGGCTTCTTAAATCAATTTGAAGATCTTCCTTAGGGAGCTCCTCTGCCCTGGGAGACATTATTTGCATGTTAGATTTCTAGATTGTACTTTTAGAACTATTTTAAATTCTTCTATAAATTATTGTTTATCCTTCTGTGTTTTGGGATATTAACAATAGCTCTCACCTGTTACCAAGACCAGGGCTTAATATACTCTCTAAGGGCATATTCTATTCTAAATATGGCTCAACTTTAACAAGAAATTCAGTACTGGACTGTTTTGAGTGGTTAGCATGGTAGATGAATTGGTCAGAGTAATGGAAGTCTGTAGGACAAGTGAAGGGATAAAACCCTTAGGTTCAATTTGTTGTTATGGGTATATAAAGGAGAGAAAAATTTAGTATTTCACATTTTGTATTTGCCTTGTAGACAGTTAAAAATATATACATACATACATACACATATGTTATAGATATATAACACACATAATGTGCGCATGGCATAAATATATAACAAAATTGTGTGTTATAGATATATAACACACATACATATATGTATGTATAACATACATACATATGTATAACAAAATTATATATATTTATTGTTATTTGAATAAATATTCAAACAACAATACATTTTGTTGTTTGAATTCATTTGGAAGCATTCTCATACCAGTTAAAATGAAGATCATTGGGGGTTGGGATTTTGCTTGTTTTTTCCCTCTCTAAGCTATTTTCAGATAAATAATTTTCTATATTATAAGTTCAGGATTGGTAAACATAATATTAAAAGGATCTTGGTGAGCTATCTAGTTTTTGAAAAGTAAGCAGTTTCTTTCACTGTGAAATTCTTAAGTGTGCAATTTATTGTCGAATTGGGCTACTGTTGCCCAGATGAGCAAACTATTTGCCTGGATGAATTGCCTTTCAAGAACTTACTGAAGGAAATTGTGAAGTTATGCATTGGTTTATGGACTTATTGTCTGGGAAAGCATTTACTGGAGTAGACTCCTAAGTTAGGTTGATACAGATCGTCTAGGTTCTAAGTGCCGATATTTGAATTATAACAAAATACATGGACTTAATTTTACAGAACAGTGTAAAAACCTTCCAATGCTTAAAATAGGATTTTGGTAACATTGATCTTACATTTATTTCAAATCAAAAGTGAACCCTGCATACTATAATGCCCAGATCTTGGGGAATTAAAATTTTACAGGAATTTTATCTTATAAAAATACATGCTATTTGGTGAAGTGTTCAACATTGCCCAAAGAGGAGTCTGACCTTGGCAATCAGCTCCTGGGAGATAATTACTAATGCCTTGGAAATGTCCTGCCTAATGAAAGTTCGTTTAACCTGGGGACACTGGGACAAGTCAGGCAGTCTAACATTATGATTCATGGTAGGAGTTCTGGGTCTTGTAGTACCGGTTGGATCACTTGAAGGACAGCAAAGTGAGGTCAGCCACATAGGCAGTTGATCATGTCAAAAGGGAAATGTTTTCTGCAAATAATTTTATTTCTGTAAAAGTACGTTTTAATTTTTTTCACTAAGAAAACTATATTTACCAATATAATTTTGTTTCTGCCTTAGCTACCAAAAAATCTTAGTCAAATTGAAACCCAATGTAAAATCTATTTTCAGTCAGATGATTGAAGATTTTAAATATCTTTATTTATTAACATTATCCTAAATTTCAGTGCAACATTTTTGAAACAAATTTTATTTATTCACAGAAAATGATACACCTGTTTTCATGTGCCATTATTCCAGGCGATGTGATGAGAACTGACATTACCCTAATATATCAGATCAGTATTGGGAGTGAGGAACCATACAAAATGAATCTGCGCATTTATTAGGATGGAGAGGCATCTGCTGTTTCCCCTTCACATCCTAAAGGCAATTCCTTAGACATTTCTTAAGAAGGATACTGTGTCCTCATGCTTTGGAATGCAAATAAATTTCTTTGGGGAAAGATAAAACTAGAATCTCCAGGGTCCCATGTCCCTTTTGAAAATATGAACATGTATCTCTGATGTAATATATCTCTTTGAATTTCTCAAAGACTAATCAGTCATAAATAAACTTTGAAGACTTGTCTTTTAGCCCTGGTCTCATGGTTTTGGTAACATTTGCTCCGAGACACTTTGTTATACCCAGCTAGGAAAATTACAGCTAGGGCATTACCCAACCCTAAATCTGCAGTTCCTGGAACAGGGTAATGAACAAACATCCGGGAACAATTGGGTTTAAAATTCTAGCCAAATAAGGTAACTAACCCGGGCCCGCCAGAAAGTGCCCGCCAGCAGCAGCACCCACCAATCAGGGACCCTCGCCGTTTTTAAATAAGCCAATAGCTAACCGCCACCTCTGCTTCTGTATGCCTTTGCTTGCTTGCTAGAAAATATAAATACCCAGTAGTCTGTAAGCCAGGCGCGACTTCCATTTTGTAGCTCTGAGTAGCTATGTGACTCCGGTCACAGTTGGGGAAGTTCGCCCCTGCGCAGGAAAATCTTTGGCCATTAAAATTTTTATCAATTTGGTTCTGGACTCCGAGAGTGTGTATTTACCCGCCGATCGATCGTCTAAAACAACTTCATCGTACAGAAACATAGAAATATTGTTTCTATGCCCCAAATCGATAACATCTAACTCCCTCCAATATTTGTTTAGTTTTTCTATTGATCTTTTTAAAATTAATTTATTTTTTAACATTTTTTATTGATGTTCAGTGTAGTTTTCTGCCTTTCCCCCTTCCACTCCTCCCCACCACCCCAGCCATCCCCAGGCCTCTAGAATGCGTGAGGGAGTTCAATTTCTGGGTCTTATAGTAGTTGCATGTTTAGTTTCATACGTAACTCTTTGACTGTTTTCTAGAGTTTTATATGCTCACCAGCCATATTTGAGTGATCTAGTTTCTGTCTTATCCTTGCCAGAACTGGGTGTTATATGTACTTTTTATTTTAGCCATTCTGAGTTGTGAGAGGTAATAGCTCATGTTTTTAATTTGGATTTTTCTAATAGCAATGTTATTGAACTTCTTAGGCGCTTATCTGATGTAAAAGGGGAGACACCCCAAAATAAAAATTTATTTATTAAAAATTGTGTATTTATTCTTAAATGCTGGAACTTCAGTCACTTTCAAGGTGCTCTCCATTAGATACCATATGTTTATCAAGACTATTTTTCCACTGCTCAAACAGTGGAAATGCATCCATGTTGAAAACTTCTAGTGCTTCTGCCATTTTTTTGTTTCACCTTTTCCACATCAGCACATGTTTACTTTGAGGATGTTTTTTTAATCCAGGTAGAAAAAAGTCACTCTGGGCAAGAGTGGTTGAATAGAGAGGGTGCGATATGGGAGCCATGCCGTTTTTTTTGTCAAAAACTGCTGAGCACTCAGTGTGGCAGGGGTAGGTGCATTGGTAAATTAGCCTTCATAAAATTGGTAAGCACGTTAAAAAAGTCTTCAAAAAAATTCACCGAAGCCAAACGCAGCCTCTCACAACAACACCAGTTGGTGCACTGACTGATACAGATGGGTTCCTAGAACACTCACATAGCAGGGGAAGCCTGTACTACAAGGGGCCTACTCTCTGGAAGGCAGTTACAATTTTTTAATAGTCCCCCTCAATTATTAGCATCCAAAAGATTATTTGGTTCATTATTTTATAATGTCTCATGCATTCCTCCCCTGTATTGTCATTTTTAAACAGAAATTTTGTAAAAAACTTTTGAGAAAATCTTGACTAGGATTGCTTTTGTTCTGAGTATACTCATATACGTATACATGCAGAAAATTGTGTTCAATTTGCTAATTTTCTTATGTGGCACAATAATAGCTATATTTATAGTCAATTATTCTTCAAAATAAGTTAAACACCAGAGGATTAAATGTTCAGTGACTTCCAAGGTATATCAAGGTACTATAATCTAATCAGGCAACTAAAATATGCCCTCCAGCATGTAGAGTATATGAAACTGTTGACCTAGGTTAAAAATAATTTCAGAGGGAATGACTTCCAATTAAATGCAATTTTTGTCTCGGTGTAGGTGGAATAGGCATTGTGGATGCAATTTTAACAAGTAATCAAAGATTTTAAAGACCCTATGACCTATTTTTTTTCTTTTTAGTTTTTCTGGATTAACTGAGTTTTTAGTTAGGACCTTTTTAGTAACATTGATAACACTGATATCTATAATGCTAAACCTGACTCATTTACAAAATCAGCATATTATCAGATATTCGGTAGCAGAAATACTTGTAAGAAAATTATCCAGAGCCAGAAATACTTTATGAACAGTACTGCTCACACTGTGTTTCTGTAATAGTGACCAGCTGCAGCTACTGAACAGTCTCATTGGGATTTTATTACTTTTTATTTTTAACTTGAGAACTAAAGTGCTGAGGCAGCTAAGTAAGCACAGAGGTACTTTTTGAAAACTAATCTCTTGAACAGCAACCTCTGTTATGTCAAATACATTTTTAATGGGGGAAAAAAAAGAAAGTTTCAACACTAACTTAATTTAGAATTTACCATATTTTCTCATGAGATGTAAATTTTCTACCACATGATTATTCATTTTATTACTCTAGTATGGTAAATATCATTTGCAGAACTACTGTGCTGCTACAGAATACTATTTATAGCAAAAAACAACTATTACTTTCATCATATTGACATACTTTGTAGCTCTGCTGTAAAGTGTTTTTGTACCTGACACTTATGACAGAGAACCAGATCAAATCAAGCTTTCATGACGACTATTTTTCTCTGAATATATTTAACAGAATAATGTCATCATACCTGAACATATATTTTCAGAGACTAAAAAATCAATCAATTCGCTATTCAAGAACAAGAAAAAGAACTGTCTAAATTTGATAAGACACAATGAGAGAAAAGGAATACAATCTCTATCAGTCACATAAATATGCAGTTTGTATGTCTTAATACTAATTAACTTTTGGAAGAGGGCCCAACTTCAATGATTTTCTCTAATATAAAGTAAGGAAAAAAATAGAATTAACCTTTTAAACATCACCGTAACATTATTTTTTTGATTCTTCATTCTTTATTGAAGATAATCACAATTATTGCTTCAGCTATTAAATACAAATTCAAATGCCCAGTCATCTTAGTAAATGTTCACTACAAAGAAATCCAGCAATCATTTCTCCATTATTAAAAGTGTTTGAATATCCCAAGATATCCTGTAATTGGAATATCCCCCAGTGATTTTTTTCTCTGTTCAAATTGGATACATATATCTGACTCCCTGGAGACTGTCAGCATATAAATAGATGGTAACTCGCCAAACTCAAATGGTATCCTCAACAACTGATGTGTTAATGCTGAGCCTGATGATTAGCTGAAGGATAAAAATCTCTGTCAAGTATGAGTATTGCTCACTGAGCAATTGTTTCATCTAAGCATTTGGATTCAATGGGAGGGACAGACTCTTTTGATCTTATTTTGTATGTTATTACAGAGATAACTTTTTAAAAACTTTGGTCATTTTTTTTAAGGTTTTTATTCATTTATTTAATTTTTAGAGAGAGGGGTAGGGAGAGAGAAAGAGAGGGAGAGAAATATCAGTGTGTGGTTGCCTCTCACGTGGCCCCCACTAGGGACCTGGCCCGCAACCCAGGCATGTGCCCTGACTGGGGATTAAACCGGTGACCTTTGGTTCGCAGCCTGCACTCAATCCAGTGAGCTACACCAGCCAGTGCTCAGAGATAACTTTTTAAAGAACATGTTTTTATATCTCCAAGAAGAAATTTTAAGATTTTATTTTAATCAACTCAAGTATTCTGAATTCTAAAATTAGTGTTATATATCAAATATTTAATCATTGTCATATAATATTATAATACATTTATATTAGTTATTAAAATGTTAATGCTAAACCTATACTTGCTATGGGAAATATGTTTAATTTGTAATATGTACTCTACATGTATAGATATAAATATTTTATATATACTTGTATATAAATAGAAATACTTTATATCTAAGAGTATGTTTTACTTAGCTTTTATTCAATTTTAATGAATTTGGATATTTTTATTTCTTAGAATGTAATCTAATTTGTATCTAATTATAACTTTGAATTTAGTAAATGTATCAAAAATAGCTTTAGACAATAGATCATATTAAATTATATAATAAATAAGCAAATTAAAGAATAAAATATTTGATTTATTATTGTTATTGTTGTCATTATTTTTAGTCATTTGTTCCTGAGTATTTGTTTGAAAGATATTCTCACTAAAAGTGTTCAGAAAATGACTATTTTAAAATTAAGCATGAATGAAAGTAATATTTGCATGAACGTTTCCATTTCTTTGTTAAAGTTTCAAACTTTTTACTTTGACTAATTATAAATCTATGGTAGCATTGCAAAAATAGTACAGAGAATTCTAGAGTACCTCTTACCCAGCTATACCACATAATGTAAAAAACGTCGACACAGCAAAAGATGAAAGCTACAGAACTGAACGATACTGCATGATTCATGGTTTTGAAATGAAAATTTAGTCCTGAATATGATTTTGTCTTAGCTACCTTTCAATATATCTTTTCCATGAAGACAAGTAATGTTTTAACTCCGTCTATTGTTTAAAATGAATATTAAAATACAACTAGATCTGACTCCAGATAAGAGGTAATACAGTACTGTAGTTGTGACACTATAATTTCCAGAGGAAAGGTAGAGTCTCAACCTTCACACCTGTTTTTTGCAAAATTCTTAAGACATCCATAATTCAGAAACTTCCTGAGACCTGAAGAAATTATTTTATTCATTAGATCCTTTTTGCAGTAAAAGTTTAATGCATTTTTGGCTTGGTTTAAAAATTTTTTTACAATTTAATTTTATTTTAAAATTATAGTTAACATATTAGTTTCAGGTGTACAATATAGTGATTAGATATCTATATACTTTGCAAAGTGATCAGCTTTAATCATATAAAGAACATAATTTAACTCATAGTTTTGTAAGTTAAAATAATTAGAAAATAGGTTTTGTTTTAATTTACAGCATTATTTCATGAATACTATAGTTATTAAAACACGAACAGTAATATTAACTATATATTCTATTAATTTCTTTGTTTAGCCATCTTTTTAGTAACTATCCTCAAGAAGAAATAATGTTGAAATTATTTACCATAGCATCCCAGACACTTCATTATATGTCTCAAATTTCTACTACTACTCACATTTCCTGTTCGTGCTGGTACTTTATATTATCAGTTGTACTTTGCCTCTTAACCTTGAAAACCTTTGCCTCTGTAATGACATTTCCACATTGTACTGCTCCCTTCCCCTCAACTGTAGATTTAAATGTTCGGTATTCTGTACTCTGATATTGCTTTGGACATAAAGCAAAGAGAGCACTTAACATATTGTACTATATTTAGCTTTATGATCTTCTCTTCTCTGCTAGATAATAGATCTCATTAAGCAAGGACCACTAAGGCATCTTTGCATCTACAGAGCACAGCATAATTGCTGGGATGTGGCAGATATTAAATATGGAGATGTTGAGTAAGTAAAAAAAAGTAATGGGATATCATAGCTAAGATAAAATGTAAAAATGATTATCACTGTACAGATCTTTAGTAAAACTAGCACATTTTGTTACATTATTTTCCCATTACATAATTGTAACTTAATTCATAACTGAAAGTATGTACTTTCTGTTCTCCTACATCTTTTTCACCATTTTCCTTCCCTCCAGCAACTATGAGTTTGTTCTGTGTGTCTGTGAGTCTGCTTTTATATAGTTTTGTTTAGTTGTTTTCTTAGATTTTTACATAAGTGAAATAATATGGTATATATCTTTTGCTGTGCAATTTATTTCAGTTACTATACTCTAGGTCCATTCATGTTCTCACAAAGGCAATATTTAATTCTTCCATTATATGTATATATTACATGTGATATACTATATTTATACTATATAGAATGTGTAGATATACAATATATATATATGATATATTTCACATCTTATTTATTCATTTATTGATGGACACCTAAGTTGGTTTCATATCTTGGCTATTGTAAATAAATGCTGCAATGATTATAGGGGTAATATCTTTTTGAGTTATTTTTTAAATTTTATTTAGATAAATGCCCAGAAGTGGAATTGCTAGATCTATTGTAGTTTTATTTTAATTTTTTGAGAATTCACACTGTTTTCCATAGTGTCTGGACCAGTTTATAATCCCACTATATGCTTGAGGGTCCTCATTTCTCTATATCTTTGCCAACAATTGTTATTTGTTGGCTTTCGATAATAGCTATTTTGACAAGAGTAAGGTAATATCTCACTATGGTTTGATCTGCAGTTCTGTGATGATTAATGATGTTCAGTACTGTTTTTATGCCTATGTCTTCTTTGGAGAAATTTTTATTCAATTTTTCTGCCTTTTGAAACACACCGTTTGGATTTTCTTGTATTTGAGCTGTATTAATTCCTATATATTTTGGATATTAAGCCTCTATCAAATATATTATTTAAAATATCTTCTCCCATTCAGGAGGTGGTCTTTTCATTGGTGGTTTCCTTTGCTGTGAAAAAGCTTTTTTACTGTAATATGGTGCTAAATGATTATCTTTGCTTTTGTTTCCCTTGCCTGGAGATATGTCCAAAAATATTACTAAAAATAATGGCAAAGTGTTTACTGCCCATATTTTTTCTAGGTGTTTTATGGTTTTAGGTCTTACATGTAAGTATTTGATCTATTATGAGTTTATTTTGCAAATGATGTAAGAAAGTGGTTCCATTTATTTTTATTATTTTTTGCATGCATCTGTCAAGTTCTCCCAATACCATTTATTAAGAAGAATGTCATTGCTGCATTTAATATTTTTGATTCATTTGTTGTGGATTAATTGACCATTTAAGTGAGAGTTTATTTCTAGGTTCTCTATTGTATTCCATTGATCTATGTGTCCATTTTTGTTCTTGTACCATACTGTTTTGATTACTGTAGCTTTGTAATATAGTTTAAAACCAGAGCATATAATAACTCCAATTTTGTTCTTATTTCTCAAGATTCTTTTGGTGCTCTGGCTGGCAAGGCTCAGTGGATTGAGTGTTGGCTTGAGACTCAAAGGCTCACTGGTTGGACTCCCAGTCAGTGCACATGTCAAGTACCCAGTAGGGGTGTGCAAGAAGCACCTGCAGATTGATGTTTCTTTCCCTGTCTTTCCTCCTCCCTCCTTCTCTCTAAAAATAGGTAAATAAAACATTTAAAAATTTTTTTAAAGATCGTTTTGGTTATTCAAGATGTTTTTGTGGTTTCATATACATTTTAGAATTGCTTGCTCTAGTTCTATAAAAAATGCCTCTGCCATTTTGATAGGGATGATGCTGAATCTGCAAATTTGAGTAGTATGGACATTTTAACAATTTTAATTTTTCCAACCCATAAGCATGGCATATTGTTCTGATTATTTGTATTATCTTCAATCTTTTATCAATATCTTATAGCTTTCAGTGTATAGATCTTTCATATCCTTGGTCAAATTTATTCCTAGGCATTTTATTCTTTTGATGCAACTACAAATGGGATTTTTAAATTTTTTTTCACGATAATGATAATTTGTTATCATTGTATAGAATCACAATGTATTTCTGGACGTTAATTTTGTATCCTTCAAATTTACTGAAAAAATTATTTGTTCTCTTAGTTTTTTGCTGAGTTACTAAGGTTATTGATATACTTTAGTATTATGTCATCTGCAAATGTGGACAGTTTTATTTTTTTCAATTTGAAAACCTTTTGTCTCTTTTGTGTGTGTGTGTGTGTGTGTGTGTGTGTGTGGTTGCAATGAGATCTGTCTAGAAAAAATCCAACCATTGTTAATATTATGAGAATGGCTTGTACAACATCCATGTAACCTGGTAGCCAAGGAGAGTGGACTGGAATGCACATGCATGAATAATGACGATTTCACTGTACTAGTCAGTGGGGGCGGTAAACAACCTAGAGTGAACATGTGTAGTTTGTGGCCATTGCATTCAAAATGACTGAGCAAATAGAGCAATGAATCTGCATCAAATTTTGCATTAAGCTTAAACATTCCTCCATGGAAACTATTCAATGATTCAGAAGGCTGTGGCTGTGGGCAACTGGTGATTGGCAGCTTCATCATGACAACACACCTGCTCATGTATCATATTTCGCAAAGAGACTTTTACAAAACATCAAATCACCCAGGTGACTCAGCCCCCTTACATCCCAGGTTTGGTGCCCTGTGACTTCCAGCTTTTCCTAAAATGAAGTTGCCTTTGAAAAAGAAGAGTTCAGACCACTGATGAGATTCAGGAAAATATAGCCAGGCAGCTCATGGTTAATGGGAGAACTGTGTGAGGACCCAAGGTGCCTACTTTGAAGGGGACTGAGGCATCACTGTCTATATATAATGTTTCTTGTATTTTTAATCTTCTTTAATAAATGTCTCTATTTTGCACATTGTGTGGCTGGATACTTTCTGGACAGACCTTGGGTGCTAATTAAGAGTGGTGAAAGCAGTCATCCTTGTCTTGTTCCTCAAATTCGTGGAAAAGTTTTCATCTCCCACCCATTCTATGAAGGTGGAGATGGAAGCAAACAATGATGCTCACTGGCAATTCTGCTCCCAGAGAGTCCCTGCAGTTTCCCACCCATTTGGCATGTTTCTTGTGGTTAGTAAGTTTCTTTGCTTTTACATGTCGTTTAGGTGCCCTGTAAATCACTGTTTTTTTCACTGTGTCCCAGGGCAGATGAGTGTGTATATGGGCTGCTAACTGCTGTCTTTCCTTCCCAATATTTCCTCAAGGGTAGGTAGGGCTCCCGTGGTTTCTACATATATATCTCTTGTAACCTACCTGTACGTGGTTTCTCTCTCTCTCTATCATTTATTGTGCAGAGGATGTTCAATTAGCTCTCAGGTTTTCAGGAAGATTTACTTTGTGTATGGGTGTGTACTGATGTGCTGGCTCTGCATTGAAAATTTTAACTACTAACGAATTCAGTGTTAGCCATAACAGAGAAGTATTTAAATGGGAAGGTGACAAAATATTGCATTATGCAAATGTATTACCTGGAAGAGTAATTTTTTTATGAATTTAGTATCTCTCTAGTGCTGAAAGTGTTGAGTAACACTGCATGTAGTTAGACAAGACAAATACAGAAATAGCAGCCATAAGTCTCTTTATTTCCATCTGATTAATGAATGAAAATAATGGTTAATATTGTTAGAGTACTTACTATAGTTAGCTCTAACTTTTTTGCATGTATCAACCTTTGTAATCTTTCTGTGCTTTCTATAATGAAGATATTATTATTCTTCCTGTTTAAAAGATGCAAAACTGTGACCAACAGAGGCTACGTAACTTGCCAAAGGACTCCAATAGGAAGTTGTAGAGCTTGGCAGCCCAGAGACTTGCTTAAAATTCTGAGATGTTACTTATACATGGCACTAATTCACAGGAATGACAAGCGCAGGCTGTAGTAGGAGCAGTGTGTGAAAGTAAAGATGACAACAGAGAAACATAGACAGCCATTTCCTAATCATCTAGGCAAAAATAGGGGTGTGACTTGTTAGATGCAGTATGTGATTTTCTATAGTTTTATCTATTTGATTTATTTTGAAATTCTCCAAGTATTTTGCACTCATTCCTCATTTTTTTTTGCTGTGATCCTCATTTTTTCCCCTTATACATATTCCCTTTCTCGCTGTGAGAAAATGAGATCAATGAGTGGATGCAGAACATTATCTTATGGTTGTAAAGAATTGGCTGGTATAAATTTTAAGGTCTTAATAAAAAAAGAGTATTAGATATATTTTTTGGCTGTACTCACATTTCCGAGTGTTTGCCTCTCCATAACTCACTGTCATACTGAGCTCTGTCTTTCATTAACTGGAGAATATTTCAACTCTGCGTGTACCTTGTAGAACAGTTCTTTTCTTGGTGAGCCAGGAACAGAACATCTCTAATTGGAAAACAGTAAGGGAAACACATTCTTTTTTCCTATGGTGGTGGTATAATTGTAAGACCCTAATGCATAATAATGACTCTTGAAATGCATGCATACTTGTTTGAATGGGTCAGAGATAAAATGATGTGATATTGAGTTATAAAACAGAAATAAAGCATATTTGCTAGATAATGAAAATATGTATACATGATATAATGCTAAAATGAATGAAACATTAAAAAAGGAAGTTCTTGTTCAAAATATTCTTTCTCTAGTTACATGATAGCTAATGCAGTATTCATGGTCAAAATTAACTTTTGAGACCATCTGCTCTGCACAAGATATCATGAAAATAAAAGCTATTTAAAAATAAAAAGAGAACAAAATCTTTTCCAGAAAGTACCTCCCAGCTGTCGTCAATGACTGTGTAATCATCTTTCATTATACATGCTGTGTGGAGTATGGAGGACAATTAGAGCACAAACCTGATATTTTGAATTTGTACATCCCTTTTAAGGCCAGATCTGCTCAGGAAGGAATTTAGCCTCAGATTTCAATTGTATCTCATAAAATGTTTTGCTAAGTCACTAATATTTATTGAGTAATCATTCTAATATTCTAAAAACATGCTAAACAAGATGAGTTCCAAGATTCTTATATTTATAGAATACTAGACATTAAGCAGTGTAGCTAAGCAAAATTACAACCATGTAGCTAAGCAAAATTACAACCATACATATATTACATGGTTGATTAGCAATCAAACCAAATCATTAAATGTGTGTATGTGTATATACACATTCCCTCAAAGTGAAACGTTACCAGTTTTGGGAGTGTATTTTTCTTTATATTCTATCATTTTAAGAGTACAACTGTAGTACATGACTAAATGATACATAATGTCTAAAGCAGAAAAATAATATAAAATCTTTTGTAGTTCCTTTCTCCATTCATACAGGACAATAAGAGCTGACTTATTCTATGTATAATTGCTTATTTCATTGTAGATATATTGTTTCCATTTGTTGCAGTTATATACTGCTGCACAAAAAACTACCCTACAACTCAAACATTTATTGTTTAAAATGCCAACAATTTTATTGCATCTCATCCTTTTTTTGGATAAGAGTATGTATGGGACCCAGCTTGGGGATTTTCACATCTACATTGTATAGACTGGGATCATTAGTAATGCTTAGCTGATGCCAGGTATGAAAAGAATGAAAGGAAAAATGAAACATTACCTTGGAAGAGAACTAGAAAATTAAGATTTAATTCAGTCTGTGGGTGTCAGTTGGACATTGTCATTTCCACTGAAACACAATTTTTATTCCTAATCCATGCTCATTTTATCAAAGAGACTTCATTAAGTTCACTTTCAATTTGGCCTGATTATTTTTGTGAACATGACAGGAGTTGTAATTGATCACATAGGCTCTTTCAAATCTGTTCTCCTGGAATTTTACAAGGAACCTTCAGATTGAGCTTTAGTCAGCCTCTTAGAGGAAGAAAGCCAAGCCACACAGTTGCCATCTAGCTTTGCCTGCAATACCTATAAATTTGGGTGGATTCCTCAAGTTCTCCAGGTCTCCAAACTGTCTCGAGGTCCACTCCTTGCCATCTTTCAGGAAGGCAGCCTTTGTTCCTTACCTAGAAAGATGGCTATGAACCATGTGACCAAGAAAAGCACCAGGCCATTTCTCCAAATGGCTTTTATTGGCTTCAAAAGTCTATTTTAATTTCTTAATTCTTTCTGGTGACATGCAGAGTTCAGGTACAACTCTTTCAATCAGGATATTCCAGACAAAGACTTAGAAATGCATGCTATTGCAAACAGAATATATTCTTATTAGATTTATGCAAATAAACATATTGCTATGAAAATAATACTCATTATGAGTTGCTAAATTCTGAAGGTATTAGGTAGTGAGATAAATATAATTGTTTCAATATTGTTTATGAGGGTTCAATTTACAGATTGTTCTAAAGAAAAAAGTTTTCTTATATCTTAAAAACAAAAAGATTTAAAATTAGCAATATTTTGAATCAACTTTTGTTTATCTTATTATTTGCTTGTATTTCCATGAATCCAGTTATTCCTTAGGGTTCCAAAACCTTCATTTAATTCAAAGATATGACCTGCTTAGATAACTTCTAATTTAAAGAAAGCCAGAGTTCTTTCCATGAACCTTTCCAAAGATACATTTGCAAATGTGTTAGAGTAAAACAATAATTATGTATAAATGACAAAATCTAAAATGACATATCGGATCATAATGCAATTGATAAAGAACTTTGCTTCTTTGTAAAATATAACATTTCCAAATAACTATTTCTTGGTTAGTAATAATTAATATGAAATGACATAAAAGAATAATGTAAAGTCCATATTTTTAGATTTAACACCCAATTTCTATATATATAGATAGATATAGATATAGATGATAGATATAGATATAGATAGATATAGATATAGATATAGATATAGATATAGATATAGATAGACCGAACACTATGCAAGGTTTTAAAACATTGTACATTACTTACTGGAAGTGTTCATTGAGCACTGGAAACAATTCATAAATCCCCAGTGTTTGGGTTGAGTACCACTGCTTGATGCCTCCACAGGGAGCTGTCACTCTTGGCTCTCCCGGTGTCACTGACAGAACACCTGTTACAACTGAGTTTTCTTTTTTAACTTGGCTTTAAACTTTTGCAAGTTTTGTCTAGGGCAGGTTGAAATTTCTAGAATATCTAGTTTGATACAAATATATGCATATCAATACAAATAGAACATAGTTATTATTCTGCTTGGCAAAGCTTCCCATGTGATTTCATGCATATTAAATAAGACTAATTAGTTCAAAAACTTTTCTTTTATGAAGAGAGAGAATAAATCCTCAAGGCCTTCCAGGGCCCATTGGGAAAACCTAAAGTCATTTCTTGGTTAAAAGGTCTTTGAAACTTTAAACCTTGAAAGGGTTATCAAACAACCTTAACTAAAAGATTATTTCCTAACCTTGTTGTAAAACAGATATATGTATATATTTGATAGTAACGTAAAATAACATTAATCAAATTTAAAACCAGTTTTGATATCAAATAATTTACCTAAACCATAGTATCCTGCTTAATTAACTATTTAATTTCTCTAAGCCAATAAAATATTCCCTAGTTATGTCACCCAGAGGCAGAAAACATGCCACACGTAATACATGGACAAACACATATTTCATAAAAAGCACACAGCTGAAGACTGAACACATGTAGACCATATACATAATTTCAATTACTAATTTTTGTAGAGAAAGCCCACATTTTGTTCTCATTTGCTTTCGACAGCTTTAAAGAAGACTAGGAAAGGGGATGGAAGGTCCTAAATACCAAGGAAAAAGACCTGTTGAGACTCTCAATGAAAGCTTCAAGGACTGTGAATGAGCAGTGGAAATAAAGAAGGTGTTGGCTTCAATCCAGGGAACCAAGTGGCAGGGAAGAGCCTGGGAGGAGCTGCTTTGGCCTCTGAAAGGCCCGAAACCTGGTGACCGAGGTAAATGCTCCAGACAGAGGGCCAGGAGTTGCAATAATGAAAACTCCAGGTCCAACCAGAGTCAGAGATGTCACCAGAGAGCATTAGGTGGAGGAAGGGTACTGGGGCCTGAGTGAGGTTCCTTTCTTTACAAATTTAAAATGTTTATAAGCGCTCGTAAACCTTTTTGCAACTTTCACAAACTTTCTTATCCTTTCAGAAATAACCATCTTTAGAATAACTCACTTTGAACCCTTATCCTTAAAAATTACTTCTTCATGCTCTGTACCCTTTATTATTAAAATCATATAATTTCTTTCCAACTTAATTTGAACTTTTAACTCTTGGAAACCTCACTTTACAACAATAAAAAGTAAGCAACTGACACTCTCCAGACTGACTTTTATAAATTAATTTCAAGACCTTAAGAAACATAGTTTCCTCTACTTGCAAACACACACTCACTTTCAAGAACTACACCTCCAACAAAGCATAAGACATTTATCTACAACTCCAAACCTATTTATTCTAAAGCCAAAATCAGGTAGACTTAAATTAAATTGATTTGCTCAGATATAGCTAAGGTTTTCCCCTTTTGATAAAAATTATCTCCCCAAAATTTGTCTGGAAAAAAATAGATTGGCAAGTCTGACCTCAATTTGGGAGAGGTCTGACTTTGAACAGGAAGCCTGGAATGAAATAATACCCCCACCCCCAATCCTGCAGCCTCAAGGGGAGGAACTGGGTCCCAGGTTTAGGGGCTTCCTGAGAGGGATGGCTGGCTAGAACAGGAACGACCAGGAGAAACTCAATCCGAAGTGGGGGAAGGAGGAGAGGTCTGAGGAGGAGAAGTAGGGAGAAGAGCTGCAGTGTGTGTTAAAGAAAGGATCAGGTGAAGGGCTGAAAAAGTGGCTTGAGTTTAAAATGCCACTTTCTTAATCTGCATTGAGAGGCAGGCCCAGTAGTTCCCAGGATTTAGCAGCTCCCAGAGCTCCAGGAGAACAGTCTTTTGCAGTCTGGGGAGGGAGGTAAGATTTTTCTGCCTCTTGGTACCCTTGTTGTTACTTAACCTGGCCACAGAAAGCCTAGCCTTGTTTCAGAAAGGAGTTTTGCCTGCAGGACTTGGGCGAGGCAGGTAAAGAACAGCATCACCCCCTGCAGGGTGGGTGGTAGTTATTAAAAGAACATGGCTTTAGGGGATTCGAGTGTGGCTCAGCTGGAAAACAAATACAGCAATTACTCTGTAGCAAGATAGGCCTGAGTGGGGGAAGGGATGGTAGAGTGAGGCACATTTGAACAAAGAGGCTTAGTGAGGAGAAAGAGGCCAGGGATTCTCCTCTGAAGGTTAAAATCTTATCTTGTCTCAAGAACTAAGTAGGGGTTGTGATGGCTACAGTAAAGTTAGAGTTGGGTTATAGTATTACAGTTAAGAGCCAGTTCATGGGCCAGACTTCCTGGTCACCCAATCTGAACTGAGGCCAGGCCTTGTTGCAACAGAACATCCAGAGTTTAGGCTTAAGGTTAGTGCATCCCAGAGCCTGCAGGTTCTTAAATTGACATCCCAGTGGAGACTTCTTGGGCAGGTCAATTGAATATTGTCTGTGGTGAGAACTAAGGCAAAGAGAAGGGAGGGATATCTCAGGGATAAAGACATCTGCTGGGGGAAGGCTTCAGAAAGGCATGCCCAACTCAAATGACCTCCAGGTCTGTAGCCAGAGCTGAGCAGCCTTGAGCTTGAGGGCAGATGGAATATAAGGATCTGCCTGGGAACCAGGAGTCCTTAGGCCCCAAGAAAGGACTGGTCTGAAGGTCTGAGGGGTCCTGAGCCCTGGCAGCAGACTGAACCAGCAGGTAGACAGTTGAAATCTGAGGAAGATGATAGACCCAGCACCAGGGTTTATGACAATGAGGTAGGAGATAAGCTATCACTTTAGATTGGATGTATCCGTCCCAAGATTCAGAGACTTACCCATTGCTGGTTATGAAGTTGGGTGAGGGGGAGGCTCTCCATAAAGACCGGAGAGATGGAGAAGAATTAGGATCCTCTCTCCAAACTTCACAGAGATGGTAAGGGCGTCAGCCCAGGTTGAGCTTCTGCTGCCCACTACTGCCCTCGTCTCAAGTCTCGTGAGGCCAGAAGAGAGGGAGAAATTGAGAATATCCCTACATGTGTCACAAAATGTCAGGGTACTCAGTGATGTGGACTGTGACAGAATTCACAAAGAGAAGAAAGTGCAGAGGGCAGAAGTTTTTATTTTTAGTTTCCCAAGGGAGGAAAGGGCTGGGTGCAGAGAAATGCACCAGCCCTGAGGGGTTAGGGCTTCGGGTTTTTATCAGGTGATGGGGCGGTTGTAGAGCAAGATGTTTCTGTTGGGCGGCAGCTTGTTTCGCTGTCGTCTTTGGGTGCAGGGTCCGGTGGACGCTGTGGTCTGGTTTGTCCTGTTTCCTAAGTTCCTGTCATCTCTGTACCTTAAGGGCATTTCCAGTGATTTTCTAGTCCTGAGGATAAAGGCTCATAAAACAATTTGGGTCAGTCACGCTTTATGGGGTCCAGTCAGCTCTAGGAAAGTGGGCCTGAGAAAGGGGCTTTGGTTCCATTATTAGTGCTGCTGCCAAACCGAACTATGTTTCCTAAACCACTAATTCTCTCATACAACTCTTTGATACATAGTTCTTTCTCTTTGAACCTACTATAAGTGAAATTAATCTTTACTCTCAAGTACTGATCCCAATTCTTACTAAACAACAAAAAAGTGTAATACTTGGAAAACATTTTGACAAGCTTCCACTGCATGTCCTTCTCCCTGATTATCTATACTGCCCTCTGTGCATAGACCAGCACTTAGGGCTTGTGCTTCTCTCTATTTGTGAGTTATATTCCATGAACCCTGGAAAGGTTTCAGGGTAGTATTCTCTCTGTCTGTCTGTCTGTCTGTCTGTCTCTCTCTGCTAGCAACATTAGAGCAGGTCTGTGCATCTATTTTGTTTATTGTTGAATCCCCAGAGCCCATAACAGTACTTGGAACATAGTGGTTACTCAGTTATGAGTGAGTGAAAGATAAAGTACATAAAATAGAATGATAGGCCAGTTAAATATAATAGTATCATATACTATTTAACCTGTCAAGGGTTGAAGGAAATGATTACTCACTCCCATGATACGTAGAATATGAAAGTAAATATTTCTCAAAAGCAGTCTTACAAAAGGATCATGGATTCATAGACTTAAAACATTAATATATAATCTTGTTCATAACCTCCTCTAAGTAACATGGAAAGAATATACAATAAATCCTTTGCTTATATAGGCAAATAATTAGGCACATTATAATGAGTCTTTGTGTTTAGAAAGTTGTGTGTTATTTCAATGACATGCATAAAGCACTTCTGCTTACTTCGGAAAGTGTTTGGTGTGTGGCCACTTGTATGCCACTCCCGGGGTCTCCATATGATAGAACTGGTCAAGAACAAGTTTTTAAAGAGTATTATTACTGGTCAGGTTTAGCACTAATGACTACATATTTCTCTCAGCAGAACTACTCTCCCCAAAAGTCATGTTTAATTGAACACTGAAAGTGTATCTAACTCATAATTTATGAGCCGCTTACTGATGAAGTCGCCTGACACCGGAGTGTGAATGGCAGTGTCATCGGGCGGCGTCTAAAGAGGATATATAGCAATCAGGATTTGGTGTTTCACAATGAAAAAGTAAAATGGTTTGTGTTTATGATAATCATTTTATTTATTCACAGTCATATATCTGACTAAAAAGTGCTCCAAATGGACTCTTGCTTATAGATAGATGAGGTGGGGGGGGGAGAGAGAGAGAGAGAGGCAGGTAATGCATACTGCCAGGAAAGTAATAAAAGCCATTTCCTTGCTTGTGAAATCAGAGCTCCAACATCTGTCTGCTTCGCCTGCTGAAAAGAATCCTCCAGCTTGTACTTTATGGTTAACGAGACTGAACACTTTGAAACACATTTCTCTAGTCCACCCAACCTGTAAATTAAATACATCAGCAACACAATTATTGCACTGTGCTCTTTTCACAGGTATAAATCACATATAAAAGAGTTGCAGTGCTGAGCATCAGAAACTATGATTTGTGTTTTACTGTCAGTGCCTGAAACTTCACAGTGCAAACCTGGGCTGCTGACGTTGAAAACAGGTTCCCTGGCTGCTGTGATGAGGTGATCTCAGGAGCAGGCAATAAATCGAGCTAAAAAACAATGATATTTTGTGGAAGCTTTTTCAGAACTTATTCCTTTTCCTTGTGTTATGTATAACTTTAATGGAATGTCCATATCATTTTTTACAGTTTAACATTTGAATTACAGAGTAATTTTTAAATAAAAAATTTAAGAAACTAGATAAAGATAAGTCTCAACAGTAGTCAATTCTAAAAGCACTTATCAGAGAGAATCATTACAAACAATCGAAGAATATATATATGTGTCAATATTAAAAGTCAAGGATTTTACTATTTTGACAATTCTGCTATTCTTCTTTTGCTTGGGATTCTCCTAAGTAATTATTTAGACTAAAAATTCATATTTTCTTTCACTTATTCTCTGTCTCTGTCATTTTCATTAATGTAACAAGATCCTTGCTTAATATTTTTCAAAAACAATGGTACTGTTCTTATTCATCTGATTTCTGTTCACCTACTTTAATAATTTCTATTTTTTAATTTTCCTAGGTTTCACTTTATTACTACTTTATATACTGAGCTACTTAGCCCTTTAATTTCTTATTTAATAATAAAAGTATTAACAGTTTTAAGAAAATTATATTTTAACATCTTAGCCTATTTTTCTATATGTTTGATGTTTTGTCTCACATTTTAAACTCCTCAACACATTTAAACACACAGTCAATTTTTAAATCATTGTCTCAAAGTTGGATTTTTTGAGAATTAAATAAATTAGCTTACCAAATGTTTTCTAGATGTGGGGTTTAGAATAGTGATTCTCAGACCCAGCTGCAGAGAATTGACCAATTCTCTGGCCCCCGCATTCTGATTCTGGTAACAGTTCATTG
Source organism: Artibeus jamaicensis (assembly GCF_021234435.1). NCBI lineage: Eukaryota > Metazoa > Chordata > Mammalia > Chiroptera > Phyllostomidae > Artibeus > Artibeus jamaicensis. The sequence goes on along the minus strand of NW_026522046.1, from coordinate 22,692,840 downwards.
GTATGAAACTCAGACATAGATTACTTTATATTCCCTAGAGCTTCTAATATGCAGTCAGGATGGAGGACCGTTCAGTTTAATCCACAAATTTAAATCAGAATATAGACAAAATAATTTGGACAGTGAAGGTCTAAAAGTATAAACATGTTGTCACTACAATATTTAATTTAATTTCTGACCCATGATTTATTTAGGCTGTTTTTAAAAAAATTTTAAAAGATTATTTATTTATTTTTTAGACAGAGGGGAAGAAATATCTATGTGTGGTTGCCTCTTGTGCACCCCCTACTGGGGACCTGGCCCACAACTCAGGCATGTGCCATGACTGGGAATCAAACCAGGGACCCCTTGCTTCACAGGCTGGCACCCAATCCACTGAGCCACACCTGCCAGGGTAAGCAGTTGTTTTTTTAATTTTTTAATATCATTAGTTTCATAAATTTAATGTGAGAATACAAAATTATTTCTGATAATTAAAGAGTCTGTTGACCCATGAACAACATGGGGGTGAGGGCAACCAAACAATAGCACAGTTGAAAATCTACATATAACAAATTAACTTTTCATGTACACAGATTAACTCCATCAAACTGTAAAGCTTCTCCATAATACAAGACTCCGTCCACTAAATGAAAGAGAAATCTACAGAACAGTAGAAAAATATCTGCAAATCATATATCTGATAAGGGGTCAATATTCAAAATATATGAGAAAGTAATACATTTCAATAGCAAAAATAAATAAATAAAACAATTGGATTTCAAAAATGAGCAGAGGATCTGAACAGGCATTGTTGCCAATGAAACCTACAGGTGCCAACAGGTACATGAAAAGATGCTCAGCATCACTAATCAGCAGGGAAGTGCAAATCAAAACCACAGTGAGATATCACCTCACGCTCGTTAGAATGCCCACCACTGGAAGAGAAGAGATAATATAACTTGGCAAGGAGGTGGAGAAAAGGGAGTCCTCGTGCACTGTTGGTGGGGATGTAAATAGCTGCGATCACTATAGGGAACATTGTGAAGTTTCCTCAATAAATTAAAAATAAAACTACAATGTGATTCAGCAATCTTACTTTTGGGTATTCATTCAAAAGTAACAAAAACACTAACTTAAAGAGATATATGCACCCCATGTTCACTGCAGCATTATTTACAGTAGCCAAGACATGGAAGCAACCTAAGTCTCCATGAATACATGCATGAATTAAGAAAATATGGTATATATACATAGTGGGATATTATTCATCCATAAAAAAAGAAGAAAATTTTTCTGTCTGCAATGACATAGATGGATCTTGAGGACAAATTCCAGGTGGTTTTACTTTATGTGAAATTTGTAAACAACAGCAGTGGTAACAACAACCGAAAAACCTTATAGATAGAGACAAAAGATTGGTTGTTTGAGAATAGGGTTGGGGGTGGGCAAATGGATGGAAAGGGTCAAAAAGTACAAATTTCTAGTTATAAAATAAATAAGTCACAGGGAGGTAATGTAGAACACGCAGACTATAGTTAAGAAGCTAAAGAATAAAACAAACAAGCAAACAGAACAAAAACAAAGACGCTGAAATAGAGAACAAGTGGGCAGCGACCAGAGGGGAGAGGGAAGGGAACTTAAGGGGAAAAAGGGGGAGGGATTTTGAGGAACAAGTATGAAAGATACAGAGATGAGGACTGGGGGGGGAATGGGATGGAGGGGGGAGACTGGGCGGGGGTGGGGGTGGGATGGGAGAAATAGATTAAAAAAAATGTACTTGAAAAGTAACTAAATAAAATTTATATTAAAAAAAGAATAATGTATTTCATACTTGTAACTTGCTAAGAGATTAAATCTTTAAGGTTGCCATCACAAAAAAATTTTTTGCTTTATCCTTCCACACCCTAAATATGGACATGGACAACAGTGTGGTGATTGCTGGGGCGGGGGAGGGAGGTATAAAGGGACTACTAAATGGTAATGGAAAACATACAATAACATTTTTTTTTTAAGTTGAGAAGTACACTTGATCCCTGAACAACATGGGATTTAGGGTAACTGCAGTCAAATATCTGCGGATAACCTTTGATTCCCTGACAACTTAACTAATAGCTTACCACTGACTGGAAGCCTTACTGATAACATAAACAGTTGGTGGATGCATATTCTGTATGCTATATGTATTATGTACTATTACTACAATGGAGTAAGCTAGAGAAAATAGAATGTTAATAAAATCATAAAGGGGTGGGAGGGGGGAAGGTGGGAAGGTGGAAAGAAGGTGAAGGAATTAGACAAAGAACATATATGCATCTAGATTTATTGTGGGAAGAGAGAGCTGGGGGGAGGGAGACAAAAGGGGAAACCTGGGGCAACTGTAATAGCATAAATAATAAACAATTAAAAAAAAAGAAAGTCATAAGGACAAGAACATAAAAAATAAAGAAAAAATTCTAACTGTGTCATGATGACCTAATTGTGTCATGTGATCATTTTGCAGTATATATGCATATTAAATCATCATATTGTAAGCCTAAGACTGCTATAATGTTATATATTGAGTATATTTCAATAAAGTTTTTAAATGATTTATGGTATCAGTATGGAAAATCTAATTATAGAAATATAAAATATGTCTTAAATCATATCAGAATTAAACATGAAGACTCTAAAACTATTTTTTTCAAAATATATGGTATCAATATTTTTAGAATGAAATAATATTTCTTCCTCTCCCTGTTCCCATGTGGCATCAAGCTAAGATAGTACAGTGTTCATTCTTCGCAGCTGTGGTAATTAGGCACATGAGATTTTACTCAGCACTCTTTGCTATCTAAAATATCTTTTGGGAAATGATCTATCTTATGCCTAGCTCAAAAGGCAGTTTTAGTTTCTGTTTGTCTTAGAATGACTAAGATTTTATCTAACAGGTTTAATATGACAGAGAGTTAACATTATTTTGAGAATGCCAACACATGCATGCAGAGACACTAATCTAGTATAAAGATAACCAAAGTGTAAATTGTAGCATAAAGAACAGTAACAGATTTTTAACCGCATCCTTATGAAATATGCTTCCTCAAACACAAATACAAAGTATCTAGGCATCTTGAGTGTGAGTAATACACAGAAAAATATTCATGTATGTATACTTATTTATTTTTCATGGGATTCTCAACTACTTATATTTCCATTGTAGTTATAAATCTAATGTTTCATTTATACTGAGTATAGTATTCATTTTTACTAATATTTACTATGGAAGTATCCATTTTGCTATGTAAGATAAAATAACTCTTTATCAGTTAATGTCATTAAATCAATTTAGTATTCCATACATTTTAAATAAAATGAAAGAATTTCCATACATTCGTGTTAGTAAACCACGTGGATGAATATGTTGACAATGTTAATTTAATTTAAGCCATTCGAGAACTGAGGTTGTACAAGAGCACCTTGTCTGTTTCATTAAAAAAAAGAGTCATTAAAAAAGAAAAAATCCAGTTTACATTTTAATAAATGAATTGTTTTAATGAAAAATCTTTAAGCTTCATGCAATAAAGAAGAATAAAATAGTAGCAATATTTTTGACTAATTAATAAGTTTTTTTCCTACATTAAAGTGAAAAATATGAGATCTACAACATTATATGTGCTGTTCCCTTTCCAGGCAAACTTCTCCCCAACCTACAACTTCCATTTCCTTATTCTTGTTTTAAAACTGTTCAGTGGATTTACTACTTGTCAACATCAGCGAACTGACAATTGAGAAGGATGAAGCACTCGTTCCTCTGCTCAGAATCAGTGGAGAAGAATGAACTACTTGTCTGCCTTGGGATCCTTTATGTCATTTCGTGAAATACAGACCAAAGGCAAAAGTCAGGAGTTTTATTCTGCCCTTCCTAAATCCTTTCAATCCTTTAAATTCTTTATTCAAATATGTCACCTAACTCTTTTTTTAAATACTCATCCAAGGATATGTTTATTGATGGAGGATAGAGAGAGAGAGAGAGAACACGTGGTGAGTTCAGTGTGAGAAACAGCAGGTGACTCCCCGCCCGGCATTCACCCCAGAATGTGTCCGGACTGGGGACTGAACCCAGCCAGGGATGTCACCTCACTGTTGACTGAAGTCTCGTAAAATTCCCAGACGTTCGATGAATATTTATTATTATGTCACAAATTCAAACATGATAATATCAAAGCTAAATATGCTGTGCTATGTAGGGAAGCATTATATCACTACTAATATTTCTCCTGAATATGTTAAATGTTTATTGTAGGGAAGTTTAACACATGAGTCCATGAAAACTAGTTAAAATGAGTTCCTAAGAACTAATTAATCAACAAGTGAATGACTGAATGAGTCATGAATGAGCATATGTACACATAATAATATATTCATGTTTATATGTACATATATTATTAAAAGACAAAAAGGAAATAAATATGGGGCTGGAATTAATTCGCTGTCAGAATACACTTTTCTTTATAGCAATACATTACCCACAATATGAAAATTTGCTACTGATGGGAATCTTCGATTTTTGTTTTCTCTGCCATGGCCCATCAGCTGGTGCCAAAGGAGCATTAATGGAGAAAAAGCTGTTTTACTTAATACCATGTGAAATAGTCCAAATTGATTGTTTTGAATTAGTAGCTCATGTTTTATAAAAAGATTCATTATTTTATCATGTACCAGAAATGATAAGAACTATGTCAATTTTTCCCCATTCCATTTGGTCAAGAACTAACTATAAAGGGTCTGAGAGTTGATACAATTTACAAGCCAACAAGTTAGTCTTTCTTAGGATGCTGGGAGAAGACTGAGACCTCTTGATGGAGAGAAACGAGGCAGTGTTAGGGCAATAGCAGTTGCTGGAGGAGTGGAAGTGCAGAGAGGAGGCAAATAAAACTCGGGTGGAAGAAAAGTCATACAGTGAGGCAGTATTGTTGGTCACATTTGCAGTCACTTAGGGATCAATACTTTTGGGATCTTCTGAGAAGAATAAAAAATGGCTTACAGAATTGCCTTTCTGACTGAATGATATCACCAACATGGCACCTATGTCATTCCCTATCTCGCTCTTCCTCACCAGAAGGAAAACAGCTATTCATGGAAACGACTTCTCTGAGGAAATCGTAGAGCATGGGAATGAAGATGAATGAAGTAAACCTCCTGCACCACGGAAACCAAGACAGACAGACCCCATTAGAAGGGAAAGAGCAGCAGCTGCATGCTGACATGCTGTACCTTCCCCAGGCTGGTGTTACACCAAGATGTATCCCCTCCGAAGCTGTGAATGCTCCGGAGGGAAAACGAGAACCCAAGAATAAAGGGTTATATTCCTCATGGAGAATATAGGTCTCAGAATACAAATTACATGTCAATATTAAAAAAAAAACAACAGAAAATAAAGCTCCACCCCTATTACAAATATTATAGTTTAAATTATATTTTCTTAGCCTCTAAGCAGCCACAGGAAGACAGTGGTTGTATAAAATTCAAATAAAATCATCGAATAGATGCTGGATGCTGGAAAATAGGATTTTTTTTAAATAAAGGTAAAAATTTTAAAGATATGAAGTACAACCAAATAGTTTTTGGTGCACACTACATTTTCTGACAGAGTAAATATTAGAAAGTTTCATGTGAAGTTGACATTTCTCAAATAAGGATTCCGAGTATATATAACTTTAAGTATTTTTAATCACTACTTGGTATATGATTTTAATAGTTTAAATAGAATTATATGTAATTATATTATCAATTGTTGACTTTTATTTTATATGAAAACTTCACAGATAAAATGTGATAAGCATGAAGTGATAAACTCTAAAATTTAGGTCCCAGTTACTTGCTGAAATAGATGTTATATTCTGACAATTCTAGCTTAAGAACATTCTCGTGTATCCCTAGATGTAGTTAAACTTCAGGGAAAGTTAAAAATAGTATCTATAAGACTGTCTGTCTTCATGATCACTGCTGTCTCTTAATGCGGCTTTCTAATGACCTTCAAAACCTTGCCCAGCTCTCTGAAAGGTATTACAAACTAACCTGTGTTTTTGAAAATGTTGCTAGAGGTAGGCATGGCCCAAGGGATGATTCTTTTTTATTTTCATATTTCATAGAGTTAATTTTCTTTATATAATTACATACGTAAATTTGAAACAAAGATACTTAAAAAATAGAACAGAAAATGTATATTTTTTACTGTTTTAAGAAAAAGCACACACTTATTCTCATTGTTATTATAAATAATCAAACTGAAACAAATCTCTTAAATAACATTTTAAATATAAAAGAATAGCAATTATACACATAACACCAAAAATTAGATAAATAAATGAATAGGGGCTATGAATCTTGTTCTTACAAAGATTTCTGTGCTTTATTATAAAGAAATAGTCAATGGAAGTGGGAGTAAATATGCTATTACTTGATAACAAATTGAGAATCAAATAGTGGATATACAAAGTTTACTTAATCCCCTTATAAATTTGAAAGTGTCATTTCTTGTCTAAGCATTTTCCAGATAGTCTCATATCTCTCAATGGTAAATGAGCAACAGAAATATTAGATTATGTTTCAAAAATATTTAGATCACCAGTTCTCTATTTTTTTAAGGTATTAATTAATTTAGCCATGGTGGAATGATTGCTTCTTTGTAGATGATGTCAATTGTTTCCTTTCATATTTTGTTTTTAGCATGTATATTAATCTTTCTGGATATAGCTCATTATGATGAAGTATTAAGGGGATGAGTTCTCCTTGATGAATGCTGAAGGGCATCACAATGTGTGTATGATGTGACATATGCCACCTGGCTGTGCTATCTTGATGCATTCTGAGAAGGCTTATGCAGCCAAATCTTTAAGCCTACCTGCGGAGTACAGGATCACATGCTAGAGAGTGACATTGAAATTCACTGCCTAAGGAAACATTCATGCACAGGTATTCCCACTGTTACTGTAAATAAAAACAAATTCATTACATAACATTTTATGTGTGAAAGAACACCAATTATGCACACATACACCAAAAATAGACAAATAAATAAAGAGGGGCTACCTTGACACGATTAAGATTCTATACTTATTCTAAATAAATAATGGAAACAGAAGTAAAAATGCCATCAGTTGGTAACAAATTGAGAACCTAAAAGTGGATATACAAAATTTATATAATCTTCTAAATTCGGAAATGTCATTGTTTCTAGTCTGAATATTTTCTAAATTGTCTTTTTATCCCAATGGTAAATTGGGATAAATAATATTCAGATGAAAACCATGTATAAATTTTCTTGTGAAATAAGTGTTACATTTTCTCTTTTATTGAATTCTAAAAATAGGGTTTAAGTCATAGGAAAGCATAACCATCAATGATGAATTTAGAACTTTTTTTATTTTTGCTATCTCCTTTTTTTGAAGCAGAATAAACAATTAAATAAAACACACAGTTCATTTGAACATGGTAACAGGACATATTTCAGATTAAATGATTTGGCAGCACCCACATTGTGCAGTTGTCCTAATGAGGACAAGTCCAGGGTCCTGTCATAGTTGAGCTGCCAGGACAGAGCAGGAACATGCAAGCTAAAGAAGGGACCTGACCCAGGCCTTCCTGTGAATACACAAAGTAAAATAAAGCAAACTATTCTACTTTGCAAATAATTATGGGCAAATATTGAAACATTCCACAATTTTAAAAGATGGATAACCTTACAACATAGTGATATTTCTAAATTTATGGCCTCTATTATACTTTATTATAATAGATTTTAATTAAATAAGTTTTATATGTGTGTTCTGTCAGGATAAAGTCCAGCCGTTGTTAATAGACTGAGTTTGGTTTACACAACATCCATGTAACCTGGCAGCCAAGGAGAGTGGACTAGAATGTGCATGCATGAACAATGATGATTTCACTGTACAAATCAGTGGGAGCAATAGATGACATTAAGTGAGTGTGTATACTCACTCATTTTGAATTAGAATGACTGAGCGCATAGAGCAACAAACCTGAATCAAATTTTGCATTAAGCTTGAACAATCCTCCACCGAAATGCTTCTTATGATTCGGAAGGCTTTTGTGCAAGATACAAGGAGTGCAGTGCAAATAAAAGTGTGGCACAAACATTTTAAAGATGACCAAGAACCTGTTGAAAACAATCCACATTCTGGAAGGCCTGCCACAAGCAGAACACCTGAGAATGTTGAACATGTACAGGCTGCCATCAGCAGATTGGCCACTGACAATAAGAGAACTAGAAGCTGACTTGGGGATTCCAAAAATTACTGTGTCTGAAGTTTTGACCTAGAATCTTGACATGAAACATGTCCTGGCAAAATGTGTTCCATGCTTTCTAATACCAGAGCAGAAGGAACATCATGCTGCAGTAGCTAATGATGCTGGGAGAACTGTGTAAGGTCCCAAGCTGCCTACTTTGAAGGGGACTGAGGCATCATGGTCCTGTGTACAATGTTTCCTGTATCTTGTATATTCTTCAATAAATGTGTCTATTTTTCATAGTGTATGGATGGATATTTTCTGGACAGCCCTCATATAAATTATGCATGCTTTATTTATATAACCATTCTATATTTTATATAGAAAAAGGAATGAATAGCATATAAATTAAGTATGTTGATTTTTGTTGCTTCAAGCAAACATGCCCTATGTGGCTCACAATAAGGATATTCTTCCTTAGTATACTAAATCTACTGATACAAACCAATATTTTTCTGGCTTTGTTAATTGGGACTTTATTGATCAATACTGAATTAATTTTTGGCAAAGGAAACTAAAAGGCAAAACCATACATACTGACCTTTTGTTTATATCTTAATTATTTGGTTATCATTGGAGCCCACAAAAAATTAGTTGTCTCTGGAAAGTCCCATTTCATAACTTATAACATTGAAATTTTTCTAAAAATTAGAATATATATTTGTGCAGGAAAAATTGGATCCCATCTATACTTTTTCTCAGTTCCAGCCACTGCAGACTGAGTGGTGTTTCATGGTTACTAAATCCTTTGATAATTATATAAAATCCCATTTAATAACAGTTAGATATTCATGAATAAACTTAAACTTTCATATTGCTGCAGTTAAATACTGAGACCCAAATTCAGGGAAATGTGGTTTTGAAACTAGGCTTTGTAAGGCATTATTTGTCAGATTTTGTACAACTTCCTTAAATTCTCTACACTCCAGTGTGCTCATCCATAAAATGAGAGAATTATGGTAGCTCAGTATTAACTTGAGTTATGTTTATTAAAGGATACAATGCATCTAAAGCACTATGTGACTACTTGGCAGAGAGTAAGTGTCTAATAAATTTTAGTTTATCATTTTTAGTTGTTTACTTTTTACATAAACTTTTACCAAAGAAATAAAATGAGATACTGAAAATTTCACATGATGACTCACCAAAATATTTTGTTTAAATGAACTACTTTAGTACAATTTTCTCTAAATACTATATTCAGTGAGTAAAATAATTTAATTTGAACTGGTCAAAATTAATTGGCTTATTGGAGCTTGTTCTTATACATTTCTTATAGCATTTGTTATGTGTTCATTCACAGAACATCAATTAATGACCCAAAGAGGGAATTAATTACAAATGACAGCAAAAGGATAATCCTAGAAGTGTTATGGATTTAGCTACAAAGAGTATAGAGAAGTTTTAGGAGACCCCATAGTCACATTACATTTATCAGAGTGACATTTAAAGTTTATTAAAGATGATTTGGAGAAACTTAATATGCACTTGCAATATCTCCCTAAAATATTGGAAGATTGATGTATACACACGAGTGTACAATGCTATGGTATTTTCTAATGCAAAATAAATAAATTAAGTTAAAGTTTTCCTAGAGATTTGCATAGTTGACCTGGATTACTCACTTAATTCAATGAAAGCCTAAATGAATGCACCAGAAAAGAGCAAAAAGTAGAGTTTGAGAATCTGAGAATAATGTTTAAAGGGTCCTTGAACACACAGTCTGATGGTCTGAATAAAAAGACCAAGTTATACATGGTCTGGCAGAAGTAAGACCTGGTTGAGTGTGGATGGTACGGTAATAATGGGTGTAATCACTTATACTTTTTAATCTAAACATTTCACCTAAAATGTCCCGTTGTGTACTTGAGTGTGATATTGTTATATTATAAAATTACATGGCTATGATTTTATAATAAAAGATTTTTTAGTAAAAGGGGTGTTATTTATGTCAGACCCAGTATATAAAGTAATGGGTGTGGATCCTTGCTTCTACAGGCTTGAGGTCATAGCAAAAAGTATTAGAACACTGGGAAGAGTGCACTAGGAGAAGAAAATGATTGTGGGATACCCCTATGGGACTCAGCTTACTTTCCATCATTGAGAATGCTAGTCTATTTGCCTTGCCTAAGTCAAAGAACCTCAACCAACACTTCTTCAAATAGGACAGACAGATTATCAATAGATATATGAAAAATGCTTAATATCACCAATTGTCAGAGATGCAAATTAAAGCCACAATGAGATGTCGCCTCACACTTGTCAGATGGCTATCACCAATAAATGTACGAACATCAAGTGCAGGCCAGGATATGAAGAAAGAGAACCCTCGTGCATTATTGGTAGAAATACAGATTGGTGCAGCTGCCATGGAAAACAGTATGAAGACTCCTCAAAGAATTAAAAATGGAACTGTCTTATGACCCAGTGATACCACTTCTGGATGTTTATCTCTAAAAACCCAAAACACTAATTTCAAAGAATATATGCACCCCTATGTTCATTGCTGTGTTATTTACCATAGCCAAGCATTGGAAGCAACCCAAGTGCCCATCAATAGATATGTAAGGAAAAAGTGTTGGTACATATACACAATGGAATATGACTCAGCAATTAAAAACAATTAAAATTTACCACTTGCAACACTGTGGATAGACCTAGAGAACGTTATGCTAGGTGAAATAAGCAGTCAGAGAAAGACATCAAATGAATAATAGCAACTTGATAAGAAACATGCAGAAGATTAATGAAATATAGGAAAGTATAGTTTAAAATCATCAGCAAACATAAAGTGAGATGGAAGAAGCATGACAACTATGCACAACCATTGCCCCATGTGGAGACATAATTATGACTCCTATTCACAGACAGGGCTCAAAAACATCTTTTTAAATGAGGTCTTAACAAACAGACTTAAAACCAATAATAAAGAAAGGTTGGAAATGAAGGGTTTGTCAAATATGTATCAAAAAAAACTAGAAGGGGCTTTGTTAGCATCATACATGAACATGCTGCAGTCGAAGGTTAGAGTTATGAAACTGAAGAAAATATTTTGTCATGATAAAAAACCCACTTGACACAGAAGATAGGTAAAACAGCAATGACATATAAATAGAATAGCTTACATGCTAAATTGACAAAGAAAAAAATCATTAGAAGTGCAAGGAGAACTTCATGAGGTGGAGGGGGAGTTTTAAAACAAAACTTCAATAAAAGAGAAGAAGTTAGGCAGAAAATATGGAGATGCCCTTAGGAACTGGCAGCTGATGTTTAGAGTCCCAGAGGATCAAACGCGGATAGGAAAGAAACAGCCAAGATTACCTGCCAGTACAGATGATCAGTATGAAATCCCTGCATAAAATCTCTTTAGGGATGACGGAAATAAAAAGCCAAGATACTGAATGCCCATTTGCACAGTGTGCCAAATGCATGCAAAGAAAACCCTAGTGGGCACTATAAAAAAAGCCGTGCAGCCTTCAAAGAGAGATGCTGTATTCTTTTCACACATTAAGGAAGCTCTGTCCTTGTAAAAGCAAAGTATACAGAGTGAAGTATCATGGCATATACCTACCACAGTTAAACTTATAGTCAGTTTTACAGACTAATCCGTATTTATTAAAATAAGTACATTTTTAACATACTCTGTGTTCTCATAGGCATTGTAATAATAGGATACTTTCTAAAAGGATCTCCTGTAATCCAGACAGACTCTTCCTTACTTCTATTGTGGAGTGGCAGTGTAATTTCCCCTTTGTACTCAGGATCAATCACCCCAGCCAGCACAGTAACTCATTCCTTTCTTGATTCAGAGGCAAGAGGAATCCAGGTTGATTGGTGGCAGTCTTAACTAATTTCCAGTTCAAAGAAACCATTGAAGTTTCTCCTGATGGAAGCTTTCCTCCCTTTGGAACTAAGTTTTTAGGCTAGTAGAACATAAAGTCAAGGGAACAGGAAACAAAATTTTGCCAGTGAATCACCAGGGATAATGATGAGTGGTACCAGATCTATTTCCATCTCTTGATTCCTAGACTCACAACACCTGGATGTTGGAGAAATAGCAAATCACTGGCCACAGCCCATGTATCAGTATAAAATTGCACATCGGCCCAAATTTTCTTTCAAGTAAAGAGAACGACCAAGTGCAGTACTTGAAGTTCTGCCCTCTGTAGAATTTCCCTTCATCACTGTCCTCAAGGGATGTCCCAGAAAAGAGCTACACTGCTGCCTGTCCACTTTCAGGTGGTACCTGTAGACCATGCAGAAGCATCTGTAAATCAGCCTGAGTCCTTTCTTCCTCTGTCAACTGACCATAGGGAACTCCCCATGAGGCCTTAGCAGCAGGCTGGGAGAGAAGAGGAAGTATAGCAGGCATGGGATGGTATGCATTTGGGTCATTTTACGTAACTTGTGCCTTCAGGATCTGATAAAGCATATACAACCTCTATTTGATAATGGAATGTTAACTGTGCATGCCCAACTTGATGGCTTGGCGGGTCAGATAATACCTGCTCATAATGGGCATCCTGCATATCATGGTAATTTGGTGGCCCATGGTCAAGCACTCAGTCCCTGCTAAGGCCTCAGAGTTATTTGTTTAAGGGGAAGTAGTTGTCTGAGAAAGATGGCAGAGCTTTGTTCCAAGATCCTAAGATTCTGCACTGATTGGCTTACAAATGACTGCAAAGGCTCCAAACAACATCCCTATAGGTGACTCTCCCTCCAGCCTCATTAGATCTGCTGGGTCATATATACATAATATGTTGGGAGAAGTTTTCACAGCAGCATAGACCTCTTCCAGAGACTTTTCTTACTGGGTACTCCATTCAAAACCTGCAGCTTCTTAAGTCATTCAGCAGATGTGCAGGAGGACACACCCAAAAGAGGAATATGCTGCTTCCAAAATCTAAAGGGGATTTTGTACCTTTTCATTGTTGTTGTAAGAAGGGCCAGATGCAGCAATTTATCCCTCAGTTTAAGGGACGTCTTGACATGGCTCACATCACTGGATCCTTGAAATTTCATTGAAGTAAAGGGCCCCTAGGTTTTAAGTCAGTTATCACCTTTTGTATTTATCACCTTTTGAAATGTAAATGTCTTACGAATACATCCACAGTACTTGTTATTTCTTGGTTGCTAAGCTAGATCTAACCAACATAATATAATCAATGTATGGCGGTCAGTGAAAGGAAAAGGTGATCAGTTACTGCAAACTAAAATGACAGTAAAGGTATATTGCTGATCTTGCCAGCTTCAAGCAAACTGCTTCTGGTGAGTTTTATGGACAGTGGGAGAAAAAAATGAATTTGCCTGATCAATATCTGCTTGTCAGCATCCAGAGATATATTAATTTGCTCGAGCAATGAAACCACATCTGTTAAAGCAGCTGAAATTGAAGTTATCAACTGATAAACCTTAAGATAATATACTATTATTCCCCAAGATTTGTCTGCCTTCTGCACAGGTTAAATAAGCCAGTTGAATGAAGGTGTTGTAGGAATGATCAACCCTGCGTCCTTTAGTCCCTGATAGTGAAAGTAATCTCTGCAATGCTTCCAGGAATGTGATCATGATTTTGGTTCATAATTTTTCTAGGAATGTTGGGGGGAAAACTGGGTTCTTATTGCCAATGCAGTAAAGAATTAGAGATTAGCAAGTCTATTAGTATGTAAGCAAAGTTTATGAGTGATACATTCTCATGGAAGGGAATGGGCCTTTCTGAGGTGGGAAAGAAAGGTGCAGGGCATAGATAAATGCAAGTCAAGGGCAGTAAGGCAAGGCACAGTGTCTGATCCTTTGACTTACATAATTGGCAGAATGGGGTGAGAGAGTTACATATAGATCAGTGGGTAAAAGAGGTGCCAACTTCCCCTGGGACAATATGACCATCTAAACATAGGTATGTGTAGAGGGTTGTTTCCCAGAATTCTTATCTTGCTCCAAACCACGTTTTGTCATCTATTCTAAAACAAATAAGTGACCATAGGCAGTTAAAGTTAGGGAAGTTAACTGAAGTTATTCATGGGCCTTTTCTTTGAGCCCTGTAGACCCCCTCTTCATCCTCCTTCTAGACCTTGGGATGAATAGACAGTTTCAAGGGCTTTCTTTCCCAGATAATGGAAATGATACATATAAAACTTCAGGGGCTCCCCTCCTCCTGTGCCATCATGGTGTTTCTTGTAATGTTCAAAATACCTGGGCATCTTATTGGACCAGGCTCAGGATAGCTGAGTTAGTGGATGAGACATGTCTCCCTTCTTCTCCCTGCCTTGGTTTCGCAATTTACCCTACCTAACAGGCAGAGGCAGTTCTAGTGAATGGTACTTGGCCTTACCCACCACAATGACTGTCACTCCATAGTTCAGGAAACCAATGTGTGGATTCTGCTGAGTGTTGTGTATGTCTATTCCAACTATGTAACTTAGAACTTAAGAATTAATCACAGGGTGGGTTCAGGGGCCCACTGGGCTCACTTTGAGATCAAAGGAAAATACACAGTGAGACTGAAAAGTATAACAACACTTTTCATAGCTGATGACTTCCAGTCAAGTGGGAGGTGTAGGTAGACATCCTTTACCTCCTCCCACAACCACAGAAATAACTACAAGTAAATTTTAAAACAAACAACACCCAGAATTGTCAGAAAATTGAGCTGTATGGAAATCCAACAACCAAGTATTTAAAGAAGCCACATTCAACCAGATGGATAAGAGAGATAGTGTCACAGAGACAGGCAGAGAGATGCAGAAATACTGTCTGGAGCGGAGAGGCCACAGTGATGGCAGAATGGGCAGTTGCACATTCATATATAGTGGGTAAAATTTGGGAGGGGCACCATGGGAGTGGACAATCCCAGCTCCAGGACAGATTGCACAGCCCAAAGTTCCAGCACCAGGGAGATGCACCCCATAACTTCTGGCTGTAAAAACCAGTGGGAGTTGAGGCAGTGGAAGAAACTGCTGGATTTTTAAGAGATTCTGTTTAAAGGGACTGCACATATTTAGAAAGTGTGCAAACCCACCCATTCTGGGATTCAGCACTAGGGCTACAGCAGGAAGAGTACCCGTAGCATATGGAAAAGGGGTGAAGTGACAGGAAGTGAGGTGAGTGCTGAGCAAACCTCCAGAAGACAGGCAGTGGCATTGTCCCCTCTCTGAGCCACAAAGTGTTGAAGCGGGTTGCCACACACTGGTGATTACCTAAGGTGCCACCCCATACAATTTACAGGCACCTGTTCTACAATAGGTCATGCTACTAAGACAGAGTGAAAACAGCTCTCCCTAATACATAGAAATGAATACAGGGAGGTGCCAAATTGTGGAGACAAAGAAATATGGTCCAAATGAAAGAACACAACAAAACCCCAGTAAAAGAACTAAATGAAACAGACATAACCAACCTATCAAATGTAGAGTTCAAAACACTGGTGATCAGGACTCTCAAAGAACTAGCTGGGTAAAACAACATAAATTAAGAAAAGTTTACACTAACTGAAATAAAGAAAAATCTACAGGGAACCATCAGTGGAGGGGAGGAAGCTAGAATTCAAATCAATGATTTGGAATATAAAGAATAATACACATTCAACCAGAACCACAAAAATAAAAAAGAACTCAACATAAACGAGGATAGTATAAGAACCATCTGGAACATCTCCAAATGTACTGATATTTGAATCATAGGGATGCCAGAAGGAGAAGAAGAAGAGCAAGATATTGAAAACTTATTTGAAAAAATAATAAAAGGAAACTTCCCTATTTTGGTGAAGAAAATGGATATGCAAGTCTAGGAAGCATAGAGAGTCCCAAACAAGTTGGACCCAAGGAGGACCATACCAAAGCACATTATAATTAAAATGTCAACGTTTAAAAATAAAGAAAGAATCTTAAAAGCAACTAGAGAAAAACAGATAATTACCTAAAAGGAGTTCCCATGAGCCTATCAGGTGATTTCTCAAAAGAAACTTTGCAGGCAAAAGAGACTGGCAAGAAGTATTAAAAGTCATGAAAAGCAAGGACCTACAACCTAGATTACTCTGTCCATCAAAGCTATCATTTAGAATGGAAGGGCAGATAAAGTGCTTCTCAGATAAGGTAAAGCTAAAGGAGTTCATCATCATCGAGCCATTATTACATGAAACATTAAAGAAGCTTGTTTAAGAAAAGGAGGAAATTAAAGCTAGGAATACAAAATGGCAACAAATTTACAACTATCAACAACCAAATCTTTAAAAAAAACAACAAAAACTAAGCAAACAAACTGAACAGGAACAGAATCATAGACATGGAGATCTTTTGGAGGGTTATCAGCTGGGAGGGGAAGGGGGAGAATGATGGAGAAGGTTCAGGGATTAGAAAGCATAAATGGTAGGTATAAAATAAACACAGGGATGTTAAGAACAGTGTAAGAAGTGGAGAAACCAAAGAACTTACATTCATGACCTACGGACATGAACCCAAGGGTGTTTGCTGGAGGGAAGGGGGATACTGAGTGGAGGGTGGCAATGGGGAAAAATTAGGACTACTGTAATAGCATAATCAATAAAGCATATTTTAAAAAGAGAAAATATTCATAGCTTTCCAAATCTAATTATTTTTCAATATCTCTCCCATAGAGATCATCTATACTTGCATAAGAAGTATTTTTAAGAAAAAAAAAACCCCTAAAATTATTGAGAAACTATTTTCTGTTAGGAACTGTATTAGATCAACAGTAACCTTTTATCTCCATAGCAGCATATGAAGTTTCCCTATTTTATACTGCCATTTGCAACAACATCGATGGGCCTTGAGAATATCAGGCTAAGCAAAATAAGTCACTCACAAAAAGCCAGAAAACATGATTTCACTCATGCATGAAACAGAAATTCATAGATCCAGACATTATGTTGGTTACCAGAGGGAAGAGGTTGGGGTATTAGTAAAGCTCGTCAAATAAATGGTGAGGGAAGAGGATTTGGCTTCCGGTGCTGGGCACACAATGCAACCGTAGGTCATGCACCATAGATATCTGCACTCAGAACCTATATAATATTATTAACCAATGGTGCCCCAGTAAATTTAATGAAATAAAAATATGTTTTGAAAAAGAATTAAAACAATGTTGGTAGAGTTCAGTGATTCACCCAAATCTGGGGACTAACCATGTTAAAATTCAAATGTAACTTTGCCTCTTTATGGTAAACACTTGCTGGACAGTATGACTTTAGGAGGTACTATGAAAAATACAATTTGAAGTTTTAACTCCCTCAGGTATCAAAATTTACCTTCTAATTAAAAGAAATTATATTTCTATATCCAAAAGTTTGGAACATAGGCAATAAAATCCTTAAGACAAAATATGATGACAAAGCCTCAGGGAAAAATTTTAAAATATATAGCTGCAGGCTAATGCTAGTTAAACTTATAACAACCTTTAAGAAGTCAAAAATCCTATGAAATGGAACTTCTTTTGTTTGAATATTATGAAAACATAGCCTCATCAGCATACTGCAATAAATGTAGATTTCATTAAATTGCTTCCTCTCAAATGTCAGTCACTATGATGGTTGATCAATTTAAATAAATTGATATTACAAGAAAAAAATTAAAATAGCAACTAAAATGTAAGTATTTTGTCTTAAATAACTTAATGTATTAAAATATAATTACTCCTTTTAAAGTTAGGTATTTTAATAACAGCATGTGTACCTTATTTATATTTAACAACTTATATTTTATTAGACTCCACATTATGTTAAATAAAAAGAGTAATAAGATACTTGACAAAATTTTGTACAGTTTAAATATTATAAATTCAATTTCATAAAATATTAGCTATATGTTTATCCTGGCTAAGCAAAAACGCTATGCTTCATCTCTGGTCTAAAATACTTTATAAGATATAGTGTGAGAACTAAAATAATTCCATCACTATTTTTTACCATGTATTACAACAAAATGTGTTTTTAATTAATATAATCCATAGACTAATTTAGCATATAAAAATAATTTTACAAAAAGTAAAACAACACATCTGAATCCACTTTTTATTTTCTTTATGTACAGAACTTTTCCAAACACCACATTTCTTGCAGCTATAAAGTTACTTGATGTTGGTCAGGTATCATTTTACCCCCCAAATATTTTTACATTAAAATATGATAGTTAACCAATACTAAATCCATAAAATATTGATAGAGCATAACATTAAGCCTCAGGCACTTAAGCAATCAACCCTCATAAAAATATGTCCAGATTCCCCAATTTACATTGTTAGAATTTGGTGTTTTACTGTCCCTATCTGGTGACTATATATGCTCATTCAGAAGACAGAAGAGGCACCAGGCATTTACTTTGGAGGACACTGAACATGATGACCTGGAAGTACATTATGGTGTTACCACAGTGTCACAGACCACCCTACTTTCTCCAGGGTGGTCTCATAATCCTTGAATGGCAGGTCTAGTTTATACAAAATGAAGACAAGACAACATGACCTTTGCTCTGTGGATATGTCTGACTCATATTGCACACACATTATGGTATTGAACACAACTAGCCCTAAACACCTATCACCATCAACCTGGTTTTTTAGTTTGGATGATGTGCCAATCCTGCACCCCACCATAATTTCTCTCACAGTACTTTTAGGATCAAAGATGACCTAGACAGTAACCAGTGGCTGTAGATACCTATGGAAAGTATTTTGAGCCTTTATTTCCTTTGGAAGGATGAGTTCATAGACTGGCTATGCTTTCATCCTTTGAAATACAAGTTTTTCTAGGTTCACCTTTGTTGGGGGGGCTCCCACCACAGGGTGCCCCTGGCCACCACAGATGAGAATAACTCTACCAAGACATGATCTGCTTGTGGAGGAAAGGTGGCCAGTCTCTAAAAAGAGAAGGGGCGCCCTGGCTGGTGTAGCTCAGTGGATTGAGCTCGGGCCTGCGAACCAGACAATCGAGGTTCTATTCCCAGTCAGGGCACATGCCTGGGTTGCAGGCCGGTTCCCTGCAGGCCAGTTCCCAGCAGGGGATGAGCAAAGGGCAACCATACATTGATGTTTCTCTCCCTTTCTCCTTCCCTTCCCCTCTAAAGATAAATAAATAAATTTTAGGAAAAAAAATAAAAGGAGAAGGGGCAAGAGCCTTATTCTTGATGGGCTTTTATAGGGTTTGTTTTGCACAGGAATACAGGTAAAATTCATTAATCATTGTTAAGCAGTGAGGATCAAACAATAGATAACACACAAAGAACTCTGAAGGCCTATTTTGGGTCAGGGTCAGATGGCTAAAAAACTATAAAACTTTGAGGAACAAACTCACTTCTTTCTTGGACCCTTATCATTTAATTGAGAGCATTCTAAACAAAGCAGGTTTCACAAGATTTTACATATCTTTCTTAGACCTGATCACCCTAGGGAACCCACCCTTTCCAGCACAGAGCAGTACCCACCACCAGCAGTGTTTCAGGCTTAAGGCATTGGCTCAAGCTTAAATCAGGCAGGCAGGAGAAGTAAGGCAGCCAAGAGATTAGGAGACTTCTTGCAGACAGAATGAGGACTCAGGCTATGTCAAAGCCTAGGGATGGAGGTCCATCACCCCCTTTGGCTGTAGCCTCCCAAGTCCTTCTCTGGGGCCTTCCTGTGATTGTGCCTGCCTTAGGTCATTCCCCCCTTAGGGAATCTTACCTGTCATTGGCTAACTGATCAAGCATTGGGGGCCAGTTATGGATGAAGTAAAAGGAGCAGAAGTGGTGCTCCTGCCAGGGAGATAAGCTTTGTCTCCTTAGTGGCTTCTGGTCCGAAGGTGACCCCACTCAGCCTTAGCCATGGTGGGTTACAGCTTCTGAAATCAGGCAGGGGGGTTCCCAACACACCTTGAAGCTCTAATCCAATTATAGCACTCTATTTTCACACAAAAAATACAAGAATAGCCAAAATCAGGATCATTCACACCACTGCATACTTGAAGTAAGAACATAAACAGACATGCAATATTAATTGGACCTTTTTGTTCAAAAAGTGCTCTATGAAGGCTAACTGTGGGATTCTTCTGTTCCTCTAAATCACCACTTCAGAAACTTCTAAGGGTCTTCAATGTACCTGTTTATAGGAATTTGGATTCACCACAATGTACAATCCAGTGTAGTCACTGGTTTTGGAATAATCACAAGTCCTAGACTAGGAATCAGGTCACAACAACTTGGGACCTCATGTTCAGAGTACAAAGGATAGCCAACATTGTGAATGAAAAGAGTGCATCCAGGAGCCCATGAAAAACTAGGTAGAAGAACAAAATCAAACTCCAGCTCTTGGCAATGCACCCCAAGAGCACTGGTAGTGTGGAGGTAGATAAAGAGCTTCCACGAGGCCAGGTTTGGGATGTACATAGGAGTGGTCACTGGTGGAGGCAGCTGGGACAGAGGTGCTTCCCGGCTCAAGCAATGCAGCCCTGGGACAATGGAGGAAGGCTGGATGGCCAACGGCCATGGACGCCTCCCCACAGAGAGGACTTTCAGCAACTCCAGAGGTAATGCTGATTTTCACGCCAGGTACTCCAATCCAGTGACACTATACTGGTAGTGATTTGCCATTTAAGAGTTGATGAAAATAAGTTTCAGATTAATTAATGATCATCAAGTAAAAAAAGTAGTTAATCACTGAGCTGGGATTCAACCCCCCTTTTTTTTTTTTTTGTCTAATCCCAGCGCAGGTGTTACTTACTAGTATTTGACACAAATATCATGTTATTAGTTATGATTTTTTAAATTTATTTAACAGATATCTTCTCAGCACTATTAAGGCCAACTACTGTTCTAAGCAATAGGAACACATTGTGAAAAAGATAGGAACTCTTGTCCTCTTAAAAATGACAATCTGTATTATTCTGAGTTATGACATTATGAAATCCCGTGATCCTTAAATATAAGAGAGCTTTCTTTGATAAAATTTTAACAGCTTTTTGGGCCACACATTTTAATAAATGTATGCATAAATCTCTAGAACCTATAGCTGGGTCAATGCGATTACCACATTTACAATTCAATTTTTCAGTAATTTCCAAAATTCATCTTTTCAATTGAATATTTTATCACATAATATAGAGAAAAAACGAAAATGCAATTTTATGTATATATAATTGACAATTTTAAATTCTAATCAACATCCCGAGATGCTACTTTTGTGTATAAAAATATTTCATGCACTATATTACTACTACTATTATATATTCACACTAACAACTTTGAAATATATAACTTTCTTACATAACTTTAAAGTACAAAGTCAGAGTGATGTCCTACTTGGTCACAAAATCTTTTTACTTAAGGGACTTAAAATATTTATACAGACTATTTTTTTAAAAAACAACATACATAATAAAAACAAATCTTCCAAAGAAGTAGAAACCTAGATCAATGCTTATTTTTCCTCTTTGTATTTTTAACACCAAGTGAAATAAATACTGTTTCCCCGTCAGACTCAAAGCGGCAATCAAATACACTTCAAAGGACTCTGGTATTGTTCTTGCTTTGTTCTCAGTGACACTGACAACAGCTTCCGTGTAAACCGGATAAATAACCTTTGACTTCAGACAGAAGGCTAGAAGAACATATCCCTGGAGTTGCTTTATTTGCTGGCTTCCTTACTGATTATCTGCTGTACCGAAGATGCTTCTTTAATCATTGATGTTCCTGTGAGGGGTTTGTTTTTCAGCAGCACCATAAATGCAAATAGAACTGAAACTCAAAGACATGCACATCCACTTATGTGAATCCCAACGCCCCAGAGAGTATTAGATAGTTAATGAACTCTGTATTTTTTGGATCCTTGAGTATTGTATTCTTTAAAGTTTGTGAAGATATGCCCGGAGACAATAATACCTATCTTTTGGGAATAGAGGCAATTGGCTCAAATTACTGCATAAGCAGGATTTTCACAATACACTTATATGCTAAAATATTTTAAAAATCCATTTTAATTTTATAAGATAAGAAAATTTTTGTTAAGTATATATTCCCTGAAAATGTAAAAAGAATGCTAGTTTACTATAAACTGTTCAATATTGAAATGATAATATTAATCACTATGCAAAACATAACTAGTATTAAACTTATTGATCTCCATATGCAAGTTATAAAGCAATTTTCTTTCTTTCCCAGGTCTCTTTAGAGTGGCCATTAGCCTGATATTGTGTGCTTCTGGGAGAAATTAATGGGTAGATCCCCAGGTATTTCAAACCTCAAAATAGCTTTATTAAATGAGATGAAATCATGAATTAGTATAATAATAAAAATGCTGAACCTCAAATATGTTCAATTCCTCTCCTTCTTTGACTGAATGAGGTTTCAGGTCTGGATGTCTGCACTCAATAGGAAGAAAATGTCAGCTTATTTCGCCCTTTGCCAATCCCTTCCTGATTGTTTGGCTCCATCTGTTGATCCCGCCGCCCCCATCAAAGGTTCAATCAGAAGAGAGGAGATTAGGGGTGAGGAGTGCAGCCTAGTGCTGTTTTGATCTGCTAGTGGCCCTTTCTCCACCTGGCAGACATGCCCCACTGATTTCTTTCTTGAAATGATTCTTTTCTGTGTTTTCCTGAAAGTGCCCCCTCCTACCCTGCCAAATTCCAAACACCACTAACTTGGTATTGAGGTCTCCAGCTGACCTGTATGCTACACCCTCCCCTAACCCAGCTTTGGCCCTAAGAGGACACTCATGTAGTCTTCTCAGTCCTAGTGCACCTGGGTGAGGTCCTACAAGAACCTGACAAATTCTCCTGCAGCCCCATCTAGCCCACGGGAGACAGGCACATTTCCCCCTGCCATACCATTACATTTTTTAATGTGTTACAAACTCACTTCTTCTGTGTGTGAAACCGGAGGATGGGAAGGTCTGCTCTTTCTCATGATACTCTTCTCACGAGGCTTAAGATGAGGATGAGAAATGCCATCACACTCCAACAATGTTTGCCATTGTCATTCTGCTTGTTTCTTTAACTGCACCTTGAACTTTCTACCCACCCTTTACATATCCTCAAATAGAGGATGATGTCAAAGTTCAAAACTTTTGACAGCCCCTCTTTTGCAAGTTCCTCAGACATCTTCTGTCACATTCTGCTGGACTTTGAGTGTTCTTGCCTGAACCTCTTCCAATAGGAGCTATTTTGTTTTGGTCGGAGGGTCACAAACTACAGCAGCAGCACCACCAAGTTTACTGTGTTCTGATCCTCACAAATCCAAGAAGAGTCAGTTTTGTGCCATTTTTAGAAAAGGATATTATTATAGACTGTTTGTGACCCCCTCAACACCCAAATTCATATGTTGGAGCCCTGCCCTCGATATGAGAGTATTTGGAAGTGTGGTCTCTTAGAAGTAACTATGGTTAGGTTAGTTAGAGTAGGATCCTCTTGGTGGCATTAATGACCTATAAGAGGAGGAAGGATCTTTCTGTCCCCTCCCATACACACACTATGGGGGGTCATTTGAGGACATATCCAGAAAGAGGCCATCTGGAAGACAGACACAGAGCCCCCAACAGCCCCAAACACCCTAGCATCTTGATCTTACACATTCTATCCTCTAGAACCCTCTGAAATCAAATTCTTTTGTTTAGGCCACTCAATCTACAGTATTTTGTTTGACACCTCAAGCCGACTAAGACAGATGCAAGGTTTAAGACTCTTGGAAAGTTGTCATAATGTCACACCTAGGCATTTATGTCAGGATTCAAACCGAGGGCTGTATGAATGCAACCTTGCTCTTTCGACATAGCCCACTGTTATCGCCTGAAGTTTTGGGCTTCTAGGACATGTTTTGTGGCAATGTTCCATAATTTGTCTGCTTCTACCATAATTGTATTCATTATTTCACTAAACATTCCCCAGCTTCTCTAAACTGGGTTGAGATTTATTTCCTTTGCCTGCCACTAGCAGTAATCCTATTCATCCTTTTGGTTTGTCTTTAAGTGCTTGCTGTTTTAGTCAGCCAACGTGCATCTACACCTGTGTATTTTATATACATATCTGTACATTTATATTGCAATTATAACATGTTAAAATAATGCCAACTGGTATATTTGGTAAATTACTAACACCAAGAGCCCTGAAATCACTGTGCATACACTCTTTTGAAAGTAAAGCAAGTATTTGTATCTCTTCTGTTAGCAACATGCATAGATTTAAAAATGTGATCTGATTTTTACCTGTTTTGGCTTTTCAGGGGTCTTCAAGGGATCAAATGTTTTGAGGCAATTCATGTGAAGTGATATTTGATGGAATATTATGAAGACTTATATGTCTGATGAAACATACAGGTAAGACGAAAGCCAGAAGTATAATGTATTATAATTCCATGTAGGAAACCCCAGCAGGCCCTCCCCACTATGCTTTTCATTTAGGAAGCCCTCTCTCTCTCTACAGGAGCAGAAGGACTGCAGCAGCACTAGCCCACTGTTACTGTCACAGTTGAACAGCTCTGCTTTGAAAATCCATTCAAACCCTGTGGATCCCATTAAAATGCCTACATGCTTTCTTATTTGATTACAAACCGTTTACATTGCTGTTAGATTATTTCAGTATTCTACGTATGTTCTGAGATAAGAGAAGTTTTTCATATTTTTTCCCTGTAAAGATGATATTTATTTGGTATTTATCCAAGGGGTAGGAGAAAAAGGAATAGAAATGTTGAAAAGGCTAAGATGTAATGATCACAAAACTTATAATTAAAATATTCCTGTGAAAATCTTAGAGCGGTGTTACCCTGTAGGAAATGTAATATATTTCCGTTTCCTTTGATCATACTTGTGTTTAACTGACTGAACAGAAAACATATTTTCTAGTCTCCCAAGGTTAGTACTTCAGACGAATTTTATTTTGAGAACAAAACTGATAGAGATTCTTAGTCTATAAAAAGAGTTGTGCCAAATCACTTTATTTTGGGTTGAAAATTCTCCTTCTACATATTATTTGTTAATTCTTTGTGAACATAAAAGCCCTACTGCAAATTTGATCAAAGTTTTTTTTGGAATGGCCTATTGTACAAATGGAAGCAACGTTTGGCACAGTAAAGTTGACAAAGGTCTCAATTTCCTGAACAAGCATATCAAGAAAAACTCGAATTCAGATGCGCAAATCATAGCTGTTTTCAGCATTGCTAAAATTTGTCTCTTTTGTGTCCTATAGTCTAGACTCCACACATTTGAAACTGTTAAAATTTAGGCATTTTATATTATGGGATAATGCTGACTGGATGAATGCAGTTTGAACAGTAAGCTGTCCTCTAGCAACGATAGAAACAGCCAGCAGAAAACTGACCATATATATATGATATCCTCCTAAGTGTTAAAACCTTGAAACAGTATTTATCGCCCTATCAGAAGTGAGGGATAGAGGAGCCTGCTGTTTATGTTCCATTGTATTTTTTTCATTAGGAAGTGTCATTATTCAAGCCTCATTATTGCTCCTAATGAAGCAATACACCAAAGCTAAATTCAAGTCACTATAAATATTTAAATGAGCTCCTACAGTGCATTGAACTCAGTGAGAAACATTTTGAGAAAAAGAGAAAACAACAGTCTCTCAGCTATCTTAATTTCCATGGTGATAAATGGTGACATTCCTATTTCAATATTTCCCCCAAACTGGTCCTAATATAAATAACAAAAAAGCTTTTGGGGGGGCTGTCTACTCCTCTTGGTGCTTCTGCAAATAACACTTTATGATACAGTTTGTAAGCAAGGTAACAACACTCAACAAATCTGATGTGCAGATTCTTGAAATCTGCACATCACTTGACAGGTAAGCTTCTCAAGGACAGTAATAAGACTTTGCTGGTAACTATATAAGTTTACAATATTCAGTTTTCCTCAGAAATTTTTACTGTATAAAATTTCCATCAGAGGACCAAAGATGGAGAGCCCCATTTTTTATGTTTTCATGACCACATGTAAATAAGCCAAAATTGTCTTCAAAAGTAACTTAAAAAATACTGTCTGTTGTCAACTTTCAAAATACAACCAATCTAAGTTAAAAGGTGCTATTTCCCAAGATAAATACATAATATAAGGTTTAGATATTTACATTTTAAATAGTGAGTAATAATATTAAATGGAAAAAATGTACCAATTGCACAATTACACAAATAGAGGATAACACAAAGTTGAAAAATAATTTAGTGAGAGAAAGCAAGGAGTTGAAGATGGAAAGAATAGAGCAATGGGATGGATAATGACCAGGTAGGGAAGGGGGTTGCTATTTTGTTCAGTAAAGTCAGTTAGACATTTTTAGGGAGGGTGTGGGGCAGAACAGAATTCATCCAGGAGAATCCAGGAGGACATTTGGGTAGAGCACGGTTGGTGGAGGGCGGGACAGAACAAGGTTAATGTAACTGGAGATGTGACAATGTGTGACTGGCTCACCAAGATCAGGGGACTTTCTGAAAACACAGCCAGAATTCAGAAAATCTCTAATGATACTAATTTGTCACACCCTGCCTGGATGACAGATTAGATGTGCTCTGGAGGGACAGAACCTCTTGTCTTCCATCAAACATGCCATCAAAAGCTTTTTTTTGAAAAGTAGTTCATATGAGAGCTACATCTAATGATACCTTCATAAACTTCACTCTATCTTGGTTTACTCATTTGTAAATGGGAATAACATTGCTTTATATTGAGTTTTACTCCTGTTTATTTTTAAATATACAGAAACCATAGATGAATTTGTGATACTCTGATGTTATACGTAGTGCCCCACACAAAATAATAGGTGTTTTTTTTGTTTGCTGGTTGGTTTCTGGTGGTTATTTTAAATTCAGAAGTTTATTTTCAGTAGAACATTAGCATCTGAACATTCTGTATATTTGTTGAGACAGCCATGTTCTCCTTCACGACGGCTTAGTAAACTTGCAGTGTATCAGTGCTCAGATGTAGGCGAAGTTTTCAGTTTCTTTATTGACTTGTGAACACATCCATCTAATTTCAGGAAAAAGTTGTCACTTGTAGGTATAAATCAACTTAACTTATGTATGCATACTAAAATTTCAAAGTGCTTTTCTCTGTGACCAATTGTTTTGTAATATATGTCACTGCCTTAGGCCCTTGATGGAATGATGGCATTAATAGAAAGAAAAGTTATTGTCTCTAAATGCAAGCAGTGTCCTTACCAAATAGAAAATGATGTACCCTGACATACACACTATAAAGTTCCATTTTACCATGAAATGAGTTCCTGCCAAAATACAGCATACTTGACAAAATAAGACATAAAGAAACATAGAATTTCTTGAGCATTTTGTACAATGGATCAAAAGTGTTCATAGTTTTTCATCTATTCATTCATTAAATATGAATTTATGGAGCGCTCACTATTTCTCAAGTATTGTCTAGTTTCAAAATTCAAGGCACTCAAAATCCAGTAAGTAAATATTTACATAACTATAATGAAATGTCATGGATGGTACTAAGTTTTCTGTTGAGGGTAAGTGTCCAGTAATGCAACCTCAGATAAAGAATGCTAAAAAAGTTAATATTATTTTAACTATTTCTTGAGAAAGTAATATTATCCTCAAGCCTTAAAATTATTTTTAAGATTCATTCACATGGAGCTTATATGAAAGGGAGCTATTTAAGTGGACAGAAAATACCACTCCTTGTTTTCAAGTTTATTTTTCTGGTTATGCTATTACAGTTGTCCCAATTTCTTTCTCCCCTTTCTCCCCACTCCACCCTGTATCCTCCCACCTAGCATACCCCTTAGTTCATGTTCATGGATTATACATACAAGTTCTTTGGTTTCTCTATTTCCTATACTATTCTTAACCTCCCCTTGTCTATATTATGCCTACCATTTATGCTTCTTATTTCCTGTACTTCCCCCCTTCTTTTACCCTCCCCCTCCAATAACCTTCCATGTAATCTACATTTCTGTGATTCCATTCCTGTTCTTTTGCTTAGTTTTTGTTTTTTAGGTTCAGTTGTTGATAGTTGTGAGTTTGCTATCATTTTGCTGTTCATAGTTTTTTATCTTCTATTTCTTAAAATAAGTCCCTTTAACAGTTCATGTAACAAGGGCTTGATGGTGATGAACTCCTTTAATTTGACCTTATCTGGGAAGTATTTTATCTGCCCTTCTATTCTAAATGATAGCTTGCTGGATAGAGTATGTTGAGTGTAGGTCCTGGCCTTTCTTGACTTCAAATACTTCTTTCCAGCCCTTTCTTTCTTGTAAGGCTTCTTTTGAGAAATCAGCAGGTACTCTTATGGGCACTTCTTTGTAAGTAACTGTCTCCTTTTGTCTTGCTGCTTTTAATATTCTATCCTTATCTTTAATCTTGGGTAACTTAATTATGATGTACCTTGGTGTGTTCCTCCTTAGGTCCAATTTCTTTAGGACTCTCTGGGCTTCCTGGACTTCCTGGAAGTCCATTTTATTCACCATATTTGGGATGTTTTCTTTTATTATTTGTTTAAATGTTTCAATGTCTTGTTCTTTCTCTTCTTCTTCTGACAGTCCTATAGTTCAAATATTGGAGCTCTTAAAGTTGTCCCAGAGGTTCCAAAGCCTCTCCTCATTTTTTTGAATACTTGTTTCTTCATTCTGTTCTGGTTAGATGTTTATTTCATCCTTTTGTTTTCAAATTATTGATTTGAATCCTGGTTTCCTTCCCTTCACAGTTAGTTCCCTGTAGTTTCCTTTATTTCACTTTGTGTAGACTTAATTTCTTCCTTCATTTTGTGACTGAGTTGAATTAATTCTGTAAGCATCCTGATTACCAGTATTTTGAACTCTGCATCTGATAGGTTGTCAATTTCCTCTTTGCTTAGCTCTTTTTCCGGAGTTTTGATCTGTTCTTTCATTTGAGCCACATTTCTTTGTCTTGGCATGCCTGTTACATTGCTAAGGGGGCAGAGCCTTAGGTATTCACCTGAACAGGGCAAGCCTCTTTGCTGTGTTGTGGAGCTACATGTGGGAGTGGGGCCTGAGAGGGAACAGTGCTCAACTCATTTGTTCAGGTCTAGTTCCAGTTTTCAACGAGCTGCCCTGTGAGACCGGGAGTTTTTACCGCCTTTGCCAACCTCACAGTGTTTTATAGCCACAGGTTTTGAGTCTTTAGTTTCCCAGACAGCCGACCCCTCCTTGCCTCTGTGGTCCCCAACCTTTCCATGGATCCTCTCCACCTGTCATGCTGCCCATCTCCACTCCTCCTACTGGTCTGGATGAATGTTTCTTTAACTTCTTGGTTGTCAGAGTTCTGTGCAGTTTGATATTCAGGCAGTTCTGGTTGTTTATTGTTTTTGCATTGGCTGTTATCCTTTTTTTGGTTGTGCAAGGAAGCCAATCTTTTCTACCTATGTCTCCAGCTTGGTCAGAACTAGGAAATACCACTCTTAAAAAATACAAGTGGTAATATAATTGGAAAAAATATTCAATTTCTTTTCAAACCAGTAATTTTCTTTGACATATCTGATCTTATTTATTGATCGACTTATATTTTCTGTGCTATCTCTTGTCCTTACACTATCTATAAGTTCCACGAAAATAAGAACTTTCCCTGTCTTTGCTTGTGTCTCCTATATTCAATAGTTGACTGGTTTATTGAGTGAGTGAATAAATATGTTTTCCTTGGAAAACAGTTCTGTGGCTTTAGAAAGCATACATTTAACATTATAACTAATGTTGAAAACATCTGTCTAAGAGATGGTTGTCTGGGAAATCAAATCAGTAATATCTACTCTCACCACTCATATCCAGTGAGTATTGTGCTAATGTCTGTAATTTCTAAGAAGGCAAGCAAAAGAAAAATAGGCATAAATAACAGAAATAAAGAAGGAATTCTATTTGGAGATGATTTAATTGTTACTAAATCATTTGGAATGTGAGAAAAAGAAAAGGACACAAACTATTAAGTGAAGTTAACAAGTACAAGATTCAAGGCCAACTTCAACAATCATGTGTAGTTTTATAACTAGAAGCAAAAAATTGGAAAATAAATTTGAAATGCCATTTGAAACATCATAAAATACCTCAAAACTTTATAAAATAATAAAGCAAAATGTAATGTTTACATCTCTACAAAACATGAATAAAAGTAACTAAAGACAAATAAATGGAGTATACAGTATTATGAATCAGAAAAATCAACATAACTAGGAAAACACTAGTTTTTAATCTTTAAGTTATATAGTAGTTCTATATCTAAAATTTTAAGTTAACATAAAACATCTTGCTGAAAGTGTACAATATCTTGGAAATCTTTGGAAAGACAAAATTTTTTTTGGCTAAGACCTTTACCATAACACTATGGCAATTAAACCTTGACTATAAAACTAAGGCAATCAAATTTATAAATTTATGCTAAAATAAGACACTGTTTCAGAAGTAAATAAAAGCAGGTCATATGCTGGGGGAAATATTGCAATGCTTATATTCAACAATGAGCCTGTATGTAGAATATGTAAAGAATCATCTTAATTTTTTTAGTAAGAAAATAAAAACTCCAATGACAAAACAGACAAACTTCATGTATAAAAAGTTCACAAAGAAGATATATGAATGCTCAACAGGTGCAGTAAAGAGTGCTCACTACCATTACTGAGCAGAGAATTGCAAATTGATAACATCATGATGATATATCTTTCACACTCACCATAATGACAAAAATGACTGACAATACCAAGTGTTGACAAGGATGTAAATACACTTGAATTCCCAAATATTATTGCAGGGAATACAAAATGTTATAACCACTTCAAAAAAAGTGGTTTCTTGTAACATTAACCATGCAATTATTGTATAACATAACAATTTCTTTATGCATACTTTACTCAAAAGAAATGAAGACCTTTATTGACAACATGGATTTAATGAAATCATTGACATACATCCTTTTATAAAACTGGAAAACACTCCAATGTCCATAACCAGGATAATGGATAAGTTGATGTATACTCATTCAAAGGAATACTATCTCAAAATTAAAAGAATGAACTAATGATATGCAACAGCAAGGCTAAATCACAAATGCTATTTTTAACAACAGAAGGAAGATATGAAAGAGTTTTAACTATTTGATTCATTTTATATTCAAAACCAAGCAAAACTCCTGTGCAATGATGGAAATCAAAACTGAGTGATTATGGGAGTGGGAATTTACTGAAAAGGGAGCACGTGAAGATTTTCTGGGATAATGGAAACTATTTTATGTGTGAATTTTTATTGTCTGTATGTATAAACTGACAAGCAACATCGATCTGCACAATAAAGGTGTGGATGTTTTACTGTAGGCAAGTCTGACAGGCACGCACTCACTACATACATTTGATAGCAAATGTGACATGCTGAAAAAAATTACTAAACACAAATTGAGAAAAAATTCACAGAGATATAGAAGGAAATATCTGGAAAATAGAGGAGAGAAGTTAGAGATGTAGAATATGCGGTGAGAAATTCTAAACTGCATTAAATTGGGTTCAAGAAAGGAGAAGAGTAACAGAATGGGACAGAAGTCATATTTAAAGAGATAATAATCTTTTCTACCTTGTTCTTCTTTTTCAAAATTATTGAGGCTATTCCTACTCTTCCAGACAGCAAGAATGGAACTAGAGTGTATTATGTTAAATGAAATAAGCCAGGCTGTGAAAGACAAATACCATGTGATCTCACCTAGAAGTTGAACTTAATAACAAAACAAACAAGCAAACAAAATAGAACTAGAGACATTGAAATAAAGAACAAACTGACAGTGATCAGACCATATGGGAGGTGGGAGGGAGATAATGGGGGAAAAACAGGGGAAAGGTGAAGTCAAGGAACATGTGTAAAGGATCCATGAACACAGACTGCAGAGGGGGGAGGACTGAGTGTGGAAAGTGGGGGTAGGACAGAGGAGAGTAAAGGGGGAAAAATGGGGACAATTGTAATTGAACAATGGCAATAAAGAAAGATAATAGCTGGGAATTCTCTAAAATTGATGAGAGAAAGCAATTGATAGAATCCAAGAACTCAACAAATATCAAGTGGGATGAATGAAAGGAAATACACAAAGAAAGACAATGCAATAAAACTGTTGAAAATCAACCAACCAACCAACCAAACAAACAACAACAAAGACAAAGATAAAGAGAACATCTTTCAAAGACACCATTTAAAAGAACCTGACAAGGTGGATAAAACATTTGAAAATCTACCAACACCAACCATGTTCACAAAATAAAATAAAAAGACTATCATAATAAATGCAGAAAGGTACATATTAAAATCAGTATCAGATGATGACATGAGACCAATAAAAACCTGGTACGTACACCAGTGCTGTTAGAAATAGAGGGCGACCCTAGTTCTGCCATCATTCAACTTAGTGCCCTTGGGCAACTTTGTTATCTACCTTCTTTGCATACCTAGCAACAGAGATAAAATCAAGAATTGTTAAACCTCATTTATCAAAAAATCTTTGCATTACAATCTTTAGATTTTAAAGATTTGCAGAAATTTTTAACCTGTGATACACAA
Source organism: Artibeus jamaicensis (assembly GCF_021234435.1). NCBI lineage: Eukaryota > Metazoa > Chordata > Mammalia > Chiroptera > Phyllostomidae > Artibeus > Artibeus jamaicensis. The sequence goes on along the minus strand of NW_026522046.1, from coordinate 22,660,088 downwards.
AACAGAAAATAAGACAGTTTCTTCATTTTTCAAAAAACATTTTTTTCTAACTACAAGATAAATTGTTGAGGACACTTTAAGTTCTAGCATTTTAGGAATTGGTAAAATTTTTCAACAAGGGTATCATACATTATTGTAGTCAGAAGAATTCTGAGATGGACCCCAAAACTCTTTCCTCCTGGTGTCCACATTCCATGTAATCCCCTGCCCTCTTGCATGAGCAAGCTGAGGAATATGATAAATGTATTGTCATGACAAGACAAAAATAGTTTTGCAGAATATATCAATATGTAATTAAAGGTCCCACATTAGTTGATCTAGAGTTTACCAAAAGTGACATTATTGTGGTGGGAATAACCTAATTAGGGAGTTCTTAAAAAGAACCAGACTTCTCTGAAGGATGCAGTTGGGAGTATGAGGCATATTCTCCCAGCGGTATTGAAGTAAATGGCACATTTTGAGAGGGCCAGCACCTGAGGACAAGTTCTAGGAGATGAAATTGATTCTTGGCCCACAACCAGCAAGAAAATAGGGATTTCACACTTAAGGCAAACTGAATTCTGCCAATCACCTGATTATGCTTGGAAGAGGGGCCCAAGCTCTAGATGAAAACAGCCCAGTGGACCCCTTGATTTCAGCCTTGTGCTATGCTGACCTATACAACATTTGGGCTTGGACCTGCTGAATCTGTAAGATAATAAGTGATGTTGTTCTTAGTCCTCTAAATTTTTGATAATTTGTCACATGGCAGTGGAAAACTAATAGAGTTACCAGTGAAGAGCAATCAATTTTGGTAATTAAGGGAAGCTCTTATACTTAATTAACTTTAGACAAATAAGATGGGTTTACTTATAACTGTTAATTTACAACCTCTGTTTTTTAATTCTATAACCAGTTTAAGAAAATAAAATTATGAAATATTTTGCTTTTCATACACTGGTAGTTTGTCGTTTGATTTTCTTGTCTTTCTTTCTTTTTTTAATATTTCATTTATTTATTTTTAAACAGAGGGGATGAGAGGGAGAAAGAGAGGGAGAGAAATATCAATGTGTGGTTGCCTCTCATGCACCCCCCAATAGGAACCTGACCTGGCCCACAACCCAAACATGTGCCCTGAGTGGGAATCAAACCAGCGACATTTTGGTTCTCAGGCCAGCACTCAGTTCACTGAGCCACAACAGCCAGGGGTCTTTTTAGATTAGGTTTATTTTTGTGCATTACATGCAGTGGATGCTCATTCAGAATTTTCTAAGTTGTTCATCATTTTGCTTTCAAGTAGCATAAACTGTGATAATGACTTGAAAATAAATATATATTAAGCTACTAACTCAGATGTGTTTGTTGTGGATCTAATAATGTCAAAGGACAGTTTGGTTAATAATAGCTCTGCAAATTAATCATTTAATTACATATTGGAAAACTCTACTTATTTACAAGACAATCTCCCCAAAGCTTTGGGATTCCCTTGTCTCAATCACAGTGTGTTATATGTACTTTTCAAGTTGTTATATTAATTATAATTAATTCACTTAAAAATGTGTCTGCATGCTATTTTCATATGATTCTCAAGAGTTCCACACATCTTCAGATTGAGATAGTAGTATGAACAGCCCGATTTTGTAAGAATGTAATGCAGTGGAACCTGCACTATCCGTATTTCTGATGCCCATAGAAAACACATTCTGCAGATCTACTTCTTAAGGAGCTATTTTCAGACTAAAAATACTGAGTATGTTCAAACATTTCCTTAAGTACCAAGTATAGTTTTACTGTGAAGTAAAAGTGAGATATGTAGAAAATAAAGCCAGGTATTCTGCTGATGTGTAGATAGGGGTGTAAACTTTATTGTTCAGGGAATAAATCTTATCACTTCTCTGCTAATACACTGGTGTGATATTATTTCAGGACCTGCAACTCAAAATGTGCTAAGAATTTCTCTTCAAAAGAACTATAATGTGGCAACAAGACAGGGGGGTGATTTATGTTATTGTCTTGTGACCATCGGAAAACTATTCTCTTTCATTTGAGATTCAATACATTTCAGTTTGAAAGTTTCAACCAAAGTCAAATAGAATTGAAATTAATTGATAAAACTCATTAGTTCTTCTATTAAAGTTCTTGGCATAATTGCCCACACTTTAGTCTACATTCACTTAAGCCTTTTTTATTATTAACTTTAAATTGTATGGTAACTAGGTTAATAGCATGAGGGCAGGACAAATTAAGATCCTTTCACTGCAGGTTTTCAACCTGTGTCCTGTTGTGTGTGACTCAATTCATTTTTCATTGTGATTAAAGACAATACATCAAGCTACTGACCCCATATATTTTTTAACTAAAGTCTTAGCTAACACCAGGCCTCCTGATGTTTGAAATAAATATTTTATTAGATATATTAACAAGCATAGTTTATAAACCAATGACAAATATTTGGAAACACTTAGCTATTTATAAACTTTGCAGAATGTTGTCCTGCTGGGAGAACAGCAACTCTGAGGACTTATAATGAGCTACACATTCCTATATCTGTTACCAGAAGGGAAACTCATTATGACATTGTGATTCTTTTCTTTTTAGATATAAAGTTAATTGTTTTATTCTTTTCATTTAATTTATTGGGGTGACACTGGTTAACAAAATTATATAGATTTCAGGTGCACAATTCTACAACACATCCTTGGCACAGTATTTATTGTGGTCACCAACCCAAGTGAAATTTTCATCAATCCCCATTTATTCCCCTTAATGCTTCCTTCACCTCACTCTCCTAACTCCCCCCCACAATCACCAAACTGTTGTCAATGTTCATGAGTTTTTCTTTTTTTCTTTTTTGCTCAATCTCTCCATCGCTCAACTCCCATGCCCTGACAACTGTCAGCCTACTATCTATGAGTTTGTCACTATTTTGCTTGTCAGTTCATTTTGTTAATTAGACTCCACATATCAGTGAAATCATATAGTACTTGTCTTTCTCTTACTGGCTTATTTCTCTTAGCATTAAGTTCTCCAGGTCCATGCATGCTGTCACTCAGGGTAAAATCTCCTTCTGTTTTAAGGTGGAGAAGCATTCCACTGTGTAAATGTACCATTGCACTTTATCCACTCATCTGTTGGTGAACACTTGGGCTGCTTCCAAATCTTGGCTATTATAAATAATACTGCAATTAAAACAGGGGTGCATATATTCTTTTAAATTAGTGTTTCAGATTTCTTCAGATGTAATCCCAGAAGTGGAATCTCTGGGACATGAGGTAGTTTCATTTAGAGGTAACTTCATACTGCTTTCCACAGTGCCTGTACCAATCTGCATTCCCACAAAATTCAAGAAGAGGGAAGACTCCCATGCTAATTTTACCAGGCCAGCATTATACTAATTCTTTTTTTAAATATATTTTATTGATTATGTCATTACGGTTGTTCTATTTCCCCCCTTCATTCCTCTCCACCCTGCACACTCCTCCCCTACCATTCCCCCCTTTAGTTTATGACCATGTGTCTCAAGTTCTTTAGATTCTATATTTCCCATACTGTTCTTGCCCTCCCCCTTATCTATTTTCTACCTACCATCTATGCTACTTATTCTCTGTACCTTCTCCCCCCTTCTCCTTCTCCCACTCCCCTGTTGCTAACCCTCCATATGATCTTCATTTCTATGGTTCTGCTCCTGATCTAGCAGTCCTCTTAGTTTGCTTTTGTTTTAGGTGTGGTTCTTAATAACTGTGAGTTTGCTGTCCTTTCACTGTTCATCTTTTTTATCTTCTTTTTCTTAGATGAGTCCCTTTAACATTTCATATAATAAGGGCTTGGTGATGATAAACTCCTTGAATTTGATCTTATCTTAGAAGCACTTTATCTGCCCTTCCATTCTAATTCTAAAACCAGATAAAGTCACTACAAATGGAAAAAATGTATAGATCAGTACCCATGATGAACATAGATGCTAAAATCTCAACCAAATATTAGCAAAGTGGATCCAGAATTACATTAAAAAGGTCATACACTATGGTCAAATGGGGTTTGCTCCAGGGATGAAAGGTTGCTACAATATCTGCAATCAATAAATGTGATGCACCACATAAACAAAATGAAGGATAAAAATCATATGATCGTATTCACTGATGCAGAAAAAGCATTTGATAAAATGCAGCACCTACACTAAAAACTCTCAGCAAAGTGAAAATAGAGAGAACATATCTCAACATGATAAAGGCCATGTATGACAAACCCACAGTCAACATCATACTTAATGGGCAAAAACTGCATTCACTTTAAGACTGGGAACAAGACAGGGATGTACACTTTCATCTCTTATTTAACTTAGTAGTGAGAGTTTTAACCATAGCAATCAAACAAAAAGAAAAAAAATGGGCATCTAAATGGGAAAGCAAGAAGTCGAACTGTCATTATTTGCAGATGATACTATATTGCATTTAGGTAACCTTAAGGAGTCCGCCCAGAAACTACTAGAACTGATGGATGAATTCACGAAAGTAGAACAATCCAAAGTAAATATTCAGAAATCAGTTGCATGTTTATATACCAATAACAAGCTATCAGAAAGGGAAACAGTCCCATGCACAACTGCTTCAGAAAGAATGAAATATGAAGGAATAAATATTGCATTATGGTTCTTCAGTAATATTTGTATGTGGGAAGCCTTGAAGAAATTATTCATTGGATTCAATTCAAAAAACCCCTCTGACACAATTTACAACTTGCACTGTGGTTTTCACATAGCATCGTATCTCAAATTTAACCTTGATTATACCTAAGACTCTAAAATAAGAAATCTAAGTCAGACAGGATTACTGTATAACAAACTCATGCATATTTGCCCTAAATGTCCCTTTTTAAGGTTGCTACTATATAAGTTATTCAACAATTCGATTTTCAGTTATTAAAACCTGGTGCCATTGGCATGGAAACCAGTTCCTGGTCAAGGGTTTATTCACTGAATTCCCATTTCTGTGTGAAAGTTCTTATTAAAGTGGAGGATTAAACCAGTTTATTATTCCTTATTAGTACAAAAATGCAAATAAGTATTTTAGTATATTGAGTCAATTTAGTGTCAGGGATTCAGGATAAAATCTTGTGCTGTGTTTACTATGACAAAAAGTGGATCAGGTAGACCACTGCACAGGAAGAATGTATACTGTTCAGAGATGTCCTCCTGGAGATGTTGAGAGTCAAGGGTGGAGGAAAGAAAACTGTCCTAGGAAAAAAGCTAATTAATATTCTACTTAAAATTATAAAAAATCCAATGCAGAAATATCTTAACAAAATCTGTGATTTATTTCAGTGAAAATTATTATGAGGAAACAAAAGCAATTAGTGCCTGATATACCAAGTGAGGGCCTCAATAGTGACACCTACATTTTCTTCAGAACCACCTGAAAGTTAACACCAAAAATAGGTGGTACTTACAGGCACCTTTCTATTTACTTTATTGTATTAGTATGTAATCATTTTTTAATAAAGGCTTTGGGGGAAATGCATAAGCTCCGTCTTCACAGAATGATTTTATTCATTTACAATGAACTGCTTTTGTTCTTATAAGCTGCAGAGCAAAGGAAATCCACCAAAGATGAAAAATTATCTGTACTACACTGTAGTCACAATCATTAACTCTGCAAACCAATTATAATTACATGTGGTAGCCACATGCTAAACATTTGAGTTGGCTGCTTATCCCATCCATCTGTTTTAATATATTGCCCATTTTAGCAAATGGGCTATTGTAAAAACAATTATGAAGTCTTTGTTAAATCAGTCACTGAAATCTCAAATAAGTGGTATTACAGTAGCTAGTTAATATTTTCCCTTTAATAATGGGAATAGGCACTACTGAGGCATAGAAATGATGTGATATCATATTTTAACTGTGTAATTTATAAGTCACATCTTTAATATTTTTGTTCTACTTTGGATTTGTGTAGGAATTTAAATCAAATACTTTCATAAAAATTATAGAACATGATCCTCATAAAATTTACCATGAATATGTTTTGAAAAAATAGAATTTATTTTACTATTTTATTTCTACCATTATTAGCCTGGGATCTGCACAGAAAAATGAACTAATTAGTGTGCTGGGGATCACAGAGGTTACAAATGCCAGAATTCAGGGCATTCCCTTGCATTATGAACCTTGCTCTAGAACCCATGTTCACAACAGTTATATATCATTCTGTTCTGCTTTGCCTGATAAAAGCTTTGAAATAACACTTATCCCACTGATTTGGATCTTACAGTTCAATGATTAAGAAAGAGAAATAAACTTAATTTATGTTACATCCCAAATAATGATCAATCTTTTGCCTAAGACACAACCTAAAGGAAAGTTTTATTTTTGTCACACCCTAACACCAGGATGTCCAATTGAGTTGAGTAGCATATTGGAATTGACATATATTTATGTAATTCAAGAAACTGGAAAGAGTGCCAAGAAGTAAATTGAACCAAGGAATCTATAAATATAAATACAAAGTAGTAGGATATAAAGTATCTGCAGATACTTTACAGTATCTGTATCTGATATAGATGATAAAGAGAGCTATCATGAGAAAATTTAATCCCAATATTTTGGTCACTCAAGGTCTTTTCAATCTATCCACAGCTTTTGAATGTCCTCTTCTACCTTATTCAAAGCTCAGCCCTCACTAAAATTCTGGTACTCAATTCCACTTCTTTCCTTCCATCACTTGTAGCCCATATGTGTATTGTTGACTTATGCATATTTTCAATGATCAATTTCATTCTTGGAATATTTAAAAGTTTCTTTAATCATTTGCAAGCTGTCTTGATACTCTTTAATCTTCTTTTAGACATCCTCTGCCTACCCATTAAGTTGCATCCCTGCTGTAATAAAGTTTAGACACTTACAATTCTAGGAAGCCTTGAACATATTTTAAGGTGATGTTTTGAACATCCAGTAGGCTATGGAAATGCAGAAATTAAAAGTTCTGTCACATTCCCTTACTTTAAACCTGGTTACCATATTTCCATGTGCAAATTATTTTCAATTATGCTTACACAGCTGAGTTACATGAGGTCTTTTAAAAATTCAAGTATACAGGACTCAGCCCTGAATCTCTAGGCAAGGGACACAAACAATAGTACATTTTAAAACTTTAGGTGATTGCAGTGTGCACTCAAGTGTGAAAACCTTTGGAGTAGAATATTTTCTTGTTAATTAATCAGATTACATTTTATCGGTCTTTTCCTACTACAATGAATAAACCACTGATCAGGAATCTTTTCTTACCCTATGATTCAATTCCTAGAAGAGTTGGAGAATTTAGGAAAAAAATTTAAAGAAATCAAGACATTAATGCTACTTCAGCCCTGGCTGGTGTAGCTCAGTGGATTGAGTGCGGGCCTGAGAACCAAAGGATTGTGGTTCAATTCCCAGTCAGGGCACATGCCTGGGTTGCAGGCCAGTTCCTAGCAGGGGACACATGAGAGGCAACCATACATTGATATTTCTCTTCCTCTTTCCTTCCCCTCCCCTCTAAAGATAAATAAAATCTTTTTAAAAATCCTTAAAAAAAGAAATTAATGCTACTTCAGTGTTTGCAATTATCTATAATTAGTGATTATTATCATGGTTGAATTTTCTTCTTCAGATTTGAAATTTTAGGAAATTAATTTTATCAAGAATCGAAGAGATATTTATGCTCATATGTTAAATAGATTTACAATGATCACTAAAACCAAATAACATTTAAATTAGTAGAGTGATAGACCATTCCACTACTCTGAATGTAAAGCAGAGCATTATTTTTCTGGTTCTGATCTGCCTGGACAACCAACATAATTCGGAACACTCTGTAAGCATGGGATCACCATATAAAGAGTTTGACAGTCATCGTATGATGATGTTGTATTCACATTTTTTTGTTTTCTATAAGTTTTATTGGGTTAGTTTGTACTACAGAACTTTTAAATGTTAAAACTTTTTAATTATATTATAACTTTTATGCCATTCTCTTTACAAACACCAAAATTTAAATGAAGTAGATACGTTAGTAACTTCAAAAAATAAAAGGAGTCAGTGATGGCAACTGTCTCCAAAGATTACAATGCATTGGCCGCGCTCCAATTTGGTGTCAGGAGGGCAGCTTCACCATGTGGGGCCTGCCTGACCTCGCCATCCCTAGAGTAAGAAGACCGGATTCATGTCACGGTGTTAGCAGAAGTCATATTGCTGTGAACTGGGGAGTGAACTTGCATGAAGGGGATAGTGATGAGTCAGAGGACACTCTAAGGCATTGCCCAGAGGGTGGAAGTTCAGCTCCAGAAGGACTCTGCTAACATCAGGGAAGTATGGGAGAGGGATGGTTGTTTTGGACAAAAATAATGTCTGAAGTCCACTTGTAAGGGAAGAAATGGAGCAATGACACAAGGCCTAGAGTTGGATCCAGTTAAACGGGTAGACATTGGTATCTTCATAAAATAATTTAAGGAAGGAATGACAATGAGGAAAAAACAGTCAACTCAGAAGCACTTTAACACTTTTAAGGGAGTGTAATGATGGCTCCTGAAACCTTCTTTGCCACCACAGTGGATGAAGTAGGTCTAATTTAAAAGGTGGCCACAATTCTCCTATCATGTTACATTTTCACCAAGAATTTCAGATGACTTGAAAGTATTTCTTTTTATGTTTAAGCATTTACCTGTTTATCTTTCATATATTTTGTTACTACCTAGACTATGATTGTATGAGAGAGTGTGTGTGAAAAATAATGAATCTTAAAAGAATAAACCTATAAGCAGTTTAACTCTATTCTTAATTACTGAAAATAAATGGCTTAATGTATTACCAGACCTACACTGAAGACAGCAAAACTGCCCTTCAAAAGTCAACTTTGAATATTTTGGAGAATTTTGTCAGGTATCATACTTGGTGGGATTCACATGCCAGAGGGATTTTATTCAATTTGGGAGAAAAATAAAATTAGCAGGCACTGAACAGAAAAAAAAAGAAGTGCTCTTATCTACCCTAAAAAAGAAAAAAAACCTTTTATCATCTTCGCTTCCCTCTGGAACAAGATATATAGTGATGAACTTTTGAGAATATTTATGGCACACATCTTACTATCATGAATTAGTGCTTAAAGCAAGATTTGCTACCTCCAATGCCTGTCGGGGGTGAGCAGGTAATGTGAATGTTTGAGATATACCAGTTTGAACAATATTCTTCACTTACAGGGGAAAAAACATTTTTATCTTTTCTTGAAACATGTAGTGCTCCGGGTCAAATTTTACTTTTCCCACTTGTGAAATAGATTAAGGGTACCAGTAGTGGTTAGCTTTCCTCTTAACTCTACGCTGAGAAGTATAAAAGTGGAAGAGTACGCTGGAAGTCCCCTGTCAGTTGACCTACACGCTGCTATGACAACAGGAAATGATGGGGGAGGTAGCAAAGTGGCCTGCTGTTTTCTTATCCAAAAGCATAACAGCTTTCTGTCTCCAGGAAAGTGTTGGCCTGCCTACAGGGCCAGCTCTTTAAAGTGTCAAGAGGATCTAGAAACCTGTAGCTTTATGTAGAAGAGGACTTTTTTTTTGATGTAGCTAAGGCTTTTGTTTTTAAATACCCTCCAGTAAAAGGAGGATATGAAAGACACATCAACCAGTTATAACTCTCGATCCACCATTGTATAACCTCTACTTTTAGAGACTTAAGTTTTATTGATGCAAATCAAGAACTTTTACACAAAACGTTATGTCCACATGTGAAAGAAGAAAGTTTGCACCTTACCTTATACAATGGACAAAAATCAACTCAAAATGGACTAAGACCTAAATGTAAGACCAACACTTCCAGAGGAAAGAAACAAGAGAAAAACTTCATGATATTAGATTTGGCAGTGAGTTCTTGCATATAATAACAATAGTACTGGCAGCAGCAAATAAAGGTGAATGGGAATACAGAAAAACTTATATGCCTCTGTGTGACAAGGGGAACCATACAGTGCAAACACTGCCATGGAATGGGGAAAGCAATCACAAATGATCTTTACTGAAGGTTTAATATCCAGAATATATAAAGAACCTATAGAACTCAACAATAAAACACCAGATAAACCAATTAAAAAATAGGACTTAAATAGATATTTTCTTCCAAATAAGATACACAAATGACTAACAAGTGCATGAAAATATATTTAATATTACTAATTATTAGGGAAATGCACATCAAGGTCACAATAAGATACTATCAAAAGATTGTAAAGTAACAAGTGATGGTAAGAATGTAAAGAAGTCAAAACCCTTGTACACTTTTTGAATGTAAAGTGGTACAGCTATTACGGAAAAGAGTTTGGGGGATTCTTAGAAAATTAAAAATAGAAATAGCATATTATCCAGAAATCCTACTTCTAAATATATATCAAAATAACTCAAAGCAAGATGACAAACATGCTTTTTCACAATAGCCAAGAGGTGAAAGCAACACAAATTTTTATTAAAGAATGAATGGATAAAGAAAACGTTGTATCTAGTAGAATGGAATATTTTACAGTCTTAAAAAGAAGAAATCCTGTCACATGCTGCAACACAGATGAACTTAAAGGTCATTTAATAAAAATAAGTCAGTCACCAAAGGCCAAATGCTGCATGATACCACTTACTTGATGTATCAAATGTAGTCAAAATCACGGCGTCAGAAAAATAGATGGTGATTATCAAGGGCTAGTGGGGAGAGAATTAGTACCTGGTGGATTTGTGTTGAAAGATGAACAAGTTCTCGAGATCTTTTGCAGAACAATTGTGAAGATACTTCACACTACTGAAGTGTGCACATAAAATAATTAAGATGGTAAATTTAGTGTGCTTTTACCACAATAGAAAAGTTTTATTGTATGTGAGAGCTGTTTAATCTGCACGATCATTACAATTTGGAGAACATTTTAGGATTTCATGTAATAATCCCCTTACATTATTTTGACTATTTATTTATTTATAATAATTAATTTTATTTAGTTATTTTTCAAGTACATTTTTTGTCTATTTCTCCCATCCCAGCCTCCCCCGCCCCTTGCTCACCACTGACTATTTATTAACTGCACAATATATTTATAAAGAACTTGTTTTAAATTATGAAGTCATACAGACATAAGGATCTGGCACAAGGAATTTAGGGGATTTTACCACTGCTTTATTACTGGGCCAATTTTAATGGTATAAGAATTGAACTAAACATATAAGCCAGTGAAGCTGCATAAATTTATGTTTCATAAATAGCCACATCTAAAGAGAATAGTGTCTATGACATTTCTGTGGAAACTTTCCAAAAGCATTAACAGAAAATAAGTATGTTTTTTGTAATAGCTGAAGATCAGTACTGACTTACAAAGTTCTGCTCTGAGTTTTGACACTCAAAGTGTGCCCCCAGATTCAGGCACTGAAAAGTGCTGATTTCACAAAGGTAAGAGGCACTATGAGAAATATTATCCTTCCAAGACTAGATAAGGGAAATAGAAGGTTAAATGGTTTGGTGCACTTTCACAAATGCTGTTGGAATAAAGTGGGTTTTATAGACACCACACACATACAAACCAGCCCTGGCTTTTCTATAACTCTATTATTCCAAGTGTAATATTACTTACTGAGTTGAGAAATCCCAAGCCCTTTTCCGACCTAGGGAACACTGCTTCTCTACCTCTGCCTACTTACTTCATTTATTATTTGGAAAGATATCCTTAGAAATGACAAATGCTCTTTTTTATGAAATCTCCATCATCCCAACATGTTGAACAATATCTAAACTCAAAGAGGAGGTCTAAAAGCATATTATTGTTCATGGTGTTGAGCCAGGTAAAACTGGAAAATTGCACTCTTCCGTGATTATGAGCAAGGGTCAATCAGTTTGGCATGATAACTGTTTTATAAACTCCTTCATAATTCCCATCTTGATACTACTTAAAACGTGGAAAAGCACTTCATTTGCTGTAGAGATCAGTGAAACTATTCTTACTTGAAAGTACAGTTGACCCTTAACTAACTTGGGTTTGACCAACCCCGATTCATAAACCCCATTAATCTCCCCTCTCCTTCTTGCTACACCAAAGGCAAGGAAGCTCAGAAGCCCAGTAACTGCTCTTCCCCCCGACACACATGCTTCTGATAGTATCGGCTGCCCCTTCTCATGCCTAATCCAAACTGTACTTCTCCCTCACCATTTACATCTCACCTATAATGGTTGGCACCAGGCAAACCCCTTCTCCACTTACTATGGTAATTGGAATGATGCATGTCATCAAGGTGGCCTCTCTGTGGCTGAGAGGTAGAAGCTGTAGTTTGCTTGTGGGCCCTGTCAGTCCCCAGTGAAGGCAGGAAAGAGAGCCATCCTCTTCTTCCATCTCGCACCTTGGGCCCCAGGGCTGGGAGAGGGCCCTGTCTTCCTCTCCGAGGCCAGGGGTTCTGTTCTCACCCCTGGGGCTGACGCCTGTGTGTGTTGTGTATGTGAGCAGCCCTGCTCAGTGACAGAGGGTTGCGGAGGGATAAACACCTGCCACTAACACAAAAGGCAGATTTTTTTATAATAGATAATGTAAACACATTTTTCCTCATTATTTTCTTGACATTCTCTTTTAGATAGCTCACTTTATTATAATCTTATAATATAAAATACATATGGCATACAAAAAATGTGCCTATCAGCTTTTTGTTATCAATAAGGCTTTCAGTCAGCAGTAGACTATTAGTAATTAAGCTTTGGGTTTAGTTATTTAACTTCCATTACAATCATATATGATAGTAGAATCATGTAGTCTTATATTTAGCATGTTTAAAAATATTTTATTTATTTATTTTTAGGGAGAGGGGAAAGGAAGGAGAAAGAGGAGAGAAACATCAGTGTGTGGTTGTCTCTCATGCGCCCCCTACTGGAGGCACAACTTGAGTCACAACCCAGGCATGTGTCCTGACTGGGAATCAAACCAGTGACCTTTTGGTTTGCAGGCCAGTGTTTAAACCACTGAGCCACACCAGCCAGGGCTGTTTTTAAGTACTTTTATTACATCAATAATACCTAGAACCAGGAACCAAAATACTTAATAAGCCATTCCTCACTACAATTTTAAATAACTATGTTCAGTTTTTTCTTATGTTGACAAAGAATCAGCTCGACTGTCTTGTGTTTTCTTTTTGTGTGAAATATGTTTAATTTTTAGGTTAATTTCTGCCTGTATTAATAGTGGTCCTTTAAACATAATACATTTTTTATAAACTCTGTGTATGAATGGAAAAATCAATATAAACAGCCAGTTTTTTCAAGCAAAGAAAATATAAACATTCAAAAAAATAGATATTTGATGCAAAACATGATGAAAAGGCTATAAAAAAAACCAATCATTGTAATTGCATAGAAATAATGAGGTTATTTTTCATTCCTCACTTTTCGCTGGTATAGAGCTATAAATTGAAACAGAAATATCTCAGGAATAGTCATAGGTCATTACCCACACCTGGAAAATATTTTTGTATTTCTAAATTATGAATAACAATAGCTTAGAAAATATTTTGGAAGAGAACAATGATTACATGGATGTATGTTTTAATATATACTGTACTAAATTGTGGTCAAACCTATGTATTATTGTTTTATGTTTTGGCCAATTATTTTTTTTTCATTTACTAGAAGCTCAGATACCATATTTTGCCATATATAATGCATGCTTGGTCCGGCCCGCGGAGCAATCAACTGGGGCTCGACCACCTACCTAGAACAAATGAGTTGGGGGGACAAGAGGCGCGAAGAATGGCAGCAAGACAAAAGATTCTGATCAAGCTGCAAACTTTATTTTTCCGAACTGGGTATATATATAGGGGGGAGGGAGAGGAAGGAGATTAGGTTGCTTGCTATTGGCTAGCTTGAGACAAAGAAGGGCCCGCTTATTGATTACTTGGGTGCAACTGGTACTCGTGGACACCTCATGTGCCTGTAGCCGATTGGCTTGGGGAGCGCATGCACACCTCATGTACCTGTAGCCGATTGGCTTGGGGAGCGCATGCACACCTCATTTACCTGTAGCCGATTGGCTTTGTGGAGCGCACAGGTTCCTGTAATCAATGCAATGTTTTTAGCTAGAAGCCAGGTGTAAGGTTCCCAACACATGCTTTTTGCTCAACTTTTTGAGGAAAAAATAGGGATGTGCATAGTAGATGGGTGTAACAATCATACACCATGGGTACATCAGTAGGACTAATAATTCCATGTATAATGTACACAAAAACATGGCTGCACATTATACACAGCAAAATATTTTATAATAGCACATTTCTATACAGGTGAATTTAAAAACTGCCTTAACAAATAATGAGTAAGAATAACTAAGCATATAAGAACCAAGTTTTTTATTTTTTAAATTTTATTTTATCAATTATGCTATTACAGTTGTCCCAATTTTTCTCCACTTGCCCCTTTCTACCCAGCATTCCTCACTCCCTCAAGCAATCCCTCCACCGCTGTACATGTCCACAGGTCATGCATATAAATTCTTTGGCTACTCCATTCCTGTACTGTAATTTACATCCCCATGGCAATTCTGTAACTACCTACTTGTACTTCCTAATTCCCTCATCTCTTCACTCATTCCCCTACACCCCCCTCCCATCTGGCAGACATCAAAACACTCTCCATGTCTATGATTCTGTCTCTGTTCTTGTTTGCTTGGTGTGTTTTTTAGGTTCAATTGTCGACAGATGTTTTTTTTTTGCCATTTTACTTTTCATAGTTTTAATCTTTTCTAAGTAGAATTCCTTCTAATTTGATCCAAATATTATATTCTGCCTGCATATTACTTTAAAGAAATGTTACACACTGAGGGTCATAAAAGGCTATAAATTAGATCCCTTTTATCCTTGGTTCCAGGACAAGGATATAATCTTATCTTTATCAAGTTGGACTTTTCTACTTTTGATAAAAGTAATTGTAAGTATATATCAAGCACATGCAGTGTGTCAGCCTGGTGCTAAATTGTATACAATGTTACACTTTATCTTCACTATAAAAATGGCCAGGTGAGGAGTTTAAAAGTCAGTCACATTATGTTCATACACTAATAAACAAATTAAGGAAAACCAAATCAAATATGAGTACCTTTTGGGAATGAATGTTTATGTCACCCCCAAATTTGAATGATAAAAATTTACCCCTTTATACAATGTGTTAGATAGTGGGGCCTTTGAAATGTAATTCAGATTAGATATTACAGTGATGGTGGGGAGCTCTCATGAATGGATCTGTGCCCTTAGAAGAGATAATACAGAGCTTGCCCCTTCTATCTGCTCCCTGTGATGTGAGAATACAATGACAAGATAGCCATGTACAAGCCAAGAAGCAGGCCCCTAACAGACACCAGGTCTTTTAGCCCCTTGATCTTGAACTTCCCAGTCTCTAGAACTATGAGAAATAAATGTTTGGCCCTGGCTGGCATAGCTCAGCGGATTGAGCGCGGGCCTGTGAACCAGAGTATCGAGGTTCGATTCCCAGTCAGGGCACATGCCTGGGTTGCAGGCCAGTTCCCAGCAGGGGATGCATGAGAGGCAACCATACATTGATGTTTCTCTCCCACTCTTTCTCCTTCCCTTCCCCTCTCTCAAAAAATAAATAAATAAATAAAATATTTTTAAAAAAAGAAATAAATGTTTGTTGTTTAAGGTACTCAATGTATAGCATTTTCTTACAGCAGCCTGAACTGTCTGAGATAATTACTAATGACTATTTCTCTAGTACAATATAAAATTCACATATTCAGAGCTCTAATTTTAAAATTTACATTTCCATAGGAAAAATAATTAACAAAATGTTCTCCCATTCTTTTTTAAGTTGTAAATATAGGGAGATCTAGTTTGAAGTAATTTTTGTGTCTATGTTTGGATCTGGGAGAAGAGGAAAAGATAAAATAAAAAAGGAATCTCTGCTTAAGAATTACTAATGACATTCACTACATTACATAGACTGGAGACTTAAATCTTTACTACTTGTTTATTAATTTAAAAACAGAATAAATTTTAAGGCATATTAGTGATAGGGTATAGTAGTGCCCATCATACAATATGGTGAAAAGAACAACTCAACAATGTAGTCATCTATCCCAAAACTCATTACCTCTATCTGACCATGAGGAACATATTATCCAACTACAAATTGACCAGCAATCCTCAAAACCATCAAATAACCACAATCAAACAAACAAGCAAGCAAAATATAACCAAAGACACTGAAATAGAGAACAGGCTGACAACAACCCGAGAGGAGAGGAGAGGGAATTTCAGGGGAGAAGGGGACGGATTCATAGGAACAAGTATAAAGGACACATGGACAATAACGAGGGGGGTGGAAATGGGAGGGAGGTGGGGAGCACTGGGTGGGGAGTGAGCTGGGATGGGAGTAAAAGGCAGAAAACTGTACTTGAACAACAATTAAAATAAATAACTTTTTTAAAAGATGGAAAACAGCCACACAACAGAAAAGGTGAAGGAGGTGGACAAGTGAGAGCAGTATGGCATCTTGAGTTGGATGCAGAAAGAAAAAAAAAGACATTAGTAATCACAATAGTACGATCTGAATATAGTACAACCTGGGATGGAATAACATATCAGTGTTGGTTTCTTAGTTGAGACAAATTTTCCATTGTAATGTCTAAGATGTTGACAAATGAGGATACTAACTAAAGTATATGGGAACTTTCCTTGCTATATTTGCATCCTTTTTGTTATTGTAAAGCTATCCTAATAAAGACTTTATTTTTTTTTTAATGAAATAAAAAGTCCGGGTTTACAACAAAGTTGAAAGTAATCCTGAGTTTTTAGTGTCATCAGATATGGCAAAAGCAAAATCAAATAAGTAAAATCAAGTTCTCTTTTGAGGAATATAATACTAAACAAAACTTCAAAAATGTCCACAGAAAGAGTGTAAAAGAAAATGTGTTCATTAAAAAAAAATGCGAACATGGAAGAAAAGAAGCAGACTTAAATCAGTCTTTAAAAATCTGGAGCAGTTACTGGATTTATCATACATGGTATATTAATTTGAACCATAATGTTACAAGTTTTATCCTTTAACATAATTTAATGAGTATATTTATTTTCATTTTTTTAACATATATAGGGTTCACTAAAGAATGGGGCTCAGAGCCCCTAACCACCCTTCTCATTTGGGTCTAAGTTCAGGTTACTGTAAGCAGGATGCCTTCAACACAAAGGTGATAAACCGTCATACACAGTATGTTCAGTTGAACCATAATGTTGTGTTTTATACCCTTCAACATAATTTAATGAATACGTTTATTTCCAGTCCATGCAGGGTACCATAGTGAGGCCCCAGATGCTGTTTGAACATGTATGGTAAGAGAGGAATGCTAAGTTCAGGAGATTTTGATGTTACAGAGGGTGCTAGTTCACAGACCCACCTCTAGATAGAGAGATTTTATCTTAACTCTTAAAGATAAACTGTTTTATTGTACAAAAGAAAAGCAAATGTCTTTATTTTTATTACCCCAGAACACCTCCAAGGAGAAAGTCATCCTAAACTTTACTATACTAGAATATGTCTCCATACTGACATCCTTAACTTAGCTACAAATCCCTTAGTTCATATGTAGAAATGCAAGCTATTACTTGCATGGTAAAGCAAATCATTACTGTCTAAGTTACCAAGATGAGGAGGTCAGTTGTTTGTTATGCAACATAAATTAACCCATTCTAACTGATATACCATGAAAATTGGGTGTCATGGTCTCTGCCTTCTAGATTCACCTCCTTTTTTTTAACGTCTTTGTTTTACTTAAAAGACAAAGGATAATACCATTCTCTGAAGTATTTTGTTGTCTTAGGCATTGGTTTTCCTTTGCTCAGCTTTTATCTTACTCATCCATATTTCTAATGATGAAATACTGCCCCTCTTCCAACACAAAGATTGTCACCTTCTAACCAAAGTCTTCTCTGATTTCTCTGGAGAAAATAATAATTTTCAAGTCCACCACTCTAGGATAATTTTTTTTAAATTTTTGCATAGTTTCATAGTTGTATCTATGCATTCACATCTCTTGTACAAAAAATAAGTATCTGGAGATCAGGAGCTGTATCAAAGAACTCAGCATCAGGCTTTGCATTAAATAGAAATAAATAAATGCTTACTGAGTTGCATGATTTTCAGTTTAACATAAATATCTCAGAGATATGCAAAAGCATTTTCTTATAGGTGAATTAAATTCTATGTTCTCTATGGAGAGTCTGAACTTTCCCTTCCATTCATTGAGTATACTATCATAAATTGTACAAATTTAAAGGTGGCAAGTATGTTATTTTTTAGCAGGAGCCCAAGATTATTTATGCGTCTGCATGAAGACAATACTCAAACTCAAAGACCTAAGGACACTAAGCATGTAAGCATTGGGGGAGGGGTGAGGCGTGGGGGCAAACCAGAGAGCATATGTTTTCCTTGAAAGAAGCAGTGATGAATGAGTGCTAAAAAGTACACAAGGAAGGAGTTGGGATAGTACTGTCAGAGCTTTCAAATGATCAATTAATCCTTATCATAAACTAATTAAATGAAAATATATTTAATTTAAAAGTGAGAGCAGAACGATGAATATTGCTTTATTTTAACTTCAGGTAAGTAGCCTGTGCAGATTTTTATTAAAATATTAATTATGTATTTTATTAAAGTAAGTTAATGAGCATTGCCATATAACAAATAATTATCCAAAAGACAATTCATTGTTTCTACAAATGAAAATCATCACTATAAATGTTATCTTTTGCAAATTGCTATGATGCTTTTTTGTCTTTAATATATTCAATATTACATAAAATTAGTTTTTAAATTATGTATATTTCATAACAGATGGTAAGATTCTATCACAAATATCCATCTTATACAATTGTTTTTGTTTTATTCTTTGAAAAGTCAGCTGCTTTAAAGATTATAAATTCCCTATTTAAAATTCTTAACAATTGTATTCCATTTGCATTTTTCTCTCTTAAGAACTTTGTAAATAGAGGTATGTTTCCATGAACTCCCAGTTTCCCCTATCCAATCTAGTTTCTATTTCTCAAAAGAAAATAGCTTCAATTCTTTTGACTTTCTCAAAGTCTTAATTTGTTCTGAATTTTCAAAGATGGATAGACAGCTACCTTTTGAAGAACACGTTAGCTCCCAGCATGAAAAATGAAATCCAATGAATCTCACCTTAGTTCACCTAGCAGAAGAGATCATGTCTCCCTTTCTTTTCCTCTAACATTAATTTTCTGAACTCACTCTCAAATTCAAGTTCTGATGTATTCTTAGAAAATCGCATTTGAGCACAGGGTACCATTGTATCTTGACAACAATGTATTATTTTCACCCAGATTTTGTTTGCAATATAAACCATACCCTCAGGAAAATATTTTTAATTCCCTTCATGAAGATTAAAAATATGAAAAACTTTTGAGCAAAAATGCCTATGATTCTGTAGCTGAGAACTGGTATTTCAGGACTGCCTTACACTGCTTTCCCATGGCTGCATTCACATATGGTCCCAATGCGCTGCTCCCCGGCCTTTCCTCCTAGAACAGGGACAGTTTTGGGGATTCCTTTTCTGCTGTAGTTCCTAGTTCTTGCTCCAGCATAAGGCCTAGGACACTAAGATTTTAATGTTCAGTGAATACATTGGTTTTATCACATTTTATTTATTGAATTTTAAGATATCAAAACAAATATACTCTTTTAAAAAATTTTTATTTAGTTATTTTTCAAGTACAGTTTTCTGTCTATTTCTCCCATCCCAGCCCACCCCACCCCATGCTCCCCACCTCCCTCCCATTTCCACTCCCCTTAGTTATTGTCCCTGTGTCCTTCCTATTTGTTCCTCCAAATCCCTCCCCTTTTTTCCCTTTAAATTCCCTCCCCTCTCTCCTCTGGTCCCTGTTCCCTTGTTCTCTATTTCAGTGGCTTTGTTTTTATTTTGCTTGCTTATTTGTTTTGTTGTTTAGCGTCCTGTTAAAGGTGCGATCATATGATCATATGGTATTTGTCTTTCAACACCTGGCTTATTTCACTCAGCATAATGCTTTCCGGTTCCATCCATGTTGTTGCAAAGGGTAGGAGCTCCTTCTTTCTCTCTGCTGCATAGAATTTCATTGTGTATATGTACCACAATTTTTTGATCCATTCATTTACTGATGGGCACCTAGGTTGCTTCCAATTCTTGGCTATTCTAAATTGTGCTGCTGTGAACATTGTGGTACATAGGTTCTTTGAAATTGATGTTTTAGGGTTCTTAGGATATAATCCTAGCAGTGGAATTGCTGGGTCAAAAGGCAGGTCAATTTTTATTTTTCTGAGAAAATTCCATATTGTTTTCCATAATGGTTGTACCAGTCTGCAATCCCACCAACAGTGAACTAGGGACCCCTTTTCCCCACAACCTCTTCAACATTTGTTGAAACTTGAGCACAGACTTACACCATATAAAACAAATATACTCTTAACCAGTAAAGTTCAATCTTACAATCCGAAAAACTGTTGATATAAGTTTCTTGATATTGACCATGATATGCTTCTCTTCTAGACATTTTTGTATGCCAGTAATGCAGAGAAATTAACCTAATTGCAGTTGAGTATGGCAGAACAATTAAGATCACAGAATCTGTAGTCAAATAACTCACTTTCTGATTCTCCTTATTTTTTTAAGAGAGAATATTTTTAAAATATCTTATTTATTTTTAGAGAGAGGGGAAGGGAAGGAGAAAGAGAGGGAGAGAAAAATTAATGTGTAGTTGCCTTTCACATGCCCACCACTGGGCACCTGACCTGCAACCCAGGCATGTGCCCTGCCTAGGAATAGAACCAGAGACCCTTTGCTTCACAGGATGGCACTCAATCCACTGAACCACACCAGCCAGGGCCAAATCCTTATTATTTACTCATAGATTTAAGTGTTAATTGAGATAATGCATAAAAATGTTTTTTCCAGTGCTTGACATATGGGATATTTTAGTATTTCACATTTATGGGCCCCTTCCACCACTCTAGGAGGGGCCCTGGAAGATGTTCATTTTTTTTAAATGTGTTTTGTAATTTTTTACAGAGTTAAAACAGTTTAATTCTGGGTATTCCCATTCCTTCTCATTGGTATTTTTCTCTCTAACATTCTTTTCTTGCGCCAAGCACACTGGGATAGCTGTGGATATTTTCCAACTCAGGTTAAGGGGATATTGAATCAGAAACATATTTAGTTTGGTGTTAGGAGAAATGTGTGTATGTATTTTATATTATATAATTTATGCATATCATTATATTAGCACTTTATCACTGTATATAACAAATTACTTCTGACTTAATACTTTAACAATGCTGAATTTTTTAATCTAAAAATGGATATTAGTCTCAAAAGTTGGATCATGGCTGGGCTGGGTTCTGTCACTGGTGTTTTCACAAAGCACAAATCAGGGCATTAGCTTGGCATTCCTACCTGTAAGGCAGAATTCTCTTTAATCATATGTGTTTGTTTATGTTTTTTGGTAAAGTTGAGTTCTTTGTACCTGTAGGACTGAGGTCTCCATTCCTGTCAGCCATAGTCACTATTTCTAGAGGCTCCCCACAGTTCCTTGACATATGGAGTTCCCTCTAGGCCTCCTTATATCCATGCTCTCAGTCTCTTCCTTTAGGAAGAGCCCAATCCATTTGAACAACTCACGTTTCACTGATTTACGGCATTAATGACATCTACAGAATCTCTTCACCTTTGTCATACAAAGAAATTTAATTATGAGAGTGAAGTCCATTATGATCATAGTTCTGCTTATACTCAAGCAGAAGGATAACAGAGAGTATATGCACCAGAAGGCTGAAATTTCAGAATTTATCTCAGAATTCTGCTTACCATAATGAATTACTACTAGCCATCTCAGGGTAACAGTGGTTTTCAGGAACATGACTACCAAGTACTCTGATGACTCATTAGGTGCTATGACACCAAAGAGCCCAGGCAGATATCACACAATATAGATGTGGTCTTCAGAACCTGGTAGAAAGATGAGTGTATATAAATTGAGGATGACTCAACATTCCCTGAAATCTCACAGCATGACTGAAAATTGGTAAGCTTTTCCTCAATTTTGACAATAACCATACACATTTACATTATACAGGGCCCAGCACAAATAAGCCCCCTTTTAATGACAAAATCTTTTACTACAAAATCATAAGCGTGCAATTTTGTAACATTACAATACTGTACTCAAGCACACTATATGACATTTTAGGTGAAATGTTCAAATTAAAACTGTACATTATTCCACCCATCTTATTACCCTACTAACCACACTCAAGCAGGCATTACTCCCGTGGGATCCTGCATGAATGAGCTATGAAGCTAAAAGAAACTTTTTGAAACTCCAAATTATAAAAACCCTATTCTAGTAAACCAAGCAAGAAGAAAGACGAAAGTATCTTTCTCTTTAGAAAATGTCATTTAAAGAGACAAAGAATATATACCCAGAACATGGAAAAAATATTTATTTTAGTAGTGCTGTTGTTGTTACCATTGTTCTTTTTTTAAATTGTGACTATGTGCATGGCATTTGGCAGCTTTTTAAAAATGTATATGTTTGAATACTTTATTCATCCTAAAATATTTAATTTCTAATTTGTAATCTTTTCCTTGGGGAGTCCCCATATTTTATAAATTTCAGTTTCTACAAAATCAATTGTTCTGTTATCATTATTATTATTGCTAATCTTTGAATATAGAGAGTTTTCGGTCATATTATCTAATATCTTTGCAGTTGGAGAAAAAGTAACACATGTTCACTATTAACAGTATTTAAAATATTAAAATATAATAAATAAAGCTTACCTCAAACCCCAGTATATAAAGATAAGCATTTCATGGTATAATCAAATATTCCCTAAATACTCTGGATATATATTTTAATGGTTATCTTTATTATGGTATAAATCTACTGGATGGAGGTTTCTTATAGGTTTTCTTTTAAAAATCATATCTAAAATTCATCATACAAGAGTTTTGTTTTAGTTTCTTAATAGTAGAGCAATAACTTAAAAACAACTGTAAAGCAAACTGAGGGCTGATTTAGAGATTTTCTACAATTTTTTCTCTATGTTATTTTTTTAGCATCCCAGTTTTTTGGGTCTTATCATACATTCATAAACAGTTGCAATACATACACACAATAAATGCCATGGAACATACCTGTAATACGACAATATCAGGTTTATTGACTCAACGTAGGAATAGAGCTCTTTTCCAAGGAACTGTGGAAAATGGTAAGAGGTAAGGTTTAAGTTCCCTTGAAGAATTTTGAGCAGGATCTAAGGGAAGTGTGGGTGGGTTGTGGATTGCTGGTTGTTTCTGAGGCAGATTGAAATGGAGATTAACCAAGGATGGGTACGCTCCTGAGGATAAGAACATCTATGGCGCCACAGCTTTTTTAAAAAGCAGTATGGCCTAAGGGATTGGTTATGGCATTTTAGAGCTACTGAATGAATTTGTGAGAAGCTGTGTTTTCTGGTAACTTTGCAGCTGATTTTATCTCTCTCTATCCTCTCTACCTGAGTATACTGCAGAGCTGCTTTTTTCTTTTTCAGTAAGATATGATTTTTAACTATTTCAAACTCCAGGCTGTTTTATATTCTTTAAAATGTAAATCTCTGACTTAGGAAGGAGTATCAACTTACCCTCTTTCAGCTATAACATGCGAAACAAAGAAAGAGAGAGAGAGAAAAAGGAAGGAAGGAAGGGAGGGAGGAAGAAGGAAGGAAGGAAGGAAGAAAATACATTTTATGCAAATGTAATGATCTCATAGTTTTACCAAATGAATTAATATTGCCAAAGGAATGAAAGAGGAAATTTTGACTTGGTAAAATTATTTGCCAAAAAGAAAGGACAAGGTCTAAGGGAAGATAGAAATAACTACCTGAATTCCATCAAAGATTTTGAAACAGTACAAGGGAAGCATATTTCACTGTTTGATAAGAAATACTGCTAAGGATTATATCCTAGGAACCCTGAAAAACCAAATCCAAAAGAACCTATGCACCCCAATGTTTATAGCAGCACAATTTACAATAGCCAAGCATTGGAAGCAACCTAGGTGTCCACCAGTAAATGAATCTACCAACCTATATTTTTGTACCAAAAACTATGGTACATTTACACAATGGAATTCTATGCAGCAGAAAGAAAGAAGGAGCTACTACCCATTGCAACAACATGGATGAAACTGGAAAGCATTATGCTGAATGAAATAAGCCAGATGGTGAAAGACAAACATAGTATGATCTCACCTTTTTAAAAAATTTTATTTATTTATCTTTTAGAAGGGAAAGGAAGGAGAGAGGGAGAGAAACATCAATGTGTGGTTGCCTCTCACGCATCCCCTTCTGGGAACTGGCCTGCAACCCAGGCATGTGCTCTGACTGGGAATCGAACTGCCATACTAGGGTTCACAGGCCTGCGCTCAATCCACTGAGCTACACCAGCCAGGGCTGATCTCCCCTTTACCAGGAAGCTAAACAACAAAACAAGCAAGCAAGTAAAATATAACCAAATACACTGAAATAGAGAACAGGCTGACAGTGACCAGAGGGGAGAGGGGAGGGAATTTCAGGGGAAAAGGGGAAGGGTTTGCAGGAACAAGTATAAAGCACACATGGACAATAACAAGGAGGGGAGTGGAAATGGGAGGGAGGTGGGGAGCACTGGGGGGGTGGGCTGGGATGGGAGTAAGAGACAGAAAACTGTACTTGAACAACAATTAAATAAATTAAAAAATGAATATATTATAAAAAAAGAAGTGCAGATTAGAAGTAACATTCACTTTAGTAGCTCTTAGTTGGGGCTCTCAGAGTCTAGTTTCACTGCAAACATAAGTATGCATGACACATGAAGTGACATTATTATTGAATCTTAAGTTTGTGGGCCAATTCTCTGTTTATTTTTATTTTTTGTAATTTCGCATGGTTCTTTTCATCACTCTATTATTTGGTAGTCTGAGAAATATTTACAGCATTTAGAAAAGGACTAACTTTAATTGTGTTATTTTATTACTCTAAAAATTATATTTTTATCTGATTAGCTCATAAAGTATTTAAACTGTTACCGAGCAGAAGTCCAAGGTGAGGGGCAATATTTGGCCCACCGAGGAATGCCAAAAACTGCTACAGAACAACAGGGGCCTCTCCCAAGTACAGTATACTAATACGTACTGGGCTCATCTTTCTGCCACCAAAGGAATAACATCTCTCAATGCCAGAGATCTGTGAAAAGGAAAGGAAAGGTTTATCTAAAGCTGTCCGGACTTAAAGTAGTGACCCGATGTCCCCAGAAAAATATCAAAGTACTTTAGGATAACCACAGACCCCCACAGCGCTTCCTTTTCCCTCTGCCCTAATTCAGGGTACCGTATCTCAGGAAAAGAAGCACACATCTGTGTTTCAGGTCACTGGCACCGTCAGCTGGGTTGCCATCCAGGCAGGATCTCCAGTTAATCCAAAGTCATGTGGCACCTTCTCATGGTCCACTGGCAAGAGTTCTTTCACCCTTCTTCCAGGCAAAGTGTCTCCTGCTTCCCAGGCCACACAGCCAAAGGGAGCACCCCAAAGCTGCGTGGGCCTCTTCTACCAGACCTGCAGGGGTCAGCACTCTGACCAAAAGCATGTGGCTTTCTTCTTCACCTGGCTGCAGGGGTCCTCATTCTGGCAAAGCCGAGTGGTACTCTTTCACCTGGGCAAGGGGGGGTCCTAACTCTGCCCAAACAGCTTGGCCCTCTCCTTCACCTCACCAGGAGGGGATCCTTACTCTGCTAAAACTGTGTGGATCTCCCTTCAGTGGCTGCCACGTCTGCATTTAAATCCCCTCCCCAGTCCTCCTTTGCAGCCCCATTTCTGACTCCTCCCACAATCAGTTACACCTGCCAGGACTCTCCTACTCTCCCAGCTTTACTGGGCTGCCATAGTGAGTCTGGGCAGGTGTGGCCCCATGGTGTGGAGCCAATCAATTCCAAGCTCTTACGCAGGTGCTGTAACTCAGGGGACCAGCCCCCAGTTACATCCTGGGCAGAAGTCACTCCCTTCTCCCTGGCTCAAAGCATGGCCACAGCTATTTAACACATCTATGAAACCAGTTAAAGGTTATAGATATGTTAAATGACCATTCCAGAGTTTAGCTGTAAAACTGTTGCTATGCAAAACAGCTCTCAATGGCCCTGCTCCATTTGTCTCTTCCCTCTGGGGGGGTGAGGACATCTTAATCGTTCCTGGACACCCTGAGCTCTGGACCCCATCCCAAATCCTTTTCTGGGCCCCCCCTCTTGGTTGTACCCTGTTACAGAACAACCCAGCCTATTGATCTTGTCAATTTTATGTACTGAGTCCAGTTCTATATCTTCAATGTGTTACAAATTCTTTCCTGTCTTTGAATCCCAATATCTACTGTTTTGGCTCAGGTTATTATTACTAAATAAATGAGTAAAATAAATTAAATTGTCTCTCTTGCTTTGACTCTTGACCATTTCATCTATGTAGAAAAGCAAACAGTATTTTCTGTAAAACTAATATGAAGACTTCAATCTCTTATCATCATGCTAAAATATAATTCTATAGCAAATAATGAGGTGCTGTTATAGTAAAATAAGTTTTAAAACTTTGAACATCCCATAATAGAATTTTAAAGTATTTTAAAATTCTACTATAACTTGCTTATTTATAATCATAGAGAATGTGAGATTTAAGAGGTCCAGGGACCAAAGTAATATTTTATTGTTTTTCTGCGAACAATTTGGAAAGACAGAAGGTACTCAAAGTCAACATACTAACAAAATCCACAGTATACTCTAAAGTGTTCACTCAATTTGTAACAAAATATAGTAAAACTAAAGTTTAATGTAGTGTGACAGTATTATGCACTTGCATTATAAATTTCAAACATTTTAAACATTTCTAAAATTAAATCTGGTTTCACCTTGTTACTTACAATAATTCAAGTAACGAATAAAACATGCTTAGCTTCCATGATCAGGTTAGTTTTAATAGCTTATTGGAATGCTTTGCAGATGTACCTAAGCATTAAAATACTTCAGGAGAACAAATACTATCAAATAATTCTTCCACTGAAAATGATCAGTAATGAAATGTGTTCAAATTTCAGATAATTATAACAAATAATTGAAAACTAAGGAAAAAAGAGCATTTTATTGGCCTTTTAAAGGGTAATAAGATCTATTTCTACCTGTGTAGTAACTTTATTTTAGAATATTTATTATGGTATAATCATTCATCCTATATTTTTGAGATCTTTTCTTGTCTCTTGTTAGTCCATACTTGCATTTATCCCACAGTTTATAATAATTGTACGTTATTCACTGCCCAGATTATATGACTCATTAATTTCCTGGTTTTTGAAGTATATCAACAAAAAAGGAAAATAAAACCCTAAAAAATCTTTAAAATGAAACAGCCAACTATATTTTAGGTGACTGTCTCAAATTTGCTAAAATACAAGGCACGTTCTCTTAAGTGGATTACAATGTACTGATAATTTTCCAATATTTTAAAAAGAAGAGAACTAAAATTGCCACTGTTACTTTGAATTAGTTTATAGCTATGACACATTAACTTTTTTAACTTTTTAATAACTGATAACTATTTTTAGCTATTGTCAGAAAGGTGTTCTATTTTATGGAAGACATACTAAAGGAGAAAAAATTTTATTAGAAAAGTTTAAATGTGATCACTAAGGTTTTAGATGTTTGTTAATGAGAAAAAATATTAGAACATCTATTATGAATGATAAATCAAGAAATTTCATAAACTTATTATCTGTGTGAGAAAATGAATTCAATTTTCAAATGCAGTGGGCAGGGGGAAAGTCATTAAAAGAATAACTTTTGAAAGCCATCTACCTAACCTATCTTTGCACTTCTAACAGTAGCCTGTCATCTTATTGAAACATTGAGCTGAGTGACTATTTTCTAACAAAATTCATAATATACTTTTTAATTCTAAAATTGTCAATGCTATCAAAGACTAAAAAAAATCTTGTGTTTAAGAGAGAAGAAAGTCTGATCCCTGGGAGGATGATTTGAAGCAGATCAGGAGGACCTGAACATTTTTGCTCAAAAATCAGGACTTAGGCTCTTGTAGGAAACCTTGGCTAACAAAATGAAAATGTTAGAAGGGTAGAGGCAGATGTCTTTTAAAAAAGAAATTGGGGGTGGGGCCAGAAACATTTTTAAAAGAGACATTTCATTCCCTTTATCTTCATCTGTATGTTCCTAGAAGGTCCTTTTTGAAATAACTAAACATTTTTTCATAAATCTATGGACCATCTATCTGTATGTCCTCCTTGGAGAAGTGTCTATTCAAGTCCTTTGCCCATTGTTTAATTAGGTTGTCTTCCTGCTGTTCAGTCCTACGAGTTCTTTATACATTTTGGAGATTAAACCATTGTCCAGCGTGTCATTAGGATGCACATTATACATGGGTAGTGCTAATTTCATACCTATATAAATGTTTTAATTATTTTATTTATGCTTATGCATTAAGAGTGTAACTCTAGAAAGCGATAACAATATCTGTGTGCAAAATAATACACTGCAATATTATAATTGATTTTGATTTTAAATATAAATAAAATTAAATTAAAAATTAAAACACAAGGTGTTTTTTTCCTGGAAGTTTGGGACAAAAATGTGGATGCACATTAAAAATTACAAAATGTGGTATTAACATTTTATTAATACAGAAATTAAAGAAAAATATACATCTAAAAAAGTTTGCATTCCATTTCATTCTTCATTTCTCTTTTGTTTTATTTTGAGGTTTTATTTTTTAATTTCTATTTTTTAAATCATGTATGCTGCTACATTATTCCCAATGTGCTCTCTTTGTCCCCTTCCACCCAGTGCCCCTCACTTCTTCTGGCAATCCCTCTTTTTTGTTCATGTCCATTGGTCGTGTATACAATAGTCTTTGGCAGCTTCATTTCTTATACTTGCTCTTAACATCTCCCTGCCAATACTGTAACTACTAATTTGTACTTTTTAATTCCTTCAACTTTTCCCCAACAAACAAAGGGAGGCTGCCAAAATGAAGAGACAAATAAATTATGGCCCAAGTGAATAAAGACAACAAGACCTCAGGAAAATAACTCAACAGAATGGAGAAAAGCAATCTATCAGATGCAGAGTTCAAAACACTGGTGATAGAATGCTCAAGGAACTCAATGGGCACTTCAACAACATACAATGATCCATCAGAAATGAAGGAGGCACTTTGAAATAAGGAACAATTCACAGGAAATTAACAGCAGAGTGGATGAAGCCAAGAATCAAATCAATGATTTGGAACATAAGAGAAAAATGACATCATTCTGCATTTCTTTAAAATTTCAGTTCCTTTGAAATAAATTGACTTTTGACAATATATCAATAATGTACTAGTTCTAGTTCTTACAATTACTTAGACATATTGAAATAAATATATTGAATTTTTATTTAAATGTTTTATAACTGATACTATATAATGACATTAGTCATCTAGTTTACTTGGGGTTTTGTTATTTGTATCTTGAAAAATTTTGTATTATCTATTGTTTTAAATACTAAACTATGTAGTTTGTCCTTCCTATAGGTCAAAAAATCTTTTAAGACTGTTATATTTAATCATTTGCTCCCCCTAGGAAAGTATATTTTTCTGTTACATTAATTATAATCTATTTAATTAAAGTTTATGTATGGCTAAGTACCAATAACAAATTGGACAAACTGGGGAAAAGGTGTTAATAGAGACAAAATTAGACTTATACCTTAGGTCTCAAAATACCTTGCAGCTTTCAGTGTAAATTTGGTCTAGTCTAAATTCAGTCTAGTCTCATGAGCCAGCCTCTGTATATATTGATTCAAGTGTACATCATATATACAGTAACTACAAAATTAAAGAAGATATTTGGTAATGCTGCAAGTTCTGCTGAAACCAGAAAATGTACAGATTCTCAATCCAAATTATTTTCTATTAAAAATTGAGTAATAGTACACTCAATTTCACTTTCATGATTATTTATACTCTTGAATATTGGCCAGGTTATTCTCAGAGATAGATTATTAAGTATCTCATTCTCAGGAAAGCTAGGATCATAAAGGTATATTTTATTACAAGCAATGTTTATTTAGGAAGAAAATATACTGAAAAATAACATCAATTAAAATAAAGTTATCCTTATTTTCTTTGTCCTGTGTCTGTACAAACTCCAATTTTTTACATTTTTATATATTAATCTAACCATTCCAAGTTTTCTTTTTTAATGGTTTTTTAAATTTTATTTTTTATTGTTGTTCAAGTATAGTTGTCTCCATTTCCTCCCCACCAATACCCACACCCCAGCCATTCTTACCTCCCACCCTCTATCCTACCCCCATTTGGTTTTGTCCATGTGTCCTTTTAGATGTTTCTGAAAACCCTTTCCTTTCTGACCCCACCCCCATTATCTCCTCCCACCTCCCTTCTAGTTACTGTCAGTTTGTTCTTAATTTGAATGTCCCTGGTTTTATTTTGCATGCTTGTTTGTTGTGTTGATTAGGTTCCACTTATAGGTAAGATCATATGATATTTGTCTTTTAATGCCTGGCTGATTTAACTCAGCATAATGCTTTCCAGTTCCATCTGTGCTGTCCCAAAGGGTAGGAACTCTTTCTTTCTTTCTGCTGCATAGTATCCATTGTGTAAATGTACCACAGTTTTTTTTTATCCATTTATTTACTGCTGGGCACTTAGGTTGCTTCCAGCACTTGGCTATTGTGAACTGTGCTCCTATGAACATTGGGGTCCATAGGTTCCAGATTAAAATGTGGAACAAATATATTTGTATGGATGTGTTTGCTTACTGTTGTTTATGGTTTAGTATTAATGTTATGCTGGATTCTTAAAAAAAATAGGGAAATAATGATCACTTTATATGACTTTACATAGGTTTAAATATTAAAAAATAATTATAGATTCAAAAGCTAAATTTTGGACTTTTAAAAAGTATTTAATGCTTATAAATCTTCTGAGTGCAGATCTCACTTTTCCATAACTTTAAGTATGCAGTGTTTTTCTTTTCCTTGTTTTCTAAAGAATTTTTAATTTCTATTTTGAATTTCATTTTGTTTAGGGCAGTGACTCTCAAATTTTAGTATTTATCAAAATTACTTGCTGAGTTTAAAACACAGGTTTTGGGGTATAACTCAATAGATTGGACCAATAACATACATTTTTAACAAGTCCCAGGTGATTGAATGCTGGTTAGGGTGGGGCCACACTTAGAGAACCACTTATAAACAGTTGCTTAGCCATGTCTTCCTTAATGTCCACGTAAAATTTTTGCTTGATTGGTTTGGATCAATTTTTTATTATTGACATCTTAGTGAAGTAAAATTTGATGAGGAAATTGAGCTCGCTTTAGGCAACTTGGGTGCAAGTGAGATAAGGAACACAAGACTGGGCATTCCACATCCCATCTGCCTCTGTTCTGAGAGGCACAGACCTATCTCTGTTGTTTTTCCTGGGAAAATGATACTATTCTGCCTTGGAAAGGTTGTACTATGTATTATTAATGGCTTTTGTTAGCTAAAGAGTCCATGGCTTCCTTTTCTCAGTTATGAGTCTGGTATGTATCCAGTTACGTACAAATCCAGAGTTGAGAACCAAGCATATTCATATGTGAAGTACTGAGAAATGATTGCACATTCTTCCAGAACTTCTTGATATCTTTGTGACATTCACATCATTTCCATGATGAAATATTCAGTATATACTGGATTTATCTTTAGGAATGTCTACAATTATGTTATTTTTGTTAAAATTATGAAATTCAGTATTCATGTCTTAAGCGCTAGATTCTTTAAAAAATCTCTTGCTTTCACATAGCAAGAAAATGCATGCAGCTTGGCAAATATGCAATTTATTTATATTGAACCATCTGCTTGCTGGGCAGTTTGAAGCTTTTTTCCACTGCTATCAAGTCTATCTAAAGATTTTTTTTAACAAGCCACTCTTGAAAGCATTGCCAATTAGTTTTAACTTCACAAAATGAATGACAACCTGATGAATGGCATCGCAGAACACATCATTACTTGGAAATTTGGCAGTTATAAAGAAATTCACAAAGACAGTAATTAAAATTAGCAGAAAAAGGCAAGCTGTTTCAACTTGGTGTTTGCTACAAAAACGTATCCTTATACGTTAATGATGGTTTTCAGTGATATTTTCACTAACTTTTCTACATATAGGGTAAATTTTGTTCTTTCATTCTGCAACTCTAATCTTCAGCATGACAAGAAAATGAAGTGCAGTGTTAGCATTCTAGGAAGAAATAACATAAGATTATCTTGATATTGTAATTATTCATATCTCCTTTTTGTACCAGTGGCATGACATCATTGTAAACTAGAATGTTTCAGAAAATTTGAAAAGCAATGTGGAAACACAGTGTCTTAATGTGAATCAAAGAGAACTGATGACGAATCCATGTTATTTATCAAAATCAATGCGTGAACACTAATATCGATCTCAGTGTAGGACATGTATTGAGTAAGGAAGTGAAGAGCAGCCTTGAGCAGAAAAATGCAGGTGTCAAAGTTACTATCAATTTACAACTTTATTGTTTAAATCCATTTGAAAATAACAGTTTTGTATCATTTAAATTCTGCCATAACATCAAATTAGTAAGTGCATAATTTCAACTGAAATGGATAAAATATATTCTTTTTCATATAACCAATAAAATGTCCCTAAATAAAAATTTTAATTTCAAGCACAGGTGTATTAGATGACATTTCTATTTAGATATCATTAGCTGATTTTGAATGGTGTATTACATATAAAGTGAGCATTTCCCATGAAGAGATGTTTGTGAAATAAAATTTAAAATTTCGCCCAAAAGGGTGGGTAGGGTCAGGGAAAGTTGTGGTGGGCAAATGGGACAATTGTATTTCAGCATTAATAAAAAAATATCAAAAACAGAAATAAAATTGCGCCCAAGAAAAAGTTAATGGACATTAACTTTTGTTAATGTCCGTGGTGATTGTAAGGGAAAGGAAGATGGGTATAAGGGGGGGTAACACAAAAATTGCAATAAAAGGTAAAATAAAAATAAATACAGTGATTTAAAAATTAATAACTAAAATTGCATTCAAGTTTTGAATATATGGCAATGTAATAGATTGTTTACAATAAAGAGTGAAATCTTATTTTCTTATCAACCAATGGGGTATAGTTAAAGCAACAGTTAAGGGAAAGTGCATTTAATATGGAAAAGAGCAAACAAAACTATCAATATATTAACTTAGAATAAGAAACCTGAAAGCTGGTGAAAATAGGAGACATTTATCTGATTGGCCCAAATGGCTATTTAGGTATCTGAAAAAAATAATATTTTAAAATATTTATTATATAATGAATTTCTATATGTAGTTCAGTCTAATTTTGTACTCTGTTCTATTCATGTTCCTGGACCACACTAATTAGAGGACCTTTATATTATGCTGTACCATCTGGTAAGACTATTTACTCCCTTATGTGTTTTTCCTTGTAGTGCATTCCTTGCTATTCTTCGATGATTATTTCTCCATGTGGACTTTGGTATGTACTCAACTAGGACTATTTTTAAGTAAAAAATTGGTTGCAACTATGGATGTTTTATAGAAATAAGGCAAAAATCTACATATAGTGTCAGATTTTTCTTTATTTTTCATTTCCTTTATACTTTATATAAATATATATAAAGTATACACACACACATACACACATATATCATTCACATACACATATCATTTATATTATTTATACACACATATAAAATGTTATTCTTTATAGATATTTTTATGAAATTTCACTTACTAAACTAATTTTTGTTAAATTATCTTAAATCTTTGGTTTAAATTTATGGTAAAGAATTAAAAATAATTGCAATTTTCATACAAAGTGTTCATTCTTAAAAATGATTTCTGTGAAATTTAATTTTGTCAGCAAGGGACATAATCTATGATGGAGAGAATAAAAGCTACAATTTTTAACAGGCAGAGGAAACAACTATTGCAACAACTGAGTTTGTAACTTACATTCGAAATCACCTCATGTGCTGTTACTTTTTATGCCTGCTATCCAGACAGGTGTCTTTCACTTATTGAGTATGCTGAATGCTAATTCCACTGGTTGGTTATTTAGCTTCTACAACACAAGTTGATAAAAAGGTTATTTTTGTCATTGTTGAAGTATCATCTTCTTCAATATGCATAATCTGAATACCCTTCTTTATGACTGAGAAAAACATATATATTCGTAGGCCTTAAATTGAGATATTTCATTTCTTTTTTCATAGTCCTTATCATACTCTAAAATAGTATATAATTTAGTCATTTTCTTTGTTCCCTTGTTTAATTTCTTACATTTTGTATATTTTTAATGTTTATGCTATTACAGCCCCAGTTTTTCTGTTTTTAACTTCCCCTCAGCTCACACCCACCTCCTATTCCCATAGTCAATCCCCACACTCTCATTCATGTCTATGGGTCATGGATGTAGGTTCTTTGTTTAATCCCTTCACCTTCTTTCAACCAGTCTCCACCTCTTCCCTCTCCTCTTAACAACTGCCAGTCTGTTCCACGTTTCTGTGCCTCTAATTTTATTTTGTTTGTTCATTTGTTTTATTCATTAGATTCAAGTTATAAGTGAGATCATGATATTTGTCTTTCGCTAACTGGCTTATTTCACTTAGTATAATAGTCTCCAAGTCCATCCATGCTGTCACAAAAGGTAAGAAATCTTTCTTTTTTACTACTGTGTAGTATTCCACCATGTAAATGTACCACAGCTTTTTTTTTATCCACTCATCTACTGATGGGCACTTAGGCTGCTTCCAAGTCTTGGCTATTGTAAGCAGCGCTGCTATGAACATAGGAGTGCATATATTGTTTCAGGTGTTTCAAGATTCTTTGGCTATATTCCCAGAAGTGGACTTACTGGGTTAAAAGGCAGTTTCATCATTAATTTTGTGAGGAAACTCCATACTGATTTCTAGAGCAGTTGCATCAGTCTGCATTCCCACCAACAGTGCACTAGACAAAAAAGACCCCAGATAGCTTCATCAATCTTGAGAAAGAATGAAGTTGGAGGGATCACAATAACAGATATCAAACTATACTATAAGGCAAGTGTAATCAAAACAGTGTGGTACTGGCATAAGAACAGACACATAGATCAATGGAACAGAGTAGAGGGCCCAGAAACAAACCCATGTCTTTATGGTAATTAATATTTGACAAGGAGGCAAAAGCAGATAATGGAGTAAAGATAGTCTCTATAATTTGGTTATTTCTGATGTTTGTGGTTTTTAATTTGCCTCATTCCTTGAATAAAGTTGCCATGAAATCATGTTATCTGCTTATTTATTTCATTCATTTTGCTTGTTTACATGTGTCCCAAGAAATTTGCAGTCTCTGACTTTAAATATTTTCATATGAGTAAGAAATTTATTAAACTGGATTATAAAGGAATCAAAGAGTCTATGCAATTTACATATAGCTTTAAGAAAGTTTATTCAACTTTAAGGTTCCTACAATTTTTCCTTGGTATATATGATGAAAAATGAGTCCACTTAACTTTTAAGAGGCTTAATGAGGTAGTAATTTGGTGTTTTCCAAAATGGACAAATATTCATTGATATAGCAAGTGAGTTATAAAAGTTACTTAACTCCTATCAAAATTGTGGTAAAGATGACAGAATACATAACAGTTCTGAGAGCAGACAAAAAAAAGAGCAAGAAAATTTAGATAGGTGAGAAAAAATGGCAGAGATAAAGAGACTAGCAGGATATTAGAACAAGAGCCTAGGGTGAGAGCTTCATTTTTGTTTATTTGAGCAAATGTTTCAAGTACTTGTGATAAGTTCAGAAATGAGATTTGAAAATCTGTCTTTGAAATTTAAACAGAGCTTGGATTTAAATATATATATCTAAGCTCTCTACCTAAAAGAAGATGCTTAATAAATTAAGCATGAAACCATTTTAAATGGAGATACATAAACTATTTAGCATAACTTTTAAAGGAAATTATAAGAAAATCTATCTCCTGACACATTTTTTTTCTTTGAATTTGAGTCACACTGGTGGGCTTTCTATCACTCTAATATGCCTTATTCTTGAAACTTCTGGGACTTTGTGTAGCTATTCCTTTGCTGAAAATATTTTCCTTCCCAGTTCTGCTTATATTCCATCACTTATCTCTCAGTTCACATGTCACCATTTCTGAAAGACCTTCGTGAGCATTCTAAGTAGTTAATGCAGTACCACTCAAACCCCACCGGGCACTTCCAGTATGTCATACGTTTAATTGTGAAAATTATGTAACTAGTTAGATAAACATTTAAATGTATTTATTTATATTATTTACTTATTTCCTGTCTTCTCAATGGTTTTCCTTATCCCAAATAAAACGGAAAGTTTTACAATAGTTAAAAGATTATTTCTCTCCCTGCCTTTTTCACCACAATATTTCTATTTCCCATCACAATACCTGGACTTCAATACATTGTTCTTGATTCAGTGAATTATTCTGACCAGACTACTAATTCTGGTCTCAGGAATAGCAACCTGCCAAAATAGTTTAGGCATGTTTTGTGGATGTGGTCAGTGTTAATATCTCCACTGAAGAATGACGAACTTGTATTTTTCTTTTTAAAAATGTGTTAAATTAAGTGACTTAAATAATACAGAAGCTGTCTGAATTATTTATGTATGTTGAGGTTTTAGCTTATTATTTGTGAAAATAAAAATATGAAACTAATTACTAATTAATTACCAATGAAAATATATATGTTAATATAAAGTTTATTGTGCTTAGTTTTTAACAATGTTACAAACAAGAGTTAATGGTATAGAATTGCATAATAGAGAGGATAAGTAGAAAAAGTCATTCAGGTCAAATCAATTTAAGAATTACTGAGGAATGTTGTTGTATTGTTAGTCTGCATACCGACAATTATTTGCTGTTCCTAAAATAACACATTTTATCGAAATTTACATTTATATAAAATGTATATGTATGCATATATAATGTATTTATGAATACATGTGTATAATACATACACAGTGAGGCAAAAGTATGTTTACAGTTATTTAGAAAATAATTAAAAATTACTAAATAATAATACAAGAATAAACTCTGTTTTGTGTACTTGTGCCTGTAAACCTACTTTTGCCCCACTCTATATACATATAAAGTTTGTGTACACACATGTATATGTGTATGTATACATGTATGTATATCTGTACACACATGTTCTCCTGGTAAATGTTCTTATTATTCACCTAAGAAGCTTTTCTAAGCCAGTTGGCTTTGACCCCGGGGACATTTAGCAATATCTGGAGACATTTTTGCTTTTCACAACTGAGGACTGCTTCTGGCATCTTGTCAGAATAGAGCGCAGGGATGCTGCTACCCCTGCTATAATGAATGCACAAGATAGTTTCCCCTAACAAATAGTTTTTGCCCAAATAGTAAATGGAACTGTTCTGGACTGGATGTAGGGCCCTCTCAAAATTCACATGTTGAATCCATCCCCTCTTCCTACTTCAATAGGTGGAATTATGAGGTGAAGCCTTTGGGAGAGATTTAGGATTAAATGGAGGCATGAAAGCAGGGCCCTTGTGAACAGGATCAGTGCCCCTAAGAGAGACACGAGAAAGCTTGCTGCTCTCTGCTCTCCACCATGTGAGGATACAATAAGTTAACTTTTTGCAACCCAGAATGGGGGTCTCACCAGATGTCAATCATGCTAGCATCCTGGTGTAGAACTTTCATTTTCTAGAACTTGTGTAAAATAAAATACTGTTGTTTAATAACCACCCAGTCTATGGTATTTTGTTGGAGGAGGCAGAACAAACTAAAACAGTAATAAGGTTGAGAAATCCTTACTTAAGAGGTGGTCTTATAAATAATTTAATATTTTACTTCCTTTGCAATACACAACTCTGAAATTAAAGTATACCAATTTTCCAATGAGGGAGAAAAAGGTAGTTCAATTTTCACTAAAAAAGATAGTTCACTAAAAGAAAGATAGTTTACAGTTTATTTTAGTTGGAGATGTTCAACACAATTGTGTATTCTTATAATCACGACCTTCATAGTGGCAAGCAAATAATTTCCTTAGTATCGATTTGATGCATCTAAGTTCATAGCCTACCTTTGGATCACTTTACAATGCTCTATTTGAACCATTTTTTAAAATTTTATTCATATTCTAGGTTTAATATACACTGCACTTAGACACGTTTCAGAATTTTCAGGCTTTGTTTGTTCGTATGATATGAGTAGTAACATATTTTAGAACTAATACTTAAATGTTCTGCAAAGGGTTTTTTCAAATTTTAATTTTCTTATTGTTGTTCAAGTACAGTTGTCTCCACTTTACCCCCACCATGCAAAGGTTTTTTGAAAATTCTTTGCATAATGGTGTTTGCCATTGGTTAATTATGAACACATATCTGACTGCATTGTTCTGCTCATTGTGTTCTTGGCAGATACGCTGGGTGATGGAATGACTATGACATTACTGACCATAGCAGTCAAATGAGGGCGAACGCAAACCAAAATTAACCATACACACACACACATACAGAAAGAATCATTATCTTGTGTCTCTTCTCTGCAGTAAATATTTATAGTATGTGATATTCAAAAAGAAACTAAATAAATAAAAGGACAACTACAAACCTTGGCTATGTGTGCCATTAATGTAGCTCTGGAAATAATTAATAATTATTTTATTAATAATTTATTAATAAAACAAACATGAAAAAAATAAAAATGATGTCACCATTTCCTACAATAAGTACAAATAATTAAGTATGATTCCAAAACATATCAAGGCAGTGAGTATATTTGAAGAATATCTGGGTGTGATAAATAAAACAAACACTTAAGTATGAAATTCTGTAGGGGAGTCTCCACCCGTAGACCTCCCCTGGCTACTGCAAATGAGAATGAGTCTACCAAGACATGATCTGTTTAGGGAGGAAAAGCTGACCAGTCTCTCAGAGGATAAAGTCCTTGAGACTGTTTCTCAATGGTCTTTTTATTAGGTTTAGCTTGCAAAAGAATATGGGGTATATAAATAAAGCTCCTCAATCATTGTGAGGCAGTAATGATCAAGGAATAGATAACATCCAAAGAACTATGAGGTCGGATAGATAGACACTAAAGGGCTATAAAACTTTGGGAAACAAACTCATTTTATGCTGGGACCCTCAACATTTAAATTGAGGGCATTCTTACCAAAGCAGGTTTTACAGAATTTTATGCATTCTGTCTTATGCTTGATCGCCTCCAGGAACCACCTTTTCCAGCACAGGGCCCAGCCACCTCCAGCATTGTTTCACGCTTAAGTCAGGCAGGGGAAATAAGGCAGCCAACAGATTAGGAGACTTCTTACTGATAGAATGAGGACTCAGGCTATGATAAAGCTGAGGGGTGAAGGTCCATCACCCTTTTTCTATAATACCCTAAGTCCTTCCCTGATGGTTCTCTCTCAACTGTGCCTGTCTTAGGTTGTTCCTCTCTTGAGGAATCTTACCTGTCATTGGGTAACCAGTCATCAGCCTGGGCCAAGCAGGGGGATATGAGAAAGGGGGTCATTTTTTGTCTCCTTAAGGGCTTGTATCCCTAAGCCCTTTTCATTCAGCCTTAGCTATGGGGGGGGGTTACAGCTTTTGGAACCAGGCAGGGTGGTTCCCCACAAAATTCCTGACATAGGGTAGCTAACCAAGTAAAATCCAAAATAAAAATCCTTGCAAATACTTATATAATAAATGTGTGGGCAATGCAAAACAGTAAACATCTATATCCACCTTTTCATGAGCCTTTTCCTTTTAAAGTCAAGATTTATTCTTATTAGAGCACACTAACTTCTTGTTTTCAAAGAAATGGAAGCCATATAATGATTCATCTTGACATCCATATTTTTAAGGCAGATATTTTCTGTTGTTGCTGAAACTAGTTACAATATTCAAATTTCATAATTTACTTTGAGTTCTGATAAATTTTAGTATCTGATATTAATTTCAAATTGAGTTAAGTTAGGTATGTGTGCATGTGTGAATAGTATGTGAGTACAGGCATGTTGTAATCATTGGGTTAGAGATGTAGACCAGCAGATATGCCCAACAGAATAGACTGTCACACTCTCTAACTTCTGCCTTATGAGAATGTTCAATCTCTCAGAAAAAAATACCAGTTTCAAAGCACCCAAAAGGCACTTTTTCTTTAGAGGACAAACCATCCTTTTGATGTTCAGCTAACTGTGTTAGGACTCCTCCATTCTGGAAGGCATGAGAAAGCATTCTCATTGGAAGTGAGATTTATTTGGGGTTTGGGATTTTTTTTTGTAGATGCAGAGCCCCAGCCAGCACCACTGTCTATACACTTACAAAATACCTGGTACACAGGCATACAGTTTCTCCCAATAAAACATTTAGTGAGGAACATTTCCACATGGAAGGAGGTGTAAGACACTCCAACTGGCACATACATGCAATAGAAAATAATTACTGTAGTTATTTCTTGAGGAAGGAAGCCCAATAAAATTCACATTATTGTTACAGACATCTTAAGCTTTCCCAATGGACCCATGAAAATTCAGAATTACAGTGAAAGTGGCCTACATAATAATTGTAGTAAAACTTTACGTTCACTATAGAAGATTAAAAATAGAGTCTAATGGTGCAGTCATATGTTTTCTAAACACAGGTCATGACTTAAACTTTATTAAATATTATATTAAAATACCTGATAGATGAGCAGAATCAAATGCATTGAAGGCTATATTATAAAAATAGATATAATTTGTCACTCAAATCATTAAATATATTTTCAACTTGGAAGAAAAGGAAGCCCCCCAAATTGGCTATCAGATTAACAAACTTATTTCTACTCTCAATTCTCACAGCTAATACTGGTCCCCAAATTATGTGTCACAGGAAATGGGAAGGTAAATGTGGATACACGATAAATTAACTACAAAATGTAAAATTTCAGATATAAGCATGGTTTGAGGAACTTTAGAGAAATTATGTTTATCCCAAATATATAACATAATCGTTAAAATCCTACTTTAAATTTCACCAGTTTTTGTTTTAGTTCAATGTTCCCTGTATGCATACTATGTGCATATTATATCTAAATACAAGATTTTTTAGAGATGAATTAAAGGTAAATGTTCTGCTTTCAAAAACCATTTAAATTTCTAGAGACAATCCCATATATGCATATATTGTTGAGAAAAGTAAACAATCTTGTCTATAAAAATCCTCTTTCTAGAAATACAGGAAAGCAAAGAAAAATTGTATACTTAAGTAAATATTAACAGATTATGTACAGATTAAGTAAAACAAGAGTGGTAGAGAGTTTGGAAATAATTTTTTGCAATTCCTACAGAAAAGTAAAACATAAATAAAATTTTCTCTCATTTCCTTGACAAACGAAAACTTTCACTATGTGATTGCTTCCAATACACCACCTGGGGTCCTTCTAAATTCATTTCAGAGATTTCTGTTTGCCGTTTCGGAAATCAGAAGGCCATGGACCTTACATTCTAAAAATTGAAAGGTCTTGTTCCCTCAAGAAGACATCTTAAGAGAAAAGAGTGGGGAAGAAATGCTGCTGTATTGTTTATTAAACAAGAAACTTTTAATCACCACACACTTTATATAATCTAACACAGGTCCATCTGCCTGCATCTTTGAAAATCAATATTCAAGAGACAGATACTGGTGTAAAGCATAAGTTTTTTATTTTCAGGTGTGGCAATCTGAGAAGGTAGGAGACTCTGCACCAAAGCCTACCTTAACATCTCAGTGCAGGCAGAGGTTTTTATAAGTAGGGAGAAGGGAAGCAGAACGAATAGATCAAGGGGAGGGGCTTGAAAGTTCTTATGTGCAGATGAGCACAATCCATTCTGATAAGGCAAGTGATGAGCTGGTATGTGTCATCCTGGTTTAATGGTTGAAAGTCAGCAAATAGTCTGGAGCTGGGGTATCTGAAGTTAGTTTCTAAGATTCTACAGAAACATGCTTTTTCTCTACAAGCTACATATTAGAGTCAGCATTTACAAAAACCATGTCAAATGAATGGTGGGGTGGATTACAATTCCCCACTGTTACAATTTCCTACTGTCAATATTTCTTTCATTTCCATGAAAGTTAGAGGGTTGTAGTCAAAATATTTAAGTAAACTAGAAAAATTCAGGATTCATTTTATTCATAGATGAAAAATAAAATTTAAAATGTAAGTAACTGAACTAGAGTTTAAGTTCCATAATTTATATAATACATTTTTATTGAAACATAATTTTCTCCTAAAATTACCCTAATTTTTATCACAGAGCCTAATCCATGGCAATTAATTTACTGTATTAAAGCCTGTTTCAATTTGGCTCAATTATTTGCATAAACACACAGGAATAGCAATTGATCATATAGGCTTTCTTTAATCTGTTTTTTTAAGAGCCTCATAAGGATTTTTCAGATTGAACTTTAATTAGTCTCTCAGGACAAAGAAGCCATGCCACACAGTTGCCATCAGGCTTTTCCTGCAATACCTACATATTTGGTTGAATTTCTCAAGTTCTTGAGGTACCCCAAATGCCTTATGATTCTTTCCTTGCTACCTCCCAGAGAAACAAGTTTCACTTCTTACAAGGCCAGAAATACTGCCACAAACCATATAAATAATTAAGGAGCTAGGCCATTTTTCCACGGGGCTTTTATCAGTTCTAAAATCAATCTTTTTTTTTTAAGATTTTATTTATCTTTAGAGGGGAAGGGGGGGAAGGAGAGAGGGAGAGAAACATCAATGTATGGTTGCCTTTTGTGCGTCCCCTGCGGGGAACTGGCCTGCAACCCAGGCATGTGCCCTGACTGGGAATGGAACCGCGATCGCGTGGTTTGCAGGCCCGCGCTCAATCCATTGAGCTACGCCAGCCAGGGCTAAAATCTATCTTTATTCCTTAAAGTTTTTAGCTGAGATCCCGAATCTGTGCATACCTCTTTCAAATAGGGCATTCTAATCAAAGTTTATGTTAATAAAATCATAACTGGAAACTGCAATTATGTGTCCAGCTATGAACACATCATATTCTTATTGAATTCATGAAAATAAACATTACCATGAAAATAAAAATCTCAGGATATTTTAAATTCTGGGGGGATCAAGTAGGGTGAAAAAATAAATGCTTTAATATGGCTACAGTTTACTCTAAGTGAATAAACTTTTTAAAAATTTTATTTATTTAATTGTTGTTCAAGTACAGTTTTCTGTCTTTTACTCCCATCCCAGCCCACCCCCACAGTGCTCCCCACCTTCCTCCCATTTCCATCCCCCTTAGTTTTTGTCCATGTGTCTGTTATACTAGTTCCTGTAAACCCTTCCCCTTTTCCCCTGAAATTCCCTCCCCTCTCCCTTCTGGTCACTGCCAGCCTGTTTTCTATTTCAGTGTCTCTGGTTATAGTTTGCTTACTTGTTTGTTTTGTTGTTTAGCTTCCTGTTAAAGGTGAGATCATACAGTATTTGTCTTTCAACACCTGGTCTATTTCACTCAGCATAATGCTTTCCAGTTCCATCCATGCTGTTGCAAAGGGTAGGAGCTCCTTCTTTCTTTCTGCTGCATAGAATTCCATTGTGTAAATGTACCATAGTTTTTGAATCTATTCATTTACTGATGGGCACCTAGGTTGCTTCCAACTCTTGGCTATTGTAAATTTTGCTGCTATGAACATTGGGGTGCATAGGTTCTTTTGGATTAGTGTTCCAGGGTTTTTAGGATATAATCCTGGCAGTGAAATTGCTGGGTCAAAAGGCAGATCCATTTTTAGTTTTCTTAGAAAATTCCATACTGTTTTCCATAATGGTTGTACCAGTCTGCAATCCCACCAACAATGAAC
The DNA here is from genome assembly GCF_021234435.1 of Artibeus jamaicensis. Lineage (NCBI taxonomy): Eukaryota > Metazoa > Chordata > Mammalia > Chiroptera > Phyllostomidae > Artibeus > Artibeus jamaicensis. The sequence continues at coordinate 22,616,105 of NW_026522046.1, read as the reverse complement.
TAGGGTCCCCTTTTCTCCACAACCTCTCCAACACTTGTTGTTTGTTGCTTTGTTTATGATGGCCATTCTGACTGGTGTAAAGTAATATCTCATTGTGGTTTTAATTTACATCTCTATGATAGTTAGCAATACTGAGCAGCTTTTTATGTGTCTCTGGATCCTCTGTATGTCCTCCTTGGAGAAATGTCTGTTTAAGTCCTTCTCTCGCTTTTTAATTGGGTTGCTTGTCTTCTTAGAGTGGAGTCGTGTAAGTTCTTTGTATATTTTGGAGATTAAACCCTTGTCTGAGGTATCATTGGCAAATATGTTTTCCCATATGGTTGGTTCTCTTTTCATTTTAATACGGTTTTCTTTAGCCATGCAGAAGCTTTTTATTTTGATGAGATCCCATTTGTTTATTCTTTCCTTTATGTCCCTTGCTCTAGGAGACATATTAATAAAAACATCGCTGTGTGAAATATCTGAGATTTTCCTGCCTATGTTCTCCTCTAGGACTTTAATGGTGCCACAGCTTATATTTATGTCTTTTATCCACCTTGAATTTATTTTGTTGTATGGTGTAAGTTGGTGCTCGGGTTTCATTTTTTTGTACGTAGCTCTCCAGTTTTCCCAACACCATTTGTTGAAGAGGCTATTTTTACTCCATTTTATGTTGCTGCATCCTTTGTCAAATATTAATTGACTGTAGACATTTGGGTTTATTTCTGGGCTCTTTGTTGTGTTCCATTGGTCTATGTGCCTGTTTTTTTGCCAGTACCAGGCTGTTTTGATTACAGTAGCCTTGTAATACAGTTTGATATCAGGTATTGTGATCCCCCCTACTTTGCCCTTCTTTCTCAAAATTGCAGCTGCTATTAGGGGTCATTTATACTTCCATATAAATTTTTGAAGTGTTTGTTCTATGTTTGTGAAATATACCATTGGTACTTTAACAGGTATTGCATTGAATCTGTATATTGCTTTGGGTAGTATGGACATTTTGATGATGTTAATTCTTGTAATCCATGAACAAGGCATATGTTTCCATTTGTTTGTGTCTTCCCTGATTTCTTTCTTCAGTGCTGTGTAGTTTTCTGCATACAGGTCTTTTACCTCCTTGGTTAGGTTTATTCCTAGGAATTTTATTTTTCTTTTTGCTTTATTGAATGGGATTTTTTCTTGATTTCTCCTTTTGCTGTTTCATTTTTGGTATACAAAATTGCCTTTAATTTCTGGATATTGACTTTGTATCTAAGTGAATAAACATTTTTTTTAGAAACAGCAGTATTTTGAACAAAGTGTCAGAATAACATAATGACTTTGTTATTCTTATGAACAAAGTCATAAGAATAATAATTATTTTTAGTTCATTTAGTCCCATAATTAAGTTTTATTTTTCCTGATGATTTGCAGTATTTCCATGAGTTCAGTTATTCCTTAGAGTTTTATAACTTTTTTTGCAAATACATCAGAGTAAAAACAATGGCTGTCTCTAAATGACAAGAAGAAATACTTAAAATGACAGAGCTGATTATAATGCAAATGATAAAAGAATTTACTTTTTTGAAACAATATTTTAAGGTAGCACTCACAATTACAAATGAAAGCATATCAGAGTAAGAAACATAATTTGTTCCCTACTGTCAATTTTACCTGGGGTTTCTGTGAGGAAAATTACAATTAATTTTGAACAGTCAGCCTCCCAGCCTTTACATAAAATTACCATTTATCTATGAGCTCTTTACCATCTATTGGTGAGCCTTTCTATTTCTTTCTTTTTTCCCATTTTTCATCTTGTGAATTCCTTCTTCAGTATATTTTCTTCTTGAATATTCCTTTCCTTTATCTTTTCTCACCTTTTTTCACTTTCTAAACTTTTTTTATTTTTTACTTCTTCCCTCTATGCAATCCTTCTGCAACTTGCACACACCTTCTGCGATTTACATAAGACCCTCTGCAACTTACTGTCTCTTTTAGTTTGTGTCTTCTTAACATTCAGAAATAAGCAACTTTATGGTTTTGTTTTTTCTGATTTGAATGCCACAAAAACTAAAAATGTAATTTTGACATTGTTTTCTGCTTTGTTTTCTACCCAGACACACAAATGGTCCTTTTAAAGTGTTTTGGTAATGATGGGAGAGTGTATTTTCTGTTAAGGCAATGCTTCAGCACCTTAGGTGCATAAAATTGCAAGCATGAGTACCAGTGTTTTAACACAGTGAAAGATCCTCTTGACTTACTATAAAAATGGTCCATTTTGATGAATATAAAAACATTTTACATGAAAAATCTTACTTAATAGATGAACAGGATTATATAAAGTTGGGTAAATATCCTTATTAACTAAATTCATATAGGTCATGTTGTTATAAAGTTCTTGATGTTTCATCATTTCACTTTGATTCTGAGTGACCATCACTGTATTTACATTACATATGTGTTCTGGCAAATTGTCTACTATTTAGACTTCTTAATGTAGGAATCATAGTTTAAACTCCCTGATAATTTCAAAATGTGCGACATATCTGCATCTAGTCATGTTTGCTTTGCTTCTTCCATTTTTGTCTTTTTCTGACTTCTACCATGACTTGTAATTTTGTGTTGAATATTGGATGTGGCCTGTCAGGTAATGACTACTGAGGCAAGTTGAGTGAGACAAATAGGAATCTGGCCAGGGACTGAGCCCAGTTTATGGTCAGTTATTACAGTAGGTGTCAAGGGTGTCACCTCTTTTTTTCTCTTATTGCCTTTGTGTTTCCCTAAAAACTTTTTTCTAAATATAATCCATACCTTGCATTTTTTGCAGCTATAATTCTTTGATTATACTGAAGCTCTGTTCAAGCAGTGATAACAAATTGGTGAAGGAAAGCATTCTACCATACTCCGATTACATCTCAGTATTTTTGTGGGTTTGCTTTCCTTGGCTATATAACCTTTGACAGTGTTTTTTGCTTTTTTCTCTTAATTTATGTGAGATTGGAAGACTAGTGAGTGCTTGCATTAGGTAATCAACACTAGCCAATATAGGATAAGGTTCTGATAAAGTATTTTTCACTGGACAGCATGCCTTTTATGAACTTCCCATTAGATATATTTCAAAATGGTTATCACCTAATAAGAATTATGTTAAAGAAATATAGAAATATAATACAATATGCATATAAGCCTTTCAAACAAGAATGAAAATAATTTGGGGCTTGCAAATTATTTAAACATATTTTGCATGTGGTATATATGAAGTCTTATCTCTCCATAATCATAAACTTATTTCAGAGTTCTCAAAGGAGACAACTGTACTTGGACAACAATAAAAATGAAATAAGTACATGCTTTTGATTTAGAAACAGATAAAAATACTAAGATGTTAAATCACTACAAAATAAAGACCAAGTTGGATACTGTCTTCTTAATTAATAAATTAATCATGATTTTATAAACATGAGAAACCTTTCCATTGATAGTTTATTTAAAACCACATAAAACACAATTATATATCTTACTTAATTCTACTAACATTTACTTTTCATTGTTCATTTGATTTGCACTGGGATAATTAAGAATTTAAAAACCTATGTAAATGCCCAATGGCCTGAATATAAGAATCACAATTTAGAGGGGGAAACAATGCACTAAAATTTAATAAACTAAATAGTAACTAAAACCATAAAAGAAGAATGCATTCAACTACATTAAAATGTATATGAGGCAGCAATAAACACATTTACACATAAAAGGGATAATATTTTGAAGTCATGAAATATAGTGTTAATATAACATTTACAGAGTGAGCACTTACAGATTAACAAAGAAAAAAGATAAGCATCTCAAAGAGTGTGTGGGTAGAAAGCACATGCAAGCATTTTATAAATTAAGTAATTATGGTAAACATGTAAATATAACCATGTCCCTTGTGAGAGGCGTAAAAACAAACAAACAAACAAACAAAAGCTTTGATTTTTTTCTATTAAATCAGAATTCTTTACAAAGTTTTCAACACTAAGTCTACATTAGCATGTTGCAAAATAAATATTTTTATGCACAAATGGATATGAGTCATTACAAAGTAATAGAGGAGAGTTACTATAAATTTGAACATTTAAAATGTGTATATTGGTTGACTTATATACCATACCTTTGGCAATCATCCTACTGAGTTAATAAAATAATTGCACAAAAAGGCATGCCAAGAATTTACTATTACAGACTTTAGAATATTAACAAAACAAAATAAAACAAAAACCCAAAACATTCTAGACATCCAGTAACAAGGGCATGCTGAAATAAAGTAACATATATCTATAGTAATGCAATTACTAAGAATTTATGAAAACTGAAACCATGCACTTAAAAAACAATCTATTAATCATTTTTGTATTTTAAGACTTGTGAGAATAACTTTGAAGGTTTAATTGTTTTAAACTTATGTATTGTATTATTTTCTTTGTATATTCTAGTTTGTGCTATTTGTTAAGGCTCTTTGAGCTGCAAACAGACAATCTAACTAAAAGTAAATTATGCCATATGTATTTGATCATATACCATGAAGTTGAAAATTTTCTGTTTTGGTTTAATCTAACAGTTTATTAATATTTTCATGGGACCAGATTTTTTAGTGACTTTATTTTCTATTCTACTTTGTCAACTCATTCTAGAACTTACTCTATTTTGGTTATAGAATGTCTGCCATTTAGGATCAGGGTTACATTCATCATTCTTATGTCTATCTATAATGGTTTAAAATGTTTCATTACCTTGAAACTAAAAATAAAGTTTTCTGGATTTTAAGCAGATTTTTTAATATATTACACTCTATATGTTCTTCCTAGACTATGCCCTGGAAATGGATGTGGATTCACTTTATATAATTCGTATCTCAAACTGAAGCTGAATTTGCTGTCAGTCTCTCTGTTGCACATGATTTCTTGAGGAAAGGATGGACTCATCACTCCAAAAGGGCACCTTGTAACTAGCAACTGATATTAGGTTAGTAATCAGTGTTACATATTACATGAGCATACAGAGAAGCATCTGCAAGCCTGCTCATCAAATGTTAGCAATAGTTATATCTAGGTGCAGCTGTTTGAATATTTAAAATGAAGCGTATTATTTTATACCCAAATTAAAAAATACCTCTCTAAGGTTTTTCCCCAGGCTTATTGAGATATAATTGACATGTGAGATTGTATAATTTTAACGTTTACAATGTGATAATTCGATACATGCATATATTGCAAAATTATTAGCATACCAAGATCAGTTAACACGTCACCTTACATAATTACAATCTGTGTGTGTGTGTGCATGTGTGTGTGGTGAGAACATGTTAACTCTACTCTCTTAATGTTCAAATATACTATTCAGTCTGGGTAATCACAGTCACCATGCTGTACACTAACTAAATCCTTAGAGTTTACTCATTTTCTAACTGGAAGTTGATACCCTTTGACCAACATATCCCCATCCTCCCAACCTCCAATCGTGGCAACCATCAATCTTCTCTCTATTTGTCTAAGACTGATTGGCTTTAGATTCCTCATCCAACTGAGATCATGCAGTATTTGTCCCTTTCTGTCTGATTTATTTCACTCAATACAATGTCTTCAAAATGCGTTCATGTTGTCATAAATATTTCTTCCTTTTAAAAGCTGGTGTTCCATTGTGCATATAAGCTAAATATTTTATTCCATTTTTCTGTTCATCAGACCCTAAAATTGTTTCCATATCTTAGCTATTGTGAATAATGCTGCAATTTATATAAGAGTGAAGATATCTCTTGATGTAAGTTTTTAAACAGTAACTTGATTGTCAACATATTTAGCAGAAATTGAATCCAATGTATTATACGTAGTAAACTATTAATTCCGTCATGAAATTGGTGCTGGGTAGAATTTGCATTCAACTATAGCAACAGGAAAGCCTAGACACTTATTTTTTTCGGCCTCTCTTGCTTAGCAGTCGAACCCATATTCTATGCTTTGAATTGAAGTGTTTTGCTGAAAAGCAGCATAGAGAATGGTGAATCAACTGGATCAGCAGAAAAATGGTGTCTGATTTCCCAAAGCAGCAACACAGTGCAGCCTGTGGGAGCCCATTATCAGAGACACTAGTTTGGTGGAAATGCAGTCCTTTCCCACATGGTTCTGAAGCTTAGTTTTTACCTTAGCTGTAATTTAGTCTCTTTTGTTCCTCTTTGTTTTCCAAGCCCAGTTCTCCAGTTTTTCCTGTGTTACAATAAGCAACTCAGTACATAAACTGAATTTGCACAGATTGGCAAAGAGAAAGAGTGGTTGGGGGAAGAGGAAGACTGCAAAGGGGGGATACATGGTGGTGGAAAGATACAATGCACACAATGCATTGTGCAGCTGACATATAACTAAGTTGTACACTTGAAGCCTGTATGGTTTATTAACCAATGTCACCCCAATGCATTCAATAAAAAGTCTGCTTGAACCAGTGTCTACGTGCAATCAAAAACTATGACAGAGAACACATGTAATAAAGTAAGAAAGAGATTTGCCTCATGAGAAAGATATTTAGATTTCACATATCATAATGATAGGAGATTTGGAAGCATGTTAGCTGGCTCCAGCATACTCTTGCTTATAATTGCAAAGACGTCTTTTATAATCTGTTCAAAATTTATCATAAAAATGGTACCCAATCTGAGAAAGGTTCTCAAGCATTTGGGTCCCTACAGAGAACATTGTTGTGGCATTAATAAGGCCGTGGCAAGCTTCTGGAGCATTGATACTATTGTACACTGTATAAGGCAATTCATAGAACTGTCATCTTGTGGTTAAGAAAGGACTATAAAAACACCAAACCATAGCAGTGGTGTCCCCTTACACATAACAAATGTCACCTCATGATACTGAGTGTGGCATAATTAAACAACTACTTAGGAAGTCTAGTAATACACCATAGGAGATGTTCAGGCGCCTACATTTCTCAGCTTTAAACCTTAAAAAAAAAGAGAGCAGTCCACTGAACAAGATTTAAAATTTTTCTGCCTGCAGTCACAGTATCTTTAAAAAGTACTTAGATAAAAGATATATAGACACCAAAGAAAACCATCCTTTGTAAACACAGAGTGCACAGTTTGAGAGTGAGAGCAAGAGTCAGAGATACCAAGGGATAGCATGCTAACGAAAGCATAACAGGCATTTTAAAAATTATCAAGCAAATCAAATTCCAGCACTAAGAATCTGAAGACTCTCTTTTTTACAGGTTTTCTCTGAGCAAATTTTCACCTGAAAAAAAAAAAACAGAAGTCAATGAGAAACGTTTAGAAATAAGGAAGAGTTGAGTTCTGACCAAGATAGAAGTGTAGGCAGACACTTTTCTTTGCTTCCTTGCACAACCAAAGAAAAGATAACAACCAATTAAAAACAAAACACAGACAGAACTGCCAGGAAATAAAAACTGCATGAAAGTCCAACCACCAAGGAGTTAAAGAAGCATTCATTCAAACTGGAGGAGAGGCAGAGACCAGCAGCAAGGGAGGAGAGGATGAGGCAAGGCAAGAGAGCAGACTGTGTGAGTGATCCCACACTGGAGGGCAGAGAAGCTCGAGGAACAATGGGGGAGGAAGGCAGATCACAACACCCAGGGTTTCAGTGTGGGAAACTGAAAACTCAAAAGTCCAGACCGCAAAAAAATCTGTAGGGGTTGTGGTGGCAGGAGAAACTCCCAGCCTCACGGGAAAGTTTATTGGAGAGACTCACAGGCTCCTAAAATGTGCACAAACACACCCACCTGTGAATCACCTGAAAGGGCACAGTCTGCTTGTGGGAAGGGAGGGAAGGGATGGAAAGTGGGACAAGTGGGATGAGAGCAGAGTAAACAGCGTTGTTCCCTCTCTGACCACCCCCACTCTCAGCACCACAATGCAACAAAGTGGGTTGCCCCACCCTGTCGAATACCTAAGGCTCTGCCCCTTGTCATAAACAGGTACCCGAGTCAAGAAATATGACCCAAATGAAAGAACAGGTCAAAATTCCAAAAAAGAACTAAGTAACAAAAAGATAGACAACTGTCTGATGCAGAGTTCAAAACACCGGTAATCAAGATGCTCACAGAATTGGTTGAGCTCAGTTGCAAAATGTAGGAAGAAATGAAGTCTATACGGAGTACAATAAAGGACAACATACAAGGAACCAACAGTGAAGGGAAGGAAAATGGGACTCAAACAATTATTTGGAACAAATGGAAGAAATTAACATTCGGTTGGAACAGAATTAAGAAACAATATTTCAAAAAATGAGGAGAGGCTTTGGATACCCTGGGACAACTTTAAACATTCCAGTATCTGAATCGCGGGGGTATCAGAAGGAGAAGAGGAAGAGCAAGATATTGAAAACTAATTTGAACAAATAGTGAAGGAATACTGCCCCAATCTGGTGAAGGAAATAGACATCCAGAAGTCCAGGAAGCTCAGAGAGTCCCAAGGAAATTGGACCCAAGGAGGAACACACCAAGGCACATCATAATTAAGTTACCCAATATTAAAGATAAGGAGAGAGAAAAGAGAGAAAGAGAAAGGAGACAGTTATCTACAAAGGAATGTCCATAAGAGTACCTGCTGATTTCTCAAAAGAAACCTTACAGGCAAAAAAGGGGCTGGAAAGAAGTATTCAAAGTCATAAAAAGCAAGGACCCATGTCTAAGATTACTCTACCCAGCAAAGTTACCATCTAGAATGGAAGGGCAGATAAAGTGCTTCCAAGATAAGGTAAAGTTAAAGGAGTTCATCATCAGCAAGCCCTTATTATATGTAATGTTAAAGGGACTTACCTAAGAAATAGAAGATTAAAAACTATGAACAGAAATAGAAGATAAAAACTATGAACTGTGAGATTACAATGAACTCACAACTATCAACAACTGAACATGAAAGAACCAAACACAAAACTAAGCAAGCAACTAAACAGGAATAGAATCACAGAAATGGAGATCACATGGGGGGGGTGATGAGTGGTGAGGGAGAATGGGTAAAGGTACAGGGAATAAGAAGCATAATAGGTAGCCACAAAATATACAAGGAGAGGTTAAGAATAGTATAGGAAATAGAGAAACCAAAGAACTTATATGTACAACCCATGGACATGAACTGTGGCAGAGTGGGGGGAATGCTGGAGGGTGGGGGGGCAGGCATGGAGAAGGGGGATAAGGGGGGAAAACTTGGGACTACTGTAAAGCCATCACAAATATAAAATATACTTTAAAAAAGAAATAAGCAACAATTAGATACTCTGACACAAATATTAGAGACATAATAGTGAGCACTTATTGTGTGCCACACATGCTTATACTTGCTTTAAAAGTATTAACAATTTTCACAAAAATAAGATGAGATGGACACATATAATTTCTAGTTTTCAGATATAGTAGCTGAGGCATAATTGCACTGAGTAGCTTGTTCAAGGACACACAGCTGGTAAAGGGGAGGGATTGGGTTTACACAATTACTCTAATTCTACAGAGTCATTGACCTCTATGTGCAAGAGCATGGAAAGGTATGAAAAATCTGTGGAGTATTAGAGTACAGAGGGAAGATAGAGATAATTTTTTTTTCTATTTAGTAAGGCCTGAGATAAAGCACTTATTTATGTTAACCAAAATTCCACAACAAACAACATCAGTAACCTAAAGCAAACTCTGAATACATCATAGAATGTGTTTGTTAGTGTGTAATGCATGTAGCAGATGAAAACAATTCTGAATTTTCCTATTGAACATGGTTCTACATAGTATAGAAAAATCATCATTACAGTGTAGTAAAAATAAGCATGAGACAGATTACAAAAGCACACACACCAATTAAAAAATGCTAAATGGTGCAATTTGGTTTGTAAGAATATGACATAAATGAAGTCATACTATGGAAACTTAATCTTCATTTATTCAGTATGCATTGCTGGAGCAACCATTAAGCACTCTGGATTTTTTAGTGAACTAAAAAATAAAAAGCCCTGCACTTGTAGACTTATAATTTAATAAAGGACAATAGAGAATCAATAATACAAATACGGTGTGTCACAAGGTGATTTTCAAATGGATGGAAAATAAAGATCGATAATAGTAAGGGAAATTGGCTATGCTAGGGTTCAGATGAGAATTGAATTATTTGTAAAATGAATATTTGAGAAAATCTTGAAGAAGATGATAAAGTTAACCATAAAAATACCTGGCAAATTTTGTGGCATTTATGACAGCACAAGAAGCCCGAGGTGGGGAGAGTTTTGTGTGTTCAAGGAACAGCAAGGCCATCGTAGCAAAGTGATTAAGATGAATGGTACAAGAAATAAGCTCAGAGAAGTAATGGAAGGCTGGACCATTTCAGGCCTTGTAGGCCTTTTTATGAACTTAAACTTTTACGTGTATGGGTGCCATTGAAGGGTTTCAATTAGGACAGAGATATGATTTGAGTGTGATTTTTTTAAGAATTATTTTGATAGTTGTTTATTAAGTAATGGTGGGCAGAGGTAAGGATAGAAGAAGACATTGCAATTAGGGATCTTATACTAATTTAGGAAGGAGATCATCATGACTGTGGACCAAGGGGAATAGAGTTGAAATAAACCCAGTTTAAAAAGTGTGAGCAAGGCAAATAATGGAAGAAGAAAATGAAATAAGCATGGTGTTCTGGAAATCATGTGAAGAAAGGCATAAAGGGAGAGAGAATGATCAGCTGGGGGTAGCTCAAAAGAAAGGAGATCCAGAACTGACCACTGGAACCAACAGTGTGGAGATTGTGGGCTTTTGTAATAAATGCAGTTTGGATGGAGTGCAAGGTAGGAAAGCCAGAGGAAAATGGATTTGAGAGTATGGGAAAAGAGTAATTGAAGAAAGCAAATATATATAATTTTTTCAGGAATATTATTGCAGAATTATGTGGGAGCTTATTAGGAAATGTATAATCATGATGTTTTTCACCTTTTTATTTTATTATTTATATATATATATTTTAATTTTATTTAGTTATTGTTCAAGTACAGTTTTCTGTCTATTTCTTCCATCCTGGCTCCCCCGTCTGTGTTCCCCACCTCCCTCCAATTTCCTCCCCCCTAGTCCTTTTTAAATGGAAAAATTAAGGAATTTTTAAATGGCAATGACAATGACCTGGTAAAAAGGGAAATTTTAATATAAGGGAGAAAATAAAAATGAAAATTGGAAGAGGCAATATCTTCAGGTAAGTGAGATGGGGTGAATTTTGTGCCATGAGAGATTGGAATGATAAAGGATCATGAAGAGTTCATCCTTGACAATAAGTAGAAAGGGAGAATGCATAGCTCTGATTCTCAAAGGTGGGGAGATAAGGTGTTGCAAGTCTGAAAGTGGGGAAATAACTATTGGAAGTTCTCTTCTGATTGTTGTAAATTCACACTGAAGTAAGTAATGCTATTAACTGAAAATATAAATATGCTTTTGCATATCTGGATGGTGTGTGTTTGCTCACATATACATTTGTGTTTGGGAGAGGAATAGAGTCAATGTGTCATTTTCGTGTTACATTTTACTAATATCTGTTAATATGTACTTTTATAGTGTCAAAATTTTTAAATACTAGCACATAGTTATTTTTCTTTCCTATCATTACAAGAACACATGGAAGCTGATTCTATAATTTTTAATCCTCACCCAAGAATATGTTTATTGATTTTAGAGACAAAGGAAGGAAAACAGAGACACAGAGAGAGAAAGTCTGAGAGAGACAGAGAGAGAGATGTGAGAGAGAAACATAGATCAGCTGCCTCCCCTTGCACACCAACTGGGAATCTAACCCACAGTCCAGGTACGTGCCCTGACTGGGGAGTGGACACACGACCTTACAGTATATGGAACCACGTTCCAGCTATCTGGGCCTCGAGCCAAAGCTATTCCATAAAATTTTAATCAGAGAATGAGAAAATTGGGGGGAAGTTGAAAAATTACCTTCAAATCCCTTACATTAAGTAATGTTTTTTCAAACCACCCCAAGTGATGTGATTACTATTTTGTTTATGACTGGGATTTAGTGAATCCACGTTGTTTACTCTTTTAAAAAAAGATTTTGTTTATTTATGTATTTATTTATTTTTAGAGAGAAGGGAAGGGAGAAGAAAGAGGGAGAGAAACATCAATGTGTGGTTGCCTCTCACGCACCCCTAACTGGGCACCTGGCCCACAACCCAGGCATGTGTTCTGGACTGGGAATCAAACCAGTGACCTTTTGGTTTGCAGGTCAGCACTTAATCCCCTGAGCCACACCAGCAAGGGCCACAGTGTTTACTCTTAAGGTTCACTTATATATTAATGATTTCTATCAGATTTTATTTAGGGTTTTTATGTTGTAAATAAAAGTTTGACATGTTATTTGTTCGCATTTGGATTTTAGGAAATACATATGCAGATGAACTCAGAAATCAATAGCTTCTGAGCACTTGATGATAGAGTAGTATTACTCATGGCATGCAAACATTACAAAAATGAAAATTGTGAACCTCCCAATAGTTTAGATTTGCCAAAATAAAGCCAAATATTCTTGGAAATGACATAGCAATTAGAAATACTGTAAAATAATTGAAGAAAATACTTGATCTAGCATGATAGAGTTTATGTGATACCAATATAAAATATAGAATAGGCATTTAGAGAATTCTTCAATCATTAATATATTTTCATGTATATGTAAGATGCATCTTTAGAAAAGTTCTTTGATGTCAATTTACCTAATACCTAAAATTAAATACATTTGAGACCAAATACTTTAGTACTTTACATACTTGAGATATCTAATAATATCAGTCCTTCCCATTTCATTATTCGTATTAAACAATATGTGTGTGTGTGTGCACGTGTGTGCATTAACAATTTGTTTAGACCGGTGATCAGGCACACTTAAACACTGAAGTCTTGTTAATGTTAAATGTAGCTGGACATTCAGGGTATTTTTTTTCTAAAGAAAGTAAATAATTTGTTTTAGAGAATTGTTTACTTCATCCATTCATTCAATCGATCAAAAAATTAAGAAACTTTTATCGACTCTCTCTACCATGCCAGTGGTAGAATATTAGGGAGAATAGGCAAAATCAGTCTCTAACCTCAGAGAAGGTGCATTCTAGTAGACAGTTTCTATACCAGTAGCCCTAGGCTAAACCAATTATCCAAATGTTTTCTTTGGCTGACAGACCATCAAAATTAGAGAATTACACTGTGCAGGTCATGCACTCACAGACATTTTATAGCTATTACCACTGTGTGTAATTTATACTTAGCTTGGCCCAGACATTTACGAAACCTGTTTAACCTTTGCACTATGTGTTTGTAAATCCTGCTACTATACCTGAATACAGGATGGTGAACATAAATTGGATTTGAGGGTCACTTTATAGTTTACAGGCGCTATTTGTTTCTAAATAGTGAGGTTTCTGCATACACAAAATAATTAATTTATTCTCTAGATTGTAAGCCAATTAAAACATGGACACAACAGTATAAGAGTAAAAAATCAAAGTAGAGCAATACCAGAAAATATGGCTTTGTGTTCAACATGCGCTTAGAGTTTTCTTCTGTTGAATCAGAATTACTTTCCAGATCGAATGAAGTACGTAGAGCCCCCAGCAGGCTCCCAAAAGAGAATTTAAATGGTGTGTTGTTATTAGGTCCTGAGAGAAAGCCACAAGCTTCATTGTTCTCCTTTAACTCCTCTTTTAATAAATCATTCTAATTCTTTTGCAATGATGGGAGGTAAGGGAAGGAAGTATGAAGAGTAGTGCTGCAATTCTCCCCAGCACCGGGGAGTAACACCTCCCTGAGACTTGGACAAGTGTGGACCTGGCTCGGACCCTGGGTTTCTAGAGTGGTTACGGCTGTGAAAATGTAGGGACAAACTCTGCTGTGGAAAGAGGGTCTGTTCTATGGTACTACTATTACTACTACTGCTGCTCCTACTATTAAGGAGAGTAACTAATGGATAACTAGGTTTTCCTATGTACCTCTCAGAGAGGCCTAATGAAGTACGTAATAATAACATGATAGTACAATAAGTCAAACAGACATTTAGATGTTAAATGAGTGGCCCACATTCTCATATTCCTGCACCAGAACTGCATGTAGTATCTTGGCATCATCTTTGTCTCATAATTCTATTTTATAAAATAAAGCTATATATTTAGGAGTTGGGGCAAAAATAGAGACTACACCTTTATTGAGAGAAGATTCATGATATGTACCAACTCTGGGATACTGTAATTTTTAAAGATTTTATTTTTTATTTTTAGAGAAAGAAGAAGGGAGAAAAAGAGGGAGAGAAACATCATTGTGCAGTTGTCTCTCACACAACCCCAGCTGAGGACCTGGCCACCAACCCAGGCATGTGCCCTGACTGAGAATCGAACCGGTGTCCCTTTAGTTCACAGGCCAGCACTCAATCCACTGAGCCACACCACCAGCCAGCACAGGGACATTACATTTTGGTCAGGGGAGACTTTCTTTTGCAATGGTTCACATGGTTCACACAGTTCAGATGAATTATTATAATGCTAGTTACTCTATACAATGACATTGAAGTTACAGTGATGTGGAAATTTTATTGACTTTAAAAATATATCAGTTTAGTTTAATTTAGTGCTATTTAGTTATAGTTTAAATAAAATTGAAAATAAGGATTTTTTAATATTCCATTGACAGAATGATACCTTTGTGCAAAACTTTCCACTTGGCCCATTTTATACTTCTCAAATCCTGCCTCCTAACCTCCAGCATGCAAATATCCAAAGTGGAGTAAGTATTTGTAGCTTTTCCAAGACTATCCAGAGGTCCCTTTTGTAATATCTCACAGTGATTTACCCCAACCATGTCAAGAGAGCTTTCTCTGTCTTTTTGTCTCTCTATACACAGCTCCGTACTGTTGCTCATGGGATATGGGTATGTTAGGCTAATATCACGAATAAACTTCTAGGTTAATATCTAGGCATCTTTAATAAACAGCTGTATATTTTTCATAGTCTATGAACAATGACAGTGTTGTTTTCTCACCTTTTTCAAACCCATGTGCCTTTTAGATAAACCTTCAAATTGCATACTATGCATTAATATTGTGGCATTTCACAATACATTATACAATGTGACCAAAAGCCAACCAAAAATGTTGTAGGTAATGAAAATGCTTCTTACAACCACACATCACTGCAAAATGTTTCTTTTTTATTTTCTTAGTGCAGGGAAATCCCTCACATGCTATGTCATTCTAAAATTGATTACCTCAAAAGGTACAAATGTTCAACCTCTACAATTAAGGATAACTGGTATATAACCACAAGAAGCATATCATTTGTTTTGCTATTTAAAAAATAACCATATATTAGACCATATAAGACCACTCCACAGTCATAATCAGGTTATATTTGATATTTGGCCCTCTGCTACCTAGCAAGAGCATCCGTCAGTTTGTGTGTAATAGACTTCTTTCTGTCAATTCTCATTTTAGATTAAATATAAACTCCTAAGAGAGGCCTTCTTTGATGATGTGAAGTGAACCCAAGTATTTTATTTTATTTTGGCACTTACCATCACCTTTGACTTCTTTGTTTCTTTGTTGTCCGTCTTCCATGTTGTCACCCACATTAGAGGATAAACTCTGTGATTGCGGTTCTCAACAGTATTAGTTAATATATAACTTCTTTTTACAACAGTCTGCTACTCAGTAGGTACCATATTTTTGGACCATAAGACACACCTAGGCTTTAGAGTAGGCTGGGATGGGAGGAATAGACAAAAAACTGTACTTGAAAAATAACTAAATAAAATTAAATAAATAAAAACAGTTGAAGCAAAAAATGTGGTAAAATATTTCGTAACAATAAATAACAATATTTTATCAATGTAAATGTAAAGCTACATTTGGACTATAAGATGCACCCCCATTTTCCTCCCAAATTTGGCAGGGAGTGTGCCTGGGGGAAGTATGTTTTATTGTCCAAAAAGTACAGGTACTTTCAAGACATCTGTTGAAAAAATGTTGAAGAAGTGAATCAGGAAAATTATTTAAAACAAAGTCTAAGCACAAAACATTGGTTTCTAGATAAATAAACTATGTTAAAGTGCAAATGACTACTTTCTTAACGTTTTCTATTTTATCAGATTTGTTTCTACCGAGACTCATACAATTAAATATTTACTGCAAGTGTAAAACCAACGGTAAAGAATTTGAAGAATGGTGATTTCCAAGGAATTGACCTTAAGCATGTGTTTCCCATTGGTCCTCCATACTTCTCATGTCTTCAGTTTACCCTCAGTTTCATTTTGCATGTTATAAGTTGGGCATTGCTATTTTCCCCCAAATTACGTATGCAGCATAGTATTGTATAATATGGTTTTACTGGCCTGAAATTCCCATTTTCCAGCTTTTGACCCTTACCCTTCAAACTCTGGCAAGTTGTGATGCATAGTTTTTTTCACTGTACAGTTTTTCTTTTTTCAAAATGTCATATAATTAGAATCATACAATATGTATGACCGTTCAAAATGGTTTCATCTACTTAACAATAGGCATTTGTCCATCCATCTTTTTAATGTTGATTGATAATATTTCATTGTATGTTTGTACCAGAAATTATTTGGCTCCTCAGAGAAAGTACAGAAGCCCATTCTCATGGTAAGACTTTATTTGGCTCTATGAGAAACTACCAAACTGTCTTCAAGAGTTTTTGTGCTCTTTTGCATTTCTCACGACTAATGAGTTATTGTTTTGGTTGCTCCATTTGTTTTTCCAGTGATTGGTATTGTTGGAGTTTTTGGATTTTAGCCACTTTTATATTCTATGGACAGAAATATAAACATACAAAAGTGAGAAAGTTTCTCAATTGGGTTCAATATTTAGTAATTATTTCATTTATGCATCTTGTGTGTTTTAAATAAGACCTATTGAGGGACTTCCACCAAGATGGAGGCATAGGGGGAAGCACTGTGCCTCCTCACACAACCAAGTTTAAAAACAATAAAGTTTTAGCAACAAAAACGAAACCAAAACCACAGAAAATTGAACTATACGGAAGTCTGACAATAATGAACCCTTCAGCCAAACCAGTAAGAGGGGCACAGCCAGGAGCAGAGTGGGGTCGGGCAGGAAAGATATACCGAACTGACCGGGGCTTGCGACCCAGGTACACCAACAGCCTTAGGCAGATCCCAGGTGTGGAAAAGCGGGCGGACCCACTGAGGGCTGACCATGGTCACACATTCAAGTGCAGATAAACCGGTGAAGGAGCAAGTGGTGAGACACAGTGCAGGCCCCAGTGGCAGAAAGCGGTAGAGGGGACCACCATTATCCCTCTCTGACCCGGTCCCCACCTATAGGGTCACAAACCAGCGACCTGGGTGGCCCTGCCCTGGTGAACAACCAAGCCTCTGCTCCATATGTAAAAGGCAGGAACAGATCAAAACAGGTTCAAGAAGAACTTAGAGCCCCAGAGCCGATAAACCTAAGTGATGAAGAAATAGCCAAACTTTCAGATGCACAGTTCAAAACACTGGTTATCAGGATCCTCACAGAATTGAGTGATTTTAGTCACAAATTAGAGGAACATATGAAGGCTGAACTAATGGAAATAAATGGAAATGCACAGGAAACCAATAATAATGGAAAGGAAACTGGGACTCAAATCAAAGGAGTAGACCAGAAGGAGGAAGAAAATGACCAAACAGAGAAGAAGGTAGAAACAAGAATTCAAAAAAAAATGAGGAGAGGCTAAGGAACCTCCAGGACATCTTTAAACACTCCAACATCCAAATTATAGGGGTTCCAGAAGGTGAAGAGGAATAGCCACGAGTGAAAAATTTATTTGAACAAATAATAAAGAAGAATTTCCCCAATCTGGCAAAGGAAATAGACTTCCAGGAAATCCAGGAAGCTCAGAGAGTCCCAAAGAAGTTGGACCCAAGAAGGAACACACCAAGGCACATCATAATTATATTAGCCAAGATTAAAATGAAGGAGAGAATCCTAGAAGCAGCAAAAGATAAGGGGACAGTCACCTACAAAGGAGTTCCTATCAGACTGTCAGCAGATTTCTCAAAAGAGACCTTACAGGCAAGAAGGGGCTGGAAAGAAGTACTCCAAGTCATGAAATCCAAAGACCTACATCTAAGATTGATCTATCCAGCAAATCTTTCATTTAGAATGGAAGGACAGATAAAGTGCTTCTCAGATAAGACCAAATTCAAGGAGTTCATCATCACCAAGCCCTTATTATATGAAATGTTAAAGGGACTTACCTAAGAAAAAGAAGATAAAAAAGATGAACAGTGAAAGGACAGCAAACTCAGTTATCAACAACCACACCTAAAACAAAAGCAAACTAAGAGGACAGCTAGATCAGGAGCAAAACCATAGAAATGAAGATCATATGGAGGGTTAGCAACAGGGGAGTGGGAGAAGGAGAAGGGGGGAGAAGGTACAGAAAATAAGTAGCATAGATGGTGGGTAGAAAATAGATGGGGGGAGGGCTGGAATAGTAGGGGAAATATAAATCTAAAGAACTTTAGACACATGGTGATAAACTAAAGGGGGGGAATAGTGGGGGTGTGGGTGTGCAGGGTGGAGGGGAAGGAAGGGGGAGAATAGAACAACTGTAATGGCATAATCAATAAAATATATTAAAAAAAGACCTGTTGATTGAATTAAAATGAATATAATTTTAAGTTGAAGTGCTAACATTTATCAAGAGTTTTTGAATCTCAGAATGATATTAACCTGATATCATCCCTTAGATTAATACGAAATAAGTTTGGATTACTTATTTAAACAACAATATACTTTTATTATGTGCTATTTTATTAGTGTTTAATTTGAAAATTTCTAGTGACAAATGATGTTGAGAATTTTTTGATATGTCATTTGCTGTCTCTGTATATTATTTGATGAAATATCTCTTCTGTTTTATGTGCATTTTTAACAGCTTATTTACATTCTTATTTTTGAGTCTTAAAATTTTTTATATAGGTTTTAAATGAAGTACAGTACTGTATTTTAAATTTTATTTTATTTTCAGTACAGTTTTTTTTTAATTTTTACATTGGATATAGAGAAACTTCTAATTTCAATTTTATGATTTCTACAGTGAGGGTGGGTGTATTTTTAATTATATGTTTACCATATGAATAAGCCCAGAAAAAGTGGAATTTAAAAAAATGGTAAGTAAAAAAATAGCCATAACAACACATAGAAAGACATTTAAATAGATGCAATATATTATTTTTACACCATTTAATGAACTTATAACTTTGTAGATACTAAAATTGTAACTGCATTCATATGAATGTATTAACCTTTAGGCATTTATACAGGTGCCTAATTTGTACATATCCAGATATAAATACTAAATTAGGTGCTAATTAATTTTTTAAAATATCTTATATTCTAGTAGCTATTTTAAATCTGACAGTCAATAAACACCTATCAGAGGCAGATGAAGTTTTGATCTGCATTTCCTCACTTATTTTCAGTCAAATTTTATTTACCACTTATTCAACTTCAAATATGTGTCAGGTGTCCTGTGCTGTTTTCATTCCTCACTAGGAAACATTTCTCTGATTTTAACTCCCACAAATGAAAACAAATATGGTTCAAAGTTAAGCGGCTAACATTTATTGTTTTTTTAATCCCAAAATGATATTCTTAACCTTACAGCTCAGATTCATACAAAATAAATTTTGATTATTTAAATAAACCATCTACCAGTACTTTTATGACATGAATGGAAAGAGAATGATAACGATTCACCACTTAACATTTCTCTTTGCAAGAATCCTAAACAACTGTGTAGTTATGCACCATCTTTACTGCTCTCTTGCTTATTATCAGAATGCAATTCATCCTCAGCAGTCTAGTTCCACAGATACCCCTGAGGCAAAACCCAAGTAGCCCTCCTGGGAAGTGGTCTTCATGGGAAGCTGGATGTTCACCTTGGGCTTTTTTCGCACTGGCAAAACCACTGGTCGGTGGGCATTCTCGTGGGTGAGTGCTGTGCTGGCCTGCTGTAGGGTCAATGTGGGAAAAGTGTAGCTGTCCCTCTTACCCTTCTAATACAGTTCTTCTGGGTGTCTGTGTTCTAGGGTTTTAAAATGGTCTTACTTATGGACAATTGCAGGTTGGTCTTCTTGTGAGGGGGCCTGGACTGGAGAAAGTCCTGCATTGCCATCTTGATAACATCACCTTTTCCACTTCCATCTTTCTTTAACAATAAGAGGAAAATAAAGTCCTATTTAGTTTAATGCTCTATTATTGCACCTTTTATTGTTATATATAAATATATTCATAGCTAACAATGTAACTCAAATCAGTACAAAGTGATCATAAGTATAAGAATAAATTAAATATGGAAAACAAACACACTACATAGAGAAGAGAATCTCTAAAGTGAAAAATACTGGTTATATAATAATTGAAGCTGGCTTATAAAGTGACTTGATATGAAAAAAATTCTGGCACAAGGTTTTGAGGAAAAAACAGAGAAGATATAAATGAACAATATTAAGGGTGAAACAGAAAAGACTGACAAAATGTTAGGTATGTGTTGTAAAATCTTTAAAAATCTGGACAATTTGGCAAAAAAATATCAACCATCACTGGGCAGTGGTAAAAGTTTTGGCTCTCTTCTTAGCCTCCAATGATATCATCACAGTGGCCATGGGGAAGTGTCTCATCACCACTGATTAAGGTGAAGTCCAGTTAGACTCTCCACTCAGACTTTGCTGTGTGTTTCTTTCCACTTGAAATTTTGCTAAAGTAGAGAATATATTTGTAAATTATTTTCCGTATTGCTAGGCTGCTTACATTTATGGTTTTTCTTTTTTTTTTGGTACAGACTATTTTGGGGACTCTTTTTTTCTTGGCACCAATTGCAATTCTGGTTATAGAATCCTCAGCTATCAGAGACACATAGCAGACAAAAACACACTTGCACTCAGTAATCTTATCACTATATCATTGTACCTTGACTCACAGGATCCTCAGGTGATTTGCCTTCTTTAACTGACTCCTTTTCTTAGTTCTGCACACAATATCCAGCGATTTTAGATTCACTGAGTTGAAGAGATATAAAGAAATTAATATACTCTATATTTTTCAGAACTGAATAAGGCATTCAATTTTTGATTGCCCAGATAATCATGATGTTGTCATCTAAAAAGTCATCTATTGTTGGCATCTAAAAAGTCATTTATTGGCTGATTAGCTGGTTTATTAGAATAAATTATACCAAGAGAAGCCAGGTGATAGCAAAGGAAAAATTAGAGTAAGATGTTCGATATCCTCTTGGAGCAGCTTTATTGGTTACCAGCTTTATTTTTCCCACAAGTTTTGTCGCCAGTAGAGTATAATTATTTTTCTAATGTTCTTTCTGCTTGCAGTGTCCTCAGGGGTCTTTAGCAAGATGCTGCTTCTTCAGGTGCTCGATGACTGGGGTCTGTGTTTTTTTCTGTCTTTCTTTAATAGTTTATTTTTATTATATTTTGCCCACTATCATTTATCCCTCTTATATTCTTTTATCCCTTCTACTTCCACCTACCCCCTTTTCCTCCTGCAATTACCACAGTGTTATCTGTGTCCATGATTTCTTTTTACTTTGCTGAATCCCTCCATTCCTTCAAGCCTCACCAACCACATCTGTCAGACTGCTCTTTATCAATGAATCTGTCTCTGCTTTCCTTGTTAGTTCAGTTTGTTCATTAGATTCCACGTGTAAGTGAAATCATGTGGTATTTGTCTCTCTCTAACTGGCTTACTTCACTTAGCATAATGTCCTCCATGTCCATCCATGCTGTTGCAAAGAGTAAAATGTTCTTCTTCTTCTTTTTGTAACAATCAAGTAATATTCCAACTGTGAGAATGTACCATAGTTGTTGTAGGTCTTTTTTAAAAATGTTCAGTGAGGAGTTGTGAATCTGACAATGAAACCATTTACCAATCTATTCTTGACTCACAGATTTAATCCATTTAATTTTGGCTTAAAACTGTTCATAAAATCTAAAAGGCAAAAGATTTATATGACCTGAAGAGAAACCAGAGTATGATCATAAAAAGTTAAAAGTAAGCCAATATCATATCTGCTTCAGTATTTACATTCACACAGCATCTTGTGGTGTTATTAGCTTATTCCAAGAGGTTTCAATGGATTTCTCTTTTCTAACCGATGGAATTGAATGAGAGCCCAATCTATGTTTATAGAAAATACTCTGGGTAAAGCTTTCAAAAGATGTCCAATATCTAGATTTACCTAAGCTAGTTAGTATTTTGTGCAGCTTTAAATCTGGTAAATATAACTCTCTGAATCTTCTCATCTAAATATATAAATCATTTTTTTCATCTACAATAATATACAAATATAAACCTATTGTTATAGATTGGGGAATGTTGACTTATATATCCTCAGAATTTAAAAAAATTAGATAATAGTTCTTAACAAAACAAAATAATTAAATAAGACGAGGCCATAAATTCAAACATGAGGATCTTGAGTGTTTCAGAGGGAGATTAATTAAAGTACATAGTAAAAAGTAGGAAGAGTAATAAATGAAAGGTCATTGTGTTTAATTTGTGACTTGGGTGTTGTGTATAAGTATATAAAGCTTTCATGTTTTTACATTTTTTTGGCCAGAAAATATCTGATTAAAAATTATTGCAAATTCATTCTGGCTGGTGTGGTTCAGTGGATTGAGTGCTGGCCTATGAACCAAAGGGTCGCTGGTTCAATTCCCAGTCAGGGCACATGCCTGGGTTGTGGGCCAGGTCCCGTAGGGGGCACATGAGAGGCAAACACACATTGATGTTTCTCTCCTTCCTTTCTCCTCTCTCTAAAAATAAATGAATAAAATAGTTTAAAAATCTATTATGAATTTCTGTTTAGAAAGCTTTCATATATCAATCCAAATTGTAGACCATTAAGATACTTGGAATTTTACAGCCCCCTTTTTTAATAGTTGCTTTAAAATTAGTATTTTGTTAATATTGAAAGTTTCTCAAGTGACCAATTCATTCTCAATTATCCGTGGTGAAATCGTGCCATTTTTATTGATAAGGACAGGAATTAGAGCCGTAGTTTGAATACCACACGAAGCAGTAATCTGAAACAGTGTGCGTGCAGTATGCCATGATACACACCTGGGAGGGTCTGGAGCTAAGTCACTGACTGTGTGGTTTGTGGCCCTTGTTTCTCAGGCCCTTAACCTAATGGTTGTCTTCCTCTGTTGTAGACCTGGCAAATTTTCTTTTTATAAAAAATTTTTATTTAGTTATTTTTCAAGTACAGTTTTCTGTTTATTTCTCCCATTCCAGCCCACCCTTCCCCATGCACCCCACCTCCCTCCCATTTTCACCCCCTTAGTTATTTTCCCTGTTCCTCTAAATCCCTCCCACTTTTTCCTCTTAAATTCCCTCCCCTCTCCTCTCTGGTCTCTGTCCCCCTGTTCTCTATTGCAGTGTATTTGCCCTTATTTTGCTTGCTTGTCTGATTTATTATTTAGCTTCCTGTTAAAGGTGAGAGCATATGGTATTTGTCTTTCAACCCCTGGCCTATTTCACTCAGCATAATGCTTTCCAGTTACATCCATGCTGTTGCAAAGGGTAGTAGCTCCTTCTTTCTCTCTGCTGCATAGAATTCCATTGTGTATATGTACCACAATTTTTTGATCCATTCATTTACTGATGAGCACCTAGGTTGCTTCTAGCTCTTGGCTATTGTAAATTGTGCTGCTATGAACATTGTGGTGCATAGGTTCTTTGAAATTGATGTTTTGGGGTTCTTAGGATATAATCCTAGCAGTGAAATTGCTGGATTAAAAGGCAAGGCCTGGAAAATTTTCAATTCCTAGCTGGCAGAATTTTTACAGAAGAGATTGCTTCAAGACCAAACTCTTTGCAGCAAAACCAGGTGAGACTAGGGAAATTTCTCACGAGGTTCTTATATTAGAACAAAAAAAATTGTCTGTAAAAACAGTGCTCTGTTAAAACCTAAATCCATCCATCCTTACATTGTGAAGTAAGAAATGGCATTTTTGGTTCTGTATTCATCCTTTTCCCTATGTTTTTCCTCTTAATGACTCATAGTAAAATAAGGCAAGAACAGTCCTGTTTTTACTAAGGTTTCCCAGGAGAAGAGTTTTCATAACTGATCAGACAAGTCAAAAAGTTCTTAAATGTGTTGCTCATTTCTAAGAAAACTATTTGGGAGTTTCACAAAAAAATTTAGGATCAGTCACCATACTGTATTTATTTCATCATACCCACTGGAGGAACCTCTGTCTAAAGGGCCCTTTGATGGGTGGTTTAAATACAGCTCTGGGGATGTATTGATTGACCGGATTGTGCTGGGTCTTCCAGAGGTGTCAACTGTTTGGTTCTTCCCCAAAACCACACAGGTAGCTGATTATTCAAGCAAAATTCAGTTTATTAAAACTTAGTAAACACAATTTTGATGTTATTAATTATTCTTGGAAGAAAATTGGGTTGGTCCATCAAAGATATCTACACTTCAGAGGTTTCAGGAAGAGAAACTGGCTAGAATCAGACCAAGTTGGTGACATGATAAAGTAGGACTGATGGGCACTGTGGAGTGAAGATCATGGAGTATCTATCGATAGATAGATTATTATCTCATAAGTGAGTTCTTTGCTCAGCTTAGCTTTCTATTCTTTTGATAAGAAAGAGGTTGTGCAGACACACAAATTGGTTTGCTGACAATAAAATTGTTTATTGGTTTATAGCTTTCTGGGCAAGAATTTCCTGAAACAAATTGTTGTTGTATTTACATAGATGGTCGTGTTTCTTAATTCTGACAATCAAGTTGTGTGAATGTTATTAATCTTAATGATCAACATTAATTACAATTCATGGAAATGAACATTGACATGTTTATATTGAATCATTCTTTATAAAATAATAAAAATCACCAAAAATAATTTGAAAAATAACCCTAGACAGTGAAAGTTGTTTTCAATAAAATAAATAAGTGATTACTATCTAGTATATATAAATAACTGCTACAAATCAGAAAAAATACATAAAACATATTTTGTAGAAGAAACATTCTTGTTAGTGACTAATATATGACAATATATTCAACTGCTCTAGAATTTAAAAAATTAAACCAATGAAGCACCAATTAATGACTGTAAAATTATCATCAATTTATTTTTATGAAGCTTTCATAAAATAAAATATTTTAAAAGTTAATAAAATATATAAAAGAACTAACTCTCATCAGCAATAGTGGGATTGAAAATTTATCGCTTAGAACAAATTCCTTAGAATATGCAATATGCTATCCTACTTAGGTAAATTTAATATATTTTTAAATCATATTGTTATTGAAATATCATTTTATGATGCCCTAATATGGAAATGTGTATGTATGCTTTCAAGTATTTGAAAGAAATAGAAATAGCTGTTAAAAGTGCCAACTCTTAAAAAGTAGGTGGAATTTGAGATATAGACAAATAGTCATACATTATTCTTATAATAATAATAATGAATAAAAATTAAAAAAAATAAATACAGTAAAATTGAGTATATATTTAGAAGTGAGGCATAAGTAGAGGTTTGGGGTTTTTACCTATCTCTCATTTATACTTTCAAAGATGAAAAAACCTCCAGTTACTCTACTCCTTAATTAATAATCCATTAAGAAGAGAATTTGCCCTGGCTGGCACAGCTCAGTGGATTGAGCACAGGCCTGTGAACCAGAGGATCATGGTTCGACTCCCAGTCAGGGCACATGCCTGGGCTGCAGGCCAGTTCCCAGCAGGGGATGCACGAGAGGCAACCCTACACTGATATTTCTCTCCCTCTCTCCTTCCCTTCTCTTTTAAAGATAGATAAATTAAATCTTTTTTTTTAAAGTTGAACAGAATCTATTTATTGGTTTCAAGAGGCATATTTTCTTATGTTTTAACGTCTCTGAGGAATGTGTCTTACAATCTATTACGTGTCATAATTTGGTTGACAGAAGTTTTTCTTTCTTTTTTTTTAATATTAAATTTTATTTAGTTACTTTTCAAGTACATTTTTTTAAATCTATTTCTCCCATTCCACCCCACCCCCCCGCCCAGTCTCCCCCCTCCCTCCCATTCCCCCCCACCCAGTCCTCACCTCTGTGTCTTTCATACTTGTTCCTCAAAAATTAAATCTTTTAAAAAAGAAGATAATTTATTCTGAACTTGCATACAGAAAAAGCCATAGAAGCATAAGAGAAGATTTTTGTAGGCCATGCTGTCATGTCGAAAAGTCATGCAAGGGCTTACAAATACATTGATTCAGAGTAAAGGAGCCAAATTATTGCTGGATGCCTGATGTGGTCATTTTCATTAAAAAATCTATTTAACTTAGTGTAATCTGAAGCAACTATTTAGATGTTACTATTTTTAACTTGTACTAGCAACTATAAAAATTTTAGTGTGGGATTTATTTTAGTTTTTAAACCAGTGCCTTCAGAGGAGTGTGTTGAGTAATTAGCTCATGATAGTTTCAGAGGCTGGATTGATTCTCAGGTCCCAGTTTTCTCTCCTGTGGGAAATTTTGATCATAAGATTCAAAGTCTGCTTTGGTTCTGATTTTATAAGGAATATTATATTCAGTTCGACTCCACAATCTAGATCGAAAGAAGATGAAAGGATTAGCTGAAATTGAACATTATGCCTACAGTCCAAGGAAGAAAGAAAAAAGTTAAACTTTCAGAGTCATAAATTATACATGAGAAGATATATGCTAATAGTATAGTCTCAAGTCACAAGAATTTCTGCATTATCACAAAGTGGAGGTATTTGGTTAGTTGAATGATAAAATGGCTTTAAAAAAGTAAAAACCTAAGTAAAAAAGGTATTTTCTTAATTTTACAATATTTTATCATATAAAATACTTGAAAATTATCTATATTAATGATAATTATAATTTGCAGGGTTTAAAATTCCATTAATTATTTTTGTACATGTGAGCAAGTACTACAAACACTATATTATCTTTGTATAATTGTGGCAAGAATTTGCCACAAAATGTTATAATTGTGGCAAGAATTTTTGTGTGAGGGGGGACCTCCCCAAAATGGAATTATTTCCTAGCAGGTGGGGACCTTGTAGTACAGGCATCCTCTGCTAGGTGAGTGTTCTAGGAACCCATCTTTATCAGTGATTCAGCAGGCATCGTGAGAGGCTATGTTCAGCTTCGGTTTCTGTTGTTTTGAAGAGTCTTTCATTTGCCCATTTCATGATGGGTCATTTACCAGTGCACCTGACCACACTGCACTGATATTCAGCAGTATTTGACTATGCACCACTGTCCCTGTTCATACAATCTTACCCCAAGCAACCTGTTTTTTGTTTTCCCCAATGAAAAAAGTCCCCAAAGGAAAATATTTTGCTCATGTGGAAGATGTGAAAAACAAACAAACAAAAAACAGCAGAAACACTAAAAGGGATCAAAATTCATGAGTTCAAAAATGGATCTGCCTTTTGACACAGCAATCCCTGTACTGAGACTATATAGAAAGGAACCCAAAACACTGACTCAGAAGAACATAAGCACCCTTATGTTCATTGCAGTGTTATTTGCAATCACCAGGATATGGAAGCAGCCCAAGTGTCCATCAATAGATGAGTGGGTGAAACAACTATGAGACATTTACACAGTGGAATACTATTCCACCATAAAAAGAAGAAAATGACCTTGTTGGAGATTTTAAATATAGAATATTCATAACTTTTAGTAACTGGAAATATATCAATGAAATACAAAAAGAGAAATGATTGAATCTTCAGCACATAATGCTTTTCAAGCCATAATTGATGTGGATCAGAATCTATGTAGATGAATAAAAATACCGTAAATAGGTACTTGATGACATATATTTTGTGATTCCATGTAGATTGTCAAGAAAAGGAGAGTCAAGGAAGATACTTCATACATTTTCATTAACTGACTAAATGTGGAAACAAATAACCAAAAACCCCTGCTCTTACAGGAAATGTAGGGACACCTAATGTCCTAATGTTCTGGCAGAAAATGTCATTTTCTTTTCTCCATGGGACATATCACCCAAAAGAGGCTCATATTTTGGGACAGGATGGGAAGATCACCAGGCTAATAAAGGAAATAACAAAATACCAGAACTGGTGGTGCTTTACAGGGGTAAATTTCCTTTACTTAAATGATAGATATGTTAGTATTCACTGTCATATTGTTATGACTCTGGAATGTTGAAAACGTTCCAGGAAGTACTGTGTTTCCTATTGTGTCGAGGTGGGAGTGTGTGTGGGCGGGGAGAGATGACAAGCTGATGGGATGTCTTTAGAAGTGTAGCTTTAAAATTGTTACTTAGACACAAGTACTCAAAACATTAACACATTGAGCAAAGTGACTGAATATCAAAACACTTTAAAATAAACTTTTTGATGCATGGTAAATCTGGGAGAGCCTCAGGTTAATTCACTAAAGTTTTACTAGAAGCTGGAGAAAATGTGATTATGTTTACTATATAAAGACATATGGAGGGCACTGTACCTGAGAGTTTTAGACCAGGAATATTAATTCCAGATAGAATGTGTGTGCCTTGGGATATATTGAGCACAGCAATGGTCTTTAAACTCCACATTATAAAGAAGTGGTCATTCACTTTGTCCAGTTGCTGGAAATGATGGGGAATAAAAGGGCACCTCTCTAACTAAGGAGTGCCCATGGCAACTTCAAAGGCTCTGGAAAACAATGTACAAGAAGAGTGGTCACAAAAATGAGAGTTTCAAGGCATTGATAGCCCTTCAGAAGTCAACTGCTTAGGTGAGTGGACCATGGTACCTTAACAAATGCTTAAGATTCAAAGGTTTGAGGCAGAAAACTGACTTTGATGAGGATCTCTGATCCATGACCAAGTACGCATCTCAAAGTCAGCAAGTTGAAGTTCATGAAGATTGTGTACTTCTCCTTATTGTAGGGAAAATAGACACTTTATGGGAACCCACATATATCAAGAGAACCCACTTTTAAGAAAGGGATAAATGTGGTTGGTGGTAGTGTTGGGGAGATATATTATGTAGAAGGAAGGTGGCAAGAAGAGAAAAGAGGTAAAGGGGATCAAATGCAAGTTGGTAGGAGGAGACCAGATTTCAGATGGCTAGAACACAATAAGAGTATATAGATGTTAAATTATAAAGTTATATTCCTGAACTTTATATCGTGTATTAAACCATGTTATCTCAGTACAGTTAATTTATAAACAAATAAATTAAAAGAAAATCGTGACCAGAAAATTCTTAAGGGGTTAAGCTCCATCAAGCATGATTCTCCTTAATGCCCCAGACTGTAAGAACTCAGGAAGTGGGAAAAATACCTGTACTACCTTCTTATAACAGAAGGGACAGGCAAAACCTTATGAATAGTCACCATCATGCTTCTCTGACTTCTAGTTCTGATGTAGGCAAGATCCATATACTGTATGCAGAATTTAGGGTGGGGAGAAGAATCCCAAAAGTGACTGCCGTAGAACTTCTACCAGCATATTTTTGTAGGATCTTAGAACAGATTACATTTCAGTAAGAGAAGTGAAAAAAGTATAATATTACTTCCACCTGTGGTTGATGGAAACATTCATATTTGTCATACCAGTTAAATTGACTTGCGTATTGATTGCATGTTTGAGGTAGTCCATAACTGTTCATTACATATGTAAATGAAAGATTTATATTGATAGTAGCAATGTTATCCTATAAATATTTATGAATGTTCTATAAAACTAACATACCAAAATAAATTCAAGACAATACATTTAAGAAGATTGAGAAAATTTTACTATTTTTTGCAATAAAAATTTTTCTGCATGAATTTTTCATAAAATAAGTACTTTCACATATACCTGTCAATTTATTTGGCTATTGACCACTTCTGGCTATTGACCAGTGTTCAAGGAGTCTTAAAATATGTAGCAGACCCTGTCCAGCAGAGTCTGCCTGTCTTGGTTGACGACAAGAATCAATGCACAGGCGATAACAATCCTCTGGAGAAAAAGGAAACAGAACAACTACTCTCTCAAGGGGAGAGTGCCTATGGTGCCTCAGCCACTCCTTCAAGAGGGGAGCGCCCCGACCCTTGCCTAGGCAGGCTTTTATTATTTTCCTGGGGTCTTACTTCAAAGAAAGATTTATTATCTATCACATAGAATATTATTGTCTGCATTTTAGGTACAATCAAGGAAATAAAACTAACATTCAGAGGGGGATGGTGATGAGCTGCTTAGCTCTGTCCTTGGGAGAGCTCACACATCCTTTGGAAATTACCTTGAATATAGACAATACACATCTGTTGCTTTAGACCAGGGTGAGGGATTTTTAGCAAGAGCAAGCTATAACAATCTGTAAACATTTTCTAGGCCTGATTCCCACGGGAAAAGTTGGTTTGCAAGTCTGGGTTCTGCCCACCACTTTGCATCTGTAGGTTTTCCAGACAGAGCTGAGTCACATTTGCCAGGACAAGACAAACTGGTCCTCTACAAAAATACTTCACCCAATAAATTGATTTTCAATAATCATGGAGAAAATTACAAAAAAATGTGGGTGACAATTATCTGCAAAGATAATTTCTAATGGCAAACTTTAAAACCTTAAATGCCCATAATAGAAGTCTTTGGTTCATTATGGGTACCTATTTGTTAGAATGTTACAGAACTAGTAAAACTTTGTGAAGAATTTCAAATAGTGTGAGAAATGTTTTAATATATAATTAACAAATATAAAAATGACATGTATTTTACTTTCCTAACAGCATGGAAGCATGCAAATTAAAAAACAAAAGTAAAATACTTCAAACTGCATAGTTGCTTGCTTTAGATCATCTTAATAGAGGTGATTTTCATCATCTTATGCATATTTCCTTTTTAAAATATTTTATCAGTGATTATATATTCCTTTCACACTTGAAAGCATGTTTATTTAAAAAACATGATCATTAGTAATTTCATAACACACTTGAAACAAATTGGTTGTACTAGGATTTTAAGAGTAGTTCAAGAATGGGAGGGAGACTAAAAGCCTTCTAATTTAGTGCTAAAACAAAATTGGTAGTTTTTGTCACAACAGAGACACAGTGTATATTAGAATTTAGGGTGATTTATTGATATTATAAAATATTATTTTAGCCGGCAAAGGAGGTATTATTGAATATTTAGGGTAACTATACCTCTATTTACTTTCTCTAGCTAAATATGAGAGCAAATAATGTCAAATGCAAAATCAAATACCAATTTATTGGTATCTAGTTGAGTGTATTCCCCAAAGCAGAGGCTCAGTATTGGTCAAAATATGAATTTTTCTCCTAAAACCCACTCAGCATCCTTGTTGACCAGAAGTCCCTCCCTAGCCATGTGGATAGGTGAGTGTGCTGATGTACAGACAAGAGAAATGAAAAGGAGACTTGCTCATCACAGGACATGAAAGCAACAGAAGAGAGAAGAATCAACACTTAAATGGCAATTAGGAATTTAAAAATAAATAGCCTCAACAAATGCCATTTTAAGAAACAACATTCTGAAATAATAATCAGAAATTAGGTTTTTTTCTGTACAGAGAAAATTATAGCATCTGGGATATTTTTAGGTAGTTTACTTGTATTTGGAATTTCCCTAGACATTCTCAGTTATGTATTTTTGAGAACATGTCTTAACACTTTGTCAATTTATGACTGTGGTCCATAACTCACAATAATTTTTAGAAAATATTTACTATTGAAGCAAATAGTAATACAGTATAATATTGTGTGTCAGCATAAATAAACCATTCAAAACAATATCAATAGAGATGTCTTCATGAAATAGGAAGTTTTTTATTCATTCTGTATTAGATATTAGATGAAATTTTATGAGAAAAACACTTTATCTCACTTGATCACACAAAATTAGAAGAGAAAAATAAATTAAGAATAACCAAGTAACTTCTATAGAGGTCCCCAAATTGTTAATGTATGGGATAATATTTTTGAATTCCTGGTTCACAAATAGCTATTCCAGTTATATTTTATAGCGCATTTGTGATTAAGAGTATATTTTTCATTTACTCATTAATGCACTGTTTATTGAGTAAGTACTGTTTGCCAACACTGTTTTAAGAGATTGGTTACAGTATTCAGCAGGATGGATGAATTTTCCACCCATATAAATATTGGGGATATATTTACCCAATCTACCAACAAATATGTGCCATGAAATAGTACCATCATGATAATAAAGAAATGGATCAGGGGCAAATTCACAGATTTTCAGAGGTTTCCTCTATGAGAAGGTGACATGTATGTATATTTTGGACAAGCAACAATGATAGAAAACTCTGTTCAAGTATTTCCATATATTATTCTGTTTATCATGAGAACATGTTAGACCTTATTATTCCCATTTTCAGAGAAGTTCAGTTTACTTGCTCATAAACACAATCCAGCATAAAATAAGGTAAAAACATGCAACCAGGAGAGGAGATGGGGCAAAAAGTTTAGTCTTCAAATAAGAAGACAAATTAAGATATTTCACTGGGAGAAGTAGAATTTCATAAAGGAATTTTCTGACTTTATCTTTTGGGTGGTTCATAGTGCCATATTTTACAATGAGAAAGTCAAGAAAAACATAAAAGGTTTACTTGTAGAAAGACTGAAAGCTTGGCTGACATGTTATTTTAAAATAATTTCAAAACAGTTCACTGGATATTTGTAAAGGCAGTTGGATGAAGAATTCTAGTGCTGAAAGAGGAAAAGCAATGTTGGAATATAATCTTGTGAAGCATCAGCAGAGGTGGTAGTACGAATGGAGGTCCAAGGGGCCAAGGTGCGTTATGTCTGCTGCCTTACAGGAAAGACATCTCTCAATGCCAGAGATTTGTGAAAAGGAAAGGAAAGGTTTATTTAATGCTATACAGCCTTAAAGTAGTGACCTAATGTCTTCGTTAAAATATCAAAGTCCTTTTGGATACCCACAGATGCCCACACTGCTTCCTTCTCCCCACTGCCCTAATTCAGGGTGCCGTAACTGAAACACACGTCTTGTGTTTCAGGCCCATGGCACTGTTATCTGTGCTGCTGTCCAGGCAGAATCTCTAATTAATCCAAAGCCATGTGGCACCTTCTCATGGTCTACTGGCGAAGAATTCTTTTTACCCATTTTCCAGGCAAAGTTCCTCCTGCTTCCCAGGCCACGTGGCCAAAGGGAGCACCCCAAAGCTGCGTGGGCCTCTTCTACCAAAGCTACAGGGGCCTTCAGTCTGTCCAAAACCACATGGATCTCTCCACAAGGCTGAGGAGGGGGTAGGGTCATCACTCTGGCATAGTTGAGTGGCGATTCTTTGCAAAGCTGCATGGTGATTCTCTCTATCCCCCCCCCACCCCGCTGCAGGGGTCCCCACTTTGTCCAGAAGTGCGTGGCTCTCTCTGCACTGCCACAAGCACAGGGTCCTCCCCCTAAGGGCTGTAAAGTCTCAGTTTAAATCCCCTGTACCAGTCTTCCTCTGCAGCCCCATTTCCGACTCTTCCCACTATTGGCTACACTTGCCAGCACTCCCATATCTTTCTAGCTTTACTGGGCTGCCATAGTGAGTCTGGGCAGGTGTGGCCCCATGGCATGGAGACAATCATCTCCAAGCTCTCATGTAGGCACTGTAAACAGGGGGAGTTGCCTCCCAGTTACATCTTGGGTAGAAGTCACTTCTATCCCTCTGGCTCAGAGCAAGGCCACAGCTATTTAACATATCTATGAAACCAGTTAAAGGTTATAGCTATGTTAAATGACCATGCCAGAGGTTTGTTGCGAAGCTGTTACTATACAAAACAGCTCTCAATGGCCCTGCTTCATTTGTTCCTTCCCCCAACTCACACCCTAATATTTTCTGGATACCTTGAGTTCAGGACCCCATTCCAAATCCCTTTTGGGGGGCCCCCTATTGGCTACACCGTGTTAAAATAGTGAGGGAAGATGAGAGAGACAGGACATGAGAGAGCAGTATCTCCAGTGTTCTGAAACAAGTCAGTGAAACAAGTCAGTTTTTATCTCCAGACACTAATTAGAGGCGATCTTGTTCTTTCAGGACTGCAGAATCCTCTACTATAACAGAGCACAGTCAATTGGGGGGCCTCCAAAAGGGATTTGGAATGGGGTCCAAAACTCAAGGTGTCCAGGAAATATTAAGATGTCCCTACCCCCTACCCTCCCCACAGGTGTCAGTTGGGGGAAGGGACAATAAAGAGGGGCCCTGGAGAGCTGTTTTGCATAGCAACAGTTTTGCAGATAACCTCTAGAATGGTCATTTAACATATCTATAACCTTTAACTGGTTTCATAGATATGTTAAATAGCTGTGGCTATGCTTTGAGCCAGGGAGAAGGGAGTGACTTCCACCCAAGATGTAACTGGGAGGCAACTTCCAGACCCCAATAGAGCCCATGGGGCCATGCCTGCCCAGACTCATGATGGCAGCTCAGTAAACTTGGAATGTATGGGAGTGCTGACAGGTGTAGCCGGTTGTGGGAGGAGTCGGAAATGGGGCGGCAAAGGAGGACTGGCGCGGGGATTTAAACCCAAGCACTGCAGCCACGTGAAGGGGACTACCACATGGCTTCTGGAAGAATGGGGACCCCTGCAGCCATGTGAGAAGGAGAGGGAAGCATGCGGTTGTGGCAGTGCAGAGAGAGCACCACACGCTTTTGGTCAGAGTGCTGACCCCTGCAGCTTTGGTAGAAGAGGCCCATGTGGCTTTGGGGTGCTCCCTTTGGCCTCGTGGCCTGGAAAGCAGGAGACACTTTGCCTGGAAAAAAGGTGGAAGAACTCTTTGCCAGTAGGCCATGAGAAGGTGCCACATGGCTTTGGAATAACTAGAGATCCTGCCTGGATGGCAACACAGCTGATTGTGCCATCGGCCTGAAACACAGATGTGTGCTTCTTTTCTTGAGATACGGTACCCTGAATTAGGGCAGGGGGGAAGGAAGTGCTGTGGGTGTCTATGGTTATACTAAAGGACTTTGACATATTAATGGGGACATTGGGTCACTACTTCAAGTTTGTATAGATTTAAATAAACCTTTCTTTTCCTTTCCTTTTCACAAATCTCTGGCATTGAGAGAAGTCTTTCTTCTGGCTACAGACAGACAAGCCCAGTAGGTTGTCCAGACGGTATTTGTATACCATCCTTGGGAGGGGCCCCTGTTGTTCTGTAACAGTTTTTGTCATCACTAGGTGGGCCGATGTTGCCCATCTTGGACCTCTGTTCAGTCACACTATGATGCTTCCCTTGCAGGAATTTTTCCAATGTTCTAGATATTTTTTGTCTATCCTGTTGTTACCAAAGTTTTAGGGTTTTTGTTTGTTTGCTTGCTTTTGTTTTCTCATGGAAGATAGGCTTCCAAGGAAGACCTAAACAGAAGCCCCAGGTCCTAGAAGAATCTCTCTTCATCAGGCTACATCATGACTTTTTATGCGGTTGCATGTGCAAGGAATTTAAACTTAATGGAAATTTATAAATAGTCAGAGGTCATAATCTGTCCTTGTGTGTTGATCATTTTAGTGGTTATTCAGGAAGCAAGTGTTTCCCAAATCATCACCTGCTCAGGGTCCGACACTGATACTGAGCTGATTCAAACCGGAGAAGGCCAATGAGAACTTGATCAATTTCCCCTAGAAGCCATATTATATCATGTCTCTGCTGAGGCATCTGGGCCAACTACACAACCATTTCAAGAAAAAAATGTGCCTTTGAATAACTTCAACAGAATTGCTCGGAATTATATTCAGGGTGTGTATCTGCACACCAAAAACATAGGCAATATCTTATCGGCTTCTTTTTTGCTTTTGTCCCTTAAAAATTTAGCTGTGGATGTTGGGTGAGTACTTGCATTTCCAAACTTGTTCTTTAGAATTATTATATAATTCTTCATCTGTATCACTCAGCATCTAGATTGAGAAAATTGTGGGATACTGATCTTGTCCCCAAACCCCATTTGATAATTTTTTTCCTGTGGAACCCAGAATTCCACTACAAATTACATACTGGACAGAGCACTCTAAGGAGAACTGGTAAACATCTTGCAAATTGAAATGTAGCAATGACACTGTTTCATATGTTTAGAAGGGCTGATTTAGACCAAGAAAAGTCAATATTTAATTTGTGTATTACTAAACAGTAAAATGTAACATAACTTGTCATATGTTTTATGATAAAATTTAAATCCTCTGAGGATTTATAAATAAATTTTACCCTTACTTGTGCACTTTATTACTCTCCAGAATTGCTCTTGCATTAAGAACATTTTTCATTTTCTTTAGCTACTGTAAAAAAAAAAGACAAAGAAAAAAATCTATCCTAGATTCCAAGGTGTCTAATTCAGCAGGATTCTCAGTTAAAGAAAGATGCCATTCACCTGGATCTAGAGTTCAGCCTGTTCTATCAGACAGATAACACCTCCCCAGCTTCTCAGTCTGAAATATGTCCTCCTGCTGGTCCTCATTATTATCACCTTCAGTGATGCCTTTTCAAGCCCGCTGTCATTCAGTGTGCAGTATCTCAGCGCTGGAAGGAGCATCATTATCATCTCTGTCAATGAGTACACAAGCATCTGACCCCAGAACCTCTCTAAGCACACTCCCTGCTAGGGATTTTGAGAGGAAAAAAATTGTGTGTATCTGTAGCTATACAACATTTTTTCCTCTTTTAAACTATATTCCTCTTCCTCATGCACAAACTCCTGATATAATAAAACATAGATAAACATATACCTGGAATAATACATATTTTTTGTTTTATTAAACTTCCATGATTTGAGTGGTGAACCTCCTACAGAAATTCTCTCAGGTTCTTATTATTAAACTACCATTTTTAAAATTGTTATTTCATTACAGTTGTCCAAATGTTCCCCCTTTCCCCTCCTCCACCCAGCCCACCCTTGACTCCCAGTCAATCCCCATACCATTTTCCATGTCAATGGGTCATTCATACATGTTCTTTAACTAGTCCCTTCCCCTTCTTTCCACCATTCTCCCCCTCCCTACTCCCCTCAGGTCACTGTCAATCTGTTCCATCTTTCCATGCCTCTGGTTCTATTTTGCTTATTAGTTTATTTTGTTCATTGGATTCCTTTTATAAGAAATATGATATGGTATTTGTCTTTCACTGACTGGCTTATTTCACTTAGCATAATGTTCTCTGGCTCTATCAATACTGTCTTGAAGGGTAAGCACTTCTTTCTATCTGTTGCATAAGACTCCATTGTGTAAATGTCCCATAATTTTTAAATCCATTCATCTACTGATGGGTGCTTAGACTGTTTCCAGCACTTGATTGTGGTAAAGAGCACTACTGTGAACACAGGGTGCATAAGTTCTTTTGAATTAATATTTCAGGATTCTTAGGGTGTAATCGCAGAAGGAGAATATTTGGGTCAAAAGGCAGTTCCATTTTTAGTTTTTTGAGGAAATTCCATACTGTTTTTCACAGTAGCTGCACCAGTCTGTATTCCTGCCAATAGTAAACAAGGGTTCCTTTTTCTCCAAATCCTTGTCAGCACTTGTTGTTTGTTGATTTGGTTACTATGGCCATTCTGACAGATACAAAGTGGTATCTCACTGTA
Source organism: Artibeus jamaicensis (assembly GCF_021234435.1). Taxonomy (NCBI): domain Eukaryota; kingdom Metazoa; phylum Chordata; class Mammalia; order Chiroptera; family Phyllostomidae; genus Artibeus; species Artibeus jamaicensis. The sequence continues at coordinate 22,578,521 of NW_026522046.1, read as the reverse complement.
GTTTTAATTTTCAACTCTCTGATAGCTAGTGATGCTGAACATCCTTTCATATGTTTATGGGTCCTCTGTATGTCCTCCTTGCAGAAATGTCTGTTCAGTTCCTTTGCCCGTTTTTTTAATTGGGTGGTTTGTCTTCCTAGAGTAGAATCATGCAAGTTCTTTATATATTTTGGAGATCAAAATCTTGTCTCAGGTATCATTTGCAAATATATTTTCCCATACAGTTGGTCCCCTTTTCATTTTGCTGATGTTTTCTTTAGTTGTGAAGAAGTTTTTTATTTTGATGAGATCCCGTTTATTTATTCTTTCCTTTATGTCCCTTGCTCTAGGGGACATATCAGTGAAAATATTGCTGAATGGAATATCTGAGATATTCCTCCCTATGTTCTCCTCTGGGACTTTAATGGTGTCACAACATATATTTAAGTCTTTTATCCTTCTTGAATTTATTTTGGTATATGGTGTAAGTTGATGAAAAAGTTTCATTTTTTTGCATGTAGCTGTCCAGATTGCCCAACACCATTTGTTGAAGAGGCTATTTTTACTCCATTTTATGCTTCTGCCCTCTTTGTCAAATATTAATCAACCATAGAGACTTGGGTTTATTTCTGAGCTCTCTATTCTGTTTTATTGGTCTGTGTGTCTGTTCTTATTCCAGTACCATGCTGTTTTGATTACAGTGGCCTTGTAATACAGTTTGATATCAGGTATTGCAATCCTCCTACTTTGTTCTTCTTTCTCAAAATTGCTGTGGCTATTCAGAGTCATTTATGGTTCCCCATAAATTTTTTAAGTATTTGTTCTGTACCTGTGAAATATGTCACTGGTATTTTAGTAGGGATTGCATTGAATCTATAAATTGTTTTCAGTAGTATGGACATTTTGATGATGTTAATTATTCCAGTCCATGAACATAGTACAAGCTTAAATTTGTTTGTTTCTTCCTCAATTTTTTTCTTCAGTGTTGTGCAGTTTTCTGAGACTGGTCTTTTACCTCCCTGGTTAGGTTTGTTCCAAGAAAAGGAAAGACTCCCAAACTCTTTTTATTAGGTCAGAATTATCCCACTTTCAAAATCAGGTAAAGACACAACAAAGAAATAAAACTACAAGCAAGTATTGCTGATTAACATAGATACTAAAATCATTAACAAAATATTGGCAAACCACATCCAGCAATACATTAAAAAAAATCATACACCATGATCAAGTGGGATTCATTCTAGGGATGGAAGGATGGTACAATATTCATAGAGTTAATAAATGTGATACATCACACAAACAAAAGGAAAGACAAAAACCACACAATCATATCAATAGATGCAGCAAAAGCATTTGATAAAATATAACACCCATTTATATAAAAACACATATCAAAGTGAGAGTACGAGGAGCATACCTCAACATAACAAAGGCGATATACAAGAAACCCGCAGCTAACATCATAGTCGATGGGAAAAACCTAAAAGCTTTCCCACTAAGGTCAGGAACAAGACAAGGTTGTCCACTTTCACCACTTCAATTCAACATGGAATTGGAGGTCCTCGTCACAGCAATCAGACAAAAGAAATAAATAAATAGATAGTATCCCAGTTGGAAAGGAGGAAGCAAAAGTGTCATCGTTTGCAGGTAGCATGATAGTGTACATAGAAAATCCTAGACTCCAGCACAAAACTATTCAACTTAATAAATGAATTTGGCAAAACAGCATGATACAAAGTCAATATTCCAAAATCAAAGGCATTTTCATACACCAACAATGAAATATCAGAAACAGAAATCAGTGGGAAAAATCCCATTTGATATAGCAACAAGAAAAATAAAGTACCTGGGAAAAAACCTAACCATGACCTGTACTCAAAAAATTATACAACACTGTTTTTTTATATTTTTAAAAAACTTACCCTGAAGCTTTTTTACATTCCCAAGCTTCTTATGAATGTGTAATAAAAGCAGATACATTTAAAAAGAAACATGTTTTAATAAGCTTATGTTTCACTATATAAATTATATAAAGTAAGTTGAATACTGCAAAACTATGAGAAGGAAGGCCAAGTGTCCTGCCTTTAAAATGTGAGTAATGGAATAGATCTGTAGTAACAAGAATTTAAAACAGTGTTTAACTATAGAATGGAAAATGCTAGCTCTAGAAAACTGCAATATTAAGGGATATAGTAAAGTTTAGAAAGCAAACATAGGTAAATCTCCCAAACTTCATAAGCAGAATGTATGAATAATGATAGTCTGCAGAAAATATAACTTAAACATAATACATTTAAGTAAGCAATGATGACATTTTGTTTTTTTATTCTCCTTTATGACAATTGTACAGCTAAAGACATTGTTGTCCATGACCGTATATGGCAATACATTACCTAGCTCCTGTGATAGTCTTTTTATTTATCAGCATCTAATTTTAAACAGAGTGTCCAAAAAAAATGGAAAAGTAAATAATAATTTAAAGTAAATTTTACAGTGAACAGTTATCATTTTGTGTATTGTCATTCTTTTGTGCTTCTCTTGGAAGGAATACTTCAGTTTTGCTTTTGGAGTTACCTTTCCCCCATTGCATTAAAAAAAATGCATGTGTATTTTTTATGGGTTCTATTGCAAGTACACCTGTTATAAGTGCTTTAGAAGTAACTAAAAAAAGTAAATGCATAGAGTTAGTTATTCAGTGTCTCTGAAGCATACATTTATTGATATCCTAAGGACTCCTATATGAACGTCAATTGATGACCTGATAGTATGGAGCTAAAAAATTGAAATAAAATATTTTTTATTTTTTTACCATATGACGAGTTTTTTTTCTTTCCTTTTTTTTATTGTTGTTCAAGTACAGTCATCTCCGTTTTCATCCCACCACCCCACCCCAACCCACCCCACCCACCCCCACCTCCCACCTTGAACCCACCCGCTTTGGCTTTCTCCATGTGTCCTGAAGAGCATTATGCTAAATGAAGTGAGCCGGGTAGTGAAAGACAAATAAAATACGATCTCACCTATAAGTGGAACCGAAAGAACAAAACAAACAAGCAAGCGAAATATAACCAGAGACAAGGAAATAAAGAACAAACTGACAGTAATCAGAGTGGGGGGAGAGAGATAATGGGGGAAATACGGGAAGGGCCACTGAGGAAATAACATACTTCTTAAAAAAGGAAAAAACATGAACCCACTCTGGAATTCTTTTTGTGAGGAAATATTTTATACTTTGCCTGGAGTTCATGGGGCTAAGTTTGATTCAAAGAAAAGATATCAAAAGTCAATTCTAATAACTTATATTTACCCCATCTCAACCAATTTTTTTAATCAATTTTAAGAGTTCTTTTCACATAGAAATTATTGTGTGTATCTTTCCCCCCAGTTTTTATGTATTTAAATATAATTTTCTTGTATAGTTTCTGGTTTTCCTGACCTTGATTTAAAAAGTATTTCCTATTCTAGTATACCCTGATATTCTTTTTTGATTAGAATTCAATTAATAGGTTTTAAGTAACAGAAGCTCTAAACCATTAGTAGTTCAGAATGGATGTATAGCCATCCCTTCTCATGTAAATGTATTCTGGAAGTAAGCAATTCAAGGCTGCCAAGGTAGCTTCACAATTTCCACGGATTAAGGCTCCTATCTTTTCTAATTCTTTGGCAAATGGATTTCACACCTACTGACACATGTTATGTTTTAAATTTTTATTTTATAAATTCATATAAAGTGGGGATTTTTTGGGTGTGCTGTTCTGTGAGTTTTTAAATATGTATAGATTTTTGTAACCACAATGGGAATACAAAACAGTTTATCACCCACAAATTTCCCTCATGCTTTCTATTTTTGCCATAACCTATTCTACCCAAACATGGATCTCTTTTCTAATACTTCAGTTTTGTTTTTAAGAATGTTACATAAATGGAATCATATAATCAGTAACCTTTGAATCTGGCTACTTTAACTCATCATAATGGCTCTAAGATCATTCATTGTTGAAGATTCTATCAAGTTTTTTTTGTTATTATCATCACCGAGTAGTTGTATTGAAACAGGAAAAGATACCAACATTCAGGCTTCCTGTCAAGTACCAAACCCAATAAGCAGAAACAGGGATTGAATCTTTATGGGTGCTTTGTTCAGATGGCCGGCAATCTGCGAAGTTGGCAGGTTCACACCCTAATTAACCATCTTACATTTTCTTTCTAAACTAGTTTTTTTGTAACAGGGAATACACAAGGTGTGGTGAGGGGTTTTGAAATCCAGGGAAAATTAAATAAAAGAAAACTGCATCATTCTCACCCCGGGCAGTTAGCTGTTCCCAGTGGTGGGTGATGCCTGTCTCTCCCTGGAACACAATGGCCCGGATACCTCCACTTGTTCCCCAGGTGGTCATCTTTAGTGGTGTCCCGGAAGGTCGGCTGTCTCTCCAGGGAGTGGCGGGCCTTATCCCCAGTTCCTGAAACAGTAGCTTTAACATCTGTATTACCTACTAGACTTATTAACTATTTACCTTAAACTCAAGTTTTTCTAACTCTTGAGTATTCTGTCAGCAGCGGTCAGCATTCTCCAGAGAAACACAATCAATAGGAGATAAAATATATCAAATCATAATCTCACAAAGAATTAACTGATGCCTACTCTCAGGGGGCATTAATCACATTGGAGAAGGTAATCTGCTTTACTAAATCCACTAATTTAAATGCTAATCTCTCTTCTGGAAATACTCTCACATGTGCTTGTGGAAATAATGTTCAGCCAAATATCTGTGTACCCTGTAAACCAGTCAAGCTGACACATAAAATTAACCATTGCAGCAGTATTCCTTGGTATGGTAGACCACAGCTGGTTGAACTAACACCCAGTGAACAATATATTGGTTGTTTCAAGTTTTTGATGATTATAAGTAGAGCTCCTCCGACCATTTTTCTATAGATTTTTTGTTAAATAAATATAAACCTTTATTTTTCTAGTAGGAAATCTTGAGAATTGAATTTCTGTATTGCATGGTAAATGTATGTTTAATTTATTTGATACCACCAACATGTTTTTCAGAATGTCTGTAGTATTCTGTATTTACAGCATCAGTATTTGAGAATTCCAGATTCACTAATACCTGGATAGTATCGGCAGTTTTATATTAGCTAGTCTACTGGTTGCTGTTTTAGAATGAGTTGTTTTTCCTCAAAATTCCTTTTTAGAAACCCTAACTAATTCCCAGCGTGAATGTATTTGAAGATAGGGCCTTTAAAGCGGTAATTAAGTTTAAATAAAGTCATAAATACGGGGCCCATATCCAGAGAGAACTGGTTTTCTTTTAAGTAAAGGAAAAGATGCCAGACATGTATCTCTGTCCCCATGAGTGCACAGAGGAGAGGTCACGTGAGAACACGGTGTGAAGCTAAGGGAGCCCTCACTAGAAGCCCAACCAACCAGCACCTCAATCTGGGGGTTCTAGCTTCTGCGTGAGGAAACAAACACACAAACTGTGAGTTGTTTGGGCCACTTAGCCTATGGTGTCTGTAGGACAGCTCAACTGACTAACACGCTTGTATATTGTGAATTTCATCACAATTTTAATTTGATTTCCCTAATGGCTAATGATGTCAACATTTACTCACGTGTTTAGCTGCCTTCCATGTGATAATTTTTGATATGCTAAACCTCAGTGATTCTGCAAAAAATGAGAAATTGAAGCATACTTTGCATGAGCATGAAATAAGCGCTAGCTGAGTTAAATCAGAGATAGTAGCATATATATTTTAATCACAGAACAGCTTACACACACCTGATCGATATTCTGCTATTTATTTTTTAAAATCCTGATAAGTTATTTGCACTCTACCTCATATGTTCCCACACCATTTTGTACCCCTTTATAATATAATGTCTCCAAGATGTTTCTAAACTTGCTATTTCTAGTTTATCCTCTTCTCTTTCTGTGAATTGAAATAGAACAAGATCCAACTATATATGTATATATGAAATCCATTTTAAATACAAAGAATTAGTCAGATAGAATAAAAGGAAAGTGATGGAGAAAGATATATTATATACACAATAATCAAAAGAGAGCTTAGTAGCTATATTAATTTCAAATAAAAATTACTATGGAATAGGAAAACTCACTATATAGAAAATGGCAACATTTCCTAATGGCAAAGGGGCGGAGTCTACAAGACATAACACGTATGAGCTCAACAGCAGTGTCTGCATGTTTGAGGGACAGCAAGAATACCAGACATACCCACTATTACATTAGGAGACTTGGATACCCTCTTTTCAGTAACTGATAGGTGGAGTAAGACAGAAAACAGGAAGGATACATTTGACCTGAATAGACCTATCAGCCAACTTGAACTGATTGAAATTCATAAAATACTCCATCCTAGAACAGTAGAACACACATGCCTCTAAGCACACAGGGAATATTTGCCAGGCTACACTCCATCCTCGATCATAAAACATATCTTAGCCAATCTAAAGTTATAGAGCTCAGACAAAAATTGAATTAAGTAATAGAAATCAGTAATATAAAAATAGCTAAGAAATTCCCAAACATTTGGAGGTTAGAAAACATATTTCTAAATTATACATAGTGAGTAAAGAAATTTCAAATTAAATTTTAAAATATATTAAAATAAAAATACAAATGATTAAAATGTCAATAGCAGAAGTGAAAGAGAGTTCATCATTACTGATAGCAGGAACATAAAAAATGATAATATTAGAAAATCCTAAATGAATCTATGACCTCAAGTTAAATATCTTCATTGAAATGAATCAAATTTTTGAACACATAAACTGTAAAAACTATCCACAAAGAGAACTGATTAATTAAGAAGCCAAAATTTATATAAAAATTAAATTCATAATTAATAGTATCCCAACAAAGAAAGCAGCAGGCCCAGGCATTTTAACTGGCGAATTCCACAAAATTTATGTTAATAAAGAAATCTGTGCAGGAATATTTATAGCAACTTTATTCATGATTGCTTCAAAATGAAAGCAACAAAATATACTAAAGTAGGCAAGTGGATAAACAAATGTAGTAAGTACATTGATACAATGTAATGAGCTGTCAAGTCATAGAAAGACATAGAAGAACAAACATAGAAGAAAAGACATTTTCATTAGCATACTGCTAATGAAAAAAGACAGTCTAAAAGTGTACACATTGTGTAATTCCAATTATATGACATCTGGAAAAGGCAAAATTATAGCAACAGTGGTTGCTAAGAGTTTGGAGGATAAAGAGCAGGAGAAATAAATGAAGCCCTGGACACTTTTAAGTTGGTGAAACTATACTGTATAATATTATATTGGTGGATATAAGCAATTATATATTTGTTCAAACCTATAAAACTTCACAACTCAAAGAGTTAAACCTTAACATAAGTAAATGGAAAAAAATAAAATAAGAAGGTAGTCAGGGGACCCTAGGATAGAATGCAGCCTGTAACAAAAGAATCCAATTGTGTTACAACTGTATGAAACCAAGTAATTTAAGAGGTAGGGGTAGACTTGAGTAAATTTGTAAATGAACTGCACACAAAACTGATAATCTGTAACAACTAAATAAAGCCTACGGAGACATGAGCATTAAATGTACATTGTATCCTGAATGAGATCCTGGAATAGTAAAAGGACATATTGAGACACAGTGCATAATTGGATATAGCTTCTGCGGGTTCAGGAGTTAGCAGTAAAACTAAGTGCAGAACATGTGATTGTTTTTCCTGAACTAGAACCACTGATTGGGACCTAGCCAAGCCTATCTAGGCAATGGAATATTGATGCTTTGTGTTTTTTGTTTGTTTACTTTCACTAAAGGAAGAAAGGACATCTGACTTCTATTTCATTATTTAAAATAGACTATCCTGCCTCTATATTAAATATTCAATGTGACACATTTAGAAAACTTTAAATTGATGAATTCCAGCTTTTAACTAGTAGGGGGTAGAAATATATTTAAATTAAAATAATTTAAAGTACTATAGTTTCCTAGTCTGTGAAGACAGCTGAATGTCAAGTACCAACATGATTCCCTATATGTTGGCCTTGACATTGACTGGTTTTCATTCATCTTTAGTAGTAATTATATTTGATTGCACTGACAAAAAAAATGACCAAGACGCCAGATGGAATGTTTTACATACTGTTTTTTATCACATAGGAATATTCCATTTATATTATCAATGAGTCTGTTAATATTATTGCAATTTATTTCTCCTTTGGAGATAGTGTAAGCCCAAAGTTGAAACGAGAAAGATTGTAGTCTTTGGCTTTTTTACTTTCATTGAAATTATCTTTCTCACTGCTTTTAATTTTTAGAGACAGTCTAGTCTACAATACATTCTAATTTGCACTTATGCCTCAATATTTTAATTAAAAATCTTAACTGCAATAGTGTGAAAATATTCATTTTAAAAATAGTATACCAACAAGTTTATATATGTTCTTGCCTCCCTCATTCTGGCTCACTTATTAATTTCATTTTACATAATGAAATTCAGTCACTTTTAGTTCAGCATGCTTTAGGTTTTCATCATCAAAAAAATTAAAGGCCAAGAAATAGCCTTTGTAAAAACCTGTTTTCCTTTTTTTTTATGTTCCAAAAAGAGCATAAGAAAAGGCAGCAGTAATTGGAGAGAACTCTGACATTAACTTTGTGAGCTGTTTTAAACAACTGCATGGTGCAAAAACAACTTCATTCTCAGGACGACACAGGATGTATGGAATTTTAATGAGTGTTTCGGTCTGTAAGCTATTTTAATGAGACGTTCTTTTTGCAGAGTATTTCACTTTAGTGGTGAGATTAAAATAAATTAATACAGAATAAATATAAATATGTAGTACACATTTTGGAGATAAACTGAGCTTGATTTCGAACTACTTTCATATTTTACAAAAGGTATATATTTTTTCTAAAAACATGAAACCGAACATTAACTCATTAACTATGTTAGCCTCACACATTTTACACTGATAATTTCATCATATTCTCTTATGAGGTGGAATTCATGAATTGCTACTATATGGTAAATGAATGTAAAAACATCAGATTACCACTGTGATTTCCAAATCAGTATCATATTTTTCAGAACAGTTGTCTTGGGATGATATTGACTTATTTCACCAATTGCAACATTGTTATACAAATATTTTTTAATTTGCATTTACACTACAAGATCAAATGCATTTTGAAACAATAATAGCTTTAAAAACAAGTAGTAATTAGATGCTTAAAAAATAAAACAAAATAACCCTGGCTGATGTGGGTCATAGTTCCCAGTGCCAGTCTGCAAACCAAAGAATGGCAGGTCCAATTTCCACTCAGGGCACATGCCTGGGTTGTGGGCCAGGTCTGGTCCCTAGTTGGGGGGTGCATGAGAGGCAACCACATATTGCTGTTTCACGCCCTTTCTTCCTCCCTCCATTCTTCTCTGTCCAAAAGAAATAAATAAAATCTTTAAAAACACTCTTAAAGGGTAATGTTTTTCTATCATAAACATATTTATATTCTTTTTAAAACTGATTTCAAAGAATTGCTAAAACTTTTAGACAAATTTTAGAAGCATCTTTGAATGAGCTGCTACTGTTTCATAGTAAGCACTTAATTGCACTTAATTAGCACATTTGATTTAAAAGTCTAGTCGCTTTCATTTATATTCATGGTTTGAGTTTTCTTTATAGTTCTGACAATGAATTTTGTTTCTTTCCAAAATAAAGGATCAATGATAATAGTGATATCACAAAAGGAAGGAAATGTGAAATACTCTCACTGCAGTCTGTTAGGCAAATATATTCTTTGTACAAGAACTGACGATAGATACTCTGGTGAATGTCACTGTATCTAGGATCTGCTCAAAAGATTCAATCTCACCCTGGGCAGCAGAAGTAATGATTTCTTGGTTATAAATAAATAATCAGCAGAAATATTTTTAGTACTAATAAAGCTTTCTCTCATCAACTTGAGGTATGCAAGTGAAAATAATTGAATATTCAACATATTTCCATAAGTTAAGAAAGACATTTTCACTATCAGCAAATTAGTTGTCTTTCCCAGTTCACCTGCTACTGGGAAAAGGTATTAACAAATTCAGGTATTAACTGGATTTGTTTTTTATACCATGTAGATGCCACTCCTTAAGGAGTTTTTTAAAAATAATTATTAGAAGCCCTAAACCTTACAATTTATTCTTAAAAAAAATTAAGTCAGTCAACAAGTTATTGAACATCACTAATGTGAAATATTGAAATCACATATTACCTTTGAGACATATGGTATTTTTATTTCAAATAGAAATGTTTTTACAAACAGCAATGAGTACCCTCGTTAGCACTTTTTCACCAGGCTGATACAACATTTATCACATTTTCACTAGGCTGATACAACATTTATCACATTTTCACTAGGCTGATACAACATTTATCACATTTACCGCTCACACACTTTACCAGCCCCTCAACACCTGGCTGCTGACTGATCTGGGTTTAGAGCCTGGTTTTCTTTAACTTGCTGGGTACCTCATTGACTATAAAAATAATATATAATATACCTAATGTGCAAGAAAGACCGAGAGTTAAATTTTATCTTTATTGTTTACACTGTTATAATTGTTTCTGCTTCTTCTCCTTTTCCCCACCTCTACCCAGCCCCAGCCTGTCTCCTCCCCAGGCCGGTCCCCATCTGAGTGTCCAGGTCCAGGGACTGTGAACGGATGTTCTGTGTAGTGCACTTCTTTCTCACTGAAGCAGCTCACTGATGGGGTGTACAGACAGACAAACACTTGGATAGCGCCAAAACAAGCACACAGGTTGGAAGTCATCTTTCATTATTAAACCATTAATTGCACTTTTTAAAAAGTTATGAACTAATGTAAAGTGCACTAAAACAAGTATTATCATTGTTATAACCATGACTGTGAGTTCAAATCAATCTGTCAGCCCTATGTACTAACAGTACAATTTAAAAAAATTTTAATTCTAAAAAAGGTTTTAATTTGATCAACATTATTTCTTTAAAATAAACTATATATTTTTCTAATAGATGTAAATTAAATTGGCATAATAAAATAATCCCCCCCGATGAAATGATTCATGAAGGACAGGAAGATTTTCTCTGTAATGGAAGAAAAATGCATCACAGACAATTTCAATAGCTCCTTATGTCCTAGCAATTCCAAATATGAGAACTTATAAATAAGCTTTAACATAACAGGATATACTTTAATGTGTATGATGTATGTTTTAATAATAGTTACTGTAATAATAAGCATACATTTCTTGAAGAAAATAGGTATTTCCCCCTATACTTAAAGAGTTGTTGCTGTGATCTGAAAGTTTGTGTCGCCCCCCAACTCCGTACTAGGAGGTGGGGCCTTTCAGAGGGAATTGGGGCCATAGGGCGGGGCCCGGGACCCCGCTAAACAGATGAGCGGTTTGCCGAAGCTCCCTAGACCCTCCCGCTGTGTGGGTGCGCAGGGGACCTGGGCAGTCTCCAAACTGGAAGAGGGTTTTCACGGGAACCCGATTACTCTGGCACACGGGTCTTGGAATTCTGGCCTCAGGAACTGTAGGAAATGAGTATTTGTTGTTTATAACGCAGCCCGTCTGTTATTTTATTACAGCGGCCCCACATGGAATAACACAGTTATTGATTCTTTTAAATATGAGGAAATATGAAAGTAAGCTTGCACACACACATTTACCTACTGACCATCAGTATTTCAACATACTAATATTTTGCCATATTTACATTTTAAAAATAAAATTAGATATTTAGACATAAGTAAAGAATCATTGTCAAGCATCAACTTTAATATAGCCTTTCTTATAATCCTTCTCATCCATATAGATAACTCAATATATATGTTAGTTTTGTATGTTTAAATTTGTACATAAAAAGAATCATAGTATACCTCTCCTTTTGCAATTTTATTTTTTTCTCTTAACATATTTTGTGATATAGATATGATCAAATATGTGCATTTATTTATTTTTATTAATAATGGACACACTTTTCATTATTTGAATGCACCATTGCTAATCTACCCATTTTTTTAATACAAGCTGCTTCCAATTTTAAACACTTTTGAACAGCATTGTAGCGGACAAGTGAAAATGGAAATGCAATGTTTCAAAATCTACGGGATGCAGCACAGCAGTTTTAAGAGAGAAATTTGTAGTGATATAGTCAAACTATAAGAAACAAGAAAAATCTGGAGCAAACAACCTAAATTAATACTAGAGGAACTAGAAAGAAAACAAAGACCAAAGTCAGTAGAAGGAAGGAAGTAATAAATCTCAGAATCCAAATAAATAAAAGAGACACTTAAAAAAACACAAAAGATCAATAAAACTAAGAGCTGATTCCTTAAAAAGATAAACAGAATTGGCTAACCTTCAGTCAACTCATCAAGAAAAAAAGAAGAAATGATGGGAATACAATATAATTACATCTTCTATTCCTAAGAAACCAAACTCCATAGTTCCTTACTGAGAAATCACAATCCCCAGAACTCTTTGCTTAATTTTAATCAATTACTTATAAGCTCTATGGTGGGTAACTGGTGGTAGATGTTTGTTCTAACCCTCTGCCACAGGCTTGCGGCTCTGTTTTGACCCAGCTTCCACCATCACCATGACCTCTGTCAGTTCTACCTCTTATTTGACCAACAGTGAGTCCAGATAAAAAAAAACATATTTATAATACACTCCTGTAAAATAACCAAATCATAAGTATCATGGAAAAAGATTATAGCAAAATAGTAAAGTTTATAAGTAGATAAAGCAAATAAGGCCATGGAATAAATTTCAAACTCAAAAAGTATACAAAAGAAAGAAATGAGGCTGAGTCATATAAGATTTCTAGTCTGCAAAAAAATGCTATTGTGTTTAATAGATAATAACAAACTATTTCATTACTTAGAATGGAAGAAGATAAAGGGCGCTAAACTTCAGCGTGGAAGGTATAAGCTCTATATAATATAATGAAGCGTTTTCTCACAGTTAAGGATGTTAAACTAGTAGCCCTGGCTGGTGTGGCTCAGGGGATTGAGCACTGGCCTGGGAACCAAAAGGTGGTTGGTTCGATTCCCAGTGGAGACAAAGGCCTGGGTTGTAGGCCAGTTCCCAGCAGGGGACACAGGAGAGGCAACCATACATTGATATTCCCCTCTCTCCCTCCCTTCCCCTCTAAAGATAAATAAATAAAATCTTTAAAAAGTAAAAGAAAACTAATAGATGCGATATTGGAGGAAGGAAGTCTTTTTCCAGGAAAGAGATTTTCATCGTCCAAGGTAGTTAAACTGTGGTCTTGCCTGAAGGTCAGAAAACGGACTTGACAGCCCTCTCAGGGTTCCATGCAGCCCTGGGATTCTCTGAACAAGTATTAGAGTAAATGTTCTATTTTTACACCGGGAAGGTTTTGTGCTTTCAGGCAGTATTAGCATCCATATTATAAGATCATCTTCAAAAACTCACTTTTACAGTACTCCCCTGAAGAGATATTTACATTCTTTTATAAGTAAGTTTCCTATAGAGACTAAATGCAAGCAGATTCTGTCCCATGTTGCCTTTATCTGGATCGGATGCTGAGCTCAGTGGGCATTAGAGTTTTTTAAATGAATACATTTCTGAAGCATTGAGAAATAAACTTTAAAATGGCTCATATTGCTCATAAAGCCTGTAGCCTTTAGAGTAAAACTACCAGTGTAGCCCAAGGAAATATTGTTTGCTATTCCTTAAACTTTATAAAGTGAAATAAAATGTTAAGACATAAGGTTTTTTATTGTGACATGAGGGGAATACAAATATGGAATTTAGGAAGAAAGGAAGAGTTCTGGGATAATCAACTGGAGTTGCAGGTACCAACATGGAATTATGAATATATATGTATGTATGTCTCAGTGTATATTTACATATACTGACATATATTTATGTGTATTTATGTATAGGTACAATTTATAGCTCCACCCACTGAAACGGCATGAAAACAATGAGGCATCAGAAAAAAATAGAGTTCCTTATAAATACTAATAATTCTAGTACTGGGTCAGAGAAAATACACAATGTATCTGAAACACCTTGTTGTATCAAAAAATCAGGAAGTGCTCAAAAATGGATAGTATTTAATAGCTGCTAAGGTAACTCATAAGCAATGCATTGCTTATGTCAGTGAAAGCAAACTCCTTCCCCTTACAACTTGGTTTACTTAAACCTTTTTCATTTAGCCTTTATCAACCCCTGCTCCCTGTCCTCATCTTTGTTCTCTCTGCTCCAGCCAGTCTGACTTCTTTTTGTTTCTTTTTAAGATTTTATTTATTTATTCTCAGAGGGCAAGGGAAGAACAAAAAGAAAGAGAGAAACCTTGGTATGTGAGATAAACAGCAACAGGTTACCTCTTGCACTGTCCCCACCTGGGGCCTGTCCTGTAACCCAGGCAAGTGCCCTGACCAGGAATCAAACTGATAGCATTTTGATTTGAGGAATGATGCCCAACCCACTGAGCCACATCACCCAGATTTCTTGTAAATGATAATTCTATACTTAGCAGCTTTCTCTGAAGTCCTAGTTGTTCACACATTTGCATGGCTAAATTTATCTTCTCTTAGCACATGTATAGACCACTCTAATGACGCTCATACTTTAGTACCTGTTACTATATAAAATATATAGCACATGTAGAATGTTTATATGCAGGTGCATATGCATGTGCACATGTTCATCATACAGATGAACATATCTGTACTTCAATTCTTCCATACTATGGAAGTCCTAGCCATAGTGATCAGACAAGAAAAAGAAATAAAGGGCATCCAAATTGGAAAGGAGAAGGTAAAACTGTCATTGTTTGCAGATGATATTATAGTATACACAGACACCCCTATGGACTTCACCAAAAACTTTTTGACCTAATAACTAAATTGGCAAAACAGCATTATACAAAGTCAGTATTCAGAAATCAAAGGCATTTTTGTACACCAACAGCAAAAAAATACTACAGCAAAAAATATCAGAAATAGAAATCAGGAAAAAATCTTACTTTCTATAGTAACAAGAAAAATAAAATACCTAGAAATAAGCCCAACCAACGAAGTAACAGACCTATACCAGAAAACTACATAACACTGAAGGAAGACATTAAGGAAAACACAAATAAATGGAAGCATACACCATGTTCATGGATTAGAAGAATTAACAGCATCAAAATGTCCATACTACCCAAAGCAATGTATAGATTCAATGCAAAAAGTATTAAAATATCAATGACATACTTCACAGATATAGAATAAATATTTCAAAAATTTATATGGAACCATAAATGACCCCAATAGTCACAGCAATTTTGAAAAAGAACAAAGTAGGAGGGATCACAATACCTGATATCAAATTGTATTACAAGGCCACTGTAATCAAAACAGTGTGGTACTGGCATAAAAACAGACACATAGATCAACAGAATAGAATAGAGAGCCCAGAAATAAATCCGTTTCTATGGTCAATATTTGACAAAAGGGTCAGAAACATAAAATGGAATAAAAATAGCTTCTTCAACAAATCATGTTGGGAGATCTGGACAGCTATGTGCAAAAAAAAAAAATTGAAACTAGACCACCGACTTACACCATACACAAAAATACACTCAAGATGGACTTAAATATAAGTCACGACACCATAAAAGTCCTAGAGAAGACATAAGGAGGAAAATCTCAGATATTAGAGGCAGCAAAGTTTTCACCGCTATGTCCCCTAGAGCAAGGGACATAAAGGAAAGAATAAACAAATAGGACCTCATCAAAATAAAAAGCTTCTGCATGTCTAAAGAAAACATAAGAAAAATGAAAAGGGAAGCCAGCATATGGGAAAATATATTTGCCAGTGTTAACTTGAACAAGGATTAGAGTATTATCTTAATTTAGTTACATTGTTTTATACACCCATTTACTTAATAATTACAAAAGTGTAATATCTGTACTTTTTCTGTTTATGAAGAACAGATACATCAGTCATGATTATATTAAGAAGCCAGTTGCCTTTTTATAAATATATTATGTTTTTATCATTACTATAGTTGTTATGATATCATTTTATATTTAGTTTGATAATATGGATCACATATGACAAAAAATGTTCTAACGTTGAATGAAATCTAAAAGAAAATGTTTAATATAGTAAATATGCCATTCCACTGACTATATTGGATCCAATATTATTTTTAGAAAAAAGAATGACTACCACTTTAATTAAAAGATGATGAGCTGGTCCCTAATTCTGTGCAGGAAGACTATAAATATGTCAGGGGTTATCACTATGATAACCTTAATTATTTTTTGGAATGTGTACAAATATCTGTGCTTTAGCTAAGCTGATAACCAAATGGAAATAGTCTCATAGTGCTATGGTCCAAATTCGGTGCCAAAAAATGTTGCCAATGAGACATTCTGTAGCAATTTGGTAAACTTGCTAAATACTTTGAGATTGTTGACCATTAAGCTTGTAACCTCTCTGTGTCCATAGCTGTAAAGTTTTATTGCCTGTGCTGCAGGGTGGGCAGATAGGTCTCTGGGCCTCAGCCACTAACGCCTGCTCTTGATCCTCTGAGCGACTGCCGCAGGGGGAAAAGGACTATATAAAGGGAGCATTCTGGAAGACTGGCTCTACCGTGCGGTTACATGCAGTTGTAACTGATATACAGTAAAGGTAAACCATTTTATGAAAGGTGTGAGAGTTTTGAGTTTTCTGTGTGATAAGAAAACTTGAAAGTCAAATTGTTAATTTGCTACTTTTGCTAAGTCCTTCATTATTGTCCTGTCTGTTTTTATAGAACCCCTGGCATCTGTCACAATTCTTTCCATGTTTTTGCCAAACACACAACTTTCAAAATACATTTTTCTTAAAGATTTAATTGTTTATTAATAATTTTAAATATTTGTTGTTTTTACTCAAATACTTGAAAGAACAATGACAAGTAATCCCAATTAGTTATACTAATATACATTTAAAATTACTCTAAGCTGGTGATAAATATCTTTTAAAATATTTTCTATGTTTTATATTTATACAACCTGAAGGCTTACAAATCATAGGCTTTATATAGTATGCTAGAAAATTTAAATTGATAAATACATGGTGATTAATTTTTAGTAAGGTTTTCTCCTTTCCAGCAGAAAATGCAATTCCAGACTACATGTAACAGTGTTAACATTGTATCTTATTTTGAATCTTAATTCTGTATGTATTATGGGCAGAGGGACTGACTGCCTTTATTATAGACTTTTTCAAAGACGTTTGTATAGTGACCAGCCATGGAAACTAGGCCGAAGTCCTTTACTTCAGAGAAAAGGACGTTTTTTTCCCTAAATTACCTACTATAATAAAAGTGATGTCCTCCTGATATGCAAAGGGCAGTCAGGTTTATTGTCCACTGTAGAAGATTCAGTTTTCCATATTCAGGGTTTATCTTCTCTCTTGGAATCCTCTGTGCATGCAGGCATCACCTCATACTCTTTGCAGCATCCTGTGGGAATTGGAACTCTGGGAACTAGTTCAATGGCTGATGTTCTGACTACTGTGTGTGCTCTGAGCCAGTCATACAGTCCCTTGTTTCTGATTGTAGTAGGCCAACGTGATATCCACGAGGATGGTAAGACCCTAGACCTTTCACTTTTCCTCACATTAGTCAGAATTTCAGAAACTGCATTCAGAAAGAGAGAAGGAGGGAGAGAGAGACAGGGAACCAGGAAGGAAAGAGGGATTAAGGAAGAGTGAAAAGGATTTAAAAAATCACAATAGATTACATTACTGTTGAAACCAAGAAAGACTAAATGTTACATACTCAAGAAGCACTAGCTAGATGTAAAATACTTTGACTTCGATTAAGACCAATGTTTATTGATAAGAGTACTGTGTTCAGCTTTAGGCATTTTGATTTAGAAAAGGCACAAAAAACTGGGGAGACATAAAATGATTGTAAAAATGATTGTTTTATGAAAAGCAGCTGAAACCCAGATATGTGTACTTTAAAGAACAGGAGATTGGGAAAGGCCATAAAACAGTGTATAAATGTTTGAAGAATCATTGTGCAAATGTGGTAATAGAAAATCTGTTCTCCTTGGATAAGACTAGGACAATTAAGTAGAAACTAAAGACATAATTGAATGACCATAGGTCTTTTAATGAATAGGTGTACTCATTTTTAGAATAAGCTGTTCCGGGATATAACAAATTCTGTTCTCTGATACTATACTCATGCATGAATGGTTAAATATAGTACCACTGTTCTTGCATCTGTAAGATAAACCAGTTTAAGGAAATGATCTTCGAGTCATTTGCATTTCTAAATCACTCTATGAATTTTCAGAGACATAGAGAAACAGGTGATAATTAAGAATAAACTTAAGGTGTAAATTTTCTGTATCAGGAAAATTAGAATTTAAACACAAGATATATATTAAAAATAGAAACAGTGTCAGAAAATGCTTTCTTTTTTCTTTCTCTGTTTGTATGTTTATTAAACCTTTTCCAATATTTTGAAATTAGAAAATGAATTATCAATCCCAGCATCTATTATCTATTATCATTTGAAGGAATTTTATGGTGCGGTAATTATTTTAACAAGTAAGAAAGAAAGAAAAAGAAGAAAGAAAGAAACAGAGAAAGAAGGAAGGAAGGGAGAAAGAAAGAAAGAAAGAAAGAAAGAAAGAAAGAAAGAAAGAAAGAAAGAAAGAAAGAAAGAAAGAAAGAAAGGAAGGAAGGAAGGAAGGAAGGAAGGAAGGAAGGAAGGAAGGAAGGAAGAAAGAAAGAAAGGAAGAAAGAAAGAAAGAAAGAAAGAAGGAAGGAAGGAAGGAAGGAAGGAAGGAAGGAAGGAAGGAAGGAAGAAAGGAAGGAAGGAAGGAAGGAAGAAGGAAAGAAAGAAAGAAAGACTTGTATTTATACAATAGAATTCTATGCAGCTATAAAAAAGAAGGAACTGTTACCATTTGTGACATCATGGATGGACCTAGAGAATATTATGTTAAGTGAAATAAGGCAGTCAGAGAAAAACAAATGCCATATGACCTCACTCATGTGTGGAATCTAATGAACACAATAAACCGATGAAGAAAATAAAACCAGAAGTGTGGATAAATAGATAGGACTGACAGAGCTCAGAGGAAAGGGGGTGAAAGGCACTGGAAGAGTCAGCCAAGGAACATATATGCATGTATGCATGGCCCATGGACACAGACAACAAAGTGTTAAAGACTGGTGTCGGGGTGGGGCCTGGGTGGAGGGGGAGAAATGGGAGGATGATAGTGTCCACAATAACAATAAATAAATAAATGATAATCGTGTTAGTAATAGGAGGGATGGAGTTAAGATACGGCTGCAGATGAAGTGGGGTGAGAAATGTAAACTTAGAATGCCAAGTTTGCTTTCTGTTGTGAGAACGAGGACATCAGAATATTAACTCTGACGTGTGGTGTTCCAGGAATGGATTTCTGAGTGAAGAGATAGAAAGAAAATTTATCTCTCATATTATATTCCTCTTATCTCATGAAAGGAAAGCAGAACTGATGTGGAACTGATTTGTTGGCTGACTGTTGTCATAGCTCAGCTAATGCAATTGCAATGTACTACCAAAAAAAAAAAAAAGAAATCCTTTCACTGTAGCCAAGGAAGTATCAGTGTATTATTAGAGTATAATAATCTTAAAGAACAAGCACTTAAAATAAAATTGTATATCAAGATACTTGACCACTGCAAAATGCTGATTCAGACAGTATTGGAGAGCTTTCTGATTATTTGGTTTCATTTATGACTTCCATTTTGTTAGTGTTATTTTTAATTAACTCACCATGTTAATTATGTTCAGAGGAAGGCATTTGAATATTCTCAGCATGAACTTATATTACCAAAAATAAAAATCACTTAAAACTACAATGTTTGCAAGTCCATACTCAGCAGCACAATAAAAAGCAGAGGAATGTCTTGTAAATCCTTGGTTTTGTTACAAAATTACATGTACCCTTAATTTATTCTGAGAGATTTAAAGGAAGAGATTTCAGTAGTTTAGGAGGCCAATAAAGATGTGGCCTCTCTAATAGGTAAATTGAGCTATAATGTGTCCTTGCCAATAATTTTCTACAGAATGAACTGTTGCACTCCTCATGACATCTCAAACACAGGGGCGTGGCCTACTGTGGCATCACTCACATGAGCCACAAGCAAAAACACATGCATGTGAATTAATGATATGTCTTCATTAGAAAAAAACACATTTATAAATTTCATGAAAATCACATATGAATTCAATAATTTTAAAAATAAAGTGGGAAACCAAACAATGGACAAGAATTAAAATGGAAGTTTAAGGTACTTGAGAAATGAAAATATATGTTGAAGTTTCTTGCTCCAAATAGAAATGGAAAGTTTGTGCTATGAAATAGCAATGTGCTGTTTCTCAAGCTACAGAATTAAACACACAGCATGAAATCCTAATGAATGGATTCTTTCAACCATTGAGGAATCAGAAAATAGGTGTCATTCAGACATACAGTCCTTTAGTAATTAAAATAGTTATTAAATGGCTATCATATACCAACAGTTATTCTCAATATTGGGCACAAAACAAGAAGCAAAGAGCCAAATGTCTTGATTGTATGGATCTTATATTCTGCCGGACAGGTAAAATGAAAAGATAAGTAGATAAATAAATAACACACTTAGATAACAAATCATCTAGATAAGTGCCATAAAGAGACTATGCAAACTGAGTGGATAAAGCATAATATCAGGATCAAGGAAGGCCTCTCTGAGAAGTGCCTCCAGAGTAGAGATCCAAAGGAAGTGAATCATTATTTAGATATGGGTGGGAACAGTATGCTAAGCAATGAGATTAGTAGATGCCCTGTTGAAAGTCAATGCTTTACTGAGATCATGGAATGTCAGGAGTCAAGGAGCTTAGATTTCCATGACCAGAGGGAATATGTGGGGAGATGAAATTGAAGTGAAAGCTATGCATAGCTGGAAATACAGGACCTCGTATTCTATGGTAAGCGTTGAGAGTGTTGTTCTAAAAGACTGGGGAACCAACAGAGGCTCATGTGTCTGTGTGTGAGAGGGAGGATGTGAATGAATTACATTTTAAAAAGATCACTAGATGCACCCGGATAATAGACAAGAAAAGATTAATTAGGAGGCTGGGGCACTAGTTCAAATCAGTTATGATCTTGGATTCATCTAATATGCAGGTAATGAAAAGAAGTCTAGTTTTGGAATTAATTTGCAAATCGCTATGACAGGGTTTTATTATACAGAGTGTCAGAGAAAGAAAGAGGTGCTGGATGGCTCCAAGTTTTTTCATCTGAGAAAATTGGTCCTGACAGTTACTAATTTAATAAACACTGGAAAAAGCAAGCTTGTGGAGGAAGACCAGGAGTTTGCTTTTGGATATATTAGGTGAGAGATGACTATGAGCCACTGATGAGCAGAAAGGAAGCAGTGACTGCAAAATGTGAGTCAAGAGATCACAGTTGAAGAAATAATTTGAGAGTCGTGGTGTGAAATGTCAAGTAGTTTAGTTATATCCTCACAGACTGAGTTAAAATAACAAGAAAAAAGAGGTCAGGAGCATTGAGCCCTGGAGCATCTAATGGCTGCGTGGTCAGGAAAATGAAAATGTTCCAGCAAAGGTGAGTGGGAAGAAATCACCAGTAAAATAGGAGGAAAACCAGATGAGTGTGCTTTCTAAACAAGCTAAAACAGAGAAATACTTGCAAAAGGGAAGGGTGATTGTTGTGCCATGTGATTCTGGGATTGAGGAAATGAGAAAAAGCATTTAATTTTACAACAAAGAAATCATTCATGATATTAATATAGTTTTTAATTATATGTATGGAACCCTGAAAACGGAAGAAATGAATGGGATGGGGCTTATATTCTTCCTAACACCCATCCTAACATCAGCTCAAAATAGCCATGAAATCATCGAAGTATCCTGCTGCTCAAATGATGATGAGTCATTCTTTCTGAACTTTACCTCTGAGCTAAATATTCTGGGATGTTCAGATTCACAGTTTTTTTCAAGTTGCTCATATGCAAAAGTTATGTCAAAAGCTTAATTCTTTTCCAGATTTTCCTGAGGGCCATTTGAAAAATAATGACTGGCTAGAATAGATAAAGAATCCCACGGAAAGGTTTAAAACTGCATAATCCTAGAGTCTCTCAAGAGAGATTCTACATCAATTGGCCTGCAAATAGCAGCAGTCCTGGGTAATTTTTAAAAATCCCTAGAGAATAAATGTACTAAGTTTATGTTGTGAATCAAGAGGAAGAACAAAAAAAGGATAGATGAGAATAATATTTATTAAGTGCTATGAGTCTAAGCATTATGCTGGATGCTTTGTGAATTTGTATTTGACTTTACCTATAAGAAAACCAGCGCGTATTTGAGAGCTTAAGCAACACTCTCAACACCTGCGGGTGTTTGAAGACAGTAAAATTTAAGTATCTGATACTATAATCTCTATCTTGCATTTTAACCTTGGTTCACATCTTAACTTTCATTATTTCTGTTTGCACTAAAATTCCCAGCAGTCTTCCTCCTCTTTTTCTTTTGGCTGGAAGCACAGATAAATCCTTTACTCCATATGCCAGATGCACATGTGGTGAAGGCTTTACGAGGAATATTATACTGAATTAAAACAAACAAACAAACAATATGATGTTGTATTTACACCGGGCTGCTCTCTCTCTGTTGCTGGCAGACCCTTTTAAATGCCAAAGTTGTAATATAAAAACAGCCATTTGAAACCAACTATTCAATTAAACTCTTTTTTCTTGAGAAAATTCAACATCATTGTTTTTTCAAACTCAGCTGCTTATGAACAAAAGATTGTTAAAATTAGACTGAAATTTTTCACATTTCTCTGACTTTCAAACCTATAGTTAAAGGGCTGTTCATGTAATAATACCTCACTGAATTCACACTACAATATTTAAGATGATTTAAAAAATAATATTTTTACAATGGGTAATTATTTTAAGGAAAATCAAAGAAAAAAGGAAACAAGGTATATCTAGGAGGATAATTGGAAAATTAAATATATTCTAATAATTCCAATACACTTGTTGGAAGAATAAAACAAATTTAGTGCTTAGATGTTAACCAGCCAGTGCGAACAGGAAAAAGTTGTCACTTTGTTTATTTATAGAGCACTTAAGATAAAAATAAACCAGATGTTTCACAGAGGAATAATATGCCTGGTCCTAAAATGAGAAGGAAATTTCTCCAAGAACTTTTACAGTAAACACTGTAATATAGTAAACCATTGGAACTGAATCATTGAAGTAAGTTCAACATGCATCTCATTGGTCTCTTTCTGGTAAAATAGAATAATGGCACCAAGCCAAAGAGATTCAATAAAGGCAGTTCTCAGAGAGACTAAAACAAGACAGAAAATCACCTTCTACACTGTTTTTCTTAATTGAGTTCTAAATTTACTACTCAGATTACACACTGCATTGAATGTCAGAATAACCATAATTAAATGCCATCTGTGCCTCAGGTAAAACATGGAATTACAAAGCCCACACTTACAAATATATATTCTAAAAGGAACTGCTGGAGTACTATTAAAAATAACTCTAAGTATTTGTAATTGCACTTGTTTTTCAGAATCACTTTTATCATTGCAATTTGCAAGAGATAAATATATCCTTTAACTGTTTGGGGTAGTTTTTGGCTGGGGCCCTTGTGAAAAAGATAGATTAAAAAGAGAAAGGCCTACAGATTTTTTTCATAATGTTTTATGTGACATGGGAGTCTTAATAAGGAAATGAAGACCTGAGGAAGTGGTTGAACTAGAGCATTTTTATGCTGGGTTTGATGGAGAGTGGGATTATGGAAAAGAAAAATATGTAAACCAAAAGTATAGGAACTAAGTGCAAAACTCTGGTGGAAACAGCATGGCGTGTTTGTTTAGGTTCTTCTTGGCGTCTGTCTTCTGGGGGTAAGAATGCTCTTTTCCTCCAGAGGGCATCTCTCACCTGAGGGTCTAATCACCTACCTCAAGGAAAGGTCAGAAAATCCTTTCTGCATCTGCTATTTTACAAATTCCTTTAGCCTAAAATATGCAATATGCCAAGGTGCCGTATTTTGAAGTAACTTGTCTTGAATCCCATCACATGCATTAAATATTTCTGCCCATTGTACTGAGATCGGTTTTCCATGTAAAATATGTAGTTAATTCTTATTTTCAGCATTAGTGATATTTTTTAAGTATGTGGGTAGAAGGGTAGGGAAGCACTGGAGTAATTCATCTAAAAATTAAATATTTAAATGCTTTCAAAAGCATTGAATTTTACAGATATCTAAAATACGATGATTGCAGAAATACTGATGTGAAGCTTCTGTGTATATTTTCTTGCATTTTACAAATATACTTGCATGCCTATTTAATTACTTTCTCACTTTATTCTACTCTATCATACTTTTTTCCAGATAATATAGTATATGATCAAATATATCAGTTTCAATCAACTTCAAGCAACATCTTGCATTTAAGAAAGTCCAGCATTGTGAAACTATTCACTGTTATCTTGAGGCTTGTATTGTCCTCATTATTTTGTCTGATTTTGACTTTTTTTCTAAAATAAATAACTTTGAACCTTCTCCAGTGCATATTCACTGGAATATAGAAATAAGCATAATGCATTCAGAGTTCCAAGAAATACATCTTAAAATTTATATACTAAGAGCAATAGAATGATTTTAATGTAAGAATACTTAAAGACAAAACCTCATTATGTAACCATGTAATGTGAGTGCCAAAAAAAGACAATGTAATAGCCCTGTCCGGTATAGCTCAGTGAATTGAGCACAGACTTGCAAACCAGAGAATGGTGGTTCAATTCCCAGTCAGGGCACATGCCTGGGTTGCAGACCAGTTCCCAGCAGGGGACGCACGAGAGGCAACCATACACTGATATTTCTCTCCCTCTCTCCTTCCCTTTCCTCCCCCTCTAAAGATAAATAAATAAAATCTTTAAAAAAATACAGTGTAATAATGGACAATGTATTTGGACATATTAATAATGATAGTACTTAGGACAAACAATTTTATGTTACATATATAAATATAAATTTATATTATCTATATATACAATTAAGAAAGTTATTATCTAGTAATAACTTTCTAGAGTCAACATTTATTACTTATAACTAAGAACTCTAATGAATATCACAAAAACAAAAGGAAAATAGAATTGGATTGTGATCCAGGACTGATTTTAAAGAAATAAAGTTCTGAATAAAATTTTCATGTATCCTTAACCCTTGAACGTATCTGATTCAAGTTTCATGTAGGTCAAGCTCAAGTAACACAAATATAATTCATAACCTATGTCTCAGACCCACCCCTTATGCATTTTTCACTTCATATCCTTATAGCCCTGCCCAGTTAAACTCTAATTTTGTCTCACTGCAACTGTTAAAATAATATCCTATGTTCGCATCAAGTTTTTAATATCTCAGATCTATCTCCCACATTACTTATAGGTTAAGTTATCTCAAGAGGCCAATTCGATCTTGTTTCTTTGGAAACACCTTCTGTGGTTTGCTGACTTCTGTGCAGGATGAGGATTAACCCTTTAGCAGATAAACCTTTGGGCACATAAGGCTTACCAAGTTTCACCAACATTGTCTCAATGCTTTGTGCTTTAGTTTTGTAGGTTCCTGGCCAGTTTGCAGCTTGCTGTATACACTTTACTACGTTATATATTTGGCCCTTTATCCATGCTGCTCTCTGTTTTAGAATAACCTTCCTTGCCTGTTCATTTGATTGCTTTAAGAGATGATAGAGGAACGTTTTCCTCAGGTAGACGATCCCCAGGTGGGAATAAGTACCTATGTTAATCTTTACACAGCACCTTATATAACCTCCTATCATTAAGTCCACATTTTAGTATGTGTTTTTCAAGTGTAAAATATTTTTTATTTTCCCAGAGTTTGAATGTGTTTATAAAGGTAAAACCTGAATCTTGTTTATGTTTGTTCCCTAGAGCCCATTAACATTAACAATATGTAGCACATACTGATGCTTAAGAAATATTTCTTCTGTATTGTAGGACATGTAGGAGACAAAATTCAATCTGAAGATGAAGTTAGATAATGTATTTGAAAGCATTTTACAAACTCCAACACGTCATCTATGTGTTAGATACCATTGTGACCACCCTTAGAATACTTTTAACTAAAAAAAGGAGTTAACATTAGGACATACATCCTTTAGAGATTGTTTGCCTACATTCCATGATGTAGTAATAAATTTAGTGATTTTACCCGTAAATGATGTATAGCATAGTTTGATAAAATTTTGACAACTTAATAGAGTTATGCAATATAATATTGCTTTTAAAATAAAATTTTTCTTATAATTTGATTTCTTTTTGCTTTAGAAAAATATCATTGCATAATAAGTCATTGCTTGCTTTTGTCAATGTCCTGTGACATTTCTGTTCAAGCAGAATAATATTACAATTGTTAGAGTTTACATGAAATAACTATGATGCCTAATATATTGAATTTATCAGAATTATACAAAGTTTTGTAAATAAAAAAAACTGTTGCATGTGTTAATTTAAGCCATTAAATATGACCACATCCCTAGTTGAAATTATATCACTGCTTTTAGGCATCAAGCATTATAAAATAACCTTTTGACCCATTTTATTAACTGTGGAAAATTAATCAAAATATTGTTTGTGGTATTTGGATACTCATAATTACAAGGTCATAGCTGAATCTCCCAGACACCAACAGCAGTAATTCTCTTCTAACACAGGATATGAAATGATACAATTGCTTCTAAGATAATTTTAAGAAAACTGTGTTACATGTATATTCTACTACTTTATAGGAAACAAAAGCATGCTACCTAAAAGTATATTTAGTATAAGTAGATTACTCTTTTTCATTGTATCATAGAAATTTTATTTTAAATAATAAATGTTTTCTCTGCTATTGCAGAAATGTATGCACTTCAGTTATATTATATATAATCAACACATAGTTGTAAATATTTCAACTTTGATTAAAGTCATCTATTATGCATATATATTATAATATATTCAATATAGAATAGGCTATTTAAAATTTCCAAGAGTAAATGTAGACATATTTATATATACACAAGTACATAACAATTCAAGACTATAGGTGATACTACTTCTCTCTATATAGCTAATATATTTGATTATACACTGAGTGTATAATAACAGATATCATTTGAAACAGATGTGAAGCAAATTAAGTCCAACTGCTCTCTAGAATCACTTGTGTTCCAATTTTCTCTGACCTTGAAGAGTACTGGTCTTCCTATGGCTTTACATAATTCTTACCCCCTTTTCTTCTCTGAATTTTCTTTGAAACCAAGGTCAGATTTTCTATATCAGTTCTTTACAGAGAAGAAATGGCTTATAAGAATGTAGAAACACTATTTGGAGTTAGAAATATAGCTTAAAGGAAAACATCTAAAGACAAAAAAGTTAAAAAGGCCCAAAAATTCCATGTGCAATCCTAGAAAGAAAAGAAAGGAAAAGAAAAGAAAGGTCACACAGTCCCTAAAACTATACATGATTTGATTTCAACTTTGGTGGAAAGTTATTTAAGAGCCTGAGTAGGAGAAGTACAAGTAGTTGCAATTTTCAGAAGTTCTCACTTATTGTTACATCAGGACTATATTATATATTTTATAATATGTAACATTTTCACCTATAATATTTATTGCTTTAGCTGTTCAATCATCCAAAATTTACTTATTTTAATAGCTTTTATAAAGTCAATATAACAATTCAATTTATAAACTTTTATGGTTCTTACATGTGAATGAACAAGGGAATGAGAAGAAAATAGCAGTGCTCTTTGCTTCTAATATCTAAATCTAAAATAAAACATATTTGAAACACACATTTTATACAACAAAGTTTTATAGTTGCACAGTTTACAAGTATGAAATTAATGATAAAAGTACATGATCTAGAAAAAATAAATATGATCAAATACATGAGTTTCTTAGGGTAGCCATAGCTATGTACTGCAACATGAGTGACTTGGGCCAACAGAAATTTTATTTTCTGGCAATTCAGGAGTATAGAATTTAGAAATCAAGGTATCTATTGGCAAGGCCACATTCTCTGAAGGCTCAAGGAAAGAATCCTGCCTTGCTTCCTCCCGGCTTCTGGTTGCTGATAGTTTTTGGCATTCTTTCCCTAGTTGCTCCATCACTCCAGTTTCTGCTCTGCCTCACATGGTTGTCTTCCTTCTGGGTGTGTATCTGTGTGCACAAAATTCCCCTCCTCTTGTAAGGACAGCAAGCACTGGATCCATTGCTCATGCTAATCCAGTGTGACCTCATTCATCTTAACTTGATTACAATTATAAACACCCTATTTTCAGATGAGGTCCTATTCACAGATAGTAAGGACTTGAGTCTACCTTTTGGAAAGACAAAATTCAACTCAGCACACTGAATGTTGTACGTACATTTTTGGAATTTGGTTTGTGTGTGCCCATTTGACAAACATTTCACCTGTCTTTATATTTCGTGAATTCTGAGTCAAAGTGATATCAGGAATACATTCTAGTTCATAAGTTTTACATTACCATTTCCACCAGAACTTAACTATTGATAGAATCATTTTTACATGCTTCTTTATATGAGGGTAAATTTATGGCCTTTAAGAAATGGGCATGCAGTGAAGAGTGAATCTCTATACAATATCTCACTTTCAGACTTGATTTTTTAAAAAAATAAATTAAACTTTGTCCAAAGTCACAAAAATGTGATTTTTATTACATTTTTTCTTTCTATCTTACCTACCTTGCTTCATTCCCTTTCTTCCCTATATAGATATTTAATTTATTTGTCTATTATTCATGGGCTAACAATTGTGTGAAGGTTACGATAAGTAAAGGTGTTTCTTCCTTCAAAATAAGTGCATACTAATGAGGAAATTTTTTCTTTGTCCTTTGCAAGAACATATCTTTTAATGGATTGTGTCCCATTTTACCCATAATATACTTGATAGCCCAGGAAATGTATATGCATAGTCCCATGTGGGATAAATTTATTGAGCAGAGCTTTAGAATCTATTACCATAACAAACAAAATTCTAAATATCAGCTCCAGATGCTATCATATCTTATATTTTATTATTAATGCTAATTGTTTAAAACATTCATTGTATATGTATTTTTAAGGATTTTGCAAGTTTAGTATGCAAGACATTAAAATTAAATTATAAAACCTTAAAGTTAAATTATATTAACAAAATAAGTATGCAAAAAAGTGCATCATTTTTTAGTATTTAACTGCACTTATCATTACCTGTGTTCTAAAGTTGTGTCTAACATCTAGGTTGTGGAAATACTATAATTAGCATTCATCTCTTCGAAACTGTGCATTTGACAGCATTAAATTGGTAGCTTCATCAGTCACAGTGATTGTATTTGCACCATAAAAATACACAAAGATTAAAAATCAGGGCTTGATTTATTTCATTGTTCTTGTGTAGATTTAAATAGATGATAGGGGATACGTTAACTATGTGATCAAACCTAAAATGCATTGCATCCGTTGCCTACACTGCAAATGGAATGGACTGTTGAGGAAACAATTTTCCATTGTAAGAAGTCACACACATCACTAACGGATGAGTCAAATTTCTCCGCACTTGGAGCAGAAGCTGAAAAATGTTTAAACTTAACGAATATAATTTTTACAATGGTGAGAGATTTACAGTGGATCTGATATCAGTTTTAATGGCCATAATTTCTTTGCAAAGGGGATTTGTGGATTGAACAGAAATTCTGTTCTTTATGGATGAACTTCTGCTATAGGGTGTCTAAGATTACAGGAGCTCAGCAAAACCGAAGAGACTCCTTGTGAGAAACAACTAGGTATTAAAATTGACAATAAAGAACGTAAAATGTTATGGTTTCTAATAATTATTTTTATTAGCATAAATTATAATATAGTATCTTTTTTTAAGATTTTATTTATTTATTTTAAGAGAGAGGGAAAGGGAGGGAGAAAGAGAGGGAGAGAAACATTGATGTGAGAGAGAAATGTAAATTGGCTGCTTCCTCTACACACCCCGTACCCCAACCAGGAACAGAACCTGCAATCCAAGCATTTGCCCTGACTGGGAATTGAACTGGTGACCCTTGGTTTTGTCACATGATATGCCCAACCAACAGAACCACACTGGTTATGGCTACATTTATCTATTATATACACACACAGTTTTTCCCCCCAGAAAACCAGTTGTAAAACATGGTTTCACCAGCACACAGGTGTTTACAATATATCAAGCTCACCAGGTAATTCTCATGTACATTGAGCTTTGCAAAGCACTGTGGCAATAAGCAGCAAGTCAAATGATTTGGTATAACCCTCTCCAGGAAGCCATAAATACACTATTTCTGGTGTGCTGGACGGATTGAGGCTAGGTGAATTAATAGTAATATGAACATGAGAGTTTGCTTCTCTGAACTTTGAAGAATTTAAGTAAATTCACAAAGAAAAAAACTATTATTTTCCTAACTGCCTCAATACATCACACTAATAAGCTCAGTGGTATTTAGTTTCTTTCTCCACTAACTAATCCACCATCCAAATTATGCTTCGTAAGGCCTTTCAAAAATTGGAAATTGTCCACATTTCATTTAATGGTTGCTTCTAGTCTTGAAAAGGAGAGATTTTCATAATAACTCAGTGACTGTATTTATTAAGAAGACCATGTTCTTTACTCAAGGGCTCTTGTTCAATCAATTTAAACAAGAAGAGGCAAGATGGTATATTCTCCAGTGTTACTGGTGGTGTTCTACTAACATATAACTTCAAGGACTTAAATGAGGGAAATCTGCTAGCCTCTAAGAATATTAGAAAAAAATGGAACACTAGTCTCTTCTTGATTTGTGTGATGCTTAGAACATTTTATTTATTTAAAAAAGACATAAAATGTATTATTGAAATTCCCTTTAGCTGTGAATGTCATCTTATATAGAGTCTACAAAGTCAAAAACTAACAAAATAACAAATGTGAAAAAAAATACTTTGGCTGGCACAGTTCAAACAGTTTTTCACACTCTCTCAACAGTCACCCCCCAAAAATCAGTTCTGAAAGCTAAACTACATAAATGTATTGAAATACAGATTCACTATTGGAATGTGAAAATCTTCCACAAAATAAATATTGACTTAAATAGTAACACATAGAAAGCAAGTTCTTTTGGGTTTGTTGGTAAGTGTTTGTGATGCTAGACAATGCTAAGGGCTTTATGTATATTTTTTCCCTTTAATTTATACAGTAAGAGTAAGAATTTCATTATATTTTTCGTAGGCTTTTAGAGTAGTTTAAACAAGCTTTTTAAAAATATATGTGTTACATAGGTTCTTGTCTTAAACACAAGATATATAAATATAGAAAATATTAACATTTTAGCATCAGTGACAATGGAACTTGCAAATTTACTTCAGGGAGACAAAAGTAGATGAAGCCCTCATTCTATGACAAGGCCTAACAAACTTGTGATGACAGTAAGCAAAATTTTAAAGGGAGGGAATTGTTGATAACATACAAAATGTCTTACAGCAAGAATTAATTATTTCTACCAAAGCACTTTGCAATGAAAAGCTGAGTCACTGTACATCTTTAAAAATTGCCTTCACAATTTCTAAAAATTAAAAATTCTTCCTCTAATTGTATATCTAATTACATATATTTAATATTGTAGTAAACATTATACTTCTTTATGATTGATTAATTCCAGTTAAAGACTAGCATTTGTCATGGAGAAGTGGGGTGGTAAACATTTGTGTGTGCTGTAAGAAAGTGGTCTAGTTTCATTTTTTTGCATGTACCTGTCCAATTTACCAATATCATTTATTGAATAAACTATCTTTAGCCCATTGTATGCACTTGTTTCCTCTGTCAAATACTAATTGACTGTAAAGGTGTGGGTTTATTTCTGGGCTATCTACTATGTTCCACTGATATATGAGTCTGTTTTTATGGCAGTACCAGGCTGTTTTAATTACTATAGGCTTGTAGTGAAGTTTGATATTAGGTAGCATGATTTCTTCAACTTTGTTCTTCTTTCTCAGGAACACAGCTGCTATGTGGGGCCTTTTATGGTTCCATATAAATTTTTGAAATATTTGTTTTAGTTCTTTGAAATAGGTCATTGGAATCTTGATAGGAACTGCAGTGAATCTACAGATTGCTTTGTGCAGTATGGATGTTTCATGATGTTATTTTTTCTATTTATGAACATAGTATGTGCTTCCAGTTGTTTATATCTTTTTTAATTTCTTTGTTCATTGTTTTATAATTTTCTATGTACGGGTCTTTTACATGCTTAGCTAGGTTTATTTCTAGGTATTTTATTCTTTTTGAAGCAATTGTGAATGGGATTGTTTCTTTAATTTCCATTTCTGTCAGTTAACTTGGCATATAAAAATTTAACTGATTTCTGAATATTAATTTTGTATCCAACTACTTTGGTGAATTCTCCAATTTTTATAACAGGAGAATTAGATTATAGGAGAGACAAGTGTGGGTTTAAGAACATTTTTGAATATGAGGTAAAAGAGTCATAACTTGGGCAATGCAAAGAGTGGAGAATTACTGAGCTAAAAAAAGCCTAACATTATTGTGGTTAAATATTGTACTACTTCCTTAATAAGAAGTAACTGTATCTATACAATAAAATACATTTCTGAATCCCTTCCCGTCTGGTTTAGCCAAATTTACCCCTATAGCATTTTCATTCTGTATAAGAGTTCGGTCATCCACAAAAAATATTTTAACATGTCATTTAAAAAATCCATTCATGGATTCTTACAACATGTATTGATTATAATGGTGGTGATGGTGGATTCAAAAATTAAAAATAAAAGTTAGGTAAATAGGGTTTCATAAAATGTGTCTTTTATGAGACCTATTTTGGAGGGGGTTAAATAATATGTAATTTTGGCTAATAATTATGTTCACTTTTTATCTTTTCTGAGTAGATACTCAAGAGAGACATATTCTACAAATTTATTTTAAAATAATAGGAAAATATGAAGAGCATTCAATAATGTGAATTCAAAATATAAACTTAAAATACACAGATCTACATGGCAAAAGCATTGTTACTAGCTGCTAAATATATATTTTTTAAAGATTTTATTTATTTATCTTTAGAGGGGAAGGAGAGAGGGAGAGAAACCATCAATGTATAGTTGCCTCTAGTGCGTCCCCTGCTGAGAACTGGCCTGCAGGGAACTGGTCTGCAACCCAAGCATGTGCCCTGACTGGGAATTGAACCCTGATCTTCTTCTTTTTTTTTAATTTAGTTATTTTTCAAGTGCAGTTTTCTGTCTGTTTCTCCCATCTCAGCCCACCCCACCCCCTGCTCCCCACCTCCCTCCCATTTCCACCCCCCTTAGTTCTCGTCCCTGTGTCCTTCATACTTGTTCCTCCAAATCCCTCCCCTTTTTTCCCCTTTTAATTCCCTCCCTTCTCCCCTTTGGTCACTGTCCCCTTGTTCTCTATTTCAGTGTTTTTGTTTTTATTTTGCTTGCTTGTTTGTTTTGTTGTTCAGCTTCCTGTTAAAGGTGAGATCATATGGTATTTGTCTTTCAATGCCTGGCCTATTTCACTCAGCATAATGCTTTCCAGTTCCATCCATGCTGTTGCAAAGGGTAGGAGCTCCTTCTTTCTCTCTGCTGCATAGGAATTCCATTGTGTATATGTACCACAATTTTTTGATCCATTCATTTACTGATGGGCACCTAGGTTGCTTCCAACTCTTGGCTATTGTAAATTGTGCTGCTATGAACATTGTGGTGCATAGGTTCTTTGATATTGATGTTTTAGGATTCTTAGGATATAATCCTAGCAGTGGAATTGCTGGGTCAAAAGACAGATCGATTTTTATTTTTCTGAGAAAATTCCATACTGTTTTCCATAATGGTTGTACGAGTCTGCAATCCCACCAACAGTGAACTAGGGACCCCTTTTCCCCACAACCTCTCCAACATTTGTTGTTTGTTGCTTTGTTTATGATAGCCATCTGACCGGTGTAAAGTAGTATCTCATTGTGGTTTTAATTTGCATCTCTCTGATGGCTATAAATATTGAGCATCTTTTCATGTGTCTCTGGATCCTCTGTATGTCCTCCTTGGTGAAGTGTTTGTTCAAGTCCTTTGCCCATTTTTTAATTGTTAACATGGTGTGTGTCTTCCTCCTTCCCTCTGGGAAAACTGTGTGCAAAAAAGGAACACATATTGCCGAGTTATACAAGGTAAAATGGGAATATAATTGTGCAACGAATTATTATATAAATGAGGTTATAAAGAAAACTTATTTTTACTAGAGGTCAAATCTCTCTTATAATCAGCATACTGCTCTATACAGGATAATTTGGTGAACTGTAACATAATTATACAATTGTATACAAATATGCAAATGCACATGTTAAGAATAATCAGAAATACACCATACACCAAGTAAATTCAAGGTGGATAAAAGACCTAAATATAAGCCATGAAACCATTAAAGTCCTAGAGGAGAACATAGGCAGGAAAATCTCAGATATTTCACACAGCAACATATTTACTGATATGTCCCCTAGAGTAAGGAATATAAAGGAAAGAATAAACAAATGGGATCTCATCAAAATAAAAAGCTTCTGCGTGGCTAAAGAAAACAGTATTAAATTAAAAAGACAACCAACTGTGTGGTAAAACATATTTGCCAATGATACCTCAGACAAAGGTTTAGTCTCCAAAATATATAAAGAACTTATATGACTCTAAGAAGACATCTAACCCAGTTAAAACATGGGAAAAGCAGCCAAATTTTGCCTCACTACTATGTGCTTTTAATCTTTAATATCTAGCACATTAATTATGTGTTCACACTGGTTAGAATACATTTCTGAGTATCATACTGCTTTTTGGAGGTTACTCTGCTTGTTACTGCCTCCTACCATTTCTGTGATAGATTTTTAAAATTTATGTTTGTGGCAATGCTATTTTTCTTATCATTGCCTCCTTCAGATATGCCTCCCATTTCCAAAGTGTGGTAATGATTACTCCCAGTTGAATACATTTAGAAGAAAAAAATGAGATAAATTTTGATAATAAGTAACTATGTAACAGATAAAATATCTGCTGGAAGGGTATTTAGCAAAGTCCTCAAAATTACCACGTTCTCTATTGCCTTAAATTGAAGATTGAGAGGTCAGTATGGATGGTGCTGCCATTCTTAACATAATCCGAATGGGGTACTGCTTACAAGCATCAGACACACTACTCTTTATTGCTTGAATGATATCTAATTACATTTTGTTTAATTAGCAATGAGAAAAATTAATGTAAATAAAAAACAACCACCAGAACCCAATTTCCATTCAAAATGTGGGAGCTGTGAAAAATAAATAATAATAGTGGCTAAGGTATTTTAATCTTTTATGATGTATCATGGGAGGTTTAAATGAGGTATCCAGTTAATCAGAATTTAGATTATGATAGTTGAAACAAACAATTAGCAATATCAAAAGCACTACAGAAGCTGTACCACATACTAAGATGGTTTCTGTCTACATTTAGTTTCCTAAGATTATTTTTAATTATATATGTGGATATTAAATTTTTATTAAGCAATTCTTTTGTGAATACTGGAATGACCCTGTGGAGATTTAAAAAATTGTTATGATGGTGAATTACATTAATCATTTTTCTAATAAACTAATGCTGCATTCTGAAAAATTTTCAAATGCCTTACTACAATTTTATTATACAGGATGGGACCAAAGTAGGTTTACAGTTGTTCATATGGAAAATAATACAATC
The DNA here is from genome assembly GCF_021234435.1 of Artibeus jamaicensis. Classification (NCBI taxonomy): domain Eukaryota; kingdom Metazoa; phylum Chordata; class Mammalia; order Chiroptera; family Phyllostomidae; genus Artibeus; species Artibeus jamaicensis. The sequence continues at coordinate 22,542,647 of NW_026522046.1, read as the reverse complement.
ATTAATAAGCAATATAAAAATAACCCCATGTTTCATATACAATTGTAAATTTACTTTTCCCCTATCCAGTATGTGCTGTTAAGGGTATTTTATAGATATTTTCATCAGAGATTGATGCTCTTCTTCTAGAATTCTTTCTTCTCTTTTTCATATTCCATGTAGAAACCCATCAATGTACCTTTCTTCCCACATGACACCGAATCTGATGGAGTTTTAATGGTGTGTTTGGTTGCTGAGCTAAAAGGTGGTATATCCCATCCTCCTTTCAAGTAGGAGTCATCATGAGAATTTAAACCAAATAGTCAATTAATATTCAACAAAGGGGGTAGTAACATAAAATGGAGTAAAGATGGCCTCTTCAGCAAATGGTTTTGGGAGAACTGGACAGCTACGTGCAAAAAAATGAAACTTGAGCACCAACTTACACCATACACCGAAATAAATTCAAGGTGGATAAAAGACTTAAATATAAGCCATGACACCATTAAAGTCCTAGAGGAGAACATTGGCAAGAAAATGTCAGATATTCCACGCAGCAACATTTTTACTGATATGTCCCCTAGAGCAAGGAATATAAAGGAAAGAATAAACAAATGGGATCTCATCAAAATAAAAAGCTTCTGCATGGCTAAAGAAAACAGTATTAAATTCAAAAGACAACCAACTGTGTGGTAAAACATATTTGCCAATGATACCTCAGACAAAGGTTTAGTCTCCAAAATATACAAAGAACTTACATGACTCCACTCTAGGAAGACATCGAACCCAATTAAAAAATGGGAAAAGGACTTGAACAGACACTTCTCTAAAGAGGACAAACACATTTTCCATGACCCATTCTTAAGTGGAAGCAGCTTAATTTATATTTTGTCTCTGTTCCCTTTCTTGTGGGCTGAAACAGGAAGACAGATGAGGAATACAGATATGATGCCAGTGAACCAAGTTTATATATAAAGATCAATACCCTAGAGATGATGGAATCTCTGAGTCCCTCGATAGTCTTGGAAAGAAGAGCCTTCAACAACCTACTTCTACATGTTACCTGAGAGAGAGAGATGAAATTCTATCTTAATGATATAGCCAAATGTTGGGGTCTATTTATTATAACAGCTTAGCCTGTATCTACCTGACACATGTATTATCATATGAGATTAATTTAGTTTTTCATCTTACTGGGCAGTCTGGTTTGGTATCAAGGTTATTCTAGCCTCATAAAATATGAAGAGGTGTTAGCATCATTTCTATTCTCTTCAAGAGATTAATTGAGGTTGCTGATTCTTGAATACAATTTTTAAATTTTTAAAATTAAATATATTGGAGTCACATTGGTTAAGATCTATAGGTTTCAAGTGTACAATTTTATGATAAATTATCTGTATATTGCATTGCATACTTCTTGAATATTTGCTTGTCTTCAGCTTTATAATTTTTAAAGCCTAGTATTATAGAAACATTTTTGTTTATTTATTCATTTTATTTAGCAGTTATCTGATTATTGAGGTAGTATGCACTTGTTTAGATTGTTTTAATATTCTAAGGTTTTTTGAGCTAAGTTTTCAGCAGAATATTATTTATTTTTTATTGTTGTTAAAGTACAATTGTCTCCATTTTCCCTCCACCATTCCCTCCACCAGTATAATCTTTGCAACCAGTATATTTTAATTTTATCTCTTCTTATTATGTTTTATGTTGGACCATGTTCGTATTCTTCAATTTAACATTTATTATGTTGTTAATAGATAATTTAATATAATTATACTTATAGTAGGGATTAAATTTTATCATCTAGCCCGCATCTTCTATAATTTCTGCCTGTTCTCCATGTATTTTTTGCCTTCTTTTGAACTTATTTTCTTATGCCATTCTATATCTTCATGTCACCATTTTGGAAGTTACATTCTCTTTTAATTTATTTATGTTACTAATATAATTAATATATTAATAATTAATAGAATTAATAAAATATATTTTCCATATGAATATATGAAACTTGGTGCAATTTAATAGTTCTCTTCCAGAGGTATGTGCACTATTATTGTTTCTATACAGTGAGTATTCATTTTTAGTTTATTACATTCTACCTGTGTTAAAGTGATTACCTCTCGGACCTGACATTTGAGATAATTTTATTTCTGTCGGAAGTAATTTAAAATACATTCACAAGTGTGTATTCATTGTGTGCTCTCTCAATTTTGGTTTTTCTTCTTTTTTTCCTTTTGCTCTCTTCCACCTCCTCCTTTACCATTTCTCCTCCTTCCCTCCTTCCTGGTCCCTTCCCTTTCTCATTTCTTTTTCTACTCCTCCTCATTTTCTTCTTTCTACTCTCTCATGATCATTCTCATTCTTACTCTTTTTTAAAAATTTAGTATAAATAGCTCTTTATTTTATAAATATTTGTATGCACTGGGGGGTGGGCTGGGATGGGAGTAAAAGACAGAAAACTGTACTTGAACAATAATTAAATTAAAAAATATAAAAAATAAAGAAAAATAAAATATTTATATGGATATAATATTCCAGATGTGCAGTCTTTCTGAAATTAATCTTATTAACCAATGTCATCCCAATACATTTTAAAAAGTAAATAAAATACCAATGAAAAGAAATCAATATTATTTTATGCAATATTGTCCTTATTATTAATTATTTAGCTGTAAATAGAGTTGCTTATCTTTTAAATATAATTTGTATTTTCTCCCACTAGTGAGTACTCTCAATATTTTCTCCCATTCCTTTGTTTTCTATAGTTGTACTCTGATGTTTTGCAATTACTCTGTTTTACATTAATTTAAATTTTAGTGTCCTTCATCATTAAAAAAAAACAGTCTATCTCCAAATATTGCTGTTCACTGATTAATACCTTCTGTTTCATCTTGGAATTTCAACTACTCTTATAATAAATGTAATCATTCTACCCTTTATACCTCTTTTCTTTCTTCTTCTATTTAGTTTCTCCTTAGTATGTTCTAGGTAATACTTTATCTTTTGTTTCACTAATATTCTCCTTAGATGTATCTAATCTGCTAACTTTATACTCAGTTTACAATTTTCATTGTTTTCTGTTTAGAGATAGCATAACTATTTTGTGTCACTATTAATAGTTTCCTGTTCATTCAAAATAATACACTTCAAACTTGGTCTTATTCAAGCATAACGAGTCTAATTGTTTTATAATGTATGTTGAATAATATTAGAAATTTTATAGGTTTGTCACCTGTTTTGGCGATGGTTGTCTTTTATTTTAAATTACATTCTAGTATGCCAGGTTATCTTTGATTATACACTAGTTGTTATACTTGACACATGGACACCACCAAATCGGGTAGGATTGAGGGTGGAAGGTGGGATGGCTGGGGTGGCGTGTAGTGGTGGAGCTATTATGGAGACAATTGTCCTTGAACAGTAATAAATTTTTTAAAGACTATTTTTAGAAATAACATAAACCTATATGTGTATACTTTCACTCAGAGAATACTTGGTTTTGCTTTTCTATGTTCAAATTTGGGGGTAACATGGGATATCCTGCTGATAAGAAATTAGGTGATATGAAATTTCTCAATTTTCTTGCATCTTTTCTATTTATGTTTGAGTTTGTAGCACTTTATATTCTCATCACATTTTTGAAGGAGAGTGTTTTATTATATTTCTATATCTTCAAGAGACCTATATATTTTAAATTCTATTCCCCTTGCCTCGTTAAGCCTGACAAAATAAACTTAAAGTTACCAGAAATGGCAATTGTCCTCAAACCAAATGTGTAAATGATTCATTTAACTTTCTGTGTTTGTTTTGCTTTCATTATTGGCTAAATACTTCCCTAACATCTCTTTATCTTAATATATTCATAAATATTTTAAGAATAAATGGTTCATTATACAATTTTATACTTTCATTAATTAGTTTTTTTCTGAATAACCTACCTCACTATTACTGGTAACTAAAAATGTCCTAACATCTTTATTATGACCTTTTCTTATACATTGCGCATTCTGTACTCTTATTAATAATAAATATAATTTCAATATCTCCATTTTGAGAAAAATCAGTTAATGTCTTCATATAAAATAACTTATTTTATTCCTCACCTTGAACATCATTTAAAGTATACATATATGCATTAATATTAGATTTAATTATTTAAAATCTGAAAACCACAAATTTCCTTAAGTATATTTTCTCTTAAGTTAAAAAATATCTAGATAATGGAAGTTTAGAGTTGTTATGACACTATGGTGCTAAGAATATTAAGGCAAACTTTTTTTTCCTATTTGATCCTCTATATAACACTACGTTATATTTATTCATGGAATCATTTCAGTGTTTTGGTGTTATTAGAAATAAAGCATAACAAACATGGGGAGGGAAAAGTGGCAGTACTAGCCAATGTTTCTATGACTTTCATGAAAGTCCATCTGTAACACTACCATGGACTTACTCACCTAGTCATATGGTTTGCACTAGCTGTGAAGGACACTATAGAATAGAAATTAACAGGAAGCAGTGTAGCCCTCAGTGGTACAGAGCTTCTGGATGAAGAGACAAAGGGAAGACTGCAGGTTAGACAAGAGACTGGTCATCTCTTCTATTAAGAGACTAATGAAAAACTTCTACTTTCTTCAACCTGATGTCATTTAACCTGAACAACTTCATCATTTTGAAATAACATTGTTTATTAATATTTTCTATACAAAATAGTTTGAGCTATTATAAAAATATTTTTATGAATAATTATAGATACCTGTCAATCAGTGTTGGTTGTCAGTGAGTAATTCAATCTCTTCTTATTGAGCACACTATTCACTCATAATAAGAGATTTAAAAATGCAAAGTTAGAAAATGATATTTGGGATAAAAATAATGTTACCATTGTTCAAAATGAGTTGCCTTGAGAGGTGATGAAAAAATTTTATTAGAAACAAATCAAATCCTTCACCTCTGTATTTATTCTGATCAGAAGCCTCTCCTTTGCATTAATGTTAATATTTCCAAAATGCATCATGAATCCTGACAATTTAAAAGGCACTATGTGAGAAAACATCATTATACAACTGAAAAAACATTGTTGTCGTCCTGACTGTGGGGACATTCTCATCAATGAGGTAATGGCCTGAGTCACCAAAGTTGTTCTTTCTGTTTGCATTATTTATATTGCTTTCTTTAAAAAAATCAATGAGACCCAGAAACATCTAAAATGTAATATCTGTCCATTTAAACTCTCCACATTTATCTTTGATCTAGTACACATCTAGTACACATCTTAATTGAACATTAATAGAGTTATAAAATATTAAATCCACTCTGTGATTGCAACTCAGAGAAAATAATAAAATATTCAGATAAAATTGATCTGATCTTTTGATAAAGTCATGTTTTATTTTTTAAATGTTTTATGTTTTCAGTGTGACTGATAATTGACATATAGCATTGCATAATTTTAAAGTATACAATATAATAATTTGATATATCTACTCACTGTGAAATGATTACGGTTCTGACTTCAGTTAATATCACCACCTAATATGGTTACAATTTCTGTTTCCCTTGTAATGAAAACTTTCAAGATGTATTCTGTTAGCATCTTTTAAATATGCAGTGCAGAATTATAAACTACAATCACCATGCTGTACTTTAAATCCCCTGAATTATTGGTTATAAATGAAAGCTTATAACTTTTGGACATCTTCACCTATTTTACCCATCCCCCAAAAAACCCTACCTCTGCCAACAAGCAATCTGTTCTTTTTCTACAAGTTTTTTTATTTTTAGTTGGACATATAAATGAGATTGTTTTTTTCTCTGACTTATTTCACTTAGCATAATGCCGTCCAGTTCATCCACGTTAGCACAGATGACTGGATTTCGTTTTTATGGCTGAATACTATTCTAATGTGTGCATGTGTATATAACACATTTTCTTTATTTATCCATCAGAACTTAGACTGTTTCCACGTGTTGACTAATATAGATAATGCTACAGTAAACATAAGTGTGCAGATATATCTTTAACATAGTGGCTTTATTTCCTTTAGATATATACCTAGAAATAGAAGTGCTAGGTCATATACTGGTGGCTATTTCTAATTTTTAAGGAACCGCTATACTGTTTCAAAATGGCTGTGCTAATTTACATTCCCACCAACAGGGTACAAGAGTTTTCTTTCCCTACATCCTCACCAACACTTGTTATATATTGTGTGTTTGATCATGGCTGCTTCATCAGGTGTGAGATGACAGCTCACTGTGGGTTCGATTTCCATTTACTGATAATCATGTTGAAAACCTTTTCATGTTTCTGTTGGTTTTGAATATCTTCTTTAAAACAATGTGTGTCTAAAAGTAAAAAAGAGAAAAAAATTCAAGGACATGGGCAACAGTGTAGTGATTGTTGAGAAGTAGAGGCAGGTGGAGGAGGGTATATTATGTAGGGAGGGTAAATGGTGATGGAAGGAAACTTGACTTGGGGTGGTGAACACACAATGTAGTATATATATGATGGGTTGTAAGATTTACACCTGAAACCTGTATAATTTTGTAAGCAGTATCACTCCAATAAATTCAATAAAAAGAAAAAAACAAAAAGAGCTTTATTTAGGTCCATTGTCTTTTTTATTGGATTATTTAAAAAAATCTATTTTTTTGCTGTTGAATTGTCTGAGTCCCTTAAATATTTTGGATATTAGCCTCTTATTAGATACATGGTTTACAATTATTTTCTCCCATTCCACACACTGCCTTTTAATTTATTTTATTATTTTTGAGGTGAAGCAAAGTCTTGTTTTCTATATAGGGTAAAGCCAAGGTAGGATAAAACTCCCCTATAATAAAAAGATTAATTCAGGTGTGGTGATTGCAATTTTTAAGTCCCATAACCTGAGATTATACCATCAGTTACTGACATCTCATTGAGAGTTATAAAATGAAATAATTTAGTAACAGAAGATATTAGGAACTTTCCAAGATTAACTAAATGTGAATGCCATTGTTAGAGGAGGAAGTAATACTGCTTTTGTGGGTGCTAAAATCAGGAGAACCATTGATATCTATCCAAGAAGTGGCAAAAGTTGAGAAAACAATGCTATAACTCTAAAGCAGAATTTTAATTCCATATCATTTCACTAGACATTCTGCGAATGTATAGTTTGCTTTGGATAATTACTATATCTCATCTCTCTGAGGTTTTATTTGCTATATAAAAAATCCTTTAAAAAAGAAAATGAAAAAGAGGGAACACTCTATGCAAGCTTTAAATTGTTATTGAGTGAAAAATTAATTCCCAGTGATAATTCCTGTGTAACTCTAAATCCAACCTAGAAAGCATATGGTCTTTATACCTGTCCTTGATGGGGCTAAATCCTTGTATGACTGCTGAAGGTCACCAAGCAATAGGAACTATGGGTACATTCAGTCACTGCCATGTCTCAATTTCTCAGTTTAGCAAATGAACAAAGAACATCAAAAACAATAAGTAACTTCACTATGACATAGCTGGTAATCATTAAATCTGGACTTGAATATATTTTGAATACTTTTATAGTTCCAACTGCTATACCAGATTAACGTATATAAAGTTTGTTAGTATCTAAAGATAATTTACTTTAATTGATATCATCTTCATTTTCATCAAAAAACATTTATGGTTTAAAATATGAGGGGGATAAGAAGCAACAAGAGGGAGTGAGAATGAGATCGTGTGCAAGGGCAACAGAAAGTCTATTATCATTAAGCATGATTTTATTGTTTGACCTACTCATTATAACATCTACATTAATTAGTTACCTTGGCACCAAGTGATAGCTTCAAAGAATAAAAATTCAAAGGATAAAAACTTAAAGATTTGGAAAATTGCCCTGTAGGAGTGTACAATGATCTCAGGGTCTCAAAATCGTTGAAATAATGGCTTCTTGGTGCTTTCCATGGTACCACACTTCAGTTCGTCTTACTGAGAGAAAAAGCACTGTTTTGAGGCTCTTTGTTGGAAATAGTTTAATTATTAAATATTTTCTATAATGATAACACATATATGTGCTCCATGTTAGTGAAATATGTATATATGTTATATATAATTATATACATACAATTAATATACGCATCGATGTTGTAGAATGCTCTGCCTGGTTTTAGAAATTGTATCTCAACCCCTTGTGGCTAAGGGCGAGGGACAACCTCTGGAATTCCAACCACAGAAGACAAAGCTTATCTCTGGTAGCAAACGCTACCTCAGTTTCCTCTCCCTGCCCCCAAAGCTTGGTTGGAAGTCAATGGTGGGTAAGACCCCTCACAGTGGGGGGCAACCTAAGCCAGACTCAATCACTTGGGAGGCCTCCATGGAAGGACTCAGGGGGCTGCAACAAAGAGCGATGGACTCTCCCCCCGCCCCCCTTCCTCTGGCTATGTGACATAGCCCAAGTCCCCATGCCCTCTGGGAGAAGTGATTCCTGGCTCTAATTTCCTTAAGCCTGAATACCTGTTGGGGAGAGGTGCAGCTTCTTGCCTTGCTAGAGTGTGTCCTGGGGGAAAATGTGGCATCACAAAGACTTGCTAATAAACCTGTGAAATCTGCTCTGCTAAGAGTGCTTTGATTCATATGATAAGGGTTGGAGCAGGAAACCCTAAAACTCTGTTCCTGACAGACTGACTCATAGTAAGCCCTCTTTGAAATGTTATCTACTGTTTGATCCTTGCTGCCCGGTATTCCTGTGTATTACAACCCAATAAAAGGCCCTAGAGGAGGGGGCTCAAGGCCTTTTTCTCCTCAGAGAAACTGGCCGCTGCTGCCCTTTACCCCTGAGAAACTGGCCACTTCTCAGTCTTTTTCCTCTGGGAAAATGGCCACTTCTCCTCCCTAAGCAGATCACATCATGTCTCAGTCATGTTTACTCTCATGCGTGGCACACGGGGGGACTTGTGAGGAAAGTGGCCTCCACACACAGAATTCTTATATGTATGTATTTCTCACTTGTATCTTTAACTAGGTTTCATAATAGTACTTAACACAAAGCTTACTATGATGAAAAATAAATAAATATATAAAACCATGAAAGTGATCAGAGAATATGGAGTCTCTTTATAGAGTAGATTGTGTCATTATGATGACAATAATGACATATTCAAGTATGTATTATTGCCAATCTGGTAATGATAATGTGGAGAATCTATTGAAATGGGTAACATAGAGTTAGAAAGAAAAGTTAGGGGGCACTGCAGTAACCCAGATAATATGTTATTCAAATAAGTGCAGGGACTTTTTGGAAGAAGTGGATACCAGAGTTGATATCAGAAGACCATAAAGGCAGAATGTGGTATAATGGACACAAACATTTTGTTATCTGAGATATATTTGGTGCAGGAGGTTATTATTGATGGATGAAGTAGGAGAGGGAAGTTTGTGCATTTGTTTGTTGTTCTGTATTCTGGTGTGGCCTGGTTTATATTCTGTAATTTTAGTGGGACTTGAGGAAGAAACTACTGATCCCAGCCAAGTGGATGGGTTTGGTAAGGTTTGGTAAAAATAAAAATAAACAAACAAACAAAAAGCCTGTAATTTAACTGACCAATAAAAAAACCTGTGATTTAATTGACCAATATGACACTGAATTTCATGGTATGTTAGGAGGTCTAAGTTCGGAAAGTACCCTATGCCAATGAGGAGAAAAGTCTAGTCTCGAATTAGCCTACTGTCTTTTTTTGTTCATTGGAAAAATGGCATTAATTTTATAGTTGTAGTACCAAAGGATGCCAGTCTTGGCACAAAAACAAGATGGAATTTCAATAAGAGCATTTCATCCCTTACAGCTTTTAAATGGCTAACCTTTCGCTTTCAAAGCTAATTTGATATCACCACACTATTCAATGGTCTAATCTACAACACACTTACTTTTCTCTCTTTGTACACTTAAATTTATAGTGTCACCAGTTATACTTGACAGCTTATCCTCATTTATGCATGCTCCTCTCAATAATTATAAGAACACACAACCTCGTCCTACTTGCAACGTGGTTTTATTTATACTCTTACTTTACTATTTGAAATTATATGAATTCTTTGATACAGAGAAAAGTATAGCTTAACAAAGTCAGAAGTTATTAATTAACTGTTTAAATATAAGACAATGAACATTATTAACAGTATTGAAACTTCCTATATTCCATTCATGTTTTTCCTATGTCCAAATATATAGGGACTATTGAAGAAAATGTGACTAAAGTCTTATTGGTAACTTTGTTCCTGAAAAATCCAGCATAGAACTTTATCTACAGATGATATTCACCATATTTTTGAGTTGAATAAAGAATACTAGGCTAAAGTGGATAGTAATAAATAAAACTTTTAGAGCTGAAAAAGAAGTTACGTGTATTGTTGCTCTCTAAGTTTAAGTATTTTGTATGACTTACACATTGAATCTCACATGCTACTTGGTCAGCAGAGAGTTTAGACATAACAGTTCAGTGAGAGGGAGACAGAGGTATGTACTCCAGCATAGACGAAAGTAACTTCGCCTTTTTAATTTAAAGTTTTAAACCCCATCATGCTCTAAAAATCAGGGGTGGTGGTAGTGGTAAAATAGTAAGTATTATAAATATTATTATTAGAAAGAGTAAATTTGGAATAGAAAAAGATGAGGGGATGACACATTACTAGAAAATACTCCTTCTCATGGAAACTTAATACAACCTTACTCAACTTCCATTGAGTTGAGTCTAAGGGACATAGAATTCACCAATGAGATAAACTGATCTTAGAACCAATAACCTCAGGAAAGTTAGGTATATGTAAACAATCTTTTGTGTTGGGATAAGCATATAATTGCTGGCCCTGTTGTTGTTTGATCATTTTTTAAGACATGACACATTTTCCATTTTGAAAGTCCATGTTCTTCTTTTTTAATCTTTAGTAGTTAGTTTTTTTATCTTTTCTTTCATTCCCTCTCACTCCTCCCACCCTGGAATAGCCACTGGACAAGGAAAAATGAGGAATTTGTAGTTATTGTAATAACTAAGTACCTCTTACAGCGCATGGGCATATTTTTGGTTTTGTTTTTGTTGAACTCAAAATTTATAATGCCAAGAGCAAGGTTAATTAAAAATAATGGAATCAGCTTAAGGGAATAGAGACTAATCACATGAACATTCATTATAAAAACAGTACCAAATTATTCTTATACCAAGTTTTTAAAAGAAATGTTATATATTATAATTATTGTTAATTCTTTTTAAATGTTTAATATCTTTATAAAATTAATATCTTTACATAGATTAAAATACATAATTTTTTCAGCAACTTTATAGTAGTATTAGTAATAATAATAACTGCTCTCTCTTTTCTGGCTTTCATCATGGTGCCTAAGAAATACTGGCTTTTAAGAATGTTAAGGTAGATATTTCTTCTGATATTTATGGCCACATGATATGGTATAGTATGCCATTAAAACAATATCTATTGAATTTATTTTATGGAATTTGAGGATTTTTTCATTTTAAATTATTGTGGAAAATAGATAACTATCACACTAGCATTGCCCTTTTTAGTTCTGATGAAAGGTTCTATTCTCTAATAAAAGTATATTTTGTCCACTTTAAGGAGAACATGCATATAGACTCTCCTTACATTATCAGAAATATTTGTATGTTTTATATCTAGTAAAGGAAATGTTGCTTGGTACTATGTGTTGAACTGGGTACCAGTGTGCCAACAGTTAGGCCATGTGTACGAAAGCACGCAACTTGCTTCAAAGGATTGATTTTAGCAAATAATTCAATTAAATAGGAAGTCATTGGAGAAGTGTCTGTTCAAGTCCTTTTTCCATTTTTTAATTGGGTTAGTTGTCTTAGAGTGGAGTCGTGTAAGTTCTTTGTATATTTTGGAGATTAAACCTTTGTCTGAGGTATCATTGGCAAATATGTTTTCCCATACAGCTGGTTGTATTGTTAATTTAATACTGTTTTCTTCAGCCACGCAGAAGCTTTTTATTTTGATGAGATCCCATTTGTTTATTCTTTCCTTTATATTCCTTGCTCTAGGGGACATATCAGTAAAAATGTTGCTGCATGGAATATCTGAGATTTTCCTGCCAATGTTCTCCTCTAGGACTTTAATGGTGTCACGACTTACATTTAAGTCTTTTATCCACCTTGAATTTATTTTGGTGTATGGTATAAGTCTGTGCTCAAGTTTCATTATTTGCATGTAACCCAACAACATTTATTGAAGAGGCTATCTTTACTCCAGTTTATGTTACTGCCTTCTTTACTGAATATTAACTGACTGTAGAGAGCTGGGTTTATTTCTGGGCTCTCCGTTCTGTTCCATTGGTCTATGTGCCTGTTTTTATGCCAGTACCAGGTTGTTTTGATTACAGTGGCCTTGTAATACAATTTGATATCAGGTATTGTGATTCCTCCTACTTTGTTCTTCTTTCTCAGAAGTGCAGCTGCTATTCCGGGTTGTTTATGGTTCCATATAAATTTTTGAAGTGTTTGTTCTATGTCTGTAAAATATGCCATTGGTACTTTAATAGGTATTGCATTGAATCTGTAAATTGCTTTGTGTAGTATGGACATTTTGATGATGTTAATTCTTCCAATCCATGAACAAGGTATATGTTTCCATTTGTTTGTGTCTTCCCTGATTTCTTTCTTCAGTGCTGTGTAGTTTTCTGCATACAGGTCTTTTACCTCTTTAGTTAAGTTTATTCCCAGATATTTTATTTTTGTTTTTGCATACAGAAGATCCATAGACACATGAAGAGATGCTCAATATTGTTAGCTATCAGAGAGATGCAAATTAAAACCACAATGAGATACCACTTTACATCGGTCAGGATGACTTCATAAACAAAGCAACAAACAACAAATGTTGGAGAGGGGACCTTAGTTCACTGTTGGTGGGATTGCAGACTGGTACAACCATTATGGAAAATACTATGTAATTTTCTCAGAAAACTGAAAATCGACCTGCCTTTTGACCCAGCAATTCCACTACTAGGATTATATCCTAAGAATCCTAAAACATCAATTTCAAAGAACCTATGCACCACAATGTTCATAGCAGCACAATTTACAATAGCCAAGAGTTGGAAGCAACCTAGGTGCCCATCAGTAAATGAATGGATCAAAAAATTGTGGTACATATACACAATGGAATTCTATGCAGCAGAGAGAAAGAAGGAGCTCCTACTCTTTGCAACAACATGGATGGAACTGGAAAGCATTATGCTGAGTGAAATAGGTCAGGTGTTGAAAGACAAATACTATATGATCTCACCTTTAACAGGAAGCTAAACAACAAAACAAACAAGCAAGCAAAATATAACCAAAGACACTGAAATAGAGAACAGGCTGACAGTGACCAGAGGGAAGTGGGGAGGGAATTTCAGGGGAAAAGGGGGAAAGATTTACAAGAAGTACCATAAAGGACACATGGACAGCAACTAAGGGGGGTGGAAATGGGAGGGAGATGGGGAGCACAGGGCAGGGTGGGCTGGGATGAGAGAAATAGACATAAAACTGTACTTGAAAAATAACTAAATAAAATTAAAAAAATAAATAGGAAGTCATTACAACCTAGCTGATATTAGCAACCTTGCACAGGTTTTTGTGTGATTGCCAGGTTGTAGGGTGAGAGTATGTTTAGTTTTGTAGGAAACCACCAAATTGTCTTAGGAAATGGCTGTACCATTTTCCATTTCATAATCTCACCAGCAATGAATCAGACTTATTGCTCCAAATCCTCACCGGCATTCGGTGCTCTCCATGTTCTGGATTTTGGCCATTCAAATAGGTATATAGTACGATCTTGTTTTAATTTGTATTTCTCTGTTTACATATGACATGGAGCATGTTCTCATATGCTTATTTACCATTTGTATGTCTTCCCTGGTGAAGTGTCTGCTACAATCTTCAGCCCAAGTTTTAATTAATTAATTAAGTAGTTAATTACTAGGGTAAGCACTACCTACTATCATTTATTTCTACTATAAGTGTTCAAGCAAGCAGGTTCGGAGAGCACTGACATGAAGGAGGGATCAGGTCAGGTGTACAATGAATGACACCAGGGAACCACAGGGGTCATGGAGGGTTCACATCCTACCATAAGGAACGAGAAGACACTTAGCGTGTTGCTATGCCTCAGACTGCTAGATCTCCTCAATTCTAAAGAGACAGCACACTGTGTATGAAATCTCCCAATTTTTTGAATGTTGGCCCTTATGAAATATAATAAGAACATTCATAATGGGGGCTAAATAAAGCAGGAGGGTATATGGAACCAAGGGTGTCAAGTCTGTGACTTCGCTGTGCCAGGCACTCCTTTTTTTTATTGGATCGCTTTCTTAGCGTTGAATTTTAAGTGTTCTTTGTATATTTTTGATGGACAAGTGTGTATTTTACAAATATTCTCTCTTTTTAAAAGTTTTTCATTTATTTATCTTTAGAGGGGAAGGGAAGGAGAGAAGGAGAGAAATATCAATGTATGGTTGACTCTCGTGTGTCCCCTGCCAGGAACTGGCCTGCAACCCAGGCATGTGCCCTGACTGAGAATAGAACCGTGATACTCTGGTTCACAGGCCCGTACTCAATCCAATGAGCTACACCAGCCAGGGCTACAAATATTCTCTTTTGTCTGTGGTTTATCTGTTCTTTTTCTGGGCATTGTTTTCACAGAGCGAAGTTTTTAAATTTTAGTCATATCTACCATCAATTATTTCTTACGTGTGTCATGCCATTGGTGTTATATCAATCAAGTTAATTTTTAGTTTTACAGTTTTGAATTTTACATTTAGGTCTGTGACCCCTTTTGGATTTCGTGTATGTATTTGTGTGTGTGAAGGGTATACTATCTGGGTCTAGCTGTGTGTGTGTGTCCTGTTCTTTCAGCACCATTTAAGGAAAAGATTATCTTTGTGCTGTTGTATTGCTTTGTTCCTTTGTCAAATATCAGATGACTGCATTCATGAGGCTCTTCTTATGGGCTTTCTAAGCTGTTCCATTGATCTGTCTATTCTTTTGCCAATATCACACTGTCTTGGTTACTGTAGCTCTTAGTCAGTCTTGAAGTCGGCTATGATCAGTCTTCCAGTTTGCTCCTCTTCAATACTGTGTTGGCTATTCTGAGTCTTTTGCATATATATTTTAGAATCAGTTCACCAATTTGAAAATGGCTTGCTGGGGTTTTGACTGCCATTGTGTTTGAGTGGCGTTGGTCTTGAGTGTTGCTGTTGTTGGAGCTGTTGTTCCCACAGATTCATCCTCCATGACCTGTGCTCACTGACACCTAGGTTATCCCCAGAAGCCTGGAGCTGCATCACTACAGGGATGTACTCAGTTTGTTGAAACTCATCAAACTCCGCCTTCAGGATGTGTGCATGCTTCTCCATGTATATTTGAATAAAAAGTTTGGTTAACACATTCTTACATTCTACATTTTAATTTGATTGATTTAGTTGATTAATTAGTTTAAAGTTAATATTTCACTACTCAGGATATTGGGGATTTGTGAGGGACAACACATCAGATCTACAAAATGAAGTTAACTTTTACTTAGCTTACTTGTAGTGTTTTTTTATAGCCGTATGTGTGCAATTCATATGCAATTAAAATGTGAAGAAAAAACTTTGGGTTGTCTGAATTTATTGTGAATCCACTTTTGGCAGTCGAAATTGTGTGACTTGTCATAATTCATCTGCTACATTTTTATCTTTAAATACGGTAATCTTTTAACATCTGCAGCCGTATCAGAGATATTATTGAAATAGCATATACCAAAAAGTTTGAGTTCATGATAATCAGTCAACAAATGCTGTTTCTTTTTCCTTGTATTGTTAACACATGTATGTATGTATGTATTTACAGAGGTATTTTAGATTCATATCTAAATTCAGAGGAAGGGGCAATGATTGTTTTTCTTGTTTAAAGGATTTGAGGTTGCTCATATTTCTCTCAAAACTCCGTTCCTAAATGTTCACTTCTGAATTTTGGATGAACACATTACAAAATGTTTTCAAACCATAAAACCACTCATAACTGAAAAAAGAAAAGTTCTCTCCAGATATGTTGGCTACGAGGCATTGTTATTCAACAGATTTGAGTAGATATCTGCCAGAGGAAGCAGTTGTGGGGTAACAACTGGATAACCTTCTTAACAGCTTTTTCTTTTCTTTGACAGTAGTTCCTGTATTTTTTTGATGATAGGTTTAAAGCACTGTGTGAAAGCAGTAATTGTACTGGGACTACAGATGGCAGGCTTCCTCAGTAAAAAAGTAAAATGAGGTTGCTGTCATAATTTTAACTGTTAAAAGGCAAAGGAAGCAGTCTTTGTAGTTCATTAAGGAATTATATCGTCTCTAACCTTGGAACTAATTAAAATTGTTTTGAATAGACATAGGAAATTGCTGTGCAATGTCTTCCCAAGTATAAGTCAGCAGGTACCTCATGAAAATGTGGTTTTGGATCACTAATACCAGAGGTGTTCTCTGAACACAACAACTAAAGGGGACATAAAATGAATCATTTGGGTGCATTTAATTGACTGAAATTCATCTTTCAAATAAAATGGCAATATCCCTAATCCCTTAGTAAAAGGACATAAAGGGAAGGTAGATGTGCATTACATTTCTATTCTTTCTTTCTTACTATAGTCTACTATAAATAAGTCCTTCCTGTTAATGATCTATAGTATCAGGGAACATGGAGGTGGAAGACTTTTTTTTAATCCACATTTTTTTACTCCTTAAAATTATTTTTCCACACATATGTATTTTGTGATAAGTATCCTATGATTACAGATTATTAGAGAGACATAAAGACATTTAAAAGAGGTTAAAGAAACTCAAGGGCAGAGAAATAAAATACTACTAGAAATTGCTAGTCTCAAAATATTTCTCCTTAACACTTTGGTTTGGCAAGCTTACTCATCATCAAGGATAACTCAGTTTTCCGCAGTGGTAGATGACTATTTATGTCAAAAACCTGAAAAACTCCAGTGGGAAATATAGTAAAAGATACCATGCTGGTGTCACTTTGGGATTTATGTCTGTCTGTGTAAAGGAAACTCACACAGGCTTGCATTCCAGATCTCAGGGCCTAGAATAATCTCACCATGCTGGGACTGAAATGTTTTTAAATAACCAATTGAAAATTGGCATTTCATTCTTTTGAAAGCACTGAATTCATCAGCACCATATTTTTTAACCATCAATGGAAACTTCTTAGCTAAATTTGGTGATATTTAATATCATGTATTTTAAAATAAAGTTTTATAACAAAATAATATAATCAAGCAAGACTGATAGATTTTTTAAAAATTTTCAAATACATTTTATGTCCAAAATTATTTTGTACTAGTTTCAAATTTACAGCATAAGGATTAGACATATACTTTACAGAGTGGTCCCCCTGATATTACAAGTACCCACCTGGCACTATAGATAGTTATTACAATATTGTTGACTATATTCCCCTATTCCGTACTTTACATTCCCGTGACTATTTTTGTAACTACTAATGTGTACCTCTTAATCCCTTTACCTACACATATTTACACAATGGAATATTATTGGGATTTTATAAAGAACATAATTTTAGCCTTTGCAACAGTATGGATGGACCTGGAGAACATTATACTAAGTGAAATAAGCTAGTCAGCGAAAGACAAATGCCATATAATTTAACTTATATGTGGAATCTAATGAACAACCTGAACTAACAAGAGAAATGGAGACAGAATCATAAACAGAGAGCAGGATGACAGCTAGTGGTGGGTGGTTGGTGAGGAATGTTAGAGGGTGGGGCAACTGAGCAAAAAAGAAAATGGACAATAGTGTGGTGACTGCTGGGGTAAAGAGGTTTAAAATCTACATAGATAGATAGATAGATAGATAGATAGATAGATAGATGATAGATAGATAGATAGATGATAGATAGATGATAGATAGATAGATAGATAGATGATAGATAGATAGATAGATGATAGATAGATAGATAGATAGATAGATGATAGATAGATAGATAGATAATAGATAGATAGATAGATGATAGATAGATAGATAGATAGATAGATAGATAGATGATAGATAGATAGATAGATGATAGATAGATAGATGATAGATAGATAGATAGATAGATAGATAGATGATAGATAGATAGATAGATAGATGATAGATAGATAGAAAGAAGGATAGATAGATAGATAGATGATAGATAGATAGATGATAGATAGATAGATAGATAGATAGATGATAGATAGATAGATGATAGATAGATAGATGA
Organism: Artibeus jamaicensis; assembly: GCF_021234435.1. Taxonomy (NCBI): domain Eukaryota; kingdom Metazoa; phylum Chordata; class Mammalia; order Chiroptera; family Phyllostomidae; genus Artibeus; species Artibeus jamaicensis. Next base: position 22,524,386 of record NW_026522046.1, on the reverse strand, counting down.
TAGATAGATAGATAGATAGATAGATAGATAGATGATAGATAGATAGATGATAGATAGATAGAAAGAAGGATAGATAGATAGATAGATAGATGATAGATAGATAGATGATAGATAGATAGATAGATAGATGATAGATAGATAGATGATAGATAAATAGATAGATGATAGATAGATAGATGATAGATAGATAGATAGATAGAAAGAAGGATAGATAGATAGATAGATGATAGATAGATAGATGATAGATAGATAGATAGATGATAGATAGATAGATGATAGATAGATAGATAGATGATAGATAGATAGATGATAGATAGATAGATGATAGATAGATAGATAGATAGATAGATAGATAGATAGATGATAGATAGATAGATGATAGATAGATAGATAGATGATAGATAGATAGATGATAGATAGATAGATAGAAAGATAGATAGATAGATAGATAGATAGATAGATAGATAGATAGATAGATAGATAGATGATAGATAGATAGAAAGAATACCCACGCTCTGGTCAAGTTGCTCGGTTGGGTGGAGCATCCTCCCATACACCAAAAGGTTAAGGTTCTGATTTCCAGTCAGGGCACAGACAGGAGACCACTGATCCATGTTTTTCTCTCTTCCTCTGGGTCTAATCAATATATGAGGTCTGTCCAGAAGATTTTCATCTGTTGTCACTATAACAAGAATGGTTTGTGCTACATAGATGTAACCCGGCAGCCAAGGAGAGTGGGTTATCACCCGACATCATTGTTCAGTGCACATGCCTGAACGATGATGACTTCACTGTACTAGTCAGTGGGGGTGGTAGATGCTGTCGGGTGAGCATGTGTACTGTGTGGCCATTGCATAGAATGACCGAGTGAGTAGAAGAATAAACCTGTATCAATTCTGCAGTAAGCTTGAACATTCCTCTGTGTAAACTGGTTGAGCAGGAAGGCCACGGCCATGGGCAACTGGTAATTGGCAGCTTCATCACCACAACATGCCCACTCATGTATCACGTCTTGTGCAGTTTTTTTTTTTGCCAAACATCAAATCACCCAGGTAACTCAGTCCCCATACAGCCCACATTTGGTGCCCTGAGAATTTTTGTTTTTCCTACATCTAAAATCACCTTTGAAAGGGAAGAGATTTCAGACCATCCATGAAATTCAGGAAAACATGATGGGGCAACTGATGGCAATTGGAAGAACTGTGAGGTCCCAAGGTACCTACTTTGAAGGGGACTGAGGTGTCATTGTCCTCTGTACAATATTTCTTGTATCTTCTTCCATAAATGTCTCTATTTTTCATATTATGTTGCTGGATATTTTCTGAAAAGACCTCACGTATATCCTTGGGTAAGAGTTTTTAAAAAATAACAAGAAATAGTATTATACACAAAAATGTATCTCTAAAATGCAGGAGTTATATCAATATTTATATACTACTAGCATATTTAGGCTGGGTTTTGGCACAATAACAAAGTATCAGCTTTTTACAGAGATAAACCAGCAGTATTTTAAAGAATTACAATATATCTGATTGCTCGGAACTCATGCACTTTTTGTAATAAATAAAGTAGTGATTTCTAGATCTCAATGTTGGGTGGGGGAAATAAATTATGTGGTGTTATAATCTCAAACAGAACTTTCAATTCTAGACAATTGCTCGCAAGAGTGTAAATCAACAAGAGCTCTATCTAATTCATTGTTGGTGGGAATGTAAAATGCTACAATCACCTTAAAAGCAAATTTGACTGTTTCTTACAGAGCTAAATATAGTTCTACTGTATAATCTAACAGCCACACTCCTGGGTATTTACCCAACTGATTTGAACATTTATGTTCACTCAGAAACCTTCATGTGAATGTGTTTAGCAGCTTTATTCATAATAATCCAAAACTGGAAGCAATCAACTTTTTGTACACTCATATACTAGAATACAATTCCTCTGAAAAATGGAATAAGATGTGACCCATCTAAAGACATGGCTGAATCTTAGGCAGATTTTGGTAAATGGAAAAAATCAGTCTGAAAAGATTACACATTTTATGATTGCATTTATATGATGTTTTGAAAAATGCAAAATTATTGAGATGCTAAATTACTTTGTAGTTGCTAGGCATTCAGGATAGGTAAAACTGAGGGTTGAATACATGAAGCATAGGACAATTTTTTAAGCCATTAAAACTCTTCTGTATGGTATTGTAATGGAGCATCCCTTATATATTTGTCAGAGTCCATAGAATTTTACAGCCTAAGGACTAGAATTTAATTTATTAAAATTTATAAAAGTAATTTGGAAGATATGAAATAATAGAATGTAATTCAAAGTATGTCAGAGAAATCTAATTGTATTAAAATGGGAGGCACAGCACTGACGGGGTGAAAGAGAAGAATGTTGATGTAAGTAAGCGTAGAATTGAATCAAGTCTAGAATCAAAAGGAGTTAAACATAAGCACAAATTGATAAAATTTCCCACGGGATTATGGATTAACAATTCTGAAACTACTCTACATGTATATCATAATCGAGTAGTTAAGTAGATAGCAGGTGGTTGTAGACATATTTATCTCTACTAGAGTGAAAGGTTACTGATTGAAAAAGTAACAGGACTGGAAGCAATAGTAATGAATTGGAATGGGAGACGTCAGTGTGAATTCATATTTGAATTAATATAGATATGCATGATTACATATAGAAATATCTGTAGATATGTGTGCATGCATATAGTATATACTAAAATCTTATCTTTTTCTGTCAGCAGAAAACATCTATACACAATGATACTTTAGTAGCAATGAAAATACCTAATTCCCAGATTTTGGTTTCTATTACCATTTTTTAATAAAAGCAACCAGGGCTTCTTTGAAAAATGGTTGATTTTAGGAAAGGACAAGAAATATACAAGATGATTCTGAGTATCCTGGAATTCAGGAGAGTAAGGAGTTTCCAAATAAAAGTAAAAATAAAGATAAGTCAAACACAGAAATTTAAATAACAGTTTTGGGAATATATTAGTGGGATATAGGTGCAAACCAAAGGAGTGCCTTTGGCTTAATTGCCAAAGCCGGAAAAATGTGAGTAAAAAAAAAACAAAGTAGCACTAGATTATAGCTACATATAAAATAAATGTTTATGAATCCACACTTGTGTAAGTAAGCAGATTAATACATAAGTAGATAGATAGGTAGATAGATAGATGATATATAGATAGATAAATGTAGTTACCCTACACTTAGTACATAGATGATGATAACCCTCCACTCCGTGAGTGTAAGCTGCACATAACGACTTTCTCCCAAAGAATATGTGCATGTATGGGTGGAGGCGGTAAGGCAAGAGTAAAAGAGTGGATAAATCTGAAAAACACTCCCTCATCCAGGTGATACAGGTCACTATCAGCAGTCATAAACCATGTCAATCCCTGTGATGTGATGCGATGAGAATTACACCTTACTTCTTTGATCTTTCCCCAAATTTCAGCTTTCTTTCTCCTACCTTGCTTTTTTCCATTTTAATACATTTGTCTTACATCCATACCCTATTCCCTGCACTATTGTGCCCTAGAGGCAACTTTTGTTATCTGTTTCATTAACTCTTTTTTTCTGTATACCTGAAAAATGTATTTTTGTGTTGTGTAGACAAAATTTGAATCTCACATAAATGGCAGTGTCTTATATATGTTATTGGCTCCCCATTAAGTATTATAATTTTACTATCCATTCATGCTTTGCATGGCTGCTATAATTTCATATAAAATTATATATTTTTTTACTCATTCTTACCCTGGTGTACATTGAGGTGGTTCATTGGCATACATTGCACAACCACAATGAATACTGCGATGACATCCTGTATGTAGATTCTTGTGGAAATCCATTTGTTAAACTTCTTTTGAATGTCTAATATGTGTGAAGTTGTTTGGTTATAGATAAGGTGGTCACATACTTAATTTTGTAAAAGGAGAACTCTTTGGAGTGAAAGTAAAGTGTACTTTTTGTCACCCCGGTAATAAAGTAGGCAGGATTGGCTCCCCAGTAAAACCACTGCAGTCTGACAAGGTTCTGCACTTGCAGTTTAATTTGCTGCACCTGCCATCTCCAAAGTCTCAATAACTTTATCTTAGAATTTACGATTTTTAAATTAAGTCCACTGGAACATAGACCGTGTGCCCTAGTTAGGTAGAGGGGCTGGGGAGCGACTTGGAGCATCAGTCTTTTGCCATCCTGCATCCTACTACCTCCCCACTTCTTTGGGATGGGTTTCTGGTTGACTGCTCCCCACCTGCTCCCCCACCTCCCTCCTCCACTCACATTTCTTAGTCCTAGCCCAACCTCACACTCCAGGCCCTGCCTCAAGATGACTGTCACCTTCTTTCAAGAGCAGCAACCAATTTGCACCGGTAAGAGGAGGCCCAAGTGCTACAGTTGACAAGGTATCCTGAGTGGAGGCCCAGACTGGGCCAGAGGAGGATGGCAGGCTGAGGGTGGGTAGTCTGTACTATCCCAGGATGCTAGTGCCACCACTTTTGATGGATGACTCCTCTAGAGCCAGCCTCTCACTTACCCCTGGTCCAAGGTAGGGAGAACATATGGTGCAGAGATTGTACCATATGTTCTTTAGAGTTTTCCATCCTCCATGGATTAAGGGTGGTAGGCCCATAAAAAAAAGATTTATTTCTCTGTCCTCAAGCCATAGAAGGATGTGTCATTCTGGCGGTGGGCAGGAGGGAATCCTGGGGTTCTGCTTACGAGTCCCCTTGGCTCTTTTTGTTGTATGTTATTTTTTTTAACTGCACCATGTTTGAGATATTCATGTGATTTTACTTGTTGAATTTATTAATGTGGGACAATTACATTGGTCTATGTTTTCTGTTGTGAATATTTTATATATTCTTTAGTTAAAACTCTATCAACAGTTATAACAACATCACACTTATGAAAAGTGTTCAGCATAAGGCCTATAAAAAATCTAAAAACACAATGGAGCATTTCGGGTTATGAATGTGTAGCTAAACATATGATAAAATATATCAAAAAGAAAAATAAAAAATTTAAAAAGTTAGAAAAGAGGAAATGAAATATTTTTCTTTGGTTTCATGTTAGAAAATTTACTACCATTAACAGGGCAATAACAAAAAGATAATATGTCAAATTATTACATTTAAATAAAGTTAGTAGATGATAAAAGAGTTAATTAACAGAAGTTACTTAACAACCTTGTTTAAAACTCATTAAAATACTTATTTAATCTGTTTTAACATGGTACTAATCAATAGCCACTCTCAGAATTAATTGTTAAATATTAAAGTCATCATCATTAAAATTCAGAGAAAGATCATATACAGGGACATTTTGTGTGTTCAAATCAATGCAATAAAAATAAACAGAAATGTAGAAATGATCTACTAGAATAAGGTGATGATACTTTTAATCATTTATAGTTCTTTTTTAAATTTTATAACAATAGAAAGATAAATAAGTCAAATAGAAAAATAATTATTAATAAAAGTATTCAGTAAGATAGTATATTCACAAACCATCAACTTTATTTGGAAATAAAGTTGTTAGAACCTATTCTGAGTAAGTGTGAGGCAACAGAAAAAATGTGAATAAATGAAACAATATACCTAGTTTCAAAGGAGATGAAACAATATTTAAATAATTTGAAAGTAATTAGATGAATATTGATATAAGCTCAGAAAAGACAATATATCAAATTAATAAAGCAGATTTGAAAGATTAACATAGAAAAAGAAATATCTGTAGTTGTATTTACAAATATTTCTTGTGTGTGTAAATAGACTGATCTAAGGGATATACTTATTTAGCCATGTTACTGCCTATTTTATTAACTTGCATAATTGTGGTATGTCATCTCTGCAGACTTGTCAGTGGATGACCTACATAATTGGCTAACCTGTTGGAAACAAAAATAGGTCTCACCTTACCCCTTGTACCAGTAAGTCCTGAGCTAATTAAATTTTTCTATATAAACATACATAATAAAGGTTGTTTTTATTTTAATTAAAGTTAGATATCTGTATAAGCTCTCTTTTAAAATGATATCTGAGACTAGACATTCTAGAAATGCTGTATTTGATTATGTTAAAATATACTTAAAGTCTATGTTCTCAAAGACATGCACATTTTATAACAACATAACAAGGAGAAGAATCCTAGTTTAATATAAGTATGTATTGTCTGTAATACATAGTAATATATTACAAGAGATTTAAAAAAGAGTAATGCTTTTTGTAAAATATATTTCAGTTACCTGATCTCAAACTGTATTACAAGGCCACTGGAATCAAAACAGCCTGGTATTGGCATAAAAACAGGCACATAGACCAATGGAACAGAACAGAGAGCCCAGAAATCAACCCAACTCTCTACAGTCAATTAATATTCGACAAAGGGGGGCAGTAACATAAAATGGAGTAAAGATAGCCTCTTCAGCAAATGGTGTTGGGAGAACTGGACAGCTACCTGCAAAAAAATGAAACTTGAGCACAGACTTACACCATACACCAAAATAAATTCAAGGTGGATAAAAGACTTAAATGTAAGTCATAACACCATTAAAGTCCTAGAGGAGAACATTGGCAAGAAAATCTCAGATATTTCACGCAGCAACTTCTTTACTGATATGTCCCCTAGAGTAAGGAATGTAAAGGAAAGAATAAACAAATGGGATCTCATCAAAATAAAAAGCTTCTGCATGGCTAAAGAAAACAGTATTAAATTAGCAAGACAACCAACTGTATGGGAAAACATATTTGCCAATGATACCTCAGACAAAGGTTTAATCTCTAAAATATACAAAGAACTTACACGACTCCACTCTAAGAAGACACCCAACCCAATTAGAAAATGGGAAAAGGACTTGAGCAAACACTTCTCCAAGGAGGACATACAGAACATTCAGAGACACATGAAGAGATGCTCAATATCATTAGCTATCAGAGAGATGCAAATTAAAACCACAATGAGATACCACTTTACACCAGTCAGGATGGCTATCATAAACAAAGCAACAAACAACAAATGTTGGAGGGGTTGTGGGAAAAAGGGGTCCTTAGTTCACTGTTGGTGGGATTGCAGACTGGTACAACCATTATGGAAAACAGTATGGATTTTTCTCAGAAAAATAAAAATTGACCTGACCTGCCTTTTGACCCAGCAATTCCACTGCTGGGATTATATCCTAAGAATCCTAAAACATCAATATCAAAGAACCTATGCACCACAATGTTCATAGCAGCACAATTTACAATAGCCAAGAGTTGGAAGCAACCTAGGTGCCCATCAGTAAATGAATGGATCCAAAAATTGTGGTACATATACACAATGGAATTCTATGCCGCAGAGAGAAAGAAGGAGCTACTACCCTTTGCAACAACATGGATGGAACTGGAAAGCATTATGCTGAGTGAAATAAGCCAGGGGTTGAAAGACAAATACCATATGATCTCACCTTTAACAGGAAGCTAAACAACAAAACAAACAAGCAAGCAGAAAAAAAAAAACCAAAAAACAAAAAACAAAGGCACTGAAATAGAGAACAAGGGGATAGTGACCAGAGGGGAGAAGGAAGGGAAGTTAAGGGGAAAAAGGGGGAGGGATTTGGAGGAACAAATAGGAAGGACACAGGGACGAGAACTAAGGGGGTGGAAATGGGAGGGAGGTGGGGAGCAAGGGGTGGGGGAGGCTGGGATGGGAAAAATAGACAAAAAACTGTACTTGAAAAATAACTAATAAAATTAAAAAAATATTAGTTATTGTTAAGCAACTGGAATCTTATTACTGTATTTTTTCTTAACATAAAGTTGGCATGACACAATAAACAATAGAATCATAAACCATGGCTTGTCACTATGATGAAAAAATACAAATTCATTAAAATGAAGTTGAAGAGAATATGAATACCATTGAATTAAGACAAAGTATCTTGGAGAATATTCTGTCCAGTGTGATCCCACTAATGTAAGCTATGTTTTATCAATTGGAAAGGCTATTTGGAAATAATAAAAATAATGTGGCAGAGTAGCTTAAATAAAGAGGAGTTCATATCATTCACTAAACACAGATAGAGTTGTTGTCTTGTTCCAGAGTATCAAGAATGTATATACCTGGAGAAAATTATGCTAAGTGAAATAAGGCAGTGAGAGAAAGACAAATACCATATGATTCCACTTTAAGAACAAACTAAACTAACAAACAAAACAGAGACAAACTCTTAGGTAGTGAGCAGGCTGGCAGCTGTGGGGGTGGGTGGGTGAGGGGGTGGAGAGATCCAGCAAATCAGAGAAAGGACTTACGGACAACAGTGTGGGGATTATGGGGGGGGAGGTATTAGGTGGAGGTGTAAAAGGATATAAGTGAGATAAATGGTCATGGAGAAAATACAATAAAAATAAAGTAAAATTTTCAACCAGCCTATAGACCCCCCCCAAAAAGAATGATTATTAGAGTCATTGTTTGTTTTAATCTCTTCCACCTTTTTTGTTTTGTGTGAAAACTTGTCATCATGCTTGTTTCTTTATGGTCCTGAGATGGCTTCTAAAGTCCTAGATGTTATGTTCGCTTTCAAAAAGAATAAGAGGGAAAAGAAATAGTTATATTTACATATATCTCTTTATATAAATAAAGAAAAAAATCTTCTCTGATTATGCATTAAGAATTCTGTCCACATATCATTGACTAAAACTGTGACATTGACATGACTAACTGTAAATATTTAGGTGAGAGAAAGTATAAGTTGTGAATTGATGTTTGATCACCTGATTTACAGAATTTGACACATTTAGTGAGAGAAAGACTATCCAAGATGGACCACAATGGCCCCATTTTCTGGTATTCATGCCCTTGCATAATATCCTTCTCTAAAATGTGGGCTGAATCTGTTGCAGTAAATAGAATAAAGCAAGGTTAATGGATGTCACTTCCATCATTCTATTACAATTACAATTTTTGAATATGAAAATGAAGATTTATCAGAATTTTTTTTTGGTGTTTTACCTTGACGTAAATGTTTGGTATTTTATGCAGCAAAGTTTTGGGGATAATTTGCTACTCAGCAATATGTAACAAATGCTGACTTTAAATCAGTACATGGCTCAAAAATCATCAAAGTTCAGATGGTTGCCTGATACCATTATTTTTGGTCAGAAACAAAATAAATTTTATGTGTGCACTAAGTAACCATGAAATATAATACATAAAAATAAATATATAAATTAAATATGTGGTTATATTCTATTTAATCTCAAGATAAATAAGAGCATTTGTGAATCTATAAAAATTTGATTATTAAAACCAAATTCACAATTTAATGACTATTCATGATATGTCACATAAAGCACCTAGAATAATCTGGTGTGTATTGTTTGCTACTTTTTTATGTATGTAAAGAGTAGCTGGAGTTTCCATTAATATATCTTTATATACACACATATAAAATAATGCCAATAAGAATGCTAAGCTGAAATAGAACAGTAATACTGTATTTAACATTACTGTACAAGATCATACTTTTTTTTCTGCCAGTTCTTAGTAGTATGCAGTAACTGTCACCTTGTCCTGCAGAATTAACCAGACTGTGCTAAAAGGTTCTTTTTTGAAATCAAGTTATATTTTAATGAACAACATAAATCTTTTGACATAATTTCTTCTCTTTGGAAAATTATATTTTGCAGGGAACACAAACATTGAAGTAGCTTACTGAAGAAATCATAAGATATAAACTAAGATCTTTGATTTAGTATGCTAGGGATGTGTTTGGCAATCAAAATATCCATTCTTGGTAAACACTTTACTGTAAATTCTATGGCAGTAATTCTTGTCCTATATAAGATGACTTGATTATGAGTCGAATTACTTCAGATAAGAGCACCTCTTATATTTCACATTTTATTGAGGTTGTGGTTCAACACAAGTTCTAATAACTACTTAAGGTGTTTTCCAATTTAAAATCAGAAGACTGTCTTGGGAAACTTTCAGAATATATTATTCAGCAAGACCTAATAGATCCCAAATACCATTTTAAAATTATTTTCCATCTAAAATCAATTTGATTCTTTCTTGGTAAATCTTTATTATATTCCCTGGTAAATTGAGCAATTAACAAAGTTAACTATCATGGACATGAAATCTTGCCTGGAAACATTCATAATTCTTTCTCAGAGTGTATAAAAGGAATGTCCATTGTATCTTAGAATATACTCAAATAGAGAAAAATGTATTGTGTAGAGTTATTAGGTAGTACTTGTGAAAAGAAAGATTATAAGATTTCTGAAAAGAATTCTAATGTGAAGTCCCATTTTACTTTAGCAAAGGGTTTAGTAGCAAGATGCAATGTAAATGAGCATCATCAATAACATTAATTACCTGCCGCCTCTGTAAATGTATATATTAGAGACACGAGGTCAGACAGTTTTAATAAAGCAAGATAAACCCTTCCTTCATAGCCATGAAGGACAAGCTGTGTTGTGGAACCAGTTAAAGCTGACTTTATCACTGAAATAGACAAGCTACCACATTAAAATGCAAAACATACCAGTAATGCTAAACACCAGTATGCAAAACAAAAACAAAACAAAATAAGAGATGCTCCATGTACCAAGAAGCAAATCTCTAGCCCTTGGGATGCTACATTCATTTTGAAAACCCATGCAAAACTAATACTTTTATTGACAGGCTACATGCTGAATTGCTCCTCGTTTATCCCTATTCAGGATCCTGTACCTAGTATATTTCCTGAATGCCTTGCAACATTCTTTCTAACTTATTTTCTATACAAACCAACCAGTTTTGTTAAGTTGTGTGTATACAAAGAGGTAATACACAGTATTGATTCAAAGATATATATCAAATTCATAAATACATTTGACCAACAATATCAGGATTTTTGTAAAAATTATATTTGTTTCCTCATGCAGGAACATAACAAATATACAAAAGCAGAATATCAATAATGTAATAGTGTTGCATTTTTTAGAAGCTGTAAAGAAGGATGGTTGGTTACTGCATGAGGAGGCCAACAATAGTAATATCTATCTGCCTCAATGTCCTCTCTGTAAAATAAGAGTAATAGTACCTAACATAAGGTACTGTCAACTTGTCTCCTTCTTTAATTGGGAGCATTAAAGAAGTTAATAAGCATAAAGACTAAAACAATCGCATGTAGTTTTTGCTGTAGAAGTATTTGTTGATATTATTACTAATATTTGTGAAGGGGCTCAGCCTGCAAGGTCCTCCCGGCCGCCGTGGATGAGAATAAGTCTACTGAGACATGATCTGCTTGGGGAGAAGAGGTGGTCGATCTCTCAAAGACGAAGGGCCCAGACCCTTTTCTTCAATGGGCTTTTCTGGGGTTCATTTTGCACAGGAATACAGATAAAGCTCATTAATCATTGTCAGGCAGTAAGGATCAAACAATAGATAACATGCTAAGACCAGGAGGGCCTATTCTGAGTCAGGGTCTATTAGCTAAAGGGATACAAAACTTTGGGAAACAAACTCATTTCCTGCTCGGACCTTTATTATTTAATTGAGAGCATTATTAGCAAAGCAGCTTTCACAGGACTTTATGTATTCTTTCTTAGGCCTCATCACTCGGGGAACCCACCCCTTCCAGCACAGGCTGCACTGCCCTGTCATTGTTTCAGGCTTAAATCAGGCAGGGGAAGTAAGGCAACCAAGAGATTAGGAGACTTCTCACAGACAGAATGAAGACTCGGGTATGTCAAAGCCAAGGGGTGAGGGTCCATCACCCCTTTCACTATAGCCCCCCAAGTCCTTCCCCAGGGCCCTTGTGATCATACCTGTCTTAGGTCATCCCTCCCTTGAGGAATCTTACCCATCATTGGCTAACTGATCATGCACTAGGGGCCAGGCAGGGTGAAGTAAAAGGGGGGCAGAGGCAGCACCCATGCCAGGGAGATAAGCTTTGTCTTCTTTGTGGCTTATGGTCCCAAGGTCACTCACTCAGCCTTAACCATGGGGGTTATAGCTTCTGAAACCAGGCAGGGCAGTTCCCAACAAATAATATTTTAATCAAAAGCAGTTAGTTAAACATTAGAGTCCATTCTTCACTCCTGACGCAGCAAGGCAACTATATCACAGTACATAAAGGAAAAGCAAATGATAAAGGCTAATGGAAACATTACATGTAATGAGGGTGGGAGAGATGATAACCAAAATATAGGGATGAAGTAAAACCCTGAACACGAGTGTTAGGTCTTTAGCCATTCCAAGTATTGGCTCCCTTGATGTGTCCCACTGCTTTTTATATCTCATGGAACAAAATTAAGAAATTTCTCTGGAATTAAAATGACTCATAAAAAAATAAATGTCTAATAAAACTCATGTTTACAGAAGATTGACTAACAAGCAAAAAATCATTCATGGCTGTATAACAACAGAGAAACCCACCATAAGTCAGATCTTCCAACTCCTCCACGCCAAACAGAGGTATAATTTCCAAACATCTATACTTATAAATAAGAATGGAAAGTTGAAGCTCAACAGATATTTGCAGACATGTCTAACACATAAAAAAGGAAGATTGTATGAATCATTTATGGTTACATTAAAGCTATGTAATAAACCACCTAAAATTCAAAGAAGAATAGCATGCAGCATAACTTTCTAAGCTGGACTTGTCTGGGTTTTTCACCCGGTTTTGGGTTAAGTATAGGTTTGCTCCACCATCTTTCATTTTTCTACATCAACTGGAGACATGGGGCCGGTTCTTATCATGGACATAGAGACATAATTGACAAAGTGAAACAGAAGTAGGAGAGGGATGCAACTCAATGCCTCCTAAGATCTATGTTCAGAAACACCACAATTTCACTACCACCAACATTCCACTGGTGAAGGGAAGTCACATAACTAAGATTAGAATGTGTTAGGTGGGCAAATAGCTGAACTATTTTCTTACTTCTTACTAATTAAGCCAAGGATTTGTTTCTCAGATATTTTCACCTATTACCACTTACCTAATATGGCTGGATATAATAAATTTGTTGTTGAATCCATATTGAGTCTTGGCATTTTTCTTCTATGAAGTTGTAAGTATTGCAGTATAATAAAGTCATGAACCATACTATCAACATATTTTTTGTATTTATCTTTGTTTTATCAACAGTCATTATTTCACTTTATCAATTATGTCTATTAGTGTATCAATTAACTGTTTAATTTATTTACAATCCTTTTTTAGCAGATCTGTAAAACTCCTATCCATAAAGTATGGTATTCTGAAATATGGCAGTAGGTAATAGAGGAATCAGACCAAAACAGATTCCACTGAATGAAGAGAACTGGGGACAAGAAATGATAGATCCATATAATGCTCTTTGAAACTTGAAGTTCATGCTCCTATTTGGTTATTTAAATGATGTATAAGTGTTACTTATACAAATAATGCAGTTTCAAATATGTAAGTTAATAAACATAAATTTAATCAAATCAGTACAGTTAAGGGGAAAGATGCATATCAGAGACCAGAATATAGAAAAAAAGAGAAAAAACTGCAGGTGGCTTCTATTTGTAACCTGTAAAAAAAGTGGAAAGCTAGGCACAGGTGTTTGATGTGACCAAACTGATCAGAGAAGACCTAATGAGGACTTGAGCGTGTGGCAGTGTTAATGGGCTTGGCAACCTCATTTTATGATAGTGATATTGGATTTGTTTCTTTAGTTGGTTCTTCAAAAACAGAAATAGATGCCATAGGCAATAGTTAAGTGATGATTATGCCTATCCAAATGTTTTACATGCTTTACTTATCAACATTAACTACTAAACAATTTTGTTTCAGTCTTCCATGTAAACTGGCTAAGGATGGTGATATTGCAGCTTTCTGATGCTTAGAGTGCATTTCCCTGCACTTACTGTCAGCCAGGTGCACTGAGTCACCCCTGAAGGGAGAGTAGAAATTAGAGTCCTTTAGATGTTTTCTTTTCTCTTAAGAACTATTTTTATTATCTTGTTTTTCTTTCCCATTTCCATTTTCTTTTTAATTTCTAATTTCTTTTATTCTTTTCTATGTCTGTTTCTCATGACACTTATGAATGATGATGCATCATTTTCAGGTCAGGTAGCTAAAGTTAATTATATATAATTTCCTTTTTCTACAACTGTTTTTTAAAAAATTTTGAGCCACTCAATCAAATTTAATTTTCTTTTTTTATAACTAACAGAAAAGATTCTTACTGATTTTTCTTTTTTTTTTTTTGAAAGAAGAAGAAAATATTTTGAAATTCTCCAATGGCAGGGTTAACTTCTTAAATAATTTACTAGACAATTTTTGGAACAGTTTTTGATTGACAGAAAAAAATTTAAACATATTGCAGAGAGTTTTCATGTATCATCTGAATACCACTCCACAGTTTCACCTATTATCCACAGCATGCATTGGTGTAGAATATCTATTATAATTAATGAACCAATATTGACATATTATGGAGTCCATAGTTTCCACAAAGGATCAGTCCTTTTATTGTTATAAGTCTCTGGTAAAAACATATAAATGCTTTTGCATACCATATTTCATCCACCATGACACTGTATGATACAGAATAGTTTCCCTGCTCTAGAAGTCCTCTTTGCCTTGGCAATTTTCATCATTCTTTCCCTCCCTCCCTTAGATCCCTAACAAACACTGATTTTTTTTATTGCCTCTATAGTTCTGCCTTTTTGAAATGGGACAACTGTAATTGAACAAAAATAAAAAAGCAGAAAATAAAAAAATAAAAATAAAAGTAAAAAAAGAATGGCATATTGCTAGAATAGTACAATATGGAAACTCCTTAGACTGGTATCCTTCCCGTAGCAATATGAACTCAATATTTCTTCATATATTTTTAAGGTTTGCTAGCTCATACTTTTTTATTGATGGGTAACATTTCATTTAAGGATATACCAAAATTTGTTTACTCAGTTATTTATTGAATGGTATCTTGGTTGCTTCCAGTTTGGGGCAACTGTGAATGAAGTTTCTATATATGTATGTGCAGTATTTTGTGTGTATATAAATTTTCAGTGTAGTTGTATAGATACCTAACAATATGACTACTTCACTGTATGCTCAGTCTGCATTTGGCTTTGTAAGAAATCGCTGAAGTGCTGTCCAAAGGGACTGTACCATCTTAGAGTCCAACAGCAATGGATGAGAGATCTGCTACTCCATACTCTAGCCAGCCTTTAGTGTGCTTAGCACTTTGGAATTTACCCATTATATAAGACTGTAGTGGTATCACATAGTTTTTTTAAATTTTCAATTCCCTAATGACATGATGTTGAACACAATTTCAAATGCTTATGTGCCATCTTTATATTGCCTCTGGTAAAATGTCCATTTAGATTATTTGTACATTTTTATGACTTTTGCATTTGAATGTACAGCTAACAGAAGCATTACTATTGCAATGACCATTCTTTCTCCACCAACCTTCAAGGTTATCTTTGTCAATAATCATTTAATGCCATTATGGGTGGGTAAGTTTCTTAATCTATTCTTTTCCAAATGTGTTTTTTAAAATTTATTTTACTTTTTAAAAAGATTTTATTTTATTTTAATTTATTTTTTCACTTTTTAATTTTATCGATTATGCCATTACAGTTGTTCTATTTCCCCCCCTCTGTTCCCTTCCACCCTGCACATCCCTCCCCCACCATCCCACCCCCCTTTAGTTTATGACCACGTGTCTCAAGTTCTTTAGATCCTATATTTCCCCTACTATTCTTACCATCCCCCTATCTATTTTCTACCTTCCGTCTATGCTACTTATTTTCTGTACTTTCTCCCCCCTTCTCCTCCTCCCACTTCCCTGTTGCTAACCCTCCATGTGGTCTTCATTTCTACGGTTCGCTCCTGATCTAGCTGTCCTCTTAGTCTGCTTTTGTTTTAGGTGCGGTTCTTAATAACTGTGAGTTTGTTGTCCTTTCACTGTTCATCTATTTTATCTTCTTTTTCTTAGAGAAGTCCCTTTAACATTTCATATAATAAGGGCTTGGTGATGCTGAACTCCTTGAACTTGGCCTTATCTGAGAAGCACTTTATCTGCCCTTCCATTCTAAATAAAAGCTTTGCTGGATAGAGCAATCTTGGTTGTAGGTCTTTAGATTTCATGACTTGGAATACTTCTTTCCAGCCCCTTCTTACCTATAAGGTCTCTTTTGAGAAATCAGCTGACAGTCTGATGGGAACTCCTTTGTAGGTGACTGTCCCCTTATCTCTTGCTGCTTCTAGGATTCTCTCCTTCATTTTAATCTGGGCTAATGTAATGATGATGTGCCTTGGTGTGTTCCTTCTTGGGTTCAACTTCTTTGGGACTCTCTGAGCTTCCTGGATTTCCTGGAATTCTATTTCCTTTGCCACAATGGGGAAGTTCTCCTTTATTATTCATTCAAATAAGTTTTCCACTCATGGCTGTTCCTCTTCCCCTTCTGGTACCCCTATAATTCAGATGTTGGAACGTTTAAAGATGTCCTGGAGGTTCCTTAGCCTCTCCTCATTTATTTGAATTCTTGTTTCTTCATATTTTTCTGTTTGGTCATTTTTTCTTCCTTCTGGTCTACTCCCTTGATTTGAGTCCCAGTTTCCTTTCCATTACTATTGGTTTCCTGTGCATTTCCATTCATTTCAATTAGTTTAGTTTTCATATGTTCCTCTAATTCATGACTAAAATCAACCAGTTCTGTGAGCATCCTGATCACCAGTGTTTTGAACTGTGCATCTGAAAGTTTGGCTATTTCTTGTTCGCTTAGATTTATGGGCTCTGGGGCTCTGAGTTGTTCTTGAGCCATGTTTTGATCTGTTTGTGCCTGTTACATATGAGGAGCGGAGCCTTAGATGTTCATCAGGGTAGGGCTGTCCAGGTCGCTGGTTTGTGATGCTATATGTGGGGGCGGGGTCAGAGAGGGGCGATAGTGGTCCCCTCTGCTGCTTCCCGCCGGGGCCTGCACAGTCCGTCTCACTTCCGCTCCTTCACTGTTTTATCTATGTGTGAATCTGTGACTGCAGTCACCCAGCTGTGTTGCGCCTTCGCTGGGCCCGCCCATCACTACCTCACACCTGGGATTCGCCCCCAGCTGCCTGGGTTAGTGGATCTTTTTTGCCAGACCTGCTCTGCTGCTGGCTCTGCCCCTCTTACCAGTCTAGCCGAGTGGTTCATTATTGTCGGACTTCTATACAGTTCAATTTTCTGTGGCTTAGCTGCGTTTTTGTTGCTAAAACTTTGTTGTTTTTAGATTTGGTTGTGAGAGAAGGTAAAGTGTTTCCACCTATGCCTCCATCTTGGCCGAAGTCCTTAAGATTTTATTTATCTTTAGAGGGGAAGGGAAGGAGAGAGGGAGAGAAATATCAATGTATAGTTGCTTCTCATGTGTCCCATGCTGGGAACTGGCCTGCAACCCAGGCATGTGCCCTGACTGGGGATTACTGAGATCCTTTGGTTCGCAGGCCCATGCTCAATCCACTGAGCTACACCAGCCAGGGCCAAATGTGTTTTATGATACTGCTTTAGATTTTTTACTATGAAATTTTATTTATGTGTTTATATATATGTATTATATAGTTCTATATAATACTTACTCAAATACTCACACTCAAATACTCAATGTTACTTATTGTAATATTTTGATGAATATTCTCCAAGTCAATAAAACGCAAACATGTACACACACACACACATGCTGTATCCCCCTAAATTATCTTCAAGCTCTAAACCAAAAACAATTTGTTATATATTAAGTTTTCATCAATGTATCTATTTTTACTTCAGAAGTTAGTCTTACTTCTTAAGACTAACTTTGTCTGAAGAAGAAGCATTACATTTTTAAATAAGTTATCTTCTTACCTTTTTATTTTATTTATAATTGAATCTTGATTACAAACTCTAACTCAGAAGTTTTATGAGACTGATCTTAAGCATTTGATTATAAGTTAACAAAGCTGCAAAATCTTGGCATTAGTGACTCCAAGCTGAATGGAGTGTATGAGTGAAGACAGCAGGCTGTACTTATATAGAAAGTCTTATAAAGCAGGATTATTCCACACTTGGCAGTCTGGTGTTTTGGACTGGTTAACACTGCTGTTGAAGATATTCTTGTACATTGTAAGGTGTTTAGCATAATTCCTGGCCTTTATCTGTTAAATGCTAATAGCACTCCTCATTTGTGACAACCAAAAATGTCTCCATAGTCAGTGTCAGATGTATCTTGGAGGTGGAGGAGTGCTGCCCTTGGTTAAAAAGGTCTGTTGTAGGGGAAGTGTACACATTTCTTTGGCTGTGGGCTTATGTAATCAGTCCTCCTCCTATATTCATTTCTCAGGGCTTATTGAAGGCTACAAGTGGACAGTTTGAAGTATTTGAGGTTTGTGGGAAAGGAAGGAGGTGAGGCTCGTGTTTCATTCTTCTGAGATCTAAATACTGTCTTTAATAAACTCATCAGGTTCTGACTATGTAATCTGGTAAAATATGGCAGAACCAGAAAATATGTTTGTGGTATGTAACAGCAGTATGTATTACAGAACAGATTTTATGACCAAGCGGAATTCTGATGCTACAATGTCTCATATTCTAACACTTGGAAAAATGTTAACTAAACTATGTTGAAAGCCTGTGTCAAAAACTGTTGATTCAGAAAAGTTTACTTGACATAGGGATAAAAGGGAGATGAAGTGCTTATATGGGCATAAGATAATGCTGGGATGACAGGAAAGACTGAATGGTGTAATGCATCACATCCCTTCAACCACAGATACCACCAGGAAAGGCTGATAAACCTGAGGGTGTGATGGCAAGTATAGTTTCCACATTATCTCTTACAATAGGGGTAGCCTATTGAGAGCTCCCCGTGACTGAGTAGAGCAGGCTTTGTTGGCTATATTACTCTGCAGAGACCAGAGCCCACATGCCAGGTGGAGACATCACTGAGCAGTGGAAAAACATTCAATGAAATGGAAAACAGGATTTTTCAGAGAACTGATGCTGTCAGCTAAACTCTGTGCAGCAGCAAAAATAACTATAATTGAGGCAACTTTGCTCAATATTCATCTTTTCCAGTTTTTGCTTAATGAAGGAAGACACCCAGACCTGGTCTCACTGGTTTGGGTTATACCTTGGAGTACCTGTTTTTTTTCTAGGAGTGGTGGGCTGTGTAAGGGGAGGTCTTGCTTGAGATAAAATAAAGGCTTTCTATATTCGTAAACATGGATCTCAGAATCATGAAATAAGGACACTAAATGAAATGGAAATGCATTTGATTACTGAGCTAATTGGGAGAGTGAACAGGAAAGTTACACTAATCCACACCAAACATGGATAAGCTGTTTAAACAGTTATAGTCTATGGTCTAGTTAGATCTGGAAAGTCAAGTGGAGAGATTTATGGATTTATTTATGGTGAGGTTATAAAAATGACATAAAATTATTAAAGAATCTGCTTTGCATAATCTTTATGCTTTATTTTATTCAAGGTTGATTTATCACTTATAAGAGCTTAAGACAATTCAAGTCCCACTCCCATATGTTTTGTAACTCTCAAATGACATACACTATCTCTGTATTTGGAATTCTCTGGTAATTAAACCAACCCAGAATTGCTCATATAGTTTTGGTTAAAACTTTAATAGTTTTATCCATCTTTTCTTAAATTGAATTATAAATTCTGTCTGAATACTACAGAGTTGTGTGTGTGTGTGTTGGGAATGAGATTTTCTCCCTTTAACTAAATTCTGAATCATATGAAACAAGCAGTAATGATATGATATTTAATGTAGAAAGACTATAAATATTGTTTTATCTATTTTATATTAAGAAAATTGAAACATACTCAGATACAAAGAGCATACTGATGGTTGTCAGAGGGGAGAGGGGTTAAAAAGGTGAAGGGATTAAAAAGTACAAATTGATGTAGTCATGGATATGTAAAGTGCATCATAGGCAATAAATAGTCAATAATATTGTAATAACTATGTACATAACCAGGTGGATACTGGAAATATTGGGCGAACACATTATGAAGTGTATGATTATCTACCACTGAAATTAATCCAGATTGAATTTAAACTGTATTTTTTAAAAGATAAAATAAAATCATAGATGAGAATATAACAGATATACTAACTTCAAAAAATCAGTTACTAGCAATATCATTATCCATCAAAATCTAATTTAATTTTGGCTATGAGGCAGCTATTTAACCAAATGAATTAATTATATATATCAATAAGAATAAATCTCAGAAACATGATATTTAATAAATAAAACAAATTGTGCAAAAATAAATGAATGGGGGAAATACTTAAATATCAATTTCCTCATCAATACCAGTGAAGTATAATAGTTAATATAATTAACAACTTAAATATTGTAAACTTGACATTTGAAAAATACTTTTAAAATACCTTTATTGTGAAATTTTTTTTCTTGTTAATTTAGGTTAAATGCATATCAATTGAATATGTTGCTCAACCTTCACAAAAATTCACTCAATTCTCTTCTGAACAAAAATCATGGATATTTATTATTGTTCTTCCCTTTTTTAGCATACATCACTTCTAAGTAATATATTTTAATAGACCTGACTTCATTCTTCCTTTTGAGTCTTTTAAACACATTCAACACAAAGAATATGTGGAAAGTTAAACTGCAATATTTTTTAGCTATTATAGAGTGAGAATTTTTATCAAAAAATTCTAAAATTTATTTGTCTGATGTAAAATTATCAACCTGTGCTTCAAAATAGTTAAACTTTGTAAGAAACTGTGGAAATATAATTTCAAGGCAATAATGCAATAGAAATGCCAAACTAGAGATCATTTAACCTTGAGTAAATTTGATTACATTTTAATGCCATTTGCTTATTTGCATAAAGAAAATAAAGTTTTGAATAGCACAATGATTCAGACATATGTTCTTTATGGTATGCTTCTCAAATCAGATCCAGAAGATGGATATAATGTTATTTATTTTGAAATAAAAAGGAGAAACTGTTGATTCAAAATTTGGGATGCATTTTAAAAATGTATCCTTCATCACTCTCTTGTAATCAATTTTAGTGATTTCTTGTTAGTGTAGTTTGGCTGGAAATTCTTTTATTTGGTATGTTTATAAAACCTAATTTACCTATTTAGTATCTGGTAGTAATTCTATGGTGTCAACATTATACTAAAGTAACCTGGCTGAATAATAAATAATATCAGATATTTGAACTTATGTGTAGTAAAAACAATTTTGCTTATTGAATGCATGGTATATTGTTCTCTCAGATTTATCTGAACATTGTGCCATGCATTTCATTCCCTTCCTCCCTCCCTTCATTAACTCACCAACCCACCTTCAACCTCCTCCCTCCTTCTAGTCCTACCTTTCTTCCCTTCTTTTACTTCCACAAATGCCTTTAATTATAGAACTAAGTATAGAAACCATAGCAAGGTTTTTTCTTGTTTTATGTGTACTAACAGGTTTATAGGTTTAGAAATTTAAACAAAGTCCCAGTCATTGAGGTTTTGGTAGTATTTTAATTTTTAAAAATTATTTTATTTATTTTTAGAGAGAAGGGGAGAGAAGGGAAGAGAGGGAGGAAAACATCAATGTGCGGTTGCCTCTCGCACTCCTCCACTGGGGACGAGGCTTGCAACACAGGCATGTGCCTCGACTGGGAACTGAACCTATGACCTTTTGGTTCCCAGGTCTACGCTCACTCCAGTGAGCTACACCAGCTGGGGCTCATTTTTTAATATTTATGTTTTAATAAAATTAGAGATGATGCCCTTTTAAAAATTATTTCACATAATCAAAATTAACAAAGAAAATGGTGTGTGTGTGTGTGTGTGTGTGTGTTTAATTTGAAGGGATTTATTTAGGGAGAAGAGGTAGGTCATTAGAGTTCAGCCCAGAAAATAAAGAAAATAGAGTACTTCATTTAGAAAGTGTTCAGCCCTAGCTGGTATGGCTCAGTGGACTGAGTGCCAGCCTGCAAACCAAAGGGTCACCAGTTTGATTCCCAGTCAGGGAACATGCCTGGGTTCCCAGCCAGGTCCCTAGTTGGGGGCACAGGAGAGACAACCACACATTGATGTTTCTCTCCCTTTCTTTCTACCTCACTTCCCCTTTCCCTAAAAATAAATTAAAATTAAAAAAAAGTCCAGATTACTTCAGAGGGTTATAGGCATGTGGCCACCATATTAAAATAACTTAGTATATGACCTCTAGTTACTAAAGGTTAATTATTTTTATATTTCATTCACATTTTTTAAAGTTCTTTTTAAAAATATTTTATTTATTTATTTTTAGGGAGAGGGGAAGGAAAGGAGAAAGAGTGGGAGAGAAACATCAGTGTGTGGTTGTCTTTCATGTGTCCCCTACTGGGGACCTGGCCTGCAACCCAGGCATGTGCCCTGACTGGGAATTGAACCAGTGACTCTCTGCTTCACAAGCCCATCTAAGTCCACTGAGCTACACCAGCCAGGGCAGTTTTCCATTCACATTTTTGATCAATAACACAAAAATCATATTATATTATAAAATATCATATATTGTTGGTGCAGTTTTATACATTTATCATTATATATGTATCTTTAAGTTCTCTATGATGTTTTATAATGTTCTAATTTATCTGTTAATGTATCATACATTTGTCTCTTTTCTATAATGTATCTAGAAGCTAAAAATGCTATTTTTATATGAGGCAAGAAAATGTATGCTGCAAATATTAACATAGTGATCTTCCTTGACATGTAAAGTTCTAGAGTGATAGAACAATTCCAGGTTCATATAAAAATAATATGCTTTTTTGTGTTTGCTTTATTTAAGCACATGTCTAACCATTCTATAAATGGATAAAAAAATTCAAGCTGCAAACCCTCAGTGAAAAAATAGTGTATGTTCATCATGAAATGAATAGCTTTTTCTGGGCTAGTACTGAAACCCTTGTGACCATATACAATATTATGGGGTGAGGAAGTGTTCAGATTCTGGTACAGTAGTTCGTGGGTAGTGCTCAGTGCATTGTTAGTGAATATATCATTAGCAACTATACATTCTTGCTTTTGTCTTACAAATGGTGGTCTGGAGTACAATCCAAAAAGTGTCTCACTCTTTTATAAAATTTAGTTTGGGGTTTGGAACATTTCTTTGAACATATCTAACAAGTTAAAGGTGGTGTCAGAATGATCTTATGGAAAGAACTATGTCAACGTTTTTTCTTTGAAGCACAAATTTTTAGAGAAATACTGGAAATTAGACACCAAAACAATTTAATCAGTATTCTTGGTTACATTTTTCCACAGGGTCATTATACTTGAAAACAGGTGAATTTTCATATCTTAAATTTGCCTGAATTTGACCAAAAAAATAATGAAGTAAGATTTTACACTGATAAAGAAAATTTGAGAAGAAAAATAAATATATCTGTTTCTTTTGAGTTTTTAATTAGAATATTCATATTCTACATGAGAATATTTATACGTAACTAAATCCAATATACTACTTCTTAAATCATATGAATATTATTGCTTATTCTAGTTAATTGAATAAATAACATATAAGAATTATTATTTGATAAGTGCACATTATGTTTTATGCTTTATTTTTTTCCCATCTGCACATACAGTCTGGATTTGACATGCATTCATTAATACATAACTTATGCTTAGAGAAAGGTCAAGGTGAAGGTGTCTCAGCATCGCCTTGCAGTTGAATTGACACCATTGTCATTCCATGCTCATAAACGTCAATAAATTAACATATTTATGTATATGTATGTATGGAGTACTCAATTGTGTTGGCATCTTCAAAGCTGTTTTGTTTCTTTTTGGTGGATTCATTGCCTTTTGGCCAATTCATAGTGAGACAGATTCAAGAGTTTTTAATTGTGTAGTATTTTTATAACTTTAGAACCTATAAACATAAGGGAGATCTGTATCGAAGAACATAATATTAACTTTATATTTTTGCATCTAAAATTCATATAAAAAGAAGCCCAAACCAAAGAAGACAGTTCTCAAGAATATTTCCATGTTCCAATATTGCAAAAGTTTCATCTCATAGATTTTCATTTTGAACCTCCACTTAGAAAACAAATATATCAAACTACCAATGCTGTTATCAATAATAGTCTGCATCAAAATTTTAAAGCAAGCTAATTAATGCAGAGAGCAGCATTTAGCCTTGATGTTTTCAGTTAAACAATTAAAAAATCAGAATATTGTATATTATACTTTTGATAGTTTTCAATAGAATATATATTTTTCTGGTTAAGGTTGTTTTCTGGTTTCACTAGACAGGAAACTGATAGAAATTGTTTCTTTCTCATATGGATCTAGCTCTAAACATGTATTTTGGGAAACAATACAGCATTTTTCCCATGATAATATGTGTTTTCAATCATGATATCTAAGATTGCAATAGATATGCCTACAGAATGCTTTTCTTAAATATATTTATTTCTTACATGCACCCCACATGTAAGAAATAAGTAAAGAAATATATAAACACATGGATATATTTCTTTACTCTTATAATGGAAGTGTGATGTAAATTAATTTCTATTATGGTTGCTTATTGAGGAATGTTCTGTTTATGAAAGGAGCTGTCATTGATTCTGAATCTGTGTTCTGCATATTCTCCTGTAATATACCCCGCTATTTTATTTTTCAAAGGAAAAAAGCAAATATTTTTTACTGTTTCTGAATTTCTCCTCAGTAAATTAAGGCAAATGAGAGACTTGCAGCCTAGAATTCAG
The DNA here is from genome assembly GCF_021234435.1 of Artibeus jamaicensis. Lineage (NCBI taxonomy): Eukaryota > Metazoa > Chordata > Mammalia > Chiroptera > Phyllostomidae > Artibeus > Artibeus jamaicensis. Next base: position 22,499,635 of record NW_026522046.1, on the reverse strand, counting down.
TAGTCCAAATCCAGCAACTCTGTTTAAAGAAACAGCCCTCCATGGACAACCTTCAGTCAGTGCTGGATGAATTTTCAGAGACATATTTTCTTGCTGGAAAAGCAGGAATTCAGATTAGCTCTGAGCCTTGTTGTGCTATAGGTCCTGAATGAGTAAATTAGCTGTTAACAGGATAATCGGTGCAAGTAAAAAAAGTCAGATGCTTTAGTTGCACAACTGTATGTCTTCTCAATAACATGATATGCAAGGCATGTAAATTAGATAGAGTAGCATGTATATAATCCATATGCATTTGAGAAGCAATTTAGAAATAGCCCCAAATTCATCAAAAATAACTGTAAGGAAAAGAATCATATGAAAAACTAATTCCTGGTTTTAATGTCTTAAATGGAACATTAATGATATATCCTCCTATCACCAACATAAAAGTTTATAATAAGAAATTAAGAGTTGCACTTTTTATTGCTTACTATTATCAAGTTCATAATAAAATCTAAAGAGTTTAAATTATATAAATTCAGAGCTGTAGGGTTAAGCAAATTTTCTTCGATACACTTTGATTAGGAATTGAGTTATGTACTTGGCCCTAGGATGGAGAGGGACTACATATACATCCTGCAACAGTGTTTTTAAACTAATCACCTGGCTGTCTTGTTAAAAATGCAGATTTGATTCTAAAGTTCTGTACTAGAACAGGAGAATCTGTATCTGATATAAATTTTCATGCTGGGCCACCAACTTGTTTTTGTTATATCAGAGTCTTAGGCTCTTATAATGCATTTGATAATACAAAGGTCTTAAAATTAATGTGAATATGGTAATTTTTATTACAGAATTCATAATTAAGTGTTAAAATATCAAAGACTAGCAAATCAAATCTTCCTGTGGGTGTCACAGAGGTTTCATTGTTCTGGTCACATCTGAATGGAGTCTGCGGGGGTGTGTAGAATTTTGCTAATCAGATTATTAAGAAAAGATACTGTCATTTCTGGTAGGAAGAAAAACATAATATTTAAATACAATGTCTCATGAAGAACTCTGGAAGGATATTGAGGGATTTGTTGACCCAAATTGATAAAGGAGTTTTACATCCTATAATTTTCATAAACATAGAGGTTTATATATAGTGGAACAAAGTTATTGCTTTATTTTTAAGAAAATAATTCTGACAAGCATCTTTAAGATGGGTTACGGGAAAAAGCCCAGTGACAATGAATCCAAGTAGAAGACCCATAAAATAGTTTAACTGACAAAAGATAAAGGTCTACATTAAAGCAGAAATCCAGGGAGATGGGGAAGAGAAACCCATTTTAATAGATATTACTGAGTTTTAATAATAGTGACTGTTGGATAATCGAGTATGGGAAGAAAGTGTGGGCCTTAAATTATGATATCCCTTTTACTATTTCAGGAGAGAGGCTTAAATTATAACAGCATTAGAAATTTTATGTTAATATTTTTGTTTTTATTAAAACACAGCTACTACTACTCATAAACTCAATAATTATTCTATCCTCTATTTTCTTAAACTTAATAGATGATAATTATCAACCCAGGTATTATATATATGACTTTGTCATTAAATATCATGCTGATCAAAATACTTTTATGTTTAAAAATAGAAATGATTTCCACAGGCTTCAGATTTTTAAACAAGTACACCTTCAGTGTGATCATAAGAGAAGGCAATATGTTTTTGTTACTTTATTTTACATGTCACTTGTCAATTACATTTTCCTAAACTTTTTTTTAGATTTTCAGTAAAAACAATCCTTTCTGTTATAATTGGACCATTTGCACTTTTATTGGATTTTATAACTGCATGTTTAGCAATGAGAGTGGAAACACTACCAAAAAGTTAACATACACAGTTGTAGGCATGTGGAGAATAAGGGAGTTTATGGGTTTTGTAGATAACTAAGATTAAAAATATGTAATAAAATTGAAATTCAGAACTCTACTATATACTACTGCTGCTTTCTTTCTTAAGAGAAGAAAATGTTTCATAAATCTTTATTGGCTATTTTTAACTCAATTGTAGTTAAATAACAATGTAAAAGGAAAAATGTTTTGCACATTTTTAAAAAAAGGAAAAATGAGTATAAATATAAAGCATTTCTTTCAATAGTATCCTGCAATATTTATAATAGTGAACAGCATGACTTTCAGAAACTTGAGCATATAATAGTAATTTGTCATTTTTCTCCAAGTTCATTGACATTGTCAAGGCATATTTAACTCAGCAGGAGAATTTAAATTTCATACTTGGTAATTTCATGAAGTATTCTTCTTATCCTGAGCTTTCAGCTAAAAACTCCCTTTTCATTTCTTTCAATAAATTACCATCTATTCATATCTCGTAGCTTCATTAGAATGTTCAGATGCGAATAATCAAAACAGCACCTGCTTTCAAACTATGTTTATATGAAATTTTTTCTTCTGATTTGTAATTTTGATAATGGCTGAAGAAATGTTTATGAATGTAATCTTTGAAGGCAAGCAGAGTTAGGGAATTTGGTTAGAATCCTGTGTGGTATAACATGATCTATTTTATCAGTTGGCTTGGATTTAAATTGGTTGTATTTTATTAGAATATTATTATCACCAGGAAAAATAAAACAAAGGGAGACAAATGGAATAATGTCATTCAAATCTTAATAAGCAAAAGGAAAGAAATATGACCTTTAGCAGGAATTAGGTGCTCTTACCAGTTTTACTCTAAATCCATTTGATGAAGAACATCTCTCTCAAACCTCTTTCAAAGGTACATAATGCATTACTCAACAAACTGATGTCCCCTACATTATTTCTGATGGTGTATAGAAATGATTTTAGAAATCTGAGCACTTGTAGTCTTTAAGACCTTCCTTTAGCCAATGTGTTGAGTGCTATCTTATGAGTATAATGAACCAAAATGCTTATACAAAGCAAGAAATGAGCCCAACGTGTTTCACTGTTCATTTGATGTCCATTCAACGTGATGCATAGATGCTCCTTCCTTTTTCTTAATGGTAAAATATTTAATTGTCTGAATATGCCAGAGTCTCCTTGCCAATGCTGCCCATACTGCAAAGTGAGCCTTAACAGAAGGAATTGCCTACTATCTTCCAATCAAAAATAATTCCAAATCCAAGAAAAAAGATAAGATGTATGCAAATTACAAGAACAAATTCTACTGTTCTTCCTATTAGAGGTTTATCCTGGAAATATGCACATGTAATTAGGTCTATTTTTCTTAATCATTGTACCATGTTTACTTCAGGGTGCAGCAGAAAATAAAGCTTCCTTGAGTATGGTCGGCAGGGCAATAATATGGGTGTAATAATTTATAGTTTGAATTTTAAAATTTCACTTAAATTGTCATATTGTTATGCTTGACTGTGATATTGTTATGTGTAATTACAGAATTGCATGCTTATGATTGAGTAACAAATGAGGGAAATTATTTGTGCCAGGTCCTGTGTTAAACCACAATTTGAGAGAAACTACCTGAAGGTAAGGGAATACCCTGTTTTTTTTTCAATTTTTTATTAGTCTAAAATTAACTCAAAAAAAAAGTTAAAGCATGTTTCAACAGCCTACAAGAAAAAAAGGAGGGGTAGGAAAAGGAGGCTGTGGGGACAGTAGCATAGGTAGAAACAGAAAGTTATCTTTTTTTTTCTTTGTAGAAGACTAGAAATAAGATTAGGAATCAAAGCATGGAAGAGGCTAAAAGCATTTTTAGATCCTAAGTAGGAGAAAGGCAATGAAAAATAAGACCTTTTGTTTTTAACAAAGCTTAAGCACAAATCAAATGCAAGTCTAGAGTAATTTATATATATTTATATATATACGTGTGTGTATAATCTTATGGCTATACTTTTAATTACTCTAGAATATATATGTATATATATATATATATATGTGTGTGTGTGTGTGTGTGTGTGTGTATGTATATAAAATTTCACATCCTTCTTAGCAGTTACCCAGGAATAGTGTCAAAACAGCATTTCAAGTTGTGTTAAAACATTTGCCTTATAAGTCAGAAGTATGCATTTTTTTTTAATTTGAAAATTTTCTCCTCTTTGGAAATTTTGACTAAGTTGTTTTGGAGTGGGTCCAAGAATTGGTATTCGAAAAAGAAAGGAGAGGGTGGGAGACAGCAGAATTTTAATTTATAGTCAGATTTATAATATAATCACTGTTTGTGAGTCATTTATTTTCCCTTGTAGGACTACACTTTCCAGAATATAAACATTGCACTAAAATTTACACCTTCTGTATTTTACTTTGCAGTTTTTTGTTATATTTAAACAAACAAATAGAAGACATGGTATTGCCTTGATTTTCTTAAAAACAGCATTCCTGGTGTTGGAGGAGAGAATATCAGTATTCTATTTAAGCAGCAGAGGGTGGGGCATGACCAGATGCCTCTGACCCTTCCTTCAGTGGCTAGGACTTCTTTCTTGAAATAAAACATCTTATTTATCACATGCCACCAATTGATACTCACAACACAGTCCCATTGGCCTTAGAGTTTATAAGAATCTATCCAGACACAGACACTAAACTGTCCGGTTCATGGATCTCTTGAATATAACTTTTTGCTATTTTAACTTTCTTTATGGATAATTATTCTAAGAAGTTTGGAAAAGTTAATCCATGCTGTCATTTTTCATTTCAAATTAAAAGCAGAATCCCCCTGACCACTGTGGCTCAGCTGGTTGGGTGTTGTCCTGTAAAACAAAAGGACCCTGGTTGATTCTTGGTCAGGGTGCTTGCTTAGGTTCCAGGTTTGGTCCCAGTCAGTACATGTACCAAGAGGCAACCAGTTGGCATTTCTCTCTTACATACATGTTTCTCTCCTTCCCTTCCCTTCCCTTCCCTTCCCTTCCCTTCCCTTCCCTTCCCTTCCCTTCCCTTCCCTTCCCTTCCCTTCCCTTCCCTTCCCTTCCCTTCCCTTCCCTTCCCTTCCCTTCCCTTCCCTCCCCTTCCCTTCCCTTCCCTCCCCTCCCCTCCCCTCCCCTCCCCTCCCTCCCCTCCCCTCCCCTCCCCTCCCCTCTGCCCTCCCCTCCCCTCCCCTCTGCCCTCCCCTCCCCTCCCCTCCCTTCCCTTCATCTATAAATAAATAAAACACTAAACAATTAAAAACAGTTTCAATCTTACTTTATTAGAGAAAACAAAATGTCTCTCTCTTTATACTATATACAATATATAAAGAGATATGATTTATTATATATTCAATAAAATTTGTTTTATTTCTTTGTACATATATGAAATTTTGAATTATTAAAAGTTTATAGATAGTTTAAAGAATTTTTAAAAAAATCATTCATACATCGAAGCTTAAATAATTGGATAAATGTGTAAATTGAATTTTTGAAAAATTTCCAGAAGATACTGACTAGATATATTGTGAGTGTATAGCACTGACGAGACTCCTCAAAACTGCTCTTTACTTTTTCTGTCATGTAAATATTGCATATGACTTTTATCATGGTTTGTTCTGTACCCCAAAACTCTATAATTGGCCACTTGCTAAATTATAATTAGTTTATATTTTTTATCTTGGGGAAAGGGCAAAATATTCATCAATGTGAACACTCTGTCAAAATCTTTAATAATTTTTGCAGCTTGATTGTTACTACAATAAATGATTTGATTATTTTTAAAAATTTGAATTCATTCTTAGGAAAAATGAAATAATTTAGTTTTCTTGTTTAAAAACATATTTAAAGTTACTTGATTTGTTTAAAGAGCTTTTTATTATATATTAAACTATTTGGTGAAAATTACCCTACATAGATCCTTATATTCTTAAACTGTACACCTGCTTTAATTTTTTAAATTTTTATTTATTTATCTTTAGAGGGGAAGGGAAGGAGAGAGGGAGAGATATATCAATGTATGGTTGCCTCTCATGTGTCCCCTGCAGGGAACTGGCCTGCAACCCAGGCATGTGCCCTGACTGGGAATCAAATCTTGATCCTCTGGTTTGCAGGTCCTCACTCAATCCACTGAGCTACACCAGCAAGGGCTTAATTTTTTAAATGATTTTAATTATATTGTTTTAGAATTTTTAAAGGTTACATAAATTTAGTTCTATCGAAAATACTCATTTTCATTATGATGTGAATAAGTTAAAGTACCTAAATCTTGGTCTTATAAACACCACCTAAAAACATAGAGATACTCTTAAATTGTGGTTTTATTAACCTGATTTAAACACAAATGTTATTTTACCTCCTACTTGATAGAGACAGAATTAATAGAGATATAGACACATTCTAAATGTGATACGGCCAATCTACACATTGGTTGAATTTTAACTGGTTGAACTTTTATGGAGAATAAGGCTTGTGGTGAATTTTCTACTTGAACAGTTAGCTAATAAAAACAAGTGTACACACTGTATAGGTGATTTAATATATGTTATCAGTAATTGAACAGAAGTTTTGCAATTCTAAAAATATCAAATATTTTGAATTTCATTTAAAGTTGGGAATTTATTGTTCTTATTTCTTGGATGAGGCAACAGACTTAGTTAAAGAATGGCCCAAGGCTGATTTTGAAGACAAAACTCAAATACATAGTTTTTGACTGAAAATGACTTCTTTCCATGACATGATGTGTATGTACAAGATGAGTAGAAATCCAAGGCATTCAGGGCATATCTACAGTTTACTAATCAATGAAACGGCTCATTCTTATTTAAAATGCATTACCCTAGATCATTTGGATGGTGTTTTTTTTTAAGGTTTCAAAATACATTTTTGTGTCTATCAGAAATGCTGGATTAAAGTAATTATGATAATTATAACATACAGTTAATTGTATTTATCTCCTCCAATAACATTAGTTTAGAGTGTGGCCAGAGGAAAATTTGGTAACTAATACTTGTGAATAGTTTGATAGTGCTTTAAGTATGTTATTCAATATCATATTAAATATATCTTTATTTACATACTACTTAGAACTGGTAGTGTACTGTATACATGTAAAAATGTACACAAAATCATTGTCAGTATTTTTCCCTCACATGTATTAAGTACAGAAAACAATTAAAAAATTTCTGTATACTCTTCAGGTGAATGTACCTAGGTATGTTCTGGTTGACAAGGCTTTGAACTTACATTTTTGTGAGATGATGGGTTTGTTATGTGTGGACATTTTACAATTTTCCCATTAAAGCATTACTTAATGACATGAATTCATTAAAGCAAAAATTATGCATAAGTTTTCAGATAGTATTCTTTTATATACATACAAACACCACATGCACATACATATATATACACACATATGTACAGATATATGTCACTTCACATAGCTTTGAACTCCTAAATAGTATAATTGCCTTAACAAACCTTTTTATTATTGTTTTGATTAGAATCTGTGAACTCTACAGCAATGAGTGTCTGAGAAGACATAGTTCAGACTAAATACAAATCTTATGAAGTTGTTATCAGATTTAAGAAGTTATAGATTCCATGTAAAATAACTGTTTAGATCCTGACTGTACTAAAACTGGGAAAACAAACATAGGCTACTAGGCTCATGTTTTTGTTGAAGAGTATTTAAGAGTTATATGCTTCAGCCTGGCACTCATAAAGTCTCTCTAACCATTTTTATGAATATTTCTTGCCTTTATTATGCTTCCAATGAAAGTAGAAGGTTAATCATAATTTCTATAAAGCTTTTTTTTTTTACAGGGCAAAGGCATGGAAGAACAACAGAAAGTAATGTGTGGTTAATAAAGTACATCAGTAGCACAGTTGAACTTGCTACTAAGTCAGTGATGACCTATCACCAAAGAAATATATTGTGCTTCACACGTAAGTAAATTTAGAGCTTGGCTGTATATTGTTTCGTAGATTGTCCCAGTGAGTTTATGTGTGTCTCCTAATAAAAATCTCTTTGGAATTTCCACTTCACCCCTTATTTCTCTAAATCCATGTGTAGTTAAATTTTCCATTATGAAGGAATAGAACTCTTGACATTTAATTATATTTTTAAATAAATAAATAAATATAATAACATGCATTTATTTATATTGTTTGGGAACTTTAAAACATTTATTCACCTGTAATTATAGCCATAGTCAAAGTACAGAATATTTTCATTTTCTTTAAAAGTCACTCTGGGACCACATTGCTAGCATTTCTCTTCCTTTCTAGGACATCACTGATTTTATTTATATAATTACAGACTTTTGGAGGGGGATTTTCATAAATAGAATTATAAAGTATGTCTGGCTTCTTTGGCTCAGGATTATGCTTTTGGATTAGTTCACATTGTTGGATGTTCAGTAATCTGTTTTTATTCTTTGGTGTGTGGGTGTGTGTGTGTGTGTGTGTGTGTGTGTTTGGGTCAGTAGCAAAAGAGTATGGGAAATATACTCTTAAAGAGAGAGAACTCAAACCTTTTCATTGGATCCCTGCTGAAAAATTTCTGAGAAAACTGCTAGTCTTTCAATGTGTAATATGCACCAGGGAATTCTGCCTATATCTTAATCCCACAGCAGTCACCTGTCAAAGCCTCATTCCCTGTAGACACTTTCACAGATACGATATTTTTCAGGGGAGTGACATTATGGAAGTGAAATATTTCACAATACAACATTTTTTAACTGGCAGTTAGGGAAAATTATAAATAATTTCCTTTAACTTACTGTTAATATATTTTTAACTTTAGACCAGATAATTTTATAAATATATAAATAAAAAATTGCCAATAATGTTTTGCTGAGGTAACATTTTTTGGAATAAGAAACATTTTGTTTTGTTGTTCAAGTACACTTGTCTCCATTTTCCCGCCACACACTTCCACCTCCCACCCTCAATCCTATCTTCCTTTGGCTTTGCGCATGTTCCTTGATGACCCTTCCCCTTCTTTCCCTCGGTATCCACCTTCCCTCCAGTTACTGTAAGTTTGTTCTTTATTTCCATGTTTCTGGTTATATTTTGCTTGCTTGTTTGTTTTGATGATTAGGTTATACTTATAGGTGAGATCATATGATAATTTGTCTTTCACTGCCTGGCTCATTTCCCTTAAAATAATGCTCTTCAGATACCCCATCCTCTCATGAAGGGCAGGAGCTCTTTCTTTCTTTCTTCTGTGTACTATTACATTGTATAAATGTACCATAATTTTTTATCCATTCATTTACTGATGGGCACTTATGTTGCTTGTAGCACTTGGCTATTTTAAATTGTGCTACTCTGAATATTGGGATTCAGATGTTCTTTTGAATTAGTGTTTTAGAATTAGTATATAATCCCAGCAGTGGAATTGTCAGGTCAAAAGGCAATTTTATTTTCAGTTTTTTTTTGAGAAAATTATATACTGTTTTTCAACAGTGGCTGCACCAGTCTACATTCCTACCAACAGTGTATTAGGGTTCCCTTTTCTCCACAACCTTGATAGCACTTGTTTGTTGATTTGTTTATGATGGCCATTCTTACTAATATGAAGTGATATGTCACTGTGGTTTTAAGTTGCATCTCTCTGATGGCTAGCAGTACTGAGCATCTTTTCATATGTCTCTGGGCCCTCTGTATGTCCTCCTTAGAGAAATGTCTGTTCAGGTCTTTTGCTCATTTTTTAATTGGATGGTTTGTCTTCCTGGAGTGGAGTCATTGTTTGAGTTCTTTATACATTTTGGATATCAAATACTTGTCCAAGTTATCATTGGCAAATGTATTTTCTCATAATGTTGGTTTCCCTTTTATTTTGCTGGTATTTTCTGTAGCCATGCAGAAGGTTTTTACTTAGATGAAACCCTATTTGTTTATTCTTTCTTTTATGTTTCTTGTTCTAGAAGACATATCAATGAAAATTTTGCTGCATGGAATATCTAAACCTCCAAACTGTTTTTATGAGACTAACATCATTGTAATCCCACAACCAGATTAAGATACAACAAATACAGAAAGCTACAAGCTGATATCATTGATTAACAGACATTAAATCCTCAACAAAATATTGGTTAACCCATCAAGTAATACATTAAAAAGATCATACACCATGATCAAATAGGATTCATTTCAGGGATGCAAGGATGGTACTATAGTCTCACATCAATAAGCATAATTAATCATATAAAAAAGGAAAGAAAAAAATACATGATCATATCAATAGAGGCAGAAAAGCATTTAATAAGGTATGGCACCCATTTATAATAAAAACACTCAGCAAAGTGGAAGTAGGTAGGGCATCCCTCAACACAATAAGGGCCATATATGAGAAACCTACAGCCAACATCATACTCAACATGCAAAAACTAAAAGCTTTTCAACTAAAATTAGGAACAAGACAAAGATGTCTGCTTTCACCATTTCAATGCAACATAGTATTGGAAGTTGTAGCCACAGCAATCAGACAAGAAAAATAAATAAAAGGCACCCAAATTAGAAAGGAGGAAGCAAAACAGATGTTTACAGATGCCATGGGAGTAGATATTAAAAACCCTACTGTTAACATATTAAACAAACAGACAAAAGTACTAAAATATTAGCTGCCTTTCAAATATAACTATAGACTATCAGACAAACAATTAGATATTTTGAAAAAGTATGTCAAAATCAGTCAGTGATGATGCATTTCTGATGGTTTCCTGACGTGATGAGAAAGGCATCAGAGCCTTCTCAATGGGAACCATTCTTTGGAAATACATGTTTGTTCTGAATATGTTTCTTTAGTATAATATGTCCATATTTCACTCCTGTGTTTGTTTAGTGTAATAAAAGCAGATCTACAAAAATTTGAAACTGTATTGATAAATATGAAGTACGAAGAAGAGAATAAGAAAAGTAATTTCATTGTTTGGAAAAATCTAAATTCAAATAAATGATCAGAAAATAATTAAAAAATATTTCACACTATATCATAAATATTACTTCTATATAGGTGTTTACTGTGTTGGTTGTTTTAAGAATGTTTGATGGAAGGGTTCAGTAGATGTGTAATGTAAATATAACCTTTCCATTTAAATAATGAGCAATAGACTCCTAGTTAGTACTATCAGCTAGACATATAGATTTACAATTTTTAAAAAATATTCTATCCATTTCTAGACTGAGGAGAAGGAAGGAAGAAAGAGAGGGAGAGGAACATCAGTGTGTGGTTGCCTCTTGAGTGCTCCCACTGGGGACCTGCCCCACAACCCAAGCATGTGTCCTGACTGGGAATCAAACCAGCAACTCTTCAGTTCTTAGGCCAGTGCTCAATGACTATGGTACAGTCACTGAGCCACCAGCCAGGGTGACATATGGATTTTTAAAAGCATGTGACACCATTAATAAGGGAATGCTTCAGTCTTATAGATTTTAAACTTTCCTAAAAGCTTTGGAAGATAAGAAAAGTTTTTTTATATGATTTTGTGAAGCTGGTTTAATACCAAGAAGCAACTTGATAACTGTAACATAAAAAACTCAGTTATTAGTATATATTTAAAATCTAAATCTTAATATCAAATTTAACAACCAAAATATGATTAATGTAACCTGATCAAATATGCATTATGTAAGATGTCAGCATAGCTTAGAGAGAGGACATCTATTATTTATTAAAATCATTAATAGTCAAATATGAAAATAGAAAACATGGTTAGTAGACAGGTGCTAAAATAACATTTGATATAATTTAGCATTGATCATGAAAAATGTATATAAATTATTGCTTACAGATTATAATAATAAATAATTAATATATTAATATGGCTATTCAAGCCAACAGCACATCATCATTAAAACAGCTGGCATTCTACTGATAGTATATTTTGAACCAGAAATAATTTACATATATTCATTTAATTTTCACAAGAATTATATGAGGTTCTACTAAATTTTTCTTATTACTATGAAAGAAGTGGACAAGTGATCATTTCTGGGTAAAAGAAACAGAAGTTAACCATCAGTAGTTGGAGGCAATGTGGGTGTCTTTGTCATTCTGCTCTATGCTGTTGTCCCTTGTGTCATATATGTCTTAGCTGTGGGAGAAGTCACAGCATGTGTTAGGTGCGGATTCAGAGCATATACAGCCTCCTGTAGAACATTGCCCCAGCTCTGCAAGGTACTGCCACCTAGCTAGAACTAAAACTGAGTCTTCAAAAGTCCTTCTCATTAGTCTATCAAACCAGATGCTTCAGAGTCATTGAGAACATGGTAAATAATTAATTCTATTGCCACACTTCGTTTGATGTGATTTGAGTTCCTTCACAGAACAAATGCTGAGTAGAATACCACAACAATGGATAAGTATCCTGTAAGAGCACTAGTGGTTGTTTTGGCAGAACCATTGATCATGGGAAAGGCAAATCCAATGTCCAGAGTATATGTCTATTCCAGTTAGAATGAGACACTGCCTTTTCCTGTTGGAAGATATATCCCATCTTTAATTATTATGATTCAAAATGTGTTCTCTTTCTTTCCCTGAATTATTCCTAAATGTTAGCATTTTTCCTGAATTAAGAGCCAATTTGTTTTTTTAATTTTCATTTTATATTTATTTTATTTTACTTTTTATCCTTTCCATTTTAAACTATATATGAATAAATTAAATTAAGATCTTAAATTGTAAGCTTATATAATAGAATTTGAACCTTTGTGTTTTGTATAGAAACATCAAAAATATATGTTTCTTCCATGTATTGTTTTAATTGATGTCATATTTTATAGTATAATGAAAAATCTTGTTACTTTGTAAATTCTTTGACATAACAATTTTAGAAAACTTTGATTACTTTACAAATATTTATGGAATTATTTATGTTTTTAAAGTTATTGATGATCTGTTATCAGTTAATGTTTAGTTCCATTTGGGGGAAGAATTTATATTATATGGTTTCAATAAAAATGATACCATTTTTACCATTATAAAAAGGGGAAAGAGTAACTCTTGAGTGAAGAAGTCTTGCAAATATTGCTGTAACTAATTGGTCAATGTTAATGTCACCAATGTGTCATATGTACATCATTATCTCCTGATATGACATGATGTGAATTTCACCTAATTGTATTCTTTCCAAAATTCAGTAACTCATGTCCAGTAACCAGACAATCCCTAGATGAGGGCTATTCTACAATATATCTGATAATTGCTATTCTTCCTCCTAAAACTGTCAAGACATGAAATAAAATTCAAGACTAAGAGACTGGTCACAGACCGGAGGACATTTTGCAGGTATAATATATAAATGAAAAATGAGGGGAGACCCAAAAAACTTGAATAATCTTATTCAGAAGGGTGGGCTCCTTGTAGTGCAGGATCTAGGAACTAATATGCTTCAGTGTACCAGCCAGCATTATTGTAAGAGGCTGCACTCCTCAGTGTATTTTTAGAAGACTCGTTAAATGTGTTTGCCCATTTCATGATGGGTCATTTAGGAGCACACCTGTCCACACTGCTCTGAGTGTTCAGTAGTTTTAAACCCAAAACGGCATGACCCCTATGCCCCACATACCCTATTCACCAAATCTCGCCCGAGGAATGTTTTTTGTTTCCCTGAATAAAACAAGCTTTCAAAGGGAAATATTTGCCAGTGTGGAAGAGGTGAAAATGAAAAGTGGCAGAAGCACTGAAATGCATCAAAGTTGATGAATTCAAGAACTGTTTTGAGCAGAGGAAAAAAGTCTCAATAGGCATATTGCATCAAAAGGAGATGAGGTGACTGAAGTTTAAACATGTTAGAATAAATACTCAATTATTTATAAATAAATTCCAGGATTTTTGGTGTCCCCCTCCATAAAGTAACCTTTATGAAAGATTATTTTCATGAAGTAACCTGGATGAAATACTACAACATTGAAAACACATTAATGGAAAATCTGATGAAATGTGAATAAAGTCTCAAGTTTAGTTTTTAAAAACCATTGAATCTAAGTGATGTTATAAAGATGTTTATGTTACTTTTTAAAAACTTATTTTCTAAAGATGTTTACATAAAAACTCATATGTATTAAATTTTATATTATCGATACCATAACAAAAAACATTACTATTTTTACAGAGAGAACCTTTTGGCTCTAAAAATTATTTTACCATGAAATGCTTAAAATTATTATATATGATTTATTGGAACATAAAAGAGCTCTTTCAGAAAACAACTGTGCGTGTTTGGAATATTAATGTTAAAGTAATATGACACAGTAGAGTTCATTGATTATCTTCTCAACAATTTCACTGTGTTTAGTTGTTATTTTCTTTTCTCCTTCAATATATCTATATATCTTGAAATGTTAGTTTAATTGACAATGAAGTGTTATTTCTGTGGAATAATAGGGAGCAATTTTTGTTTTCTATCATGGTCATTCTTGCCAAGGGAAAAAAAACAAGTAGAAAAAAATCAAATGATCTTATTAAATATATATGCATTTGCACTTTACATACTATTAAAGAAAGGGTAGGGTTTAAGCTGATGTCAATATAATGTTATTAATACTATGGAAACAGATGCCATTTACTGTTGAGGTAGATGTTATTTGATTTACCCCTTTTTAAAATTTTCAGTTGTATCTATATCTAAACTTAAATATTAATTTTCAACCAAGATAGGAAGAAAAATCAAGCTTTATTTTGAGCCATTTTTCACCTACCAGGATGTATGAATTCATAAAATATAGAAATACTCTACACTGATGTAAAATAGTAAATATTCAAATCCCCCCTCTTGTAATGCCTCGGCTTCTCCAACTGTTCTATGAGCCTTCCCAAGAACTAACAAAAAGGATAATTTCTAAGTTAGAGAAGAGTTCCAAAAACCCTACTTTCTAATTAGCCAATGTGAGTTGGTCAAGTATTTTGTTTCTAAAATATTATTCATCCATTAGAGAGAAAGTCTTCTGTAGACCACCGTTGCTTCGATTGTGTCAGAGAAAATAGTGATCTAGAAATATTAACACCACACAAACAAAAAGGGCTCCTGTGCAAAAATGTACATGAAAGGCCCCTTACATTTTCTACTTTCAGACATTCACACGCACATAAGCACTTTTAAGGTTCATAAATAATCTTGCCATGAATCAATCCATTTAGCCTTGATTTACTTGGTATATTCAAAAGGCAACATTTTGTTGAAAGTTATCTATTTACTAACCACAGAACACTATTATATAATGTTCTATATAGCACAATATTAATGTGCTACCCTGGACAGCACTTGTGTGTTCTTTTTATTCGTTGAGTACCAAATATATCTAGACAATATTTAACACAATAAAATTTATAGAAAGAATTGATATTTTATTATTTTTAGAACTGCTCAAATAAGAATTGCATGCTGACTATGGGCATAGACACTAGATATTGTATAAGGTAGCTCACTGTGTTGAGATATCTCCTTTATTATTGAAAAGTGGCATCAATGCATCATTAAATAAGGAAGTTTATTTTTAAATGAAATTTGATAGTTCTTGTTTATATCTAAATTTAAGAGTTCATCATATTTTAGGGGCAAGGATATATTGCAGCATATTTTTCTTGAATGGGTGACTTATGCATATTTGTAAGTGACCAATATTTTGGACTAAGGAGAATGCTGGCGTTTTTCATATAACATGGAAAGAACATAGTAATCTAACTGAAAATAGACAGTCCTATTAGAGGCAGTGTAGTGAGCTGTAAAACTTTCAGTTGGAGGTCCTGACTAAAGGAATTTGCTGGTAGCTAAGCAGAAAATCCAAAGGCTTAAGATATTACAGTTTTTAATTTAGTAATTCATAGCAGTATATACAAGCATTATGGTGAGGGACACAAAAGGGTAAATAGAATAAATTGTACTCATGCATATTTTCAGTTAGGTAATGGAATCTTATTCTGAGGAATAAGTTTTGGCATAGAAAGAAATTATTAAGTCTTAAATTGTTGACTCGCCAACAAAAACCTGTGGGCAAGGAAATAGCATTCTAGTTATGAAAATTATGGCAAGGGGAAAATTTTCTAGCACCTAGAACGGATAGAACTAGAGCTACCTAGTTACCTATGGTCTGGATTACTGTGATGGCAGACCTAGTTTGTAAAACACCCATCACACTGTGTTTTAATAATACATTACAACATTTCCCTTTTAATGGATCTGGGATCATGGGACAAGTTCTCAGTCCCTTTCAACTGTGGAGCCTAGTAATCTGTGTAATTTGAAGTCCAAGGAATGGGTAACTGCCCATGGACAGGCTCTTGTAATGAAGCTTGGATTGCGATAGGTCACAGAGGGCTGAAACAGCTATTTTGGTGAGTCATTTTCTTAGTGGTTATAATTAAGAACAGTGAAAAGAGGTCAATTCATGTTAAAATGTCTTATCAAATTATTCTTTTGAATAACTAAGAGGTTTAAGTTTTGGAATGTGTTTAATGATTTCTGATGTTGCCATTTTTGTGTGGTAGATTAGAAAAAACTTTCAGGCACTTGTATTCTTTTTAAATTATGAAGAATGAATGGTAGACTTCATTATATGTCAAAATATGAGGCATGGTTCACACTTAAAAAATAATAAGGTGTCTCCATAGCCAGTTGGACATCTCATTCTATTATGAAACATTCACATTAGAAAATATTAAATATCTTAAATAAAAACATAAAGCAGTGCATTACTTAGACTTATGATCCTTATGTAATTATGCTGGGATTTTATTTTAAAAAGTAATAAATACATTGTAGATTTTTATGTATACATAAAAGGTATTCTTAGATTTAGTCTTGATTTGGGTTAAAATGTAGTTTTCTACTTTATTCATTTAATTCTTGAGAATCTGTTTATAACAAATAAAATGGAAAAATACAACAATAATATTTGGCAAATGTGTTTCATACTGATACAACTATAATTGGGGCAACAGGGTACCAATATGAGTGTCTGGGGCTGTAGTCTTCATGGTAGTTCCCTGAATGTTCTTGGCCAAGCATTTGGCTGCTTCTTGCATGGTTGGTCTCCAGAAAGCCTATCAAGGGAGGTTCCTGTCAAACTGAGAGTTAAACAGGGATAACAGAGACATACAGAGCTCAGAGATGTCGACATTCAGCCTAGTCAGTGAGAGAAAACACCCCACTGAGACATTCAGCTGAGTCCCTAGAAAATTGTAATTTAGGAGTCAAAACCTAAAATCTTTGCCCTTGGACTGAGTTTTAATTTTTTTCCAGAAAAAAAGAAAATTAATACCATTTAGGGAAGACAGTAAAACATAAAACCTACATTATATCATTTACAAAGCTCATCATAAAATCTAAAATTATTACACACACAAACAAGCAAAGATCTCAAGGCAATTCAGAGTTCAAATGAGCAGATGGAGATATTTGGAGCAGTTGTTAAATTAATCTTTCTCTCTCGATCTCCATCTTTATCTCTTTATGCTTAAATATTTAAAGGCAAAGTTGACCTTAATGAGCAAACTCATCAGGATTATCAACTGAGAAAAAGAAACTAAAAAGAAACCAAATGAAAATTCTTGATCTAAAGAGTACAATATTGAAAAAAACAAAAAATAAAGAAACAAACAAAAATAAAGAAACAAACAAAAGAACACTGAATTTCCTCGAGAAATATTTTGGGGATATCAGAAAGGGTCAGTTTTTAAAGTTACATAAACAGAAATTATTTAATCTGAGGGAGATAAGATTTTAACAGTTATTGAACCCAGTTTTGGCGACATATAGAACAATATCAAATATTCTAACATACATGGAAATTGAAGGCTGAGGAGAAGGAATGTAATGAGACATAAAATGCTTGAAAAAAGTAATGTCCACAATTTTCCAATGTTGAAAAAGACATTGACAACAGAAAGTTAAGGTAAACTCACAAGAAAATAGGAGAGCTGTGGAAATCAGTTATACTGATGAAAACAAACACAGGAAATGGAATCGCATGAGAACCATTCTTTCCCTTCAACCTGTGTAGTGTTGTTCTGGTTTTCTTGTTTTCAGTCTTTAACCCTCTATCCATTCTACAAGCTGCCACTTAAAAAATTTCCAGAATATAAATATTTCAACAATTGTTCATCACTACTACTAAGTAAAACGTTGGAAAAAGTAACTGTCAAATGATGTAATAATAAAAAGGAGAAGGATTAGAAACACTGGGTGATGTTTACTTGTTAGCCACTATTATTTTTGTTCCCATATTAGCAATAGTACTAGCAGCAGTAGTACTTGTAGTAGTAACATCAGTGGTAGTACTACTATTAAAATAATAATTAAGCAGAGCTGTTGAATATTGGAAGATGTTTAAAGATAATGTTGTTTTAAAATTAAAATCACCCATAGGAATTAAAGACATTATAAGAAGGAATCATTGGGGAGAACACATATTCCAGATGGAGAGGATAAATGTTGGAGGTATTTCCTGAGAATACAAAACAAATATCACTGAGAATAGACCAAGGATAGTGGGCTAGCCTTAGAAGGGAGAATGTATGATTCTTCATCTGACAAGGTCAGGGCGTAGGCAATAATAGGTTCTATTTCAGAGGCAGTTTTAGATGTAGGACTGGGAAATTGGACAGTTGATGCTAGACAGTCTCTATGTAATCTGGATTGTATAAAATAAGGTCATTATTTGCTATGATAGGGGCAATGATAGAGATTTGGATTGGAAAAGAGTGCTAAAACCTTAAACAACTATTGTGGAATCAGAAAATTTACCTGACTGTGGGTAAGTATAAAGATTGTGAATTTCTTTGAGTGCTTTGGCTTAAATAAAATATCTATAATGTGTAATACCATTGAGCCAAAAAATGTTAATTTTTTTTCTGGCAGCATTCAGTAGGCTGAGAAAGTAGGGCTTCAATTTATTTTTCATGTGTAGGAAGTGGACATGATAGGTGGGAAATTATGTTAATTTTCTAACGAGAGATCTTATACCACAAGTTCGCACCTTTTACTAATTAGAAATTTTATACATAATCAATTGGCACTAATTGAGCCAATGAAGTCACTTGTTGGTCACAGAATTCACATGAGAGATGCTATGTCATAGTTTCAGTGTCTGGCAGACTGTTATGGAAACACGCAGCCAGGAAATTGATGTTGATAGTAGCATTTGGGAATTAAGTGCTGAAATTCTTATTATTTCATAATTGGATTTTGGCGTGTCCCCTTAATCTTCTCTGGGTAATACACAGCACTACAAGCAAGAGGCATACTACAGTGTTACTTGGAACTTTGTTAAGTGGCAAATTGTTGCTGACATTACTGGTATTTTTTTTCTTTAGTACAGAAAAACACCATACGACTTAGAACATAACAGGTGGGGTTAAGGTATGAAATTTTGCAAAAGAAAAAATGTCATCCCTAGTAGGAAACAAATTTGATTTTATAAAATATTTACATTTAAGCCTATTTAGGAACAAATTTTATGTTTGTGTTTTTTTGTGTGTGGTGACTGCTCTTGTTTTAAATAAAAAGTGGGAAAATGATAACTTTGATTATTCAAAATATTTATCAAAGGACCAGAACTGAATGTTATATATCTTATAACTATCTTGCAAAATGTCAAGATGTTAAATAGAAGATCAAGTCATTTACAGGGATTTTTTTGTAGTCATGGTCAAATAGACTTAAAGCTAAAGAACAAGAGAGGAGTGAGCATTTTCTAATTTCTTTCTAAAGCCCCAAAATTAATTGTTAAGCAGGCAAGGGCTTTAAACCTTTGTCCTAAATGGATGTTAGATTGGTTAAGTCAGGTCTGTGGTCATGAAGTCAAAGAAATTGGATATTGGCTTGGATATTTATATGGTGGTAATAAATTTAGTTAACCTCAAGGGGTATAATTATTTAATATTATTTGTAAAGTTGTAAGAACATCTTGCCTAATGATTTATATCTCATTAATATGCTTAACATGGATAAAATGGTTGAATTTTAAATGAAATGGCTTTTTAGAGATAGACTATAATTACAAGTTTTTCTTCATTTTTGTGTTCATTTGTATACCAATGATTTTACACTTTAAAGTGGGTTTGTTTCCCAGAGTCTATGAATCAACCTTCTAACATATTCTTTTTGTTTTACTTGCCCTACCAAACAACATTTTCTAAACAATTGCCAGAATCTCCTTTTAAGTAAAATAAATAAGCATTTCTCTTTAAATCATAAAACACAAGTGCTTGAACTCATCTTCTAGGCGTCCTACTCACTTAGACCAAAACCAACTCTTCACCACGGACTACAAGGTTCTCTGTGATGTGGTTCTTGTTACCTCCTTGATACCCTTCATTACAACCCAGCCATGTGGGCCTTCTTACTGATTCCAAAACACAACATGCACATTCTTATATTAGGGCATTGCCAATTGCTCCCTTTGCTTGTAATTCTCTTATTCTATGACTTCACATGGCAGGCTTTTAATCATCATTTAGATTTTTAGCTGAATGTCACTTCTTAAATATCTTCCATGAAATCATTCCCAAAGTGAAATCATCCCATTCCTCAGAATCACTCTCTACATGTTTTTTCAAATTTTCAATTACAACATATTTACCTGAAATTATCATTGCATATTTATTTGTTAATTTTTATCTCCCCTTCAGCACAATGTATTACCATTCAGAAGATGAGCTTTGTTCCCCTCGCTCCCCACTATATCTCCAATACAGGTGGCCTTGTTGTGGAGATCTCATTAAACACCTGGAGAACACTCTTTATTGTAAGAATCCCTCCCTTTTGATAATATAAATGAAAAGCACTTTAATATTTATTCTTAAATACTTCTTTGTGTAAGTTCACTTTATTCACTTGAAGTAAGGGCCAGGGATGAGAAGGGTCATCATTATTATGGTGGAGCTGATTTGTTGTTCTCTGTTTCTTCAGCAATGAAGGCATCAATAGCTCTACTTGACAAATGAGGTACATGAAGCTGAGGAAAATTAAGTCTAATTTTAGAAATTGCCTCAATCTCTGTTTCAAAAATTATGCCAGTTTTATTATGCTATTCTTACTCTCTTTGTTAAAATCTTTGTTTCTCATTTTTAATACTCTGTTTCATATGTAGAAAAACAGAGATTGCATTGTTTATTGTACATTGTTCACATATATGTTCATGAGAGCATAAAGTGGCATGAGTCATCCAATGTAAAATATCAGCATATAAGGAACATTTTGTGTTGTTCTTCATTAGATCTTACTCAGACTACTTAGAAACAAGGCGATTAGTACAAAATTCAATGTTGTAAAGTGAAATGGTTTATTAACTACAGCTATATACCCTGATAATGACCTCTGCTTATCCAAGTTCAGTGACATAATACATAATGCTCACTTATATTAATCTGAAATCATCTAGTGATTTAGTTGTTCAGAAATACTGACATTTTTTGCTATAGTCAAAATTCTATGGTTAAGAAAATAAACAACCATCATAGTTAGTTTGTCAAAAGATATTATATAATTATAATACTGGTCATTTAGTTTACAAAAACTTTGTAAGAGTTTTACAAATCTTTCAAATTCAAGATGTATGAAAATTCACCTCTAATAAGTGACTAAAAGAGGGCAAGTGGGAAAAAAGCAAAAAGAAAAAATTATAATAATTTAAGTTAAATTTATAGACAATTTCCTGAAGTACTAAAATATTTCTGCACAAGTAATAAATTCTATGATAAATGATCAGATTTAAGTGGAAATGCTGATGCTATAGTTATTAAATAATGCATTGTGCTTCACAAGTTCTGTGCAAATTTTTCTTGTAGCGATAAACCTGATTTCAGCATTGCTTTAGCTGAGGAACTGGAATCTCTTCTCTATTTCTAAAGATATTTACCTTAACTATGTCCCTAGATTTTCCAGATTTTCTTCTTTACTTACTGAATGGTAATGAAAAAATCATCCAGGAAAATGATTACCTTATCATGTTGTCACTGAAAATGATTGTCCTGGAAGGTATTTTTGCCTTATACCATTTTAGAGCTCTCCACCTGCCACCTTAGATCTCCCCACAAGGAAAATTTCACGTTCGCCATGCCAATGGATTATATTTCACAGGAACTTGCTGGTAGTGTCCTCACTACCTCATTCAGTTCACATTTGTTTCTCTAGTTTTGTGCAAAGCTGAAAATTAGATATAAACTCAGTTCTATCATGTACATATGTGGAAAAATGTCTAATATTAATCTAAACATTTTATATATTGGATGAATTTCATTATTTAATTTAATTACTCCATAAATAATGGTTTAGCACCTAATATGTGGCCATCACTGTGTTAAGTGATTCTAACATACTCCCTATTTCATTATGGCTATCTTGGACCTCTCACCTGGCAGGGGAAACAAGGTATTACAAGATGGTGTTTTATGTATTATAATTAGAGGAGTTATGCATGTTATGTTTAAAGTACTCAGAGAGGAGAACCGAATATAAACATTGGATAAAAAATTAATTAGCTTTACTTTTTGACTTATTCCCAACTTATAAAGAAAATAAATTACAAGTAAGTTGATTTGTTTATAATTTTAATATTCTTGAAATGTCTTAAAATAATTTTTGACTTACTTCAAACCTCATTAAGCATTTCTTCAAATAAAATATATTTATAAAGCAGATGTTCCTCATTTTCTGAAGCTCTAAATATAATTATTTGTTTATAGAACTAATAATGACTGGAGGCCAGTAATTTCTTCAACACCTGGTCTTAGATTCTTCCCTCCCCAGTCCTCGTGGATTCTCAGAACACTGAGAACAAATATGAGAATCCTGATCCAGATGATTATTTCCAGGATTCCCCTTGGGGTAAGATAGCACAATAAACACATTGTGATGTAACAGTCTCATCTAGCTTGTTACTCTTTTAAAAAATCTGCTTTTGTTTTTAATGTGTTTTTTCCTTTTATTGTCCTTTTAATTTTTTTCCTCTATTGATTCTAGAGAGAAGGAAAGGGAGAAAGAAAGAAAGAAAGAGAGAGAATCATTGATGAAAGAGAGAAACAAAAATCAATTGCAGCCTGCATGTGCCCCAACTGGGAAAGGAACCTCAGTTGAGGCATGTGCCCTGACTGATAAACAAACTGGCAACTTTTTGCCTTATAGAACAACACCCAAACAACTGAGCAAATATATATATATATGGCATTTTTATATTTGAGCAAAAGGAGACACTCTATAAATTACTGATAAATAATATATAGGCTCTGGATTTTTTTTGTAACTCATTGATTTGACAATGCAATTCAAGATTTGATTTTAGAAATTATTGCAATGAAGTCAGTTCTATTCTTAGAGGACCAAACTTAATCTATCTACTTCAGAGTCCCATAGAATGCTTCAGTGTCCCTGTATCCTGAGAGACCAGTATAACTACTGAGATTGCCTGCATGTGAATATGATAACCCCAGTTTGCTTGAAATGGGAAGTGGAAAAGAAAGATTTAAGAGAATGAGCACTAAGCCCATGATCAAAAGAACTGAAATGTTAATTTGCCTGACAGCCTTTTCTCTTTATGCTTGGATGCTGTACATGATGTTGAGTGCAGCCATATGGGAGAGGGTGATGAGAGAGAATAACATAGATTTGAGTTGTGGGGTAGGGGGTAAGGAAGGCTATTTTGGAAATAATCTTGATATTTCTACTCTAAATGCCACTAAGAAGAAAATGATAGATTAGGTTTAGAAGCATACCTAAGTTATGTAGGTATTAAAGGGGAAAAAAGCTTCTAAGTGGCCCCAGGCCTGGGACTAGCAACAACCAGCATAGATTCATAGCTTAGCTTTGCCTGGAAATCACCAAACACAGGAAAAGTACCAGCCATCTCAGATTGCTTTACAGCTCAAGCAAGGTGGTCTTGGGCAAAACACAACTAGGGGCTGACCATGGTTTGCATCACCTGGAAAACTGCAGAGCCTGCACATCCAGTGGGCAGCTACAGACCTCATCACAGCAACTCCACCTTGCTGGAGCACAGCTGATTCTCCAAAGAGGGTGGAGGTTTGTGGTTAGTGGTCACAGCCAGTCCTTCAAGCTAACTGGCCTCAGTAAATCCCTCCCATTGGCCTGCCAACAGCAATTCAGACTCACCTACAAGAAGAGGGTATACTTACCCCACATGATGGGTGCACCTCAAGCATCCATTTTGGGTAATAGGAGAGGCTTTGCCTCTGGACCTTACAGGAAACATACTACATTAGGCCACACTACCAAGACAGGGAGTCAAAGCAGTTCTACCTAATACATAGAAATAAACACAGAGAGGATTCAAAAAGGAAGAGAAAAGGAAAATGGTCCAAATGAAAGAACAGATCAAAACTCCAGAAAAATAAAAACTAAACAAAATGGAGACAAGCAATCTATCGGATTCAGAGTTCTAAACTTTGGTGATAAGAATGCTCAAGGAACTGAATGAGGACCTCAACAGCATAAAAAAGATCCAGTAAGAAACAAAGAATACATAAACTGAAATAAAATATAATTTATAGGTAAACACCAGGATAAAGCCAAGAATCAAATCAATGATTTGAAACATAAGGAAGCAAGAAACAACCAATCAGAACAACAAGAAGAAAAAAGTGTATTAAAAAAAAAGCCCTGGCTGGTATGGCTCAGTGGTTGCGTGCTTGCCTGTGAATCAAAGGTTGCTGGTTCAATTCCCAGCCTAGGGCACATGCCTGGGTTGCCCAGGGTCCCCAGTTGGGAGTGCCCAAGAGGCAAGGTGACTATACAGTAATGTTTCTCTCCCTCTCATTTCCTCTCCCTTCCCCTCTCTAAAACATAAAGTAAATAAAATATTTTTTTAAAAAAGGAGGATAGTGTAAGCAGCCTCTGGGTCAACTTCAAGCGTTCCAACATTTCCATAATATGGGTTTTGGAAGCAGAAGAGAAAGAGCAAGAAATTGGAAATCTATTTGAAAAAAATAATTAAACAAAACTTCCCTAACTGGGTGAAGAAAATAGACATGCAAGTCCAGGCAGCACAGAGAGTCCCCAAAGATGGATGCAAGAGGCCCACTCCAAGACACATCATAATTAAAATACCAAAGGTTAAAGATAAAGATAGAATCTTAAAAACAGCAAGAGAAAAAGCAGTTAGTTACTTACAGGGCAGTTCCCATAAGATTATCAGCTGATTTCTCAAAAGAAACTTTGCAAGCTAGAAAGGATTGGCAAGAAATATTGGAAGTCATGAAAAGCAGACACCTGCAGATAAGACTGCTCCACCCAGCAAAGATATCATTTGGAATCAAAGGGCAGATAAATAACTTCCCAGACAAGGAAAAAAACTAAAGGGACTTATTCTTTAATTAAAGGATGATATAAAATGTTAAAGGGAATTATATAAAATGTTAAATGGAACTATTTTAGAAAAAGAAGATTAAATCTATGAAAAATAAATTGTCAATAAATGCATATCTATAACAATAGATTCTAAAAATAAACTAAGAAAACAAGAAGAACAAAGTATACAGTGTATACTTTGTATACACTGAGTATACTCACTGAATAATGTATACAGTGAGTGTTTTGATGTTTGCTAGATGGGAGGTGTTTTGGGAGAATAGGTGAAGAGGTGAGGGGGTTAGAAAGTTCAAATAGGTATTTCCAGAATAGCTATGTGGGTGTAAAGTACAGTGTAGATAATAGAGTAGCCAAAGAACCTGTGCATGAACAATGGTGTAGGGATTGACTGAGTGAGGCGGGGGTGCTGTGTGGAAGGGGAACAAAGGGGAAACACTGGGATAATTGTAATAGTATAATCAATAAAATATATAATTAAAATATAAAAAAGCTTCGAAACACCTGAACATCAACATTTATGTAAAAGGAAAATAAATCTTATATGATCTGTTTTAATAATTTATTTTTAACAAGCTATATTGTTCAGTAATGAGGGTATGATTATCACAGTGTGGAAACAGAGCTGCAGATCTCATATTTGCATATTTTTTAAAGGCACATTCTTTATTAGCTAAGATACTTATTTAGTTTCTCTGTTAGCAAATGACAGTGCCTTAAACAGGATAAAAGATTTATTTTCTCAAGCACACAGACATCTAAGCTGATAGGTGGCCCATGGGGCAGGTCAGCTCAGGTACTCGAGGTCATATAGGTGCAGGTTCCTTCTACTTTCTTGCTTCCTCATCCCTACCTGCATGGCCAATGCTGGCCAATCACCACACTTTCTTATACCTGCTCATAGGATAGAGAAAAGAGGAAAATAGCTTCCCCTGAATGACATGATTAAGAAAGCGTACACATACGTTTTTCTCACATCACACTGAGCAGGACTGAATTCCACATTGAGTCCTGCTGCAAGAGGGGCTATAAAAAATGTTCTTGCTGGCTAGATAGCTCTAAGCATAGCAAAGTTCAGATTTCCCTTATTAAATGAAAAGCAGGTGAATAGGCATTAAGAGAAAACTTAGTTGTTGTAGTTATTTCCTTAAAATTAAGAAAAAAAGTTTGTGAAATTATTTGCCATTTTCACACTCCTTGTACAAAGGGAAAATGTGCAAAAGTGCAGTCCACTATTTGAGGGGGTATGGTTTAAAAATTACTGAAAAATCCTCTCTCTAATAAAATATTTATGTATTTTATGGTCCCAAGACTGCTATTTTTAGTCCTCTAAATAGCTAAATATTATATGATATTGTACTCCCATGCTGCTATTAAATTTAAACTTATGTGTAGTCTGATTTTACAAATAATAAGGTTAAATGGCAAAAAGCAAATAGTCCTTTCAGGAAGCACATAAGACTTGAGGACAGAACAATAACTAGGATGCAGACATATAATCCCTTTAGTTTTAAATCATTATAGACCATCACACTCCCAAGTCTCTTTGTAGCAAGTTATATCTATTGCTCTATGGGGATTTTGACTTTTAGAGGTGAATGTTTTCATAAAGCTACATAAATCTAAGGAAAAACTAGTAAACTTTCTTTACAAGTAAAGAAAGCAGCATCTTCTTACCTTTATTATTGTTTTCTATCAAAAGATGTACAAATGTCTCTTGTTTCTCATAATTAACAGAAAAGCATCTGAGGTGGTAAAATTATAACATTAAAGGAAAAGGGAAATAATACAATAACCACAACTATTACTAGAAAGAAAATATGGTAGTGTGACTATACTTGTATATTGCTAAAAATCTGACATGTCATCTCTTGTTGATCAATTATTATGCTCCTAATATGTGCTCATTAGTAGAAATATAATTGCCTTATATTAGAAATATTTTCAGCTTCTCTATTAACTAAATATATTCTAGCAAAACTTTCTTATAAAACATATATTTTTGAAAACTGGTTTAGTTTATAATTTCTTCCTTATAGTTACAGCCTTTTACACATATGCATACAGGGATGGACCAAAGTAGGTTTATAGGTGTGAGTATGTAAAATAGCTTATTTTTATATTTTTATTTATTAATGATTGGATTATTTGCATTATAATTATAAACTTACTTTTGCCCACTACTGTATATACCATATGCATGATATATGCTATGTATCACTTATAGTTTATAATAAAATAAAATATGTAATACTTAACTAAAGTTTCTAAAGTATATTCCTAAAATCACTTGCTCCTGCTTTCTACATAGATGCAATTATTTTTATGGGAGAGAGGGTTGGAAAAATGGAGGGAATGGGGAGAAGTATGTCTTTAACTGATAGATTAGGTGATTGATGATGACCCTCTAAATTCAGGTTTTCCAATCCAAACATCAAGTATCCTTTCAATATTTCAAAACTTTTCCAGTCACTTGTCTCCCACATTCTCCAGAATCTAATTCCTCTACCTACCTCACCCTTCTAATCTTACTACATTTTTTTTGTAATTCCAGCAGGTAGCTATGCTTTTATATTCACTATCATAAAAAGAGTACAAAAATAGAAAATATATATATATATTCATCCACATTTTACTCTTTTAATGATATTGCAGCAAATATATATCATGAACTTTTGAAAACATATTCTTCAAAACAAAATCCCATAACAAAGAAATAAAACTATCACTAATTATATATAGCAATTTTTTCACACTCCCTTCAAGATAAGCTCATTAAAAATTTATCTCCTCTTCTTTTTCAAGTCTCTTTTGCTTTCACACACATATTTTTCCCTCTGCATAAAATAGCACCACTTCTTCCACATCCTCTAGCTTGTTCTTGTCAGTATATTCTTAACTTCCACGTCAGTTCCTACAAATCTACTAAAAGGTCTTTAATGGTTGCCTAGCATTCAAAGGCAGGTTTATACAGTATCTCATTTTTCCATTTTATATATTTAGTTTATGGTATGTACAATGATTTGATGTTATAAATTGTGTGACAACAAATGTGTGTATGTATCCTTACTTGTTGTATCTTCTTTCTTTCTAAGCTTTTTTCTTAAAAAATATTATTAATTATTTAATGTGTTAAGTTCACTTGTTGAATTCCCTAAAATCTGTGCCTCTAGGGAACTAACATCCTAGGAGTCAAGAAATAAATGAAAGCATGAAGTTGATTATCATAGACTGTGATAATGTTATGCTGAATGACCAAGATTTCATTGAGGATATAATATTTGAATAACTAGGGATTGACTTTTGGTTTTCAGTATGGCATGTAAAGAACTTGGAACTTGTTTCTCCCATACATACAAGAAAAAAAGCTGGACAAACTGAACATCTACATCTCTTCTTAAATCCATCAGAGAACTAATATCTTAAGGCAAACTAGTGTCCTCAAAAGTAAAGAGACAAACAGGCAGGTACAGAGAGTCACAATTTGGTAGAGCAAATGCACAGAAGTGGATAATTCTGAGAATCAATAGTGGGGCAGAAAAAGCTAAACTGTATTTGACAAATGGATGGTGGCTCGATGTAAACAAGTTTGAGAGTAAAAAATTCCAGGCGGGCTGGTGAGTCTATAGGTGGGTGCCACATTTTCTTGTGTTTTATTCTCAAGAACTTTATGAAGTTCTTACAGTGAATTTGAAGAAAAATCGCCTCATGCTTTTGGCAATATGGATGATGTTGAGCCGAACCAGCCCATCAGTATCCATCTACCTACTGTTCTGATTGACATATTTTATGGATTAAATTTTTCTTAATATTAGTATGTTCAAATACTAATCCTCAATATGATAATATTAAGAGATGGGCCTTTGAAAAGTCATTAGATCATGAAAGTGAGGCCCTACTGAATGGGATTGTGCCCTTATAAAGGAGACCCCAGAGAGTTTTCTTGGTCTCCTTCTGCCGTGTGAGAACACAATGAAAAGATGGCCATCTACAAACCACAAGCAGAGTCCTAATTGGGAATCAAGTATGCTGGTACCTTGAACTCAGACTTCCAGCTTCCAGAATTGTGAGAAACAAAATCTTGTGGTCTATAAGCCACCCAGTGTATGCCATTTTGTTATAGAAAACTGAATGGACTAGACAACATCTCCAGACTACATCATGCAACAAGAACAGAATATACATTCTTCTCAAGCTCACTCAGAACATTAACCAAGATAGATCTCATTTGGGAAATGAAGCATATTATAAAAAAAATTTAAAGAATAGCAACCATACAAACTATCTTCACTGACCTCAATGGAATATTTAAATTAAAAATCAATGGAAATGGGAGGGAGGTGGGGTGCATAGGGCGGGGTGGACTGGGATGGGAGAAATAAATAGAAAATCGTTCTTGAAAAATAAATAAATAAAAATTAAAAAAAATTAATGACAGAATTCTGGATAATCCCAAAATACATGGATATTAAACAGCACACTTCTAAATGACATGGGTATGAAAGAACTCTTAAGAGAAATTTGAAACTATTTTTCCTTTTTATTGAATTTGTTTGGGTGATGTTTGGGTGACACTGGTTAATGAAATTATACAGGTTTCAGGTGTACAATTCTACAACGTATCACATGTATGCAAAAATATGTTTAACTAACTTTAAAATAAAATTTGTGGGATTCAACAAACTCAGTGCTTAGAGGAAATTTAGAGCGTTGGATGTATATATTACAAAAAAAAGATAAACATCTATAATGTAATCCAAGCTGTAACCTTAGGAAATGAAAAAAAAGAAGAACAAGTGAAACACAAAGTAAGCAGTAGAATAAAAATAAAAATTAGAGCAAAATTTATTAAAACTGAAAACGGGAAATTAAGTTAGAAATATCAACTTATTCAAAGGCTAGTTCCTTAAAATATCAATTAAGAATAAGCCAGTCATGTTAATTGCTGGAGAAGTATTCTAAGCAGTGGGGACCAGTGCTAAGCCAATATATAGAAAAAGGCTTAGTGATTTTAATGCAAAGCAAAAAGTTAGTGTGACTAGAGCTCTAGATGATGGCAGAGTAAAAGAGGAATTCATGTCCTCCCCATAGAGACTAATGAGAATTTTACATTAATTCAAAAAGAGATAGAAAGATCTTTGAAAAAATAAAAAAACAGTTTTATTGAGACATAATTTACATACTATGAAATCCATCCCATTGAAGTGTAAAATTCAGTAGCTTTTTGTACATTCACAGAGTTGTGCAAGAGTACATGACGTATTATACTTGTACATCAGAAAAGACTATGTACTTTTACAAAATTAAAAAAAATGAAAAAGTGAGAGCTATAGACACAGATACTATTATTTTATATTAGATTAGCACAATACTTTATGGTAAGTTTTTCCATGAACAGTGACCTGAATAAATTGAAGGAAGCTGCTAGGCAGGGATCTTGAGTGTTGGGAGGACACTCAAGGCAGAGGAAACAGCTCATGTGCACAGACTTGCAGGATTCAAAGAAGAACAAAGTAGGCAGGCCATGGCTGGAAACACTGAATGTTAAAGAGATCAGAGCATTTGCAGGGAGCCATGTCCCACAGTGCCTTGTAAGCCATGGTAAGAACTTAAACTGGTGTACTTATTTTAGTTTTGTTTTAAATAAAATTGTACATCTTTTAAAAATTCAAAAGGTGGAATAGTTTCCAGGAAACTTCCCTTTGGATTACATTACACTTACCTGAAAACAAAATGAAAGAACCACCCAAATCATCATGCTTATGGTTACTGCTGAACAGTAATTGCCCGATTTCCACAGTCGGTAAGTACAAATGATTAGCAGAATTTAATTACTCAGAATTGCTCACTTGGTTGTTCATATCATAAGTCTGACATAAAACAATAGATGTATATTTTATTTCAACACCAGTTTAAAATTTCAAAATTCAAATGTGCTATTATATAGAACTTCATGGCCGAAAACATTTTAATCCTGTCTGTAAGCAGTAGCAATGCATATTCAAAAGGTTTTAAATGCTGTTCTGTAATCCCACATTTGCAAGACCTGCTATGGTGGCAGAGCATATACATTGTCATTTCAGTTTGTTATTTTAAAGAGAAGACTTATGGGTCAGAAAGGAAGTAAGTTCTTACCACAAGAAAGCTATAATTAGGTATATTTATATTTAACTTTTGTACAATGGATACTACTCATTAGTATCAAGTAGTATGGCATAGTTTACATTTTGATAAACAACTTTTGTATGATGCCCATAATAATTATGGTAATTTTGAACTTGTCACTGCTGTTTATGTTGTTTATTTTTTCATAGTACACTGTCCACATCAGTGACAACTTCTCAGAACAAGGTGTCAGGCAGCAGCCACACTTTTTCTACAATTATAATAAATTCAGTCAAACCAACATAGGAAACATTTGCTGTTGATTATGAAATTGAGGACACCGAAAAAACTGATCTTCAAAAGCAGTTGTAGAACAAGAAGAACGTAAAACAACCCTGACTCAGGAGAAATCAAATGGGTAAGATAATGGCAGGGATGGGGCGGATCTAGCTACTCCGATTTTTCGAATCTTAGTGACAAAATTAAAATCCACCTCATCAAATAGTTTTACTGTCTTGAAATCAGATATCAAAAAGAAGCCTGCATTTTTTCCAAGTAGCTGTTTTGTTTCTTACATCCCTTGTCATTATTGTCATGTACGTCATGCATGATTAATAATAACATGATACAGGTTTAGGAAAATTGAAAGAAATTTTACCACATTAAAATGCTTCTCAATAGCACCTAGGCACAAATGTGTTGGATTTAGGAAACTACTCCTGCTTTTATCCTTAATTTTTTTAGGTTTTATTCTTACTTTTAAATGTGTTTAAAAGAATAAAAAGTAAGTAGAAAATATTAAAATTAGAGCAAAATGATCAGGACTCATATTTTCCCACTAAATGTATTATTGTGTCATATGTTAATGGTTATGAACAAGCCATTTTTTCTTAGAGAGGTGATTATTATTTTACCCCAAGCTGAAAATGTGTCATCTCTTTTGTTTTCAGATATTCAAGTTTTATTTATATCCAAAAAAAGAATACAAAAGTAAACAGAAATTTTACATTTTATTTCATAATACAACTGGACATTATGACACATATGTTAAATACAAAATTATATTTTGTATATGTATAGGTATATATATATAGTTGGCATAAACATAATAAACAATGCTCTTTATTACTTATTCTGGCTCACATAATTATTCTTCGCAAACACCTAGTTGCACATTATTATCTTATGTGATTCAAAGTACATTTACCTGAATCTGACTCTGGTCAGTGATTTCACTAGGACTCTGGTATACACATCTGGCTAAAACGGCCAGCCTTAACTGACAGTGCTTCTCATAAGAGAAGGCTCTTAAGGAAGAATTTTCCACCATGTTTGGAACTAACTGCCAAGAGTAGATCTTTCTCTCAGTATTTTATTGTAGATTCAAAATTGCTAGCCTAATAGACAGCATCTGATTTCCTAGTTTCTTAGATATGCACTGCCTAAAATGATGATATTAATTTTGACCTTTTCATTAATACTTATTCCTTCTAATTTGTTCTTTGTTTCTTCAGCAGTTGTTACAACATAATTCATGTGAAAAAATTTATTGGGAATATAGCACTTAATATTTATCTATCTAGATTAGCTACTCCCTAATGGAGTTCTCATTTTGTCATGAAAGATTTAAGTTTATTAAAATAAATTAAGTTGGTTATAACTGTTTTAAAATATTTGAAGGGCTCAACACCCATTAAGTGTGAGTCATTAAGAGCTGCAGGGATATAAACAAATAAAAATCTGCTTCATTCTGATTAGTAATTAAGGTCAATGATGCTATAATGGACTTGTATAGTGAGTAATATTAGGTACAGTTTACTTTTATGACATTTTACTTATAGTATGATTTTTGTATCAATTTACTTACTGAAACTAATATTGAACAGACATTTTATTGATCTGTAGATAATATATTTTCTTGTATAATGCTTTTTGCCAATATCTCCCGTTAGGGAGAAAGTAAAAGTAGAGTGTTGCTAAAACAAAGACAGATAACAGGAAAACACAGATTTAAAGTGTTTTGAAAACCTACAAGTGCAATTACTGGCATAGGAAACTGACTCAAGGAAATGTATAATAAGCTGACTGATTGGTTAAGGGATGTGCAAAACCAAGAAACCAAAAATAACCCATCCTTCACCCTCCAGAAAGTAAGCGAAATGACCAGACTCAAAAGCCCTATCAGTAATTAAGTCTAAATATATTTTCATCCTTGATCTTTCATAGTAGAGTTGGGGCCACAAAAATTGTGCCGACTCCAAGGAGCATGTCATTCCCAATTTCCTTTTTTGCTGTCACACTGAGAATAATGGGAGGGAAAACTCACCAGTGATGAAGAAATGTCCCCCTAAAAAAGCATGCACAAGTAAACCCACTTTAAAGAGCTTCAACTGATCAGTATAAGAAACATTCTATATCCTTAAATATTGAAGAGAGGCTTTACATCAAACCATTTTCAGAAAAGAAGAAGAAATAATCTCAATTTATTATATCATATCAGCATAATGTTAATATCAAAACCTTACTAAGACATTATAAGGAAATGAAAGATTTCCTTATAAGATTCTTCATGAAAAAGGCATATGTCTTTATCTAACCTGCTAGAAAAATATCAACATTTTAAAAAGAGAAAACATCACAACTAAATAGAATTTATATGAGAGTTCATTAACATTTAAAAGTAAATCTAGATAGTTTACCATATTAAAGGACAAGAATAAACAAAAGATTTCTACTGATAAAGATAGTTTTTATTTATTTATTTATAAATATATTTTATTGATTATGCCATTACAGTTGTTCTATTTCCCCCTTCATTTCCCTCCACCCTGCACACCCCCTCCCCCACCATCCCCCCTTTAGTTTATGACCACGTTTCTCAAGTTCTTTAGATTCTATATTTCCCCTACTATTATTGCCCTCCCCCTATCCATTTTCTACCTACTGTCTATGCTACTTATTTTCTGTAGCTTCTCCCCCCTTCTCCTCCTCCCACTCCCCTGTTGCTAACCCTCCATGTGATCTTCATTTCTATGGTTCACTCCTGATCTAGCTGTCCTCTTAGTTTGCTTTTGTTCTAGATGTGGTTCTTAGTAACTGTGAGTTTGCTGTCCTTTCACTGTTCATCTTTTTTATCTTCTTTTTCTTAAATAAGTCCCTTTAACATTTCATATAATGAGGGCTTGGTGATGATGAACTTCTTGAACATGGCCTTATCTGAGAAGCACTTTATCTGCCCTTCCATTCTAAAAGAAAGCTTTGCTGGATAGATCAATCTTGGTTGTAGGTCTTTGGATTTCATGACTTGGAATACCTCTTTCCAGCCCTTTCTTGTCTGTAAGGTCTCTTTTGATAAATCTGCTTACAGCCTGATGGGAACTCCTTTGTAGGTGACTGTCCCCTTATCTCTTGCTGCTTCTAGGATTCTCTCCTTCATTTTAATCTGGGCTAATATAATGATGATGTGCCTTGGTGTGTTCCTTCTTGGGTTCAACTTCTTTGGGACTCTCTGAGCTTCCTGGGTTTTCTGGAAGTCTATTTCCTTTGCCAGATTGGGGAAGTTCTCCTTTATTATTTGTTCAAATAAGGTTTCCACTTGTGGCTTTTCCTCTTCCCCTTCTGGTACCCCTATAATTCGGATGTTGGAACGTTTAAAGATGTCCTGGAGGTTCCTTAGCCTCTCCTTATTTTTTGAATTCTTGTTTCTTCATCCTTTTCCATTTGGTCATATTTTCCTTCCTTCTGGTCTACTCCCTTGATTTGAGTCCCAGTTTCCTTTCCTGCCACCAAGATGAAGGCATAGGTGGAAACATTGTGCCTTCTCGCACAACCAAGTTTAAAAACAACAAAGTTTTAGCAAAAAAAAAAAAAAACACAGCCAAACCACAGAAAATTAAACTATATGGAAATCTGACAACAAACTATTCAGCCAAATGGGTAAGAGGGGCAGAGCCAGCAGCAGAGCAGGGTTGAGCAAGATAGATCCACTGGACCTACCCGGGCACTTGACCTAGGTGTGCAGGCAGCCGTGGGTGGATCCCAGTTGTGGAGTAGTAGCGGAGGACCCACTGAGGGTGCAAGGCGGCAAGCTCATGGTGGTCACACATTCGTGCTGTAAACCAGCGAAGGAGCAAGCAGTGAGACAGACCTTGCAGGCCCCAGCTGTGGGAAGCAGCAGAGGGGACCGCTATTGTCCCTCTCTGACCCCACCCCTACATACAGTGTCACAAACCAGCGACCTGGGTGGCCCCGCCCTGGTGAACACCTAAGGCTCCACTCCTCATACATAACAGTCACAAACGGAGCAAAACATTATGGCTCAAGAACAACTCAGAGCCCCAGAGCCCATAAATTTAAGTGACAAAGAAACAGCCAAACTCTCAGATGCACAGTTCAAAACACTGGTGATTGGGATGCTCACAGAACTGGTTGATTTTAGTCACAAATTAGAGGAACATATGAAGGCTAAACTAATTGAAATAAAGGGAAATGCATAGAGATAGTTTTAATAATATTTAACATTCATTTATAGTAAAATTGCTAGTGAACCAGCAATATATAGAAGAGTTTTCAGCCTTATATCAGACTTCCATTTGATTTTATGGTATGCAAAGATTTCTACGGAAGAGTACAAAATGTAAATAATAAAAAGAAAACTATATAAATGTACAGTATATTTTAATGAGCAGAAGCTTTTAATTTTAAATAATTTTAATATATTATTTTATGTTTATCTGTGTTTACTTTTATAATGTACATATAATTTTTGGAAAATTTATTTTAAATATCAAAAATACTTATATTTAGATGCTGTGTGGAATTTAAATTTATTTAAAGTGGTTTACTAACATAAAATACTTTTTATTTTTATATGTTAATCTTTAATTTTGAGATTGTGCTCAATGGATTTATTCTATAAAGTGCCTTGTACCTTTACTATATTAACAATCTTGTCATCTGCAGTTGAGGATACTTCACTTCTTCCTTTGTAAGCTATAGTATTATTTTTTATTTCTTACTGTATTTTTATCCATTACCATTTATTCCCTACCCCTCAAAACAGCCATGTTCTCCATGTCCATCAGGTTTTTTTGCTTTGTGTTCAATCCCTCAATGCCCAAATATTCACTATAAGAGATGTCAACCTGCTGTCTCTGAGTCTGTCTCTATTTTGCTTGTTAATTCAGTTTGTTCATTAGATTCTATATATGAGTGAAATCATATGGTATTTGTCTTTCTCTGACTGGCTTCTGAAAAGTTTTTGCACAACAAAGGAAACCATCAAAGTAAAAATAAAAATACAACCCACAGAACAGGAGAACATAAGGGTTTCACATTCAAATGTTATAAAGAACTTACAAAATTCAACACCAAAAAAAAATCCAACTAGAAAAAATGGGAATAAGACCTGAATAGACACTTCACCAAAGCGGACATCCAGATGGCCAATATACATATGAAAAGATGCTCAACGTCACTAATCATTTGAGAAATGCAAATTAAAGCTACAATGAAATATTACTATCATCCCACACTGGACAGAATGGCTATCATGAGTAAGTGAACAAATAAGTGTTAAGGAGGATGTGGAGAAAGGGGAACTATTTTGCACTGTTGGTGGGAATGCAGATTGGTACAGTCACTGTGGAAAGCAGTATAGAGATATCTCAAAAATTTAAAAATGGAACTGCCTTATGACCAGTAATTTCACTTCTGGGAATTGAAGAAACCCAGAAGACTAAATGGAAAAATCATAAGTAGCCCTTTATTCATTGTGGTATTATTTGCAATCTCCAAGATGTGGAAGCAGCCCAAATGCCCATCAGTAGATAAATGGATAAAACAACTATGGCATATTTATAATATAATACTACTCAGCTCTAAAAAAAGAATAAAATTGTACCCTTTGTGACAGCATGGATGAACTTGGAGAGCATTGAGATATATTAATTTTATTTATTTTTCTTGACTTACTTTAATAGCTAATGTCTCAAGTTCAATGAATAGTAAGGATTTTCACCTTGTTCTCAATCTTAAAGAGAAAAATGTTAATTTCTCATATTACCTGAGATGGTATCTATAGCTTTTTCTTTGTTGTACTTAATGGGGAAGGATGCTTATAACATTTTTCTTGATGACATAATTAAAATAAATTAAAATTTTTATGTAACTAAATAATTTAAATTTTAACAAAATATAATTGGCCTTTGCAATAAAAAGATCTGTTTGTATAAAATAAAAAGTATAGCACAATGATTTAGGAATGCCCACTGTTTTGTAAAATTTATTCTGTAACAGAATATTAATTAGCACTGTGTGGAAACCAGGATTTTCCCTGATTGGGGTTATGCTGGTTGCACTGTCACAGAGATTGTTTCGACATGAATACATTTTACATATTTCTGTCTTTTACTGGATAAAGTGAATAAATTTAAGGTAAAATGTAAATAATTAATTTGTAAAGTAGAAAATATTTTTGCAATAATGATTTTGTTCATATATTTGAAGTACGAGGCAAAGCAGGAAGCATATGAGCATGATAAAATGTTATCATTTATTGATGATGACATTTCTTTAAAACTTTCATCCACACGGTCAGGCCACATACAGAGTGTTGTACAGACCCCTTCTCCATAACCTCTGGACTTGATATTTCATTTAACTTAGATCAGATAAGCAATATTATTTCTTTTAACACTGTTTATATTTACTATTATTATTACCTGAACAAATGTCAGGTGGCATATGCATATTTGCCTGTTTCCTCAAATAACATTCTTTGATTTAATTACTAACATGGCCTTATACCACCCTCCTTTTGGTCTGGGAATCTTAAACGTTTAGTAGTTTGCTGCATTAGTAATAAGTATTAATAAAAGAAAAATGCAAGCAGATCCTCTGCATTCCAGATATCAAAATTTAATCAGCTTTACTGAAAGTTAGTGCATTAAAAACAAGGAATTGTAGTCTGGTATCCCAGTTAGGGCTTAGTTAATGATATAAATATTAAATAAACATAACTCAAAACATCCAATTTTTAAAATTCTGTTTCAAACAAAAAATATTAAGGGCAATCTTGCAGGAACCTCTTAGTTCTATAAATTTTCTATGGTCTGATACATTGCTATTTTTACATATGTTTTTCTTTTGTGTGTTTGAGCCCACAATTTCTTTCAACTTTTAATTACTTTTAAAAAACGAATGAATATAGTGATATTTGATATTGACCAATAATGGGTATTAATTTTTGCTGTTTTATTGGATATAAATATTATAAAATATATAAAACATTATAATCTTTATAAACTAAAGAGAATTTTAATAAATAAAGAGACAGCAAATCCCCATTTTTAAATTTCTGCCATAGATTATAGACAGGATATGCGGCATTAATGTCTAGTTCTGAAAGTCAAGTAGTAATTTAATGTATGGCTGATCAGAAATATTTTATCATTTTTACTTCATTTGATATTTTAACTAAGGTTTCTTTCATCTGTCGCTTCTTCAGAGTTTTGAAATAAATGCCACCAGGGAATTAGGGAGAATCTTGAATGCCTCACATGAATAACAATATAATTCTAGTTGTCAATGGTGCTTTGATTAATGTACTGGAGAAAATCACTTAGGCTTCACACTTTGGAGTTTTAGACTTAACTTTAAGTTCTACAATATATCATAATTCCTATTATTATATTTCTAGGCTCTGAGAGGAAGCTTTATATATATATATATGATTCTATGCAGAACCAAGTGACAAAACAGCTGGAAAACATCTTCTTGCTTAGCTTTATATCTTAAATTAAAAAAAAAAAGAAACAAAACATAAGATGCTAAGATTATATATGCCCAAAATAGCAACTCACTAAATTTTTTAAAAACAGAATAAATATAGAGGGTATTCTGCACAATGGGAATCAAATAAAGAAACCATATCTATAAAAATTAATGTTAACAGAAAACTCTTAAAATGATTTAGCGTTATGGAAACATCATCTTGATTTTAAAACATGACATTTAAAAAGAACATTAAATGAATTTTGACATTCAGTGTTGATTAACACAGTCAATTCCTGTCTTTTGTGTGTGACAAACCAGCTTTTTAACACACTGGTGATGTAACAATGATGTGGATCAAACGGTCTTGAAATTACTTTGGAAAATGATTGTTAACAGTCGCTTTCACCAAGTGTTAATAATGAGGAATGAAAACAGAAATATGTGCACATGGTGATTGATTTTAAAATACTATCTTGAAGGAAATTTAAAATTTAAAAGGTGTTGAGATTTTCTTTAAATACAAACTTGTTTACAAACTCTATAATTCATTTTCTCCAAATATACCAATAAGAATATTCACAGTCCTAAAATATACTTTGACAAATTAGAATTATAAGATTTTTCACTTGCTTCTCTCTGGATCTTTACTGTAGGCATATTAAAGGAACTTGTAAACATTAGCAAGCATGGTAAAGGCTTTCTTCAATTATTTCCTTATGTAATAATAATTCCAGAAATAATTCTGCACCAATATACCTTTTTATGATATTCATATCAAGTATATGCTAATAATAATTTTTATATATAGCATATATGATTCATTTTTAAATTTTTTAAAATAGTTAATGTTCAGTATTATATCTATATCTGAGTACAACAGAGTGATTCTACATTTATATACCTTATAATATGATTGCAAAATACGTCTAAATATCATCTGTCACCATAGAAATGTATTACAATGTTGATTATATACCATGCTGTATATCTCCATGGCTTATTTATTTTAAATCTTTTTTTTGTTTAATTTTATTTATTTATCTTTAGAAGGGAAGGGAAGGATAGAAGGAGAGAAATATCAATGTATGGTTGCTTCTGGTGAACTGGCCCCTGCTGGGAACTGGCCTACAACCCAGGCATATGCCCTGATGGGAAATCGAGCCACAGTCTTTGGTTCGCTGGCCTGTGCTCAAGCCACTGAGCTACACCAGCCAGGGCTTTCCATGACTTATTTATTTTATAATTGGAAGTTTGTGCCTGTTTTTCCTGCTCACCTTTCTTACCTGTCCCCCCTACCCCTCATTAACACTCTGGCAACCACCAGTTTATTTTCTGAATTTATGAATCTGGTTTTGTTTGTTTATTTATTTATTTGTTTAGCTTAAATTTCACATTTAAGTGAAATTATATAGTATTTGTTTTTGTCTGACTTCTTTCACTGAGCATGATACCTTCTAGGTCCATCCATGTTATTGTGAATGACAACATTGTATTTTATTGTTTATTGCTGAGTAATATTCCATTGTGTGGGTACCAGAATAAAGACGTCTTGATAGAATGAGTTTGAAAGAGTTCTGTTTTCTTTTTAATATTTTGGAATAGTTGGAGAAGTCTAGGTATTAAGTTTTCTTTAAATATTCGATAGAATTAATCTGGGAAGCCTTGTGGTCCTGGACTTTTGTTGAGAGAATTTTGACTAATGATTCCATTTTGCTACCAGTCATTGGTCTACTCACATATTTTTTTCCTGGTTCAGTCTTAGAAGCTTGTCTGTTTTTAGAAATATACCTATTTTTCTAGGTTGTCTAATTTGTTGTATGATTTTTCATACTATTTTTATGACCCTTCGTATTTCTATGGGGTCAGTTATACCTTCATTTTTGTTTCTGATTTTATTTATTGGGTCAGGTCTCTTTCTCTCTCTTTTTTCTCACTAGTCTGGCTAAAGATTTAATGGTTCCATTTATCTTTTCAAAGAATCAGCTTTTAGTTGTATTAATCTTTAATTTTTTTATTTCTTTTTCTTGTTTTTCTTTTTAATTGCACTGTTTACTTTACTGTTTCCTTATTTCTTATCATTTGGGGTTTTGTTTGCTCTCCTTTTTCTAGTTCCTTTAAGTTAAAAACAGATTGGTTTATTTAGGATTTATCTCATTTGTCACTATGAACTTCCCTCTTAGAATGACTTTTGCTGCATCCCACAGATTTTTAGAGAGTTATGTTTTTGTCTTTATTTGTATGAAGATAATTTTTGCTATCCTTTTAAATTTACTTTTGACCCATTGCCTTTTTAATAGTAGGTTGTTTATGTGCTTGAATTTGTATTTTTCCCCAGTTTTCTTCTTGTAATTGATTTCCAATGTCATATCAGTGTAGTTGAAAAAGATGATAGATCATTTCAATTCTTTGAATATATGAGACTTGTTTTGTGATCTATCACCTATCACATGATCTACCCTGGAAAACCTGGAGAATGTTCCATTTGCATTTGAAAAGAATGTGCATTTTGTATAGTCTAATATGTCCTTTGAGGTCAGTGTTTCTTTACTGATTTACTGTTTTGATGATCTACCATTGATGTAAGTAGAATATTAAATAATATTAATAATGCCCCTTATTAATATCATTACATTGTTCATTTATCTTTTTATATTTGATGATATTTGTTTAATATATTTAGGTGCTCCTATGTTAGGTATATAAATATTTGTAAATGTTACATTTTTTCTTGTATTGAGCTTTTTACCATTATGTAATACCTTTGTTTTCACAGTTTATTTTCTTTTTTTGGTGATTTCATTAATTTATTTTTAAAGAAGGGAAAGGAAGAAGAAAGGAAGAGAAACATCAATGTGTGGTTTCATCTCATGCACTCCCTGCTGGGGACCTGGCCCACAACTCAGGGATGTGCCATAGACTAGGAACTGACCCAGTGACCCACTGGTTTGCAGGACGTCACTCAGTCCATGGAGCCACACCAGCCAGGGCTCACGGTGTTTATTTTAAAGTCTATTTTTCCTGATATGAATTCCACTACTGCAGCTTTCCTTTTGTTTCAATTTGCGTGGCATGTCTCTCTCTATGTCTATGTTCCTTCCTCTCAGTCTGTGTGTGTCTTTTGTTCTGAAATGAGTGTCTTATAGGCAGCATGTAATAGTGCTTTTGTTTCTTAAATATCCATCCACCATGTGTCTTTTCATTTGAACAGTTTACTTACATTTAAATTGATTATTGATATTGTGGATTTATTTTTATTTATTAGTTAATTGTTTTGTGGTTTTGTTTGTTTGTTTGTTCTTCTGGTTTCTTCCATTGTGATTTGTCAAAATTCTTTAGTGTTATATTTGGCATTTTTCTATATCACCATCTTGTTCCTCTTTCTAATATGATCAGCTTTTAACATAAAATGTATATAACATAAATTTTAAAATTGTAGACAGTTAACTAAAATATTCAAAGAAAGACTTCAGAGAGAATAAAGCCAAGACATATATCTGAAATCATAAAATTTCTTTTATGAGACAAGTAAAGGTAAATTGAGGATAAGCACCTATTTGGGGTAAAATTTATTTTGTTGAGTGCCATGTGATAAGATGGAATAAGGTCAAAAAAAGCAAATTGTGGAACATAAGAACTAACTTTAAGACAATAGATGTTATTCTTTAAAAACCCAGGGTAAAGACTAAAGTAACAGAGAAAAGTCCTCTCTCCTGTAAACACCTAAGAATATTAAGAAAATATGATGAAATCAACATCAATACATATGTTGTGTTCAAAGGATGGGCAAAGAACATCACTAGGTGGCAAATATTATATAAAGGAGAACATATAATTGCGTGGTTAGCGCAAACTGAATTCAGAACTGAGGTGGCTTAAAAAAAGGGAATCTATAACAGGATGTCAAATTTAGTCTTTCAAATGCAAGTTCAGGCTTCAGACTTTTTTCATATTGATGAGTGAGAAAAACTTTC
Organism: Artibeus jamaicensis; assembly: GCF_021234435.1. Lineage (NCBI taxonomy): Eukaryota > Metazoa > Chordata > Mammalia > Chiroptera > Phyllostomidae > Artibeus > Artibeus jamaicensis. The sequence goes on along the minus strand of NW_026522046.1, from coordinate 22,456,591 downwards.
CCTGTGTAAAATCAAGATGCACAGTCAATTCTGTAAAATGGACACCTGATCAACTCCAACTACAAGTCTAGGATGCAGAGAAGAAACTGCTCCTCCCCCCAAAAAAGGGAGGAAAAGCTGTCTCTCTAAAAGGAACTCAAGGTACAGGCAGACATTGACTCAGACTCCTGATTTTCACTCCTCATATTGTTCAGGAATCCGAATGAAAATATAAATAAAACATTCATAGTAAATAAACTCAGCAAAAGAAAAGTGAAAAAAGCCCAAGTGGTATGTCAATGACAGTTGTGCATAAACTACACATACACACACATGCTTCTATTCTCTGAGGATGAGACATGAAGATACATGAAAGAACACATGAGCCATGAAAGTGTATGAATCAGATAATTAAACACATGGTCCAATTACGTATTCAAAGCAGCACATAGTAGAACAATCAGAAATTAATTTCTATAGAAATGTTTTTAAAACATTCAGTATGAATGAAATAGGATTCATTACTCAGTAAGAGTACTAACCATTTTATAAACAAGCAAATTAAAAATATGGAGTAGATGCAATGAAAAATAAACTTATTAAATGATTACTGAAAATTACCTAAAATACAGCACACAAAATAAAAAATATGATAGCATTAAAGAGAAGTGACAAGACAGAATATAGAATGAAAAACTTCAGTGAGATCTAGTAGAAGTTCCTGAGGGATGATGAATAGTGGAAGACCAAATTTGAAAAAAAGGAAGTAATTAGCCTTGGCTGGTGTAGCTCAGTGGATTGAGTGCTGGCCTATGAACCAAAGGACTGCTGGTTTGACTCTCAGTCAGAGCACATACCTGTGTTGCAGGCCAGGTCCCCAGTGGTGGGGAGAGGATGCATGAGAGGTAACCACACATGATGTTTCTCTCCATCTTTCTTTCTCCCTTCTCCTCTGTAAAAATTAATAAATAAAATCTTAAAAAATAAAATTAAGATTAAAAATGTTTAAATGGAAGTAATTAAGGACACAGGGGGATAAAAATTCTCTGAAAGGCTTTATCACCCAGACCAGCAGTGACTTTATCACTTTAAGGAAAGAGAAGTCATCTGATATTTGATATTTCTCCACTATTTTATTTCTTAGTTATCTAACTGGAAACTCAAAAAGATATTCAACTATCTAGATTTAAGAAGGATCTCACCATTAAACATTTATGGAGTTAAGTGCCCCATTTTTTTCAAACATTTAATTTTTATATGTTATCCTCTATGTTAAGCCCATTATGTCATGGAATCATCAAAGCAATGTGTCCTACATACTCCATAGTATCAGCCAGTGATTGGGAAAAAATGGTTTTATGTTATAAATATAGAATCACCTCAATGTTGTTCCTTCCTTAGAGTAGGAAATAGCAATAGAGATCATGTACATTACCCCAAATTAATTAAAAATAAAGAATGTATAAAGAACAGAACTTAAATTTGCCTACATTCTGGGATTAGAGTATCAAGATTGTTTAGTTTCACTAGAATTAGGTTATTTTTATATATTCAGTGCATTTCATTTTAACCAAATCCAAAAAGTACAGATGTATAAAGATGTAAAAGTACAAATATTTTGAAATAATTTTCTTGAAGTATAATTTTCAAAACTCTTTTATTAAAAATGAACCTATATTGAGCCCTGGCTGATGTAGCTCAGTAGATTGAGTGCGGGCCTGCAAATCAAAAGATCGTGGTTTGATTCCCTGTCAGGGCACATGCCTGGGTTGCAGGCCAGTTCCCAGCAGGGGATGCACAAAAGGCAACCATACATTGATATTTCTCTCCTTCTATCCTTCCCTTCCCTTCTAAAGATAAATAAATAAAATTAAAAAAATAATAAAAGAAAATACCTTAAAAAATGAACCTATATTCATTTTACCCAGTATAGGTGTGGTCTATAATGGTAATTGCAGTCAGTTTCAAGTGAAACATCAAGAAAATGAAGGGGCTGAATCTCTTATTTGTGAAATTGACTTTGGTCTTGGCTTAGAAGATATGGATGGCTATTGTTTTATGCCCCTTGGCCCCATTTATTTATTATTCGACAAGTGATTATACATATATTGCTTTGTTTCAGTTATCTCTCTCTTTGCTCTCTTTCTATATATATATCACATACATGTACATATATGCATGTGCTCACATACACATATGTAGGCAGAGATAAACAAAAGTAAATAGATAAAATTAATTCATTGTAGTTGGTGATAAGTCCCATTACTAACATAACCCAGAGTAAAAGATTTAATGATGGGGTAGATTGTTGGCATATTAAGTGCAGAGTTCATGAAAGGCGTATCTGAGTAGGGGATAATCAAAGAATGATTGGAAGGTGATCTATGATGCAGCATATAGCTAAACTTTATTTCCCAGCATGCACTGTAGGTAGAAATCATATGACTAAAATGTGGCCAATAGAGTGTGGGCAATAGAAATGTACACCATCTCCAGGCCCAGCCTTTGGAATCTTCTGAAAAAAATGAATCCTTCATAACTAATCATATCTTTGATCTAAACAGAAACATTCTGGTAACCTGTGCATATGGAGAATAACAAGATGGCGGACTCATGGGTTTCTGAATGTGCAGAACCCTTCACCTACCTGAGCAGAACCACATTAAGAAATAATAAACTTTTGTGTTACTTTCATCCACTGATATTTTGCAGTTCTCGGCCACATGAATTTGCCTACTGACATAAATACTGATAATAATATATGAACTTGGACAAGTCACTTAAGTACTCTGTATCTCAGTTTTCCTATTTGGAAAGTGGATTTATAGTAGTATAGACCCATGAGATTGCTGGGCATAAAATACATGTAAAACATTTAGAACAGAGCTTGGCACTTAATAAGTGTTAAGTAAGTTTGACTGTTTTATTGCTGTCTTGGAGAAGAGCTATCCTGGATGAGAATGTTCTGAAGACTGAGTCCAAGGTTCTAACGTGCTTGCCGTGGAAGGAAGGGTGCAGTGGGAACAAGAGTAGTGATAGGAAATGAGTTCAATGATTAAGTTTGAGGGCAGGTCAGGTAAGGTCTTAAAGATTTACAGAGCAATTTAGAAGTAGTGGGGGATTGTGAATATGGGAATTTATGGCTCAAATATCAATATGACTTTTGAAGTCAATAAACTTTTTGAGATAATAGTGGTAGCAGTAAAAGAAAGGAGAGAGGCAGTGATGCTTGGAGCAGTACAGAAGCAGTAGAGATGATGTAGTGGTCAACACAGTGCAGTAAGTAATAATACTACATATACCTGCAGATGTTTTACAGTCTTCAGCAGTCAACAGTGTTTATTTAAAGTACTGCTATGTGCCAGGCAATACCCTCTGTATAAAGATATAACAATGCAATTACAGAGAAGAAGTACTATGCACAATCTGTATGTGCCATTCACTTTGTGTGAATCTAAGAATAAAAAATAGAATTCTAGTTCTCAGTGTACACTCGTATACTCAGCCTAGAGTCTGGCAAACTATGACTAGGTAATGTGAAAACCCCGCAGTGCATAATAGGCTGGTAGCTGCAATAAGGTACAGAAGGGAAATACAGGAAAGCCCTCAAACCCTCAAAAGATGCAATACAATTTTCCTTAGATGTTCATACATAAGATTTAACAAAAGGACAGACTGCACTGTAATTCTGTCTTCAAAATGAATAACAAAGATTTGATTAAATGATGTTTATATATTTAAGCACTATTAAGAATTTACGTCAATACTTTAGAGCTATTTGAGGAGAGGGCAATTGTGTGCTTCATTTTGTTCCTACACAGTGGTGTCTAGCAGAGCGCTTGCTTTATTATATGACGAGTTTATGCACTTAACTTTGTATGCAGCCTATATTCCTGGGCATAACAGATTATTCTTTTCCCCTCTGAGAAGAACCTTATCAAATTTCTTCTAGCAAGTCTTTTAGTGTATCTGGATAATGGATACTGGCAGTTAAAGATAGCAATTTTTGACCCTAGCTTGATGCAAACCCTGATTAAAATATTATTTAACTAGGAAAGGAATTGTTTTTCCTTTTATTACAGGAGAGATGGTTATTTATGTTCCTTCATATTTTCAAAGATAATCAGGTTGAATAATTAAAAGGAACTTTCATAGTGGTGTGATAATTTCATTTCCTTACATAACTAAAATGCAGAATTTTAAACACTCAAGATAATACAATGTAGGGGATAAATTGAGTAGCATGCATGAATTTTCAAAATCCTCATTATTTTGGATGATGATTTCCTGGAGAATATGGAGGTGTTCCACAGAGCTTAGCACAAAAGTAATTGGGAAGACTTCGGTATAAAAAAAATTAGGTACATATTCAATTCTAAAACATTAATACAGATTTTCCCATTTCTTTTAAGTAATACAATTAAATGGAAATATTTGAAAGAAAATGGAATGTTTTACAAATTATGAATGTTCAGAAGTTTACATTTTGATTTTATATTGCATTCTATTTAATACATATGTCTCTAAAATAATCATGTGGATTCTTTGCCAGTAAAAAGCCAAAAACATTTCCATAAAAATACTGAACTTGTAATATGATTTATTTCCCAATATTATATATCCACTCTGAACTGTATCTTTTGGATAAGAACACTGAATGAATCCCTATGATCTTTATGATTTTGGGAAATTAAATAAAGCTTTTTTATAAAATCAAAGTAATAGTAGTACCAACCTCATCAGGTTTTCATGAAAATTTAACAAGTTGTGCAGATTAAAACTTATCTCTCTTCCTGGCTCATAGTATATCTATCGATTAATAATAAACCTATTCACTTACTCTGAGGCAAAACAGTAAGCATTTAGGATAAATTGCAAAAGCATTTTTCAATTAAATATGTGCATTTGATACACATGAAGACTTTTATTTTATGGAACCGTCTCTAACCTACTGTTTTATAGTTGCTAGTGATAGCAATGACCCAAAACTAACAGTTGCTTTTATGGATCATTTTTAACCCTTATTGTTTATTGTTAGCTATGATCACCATGGGAACAGAAACAGAGACTATCTCTGGTACAAAATGTATTTTCTGAATCTCTTTTATTCTTGTTTCTCAGATATTACTTTCCGAAGTAGTATTTTTATGTGGAGATTGAGAGTTAGTTATATGCATATATTTTCATATCATTCACAAGGTAGGAACGAGATGGATTTTAAATACACCTACACCTTATTCCAGCTTGGACACATATTAGCAATGATTATTCTGTCTTCTTGGACTTTACTATTCTCTACAGTATGATTTAAAAATATATGCATTTTATGAAAATTACATATAATATGCTTGGAACAGTTCATGTTACAGTCGTAGTTTATAGGTATTACTTGCCTTTCTCATTCTTTCTTCCCTTGGAATCCAAGTCTTATTCCTCCAGTGGGGTATCATTAACAAATCCTTTCTTTAGTTTGCATGTACAGTTAGGAAGACCTCACTGTTTACTGTAACAAATTGTTTAAATGTAGTTTTTAAAACAGTAAATCACTATAAACCAAAAGTCATTATTTTAATTTAAGATGTCTGTTATTTAGTGATGTGTGTTTGTGTTTATATATATACACATTTGGAAAAAAGGATTCTATAAAAATTAAAAAGCAATGCCTGTAGTTAAAAAACTACATTATATTTACACTAAAACCCAATCTGTGATTTTCTTTCCTTCTTTACCTCCTGACTCATTTGTTTTAAAACCCAGTATTATGTATTTTTTCTGAGTCTGTGAACAAATAAAACATTTAAGGTTTAATATTTTATCATTTTCAACAGGTGCATCTATAGCATATGTTCCTTTCTTTATTGTGTATCACATACTCCTTATTTTTGAAATTAATGTTCTGGATAAAAATCAGTTAGATTGTACAACATATTAAGCATATTTCTCCAAGGGTATAAAAATTAGAGTTATAACTCTTAATAGCTTTTCTTGGAAAATTGCTCAGAGTGGTGTCTCATAGGTAATGTACCATAGTTAATGAAAGGTCTATGAAAACTAATTTTCAAATTTGGCTTATTCTGTACAGAAGAAAAACACTCCTCTACCCAGTCAACAACCCCCCCACCACAAAGCATCAATCTAAAACCTAAAGATGATTAAAATTTTATGCTGCTGGAGCAAACAAGGTTTGAATTTAAAGATAAATATAATAAAAATTAAATTGTTCTTTTCATGTGGAATGAATGAGTAGCTGTTTTCCAGATATACTTTTACTTTTGGAGTATACTGTAGCTTGAGAAAACAAGGATAATACAAAATAATTAAAAGCGCTAGTTTTACTATAAGGCCCATATAAACTATTTAGTGAACAATAATGCCTGTAAAAGAATGCTAGGTGTGTCCTGAAGGTGTCCAGCCATGCAATATAAAAAATAGAGACATTTATTGAAGAACGTACAAGAAACAATGGGCCTGTGAACCAAAGGATCACGGCTGGATTCCCAGTCAGGGCATATGCCTGGGTTGCAGGCCAGTTCCCAGCAGGGGGTGCACAAGAGGCAACCATACATTGATATTTTCCCCTCTTCTCTAAAGATAAATAAATAAAATCTTGTAAAAAATACAAGAAACATTTTACTTAGGGCAATGATGCCTCAGTCTTCTTCAAAGTAGGCCTATTAGGACCTCACGTAGTTCTCCCAATTGCCACCAGCTACCCTCTCGTATTTTTCTGAATCTCATAGATGGTCTGAAATCTCCCCCTGTTCAAAGGTGATTTTAATTTTGGGAAAAGCCAGAAGTTATAGGGTGCCAAATCCGTGCTGTAGGGTCCTGCGTGACCTGGTTGATTTGATATTTGGCCAAAAATTCTGCATAAAACATGATGCATGGACTGGCTTATTATTGTGATGAAGCTGTCCATCAACAGTTACCCATAGCTACAGCCTTCTGAATCATCCAGATAGTTTCCACGGAGAAATGTTCAAACTTAACATGAAATTTGGTGCAGATTCACTCACTGCTCTACTCTGTCTGTCATTTTGAATGTGATGGCCACACAGTACACATGCTCTCTCAATGGTGTCTACCACCTCCACTAACGAGCACAGTGAAGTCACCACTGTTCACGCATGTGCATTCTGGTCCACTCTCCTTGGTTGCCAGGTTACATCACTGTTGCACAAAATGTTCTCATTACGTTAATAATGTAATGGATGGAATATATTAATAATAATATGTGGAATTTTTCGGATCTCTTATATGCTGATCCAAACAGTTCTATTTCTACCTATTTGTTGAAGAATGTCTTACTAGTTACATATTATACGCATTCTTTACAACAATTTCATGTTTAAAAGAGTTAGAATTCATAGTATCAAGATTTTTTTTTAAAGTAAAAAAAAAAGACTTTAAAACAGGTGCTAAGAACAAAGAAGAAAAAGAAAGAAGTGTCCCCAGTCATTCACTTATCTGTTCCAAATCTCCTCCTGGTCTGTAGGCAGGCTCTGCTCACCAGACAACCCTTGCCTAGGAAATATAGTTAAGTATATATTAAATGCTCTTTCAAGATGAAAAAAAGTTAATACTCTGATCTGATCCATTCTATTTTTGAAAAGGTAGAAATTTTGATGTGCAGTTGAAATAGGGGTTTTTCCCTGTATTATTATATTTCTATATTTATGGCATAAGCAGTATGTATATTTATTTTATTTATTTATTAATATATAATATTTTATTATATATTTAAGTCCCCTTGTACTCCCCCCCCAGCAATCACCACCCTGCTGTCCATGTCCAGGAGTCCTTTTTCCTTTTTGCTCAATCCCTCCACCTCCTATCCTCCCCCCACTAGCTGTCATCTGCTCTCTATCTGTGAGTCTGTCTCTGTTTTGCTTGTTAGTTCAGTTTGTTTGTTAGATTCCACATATGAGGGAAATCATATGGTATTTGTCTTTCTCTGACTGGCTTATTTTACTTAGCATAATTTTCTCCAAGTCCATCCATACTGTAGCAAAGGGTAAATTTTTCTTCTTTTTTATGGCCGAGTAGAATTTTATTATCTAAATGTCCCATAGTTGTTTTATCCACTCATCTGTTGATGGACTCTTGGGCTGCTTCCATATCTTGGCAATTGTAAATAACATTGCAATGTACATGGGGGTATTTTGAAAAGGGTAGAGATTTTGATGGATAGTTGAAATAGAGTTTTTTACCTTGTATTATTGTATTTCTATTTATATGCCATAAGCAACGTAGATTTTTAAGCCTTATAATTTTTCTGCATTCTATTTACATATGTTAAACATATGTATAGAATTTATTTTCGTCTGTTAGAGTTTTGATGGAATATGAAATGTGAAAGCAAGTAAAAATACATGGTTTTGCAACAAACATTTGACACAGGGAAGACTATGAAGAAATATTTTACATTGAAATTAAGAACAAACTGACAGAAACCAGAGGGGAGGTGGGAGGGGATAATAGGAGGGAAAGGGGGAAGGGCTTTCAGGAACACGTATAAAGGACACATGGACAAAATCAAAGGTGGGGGTAGGATCAAGGGTGGGAAGTGGGGATGACTGCAGTGGTGGGGAGGGGTGGGGGGAAATTGGAGACAACTGCACTTGAACAACAATAAAAAGTGTGAAAAAATGTTCTTAGCAAAATGCTAATACTACAACAAACCTAATGGTTTAAAATTTGCATAAATAATGCATTAGTGATTATCGCTACTAATTGAGAATCATTTTTTTTCAAAGCATTCTATGAAGTTGAATATTCACAAAGGCTGATACAAAAAGTGAAAATGCAGAAAATTTTTATCTGAAACTGGTAGAACTTTAATTGAGGAATTCAAAGGATTATTCATAAATGAAAGTCTTAAATAAAAAGTACCCGAAGATTCAAATATAGTTGTAGACATATCTGTCCAGAAATTAAGTCATGATAGCACATATTTATGTGGAGAGTAATGACAGTAGTACAATGAATAAATATGAAAGGCATAGTAGCTATAAAAATGAATTTAGTTAATTAGGTAATGAATGCTTAATAAAGTATTTAATCACCACATTTTTATTCATTCATATGTATTCTAAATTTCAGTATCAGAGCCCACCATAATATAGCATAAATGCTGGAGTTGATGCAGACAAAATATGTATTACCCATTGCCAATATTATTTCTGATTAATTTAGTATAACACAAAATCTATTCATACATTAGAATTTTTGAAGGTAGACTAATAAATTCATGGATAACTATTGCAACAAACAAATGGCATAATACAATGTAATAAAGCTTTGAATTACTTTGAAAATATAGTTCAAGTTTATGAGGATATCCAATACATTTTTACTTTTCTGATGATTGAATTTTAAGCAAATGTTTAAAATTGATTGATAATTTAGAATAAGTACCCTATCCCAGTGACCTTAGGATTTTAATTCTACTTTTTATATGTCATAATTATGCTATGATCTAAATCTCACACTATTAAATAACATTTTGGAAAATCTATTAATTATTTTACATTATTTATTAGACTCTCCTGCATTTGGGGAAAATCTACTTAATAATTTTGACTCACTGAATTATCTTATTCGATAACATTCTAATTTCCATTGTTGAGTCTTCAAAAGTTATTATGTAAATATAATCTTAATAAGAGTATCCATTCAAAGTGAATGGAAGAGATTAATAAAGTGGCAGCTTTATATATGACCAATTGAAAAATAACTTGAAATCTGGAAATCATAGATTTCAATTCCTCTGTAGGTACTGAAGGAGGATGGTAAGAAGCTAGGAACATTCATGGGCAAGTGGAATAGGAAAACTGAAACTGGAAAATCAAACAAGGCCAGTGTGAGCAACTTGCAAATGGGGGTGGGGGTGGGAGGAAGTGAATCGCAAGAACTTTTCTCCCGTAAACAAGAACACTTGAGAGCAAATGGCTTGTACCTCTCCTCCCTAACCAGAGAATGAATCTCCTGGGCCTGGGAAATAAAGAACGAAGACCCAACTAATGTCATTTGAAGTCAGGGAAACAAATAACAAAAATTCTATTATGAGCTGCACAGATCCAAGATAAGAGTAAAACAGTATAGCAGACTAAAGAATATCCCCAAACCTCATGTGCATTCATTCTGACGCATCAGCATGTTAGAAATGCAACTAGAAAACTGATGAGTGTTCTGCCAAAATCCTCCCCTAAGATTCTCACCCACAACAACAAGATAAATGCCTTCACAACAAAGACCTGGCAGGGGCTCACTCTAGACCATGACCATGCCCCTTCCCGGTTATAAACTTTTTATTTCAGGAATTCTGAGAGTCCCAAGGAGACTTGCAGCCAGGGATATGGTGGGCAGCAGCACCCTGACCAGGGCTCACTCCCTGATCCTGTCTCCAGGGCCCCTTTTCTCTGACTTCCAGATGAGTTAACAGCAGCCCTTCCCCTTAGCTCACTCCTTTCCTGTGTCTCTTCTAGGGAGCCAACGCAGCCCGGGTTGGGTTCCTTCTCTTGTTCCTTCTCTTACCCTAAGTCCTTCCTTTGCTTCACTGTCCACAGCCTTAATGAGCATATTCTCAAAATCACCTAGACTTGTGTTATGGACTCTTTTCTACACAAAGTCGAGGATCCCCCACTGCTGGCTGGGCTGAGGCAGTCCTGTGCCTGTCCCACACTAGTGCTGGTATATTTTATGATTTTGAACAAATCACTCTTAATAAGAATTGTAACATGCAATGTAAGAATATTATTAATGGAGAAAGTTGGTCTTAAGGTACAAACTTCTAGTTATAGGTAAATAAATACTGAGGATATAATGTATAGCATGATGCATTAGTTTACATTTATTTCTGTTTAATGTATTTGAAAGTTGTTAAGAGTTCTCATCACAAGGAAGAACATTATTTTTATTTTTGTTTTTACTTTCTCTTTTTATTGTAACTATTTGTGATGATGAATGATAAATTTATTCCAGTAGTCATTTCACTGTATATGTAAGTCAAACCATCATGCTTTGTACCTATACTTACAGTAATGTAAATCAGTAAAACTGAAAAAATATTAATGATCGATGTAGTTACTTTTCCAGTAGCTCTCTTTCAATAACAAATGAGACACTGTGGTTACAATGATGAGCGAATTGTATGCCAGGTACCTGTAGTTATAAAAGAGTTTATATTATTATTAGACTATTGTCAAATTTCAATGAAAAGAAACTACTTGATTCTGCCCATAATTTTTTCAGCAAAATAAGTCTGTCAATTGCTTGAATAAAAATGATGTTTAGGTCAAAGAACCCATTGTATCCTTTTAGCACCACACAGCTACCAGCTGAATGAAGATAAAAGGTTACACTTTCAAATTCATGACCCTCCTTTCCTTCTCTGAGAAGCAAACTTATAAATGATGTTTATTCCCTGCAATTAACCCATGACCCAATTTAATTACTCATGTTTTACAAATGCCTCTTATTTATATGGTGGTTCATCAGATTAGTTAAAAAGTAACTAGAGAGAGACAATAATGAAAAGGTGAACTGAAGTTAAATACAGTTTCCACTTGAAGAAATCACCTTCATTTAAAGGGCCTTGCTATTCCCAAAAGGTTTACCTCAGGAGCTCATTAACTCTGATTCTTTTTGCAAAGATTGCAGCTTATATTTACCTGTCTTTTGATATCATAAAGGAAAAAATAAACAAGATTAATCTTGTATTACTAATATTAAATGTTTTTTAATTTATATTATCTTTTGATTATATTTTACTTGCATTTTCACAGTGTATTAAAATTAGACTTTAAGTTTACTTTGTTTATGAATAGAAACTGTTTAATGTTAGAATTCCTGGTTTGTAGAGATAACTTCTATGAAAAAAATCTCCTGCTAAAAGTATGTATAATCAACAATACATAGCAAATCGGGTGGTCTTTTTCTCTGTATGTGTATGAAGGTGTGTGCATGCACAATGAATTGGAAGTCATTCTGTTTTCCAAAATAACTCTTTATAAGTTGTTTATTCTAGAAAAACTACAAAATACAGAGAAGAAAAACCCAATACATATAGAGCATGTTCATTTCTTAGGTTATTATTAATTCTATAAAATTGAAGTGTCACATTCCATTTTATATCAAGCTTCTCTCCTTCAGCAATTTCTGGTGGAAATTTTTTAATGTTTTTTGGCATACAGCAAATTTATTATTTTAAATGTAAACATGTTTTTCACATTTATGCAAAAATTACATATTTTTATTGATAGGTAGTCACCTTAATTCTAGTTTATAGTCTTAGTGAAAAATATTTCAAAAATATCCTAGTAATTTATGCTTATATATTATTTTATTCCTATGATACAGTTCTCAAGAATATAATTGCTGGAATGAAAGAGGTATGGATATTTCTTTTTCTAGAAATTCCCCCCTCTAAGTTTCTTTGAAGATATTATGCATTTTCAACATTTTTTCTCTCTTTTTAAAATATTTTATTTATGAATTTTTAGAGAGGGGTAGTGAGGGAGAAATAGAGGGAGAGAAATGTCAATGTTTAGTCACCTCTTGTGGACCCCCCACCGGGGACCTGATCTGCAACCCAGGCATGTGTCCTGACTGGGAATTGAACTAGCAACCCTTTAGTCTTCAGGTTGGCACTATATCCACTGAGGTATGACAGCCTGGGCTGAATGGTTTTTTTTTTTTTTTTCATTTCAGCAATCTGGACATTTTATATCTGATTACATTTTTAGATTCATTATTGCAGTTCTCTCTTCAAAGACACCTCTAATGTGCACACACATGAACCTTTGCCAGTTTATCATTTTGTTTCAACTAATATTTAATATTTGTTCATTTCAACTTAATTATGTATGCTTTTCTTGGCTCTGTGTTTGCTTTATTTTCTGTAATGATTATTTCTTTTCTCATGCTTCCTAACTGGCTTTTATTTCATAATGGCTTTATTTTATTTTTTAGCATTTGTTCTTAAATTATTCTATTTCATTTTACTACTTACTGTGCTTCCCTGTCCCTGTATATTTCCTGTGTCTCACTCATTTATTTTTATAAAGATAATTGCTTTATTATTTTTTAATTTGCAATGATATGCAATAATACTTCCTTTGTGGCAACACCTTTGAAATAGTTTGCTCTCTTTTGTTTTTATTTAAGGTTTATTTATTGTTTTCTTACCTATTTGATCTACCTATAGATAGATCAAATCTACCTATTTTCCTGTCTTTCAATTCATCCAATTTCTTTTTAGTTACTCATCTTTGTTTGAGTTCATCTCGCCTCCGTCATTCAGAAGGTTCATATAAAGACTAGCAAGGGATATATTCCTAGCCAATATCAACTCTCATCAAGACACAGGACTGGCTTTACATGTTAGAGTTTATTTCACATTCCTCTTTTGAAGGAAAACAGATGTCACTGCAGGATATTACAGAACAACCCAATATACAGGATCCTACAGCAATAATGCCTGCTTGAGTGTGGTAGATAGGGTAATAATATGGGTGTAATAATTTATAGTTTTAATTAGAAGATTTCACCTAAAATGTCATATGTGTGCTTGTGTGTGATGTTACAGGATCATGTGCTTATGATTTTGTAACAAAAGATTTTGTAATAAAAAGGGGGCATTATTTGTGTTGGACTCTTTTGTTTTGTTTTTAAAGAAGTTTGTATTTTTAGACAAACCTTGAAGTTTATAATTTTTGTCATTGCAGTGGCTATCCTTCCTGGCTTTTTTATAATTTTTCAACTAATTTCCAGTAAAAGTGTTGCTTCCAGCATCTTTTCTCATTATAAAATATGTGATAACAGATGATAGATTAATTTAATACTATGCATCATATTTAAATATTTATATATTTGTATTCATGTATGTATTGTGTGCATGATATGTATTCAATATATATACATATATACATACATATACATTGCATGTTTGTAGATAGATTTCCATGTACATGTGTGTGTGTGGATATGCATGCAGATGTTGCTGATGGAAATGGGGTCCTTTAATGAAACTGCAAGGAAACCATACTGGGGAACCTCTTATGGGAAAATAAGGTGTAGTAGTGAGATTTACTGTAGAAACAAAATCAAAGTGCTCGGCTTCGTAGTGCTGTGAAAGAAGTCCATCTTTGTCTTCATCAAGCCCAGAGCAAAGACCAAGGTCCAGAAATTGTGTGCCATTGGTTCAGGCCAGTTTGGCTTCTGTCCCCATCTCTCTAACTTAACGTCTGTCTGTTCCAAACTGCATTTTGGCTGGCATTGTGGTGCTGTGTCCAGGATCACACTCAGAGCTGACAATGTCTACGTGGCTGCTGGTTGAGTGACTGCTAGGTGTGCATGGCTGCTATGGAAAGAGTATGTGCTTCCAGGTTTAAAAAAAAAAGAGAGGTGGAGGGAAAGAGAGAGAGCCTTCGTTAGTCTGATTACATGATCTTGGACTTGGTAAGGAGCAGATTCCCATTCAAAGTAACCAGTCAGCTTCTCACTCTTTTTCTGCTTTCTGCTGGTTCTTCTCCTGTTAACCCATCAATTCTCTAGATCTTCCAGGGTTATAGGTGCATTGCCTAACCTGATCTTTTTTCCAGGATAGGTTCTGCCACTGTAGTTGCCATCTTAGTTCTCACTGTGCATGCCTCATAGTAGAAGCATCCTTTGTGTCATCTTGTCCCCTACTCAGCATATACTTACCTCCCCCTGTGCCATCTTTGCTTCTACTGGGGATGTGCCCAGCAGTGGAATTTCTCCTACTGTTTTAGTATCCCCCCAACGATCATTGCTAATGGCAGGTAACATCCTTTGTGCTCACTTTGGGGGTTAGGTCCTGATGCAGCAGTCCCCCGGGGAGCATATGAGTGCTGCAACTTGGAAACGCTGCTTGGAAATGCTGCTTCCTAATGAAGCAGGCTCAGTGTCCCATTCAGCTCCCCAGTGGATTAGGCTTTTTAATGTTTGATTCTCTTTGCTCTCATCCTTCACTATCACTTAGCTACCTACATGAACACAGGCATATGCATAATATACACACAATATTTTCAGGTACACATGTAATATTAGTGAATTTGTTTTGTAGGGACATTTTAAACTATCACGTGGATAACTTATTTATTTACTCAGATAAAATGCTCATTTGTACTGATTCACAAAATAGGATTAAATTTTACTATTTTCTTTTCATTGGCAATAGTGGAGTGCTTGTCCAGTTCCACTATGTTGACTAAACATTTAATCTTATATTTTGTAGTTGTTTGACATACCTTAACACTGGTCATATATATTCAGATTGGAAAAAATAATTTAAAAAAATCTACCACAAATGTATAAGAATGCTTCTTAACTGCAGTGTAAAGATAAGCTTAGAAATATGGTATTTTTCACAATTGAAAGTGAAGCCAGATACATAAGCATTTGGTGAATAAATTCAGTATCAGAAAAGAAAAGCTGATGAGGGAATCACACCTACTGTTGAAATGACTTAGGAAAAAGCCAATATTGAGTAATAATAAATTCAAAGTAATCTTTGATTTTTTAGGCCAAGAAAAGTGATCAACCAGAAGAGATTTGCAGATATACAATATATACTGTTGGTGTTTAAATCTCATTTAAGAACAACATTCATGACCAAGGCCAACTTATATAAATTTCTGTAGAGAACAGAAAATAAATTAGGTGGGCTTAGAGAGGAAAAAATGTAAATGTGGAGAACAATAAAATCACATTTGAAGAAAAGATGTATGATTTGCTACACATGTTTACTACTCTTTTTCTATGCTGCTTTCAAAATATATTAAAGCAAAGCTGGTTATTTGAATGGAATCTTCTGGTTTTTCTTACTCAAGCTACTTAGTACTAATTATTTATCTCTACCCTTCATGGAAACACATCTCGCAAGTAGAAGAGTGGTTACTGACTTCGCTAGGGAGCACTGGTGCGTAGTTTTTCTGATTCTAACCCAAACCCAAGTTGGTCAATATCTTTATGCAGCCTCATTCTAGTATCACCATGGAAACATCACTCCATCAGTGAGAAAATGAGCTGATAATGAGGACAGCAGTTGAAAAATAGACCTAACAGAAACAGAAAAAGATGAGCCCACAAGGTGATTTGCTGGAGAGAACAATGACAGCAACCAAAATACCACCTTATTCATTTGCAGGGATGAAACAAATTGTACATAATATGACATCAAGGTGCTATGTTTGACCATTGCTAGTCACGACGATGTTCCCTACATAATATAAAATTGAGTTTTTATTGACCTTTTGGCTTGTTGTTGAACTTTCTGGTATTAAGAATCAAATAAAACAAAGGGATGATATTGTATGGCATAATATGTGATAATGTAAAGAATAAATAAATAAAATGGAATGCACAGTGCTAAGAGAGTCACTTAAAATAGAAGCTATTAAGGAAGTGGGTCTTATAGACATCCTCTGCTTCAGTTCTCAGAGCTGCTATTAAGCTGCTAAATCTTTTGCTAAACTCAGCTCAAGGCCAAGTAATAAACATCCAGAAGTCATAAATACCCTGAAGTCATCAACATCCTGAAATAACAGCTCATATATGGACACATATGGACTTTACTTCTTCCTTGCAGTTTTTGCCATTCTAGTTGACATACTGGAATTAACCAATCCTTGCTAATTTACCCAGGATTCTTCATTTTTCATGAAAGACTTGCATTTTGGCAGGGGGTTGCCTTTACCAACCCTGCCTTTCTTTGTTCTCCCCATAGCACAGTTTGTGGTGTTATCTGAATTTGTATCTCTCAGATTGCAATGCTTTAAGACTCCCTGCCCCAAAGATTTTTAATTTATTTCACAGCTTTGGATATTTATTAGTTAACATTTTTGGTTTCATGTGTGAGGTGCTTTCAATGGCTGAAACATGTTTAGGAGAACAGCATTCCATGGTAATTCTTTAGTATGTATCAGAGTATGTATACTTGATTATAGTAAGATAATACTCAAGTTAATTTTGTTAAACACTCCCAACACCATTTGTTGAAGAGGTTATTTACACTCCATTTTATGCTTCTACCCCCTTTGTCAAATATTAATTGACCATAGAGACATAGGTTTATTTCTGGGCTCTCTATTCTGTTCCATTGGTCTTTGTGTCTATTTTTATGCCAGTACCACACTGTTTTGATTACATTGGCCTTGTAATATAGTTTGATGTCAGGTATTGTGATCCCTCTTACTTCACTCTTCTTTCTCTAAGTCGTTGGAACTATTTGGGTCATTTATGTTTCCATATAAATTTTTGAAATGTTTGTTCTATATCTGTGAAATATGTCATTGATATTTTAGTAGGGATTGCATCATGCAAAAAATGAAATTCAACCAGCAACTTACACCATACCTCAAAATAAACTGAAGATAGTTAAAAGACTTAAATATAAGTCACGACACCATAAAAGTCCTAGAGGAGAACATTGGCATGAAAATCTCAGATATTCCATGCAGCAATATTTTTACTGATATATGCCCTAGATCAAGGGACATAAAGAAAATAATAAACAAATGGGATCTCATTAAAATAAAAAGCTTCTTCATGGGTAAATAAAATATCAGCGTAATAAAAAGGGAAACAACCATATGGGAAAAGGTATTTGCTAATGACATCTTGGAGAATGGTTTGATCTCCAAAATGTATAAAGAACTGACATGAGTTCATTCCAGGAAGACAAACTATCCAATTAAAAAATGGGCAAAGGACCTGAACAGACACTTCTCCAAGGAACACCTGCAGAGGGCCCAGAAACATGAAAAGATGATCAGCATCACTAACCATTAGAGAAATGTAAATTAAAACTCTAATGAGATGCCACTTCACAGAGGTCAGAATGGCTGTCACAAACAAATCAACAAACAAGCGCTGGCAAGGTTGTGGAGAAAAGGGAACCCTAGTACATTGCTTCTGGGGATACAGACTAGTGCAGCCACTGTGGAAAACAATATGGGGTTTCCTCAGGAAAAAAATGGGTCTATTCCCAGGTAATTCCACTGCTGGAATTATACCCTAAGGATCCTCAAACACCAATTCAATAAACCCTATGCAGTCCAGGGTTAGCAGCACAATTTACAATAGCCAAGTGCTGGAAGCAACCTAAGTGCCCATCAGTAAATGAGTAGATAAAAGAACTATTATACATTTACACAATGGAATACTACACAACAGGAAGAAAGAAGGAGCTCCTACCCTTTGTGACAGCATGAATAGAACTGGAGAGCATTTGTTAAATGAAATAAGCCTGGCAGTGAAAGATCTCATCTATATGTGGAACCTAATCAACAAAACAAACAAGCAAGCAAAATACAACCAGAGACATGGAAATAAAGAACAAACTGACAGTAACCAGAGGGAATGTGGGAGGGGGATCACAGAGGAATGAAGGGGAAGGTTTTTCAAGAAACATGTAAAAAGAACCCATGGACAAAGCCAAAGAAGGATAGGATCGAGGGTGGGCAGTGGGGGGAATGATTGCAGGACAATGGAGACAATTGTACTTGAACAATAATAAAAACATTATCTAAACACTAATGGAATATATTAGCTAGTTTAGTGAAAAATATGAGGTAAGGTGGCTTTGGAGGTTGTTTTATTTCAGCAGTTCAAATATGTCATCAGTTTTTGTTTGCTTCCATTTCTCTATTTTACTGCAGGCTACTTCACCTGAAGGACTAGCTTTCTACTGATTACAAGCTGTCTGCCTAGAGTTCCCAGACCTTCATTATTCTGTAACTAACTGAAGGGTAAGCTTCCCATATGAAATACAGAACACCCATTTAAATTTGAATTTCTGATGGACAGCCTTTTTTTAAGTATAAGTATGTCCTATGCAAAATAATTCCTAAAATTCAAATTTAATTAATCCTTTATTTTATTTGCTAAATCTGGAAATCTTACTAAAGGAGACAAAATAAGTTTGTTTTTGAAAACTTTATAAAATGATGAAGTGTCTTTTCAGAAGTTTCTACAAAATATCTTCTCATGTCTTAGTTTTTTCTTCTTTTGTCATGTGTCCGTAGTTAAAAGGATAACGAGTGTCTGGGAATGAGCTTTCACAGTTTCTGTTTAGTTTGAGATGCAGGTTGCAGTTAACTTCTGGAGAAGCATAACTTGAAAATGTAGATTGTTATGAAGAGTATGACTAGCTGTTGAGGAAGCAAGAACAAGAGTTACATATTAAAATATAATGGCAGAGCCAATATAGTGTAGTTTTAAATAATATGCAGTTTAAAGCCACACACATCTTCTGTGTGTGGAACTTCTATGTATTAGCTATATAACCTTGGAGACATTGCTGAATCTCTCAGTGTATCCATAACTTGATTTCTGAAATTTATATTACAATAGTATCTATATTTCATAACAGTTCCTATTAAATGTATATAAAGTACTTAAATAATCAGTGACATATAAACACTTTCCTTATAATAAATAACATGAGAATAATACACTTAAATGATACATTGAAAAATTTACAAATGAGTTATCATTAATTCATAAATTTCCTAATTTAGAAATTGTTGAAGAATACCCTTACAAATTATTATATAAACTTCTGAGCATATTACCGGAAGAAAATCTATTGGAACTGTGGACATTAATTTAGGCCCTTATTGCAATTCAGCTAGTACAAAATAGTGTAATTTTTATTATTGCAAGAACAATTCACATAAAATCTACCCACTAATGAATTTTGTGCCCAGTACAGTATTGTTAATTACAGACAGTGTCAGAGAGCAGATCTCTAAACCTTCCTTATCTTTCATGATGAAAACTTTATACCTCTTCCCATTTCCCTTTCCCACCACCCTCTGGCAACTACATTCTACTCTCTGCTTCTATCAGTTTGACTAATTTAGTTACCTCATGTCGGAGAAAACATGTAGAATTTGTCCTTACAATGTCTTCTATGGTTCTTTTGGGTTGGTGTTCTCTGAGATGGGTTTGTTCCATTCCTATCAATGGCCATTCAGTTAACAGATGCATCTGATATTTGTGACTTGTCTTGGATCTCGTTTAGTTTATATTAATTTGGGCTGGTATTCTTTATTAGTAATCATTTTTGATCACTTATTCATTTTTTGACTCTTATCTCTGAGTGTTCTTCTGTGAGTGGCTTATTCACTTTGCATAATATCTTCCAGATTTATTCATTTTACACATATGATGGAATCTTCTTTTTAAAAATTGAACAATATTCTTACTGTTTATATATGCCATATTTTCTTATTCTATTCATCCACTGATGGACATTTATGTTATTTCTGTATCTTGGTTATTATGAATAATGCTACAGTGAACATACAAGTTTAGTTAACTTTTTGCAATCCTGATTTCAGTTCTTTTAGCTATATACCTAGAGGTTGGATTTTGGGGTTACATGGTAGTTCTATTTTTAATTTTTCAGAAACCACCATGTTTTCCATAGTAGCTCTACCATTTTCTGTTTTCACTAAGTGTAAAAGTGTTACAGTTTTTTCACATCCTTGTCAACACTTATTACAACAGTATAGTTTTGGCATAAAGATAGACAAATAGACCAAAGGAACAGAAGAGAGAACCCACAAGGGTGTTAAGAATACACAATGGAGAAAGGATAGTTATATTGTTATCAACAAATGATGTTGAGAAAACTAGACATCTGCAGTACATATAAAAGAATGAAATGGATTCTGCCTTCGCAGTACACATTCTTTATGTGGGTTCTTTCTGAGTTGTCTTCAACCATCATTTCAAGTGATTTTCACCTTTCTAACTAGAGTACATTCATAGAGGTCTTCTTGGCTCTCAGTCTGGTTACTTCCATTGACTCTAAAGAAAGTGTGGAGATTTAAGGAGATTGAAGGATATTCAATAGTGCCAGCTAACTCCTCTTGCCAAATATGACTAATTTCCCTTCTTTTCTTTACTGGAGGCCACTGAGTTAGAAAAGAGCATTGTGCAGAATGTCTCTTTCCTAAATTTTAGATATGAAGTGTCTAAAGATGTGTAAAACATTTTTACTTCTAGGTGTGAAATCTTTACACATCAGATTAAGACATATGTCTGGATTATTGCTTTTATATCAGTGATTTAAGAATCCCTGGGACCAGTACAGGTGATATTTCCTTCTATCATTTTACTACCTGGTTGTAATTCCCTTAGGTTAAAATCTATGATTGGGCCCTGGCTGGTATGGCTCAGTGGACTGAGTGC
Organism: Artibeus jamaicensis; assembly: GCF_021234435.1. Classification (NCBI taxonomy): domain Eukaryota; kingdom Metazoa; phylum Chordata; class Mammalia; order Chiroptera; family Phyllostomidae; genus Artibeus; species Artibeus jamaicensis. The sequence goes on along the minus strand of NW_026522046.1, from coordinate 22,435,387 downwards.
TGGCCTGAAAACCAAAGGGTTTCTGGTTCAATTCACAGTCAGGGCACATGCCTGGGTCGTGGGCCAAGTCTCCAGTAGGAGCCATGAGAGGCAAGTACACACTGATGTTTTTGTCCCTCCCTCCCTTCCCTTGTGTCTACAAATAAATAAATAAATTTTTAAAAATAAATCTATGCTTGAATCATTAAGACCTAGCTTTTGATACAATAAATCCAAAGCATAAAAAATATAAAAACATTTTATTTTATATAAAGCTTTATATTAAAAAGCTAAGTAATTTTTTATTTTTGTCATCTTTCAAATAAACCAATTTTAATCAGAAGTATAATTAATAAATTCTTTTGCTTATTTAAGAATATAAAAGGGGTTTTCCCTCTCCCTCTCTCTCTCTCTCTCTATATATATATATATATACATGTATACACACATGCATATATATTCACATGCATACATATATATTTATGTGTGTGTATATTAAGATATTTACTCTGGTACATAAATATATAGACGGAGCAGACTTCTTAGCTGCTACATATTTTTTCATTTGTTTATTTTTTAAGGGACATGGTCTCATTGAAAGGAAAATGTGTCAAATATGCTAAGAACAAGGTGAGGAGAATTTCTAAAAGCTTGTTAGTAGTAAGTAAATGAAAATAATATGAAGGCCAAGTTTCCCTCACATAATATCCCTAATGATCACTTTTCATGGACTTTAGAAGAATGATTACTTTTGGAGAAAATTCACAAAATTTTGATTAGAATTTCAAAGTACTTGAAAAAATGTTTTACAAATTTTGCTCTAAATTATTTAATCTCATAAATTTCTTGCCAAGGTGTAAGTTGAAGAAATAGGTATGGGGTGTCCATATTTTGTATTTGTATCTGAAAGATGGTCCAGATTAGAAAAATGAATGAGAAGCCTAGTATTACAAGGGGGGGGGAACCCAGCTACCAACTTTGTCAAATATTAGAATATGTTGTATATTTAAAATTGTATTACCACAATAGATTTTTACTTTTGATTCTTGCATGAGAAGATCTCTTTTAACTACTATCTCTGCCCTTTATTATCACAGACTTGCTACATATTCTTTCTGAATCTTAATACCCAGATAGACATTTATGAGATCTATAGAGACAATGTTTTATATTTGGAATATAATGTGTTTGTGTGTTTTAATAATAAGACTACACTTATCTGGAGAAAAAAATCCACTGTTTTGTGAGTGTATGGAACTTGGTAGCGATACGAAGTGTTAGCCATTTCTATCAATTGCTAAACAAATAAGCTAACATTCTCTATATATAAAATAAAGAGAATATCAAATATAAATAAGACATTTATTCAGATTAGAATACAAAAATATAATTATTTTATATAGCATATTAAACCAGCTTATTTCCCTTAGAGTGGAATTGAATTTTAACAAAATTAGTTATATTGAGTATTTATGACATAGTGTATAAAAAGCGATGACATTTAAATGGTCATCACATAAAAAGCTATATATTTATATTTCTTTTAAAAAATATATAAATATATAGCTTTTTATACTAGATAAAGCAAGGACACATTATCATATAGTTTTCCTTCAAAATGACTTAAATGACTATGCTTTATATTTAATTTTTGTCACTAGATGGCATACTATATATTAAAAAATTATTAAATTATGAGAGCAAATTAATGGCAGATAAACACTAGTATGTTTATTGTCAGAAAATACCATGAAGTTCAAGTAACAATAATGATGAAAATACTAAAGTTTATTATTTAAGACCTTATTTCAAGGTAATTTTTGTCACAATTTAATGATAATTATGTAGAAATAATCAAATTTTTTATCACAAATATGGATATAGTGTACAAATATCATTAAATTTCACTATCGAGTAAATTTAGAAGATTGTCACACTAAAATAAAAATGAAATTAATGAAAGTAAGATTTTTTAATTCCCAATTTAAGAAAGATGGAAATAGATATTTGCAGATATAGCAAACACCCAAATCGCTTCAGTCACTCATTTAATTATAAAACTGCTAAAAAGATACATTTTTTTATCTAATTTAGTCTACCCTATATTAAGTTTGCTGACACTGTCATAAGAAAGAGGTGAGAGCTAGCATTTTGACTATTTATTGCTATATACATATTACTCTAAATACTAAGTTTTAAAACAAGTTTATTTGCTGTTGAAATTTTTAAAATATATTTTATTGTTTATGCTATTACAGTTGCCCCAATTTTTCCCCATTGTCCTCTCCAACCAGCCCATCCTCCTACTCCTTCAGGAAGTCCCTCACCATTGTCCATGTTCATGGCTGATGCATACATGTTCTTTGGCTATTTCTATTCCCTGTGCTGTACATTATATCCTCCTGGTTGTTCTATAACTATCAATTTATACTTAATCCCTTCACCTTTTTCATGAATTCCACCAAACTCCATCCCATCAAAATGTTCTCTGAATCTATGATTCTGTTTCTGTTCTGCTTATTTATTTATTTAGTTTTTAGATTCAATTGTTAATAGATATGTATATAGTGCCATTTTATTGTTCATAGTTTTGATCTTCTTAAAGAAGACCGTTTAACATTTTATATAATACTGGTTGAGTGGTGATGAACTACTTCAGCTTTTTCTTGTATGGGTGGCTCTTTACCTTTCCTTTGATTATACAGGTTTGCTTCGCTGTGTAGAATAATCTCAGTTGTAGCCCCTTATTTTTCATCACTTTGAATATTTCTTAACAACTCCTTTTAGCCTGCAAAGTTTCTTTTGATAAATCAGCTGACAGTCTTATGGGAGCTCCACTGTAGGTAATGGACTGCTTTTCTCCTGCTGCTTTTAAGATTCTCTCTTTGTACTTAATCTTGGCATTTTAATTATGATGTGTCTTGGTGCAGACCTCTTTGGGTCTATCTTGTTTTAGACTCTGCACTTCCTGGACTTGTATGTCCATTTCCTTCATCAGGTTAGTGAAGTATGGAATCATTGGGATAGAATGAATATGTCCTTTTGCTCACTGAAAAAAAGAAATAAAATAATCAGTTTTTCTGTTTTTGAATCAAGTTGAAGTTTTTGTATTTTTCTTCTATGTGCTACCACCTTCTCTTACTTTTCAACTTTTCTCTTCAACTTTTCTTTCACTTGCCAAAGAGTGATATTTGAAATTTTTCAGAACCCTTTATTTCCAAATTCTTTGCCCACATCTGTTTTAGATTATTTTCTAATTCCTCTTGTTATCTGTAATGACAAGCCATAGCTCTCATGGATTATGTAATTTTATAATTATGTGTCATAGGGGACTGATTTTGAGTAGAATGGACAAAGGATGAAATAATCTGGGGTTTTTTTGTGTTAATATTTTTTCCAACATTTTTGATGTTGTATATGCTGTCTAAATAAATGTATTCACATTTTAATCTAAATCGATTGTACTTGATCACCTAATAATATGACCATGAATTAATGGAGTGCCTAATAAGTGGCATGCACTATTTTAAGGATTGGAGAAATATAATATACTCCCTCCTCTCATATTAGCTCATTATTTTTAAATTCAGAGAACAGTTATCACAGCATGTTATAATAATGCATCTAAGGTAGAATGAGCATCATACATTATAAGAATATATAAGGTAGGGAAACTTACCCCAATCTAGGTTACTTACCCCAATCTAGGTTACAAAGATTTTTTTCCTTGAGGAAAATGCACTATTTTGGTAACAGCTTCATGTGGTTGACAAAATATATTCTCAGTTGATCACTTGAAAATGTTTGTATCATAGAGATGACTAATTGCTATTGCTGTTTTGCACTAGAAAAAGCAGGTTTATAACAGTTTATGTGAATAGTTTAAAGTCACACAGAGGATAAGGCAATGAAACTTGACCCTGATTTTCTGGCTGGGAGTGAGAAATTCTATTGTGTCAAATTTAGAAGCCATTCTCTCTTGACTTTTTCACAGTCCATTCCCTCTCAGCTGTTCTGGAGTCCTTTAAATAAATAAATAAACAAACACACAAACAAAAATACTGTACATCTGTAACTCACATTTTCACCAGAGGTGCTGCTGCTAAGTTTTTTAGCATTGATAGTAGATACATTCTAAAGACTGTGTCACTTCCATCCATTTTTCATTCATTTGCTTGGGACTCACTTTAACATTACTTTTCTTTATATGGACCCCAATAAAACAGATGTTCTGTTCTGCAAAAAAAAATGTTAAGGAAGATTTCTGTCACTATTTTTTTAAAACAGGTTTTCGAGCCCTGGCTGGCATAGCTCAGTGGATTGAGCGTGGGCCTGAGAACCAGAGTATCGAGGTTCAATTCCCAGTCAGGGCACATGCCTGGGTTGCTAGGCCAGTTCCCAGCAGGGGACTCACGAGAGGCAACCACACATTAATGTATCTCTCCCACTCTTTCTCCTTCCCTTCCCCTCTCTCGAAAAATAAATAAATAAAATATTTTAATAAAAAAATAATAAAACAGGTTTTCGATTCCTTGCTCTCTCTCTCTTTCTTCTGGAACCCCCACTTCCTTCTGATGCAAATGTTGGTACACTTGAACTTGCCCAAAGCACTGTTTATTTTATCCTCATTTTTTTTGATTCTTTTTTTTCTTGTTTCTGTTCCAATTTTTGCTTTGCTATATTCCAAATTTTTAATTTGATTCTCATCTTCATCCACTCCATTGTTGATTCCATGTAAATTGTTCTTTATTTCAGTGAGTGTACCTTCATGTCTGACTAGTTCTTTTTTATGTTGTTGAAGTTCTAAGTTCACTGAGTATCCTTATAACCAATGTTTTGAACTCTGCATATGATTGCATGTCTCCATTTTGTTTGTTTCTTTTTCTGGAGTTCTAATCTGTTCTTTCATTTGGGTCATGCTTCCTTGCCTCCTTATTTTGGCTTCCCTCTGTTCCTATGTTTATTTATATGTATTACATAGAGCTGCTACATCTCTCAGGCCTGGTAGGGTGGCCTAGGGTAGTAGGTGTCATGTAGGGTCTCTTGTCACAGCCTCCCCTACTACCTAAGCTGGATATTCAAGGTGTGGGCTGGGTACACACTCTGTTGTAGTTAAGCCTTGATTGCTGTTGGAACATCAAGGTCAGCTGCTGTCTGTGTTCTGTTCGGGGTCACACAGTATAATCTACAAAGACATCTGCTGTGACTTTTGCTGGGCTTGAAGGTGCCCAGGAAAGGCTAATCTATGGACCAAGGAGGGCTGCTGCTAGTGGCAGGCCTGGGGTACTTATCAAGAGGTATAGGGGCTTGCTGAAGCAAGATGCTGCTTGTTTGAGGTAATTTCAGAAAATCTGAACATAGGAAAAGCCAACTCATTCACATGGAAAGAGCTTTGATGGTCCCAAAGGTTGGGTGGGCGGGCCTTAGGGAGTGCCAGGGGTGGGTGAAAACAGTGTCAGCCAAGATGGGATCTCAGATATGGCATCTACTGGCCAGCTCTCTGGCTCTGTGGGAAAAGGGCTTAAAAAAGGAACTTTGCCAGTACTTCCTTCTGGGAGAAAATTGCCCCCAGCTCCGCCCTGATGTCAGATGATTCAGTTCTTTCTCATATGTCTCTGGTACCTTTCCATCTATTCACCCCATGCTGGAGTTCAGTGGGAGTGAGTCTGAGTATGTCTGAACAAGTTCCTTTAAAAGGAACTGCCTGGGTCTCCAGAAGTTTCTGTCTTCCACAGCCTTAATCTCCATGATTTTTTATAACCAGTAGTCATGGAAACTTATCTTCTGGCACCAGAACCCTGGGCAGAGGGCCTAGTGTTGGGCTGGGACCCCTCAGTCCTGAGTTATCCCTCACTCTTTAGCTATCTCTCCTGTTTTTATGCACCAGATGTGGGTATGGGACCAGCCCTTTCCATGACTTCATCCTTCCTGCCAGTCTTGATGTGGCTTCTTCTTTAATTCTGTACTTGTAGGAATCCTATTCAGTTTGATTTCTGATGGTTCTGAATGATAGTTTTTCTGTAGTTTGGTTGTAATTTTGATGTGGTCATGCAAGGGGTGAACAGTGTTTACCTAGACCACTCTTGACTGGAAGTTGACATGTGCACTGACCCACAGTGCCCTCGACGTCATGGATGACAAATGAGACAAATTCACAGGGACTACAGAGTCCTCTGGAGAAAAAGAAATGGCATGGATAGTCCCTTGAGGGTGGAGAGCCTCAGAATGGCCTGGCCACTCTCTCAAGAGAAGAGCACGCCTACCCTTGCCTAGACAGGCTTTTATTGGGTTTCATTTGTGCAGGAATATAGGTACATCTCATTAATCATTGTCAGACAGTAAGGATCAAATAGTACATAGCATACAAAGAACTATTAGGGATTCTTCTGAGTCAGGATCTATCAGCTAAGAGGCTATAAAACTTTGGGAAACAAACTCATTTTCGCCTTGAGCTTTTATCATTTAACTAGGAGCATTTTTAAGCAAAGCTGGCTTCACAGGATTTTACACATCCTTTCTTAGGCCCGATCACCCCGGGGATCCTGCCCGTTCCCACATGGGGCTGTGCTGCCCTCTGTCATTGTTTCAGGATTAAAAGTCAGGCAGTGGAGGCAAGATAGCCAAGAAATTTAGGAGACTTCTTGCAGACAGACTAAGGATCCAGGCTTTGTCAAAGCTGAGGGGCGAGGGTCCATCACCCCCTTTCTCTATAGCCCCCCAAGTCCTTCCCTGGGGCCTGCATGTGATCATGCTTGTCTTAGGTTACTCCTCCCTTGGGGAATCTTACTCCATCATTGCCTAACTGATCAAGCATTGGGGACCAGTTCTGACAAAAGGAGCAGAAGTGGTGATCCTGCCAGGGAGAGAAGCTTTGTCTCCTTAGTGGCTTATAGTCCGAAGGTCACTCACTCAGCCTTACCTAGGTGGGGGTTACAGCTCCTGAAACCAGACAGAGCAGCTCCCAATAGGCAGTGCTTTTGATCTTTTTAATATTTTTTTAGTAGTGCTCAGTGGGAATAGCTCATCTTTATTCTGTGTGTAGCTACTTCCTTGGGGCTGGTTGTATTGTAACCTAGCTGGGTGTTGGCTGGAAGTTCAGCTGGAACCCATCATCTGGGGCATAAATTCTTTTTCACATAGTTATGTGGGCTTTTTCCCCACTGCATGGAAGGCGAGAATTAAGGAGAAAAGTCACAGAACTTGACAGTCTTCCTAAAAGTCAGCTGAAGTTATTGCAGAGTCACTTCCACTTGAATTGTGTCGAGTAGTCACAGATCTAGTCACATAGTTTAGATTCAAATGGGTAGCAAAGCAGACCACGCATTTCTGTGAGGGAAATGACAAGGAATTTATAACTATCTTTAATCTGTAACTTTAGATCCACTAGTCATAACTATTTGCACAACTTTCACATGCAGAATATTTACCTACCCTATAAGACATAAGCGTTTTTCTCATTAGCCATCATACTCAAATCTAGAATATTTTCATGTGTATCAGTTGATATAGGTGAAGAGGTTGGTTTTTAGGTGTGGTTCCTATTGATCTACAAAACCATGAAATAAAATGAAAAGTGGTATGCCTTCTGGACACCCAAATAAAATGACAGGTGTTGGGAGAGTGCTATGGACGCTTGGCTGGTTTTCTCAGTCTGGGTCATACTCATGGACAGTTAATAGCTTTATGGCCACTCTTCATTTCAAATTGTATCTTTCCTTTTTTAGTCCAGTGGATTTTCATTTAAAAAATTATAAGGGAAATTTTATATAGAAAGTTACAGTCATAGGGAAGTGAGCCAGCTGGGCTGTGTAGACTCAGGAAACTAGTTACAAGGGCAGAAAAAGGACCCTTGGAGCTTAGGAGAAAGGCAAAGGTAATGCAATGGGGAAAGTGGGGATTGGGGAGAGGGGAAGTTGCAGGCATGGTCTCTAGAGGGAGAGTGCTCCCCGGGTCTTTCTGCTTGGGGGTTTTAAAGGCCGGAAGTGTAGAGGAGGTCCTGGAGAGGATCTCAATAGGATATTCATCATCTTAATCAGATTCACCAAAATGAGAGTTAGTCCCCTGACTTCATCATCCCTGAGCGTCATTGGCACCAATGGCATTAACTGGATTTCTGTGTCTATCTCCCTGAGTAGGGTATTTTAAGCTATTTACCTTCTGGTTGGGGAGGACAAGTTTAAACCCTGTATTCTTAAGTGTTCTGGGTTAGGGAAGATAGGATTTTGTGATTTACTAGATGGCCATAAACTACTTTGCCTTTTAATGATATACCTCATTTCCCCTATTCCACTTGTCCTGGTTTACTAGCCTGTCTCATTACCCCCTCAGAGACTTCCATCCTTGAAATCTTTTAGCGATGATGGGGGAGGATGGGCTGTTTCAATACCTGCTTCCTGCTGACAAGGCCCGTTGTCCCTGTAGATGTAGAGTATGAAAGCCTCTCCCTGCTTGATGATGGAGACAGTGGAATAAGATCTGAGACTGGAACAAAGAGGCCGCCAGCTGATTCTTCCAAAGTAGGGATAGCCTGGAATCCCTGAAGCATCATCCTCTTGATATGGAATTATTTTATCTGGAAGCAGAGTAGGTAGATTATTGCATACTTCATTGACTCAATTATGCAGTCCTAAAAATAAGTCAGCTCAATTAAATTGTTAAGTTTTATTTAAGGATGCAGGGATGTAGCTGGGCTTCCCAAAATGAGACCTATATTGTGCCAGTTAGGTATTTTATAAGGTGTAGGTCTATGAAAACAGGAGGAAAAAAACAAAGGTTGATGATCAGAGCAAATTATAAACCAGTTTCTGAGTCTGTAAGATTGTCAGTCAAGATTTTAAATGTAAAGCTCAAAGTTTCTTTTGCTGAAATGAAAGCAAGCGGTGGTAATGTGATAAATCCTCCTAATCTGCTGTTTGAATATTTCTAGTAATGTAAATTCTGCTTGGTTAGATACCATCAGGAACTAAGATTGTTTAGGAGTGAGCTGTTGTGATGATTTCTTAAGATGATATAAAATTTTCTAGCTGTAATTTGTGAGTGCAAAGCAGAGAAAAAAAATGGTTCTCAGAGATTCCAAGTCAAAGGTTGGGAGAAAAACAAAACCTTAGCTTGGAGGATTTTAGCCAAATATTTAAGCAAACTGAAAAGAAATTCAAGGTTCAGTTCACTTTGTGGGGTGACAAGTAAAATCTTGAAGACAATTATCTGAATTAGAGTGTAATGTCTACAACTGTGTGTTATGGATGCTATTGAAAAACAATTTTCCTTCTTAAAGTCACCCTCATTTTTATCAAAGAATCAACTTAGGGCCAATCTATTTGACATATTAAATTCAGCTTCAGTTTCACCTGATTATCAGCATAAAAAAATAAGAATAGTAATTGATGATACTGTCTTTCTTAAATATTCTTTGCAGGAATCTCCAGATTAAACTTTAATTAGCTTCTCAGAACAAAGAAGCCAAGCCACAAAGTTGCCATCAGTCTTGGCCTTGGGTGAATTCCTGACCTTCTCAAGGTCAAGTGGATTAATCTTGTGAAAATTTTGTGAGTTTCATTTATGCAGTTTATATTCATTTAAGCCCTACCTCCTGAAAAGGGTATATATACATACAAAAGTGAGCAAAGAGTCAATGTGTACTTGTTTGTATGAAAAAGTAATTAAATAATAATACAAGAGTAAAGTCCGTTTTGTGTACTCATAACTGTAAAACTACTGATGCCCATCACTATGTATTAATGCACTTCTTCTATAACAAAGATTTGCTGCTTTTCCACACTTTATTTATTTAATCATTTATTTATATTAGTATGAGGTCATGAATATGGATTTTCTATTTTTGGTTATAACCCAATACGACATTATTTATTCATTGCTCAGGTTGATCCAGCTTTGTTTACCAGGTGCTCTTTCAGGTTTTGATGAAACAGAAATTGGTTCCGTTGAGTTAAAGATATGAAAGCTAAATATATGGCAAACAGTATGTTATTACTCAGAATATCAAGGTAAAAACAAAACAATCTTCAACCTAGGAATTCCATACAGTTCAAAGATGAAGTATCAAAGATGATGGTAACTAATAGTAATTCTGATGAATAATTTATGTAAATTAAATGAAATAAGGAGATTTGTAATTTGTGAAGAATAATTATATTTACCAAAGATGTATGGACAAAAAATGGGTTCCATAGAAAGTCACCTCACAGGGCGATCTGATCATAAATTCTGAACTGGTCAGATTATGGCGGGTACTCTGCCATAATGCATGTGACTTTTTAGTAAAGGGTTTACTTTCCTGTTAGGCAAGAAACAGGGTTTAAACAGGGTTTATTAAACCCTATTAGGGTTTAATGCATCTCTCTAAAAGCATGTGACTTAAAGGGTTTATTTTTTATTTAAAAGTATTAAACTATTAGGGTTTCATCTCTCAGTTAGTAAAGGGTTTACTTTCCTGTTAGGCAAGACTTTCCACTCATCTAGGTTAACATAGCTTTGAAATAATCTATAATCACCCCCTAAAAGCACAGTCTTGTTAACCATCCTATAATCCAATTCCAGCCTTGGGTTTCCAATTCCATGGAATCTTCCTTATGTTCCCTCTTTAATTTCAAGCACACCAAAGAATTGCAAATCTGTTAACCTTTGAAGCATTTGAGATCTTTCTCTGGGGCATACATCTCCAGTTAGGCTCAAATAAAGTATTATTACCACTCTCTGTGGTTTGGGACATTCTGACATTGACTGATAGGAATATCATAACACCTTGGGTTGGGCCTAAACATAAAAAAAATGGGAGGATGGACAGTTGGTAGAAAATATTTGAATGTTTCTCTTCCCCATACTCAACACTACTATATTTTTAAAAGGGCTGTAAAAATGTTTTATAAAACTGAAATATTTACATGGGCTAGGGCAATTTTGTCTTCTAGTTTGGAAGCATTCAAGTATGGAACCTGCAGTGAAATAGCAATGATTAGTGAAGGAAAGGGACATCATCAGTAGGAGCATGCAGCATGTGAAAATACCTTGAGCCAGCAAAGCGTGCACCATTAGAGACATAGCTAACAAATCTACCTCTTTCACATTTATCTTTCTGTTTCAGTCTTGCTCTGACGGGGAGTTGTAACATGAGATATAAGAAATATTATTAATAAAGTTAATGCTTTATTAAGAATATATTTTGAAGAAGAATGTAAGAATACTTAGTGCCTTCCGAAGATTAAGACAGAAGTTTATTTGCTTTGTATGTCTGTTTTTGATGTCAGAGAAAGAGATATTGGCAGGATGGTGACGGGAAAAGAATGAGAGATATATAAAAATATGAGGAGAAAAAGGGGTCAGAATTCTACTTACCACTTTTTTGTTAAGTGAAATCTGAATAGCAATTCAAAAGAGTATATTACCGTAGTTGAAGTTGTAGTAGTAGCAGCAACAATAATTACAGTTAAAACAAAAATTATTGCATTTAAGAATTTACTATATTTTAGGTGTTTTCAATAGAGAACCTCACTTAATAAAGGCTAGTGAATCACTACCTCATTCTTCTGAATGCTACTATCAGCACCCTGCGTTGGGTAATAATAGTAGTGCACACGTTTTACTATAAATTTAAATTTAGAGGTTACTGTCTTTCTTAATGTTACACACTTTACAACTTGTGTCAATGAGAAAAGGACCAAGGAAGTAAATAAATGGTTTGAACCATTCCATGCAAACTGGTTCTTGATGGATTATTATGAAGAGTTTTTTAATTACTCTGTTTTACTTTTCTGGTGATGGATTTGAGGTCTCCGGTTTCTCTCTCCTCATTCCCTTAATTCTATTCCAATCAGCCTCTTCTCAATCTCCAGTAAATATGATTTCTTCAATGTCACCAATAATACATAGTTTCCTAAATTAAGCCATCTATCTGCATCCTGGTTTTATTTGATTTATTAGAAACAATTGACATAGCTCTTTTCTACTTGATACACAGTTTTTCGCCTGAGTTTCAGGATAATATTCTCTTACATGTTCTCCTCCCACTGCACTGGTGGTGCTCCTTGATCTCTGTTGCTCTCTCTTTTATTTACTTTTAAAATTGAACAGGCCCAAGGCCTAGTCCTTGGTGGTCTCATCCATCCAGGTGGCTGAAATACCACTTGTGTCTTGAGAGTTGTCTGTCAGTTTTGTGTTTCTAATTCATATGTTTCCACACTCAAAATCTCATACTTAAAACATACACTTTTCACCAACTTGTTCTCTCTTAGAATTCTTAAAACATGTCCATGTATAAATTTTATCTTTCTGCAGCCTCCACTCTTTGAATTTATGGAAGATTCTTCCTTTTAGTTCCTTAAACTGTACAACCATACCAGCTTCTACTTTAAATTCTAAGTACTTCTTTCCATCTCTGCTTCTACCCCTGTAGCCTGAGCTACCATCAGCTCTCACCTGAATTTGCAGTTTAGCTTTCTGTGAGTTCTTAACCCCAGAGAATGTAGACCTCAAATATACAGCTGCCAAAATGAACATTTTAGTACATAAATCAGATTACATCACTCTTTTACTTAAAACTCTGCATGGCTGCTCTTACATTCAGTATAAATGCCAAGCTATTTACAGTATCTATACATAGGGTAACTATATAATTTATGATGCAAATCAGATTAGAGAGTGAAAGGAGTTACAGTAATTATAACAGAACATTAGACTAAAAAATAAATTGGCCTGGGCAAGCGGGATGTTTCATCCTCCTGCTCCTAATGGGCCTCGCGATTTGACCCCCTTGCCTTTCTGATCTCCTTTGCCATCACTGTCCTCCTCTCTATTGATTCTGTTCTTCTTACGTGGACTTTTTTTCTTTTTTTTCTTCAAACATACTGTGTAGGCAGGCACATATCTCCCTCAGGGTCTGTTTTCCAACCCAGTTATCTCTGCCTAGAATATTCCTTTCTTGAGAATTTACTAGCATTATTCTATCCTTTTATATTCTTTGCCCAGATATTGCCTCTTCTGTGGGTTTTCCCATGACCACTATATTTAATATGGAAATCTATACCTCATCCACCTTTCTGTCATGCTGTAAAACTCTTTACCTAAACTACACACGTACAAAGTACTTAGCTAGTTATCATCATCAGTAGGATCATATCACTAAATATTTATTTAGTAAATAAATGAATTTGAAAATTATAAAGTGTGGAAGGTATATTGTCAGATTACTTGGTATGCTAACATAATTATTAGCATGGCATTAATGTTCAAAATATCTAGAAACATATTTAGAGATGAATACGAGTCATTTCCTCACTCTGAACAGTGAGACCAGAAATACTGTTCGAATCGGGACAGCTCTAACTCTGAAATGTATCTATAGATGCACTTCATGAAGTGTTTATTCTTTCAAAAAGAAACCAAGAGTTTTACGAAATAACTTTTGAGCAATAAAAAATTTTACACAGAAGCTTTTAAGAATTTACATAGCATTTTTATGAAATGAAACAGAGTAGTGCATGTGGGTTTTATCAATTGATATTTTTCCAAACTAGTCTAAATATACCCATCGTTCCAGAAAAGAACACTTACTACTAAAACACCTTGCCACTTCATTTGTAATTTGAAGTAAATGCCAGCAAATAATCATAATTATAATAATAATAATAACCATGTTAATAGTATAATAATACTAACAAATTCAGTATCTAGTATCTGACAAATATTAAAATGGAATATTAAAAAATGGAAGTAATTATTTATAAAATCTGTCCTTAAAATAATAAATTTATTAAAAATATTTATTTAAATGGTTAGTTGTATGTTTATTATGTACAATGTGTGTTAATATTAAATGACTAGCCTCTAGTCTAAGGTTTCTAGGAAGAGAAGAAAATGCTGACTATTAATCAGGGTTCTTCAGATAAATAGAACCAAAAAGGTATGGATAGATATAGATACAGATACAGATATTTATATAGATATATAGCAAGAGATTGATTATTAAGTTTTGGCTTATGTGGCTATGGAAACTCAAAAGATCCATGATGTGCCACCTCCAAACTGGGGGCCAGGTTTGGCTGTGTAGTACAAACCTGGAGGCCTGAGAAGCAGGGAGCCAATGGTGTAAGCGGGAATCTGAGTACAAAGACCTGAGAACTGGGTGTGCTGAAGTCTGTGAGCAAGAAAGGATGGACTTGATTCAACCGAGAGCAAATTCACCCTGTATCTGCCTTTCTGTTTTAGTCACTCCCTCAAGGTATTGGACAATGCCCATCCGCATTGGTGAGGATGATCTTTTTCACTCAGCCTGAGAGATAATAAATGTGTTAGTACTTACTGACTCAAATGTTAATCTCTTTCAGAAGTACCTTTACAGAAACACCCAGATATAATGTTTACCGACTATTGGGGTGTCCCTTATTCCAGGTAAGTTGTCACATAAAGTTATCGTGCTAATCTTTGTATGTGTATAGTTTATGCAGAGAACACTGGTTACCACTAACCAGTGGTCTCTTTTCAAATTAGTAATGACTTTGTTCAGCTAATATTTACACGAAACCTATAATATCAAAGCAATATATTAACCATATATATTTTCCAAATGGAGAATATTAATTTATTCAATTGGTTTACTACATTTACAACATAATTTAACCAATTGGTTACCTTTTTTCTTGTATTCATCAAAAGCTAATGATACCACGCAATATTTTTCCTATAAAAGGGGAGGTTCATATTTAGATGTTTTATTGCATGGTTTTTAAATGACTTTAATTTATTTGTTATCAAACATTCTGTATTGTTTAATTTGTGGTATTCCTGGGAGAAGTTCTATATACTTTTAACTTTGTTCCAATAAATTAAGCCATATTTTCTACCTAGGAAGAGTTTTGTGAAGACCAACATATCATGGGCTCTCCTTTTGCTTGTCTGAATGACTCATTTTCAAAAGTACATGGAAGGTGTTCAGTCAAAGACATTTTCTAAATTGAACTCACTGATATAAAATGGTGTAGTGAGAGAAATCACTGCTGTACACTAGGCAGAATATGAAAATGTGAATAGGAGCTACTACGTTTCAGTGGTCATTTTACATAGACATTACTGATCCTAGCTGTCTATGATTTTAATATGGCTATAAGTACCCCCTGAAATTAATTTTAATAAATTGAAATTAATACTCAGCCATATGAGCAAAGAAAGAAGAAACAGAAATGGTTTCATTAAAACATTTATTTTACTTTATTTGACATTGAGAATTCCATCTTGTGACTGCAAATGAGTTGTTAAATGGCCATGATGTTCTTTTAAGGTCATTTGAAGCATGACTCAAATATTTACTTCGTTCCTTTGAAAAAGCCACGTACATGATCATATGTTACTGGAAATATTTTCTCTCATTCTCAGTAGTGCCTTTTGCAGTAACATTTAAATTAAACAGCGATAAAGTTGACATAAGAAGGAAAATAAAATTAACAAATATTATCAATATAAAAATATAACGTTTTAAAAAATTGTTTGAGGTTGAAATATACTTTTGATCTGTTTCTTATACAAAGAATTGAGAATACCAAAGATTTTAAACCTATAGTATCTGCGTTAATTCACACAATCATACAGTAAATAGGACAATTTATTTATGAATTAAACATTTAAACTTACTTCCAACATACATATATTAAATGTGTTAATAACGAAACAGTATATTTTTATTTGTGTGCATGTGTGTATACATTTGTGTGTGTGTGTGAACTGACAAAGTCTTAGAAGCAATTTCAAATCTTCATATTTAGATACCCCATACTCCTTTTATTTCAGTCATTTGGAATATATATATATATATATATATATATTCCCTCAAAATCTGTGTTATGCCTAATATTTGTGTTTTAGTTGACCCGTTGACAATTTAGAAACCTTAATTTAGTTTGGGAAATAGAGATACCAACATGTTCATAGGAATGTTGGATTTAACCTTGATTTAATCATAAATTGGTAATCAACTCAGTCATTTGGTTGATATTTTTTGACACCTGTATATTAAGCACTATTGTAATGGAACTAGGCAGATACATCAGTGCCGTTCTAGAATCTGTCACCTAAAAGAAACTTGAATAAGATGTCACATCAGATATTATGTATTGTACTTTGCCACAGATTCAAATGGAGAGTAGTTTTATTCCTTCATAAGATGTCATATCTGGAAATAGCTTTTTTCTTATTCTGCTTCCCTATATTTTCTTACATCAAAATATTTGGAAAATAATTTTATTATTTTTTGGTATTCCCCAAGCTTCTTGGGCCATTAAGCCCATGATTTAGAAGGAATTTGAAATATTGTTATAGTTTATTTAGTGTTTCCTTTAGGGCAGATATCAACCTATGTGCTAATAATTTAACCCTCAATTATAATTTCATTAACTAGATAGTTTCCTTTTTTCAGATGAGGAAATAAGGCACAGAAAATATGTCTTTTCAAAAATCACAGAAACAGATTAAATTAATAGGTTAATAGATTCAACATTCTAGAGGGGTTTTTTGAATCTAGAGGCCTCTTTTTTTACCATTATGCTTCACTATCTTGCACATGTGAGGTATGGGAGCACACAAATGGTGATATGGAGAGTTCATTAACTGTATGAATATTATAAATGCTTAATATATGCAATACATATACTGATAACATATCTATTTATTTACAGAGAGATAATTAAGTTGAATGATATGTGCAAGTTTTTTTTCCTTTACTGAACTATATAGGATCATCTTGGACATGCCTTGAATGAGAGCACTGAATACTTCCTGGAAGCAGATGCCAGTCAGATTTTCAGCTATAAGACATTTATTAGTGATCAACACTTGTGTGGAACAAGTATAGGCAGAGGAAAAATATAGACTGTGCCAAAGTTTTGACAATTGCTTTGCAAACAGTGGCTTTTTTATTGTTTTCCCATATCAGCTTGAAATGACCTGGGCTGTATTTGATCTCCTGCTTCAGTCCCTTGCAATTTCATCTGGTGCTCTACTACACAGGGACCGTTTGGATGGTGTTCAGCAGGCTATGACCAGTGGATTCTGCAGTCACTGGTTTATTACTGTAACTGTTCTGCTCTTCAGTGGTGGCCCTGGGGTGCCACAATTTCTTTTTCATGATATCTAGTGCTGTCAGATGCTTCATGGATATCTGTGGACAGACAAGACAAATCCATGGCCACAATGAGTTTACATTCCCATCAGAATGAACTATTGGCTCTAACAGACTGGAATAATCCCAATGTAGTAAAAGTGGACAGTTTAAGAAATGGAATTATGGTGTGGAGCTCAGATAGGCCTCTGCTGTTGGTAGGTTGGGCATTCAGCAGTGCCAGAAGCCAGGTCACTTTGATAAGTGGAGGTCGTAACCCTCGGATCCATGCATAGCCACTGTCTCTGATCCCACTGCTGCAATTCCACTTTAACATTCAGTAGTATAATTTTGACCCCTAGCTTTTCAGCTAAGTATTACTACCTGGTTTTAATTTGCAGGGTCTTATTACAGTCAAGTTTTATGTTGCTTCTTCTATTGCCAGTCCTGGTCTACAAAGAAAAACCACCAGTGATCCAGTAATACTGATATCTCAGCAGAATTTTCCTTAAACCCTTGGTAAATGGTTACCCACTGAACATAGTTAGATAATGGGTGTCCCCCTTGTAGACAGTGTATCCATTCCAGTGTTTCCACTTCCTAGAGCCTTTTTCTTCCATTGCCATCTACCACAATGATTTTATTAATTCAGTGGCTGAGCATGTGAGAAATTTCCCTAATTTATTTTTTTAAGATTTATTTATCTTTTTTAGGGAGGGGGTAGGGAAGGAGAAAGAGAAGGAGAGAAACATCAATGTGTGGTTGCTTCTTGTGCGCCCCCTACTGTGGACTTGGCCAGCAACCCAGGCCTGTGCCCTGATTGGGAATCGAATCTGAAACTCTGTGCTTCGCAGGCTGGCACTCAGTCCACTGAGCTACACCAGCCAGGGTTCCCTACTTTAATTTGTAAGTGTCAGTCCATCTGATCTAGTACCATCATAATTTGCCACATGAATACTTCCCCAGCTCCTCTCTGTACAAGCTGGTTAGATTCCACAGCTTTTTTGAGGTATATAATTCCTTTATTTTATAATTAGCTCCACCCGATTCTCAGATGAGATAAATTGCAATTTACTCCTGATTATAGTCCTAGTGAACCCGAAGAGAGGGAGTGGACAATTCCGAGGGGCCAGCTGTTGCTTTGCTGCCTGAGAGGGAGTGGAAGTCTCAATGCTGTCTTTTAGAACAAGATAAGTGCTACCTCTTAGGAAGGAGACAAGCCACTTTGGCTTAGAATTTGGGGATTTGTCAGAGATTAACAGTATTTGGGGGTGATCACCCAGATGCCTCCATTCCAGGTTTTTAATTCAGGGCCCAGACCTTAATATCACTACATGGCTTGAGTGGGCATTTAACTGTCTGAACCTTGACTATTAAGTACTGGGCTTTGCCTTGATGTTCTACGTTTTCCCTTTGCAGGAAATGAGAGTGTCTTTATATGGGACCAAAAAGGCCGTCTGGTTTTCATATCTGGGTTTCAGTTGATTATTATCTACCCTCAGTTCTTCATTATTTTCTGTGGTTTTCCAACAGCGCTTAGCAATAGCCAACTGATAGCATTAGTCTAACAACTGCTTTTTGTTTCATATATCTCAAATAACATATACGCCCACGTCAACAGTCTCTTCTATCACTACACAATTCCAATTCATCCAATGGTGAACACTTCCATAATTGAACTGCCAACTTGTGTTTGAAACTTGCTGTATCTCCCATCAATGATAGCCTTTATTGCCTGTCAATCAATTACAGAGGGTGATCCAGTTCTAAAATTCCATGTTACTGACCAATTTCTTGGACTGCTTTTGGTTTCAACTATCACAGGTTGGGCTTAATAAAATTTGTGATTGTGAGAAATTTTAGGGTGTGTATTAACTTTGTAGGCCTGCCATAAGATAGTACCACAGACTGGGTAGTTTAAAAAAATAGAAGTTATTTCCTCACAGTTCTGGAGGCTGAAAGTCCAAGATTATACTGTAAACAGGATTAATTTCTTCTGAAGGCCCCTCTGTTTGGCCTGGGGATGGCTGTCTCCTTCCCAATCTTCACAAGGTCTGGTCTTTCCTCTGCATATCTGTGTTCTAATCTCTCTTTATGTCATGTTGGATTAGGGCCTACTTAATTCTTAATTGCCTTTTTAAAGACCCTGCATGCACATATAATCACATTAATTATGAAGGACTTTCGTTGTTCAAAATACAATTATGCAGGAACACAATTTAGCCCATAACAGAGTACAAGATATTTATTGGAAGTCAAGACCTTTATAAATAAAGGGTCCACAGACTTGCACAAAGTAGAAAAATAGACCTTTGTTTTAGGTCCAGCAAAACCACAACCAACTCATTAAGTTCTGTAGCTAGTAATTGCTATCCCCGCTGGTCTCAGACACAAGATATGGACAGATCTAGAATATATGACTTTAGAATAGGTATATCTCTGCAGTTGAGGATAACTTTAAAAGAGCTAAAAGCCAGTGGCTCTCTGCTCTTCACACTCCCTGCGTCTAGGCATCATTTTTCCGTGAAATTGGATCTCAGGGGCACATCTCCATGTCTGTTCACACTCCACTGGAAGATGTTAATTATATTTAAGTAAATAAATATGCCTTGACTGCTTCATATGTTTAAAGTACTGCTCTGAGCATTGTAAGGGAATAAAATGATGGTTTTGTCCTTGTATGTGACATGGATTTTTTACTATATCTCTAAGTAATTGAGAAATATACAAATAATGCCAACACATAATAAAATGCACCAATTAGTTCATGGAAAATGTAAGTACATTTTGAAAGACTGAAACAAGGGAAGAGAATAATTTTATTCCAATGTAGGAATTCTTGGAAACAATGATTAATGAGTTAGGTCTTATATAACTAAGAATATTTAATTTTCTTTATTTTTTATAAATGTTGAAATAACTCAAGCATAGAAAAGTACAAAATAGTATAATAGGCATTCATGTACCCGTGACCCACATTTAACCATGGCAACAATTAACATGTTGCAATATTTGCTCCTCTCTTCTCTCTTTCTTTGTGTGTGTGTGTAGCATTCTAATTTTCATTTGAATATATTAGATTTAATATTTCCCTCTGCTTTCCATCATTTCAGGAATCCTTCACTATACCTCTCCTGCTTACACCAGCTTTACATTTTATACTAACAGGGAAATTACACTACAATATATGTTCCATGATGAAAATCTTATATAATTTGATCTAAATAACATTATGTATTGAAAAATACATATAGAAAAAATAAATGGAAAACTGCCAAGGCATTGAGGACTTTCTAGGTCAAATGTGAGAAAAAAGAAAAGCCCAGAGAAATAAAGGCCAATTAGCAATATTTTTTTCTCCTTGTTGGGGCTTTTTCTCACCCCAAATACTGAGTAACATTTATACATTCCCTGGGCCGATGGAGTAAAAGTTAAAGTTTTAGTCACCACATGATGGACTTGACCTTGTAAACATCCAAGGATTTGGGTAGAAATCTCAATTCCCAATACCCAGTATTAAAAGCAAAGTGGAAATAGATAAAGACTCACAGGAACAAAAAATGAGAAGAATAGGGTACAGGACATATTTTAGTATATATTCCAAAATAAATGTAGAGTACACGAAAATACCTGGGAATCAAAAAACAAAACAAAACAAAACAAAAACATAGCTCAGTGTTTAAGAGGGCAAAGGCAAATTATAAGAAAACATATAACCTTCAGAGGAGAACAAGTAGATTTCTCAGGTATAAAAATGGAAAGGAAAAAGCAATAGAATGATGTCTTCAAATATTACAAAGGAAAATATTATCAAATTAAAATTAAATACTAATTGAAATCAATACTTTAAAAATGAAAAACAAATTTATTATGAAAGATAAAAATGGGAAGAATTTGTCATCAAGAGACCTATACTTGAGATAATAAAACAGGTTTTTACAGGTTTTCCCCTGAGGGAATATGCTAATATGTTGGAACATTTCTCTCTGGTGTACTCTTCTAGGAAATTACAAATATGCAGAAGATGTAAAATTCCTGAACAAAATAATAATAATTAAATAAACTAAAAATAAAAGTAGTAAAATAACAAGGAATATAGGTCAAGATGACAAATTGTGTATGTAAAATAACAGAAAATAAGAAAACAACCCATACATAAATAACAGTATGAGGAGGAAGAAAAAGTTTCATTACTGAACAGAATATTTACAGACTGACTGAGTGACAGAAAGCCAAAAGCTTTAGCTGTATAAAGAAAAACAAAACCAAAACAAATAGTACTTCAAAATGCATGTAAGAGAATCCTATTTTAAAGAAATAGGTGACTTATGGGAACTCCAAACACAAATTTAATGATTATAAAAAGTAGAAGGTGACCTGAAAGAGATCTTTCAAATTTATTAAAAGTATAAAGAACTTTGATAAACTAGACTATGAGTTTCTGGCATTAGAAAGTGTTGTGCAGATATCAGATATTTTAAATTTGATTTTGCATTTAAACTTGACATGCACAATAGACAACAAAATATCTTAAACATCCTCTAAGTTTGTATTAATGACTGAGAACACAGAGCCAAATGTTTTTCCAGATTTCATTACAAATGAAATCAGATATGTATAAAATAAGGAAAAAAGTTTGGACAGTGTTTAGAATAATTACGAGAAAAGTTTGGGCTGTATTTGGCAACTCTCCATCAATGGGGATTTCAGAAGATTTTTTGGAGAAAAATATATATATCAAAGAAGTCATAAAACAAATTTTTTCCTATATGAAATAAATATGATGATCTTCAGATTCAAAGAAGCTTCCAAAGCAGGCATTACATTTAGAATAAAATACTTATACCTTTATAGACCCAACACTTTAGGAATTAAAACTACCAACAGATAATTCCAAAATGATCCCTAATATAGTAATGTGAATAAAATGATGCGCTTTCTCATGCGTACACACACACACAAGCACATGAATGTACATGCTATCTGCAGATAAAACTTAGCATACTAATATATGTTTGTATGATCAGCCTTAGCTACCAATAGCCCTCGAAGTTCAAAGTGTGAATTGCTTCCTTAAAATTCTTTTCTTTTACATTTTATTTAGTTATTTTTCAAGTACAGTGTCTATTATAATGGATACATTTATTTTATTAATAAGTAAGTGAAAGTTAAATTACATAAGAGGAATATGGGGGACGGGGAGAAATCATAGAAAGAAAATAAACTGGTTTAAACTATAATGACATCAAGAGCTTCTAGTTCCAAGAATAACAGAGTAACAGATATTAGAAATGCCTGCCCACTATTGAAAAAACACTATAAAACTTACATAATATGTAAAAGTAAATGTCTACAGAATTGAAAGTGTCTACTCTTAGAACAACCTCAATCTTCCTGCCTGTTCCCTATTCTTGTTTCAGCTACTTACTGTACCAGACTCAGCTTATAGTATTTGAGGGGGTGAAAAGGAATATGGTAATCTTGCAAAATATTGTTCATAAATTCATTTAGAAAGCCCTGAGCTGATGATGAGCATGGTGGTGGTGAAAATATTTGCTGATTTCTATTGGTACTATCTTGAAACTTTATCATAAATAATGCTAAGTTGGTGAACCATGAGACTGTCTTCTGGGGAAATGAAAGTGGGATCTCTTTGCTGTTATTTTTAACAATATTTTTGTTTTACTTTAGTTTTTTCTGAGAGTAGCTGAAATTATTGTTTTACTGTATAGAAGTTCTAGACTTTTTCAGCAGTACATTTGGTCAAGTTTTCTTCAAAAGAATTAACTTCAAACTGCATGTGAGATAGTAACTTAGCTTTCAAGCTCATGAAAAAAACCGAGTGTTTAAGAAAACTTAAAGAGGGAATGGATTGCACCTTTACATGTCTGTTTAAATTATTCTTCATGCCCTGGCTGGTGTAGCTCAGTGGATTGAGTGCGGACCTGCGAACTAGAGGATTGCAGTTCAATTCCCAGTCAGGGCACATGCCTGGGTTGCAGGCCAGTTCCCAGCAGGGGACCCATGACGCAACCATACATTGATATTTCTCTCCCTCTCTCTTTCCCTTCCCCTCCAAAGATAAATAAATAAAATCTTTAAAAATTAAAAAAATGATTCTTCATAGAGCATAATTTAAGAAACAAAAGAAATAACAAACTGTGAGATCTGGTAGCATTAGTATGGTATGGTGTGTTTATATGCAATCAATTTATATCAGGTGAAATTTAATGTGAGGAATGAACACAACAGCCTAAATAACCAAAACACCAGAAGGTTACATTAAGAATATATTTAGAAGGATAAAAAGTGTGGTACATTTACACAATGAAATACTATGTAGCAGAAATAAAGAATGAACTCCTACTTTTTGTGACAACATGGATGAAACTGGAGAATATTATGCCAAATGAAGTAAGCCAATTGGTGAAAGACAAATACCATATGATCTCACCTATAAGAAGAATCTAATGAACAAAATAAAGTAATAAACAAAATAGAACTGTAGGCATGGAAACATGGAACAGACTGAAAGTGACCAGAGGGAGAGGATAAGGGGCAATGGTGGAAAGTAGGGGGAGGGACTAGTCAAAGAGCATGTGTGAATGACCCATGGACAACAGTGTGGGAACTGACTGTGGGAGCTGGGGGGGATGGGCAGAGAAGGGCAAAGGGGGATAATTGGAATAATCATGATAGAATAACGATAACAAATGATAAAAATAATTTATTGAGAAGTATTTGAAATGAAAACCATTCACTTTGAGATAATAACCATTTATATTTGTTAGAATTCCAAATCAGTGAGTAGTGGGAGTCAATTCAGAATTTTGGACCCAGGGAAAAAAAACATTAAGTGAGCAAGCATGCTTTCTCTTAACTGTTTTTAGAAAAGCAAAGAATAATTGTCACTCAGGTTTACCTCCTTACCCATCTTAAGTAATAAGCAACTCTAATAACTCTTGGAAGGTGACTAAAACAATTCATCTTCTCTTAGTTGTTTTTGTTTTGTTTTGATTTATGAAAAGTTTTAAATAAGCCTACATGTTTACATGAAAGAATTGCCAGACTCCACAGCCTTAGATAAAAATACTTTTTCTTTTTTAAACAAAAAGAAAAACATATATGTCTTTCATCTATTTCCACAAAAGAATCCATACAATTTATTATTATGATACAGGATATGTGACTATAATAAAAATAGTTTTATTATGCAGTTTCCATTATGGACAAACAACACCAAAACAGTCAAAGTGATGTCTTACAATAGTATTACTGTTAACTTTTTGAGAGAGATTAAAGAGCATTGATAAATAATGAGTGTATTTTTGAATATATCAGCTATACTCCATCTGAGATGTATAAACCAGCAAATACTAAACTCTCCTACAAAATATGTTGTATGATAAGGAGTAAGTATCATGTTCCCTGGGCTCATTGACATGCATATCTTTGTGGGATAGAAAACTCAAAAGAGGTTTGTCCTGCCACCCCCTTAATAAACAGACATCTTCACATAGAAGCATTAAGTTGAAGGAAAACAAATCAAACACAGTGGTGCTGACAGCAAAATTCACCAAAATGATTGGTTCTGTTCAAGTTTGGATGGAGATTAATGATCTTCAACTGTAAGGGTAAAAATTGCTCATTATTCTCTCAGCTGTCCTCAGTGCACTTACAATAAAAGCAATGAAAATAAAATACCGAAATTAAAAAGGATGAAAATAACTATGGCTTATAGAATTTGTAAGCACAAATTTTATTTAAGGATTGGTTTATACTTAATACAATCTAGGTTTTATATGTCTATAATACTTTCTTAATTGGCCCAGTGATATGAACTGACATTTCTATATGCTTTGAAATATTCATTTTTAAAGAAGAAAGTAATCTATGAAGATGGCATTATTTGATCACATAAATATAAAGAAAATATGTTGTTTTTATTAACAGTATTCACTGCAAAATGACACATCTTTAGTTTGATATAGTCTTTGTTTAGGGAATTACAGTTAATTATATCCTTGTATCTTCTAATACAGGTTAAATGCACCATGTTAAAATATCTACTTAGTGTAAGTAGAAACAATAAGTGAGGTATTTCAAATTTAACGAGATTTTTGATGCATTTCCTACAGCCTATCCTTATCACACTAATGCCAACACTATATTATGCTTTCCCCTCTGCCAGATAACCAGTGAAACATTTCACTGGGTGGTATTTTGTTACCTATAAGATATTCTGGTACATTCAATCAAGAAAATGGTCAGAAAGACTTTATTTAATATATTAAATAACCTCATTAAAAAGAAACATTTTTATTAATAACAAATATAGGAGAATATATAAACTTTAGAAAGTACAGTGTTGGTGGGTAGTTAAAGTGGTTTCTAATTAGTCCCCATGTTATGTTTTCTATTTGTTTGTTTAGTTGTTTGGTTTTCAGTTGGTGAATGCACCTTCGCTGAGCAGTTATTGTGTGTAAGACTCTTTGCTGAAGGCTGAGGGTATCCTCCCATCTTACCATTTTGGGAATTACCATTTTAGAATTTGTAAACAAAAATTAATTTTTAATTGAATGTAGTTTATACATTCATGGATTTAATCCCTGATGTGAAATTTAAGACCAACATATTTGCATCCAATTTCACAAATAATTGCTTTTGAGCCAATAATTAAGTTAGGAACATAACCACATTGAGCTATTAATGTAATAGCTGGTTGTAGAGTAATGCAGAAGTGTATGCATTTCATTCATAGAGCTCTCCAGTGCATTTATTCATATACAGACTTTAAAGTTGTGTTTACAGAGTTACTAAAAATTTAATGTTAAAATACAGTGAACAGTAAGTGATCATTATGAAAGAAGAAAGGTTTGAGTAATCATGTACTAATTTTATGATGCTTGCATGCAGCAATCACTGAACTCAACTTGTTTTGTGCCACTTTATATGAGACTCATAAATGTTGAGAAGGTTGATTTACTTATTTGAAAGTGTGCACACCTTTCTTGAAGCTTCTCTGCTTCAAGAAACAATCACTAATGCAGTCTGTACATGACAGAATTAAATGATGAATGGATCTCTAAGCACCTATAATCACAAACCTCAAAGAGGTATTTGGGAATTTGCTTGAAGAGTGATAGGTAAATCACAAAGGAACAGCAGTGCATGGACTCTTTGGAGGAAAATAAATCTCATGTAGTGCGAAAGATTAATAATTAGAGCTATACTTAATTTGAAATGTTGGAGTAATTGAGAAGTTCTGTTTCTGTGTGATGGGTAAAACTTATTAAAGAAAAAGGTGATGAAATTCATGTTCCAGGACAGATGTGCTCAATAGTTAGATGTACAAATTTTCTGCACAAGTAATCACCACCTCAATCATCTTCCAACTTCACCAGTGCAATCATCTATACTACCTCATGAAGGTGCAACACATCTCCACATGACACTTCTGCTCTACTTTTTCCCATAGCGATTATGAACTTCCAACACAATAGGAAGTGTTCTTATTTACTGTATTTATTTCTCGTTTCCCCCTATTATACCATTAGCCTTACATAGGCAAGTGTGATTTGTCCACTGCCATCACTCATGTCCACTAACAGTCTGGTTACTTCCTGGCACATAATAAATTTTCAGTATTTATGCAGTAGAACTAGCCAATCAGGAACACTGTTCCCCATAAGTAAGTAGACATCTGACAAGCAGCTTGAGCTTTTTTTCCCTTAATATGAAAGATTTGCAGATTGGTTAATTTTTCTATTCAAAGATTACAAAACCCTGAGAAACAACTCATATTTTATCTCAGGTATTGCTATGTAGGGTTTGCCTAGACTACAGTTTTTCCTGGCCAGTCAACTCATTGGCCCATGTTCTCATCTTTAGTACTTTAGTTATCTGCTTCCTGTTTACCATCTTATTTTGACAGTATATTTTGCCTTTCATCCCATACTTATCAAGCTCAGTTCACTTTATTGTCAGTTATACTATTTTTTGGGCTTTGATAGGTTCTTCTGCTTCTAGAGGAATGTTAACCCTAGCATATAGATACTCACCATATTTTGCTGGTGAGTATTCCATATTTTGCCTACTTCGCTCACCTGGAAAACCATACCAACCTCCCCAGTTTTTGTTGTGTGGGGAAGGAGAACAGACATGGAATGATCTTAGCTTCCTATTTTCTTTTCTATTACTTTATTTTATTTCTTTAAGATTTTATTTAGTTTTTAGAGAGACAGGAAAGGAGGGAGAAAGAGAGGGAGAGAAACATTGATTATTTGCCTCTTGTGTGCCCCCAGCTGGGGACCTGGCTGCAGACCAGACATGTGCCCTGACTGGGAACCTAACCAGTGTGATCTTTTGATTTGCAGGCTGTTGCTCACCACTCTAGACAGGGCTTAGGTTACTATTTTAAAATGTCACTTCTGTGACATTAGAGATGATCAAACGGATGAATGCTAGATGTGAAGTAAGTAAGGTTTGAAGATGATGTCAGTCAGAATAAAGATTGCTAAGGTAATACAGAAACATTGCTAGGGTGATTAAAAGATGAAGTCACAATTTTTTAAAGTATATTTTATTGTGGAAAGAAAGATATTAGGATATCCAAATTTTAATTCAAAATAATTAATATCTTAATATAGATATAGTACCTATAAGGTTAGTCTATGTTATGGTACATTAACAAATGTTCTCAAATATTAGTAATTAAACAAAATTAACATTCATTTATCAATGCTAAGTACTTGTCATGATGCTGTTTTCCATGTGAGAAGTTAGTATTCTAGCAGTCTTTATCCCCAAATTAGCATTTATGTTTGTCATGACAGAGAAATAGTGCATGGAGAATTACACAAGAGAAATAAAAAGTTCAGCCTCAGACTGATACTTCCATTTCTCTTCCTTTGGCAACAGAATGTAATGGTTGCACTTAATTTCACAGTTAATTACCTGGAAAGAGACAAAGAAGTCTAAATGTTGGTGAATACTAGAAATATGATTCACTGGCTCTGTGCTAGGGAACAGAACACAAAGTTAAGACACTTAAATGGATTGATATATAGTTGCATAACCCACTTACATGAAGGCTGTAAGAGTGGAAAATAATTTGAGGTCAAAATGAAACATTCATTACAAGCCACGTTGAGATGGAGATATCTATGTGATAGTGAGATGGAATTATCCCAATAGAAAATTTAAAATAACTTGAGCTCCATTATGAAGTCACGGCTATTATCTTTCATTTTAATTCACCATGGTATTGGAGGAAACCATGATTTTGTATCATTTTCTCCAATTATAAAACATAAATGGAGACAAGAACAAGTGAAAAGAAACAGTGAGAACTATATTATCCATCATTATCAGTGACATGTCAATAGCCTTAATTTTGGAAGGATAAGACTTAAGATAAAATTCAAATATTCTGCTGATTCTTTCCATCCTTTGATTTTGCCTATTTATTTTCATGTGAGATTTAAAACATAAATAGTTTTCCACCAAGAGTGCTTGTAATTTACAGGTAATGACTGAATTTTCTCTTGATGAAAACATCTCCCACAGTGAATAGATATCTAAATTTATTTATTGATATATTGTAACTAATCTATTGGAATGACAGTGGTTAATAACATTATCTATACCTGTAAGGTACAATTCTATGATACATCACTTGTACTTTGCACTGCGTGTTCCTCACCTGAAGTCAGTTCCTCAGTTACCATGCATTTAACTGCTTTACCCTTCTTTACCCCTTTCCCTCTGGTAACCACCATACTGCTGTCTGCATCTGTGAATTTTTGTTTGTTTGTTTTTCTTTTTTGTTCATTTGTTGCTTTTTTGTCAATTAATCTCTAAATTAAAATATATATCTTTCGTGTAAAGATACACAAATAGAGAAACATAGTTTATGCTGTAGAAATTTTCTATGTTCATTATGGAATATAATAACGAAATTACAGTTTTGTTTTAAGTATACAATATGTACACAATAAGATGAGTAATGCTGAGTGAGGTGGCTTTCCATCAGAACCACTCAGAGCTGCTGAGCATTCCTACAGGAAAGAAAGGCTGTCATCTTACTCTCTAAATGGGGGGTTGCTCAGTACAGAAATAAAAAAAGTGACACGGACAACACTATGGTGCTTACCAGATGGAAGGGGGTAGGCACAGGATCAAATATATAGTTTATTTGACTTTGGGTGATGGGCACACAGTGCAATATAGGATGATGAATCAGAACTGTGCACTTGAAACCTATATAATTTTATTGACTAATGTCACCCCAATACATTTACTTTAACAAAATGTGATACATGATAAAGGAATCTTCGAAGAACTTAACACATTTCCCCTGGAGTTGGGAAATAGGAAACACTTTCTTTTCCTTGGAAATTTTAGAGGGCAAGATGTTGGCTTGGAGAGCCTGTAATGGCACCAAAACTAGAGAGTGTCGAAGCAGAGACAGGTGCATGTCTGTCATTGGGTTATTTAAGAATGAGTGCATCTTCCCCAAGTAAAGTGAAAAATGGTAGCTCCCCAAAGAAGTCCCATTTAAGAGGATTTGAGGTCATCGCTGATAATGGGTCAAAAAATATACCATCAGGGCTCGGGGTACATCCTGAGAGAACAAGGCCATGCCATGGATTTTGATGTCCATTATTTTTTCATTGGGACTGCTAAATAATCCATGCCTGCAGCTACAATTGGGAAGCTCCCATACAGAGAACTCTTGCACCCAAGACATAACTTCAAATATGACTTGCTATATAAAACTTCTTTTAAACCACTTACCCTAGTTGTGCCTTGAGCTTAGAGGAACCAGAAAAGAGGAAGAAATGAAACATTCTTAAAAAATAAAAATAAGTTATTTCTCA
Source organism: Artibeus jamaicensis (assembly GCF_021234435.1). Lineage (NCBI taxonomy): Eukaryota > Metazoa > Chordata > Mammalia > Chiroptera > Phyllostomidae > Artibeus > Artibeus jamaicensis. The sequence goes on along the minus strand of NW_026522046.1, from coordinate 22,405,426 downwards.
TTATTTCATTGCAGGTCCCCAGAGCCAAATTAAGGCTTAATTTGGGGTGGGGAGAGGTTTGAAAAGCATCCAGAGTCAAAATTTCAGGTTAGACTAGAATTTAACAGAATTATTTTCCTAAATAACTGAAACTGAACATGCATTAAAAATGAAAAAAATTGTTCTTATATTCAAACCCCAGAAGCTATGGAATATTATGAAAGTTTTTCAAGGGTAAGCCCAGAAAGAATCAATAAACATCAGGGAAGACAAAAATAGGGGGAAAATAAAGCCATACTCTGTATATCCCAAAGATATGACACTCAAAATTGAACTATTTACTTCTGGACTTTTTTTATGAGACATAATGGATGGTTGTTAACTTATTTCTGATTATAATTCTCATTTAAAACTACTAACCATCAGAACAGGAATATATGCAGCCAGAACAACTATGAGGAAAACAGAAAGGAAAAATGGTAATATCTTTTGAGTACTCACCCAGTATCGGCTGCTTTGCATAGGTTGTATTTTAATTTTACTATGTTTGATACAATGCTACATATGAAATTTTTCTTTGAAAAGTAATCAGCAAGTAAGCACTAATTTTGCTAAAGTAGGGACTAGTACATAGATTCTCACTAAATTCCCATTGTGGTTATGCAGTTTTCAGGATTAAAGACTGACTGACTTATATGAATTTATGCTTTCATGAAATGTGTACCTTTTAATATTAGTAGAAAAATTAGCTTGAATCAGGCATATGTATTGAGAGAAGTAAGTGAAACAAATGCAATCCATACAGAATGGGAAAATGTTCTCTTTTTATACTTGGAGCACATAGTTTATGAATGACTAAGTAGATAATATAAAGAAAATGATGTAAATAACAACAGAGTTTAAGGTTAGGTGCATACATTGAACTCAGTTAATAAGTAGAAAATAACTACATTGTCCACTAATGGGATGGTTAAGGTCGTATACATACCCCATTTCACACAAAATAGGGAAAGGAAATATTGGTGATAAAAGGAAAAAAGTGGAAACAGTACAAAATTAACTGAAAATAAATAAAATGGAGGCATAATTTAAATAGTAGTCCTGGATACAGGATGAGAAATTCAAGCTGAAATAAATAAGGATTAAGGGCATATCATCAGCAAAGCAGAACGGCATTATAAAGTGTTCTTGACAGCAGTAGTGCTAAGTACTGCAGACTGTATGAATGTTGACTTCTTCAGAAACTTGGTCAAAGTGGTCATCAGATCACTTTGCCCAGGGCAACATAATAATGGATCTGGGCATCCAAGTAACTCAGAAACTCATAGATATAACTGGAGCTCTAAATCATAGTCAGTATAAGAGGGTGGAAAAGAGAAAATACACAAGCCTGAAGGGAAGACAGAATGTCCTAGGCGTAGAAATAAGCAATACTATTGAGATAAAACTGAGAATAGTACCTCTCGTTTTGAAAAAATGAATAAAAGTAAAGTAGATACTTGAAATACAAAAGATTTCCTGAAATAAAAACAAGACCATCTGGTATAAAGTTGTAAATTTGTTAGTTAGCAAGTATCCAGTGTGGTAAAAATGAGGAATTGCAGTTTTCCTGAAATATTAAAAACATTATGTAAGCATGTTCAGATATTTATAAAGCTATTCAAAGTAATTGATAACTTGGAATTGTTTAAAGAAGTAGTGAATTGATTTAAGACCTACTACTAAAGTTATTGTTATATTGAAAAAATGAGTTCTAACATGATCACTACTACTTTAAGTAAATAATATAATGGAAAACATGATAATAAGTTGACTTTTGGAATAGAGTGGATATAAGAAAGAAACATTAAGCCAAACAGCAATATACAGTATATAAAATATGAATCTTAACTATTAGTCTGTATACTTATACATATACATGTATGTATAAAAACATACTTACATACATTTTTTAGGAAGGGACATGCTCTGTCATCAGCCTCTCAGGAGCTGCTTTGCCAAAAGAATGTAGAAATCACTAAGGCTACAATCTGTATGCAAAGCCTAGCTCAGGCACCAATTCACACTGACCTTGTACAAGTTACTTAACTCTTCTTAAGCTTTCTCATCTTAAGTGATAAAGACCTTATCTAATGGTCAGATGTGGGTATTGATTAGCTAATGTGTGAAAGTTCTCTGTAGAGGGAAGAAACAGGATGAAAATGGCAATGTGTCCTACAGGAAAGGAGACTTCAGTTAAGGCTTTTTAATAATCATATGCACATTCTTCTTGTTGTTATAAATAAATAAATTTTAAAAAGTGGCATCTAAAAAATTCATGGGATGTAATATTTAAAGCTCATACTTATTAAGCAATAATAAATATATCTATTGGTTGCTATTAATTTTTGTTAAAATTGTTCAAAATTAATAACTGGCATTTACATACCCAAATTCTCATCAGGGTGAGATTAAACATAAGAATATGTTTGAAAAGTAGAAATTGTATTTAGAATTGTATTTTTAGTCTCTATGTCATTTAATTCTGCTCTGATCTTGGTTATTTCCTTCCTTCTGCTTGCTCTGGGCTGTCTTTGTTGTTGTTCCTAAAGTTCTTGTAGGTGTAGGGTTAGGTTGTTTGTTTGAACTATTTCTATCTTTCTTAGGTAGGCCTGTATTGCTATGAACTTCCCTCTCAGGACTGCCTTCACTGTGTCCCGTAAGTTTTGGGTTGTCATGAGTTTATTTTCATTTGTTTCCAGAAACTTTTTGATATCTTCCCTGATTTCATTCTTGACCCATTCGTTGTTTAATAGCATGCTATTCAATCTCCATGATTTTGAATGTTTTGGGTATTTTCTCTTGGGGTTGGTGTCCAGTTTCAGTCCCTTGTGGTCAGAGAAAATGCTGAGGATGATTTTATTTTTCTTAAATTTGTTGAGGCTCGTTTTGTGTACTATTATGTGGTTTATCTTTGAAAATGTTCCATGAGCATTTGAAAAGAATGTGTATTTAGCTTCTTTGGGATGAAGGGCTCTATATATATATCAGTTAAGTCCATTTCATCTAGGTTCCACAATATCTTTGTTGATTTTTTGTTTGGAAGATCTGTCCATTTTTGACTGTGGGGTGTTAAAATCCCCAACTATAATTGTGTTGCTGTCAATATTTTTCTTTAAGTCCTCTAAGATTTTCTTTATATATTTGGGTGCTGCTATGTTGGGTGCATATATATTTACAATGTTTATGTCCTCTTGGTGGATTCTTCCCTTGATTATTATGAAGTGACCTTCTGGGTCTTTTTTATGGTCCTTTTTTTGAAGTCTATTTTGTCTGATATGGTCCTTTTGTCTGAAGTCTATTTTGTTTGGCTGGGGTATTGCTACCCCAGCTTTTTTTTTCCTGGCTGTTTGCTTGGAAAATTTGTTTCTAGCCCCTCGCTTTTAGTCTGTGTAGGTCTCTTGTAGGCAGCAAATGTGTGGGTCATGCTTTCTTATCCATTCAGATATTCTATGTCTTTTGATTGGAGCATTTAGTCTATTTACATTTAAGGATATTACTGATAGGTACTTATTCATTGTCATTTTTATACTCGTGCTTCTCATTGTCTCTCTCTTTTTCTTCCTTTCTTTAAATAATGAACGGATCAAAAAATTATGGTACATATACACAATGGAATTCTATGCAGCAGAGAGAAAGAAGGAGCTACTACCCTTTGCAACAGCATGGATGGAACTGGAAAGCATTATGCTGAGTGAAATAGGCCAGGTGTTGAAAGACAAATACCATATGATCTCACCTTTAATAGGAAGCTAAACAACAAAACAAACAAGCAAGCAAAATAAAAACAAAGACACTGAAATAGAGAACAGGGGGACAGGGACCAGAGGGGAGAGGGGAGGAAGTTTCAGGGGAAAAAGGGGAAAGATTTATAGGAACTAGTATAAAGGACACATGGACAACAGCTAAGAGGGCTGGAAATGGGAGGGAGGTGGGGAGCACTGGGAGATTGGGCTGGGATGGGAGTAAAAAACAGAAAACTGTATTTGAACAATAATTAAATAAATTTTAAAATGTATACATTATTTTTTAAGATTTTTATTTATATTTTTTAGAGAGGGAGGTCAAGTGAAGAAAGAGAGGGAGAGAAACATTAATATAGGGCAGAAACATCGATCAGTTGCCTCTTATGTGCCTCCAACCAGGGACCTGGCCCACAACCCAGGCATGTACCCTGACTGGGAATCAAACTGGTGACCTTTTAGTTCTCAGACAAGCACTCAATTCACTCAGCTACACCAGCTAGGACATATTATTTTTTTTAATCTGGAGATTGGGAGATTACAGATTGTACTGCAGATGTGAAAATGCAATTTTAATTTAATATAAATATATAAAATCATTTTATAAAAGCTTATTTCTGAAGGAAAGTAATGCTTACCTATATAACTCTGGAAAATGTGTAATGTAAAAGACCAAAGGCAAAATAAGATGTACTTTAAGCACAGTGGCCTAGCTGACAAAGCCCTATCTGAAGGGGAGTATAGATTAAAATATTGGAACCATTACACATATATATTGGAATAAAATAAGTAAATAGATGGTAGATTTTGGAAGACATGTTTTTCACTATTGGTCTAAAAGCTACAGACAAATGAGAGGAGAAGTCTAGAATGATCTATGCATTATTGTACTAGAGTGGAAGGCAAGAGTGACTCATGTTAAGCTTTAATATATGGATGAGTGTAATATAAATATTTTCACATATGTGTGTGTAAACACAGGTTTAGAGGAATAAAACATCAGTAGTAACAAGCGCATGTGGCATGTAGATCTCGGTTTCTAACTCTCCAATAAAATGAACTAGGATTCCTTGGAGAAATGTCTGATTCCAGAACTGGAACTGGAAGTATACAGAATAAGCCTCAAGCAATTTCAGTGACAGAAATATGAAAGTTCTAAAAAAATTAAAATAATACAATGTGTCCAAGGGAAGCAGGAGACACATGAAGGAATTTAGAGTGACCAGAATAGAAAGTTTAGAAAAATAATTTAATACTGAATTATAAACCAAAGTATAAAATAAATGTCTAGGAATCTATATAAACCTAAATAAATGATTTAATAAACAAATAAGCAGGGTAGAATAGACAAACGTTCCATTCAGAATTCCAGTTATCTTATATGCATACTTCACCTTTAAAGAGGCAGAGGATAAATTCCCAGTGTTAATTGTTGGTTCCACATAATGTTTTCCCTTGATGAATGCCATATGGAAAGACAGAAAAGGCTATCGTTACTATGGAGAAACCTAATACACTCCACCTCAACCAGGTGATCAAAGTTAACATGAAAGGTAATAAGTCACGTTGGTTGTAGGCACCTTTGATATGATGTGAAGGTAATGACATTGCATGTCTGTGGTCTTTCTACCCACAGCCTCGTAATGGTTAACTTAATGTGACAACTTGACTGAGCCACCAGGAGCCCAGCTATATGGTCAGACATTATTCTGTGAGAATGTTTTTTTGTGATACTAACATTTAAATGAGAAGATCAGTACAGCAGACTTCCCTGCACAGTGTGTGTGAGGGCCTAATCCAATCAGATGAAGGCCTGAATTGAACAGAAGGCTGACTCTCTGAGTAAGAAAGTATTACCCTGCCTGCTTTGTTTCAGAATATAGACTTTTTCTGGTCCTAAAGCACCTGCCTGCTTTCAAATTCATATTGGCACATCTGTTGCACAGATTTTGAACTTATTGTTCTCCATAATCATATCAACCAATTCCTTATAATAAAATTACACAGGTCAGCAATTTTTCCCTTCAGGAATAAGTTTCAGAGAAATTATTTCACCTATTTGTAATACAGTTAGATTGTATAACTTTCTCATGTATAAAGATCTCCTCTTCATATAAAGATCATTTATAGGGTCAGGCAAAAGTAGGTTTATAGTTGTAAGTATGCAAAACACAATTTATTCATGTATTATTATTTATTATTGCATTATTTTCTATATGAGCAACTGTAAACCTGCTTATGCCCCACTATATATGATCTTTGCTTGCTTTGGGTCTCTGGAGAACCCTGACTAATATACACCCATAACCTTATAGCTGTAGTCTAACTGTGAGGAAATTATGAGAAAAATCTGAATCGAAAGACATTCTATAGAATACCTTATATTTTATAAAATACGTTACAAATATTTTCCAAAAAGTCAAAATCAAAAAAAAAGAGGAAAATCTGAGAAGGCAGTACAAGCAAAGCAGATATCTCAGAGATTCTGGAATGGAAATGTTACTGGGGAGACCCAAGTCAAGGAGCTGCCTCTGCTCGGCTCTTGTCTTGATTGCAAGAGATGAATTCAAGTGAGAGACGACACGTATAGTGGTCAAGTGTATTTATGAAATGCATATGAGCGTGAAGTTAGATTGTATAACTTTCTCATGTATAAAGATCTCCTCTTCATATAAAGATCATTTATAGGGTCAGGTATTTATGAAACGCATATGAGCATGAAGTTGCAAGCAGGCACCCAGCTAGTCTGAATGCCCGTGTGTAGAGGAAATAAAATTGTTAGTAAGTTCGTTGTATACACTTGGATCAAGGCTGCAAGCTAGTGTTCAGCTACTCAAAGTGCCTCAACTATTAGGGTTCAGGGGTTATCTATTTTAGTCAGCTTCTAGGTAACCTTCTCTCTCCCCTTTCTAGACCTTGGGGCTAATGTATAGCTACAAAAGATTTCCTTCTCAGCTAACAAAGGTTTTCTTTGTCTTAGAAATTGCTATGGGGGCTCCCTTTCCCAGTACACAGAGTTTCAAGGACTTCTTTCCTCCAGTGCTATCTTTGCTTGTGATGTTCAGAATGCTTGACAATCTTCTCAGACCAGGCTCAGGACTACTGAATCAACAGTGAGACATGTCTCCCTCCTCCTCTCTGCCTTAGTTTACCACCTATTCTACCTAACAGAAATAAAGACATTAGGTATAAAATCAGAAAATATTAATAACATATAGAATATGCATAATTATAATGCATAAATATTGGTTCATTGAGGTACCAGTCATATAAGTCATAGTATTTTAAGATGTCAACCTCAGGGACACTCCATATAAGATACAAGTGCATTCTATGCATTACCTTAGTTTTTCTGTAAACCTAAAACTATTATCAAGATCTTTTTTAAAAATTAAAACATTTTCTTTGGAAAGTAATAAAATCAATAAAGTTTTAGAGACCAATTAAGACTAAAAAGAGCATGAATATACAGTGAGCTATAATTTTTATTTCACGACCACAAAACTAGTGATTCAGTGTCCTGAAATAGTTTTTTTCTTCATATATATATTGTTTTAATCCACCACTAGATAAAAGTATATTTGAGGAAAAAAAGCACATATATTTCATATAAATCTTCATTTCAATATTTGCAATTTGTTTCTACTGACATTCAGTGTATATTGATATAAACTAATATTTAAATCATGTGGATTGGTGTATGACTCTAATAAATATTGTGTGTTAAAGTTTATTAATAATTGATTAAGACATGGGAAGTAAAACTCAGTTTATTTGTAACCCAGGGATATTTTAAATAATATAGGAGAATAGAGAGAGATTCCAACAATATTTTATTTTAATAAGCCCACAGGGAGGAAACTAACATGTATATTCCTCAGTGCTTTTTCATCTGGTATTCTGAAACAACCTTTTGAAGCTTCTGCATTTGGTTGTCTATAATATTCAGCCAGTCTGTCCAGACAGCAAATTACTCCTTTGTAGAGTTAAGGTTCTTTTATAAAAGAAAAAAAGTATCTGCAAAGATTTCCACTGGTAATTGCCAGTTTGATTAAATTAGAAATGATCTTCTAAGCAATCATTTTTTCAATAAGATAATAAAAACAATATAATTAGCTGGTGATTTATTTGTGCTTCTCGCCATTTATACACAGACACACAAACAATCACTTCTGAGACTGTAATTTTAAGTTTTAAGAATTGTTATCTGAAACGCATAAAAGTGTAAAAAAAAGGAATTGCATACTTTTTGTTAGATTTTCACAACAGATGTCAGTGTCTAAACCTGCTAATGATGCTGAAACATAATAATCAGTGATTTTTGCATGTGTGAACTCTTACATACTGTAACATTTATTTTCTTGTGGTAAAATATATTTAAAATTTATGTAAAATTGAAACTAATTGGCCTCTTTCTAGGCACTAAAAATTGGATTAAAATTAGTTATTGGTGCCTTGACCAGCGTGGCTCAGTTGGTTGGGCCTCATCTGCAAAGTGAAAGGTTGCTAGTTCAATCCTAGGTCAGGCACATGCCTGGATTGCCAGTTCAGTCCTAGTCATGGTGCATATGGGGGCAGCTGATTGATGTTTGTCTCTCACAGCAAATGTTTCTCTCCCTCTCTTTATCTCCCCCTTCCACTCCAAATAGAAACAAACACACACACACACATACATAGATACATAACGCAGATATTTTTAAAACTTAGTTCTGCATTAAGCTACATAAGCATAATAGGGAACTCTGTCTATTGGTGATCATTCGATATTGCACCAGGGTTAATTTGAAAAAGAATGCAGGTATATCAGATGACAATTTATCAAAAAAAGGTAAAAACAGGTTTTTCTTTGCTCTTCATGTTTCTGCTTTTCATCTTACTACTAGCTCTCACATTTGAGGTTTGAATGGATGCTTGTTAATTCAAAATATAAAAATGAATTATTTCTTTACATGTCACTTAGAAACTTTAAAGTATATTCTATGGAATAACTTTATTCTATGGAATAAAATAAATATTATCCATAATACTATCAATCACAGACAAACATTCTTTTCATTGGCCATAAATAGCCCCATCGTTTATATATAAATTTTAACTATAAACAAAATATATTTGAAAATATCATGTGGTTTCGATAAACCTCTGAAAATTTGTTGGTGATTCCAATATTATTTAAGCAGTATCATAGCAAATAAAATGAGAGAAAAACCCTTAATCATTCTGTTTTCCTAACCAGGTCATAAGACAAAATGCAATTGATAACCTGTTCTCATATCTGAATATACATGAAAAATTGTATAGTTTGTCAAATACAAGTCTTAAAATAAATTTACTGTAAGCAAGTATGGTTGATTACACATTTGGCAATCCTTTACCAGTTAAATTGACTTTTGTCATAATTTGGTACATATGATCATTCAAATAATGCTAAGGAAATGGGTTTTGATGACATTTACAAATCATTTCTTAGTTCCACGAGTCCCATCCTAGAATTCCCATTAAACTAACTCCATAAATAAGGATTTCTATTTTACTAACTACAATCATATTGTTCTGTGATATATGGGCATCTTAACTAAATAAAACAATATAATCAATAGGTTAAGTAGCAGAAAGTAATAGCAGTGTAATAAATTGAATGGTGGTCCCCCAAGAGATATGTATGCCCTAGTGAATCTTGTGAATGTGACCTTATTAAGGAAAAAAAAGTGTTTTGGCAGATACAATTAACATCAGGACTTGAAGATGAGATCGCTCAGATGAGGTGAGGGTAGTCCTAAATCTAACAATAAATGTCAAAAGAAAAAAAGATCACACAGAAAAAAAAATGGTGTGGACATGGAAGAAGAAATGGAAAGAATACATCTATAAGCCAAAGAATGCCAAGATTTGTTGGCAGCCATCAGCCTGGGAGAGAATTCTGGAAAAATCTATCCCTCAGAGCCTCCAAAATGAACCAACCTAGTTAATACTATATCATTTCAATAAATGATTGAATACATAAATAAATTTGGGGTCACAGACAAATCTTTGCAGAAGAATCTCACATAAGTTATATGTCTGCATTGCTTGTGAAGAAGACCAACAGTGGTAGCTGAAGAGCTCAATATTTTGATTTTTGTTCCTGTTAGATGCCTCATTTGAGATTTCTCATTTTCTGTTATATTTATATTTAAACCCAAATTAAAGTGAAACATCTATTAAAGAGACAAGAGAGAAAATAAAATCAGTGAAAACAGAAATGAAAGAGACGTGGGAAAGCAGACAAAGTAGATGAAAGAGAGAAGAATTTCAACCAAGTTTTGGAGTGTAAAAAATTTATGAAATTGACTCTACTAGAATTAAAAAGAAATGTAACATATAAAATTAAAAACTAGTTGCAAGGATTGTATAAGAACTTAAGACAGAGAATAAGACTGATGAACTTACTAGAAAATATCCAAAATAATTTTTAAAAAGATAAAAATGTATGGAAAGGTGTTGTGGCACCTATGGCGAGTAAATCCAGTATTTAGTTGTGCTCTCAAAAGGAGAAAACAGTCAGTTAAAAGAAATATTGAAAAAATTAATAACCATGAATTTTTCAATGTTGATAAAAGACAGAAATCTTCATCCAAGAAATTCCATGAAAAATCACAGTGAAAGCAGAAAGATGATCATAATAAAGCTCGATGTAAAAAAATAAAATAAAGAACACTGTAACTTTAAATAAAGAAATCTTAAAAACCTGACAAAATAAAATATTTATTACCTCCATTACCTCCAAAAAAACATAGACATTCATCTGACTTCCATACAGAAAAAATAATAATAAAATTAAATTTAAAATAAAGAATGCCAAAAGAAAATAGAATGACATTTTTATAGTAGAGGAAAATTAACTGCCAATAAGTCATTATGTAATCAGAAAATTATGCTAAAAAATGATGCTTTCACACATACTGAGAAATGATAAAAATGCATGGAGAGAGAGTCAGCCTTGTCTAAAATAAATACCAAAAGGAAAACTTTCAACAGAATTATTCCTAAAAAATGTGTAAATAAAAAAAATGAAATAAAGGATACAGGAGATGGTAACTATATGTACAAATATGTGATTATGGTATAAAATATAAGTATATTGTTTTATAAATTTTGAAATGCATGGAAAATAAAATTTCATAGCAGTAATAATTCATACCAGGAATGATATGCAAGGTGGAGTTTTCTATGGATCCAGTAATATCAAGGATGCTATAAACAACTGATTGTTTAGAGACTTTAAGAAGTCAATTGCCCCTCAGTCTTTTGCATAAGTTCAAGTGGAGGTTGTAAGAAGTCAAAGAAAATAATACAATATCTAAGGTACTAATATCAGTTGTACTTTTATATGCTGATAATGAACTAATGCAAAGGGAAATTAAGAGCATAATCCTGCCCACAATTGCAGCCAAAAAATAAAATACCTAGGAATAAACCTAACCAAAGATGTAAAAGATTTGTACTTGGAAAATTGTAAGATACTAAAGAAAGAAATAAAAATAAGTGAAAGCATATACCTTGTTCATGGATAAGAAATGTCCCAAAGCAATACTACCCAAAGCAATCGATAGATTCAAAGCAATTTTTATCAAGATTCCAATGATGTATTTCACAGAACTAGAACAAATATTTCAAAAATTTCTATGGAATTGCAAAAGGCCCCACATAGCAACAGTGACCCTGAGAAAGAAGAACAAACAGAGAAATCACACTACCTAATATGAAACTGTACTTTAAGGTTATAGAAATCAAAACAGCCTGGTACTGGCATAAAAACAGACACATAGATTAATGAAACAGAATAGAGAGCCCAGAAATAAACCCGGGCCTTTATAATCAATTAATATGTGATTGAGGAAGCAAGCACATACAATGAGCTAAAGACAGTTTATTCAATGAGTGGTGTTGACAAAATTGGACAGATACATGCAGAAAAATGAAACTAGACCACCTTCTTATGCCACGTATAGGAGTAAGTTCAAAATAGATCAAAGACTTAGATGTTAGACCTGAAACCATAAAAATCATACAAGAACACGTAGGCAGCAAAATCTCAGACATTGTTCCTAGTAATATATTATTGGATATATTTCCCCAGGCAAGGGAAGCAAGGAAAAAATTTAAAAATAAGACTACATAAAACTAAAAAGTTTTTGCACAGCAAAGGAAATCAATAAAACAAAAAGACAACCCACAGAATTGGAGAACATATTCACCAATTCATCTGATAAGGGTTCAATATCCAAAATTTATAAAGAATTTATAAAACTCAACACCAAAAAATAAAGTGATAGTGTTAAAAATTTGTTAACTCAGTAAGTTGATCTATAAAATACTGTTTGAACTATCTTATGTATTTAAGATGTATATTAATTATAATTCACAATAACTCTATTCCTTTCTTAAATCTTTATAATCATTTGTGGGATAAAATTTGTCATTTTCATGTTATATTGTTCATTTTCAATATAAAACAGTGTAACTAAAGCAGCTGTAGTTTTATTTCCTGAAGTATTAAATGGAAATTATATACCATTGTAGTTATAATATGTCAACTTTTGAAAATGCAAGCAACATGTGGGTTCATTAGAGCCCTCTATATATTATAAAACATTATGAATATATTTATATGCAAACAAGAGCATATATTAGTGATCAGCTGAAAATGCATAAATGTCAAAGTTTGGCCATAGGAACATCAAGAGAGTAATAGAAGTAGAACACTGGAATGAAGTGCAAAAACATAAGAGGGGAAAGCAAACGATATAGATATAATTAATTTGTTCACTTTCAAATTCATAAAGTAACCAAAGAAGAATATGTAGTAGGAATGCTACAGACCAGACAAATATTTCCTAGCATGGGTGATAAGATAAAAAGACATAATTTAGGGAAAATATTTTCTGAATACCCAGTTTAGAAGCAACCAGTGTTAATTGTGCCAGAACATTCTTACTCTCCCTTTTTAAAAGATTTTATTTATTTATTTTTAGAAGGAGAGGAAGGGAAGGAGAAAGACGAGAGAAACATCAATATGTGGTCACCTGTCATCAGCGCCCTGCTGGAAACCTGGCCTGTAACCCAGGCACATACCCTGACTGGGAATCAAAGTGTCCACCCTTTGGTTTTCTGGCCAGCATTCAATCTATTGAGCCACACCAGCCGGGGCTGGGGTGTGGTGGGGAGGGGCAGTAATTCTTGACAGATAGACAGTACAGTGGTGAATCTTATAGCTGGCCCAGCTTATGACTCTGAGTTTCCATGCTGTGCTTCAGAGAGTGGCTAAGTCCAAACAGACCCCTGCAGACACCCTGAGTTGAGCTGATGCAGTGGAGAATCCTGGGAGGGCTAAAATTGATTATAGTTCATAGGGCATGGCAATAGAGAAGGGAGAGTTTTAATAGGAGAAAACACTTAGAGGTCTGAGAGGAGTCAATTCAGAGTTTTGTGCTCATTTGTTTTTTGCAAAAGGGCATGAAGGAAATTTGATTGTGAATATCACTAAAACATTTATTTTTAATATTTAGAAACTTTATTTTTTGAGCAGTTTAATATTCACAGAATAATTGAGCAGAAGGTATAGTGCTTCTCCATGTATTCTCTGTCCTCACCCATGTGAAGCCTCCCCCACTATCAATATGCCTCATCAATCTACACTGACACATCATTTTTGCCCAATCCATACATTGGGTTACATTGGGTCCACTTTTGGTGTTGTAGATTTTATAGGTTTGGAAACCTTATAGTGAATGTATTTGTCAATTTAGTATCATACCAAGTAGCTTTGCTGCCATAAAATTCTGTCTTCTACCTATTCATCCCTCAGTTGTCCCAAACTCTTTTTCAGAGTATCATATATTTGGAACAAGACAGCATTTAGCCCTTCCAGATTGACTTCTTCCCCCGTATTTAAGTTTCTTCCATGTGTACATGACTTGATAGCTCATTTCTTCTTAGGGCCAAAAAATAATTCATTGCATTGCTGGATGCTACTGAGTTTTTGCAACCATAAAGAGAGCTGCTTTAAACATCTGCGTACATACAGATTTTTGTTATGACATAAGTTCTTAACTACTTTGTATAAATATTTTAAAAAGTGTAGTTTTTGGATTATAAGAGTATGTTTAGTTTGTTGGAAACTGCCCCCCAAAAAAGAAAGAAGGGAACTGCTGAATTATCATCCAAAGTGGCTGTATAACACTTTGCACTCCCATCAGCAGTGAAGGAGCACTCCTGCTGCTGCACATTCTGACCAGCCTTTGATGACATCAGAATTCTAGATTTTGGCAATTCTAATAGGAGAATAGTGGCCTTTCATTGTTGCTTTAATTTGTATTATGAAATAAAATGTTTGGCCTCTTTTATCTGGTTTCACAACTAGACACTTTTTTTCTATCAATTTCAGATTTTATATTTATGATAATGAATAATGCTAAGTCTGTATCATCAAACTCAAGAAATGGCAGTTAAGTATGGATTTTGAAGTTATTGTAATGGTGGGCAAAGTCAGAAGGAGCTTTAAATGGACACACGGTAAGCGTGGCATCCAAAAGTTGTCTGTGGGAAACGGAAATGGGATGCTCGAGAAGCAAGCAGTTTCCTTGATAAATGTTGGCTGGACACCTGAGACAAGGATGCTTCATCAACCAAGACATTTTTTCTACCGTCCTCGGTTCTCTTCCTGCATTTTTATAAATGGATCTTTTCCTATTGCAATATGCCCCTAGTTGAAAGCAATATTAAAATTCTTTTCAAATTTTAAAATATAATAAAATATGAATAGCCTTCTCCCTCATGCCCTTTATTTATTTCTATTCATAATGTTATTTTTCTTCTCTTTGCCACCTTACAAAACCAGCAGAGTAAATGTTAAATCACCATATGATTATCAGAAAAAAATTTTCATATTCCACAGAAATTGTTCTTTTAATTCTATTTCATTGTGTAAACCGCAGTGGACTTTGAATGTTTGCAAAAGTTAAAATTAGCATGTTAGAACTTTCTTTAAAGTTATCTGATGAAGAACATTATTAATGTATTTTTAAGATTTTTTTATTACATAGTGAAGAAGGAAATGAGAAAACAAAATGTTTAATTGTAAGATTTAAATTTTTCATAATATTTATATTTTAAAAACTCTATAAGCTAAACAGTGCTCCAACCTCTTCAGGCAATGTCTTAAAATGTATTTTTCACATGGGGCTCTTTATAGATTCTGTGTGTAGTAGATGATTGCTTCAAATATATTTATATTTTTATTCAAGTAACTTTTTAATGATTTTTTCAACACCTGACTTTTATAATTCCCTTCCTATCTTGTAATGAGTTAGCATTTTATTAAATATATTTCTATTATATTTAATTTTACTTTATCACAATTTGACATGGTAAAAGTAATCAAGTTTGAAAATCTGAAACTCTAATTTTAGCCATTGGTAAAATTAATAATATTTACAAATTTATGTTTGTGAATATATATATATATACATATATATGTGCCAAACTTTGATAAATATTTCTTTAAATAGTTTTATTCAAATGTTATTCAAATGGTGAAATGTTAGGGTGATATTACCCCATATTGTAAATTTCAGAAAGCTTTTTATTCTTTAATCAGAATCCAACTAGAAAGTTGAGTTCACTTCCTTCGTGAGACTGTGAAACAATCTTGCCAAAACATGATCCTGAGTGAATTGTGACCCCAACTTTAATGACAGTGACCTGAATTCATGTCTTTGACATACACCGACATCATCCTAATCTATTTTAACACATGAAAAATTCAAAAGTTTTAGTCAAAGAGAGTGTTGCCACTGACCGTGTCTGTACTAAATTTATTCCTAAAATGGTTGAAATAAATATTCCATTTCCCTTGAAGAAGTTGGAAACCTATCTGAATAAAAATATCCAAAGAAAACAAACACACATACCCCTCCTTGGTTATCAAGAGGTTAGAGGTTGCAAATTTAACTGTTGTATATTTTTATTCCATTCAGCAGTCTCAATACTAGAGGTAAACATTGTTCTGATACCCCAGGTATTTTTTAAATACCTTTCCTGTCGTTAAATCACATAGGTATGTTTTCTTAATACTGTATTGTTTAATACTATTTTAGAAAATTGTACATACGGCTTAATATGAGTTGTTCTTTTCATTAATATTGTTTATATATTTTGATAATTCTACTGAGTATAACTGATATACAAATAATGAATTTTGACATGCACTATACTACACTATTAACTTAAGGCACTATGTGGCATTACAGATGTCTGGACCAATTTTTTGCATATCTCTAACTGCAGACTTTTTGTATTTTAGGTTTTAAGCATGTAATTTATAAGCAGCATGTAAGTGGGCTTATGCCCTACTCATTTCTCAGGGTTGTGAGAGAGTTCTAAATTCCTTCCCATCTTGCCTTAAACATAAAAGATGACTTCTGGCTTAAGATCCAGGTTTTAGCTACAGTGCAAATATCTGTACATGTTCCCAATGGAGTTTTGTCCTCACTCAGCACTTAGTGTTCACCGCCACTCTTGAACTTTCTTTTCTTTCTTTTTTTTAGATGTATTTGTTGATTTGTAGAGAGAAGGGAAGAAAGGGAGAAATAGAGGGAGTAAAATGTCAATGTGAGAGAGGAATATCGATTGGTTGCCTCTCATATGAGCCTCATCTAAGGAATTGAAACTACAACCCAGGCACACACCCTGACCTGCAGTCAACTGGTGGTCTTTCACTTTGTGGAACAACAGCCAACCATCCGCACCAGTCAGCGCAACAGCTTAGAACTTTTAAATGATTTTTCTGGCTACCCGTAATTGCTCCAAATTTCTTTTACCCCAGCCACACAAGGAAAACTATATTTTATGAAACACTTATAGTATTTTTGCAGCAACAACAAGCTCATTTCTCATCCAAACTTTGCAAATCTTTGGCTGGCTTCCTGTTGATTGGTCTTCATTTCTTTATATGAATACTGTGCCTCACTATCCATGGCTCAGGATTCTTGTCACTTATGTTGAGGTTTGATTAGTCACTGATTTTTAGTTTTGCTAATACAAATCTGTGTTTATGTTTATTGGTTTTGCATGATTTGAGAGAAGGAAAAGATAGTGACTACTTTATGTTGTAATAGTAAAAGCTAAAGATCTGGCTATTTATAAAAATTTTTTCAACAAATATGTCAATTCTCAAGAACTAAGCAAGTGCTTAAAAAATGACAAACTATGACAAAACGAATTATATATACACCATCTTTTCCCAAAATCAAAGGCTGACATTTATCCAGTGTAATCTTTGACTCACCAATTAATTTGAGACTATACATAAGTGATATTTGTGTTTCATGTACTGTAAATAAAATATAGCTATAAAATCCTATCTTAGTAGTTAATTAGGTTAAAAAGATATTGGAATTAAATATGAATGCATTGGAGGTCTGAGATTAATTGAGGAAACTTCAGTAAAAGTTTGGAGTTGTAATTATTAGGAGGTATGATTTCTTTTCAATAATATTTTATTTCTTCGGAAAGAATCTGATACATTTTTTACACTTAAGTTATATTAAACACCTTGAAAGAAAATGTAGATTAATTTTATCCTGTTATATTCTAAAATCATCATCTGAAGCAAAGAAATAATATATTAGAAATAAAGAAAATATGAGGATTATTGTATGACTCTATAAAGTAACCCATAGATAAATATAGAATGTTTACAGTAATGCATAATATATAAAAACAATGTGCAAAATATAGTCATATAGTATTTTGTATATCAAATATGACTATTTTAAACAAATGCATAGATTATACACACATATTAGTAAGTTTAAGAAAACCCCAGCCCTGGCTGGTATAGCTCAGTGGATTGAGCGCAGGCCTGTGAACCACAGGATCGTAGTTTGATTCCCAGTCAGGGCACATGCCTGGGTTGCAGGCCAGTTCCCTGCAGGCCAGTTCCCAGCAGGGGATGCACGAAAGTCAACCATACATTGATGTTTCTCTCCCTCTCTCCTTCCCTTCCCCTCTAAAGATAAATAAATAAAATTATTAAAAATATACTAAAAAAAAGCATTGGTAATTAAAAGCAAAAAAAATCTTAAAAAAAAAGAAAACCCCTAAAGGTATAAATATATTCATATTGTACCTCACATTGATTTTATGTATGGCCAAATAAATTTGTAAAACATTTTTGTAAATTTGCCAGAACTTTTCAACATGGATTAATATTAAGTATAAGTTCATTTCTTCAGTCTTTCCTTATGATTATGGTCATTTACAAAATCTTCTGTATAATTTCACAAATAGTGCTTCATAATATTTGTGCTGGGTTATATTTCATACTTCTCTACTGTTACTAGTTTTTGAATTTTATACAATAATATTCACCAAGAGTATAAAAATATGAGTGCTGCTAGTAATTATAATAGTCAGTTTATAGGAAATAGAAAAGTAGTCATCAATTGTACTGTTGGGCAATATTCCTATATTTTTAATGGCATACAGTATTTGTTCTTATGAATAGCAAATTTCACTGCTTGGATATTTGTCATTGTACTTTTCATGTGAGTTACTGAGCTGCTAGGCCTTGCACAGAATTAAATGTCTGATGAACTCAGCACAAGTATTTAATAGCATGAAATAAAACTAACCAGGGCTGAGGAAATTCTTGATATTGTAAACTAGCCCAATAAATGAATAAATCTAAGATAAAATTGATATGCATACTTCTCTATAAGAAAACATCAGGTTTACTAACATAAGGTTATAGAATACTTCCTTATTAGATACTGAATACTCTGTATTTATAGTAGACATTTATCTACTTTACTTATTAAAATAATTTAACTTATTTTTAAACATTCATTTAGCTTCAAGAAACCCAATTGAATTATGTAATTCAGATTAACTTTGCTTTTGTATTTTAAGCCTTTCATGTTTTGAAATCAATTTTCATTATTTTATTTTAATTTGCTTCAGAACTAAAAGGTATTGTATGGATAATAAATATATAAAATGTCTTTATCAAAATATTAAAATTAAAATAGTTCTCAATCTATAGAAAATTATTTAAATTTAATACATTTATTTATATTCCTCCTTTTTTGAAAACCATGGTGCTTGTTCAATGAAGTGCTTATGATATTAGTTTGTTTTTACATTTATCTAACTTTGAAGATCCCTTTGTAAACAGACTGAGACATATGTATATATAATATTGGGGACAATTAATTCAGGAAAATATGTTGTTGACATGCAAGAAAATATTGCTGTTTTTTTAAAATTTTTATTTAGTTATTTTTCAAGTACAGTTTTCTGTTTATTTCTCCCATCCCAGCCCACCCCTCCCCATGCTCTCCACCTCCCTCCCATTTCCACCCCCCTTAGTTCTTGTCCCTGTGTCCTTTATACTTGTTCCTCTAAATCCCTCCCATTTTTTCCCCTTAAATTCCCTCCCCTCTCCCCTTTGGTCACTGTCCCCTTGTTCTCTATTTCAGTGTATTTGCTTTTATTTTGCTTGCTTGTCTGTTAAAGGTGAGATCATATGGTATTTGTCTTTCAACCCCTGGCTTATTTCACTCAGCATAATGCTTTCCAGTTCCATCCATGCTGTTGCAAAGGGTAGTAGTTCCTTCTTTCTCTCTGCTGCATAGAATTCAATTCTGTAGATGTATAACAATTTTTTGATCCATTCATTTACTGATGGGCACCTAGGTTGCTTCTAGCTCTTGGCTATTGTAAATTGTGCTGCCATGAACATTGTGGTGCATAGCCCCAGTAAGGTTAGCTACTGACTTCTCAGTGTAAACACTCCAAGCAAGAAGAGAATGGCAAGAAATACTCCAAGTAATGAAAACCAGAGGCCTACAACCAAGGCTACTTTACCCAGCAAGGCTCTCAATCAAGATAGAAGGCCAAATAAAGAGCTTCCAAGACAAAAGAAGTCTAATAGAATATGCCTCCACCAAACCAGCTCTACAAAGAAATACTAAAAGGACTGCTTTAAGGAAAGAAAGGAAAAGAGGGAGACAGAGAGAAATATAGGTACAAAAATGGCAATGAATATTGCTGTTAAATATTGTATTTGTTATCTATTACTGAGTAACAAATTACTTCAAAATTTAAAGGACTAATTTTTATTACATTTCTATGGGTCAGAAAATTTATTGTGATTAAGCTGACCTTTTCACCTCTGGGTTCTTTCAGGGCTGACAGTGTGGTGACTGCTGAATTTCACTCACAGGATCATTTGTGCCCAAGTTCACTCAGTGTGGTTGATGGAAGGATTCAGTTCTTTTAGGAGCTCTTGATCCAGGAAGCCTCAGTTTCTCACAGGCTGTTGGCCTGAAGCTGTCCTCAGTTTCTCGCCACTTATTCAACTTCATGGAGCAACCCGCTACATGGCGGTTGACTTCATCAGAATGAAAAGGGACAACTGGAAATAATATCATCAAGATGGGAGCTACCATCAAGATGGGAACGGCCCTGTGTACCGTTCTCCTGAGTGTAGACAGGACTTGTGCTTTCTTCTCCCAAATAGAATATGGGGGGAAAGACAGGGTTTTAGACATATCGTTAAGATCCCAAGTCAATGATTTTATGTTAATCAAAATGATCCTGGTTGGGTCCGAATTAATCAACTGAAAATATGAGAAGAACTAAAGCCTCCCTGAGAAGAGAGAGAGTTTCCCTCATTGGTTTTGAAGGATTAAAATACCGTGTTCTGGGAAAGCAGATGGAAAGAGTCATGTTGGCGTAGTGCCTGTCACTGTGAATTATACTTCCTGTTAGTTTTCAACAGTATTGGTCAAATTGTGAAACTTCCTCAAATAAATGAAATGAAAATATATGTGATGTTTTTCTCTCAGAACTTTGTTTGCCTTTTCCTTCTTTGGAGGTTATGGGTGCATATGTCAAAGTGGAAACTTTCCTGCTAACTAATCAATTCAGATGAGCAGAGCCTTTATGAAGGGGAGTATGACCAAGAATGAAATATTCGCTGTATTATGTCATGAAGGTTTAGGCTTATTTGTTACTTAGGCAAACGTTATATATTTTTAAAAATGAGGCTTAAGGCAGGTGCTAGTGTGGAAAAAATGGTTTAAAATTCTGAAAGAATGATAACTATCACATAGTGACAAAACATTCAGTAAAAATGTCCCTCTGATAAAGTAGAGTGTAGTAATGTACTACTGAATTTTTATTTGTAGGAGAAGATGTTAAAAAACCAGGATCTTAGTATGAGCATATAGGTTATCAATAGTTTCAAGAAATGAAATATTATTGATTTTTAAAGAAAAGATGATGACTGTAGAGTAATATATATATGTAGAATTTTAAAGAAAATTAAAAAGGAAAACAGAGAGGCTAGAAATGCAAAGATTTGCTGGATTAGAAGAGGCAAATTCTGCTTCATCCACAAAGAGAAAAAATAAAACTGAGGTAGACTTTGAGTAACAAAGGCCAGTGAAAATTTAGAATTGGACAAAAGATCAAATCAAGAGAATTCATTATGAAATTATATGAATGAGTTAAAGTGGTAACATTAAGTCCTGTAAATTAGTCAAAGATTATTCTTGGAAATAAGCCAAGGGTACATAACTCTCCTACCAAATCATAAAAATTCACATTATTCACTTTAGATAAACAGAAAGAAAGAAAGAAGACAGGGTCTGGGAAACAGAAGCAATGTAAGAATTATGTTGAGAAAGATGCTGTGTATTACCGACTTTTAGTTATAGTTCTTTAATCCTTGGAATTGACTTAATCCAAATAGATAAGAAACTGATTAATAAAAAGTTATTAGTACTGTCATAAGCAGCACAGTCCTGTATTGCATGACAATAAGTCTCTAGTGCCCACACGTATAAATGTACAAAAGTGGGCTGAGAAAACTGCTCAGCTCCAGGGTGTATTTCTAGATACCAGCTTCCAGTGTGAGCAAGGATTAGAATGGAAAGGAAGGTTCATCCAGTAGGTGAAATCACTGGTCACAGAGAAAAATGTGAAATGTTGCTTAGAAAGATCTTTGTCACCCCCTAATTAGGGTGCCTATCAATACATGCCAAAGGAGATTTGAGGATACTTAATGAAAGTTACATATGTCATATTATGTCTAGATCGACTTTTGGGGTTATATTTTTCAGAGAGATTTGAGTGTATTTTGTCTCCACAATGGAGAGTGAAACATAGTTTTAGGGACCAAAATGATGTGGTGTGTTAGTCATTAGTATCATTGAATTATTTGTGGCTTTTTACCTTCAGGTCAAATGAAAACATTCCTGCCCCCTTAAGAATTAGCTGTGGCAAAGGAAATTGCTTTTAGACAGTAAAATGTGAATGCAAGTGAAGTTTGTTACTTCAGGGTAGATTCTTTGAGGACTGCACATTATTGGCCATATTCCCCTTCAGTTTGAACATGAGAAATTTCTTTTAAGACTGAATCTTTTTCAGGTTCAATCTTGAAAAATTGAAGACAAGCTGCATAGTGACGCCATGTACTTAATATAGCATAAGAAAGACGTAAATCTTTTCAAAGTCATGTAGATTTTAGTTTGTTTATTTATTGAGACTGCTTATCTTTTTTGTTCTTTATGCTGTATACTACTTTTAATCGACTGATTTAATTTATCTCTTGGTTTGTTATAGAAGTGTGAGTTGTTTTACAAATGAGTATAAAATCACAATATATTTATATTATGATTTTAGTTTGCTCAAAATTTCTGTATTTCCCCCACCCTACCCACTCCCATCTCCGGCCCTAATTCTTTCCCCTCTTTGACTTTGTCCATGAGTCCTTTATATATGTTCCTTTATGACACTTCCCCCTTCCTCCCCATAATCCCTCTCCCCTCTCCCTTCTCCCTTTTGGTTACTGTCAGTTTGTTTTTTATTTCAATGTATTTGGTTATATTTTGCTTGCTAATTTGTTTTGTTGATCAAGTTCCAGTTATAGGTGAGATCACATGGAATTTATCTTTCATGCCTGGCTTACATAACATCAGGCTCTCCAGTTCCCTTCCACACTGTCATGAAGGGTAGGAGCCCTTTCTGCTGTGTAGTATTCCATCATGTAAATGTACCATGGATTTTGGATACTGTACTTGAACAATAATTTTAAAAATACAAAAAAGGAAAGACTAAACAAATTGTAAATTTAAAATAAATTTTCCAAAAAATCTTTAAATATATATGTGTACTGATTGAAAAAAAGATATACATACATATTTGATGAATATGAAGCATAATTTTCATTTACCATGGAAAACCTATTATTGTTAAGTACAAGAAAAATTCTATATTTCTACATTAAAATTCATTTTTTTTAATTTTTTAAAAAAATTTTATTTAGTTATTTTTCAAGTACAGGTTTTTGTCTATTTCTCCCATCCCAGCCCCCCCGCCATTGTTTTATCAGTATAGTTTTATCACCCGTTAGCGTGCACTTTTTCAGCACAATTTTTTTCTCAAGATTACCAGTTTTCTTGAAATATTTGCATACAATTTATTTTTTTTTATTTTTGTTTGCTTGCATTTTTATAATATCTTACTATTTTATTTTTCTCAAATGTTGAAATTAACTCCACTCTGTTTAGTTTGTCTGCATTAGGTTTTCTTATATGATTTGTGCATTTTGCTCTTTAACTTGTAGATTTAATTTATTAATGACTAAATTATTCATAAATGGGTTTAGTTTTACTTTTGAATTATTTTACTTCTTAATTGTATTACATTTTTAAAAATGTATTTAGCCCTTGATTTTATTGATCAAATGTTTTTGTTTATTTTTGGTTTTGTTTTGAATGTCTGATGTAATTTTTATATTTTCTAACATCAGTTATTTAGAAATATTTAGCAATCATATTTGATTATAAATTTCTTTAATAATTATTAATTAATAATATCACTTTTCAAAAATTATGTACAATCTCTATATTTATTATCAGCTTTAAACTTTTGCAGATGTCAATTCCATCTCAATAAGAAAAAGAATTTTACTTGAATTTTGTATTAATGTTAAATATTATATTATTAACTACATGCTTAAATATAATTTTATTGTTTTTTTAGTGAATACTCTGTATTCCATTTGTTATATATTATTGTTTACTTTTGTTTTACCAAATTACTTTTTAAATATATTTTTGAATGTGTTGAGATATTTCTGAATGTGTGAAAAGGTAGCTAATTTACCATGAAGAAAAGATTTTCTTCTAAAAGATCTTTGATAGTTTCATTATTATCTGAAATATCAGAAGTAAATCTTTTCACAGAAATTAGTTTATCAATCTATCTATCATCCATCATTAATCTAACAATAATATTTATTTCTTTGCTTTCTACTTTTGTTATTTGTTGGATTTATTCTTTCAAGTTCATGTTCACCACAAATATAGAGCCACAGTTTCTGTGTTGTCAATGTTATATTGTGGACAAAAAGTTAAAGACAACCTTTCTTTTAAGTCCAATGAGAATTTTACCTTGGCCTCCAGCAAAAGAACCTATGCACCTCAATGTTCATAGCAGCACAATTTAAAATAGCCAAGTGTTGGAAGCTACCTAAGTGCCCATCAGTAAATGAATGGATTAAAAAGCTATGATACATTTACATGGTAGAATACTATGCAACAGAGAGAAACAAGGAGCTGCTACCCTTTGCAACAGCATGGATGGATCTGGACAGCATTATGCTAAGTGAAATAAGCCAGGCAGTGAAAGATAAATACCATAAGATCTCACCTTTAACTAGAACCTAATCAACAACAACAACAAAAAAAGAGCAAGCAAAATATAACCAGAGACATTAAAATTAAAATCAAACTGATCAAAACCAGAAGGGAGATGAGAGGAGGTAATGGGGGAAAGAAGGGAAGGGTTTTCAGGAACAACTACAAAGGACACATGGACAAAACCAAGGGGGGATGGAAGCAAAGTAAGAAAGTGTTTTTGGCTGGGGTCAGGGGTAAATGCAGAAAACTGTAATTGAACAACAATAAAATAGTTAAAAAATAAATCCAATGAAAAGCATGCAGAAGAAAATCTACTTAGGTCAGCTTGAGTCCCTGCTATTCCTTGGAAAAATTTATCTACCCAGGTAAAGTGGGTGCTATAATTTATGTACTCGGGTTACCTGAGAGCTTTTTTTTGGAGAGGTAATGAGATAATGCTTCTTCATACAGCAATGGCTTAAGTGGAATAGAGCATCTTTCCTCCTCCCTAAATTTTACCAGAATAACTAGCTACAAGACAGAGAAAGATAAAGACAGTACTTGTAGATTATATGTTGTAGATTTTACATATCTTAAAAGATCTTTTCTACATCTTGCTCCATTTCCTCAAATATAGAATTTAAATGTCACAATGCTTTCCTACTAAAGACTTTATAATTTATTTAAAACACGTTTTTCTGGAGCTTAATGGACTGGAGGAGCTTTCTAATACTAAGCTGCTTCTCTTTCCTTTGTAACCATCTACTCAAATCAGAAAGCTTAGAGGCTTCCTTTTTATTCTTAGAATTCATTACTTTTCACTGTCTTTTGTTTTGCTTTCTTTTCAATATGTTTGTCCATTATTCACTGGCTTTTTAGTATTTATAAGTTAATGATTTCTTTATTTTAATTTTCAACATTAATTTGATTATTGTACACCTCCCTATCCACTCATTTTTGTACTTTTGGAACTATTATTACATGGGTTGAGATGTTCTAGATCCCAAAGTGTCATGACTCTGCACTCTCTATCTTAGTCTTTCCTTTCTCTGCATTCCAGTGTAATATCTAAAGATCTGCAATCTTCCAAATCGCAGTCCATGCTCATTAGTACCCATTCAGTTTCTCTATTGAGTTTTTCTCCATTATTTGATGACTATACATTTTACTTCCAAAAATACTTTTTCTCCAAGTGTGTTTATTGATTGCTTCCTAAGAAAAGTGCTTAAGAGTTGTTTTTATTAAAAATCTTATCTTGTCTTCTGCATTTAGTTTTTTAATCAATACATCATTGTCCTAATAAATCCATTCATTTCCTACCTCTTTTAAAAGTTTCCTGTTTTCCTCATATGTATGATTATTATTATTTTTCAAATCTTTCTCTTCAGAAAAGAAACTCTAAATTGATATGCACTGATAGGTAGTTTAGCATCCTTCAAGAATCATGTCATTCTTCAGTGTTCATTGAAACAAGAACACATTTTCTATTTTAATTAACCCCTGTGTAAGCTAAAAAAAGGAAAAAATCTTATTTTTGTCTTCCCATATTTTTTCAGAAGAAAATAAATAGAATTTGCTTAATATAAGGCAATTGATAACTATGATTAAATCAATTAAACACTGGAGACAAAGTAAGCAAAGCTGTAGTAAACATCTAGTTTATTGATGTTACGCACTTGATCTTCATACAGGATACTTTCATTTTCCTAGCATTTTCTCTGGGATGATTGAGGCTATCAACATTTAGAAGGTTAATTGCATATCATAGACCATATATTCTGACATTATTTTGTGTCTCTGTCAAATGCGTTTGTTTCCAGAAAGCAAGAATGGCACACTAGTTCTAAAGACTGTCATCAAAGTAAGCGGAAAGTTCAATAACCCAATCCCACCCTTATTGATCATTATTCCAGTATCTTTTTTTCTAAAGCAAGTGCCTTCTTCTCATATGCTTAATCTTTGTGTCTATTCTGTTATGCAAATTCAATTTATTGTTTAAATGAGTAAAAAAAGAAGTTGATCAACATTATTGGGGTTATACCATGTGTAAAGCTTTTATATTGTCCTTTTTCATTATATATTAAATATATATTTTATTTAATAATTATTTTATTGTTGTTCAACTAAAGTTGTCTGCATTTACTCCCTGTTGGTCCCCTGACCCCAGCCATTGCCACTTCCCTCCCCTGCTTCCATCCCTCCTTGGTTTTGATTATGTGTCCTTTATAGTTGTTCCTGAAAATCCTCCCCGCATTATCTCCTCCCACCTTTTTAAAATTAATAGCTTTTCAAAAATACTAAGATGAAGAAACTTGATGTTTTATCTATTTCATTTTAAATTTTCACCTCCCTGTCTATTTTGTTTATTCAGTCCCAAACCCTTGAATTATCAAGGGTTTGTCAAGTGGGACTTTCTATATGTGTGCTGGTTGATTGGGGTATTTGACATAAGTATTTAGGTCTATTTAGAAACTTTCTGGCAGATGATGAATTTCTTCACTTAGGACATTGGTTATGAAGTTGCTTAAAGGGCATGATGGTTTTTAAGTTGCTTTTCATGCCAAGTGAAGCCTGAGTGTTGAGTCCATGGTTAGCTATGCAGTGTGTTGTCACTGGAAGAGATCCTACATGCCCTGTATATGATTTTCTCAACTGTTCCCCTAGCTGCCAAATTTTTCAAACTCTGTGAGGTGTCAGGGTTGTTTGTGTTGAGTTAAAGTGATAGTTCCCTGGGTACATTAAGAAAGAAAATACAAGATGATTCAGGATATTTTCCAAATCTGCTAAATCACTTTTTCTTCTGAGTTTTATTAATGGCAGTCCAATGTATAATGTGGTAAATGTCATCTTCTCTTGCTTTCTGCCCACATTGACAGACTTCACTGCCACATCCCTCAGTTCATTTTTGAACAGATCCTGGCAACTGGGATTTTACCAGCCATCTTGTATGGGAATAGCTAGCTCAGAATCCAGATCTTTTCAGTTTCTGCCTTATTACCCAGCTTGCCTTGTTTCCAGTCCCTTCTGTTCTGATCTTTGATCGTTTTCAGTGTGCAGTTTAGAAAATCTGCTCACCATTCCTCCAGGTTTTCCACTTTTGCCTGCTTTGAATCAAAGGCTACTCTGTACTGATCAGCTTTGCTCCCCATCTGTTCCCATCTGCTTTATGTCTTTCAGAAATTCCTCCAAATTTTGGTTCATTGAAGACACCCGCTCTTATGTCCTAGTGCCGCTATGATTCCTCTTTAGTATTTCTGAATATCTTTGTAGAGAATGAGGAAAGTGTGTGCTAAATAAACTACTTTTTTGTTTTTTTAAATATTTGTTTATATTTTAACTAAATTTATTGTGGGGTCATTGTGAATAAAATTATATAGGCTTAATGTGTACAGTTTTTATGGTACATTATCTGTATATTGCATTGTGTGCCTATATCCCAAAGTCAAATAAATGGAGACTGAGGTAAATAAACTACTTTTAAATAAGACAATTGAATTTACCAATCCTGTCCATGTTT
Source organism: Artibeus jamaicensis (assembly GCF_021234435.1). Classification (NCBI taxonomy): domain Eukaryota; kingdom Metazoa; phylum Chordata; class Mammalia; order Chiroptera; family Phyllostomidae; genus Artibeus; species Artibeus jamaicensis. The sequence continues at coordinate 22,377,416 of NW_026522046.1, read as the reverse complement.
CAGCTTTAATTTTGATTCACTGTCTCTTCCGCTTTGTCTTTGTGTTAGATCCATAGTGTTTTACATATTAAGGCAACAATGAGAAGTCTCATATACTCATGTTTATAATTTTCTCTGCTGAAAACATCTTCATTAGTTCTAAAGATATTCCACTGAAAAACAAACCATTTTTAATTAAATGTCAGTCTTTCTCTGTAGTTTCAACATTATTATACATAAAAATAATATAACCTTTTAAAATCAATATTCCTAGTTACGGATTATAATTTGTGTGACAGATTTTCAGTAGATTAAATTCTCACAATTATCTGTACTTTTTAACAGTATAAGGAAGTGATCTCAGAAGCTCATAGTGTTTTGCATGGTGAGTATTTTTGTCTATTTGGGTTATTTGATGCATTAGTATATTTTCTATTAAGATGTTGTAGAAGCCTCTCTTTTCAGTGTATGCGTGCATGTGTGTGGGGGGTTCCCTAATGTAAGTGCTATTAATCAGGTAAGCAGGGATCGCAGGAGTGGATTTAAGGAGAGATGCTCAGACTGTCCCTTCTCACCTACTCTAATCTAGATTATACCTAATCTAATTATCAGCCCTTCAAGAAATAATATGAGAAGTTGGTATTTCAAAGATTCTGTCATCGACATACCATCTGTACCACTGTTATCAACATCTTTGGTAATTATTGGTTACTTTCTCATTTTTCTATTTTTTCCTGCCACTGAAGCCACTTTGATCTGTAGTAAACCTTAATTTTTGCATTTGATTTTCTAGAGATGACAAAAATTTGTGTACTGCCAAATTTAATTTCTATTACTTATGCACAATATTTCAAAACAACTTTAATTCAGCCAAATATGTTTCCTTACCCTCCTTTTTTAAAAAAGTTTTTTTCATTGGGCTTAATACACCTTCTGTATTGAAACATAAAAAGATACCTAGTCGAAAAGCATTGTTCCTCCATTGTCTAATTCAGTGGAATGTGTTCCACTATGAGTGCTGATGTTGAGTAATGCACAGTTGAATTCATGTGACCCAGTTTCTCATAAGATGATAGCATATGGAATTATACTGTAAATATTTAGAAAGATTTAGATGTGTTAGGTCAAAACCAAATTTTGTTCTAATTTTAAAACAAATACTATTTTTCAAACTAAACAATTATAAACATCAGGTTTTTCACTCAGATGTGACATTCGGTAGAATTGTTCTTGGTTAGTTTTGGGGGGGATCCATGGATTTGGTGACGTTTATTACGAAGTGTCAATAGTGAGTATTTTTATGAGCATTTAGAGATAATTATTGGAATACAAATGGAAACATCATTCAATCAAGAACATCATTCAATATTAATTGAACTATTAGTTTAATTTCAGAAAATGATTGTATCTTTTCACGTAGTAGTTTTATCATATAATAGATAATGTATTAGAAATGGAAAAATACAATATACTGTATTTGCAATATATACTATAACAATATTGGCCTAACTTGTGTCATGTTACAAGTGAGAAATAGTTCCCCTTATAAAATAACTTCCTTTGCTGTGTCACTCAAATATGTTATTTGAAATTCTCTTTAGAGAAATCCCCATACATTTAGCTCTCTATTGTATCACTGAGTAAGAACAAGAACTATATATTCAGAATACAGGTTCTATCACTTCATTTGGTAATCTATAAACTTGGGGAAATTATGTAGATTTTGGGTTCTCAATGGTTTCTTCAAATAAAAGTCATAAACTTACCTTTTGGGGTAAATATTTATGAAATAATTTAAGTAAAACTTCTATAATGGTACCTGGCATTCTTATGCATGCTGAATAAGTATTACCTTTAATCACTCTATCTGTGAGCAGCTACAATAATGTAATTTTTAAAACATTTTATGCCTTGTTATAGTATGAAATAAGCCAGTTGCTTATAATAACAAAAGTTCATTTCCCATTTACATTATGTCCACTGTGGTTAGGACAAATCTTCTGTAGCAGGTGTCCCTTATGTGGGCTTACTACTTCAGGCTGCTCTGGTCTGTGGCACCATCATTCGATCTTATTTGTAGGATCAAATGGTACAGCAAGAATGATCTTAATTGCTTTCACCTAGAAATGGCATTCATATTTCATATCACAGTTTATTAATCAATAAGGTAATTTGGTTACACCTAAGTCCAAGGTGACTGGAAACTTTAGTTTTCCGGTTTGTACAAATGGGAAAGAAACATTGAAGAGCAGTAACAACATGCACAAGTGTATCTACTGATTTTCAACCCTTGTTCCCAGAAATTGGAAGTGCCACTAGATACTGTCGTTTGACACTCATTTGAAAACAAGGAAACTAAAATCAGTAAACATTGTTTAATTAAAGTAATGTGGTATTACAAGTGACAGAGTTATGACTCATAAGATTCCTTTACCCTTAGTTTTGAATGCTCTTTTCACTACGAAACATAAAAAATAAAAATAATTTAAGCTGAATGATATAAAACTAAGAATCTGTGAATATTAAATACTTATTTGGAATTTACAAAAAAATAAAGAGCTTTAAGATTATCAAAACAATACAGAAGTTTGTTAATAGGTATGAGAAGAGCCACAAGGAAAAACTGCATGTCTTTGTTGAAGTATCTACCTAAGGAAATTGAAGTTGTAACAGCCAGTGTGAGTTTTGCCATCTGTGAGTGGGAAGTGTTTATTTGTCCAGAGTGTATTCCTTGTAGTTGGCTCCCTGAAAATCTCCATGGCAATGGCTACAGGTAATGCTTAATATAATCAGTCCTGTGTATAGTTAAGGTATCATTCAGACCACAGGTCAAATCTCTATGAACAGCTCTGAATTAAAACTCTAGTCATGCCACAGAGAGTGTGATACTTCCTTGAATATAAAAGCTAAGATGGTTAAATGTGACAGAAGCCAAGTTTTTGCCATGTCACACTGATGATGGATATCAACCGCTGATTTCACAGGGAAGAGGTGCTGGTGTTTCTTCAAATATGCCTTGAACTCTGGCAGCTCAAGTGCTGTTTCCCTGCTCTATCTCTTTGCATTGACTTAAAAAAACCTGGGCAGCCTACAAATCCTTCATTTATACTGAGTACATTCATTTTACTCAATAATTACAGACTTTTGAGACCTAATGTAGGTTCAATCATGTTATTTCCCTCTGTTTGTTCAACATTATTACACAAGGTATAATTGAGTGCAATGGTGGGAGAAAATGTCTATATACATAAATCTTATATTGAAGATGAAAATTTAAAATTTGTATCCATCCTGAAAATAAAGTTTCTGGACTTGCATTATCATGCCCATTATCCATTGATTGCTTCCTAGCTCTAAATTTATACAACTTGGCCTTCTTTGTAAAAAGGAATCTTGATCTTTTAAATATTTTGTTTTCTTTTCTAGCTGGCATTTTAGCTTTGCCAATAGAGGATGCTGAGGAGACATTGAAGGAGGAAAAGGTTTTGCTTTCTGCAGCATAGGGTTTTCCCTAGCACCAGTCTGCCAAAATGCTCTCTGCTTCTTTGTTATTTGGATTTAACAGGGCCCTGTGGCCAGCAGCTTTGCCATAGCACCCACTGCAGGCAGTTTCCCAGAGGTATACTACCTCCAGCTTTCGCTCAGCTCACAGCTTGTCTAGCTGCAGGCTCCGGCACCATTGAGAGCTTCTCCAGTTCTTTGGCTCCTGCACTGACTGGACCATGGTAACACCCAGTGGTTAGTAGTTTTTCTCCACATCCCCCGTTGGACAGTTTTGTAGTAGAATGTCTCTGGCGAAACACTACTGCATAAACATCTTTCCTAAACATCGTAGAGTTCAGATTTCCAATAATTACAAAGTGAGGTTTTCATGAAGATACACTGGCGTGGCACAACCGTGACCTCTTGGCAATTCAGTGAGATGCAAATTCCCTCTCCAACAATGCCTGGCCCTTAGGCCAAGGAGTGTCTTCCTTGGGTTCTCTATCTTAGCTGGAGGGGTAGTGACTGCTCTTTATATCTGTTATCTCTATAATAGTCTACTTTACTTCTTATCAGCAAATTCCTTGCGCTTTAATATCTTATTATGGGTAATAATTCTTTAAGCTATCTCTATTCAAATTACTGTGTGATTTCTGTCTCCTGATTGAACTCTGGTCAATATACATTAAAACCTAAATTAAATGCATAGATCTTCTTAGGACAAATTATTTCATATTTCTGAAGATATTTAATCTTCTCTTTTATAGATACATGATAAATGTTACCTTAATCTGAATGTTGAATTAAATCTCAATCTGACTAAATAATATATATCCAGAAGATATATAATAGAGTAATAAACTTAGATAGAAGAACCTAAGAAAACCAGTTTTAAGAAATCTGTCAGTTAAAGAATAGAAATAATTGAGATACAGAATTGTCAGCCATATTAAATGACTTTATCTTCTTATTTTATTATATTACACTTGACAGTGATAAAGAGTAGAACACAGAAAGGAAGAATCAAATAAAAAACAAACTCTAGTCCGTCCTTGGTAAGGGCACTTAGAAGAGGCAATCGACTGACGTTTCTCTCTCACATCAGTGTTTCTCTTCCTCTCTCCTTCCCTTCCTTTCCCTTCTTTCTAAAATTAATAAGCATGTCTTTTGGTGAGTATTAAAAATATGACTTTAAATATGTGAGAAGAATATAAGTGTGATGATGAGTGTTCTCTAGATAATACATGTGAAACTGGCTATAAAGGTCACATTAATTGTGTGATGGAGTTATGCAAATACAATTTAAATAAATGGAAAATTATGAAAAAGGACACTAGTGTAGGTATTAAGCTATATATCAATATAACCTATGCCTTCTTAAAGCAAAATAAAAGTTTATTATTCTGTCAAAATTAGTAACATTATATACTCTGATATTAGCCATTTGCTATTAATGACTTACTAAAATTTAAAGAAAAAAAGAAAGCTCATATGGTTATATGCCAATATTTTGTTATATTTTTACAGTATTAATTTTTTGAATAAATTTAATTGAATGTTTATAACACTAGGATTGAAAGATTATTAAACATCCTCATAATATTTATGTTAGTATTCTATAAGTACTGAAATACTATTATGAACTAAAGTTTCTTTCTTGAATATGTGTGGGAATCGATGTTTGACTCAACATTGCTGTAGTTTTGTGGTCTAAATTTGCATAGTTCCTTAGAAAGGAACAAGTGCATGAGATGTCTGCAATTTCAGACCTTTTGCACTTTATTTCACAGTAAATACTCCTATAGGAACTTGGAGAAACTTAATTATTTTACAGTTGATTTAACTCAAAATGTCTGAAGAAATTTAGCTCACACTTTTCAGCAACCTAAAAAATTAACGTGTTTTTTTGGGGAGCGGACCAATGCTCATGTTCCTGTCCTAGAATGTTATTTTTATGACATTGTTAAGCAATACCCGGAGTAATGTATCTGGGAACTCATTCATAAAGAATGAAAATGTAAGCAATGGCAATAATTGACCAATATAAACTCAGACAGTAGCATTAAAAATAGGATATTTGCATGCTATTTGATATTTTTCTGCTATTTTTCTGGTAAAATTGTTTTGCATGTAATGTATACTAGAGACACTAACAGCTTGCTCCTCACTACATTTCCTTCTAAGAAAAATTGTTGCCTTTCTTAAGTATCCTGTCGTCCTGCTGCCTCCACTATTGCAGACTGTGGTCCCAGCCACTGCAAACTGATTAGATTTTCCTTCCCCAAATGTGAGTTTTGTCTGCAGAGACTCAAGCTCAAAAATTTATGTAGATTCACAGGCTAATATTTCTCTAACAGGCTTTCACAAAGGAATTTTTCACATAGTGGAGATGCCCAGAATTCAGCTGTTTGGGGATGTTTGGTAAAATGATGTGTAGGACGATCCAGAGAAGAGAAATGGAGAAAGATCAGCTACACTCACGTAGTGGCTAAGTAAGTGTGCTGTAAATTTATTTTTTGATTGGGACATATATTTTCTTTCCCAAGGCTTTATATTTTTAATGAGTTTTAGTTTCCTGAAGCTAAGCAATCACGTAATAATCTTAATATAAAGATAGGTTTCAAAATTTGCAGTTAGCTCCACAAATTGATTTTTGCTTTTAAAGGAATCTGTTAGGAAAATACAAAAATCTTGGTACCTACATGATTTACGTATTCATAATGTATGTGCTCTAACAATGAATGTTACAGTGTTTGACCAATCTTCATTTTTATTTGTAATCTGTCAGTTTTCACATATACTCCACCTTACAGATTTCTCTTCACACATAGCTTAAGATGGGACACATAAGAGTACATTTTCACAGAGAAATATTTTGTAGAAACGGAAGGTCCTAAAGAAAGAGAAAAATAACTTGAAACGTTTTAATGCTTTCATAAGGCTTTCTTCATAAATTGGTCTGATCACAGTGTTTCCTGGCACCATTAATGGTCCATCTTCCTCCCAGATTCAGAAGACCAAAGAAAACAAAACAAAATTAAAAAAAAACAAAGACTGTAAGTGTACTATCTCCTTAAACCCTAACTTTAACATGTATTCCATCAGTCAGATTAATAAAAAAATAATAATCTCCATATTCAATTAGAATACTCCTCTCCATTTTCAAAATTCTCCTTTTCTTGTAACCTGATTATCTCTCCCCAAACAATTGCAATGACTTCTTAACTGGTCTACCTCTCTCAGTTTTTCATCTAAATCTTTTCTGAATGTAATAAATTGGTTCTATGGAAACATATCAGATCATTTTGCTGCTCAGCACAAACCTATCTCATGCTTTCCTCTTACTCTTGTTAAAAACTAAACATTCTTTAAATAGCTTACAATGTTTAACATGATCTAGTCTTGTAATCTATAATCATGGATCTGGGACTCATAAAGAAATAGGTTTTATGTGGCTTTAGATATAACTATAAATTTTTATATCTAAAGGTCATATTTCAATATTTTAAATTTGTTGATTGTGATTAGTGTTCACTAGAAAATGTTATATTAGTTTCTATTATTATTTTTATTATTAAGTTAACTCAGAATTAAAAATAAATTGTAAAAGACAAATGCTGCCTCTTATGTTGGTAGATGAAAATGTGAAGCAGCAATTTATTGTAAAACCAAGTAAATATTTCATTAACAGGAAATTGAAGTATTCATATAGACAAGAGAGTTGAATTGAGGTAGAGTGAAAAATATAAAAATAACAGGGTAAACACTGACAAAAACCTTGTAGGAAACTATTAAAAATTATGACTTGCAAAAAATTTATTTGTAATCACTGCATGTAATAATACACAGAAATGGAGTGTTCCTTTACTTTGATGGTTCATACAAAAGGAAGCATTTCTTCACACAGCATTTAATTGACATTGTGGATTATTGAATTAAATAGTGTGGCTGGAATTCAAGAAAGGACAATTTTTCTAATCGTTAATAACTTCGGAGTTCTAGAAGCTAAGATCGTGGTAATGAAATTTTATGCTTCAGGTAAGTTGCAATTTCTGCATAGACTACAAATACACATTCCTTTTTTTTTTTGCGTCCCAGCTTCTCTACTTCATGTCTGCAGAATACATGAATTTTGTTTTCATGGCCTCTCATTATTATTTTATATCCTCACTTCCTCTCTCATCCACACTCTTGTTACAAAGACATATACATAATAATTTCTTCTATTACCACATGACTCCAATCACTGCTTGAGGTTGAAAGTACAGGGATGATTATACTGGTAGGGTGTTTCTTCATAGAAAAATATATTTTTAATGCACTACTTGGTAGAAACTGAAAACTTCCACAGACTAAAAAATCAAACATCTATGTTTGAAACTTAAATCCGCCTTTTTCCTGATGTAGATGCTTTCATGGGATGTCTATAGAATCACTAAACTTTTGTTTACTAGTCTACAAAATAGACTCTGACCCAGTTTGCTGTGGCTCCTAGTTCATACTAGAAGGTACAAGACACACACTAGGAATTTGATAAGGTCCTGTGCTACTTACCAAAGGGGATAGTTCTTTGAATTGTGCCTTTCTCCCATTTCATAGTTGTGCAAATGTCAGAGTACGCTCACACAAACTCAGAGAGTATAGTCATCTAGTGTGATTGTACCCATTACACTTTTGGATGACTGGCAGCAGGACAGGTGTGTTTACACCAGCATTACCACAAACACAGGAATGCTACATTGTGCTACAACATTAGGAAGGCTAATACGCCACTAGATGATAGAAAATTTTCACTCCGTTATAATCTTATGGGGCCACATTTGTATATGTGGTCAATCATTGACCAAAATATTCTTTGAATGACATGACTGGATAGTATATTATAAATATTATATATCACTTGATATGTACCTTTCCTTTTTTTTTCTTTTTCAATAATGCCTTACCTTAAACATTACAAAATAGTTTTCTTATGTTCTAATAATAAACATAAGTGTCCCTTCTAGTAGGAAGAAAGGAAATAGTTAATGCAAAATAGAAATAAATGTGCTCTTGGGTTTTAAGATATACTACTTTAGTTACTAGTTAAGAAGTACAGATAAATGTTCAAAAGTGATCAGTTCTTTCTTTGGCTTATGCTTTCATATATAAATCTTTTCATGAGTATTAATAGTTTCTACTTATTTGGGTAAGCTTGGAGAGTTTGGAAGCAATTATCTCTTGACATGAACTTTCTGTATAACCTTTGATAAGTCATTTAAACTTTATATAATGGAGGACCCCCCAAAACCAGACTTGTCCTCTGGAGCCCTTGTACTACAGATGCCCCACACTAGGTAAGTGATCTAGGAACCCATCTGTATCAATGTACCAGCTCATATTATTGTGAGAAACTGTCAGGCTTCAGTGAATTTATTTCTGAAGACTCATTAAATGCATTGGTCTGTTCCATGTTGGGTGATTTACAAGGGCACCTGCACAGACTGTGCTGAACAGTTTGTGACCAAAAATGGCAAGACCCCATTGCCCCACCCTCCCTAGTCACCTGATCTCACCCTGAACCACTTTCTTTTTGTTTCCCTGGATGAACAAAGTCCTCTGAGGAGAATGTTTTGCCGATGTTGTAGAAATGACACGCACAAAAATGGCAGAAGCACTAAAATGCATCAAATTTGACAAGCTCAGCCTCAAATTTAACAACATATCTGGATTGGCTTACTTTAATCTTTTTTTGGTGTGTGTGTGTGTGTGTGTGTGTGTGTGTGTGTATATATATATAATTATATACCTTTTGTGTTTATATATACTTGATAACTGCATTTTTGCAGCATATTTAAACATTTGAAACATTGAGAACATTTATCTGTAACAAATGAATATATATATATAAACTTTTTATTTTATGAAGTTTCATTGTTAATGAGAGTATGCAAGAAATATGGGTGATGGATAACTACCTCTAAACTATTAATCAAAAATCATATCAAAATATAATGGCATGTGTTCAATAACAGTGCTTAAAACAACAACCCATGGCTAATAAATTGTATTTAATTTCCAGCAATATTGGAATCAAATTTCTTATTCCACATTAGCCTTTTTTGTCTATACATCATTCAATCAATTGCCAATTTATCCAGAATTTCTCTCAATAATTTCTAATTTTCCAATAGTTTGTGTCTAGAGAGTATACACCCACCCACCATCTGCCATGGCAAGTTTTCTCTATCAGTAACTTAAGAAAAACAATTTCTGCAATTAAAAACAAAGTGTTCTATTCAAATTAGGACATATTGACACATGTTGTTTGCTTGAATTTATGATTATGAGTCATACCTTACCCATATTTTAAAATGCAAATAAAAATTAAAAGTAAATTATCTTAAAACTGTATAAATCATATGCACAAAACCAATTAAGAGAAATAGTGAGGAGAAAACATAACAAATCCATATAGAGCAAGAGCAAGTGGGAATCTGAAATATTTTTGAAAATATAGATAATGTATAAAGTTGTTTTAAGTCCAGGAAAAGAGCTCTTGACTATTTTTATAAAAGTGATGTAGATATTTACACAGTAATTCAAGTAATGTTTTATTTTAGATATCTACTTAAATAATCAGAGATGTTTTAAAAATAAACCATTAGAGTGGTTGTGGGTGGAGGAGGTAGAAAGGGTATAAATGGTAATGGAAAAATACAATAAAATTAAAAAATATACCATAAAAAACACAAGATAAAAAAATACACATTGTGGTGTCATAATTGAAGTGTCATATGACATGTCTTTATTTTAGAGCATGTCAAAATAATAAAGTTCTTTAGATTGAAAGTATAAGTATTTTTTAGTGGTGCTCAGTTAACTGGTCTGTGTGGATTTTAAGGTATTTGAATTACCTTAAACAGTGACAAAACACCTGACATTAAAAGGCCACAGTTTATTGGTTACTCAAATGATTATAAGGATCTTTCTATCATTTAAATAACAGAATCCAAGAATATTTGGACCAACACCAGAACCCAAGCTGCCTACTACAGAACCCAAGGAAAAGCACATAAAGTATCAAATTTTGATGTTAACCTTCAAAGCTGGGATGAGACTTTTCCTTTTTTATTCATCTTACTTTTCTGAGATCAATTTCTATTTCCTTAGAATGTCTTTTCACAAATTTCCTAGGTCCTATCTCCTAAAAAATGGATTCCTGACACCATACTTATATTTCAGGGCATTTATCCCAATTGAAATTCAGCATTTACTTGTGAGATTTTTCTGTGTTCTCCTCTGTTATTCACCTTTAAACTACCTGCTTCAAAACAGTTAATGCATGGTGAGCAGCATGCTTCTGTCCCTATTGATTTCAAGATTTTTTAGGTACCGTGTAATTGAATGCAAATTGTCTGCTGGGAATATATTCAAATGTACATTGAAATTGGGTAACAGTGATATACATGATTATAAGCTTTGGTAAAGCACAACACTTTTAAATTAAAAGTAAAAGACTAAATTACTAGGTGTTCTTTAAAATATTCAGGACCAGTCTTCTAATTTCCCAACAAAATGCTTGCAGCTGGCCAATATTTCTAAAAACACGTAACGTGAAGAATATTGAGACTTTATTTTTAAAAAAAACAAGACAAGTTAATAAACAACTTTTTAATGATTTCCCAAATATTTCTCATTATAACATAAATGCTGTTTACATAATTAAAAACATGAGTGACACAAAGCTTTTTCAACAAAACAATTTAAAGATTGAATTAAATCCCTATGATGAAAATTAGGGCTTCATTTAAAATGTAAATAAATTAATTTATTTTCATACAGCAATTTTCAACCACATTTTAAAAGCCGCAGCTGAATTATATATTCTGAAATAAATTCTAAATATATCCAATTTAGTGTTTTATTATTTAAAATTATTTTAAGATTAATTTTTTATTATGATTTGAATAGTGGTTTAAATTATTCATTTAAACCAATATGCATGAAACATCTATACATGTAAATATATATATATATATATAAATTTTCTGTTAATTTTTCTTCAGACAACAGCGATTATAATTTTAGTGGTGACTAGAGCAAACATCAACTGTGACATCACGTATAATATAACCCACAGGTGGCAAACACTAGGCCTGATGGCCAAATCCAGCCCTCCACCTTGTTTTATATGATCAGCACCTTCTTTCCACCCAGTGGCAGCACTGAGCTCTCATTTAACTGTTAAGGAATAGTTGCATTATATAGTCTTAAAGTTACATTCGGCCCTTCAAAAGCAACCACGAGGCTGATGTGGCCTCTGGTGAAAATGAGTTTGACACATCTGATCTAACCCTAAGATTTTCAAGCTTTCTAACATCAACAAATACTTGGCATTCTAGAAATATCTCTTTCATCATCTCATTTTGGAGTGATTAACATTAGAATCTAGACTATGCATTCCTTTCTGTGCAGAAGTGCTTAGAACCTTCCAGAAAAGTCTGTCAAAGTCTTTCCATAGGAAGGAGTCAACGTTCAAATTCAAGGTCATTCTCCACATTTATTCTTCTTCTCATGCAAGTAGGTACTAGAACCTGTTCTTCATAGCAATTTTAGAAATATTTTCTATGGCCCATACGACTTCTTATTAACAGATGGATTTCAGTGCATGGGCCTAGGGCAGGAGGGGGGACAAGATTGGCTCTGACCTCCAATTTATACAAAAATCTGTACTGTTTTATGCCTCATCTGCAAAATGTCATTTACATCACAATATAGAGAGTAGTCACAATGCCAGTGCTTTGCTAAAGAAGGTCCCTTTCCTTGTGTAGGTACAGTGGCCCTACATTTGGGTTTGGTACTCTCTTCTCTAAATTTGCTCGATCACTATGAAAAGCGCAAGCCTCCAGAACATACTGCGTGATGGGCAGCAACAAATGTTTTAACAGAGCTGCTGTTTTGTGCCTTCCCACAATTTCTACCACTTCATTTTTCAAACTATTATACACAATTATTTCTGAACACAATTATATTCATTTTGGTTTCTAGTTCATAACTCTTCAATTCTCCCTGCTATTATTATAATATCAGCTCTTGGAGCATGGTATTTCTCCAGGTGTTCAAGGTCTAACAATATTAGTATTTTGTTTTTTTTCATTGTTGTTCAATTACAGTTGTTCTCATTTTCCGCCATTACTCTCCCTGCTCTACTTACCCTGACACCTTCCACATTCAGTCTTCCCCCACACCATTGTCTTTGTCCATGTGTCCTTGATACCAGTTCCTTGACTTGACCCTTCCCCTCCTTTACCCTGGTATCCCTCTCCCCACTCCCCTCTTGTTACTGTCAGTTTGTTCTTTATTTCCATGTCTCTGGTTCTCTTATGCTCACTTGTTTATTTTGTTGATTAGGTTCCACTTATAGGTGAGATTATATGGTATTTGTCTTTTATGGCCTGGCTTATTTCACTTAAAAATTATTTTATTGTTGTTCAAATACAATTTACAATAGCGAAGCGCTGGAAGCAACCTGAGTGCCCATCAGTAAATGAATGGATGGAAAAACTACTGTACATTTACACAATGAAATATTTCACTTTTTCAATCCTAAATTTCTACCAGTTTTACCCTCCAGACATCTCATTGTCATATTTAAATGTACATTGTATTTAACATAATTAAAGTCACCACTCCAAGAATTAACATCAGTTTTACAAAATCACTAAATAAGAACTACTTAGCATCTTTCTAATCCTCACTAGAATTTACGTATACATTTTTTTACTGCTAGATACAAAAACTACTAGCCCATAGTAGGTTTTCAATAATACTATTATGTTAATAAATGGGTAGGTTAATTAGCTAATACAATAGTATAAATAATAGGTTACATAAGGATGAGGGATTTATGTAAGGGAGAACATTATAAACTTCTCAAATGAAATCGTTTTTATTTTTAAGTTTTCTTCTGTTTATTCTTCATTTTTATAGCAAAGTTTGTTAGATTTTTGTACACATTTAGCAGAGGAAGACAATGGTCTCTTTGATTTCACTAGAGTAGAAATGAATTCATTGCTAATAAGTGTTTTATAACAGTATTTCCTGCAGCATTTATATTCCATTTTACGGTAGCCTCATCCTTCCAATCTTTGCAATCATTTTTGCCTCCTCTTTTTCTCTCATGCCCTCTATGTAATTATTCATTTCTGTTGTGTGTGCTATTAAAGTTCACTCAGAATCTATTTTTTACCACTCAACTGCTCACCCTCTGAAAGATGCTACCTTTCATGCTTGTACTACTGCAATCCTATTTAACTCTACCTACTTTCCCCATATAGTCTGTTCAGGAGACAAGTCAGAGTGATCCTCTTAAAAAGCAGGTAATATCATGTCATTCTAAACCTCAATACTCCTTCAAGCTCTCATTGTTCCAGTAATGCAGACAATTTTCTGATGGTGACCCATGCGGCCCAGCATAAACAGTCCTTTTGATACCTCCTGACCTCATCTCCCAATATTCTCGTCTTTCCTGCTTGTGCTCCAGTAACACAGGTTCCTTTGCAGTGACTTAAACATACAAAACATACTCCACTCAGGCTTTTTGCGATTTTTTTACTTGCCAGATTGTCCTTTATCAAATTATAAAAACTAAAACTTTTTTTTTCAAATTGCCTTTTCAAACAAATGATTTCCTTTAATTATAAATATTGAATAAGATAACATCTCCTTTTGTAAAATTAATATATAAAAGAACAAGTTTTTCCCTTATTTTCCCAACAACTTTATTACAGATTGAAAGATTTGCAATAATTATATTACTTTAAGTCATTTGCTTATTTCTCATTAATTATATAACTAATTTCAACTTTCTGAACATGGTATTTAATGTCTCTTTTCTCCAAGGCTCTGGTTGCTCCATCCATCCCTTTGGATAAGTATCCTTTTTTATTTTAATTGGGGTAAAACTTTTATGTAGCATTACAGAAGTTTCAGGTGTACAACATTGTAAATTAGCATCTATATACTACACAAATTGATCACCACCAAAAGACTAATTACTATCCTTCAGTGATACATTTGACTCCTTCATCCTTTTGTCCCCTGTAACAAACTCCAGCCCCCTTCCCTATGGTGAATACATAAGTCTGTTGTTGTGGTTGTTATATTTTAAATGGTAGAGGAGACTAATCCATATGCTCCTGTCTGCACTTTTACCCGGAATCCCAGTGCTTATTGGTTGATTGGTTATATTTTAGCCCTTCAATACAGCCTAAGGGAGAAAATTACATACACAAGCAAAAAGTATGATTTCTTTAGTTAATACAACATGAGTGGGGATAAAGACCCTAATTAAAATAATTGAATTAAAGTGTTTTTGGTAATGTGTTCTTTTCATACATTAGCTGGCTATAGGATTTTACTAGTGACATATATAGCTAGCTGTGTGACAGTCCTCTGTTGTAATGGACTTGGAGATCTAAAAAAGTTTTATACTAAGTAAGACTGACACAGATACTCTAGAAATAGTTCAGAAGAGACGTTATTTCACAAATGCTGGCCTCTTCTTGAAGGTATTTCAGTTATTTTAAAAATCATATTCAATTATATAATAGTTTTCATTATCAACCAGTCAGGTACAAAAGATGTTTAAAGAAATAAAAAGAAATAAAAGTATATATATATATATACACATAGACACATACATACATACATATATGTATGTATATATAGAAAATACTTAGAAAATAAAATAATTTATGTAAAATTATATATATATAGATATATATCTTCTATATCCACTCATCCAGCAATAGATATATAGGTATTTTCCATATACAATTTGTTTCTTGTAAACAATGCTGTGATGAATGTAAAGGTGCATTCATTTTCAAATTGGTGTTTTTGTTTTCTTTGGATAAATAACCAGAATTGGAATCACTGGGTCTTGTGATAGTTCATTCTTAATTTTTGCAAACTCTCTATGCTGATTTCTATAGGGGCTGGGCCAATGTACATTCCTAGCAGCAGAGGATAAGAATTCCCTGTCTCCACATCCTCCCCAGCACTTGCTTCTTGTCTTTTTGATAATAACCATTGTGACAGGTGTGAGGGGATATCTCATTGTAGTTTTGATTTTCATTTCCCTAATAAGTAATTATGTTGAACATTTTTTCATGTGCTTGTTGGCCATCTGTATGTCTTCTTTGGAAAATTTATTATTCGGATTATCTGCCCATTTTTAACTTCATTTTTTTCTTGTTGAGTTGTATGAATTCTTTATGCATTTTTGGATATGAACTATTTGTTGGACATCTGCTGTGTAAATACCTTCTATTCAGTAGGTTACCTTTCCATTTTGATGATGGTTTCCTTTGCTGTGCAGAAGGTTTATAGTTTGATGTAGTCCCATTTTGTTTATTTTGCTTTTGCTTCCTTTGCTTTGCAGTCAGATCCACAAAAATGTTCCTAAGACTGATGTCGAGAAGCTTACTGCCCATAGTTTTTTATTTTCTTAGAATTTTATTACTTCAGGTTATGCATTCAAGTCTTCAGTCCCTTTTGAGTTAATTGTTGTGCATGGTGTAAGATAAAGGTATAGTTTCATTCTTTTACATGTGGCTCTCTAGTTTTTCCAACACCATTTATTATAGAGATTGCCCCTCTCCATTGTACGCTCTTGACTCCTTTGTTGTAAATTAATTGCCTATACTTATGTACATTTATTTCCAGGCTTTCAATTCTGCTTCATTGATCTGTGCATCTATTTTTATGCCAGTGTCATTGTTTTGACTACCATAGCTTTGTAGCAGAGTTTGAAATCAGGGAGCATGATACCTTCAACTTTGTTCTTTCTCAAGATTACTTTCATCATTCTGGAGATTTTGTGATATCCACCTGGCCCTGTGCCCAGGGAAGCTGACCTGCATGGGCAGTACTGGTGAGACCTCTTGTTCTGTGTTTTCTAGTTCAGTTTTGCCCATTCCAATGATCCTCAGGAAGAAGAGCACACTAAAAATATTTATCTTCTGTTGCCCCTCTGCTGGGACATTGCAGGTAGAATACTTCTCTGTACTGAGGCCCATAGCTTTTTAACCATCATTTGTAAAGAACTGCAATTCTCCTTAGTACCAGTGTGTATATGGTATCCATTTTCATGGGAGGACACTGCAGATTACAATTTTATATATTACATTTACCCCAATCTGAAAAGGGAAACTTTGGAGGAAGGTGCTAGGAAGATGCACCAAGAAACAAAACAGGCAGGAGTATGAATTATTATTTGATTTAAAGTAATTGTGTAATTTATATGCAGTAAAACTTACTCTTTAGAGGGGTACAACCTCATGAATGTTAAGAAAACTAGAGATTTGTATAAATTACCAAAATATTCAAGATGCAGAACAGGTCCATCATCTCCCCAAATTTCTCTCTGCTGATCTTTATGGTCAAATGCCTTTACCATCTCTATCCCTGGTAATTACTGATCTCTTCTCCATCTCTGTATTTTTAAGTCTGACTTCTTTCACTGTGCCAATCACCTTTGAGAATCATCCATGTATTTATGAGTATTAATATTTAATTACTTTTTATTGGTGAATTGGATCCAGCAGTATAAATGCACCATCATTTCTTTATGCAATCAGAGTTGAAAGACACGTGAGTTGTTTCCAGCTTTTGGCAACTGTGAAAAAAACACTGTTACAAACATTTGGATGTAGGTTTTGTGCAGATATAAGATTTTCATTTCAGTTGGTTAACTGCAGAGAGTAGGACTGTTGGGCCATATGGTGCTTGTTTAACATAATAAAACTGCCAGATATTTGGCATTATCAGTAATTTTCATCTGATTGCACAGTTATTGTATTTTCATAGAATGTCACTTTACCATATAAGTTTGGGTAATTTCTAGACTTGCTATACTATTCTGTTCACTTATTTAAATATGAATCTATATTATAGCAATACACTATCTTGTTCCATGTACCATTATAATAAATACTAAAACCAGGGGAAATAAATCCTCTGATGTTTTCATTTTCCCAAATCATTTAGTATATTCTAGGTCCTCTGAGTTTCCAAATATGTTATAGATGCATTTTCTCATGTATTTCAAAAATCCTTCTAAAATGTCAATGTAGGCTTATTTGTAATGTATAGATCAATCTGGGAGAATATTCATCTTTACATCACCAATATTCCAATTCATAAATTCTATTTATTCCTTTATTTACTCTAATTTTAATTTTTAAGTCTTTTCATTTCCAGTATACAAGACTTATAAATTACAAGTTAAATTATTACTAGAATTTTAATGTTATGCTTCATAAATGATATTATTTAATTTTTTGATTGTCCATTAGTAGTATATAGCAATCAAGTTGAGTTTTTGTGTGTCTTGTTACCTAAAATAATTACTTATTAATTCCAGTATTTTTCTGTTGATTTTTTTAGATCATATGTATATATGACAATCATTCCATCTTTACAAAAAATTTTACTTCCTTCTCTCAAATTTTACGTGTTTTATTTCTCTTTCTTCATCTCTCACACTAACCTCTAATACAAGTTAAAAGGAAGTGATGAGACTGTAAATACAGCCCTGTTCAGGGTTTTCTGTAGAAGCCATTCTTCTTTCAACATTGGGCTTTTTTTTTTTTTTTTGCTATCTATTTTTAGTTTGCTGAAGATTTTACATTAATTTTTAAAAACCCTCCAATAACTTCTTTGTATTTATCAAAGTGATAATATGTTCTTATATCATTTTAATATGATGAAGTACATTGCTTTTTAATGTATTAACTACTCATACATTTCTGGAATATTTATCATAAACTGCAGTTTATTCCAGTTTGTTTTTTCCAAAAAAACTGAATTTTTTTAACATGTTAAAATAAACTATTTTCATATCTATTGCTAACTAATTTAATTTAATATTGGGTAAAGAAGGTCAAGATATTTACTTTTTCCATGTTTTTTTCAGTTACATTTTATTTTTAAATTTAAAATAAGAGTAGACAGTAGAAAGAGTTTTTATATGCTCCCTCCCTAACTCAGTTTTCCATATTTTATAATTTTACTTTGTGTGGTTTAGTCGTTTCCAATGATGAATCAGTGTTGACACACAGCTACTAAATCCACAGTTTATATTGGCATTCATGCTTTGTGCTGTACAATTGTATGAGTTTCAACAAATGCTTAACACCATATATTGACTATTATAGTCTCATGCATGATAGTTTTACTGTCCTAAAAATCAGTAAATATGTTATATTATTCCCAAGTTGAATGAGGGTAAAGGCTGCACTTGACTCAGTAGAGAGCTCATAGCCTGTTGTTGAAACTGTAGGCTCAGGAAGGCAAGGAACTGAACTCTGAGGTCAGCTGCAGGCTGATACAGAATGTATACACTTTTGTCTAAAATGAAGATGTAGACCCTGGGAACAGGATGATGCAAACATAACAGTATTTGGAAATACCTGAGAACTTCAAGCAGGAACTCTGAGAGATGGGCTAGCTCTTATTTAAAGGCTGCGTAAAGCTTGGAGACTGAATGCACTGTTGTTTGACAATGAAAGGTATAACAAATATCTACATGACAGTGCTCTCAGCTTGTCACAGAGAGAATGGATAGTAGCAGTAGAACAAGATCAATGACCTTTTCTATTTCTGACTTCGTAAACATAAAGGTCTTGATTATCATGTGGGAGGGGAAGATGAACGGAGCATTTCTGTAACTTCATTTCTTCCCATTCTGGGCTGGGTCAATTTGAGCAAGAGTACTTCCATTTAAAACAGTATATAAACATTGTGGTGTTGCCTGTTTTTGGTCTCGAGGAGCAATTTTAATGAGTTAAAATTTGCAAACAAATCTAGTTATGTCAAAAATAACCATACTGAAAAATCTCATAACAAAGGATTCATTTTTGATCCTGCAGGGAGACTCAATTGAGTTATGACAAATTAGTTTTAACTCCTTAAGTAAAGTCACTTAGAAAGGGGAGCAACTCCTAAAAGCCACTATTGATGCTGCTAGCTTATAAAGAGTTATAAATAACTCTAGTGCTAAGGCAGATAAAGTGGTTTCTGGCTCTGAGGAAAAATGAGTTATAAATGAAGCTTCGTTAGTGGATGCTGATAATATCAATATTTTTTCACCAATTTCAAGAATAATTCTGACAAAATGAAGTTAAAACCCTGTTTTTTTTCAGATTCTGGATCCTTTTTACAGATGGGTAATTTTATGGAAATAAGAGATTCAAAGAAATAAGATTCTCCTATATGATTATATAGGAGAAACATAACCAAAATCCTGGGTTATGATTCTTCTATATAATGCTTGATACAATATTTTCCAAGTCCACAATATGTGTGCACTGAATCAGAATACACTTGAACAAGACAATATACACTGTGACTTTTCTTATGCCCATGGCATCATGATACAATCGGTACAATTCATTAGCATATATGAAGTTGTCAGATCCAAGCATCAGTGGTTAGAACACTGGACTTAAACTCACCCAAGTGTGACACTTTAGATTGTTTTCTAGCACAGAGATGGCTGTGGATGTGGTCTGGAGATGACACTGACGATGACACTTATTCCTCTTTCAATGTACCCAGGTAGTCTGTTAACCTGTCAATCTGTCAATACATTTCATTTAATTTGTTATGATGAGTCCCTAATTACTAAGGATTCCTTCAAGATTTAAAACTTCTAACCCTGGCTGGCATAGCTCAGTGGATTGAGCACGAGCCTGTGAACTGGACAATCGCGGTTCAATTCCCAGTCAGGGCACATGCCTGGGTTGCAGGCCAGTTCCCAGCAGGGGACGCACGAGAGGCAACCATACATTGATATTTCTCTCCCTCTCTCCTTCCCTTCCTCTCTAAAGATAAATAAATAAAATCTTTAAAAATTTTCTCATGATTCATGTATTCATATACAAGATCAATGTTCAGTGAACCTGGCATTGGTGACTTTGAATGCTTATAAACTGGGGATGTGCAGGGCATTTTCATTCTACCACTGAGAGAAATGAGGAGATGGACACTCTAGTGGTGTACGTGTTGTAGTTTGAACAAGAGAAACATCCTATTTTCACCTGAACAAATTAATCTAAGCCTGATCTTGTTTAGTTGACAACAGCATATTCTCCAAAAATTATTGAAATTAAAATGGAATGCAATGCCAGCTATACAATTTCCTCAGATTGTACAGTCAACAGTGCTTTGCCATAGGTTCACTCCTTGCTCATTTCTAAAACCAGTTATACTGCTGCTGGGAAATTAATTTTCCCTGGACTTTGTTTCTGTAAAAGTTGTAGTCTCCTGACCACAGAAAGTGAGTAAGGATTAGATCTGTGTCCATCTGTGTTAAACTTGTTTTATCTCCCACAGCCACACAGTGAAGTTTCAGGATAGGCGCCAAGGTTGGCCAGGATAGACTGAGGAGGTAATTTCTTAGGGATTTACATTTCAAGGAGAAATAAACCTAGAACTTGGTCACATCTCTAGGCAGTGAAAGCCAACACAGTGAGGTTAACTGGCCCCTGGAAAGATTATTTACTTAAAAGGGTCAAGATAGGATTCAGTGCCCTTACATTTCAGTAGAGAACGACTGCCTCCTTCCCCCTCGTAAGCAGAAGTAAGTCATTTTACACCATTTTTTGCCCATTGAATTGTCTAGCTGCTCACCTAAGGCCATTGAACTGGCACTCACCAGGTTGCCCCAGGGGTATGAACTAGGGCAGTGGGCAACAAAATACTTATTATTTACCATGAGATATTTAATGAGAATTCTCTTTCCATCTGGAACATCATATGTATACAATCAGGAATAAATTATTAAAGAAGAATATTAAAACTCAATAAGTATTACCTTTCTCCATTGCCTTTAACTTATCTTCTCTTGTTCTTTACCTCTAGTTCAAAATTCTCCAGGAAAAAAGGTGTTTGATATTTAGAGATACAGTTTACATTTTTAATATAGTATTTAAAATATGTAAGCCTCTCTATATTTTTATATTTGGTACAGATTTTTTAAACGATCGAGTATATTATTAGAGTATTTCTTCCATGGGATTAGGAATGCTGTACTCTGGTGTCACATCTCCCCAAACCAGAAGCTCCAGGCTTGACACATTGTGACTTGTGTGACACAAGAAAAGATTTAGCTTTCCCTCATGAAGAAGTGGTCATTATTGTAATTACCTTTAGTTGGATATAACAATAAAATAATAAAAAATTAGTTATAATTTGCAAAAGACTTTATGGTACACATGCAGAATTCAATAAATGGGAGAACCTTTTGTTCACTGATAAAAACTGTTACTACCTGGAAAGAAAATTTGGAAGTGAAGGACTATTTTACTTGCTGGTGAGTAGACACACACATATACAGCACTCCTCTAAACATCAGTATTCTTGTTTCTTTTCTTTGGAAATCCACTATCTTCCAGCATAGTATATTATTCTATAAATCTAAGAACACGGGGAATATTATAGAGGAATGTGAAGTGCTATACTACTCTGTCAACATCATTATTTTGCTCTTCACAGGTTGCTGTCTATGTCACCACTCATTGTCTCCTAACCATTGCTATTCCGTGCTTCTCTCTGTCTGGAATCTCTCTTCTAATCTGCTTACATAAGGGTTAAGCAGTCACTAAAGTGTTGTTTTTAGGAGCAGGGTTCTTTCTCTGGGTCCAAAGAAAGCATTTCGTGAACCCATGCATTGGAGATTGTGGTGTGACAACATTTATTCAGGTTGAAGGCTGTCCCTGTGTCCCATCTCCATCTCTTCTGCTGGGGAATAAGTCCAACCATGCCTTGAGGTCAAGGCCAAGACAAAGCCAGCATCAAGAATTTCTGAAATTAAGAACAAACTGACAGTAACTAGAGGGAAGATGGGAGGGGATAATAGGGGGGAAGGGGTAGGGTTTTTAAGAACATATATAGAGGACATGTGGACAAAACCAAAGAGGGGTAGGATCGAGGGTGGGAAGTGGGGATGGCTGTGGTAAAAGGAGTAACAGGGGAAAAATGGAGACAACTGTACTTTAAAAACAATAAAAATGTGTAAAAGAAAAATAAACATGTAGAAAAAATAAAATGCACACTGAATTTGGAAAAAATGTGTTTCTGTACTGTTAAAGCTTAGTCTAATCTAGCTTTTCTCACCATGCGCCTAGCCTCAGCTTTCGTTCCCAGTTGCAATCCATTCCTGTGCTGTGGTATCCAGACTTCCCCCTGGAAGCTTGTGTGGGGAGTTCATTGGCCATGTGACTCCTAGGGCCACATGGTATTGGAGAGAAATCTTGGGGAATACACAGGACAAGCACTGGTCAATGAGAAAGCTTCCTTTCCCCTCTGTGATTATGCTGTCTTGGGCTTGGGAAAGATCAAGAGCTTTATAAAAATAATGAATCAACTTCCCAACGTTTTGGGGCATCTGATGGGTCCGCCACCCTAGCCAATTGATCCCTTTCCCATGTTAGATTGACAGGCCGCTATAGCCAACTATGTCACCCCAGCATCATTTTTTTTAAAAGATTTTATTTATTTATTTTTAGACAGAGGGGAAGAGAGGGAGAAAGGGAGGGATGAAACTTCAATGTGTGGTTGCCTCTGGGGACCAGGCATGTGCCCTGACTGGCAATCAAACCAGCGACCTTTTGGTTTGCAGGCTGGTGCTCAATTCAGTGAGCCACACCAGCCAGGGCTCCTCCATCTCCATTTTGACTTCTTTTGTATATGTGCTTACTTGCCCTTGCTCCTGCAACAATCTAGTACTTGAGCAGGAGGGAGGGATTTTAATTCTTGATGGGACAATGCTGTGTTCCATCGGAGTGTGTAATGCTGTTGCTTTCTGGTGAAGCAAACAGAATCATGCTCCCGAGCCCATTAGGCTCAACAATGTCAGAATTCTTTTCTTTCTTCTTTATTAATAGGTTACTATTCATGGTAACAAAAGAACACAAGCTATAAAAGGGTGTGCGAGGTTTGAGGCTGGAAAAGCAAAATCCCAAAGTCATATTTAGCTTCTCCATTACTGTATAACTCACTGCAAGACATGTTTACACATGATGATTTTCAAACCACCTGAATAACAATGTAGAACCTAGAAATCCAGTTTTTATGCAAATTAAATGATATAATTTTTCATCAGTGAATATTGGCAAATAATTGGGAGCTGAACTCTTTGGAATATAATGAAGAGATTTAAAAGATATGATGAACCAATTTGTGTATCTTTTAATAGCATATGCATGATCCTTTAAAGACAATATGTTCTATGGCACTAACATATTAGAATAACTATTTTCCCCTACAACTGAGATAAACCTTTGTTCTTTTAGGTAGAGAGGGCCAGTTCTGTTCAGAATATTAAGGGGAAAAGAAAATGAAGATTTTTAAAGTTTGGTTAAAATTAGAATAAGGTAAAGGGAAAGAGAATAGAAGCATTTGTACTTAATTTTTTAAGGGGGGCACAAACTTACCTGTATTTATACAAAGAACATAGACTTTATTATGAAGATACTATGAGAACAATGAAGATTACATAATGAATTTTTATTCTCAAAATGATTAAGACAAAATCATTAAATGATGTTAAAACTTGTCAAACACATAAGTACTATATATATGGAAACATTAAGGTATTATTGACATAAGGATCATTTAATTTAACTACTACTATTCTTAGGATGGTATTGGTCATAAATAATATACATTAAGAAAAATATTTACAGTTAGACAGTCTCTGAAAAGTTTCTAGAATATACAAACTGTAAATGAAGATCTTTTTAAATGTCAAAATAGTTCTAAAATAACATGGATACAATGTTATTTATTTTCATCTATTTTAAGTATTTCATTTTAGGAAACAAATATATATTCATAAAAGCTGACTTAGAAACTGCAAATCCTTATTCTACCAAAGTTAACATAAACCTTGTCTTTATTATTGTGGGTTGATAATTTTACACATTTGCTCTCTATGAATAAGAATTAATCTATTTAAATTTTTTCACCGAAGAACACCTGGTCAGTCTAGGAATTAGAGGAAAGATATCTCATTTTTTATTTAAGTCATTGATTCACCTAAAGTTTGATTATTTTATTTTTAAGGAAATGAGAACAATATTTTTGAAAAGAAAGTTAAATGTTATAACATATTTTTACATCTACTAATAAAATAGTTAACCTTTTATTTACATTTTGGGTTACAATCCATCTAGCTACATGGTGGAAGTTAGTTTGTGATTTTCACCAGTGTACATTTCTGGGTAGTTGCAAACTTGAATTTTAAAACTGGGTATGTAGTGTAGCAATCATACCATAGTAGATGCATTTTATTGAACCAGTGTTGAGTACTCAGGTACTGAGGTAAACGTTTATAGGTATTGTTTCAAATCTTCTTCAGACAAGATTGCGTACTGGGCACCAAATTCTTATTATGAGGATAGAACTCAGAAGCTGAATGGGTTTAAGTAGTTTACCTGAGGTCACATCTTAGTAAGTGGCAGCACAGGACTTAGCAACTACACCTATACGACTCACAGCCTATTTCTCATAGTCCAATTTCTGCAGGGGAAATTATAGACCTCGTGTATTTTAAAAAGAAATGTGGAAATGTACATTTTGTGCAAGGCCAAAGGCCAGAAAAACTGATCTCCAGAATATTTTTTCTAAGAAATGGATGTTTGTGTGCAATAACCTGCTCCAAACAGGTGACTGTGACATTAATCAGCATTACACCTTAGCTGCTGTAGCTGGGTGAGCATTACTGGTGTTTTTTCAGGATTTTGTGGTACTTTGCACAGAGAAATTTATTTTTTCAACTGACACCACCAGGAGATAATAAAGTTCACTTCTTTTCTGCACAACAGGCTGAACTTTGACCCACCCATATCTACACACAGAATCCAAGCAGCCAAAAGCCCATACATGCACAACCATTCCGACTACATTGCAGGCGACTTGGTTAAACAGACAGATGAATTTTACTCCTACTCTTTAATTATAAGAGCAAGCAATCTGCAATTTGCAAAATCTTCCTTAGAAATCAATGGGAAATGTGGTACTTAAAAAACCATGCATTGAACAACATAATAAATACTCATGATTTTAGCATCCCTGATATAACAGACTGACATTTTGACAGATGTAATGAGAAAATAACAACTGAGGTACCACAGAAAAGAAACTAGATTTTATCATACTACAGTTATACTGAACTAATTAATGACTTTCACAAATTTCTTTTCAATTATATATTAAGCTATAAACCCACTAACTAGTCTCTGTAACTTTAGAAGGACATGCACTTTATCTTCCTGACACGTGCACCAGCCTGCAGTGTGCATGGCGTTATGGATGGGATTTGAGACAAATTCACAGGGCCTACCGAGTCCTGTGGAGGAAAAGGGGCAGGCCACTCTCAAGGGGAGAGTGCCCTGACCCTTGCCTAGACAGGCTTTTACTGGGTTTAATTTGAGGAGGAATACAAGTACAGCTCATTAATCATTGTCAGGCAGTAAGGATCAAACAGTAGATAGCACACAAAGAACTATTAGGGCTTCTTCTGAGTCAGGGTCTATCAGCTAAAAGGCTACAAATCTTTGGGAAACAAACTCATTTACTGCTTGGGCCTTTATCATTTAACTAAGAACATTCTTAGCAAAGCAGGCTTCACAGGATTTTACATATCCTTTCTCAGCCCTCCCTTTCCAGCAAAGGGCTGCACTGCCCTCTGTCATTGTTTCAGTCTTAAGTCAGGGAGAGGAGGCAAGGTAGTCAAGGAATTAGGGGAAATGAGGACACAGGCTTCATCAAAGCCAAGGGGTGAGGGTCCATCACCCCCTTTCTCCATAGCCCCCAAATCCTTCCCTGGGGCCTCCATGTGATCATGCCTGTCTTAGGTGGTTCCCCCCCTTTGGGAATCTTACCTGTCATTTGCTAACTGATCAAGCATTGGGGGCCAGTTATGGAAAAAGGATCAAGAGTGGCGCTCCCGCCAGGAAGACAAGCTTTGTCTCCTTAGTGGCTTATGGTCTGAAGGTCACTCACTCAGCCTTAGCCATGGTGGGGTTACAGCTCCTGAAGCCAGGCAGGGTGGCTCCTGACATCTTCCAAAACAGAATCTTGATAATGAAAAGACGCTTTATTTATATTTCTAAAAGAACAACAAATGAAAAGTAGGACTCTCCTGACCAAAGCAGAAATCATGATTACTTTACTGGCAGTCTTTACATATTAATATGGATTACTAGCAAGTAGAAAGTCATCCTGGAGTTGGAAACCTGAGTTCCAATACATGAGTTCAACTATTAGTTGTGTTACTATAGGTACACAACTGCTTCATTACCTTAAACTTAAAATGAAGGGAAAAATACTTAATTTGAACGGTGTGAGAATTAAAAAAATACATTAACAACATGATTAACACAGGGTCTAACATGTTGAAGATACTTAATAAGCGGGTATATTTAAAATCTTGGTCCTCGTTGCATAGCTTAATTTATCACCAATCTATTTATAACATTACCATAGCTCAGAGTGGTGGAATTCCATGTTTTCTTACTGAAAGGGGGTAGAAAGCCTCTTCCTCTAACATACCAAACAACTATGCTCAGATTGGTCAATAGCAGTACATACTCCTTAAAAATTCTTTCTTCACAACATTCATTGTGTATAGATATATTGATTTTAATGATCAGTATAATAAAATTCTATTTTGTAAAAACCAATAGCATATTTATATTAATATGATTTAAAAACACTAGAATTAATTTGCTCTTATAAAGGTCAATTAACTAATTTGAAGCAATATAGTGGTGTAGGATATACATAAAACAATAAAGTTTATTATTTACAGTTAAGAGATATGAACAAATGATGAAATTTAGTTAATTAATGCATGTGAGATATCAGAATTTAGGAACACAGACATAAAGTGTGAAACAATGCACAGCAGTAAACTTTGTTTACAATTTTCAGGGATTTACTTACCTGACCCAAACCATTGCTGTTTAAAAAATGGGCATAAACCAGCATCTGCATCTGTGAAAGTCTATAACTTTTTTTCATATAGTATGTTTTTTTACCTCCTGGCATTCCATAAAATGTCTCATTAGTTACTTATATACTAAGAAATCAAATTGGTTGAATTCATGATTAAAACATACTTTATCGCTTTGTTTTTAATCTACATAAGCTGAAGGTCAATATTGTAACAGAAAATGTTAAAAGACTACATGTTATTTTCCTAAGGTATATCTATGATGACTTGTGTTACCCCATAGTAACAGCATAGTACAATACAGACAAGAGGTGATTTGTTTTTTCAAGCAAGTTTTAAATATATGCCATTTAACACCATAGTTTTCTCATTTTCCACAGTGAAATCCATTTGCCAGCCCTTTTAGCTTCTTCCCTTCTCTGGACCCTAAGCAACAAAGGCACATCTTACTGTGAACAGATTAGTTTTGACACCTTGAGACATTTAATTATTTGCAACAGTGAGTCAGATGAAGGTGAAGTTGAGAAAAACTTTTCAAGCTTTGGGAAGATATATGCACTCAAAATACCATTTTAAGATATTTAATCCTGAAAATCCAATTAATAAGCATATAAAAATATCCAAATAAGGCTTCCCATTTTTAGGAAATAAACATATTGCAAAATAAATAGAAATATAAAGTTTAGCAGTTAATCATAGCTTTTATCACTTACTAATCAGATGTCTTTTTCAGGGGCATAGAAAATCTGAGAAGCTAGAGAATATAATGCTCATTCAGCACAGCAGTTCAGTTCAAGGTCAACAAAACTGAGGTTCAGGGAGGTTAAGTGATTCGTCAGGGTCACTTGCCAGCTGCTATTCAGAGAGAGACAGAAAACCTAAATGTGTTATAGGCCATTATTTTATTAATTTTATTTGCTAATACTAATAGCAACTTAGGGACATCCAAAGTCTGTTTCTAGTAAATAAAATTTTAAAAATTTCTTCTGTATGAAAAAATTGTACTAGTTAAATTCACATAATTATAAGAATGACAGTTGATTTTTCCAATAAGTCTATGTCTGTGCTGACTTAGGTGTACATAACTAGAAAAATCTGTAAATTTTTAATCTATCAACTATTTTATTTAATTATTAAATGTCTTTAAATGAACTATTTTATAAGTGTATGTAATATGGGTATGCATAAAGTTTGTTTTCTCTTACAATTTCACAATCTTGACAAAAATTTGCCTTCTTCTGTTAGTAGTAGTTAGCTGAATTTTACAAAGTAAATATTTACTTTACATAGAGTAAAGTAAATAAATATTTTAGTTGATGCTTGCATTTATCCATGTCAG
The DNA here is from genome assembly GCF_021234435.1 of Artibeus jamaicensis. NCBI lineage: Eukaryota > Metazoa > Chordata > Mammalia > Chiroptera > Phyllostomidae > Artibeus > Artibeus jamaicensis. The sequence goes on along the minus strand of NW_026522046.1, from coordinate 22,348,608 downwards.
AAAAAGTATTTCTAAAATGAAATATTAATCATTAATTCAAAATATGTCATGAACATGTACTTTTTCTGTATTTTAACCTCTTTATATATTTAATATATAATGTAAAACATAATATATCTCTTAATTGTTTGTATTAAAGTATATGGAAAACAATTACCACTCTGTATAATCCTTATAAATGTAATCTAAGGGTATTCAACTTGAAGTTGTTAAAATAAGTTTCTATGTGCATAGGAAGAAACAGAAATATATAAATATTATATAAAACACTGTAAGTCTCAGGAGAAATATGATTATTATATATGCTATATTTTCTCCACAATTCACACATGCTTATTCTCCATGAATTATATTTCTCAATATTGAAACACTGAAAGTTTTCTTTAAATGTATCCAAATCTAAAGTTACTATTTGTCTTAATAAATACACCCCCTATTATTTTCTAAGTGGAAATGGATCATTGTTATTTTATAACTAGTTTACACTTTGATTTTTTTAATAATTAGACTCACTTAATTATCATAGTCCCTTTCATTTTCCCACTTCATCAAAGTATTTTGAGACTTTGATAAAGTCTGCCACTATAATAAAAAGGTAGACATCTAATCTTTTTAGATGATGCTTACTAACATCTTTGCTTTGTATGAGATTTAAAAAAATGTTTTTCTTTGTATATGGACAGAACTTTAGAATGATTTTCTCACCTTTGAGGCTGTGCATGACCTACCTGTCCAGCTCTGTGTGTCTATGTATTTCTTTTTCTTTATTTATTGCCTCATTGATTAAAAACTCTTAAGAAGTTTATAACTGAAATGGCTTTAATTTTTAAAGAGCAGATTCTTTTGTGATTAATGACATAGTTCTGCTCAAAATTTTGTCAATATTTTATTAAAGTATTTTTACATTTTAATGTTTTTATTATATAGAATCATGTTTTGTTTTTCAGTATAATTATTATTATTAAATTCTATTAATGCAATTATCCATTTATTTGTTTGAAAAATTATGTGTTCACAATTCATTTGAACAAAATTTTATGTATTGCTCTGAGAAAGAAAATAAGGAAAATGGTCAACATATTATGCCACTAGGGGTAATAGTCACCATATTAAACAAAAATGAGAATACTCATGTTTCTGGCAATAATCAGCATCAAATACATCAAAACAATAATTACCAAAAGTAAACTATTTTCTTTGTCAAATCTCAAAGTAATTTGTAGAAATTACTTAGCCTCTCAGCCGCTCCCTGTGGTAGACACTGTATTGTAATTACAATGCACTTTGTATTAACAGCACTCATGGAGGGTATTACTGCATGAGATCTTCTGTACAGATGTAAATGTCCAGAGAAAGCTGGCATCCACTCGGGCAGTAACCCTGCACTTTTGGTCACATGTATCATTCATTCTCTAAGGCAAGCAAGTAACCAAGGTTGTTTGTTCACTCTTTTTCCTTGTTATTGTAGTTTTCTCCAAAATATCTTAACAGCATTTTGCATGTTTCTGTTCTCTTTGCCCTCTGAGGCAAATGTGACAGAATTATTTTTCTCTGCAAGTACTCAAATGGGCTCAATGTACATTCCAAAATATTTTTAACAACAATATACTTCTTTATACTGCCCATTGGTTTTGGGGGAAATAATAGGATTCTTTAACTTATAGCTAGTTAATTGTCATTGATTTTTAAACATTTTTTCCTAGTGTAATTGATATGTCTATTTGGGTTTTAAACTGCACATATTTAAAGAGTACAGTTTGGTTAGTTTGACATATCTACTGCATCCAGCACCACGATCAAGATCATGAGTGTATTCATTGATAAAAAGTTTCCTCATACTCCTTTGTAAACACTGCCTCCTAGTCTTCTTTCCCTCACAGCATTGGTCTGTCTTCTATTGCTATATTGTTTTCTATGAATTTGCTGTTTCTAGAGCTATATAAAATCGAATCATACAATATGTGCTATTTCTTAGTGTCTTGCTTCAGACAACATGACTGGACCTTGAGAATAACATGCTAAGCAGTATAACTCAGAAAAAGTTAAGAACATATATGATTTTATTCATATGTGGGATATAAAACTGAAAAAAGAGGTGAACAAAAATAAACAAATGAAAACTGATAGATATAGGCAAAAGTATGGTGGCAACCAGAGGGAAGGGGGCTAGGATAATAAAGGGTAAAGGAGGTCAAATGTTTGCTGATATGACTTTGGGTGGTCGATATGATGTGACTTTAGGTGGTGGGCCCACAATGCAATATACAGATTATGTATCATAGAGGTGTATCATAGAGATCTTGAAACCTATATAATTTATTAACTAAGATCACCTTAATGCATTTAATTTTAAACAACTGAAATAAATTAATTGATTAAAAACCGTACTGCAAACCCACTCCGTAAGTGTTGTGCACCACTTCACTTCTCTAATCTATTGTAGAAGTCCTTAAGTGCATTACTAACACAGCTTTTAGTAACTCTCTCTTGAAGTTGGCGTCTCACCTCTATTAAGAAGCCAGTCACTCAGTCTGTCTTAAAGAGGATCAGTCTCTTTTTCAAACCCAAACCTGAACACAATGTTGCTCCTGAATTGAGCCCTGTACATTCAGGCAGCTGGTTTATGGTTATGTTATATTGCACATATATAATTCTAATATGTAGTAAACATATGATTGTAAAATCGAATCTAACTGTAAATATGTGATTCTAATTTAGCCGCCTGCACGGGCGTCCATGGAACTTCAAGGAAAGGTGATTCTACTCATTGAGAGCTAAGACCTTCCTAAGAAAGTGTATGTATTTCTCCCAGCATTGCAGCTTTCAGTGCAAAGTAGTTGCATTTTGCTCTCCACATGTTCTCTGAAGGTGAATTCTCTCCCTCATGGATTTGAGGTCCATGGATTAGAGAAGGCTTAGTACTAGCTCTTCCACAGATAATTTCTATTTAGCAAAGCAGACAATTTTGATGTTTAAGTGTTGCCAGTAGAACTAGTGTTCTACCATGGAGTCACACAAAAAACATTTCAGGGGACCCACACATGGGAGGATGAAGTGTAGTAGTAAGACTTACTGTAGTGCAGTTGCCCTGGCTGTCATAGCTCTGTGGACTGAGCACCCACTGTGGACCAAAGAATCACTGGTTTGATTCCCAGTCAGGTTCATGCCTGGGTTATGGGCCAGGTCTCCACTGGGGGCCAGGTGAGAGGCAACCACACATTGATGTTTTTCTCTCTCTCTTCTTCCCTTCCTCTCTCTCTAGAAAATAAATAAATAAATAAAATTTATTTGCCTTAGTCCTGGCTGGTGTAGCTCAGTGGATTGAGTATGGGCCTGCGAACCCAAGAATCTGGAAAATTCAAAAATTAGAGCTTTTATCTTGGGATGAGATTCCAGCTCAGGGGACACATCAGTACTATGCAATGTCACCATTACAGACTTTTTCATTTGCATCTCTTTTTTGATTAGTTCTAATTTGTATATTTTTCCTGTAATAATTGTGATCATGAGCATATTAGCTTTGAATAACTACTGGGAATGTAACAAATAATTAAAACTGAGGGGGTGCCCTGGCTGGTGTAGGTCAGTGGACTGAGCACAGGCCTGTGAAGCAAAGGATGGCTGGTTCGATTCCAAGTCAGGGCACATGCCTGGGTTACCGGCCAGTTCCTAGCAGAGGACCCACAAGAGGCAACCATACATTGATATTTCTTTCCCTTTCCCCTTCCCTTCCCCTCTAAAGATAAATAAATAAAATCTTCCAAAAAAAAGACTTACTATTGTACAAATAAATGACTGCCCCCGTGTGTCCAGTATTTCATGCATGACCAGATGGCTTGGCTAAATTCTGCTAGAGAAGTCCAGCACTGTCTTCATCTAGTCCAGAAGAGCCAGGGTCCAGAGATTTTGTGCATTGGCCCAGGGTATCAGAAACTTCTGTAGTCTAGTTCAGCCTATGCTAAAGTTTAGTCCAGCTCAGTCTCTGTCCCCGTCATGCTAGCTTAGTCTCTGTTCCCCACTGTGCTCCAGCTGATGCTATGCTGCCCCAAGCTTGGACCTGCATGCCTGCCAGGCCTGTGCGGCTGCAAATGAAGAGCAAGTGCACAAGCATAGGAGGGAGCAAATGCACGAGCAAATGCCTGCTACTCTGAGATGAGACTTTGTTAGGCTTTGATTATATTACCTTGGGTTCAGGAAGGGACAAGTTTTCTTTCAAACTAATCTATCTCTTTACTGGCTCTTTGTGGGCTCTTGTTGGGTTCTCCCACTAAACAATCCTGTTCCTAGATCTTCTGGTGTTTGTGTCTCTTGTCCATTTTGATTCTTTTTTCCAGGCTAGAGATCTCCCCTTTATGGTTTCTATTTTGCTTCCTACCGGCATGCATCCAAGTAGAAAGACCTCCACCTGTGCTATCTCGGCTTCAACTGCACACGTACCTAACAAAGAAATTTCCTCTTTATCATTTTATCTCTTTATCAGTAATCCCAGCTAATGACCCATAGCAGATTCTTCCTGCTCCCTTCAGGGATTAGGTCCCCTGGGGAGCCTGAGATGGGGCTTCTTACTGAATGATGCTTAATGTCCATTTCTATTTGCACCCTTTCTTTATTAATACTAACTACCTACCTATGTTAACAGCAGTACATATTTAAGAAAGTACTGATTGAATAATTATTATAATCAATATAAAATGTTACAACTGTTTTTCTCTTTAGGAGTTTCAAATAAAAACCCAATAAAAAGATGCACAAATCGAAGTAAATAAAAGTCTCTGTGAGAAAAGTTTAAAATAAAGTTTAAACCTTTAGATACTTTTGAAAATAAACAGTAAAGGTTAAGTGTATTTATGTTAAAAAGTGCTATTTACAGGCACAGAAATAGTCATTTCCTAGTTTTTATTTTGTTAATTTTAATGTAAGTCAATGAATAATAAACTTATTTTAAATAAGCTTATAGGTGAGCTGAAAAATTTTACCTAATTCAGAAACATATGCAAATGAGTTTTTCTAATATTTGTGAAAAATAATTCATCAGAGTTATAATCATCATACTATGTCTGATTTGTATTAAAGTCAAGTGCACAAATGAATAGAAAATGTTTCTATTAACTTGGCACTGACAGTAAAATAATAGGAATTTGGAAGCAGAGGCAATTGGAAATGCCTCTACTGAATAATAATCAAACTTCTAAAATATGCAGTCTTTCTATGTACCTGCTAATTACAACCAAAAATTATATGAAAATATGATGACTTCTTGGGTGGCATTCAGAAATATAATAATTTTAACTGGAAATAAATTTGCAAAATAACATAGTTGAATTTCATTTTTTAATGTTATATCAAAATAAAAATTTGATTTAAAGAGAATAATATTGTACCGTATATAATTTGCATGTCTTACTCTTGTCATATGATAATGTATGATTGATAAGCTGTTCTCCAAAATATTGAAAGCCCAGCCTGTTGAGTTTTGACTTTATCTCTGCTAAACTTCACATTTCTAAGCACGTTATTATACTGCTTCAAAATCTGTCTTTGAAGTGTAGAATACCCAACTGTCAGAAATCAAAGGCATCTGGTAATTAATGTAACACTAAATCAGACATCTGCCGTGGCAATGGGCAGAGATAATTGGCCATGCATTTTGTAATACTTGTCATACTTCACGTATAGGGTGACCAAATTTTTTTTTCTGAAAAATCTACAATTGAGAACTTTAAGGCATGGGAGCTATTTATTATATATTAGTAGTCAATAGAAGCTTTTATTTTACTGATTTTAATTGGAAATATCAATGCCAACATTGATAACAACCACTGTAACTTCAGGAACCCATATGCCTGCAATGGACCAACACTCCAGACTCTTAAAGATTATGATCAAATGGCATACCAGTGTCATTTTCAAATGGCTAAACCTACAAGAAAAATGTGGATTACTGTATTTTGCCATGTGTAGTGTGGTACTCTCTGGCTTACTTATAACACTACGAATTCAGACAAACAAAAGAGAAAGTAGAATGATAAACATGTGGGTGGTGTGTTTAGAAGAAATCAAATATGACGCAATGCAAAGTTTCATGTCTTGCAGACTTTTGTTCATTTATTATGATAAATGAGAGCCTATTTATAGGAAATGTCACCTAATAACAAACTTATCACATGTAAAGGGAAAGATTTTTTAAATTTCCACTGGACACACTTATAATCACTTACACACCAAGTCAATTTTTAAGAAAAAAGTATGCAATTTAAATGTCACTTAATGTTAAAATATAGCTGATAAAAATATTCATAGTAATCCTTTGTGTACATTATTTGAAGTTAAAATCTGGTGACTAACTGCAGTTTTCTCTCTCTCTCTCAGACTTGGTAGGTGGGAATAAGACAACTGAACCAAAGGGGATACATATTTATACACATGACTACTTTCCCAGTTTTAGTAATACTTCTGATCAAGAGCAAATACAATAAAGTGTATTATTAAAATATCACAGTCTAACTGAAGAGTAAACATATGTAATCATTCTATCTGCAAACATTTAGTATGATATTTCTACTAATTAAATTTATTATTGCTGTCTGTATTTTATTACGTAACTTTTAAAGAATTATAATTTGTTGATTTCCTTAATTTTCTAATACTAGAATATTTATATAGGTCAAGTAAATATATTTAAAATTAAATTAAAACCTAGTAAAATTGAGCTAGCTGAGCAAAATTATTTGATATAATTATAAGAAGAAAAGTTAGATAAAATACATTTGTAAAAATTAAAATAAATACACAATTGTAAAATTAATGTGTTTGAAAAATGGTTATATGTTTTTAAAGTTTGTAATTAATTCTGTTTTTTATGAGTTAGTGATGCAGCAAATACACATTTTACCAAATTGAAATGACTCTATTTAAAATTAATACTGTGTAAAACCCAACTAATGCCAAATATTGCTAGAATAAAATCAACTTCTGAGACAAAAAGAAAACTTTCATTGTCAAATGTATTTTATAAAACCATTACAGTCAAATATTTTAAGGAAAATTACTTCTCAGCATTGCCAGCGCTCGTACTATGCTTAAGATCACAAAGTTCTAAATGGTTTCTCACACTCTACTGAGGCTGTGGCAACCTCATTAGATTTTGCTCAGCACTGAAGAGGCTGTTGCCAGGTTAAGCTTTTATTAACTCTGTAATCCTAAATTAACTTGACAAAATTTCTCTTTTTTTCCACACTTAGATGTGTGATGTTTGTGGTGTAGCAGGTTGATTCATATAATCTCACAAAGTGAAACTGTTCATGACTTTAGGAAGATGCTTTCAAAATTGAATTAGTATTGTTTCCTAATTATGTTTTATTTATATTTTTCATACACATGCTGTTTGATTAAAACTCATCCTTACAATCCTAGATTCTCTAGAAATGTGGCAACAAACCAATGTGTTTGGTTTGCAAAATAAACAATTTCTCATTTTTTCTCTAAATCATTTCTTCTATTTCACACACATTGAATAATGCACTTTTCCTGCTATAAAATGTTAAGGGCTCTTTATAGCAAGTAATACATTAGAATTTTATCAAAAAGTGGGTTCCAACAGCATATGTATCGATACTTATTTTAAAATGTAATTTTACTAGTTTGTATTTTCATCTGTTGAGTACAATTTTTTGTATAAACAGAATTTTGAGATAATTATTTTGTATACTGAAGAAATTATACAGTGGATTTCTCTTCAACTTTCATTGTAAAAACATTAAAGTATGTAAAATAATTAAAAGTTACAATATTTTAACTTCTTTACAAATCTCAAGTCATCGGGCCTTGTTTGATGACTCTCCCTTTCTTACTTTTCTCTTTATCTCTTTTATGTGTTTTAGATCATTTATCATTCACATAGAGATTCCATGATGGCTCATGTCAAAATACTACATACTCTGATTTTTTCCTAAAATAATATAAAATTATTTTGATACATAACACCATCTAATTTAACTCAGTGCATTTATTTGTTATATTTCCTTAGTGACTTTCAAACTCTGAAGTTGATCCAACTTTTTAAAAACTGAATTAAATTTATTGGGGTGACATTGGTTAATAAAATTGTATGGGTTTTAACTGTAAAATTCTATAATATATCTCAGCACATTGCATCCTGTTTTCACCATCCAAAGTTAAGTCTCCTTTGAGTATCATATGTTTACCCCCTTTGCCTTTTTCTATCTTCTCAACCTCTTTCAAAATTTTTGTTTTGTTTTTGTTTTTATTTTGCAATTAATTTATTTTTTAAATTATTTTTCAACTACAGTATTCTTTCTTTTACTCCCTTCCCAGCCCACCCCCATGCCCCCCACCTCCCCCCCTTTCCACCCCCCCCCTTAGTTGTTGTCCATGTGTCCTTTATGCTAGTTCCTGTAAATCCTTCCCCTCTTTCCCCTGAAATTCCCTCCCCTCTCCCCCACCCCGGTCACTGTCCCCCTGTTCTTGATTTCAGTGTCGTTGTTTTTATTTTGCTTGCTTGTTTGTTTTGTTGTTTAGCTTCCTGTTAAAGGTGAGATCATATGGTATTTGTCTTTCACTGCCTGTCTTATTTCACTCAGCATAATGCTTTCCACTTCCATCCAAGCTGTTGCAAAGGGTAGGAGCTCCTTCTTTCTCTCTGCTGCATAGAATTCCATTGTGTATATGTACCATAATTTTTGGATCCGTTCATTTACTGATGGGCACCTAGGTTGCTTCCAGCTTTTGGCTATTGTAAATTGTGCTGCTATGAACATTGGGGTGCGTAGGTTCTTTTGGATTGGTACACTAAGTTGTTATGAAGTATAGACAGTTGTCTTACAGAATGCCCTGCTCCTGGATTTATTTTATGGTTCTTCTTAATTCCATTTATTATCTATAATCTAGAAATAGATTTATAGTAATAATTATATGATGATTAAATATTTTAGAAAACATACTTAAAATGTGTCCCATCTAAAACACTATAATTAGTTGCTTTTTAAATTTTGTTTAGACATCACACATGAGTTTGTGACAAGGCAGATTTTTTTCTATTTTATTGAGATATAATTGCTAAGAGAACAGATGTTAAAAGTTCCTTTCACAAGAAAAAAATGTAACTATATGACAGGACAGCCTTAACAGCACTTTTCACGGGTATCTTGTCTTTGGCTTAAGAAAGGTAGTAGCAATGGCTTTCTCCTTTTCTACATTCAGCAATTATGTAACATTATGTTATTGTAACAGATGCTTGCAAGTCCTAACTTATTCATGGACTTCATTATATGAGTTCCATGAGTTTTAATAGATGTACCACTCAAATATTTTACCAATATATCTGAAAGAAAGTATATAGGAACTAGAAATAATTTTATAAATAAGCTTTGTTTATAGTATTGGTGTTTTATTCTAAATAGGAATAAAGCTAACCTATAATATTGATAACTAGTCAATAATGTGCCAGTTCAGCAATCCCAAAAATAAAGCTGATGAAAAATTCAATAATAATAGATGAAAACTTACAGCTGATATTTAGTTTATCTCTAAATGTGAATGCCTATACAAATGAAAAATGAATAGGTCCTTGTAGAAGAATCAAATCCAGAAAAAGTCCCTTCATATCCAGAATCCAGCATACAATTTGCTTTCAGTCCTTCTATATCAGCCAAGTACTGCCAAAATAAAAATGTGAACAAACTACCCCAAAATTCTGTATGTTTAGGCAGGAATCACTAGTTTTCATTTGCACATTAGTAGGTAAGTTTATTCAGAGTAGGTTCATTTGGGGTTAGATCCAAGCTAAAGATTGCAAATCAGCTACCTCTGCTGATATAAAGTGTATCAGCAGTCTATCAGTAGGCTAGCAAATATATCCTCTTATCATGACAACGTAAGAGTGGCCCAAAGAAATGTGCAACTGTGCAAACCCTTTTAAGCCTCTGGTTTCACAAAGTCTGCTAACATCTATTGAACAGAAGAGACCACATGGTCTAATCCAATGGCAAAGGATAAAGTATCTCTGCTTCTAATGGGAGAGAATGCAGAGATAAAGAAAGGAGAGAAGAATTTGGTCCAAATAATCAATTCACTATAGCTCCTTTGCATCTTCTATTATGGACTCATCAAATAAAATTAGTATTTTTGAACATTTTAAACATGTTCACACTTTGAACACTCACATTCATTTACCAGTTTTTTTCAACATGAACTCTATTTCTCTGTCTCTCTGCCTCTCCCTCTGTCTGTCTGTCTTTCTCTCTCATGCATCCCATAAAAGCTCAACAAAATGTGTATATTCTTAGTGAGTTCTTTTTCACAGTATCCCATCTGCATCTCATATGAGGTAAGGTATAGTTATTTCTTCCTGTAACAGATAACCAACATTCCCTTTGCCTCATTTTATACCTTCATTTTATTTCTGTTGTTATCACTCTTGCACCTAAAAGACAATATAAAATTTGGTCAAATAAATTAAGATATGAGGAACTCCCCCCACCAAAAAATCAAAACCTGTATTCTCATGAAAACACAATGTGACTTAATTGTCCATGATTATTTACAGACCAATTTTCAAGAAATTGAAAAAAATTTCACTTTATTTTTATAAAGCTGTTACTTTATTTACTTTTAGAGAAAAGGGAGGGGAGGGAGGGAGAGAAACATTGATGCATGGTTGCCTTTTAAGTATCCCCTACTGGGGACCTGGCCCACAACCCAGGAATGTGCTCCATCTAGGAATCGAACCAGCGACCGATTGGGTCACAGTCTGGTGCCCAGTCCAGTAAACCACATCAGCCAGGGCAAGAAGATCACTTTAAATGTAAAATGCTAGTGTACATATTATTGTGCTAACACAATCATTAGAAATATATTGATTATAAAATATATATGTAAATCTATTCAAGATCCTAGTTAAAATATTAAAATATTTTTCAAGAAAGAAAGAACTCAAGATTTTTCTCAGCAAGATTTTGTTTACAAATGTTTAGCATTTATTTTTTCATGTTTTAAAGTCTTCAGATATTTTCCACGGGTTCTGTTTGGTAGGTAGGGCACAATTCTTAATTTACTCCCACTTATTTTTTATTGCCCCGATACAGTCCTTGAGTCTACCATAATTAATACACCCAATTGTCTTATTATTTGGTTGTTTTTGAATGTCCTAGCTCCTTTTCTAGATTTTTAACTTCTCAATTCCATTTTCCTCTACTCTTGGATTCCTAATACCATTCACAAATTGCGAAACAGAATATGCACTAAATTAATGCTACTTGAGCAACTGAATAAAACAAAATAATACTAGTCATTTTTTGTTTTGTTTTCTTTTTCTTTTTGTTTTATGTATTTTAAGACTAAAATAGCTGGTTCAGCTCTTGGTTTCTGAGACCCAGAATAAATTGGCAACCTTTATAAACACATTTATAAAGAGACTACTTTTAATAAAATGATCATTATAATATAATTATCATGTTTACTTTGATAAAAAGCATAAACTTAGTTATATTCCCAAACCTGGATGACTACTGTAAAAATTTCGGGTAGGGATCTTTAATTGAAAAAGTGAAGGAACCATATATAATATAATTCCCTTTATAAATTATGCTTATTTTATACATGGGTACAATCTAATTATACAATTCTAACAAATGTCCAGATACATACTTATAATTAAGTTGAAATTATTATATTTGTATATATTACATACATAATTCTAATATGTAGTAAATATGTAATTCTAATATGTAGACTAAATATAGCATATATGTTTCTAATTCTTAATGAAAGCACTGAAGGCTTTAATTTTCATTCATTTTCCTCTTTTATTTACCCTCTACAACACATTTCTTCTCTCTTGGTTCACACCAACACACTTTCCACTTCTAAATTATAGTTAAGAACATATCAGGAAAAAATCCTGAATAGTGAGTTTTTTTTTTTAAAGCTTTTGTCCAGAGAGATAGAAAGGTCTTTGCAGAATAATGATCCATAGCACTTTATAGAATATCAGATTTAGATTTCATTTAGAATGATATATCTAGTAGAAAAATGAATACAGTTTTCTGTATCAGAAAATTTTCTCTTCATTAAAATGAAGGCTCCAGAGAGCCGGTACTTTTTCTGTTTTATATACTGATGTTTCTCAGGTACTCAAAGTAGTGTGAGTTATACAAGAAGTGTCTCAGTAAATAATTTTTTGTGAAATAAATTAAAGTAACAAAGTTGCATTTGAGGTTAAATTTTGCACTACATTGATATACTGAAAGTTATTTTTGTGAAGCCGCATTGAAAGGTATGAAGCTTAAATATTTCTATACATGAAAAAATATAACTGAGAAGAGAAAAAGAGCTTCGATTACAAAGATGTCATTTGGATTAAATGACATACCATGAATATAAAATAAGTTGGCTATAGAGTTATTAATGGGCAATGAAGGCTATCTGACCACTTTCCAAAAATCATATAAAAAAGTATTCTTGACATAAAACTAAAAATGGTGCCAGTATCAAAAAAACACAAAAACATTTATTTTGATTATAAAAGTTTAATGTGTAGTTGTAAATCTATTAGTCACACTGGAATAGCATTACAAAACATTAAGAAGAGTATAATAAAAGACAGCCTTTAATGTATTTTTTAAATGGAATTATGTTTCATATGGTTGAATTTAAATCAGATTTCTCTGTTTAAAATATTATTAGAAATGAAGGGTACCATCCCTGGCTGCTGTGGCTCAGTGGATTGAGTACAGGCCTGTAAACTAAAGGGTCACCAGTTTGATTTCCGGTCAGGGTACATGCCTGGTTTGTGGGCCAGGTCCCCAGTAGGGGGCACAAAAGAGGCAACCATACATTGATGTTTTCCTCTTTCTTCTTCCCTTTTCTCTAAAAATAAATAAATAAAATATTTAAAAAAACTGAAGGGTCCCAGATTCAGATTATTATTATCATTAATATCTTCAATATCTTGCATCTAGCTTATCATTGGTATCTCTAACATAGTAGTAACTAAAGCACAAAATTTAATCATTCCATTTGAAAATAATATGTGATATCAGAGAAATTACTGCGCCTCTCTCTCTCTTTTTTTACATAGAAATACACATTCAGGAACCAAACACAAACCTATAACACAACTTCAAATTACACAATATTTGAGAAGAATAAGAACATATCATTTTATTAAACTTTTATTATTTGCTCTAAAATTTAAACCTAAAAATACTTTCATATATTATGGTTTCTCTAAATCTTTTAAATGTTAATAAATATCATAGGTCTATTTGAACACAAATAAAAGTTAAGAATATATTGTTATGGTACCCTTTTAACACATGGAAGAATAGATAGTTTTACAATCTATTGCTTTACTTTTAAACAGAACAGTAAATGGCACCTCACAAAAAAACTGTTTCCATCTCTATCTGGTTCATAGTTACCTCTTTTTCTTTTATTTATAATGTCTAAAAGACCTATGTTGCTCATTTGTTTTCATTTCTGATATTTATAATTTATGGTAAATATTGAGAGTCAAAATTATTATTTTTGAATTGTATACTTGTGCACTTTCAAGTTTCTGTCTCAAAAATAGTAGATAATATTTTATAGGTAGATTTTAATGGAAAATATGGACAATATGAATTCACCACTTTAACTATATTAAAAATACAGTTTAGTACCATTAAATACACTAACTTTATTTGCAACAATCATCACCATCTATATCCAGAACTTTTCACCTTCCCTAACTGAAACTTGTACCCATTAAATAATAATTTCATATCCTTTCCTCCCCTAGCCACTGGCAGCTACCCCACCATTCTGCTTTCTGTCTCTATCAGTTTGACTAATCTAAAGTACCTAATGTGAAATCACATATTATTCATATTTTTGTGGCAGACTTATTTTACTTATTATAATGTTTTTATGATTCATACATGTTGAAACTTGTATCAGAATTTCCTACCTTTTTAGGGTTTTAAGGGTATTTATTCCCTTGAATGTCTGTCTGTCTGTCTGTATAAAGTCCAACCAGTGTTAATATAACAAGAATGGTTTGAGTGACATCAGTGTAACTAGGCAGCCAAAAAGAGTGGATGGAAGGTGCATGCATGAACAATGATGACTTCATTTTACTAGTTAGTGGGGCAGAAGGCACAATTGGGTGAGCATGTGTACCGTGTGATTTGAGTGAATAGAGCAATGAATCTGCATCAAATTTTGCATTAAGCTTGAACATTCCTCCGCAGAAAAAATTCAGATGACTCAGAAGGCCGCAGCTATGGGCAGCTTCATCATGACAATGTGCTACTCAGGCATCATGTTTCTTGTGGATTTTTTTTGTGAAACATCTAATTTTGGCTAATAATCAAGCCAATTGTAACCAGAGATATTGAAATAAAGAACAAATCAACAGTAACAAGAAGGGATTGGGGTAGGGAATAATGGGAGAAGGAAGGGTAAGGGTCATCAAGGAACATGTATAAAGGACCCCTGGACAAAGCCAAAAAGGGGTGGGATTGAGGGTGGGAAGCTGGGGTGGGTGAGGCTGAGGAAAGTGGTGGTGAGAGAATGGAGACAAATGCACTTAAACAAAAATAAAAAAAGAACAAAAAAGAAAAAGAAAGTCTTTTTAAAAAAGACAATTTATATAGGTCAGAAACTCAGATCTACATGAACACCAAGCACTAGAGAAAGACTAAAAATAAAAGTAAATTATTTAAAAATAATTTTATTCCTGATTGATTAGACACTTAGGAATAAATATAACAACATCTGCACAAGTTCTAAATGTCAAAAACACACAACTCTGATAGAAAATAATCAAGGCTTTAAATAATTGGACATGCACATGATGTAATAAGAACACAATATTTTTAAGATGTCAGTTTTCCCAATTTGATCTAAATATTCAATGAAATCCTAATCAAAATTTCAGCAAATTATTTTGTGCATACAGACCAACTGAATTCTAAAGTTTAGAGAGGTGCAAAACAGGTGTAATAGCCAATGCAGCATTGGAAAGAACAAAGTTAGAAGACTGATAGTATCAGATTTTAAGACCAACTGTAAAGCTAAAGCAATCGAGACAGTGTGACATTGGCAAAATAATAGGCAAATAGATCAACAGAAGAGAATGAAGAGTTCTGAAATTGACTCGTAGGAATACAATCAACTCATCTGTCACAAAGGAGCAAAGTCAATGTAATAAAAATGGATGGTCTTTTAAACAAATGGTGCTTGAACCACTGAACATCCACATGCAAAAATATGAATTACAGCACAGAAGTTTCACCCTTTATAAGAATTAACTCAAAATGAATCATATCTAAATGTAAAACACACAATTAGAAAATTGTTAGAAATGAACATAGAATAATATGTAGGTGGTAGGTTTGACAATAACTTTTTAGTACAACACCAAAAGCACAATCGGTGAATGAAAAACTTGGTATTTTTGCTTCATTAAAATTAAACATTTTTGTCTGCGATCAGGTTGTAAAGGGAGTGAAAAAAACAAGCTACAGACTAGGAGAAAATATTTGTAAGACCCCTATCTGCTGAACAACTATTATCTCAAATATATAAGACCTTCTAAAACTCAACAATAAATAAAGGAACCAAATAAAACTTGAATAAAAGATCTTGAGCAGGTAGTTCACTAAAGAATATATACAGATGACATGAAGGCATATAAAAAGATGCTCAGCATCATATATAATTAAGTAATTACAAATTAAAACAATGAGCTACCACTATTTTTACTAAAAATGGCTAAATTTAAAAATATTGACAGCACTAGCTGTGAGGCAATAGTAATTCTCACACATTGCTGGTTGGAATGAAAAATGGTACAGCCACTTTGGAAGACAGTTTGGTTGTACTCAAAATCATACTTACTGGTAGAGACTCAAATGAGTTTAACCAAATTTATGTCCACACAAAAACATGCACAAAAATGTTTACAGCAGCTTTATTCATAATTGCCAAAACTTGGGTGCAGCTACTAAGATGCCCGCCCTTCTGTGCTTCATGGCCAAATGAATTTTGGTACATTGTTATTATTAAATGGGATAATAACCATTGATAAAAATAAATGAATTATCAAGTCATCATAAGACATGGAACAACCTTAAATACATATTGCCAAGTAAAATAAGCCATTGTAAAAAGGTTACATACTGTAGAATTCAAATTCTGTGCAAATATTGGAATGATATTCTCAAAACTTCAAATAGGTATTATCACTCCCTTTTTGTCAACATTTCTGTGTTATTGCTTTACACTGAGAATACAATTCTAAATCTTCAGACTGACAAGACTTAATTCTTCTTGACCTTGGCTGCCACTTTAAACACATCTCTCACCATTTTCCTCCTGTTCACTCTATACCAGCTGCACTGAAATGATTGCTCTTTTTTAGTCGCTAAAACTACTCTTGCTTTAGGATTTTAACATCTGCTGTTCCCTCTAGTTGGAATTTTTCTGCTTAGATATTTTTATGTTTCTTCACTCACAGTGATTTCTTAGTGGCCCACACTGGCAAGATCAAATAAAAAAATTTATCAACTACAAGAAGGTAAGAATTTAATGGCATACACAAATGAAAATTATAGATATATTGCAGACATTTGGAATGATCTATTAGTAGACTTATTAAATTTTTACTTGAATTGAGCATGGACCTGTGAAGCAAAGGGTCAGGGGTTCAATTCCCAGTCAGGGCACATGCCTGGGTTGCAGGCCAGGTCCCCAGAAGGGGACACATGAGAGGCAACTACACATTGATGTTTCTCTCCCTCTCTTTCTCCTTCCCTTCCCCTCTCTCTAAAAATAAATAAATAAAATATTCAATTTTTTTACTTGAGATAAGCAACATTCTTTATTATAGGTATGTCTCACACAAAATTTAAGATGTACCAATACTGAGAAATGTATTTATTTTTGTCTATCTAAAATTAATTGAACATCCTATATTTTATACATTAAATGTAACATCTCTACATTCATGCATTTTATTAATATCTCTGGAATAGAACAAAAGTCTCTGCCAGACCAAACATGTGATTCCTGAACTTTACTCTGATTACACCATCCAACTCACCTGGCACAATTGAACTAAGCATGTTAACAGAGGGGTGTCTTCTACTGAGTGGCTCTGGCCAGATTGTTTGCAATGGCCTAAATCAGTCCCCATGGCAAGGGTTGTTGGACTTGCTTCAGCTTCTGTCAGGCAAATCCAGAAACAACATTCTACTGGAAACAAGGATAAGCCTATCCAAATAGCACACCTATTTTACAATATCAGAAGGTGAACTAAATTTTGGAAAAATAACCATAACATATTGTCACAAATGGCAATTTACTTTTATTTAATTGACTCATGTTAATCACATTTCCAGACAAAATGAAAGAAAAAAAGAAAGAAAGAAAGAAGAAAGAAAGAAAAGAAAGAGAGAAAAAGGAAGGAAGGAAGGAAGGAAGGAAGGAAGGAAGGAAGGAAGGAAGGAAGGAAGGAAGGAAGGAGAGAAAAAGGTCAGTGTCAATAATTATTTGCATTCAATCAGCCACACAGCTTAACTGCAGTAAAAAAAAATACCATGAGTCAATAGTGATAGATTTAGGTACTGTTGTTTCACTAGTCATTAATTAAGCACAGAGAGAAAAAAATCCTAGACATAACAAAGTTGTCAAGTTCAGGCAATTTTGCTTATGGGTAATAGTAGAAAGTTTTATTCAAACCTTTGTGCTTCATGAATAAATTCTCTCTCCCCCCTTCCATCCCGCTCTCCATATGTGCGTATGCATGCAATGTAAATCATATCTCAAGATTTCAAAAGCTGAAATTATCTAGGCCAAAAATTTGGTTGCTCTTAGTTTTTTGCTAAAATTAAGAATTGTTATCCTTAAGTCTATATGTCTTTCATTTTGCAGTACTATAAATAGATAACTATAAAGCACCATTGTAATTGTAATAAAAATCATTCGCTTTTAAAGTAATATTTTATAAAAATCATAATGTATAACACTGTAGAACCAACTTATTGAAACACTCAAATAAAACATAAAACTGATTTAATTACATTCAGAGGACAGAAAAGATACATCTGACTTACAAATAAATAACATACCAGATATATTTTGAGGTTCCTTAAATTTCCTCAATTTTAATTTACATATTAAAATTCACATGATTATTTTATTTCATGTTTATTATTCAAATCTGTCTATTTCTGCTTTCTGAAGCCAAAACTCCTACTCTTCATATTTTTCTGAATTTGTAACAGTAGTTTCTTATAATTTTCTAATTATAAATTCTGTCAGAATATAAAACATTTAAAAATACAGTTAACCTCTTAATTTATCATTGAAATTTCTTAACCCAGTAAGAAAGATTTCAGCTATGTCTTGGTTAAAATGTATTACTTTTTTGTTCCAAAGAGGGCATGATTTACATGAGTTATTTATGGACTTACTTTCCTTATTTGGTGTTTTAGAAAGCTGCTGTTTTAAAATAATCTAGAGCATTTCTTAACATGCAAAAACGATGACACTATTTTATTAAGGAATCAGTTGGTTTGGGATCTTTGTTTTTATATAACACAGAAGTCTCAGGAGTTCTCTCTACACTTGACTAAAAATGAGGCATCATGAAAAAAAATCTTTTGAAAGGGAACTTCCTAGTCAAAATGCTGCAGGGTTTTTTTTTCCTTTTCTCCCAGAGGTAAGTAGTCTTCAAAACTTACTGGGAATCTAACCTTTTTCTGCAGAAAGTGAAACTCCACAAATCAGCTATATGTATTCCATGCTGAGTTCAAAAACATTTTACTGATCTAAAATATTCAAGAGCAGGGGGATTTTTTTCTGTGATACAAGGTTACTTGAGGATTCATACATTTCAAGTGAAACTGAATTTTTCTTAGGCCATGCTTATATTTCAGCTGCTACAGATTTGGAAGAAAAAAAGTACTAGGGTTCTGATTTTTATTCTTAGCTTTTGGCTGAACAAAGTTTCCTGGTTTACAATCGAGGGGGAACCATTGGCCACGTTGAGACACAATCTTGATGAAAGAAGCTCAGCAATAAAACTATGATTATCAGAGAAAGAGGGAAGCTGAGTAATTGTCCTAAGGTACTATGAAGGCAGAGTAACTAAATAACAAGAGACATCTACTGTATAGCTGACATTCAGGTCTCAGTGGAACACGTGTGGGAAATTAAAATTGGTATGGAATTCTGTATTTACCAAGTTATGATGCCATGGGGGAAAAACAACAACAAAAACAACATATCTCTTCCCCACCAAAACTAAAGTACCAGTGTTTTATAAAACAGCAAAACAATATATTTTGTGTGTTACATGAGTCAGCAAGTGGGTTGCATTCCAGTCACTCTGAAGCCTGAGGCAAGGCTGCCAGAGGATTCACTTTCTAATAATACTGCCAACAGAATTTCCTATAGAGTCCATCAGAATTTCTTTCTACCAGGAAAGAGAGCGTGAAGAGTCACACAATGCCTTCTTTTTACACACAATTTTGCTGCACTATTTATTAAGCCCATGTTGTAAGTAAGCCCGTGAGTTAGAGTATTTTGTCTATTTATTTCTTTGCTTACTTATTTATTTTCAATTACAGTTTACATTCATTTTACATTCATTTCTATTCTGTTTTCTGGCCACAATGCTTTTTAAAGAAAGCCAGTTGATATCTTATATCCAAACCCAATAACTTAAAAAACACAGAGAAAAACATATTCTACCATGTTTCTCAAGAAGAGAGAATAAGTAAAGTAACCATGATCACTGGAAATGTAGAGGCTAGGTTGCATGGGCAAGCCTGAAGACTAGGGAAGGCAAGATAAATACAAATAGTGAGCACAAAATTAAGAATCTTGGGTTTTGGTTATAAAATAATGCACAAAAAGATAAACTCAAGAAAGAAGAAAATAAGTTACAATTTCTGGCCATAGTGATGATAAGGTTTTGATGGAATAATTAGGGAGAATTATAGTGACAAATAAAAGGAATCATCAGTCAAATGAAAAGAATTAGTTAAATGTCATATTCTTTTTTTTGAAATTTTGTTTAGTGTTATGTGTTATAATTGATATTATCATTACAGGTATTATATCATTATTGTTATTTCTGCTGGTTAAATCTTTTGTGGATCTTTTCTGACATTTTGTGAAAAGTGGCCAATGACGTTATAAATGTATTGGTGTTTTAGAAGTAGATTTGAAAACCCAAAATAATTTTGTATTAAATAAAAATAAAACATACACAATCAAGGTAATATGTCTAGCTACCCTAATAGTATAAATGACTTACAATATGACTGCATTTTAGTTAATATCCTTTGAAATGCATAATAGAAATAACAAAGATAGAAATTGTTTTCTATTTAAATGGTCGATCTACTTCTCTTTTACAAAATAGGCTGTCCTGGAGGAAGCTGACCTCTTCAGAGCTCCAGTTAGAACTTAGGACAATAGAATGCTAAGGCAGTGGATCAGTCCCAAAGGCTGCTCGTTTCCTATGTCCTAAAGCTAATGCAGGAAAGCTCAGATCTGGCCACATCCTGAGAAGGGCTCAAGTTTTCTCAACCAAAGTCGTTCAGGTGAGGCCAATTTTCTACCATGTCATGTTGCAATAATATCAAGCATCTGCCCCTTGGTTCCTGATAATTGCAGCTAAGTAGCTTATGTGGTAGAAATATAGGGCAAGAAACAAAAATTCTTCCAAATGACCTTATTGCCTTCTCTCAATCTCTGATCATACCAACTTTTGAGCTGATGTTTTCCCTCATGTGTCATTTAAAAATCACACATTGGAAAGGTCAAATAAACTTTCTCTTAGTTGAAAATGCAACCCTTATAGTTTCCTCTGTGCTGACCCAGAGGCAGTGTGTACAGGATACGAGAAAAATTCTATTCCAGAGAGATTATATGTATTGCCAGTCATTTACTCTTGTGTGTCAACTACATTAAATATTTCCCTTCCTTTGTTTTCTAAGGTACAATTTTGGAAAAAATTAAAAAAAAATTAAGTTTTCCAGCTATTTGCTTACAAATGTAAGCTGTCAGATGAGTATTAAATTTATAAATAAATATTGGATTTCAATACACTTTATACAAAGACACAGAAAATGTTACTGATACAGAACCTTCCTCTGTGATGTTTAATACTTATAATCATGTGAGCAGTTTTGTCACAATAAGCAATTATTGAGTTATTAACAAAAGAGAAGGATGCAAACTAAACCTGATTAATCTGGAAACAACAGTTTCATAGTTATCCTGGGGAAAAACAGGAATCAATCTGGACGATATTGGCCTACTTGACAAGGAAGGAAAAAACAAAACTCAACACCAAAAAAACAATCCAGTTAAACAATGGGCAAAAGACCTGCATAGAAACTTCTCCAAAGAGAACACACAGTTGGTCAATAGACATGTGGACATCACTAATCTTCAGAGAAATGAAAATTAAAGCCACAACGAGATATCTTCTCACTTGTCAGAATGGCTATCATCAGTAAATCAACAAACAAGTGCTGGCGAGTTCGTGGAGAAAGGGGGACCCTTTTGCCCTATTGGTGGGAATACAGATTGGTTCAACCACTATAGAAAGCAGTATGGAGATATCTCAAAAAGTTAAAAATGGACCTGTCTTTTGACCCTGTAATCCCACTTCTAGAAATACATCCAAATTAACCCAAAATACTAATTCGAAAGAACTATGTTCATTGAAGGATTATTTACAATATCCCAAGTATGGAAGCAGCTCGAGTGTCCATTGGTGGATGAGTAGATAAAACAAATAGGGGACTTTTACACAATGGAATACTGAACATAAAAAAAGAAAATTTTACCCTTTGCAACAATATGGATGGACCTGGAGGACATTATGCTAAGTGAAATAAGCCAGTCAGAGACAGACAAATATCATATATTTTTGCTCATATGGAATCTAAAAAACAAACTGAAGGAACAAGGAAAATAGAGGCTGATTCATAGATAGAGAGCAGGATGACAGATAAGCAGGAGGGAAGGTTAGGGGGCAGAAGGATGGAGCGAAAAGTTAAAAGAACTTGACATGGACAACAGTGAAATGATTGTGGGGGAGGGCAGTATAAAGGGACTAAGTGGTAATAAAAAGATACAATAAAAATAAAAAATAAATAATTATATATGCATTTTATTATAATATTGTTTTTTTTAACATACCAGGAATAATCTACTATAATCTTGTGGGAAGGTTCATTAACAAGAGTGATGGAAGGGAAATCTTACTTAAAAAGACTTCTCATAAATATAGACTTTTGAAGGGAAATTATTATTATTTATTATTATATTATTTTATTATTGCTTTTACCTTGCAATGTTATTATTAAGTTCCTTTTAGCAATCATAAAAACTTTAACTTTTCCATAAAAAAACTTTTCAAATCAGAAATGGCGAGTAGAATTTGTGTTCAATCATCAAAATGCACAACTATGATATGGGAAATTCAAAAGCCACTCTTAAAACTTCCAGATGAAGGTAAGTTCAGCAAGGCTCAATTAAAAAGCGAAGGCACCACACTGGCTGGTGTAGCTCAGTGGATTGAGTGCTGGGCCTGTGAACCAGAAGGTCACTGGTTCAATTCCCAGTCAGGGCATGTACCTGGGTTGCAGGCCAAGTCCCCAATAGGAGGCTCTCAAAAGGCAACTTACACAGTGATGTTTTCCTCTCTATCTCCCCCTCCTTCCCTCTCTAAAAAGAAATAAATTAAACCATTAAAAAAACCCTTAAGGTACCAAAATAAGTGGCATGTTTATATTATGTCAGTAACCAAATGGAACATAAAATTTTAAAGATAATTTTTGCAATGGCATAAATATCCTTAGGAATAAAAGTCCTTAGGATTTTAATTAAAATTAAAATATCATAACTAAATAAGGGTGTACCATGGTCATTATTGGGGAATTAAATTTTTTGTACATTCAGTGTAATCACAGTCAAAATTTTCCTGGGCTCTATTGTAGATATGGATATCCTAGATATAATTTTATGGGGATATGAAAGAAACTAGAAATTGGAATGCCATAAACAATTTATAATTTAAAAAATTTGGAGAATTTTACAACATGATCTAAAGGCTAACTATTAACACAATGAAATCATAGAAAAAACAATATTTGAATACAGACAGAGATTAATGGACATAATAGTTCAAAAATAGCCCTGGCTGGTATGGCTCAGTGGATTGAGTGCAGGCTTGCAAACCAAACAATCGCAGTCGGACTCCCAGTCATGCCTGGGTTGCAGGCCAGTTCCCAGCAGGGGACCCTCGAGAGGCAACCACACATTGAAATTCCTCTCCCTATCTTCTTCCCTTCCTATCTAAAGATAAAGAAATAAAATCTTTAAATAAAAAAATAGTTCAAAAATAAACAATTAAGTATATAATCAGTTGATCTTTTCAACAAAATGACAAGAAAATTCAATAGGAAAAGAATAATACAGGAATAAGTGGATCCATAAGTTAAAAAATAAAAGTTTCTTATTAACATACTAAAATAATTATGCCATAATTATTTGTATTTAGGTTATAACATGGATTATGACCTACATACAAAAAATAAAGTGACAAAACCCTCCAGAGAAAGATCTTATTGTGCTGAGGCAAGCCGACATTTCTGGGTAAGACAGAAAAAAAAAAGTATAACTTTTTGTGTGTCCTTGGAAAACACTTTCATAAAATGAAAAATTAAGCAACAGTCTGTGACAAAAAATTAAATTTATTTCTAGATAATAGCATGTTGAATATAAAATTATTATAAATATAAAAAATCAAATAAGTTAATAATAGGCAAAAATTTGAAGATAATACACACAGGAACATCCAGAAGTGGAATAAGTTTACAAAAAGATGCTCAATGCTCTTAATCTTTTAAGATTCCATTTCTCTAAATAAGAGAAATGGAAACTAAACCAAAATGAGAAACCCCTACTTATCCTGTAGAAAAGCTAAAATTAGAAAGACTTTGTCGACAGTTCAGAAATAGCCAGCGTAAAATCAATGAATCATTGAAGTAATATTAGTAAAAGTTAATTGTGCACACACCAAAAAGATGGTTTGAAAACCAGAAGTACTCAAAACAAACATAGAATGTTTGTACAGAGAAGCTTATTTAGGAAGAATGAAGTGGCTTGTATTCTTGGCAGTGACTGGTTGCAATATTAGAATTTTCATGGTTACTTCACATCAACCTTGGGAAACTGTTCAAGATTTGCTTTTGATTTCCAGAGTCATAAGCAAGAAATGGCCCAGGTGTAGTTAGTTTTACAAAAGAAGCTAAATTAAGCTCTGCTTTTATGACCAGAATGGTTTTGTCTGCTCAGGGAATTTCCAAGGTTGGACTCTTTATGTTTTACTTTAACAACCGACAATATCAATTTTGGGAAAACTGTAAGACTCGTACTGCTGGTGAAAAAGTAAAATGTTAAAAGCAATTTGGGAAAGAGGTTGGCAGTATTTTACAAAACAAAGCACAAAGTTGCCAAGTAGCATATCCATTCTTAGATATTTACTCTAGAAAAATTAAATACACACAGATAAGAACTCATCTATATTTACTCATATTAGCTAAAAATCGGAGAAAACCCAACCATCTTTCCATAGGTGAATAGAATGAAATTGCCTGCCAATATCTTGATTTTAGCCAAATGAAACTCATTTGGGACTTCAGCCATCCAAAGCTGTAAGATACTACATTTATATGTGTTTTTTAAGCCACAAAATTGGTGGTAATTTGTTACAGTAACCATAGGAAATTAGTAAAAGGTATATCTTGTAATCTAGAACAGAGAGTGAAGAATCTAACCATATCTAGTAATAGGTTTTAGGGATTATGATTTAATCAAAACCAGAGTCCGAATTTGGGGAAGGTGAGGATACTAAGCAACCTACACTAGTAATAAGAGCAAATATAATTTAAGATGTTATTTCCATGATTGAAAGGCCAGCTCTAATTTTTTCCAGTCCTTAAAGGTACATTAGGGATACCATCAAAATTTGTTAATGGCCCTAGATTCTTACCAAAAAGACATTAAAACATTTTTAACTATTTTATTTATTTATTTTTAGAGAGAGGGGACAGGAAGGAGAAAGAGTGGGAGAGAAACACCAATGTGCGGTTGCCTCTCATGTGTCCCCTGCTGGGAACCTGGCCTGCAACCCAGGCATGTACCCTGACTGGGAATAGAATCCAAGATCCTTTGGTTCAAAGGCTGGGGCTCAACACACTGAGGCACACCAGTCAGAGCGATATTAAAAACCTTTTAAAGAAAAGATAATATAATCTTTACATTTATTTATTTATTTTTAACAGATTTCATTTGTTTTTTAGAGAGAGGAATGGAGGGAGAGAGAGAAACATCAATGTGTGGTTGCTTTTCACGTGCCCCCTGCTGAGGACCTATCCCCCAACCCAGGTGTGCTGGGAATAGAATCCAAGATCCTTTGGTTCAAAGACCAGGGCTCAACACACTGAGCCACACTGGTCAGGGCTTGATTCTTTATAAATAGTTCCCCACTCTCAATCAAATATGAGTAGGTAAAGTAACTTGGGAGGATGTCTGTCATATGTAGTTTCAATATGCTTACTATCTATGACCATGCCGTTCCACTCCTAGGCATATACCAAGGAGAAATTCAAGTGCATGTATATTGACACATAATATTCATAAGACACTATTTATAAATCCCAAAGTAAAGTAAAATATACAAAACCCCATCATTATAGTGTGTTTAAATACACTACGGTACATCTACACAACAAGGTTATGCAGAAATAATTTACAAATATAGAATGACTTCTTAAACCTATTGTTAAATAAGCCAGGCAGTAATATATTTGTAATATATTGCCAGAATATATTATAAGCCATAATAGAAAAATATAATATAATTTTTCTATTAATAGAAAAAATATAAGCCAGAAAGTAATATATTTGTATATTATTGTATTTATATAGACAAAAAGCAGATGAAAGTAAATTATTCATGGCACCTGGAATAATGGTTGCCTTTGCAGAAGAGTGAAACAGAAATACATGATTTTAGAAACACGAGGCCTGAAATAACTTCCTGAACTGGTTGGTCATACACAGTGATTTATTTCTTGAAACTTAATTTGGGCACGTTTGCATTTTATGCACACTTTGAACATTTATATTTCATAAAAAATTAACATCAGGTGTTTCCCTAGAAATGAAGACATTTATTTGACTTTGAGAACGTACAACCTGCCCCCAATCTCTGACTGCATCTTACGTCAACTGCACTGCATTTTCCTAACGTTTCATCATATATGGATCACACTATAGATCTTTGGTAAGTAAATATAGAATTTAAGAATACTTCTTAAAAATTAACATAGACACTTAACTCCTAAAGTTATGACGATGGCATTTTCTGTTACATTCATTGTCTTAGTAGATACCTTCAGGGTAGTTATATGGTTTCTGACTTAATCAATAAAGCAAGTTCATAAATAAACTATTTGTAACTGTCATAGTTTATCAGAAAATGCTAAAAGTGGAAGCACTTTTTCTTGAAAAAATGTTAGTTTACATGCTGGCTGCATATAAATTGAATATTTATACAGTCTCTTATTTCATCAGAATGATCTGAATACAGAATCAAATTTACTTGAATTGAGTTTCTCTTTGGCATACAACCCAAGTAACTGCAAAAGCTACATTAGTGGGGGAAAGATCACCAAATACCATCGTAAAATATTATGAAACTCAAATTAAAGAGAATGCATTTATAATTTCAAAACCTGATTACATGCAATATTTTGTTAAAGTTGTAGAGAGAAATTAGTTAGCAAGATATTTTAAATGTGGCGTCACTTTTTGCTTTTTGTAATAAATTACCACAAATGGTAACTTAAAACAGTAAAGATGTATTCCTTCACAATTCTAGAAAGCACATGCCCAAAATCAGATTCAGTGGGTTGAAATCAAGATGTCGTCAATGTTCCCTCTGAAGGCATTAAGAGAGAATCAGCTCCTTGCTTCTTCCAGCATCCGGTGGCTGCCTGCATTCCTTGTCTAGGATCACATTGTTCCCATCTCTGTCTCCCTTACACCACTGCCCTCCCTTCTTCTATGGATGTGTTTCATTTCTCTCCAATTGTGATGGAATTTAAGGGTCACCTAAAAATCCAGGTAACCTCTCCATCTCAATTTTATTAATCACATCAGGAAACACACTTTTTACCCCTGTAAAGTTGTTTACACGCTATAGATATTTGGCTCTTAAATATATTTTGGGGGTCAATTATTCTGTTTACCACAACTGGTAAATTTTTAAACAGGATTAGAATTTATTTTTTGTATTTCTTTCAGATAGTTACAATGATAGCCTTCAGTTTTTTAAATATTTTTTCCACATATATTTCTTGCTTTCCATTTTTCAAACACTTAATAGATTTGCCTTTTTCTGACCAACCATAGCTATGCAGGTTTAAATGATCTGATGAATGTCACATGTGCCCCTTCTGTGATTTATCATATTTTCTATCATCTACCGTGCTGACCAGTGGTTTGAAATGGAAGAGCTCAGCCCGCAGCCTGGGATGTAGCGACAATGTCAGAACATGAATGTCTTATTTGGAAATTGGAATGTAGCGTACTTCAAATGCAAATACTTCGTAAGATTTTAAGCTATTCCTCTTTGCATTGTTTAATTTCATTTTCTCTATGAATACCAACATGCATATTTAACCTATTAAAATCTATGCTGAGTTAATATTGTATATATTATACATAAGGTGATAGCTTAGTGACTGTCTACTACCATTAACTACTCTCTCTCATGGCTGATATTGTGGTCATAAGCATTGCGAGAATATATTTATTAACCCCCCCAAAACAATATTAATTAGATTTGCTTTACACACCCATATGTTTTAAGAAAGAAAATAAGTATTAAAATAGTATTTTGTATTTACCAATATATTTGCTATTACTAAAGTTCTTCAGTCATTATTGTAATTCAGAATTTCAATATGCTTTTTATATTTTTATTTAATTTTTTGAGAGTCAGAGGATTGTCCCAATATGCAGGTATACTAGCAATAGGGTCTATATTATTGGTTTTCTGATTTAGTTTTATTTAGAAATCTTTTTTTACATATAACATCTAGGTTGATTTTTTTCAGATATGTGAGCATGTTGTTATATTTTATGACCTTTATTGTCTTTGATGAAAACTTAGGCTTAGTCATATCACTTTCCTTCTGTATGTAATATGTTATTTTTCTCTTGATTATTTCAGGCCTTTCTTTTTATCAATGTTTTTTTAATGACTATTATATACATAGGGTGCATTTCTCTTTGAATTTATGTTGCTCGCTATTGTCTGAGATTCTGGAATTTTAGTTTATATTTTTTATCAAATATGTAAATATTATAATGATCATTCTTCAATATGAGGTATATCCAGAAAGTAGTATAATATGAAAAATAGAGATATTTATTGAAGAAGATACAAGATACAAGAAACATTGTATGTAGGACAATGATCCCTCAGTACCCTTCAAAGTCCCCTGGGACCTTATGCAGTTCTCCCAATTGCCATCAGATGCCCATTGTATTTTTCTGAATGTCATTGATGGTCTGAAGTCTCTTCTGTTTCAAAGGTGATTTTAGTTTTTGGAAAAGCCAGAAGTCACCGGGTGCCAAGTCTGGGTTATAAGGGGGCTGAGTCCCCTGGGTGATTTGATGATTTGCCCAAAAAAAAAAACTCTGCACAAGACATAAATTCATGAGCAGGCACTTTGTCATGATGAAGCTGCCAATAGCTGTGGCTTTCTGAATCACCTGAATAGTTTTCACAGAGGAATTTTCAAGCTTAAAGTAAAGTGTGATGCAGATTCATTGCTCCACTCACTCAGTCATTTTGAATGTGGTGGCCACATAGTACACATGCTCTCTCAAAGACATCTATGGTCTCCACTGACTACTATAGTGAAGTTATCATTGTTCAAACATGCTCATCCCAGTCCACTCTCCTAGGCTTCCAGGTTGCCTTGATGTCCAGGTCCTGCAAACCATTTTCATTATATTAACAAAGGCTGAGCTTTTCCTGGACAGTCACATTCTAGAGATATTTCCCTCTTTCTCTCTCTCTAGACACGCACACACACACACATACATATGGTAAGGGAATTAGTCTGATTGTCCTATTTAGTTTCCCACCTCATCCTTCTCAGCAGGATGTAGGATTTTGGCCCTTATTCTATATTTTGTACTTTAGCCCCAAAAGAATACAAGTATCTTTGCTGATTTCCCTGTACCGAGCAGAGGCAATTTGCTCAAGAAGAGTTCAGAGTGTAGTTTGTATGTCTTAAGCACAGACTGTGAAGATAAATTGCTTTAAGATGTTATTTTTGCTCTCTACCATAATGTCATCTCCAGAAAGTTGGTTCCTCCCCTAGCGAAGGCTTCAAAATTTCACTGTCGTCTTTAAACAGATTATCTTAAAATCATTTTCCTACTTTTTCCAGGGAGTCTACAAGTTATCCTAGTAGAGGTCCTTCCTACAGTAAAAGCCTTTTCTATAATAGAGGTCTCATAAAATTTGTTTCTAACATAAAATACATAGGTGAATATCTAGATAATGTGGTAACAGGCGCAAACATCTTAATAGGTTTGTAATTTTCCCCCCACAAAGTGACACTTAACCAATGTCTCTCCTTTTTACTGCACAGAGAGGGTGATGAACTGTCTCTCTTTATCTGGGATTTGTGAAGTTCTCAGGATACTGGACTTTCAGTACTACATCCAGAAATGTTCTTGGGGAATCAAGATAAATTAGTAACCTGAAGCGACATCTACTAACATTGGTCTTTCATGTGGGGTAATCTCGAGGACTTCAAACATGACAGCTCTTATTGTCTCTACTTTACACCAATATCATGTGCCAGAGCAACAAAACAATACTCCAAGGTACTTATAACTACTATGAAAAAGTTACATTCAAAGCTATAAATATTCCCAGGCAGTTCTTGCTTCTTTCCATGGGAAATATCACAAGCACTACTTTGGACAAATTTTAATTTACTTTTAAACTTTTGTTTTTCTATCGGTTACTATTATTTTTAAAATCATTTGCTCTTCTGCAGAGTGGGGCAAGACACTGAGTTTTTAAACCTAGCACCTTCACTCATGAGACTTTGGATAAATTATAGAATCTCTCATTTTATTCATCAGTAACACAGGAATTATATGCTTAGTGTATGTCTTTAACAAGTTAATATCTATAAATACATTCAAATAAAATATAATGCCTACTCTACAATAAATGTTATATAAACATTAATTATATAAATATAAATTAATACAGTCTTTTCTTATACATTTTTAAAAGTCATTCCTTGCATGAATTGCAGGCATGATTGTATCTACTACCTGAGTTTACGGTATTTGGTTTTTATGTGAAATTTCATACGGTCATGGCTTACAACAACTTTTAGTTTTCCCAAAGTGTGATAAGATGGCATTAAACAAACATTGCCAAAGATATTCAGGAAATCACACAGGGGCCATTCAGACTTTTTCTTGAATGTATGCCTATTTGCATGCTTCTTGAGAGCGTGCATCATCATTCACGATCATGAGTTTTACTACCACGTGTGTGCTGCCATCTTCTAAATCTACGTTTCAGTATCGGCTGACCCAGTGATGACTCTCCCTTTGCACCACTGTCCTTACGATGTCTGCATGTGGAATAGATGTCACCTGAAGTAACTCTCTTAATATGAGCATCCGGAATTGCTGCTTGTAGGCATTTTCTGTTACCCTGGTCTGATGTTTCCCTGACAGTAATTTATCATAGCAGCATGCATGTTTTGTTTGCTCTCATTCTGCTAATGTTTAGAGATATTTTTGAAATAAGTGTATTTCTCATTTTTGATGCATAATTTATAGGTAAGTTGTATGATGAATAATCAGTCCTCATTGGTCTAAGAAAATTTATATGGATCCTGAATAATCATATGATTACATTTGTAAAACAGTCCTGTTTTGGGATTTTATACAACTTCTTTGTTTGCTTTTTTAATTTTATTCTTCAATGATAGTTTATATTCAACATTCTTTTTATTAGTTTCAGCTGCACAGCAAAGAGATTATACAATAAAAGTACTTTACATAGTATTTCCCCAGAGTTTCCAGTACCCACATGACACCATACATTGTTATTACAATATTACTGCCCATATTTCCTAGGTGGTGCTGTACATTCCTCTATTTTGTAACTACCAATCTTAATTCTTTCACCTTTTTCACTCAGTCCCCAAACTCCCCTCCCTTCTGGCAGCCCTCAGTTTGCTCCCTGTGTCTGAGTCAGTCACAAGTTTGTTTATTTTTCTCTTATTAACAGTATCAGTTTTTTAAAAAAGAAAAACTGTACTTCAGTAAATGCTAAAGAAGCTAATCAACATTCAATAACCAATGCCAATGGCTTGTTTGGTCATTTACTTCATAATTTAAAAACAAAATGTAATACATAAATAAGTAGTAATTAAAATTAATGGCTGATACTTGTTCATATCTTCTCTGTATAATCTGTCAAACTTAGAAAAATGTTAGTTTCCTCCTAATTTCAAAGGTACTGTTTACCAATCAAATTTATTCAATGTATTTATTCTGGGACACAATATTCTAGAAGTCTACTAATATTATGGGACATTTTCCCATGTCATTTTTTAACAGGAATTAAATTGCATCTATAAATAATTTTTTATCTCAATATGCTTCATTAATTTTAACAATCAATAACTGGAATTTAATAAATTACTTAATAACTATTAACATTGGTCTGGAAGGTGTGCAAAAAAATTTCTGTTGATGATTATTAATTTGTTCCAAAAAAACCAACAACAAAATAAACAACAATATGATCTCTAGTTCTTCTGAAATCATGGTGATGCAAACTTATCCAAAGAAAATTGTATTTTGCTGTGACATGCTATTATTAAATTCTCAAAAATAAAAAATTTCAACTGTAAACTTGATTTTAAAATTTCAAATAAAAGTATTCCCAATCTCTTACTAAACTTTGCAGTTACTGAAGTCTAGAATGAGATGACAGATTGAAAATTTGGACACAAACCTGAAAGTTTCTATTTGTACATTAAGAATATTTTTACAGAATTAAAATATAGCCATTGAAGAAATATTTACCTACTTAAGATTTGGTGACTGCATAGACACACCACATTAAATATAGCATCAGAAATATGTTGTCAACAGAAAAGAAAAATGTCAATGACCTTAAAAATTAGAAAGAAAAATCAACATATATGGTCTGTCCAAAAAGTATGAAGGCATATAATATGAAAAATAGAGCTGTTTCTTGAAGAAGATAAAAGACACAAGAAACATTATACATAGGACAATGACACCTCAGTCTCCTTCAAAGTAGGCACCTGAGTACCTCATACAGTTCTCCCAATTGCTATCAGCTGCCTTGTCATATTTTCCTGAATCTCATCAATCCATGGTCTGAAATCCCTCCCTTTTCACAGCTGATTTTAGTTTTGGAAAAAGCCAGAAACCACACAGCATCAGATTGGGGTTTTAGGAGGACTGAGTCACCTAGGTGATTTGGCATTTCATAAAAAAACTCTGTACAAGATGTGATTCATAAATGGGCATGTTGTTGTGATGTAGATGCCAGTCACCAGTTGCACAAGCTGTGGCCTTCTGAATCTTAGTTTCCAGGGAGGAATGTTCAAGCTTAATGCAAAACTTGATAAAGATTTGTTGTTTTACTCAGTCACTTTGAATGTGGTAGCTAAATAGTCCACATGCTCACTTGACCGTGTCTACTGCCCCCACTGACTAGTACAGTGAAGTCCTCATTGTTTACACTTGTGTCTTCCAGTCCCTTCTCATTGGCTGCCAGATTATAACTATGTTGTGCAAATCATTCTCATTGTATGAACAATGCCTAGACAGACCTTATACTTTAGGCATGTCATCTTGTTTTCTCAGTGTTCTTCGTTTTACCAGTGCTGTTACATTAATACAATTCTAAAAGACTTGGGTCTTTTAGTACATAAATTATGGTATGATTCCTTACATAACAGGAGAAATAAAGTCATGTTTACAGGTTCTATTTTCTACCAGTAGATGGCTTTCCTGGCGTTTTTCATCCACAAAGGATTTATACTGGTTGAAATGACAAGTGAATATTATACAAAATATAAATATGTATTCTTTTTTAAAGATTTTATTTATTTATTTTTAGGCAAAGGAAAAGAGAGGGAGAGAAATATCAATGTGTGGTTACCTCTAGTGTGCCCCCTACTGGCGACCTGACTTGCGACCCAGGCATGTGCTCTGACCAGAAATCAAACCTTCTGAAACCCTTTGATTCACAGGCTGGAGCTCAATGCACTAAGCCATACCAGCCAGGTAAATATATATTCTTTACTCCAAGCCAAGGTTAAAATGTATATCCACTTCCATCTACGGTACTTCTACAAACATCTTGAAATTCATTCAAAAGCTAATACAATTACAAGCACTTTTCAAATAAAAACATAGTTTAGAATTTTCTGTATAGTAAGTATTATTTCACCAACTAAAAAAGACAGACTACAGTTTCCATGTCTGTTTCTACTGAAAACTTAAGAGATATATTTTCATATTATTGGCATCCCAAAATTTAAGAGTAACATGGTTGAATCACTGACTTACTTGAATTTATCTTATTTAAATAATGATTTATTTTTAAAACACTACCATAGTAACACATTTTCAATAATTTTCTATGATTTTTTAGCATCACTCAATTTTAATAGCCTTTGTACTTTGCCTGTATAGGAACTAGAAAGAGTATGCTGAGCATTAATAATATGTTAGCAACAAAAGTAAAAAAAATACTTATTTTATTACCCCTATACTAATTCTTGAAGATATAAAGATAATTGTACAATTATGAAAGAGGCCTTCAGGAAAATTAAGATATTATTTGTTCTTGGTTGAGATTTAGTGTTTTTAAGAATATTTGCACTCTGAATTGCCCTCTTATGAATGCTATGGCAGGTTGATTTGGATTAGCCATAAATGACCTCACAAAATTCCATTCCATGATGACATGTGGGACTTTTATTTATTTCTTCTCACATCTTTTTTTAAAGTTTTTATCATACACATATTTATTCTTATATTTTCCTTAGGTAAGTACTCATTAATATAAGACATTTTAAAATGGCATCAGTTTTAAAACAGCATTTTTTAAATCTCTTAAATTCTTACAGAGTAAAACAACATTTTCTTATAGTCTTTGGAAAGTTTTATTTTTATTATTTTCTTAATATATTTAAAATCACTGGGTAAATAAGTGGTTTAAAACCCATTTATTTAATTAAGAATTTAAAATCTCATACTTGTTCCTCAAAATCCCTCCCCATTTTTCCCCTTAAATTCCCTTCCCTCTCCCCTCTGGTCGCTGCCCACTTGTTCTCTATTTCAGTGTCTTTGTTTTTATTCTGTTTGCTTGTTTATTTTGTTGTTTAGCTTCCTGTTAAAGGTGAGATCATATGGTATTTGTCCTTCAATGCCTGGCCTATTTCACTCAGCATAATGCTTTCCAGTTCCATCCATGTTGTTGCAAAGGGTAGTAGCTCCTTCTTTCTCTCTGCTGCATACAATTCCATTGTGTATATGTACCACAATTTTTTGATCCATTCATTTACTGACAGGCACCTAGGTTGCTTGAAAAATAACTAAATGAAAAATATATTTAAAAAATTTTAAATCTCAGTGATTTGTTCTGAAGAGTCTAAGTCAACTCAAATATTCATTTCTGAGTATGTGAGTATGCACACAGAGCTAAATAGCAACATATTTATATTGCTGAGACTTGGTGTTATCAAAAGTAATGAACTCTGTGTTGCTTATAATTGTATTTATTTCATAAATCCAGAAGAAATGTTCAATGTAGTCTCTTAAAATTCCTAAACTATGTATATTTTATCTAAGTAAATGCAGAGATTTGTTTGTATGTTTTTAATTCATGCTTGTATTGAACTATATTATAAGCAATATACTTATCCAAAATTATAATTACTGCTTCCCATGTATATTTTTGTACCAATGGTGTACACTGGAAACTTAAAGGAAAATGTATCTATCATCTATCCTTATTTTTTATTTTTCAAGTGTACATTTATGCTTTATATTTTATTAATTAGATTCTAGCTTTTTTGTTTGGTTTTTAAAATAAGTTCTCGTATGATTGATTTTTACCTCTTTTTAAAAATACATGATCAAATATTTTCTACTTTTTATGTACTTCTTCAGCCAAATTTCCCAGATTTTGATATGTCACATTAAAATTTTAGAGAACTTAATGATATTTCTATTTTTTATATTAAATTTATAATGTTCTGAGAAAATACTTGGAAGGAAATGATTAAGAATGAACGAGCCAAGAAAAGGAATACAATATAGGGGTTTAAAAAAAGCTGTGATTTTGGAAGAGAGAAAGGAACACTTGTGAGAGCAACACCTCTGAGACACAGAGCCACTTACAGACAGAAATAATTAGATGAATAAGAACACTCCTTTCTCCTCAACATTATCACTGCTGAAAAAGTCTCAAGACAGCTGACAGACTCTCTATGGGAAGGACTACATAGAAACAATCCAGTCAAAATGGAATATTAAAAAGCAGACACTAGAGAAACTTGAAGCTCACATTATAGCTATAGAAAATGATAAACAAATCTCAATTCTTAGCCACCTTAATATTATCCCTATACCAAAGACACGCTTTCCTCAACTCCTATGACTCAATACATTGTCTTTCAATAAAAATAAAATTAAAAAGCAAGGAAACAACTAGAACAGAAACAGAACCTCAGAAATGGAGTTCATATGCAGGGTTAGCAACAGGGGAGTGGGGGGGAGGTACAGAGAATAAATAGCACAGATGGCAGGCAGAAAATAGGGGGAGGGCAAGAGTAGTGTGGGAAATGTAGAAGCTAAAGAACTTAAGACACATGGACATGAACTAAAGGGGAGGATGTAGGAGGGAGAGGGTGTGCAGGGTGGAGGGGAATGAAGGGAAATGGGACAACTGTAATAACATAATCAATAAAATATATTTTTAAAGCATGAAAAAATTATATATATATATATATACACACTCTGAAGAGACAAAGCAATTGTCAGAATCTGACTCATATATGAAACAGAATTGTAATGATTAGACAGAAGTTAAAATGAGTATGATTAACATGTTAAGGACTATAATTGAAAAGATATAAAATGTAATAAATTGCATTTTAATTATAGATTTCTTAGGTAGCTCTAAGAAAATATTAAAATAAATGCAAGGTATAAAAATAACACTGTAAAGGAAAAGAAGAACACCTTAGAAAGGCTAATTAGAACATAAGACACAGAGAAGGAAAAGTCAGTGAAGTTGAATGTATGTCAGCAGAAACTTCTCAATCTGTAATTCAAAGAATAAAAAAAGCAAGAGTCACACATAGACCTTCAGGAACTGTAGCTTTACAGGAACAAGTATAAAGAACACATGGACAAAAGCAAGGGCGGGTGGAAACAGAAGGAGGGTGGGGAGGGCTGGGGGGATGAGCTGGGATGGGAGCAAAGGCAGAAAACTGTATTTGAACAACAATTAAAATTTTTAAAAAAGAGAAAAAAAAGAACTGTGGGACAATGCCTTTAAAGATGCCACTCCTTTTCATACCAGGATCCATAATTTCTATTGAGAATGGTGTATTTTACAGTTCACTAATTCTCTCTTTAGTTTGTTGACTTTGCTGTTAATATCATTAACTGAAAGGTATATTTCCATTTTTTTAGTTCCAGCATGTTTATTTTACTTTTCCCATATCTTTTATTTTATATTTTCTAATTTCTTAAAATTTTCAGTTCTGTTACAACTTCTGTATTAAAACTCCAATGTCTACTTCACTTGAGTCTGTTCCAATTATGTTTTATGTTTTGGGTATTTTGGGTGGGGTCTCCAAGTATTTGTTTATTTTTTCTCACATGCCTGGTAAAATTTTGGTTGCTTACATTTATTATGAAAAATTGTAAAGGTGCTGGATGATATTATGTTATTTTTTTCAAGAGAGACTTTAAAAAAATCTGGCTATGAAATAGAGTAAAGACAGTTCTTATAGTATTAAAGGTAGGCCCCTTCTTGACCACAGCTCTTTATGATTTCCAACTAAAATCATGTCAAATATTTGTCTAACAGAATTCTTGCTCAACTCTGAAATCCAGGGTTCAGGTCTTTTGTTGTTGTTATTTTTATTCTAGGACCATTAAATGGCTGAAATTTGTTTACATATCATTCATGTTTGGTTACTATATCTAGTACTGAGTGTTCACAGTTTAGGCAGCTAACACTTCTTTGACATGTGACATTAGGTGGAATAATATTTTTCCTCTTTATGATTTCATCATCTCTAGGATCTTGGCCCTTCAACTATTGACTAATAGCAATGAATTCACATAGTTTTGTCTCCCCAGTCTTGTGCCACAACTGCAAATTTTAGTTAGTGGCATTTTATGAGTCTGTAGTATAATTCAAGACATCTGCTTGTTGAAATGCAGGGACAACTTCAGTGTGTTTCACTTCTTTCTGACATCTTGGCCTGTAAATCCTGGGCACTTTGGTTGTTTCTAGAAGCCTGTGGGTTTTTATTTTGTTTGGATATATTAATCTAGGTTTTATAGTTGTCCTTCAAGGGAGGATTAGTCTTATTCTAACTTCTCCATCATAGAAGCCAGGATATTTTCCTTCCTTTTGTTTTAAGTTGCTATTTTAATATACATAATAATTTTTGATATTTCTACATATTATTGTAGTAGAAGTCCAGCAGTCAGAGACCATACATAAAGGTCTTCTACTAGTGTTTTAGCTCCTAGAGTAAGTAGATCCTGTCTTTGTTCTTAACACAATGTAGATTATCCATAAATATTTTTTAGCTTAATAAACAAATGATTAAGCTTGAGATGTTACTTTTTTATATTGCTGATAACACATCAATCATTTCTTTATACATTCTCCTTCATGCTACTTTCATTCAATAGTCGGTAACTTCTAGTTACTCATTGTCCCCATTTTAACCTTAATCTGTATTTTTATTTCCTCAAGAATCAAGTTTTAAGTCTGCATATAATTGTGTCTCCCAATAGACATATAGTTTATTTATTTATTTATTTATTTATGTAGATAAATGCTGAGATGACAACAGTTAATGTCAAGGAAGGACTACTTCAAAATTGCTAGGAGAGACAATGTTCTTTATTTGTGATAAGATTTTTAGTTGCCTTTTTATGGGGCCTGACTCCTGTCTTTCAGTTTTATCATCTGAAATTGATTCCTGCATTGGCCAGTTGGTGTGTTTTAAGGCTTTCATCAGATTTGCTCCCCTAATTTTTCTCCTCTAGTTCTGAAGCAGCATAACTACTTCATATACATTCCCTGAGATTATGACTTCCTGTAGAACTTGGAACCAAGTGCTCATCACACGCCCAAATAAGGTTTGTTACCTCTGCCTCTGGCAGCAGGGCTGCGCCAGAGAAGCTGAAGCATGGGCTGACCTTTTGTGTTTACTTTAACCCAGCATTTGATTGGGATTTAGTTAGATCTGATACTAATACTTAAGAATCCACAGCTATTTCTTTTTTTTTTAATTTTTAAGATATTAGCAACAAGATTGACTCATACTGTGGTTGCTTTGGAGGAACTCTTTTTCTTTTCAGAAGGATTTTTACTAAAGACATATCTACACAATGGTATGAATCTGATGACCTGACTCCTGGTGATTCATATTAGACTCTGAAGAAAAATTGTCAGAATTTACTTCGTGGGACATAAAATCTTTTTCGGTATTTTGAATATGAAAAAATCAGAAAAATTTTTCACTAATTTTATTGTATATTGGAAGTGCAAATATTTTGACTGTGAAAAGAAATGCTCTTCTAAATGAAGTAAAAATTTTATATCGACATGTTTACTCTTCAGATCATTAGTTTAAA
Organism: Artibeus jamaicensis; assembly: GCF_021234435.1. NCBI lineage: Eukaryota > Metazoa > Chordata > Mammalia > Chiroptera > Phyllostomidae > Artibeus > Artibeus jamaicensis. Next base: position 22,309,518 of record NW_026522046.1, on the reverse strand, counting down.
AATGTTTTTTATTGGTCAAGCTAACTACAAGTATATCATTAGCTCTTAAGCACTTCATCACTTGTAAAAGTGCTAAAGTGTAATGTATGTTTTCCTTTTGCTAGAAATTAAGATAGAATTTTTGTTAAAGGAACCCGTTTGCACCAAATGATAATGCAAAACAATATAAATTAGTGTCATACTAATTCCAGGATTTCTTTTAAAAATGCTTTGATATTATATAATATATACAATCTAATTTCTAAAGAAAACTGTTGCCTGATGCAACATTCAAAAATGTTTTAAAAACATTAATGACATTTGTTATTTGATGATTTATCACTTAACGTCAATATATTAAACTTCACATTCATTTTCAAACACAACACTGTTATAGTTTTTATTTCCGTTCCTGAAAAGAAATAAAATACAATGAAAATGTAAAGAATAAGAAAACTTTATACATTCTTCATATGTTAGGAAAAGTTAGTGTTTAAAATGTGTAAAGGTTATCATCGTTTCATAAAGTTTGGTCACCTGGTGAATTAGAACATTCAAGTCAATAAAATTCAGAGGATCATCTTCATAGAATAAATATTAAAAACATATAATTCTATACATATGCCACTGATGTGATAGATAATTAAGACCAGAATTTAAAATTTTTTAAGGTCATTTTATTTTGTATTCAACATATAGACATGAAAATTTAGCTCTGGCTAGTGTGGCTCAGTGGATTGAGTACTGGCCTGTGAACCAAAGGGTTGCTTGTTCGATTCTCAGTCAGGGCACATGCCTGGGTTGAGGGCCAGGTCCTAGTAGGGACCATGAGAGAGGCAACCACACACTAATGTTTCTCTTCCTCCCTCCTTTCCCCTCTCTCTAAAAATAAATAAGTACAATCTTAAAAAAGAGATGAAAATTTAACTAATATTTATATGGTATAATTTATTTGGATATGATGCTGGCGTTTTTTCACATAAATCAAGGAAGATTTAAAAAATATCTTAGGGAATAGCAGGGAAATAGCTGTTCTTCAGGAAAAAGCAACCCCAGGCAAAAGAATTCTCTCTTCTTTGAATCATTGCTTTAGTTGCATGTTTTTTTCTTTTTTACAATTGAGTTCTTTCAAAATTTGTGTGAAAATGGCCAACCAAATCATTTCAACTTTACACATGACAATGTCAAAGAGGGAATGGTTTCCTATTTATCAATCTAAATAATATAGGGAATGCTTTTAATTAGTGCATAATCAATGAAAGGAGATTGAGTCTTAAGAACATGTTGACACCCATTTGAATTTTTTGGTTACAATAATGGGAGTATAATTTTATGAAAAGGGGCAAGTTTAACCTCATTATAAGTAAAGAAGGTTGATCAGGCAAAACAAAATTCCCCTTCAGTATTCCTGACACTACATCCCCATTCCTTTATCCATAGATATTTAAATGCATATATCACTTTTTTCTTTCTCCTTGGACTATAAGATAGTATAGATAATGAAGTAATTTTGTTTCTAATCATATATTAGTTATATGGAAAAATTAAAATGTTTCTAATTATTAAAAATTCAGCAAATTACTTTGGTCATGGAGAAACACAGACATAGATGAAAGATATAAATTTTGTGAAAGTATTTCTCCCCAGAATTAACATAGGTGAGAGGAAAAGAACAAATGATATTCCCTAGAAAGCTAAAATAAAGTAATTTAAAATGAGCCCTATACTCCAATAGAAACAGGAGATACACCAGGTTTATCTTTAAACTGTAGATAATAAATATTTGATCTCATTTAAATTAATCTACTCCAATCACAAAATGAAGAGAAGCTGTTTCAATTTGTAAGCATATGAGTAACTACTAGAAAATTTATATGAGTAACTTTAAAATGAGAAATATTTTTACATGTGCTTTCATAAATTTTCACTGATGAACACAGACCCAATGTGATTGAAAAACAAATAATTGAAGTTTTAACAGTAATTTATATTTACTTGGCTTTTTTCTGAAATACTTCAAGATAATTAGAGACATCATGATATTTACATAACCTTTGATACTTCCTTATGCAACTTTAAAATATAAGACCATAGTGTGGCATAATCATATTATGGTAAAATATTATAACTTTAGTTTTGAGAATATGAATATTTATTATACTATTTTCTCTACCTTTTTGAATGTTTTAAAGTTTTCATATAAATTTTTCTTTAAAATAATATTTAATTTATTGAATATTCTAATTTTATATTCATATGTTTTATCCTTAGGCTCACATTCTTACTGGTCTATTAATTTCTATGTTACAGATAAGGAAATGTAAAGATATTTTACTTTTAATCATTGTAGCTACAATTTTAAAGAATAAATTCAGGACTAAAAAAGGCAGAAAAAGTAAATGGTTTATTTAATTCTATCTGGCTATAGATTACACTAACAATAATACAACTGGTTTGTGCTGGATGCAAATTACTCTTGATACATAATATACTCTCTAACAAATGGTCATCTTAAAAGCCAGAATAAGAGCAGTACAGAAGAAATTACTTTCTTTGAGTAGATAGTAATATCTCTATATTGATCAGAATTAACTTTCATGAGGAGTTGAATGATTCACAATATTAATAATAATATTTATAATCTTGGCTGGTGTGACTCAGTGGATTGAGTGCTGGTCTGCTAACTAAAGGACTGTCGGTTCGATTCCCAGTTGGGGCACATGCCTGGGTTGGTTGTGGGACAGGTCTTGGCAGGGAGGCATGAAAGGCAACCATACACTGATGTTTCTCTTCTTCTCTTTCTCTCTCTTCTCCTCGCTCTATAAAAGTGAATAAATAAAACCTCAAAATATTTAAAAATAATACTGTTTATAGGTAATATCTGTTCCAAATGTTATCATATGCTTTGTTTCATTATTAACATTAAATATCACCACAACTCTATGCCTATTATTAAAAGAAAGAAACATGAGTCATGGAATTGCTCAAGGTCTCATAGTTAATAAATGTGGAACAAAAATATTAATCCAATTTTTATTCACACCAGAATAACTTCTAAGCTCAAGTTTGTTGAGTTTAGTAGTTAAAAATCTAATAATTCCACCTGCCTAAGTCTTGAAGATAAAGTAATATATTTGTTTCAGTGTCAAACATACTGATCTTTTTTATGTTAATTCTTTTCATTAAGGTGTCTGTTCTTTTTTAAAATGTCTCTTCATTTTATATGTATTTAGTTTACAATTAGAATAGTCTATGATCTCTACTTGTGTTAATAAAATCATTTTTTGTGCCAAATTTATTTTCAAATAATTTTAGTATGTTCTTTTAATGTTTTATTGTAAATTAATTGGTTTGTTTTTATTAGGTTCTTATGAATATACGCCTACAGAGTAGTTTTGTATTTGCTTTTTGCAGAGGAGATTTCAATACAAAGGCAAATATAGTTTATTTTTGTGGTTGAGATTCTTTTTTAAAAATATTTTATTTATTTATTTTTAGAGAGTAGAAGGAGGGAGAAATAGAGGAAGAGAAACATCAATGTCTGGTTGCCTCTCAAGGGGCTCCCACTGGGGACCTGGCTCACAACTCAGGCATGTGCCCTGACTGGGAATCGAACCAGCCACCCCTTAGTTTGTAGTCCACACTCAATCCAGTAAGCTACTCCAGCCGGGGCTGTGGTTGAGATTCTTATACAACAATATACCTTACTTTTAGAATCCTCCACCATGCACTTTCATACTTTCAGCTGGTGATTTAACTTTTTCTTTGCTGGCCTTTTCCTCTACCTAACTCTTGAATGAATAAAAAAATACATTTCCTTTTTAGTGGCTCAGTTTAGGGAGATATTTTTCTAGATCTGGTTTCACATAAAAATAGAGTTTTCATGCTTCTAACTTTTGCCAGTGAATGAATTTTCAACATCTGACAATGGTTTCTTTTTAAAACTATTCCAATGGGTACATGAACAACTCAAATCCCAGATCTTAGAACTGTGACTTTGAAGGAGTAAAAATTGTTTATTCACACTTTAATTTAGTTCATGCACCTACACAAGTTAACTTTTGTATAGATGCCATTGAAAAGTAACCTAGTCCATAAAACTTCAGCTAAAGTACTCATGAGAATAATCCAAGTTTTTTATTTTTTGCTTAATTCTAATGTTCAGATTTTTTATTTCTGGCACAACCAACTAGATCATTTTAGTAATCACTGATTGTTCACCATCTTCAAATTAAAAAGCAGTACCTGAAATCTAAATTATATTTTATACTGGCCTAGTAAAATGCTGCTCTTACTTCGAAATGTTTGCTGTTTATCTTCAATTCTAAAAGTTAAGATTTTTTCTTTTTAAGATTGAGTATGACAAATTTTAAAAATTATAAAAGATGTCTATGTATTTATAATAGGACTAGGTGGGAGCCATTCTACATCAGCTTAATGTGTCATGTTGCAGCTACCAATTTTCCACATTTCAATCTGAATCCTTCTGATTCCATACCACAGTTTGAATACAGAGTGAGAGATCATTGAACAGAATGGAATTTGTTTCTCCTGCAAAAAAGAATTCTTGTCTCTGAAAATACATTTCATTCTATTTAAAAACTGAATCCTTTCCTCTTTCCACTTCTTAAATGGAGAAAAATGTAGGCATGTTTTACATTTGATTGAACTATGAAAAATGTTAGGGTTGGTAAAGGAGATTTTACAGTTCTTATTTCTTATTTTTAAAAAGATTTTATTACTTCACTTTTAAAGAGAGGGGGAGGGAGGGAGAAAGAGAAGAAGAGAAATATCGATGTGTGAGAGAAACATTGACCAGTTGCCTCTTGCACATCCCCAACCGGGTACCTGGTCAGCAACCCAGGCATGTGCCCTATCAAGGAATGAAAGCATAACCTTTTGGTTTGTGGGACAAAGCCCAACCCACTGAACCACACCAGTCAGGGCTAAATTCTTATTTCTTATGTGCACCTTTTAAATGTAAAACTAGTGTTTGGGGAAAAGATTTTTTCTTATTACTAACCAAAATAGAATTCCAAAGATGTTTTATAAATGGAAATATTCAGTGAAATTATGTGGAGTTAATATGTGATTATCTCATGTTCACTCAAAATTAACCTGAAAGGTACTAGCCAATATGGCTTCATTTTCCAGTAGAATCATTATTTTATACCTTGCCTAAATATACAAAAAACAAATTTTCAAAAACTGCACTCACCTTACTCGAAAGTAATTAATTACAGTATTTAGGTTTGTTCACATCACATGGTAATCACTGATAAAATTCTTTATCAACTTTTAATGAAAGTATGCAAAGCAGAAAGTTGTAAAGATGAGCAACAAGACAATTGGTAAGAAAAATTGTTTAATATATGCTGATCTTTGTCACACAAGGAGATGAGTTGCTTTAGGATAAAGTCATTTAATGTGTTGTTTTATAAAACATTGCATTCTTTACTATAAACATCTGTCTTTCAATACCCAAGGCAAAAGTAAGGTGTTTTCTGAAAAGAATATTTATTCTTTAAGGATTGCTGAATTTTAAAAGAAAAATAGAAGACCACAGTATTTGTTCATTCAATTCTCTATTTTCAAATGGACATATCATATTATTAAGCAAGACAACAGTTTTCATTTGGTGATCACTGACAGAGTAGTGCATTGATAGGTAGACACCATGTAGCTGGTATCTACTCTGTTTGCACTGTCTGGTTGTGAACAAGTGTAACACAATCAGTGGAAGTCATAAAAGAGAGCCAACACCTACAAAGAAATTAGTTAGAGGCAATTGCATAGACATTAATATATACGTTGAACCTTTAAATTGTCATTTTTGCTAAATTTAAGGCACTTTTTAAAGAAAACCAGCTCTTCTTCCTCCAAAAATGAAGAGACAAAAATCCGCCCTTAATTTTTAAGATTTTGATACAACTCATTGTTGGCTCTAGGAAAAATGTTTCTCCAAAGTTCTTTATGTAGTTGTTTCTTAGGCTGTCAAATATTTTACTTAATTACTTCAATTCTGTCAGGAAAATGTGTCATCTGTTGACATATCTTGTCACATTGCTGCTACTTATCTGTCTTTCAATATGTCCTAAGTAGTCTATTACTTAAAATGGGAGTCCACTTTTATAATACATAATATAGCTATTCTAATTGTATATACATTTAGGAATCCTTTAATTTTTAAATCTTTGTAATACTAGAATTGTAACTGTAAATTATTTGAAATAATGGAAAACTGTCATTTCAAGATTAGCACTAAAAATGTATTCATATCTATCAAGTCATTCCTTGACTTCAACTATTATATGGAAAGATATTTTTATAAGATGGTCCATATTACTTGTAAATTCTTAACTGAAATGCTATGAATACTGACAATTTATACATTAAGGATTTATTAATGCTTTTACTTTTTATCTTTAGAGATTATTACTGTTTTATGAGAACAGAAAGAAACAAGCTAAACTGCCTGTGTTGAGCCATTTAACTGGCTGGGGAAAATAATGTGCTGATTGACCATTAACAATAAACATTTTCTTGTTTATTAGTTCCTACATTTATAGCTTCATAAAATAACCTTTCTATTTTTTCACCACAACATAAACTTTTAATATAATGTCTAGGAAGCATTTATATGCTGCAAATTAAAAATCCCTCTATTATATATATCCCAAAATAATATGTTACAAGAAATTCTGTTTGGAGATTCTCAAAGATGGTGGGCTAGGTAAACATAGCTTGCCTCCTAGCACAACTACATAAAAATTACAACTAAACTATAGAAAAAAACATCATACAGAACCATCAAAAATTTAACTGAATGGAAGTCCTACAACTGAAGAATTAAAGAAGAAACCACATCTATCCAGACTGGTAGGAAAGAGAGAGACACAAAGATGCACAATGGGCTGGTCCTACACCCATATATGCTAGAAAAAGATTAGAATGATACCTTGGGAGTGAGGGATTTTGGTCCCATACCAGACCCCCTATCCCAGGGTTTCAGTGCCAGGAAGGTAAGTCCCCATATCTTCTGGCTGTAAAAAACAGTGGTGATTGAGTGTTGCAAGAAACTGCTGGATTCCCATGCAGTTCCTCTTAAAGGTGCCATGCACAAACTTACCCAGACTCACTCTCTTTGAGCTCCAGCACCAGGGCAGCAGCTTGAAAGGAACCTGGTGCATATGGGGAGGAGCTGGATTGTCTGGCATAAAGGCAAGAGATGAGGGACAGCATTTTGCAGACAAAACTATTGGCAGAGCCCTGGCTGGTGTAGCTCAGTGGATTGAGCACGGGCCTGTGAAGCAAAGGATTGCGGTTCGATTCCCAGTCAGGGCACATGCCTGGGTTGCAGGCCAGTTCCCAGTGGGGGACACATGAGAGGCAACCACACATTGATATTAAAAAACAACAACAACAAACTATTGGCAGAGTCCATTGTTCCTTTTCTGAGGTCTTCCCCTCAATCAAGGCCTCCTACACCTTGATTTCTGCCCTACAGAACTGGGATCTGATAAACGTACATTGTTTACAACTGCTAAATTTATAACTTATTTGCTATACAACAATATAAAACTATTACAGTGTTGTAAATATAAATGATTAAATAAATAAACAAATAAACTGGAGAAAAGAAAATAATTCTAACAGAATTCCAAATAATAGATATAGAAAAAATGAAGAAATCACCATTAATACCAAAATAATGATTGCTGCATGCAGCATTCACAGTTGATTGATAAAATTAGCATGCTGAACTGTAAGGAGAAACACTATTTGCATAGCTTCAAGTTATCTTCTCTACATTGCTCATTAATTAGAATGATGTCTGTGACACATGTCCACAAATTTTTTGCTACTCTTTCCTCCAAGAAATGGAATGTAATATCCTTTTCTTTGAGTGTAGGTTTGTTTTAACAACTAAGTTACAAGAACAGAGAAATGACATAGAAAAATAGCAATATTCCTATAGAGAAATGTGGCAGACGACAAGTAATTAAGATTAATATCACCGGTGATAAGTCATACTGATAACACAATTTTCCTGATTTAAAACTGTGAGATCATCTCACCTCTTTAGTGTTCTTCCCCTAAATCCTTAAGTCTAGAGTAATGATGAGAAAATAACAAATTTAAATCGAGGTCCATTCTGAAATAATACCAGGAGTGGAGGTGTTTTTTAATCATATTTTCAATTAATTTGCTAGTCTACCTTTCAAAGAAGCCAGATGATGAATCTTGGGGGAAAAGTGCATACACTGTGCAGACTTAATCATTTGGTAGGACTGACTGCTGTTCTATGTACAATATTTTTTATCGGCATTAAAGTAGAATGATAAGGTTTCAGGTACAACTCTCTGGGGCTTATGTAATGCCAGGTACCTAAGTAATGAATCCCACAAAGCATAATCTCTAGCCTGAAATCCTACATCATGAAGAAGCACGGGCAGAGATGGGAAGAGAGCCATGGGATCTACTGGTCAGATCATGTACTGCACCATCCAGAAACCTCGGAATTAAACTATGTTCTTAAAGAAAGTTTTTTATGGCTCTTTCCCCTTAGAGGGGACTCTAATGGACAATTGTGCTCTTCATTTCCACAAATCTGGGCTCTGAAGATTCAGAAGAACTAGTTCCCAAAGAGGAATGCATTGCTGCCAGGGAACAAAGGAAGGATGTCTGCGGATAACATGTTACAAATGTTGTCAAGACATTTGAACTGTGTGTCCAAGCACTGGAGGGTAAAAAGAAAAGTCATCATACTGGAAGAATATGGTCACAAGGAGAAGGCAGTGCTGTTTTTACACGATAGGGACAAAAAGAAATGTGTTCAGCCCAGGTAACCCACTTAGGTGCCTCTGGATGCTCCTGTGGCCTATTTTAACTGTGGATGGACTTATGCAGCAATCTGACCTGAACAGGTTATGGATATTGAAGTTTTGACAGTGGAGGTTGGATAGTGGAGAGAATAGCAGCAGGTATACCTGCCAAAGAGCTATCTTAGAGTAAAGGGAAATTATACTGGTTCATCATTGGGGGAGACAATGTGTGCTGATTGATAGTGCAGGGATCATCTAGAATGATAGGGGCTGTTTCTTGGTGTTTTGTTTTGTTTTGTTTTTTGCTCAGTTATCCCATTTGGGCAAAATGACACATGGAAATCAGTGAGGAACTATGCCATTGAACCTACATGGAGATTTGTGTAACACAGTGGTGGACTCTGGTGGCAATTAAAATACCCTGTATAACTCCAACTACAAGGAATGTAGTTGATCAAATTGTTTTCTAAAATCTGTTCCCAGGTTTATTTGAAGTCCGTATCTTCCATAGATGTTCCCAGGCAATGATGGAGTACTGTGAGAGGTGAGATTCCTCATGTGGTCAAAGTTGGCTCAAAAGCTTCCTATTTTCTCTCAAATAAGCATTTGCCCTAATAAAATGCTTCCATGTTCAATCTGGACCTAATATTAGTTTTTGGAGCATCCAAATTAAAGGGTGATTGAACACAGGCCCTCTGATCCTGCTGCAGCTGACCTGAAAACATAACTGCTTAATACTGAGTGGGTGGCACATACAAAGTGCAGAAAGGGATGATTCACACTCCCAGTGGAATGGCGTGGGACTCGGCAAGATTCCGTCACGCTGCTCAGCATGGTGCACAATATAAAGCTTAAAATTTGTTTATTTCTGGAATTTTATTTTAAATATTTCTGAGCCACAGTTGACCAGTTGACTATGGGTAACTTGAAACGTTGGGAAGTGGAACTGCAGATACGGGGTAGGGTGTGCAGTTGCCACTTTGCCTTCTTTGACCAATTTCTCCCCATTTCCTCCACCACCCTGACCCCTGGTAACCAGCATTCTACTCTCTGTTCCTATGTATTTCACTTTTTAAGATTCTATGTACAGGTGAGATCATGGTGGGTTTTATTTTCTGTGTCTGTCTTAATGTTTTACTGAGCATAGAGTCCCCCAGGTCTATCCATGTTGTTGCAATTGACAAGATCTCCTTCTTTCTTACAACTGAATTTTATTTTATATTAAATATACACACACACATATATACACATATATATATATATATTTCCTTTAGGTACATATCCAGAAAAGAGTTGGTTGGATTGTGTGGTAGCTTCATTTTGTTTCATTTTGATTTTTGAGGGAACTCCACACAGTTTTCTATAATGGCTGTATCAATTTACATTTTTCATCAGCAGTATACAAGATTTGCCTTTTCTCTACATCCTCATTGACATTCGTCTTTCTTTATTTTTTTGTAATAGCCATCCTAATAGTTATAAGGTGATATCTCACTGTGTTTTTTTTTATTTTATTTTATTTTATTTTTTTATTGATTATGCCATTACATTTGCTCTATTCCCCCCCTCCCTTCCCCTCCACCCTGCATACCCCTCCCCCACCATTTCCCCCCTTTAGTTCATGAACATGTGTCTCAAATTTTTTAGATTCTGTATTTCCCCTACTATTCTTACCCTCCCCCCATCTATTTTCTATCTACTGTCTATGCTACTTATTTTCTGTACATTCTCCCCCCCTTCCCCTCCTCCCACTCCCCTGTTGCTAACCCTCCATGAGATCTTCATTTCTATGGTTCTGCTCCTGATCTAGCTATCCTCTTAGTTTGCTTTTGTTTTAGGTGTGGTTCTTAATAACTGTGAGTTTGCTGTCCTTTCACTGTTCATCTTTTTTATCTTCTTTTTCTTAGGTAAGTCCCTTTAACATTTCATATAATAAGGGCTTGGTGATGATGAACTCCTTGAATTTGGTCTTATCTGAGAAGCACTTTATCTGTTCTTCCATTCTAAATGAAAGTTTTGCTGGGTAGAGCAATCTTGGTTGTAGATCTTTGGTTTTCATGACTTGGAATACCTCTTTCCAGCCCCTTCTTGCCTGTAAGGTCTCTTTTGAGAAATCAGCTGACAGTCTGATGGGAACTCCTTTGTAGGTGACTGTCCCCTTAGCTCTTGCTGCTTCTAGGATTCTCTCCTTCATTTTAATCTTGGCTAATGTAATTATGATGTGCCTTGGTGTGTTCCTTCTTGAGTCCAACTTCTTTGGGACTCTGAGCTTCCTGGATTTCTCGGAAGTCTATTTCCTTTGCCATCTTGGGGAAATTCTCCTTTATTATTTGTTCAAATAAGTTTTCAACTGGTGGTTGTGCCTTTCCCCCTTCTGGTACCCCTATAATTCGGATGTTGGAACATTTAAAGATGTCCTGGAGGTTCCTAAGCTTCTCCTCATTTTTCTGAATTCTTATTTCTTCATTCCTTTCTGTTTGATCATTTTTTTCTTCCGTCTGGTCCTCTACCTTGATTTGAGTCCCAATTTTCTTTCCATTACTATTGGTATCTTTTGTATCAGCATTCATTTCAATTAATTTAGCTTCCATATGTTTCTCTAATTTGTGACTGAAATCAACCAGTTCTGTAAGGATCCTTATAACCAGTGTTTTGAACTGTGCATCTGAAAGACTGGCTATTTCTTCATCACTTAGGTCTATCGGTTCTGGGGCTCTGAGTTGTCCTAGAGCCATTTTTGGTCTATTCGCGCTGTTAAGTGAGCGGAGCGAAGCCTTAGTTGTTTACCAGGACGGGGCGACCCAGGTCGCTGGTTTGTGACGCTGCGTGTGGGGGCGGGGTCAGAGAGGGAGCAATGGCGTTCCTCTCCGCTAGCCCAGCGCAACCAGTCACTCATAGGCCTCGGGCTTGCTTATCCGATCCTAATTGTGCGAGCCTGCTGTACCGCGCGGGTTTCCCTTCTCACTGGTTTCTCCGCACGTAAATGCGCGCGCCCGACCGACCCACCGCGCCTCACCGCGCCTCTTCCCTGTGCCCTCTGGCAGCCAGCTCGCTGGCGATCAGCGCCCTCGGTTGCCTGCGCGCACCGCCCCGGGAATTTTTTCTTGCTAACCTGCTCTGCTGCTGGCCTCGCTCCTTGTACCGGTCCAGCCTAGTATCTAGTTGTCCTTTGGACTCTGTATTGTTGATTTTCCGTGTGGCTTGGTTGTGACTGCTGTTAAAAATAGTTGTTCTTAGATTTGGTTGTGCACAGAGGTGAGGTGGATCCTCCACCTACTTCTCCATCTTGGCGGAAGTCCTCTCACTGTGGTTTTAATGCACACTTTCCTAATGATTAGTGATGTTGAGCATCTTTTCACATATTTGTTGGTCATTTGTATGTCTTCTTTGGAAAATAGACGTTCAGGATCTTTGCCAATTTTAAAATATTAGGATGTTTGTTTGTTTTTATTTGCTTGTTTATTTCTTTCTGTTATTGAAGTGTAAGTTGCTTACATATTTAGGATATTAGCCCCATATTGGATATATTATTTGAACATATTTGCTTTCATTCCATAGGTATACTTTTCATTTTGTTTATTATTTCCTTTCTTGTGCAGATTTTGTTTAATTTGATATAATCCTACTTGTCTATTTTTGCTTTTGGTGTCTTATTCATAATATTATTGCCAAGGTCATTGTCAAAATACTTTTTCTGTTTGTTTTATTTTAGAAGTTTTATGAATTCAGATCTTATGTTTAAGTATTTAATAGCTTTGGGTAATTTTTGTGCACAGTGTAAGGTAAAACTGTTTTCTTAGCTTTGCCGGAATTTCTTTTGAGTTGCTTATATTTTCCTTATTGATGTATCAAAATTTTTATGTATTCTAGATAAGCAATTCCAAACCTTTTTCATTTCATGGCACACATAAACTAATTATTAAAATTATGCAGCACACCAAAATATATATTATATTTTTTGCCAACCTGACAAAAATAGGAATAATTTTGATTCATTCATACCAGACAGCTATTATTATACTGACTGTTTTTTTTTTTTTTAATTTGACAATCAAGGGAAAAAGGTCAGTGTCCCTGACTAAATAGTCAGATATTGCATGTTTTAAGACTTCTTGGAGCACACCAATTGAAACTTGCTCTTGTAGATAATAAGCTTTTTGTATAAGTCTTTGTGATAAAAATGTTCTCCTTGTTTGTGGCTTATAATTTTACTTTTTAAAATTTATTTATTTTAATTGTTGATCAAGTACAGTTTTATGTCTTTTACTCCCATCCCAGCCCCCCCCCAAGTGCTCCTCACCTCCCTCCGATTTCCACCCCCCCTTAGTTTTTTATCTATGTGTCCTTTACACTTGTTCCTGTAAACCCTTCCCCTTATCCCCTGAAATTCCCTCCCCTCTACCCTCTGGTCACAGTCAGCCTGTTCTCAATTTCAGTGTCGTTAGTTATATTTTGCTTACTTGTTTGTTTTGTTGAGGTGAGATCAAATTATGTCTTTTGATGAATGGAAACAGTCAGTCTACTGTAGTTAACTATTTCAGTCTTTTCATTAATAGTTTGTGATGACTTGCTTTATATAAGATCAGCTTACCAGCCTTGGCCAGGCCTACCAGTATCTCACCAGGGTATTTTCAGTTTGTTAGACCCAGCTTAGATTTCTACTCACAAGCCTATACATGCAGTTACCTCTGTGAAAGGCTTTGAGCTTGCTAGACCTGGCCGGCGGTTTCCTAAGTGCCAATCTTGGCCTACTGACTGTGGAGTACTGCTGGCAGACCATATTGATCAAATTCTCAATTCTGTAAGCTACAACCACACCTTCTCTTGTCAGATCTGAATTCAAACATTTGGTGAGACCCTTTGCCAACTTTTTCTTTCCTGAATGTGTTCCCTCAGATGTAAAATATTTGTTAGATTTTTTATTATCTTATTTTAGTTAATCATGTATTACAATTAAGTTATTAATATTTAAGTCTCAAATCACTGCATGATTTTATTCTCCTAATTAGAGCCTGCTAAATATATACTGTTCTCTATAATCTTTAATATTCACTGAAACCAGTAACAGTGCTCTGCATCTTCTTTTTTAATTTTTTTTGTCCACATTCATTTGCTGTTGTTCAAGTATAGTTGTCTCCTTTTTCCCCCCACCACACACCCAACCCCAGCCATCCCCACTTCCTACAGTATCTTTATAGTATTCCTTATTGTTTTATACTCTTAGATTATTTCTGATTATTCTTAACATGTGTATTTGCATATTTGTATACAATTGTATAATTATGTTACAGTTCACCAAATTTATCCTGTATAGAGCAGTATGCTGCTTGTGAGATTTGACCTCTAGTGAAAATAAGTTTTTTACGTAACCTCATTTATATAATAATTTGTTCCACAATTATATTCCCATTTTGCCTTGTATAACTCTGCAATATGTGTTTCTTTTTTACACACGGTTTTCCCAGAGGGAAGGAGGAAGACACCGCGTCAACTCCTTGGGCAATTGTGTCCTTTATAGAGAGGAGCATTTATTTCTCTTTGTGCAGAGGTAAATTATGCAGATTGAGGAATGACATCATTAGTCTGTATTTAAAAGTGAAGTTATATGAACCCTGCCACTGTTTTTAACAAAAGTCATTACTTTTTCCTAAACATTTGTTACACTTTTAATTTGTATTAATTGATCCAAACTGCTTCAAATCACTCTTCTGAGTTTTGCTATAGCTTTTGAACCCCTGATTATTTCTCCCCAACTCAATCAGTTACTCATTTCTGCTGAGCATCTTCTGAAATTCTCGGCTTTCTTAACAATGATAGGTTTTCATAACATTAAACTGTGTTTGGCCTTAAAAATTGTTTCTGATCCTTCCCTCCTTATTTTACTTAAAATACATTGTAATATTTAGAAACACTAAATATTTATAAACTTAATTATGATTTTCTTAAAATTATATTTCTATTGAATATTATAAACTTCCAACTCATGAACGTATTGAGATCACACTATTTTTATAAACATATCCCAATCAGTTAATGCTAATTTTTCTAACTGGAAACCTGACATGAAAAACTAAATTTAATAATAATGTTATTATTGTTATTAATATTATTTTGGTTCAGAGTGGTGCAATGATTTTTTCCTAAATAAAAAAAATAAACAAATTTCTCCAAAGAACTTATAAGTGGTACAGAGATAATAATGAGACATGACATCACCATCCCATCTATGTTTGAAAGGCAACTAAAAGACAGATTATAAACAAATATTTTTGATAGACATTAAATACAAGTAATACAGTCCAAGATCCTGAGACAATAACTGGCTTTGTACCTTTTTTCTGTGTTGAATATCATTCATGCCTTACGCACATATCTGCCAGTGTCTTTTTGTGCTCACCATTGCTGTCAGTAATCAAAGGTGTATTCTGAGAACACCTTGCTCAGCTACATCTTGTGTTTTCTGTTGTGTACCTCTAACATCTCCCTGTATCATGTGGCTGCCTATCAGAACCTGCTCAACCATCTGGCACATGTCTTATGGAGATAGAGTTGATTTGAAGTAGGCTGAAAAAAAAGCTTTATCACTATCTTTGACAATGCCTTGATGCCTGTGTTTTGCCTCTTGGCTAAGATAGGACAAGACCAGAGGTATGTAGTTTAATGTTGAAACCTTCTTAGCGACCCCTAAATTGGTTCTTTACTGATAGTTTGTCACTGACCAAATCTGTTAAATCAGCTTTTCTTGGTTAATTGGACAGAGGAATACTTAAAACCCTGTAGGAAGTTCTGCTTTGAGTTCTCTCAAAGGCAATATTCCTTGTGCAGAGGTCAATGATTTTATCTGGAGAGAGAGCTTGGCCCATGAGTGTGAATACAGGTCTCTGGGGTACTTGTGACTGCAATGACTCTGGAACCTCTGACATGTTCTTGAACTTTTGTTTTTTTTTTGGTGGACCACATCACTTGCTTTTAAGTACAAGCTTGATGAGAGAAAACTCTGTGGGGTCTGCTGAACTCATGCAAATACCTAACAAGGGTGTATCTTTGCATCCATAAATCTAAAAATAGGAAGGATATAAAAACTCTGGGCCAACATTTGACTAATGAGGAGCAGGAGCAAATAGATACTATTTCTCTCATTTGTGTCTCAGATGGACCTTCTGAAGTGCAAGATTAAAGGTTCCTTAGGCTATCCCCAGCAATTTGGATCCTCATTTTGCCACAGAAGTCATTAATTCAATATTCATTTTTAGACTGACTTTCCCTTCTTCCTTGTTTCATTCTCCACAGTCTCCCTGCTCCTGGTCTCCGGGATGAGTTCCGCAGGATAAATGGTTTACTAGCAAATCCTGTACTCAGGTTCTAACTTCTGGAATAAACTCAAGCTAAAACACTCTAATACATTAACTTTGCTATTTTTTCTATTCTTTATATTTATGACATAATATTCTTACTCCCCAATGCTAAGTATTTGTGAAATTTTTAAACAAAACCTATGCTTTTGCAGCATGCAAAAATTATTGAGTTACCATATAAACTTATTGTGCCCACTTCTTACATAGGAATAATTTTAAGATTAAGTCAATTGTCTTTTCTTTTTAAGCTTCACTGTTGATTCTCTATGCAACTGCAATATTATGTGGAAGAACTGGTTTGTAGTTACTACAAAAAATTTCCTGAGATTTAGAAAGGGCTGAGTCCTGAGAATGAAAAACACCACTAAATGTTGAGCAGAACTCATTTTACATTGATACACATTGATTTAAAACACAAGTTTGTAAGGAAAAAGAAAGAAATCAGTAATTAACAGGAGACTAAATGTTAACAATACGGGGCAAATTGCAGTGAGTAATAGCCTCAAAATTCTAAGGGGGAATGAAATTAGACCTTTATGTCCCACAAATTAATCAACCTAACATGATTTAAAATTAAAAACATATGTAGCTTTCTAGAAATTTTAATACAATCAGATCTGTTAAATAAAAATCTGATGCATGGCATATGTAGATGAAAGTTTTAAATATTGTACTTCAAAGAGAAAAAAATGAATTCAAACTGTGTAGTAAAATACATTAAAAAAGTAAATTAGTAGGACATTTTGGACTAGTCAGAAATATCATTTTAATCGGGTAATAACAGTAATTTTTGGTACATTTGAATGCGTTTATAATTAAAATTCTAGATAAAATATATTGGAATTTAGGAATAAGGTTTTCAAATGAAAGTGAAAGCTATTGGCAACTTGTCTTAAGACTAGATTAAAGAAAATTTCATAATTGGTTGAAAAGATATATATTACAAATTTAAGGCTAATGACTAAAATAACATTAGCTATAAATTGTAAAACATTTAAATCAGACAAGGAATAAAGGTAGTTCTATAGTAAAAGGAAGATGTTCGTAACATAGCATTAAACTAGGGCTCCAGAAATGTATACTACACAATTTATTTCTCGTGGGAATGTGAATTGGAGCAGTTACTTTGAA
Organism: Artibeus jamaicensis; assembly: GCF_021234435.1. Taxonomy (NCBI): domain Eukaryota; kingdom Metazoa; phylum Chordata; class Mammalia; order Chiroptera; family Phyllostomidae; genus Artibeus; species Artibeus jamaicensis. The sequence continues at coordinate 22,292,228 of NW_026522046.1, read as the reverse complement.
TAACTGAAAATGATATAATAGAAATGTAAATGCCTATACCTATGACTCAGTGATTCCTGAATATACATCAGAGAAACACTTGTTCACAAGCACAACAGGGCATACACAGGAGGAGCCCTGCAGCGATTTTTGTAATTCAGTCTGCTCTAATCAACCTAAAATTCCATCCAAGGAAATAGATAAGGAAATTGTTAACCCACACACACACAAACACACAAAAAAATGGGAAATTTTGTACAGTGTTTTAGTTTGCCTTTTATTTATCTTTCTCACTCTGCTTATATAAATGATGGATATATATTATATATATATATGTAGAATCTATCATTATTTGAAAAATATTATTTATAGCAGTTTTGTTATAGCACCTTATGCTGAATTTGAAAAAAATCTTAAGTATTAATTTAGGTAGTTTAAGAAAATATTTAACTTTTTAGAAATGATATGAATAAATACATATTAGGAACTACATCTGCCAGCTATGAGAGAGCAACTGAAATAAAACCAGTTGTCTGCTTCAAAGCTCCTACAGTTGATGAGGCAACTGGAGAACAGAGAGCAGAGAGCAGGGATTCCTGAGTAAAGGGAAAGATGAAATGACAGTCCCCGAATCTGTTCTAGAAGTATTTTTGTAAAGCTTAGGCGGTAACAACATATTAGGCTATCACTACAGGAAAATAACTTCTGAGTCTACTTTTCAATCCAAGTGAGATTTACAAAAGAATTAGAACTTTAGTTGAACTTCTAAACATTAATGTATTCAGAGCACACCATGTTGAACTTTGCATCTAATTTTAAAATGAGTCTTGTAGAATTGATGTTTATTGTTAAAATACTTTATATCCTGAGTAAACACAAGAAAAATATCAAGGATTCCTGAAAAATAATGTTATTCTCATTTCTAACAAAAAATATATATAATCAAAATAATTTAAAGCGATAGTGGATATTATAGTGGTATTTTATTAATTTTTTATTGTCGTTGAATTACAGTTGTCCCCATTTCCCCCACCACTTTCCCCTGCCCTGGCCACTGTCCCTCTACCACATTCGATCCTCCTCCCCCGCTGATGGGCATTTGGACTGTTTCCGGCACTCGGCTATTGTAAATACAATTGCTGTGGCCATTGGGGTGTATTTGTTCTTTTGAATCAGTGTTTCAAGTTTCTTAGGGTACAATCCCAGCAGTGGAATCACCAGGTCAAAATACTATTTTAATTTAGTCTTCTGAGGAAATTCCATAGTGTTCTCCACAGTGGCTGCACCAGTCTGCATTCCCAGCAACAGTGAACAAGGGTTCCCTTTTCTCCACGACCTCTCCAACACTTGTTTGTTGATTTGTTTATGATGGCCATTCTGACCAGTGTGAAGTGATATCTCACTGTGGTTTTAATTTGCGTATCTCTGACAGCTAGTGATGCTGAGCATGCTTTCATATGTCTATACTCCCTCTGTATGTCCTTCTTGGAGTATTTTTAAAGGTGCAGGAACACGAAAGCTCAGATTGTCCTGTTTCAACTCCAAAGTTGTGTCTTAGGGTATACACACACACATGCATAAACAAAAAAAAAAAAGAAAAGAAAAACAATAACAAACCCCCCCCAGAAAACCATAGAGGCAGAGAGGGAGAAAGAGAAAGGGTGGGAGAGAAACAAAGAGAGAGAAAGAGAGAAAGTATTTACTTGATATTATCTAGATGGCAGAGACAGGGGAATGGAAAGGAATAAAGGTCTGTGACTAATGAAGCCTTTCACCACCCCACCCCCATTTTTATTTTTGTACTTTTGCTGCCTCTTGATTTATGTCTACAGAGGTGTTAGCAGTATCCACATTCTCTGGAAACCTTGCATTACATTTCTCATCAAATCATCATTATTTTATATCAAATTAAAATTCTTTTTAGTCTAGACAGAATATTTATATAAACTATGTATTCAAGTTCTATAAATTCAAGTTCTCCCCATTGGTTTCTTGCACTCCATTCCATATTCTCTTCTCTGCAGTGAAGCACAAATCTCTTCTCTTTCCTTGCTCTTTGAAAACCTTCCACTTCTTTCTATTACCTACAAATGAAATGAAAACCTCTGACCACATAATTCAAATCTCTTCACAGTCTGGCTCTTCCTTTTTTTGTGTCAACCCTGATGTTTCTAATGTACCCCAACTATGCCTACTATGTTCTTTTTGTCTTTCTCTTAGTTGGTAGAAGAAAACTGCAGCACCTATAATGGAGTATGTATATGTATATACACACACACATACCTTTACATATTTTTACTCACCATGTGCTCTGAGAACTTAAGGTAGTGATGTCTGAACACTGTCCAGAAGTGGAAAAATATAGGGGAATATAAATATTTGTTGTAAGCTTATTTTTAAACCATTATGGGGGCCTTCCAGTCTCTACATTCACACTTATGAAAACACATTTCTCATCATTGTTATCGAACAAGAGGTCTGCAGAGGGGGCAGTATTTGGCCCGCCTAGGGATGCCAAAAACTGCTGCAGAACAGGGGCCCCTCCCAAGGACGGTATACTAATGTCTACTGGGCTCTTCTGTCCACCGCCAAGTGGTAAGACATCTCTCAATGCCAGATATTTTTGAAAAGGAAACAAAATGTTTATTTAATGCTATTCAGGCCTAATGCCTCCACTAAAATATTGAAGTCCTTTAGGGTATACACCTACACCCACACAGCTCTCCCTTCTCCCACTGTCCCAACTTCAGGTACCGTAAATCAGGAAAAGAGCACACGTCTGTTTTTCAGGCCGCTGGCACCGTCAGCTGTGTCACTGTGCAGGATCTCTAGTTAATCCAAAGTACTGTGGTACCCTCTCATGGTCCACTGGCAAGAGTTCTTTGTACCCAGTCAAAGTCTCTCCTGCTTTCCAGGTCACTAGGCCAAAGGGAGCACCCCAAAGCCGCGTGGGCCTCTTCTACCAAAGCTGCAGGGGTTCGCACTCCACCAAAAGCATGTGGCTTTCTTCTTCACCTGGCTGCAGGGATCTCCATTCTGGCAAAGCTGCGTGGTTTTCCCTCTCAACTGGAAAAGAGGGGGTCCGCACTCTGCCAATACCACGTGGCTCCCTCTTTCACCTCACCAAGAGGGGGTCCTCACTCTGCTGAAACCACGTGGCTCTCTCTTCAGTGGCTGCCACCCCCTTACTTTGCTGAAACTCCGTGGCACTCTCCTCATCTGGGCAGTTATCCCCTCATGTCCTGGAGCCCATCTTTTCCAAGCCCTCACACAGGAGCTCTCTCTCAGGGGCGCAGCCCCTAGTAACATCCTGGGTCCAAGCCACTCCCGTCTCCCTGGCTCCAAACTTGGCCACTGCTATTTAACACATCTATGAAACCAGTTAAAGGTTATAGATATGTTAAATAATCATTCCAGAGGTTAGCTGCAAAACTGTTGCTATGCAAAACAGCCCTCAATGGCCCTGCTCCATTCTGGGGGGGGGGGGTTGAGGACATTTTGTATGTCTCTCCAATATTCCTATACACTTTGAATTCTGGACACCATTCCAAATCTTTTTTTGGGCCCCCCCCTTGGCTGCACCCTGTATCATCACCTTCTACAAATTGTTTCCATAACATAATAGCAGATCTCCTCAGCATCGTCATCTTAGAAGCTGGTTAAACTTTTACAGAAATCAACAGAACATATTCTTGAACAATTGTAAAATTATGCAAGCCTTTTGACTTGATAACATGCCTACTAGAATTCATTATAATACTTTTACTTCCTAAAATTATATAAAATGGAATAAAATCAAAACAAAAAAATAGGCTTCTTCTTAAGCCCAAATGTTAGTAGAATTCCCTTTTCAAAGATGTGTGGCAAAACTGTAGGTGTGAAGGTTATGTCAGTACATTCAAAATTTAGAATCAAGTTAAAAAACAAAAAGTAAAATGTTTCACTGTGTAGGTTAACATAAGTATATACAATAATTTTAAGGAATATCATGGTTTACTTTTTCTGTATTTTTGAAGCAATCGAAATCATTAAAGAAGTTTATAAAATATGATAAATGAACAGCACAGAGGTAGTCACTATAATGCAACATACATATATAATCTGCACTAAAAGTAATGTTATATGGTCTACGTTATAGTCTAAAAACATATAGTCTATATTTATATGCACATATAAGTATATGACTTGTACATGAAGATTATACATGTACTGTATAATATATATGCATACATAAATATAATATATATTTGCAATATATAGCTTATAGATTTATACACACATGCTCATATAGACTATGTGTACTGCCTGACATAGACATATATAAGTATGCATGCATTTATTAAAGATTATATATATAATTAATTTTATTAATTGTCTTGTAAACTTTATTCTATACATTATAGGTAGTCATTATATTTTATTACACACACATTTATTGAATAACTATGTATTTCAGGCAAATTGATAGACCTTTAAAACAGTCACTCATTTATTTAATAATTAATTAATTATTTTTTCAAAAATGTCTCATACCAACCCTATTATTTGCATTGGGGATAGAGCATGGAATGTAAGAAGCAAAGTCTCTGTCATGATTGTGTTGGAGTACAGACCATGGGTAAGCAAACTCTATCTAGGGCCAGAAGGTAAATGTCTTAAGGTTTGCATACCATTTGGTTTTTGTTTCAACTTTCAGGTCTGATGCTGTAGCACAGTAGCCAAAATTTTAAAAATACTACATTAATGAAGAATATGGTTGTGATACAGGGTGCAGCCAGGGGGCCCCCCAGAAAAAAAGATTTAGAAAGGTGTCCAGAATTCAAAGTGTATAGAAATATTGGAGAGACATATAAGATGTCCTTACCCCCCCCCCCAGGGGGAAGGGATGATTGGATCCAGGCCATTGAGAGCTATTTTGCATAGCAACAGTTTTGGAGCTAACCTCTGGAGGAATGGTTATTTAACATATCTATAACCTTTAACTGGTTTCATAGATATGTTAAATAGCAGTGGCCAAGTTTGGAGCAGGAGAGAGAAGGGCTTGGGCTCAGAATGTAACTAGGGGCTGCACTCCTGAGTGAGTGGACTGGGACTCAGGAGAATGTAACTAGGGTCGGCGCTCCTGAGGAGGAAGAAGGGAGTAGCAGGGACTGAGGATGGAACTAGGAGGACTCAAGATGGGAACTAGGGGCTGCTCTCCGGAGTGAGAAAGACTGGGACTCAGGAGGATGTAACTAGGGGCTGCGCTCCTGAGTGAGAAGGCCTGTGTGAGAGCTTTAAAAAGACTGGCTCCAGGACCTGAAGGGTCCCCGCTTGGCCAGATGAGAGAGAGCCACGCGGTTTCAGCAGAGTGAGGACCCCCTCTAGGTGAGGTGAAAGAGGGAGCCACGTGGTTTTGGCAGGGTGCGGACCCCCCTCTTTCCCAGGTGAAAGGGAAAAACCACGCAGCTTTGCCAGAATGGAGATCCCTGCAGCCAGGTGAAGAAGAAAGCCACATGCTTTTGGTGAAGTGCGGACTCCTGCAGCTTTGGTAGAAGAGGCCCACGCGGCTTTGGGGTGCCCCCTTTGGCCGCGGGGCCTGAAAAAGCAAAAAAGACTTTGACTGGAACTGGGTACAAAGAACTCTTGCCAGTGGACCATAAGAGGGTATCACGGTACTTTGGATTAACTCGAGATCCTGCACAGTGACACAGCTGATGGCACCAGCGGCCTGAAAAAGGGACGTGTGCTCTTTTCCTGATTTATGGTACCCGGAGTTGGGACAGTGGGAGAAGGGAGCGCTGTATGGGTGTAGGTGTACAACCTAAAGGACTTTGATATTTTAGTGGAGGCATTAGGCCTGAATAGCATTAAATAAACATTTTGTTTCCTTTTCACAAATCTCTGGCATTAAGAGATGTCTTTCCAATTGGCGGCAGACAGAAGGGCCCAGTAGATTTTAGTATTTTGTTTTCGGGAGGGGCCCCTGTTGTATAGCAGTTTTGGGCATCCCTAGGTGGGCCAAATATTGTATTGCCCCTCCCTAGGACCACCACCTCTTGTTTGGTAACAGTTGTGTTCCAATAAAACTATATTTATAGAAACAAATGGAAGGATGAATATGAGAATGAATATATTCTTTGGTTTATGGTTCCACATAAAATCTGTGTTCAAGGCCCATATGAAACTTTATATACTCCCATGTTGTCCTCAAGTTCTGTATTCAATGAGGGTTGCTTCCCCATCTTGCCAGTATGAAAATGGACAGAAACTTCTATAAGTTGAAATAATACTAAAATGAAAAATACACTATTTTTATTAAATTTTAAAAGAGCAAGCCAATTCCCCATTAACTTGGAGGAAGGCTAATTGCTGTGCAATTATTTAACTTAAATTTTACAAAGTTCATTGTGAAGCTAGCAAATATTATTATTAGAATTTTTTGCCAATTTACATGATTTTAAGAAAGACATAAAAGGTATTTGATAAAGTGTGTTCTCTTTGATCCATTGATACTTGATGTCTGGATTCATCTTAAGAGTTAAAGATTCATTAAAAATAGACTCAGAATGTTGCTAAAATCTCTAATTTGCATGACAGAACACAACATAAAGCAATCCTTTCTGATTGCTTCTTGTCAGAACTTGTGGTATTTCCCCATTGAGTGGGGAGTGGGCCTGCATAAATTAAACTTAGTGCTAGAATTATTTGTCTCTTAGGCGGAACTCATCAAAACCAAGAGTGAGGTTCAACATGACCCATAATAAAAATACCAAAAGAGATGATTATCTGTAAAGCTCAACTTAATGGGACTGAACTCACAGAGAAAATAACCAAGTGTGGGGTCGACTACTTTCGTGAGGTCCCCCCCCGGTGCCACGGACACGCGTGAGTGAATAAATATGGCCGAGAGAAGATGAGATCTGTTTGGGGAGGAGGAGTGGGCTGTGGCCAGTTTCTCAGGGGAGACAAAGGCCAGCAGCGGCCAGTTTCTCCGAGGAGAAAAAGGCCCCGAGCGCCCTCTTCCATAGCCTTTTATTGGGTTGTAATACACAGGAATACAGGGCGGCAAGGATCAAACAGTAGATAACATTTCAAAGAGATCTGAGCCAGTGTCTGTCAGGAAGAGAGTTGCAGAAACTTTGGGAGACAAACTCATTTCCTCTCCGACCCTTATCATATGAATGAAAGCACTCTTAGCAGAGCAGATTTCACAGGTTAATCAGCAAGTCATTGTGATGCCAGATTTTTCCCCAGGACACGCTCTAGCAAGGCAAGGAGCTGCACCTCTCCCCAAAAAGTATTCAGGCTTAACGGGATTAGAGCCAGGAAGAGTTTTTCCCAGAGAACATGGGGACTCAGGCTTTGACAAAGCCCGGGGGTGAGAGTCCATCACTGTCTGTTGTAGCCCCCGAGTCCTTCCATGAAGGCCTCCCAGGTGATCGAGTCTGGCTTAGGTTGCCCCCCACTGTGAGGGGTCTTACCCGTCATTGACTTCTGACCAAGCTCTGGGGGCAGGGAGAGGAACTGAGGCAGCATTTGCTACCAGAGTCAGGCTTTGTCTCCTGTGGCTGGCATTCCAAAGGTCTTCTCTCGCCCTTAGCCACAAGGGGTAGAGATACAATTCCTAAAACCAGGCAGAGCGGTCTACAACAACCGCGTAATGAATTAGTTCAAATACAAGCAGTAGAATGACCAGCATGTATGCTATTACGAAGAGCAAAACAAAAACAAAACAAATTTTCAATATTTTCAGATTATAATAAGTTACAAAACTTAATCTTATAAAACTTAACATTTTTCTAATTAAAATATTTTTGTTATAAAATTAACAAATGCACATGTGAAAAATTAAAAAGAAAAAGAAGAAGAAATCCTCTAATTTTTTCATATACCCCAAATTCCAGAGGGCAGTCAAGGTTTTTGTGCAATTACATAAATGATAAAATTGCTAATTTCAAAGGTAAATGCATTTATATTTTGGATTGCTAGCCAAAAATTTTGTATTGATTAACACCTTTCATTACAAGAATTGCCAGCCAATGAAAATGATAGGAAGTGAAGGGTGAAGCAGTGGTTTCTTCATCTTCGAGTCATGATCTGGTCCTCTTTGATCTGGTCCTCTTCACAGCACATTGGTACTCAGAAAGTCTCAAAAATCACTGCATAATTTGCGTGCCTGTATCTTTTTATTGTGAAAGTTGTGGAACCATAGAAATGGCTTTGTTTAGAATTTGCTCCCAGCATGGCCTAGAGTTTGCTTAATTTCTCTGGTATTTCTACCTTGAGCGTTACACCTTATATACTTATTGGATTGTCAAAGGTGTACTCAGTGCACCATTTTATTTGTAAATATCTCCATATTTACTCATGTGTCAATTTCTCAAATCATGGTGGTTCATGTATTGGTTTTTATAAATATTATTTCATTTCACTTTTTCATTGGAGTCAGTTTTCCAAAATGAAAGTATATGCATGCATTTTAATTACATAACATTCAGTTTTGCACAAACACTTAATGAATTCACAAATAAAGGAAGGCTAGCATCTCATGCTGCTATTTAGAAAGTTATTAAAATATGCTGGATAAACAGAAAGTGCTTTACAGATAGCATCACTTTTAATAATTTAGGGGCTGCTTCAATTATGCTATAAAGTATAGAAATATCGTCAGTTAACTTTAAAAGATAATAATACTGGAAATGGCTTTAAAACTGTTTTAAATTATTTTTTAATTAAAAAAAGGTTTGTGTCCAGGTTCACCCTTTGTAATCCTATTTCCTGACTCTTAACGTCCTTAAAAAGAGTATTGTAAAGGATGGAACAGAAACACAATATCTGATGTTTTGTGCTAGAGAAGAGAAACAGCATGTGACCGTGGTTAAGGGAAAGCTTTATGGCAGTATCAAATACTTGCATGATCACTGAGGGGTAGCTATCACTGTATATAGAAATCTATAAGGAGGGTACCATAAAAGTAGCAATTTCAGATTCACTAGTGTTTAAAATTAAATTTTAGCAGTGCATTGTGGTTATAACTTCTTAAGCCGTTAAGAAAGTAAGAAGAGTTTCTTACTTTCACTTAGCATTTCCACTGTTTTTTGTAATGTCTCTTCATAATAAAATGTGGTTAAGATTATCAAAAATATTGTTATAAGGCTGTGTGAATAAAACATTTTAAATTTTTGAATTATAAACAGTGGTTAGTCACTTATTTATTAACACAGTAATTTTTTTAAATTTTAATTGTTGTTCAAGTATAACTTTTTGTCTTTTACTCCCATCCTGGCCCACCCCCACAGTAATTTTTTAATCCACTGAAAGATGAAACATTTTAAATTAAGTAAACCAATTTGACCAGTAGTACCTTTTTCTTTCCTCTTCTGGAATATAATTAGCTGAGGGCAGGACCTGATTAGAGATGTGACAAAGCCAAGTACAAGTGTTTAGTGAAGAAAATAATAGCTGCTTAAATAGTTTTACAGAAATTTATGACCTTACACTATTTTAAGAAATAAAGATAAGAAAATCTAAGAAATTGATCACTAGCTAAAAAAAATTGGAAAATTAAGTGTGTTATTTTACTGTTTTTGTTGTTGAACATGAAAGATATTTGGACAAAGGTATGTCCTGAGATGTGCATGAGGTGTTATAGGGAGAAATTAAAATACTTAGCATGGAAAAAAATGTAAAAGAGTTCATAAAATGATCAAAGTTTGAGAAAACAAAACAAGGGAAGTATGGAATGTAAGCAGCTATAAAGGATTCAAACTGAGAAGATTTAGGAGAGAATATAAACAGTGTGGGACTTACTGCTATGTTATCCACTTATATCTTTGGTACCAGAAGAACATATTTCTGTGATAACCTTGGAGAGAAGCACTTTCCTTAGCAACACTGAATACAGGCATAAGCTTCACACGGTATGAGAATTCTAATATTACATATTCTCAAAATTCCAAGATAACGTTTTTATAAATTTAAGATTTTATTACTAACAAGGATTAGAAACTTTTTGCAATGTGCTCATAGGGATGGGTCTTCATGTGATTTAATAAATAATGTTGCAAAAAACAATACACGCAGCGTGTTTTATATATTTTAAGCAAATGAGATGTAACAAAGTTATTGATGTGTGTGTATTTTAATTAATAAAGGTAGAAATCTACACATAAAGAATAAAAAACTAATTTAGCATTATTTATTGATATGAAGTTATTATTCACGTATAATTGAAAAGGATATTTCATGGCTAGTCAATAGTTCATTTTTCCATGAAAGCACTGATTATTTTCCTGGAGAATTACTTCAAGTTCAATATGAGACAAAAAAAAAAAAAGAAACCAAAAGGCAAAAAATCCCACTTATTTTTATAAATAGTGATTTAAAGTTTAAAGTATTTAAAGATCTATAAATCTAGTCCCCATATATTTTTTCTTTTTCATCTGTAATGTATTTTTTCTACAGTATACATTCCTTTGCTAAGCTATGCACTTTTTCTATGTAGTATATTATAGTTTTATATGCACCATACTTGTTTTTATTCTGTTATTGCAGCATGGAAGGCTTTCAAGTACATTTCCCACACATATAAAAATATTGACTGACCTTTAAGATATGTCCTCCATTGCCAACTACTGTCCATTGTCTTTCCTGATTCTTTCATACAATTGTTGCTTCTATAGCTCTTTGCATGTTCCCCTAGGAGCAATTTTTATTATGCTAATGTTTGATTGTTTTCTTGTCATTCTTCTAAATCGTATATACCAAAATTTTGAAGGAATAGCAGAAGATAAAGCTAATAATTCCTTGGAAATATCAAGGAATTAAACATCTTTGGTTAAGTGCAATTCCACTCTTAGAATTTTCCCCCAGAGAACTAAAATCTATGCCTGTAAAAAGACTCATACATGAATGCCCATAGAAGTTTTTATTTAGTGATAGTGTCCCAAAAGATAGAAAGAATCCAAATGCCCATCTGCAGAAGAATGGGCAAACTGTTATTTCCATACAATGGAACTAAATACCACTCATGAAAAAGAACAGATTTCTAAATTAGACAAACACTAAGATGAATATCACAGACATTATACTGTGTGAAAAAAATAAATGTAAATACAACATGACTCCTTTCATGTGAAATTCTAACACAGATACAGATAACCTGTGGTAAAATATACAGTAAAAGGATAGGGGTGGGTAATTAAGAATTGGCACAAGAGAACTCCTGGAGGGATGGCAATGTTCTGTATAGTGATAGTGTGTGGGGTGCAAAGGTATATGTACTCATCAAAACCTATTAAATTACACACTTAAGGAGCATGCATTAAAAGTATATCATTCTTTTTAAAATATCTATGAAATATGAAATTTTATTTTGCATCTTTAAAATTTTGGCAAATCTGAAAGTATTTTTTATTAATTCAAGGCATTAGACAATATGTAACTACATAAAAAATAATAGGAGACAGAAAAGAGTTAAAAATATGGCAAAAGAGGGCACTAGACCATACTTCTTGGGTTAGCATTTGAGTCATCCACATGAACTCAATACACATGTGCACGGTGTGAGACAATACTCCACTGGTCTCTTGTGGTTTTGCCTATCTTCTGAGAACAAATATTGAAAATATTTGTTCCAGATAACTTTCTTTTTTTTAATTTTTCTTTTTTTATAAGATTTTATTTATTTATCTTTAGAGGGGAAGGGAAGGAGAGAGGGAGAGAAACATCAATGTATGGTTGCCTTTTGTGCATCCCCTGCTGGGAACTGGCCTGCAGGGAACCAGCCTGCAACCCAGGCATGTGCCCTGACTGAGAATTGAACCGCAATTGTCTGGTTCACAGGCCCACGCTCAATCCACTGAGCTACACCAGCCAGGGCTATTTCAGATAACTTTGGAAGAACATTTTTATAGAAAAATCAGTCAGATGGGAAGATGAACACGTTGTTTCCCTGACATCTTATGAAGCAGAGGGGAGGTTTGCTTCTCCATCAGGGTAGTAAAAGTCTCACTACACATCAAAGTATGGACAGATTCTCTAGCAGCTCCTTCATAATATCGGGGTTTCCTTAGGTCATATTTCCTCGATTGTAACACTAAACCTACTGTGAACAGAATCCACGTGGACCCATTGTGCTAAAGAGTAGTGATGAATCCTAAGCAAGTGATCATATATAACATCACCAACTATGGGACAAACCAGTGTCACTTGCCTTCTGACACTACACACTGGAAAGGACATGCCACTGCCTAAACTGTACGACCCAAATCTAATCACGAGGAAACATCATTTCGGGATATGTTACAACATAAATGACCTATGCTCTTCAGAAATGTAAAGGTCACAAAAAAAAACCCTTGAGAAATTCTGAGGGATCATTACAGTTTATAAGAAATTAAAGAGACTTAACAACCGCAAAATGTGACCTTTATAAATAGGACATTTACCCATGGGTCACCAAATGATAATGTATCAAATTTACCCATTATACACCGAGTACTGCTGACCTGCCATGTCATAACATCTAATGAGCCAGCAGCAGCTAGAACTGGTACAACTGGGGTCAAGCGTGAACAAGACCGAGGGACAGGAGTAAGCTACATACGTGGGTAGTCAAGACCTCCACACAACTGCACCCAAGGCTTGAACCTGTTGCCATTTGTAGTGTTCCATCTGACCAGCTAAATATGAAAAAAGTCCTACTTACGCTCTGAATGAGTTGACTTCATGTGAGCAAACAAAGTGAAAATATTCAGTGGCTGCCTCACAGCCGCAATTGGATACATTCCTGAAGGACATTGGAGAGAAAAAATGTTTCCAATGGGCAGAGCTGAGAGCAGGGCACTGGGTCATCCACTATATTATGTGGAAGAAGTGGTCAGAGGTGAGAATATGTACATATTCCTGGGCAGTGGCAAATGGCCTGAAATGGACCTGCAAAGAAACATCCTAGGACATTGGAGGAAAATGTTCTGGGGTACATCATGAGTATGATCATACAGGAGTGATCAAAAGGTATGAAAATTTTGCTTTCGCACAATGTCTAAATATCCACCACTGAGAAAGTATTAGACAAACAACTATAATAGGGGTCAGTAAATATTTTCAGTAATGAACCAGAGAAATATCTTAGACATTGAGGACTACATATGATCACTATTACATATTTATATTTGTTTTGGCCATAGTGTTCTGACCCCTGTAGTAGACAAAATGACTCAGCGAAAATTAGTGACACATTGTCATGAGCCACCTTCAAATGAGCACTGTGGGCAAATGAACAGTGTGGCCATGGTGGCAGAAAGTGGGCCCTACGTGAGAGTGGCAAATGAGGCTATCTCTGATGACATAAAAAATAATTTTGGAATGGTCATAAAAATGAAACTGAGTGGCCTTTTATAGGGAACTGTTTCGAGAGACGTGGAAATGTGGCCCAACACCCATGTGGAAAACCAGTGGGGGGTGAGTTGGCACACAAGGCCACACCCATGAAGTTCTCCCGTGGGGAATCAGGCCTGCATGTACCTAGGCCGTTTTAAGACTTGCTTTTGCTAAAACCCTCTCACTCTGAATTGAGGCAGAAAACATTTACTGGCAGCAAACATTTACATGCTAAATCTTCCAAGAATGAGTGCAACAGGTTCAACCACTTTCCCTTTTTGTTTGCAAATATCTGTCTTCTGTAATGTGATTAGCAGCATTGTCTCCTTTGCTTTCTGTAAAAGGTAACCTCCTAAAGCAACCTGTGCACAGTAAATGAGGACCATCGTGTAATGTGAGCAGAAACACAATAAAGGCCTGTAATGGCGGATGCTGTGGCTTTTGCTTCCCTTGAGAGAAAAGCCGTGCTCACCCTTTTCTTCCACAGGACTTGGTAATCTGTATGAATGTTTTGTTTCTCATCTACAGTGTGGTAGACCCCACAAGCCGGGGTCTGCATCAGCCTTTAATTGACTTGCTTAGGAGAAAGCCTAATGATCAAAGTACAACGTATATTTTGTGTTTTAAAAATTGGATATTATTGTCTCTGACATGTGGTAGAAGGAAATTTTTGTGTATCGTTTCAAATTTTGGTAGCATTCACCATCGCCTTTTGGTGCATATTTATAATAGCCCATATTTCTTATTAATTTACAAGCTGTGGTCTTCCAAGACGCATTCTTAGTGCCCATGAATCAGACCTTGGAGCATCTCTAGCCCATCATCTAAGATCTATGGATCCCAAATCTTAGTAATAAATCCATTTGTAAACCTTATCTAAAATATTTCTATGACATTTCTGAGTTCAGTTCAAAGGATCTGCATTGTTGACAAGATCTCTAGTTATTGAATGAGTCAATTTTCCCACTATTTTAAAAAATATACTGTACTGAAATTTTAGTTTTCAATTATTGTATGCCTCATGTGATACATTATCTGTGACAACAATTGCTTAGAATGAATACCATCAATAGAAGCTAACAAAAAAATTACTTAGACACAGTCAATGTAAATTATTTTTATTCTGGAGCAACTTTTTAAAGCATATTTGACATAGAATATTAGTTTTAGGTATACAACATAGTGATTTGATATTTATATATTTTATGAAGTGATTACCACAATAAACCTAGCCATCATCTGTCACCATACATGTTATTACAATATTATTGACCACACTTCCTATGTTGCACATTATTTTCCCATGACTTATTTTATAGTGGGAAGTCTGCACTTCTGCATCCCCTTCACCTTTTTCACTTTTCACTTATTCCCTCAGTCCTCCCTTCCTATGGTAACTATCGGTTTGTTCTCTGTGTCTATTAGTGTTTCTGTTTTGTTTTGTTTAGCTTCTTGTTTTGTTTTTAGAGACTCTACATATGGGTGAAATCATATGGCATTTGTATTTCTGACATACTTTATTTAGTAAAATAGCATTATTTACTCTAGGCCCAATCATTTTGTCACAAATGGCAAAAATTCATTTTTTTTATAGCTGGTGATGTTAGGTTAAGTAACAAGATATCAGTAAAGGAAGGGAGCACAGGGAGTCAGATATTATAAAGCATAATTAATAATAAAGCCCATATTTGTAACATTCATAAGCACCCCAGGAGATCACACATCAGCCTCCCAAAGGGATGAACACCCTCAGTCCTCACCAAATAGGAAGGAAGGACCATTTTTCAATCTTCCTGAGATACAGCCTTTCCACTTGTCCAGATAATTGGGGCAGGGTAAACAGTAAAGGAAAAAAAGTTAATCTGTCAGGTGCATGCCCAGTAGAAGTCAAGACAGTGCAGGGGGAAGTGCTTCTTTTATGAGGCATGTGCAGTAGGAACCAAGATGGCGACCATAGAGCTTTGTCAATCTAGACTAGGAAAAGGATTGAATTGGATATGATACACAGAACCCTGTAAGATCTTGGAAATGGTCTGGTTAGGGGAAAGGACCCAAAGCAAGCCTGCAGAAGATTGGGAATTTGATTCATTAGCTTAAAAAGTGTCTAGTCCTTCCTAAGCCTGAGATAAGATGACCCAAGCTTAACAAAGAGCACCTACCTCTATCTCACCTCTACCTTTCCCTCTATGTAACATGGGTTGCCCTGTTGGCTCATACATTTTCTCTCTGTAGCTGCTGTGTGGCCCTAGCAGCCTCATGGACCTAGCAACTTCCAGGAGCCTGTGGCAGACTGCAAGGACCTAGCTATAGTGCCAGTGAGAGCACAGGCAAGAACACAGACCAAGTTAGCCGAATGAGGACAGAGACATGAAAACCAATGGTGCAAAATATCTGGACACTATATCTATTTCTGAGCTTTATGAAGACAAGGTTGAATTTTTTCACAGCAGGAAAAATGAAATGAGACATCAGGAACCTGGGGACAGCCTTGCATTTCCATCCAAATAAATTTGACCATGTCCACCCTTATGCAGGTCCCCAGAATACTTGCCTTCCAAACCTGTGAAGGATGTCATTTCCACTGGCAGTAGTAATATTCCATTGGATATACTTTATCCATTCTTCAATAAATGGACATTTAGATTGTTTGCATATCTTTGCTATTTTACATAATGTTGCAGTTCATATAGGGGTGTGTATGTGTATTTGAATCAGTGTTTTTGTCATTGTTGGGTAAATACTCATGAGTGATGAATTACTGGGTTTTATGACAGTTCTATTTTTAATGTGCCGAGAACCTCCATACTGTTTTCCACACTGGCTGTATCACTTTATAATCCCACCAACAGTGCATCAAAGTTGCCTGCTCTCCACAACTTTTCCAATATTTGCTTTTGTTGTCTTTTTGATAATGTTCATTATCAAAAAGATATTTTGATAGATGTCTATTCAGATGCCATGGCAATTTTTAATTCGATTTTTTGGTATTGAGTTGTGTGAGTTTCTTATATGTTCTGGATATTAACCCCTTATTGGATATATCTTTTGTAAATATCTTCTCTGATCCTATGGTTGCCATTTTTGTTGTCAATGGTTTTCTTCCCTGTACAAAAGCTTTTTAGTTTGATATAGTACCTTTTGCTTATTGTTGCTTTTGTAACACATGCCCAAAGAAATATATTAAAATATATATAGTTAAGACTGATTGCAAAAAGTTTCCTGTGTTTTCTTCTAAATGTTTTATGGTTTCAGGTCTTACATGTGACTCTTTACAGATTTTGAGTTTCTTTTGGTATATAGTATAATAAATTTGTTCAGTTTCTTCTTTCCTTCCTTCTTCTCTCTCTTTCTTTAAATATTTTATTTATTTATCTTTAGAGGGGAAGGGAAGGAGAGAGGGAGAGAAATATCCATGTATGGTTGCCTCTTGTGGGTCCCCTTCTGGGAACTGGCCTGCAACTCAGGCATGTGCCCTGACAGTGAATTGAACTGTGATCCTCTGGTTTGCAAGCCCATGCTCAATCCACTGACCTATACCAGCCAGGGCTCGCCCTTTTTCTTTCCCCTTTCTTTTCCTTCCTTCCTTCCTTCCTTCCTTCCTTCCTTCCTTCCTTCCTTCCTTCCTTCCTTCCTTCCTTCCTTCCCTCTTTCCTCTCTCTCTGTCTTTCTCTCTCCCCCACAAAGCAAGCTAATTTTCCCAACACTATTTATTGAAAGAGAATCTTAATTTCATGTATATTCTTACCTCCTCTGTTGTAGATTAATTGACTTCTATGGGGTAGATTTATGTCTTGGCTCTCTATTCTGTTCTACTTATCTCTTTTTAAGCCAAATACTATAAGGGCTCCTCTTCCAAGTGCTGGTTTCCAGGGCTGCAGAGATGGGTGTGAGGCTCAGACCCCCTATTCCTCAGGGATAACCTTTGTGGTTGTGATATCCTACCACTTGTAAGTTGTAGCTTCTAGTGCGTGGGCTCTGACTAGATCTTATTTCTGGCCCTCCTGTTCATCACAATGTGCCTTTTTCTTTATATCTTTAGCTGTATAAAAATGTTCTGCTAGTCTTCGCGTCATTTTCGGCAATAGTTCTGTATGTAGTTGAAATTTGAGACTCAGGTAACATGATGTGATCTCTGGTAGTGTGATGGATATAATGACTTAGAACCTTGAGCTCCTTGGGTAGGAAGCAAGGCAGGTATCTATAACACAGATTAGAAGTGGAAATGCAAATTCTGGGCTACTTCTCACCACTGGAATATGTATAGCTGTAACAGTCCCACTGGAGTCCTCTTTAACCACAAGACTTAGTTTAGGGATCTTCTTGCTCAAGTCTAAGGTAGTAACACAACCAAATAAACTTAAGCTCCCAAGATCATGATGACCTTAAACTTCCCCTCAACTTGACAAAACTTTAATGAAGCTTCTTCCTGGCTAGGCTTCAGACTTCTCTTTTCTTAAAGCATTTGCATCAGAAAACTTGTAAATGTGAATTATTTCTGTGCCCATCTGAAATGTAAATCTTTCAGCTTGTTTTACAACCCCAAAATATCTTTCTCAATGACCTCAGAGCTATCCTTTTGAAATGCAAACATCTAAAGACAGAGAGCTTTTTATTCCCAGTCTCTGTGAGAAAGTATGAGCCTAATATCAATTAACAATAATTTATAAACACAGATGACTTCATCACAAGAACCTACTTGACCCCTAACATAATCCGGTGTTTTGCAATTTGCTCACTCCAGCATGTACAAATTCTGCTTTCTTTTGTTTTGAGTCTACTGTGTTGAGTCTACTGTTCAATATTGCAAGTAGCCTTAAATACAGGCTTCCTCCTCTATTTAACTCCATCTGGTGCAATTTTAGACACTCACCACTTGAGCATATGTAAGAAAAGGAGAAAATCACAAGGACTGTACTGAAAAAAAAAAAAAAGAAGAGAGATGGCTTTCTTTTAAAACAGTCCACCTAGATCAAATAAAGTAGGTGTCTAAGTCAACCAGATTTTCTATACCCCTGTGCTTGCTTCCTCATCTTGATTCAGTTGTTAAAAATTAAGAGTTACAAAAGTTAAGAAGTATGTAAGAGGAATCTTTCTACCCCATTTCTTGACCGGGGCAGCCCTCACCATTTGGAAGTGTCCCGTCATGGTCTAGGAGCCTTGTGACCCAGAGCTCAGCTTTTCCCTTCAGCTTCTCTGTCCCCATAGGTCTCTGCTGCCTGTCAGTCTCTCAGGCTCACGGAGGGAAACCCTATTCCTTTGGTCTCTCATCTGGGAAGGACGTGCCCTGAACTCAGTTGGCTGTGGGAGGAAGAGAAGAAAAGAAGGGAACCCTGACTAGATGTGGGTGTAACTTAATTTATTATGTTTAAATATCATGGTGTATGATTTATGGGCTTCAGTCTCCACAATTTAGGGATAGGCCAAACATTTTAATTATGCTTGAAATTCTAGGACCTAGATTAAATCATCTATACTTCTTATGTTTCTATCTGAAAGAAAAAAAACATAGCTAAAACTTTCAAATGTAGTTGAGTTCTCACATCTGCTAAAGGCTATTGCTAATTTCAAGAGAAAGTAATTTGTTTCATGAAGTTGTCAACTCCTTACTCATGTGGGTTAAATACTTTTATATACCATAACAACTACTCAACATATTTTGTTTGAATCCCAAGGAAAATCTATAATCTACTTGATTCACCAGTGATCCAATGTGATCTGGAACTTCAGCCTAGGTCTTATGAAAGCTTTAATTCTTTTATCTTCCACCATCATTTAAGTGATTTTGAGAAGTTAATAGTATTTTGAAATAATATTGTGTATGTTTTAACAGTATAGCTAATCACATACTTTTAATTGGTTTTCCTATTTATTCAATACTTTATTAAAAATATTTACTGAGTGCCCACTCTGTGTTACACAAGCACCATCCGACATGCTGGGTCCAAAACAATGAAAAAGCCTGTACATATTCATGGGAAATATAGCACCTGGGAGCATGTATTCTAACAACCACTATGGAATCAGTCTGGAATTTTCTAAAAAACTAAAAATGGATCTGCCTTTTGACCTGCCAATTCCACTGCTAGGATTATACTCTAAGAATTCTGAGACACCAATCCAAAGAACCTATGCACCCCAATGTTCATAGCAGAACAATTTACAATAGCCAAGAGCTGGAAGCAACCTAGGTGCCCACTAGTAAATTAATGGATCCAAAAACTATGGTACATGTACACAATGAAATTCTATGCAGCAGGAAAAAATAAGGAGCTCCTGCCCTTTGCAACAGCATGGATGGAACTGGAAAGCATTATGCTGAGTGAAATAAGCCAGGAGGTGAAAGACAAATACCATATGATCTCACCTTTAACAGGAAGCTAAACAATAAAACAAATAAGCAAGCAAAATATAACCAAAGACACTGAAATAGAGAACAGGCTGACAGTGACCAGAGGGGAGAGGGGAGGGTATTTCAGGGGAAAGGGGGAAGAAGGGTTTACAGGAATAAGTATAAAGGACGCATGGACAAAAACTAAGGGTGGTGGGAATGGGAGGGAGGTGGGGAGCACTGGGGGTGGTGAGCTGAAATGGGAGTAAAATACAGAAAACTGTACTTAAACAACAATTAAAATAAATAAATTAAAATAAATAAATAAATATGGAATACTATATCCCTGAGCTATATGCAAATTTATAGGTGAGAATAATCTACTTTGTAGTGAATATACAGGAAGCAAGACCCAGAGAAATTTGAGATCCCTCTTATATTCCAAAGGTCATGAGATCATGCTTTTTCACAGATATTAAAAACAAAAATTTTAAAAGAAAGATAACCAATACTACTCTTAGAAATAAAAAGATCCCCTCATGCAAAACCAAGTATGGTTTGACTGTGGGTGTTGAGTTTTGGGCAACTTGATGCTAGAACAAAAGAATAACTTTAAAAGTTTTGTTAAACACAGTGTTTAACAAATTGTTGAACAGTGTTGGCCAATTAAGCAGATATGAGAATGATTAATTTGAAAGACAACGAGAATTTTTTTACTCACTTCTATTTATGCAAGAGTGTATTGCATTAAAGTAATTGCCATCAATTAACTTATTACAAGTTTTCACAATAAAGGTTTACACATCAAAATTATTCCTAACATCACCAAAGGAAAAAAAAGTATTAAAAGGTAAGTTTTAAAGGAATTCAGACAGTACCCTGAATAATGGTCTCCTAATGATTTTGAGGTACATAGCCAGGGTGTCTTAATTTCAAAATTGTCAGTCTTAATTACATAATTAACAAAGCATTTTAAGTACCCTTTAGAGAAAGAGTTTGTAAACAGATTTTCACGAGGGTGATATTTCATTATAGTTTAATTACTTTGGAGATGTTTATAGACAGAGCTCCCGTGCAGCTGAGCCTCAGTGCAGTGGGGAAGGACCTGACACCCCTGCATCACGATTCTCTTCGTGAACACGGACGGGTAATGTACACACGAGATCTAAGTAAGGTTGTGCAGCTCACAGAGACATTGCCCGGGTGGCTTATATCTCCCATCATAATATCCAATTACGTAATCTTTGTATTTCCAGTTATAACAGCATCTTCTACCATTACCCAGTCTCTCTCCAACTGAAACAAGATGTTTTAGAAATGGGAGGTTTTAAACAGTTTATTTCTGACATAATATTTTTTTAAACCTTATATTCTTTTATTTCATTTTACTTATTTATCTTTAGAAAGGAAGGGAAGGAGAGAAGGAGAGAAACATCAATGTGTGGTTGCCTCTTCTGAGTCCCCTGCCAAGTCCCCTGCCAGGAACTGGCCTGCAACCCAGGCATGTGCCCTGACTGGGAATCGCACCTCGATTGTGTGGTTTGCAGGCCCGCGCTCAATCCACTGAGCTATGCCAGCCGGGGCAAAAACCTTATATTCTTCGCTGAAAAATTTATTGAAAGCATCTGGCAGCAGAGATTATATTAAAGAACAGAGGTCCAAGGGGAGCAATATTTGGCCCACCCAGGAATGCCAAAAACTGTTACAGAAAACAGTAGCCCCTCCCAAGGACGGTATACTAATACCTACTGGGCTTGTCTTTCTGCCGCCAGAGGAAAGACATCTCTCAATTCCAGAGACTTGTGAAAAGGAAAGGAAAGGTTTATTTAAAGCTATACCCATACTTAAAGTAGTGACCCAATGTCCCCATTAATATATCAAAGTCCTTTAGGATAACCACAGATGCCCACAGTGCTTCCTTTTTTCCAACCTAATTCAGGGCACCGTATCTCAGGAAAAGAAGCATATGTACGTGTTTCAGGCCTCTGGCACCATCAGCTGTGTCACCGTCCAGGCAGGATCTCAAATTACTCCAAAGCCGTGTGGCCATGGTCCACTGGCAAAGAGTTCTTTCACCCTTCTTCCAGGCAAAGCCTCTCCTGCTTCCCAGGCCACGTGGCCAACAGGAGTACCCCAAAGCCACATGGTCCTCTTCTACCAGAGCTGCAGGGGTCTGCACTCTGGCCAAAACCACATGGTTCTTCTCTCCACCAGAGCTGCAGAGAGGGTAGGGTTGTCACTCTGCCAAAGCCAAGTGGCAATTCTCTGCTAAAGCTGCATGGTGATTCCCTCTCACATGGCTGCAGGAGGCCCCATTCTGGCCGAAAGCACATGGTTCTCTCCCTCACATGGTTTAGGGGAGGTCCTCACTCTGCCAAATCCACATGGCTCTCTCTACCCCCAGCTGTGGGGGGTCCCCACTCTGGCAAAGCGACATGGTACACCTTCTCACATGGCCAAGAGGAGGTCCTCACTCTGCCAAAACTGCATGGCTCTCCTTCACCTGACCAAGAGGAAGTCCCCATTCTGGCAAAGCTCTGTGGTATTCCTCAATGGCTGCCACATCTGCATTTAAATCCTCAAGCCAGTCCTCCTTTGCAGCCCCATTTCTGACTCCTCCTACAATCAGTTACACCTGCCAGGACTCCCATATCTTCCCAGCTTTACTGGGCTGCCATAGGGAGTCTGGGCAGGTGTGTCTCCATGGTGTGGAGCCAATCAACTCCAAGCTTCTACACAGTCTCTGTAACCAGGAGGTGTTGCCTCCCAATTACATCTGAGGTGGAAGTCACTCCCTTCTCCCTGGCTCAAAGCATGGCCACAGCTATTTAACATATGTATGAAACCAGTTAAAGGTTATAGATATGTTAAATGACCATTCTAGAGGTTATCTGCAAAACTCTTGCTATGCAAAACAACTCTTAGTGGCCCTTCTCCATTTGTCCCTTCCCCCAACTGACAACTATGGGGGGGATAAGGGGTGAGGACATTTTATATCTTTTTAATATTTCCTGGACACCTTGAGTTCTGGACCCCATTCCAAATCCATTTTTGGGGGTCCCCTTGTTGGCTGCGCCCTGTTAGAACTGGATTTTAAAGGAAAACAGAAAGTCTGTTGTCCCTGAAAAAAAAATGTTCATGCATGACCCTGTAGAAATACTTGCTTTAATCTGCTTTGGTTTTTTAATGGAATCAGATGAAAAGCCTAACTCTCCTCATCCGAAATGTGGTACTCAGCTCTCTTGATGAGAATGAATCCAACCTGCATCTGCCTGCTTTTTATCACCCTCCTATTGGTTTCCTTTCCCTTTCCCCTGAATATATCGTCTTTTGCCCATACCTTAAGTGCCACAGCTCGTGGATTCAGGGCACTGGAGCAGGGAGCAGGTGATGATGCTCAATAGCATTCTTAGATATGTCGCTGGCTTAGGACAGACCTGATAGAATAGAGTCTCCTGGGAAGCCCACGGTCCATTAGGTCTTAGAATAGTCTTATAAATAAAAATATAAATAAAATAATTTTATTCAACCTCCTAAGTTACCAGAAAACAACATTTAAATCTGCAATTATCCTGATGTCATTCAAATTAGCATATTCTATAATATAAAAATCAATTTAACTAAAATTTATATCATCCACTTTGGAAATATCTATAAATATCACTTTCAGTTGATAGACAAATATATGCATTTTATTAGTTTATAGTAGATTAGTTTAATCAATAAAAAACTAACTGTACTGATATTTATTTTGAATATTTTAATGAATGATTTTTATAATTTTATATTTAAAATTAGGCACATACATTTTTATAGAATATACAGCACTGAGAATTCTGTGTAAGATGACATAAATAAAAATATAATAAATGTATGAATTAAAAATGTACAGAAAAATTTGCTCTGATGTGTTTATTGAGGAATTAATTTCAAGTGACATTTTATATTTTAGAATGGGTAAGTCAGGAAGATTTTTCTAACCTTTGTTACTCTTTTAGGAATTACTATCTGAATGTTCCCAGGATGAATTTGCCTAGAAATGTCAGAAGAACAAGGGGCAACTAGTGGTTTATTGTGAAGTCATAGGTGAAATGCTAATCAAGGCAGTTCTGCAGTGAAGATGTGTGCTGATCGGGAGGATATGGCAAAGGTATAAGGTAGATGGCTGGTAAACAGGAAAAATTCTATTTTTAAATGAAAAAATAATACTAATATTGATAAATAACTGTTTAATCTCAGCAAAAAGCATTTGTTAATATTTTACATGTATTATTTTATTTAGTTCTCACAAAAAATAATTAAAATAAACAACTAAAGAAATAAAGACTGAGGGAACTTAAGGTATCTATATTTCCAGAATAATTTTGAAGACGATATTAATTTTATTTCATTTTTTAACCCACTAGTTTTTTCAATGGATTTATTGGGGTAACACTGGTTGTCAAAATTATATAGGTTTCATGTACACAATTCTACAATCAATCATCAGTAGACAGTATTTATTTTAGACTAATTAGCTGATGCAGACACCAGCCCGCAGTGTCCGTGTCTTTATGGATGAAATGAGATGTTCACATGGACTACGAAGTCCTGTGGAGGAAAAGGCGGGCATGGCTTTTCTCTCAAGGGGAGCAAAAGCCCCGGCTCTTGCTGGAACTGGCCTTTATTGGGTTGCTCGGCACATTACATGATGGTCCTCATTTACTACGCACAGGTTGCTTTAGGTGATTACCTTTTACAGAAAACAAAGGAGAAGATGCTGCTAATCACATCACAGAAGTGGGATATTTGCAAATGAAAAGGCAATAGTGGTTGAACAGGTTACACTCCTCCTTGGAAGGTTTAGCATGGTTTAGGAAGTTAGTTTGCAGTAAACATTTGCCACAAATCGTAGTGAGGGAGTTTTTAGCAAAAAACAAGACTCAAAGTGGCCTAGGCATTTGCAGGCCTGATTACGCATGGGAGAACCTATCTGTGGGTGTGGGTCCTGTGCATCTCCCAGTGGGAGCTGGGCCCACCCCATGCAGAACAGTCTCCTACAATTAACCACCTAGTGTGTGCTCATAACTGTGATAATCTACTCCTTCCCTATGGAACACATTGTACTGCACTGAGTTCTGTTGTATGAATTCATTTCTTATTAGTGTGTATACCAGGTATCTTGATGGAGCAAAGCAGAATAAATATTATCCCAGCTATTTAATATCTGAATTTTTTTACAATTTGGGAAAATTATTTTGTACTAACAATCTAAATTCAACTCAACATCCTTTTCCTACTTTATCCCTGCTGCAAATGTGGTATAATCCCATTCTGCCTATGCATCATGTGAGTTCATGAAGCTGGAAGAGGCTAGAGAAATAAACACAAGCATATGTTAATGGTCATTCTTTACACTGAAAATGACCAAATCCAACTTGCTATTGACTGGCAATCATGACAGTTTCCTAGTCTGTTGCTACCCTACTCTCCAAAATAATTTTATACCTTTCCCTTTTTTTTATTTTATTTTTTCTTCAAACATCTATCTTTTTTTATTCTCATCCTGTTACTCAGCTGATATTTTTGATTTCTTAATCCACAATGGAAAAATATATACAAGATTTAGAAGGGGGTTTTCTCAAAAAATCACTACAACATATAACAATTCACTGCTTTTTGCATTCATCTAACTTCTCATTAATTACTATGATGCATTGCCCAAGTTCTTATCCAAAGCAACCCTTCCATTTTTGCACAAGATCTAATACTATTTTTTTTTGTTTTTAAATGCAACACCTTAGTGATTTTCCTCACTCTCCTACATGAGAAATTTTCTCCCTGCTTCCTGGATCAATATGATCAGCATACAAACAGGTTTTTACTTTTTCCCCTTAAATTTTAAAATTGATTTTAGAGAGAGAAGGAGAGAGAGATTTGTTGTCATATGTATTTATGCATTCATTGGTTAATTTTTGTATTGTGTCCTGACTGGGGATTGAACCCACAATCTTGGTGTATTGGGATGACATTCTAATGACACTCTAATTAACTGAGCTACCTGGTCCCAGGGTACACTAGCAATGAATGATGAAATAATACATGAAAGAATAAAACATAAGTTTGTCTCTCTCTCTCTCTCTCTCTCTCTATATATATATATATGTATATAGAGATGTATATATACACACACATATATGTATACATATATGTGTGTAGATATATATGTGTGTATACATATATATATGTGTGTGTATATATATATATATATATATATATATATTCCACGTACATTTTGGTGATCAATGATCTGTTTAAGAAGACGTATGTGGTCTGGACTATGTTATTATAATTATTATTATTTTAATTTTTGCTGAACATGAAATGCTTTGTTGTGACCATCAGTACTCACTTTCTTCATTAGGCTGGTAAACTATGACATCCTTCACAACTGTCAACTAAAGATAGAAGTTTGAGGCATATATAAGACTCATTTCTTTAGCTGAATATACACTGAAAGTAAATGCTGGAAACACCTGCATTTCTAAAGAGATTTACCAGTGCAATGAAATTTAACTGCACTGAAATTTAACTGGATGCCTCTAAATTGGGTTGTACCTGACTGAGGACTAGAGAGTGATTTTTAAACTGCGTCTACTAAAATTATTCTAAAACTCCAGGGGTACAGTTTCTAAAGGAACTGGATTGCATTTCAGTCCAACATAAATGATTTACTTAATGATTTTTGAAATCACCTGGTGCTATAGTCCAGTTTGTTTATTCCCTTCATTTTTATTCCAGAAAGGAAGATGCCAGTCATGGTCATTGCAAGGCAGCTACTAAGTACATGTTTAGCATATTTTGCTCTTTTGTAAATTTTGCTGATGATGCTTGTTTAGTTCTGCTTCCTATTGCAAGATAACTCGGCTTGGCATACGCACTACTGAAATAAATATTATACATAGCATAGTATGAAAAACCAGGACTGCCAAGTGAGCATCTGAACTCAGATGTCAGTGCTGGAAAAGTTGGGAGGGAAGTCATCTGGTGTGCTAAGAGCTGAGAAATGACATGGCTGTCATGAAAGCCAAATGTTGGGGCAAGGGCCAGGAGTAAATGGGAGACAGCCATCTAGACTGTTTGCTGTAGAAAAGTAAAAGTGTGCAGTTTTAGGAGAAGAATGGTTATACAAATGAAATAGGCTAGTTTACAAGAAGAATGGTGTTGGTAAAGAATGAAAATATCTACTGTCTAAAAATTTTATAACAATCATGATTGGTGAGACTTTTTCTGGTGTCCTGAAATTAGAAGCAGCTGCTCTTATAGGTAGTAACAAATCCTGATCGTGGTACGTCAAATAGACTCTCTGGGTGCTAAAATTATTGTGGTCTTGGAGAACGGCAACTGTCCAGGAATGAAAGGATCTTTATTGTAGGAGTGGGAATGTTTAAATTGTTGCTTTCTAATATGTTATCATCACCAAAGACAGTTGTTTAAGTCAGATAGTAATGTTTGCATAACAAACTAACAACTTTCACTATGTGGGGAAAAAAGGTTAATAAACTCAATTTTGGTTACTGTTTTTCAACAAGCCTTTGTTTTCAATGTTTCAAAATAACATAAAGTTGTATCAGTCATATAAAATGAAGTATCAGTTACTGCTCTAAAACTGAGAACAAGTATAATTAAAATTAGTTTATCAAATCAAATTCCATGCATTAGATGTAATTATGTAAAAATAATTAGATACAATTATTTTTTAAAAGAAAAATATACTAAGGTTAGAGGTATAAAACTGAGTTAGAATAAAATGGTTAAAATTTTTATTATTTATTTATTTATTTATTTATTATAATTATTATATATTTATCTTTAGAAGGGAAGGGAAGGAGAGAAGGAGAGAAATATCAATGTCTGGTTGCTTCTGGTGCAACCCCTGCTGGGAACTGGCCTGCAACCCAGGCATGTGCCCTGATGGGGAATCGAACTGCGATCTTTTGGTTCAAAGGCCCGTGCTCAATCCACTGAACTACACCAGCCAGGGCTTTAAAATTTTTATTCTTATAAAATGACATTAAATTTAGCATAATGTTCTATTAATGTTGATATTATTGTTTCTTATAAAACAAATAAATGTACTTACCCAAGTAAATAATACACTCCTAGTTTTTCTATGTAACATACATGTGTTGAGCAACTAGTATATGTCACTGGCAGATACAGCATTGAACAAGTATGACAAAAATCTCGGCCTTTGGAGATCTTATAATACTGTAATTACACATTAATTACACTTAATTAGCTAAATATCACACTAAATATTAATAACATGACTTCTTTGGTTGTAAATGATAAGATCTACCAAAATTGTTATTAGGTAATATGAAATACTCCCAAGTATTTCATATCTTGGTTGTGGTCATAGTTATTTGGTTGTATATGTATCCTTGTCAAAGGGTATCAAAATGTACAATTAAAATTAATAATTCAACTGGGAGGTTCAAATTGTAGAATTCAACTTATTGCATATAAACTATATTTTGATGAAATATTTTAATTTACATACTATAGCAATTGCTTATATGTATAGACCTAAACTTCCCAGGGTATTTTTATGGGAAAATAAAAAGAGATATAGAAAGGAGTTGTGGTTTAATAAATTTCAGAAATTATAGGTCGGGGATTAGTATGTTGTTGTGTTTTAGGAATATCATTTTGATTTAAAATGAGGTCATTTCTTCATTGTGTGCCCTTTCACCTCCAGGATGACGTTACTGAACTCACTAATAGATGGCATAGATATGGCCTTTTGTGAACTTTTAATGATTCGTATAAAAATAAAATTATATTGCCCTGCTATAGTGACATTATCTTTCTTTTGAAGCCTTAGTTTTGGGAATATTTTATAAAAAGGCTTTTCTTGAATAGAAATGAAGAAAAATATAAATGTCCTCTGCTTATATGACGCCCATTAAGTTCTGTGATATCCTTTAGATGAACACAAAAGCACATGTCCTACCGACGACTAATGGCCACATAAATTCAAAATAATATTTAGAAATGAACCCTCTGAAAGTAGTTGTCTTAATCTGTGCTACAATTTCTAACTGGTAGGGATTAATAGAGTGTCAGGGCAGAAAAGCAGGGGTATAGAGCCTGTTGACCTATTTTTGACTGATTCAAACAGACCGATGTTTGCCCAGAAACAGAATTGCTGGGATTATCCTGAGATCAGAATATTCAAGTGTCACACTGCTAAAAAATAAAGAAGGAAAATGCTCTTCTGGTCTTTAAGATTGTTTTAAATAGTAAAATGAAGCCTTTATATCCTAATTTTGTAAAGGTGAAGGCAGCACTTTAATGTCATAATAAAAATTGAGAAGAAAAGCAGTATGAATAGCTTTAAAAATTACCAAAATATGGATAATTATGATTTCTAATAAGACTAATATCTTATCACAGCTCTGTTTCTACACATTTGGGCTTTCTCCTCTGGTTCTTCTTCTTTTCCTTATTCTTCTATCCCTATTTCTTCTCCTATGAACTGGACTTAGACCTCAGAATTCAGTTCATGTTTTATCTCTTCCAGGAGAACTTCCTCTAGCCCTGTGACAGAGTACTGTATCACGCTGAGTTCTCATGAGACATGTATGTTCCTTGCCCAAGATAGTTACTGCACGGTATTGAAGTTTGTCTCTTTACTAATTTATGTCCATCACTAGTATAGGACTCCTTAATAAAGAATTGTCTGAAAAGGGACTTCTAGAAATACGTTTCTCTTATTCTCTGTCATAACATTTTAGGGTATTTTAAGCATATTATAACTTGCCATTTATTAATTTTTCCACTTATTTTACATTATAGGGTGCTCACATGACTGAAGACCTTCCTTCCTTGTCGTTCTCCACCCAGCGCTTCACATGGTGCTTGGATCACAGTGCACACTCAAACACTACAGAATAAGAGACTTTTTAATCACTGTTGTCCAGCAGACACCATCTTATCTAAATCATAATAGATATGTAAATAAGAAAGAGGCTCATGAGAAATATTAGAAAGTGAAAATAGATGCTATTGTTAACATGTGAAATTAATCTATTTGGATATGCAAATTAGCGATACAGGCAGAGAATAACTTTATATCTGAATGCTAGATTGCATTCTATATTTTTATCTAAATTTTATACACCAGTGCCTGATTTCTCCAATACAAAGTAGACTCAATTTTACAAATGTCTTCTACCAAAGTCATAGAGAGAAGCAATTGTGAAAAACATTAAGCTATGAGGTCTGTCTGGAGAAATTTTGGCCATGGTTAATTTAACAAGAATGGTTTGTGCAATATCAGTATAACCTGAGAGTAAAGGAGAGTGAGCTGGAATGCACATGTATGAACAATGACAACTTCACTGTACACGTCAGTGGGGTGGTAAACGCCACTGAGTGAGCATGTGTACTGTGTGGCCATCAGAGTCAAAATGACTGAGTGAGTAGAGAATGAATTTGCATCAAATTTTGGGTTAAGATTGAACATTCCTTCCCAGAAACTAGTCGGATGGTTCAGAAGGCCATAGCTATGGGAAACTGGAACCAACTTCATCACAGTAATGCAACAATGTGCCCGCTCATGCATCAGGTCTTGTGCAGTTTCTTGGCAAAACATCAGATTACTCAGGTGACTCAGCTCCTCTATAGCCAAAATTTGGCACCTGTGACTTACCACTTTTCCCAACACTAAAATTGCCTTTGTAAGGGAAAAGATTTCAGACCATTGATGAGATTCAAGAAAATAAAATGCGGCAGCTGATTTGGACTGGGGGAAAACTGTGAGTCAGAAGTGTCAAACTCATTTTCACCGAAGTCCATATCAGTCTCCATATCGGTGGTTGCCTTCAAAGGGCTGAATATAATTTTAGGACTGTATAAATGTAACTACTCCATAATAGTTAAGCAAGAGCTTGGTGTTGCCGTCAGATAGAAACAAGGTACCGCACTGGGTAAAACAAGAAGGAGGCCGGATTCTGCCAGTGGGCCTTGTGTTTGCCACCTGTGAACTGTGAGTTCCCAAGATGCCTACTTTGAAGGGGACTGAGGCATTATTGTTTTATGTACAATGTTTCTTGTATCTTCTTCAGTAAATGTCTCCATTTTTCATAGCACATCTCTGGATACTTTCTGGACAGACTATACAATATTTTTTCCAACTTCACATTAAAAATGAGTAAATTAGAGTCACTAATGTGATAGATTTTTTTCAAAGTACAAATCTAGCTAATAACAGAACCAAAACAATAAAATATATTGGCAAAATATTGTTATAAGAAATTTTATATACACACAATACATAAATAAAAATATACTTAATGTATCATGTGTTTTGACTTATGAAGAAAGGCATATTTACTTAGTTTGTATATGTGCTGATAGAATTTATGGGAGACGCCAGAGAGGATAATTAATCAGAGCAAAACTTAATCAGTGGCTCACATCTTTGCTATAATTTATTAGTTCTCACATATATCTCCAGATTATTGGTTATAAAAGAGAAAGGTAGTAAGGAAGTAAGGATAAATTGGGCAGCACATAAAGGAAAATGGATAATAAAAGAATGGACATAGAAAATGTGCTGAAGATGGAATTGACTATATAAGAAAAGGGATACCAGCAATTCCACTGCTAGGATTATATCCCAAGAATCCTAAAACATCAATTTTAAAGAATCTATGCACCACAATGTTCATAGCAGCACAATTTACAATAGCCAAGAGTTGGAAGCAACCTAGGTGCCTGTCAGTAAATGAATGGATCAAAACATTGTGGTACATATACACAATGGAATTCTATGCAGCAGAGAGAAAGAAGGAGCTACTACCCTTTGCAATAACATGGATGGAACTGGAAAGCATTGTGCTGAGTGAAATAGGCCGGACATTGAAAGACAATTACCGTATGATCTCACCTTTAACAGGAAGCTAAATAACAAAACAAACAAGCAAACAGAATAAAAACAAAGCCACTGAATAGAGAACAAGGGGACAGTGACCAGAGGGGAGAAGGAAGGGAACTTAAAGGGAAAAAGGGGGAGGGATTTGGAGGAACAAATAGGAAGGACACAGGGATGAGAACTAAGGGGGGTGGAAATGGGAGGGAGGTGGGGAGACGGGGCAGAGGGGGCTGGGATGGGAGAAATAGACAAAAAACTGTACTTGAAAAATAACAAAATAAAATTTAAAAAAAAAGGGATACGGTCTCCGCCAAAAAATCACCAATTATCTCACAAAAGTATGGCCCAGTGTCTGACTTCAGTATGTTTAAGTTTTTTTCTCTCTAATCCAGAGATTGTTGCTACCCAAGCTCAGGAAAACTACAGTAATACCTACAACTCATATATTTCCTAGTTGGTGAATATGTTTTTTAGACTCCCGCAGCTGGGAGTTTCACACTATCTTAGACACCAAATGACCTCAACAAAATATGATAGATATAGCTCAGTGGATTGAGCGTGGGCCTGTGAACCAAAGGATCACAATTCGATTCCCACTCAGGGCACATGCCTGTGTTGCAGGCCAATTCCCAGCAAAGGACACATGAGAGGCAACCATACATTGATATTTCTCTCCCTCTCTCCTTCCCTTCCCCTCTAAAAATAAATACATTAAAATATCTTTAAAAACTATGATAGATAGATGAGTGAATATTTGAGACATTTGCTATTTTTTAACTTAAATACATTTGAGATAGATATTTCTGCATAAATATCCCTGATGAATTTTTCAAAATTATTAAGCTAAATATTTTTAGAAATTGCAATAAAAGTATGAATATATTCTCTTTGAAATGTTTTATAATCTTTATTACCCTTTCTAGATCAATCTATATAAAATTATAGGTTGAAAATCCTAAGAAATTGTTATTATAACAACATCTCTATGGTTTAAACATTTTCTTTTTATTTTATATACTTTTATTTTTTGTTATTCAGTTTGAGTTTCTTCTAGATTATATTAATGACTGTGTGTTGTGGTAAATATATAACAAAATTTGCAATTTTAACTATTTTGATTGTACAGTTCTGACACTAATAAGCAGAACATAATCAACAAGACAAACAAGCAAGCAAGCAAAATATGCCCAGAGGCATTAAAATAAAGAACAAACTGACAGTAACCAGAGAGGAGTGAGAAGAGGGATGATGGGAGAAAATAGAGGAAGGGTCATCAAGGAACATGTATAAGGGACCCATAAGCAAAGCCAAAGTGTCTAGGATCAAGGGTAGGGGGGAGCAAGGAGGGAGCAGAGGGGAAAAATGGAGACAACTGTACTTGAACAACAATAAAATAATTTAAAAAATTAAAAAATAAAATATAACTAGAAATTGAAAAATTTTAAATAATCTTATTATTAGTATTTTATATACTTTTAGATAAATGCAATATTATATTACATTTTCACTGAATTGGAAATATTTGGATGGTAAATTTGATATATTGCATGGATTTCTTTTTCCTTATCCAAGTTCTTCTAATCTAAGTTTGTTATACTGATAACTTATAAGAAATATAAAAGAAAAGTGTATTCTAAGACCATGATAAAGAACACACAAAAAGATTTGTAAAAGTACTTTTAAATTGTGCAAGAGTGAATATGCATATGGATGATTTTAAATTCTGTAGAGTTTGTATTTCTACATAATTTAATCATAATTATTAATTTAATAAATGCTTTTATGAACAGTATTTCTAATAACTACTTAATTCCTTCATAAGGACATACCATGCATCAGATAAAGATTTTCATATTGCACAACTGAACAAAAGAATATACACAACAACATACACAACAAAATATATAGGCAGCACCTTTCAGTGAATTATTTAGTTGAGTTGATCATTTCCTTTTATGTTTTAATGGATTTAATGTATAGTCTAAATAATTTTAAATAGATTTCATTGATATTTCCACATGAAAAAATTCATGCTAAAATATAACTAAATTTTAGAGGGGAAGAAAATGAAGCAGGGCCCATCTTTGGGATTAAAGTGCTAAATTCTAATAGGGGAAACATTTTTTTAAGTATGTGACACAAAGCTCTTGAATTAACATGACTGACTCTGAGGATGGGTGAAACAGAGCATAGAATGAATCTTCTCAAACAAAATATCAACACTCGGGAGGATTATTTCCGCGCTCTATTTCTTTCAGTTTGTGGTGTGGTCTATCACTGAAATACAGATGCAGTCAGTAGTTATTCCCAAATGAACTGGCTAAAATGTGTTTAACTGAAAAAAAGTTGTATTAAAATTGAATTATCTCTGGCTTATTATTAATGCCAAATGGTCACACTTTCACAATTCAAATATACTAAAGGGGAATGAAAGATATAGCTTATATATGTTAATCACTTACATAGTTCATACAATTAAAATCTTTAGGCTGACCAAACATTCTACATGACTGGAAAAAATCCACAATATCTGACTCATAGAAAAACTTCAGTACCACTTTTTATACACTTATGTAGTATATAAATATAAAAATATAGAATTAACATTTTAGGAGTGGATCATTTCAGAAAAAAGGTGTGGTGGGTGATGGTCAAGATGTTAAAATATGACCATAAATACTTTACATCTTCTACTCCTTCTAGCTGTTGTTTTCCAAAAATTACCAAAAGAAAACTTAGAGTGTGTTCAATTTATTTTATTGTATAAAGATGTATCTTTCAAAAATACCATCTTTTTTTGTTTTTTTTTCAGTGACACCTCCTTTTTTCCACTGTCATGATGTCCTGCTGTTTTCAAGGGCAACAAAACTGATACCCCAACTGGAGAGTTGTTTCTGTGTTATTTCCACAGCACAGTAATTTTGATCTGTCTAGTCACTTAAACCAATTCTACTTATTATTAGGCATACGCATTAACAAATTGCAGTTTTAGGTATAGAGTCTCTCATAGGATAATCATCCATATATGCACATTTATAAGTTACCAATATGTTGTAGCCATTATAGGACACTTCATTAAATCCACACTTATGATTTCAGAGGTGCAGTCTCATAGTACAAATGCCCTTATTTGTGTGAAATGCAAAGCAATAGCCCCGTGGCTCCTTCTCACATCGTTAAACATTTAAAAAGTCTGTGTAACCAGTAACCATGGAGATCTCCACAGAAACAATGCCTCAAATTAAATGTGAGAAAAGGTCACATAGAGGATTGTAATTTCCTTCTTGTTTTACCTATCTAGATTGCAGACATGAAAACAACACAAATTATCTTCAAACAATGAAAGATAATAATTGAACATACATAAAATTTGAGATGCTCTGAAAAATAGACCTTCAGTTCAAATTTTCAGAAAACTTCTATAACATTTATATATTCAAACTGAATTTCTATGCATTTCATATTACGTGATGCATATTGTTCATTCTGATGCATTTGAAGGCTGACAATATAAGATCAAATCTATGTTGCATAGACATATGAAAATAAATAATTTTTATCCAAAATCAAAACTTAAATTCTGTATTAAAATTATCTTAATTTTTTGACCCAAATATCTGCTCCTCTAATAACTAAAATATTTTCAAATACCTATAATACCATTTCACAGTATAATTTTAACTTGTCACAAATATTTGTAATCAATTTTTGAGTCATAGAATATAACTTAATTTTAAAATTTCTCCATAAAATGTCTTAAAGTTTTTCTCTTGAAATCTATCCCTGAATATTAAATTGCATTATACCATGAAAGGATCATATCATCATCCCAGATCCAAATTTAAGCAAAGACTGGTTGAAAATGCCAGATCTGGGCAAGATTAAAACTTAAAACCATATGCTTTATTAACAACAGATGTGACATTTAACAAACTGTGACTTAATTAGCTTCAACACAGACTAATTCCCCTTTCAAACCACCATGTCATTAACATCCAGATGAACTAACACCCAAGGTCTCTTCTACTTTTCAAATAATTGTGTTGTAGTGCTGAAAACTCTTATTGCTCTGAATATTTTTATTTTTCCCTCCCTGAAACATAGTGTAATTTTATTTTATTTTTTTAGATTTTTATTTTTTAGGTTTTTAGGATGGAATTTGTTTGGAATACCAAGCTATGTGAAGAATATTCAATATGTATCATTAAAGAATACTTGCGAATTCACTCAATCAATAAAATGTCAAACTAGAATATTTTTGAAATATAGAGTCAAATAGGCAAAAAGTGAAAAATTGCATAGCCTTAGCTTTAGAAGATAAGTGAATGTATGTGTGTTCTAACAGACTCAATGTTAGATGATCATATGTGTGAAGTGATCATATATGACATACAGCCAGTCAGAAAAAATAAAATACACTTCTAAAATATTACTACTATCTGTTTTTAATAAGGAGCGTTTGTGCCAAACATGGAAACAATACTCACACACACACACACACACACACACACACACACACACAGAGGTTATCAGAGAGAGGATGGTTCGGGCATAGTAAAAAATACAGAGGATCAGATAAATGGTGATGAAAGATTTGATTTGTGTGGTAAACACACAGTGTGATAGAGATGAAGTATTACAAAATTATACCTTGAAATCTATAAAAACTTATTAACCAATGTCACCTCAATAAATTTAATTAAAAATTATAAAGGTCAGTTAAAAAAAGAAAGGGAAAGGATGTTAGACAAGATGAATCAATTAGATCCTATGGGTATGAATTGAAGTGAGGGTTAGATTTGAGTTGAAGTTGTTATGGAACAGAGGAAATATTTAATAAGAAACATGCCCAAATGGTAATTTATAATAATTCTAGAATAGATAAACTTTTTGTTTGTTCCTGAAATTAAATTTTAGCTCAATTTACTACCTTAAAAATAAAATAATATCTACAAATGAATATGCTCTATATTTTCCTAAGTAAAACTAAAATTTCAAGTGGATGTAGACTCTATACAAAGGATTCTTAATGTTTAGTTAATTTTGAATAATAATAAGCAGAAGATAAAAAAGTGATGGCCTACTCTTAAGCAATAGTCTGAAACTTAACCATCATATAATCACAGGTAAAAGAGGCATTCAATCTACCTGAATTTCAATTTCTTTAAATAACTGAAATGATTGCAGTATATTTTAAGAGTAGTGAGAAAATCAAAAGAACTAATGTTTGTTTTATTTTGTTGGTTCTACAAACCTATGTTGTAGAACACATGTTCATCAGAATCAGGTTTTGTGATTGATTTGCTTTTTACCTACTGACCCCTGGTCACCCATGTCTTCATCTTCCCACCTCCAACTCTGGCAACCGCCAACCTGTTCTCTGTGTCTATCACCTTGTTTTGTTTGTTTGTCTTTTTTCTGTCTGAAAACACTTAGCAGAATGCACTCTCTGTAGAAATCATTTATTTTTTCAAAACATTATTTCATAATTGAGATATTTTGGTTATTTTGAGGATTTATCACAATTTCTTTGCCCACTTATTCTTCAGTGGAAGCTTAGGTTGTTTCCATACCATGGCTATTGTAAATAATGCTGCAATGAATATGGTGGTGCATCCATCTTTTCGATTTAGTGTTTTAGTTTTCTGAGAGGTAAATACTCAGAAGTGGAATCACTAGATCATATGGTAGTTCTATTTTTAGTTTTTTGAGGAACTTCCGTAGTTTTCCATAGTGGCTACAACAACTTAAATTCCCAACAACAGTGCGCGGCTGTTCTCTTTTTTCCTTCCCGTCTGAAGGCTGGCACTCAGTCCACTGAGCCATGCCAGAATGAGTGTTCTCTTTTTTTCACACCTTTGCCAACACTTGTTACCTTTTTAATAGCAGCCATTCTAACAGGTAGAGGTGCTATATGGTTACAGTCTTGATTTGCATTTCTCTGATAATTAATGATATTGAGCAATTCTCAAGTGAGTGTTGGACATCTGTTTGTCTTCTTTGGAAACAGTCTATACAGATTTTCTGTACATTTTTGTGACTGATTTATTTTTTTGCTATTGAGTTTTATGAGTTCTTTTATTTTGGGATATTAGCATTTTATGTAATGCATGATTAGCAAATATTTTTCCCATTCATTAGGTTGCCTTTTCATTTTATTGATGGTTTCTTTGGAGTGCAGAAAGTTTTTAGTATGATGTAGTCCCACTTATCTATTTGTACTTTTGTTGATTTTGCATTTGGTGTCAAATACTTTTAATCACCACCAAGACCAAT
The DNA here is from genome assembly GCF_021234435.1 of Artibeus jamaicensis. Classification (NCBI taxonomy): domain Eukaryota; kingdom Metazoa; phylum Chordata; class Mammalia; order Chiroptera; family Phyllostomidae; genus Artibeus; species Artibeus jamaicensis. The sequence continues at coordinate 22,254,357 of NW_026522046.1, read as the reverse complement.
GTCAAGGATCTTACAATTCATGTTTTATAGTTTTACAGTCGCATGTCTTATGTAGAAGTCTTTAATCCATTTTGAGTTAATTTTTGCATATGGTTAAAAACGTGGTCAAGTTTTATTCTTTGGTGTGTAGCTGACCAGTTTTCCCAACACTATTTATTGAAGAGACTGCCCTTTCTCCATTTTATATTCTTGGCTCTTTTGTTAAAAATTATTTGACCTTATGTGCTTGGTTTATGTATGGTCTCTCTATTCTTTTCCATTGATCTATATGTCTGTTTTCATGCCTATACCATACTGTTGTAATGACTATACCTTTGTAATATAGAAAAACAAAGAACAACTTTGTTCTTTTTCAATATTACTTTGGCTATTTGGACTTTTGTGGTTCCACAAAACTTTTAGTATTATTTGTTCAATTTATTGAAATATGCCATTGGAATATTAATAAGAATTACATTAGATCTGTAGATTGCTTTAAGTAGTATGAACATTTTAACAATCTTGCTTTTTTCAATCCATTAAAATGAAATGTCTTTCTATTAATTTTTTCTTCTTAAATTCCATTAATAAATGTCTTGGTATTTTAATATATAGGTCTTTCTCCTCTTTAGTTGTATTTATTCCTAGCTATTTTATTGTTTGAAATCAAGTGTCAATGGTATAGTTTTCTTAATTTCTCTTTCTTATAGCTAGTTTTTAGTGTATAAAATGCCATTTTGTATACTGATTTTGTGTCATGCAATTTCACTGAATATATTTACCAATTCTAAAAGTTTTTAAGTCTATAGTTTTCTATATATGATAACATGCCATCTGTAAAAAGTAACAAGTTTTACTTCTTCCTTTCCAAATTGAACGCATTTTATTTCTTTAGCTTGTCTGATCACTTTTGCTGAAACTTAACAATAACATGTTGAATAAGAATGGTGAGAATGGGAATCTTTACCTTGTTCTTAGCCTTAAAGGAAAAAATTCAGCTTTTTATTGTTAAGTATGGTATTGCATAGATTGTTTGTCATAGATGGTTTCTGTTAAGTTGATGTGTATTCCCATATACTCATTTTGACAAGAATTTTTAAAAATCATAAATGGATATTGAATATCATCATTTTTTTATCCTGTTGGGAGGATCTTATGATATTTATCTTTCATTTTGTTAGTGTGGTATATCACATCGACTCATTTGAGATATTTTGACCATCCCAACATCCCTGGGATAAATCCCACTTGATTATGGTATATGCTTCTTTAAGGTATTGTTGAATTTGCTAATATTTCAAGAGTCAAATCAACTAATGGTTGTACGATTTATCACTCTTCAGAGTCTGAATAAACAATTATCATCTTAACATTCTGGTGACATATAAAAAGCAGTCGGATGCTAAGGAATAAGATATTATTTCTACTAAAAACAATGATGCAAAAAGGGCAATTCCTTGCCACAAGTAATAAAAACTAGCAAATTTTTCAAAAATAGCTATACCAAGGAATCGGAAACTGACCAATATAAGATAATGAATAGAAAGTAATTAATTATTACAAATCTAGTATTTGCTATATGGTATGATGGTAAGATGATTGATCTGCACCATCTTACCTGGAACTGTTGTTTCCCACATTGTCACCCAGTAGCTCAGTGGGTGAGAACCGTGGCTCTACCAACCTGGTGCTGTTCAGGAAAAGCTGTTTGTATTGAGTATATCAAGTTCTTTTGGCCTATCCTATAGCTTTAGATGACAATTAAGTCTACACATTTAAGTTACCTTCAGAATCATTTCCTATTTTTCTTTGTTAACAGTTTCAACACACACCCACATATGTGTGCATTTCTGCACATACGCACTCACGTACAAATAACTTCTCCCCAGAAGAAGCAAAAATACATAGTCTTTGGGCCTAATCAATAAAGGGAAAAAATCCCGGTCACATTCCACAATTGGTTGGAGTGTTGTTCCACACGCCAAATTGTTGTGGGGTCAGTCCTTGGTCAGGGCACATATGTGGGTTGCAGTTTCAATCCCCTGGTTGGAGAGTGAGTGGGAGGAAAACAACTGATTTCTCCCTCTCTCATTCACTTTCTCTCTCTCTAAAGTCAATAAACATGACCTCAGGTGAAATTTTTTAAAGAATAATTTGAAAATAATATAGTTTTATGCACTATGAAGATAATATTTAACATTTTAAACAGGGTAATTGAACTCAGAGACACAGGCTCTCACAATTTTCTATTCTATGAAGGCATCTCCCAAACCCAGCAATTTATTTATAAACATTTTGCATTTATTCTTACATGTTTAAACTTCACTCACCTTCAAATGACTCTCTGTTTGATGTCATCTATTGAGATATTTTATTCCTCTGCTCAAAACAGTTTTTGAATTAATCGATTTTGACACCTTTTAGTGCTTCTTCTGTTTTTGTCAAGTCTCTTCCACATTGGCAAAATGTTTCCCTTTGAGCACTTTTTTCATCTGGGAAAACCAAGAAATGTTGCTCAAGGGACATTGGTGAACATGGAGGGTGATGCACGGGGGTTACACCACTTTTGGTTAAAAACTGCTGAACACTAAGCACACTGTGGGCAGGTGTGCTTGTAAACCACCCATCATAAAATGAGCAAACAGGTTGAAAGAGTCTTTAAAAATTTTTAACTGAAGCTGAACACAGCCTCTCACAACAACGCCAGGTGGTACACTGATGCAGATGAGGTCCTAGAGCACTCACCTATCAGGGGAAGGCTGTACTACATGGGACTCATTCTCCAGAACAGAAGTCCATTTGGGGGGTATCCCCTCATATACATTAGTTTCTGTTCCCGTGTGTCCTGGGGAATGGGAACGGATTTTCTGAATACCACTTAAACTTATAAAAATAAATTTATATATTTCTTCTTAAGCATGCCTCCATTTGTCTCCAAGAATAAAATTGTTAAGAAAAAGACCATATAGTAATTTGAAAGTTTGTATTATTTCTTCATTATTGTTCTCCAGTTTCAAATCAAAGATAATTTCATCACTGTAGACCTCATCATATTCTTAGTTTTTTATCACACCCTTACATTAACCATCAAAACACAAGGTTCAAAGTCGTAAGATTAGGGAGATTTCCCAAAGTAGGACTTCCAGAGTGGCATGGTAAGAGCTTGGTGAATTATCTGTCCAGTAAAATTTAAAATAATTGTTTTTTAAATAAATGATTTATCTACTTTTAAAGAGGAGAAGGGAGGGAGAAGAAGAGAAACATCAATGTGTGGTTGCCTCTCACCTCCCCCTACGGGGGACCTGGCCAGCAACCCAGGCATGTGCCCCAGACTGGGAATCGAATTGTGGACTATTTAGTTCACAGACCGGTACTCAATACACTGAACCACATGGGCCAAGAATACAGTTTAACAGTTAAAATATATAAAATACAATAATTCGATGCATCTCAAAATTGTGCCCAGGGTCTAAAGTTAATAAAAAAACATCTATTGAAAGCAGTCTTTTAAATTTGGGTATGAATAACGAGTCTGTGATGTTTGAGCCATCACCCTCTTTCTTCTGTGTGATGGAAGCTGTACCGCAGTCACTCAGCTCTGGGAAGGGTCCGCCAAGAAGTCGGTGTCTACTTCTCCCCACAACTCCCAGGGGTGTGCTACTGTTTATCCCAAAGGGGCAGAGTACTAGTGCTTTTTATTCACCCCCACCTCTGCCCATGTTGCAGAAGCTCTATTCCAGGAAAGCATAGCAGAGGAGACGGAGCCCCCTTTCCCTCACCTGGTCCCCACTTGCAGAACTCAAGCTCTACTCTTGGTACAGCAAGCCAAGGATTTAGACAATCTAGTCACCCAGGCCCAGCTTGTTCAAAGGATGAAGTTTACTGGAAGGGGCAGGCTAGAGACTAGAATCTATTGCTCAGTACCAATTCAGAGTAGGCGTGTTGTTCCAGGAGAAGAGGATTTCCACACCCACTATTGAGGCAGAAGGGCAAGGATTCTGTCTAGAAGTAAGGCAGGACATTGAATAAACTCCATAGCTTTGCCCAAGAGGACTGACTTTATTTGAAGCATTGCTGCAAATTATGTATCTGGTAATGGATTTTATCCAGAGTACATAAATAGTTCTTACAATTCAAATAAATCAGTAAGATGACTAAATCAGTTCTAATGCAGCCAAAGAATATAAATAGACCTTTCTCCAAAGTGTACATAGATAAGACCATATGTGCATGAAAAAATACTCAACACAGTTAGTTATTAAGGAAATATAAATAAAACCACAGTCAAATCCTATTCCACATCCACTATGATGGCTATAAGGAAAAGGGCATAATGTGCTGACAAGGATGTAGAGAAATAAGAACCTTCATTCATTGCGGGTGAGAATTTGAAATAGTAAATCAGCTCTGGAAATTTATTTGGCAGTTTCTAAAACTGTTAAACATATAGTTACCTTCTGAACCAACAATTTTATTCCTGTTCATACCCAAAGGAAATAAAAACATATGTCCGCAAAAAACGTTTATAAAAACAGTTATGGCAAGATCTTTCCTAATAGACCAGAAGTATAAACAAGTCAAATATTCATTACTAACAGAAACAGCAAATAAAAAGTTAAAAACAAATGCAGTAAATCCATACAATGGGCTATACCATTCAGCAATGTAAAAGAATGAAGTACTAACGTATGCTCCAACATAAACTTTGAAAATACTCTATTAAGTTAAAGGAGTCAGTTCTAAAAGCCCATATATTGTATGAATGTATTTATATGAAATGTCTAAAATAGGCAAATTTATATGAAAATAATTCACTAGTTACATAGGGCTGGTGGGTAAGATAGACGAACAGTGTTCACAGAGTTTCTATTATGGACAATAAAAATGTTCTAACACTGGATTATACTTACAGTTACACGACCTTGTAAACATGCTAAAACTTTGAATTATAATTTAAATACGTAAACTTTTTGTATCTTAATTAGTAGTAATAAATCTCCTTTTTAATGTGAACTTAGATGTACACTAAGACTTTCTGAATTTAATTTACATTTTCTACTGTTTAAGCCCTAATATTTACTATAAAGTTAAACCTCAATTTTTCATGTACTTACCTACATTTCTGAATACTCACCTTTATAAACAGTACCAGTTCTCCTGCCAGCCTTTCACTCTTGGGTCCCTTCGCATCATAACTGTCATGCAATTGACCAGAACATTAACTTTCTCTGATTTGAAAACCATTTAGAAGCATACAACACAACATCTAGTGTAAAATAGATGCAAGAAATTTATAAGTACCCTGCTTGAGCCTTCACTTAAAGAAGTTATCAAATAAATGTGAATAAGAATAAATAACAATAACATAAAGGACCTAAAAACTCCAGTGGTGTAGGCAGTATCTACTTCCTCATTTTGAAAGAGAAATATAATGTCCTTACTATGGATCGTGCTTTACTTAGGGATGCTTGAAGTACTGATGTTTCCTGTTATGGCAAATGAGGATAGGATGTGATTATCAATGTTTTCCAGAATGAAACTGAAATTCAGGCCAGGAAAGTGTCACCAACTGAATCACTAGAACAAGAGAATTAGAGGCTCTACTTACTATAATATTTCCTTGTCTTAGCTAATTACATCTGTAATGACACTATGTCCAAATAAGGTCACATTCTGAAGTTAAGACTACAGCATACAATGTTTTGAGTTCTACAACTCAACCCGTACAAAAAGCATCGACTTCTAAGGTGCTGTAAGGTGAGAAGTACCTTTCAGACTACTGATAGAAAAGTAATTTAGAAATAATCACCTTGAATTTATTTCCAGAGAAGTGGTTTGCATAAAAACAGGAGAGAGGTCTCCAAAGCAAGGGTTTAAAGTCATTAATTCATACAGATAGGTGACACATAATAATGTATCTAGATAATAATAAATTGAATGCTATCCATACTTATTTTATATTAATCATCTGTATATTTAATTTTGCTTTTTAAAATGCATTCCCAGTCTTGATTTAAGCAATGTGCATGTGTGTGTATTATTACATAAAACATGGCAAGTATTTTGAGATAGAAAACAACTTAAAATTATTTGGCTATGGTAAATCTTAAAATAATAATTAAAGTGAATTTTAATTCCTGAAGAAAGAATTATAATTATTGTGCTGGGATCGGTCATAGAAAAGAATAACAATTTTTCATATATGAAATAACTTAATAGTCATATTTGTGTTTTCAGACAAGAAAAAGTACATATGCAATAAGTCATATTTCAGAATGCAGATAAGAATATAGTTCATTTTGGAGAAATTGGCCTGTTTTACCAGCAAAGCTGGTTCAGACTAAAAGTGGAATACACTTAAATCCAGTTATCCTAATTCTCCTAGATTCTGTTTCCCTTCTCGTTTGCAAAACTACATAAACAACCATTTTGAAAGGGATATATTTTGGTCCCTAAATCTTAAGCTATGAAAACATTTTCTTTCCATAAATAGTCTATTAAAAAAAGAGCAAAATCTCACAACTTAAAAAAGCTGCTAAAACTTCCAAAGTGATATTATGTTTAATTAAAATGGGATTGCAACACAATACCCTAAAACATACATATATCTTTTAGTATATGTGTGTGTGTGTGTATACAAATTTTCATACAGTGAAAACTGTACTCACTGTTGGAACTGCTCTTCAGATGTTTTCAAATATTTATTGTGGCCCTGGCTGGTGTAGTTCAGTGGATTGAGCACAGGCCTGTGAAACAAAGGATCGTGGTTCAATTCCCAGTCAGGACTCATGCCTGGGTTGCAGGCCAGTCCCCAGCAAGGGACACATGAGAGGCAACCACACATTGATATTTCTCTCCCTCTCTCCTTTCCTTCCCCTCTCTCTGAAAACAAATATATAAAATATTAAAAATATTTATTGTGATCTATTAATTTTTTTCATGTTTAAGTATTTTATTGTTGTTAAAGTACAATTGTCTGCATTTACCTTCCCACCACTCCCCCCACGTGATCTATTAATTTTTATATGAAGTGAATATATATTGAAGTATTTTCCATTTGAAATGCATTTTAGGCATAAAGCTTTTCTTTGAAAACATAAATGAACAAGAGTCATTTAAAACTTAACTGTGTAATCAATATGTCATGAAAAGTCCAGAATTCCAGTATTTATATATAAATAAATACTAAATTTGATATTTTCAGAACTTACCTACATATATCTTAATGTTGATAGTATAAACTACTGTTACCTTTTAATATAATACAATTTTAAACATAGAAAGAATGCTTAATAATAGTAACTGCTTATATGCCTTTTGCTAAAATATATAAACTGCTTACATTTGTTCCAATTTCTTTATCATTTTCCCTTTTGATATTCACATATGTCAACACTATTATCAAATAAATTTCAAGATTTATATGGGCAAATAAAAACATATTTATTTTTTCTGAAATGTTTGAACATAATTTGGGAAATCAATATCACTGTTTCTATATTCTTTAATATTTTCTAAAATTAAACATGAGGATGGGATGTGACTATAAATGTTTCAAACATTTCAAACATTTCTGTGTCAATATCCTTGTTTCTATATTTCCTAAAATCAAGAATATTTAAATAAATTTTGTTTTCAATTTTTTTCAATTTGCAAATGTAACTTTTATACAATAAGTGATATAATCATATTATTGTATTATATTATAATATATAAGTGTAAATGACATAATCTACATATATATCCCAAAATTTAAATGCTTATAATAAACAATATAATTCTTAAAAACAAGAAGAAAGTAGAAAGTTTATGGTACTCAATTTCACAAAACCCATTTGCTTTTGCAAGTATCCTGAGTAATATGTTTCTGAAAGTGGACTTTTAAAAGATTGGGCTTGAGCAAAGTTTTGAAGATTCTGGGACAGACTTCTTTGAGGTGAGTGCAGAGCCATTTAGGCATTCGAATGTCCTGGGATCCATAGGACCTCACTAATGACTGAATTATACAAATGAAACACTAATTTCCTATAGTACTGTTTCAGGTTAGGTTTCCTGTATGGAGCCCTTGAGATAAGAACTCGTGTGACACTAACTTGTTAAAGAAGTACCCACAGATCCCCAGTGAGCAAGACAGGGAAGGGTAAGGAGTCAAGGACAATTTCCTGCTTCAATCTGATTTCATAGTGAACTCTGTGGCACAAATCACTTCTTAGAGTTCTTCCAACTTCCTGAAAGGGAGATGGGATTTCAGACTCCCTTGACCATTACATCATTTGTACCTGAGTGTGTGTAAACCATGAGATGCTGTAGCTTTCCTGCCGAAGGAGAAGGGGTTCCTGGACCAAAAGACAAACATGCAGATGACTGCAAGTGCCAATCAACAGAAGCAAAACACTCAAAGCCACACAAGATGAAAGGTCTGGAACTCTCTCTGGGGTGTGTGTGTGTGTGTGTGTGTGTGTGTGTGTGTGTGTGAATTGTGCAAAGTTCTTTATTCAAACCACTGGTGAAATTAAAATAAAACCTCAGAAAGAGTAGAGTCTGTCACATCTAGCATGGGAGTACAGTCATTGTTCAGGTGAGAAGACAGAAGGCTTTGTTTACGTGGTAACTGGGCAACTATGTGGTAACAGTATATCTTATAACAATTCGGTAGCATTCAGACTAAGACTTAACTTGCCACCTGGTTCATCCATAAAGTGTTCAAATATGTGTGGTCACGAGAAGGAACAATCAGTATGTTCTTACTGATAATTCCCAAAATGAATTCTCAGATGAGAACAATTTAAAAGTTCTCAGCCTTTAAAACAGAAGAATCAATTATAAATATCTGATAATGTGCTTAGGTGTTTGGTGGTGGTATGATATTTAAGCCACAATATCCTTTTAATGAGTCATTTAAGCACTGTCACCATGTTCTAGGATATTTAATTTTTGGAACTATTTTAGCAAAATGAACACAAACAGGAAAAGCAGCCCCTGAGCTACATACTCATTTACAGTTAGAAAATTTACCTTCCAAGGAACTATAAATTAGTAATAGAGAAGTAATCCAGACTTCTAAGTGTAATTATGTAACAGTGAACTATCAGTGAGCAGTTTTGTAAAGAAAAATAAAGATGGACAGGAGTAAAACTTCAGGGCTAGTTTATGTAGGGTGATCACACACAGCCTGTCTGTGGTGATAACTTCATAAGGATGCAAAAAGCGAAGAAGTGAGTGACGTTTCTATCTGGAGAAGAACGTTCCAGACAGAGGACATAGCAAGTGAAAACATTCTGAAACAACAGCAGGCTTGCTTTGTTTGAGGGCCAGAGAGAAGAGTAGTATGATTAGAGGGGAGAACAAAAAAGCTAGAGGAATACACAGGAGTTCATACAGATAGAGAATTGATTTACAGAAAGCTTACAGTGAATGGTAAGGACTTTCTATTTCAATCTGAGTGAGATAGAAACTACTGGAGCAGAGACACGAGCTGATATACGCTTTAAAAGATCACACTTGCAGTGGAGTGGAGAGCAGATAGTGGGAGAAAAGGAGTTCTGATTTTGTGGAAGCAGCACATCTGGTGGTTGCAATGCCATCAATATTCCCTGAGTGTTGGCCTTGGAAAACTTCACAGAGCTCTTTGAAATTCAGATACATCATTTGAAAATTGCCAGCGTAGTTACTTTGTAGTTTTCCTCTGAAGTTAAATGACAATGCACATTAAAATAACCTTGTAAACATCAAGTCAATACTAATAGTAGAGAATTGTGCAAAGTTCTTTATGCAAACCACTGGTGAAATTAAAGAGAAAGTTCTCTGATTTTTTTCATTCTTCCAAGTTTAATTTACTTTATTTTAACTAAATGTATTGTGATGGCATTGGTGAATAACGTTGTATCAGTTTCAAGTGTACAGTTTCATGATATATCATCAGTATGTTGCATTGTGTGCCTACTACCCAAAGTCAAATTGTCCGTCACCATATATTTGCCCTCTTTTACCCTTTACCTCCCCAACCTTCATACCTCTGATAACCACCAAACTATTGTCTGTGTCTGTGAATTTTTGTTTGTTTTGCTTTTTTGTGCATTTGTTGTTTTCAGTTTTATATTCCACGTACAAGAAATCATACGGTTCTTGACTTTTTCATTCTAACATTTCTTTTTGGATAGTATTCTCAAGGTTCATCAATGTTATCATTCCATTATATATGTCTACCATATCTTTTTAAAAATTATTGACTTTGTTGGAGTGATATTGGTTAATAAAAGTATACACGTTTCAAGTATGTACTTGTATAATACATGATCTGTATTGCATTCTGTGTTCGCCAACACAAGCCACATCTTTCTTTGTCAACATTTATCCACCCTTTACCCTCCTTTCCCTCTTGTAATCACCACACTGTTGTCTGTGTCAAGAATTTTGTTTTTTTCTTTATCCCTTCACCTTTTTCACCAAGCACCCCAAAACCTCTCCCCACTGACAGGAGTCAGACTGTTCTCTATATCTACTAGTCTGTTTCTGTTTTGTTTGTTAGTTTATTTTATTTATTAGATTTCACACATCAGTGGGATCATATGATATCTTTCTTTCACTGACTGGCTTATTTCACTTAGCATAATCTCTCCAGGTCCATCCACACTGTCACAAAACAAAAGGCAAGATTTCCTTCTTTCTTTCTCTCTGTCTGTCTTTCTTTCTTTTCCATTTTTTTTTTGCAGATGAACTTTTTGTTATCTGGGAAGCTTTTTGTTTCTCCTTTAATTTTGAATGATAGCCTTGTTGGCTAATATAGTTAGGTTGTAGTTCCTTGCTTTTTAAAAAAAATCACTTTGAATATTCCATGCCAATCCCTTCTGATCTAAAGTCTTTCTGTTCAGAAATCAGCCGACAGTGTATTGGAGCTCCCTTGTAGGTATCTTTCTTTCTCTTGCTGCTTTTAAGATTCCCTCACTGTCTGTAAACTTTGCCATTTTAATCATGATATGCCTTGGCGTGGGTCTCTTTGGGTTTATTTTCTTTGTGAATCCATTTGAAGAAATAATGGCTGAAAACTTTCCTAACCTTGTGAAGGTAAAAGATACTGCAACTTCTTTATCCAATCATCTATCAAAGGACATTTGGATTATTTGTGAATGATGCTGCAATGTATACAAGGGTTGCATGTATCTTTGTAAATAGATATTTTCAATATTTTTGGATAGATACCCAGAAGAGAGTTTGCTGGGTCATATAAATAACCATTATTTATCATTAAATCAGTAAGTGAGGTTTAATGTTTGCTACACTAATACTTAACATTGTTCTAGTGTGTATTTTTGAGAAGCATCCTGGTGAATTGTTACAAACATTATCACAATTAATTTCTGGAATCTATTTTTTTCAGGTTAGTTTCATTATTATACTGTAATACAGATAAACTGAGAATTGAGTTGAATTATTTGTTCAAGATTTTACAGAGAGTAATTCTGGAGCTAGAATTTAAATGCAAGAAATCTGCTTGCTGACCATATAGGATTAAATATTATTTTGCTTATGTAGATAACAGAGAATGTGAGGTAAAGTCATCTTTATTAAACTTTTCTAATAATTAGGTTTTTGATTGTCAAAGAGTTGTTCGTAAAGGAGATGGAGTTTTTCATTTATGAATTTGGCATGATTTTTCTCCAAACCCCAAATAGGGCTGGACTATCATATAACACAATCTATCTGAAAGGGATTTTGGTAAATGAACTAAGAACTACATAAGGGGCAACTTTTAACCCAGAAATTCACATTTGGAGTTAGTTATAGGTTATATACATGGTCTGCGGAGGTGCAGACAGAGTCATGAAAGTGGATTGCCTAAGAAAAGACACTGGTTTCTGTGTTGAATAAAAAATGTACAGGAACACAAACTCCATCTAAGTATACAAAGTGAGATTTCACTGTGACTTCCAAAACACAGCAAAATTGTGGTAATACCCAATTATTTTAAAGTATATTTTATTTACTTATTCTCTAGAGAGGGGAAGGGAAGGAGAAAGAGAGGGAGAGCAGCATCAATGTACGGTTGCCTCTTGCATGCTCTCTACTGGGGACCTAGCCTGCAACCCAGGCATGTGCCCTGACTCGGACTAGACCAGCGACCTATTGGTTTTCGAGGTGGCATTCAGCCAATGAACCACCACATCAGCCATGGCCTCAACTCTTAACTTAAACATTGTATAGCATGCTCAGACAGAGATAATTTTTTTAGGGTGGAAACATAACTACATGGCAACTTCGTCTTCATGGAAGACATTATGACCAGATCCCTAGATCTAGGTTTTGTTCTCACTGTTTGGAAACAACCAGTGTAATTGTAATATATGACCTACTTAAGTCCCTATTACTTTTAGCAAGTAAGACAAGAGTTTTACTCATGATTAAGAGTATCACTAATAATCCGTCTAGTTTTCTAAACTATTGCAAGACAAGAGAGACCTCTCTGGTCTTGAGCTACCCTGGACGCCATGATATAATTGATCTTTCATAAACTTCTGGGGACTCGGGGCTTCTTTTTTCCACTTTGGAGCATAAAATTTGGATTCTTTGCATCCCAGGGCTTCATGCTGCCGCTGCACGTTCTTCAGTACCTGCAAGAGCTGTAAGGAAGCAGAAGGGTGATCTCAGCTACCTCCTTCTCTTATTTCAGGGACAGCCTAACCCTGCCTCTGAGCATACTGTTCTTTTTTTAAGATTTTATTTATTTATCTTTAGAGGGGAAGGGAAGGAGAGAGGGAGAGAAATATCAATGTCTGGTTGCTTCTGGTGCAACCCCTGCTGGGAACTGGCCTGCAACCCAGACATGTGCCCTGAATGGGAATCAAACCACGATCCTCTGGTTTGCAGGCCTGCTCTAAATCCGGTGCTGAGCTACACCAGCCAGGGCCCTGTGTCTTCTTAGGAGGAAGGTGCCATGGAGAGCTGCCAGAAATACTGAAGGAAGGTGTGTGTGAATCAAGAAGACACATTTATATGTTAAACCAATTAAATGTATTTTTTACTGCCATTTAACCTTTCTAACTAATGTAGTTTTCTTAAGCACACACTTAACCTGAAACCACTTCCCTAAATGTTTTCTCATCCCCCTCCCCTTGTTCTTAATTTTGTTCATAGGACTTGGTATCTAACATATCATATAATATACATATATATTTTTAATTCCTACTCATACTACTAGAGCCTCAGTAAACTATAGCCACAAGAGGACAGGGATTTTTACTGTTTTGTTCATGTCTGACTCTTCAGAACAAAGCAGGTCTGCAACTGATGTTTGTAGAAAAATGAATGAACTAAAATGTCTAGATTAATATAAAGTTTAAACAAATTAAAATTGTGCTTATGTCAGATGTCTAAATTCTTAGAAAATTTTTTCTCCGTGTGTGTGTGTTTATAAAGAATAGTTATTTTCTTTGTTATATCATTCCTCATAGCTTGAGCATATTTGATTAGTTAGATGGCGTTCATAAATTAAGAAATTTTAAGTTGTTCTATCAATATAGATATGGCTAGTATAACTATTGCAATGCAGTAGTCATATGAGCTAATTTCAAATTTCCCTTCTTTGTATATTATCTAAAATGTATGATATTCTATATTTGTTCATTTATATCTATTTTCAAAACCTTACTATTTGTCCTATGATAGGCTTATAATAATTAGAAATTATATTTTTTTAAACATGAAAGTTTTGTGTGTAAAGAATTTCATATATTTTGACAGCTCGACATCTTTTTTTGTGCTTTCTTAGAAGTGATATAATATTCCATTCTTTATCTTTAGAAGATACATTGTTTATAAGAACATCAGAACATCATAAACCTGACATACTTTTCACTTCTATGAGTAAAATTTGAGAATCTTGGTATATATACATTTCATCAATTTTTTAGGGAGAGAAAAATATCAGGAAACAGTATAAAATATATATCTTTCTAATCATTTATGACACATTTCAAAAACAGAAATCATTTGTCTTGGAAAGTGAGCACATTATTGGATGGTTTACAGTTTGTCTTGTTATTCTAATCCTGGGTTCTCAAAAACTTCAAGAATGACAATCAATAGGATGACATCACTAATTAATGTTATGACTTCATAGAAACTGCCAAAACAGGGTACTTATTTCTATTTTCTGAACAATTTTTACTTTCAAAATCAGAACCTATATTATAAACCTATAGTCATGGATCAGATATTCTCTGATCCATGACTCTTCTTTATTGAGAGGTTTGGGATTACTGATTCAAATTCTTATTTGATACGGATCTGTTCAGGCTTTTTATTTTTTCTGATTAAGTGTTGGTAGATTGTATGTTTCAGGAAATTTATCAATTATTTCTAGGTAATACAGTTAATTGGCATAATAATAGTTTATAATACCCCACTATAACATTATATTTATTTCTGAATCTTTTGTAATGTTTTAATGTCTGAGTCTATTTATTTGTTCTCTTTTTCCCCCTCAGATGGTCTAAGTGTTTACTGATTTTATCTTTACAAAAGTCTCTTAGTTTTGTCGATTTTTATATTTTTCTGCTATATGTTTTATTTATTTTCTAATATGTGACTTCCTCTATTAACTTTGAACTTAGTTCATTGTATTTTTCTAATTTCTTGAGGTGTAAGACCTTGTGAATATTTATACATATCCTTTCAAATATATCCTTGTATATTTTATTATAGTTAGCATACAATGTTACATTGGTTTCAGGTTTTTTTTTGACTGAGTGATTCAATATTTACATAATTTGAGTTTTGCTCACCCCACTAAACTTAGTAGCCATGTTATCATGCAGAGTTATCACACTGTTATTGACATACACCCCCCCACCTTTCCCACCCACCCTTGCACCATCCTCTTCTCTGGCGACCATCCATTAGCTCTTTGTTTGCATGAGTATGCTCTTAAATATTAAAAATATCATGGGAAGTATATTTTAGCCATACTATTTTATTGAATATAAATATATCAATCCCCCCTGTCCTACTAGCTCTGCAAATTTAGCCTGACACTTCTTTTTATTAAAAAATGACTCCAGCATCTACTTTACATTCTCCTGATCGCTGACCACATTGTTTTTGCCTCAGTCCTCAACTCGTTAACCTTTTCCTGACAACATATTGAAAGAAAATGAGAATACTAGAGTTTCTAACACTCTATTTCAGAAAACATGCTGATAAATGATTGAACGGTTTGGAAGTAATATATATGTATTATAGTACTTAATTTGTTTCTATCTCTTGAAATAAGGTATATTTTTTCCTGTCAGAATCACGCATTAGATATTTAAAGCCATCGACAGAATTTTTTAAAAATTCATTTCACCCTGGCTGGTCTGGCTCAGTGGTCTGAGTGCCCGCCTGAGAACCAAAGGGTTCAATTCCAGTGACTGTGCCTGCCCGGTGTCCAGTCAGGGGACTGCAAGAGGCCCTCTGTCAGTGTTTCACTTTCACATCAGTTTCCTTTTCTCTTTCTTCCTCCTTTCCCCTCTCTCTAAAAATAAATTAATGAAATCTTTAAAAAGATCCATTTTTAATAAAAGCAGTCCTTTCCTTTGAAGCAAAAAAGATACAACCTTATGGTAAATTTGAAAAATAATGCCAACAAAATCAATCATTGACTTTGCACATTATTGTAACCTATAATTAAGTGATGTGAACTATGGATAATAAAGTGATTGGGAGATAGCAAGAATCATCATGCCTTAGATTTTTCTCCTCCTACATGAATAATTAATACTCGGAACAAAAGCAGGGCACAGCAATGGTGATTTTAAATATTTTCTTATTGTTAAGATATCTAATATAGCATACATATAATGAACAAAAATATAATTAAATTTGAATCTTATATGTTTTTTGTTATTGTACAGAAGTACTTAAATGTCCAACTATAAGAGGAATTGCATGCACTTCTCACATCATTTGCATGTAAAATGTAGATTTTCCTCTAAAATTGAGCTATTTTGCATAATATTCCTTGAATACTGACCATTTTTATTCTTTTTATGTTTATATTTAGACGTATAATTAGGGTTTTCACCTTTGCATTTGAGTTTAATTTGGCTGATTTTTTTTTTGTTTGCTTAATTCAAGACAGTTTAGAGAGCTTATAATAAATTTATGTGGGTAATCAGCTAAGTTGTTTAAACTATTGAACCAAAAAGACCAAGTTCTGGTTCACTCAGAAACTGCAACAGTTGACCACAGAGGAATATATATTTTATGTATAAAGGTGAGATACAATAGAGTGTGTTCAAAATTCATCATAATTACTGAAAAAATAATTCCAATGCAAATGAGAAAAAATACACTTTTCAAGACTAAGATCATAATGCTGACCAAGTTTGGTGCTCTATAAGCTGCTATAATGTAAAATTGAAGATGGTTCCTCTTCTTTATCTTTCCTCATTGCAAAAAAGATAGCAGGTCATTTTCTGCTTCTTTTTCTACTAGACAGTTGTACATTTAGGACAAATGCAGGCGTTTTTATTGTGGTCCTAAAACTCATTGTAAAAACTTTATTAAAGAGTGTAAGTGCTATGCATTTCAGTGGGTAAGAAAATATATGAGCATAAGAAAAGACCAAATGTCAAAAAAAGAACTTAATGGTTAAATGCATAAGGAATAAGAAGAATAAGTGCACGGTTCATTGTAATGATCATAGTATATTAAAATAAAGACAAAAAGGTAGTCAGGATGCTTCATGAGACACCTTGGAAGGACTGGATTTTGGGCACTTGACTCTGAGCCTTGACACTCATTTTCTTCCCCTGGCCAAACACAAGAGCTACAGAACTGAAGGATGTCAAGAGTCTTTGGAGTAGTTTCTAGAACATACATCTGAGTATTAGACATGTACAAACTGAGTCAGAAGCCTTTCATTTAATGCAAAAAACATATTAAGTACCTACCACGTGTTACAGCAGTAAGAAAAATGGGTAAAAATTTGTGCTGTTGTCCCATAGAGCTGGGATAGACAATAAACAAATAAGTAAATTACGTAGTGTATTAGAAGGTGTATTTTCAGTGAAGGAAAAATTTGAGTGGTGTGTGTGCAAGGAATTATTATGTTAGAAGATTAGTTAAGAGAAAGCTTTTCTAAGGTGCCATGTGGCCAAAGATTAGAATAAGGGGAAGTAGGTAGTCATGCAGATACCTGGGGCCAGGTGGTCCTAGGCACAGAGAATATCAATTACCAAATCAATTTAGCAGGGCATTCCCTGGAGATTGAAGAAATAACTATGGGTCCTACATGTCAGGATGTGAGAGAACAAGTGAAAAGCAGTAAAAGTAAGGTTTAACAGGTAAAGGAGTGTCAATTTGTCTAAGGACTTGCAACCTTTCCAACAGATTGTGTTACAAACATTAAGATTGATGGCTGCAATGATAGAGACTGAATTTCAAGCTAACCTAAAGGAAGGGATACTTGGAATTCTATTGAATGTAATGTAGAGATCTAAGCTGTGGAATTAAGGTGGAGAAATCTAAGTTTTGGATACCAGAATAAAATATTGTTAGTACTGTTAATGTACCACATATGGCTTCCTGCTCATATACTCTTGAACCCCCTTCCAAAGAAGTAATCATGTCACAAATGTGGTGTTTATCTTTTTTTTGACATTTTAAAATATATTTACATCTCAAACATCATATATAATTTTCAAGTTCTTATACTTTATATATGTTCAAAAATATGATTTTGATTCCCCTTTTTAATTCATTTATGTTGACATGTGAGTTCTGTCTGGAAAAAGCTCAGCCATTGTTATTATAACAAGAATGGTTTGTGTGATATCAATGTATCCTGGCAGCCAAAGAGAGTGGATGGGAATGGGCATACATGAACAATCACTACATCATACTAGTCAGTGGGGGCGCTGGGAGTCACTGAGTGAGCATGTGTACTGTGTGGCCATTGCTTCCAAAAAGACTGAGGGACTACAGAAACAAATCTGCAACCAAATTTGCAATAAGCTTGAACATTCCTTTGCAAAAACTATTCCGATGATTCAAAAGGTCACAACTATGGGCAACTGGTGATTGACAGCTTCATCATGAAAACATACCCACTACCCACTGAAGCATCATGTCTTGTGCAGAAGTTTTTTGTGAAATATCAGATCACCCAGGTGACCCAGCATGGATTTGGTGCCCTGTGATTTCTGGCTTTTCCTAAAACTAAAATCGCTTCTGAAAGGGGAGAGATTTTAGACTATCATTGAGATTCAGGAAAATATGACAGAGTTGCTAATGGTAACTAGGAAAACTGTGTTGCTTTCCAAGGTGCCTACTTTGAAGCAGATTGAGGATCATTTGTACAATGTTTCTCATATTTCGCACCTACTTCATTAAATGTCTCTACTTTTCACGGCTAGATACTTTCTGGACAGACCTCACCTGTAGCTATAATGTCATTGCTCTTTCAAATTCTATTTTCTAAACATACCACACATTTACCTTTACCCCTGTTGAAAGACATTTAGGTTATTTCTTGTTGCCTTCAATAGAAGTGATGTTGATGTGGACAACTTTTTTCATTTGGGTATCATTTTCTTCACATGTTTGAGAGTTTCTCTGAGATATATATCTGAATATAATTATTGAATCATAAAAATGTGTATTTGAAAACTTAACTAATAAAGTAATGTATTACTCTACATATGCTTTGCACCAATATACTCCATAATCCACACTCTCAGATTCAATTTTTTGAACTGGTGTTAATGCTGGTGGCTCGCCAGGCCCCAGAGTGATGAGTACAGGTTATGCCCTAGGTGGTCTGGGTGAAGCCATGCAGCTAGCAGGGCATGTAAAGACAGATTTTTCTAATCTCAGGCAGAAACGTGACCAGAGAGCATCCTACTCTGAACCTGAGTGAGGCTGAGGATGGTAACTGACATATGGAAAACCCTTTGATACCCTTCGGGAACATGTCAGCAGGGGGAGGAGCTGACCTGCCAGTCTAGCCTTGGAAAAGGACGGGATTGGCTGGGGAGGTGAACTCTTCTGGATCTCAGGAAGCATGCTCCCGGGAGTTATATACAGGGAGTGCAGAGACTTGGCCCTTCTCTTCCTCTGGGATCTGAGAATGGACCTGCAGCTGGAGCTCATGCAAGAACAGCGGGCCCTGGAAGCTGCTTGGCTAGGTGGACGGAGCCCCAGCATGCCTCGCTGCTGTGGTTGGCAGCAGCCCCAGGACCCTGGCTCCAGGACATTGTGGCTTAGCAATGGCCGTGTAGGCCATGTTCACAGACTCAAGGGAGACATCCACCTCGATGGCAGCTTTGTGTTCCAAAGGATAGATAAGAGGGTAGTGGGAATTCAGGCATGATAGTAGGTTTCAGTCTTTCTGGGAACAAAATTTTTGTCTGTGTTTTGCAGAAGAGAGGAGCCTGGATTCAGGGAGTTCCTCGTTTTCCCAAATGGTGGAACATTTTAATACAGACCTTTTTCTTTCTCCACCAACCTTTGTCTTCTACCTGTTTGACAGCAGGCAGCCAAACCCCATTTTTGTTTGCTAAGAGTGTTTCTCAGTGTGTTCAAGATTACATTTGCAGCAGGACAAGTGTACAATTCCCTTAAGTATACTGTGCATAGCGGAAACAGGATTCCTCTTGCTGCTGGCCCACCAACTGCCTACCAAGCCTCCAGTAAGTCACCTTGAAAATCCAACACAACCCATTCGCCAAGATTTTAAAACATTTGACAGAAGTCGTTATTCTTTTTTAATTTCCTTATTTTTTGAGATCCTAGATGCCTATTTCATTAGCGTGTATTATATTTTATCTGGAAAATTTTTTAGTGTTTTATGTTAGTGTAATGCATTCCCCTAATATATATTTGTCCCATGATGCATGGAGAACAAACAGTTTTTTTTTAACTATTTCCAGTTGATTCTAAATACAGTCTTCTTCTAAAGAACGCTCAGTGTATAATTTACCTGTCTCTTCTGCTGCCTTTTTGGATGAGATCATATATTTTCTTGTGGTGCCATCGAGTTTTATCAGTTTTCTTTTCTTCATTCTTAAATTATCTGTGCTCAGTGTCACCTGTTTTATCAAACAACTTGGGTATATAGTCAACATCAAATTTCAAATGCCACCTGCTTAATAAATAGTTTAATATTTACAAAAAGATAATTTATTTAATATTTATATTATATATTGTCCTTAGTAGGAATTATTAATTTATCTCAAATGGCATCCAAATTATTTCACCAGATAATTTTGTTTTTCTTGAAGAGTTAGATCAGAAGAAACATAATAAATACACATACAGGTTATACAATATGGTAAGGAGTCTAATTGCCCTAAAATAGCTTTCTTAGATTTGGGAGATACTGAATAAAATTATATTGAAAACTGCTTAAATATTGAAGACTAAAACTGACTTGGAAAGATTTGTGATATTTTAATCAGCATAGAAAATATTTACATCTCTACTATTTCTCGTAGGGTTCTAAATTCAGGAAGTTTAAATTTCGTTAACAAAGAAAGTGTTAAATCACAATGCCTGAGGTGGTGATCTCAGACAAAGATCAGGGAACAGATAGACCTGAAGAATTTAAATAAATCATACTATGGGACTTGTAAATAGAAAATATTACTTTTAAAAGGAGTTAGTAGAGTTGAGATTCTTACATTTTAAACCTGATTTTCTTTGCTTCTAAGAAACATACAAAAATGAACTTCAATGAATACAGGAAATGAATCCTAATAACACTATGGAAAATACTTATCACCTTATCCAGAATTGTTCTAATTTTTAATGCCAACATAACAACAGCAACTGCAGTAACTAGTCTATTGTGGAATTTTCAGTGAACATTTATAACCAAGTATTAGGTGGCCTGAACGATCTGTTTTCAGATATTTGCGGTTGCCGTAGTCCATAGGTTATAATAGGGACTGTCTACTGAATGGCATGTGCATATTATGTGACATTATCCTGAGTGTAATGTGCATCTTCACCAGCACATGAATTTCATTTAATACTGTAAAGATCATAGGTGGTTTTGAACTCATTTGACAAACAATAGAACTCACCTTCTTTATATGATTTAGGACATAATCAGGTAATTATCTATTCTCAGTAAACAGTTATTTTAATAACAAATAGCAAATGTCAAGGCAACAGACCCAATCAATAATATCACTGCAAAGTTTCTTTTAAAAAGTCTAAAGTTTTATTCTCTCTAATTTTGTTAAAAGTGTTCTTTGTTTATGGCATATATTTCCATACCTGTGTGTTGACAGGGTTATGTTTTCTTGTATATTATATTTTCCTGTGCATAAAATTATTCAAATATTTTGAATATTAACATCTAAATAAGAAAATATTGATAACTATGAAAATAACATATTAATATTAATTTCATTGCTATGTTTACTACTAGGTTCATAAAGTTCATAAAATTGTAAATTAGTTGTTCAAATACTTTTCACATTTTACATGAAAGCTGATAGAGGAAAACTGTAAAAGAAAGAAACTTCTTCCTCCAGCAATGATATCAAAAGTGGAAACTAGAAAACTTCCTCTAGGAACTCTCCAGTTCTATCTTTTTTTAATTTTTTATTTATTTACCTTTAGAAGGGAAGGAAAGAAGAGAAGGAGAGAAATATCAATGTATGGTTGCTTCTCATGCTGGGAATGGGGTCTGCTGGGAACTGGCCTGCAACCCAGGCATGTGCCCTGATTGGGAATCAAACCGTGATCTTTTGGTTCACAGGCCCGTGCTCAATCCACTGAGCTATACCAGCCAGGGCTCCAGTTCCATCTTTAAATCTATTTTGTTTCTGTTTTTTAGCACTCCTACTTGTTTTGCATTTGTTTTTGTTTCCTACTGGTGCCTAACAAATAATCCGAAATTTAGTGGGTTAAAATCACATGAGTTTATCTCACACATATCGTGTTCAGAAGTCTGAAATGACTAAAGGGCTAAAATCAAAATGTTGATAAGGCTGTGTTCATTCTAGAGACTTCAGGAAGACCCTGTTTCCTTGTCTTTTTCAACTTTTAAAGGCTGCTTCTATTCCTTGGCTCATGACCCCTTTCTTCACTTTCAAAGTCCATCATTCCAACCTCTGTTTCCTTTGTAAAATCTCCTTTATCGGATACCCCTGTCTTCTTCTTATGCTGGCCATTGTAATTAGAGTGGTCCCGTTTAGAAAACTCAGAATAATGTTCCCCTAATCTTTAATTTAACCATGTTCGCTAAATCCCTTTTTGGCATGTAAGATAACATGTTCAGATTCTGGGGATTAGCTTATAGATATTTTATGAAGGCAATTTTTCATCTGTCAGGGTATCTGAGGTCACTTCAGAATTTTTATGACAGTGGCAACATCTGTATGTGTGCATACTTGTGTGTGTGACGTGCATCTGAAACACAAGCAGTAGATCACAGCTGCCTTTCAATCATTCAGCTGGCATTTCATTGAGGTCAATAGGTATATCATTATACATATTCATAGGAGAGGGCTGATTTCCCTTAAAGAAGCAAATGTCTAAATATCATGTTGTAAAAAAGAGGTGAATGATTAAACAGTGCCTTATTCAATCTAATGTATATGAATGCTTTTAAGGTTTGTGGATATGGTTCTTTTGCCATTTTTTCAGAACACAGAAAACATTTAGATGCATTGCTTATTTACTATATTTAGGGACAAACAAATATTTCTAAAGTAATGTGGCTCTTACCTTTCAAACTATAAAAAATTTGGTTTGAATATTTGTTCTCTCTTTCCATTTGCAAACTATATAACTTACCTTTGGAAAATACTAAAGCATTATAATTTTGACAGTGGTTCCTTAATTTTATTTTTCCAAAACCTTTGTAACTACTTAAAACATCCTGCAAAACCAACCTTGTGACTGATTAATTTCTCTCTTTTTAGAACTGTCTCAGGTGCTTCTCAAGAACTGAGAATCTTTCAGAAATATTTAAGAACTCCTAACAAGGTGAGTTTCCAAGCCTGCCTTATTCAGTCATTTTTTATATTGCAATTTTTTTAATTGAGGAAAACTCACCTCATTAAGCTTCATTCTTCAGACATATTGTATTTTGTCTTAAGACTACTAAGTTCAGCATAAATATTCCACACATATTTCCAAATTTGAATGTCCTAAAAGACATGTTGCCTTTTATTTTACTAAAGATGAACTGGTGAAATTTTCTTTTTTATTGACTGCCTTCATGTTAAGCAATAATTTTTTAATTGCAATTCTGATGAAATTAGTTCTTGGAACTTACGACAATTTGTTCAATGGTATCTGTTTTCTTTCATTCAAATTCAGGGTGTCCACTGAACTTGACAATAAAGGAGAACTCTCTGCTTCGGTAGAAAAATTTCAAAAGATTGTAATGACTAAGGCAAAAAATAAAAATGACCCACTTTTTTAAAAGATTGTATTTATTTATTTTTAGAGAGAGGGGCAGGGAGGGAGAGAAAGGGAGAGAATCATCACTGTGTGGTTGCCTCACACATGGTCCCAACTGGGGACCTGGCCTGAAACCTAGGCTTTGCCCTGACTGGAGATCGAACTATCGACCCTACGGTTTGCAACCCAAACTCAATCTACTGAGCTACACCAACCAGGAAAAATAACCCACATTTTGTTGGTTAGAAGATTCAACTGCTCAGTAAAATTGATCATTCTCTCATGAATCTGGCTGTGAAAGGAGAACAAGAGAGGGGAGAGATGAAAGGCATGTGTCTGGGAAGGAGCAATGTGGGCAAGCTGTGTTTCTTTGGCTGTTTGGTTGACATTGGTTTAGATAAGTTTGCCTTTTTAAATTTTGTGCTGGTTATGTTTTATTGTAATTTTGAGTGAGGAAGATATAAATCATGTTTAAATTCAGATTGGTGACACACAAGATGAATTAACTATATAATAATTATATAACTATATATAATTATATATAACTATATAATAACTATTATATAGTTAATTCATCTCGTATTCACTATAATTTATCTGGCATTAATTAAATATATAATAAATTCATCTTAACTATATAAGATGAATTATAATATAAATATATCTGTAGAAATGAATAATACACCAACATAAAAGGTCAGAAAAGAGTGATTATTATTATTTATTATCAACATTATATAAAAAGTGAATTCAGTCAGTTTCCTAAGGAGATTAGAGATGGGCATGATGTAGCAAGAATTTGAATTGACTAATTTTCATATTTCTATCCTGATTCTAAAATAAAACTGTAGCAGTACAAGAAACTGCCCAGAGTAATCACAGCCTCATGGAAGCTGGAAGTCTTTGCCATGTTGTGTGACTGTCAGCTACAGCAATGCTTAGAAGTCCAGTCTGCCTCCCAGAATCTATGGGAATACTTCATTCTCTATATTTCATTCCCTATATAAACTTGAATGGGACAATTACTCTTTGTAAATGTTATATACACAGAAAATAATGTATTCATTATCACATCAGGTACCAAAAATAAAAGGTTTCATTATAATTTCTAACCAGTAACAAGGTGATGAACCATTTAGATTTGCCCCTGTTCCTCTTTGAAGAGTTAAAGTCATGTGTCACAGGAAACCCTTCAGTTTCAGATAAATCAGGATGGTTGCTCACTCTAATTATATATATCTGTAGACATATTCGTATACATATAAATTCAGCAAAATTTTCCATCATTCTGAATCCCTAAAGTCCCCAATTTATATTCTCTCAAATGTCACAAATAATTGCTTGAGGTTATCAATGTACAATCCTCAGACCATGTCTCTAAAACACACTTGTGCTATTGCCACTTTCATCCAACAGATTAAATAATGAATTTCTTCAGCAATTGATTGCATATGGAGATCTAATGCTTATACATTACAGTGCATCATTGGAGCAAAAAGAAACAAAAATAGGTGACAGAGTGAGAGACTTTAAAGGGCTTTATTTGTCAAGGGTCTACATACCGTGACCAAGAACAGCTAATGTGAAAATGACACACTGTTTTCCAAGCATTCTCCTTCTTTAGCAACATCCCGTTGATTCATACTGCTGTCATGGTAGAAGAAAATGGCCTTAAGGCATATTTTTGATACATTGACTGGGATAATTTGGAACATATTTGCCTGAAATACAGTAATGATATACAGTTACTGTGACTTGGAGTTCTTCAGAGATCCCACTGTAGAAAAAATGGATCTAATTAGAATCTTGGATGCACTTATTCAATTTTTCTATTGTTCATTAAGTAGTACTGGTAGTGAGTTATGAGAGATAATCTATAAATATTAATATCTTATGTCAAGTAGTAGTTTCCACCTTGTTATTCTCAACTATTTTCTAGAATTAGGTTTCTAGTAAAATTTTTAAAAATATGTTCAACTGTAAGAAAGCACTGGAAAAATAGATTGAGCCAAATTATTATCATCAGTGGCAGCAGAAGTTGTTTTATAATTAATTCTATTTTTCTTACCTTTGTTTCATTATAGACTCTTTGATGAATACTTCACAGGATAGTGAAAATACCAAAAGTTTTAGAGTCAGAGAGACTCCAAATCAAGAACTGAGTTTCCAATTCAATGGTTTAGTTATTTTAGACAATTATGCTATGTTCCTAAGCCTTAGTTTTCTTACTTTTACATGTGGACAACTAATCTTAGAATCTGCTTTGAAGATTAAGTGATAACATATGTTAGGCTTAAGGCATGTAAGGTATGCTCACACACTACCCTTTAACTATGTTCAAAACTCACCAACCAAAACAAGAGTGATTTCTCATCACCTGCCTATGCAATATGTGGCTTCCCTGAGATTGTGAGGTTCCTCCAAGTTAGGTGGAAATAGACATGTTTCCTCAGTTAACGCACAGGGGAGGCTGTGGGTGCAGAAAAGCAGGGCAGCAGCAGTGCGTCCCGTTTGAGGACCATGGTTGTCTGTCCTCCCCAGTCATAACAACCTTCCTGAATGACGGACCTGGGTCCTCAGGGCTGGAATAAATGGAATTATATTAGCTTGTCAAAATTTCTGTCTAAGCCCCCCCTGTGGTATATTGTTATATATTGCTATGCATGTGGCATGCACAAATATATTGCAAAGTCTAGCATATCACATTATATAGTAAAAAATGGTATATTATAATACCTGCTCTTTAAGAATAACAACTTTGTTTTTCATTCCTGGAAGCTGTCCTAGAAGCTCTCCTAAATCCGCCAAACTACTATCCAAAATCTTAAAATAAAATTTGGCTGATTAAAAATTATTCAACCTATTCTGATTGTTATAAATAGTCACAGGACTTAAATGACTTCTCAATATTCTGAGCTCAAAATGAGAGTTACAGGACTATGTGAAGATCAAATAAAATACTGCTTTAAAATTCATAGGTGAGTCTTCGTATCAAGTACTGGTGACTCTGTAATGGCCTTAAAGTGTTAACAATATGCATAATATAATTAATTCTTCTTTATTTTCTGTATTACTTAATTCATTTTTTTGTGTAAATATTGATGAGTTTGATCTTTCCTCTAGAATTATTTAAAATAATATTATTCACTCTAGATGAATTACCTCTATGTAGTATACATTCCAATTCTGGTCTCAAGCTTACATTTTCTGTTTCTATGGTTATTGCTGTAAGATATTTTTGGTTTCTGGAGCAATTAACTTCTTTCTTTTTATTGTCATTCTTGTCAGATAGATTATGATTTCACATAGTACATCCTAGAGTGAGTAAGAATTTCTGGATGAATCAAAACAATTCAAGTTAGAAATCTTTAAGTTTTTCCAAGTTCTTAACCACAGGAT
The DNA here is from genome assembly GCF_021234435.1 of Artibeus jamaicensis. Taxonomy (NCBI): domain Eukaryota; kingdom Metazoa; phylum Chordata; class Mammalia; order Chiroptera; family Phyllostomidae; genus Artibeus; species Artibeus jamaicensis. Next base: position 22,227,579 of record NW_026522046.1, on the reverse strand, counting down.
TGACACATAGAACATACATTTAGGTAACCAAATTAGCATATATATTCATATCTAGCTCAGACATTTAATCTTTAATTCTTGCACATTTCATTTGACCTCACTTTTCAGTGCCATCCTCTGTGCAGTTATCCTGGAACTTTTAGCAAAGGTGTAACTGAACACACTGTGTCCTAATAATGAGAATTTCAAATATGAAAATCAATTCCAGAACAAAACCATGGATCAGATTTTTTTAAAAATCCCTATATTTTTGTGCCTTTTCTATCTCCACAACCAAAGTCCTCAAAAAGCAGAAGCATATTTTATATTGATTCCTTATTTTTCACACATATATCTTCCCATTCTAATACTGGTTTATAAGACTGAAATTTCTTTTTCTTTGGCAATTCTTGTTTCCTTTTGTCTTAGAATCTCCTTTTTGTGGTTCTCTCATTTCCCTGTCTTCTCTCAAAATCTGGACATCTGTTTAAGAAAAACATGACAAATTGCAAAAAAACCCATGAATGTTGAATGGATTATTTTAAAATTATATTAGTATATTAAAAATTCACAGTTTCAAGTGGAAAAGATGATACCTGGTTTACAGATATCTCATTTTTGTTACCAATTTTTTGTCATTTTTATATAAAATGTAGAAAATTCCACTGATACATTTTTATTGTTTTCTCTTATGCAAAGCAGAAATATACTATAAATAAAGTTATTATATCTCAGAGGCAGGTTGGTGAAGGTGATTGATTTGTTATGCTCAAATACATTAACTAAAAACTCAGTGTTGAGATTCAAAGTGTCATTTGGCACCTGCATACTTCTACAGTTATTTTTATTTCCATTTTATTATTGATTTTAATGGCAGAAACAGTACACTTTAAATTTTCAAAAAGCTACAGAAATGTTCCATAACATCTAAACACAGTGGTACCTCAGTATTTGTCTTAATTTTTTCTGGAACTTGTGATGAGCGCTGAAACGGACAGGTCCTGAGCAAGTGAAGAGTGGTGAAGCATTTTCTCTTGTGAGCCAGCCTTGTCACAGATACAAGTTCTAGCAAGTGGGAAGAGTCTCAAGCAAGCACTGAGTGCTAAAACATTTTTTTCTTGTCAAAATACAATAAGCACAGTGTTTAACAAGTTCTGAACTGGATGAATAGCAAGGTGTGACTGTATGTACAGATTAACCTTGACCGATGGGGCCCAATAGGTTGGGCACCCCTCAGACAGACATGTTGCTGGCTTGATTCCAGGTCAGGGCACATGCCTGGGTTGTGGACCAGGTCCTCAGATAGGGGTGTGTGAGAGGAAACCAATTTATGTTTTTCTCACACATTGATGTTTCTCTCCCTCACTTTCTTTCTTCCTCTCTCTAAAAATAAGTAAAATAAAGGCTTTAAAATAATTAAACACATAAATAATTATATAGAGATTAAATAAATATTTATAAGATATACATTTAAGCAGGAGAGAAGTGGAGGTAATAGGTAATGCCCAGGAATTATTTTCATAATTACTCCTCATGGATGAAATCAATTTGGTAGACAACTTTGGGCTAAGCAGATTGCATGCATTGTTTTTGTATGAGATTTCAGCAAGCATTATGTAAGATAACAACATAGTACTCGTGCACAACTTCCAACTTGTTTCTTTTACCAGAGTTTTAATTTCAAAGTTTTTCTTAAGTGGTCTAATACACTTTCCTTAGTCTAGCCTATAGGAAAGAGCTAAATATAACAGCATAAAACTACCAAGTCCATCTGTCTTGTTTACTGAAATATATATATTTCATAAAATTATATAACATTGTCAGATTGGTAGAAGGCAGATTCAGAAAGTTATATATATGGGGGGATACCCCAGAATTTTATTTATAAAAAATAGTGTATTTACCCTGGCTTGTGTAGCTCAGTGGATTGAGCACGGGCCTGTGAACCAGACAGTCGCGGTTCAATTCCCAGTCAGGGCACATACTGGGGTTGCAGATCAGTTCCCTGCAGGCCAGTTCCCAGCAGGGGACACATGAAAGGAAACCATACATTGATGTTCTCTCCCTCTCTCTTTCCCTTCCCCTCTAAAGATAAATAAATAAAATCTTTAAAAAAAGACCTGCAAGGAAAAAAAATAGTGTATTTAGCCCTGGCTGGCATAGCTCAGTGGATTGAGTGCGGGCTGCGAACCAAAGGATCATGGTTCGATTCCCAGTCAGGGCAAATGCCTGGGTTGCAGGCCAGTTACCAGCAGTGGACGCATGAGAGAGGCAACCATGCATTGATGTTTCCCCTTCTCCTTTCCTTCCCCTCTAAAAGATAAATAAATTTAAAAAATTTTACAAAAATAGTGTATTTATTCTTACGTGTTTAAATTATAGTCACTTTCAAAGTATTCTCCATCTGATGCAATATACCAAGCAAAACATTTTTCTATCACTCAAAACAGTTTTTAAGCTCAAAAACTCAATTTGATGTCTTTTAGTGCTTCTGCCATTTTTTGTTTCAACTCTTCCACATCAGAAAAACATTTCCCTTTGAGGATTTTATTCATCCAGGGAAACAAACAAAAATATCGCTCAAGGGAGATCAGGTGAATGGGGGGTGGGTCATGAGGGTCATGTTGCTATTGGTCAAAACCTCAGTGCAGTGGGCAGATGCGCTGGTCATTCACCCACTATGAATGGGACACATGACCCACCATGAAATGGAAGAATGCATTGAAAGAGTCTTCAGAAGAATTCACTGAATCGAACACTGCCTCTCACAACATCGCTTCCTGGTACAACTGATGTAGATGGGTTCCCAGGATACCCACCTAGTGAGGGGAACCCGACACTACAAGGGACTGCCCTCCAGAAGTTGATTCTGTTTTTTATTGGATAGATAGATAGATAGATAGATAGATAGATAGATAGATAGAGATGGTTATATACATATGTGTATGTATTTACCTACATATGTATTATATATAGATGTGTATGTATGTATTTTTATTGAGTTGGTGATGTGTCATCCAAACCAAAGTTGAGTTTCATCCTTTTAAATATCTGCAATTATATTATAAAGCTAGCTTTTATAACCATATTGTATGTTATTGAAATATGTGACATATTTATGTGTATATATATATACATATACGTGTGTGTATATATATATATGTATATATATATATATATATATATATATATATATAAACTTTTAGATTTATTTTTTAGTGACCAATTATCTTCAGGTAGACAATTGGTCACTAAAATTGTGCATATGAAAATGCAGCCATCAGCCGCCCCATCATATTTTCTGAAATCTCATCAATGGTCTGAAATCTCTTCCCTTTCAAAGGTGATCTTACTTTGGGGAAAAGCCAGAAGACACAGTGCATCAAATCTGGGATGCATTGGGACTGAGTCACCTGGGTGATTTGATGGTTTTCAAAAAAAGCTCTACATAAGATGTGATATATGAGCAAGTGTGTGGTCATGATGAAGCTGCCAATCACCAGTTGCCATAGCTGCAGCCTTCTAAATCATTTGAATGATTTTCATGAAGAAGTGTTCAAGCTGATTCTTTTGTTTCACCCATGAAGCTTCTCATGCTCGATGCATTTTAATTATTTTTTAAATTGTCGTTCAAGTACAGTTTTCTGTCTTTTACTCCCATCCCAGCCCACCCACCCAGCCCTCCCCGCCTCCCTCCCATTTCTACCCCCTCCAAGTTTTTGTCCATGTGTGTTTTATACTTGTTCCTGTAAATTCTTCCCCTCTCCCCTGAAATTCCCTCCCCTTTCTCCTCTGGACACTGTCAGCCTGTTCTCTATTTCAGTGTCTTTGGTTATATTTTGCTTGTTTGATTGTTTTGTTGTTTAGGTTCCTGTTAAAGGTGAGATCATGTGGTATTTGTCTTTCACCACTTCGCTTACTAATGCGTATCTTATGCTCAATGAAAGAGGGAGATACATTAGTACCAGAGCCCAGACTACTGATTCCTTAAGATTTTTTCATTATTCCTTCCATTCCCCAAATATCATTAATGGTGTACATTATATAAATGAGTCAAAAGAAGAGGGGGTTAAAAGGACCAATATGAAAATACTATGTATAACCTTTTAGAAACTATATATATGGCTCCTCACAACTAGTCATAAGCTAAAATGTATTAGGTATTTGTAAAAGTTGCAAAGTTAACATTTCTAGAAAAATATTCTTTGGAGTGAGGTTTGAGCTTTGTTAAGTCACATCTGCCCTAACTTGCTTGAGATTAAAAGTAAGCAGTGGAATAGCAAAGATTATCTCCAAATAGTAGCTACTGAAATACTTATATTTTCTTTGTGATTAAGAATGAAGTAAGATATACCAGTGCTGAATGCTGGCTAGCATTCAACTCCAGGTTTATAGTTCTTCAAAATATTTACTAAAATATTATAAAATAAAAAGCACATGCCTTATTAAAAAAACAAACCCCTTAGTTTCCTACAAAATAAAAGCAAGCATTTATATTAATCATGATTGATCATGGGATATACGAAAAGAAAGAGGGCATTAGAATCCGTGGCTACAGGCACCTTTGAGGAGCCCATCCGATTCCTCATTACGTCTCTGATTATTTGACTGATTAGGGATTTGGGTAGTTCGCATATGTATGCTTTTCTTCAGGTTTATTCTATTGATTAATCTAATTTCTACCATTTATCTCATTTATAAAACTAATTCTGCCATGTTGTTATAAATTTTTCACTGGGTTTTGTTTTAATGGAAACAAAACTTGAATTTTATTTATGGATGATTAAGTATTTAAATTTCATATTTAGGTTCATGTTTTCTAATCAAATTTCTTACCATGAACATCCATAATTTAAACAAATTATCTCTCTTATCTTCTTTTATTATCTACCACAGGCACTTAAATCCAGCCAAAAAGACATTCTTTCTTTTCTTAAATATTTTTCATCCCTAAGGTTTAGATACATACTCTTCTCTTATTTTGAAATGTTCTTACCTCAATATGTCATATGGCTGGATCAGTTTCATTTTTTTAAGTTTCAGGTTCAATATCATCTTCTAGAAAGTATTTCCTTGTTGTTTCAGCAGAGAGAAAAAATATATAAAAACAAAACAAACAGCAACCAGAGGAGAGAGGGGAGGGAATTTAAGGGGAGAAAGAGGAGGGATTGAGAGGAACAAGTATAAAGGACACAGGGACAATAACTAAGGGGGGTGGAAATGGGAGGGAGGTGGGGAGCATGGGGCAGGGTGGGCTGGGATGAGAGAAATAGACAGAAAACTGTGCTTGAAAAATAATTTTTCAAAAAATCACCCAATTGCCTCAGCCTCAGATTTTTTCTCTTTCTCATTGGCATCCAATTCTTTTTGATCAAAAGTATTCTTCCATTTTATTTCAGGTATTTCCATTTCACAAAATGAAAAATGCAAAAGTACCTGGTTTCTTATTTTGGGGTCTCATAAAATACTATTACACCGAAAGAAACACTGTACCAAAAGTTGAATATAACATTATTGAGAAAATGTGGTTCAAGTATATATTTATATAAAGAGATGTTTTGACATGCTTTTACATTTTTATAATTTTCAATTCAGTGATGTGGAAAATGCAAAGTAACGTAATGCAATTAACTTGGAAAAGATTATACAAATTTGCTTATAAGTATTTTCAAATACTCAAGTATATCTCTCCTATTGGCTAATAGCAATTTTTGCAAAGTTGTCAGTATTTTCTAAAATTTCTCTTATTTTTCTTATTAAAAAATGAGTTGCATAAGTAGTTTCAGTAATTCGGCCATTTTGGACTCAGTAATTTCTAGCTCCTCCTTAATTAGTAGCCTATTTATGTATCATTGCTTGTTCTGATGAATTCAAAACAATTTACTTTTTAAAAATATTTTGCTGACACAAAACTTTTGCTTCTTTAATTAATTTTACCCTTAAAGATTTTTCACCTATTTTCTTTCACTATTTTAAAAAATACAGTTTTTTTAAAACCTAAAACACTAAGAGGAGGCCTTCATTAAAATATCTTCTCATTTATAGCAACAGCCTAGCAGCAACTGAAAAAAATTAGGAGGGCAGTTTGTGTGCTCTTTAATAGACAGCTCGTTAACAATTAAGGAGTAACTGCACAGGTTTGCTGACCGGATTATTTGTTAAAACCAAAACACAAATGAGTAAAAAAGATACAATGGCAGCAAGGAAAATCATTTTAGGTTTAATTTGTATTGAACTAATTGTGGTTCAATATGTATTGAAAAAAAGAAAACATTAACTAGCAAAACAATGAAACAAAACAAGACCACCACCACCAACTGTCGACCTTGCCATCCTCTCTCCGAAGAATCTGAGTTAGAAAGGTTTGAGCTACCATGCACCGTAATGTACCCACTTGATAAAGAATGGTTTTCTTAGGTCTTACTTAAATAAGTTTGGTTTCTAGATAATTATGAAATAAACCAATATAATAAGTCCCGAACATTTAATTACTGTCATTTGGGATGGCCATGTCTCAGCTCATATTTTTAGGACTTTTTTTTCAATATTTATAATATTGAATGTTTGTTCTTGTTTCTCAAGGAAAATAGTTGAGAAACCCTAATACCAGTACTGCCTTCTTCTCTAAGAATGTTTCCTACATTTGGTGAGGCAATAAAAATAATGTTTAGTATTAGCATTATGTATGTTAATTTCAGAAATTTATGACTTAATATATTCATATATAAGTCCCAACTGAGCTCTGAGAATGAAAACTGTCTTAATTGGTACTTTTGCTTGATTCTGTGACTGGATCAATTTGATTTTAATTTACTTGTTCATTACTGTTGTTTATACATTTTTATGAAATGGCTACTATAAAATATATCTCCATAAAGTTATTTAGTTTTGTTTTTATGTGTGTATTTTTGTGTTTTCCTTTAACATACTACAAAACTGACATTTTGGGTAGAATCAAAGTTGCTTGGGTCTTAACCAGCATCAAGAGGAATGTGTAACAGTTTCATCATCCCATGCAACACCTCCTGTCACCCTCTCATTGTCACACATCTCAATGTCACCCTCTCATTGTCACACATCTCAGTGTCACCCTCTCATTGTCACACCATTCCCCACCTCTGGCAACCACTTAGCTTTTCTCCATCATTGTAGTTTCAACTTTTCGAGAATGTCATATCAGTGGAATTATTCCATAAGTAACCTTTTGAAACTGGCTTATTTCACTCATAACGCCTTCCTGCCTTGGAGTTAGGCAAGAGTTCTCGGACATGATACTAAAAGCAAAGGATTTAAAAATGATAAATTGCACTTCATAAAATTTTCTTAAATTTGCTATGTCAAAGATATTGTTGAATTTCCTTTTAAATAAGACACACATAGGACATATCTACAAATAATATATTTAACAAATGATTTGTATGCAGAATGTTTTTTAAATGATGTTGAAGCTCAGTAGTAAGAAATATAAATCTTATTTAAAAAGTGGCCAAAATTATGGAAGGAATCATTTTTATTTAAAATATTTTGTGATTCAATGCTAGAAAACACTGTGCACTTTTAATTTTTATTTTTTTGGCTTTTTCCAATATTAATGCTTTTGATGTTTTTGTTCAACTTTTCTTGGTTCATAAAATAAAGCCTTTTGCTGCTTCTTGGAAACCACATTAGAGCAACTAAATGGAAGAGACAAATATTGTACTCACTTTGAAGGTTCCTGAAAACTAAACTAATACTTGTTAACTTACATGGACATACCTAAGAATGGGATGCAAAAATTTGTATTTTGTGTAGCAGAGAGTCCTATAGGCTCATAAACCATTACACTATATCCAGATGTAGTCTCTCTTTCATTGTCTTCATAGGTTCATCTCCAGTACATCCTAATCTATAGCTATTATAATCTTTCTGTTACATAATTATAATTTTTTACTAGAAAACCTTATACTTAGAATAACTGTATAAGAATATGTTTTACTTTGCTAGGGCTGTTATAACAAAATACCACAGACTGGGTAGCTTAAACAACAAAAATTTATTTCCTATAGTTCTGGAGTTTGGATGTCAAATATCAAGCTGCTGGAAGTGTTGGTTTCCTCTAAGGCCTCTTCCTATTATTTGCAGATAATCACTGTCTTGCTACTTATCCTTCTGTGTACACGTGGCCTGATGTCTCTCTGTATGTCTTATCTTCTCTTCTCTTAAGGACACCAGATTGGCTTAGAGTGCACTCTAATGACTTTGTTCTAACTTAACTACATCTTTAAGGTCCTGGCTACAAATAGTCATATTCTGAGGTATGGAAGGTTAAGGGGAAGCGTAAATGTTTGTGGTGGCAAAATTCAGCCCATAATGGGAGGCACAATAGCTCTGCAATGTAATATTGTTCATACTATTCCATTACTTGAGAAATTTGAAATAAATATTTGTGTAATTTACATTTGAGTAATTACATTAAGAAAATTAGTTTACTCTATGATGGCCCCCGCATCATATGAGAATGTTTAATTCTGATATTAGTTCATTGCACTTATGAAAAACAAATATTAGGTTTAATCATAAAGATATATTTAAAAAATGAAAATCCACATGCATTTTTTACATAGCAATTAAACATCCAGAATTTGACTTATCAGTTAAAATCTTTCAACATTCTACTATTATTCTCAAACCTTAATTCTATGAATAATTGAGAATTCACTCTATCGAAATTGATTTTTAATAAATAAAATAGAAAAATTAGAAATGTATTTAACAACTAGTTAATATTTCAGATTAAGATCTGGCTCTTTTATAAACTGTTTCACAATGTCATTTTTTTCTGAGTATATTGTTTTAACTTAGAAAATTTTGAAGATAAAATTAAAACTGAAAGGTAACCTAGGTCAAACTACCATACTTTATAGTGTGAAAATTATTAGTCTGTGGTCTTGTTTAAAAATGTCCCCGAGAGAGGGAAGGGAACTTAAGGGGAAAAAGAGGGAGGGATTTTGAGGAACAAGTATGAAAGACACAGAGATGAGGACTGGGGGGGGGGAGGGAATGGGAGGGAGGGGGGAGACGGGGGGGGGAAGAGAAAAAAAATGTACTTGAAAAGTAACTAAATAAAATTTAAAAATAAAAAAATAAAAAAAATAAAAATAAAATAAAAATGTCCCCGAAAATATACTACCTGCATATTCATGGTTAAAATCTCAGAATAGGTAATTCATTCACTTGCCTTAATGTTCTGTGGTGGAATATATTGATTCTGGCTCTAGTACAATAGAAAAAACAATTATAGTATATGTACATTAATATTTTAACTAACTCACACTGACTCTTTCTAAACTAATTTATCATCAACTAATGAGTTCCTCATTAGTCACACAAAATTAAAGAAAATATTTCCATCGGTCAGTGGAGTGTGAATGGTGTGCACCCACACAGTGATGTGGGCCTTCACCATCTGTGACCACAGGAGTCTTCTAACTGACTCAGCGGAAACAGCCTGTCCAAGCAGTTTTAGGTGAGAGGATATGCCTCCTGATAAACACAGGAAAGCATGTAAGGCCTTTCACCTTGACATTTGGTAAAATAATAAGAACAATAACAAATAACCATGAAGCGTCTATAACATTATTCTTGAGCATGACCAGACTCCATGCTTTGGCCTCCCAGGATGGAGTTTCCAAATTGCTACCCAGGGAAGTAGAGCCTTAAAGAAAAGGGACTCTCTTGTGAAGTGGGTGAGAATTTGTGAGGCAAGGTCTAGAGAGAGGGAACTCCAGAACAGCAGAGAAAGTGCCCTGCTTATATGCTTAAGGGTTTCCTTCAAGTGCTTGCCTGAATTCTTTCACTTTTATAAGGACAGACTCTAAAAGGAGTAATAAAAAAACAGCTGCTGACTAGTTAGACAGGAAAAAAGATTTCAGAGGCAATAAAGTACTGAAGAGACATTGGAGTTCTGACTTAGCTAGAGTGGTTAATTTTCCAAAATAAGTTATTATTGAAAATATGATCTCATAATAAAGTTATTAATAAAGCAGTAAAATATATTTTGAGACCATTGGAGAACATTAAATATTGATTGACTTCATATAAGTTGTTAGGAAATTACTGTTAGTGATATTTGTGACTCTGGTTGTTAAAATGCCCTTATTTATTAACATATGTATAGAAGCACTTATGAAAAAAATGACACGATTAGGAATTTTAAATATATATATATATATTACAGCAGCATAGAATGAAAGGAAGAGAAAAGGAACAGAAGAATAAATGATATAAAGACAAAAGAATGCAGAGAAATGAAGAAGGAAGAAAGGAAGGATATTGGTTTAATAGCTAAAAGCAGCAGCTTATTGATGTTACTCACAATTTTGTAAGTCAGCCATGCTGTTCTTGTCTGGGTCAACTCAGCTTTGTTTGCTGGGACTTCGGATATGTCTGTAGTTGGTTGGGATTTAGCTGACGGCTGGAAGATCTTGGATGGTTTCGCTTGTTTTGGAAGTTGGCAGGCTGTTGGTCTTGGCTTTTCTACATTTAACTTTTTACCCTCCATCAGTCTAGCCATTTTTCACATGATGGTCTCAGAATTCTGAGCACAGCAAAATGAGATTAATTCCAATACCCAAGTTTTTTTAAAGACTCCATTGGAAAAAAGGAAAAAGGACGCATGGATATGCACAACAGTGTGGTGATTGTAGGTGAAGGAGGGGGTATAAGGGGACTAAATGTTAATGGAAAAAATACAGTATATATTTTTTAATTAAAAGGGAGACTCTGCTAGAATTATGTTTGCTAATGTTCCATTGGGAAAAGCAAGTCACTGACCAAGTGTAGATTAAAAGAGTGGAGAAATAGACTCTACTGCTTGAGTTGCAAAATCACACTGCAAAATGGGGTACATAAAGGATTGGGAAGATTCTGTAGCCATTTTGCAATTAAAAGAAATCAAGGAAGGAACAAAGGGAGACGAAGAAAGGAAGGAAGAGGGAAGGAGAAAAGAAGGAAGGCTGTTAAGCAAGTGTGACAGAATGTTGATGACTTGAATTTTTGGGTTGGAATAGGGTGTATCTTTCTATTTTGAATATTGTAAAAACTTTCAATATAGAGAAATTAAGAAAAAGTCTTGCTAACAGAAAAAAATTCCAACAACTATTTGATTGTGTTCAGCAGTTTTTTGTTAATTATCTTCAATTGATCAGGTCCACATAAATTCCAGAAATGTTAAAAATGAGTGCATCAAAGTAAATTTAAAGTTGTTTTTTGTGTATCATCCTTATATTTTATAAATTATTAATATTGCTGTTACAGCAAGAGATCTACTGGCTAAAATATTTTCCAAATGTGCTGCTTCTATAATATTTCTCTTTTTTTGAAGCTTTTAAAAATATTTTATTTATTTATATTTAGAGGGGAAAAGAAGGAGAGAAGGAGAGAAACATCAATGTGTGGTTGCCTCTCCTGAGTCCCCTGCTGGGAACTGGCCTGCAACCCAGCCCTGTGCCCCGACTGGAAATCAAACTGCAATCATGTGGTCTGCAGGCCCGCGCTCAATCCACTGAGCCACACCAGCCAGGGCATATAATATTTCTATAGAGTTCATAGGCTAAATATATAATAGATACCTTTGGTACTAAAGTAATAATCCAAAAAATATTTATATGACTTGACATTCAAAATTTTAAGAGGCACATTAAGGGTAGAGATGTGTTTGCTACATTTGACATCTTACTTATGGACCTGATAATGCAGAGAGAAAAATGTTTTTTTTTCTACAAGCTGTTGATCTAGAGGAATGAACTGTCAGCAGCAGAGAAGCTGTCAACCATAAAGAAATAGTAAAATGGATTGAGTAAAAAAGTACTTATTATAATGTAGACTTATTTTGAAAATTAATGTAATATTACTAGGTAAAATAACTTGTGAACCCAACTAAAATCAGTATGTTTATATATAGGAAAACATCACAATACTTGTAATTAATTAAATAATTAACATATTATAAATGAGATTTTGAAATTTAGTTCAATATTCATCTATAGTTCAACATTTCAATATTGGAATAGGGCAGTGATTGTCTAAGTATTTCATATATATATTAATATATGAATTCATATATATATATATGAAATACTTAGACAAACTATATATATATATAGTTTGTATATATAAGATATAATTTGTCTCAGGTGAGTTTAGGCCAGGGAGAGCTAACAAAAAAATACATTTAGATATTTTAAAGTTTTGAATCAAACATTGAGTTTATGGGAAATATAACAAATTGATAAATTGCAAGGAAAAGATTGAAAGTTATATTTTAACTTCAGAGGAATGAACAAAAAATGAAGATGTAGTATTTACTACAATTTTAAGAACACCATCCAGGAAATTTCTCAGTAGGAAACCTTGAAAGTCAATAAAAGTAAATTAACTACTGAAATAACTCTCTGGCAATCTGGGGAATGCTAGTTTTCCCTTCGCCTCTAGAAATGAAATTATTTTATAATTGACAAAAAAAGCCTTTTATAAATACTACAACCTTCCACACATGAGAAGAAATGCATTATTCCAGCACATTTGTCCATGTGTGAAAATAATTTTCTTCTATTAGAAATCTAAATGACTTTCTGCTTTCCATTAATGAGTCTGTTTCCATTTTCCTTGTTAGTCCAGTTTGTCCATTAGATTCTACATATGAGCAAAATCATATGGTATTTGTCTTTCTCTGACTGGCTTATTTCACTTAGAATAATGTTCTCCAGGTAGTGGAGCAGGGAGGTTAAAGGGTAAAGGGACTGAGCACAAAAGAAAAGGACTCATGGGCGTGGACAACAGTATGGTGATTACTGGGGAGAGAGGATGTATAAGGGCACTAAATGGTAATGGAAAAAATACAATAGAGATTAAATTTAAAAAACCTAAACGAAACCATGTTAAATAGACTCCGACAACTACATATTCCCCTGTTTTTATGTAATAATTTCATTTAGTAAAATTTAAATGTTAACATGAATATAGTATTTGTTTCTATATAATTTAGGTGAATCAAAAAATAAATTTAAAGGGCTTTATTATGACAAATCTCACTAGGTAATGTATGCCCATTGACTTCTCATCTATCAATGCACTTAAAGACATCACAAAAGTCTCTCTCAGATTGTACTATAAATTTGATTTTTTTTTAACTTTTAAACTATTTTATTGAACTCTTCATTGCATAACTATGATTTGAGAAATTAGTATGCTTCTATATATATTTTGGGGTTTCCTCATCTTTTTATGTTTTATTAAATTTGTGAGGATGACAATATAAATTTGGTTGTTGACAGATAATAGAATATCAATACTTCAGCCATTTCCTGTTTTACCATTTCCTTGACCCCAATCTCAGCTTCTCAGTCAAGCCCCATAGTCAAACCCTATACTATAATTCTCAAAAATTATTATACATTATACATTATCATGTACATTTTAATAGTAATAAGTATTTTGATCACCAGGACATTGTTCTACTTACAGTGTTAAACTTTGTGCCTGTTTGATTTTCATTATTTTACTCAGTTGTTTATAATTTATAAAGTTCCAAAGTGAAATTTTATTATGAAAAGTGGAATATAACACATTTTAAAAGCCAGTGTGGCCTTGCCTGAGTATATTAGTTGCATAAGTAAGTTCCTTTCCATTAACATTAAAATAATCATCAAGAATATTTTAGTTTTCATTGATATATATGTGTACAAAGCTACTTGTAAATACAGAATTTTGCTAAGCACTATATTTAAAGTAATATTTGCGTTCTTAATTAATTTAATTCTTAGGTTATTTCTTGTATTTAGAGTTTTCCCAAACTCTAATACAAAATGTATTTAAAGTTTTGGAAAAATTAGACCATTTATTTCTTAGAGAAGAAATATTTTGCTATACTATTGTAAAGTTTAATTACTTGTTTATCCTCTAACGTGTAGATATATTGATGGAAATTTTTATTTTAATTAAAAGTTAAAATTTCTGGTGGGTTTCAGAGATCAGAGCATAGTGATTCTATTTCTTAAACATTGCTAAGATAACTTTGTTTAGATTCTGTTCTGAACACCTCTATAGAGATACTTTTTAAAAAATGAAATGTTTTGATTAAATTAAGATTCCCATAATTTTGAGTCATATTTTTCTGAATTTTAATATAATGCAAATAAAATAAAAAAAAATTTATAAAAAATAAAGTTTCACTGACACAAAATCTAGGTTAATTTTTATAAATTAAAGTTATGATATAAATTTTAAGTTTATTATATTTTTGAAAACTTTCATTTGGGATAATTTGCCATTTTGTTTTATTTATTTATTTATTTATTTATTTATTTATTTATTTATTTATATTTTATTGGGGTCATATTGGATTATGTAGGTTTCCATTGTATATTTCTACTATACATAATCTTCATATTGCATTTTGTGACCAATGTACAAAGTCAAATCATCTTCTGTTACCACATATTTCACTTCCTTTTTATGTTACTACCTCCTTACCACCCTTCCATCTGGTAACTGTTGTCTGTGTCTATGAGTTTTTTCTTTTTTCTTGTTTGTTCATTTGTTGCTTTTTGTTTTATATCCCACATATAAGTAAAATCATTTGGCCCTTCAATTTTTCTCTTTGACTAATTTCACTTAACATTGTATACTCAAGGTCCATCCATATTGTCCTAAATGGTATTATTTCATCTCTTTTACTTTAAATATTTTATTTATTTATTTTTAGAGAGAGGGGAGGGGGAAGAGAAAGAAAGGGAGAGAAACGCCGATGTCTGAGAGAAACATCGATGGGTTGCCTCTTGCTCATGCCCCAAGTGGGACTGGCCTGCAACCCAGGAATGTGCCCTGACAGGTAGTCCAGCCAGCAGGGACATTAACGTTTTGCAGAACAGTGCTCCACCAACTGAGCCACACCAGTAGGGGTTATTTTATTTTTCTTATCCCTGAGTAGTATTCATTGTATATAATACTTAGAACACAGTATAAAAATATAGTTTATTTAAAATGTTTTATTTTACTTTAATATGACTTTTAAAAACCTGAAAAAGGGAAATGATGTGAAAATGTTGTAGTATCTGCTTCATAACCATATAAATCTGGATTTGAATTGCTGTTGTAGCAACTGAAAATTAGGGAAGTGTTTTCAAGAACATCTATAAAGGACACATGGACAAAACCAAAGTGGGGTAGGATCAAGATGGGAAGTGGGGATGACTGGGGAGGGGAAGTGTGAGGGGGAAGAGGAGACAATTGTACTTGAACAACAAAAAATTTAAATTAAAAAATAAAATTTGGACACTTTGTTTACTTTCTCAGTGAAGCATTTTTTAACTGAAATTGCTATAGTATTTCACATAAGTTTTGTTGTAAATTAAAGTGTAAAAATATAGTAAAGTTACTTAACTCAATATTTGACACACAAGGAGAGCTTCATGAAGTATTGTTACACCTCTGAATTCAACACCTTTACATAATCTTTCATGTGTTCAAGGCATGTCATGTAGTTTTTGTTTCTTAGTTTGTTTCCTAGATGTAATCACTCTGAATATTTCAAATTGTCATCTTGCTAAAGTGCAGAGACTGTAAACAGCATTATTTTAATAGCAGTAAAACAAAAGAGTTTTTACTGCCTCTTGGGCTTCACTACATTTCCCAGAGTGCTTCAAGGTCTTACAACAAAAGCCGAAAGGTGGTATGGCTTTTCTGTTTCGATAAGCGGGAAGCCATGGGAACTGACACAGTTCATTCCACAGTGTTCCCTGGAATCTTTCATGGATGCCTTTATATATTTTATTGATTGTGAAAAGAAGTGAAGCAGAGGAAAAACAAATAAGCAATACTTCCTGATTCTGTATAACTAGGTACATGGTTGAGGTCTATATAAAGGGAATTCATAATAAAGGAAAAGCCCTGTAAATTTCTGATTAAAAATGTATCACAGAATGCTCTAGAAATATTTATTTTTGTAAAATGTGATTAAAAACTGACCATAAATTTAGATAAAAAATTAAAATAGAAAATATTTCTGAGTTATATAAGAAAAATGCTTATTCCTAGCTCAGGCTTTATTATACTTAGAAGCTGATGAATCAGAAAGAACTAAATAAGTGATCAATTTAACTCAGAAGGAAAAAATAATTCAAAATGAAGTCACATTTAGCATTTTTGGTCTGAACTAAACCACAAACTTTACATGTTATGGACAGAAATCATAAATATGCTAAACACAAATATAAAACTGCTTAAAGTCTAGCCTGAGCTAACAATAAACTTTATAGTCACAGAAAATCCAGTAACATATTATTAAAAACTTAAGAGTTAAGAATTGTTTTCATTATAATTTTATTCAGAAAGCCATGCAATACTACTTCCTAATGAAATTGCATTTACTATCTTTCTATGCCTTTAGGTCCAACCCATTAATAAAGAGATAAAAAAAGAGAAGGTAATCCTGAACAGCTAGAGAAAAGAGGAAATAATACACAATAGTTGGTTTCTATAAAAGTATAACTATTAGCCCTGGCTGGTGTAGCTCAGTGGATTGAGCACGGGCCTGTGAACCAGAGTATCGCGGTTCAATTCCCAGTCAGGGCCCATGCCTAGGTTGCACGCCAGTTCCCAGCAGGGGACACACGAGAGGCAACCACACATTGATATTTCTCTCCCTATCTCCTTCCCTTCCCCTCTACAGATAAATAAATAAAATCTAAAAAACAAAAAAGTATAACTATTAATCAGGAGAAACCAATATTTGTTAAATTCATGAGAAGCAAACAAGTTAATTTCCTGTTAAGGGATAAAAGATTCTCAAACAAAAACATGCTGAATGTATGATAATATTAATGTTAAAGTGAATGAGTCACATGGGTATCACCATAATCAGTGCTTTTTATGATTCCAAGTTGTCCAGAAAAATTTAAATTATAGATCGTATACTAAAAAAGTAGCATTCAATGTTATATAACTTTGCATAGTTATTAATGACTGCACCTTGGCTTTATTAGTCCATCTCTCTAATAAATCTCATCTTCCGTTCTGCAACAAAAATGACGTATTTACTCTTCAAGTGCCTTGTCCAGATTTATAAGTAATTCCCACATAATCTCATGGCCAGAAGAGAATCTTGCCTATGTTTTCTCTTTTTTCAGGAAAATTCTCAAGTGTGTTCTACACTGTTTCCCTGAGTTCTACTTACTTTGTCCAAAATGGCCCTTATTTAATAATACATCCTTTATTTTTTCCTTCTGTCTACTACCAAAATTCTCCACCTTCCTACTAGTTTTTTGTAAGGTTAACTTCCACACTGCTTGTTCACTAACCCTTTACAGGGTCTGCTTCTGGACAACCCAACTGAACACACATAAGTTCTAATTAAATGTATAAAAAATGACTTTGGGTTTTAGGGTTTTGGGTACACGAGGCCATATACAGATGATGTACCATAAAACTGTACACTTAAAACCTATATAATTTTTAATTTTACTTTTTAATTTTATATATATTTTTGTGGTATTATAGTTGTTCTTGCTTTTTCTCTCCCTTCCCCTACCTCAACTCAGCCCCACCCTCTTCACTCCCCAAGCCAATCCCCACATTGTTGTCTGTGTCCATGGATTATACATATGTGTTCTTTGGTTAAATACTTCCTCATCTTTCAGCCTGTCCCTTCCCTCCCTTCTACCAGCTGTCAGTCTGTTTTGTGTTATCTAAGCTTCTGTTACTATTTTGTTTGTTGGTTTATTGTGCTCTTTATATCCCACATATACGTGAGATCATTTGGTATTTTTCTTTCACTGACTGGCTTTCTTCACTTAATGTAATTTTCTCCAGGTCCATTTGTGCTGTTGCAAAACATAAGTTTTTTTTTTTAATTATTCCCAGAAGTGGAATCCCTGGGTCAAAGGGCATTCCATTTTTAATTTTTTAAGGTTACTCAATATTGTTTTCCACAGTGCCTGCACCAGTCTGCATTCCCACCAACAGTTCACTAAGGTTCTCTTTTCTCCACATCCATGCCAACACTTGTATTTTTGTTGATTTATTGATGGTAGCCATTCTGCCATGTGTAAGGTAACATCTCTTTGTGGTTTTAATTTGAATTTCTCTAAAGATTAATGATACTGAGCATTTTTAATATGTCTACAGTCTGTATGTTCTCTTTGGAGAAATATCTATGCAGGTCTTCTGCCTTCCCATGTTTTCATTCAACTGTTTGTCTTTCTAGTGTTGAATCATATTAGTTCTTTGTATACTTCAAAGATAAAAACCTTTGCAGATGCATAACTGGTAAAAAATATTCTCTCATATAGTGGGTTCCCTATTCATCTCACTGATTATTTCTTTTAGCTCTACAGATTTTAATTGGATATAGTCCCATTTGTTTAATTATGCTATGTTTCCAGTACGTTGGGAGTTATAGTGGCAAAAATATTCCTACATTTATATCTGAAATTTTAATGTGTGTGTTTACTTCTAAGATTTTTTATGGTTTCATGACTTTCATTTGAAAGTCGTCTTTCAATTTTAAGTTTATTCATCTATATGGTGTAAGTTGGGTGTCTAGTTTCTTTTGCATCTACCAGTCCAATTTGTCAGCACCATTATTGATAAGACTGTTTTTGCTGCATTGTTCATTCTCACCATCTTTGTCAAATACCAATTGTTCATATAGGCTTGGGTTTATTCCTGGACTCTCTGTTCTGTTCCATTAATTTACATGTCTGTGCTTGTGCCAGTACCAAGCTGTTTTGATTACAGTGGCATTTTGTTAATTTGATATCAGGAGTTGTGATATCTCCAGCTTTGTTCTTCTTTTGTAAGATTGCTGAGGCTATATGGGGTCTTTTTGGTTCCATATAAATTTTTGAAATATTTAGTCTAGTTCTGCAAAGTATGACATTGGTATTTTAATAGAAATTGCCTTGAATGTACAGATTGTTTTGGGAAGAATGACCATTTTAATAATGTTAATTCTTCCAATCCATGAACATAGTATATACTTCTACTTATTTGTATCTCTCTTGATTTATTTCTTCAGTGCCCTGTAGTTTTCTGAGCACAGATCTTTTACCTTTTAAGTTAAATTTATTCTTAGGTACCTTTAGTTATTGTTGTTCCAATAGTAAATAGAATCATTTTCTTAATTTCTCTTTCTGATAGCTCATTGATGTATACAGATGCCATCAGTTTCTCAGTATTCATTTTGCATCCTTGTACTTTGCTGAATACATTTATTAGATCTAATGGTTTTGGCGGAATCTTCGGGGTTTTCTGTGTGCCATATCATGTCATCTGATAATAATGACAGCTTTACTTCCTTCTTTCCAATTTGGGTGCCTTTTATTTCTTCTTCTTTTTTATTGCTGTGGCTAAGACTCACAGAACTATGTTGAATAAGAGTTGTGAAAGTGAAAATCCCTGCCTTGTTCCTGATCTAATGGGGGAATCTTTTAGTTTTGCCCATTGAGAATGATGTTAGCTGTTGGTTTTTCCTATGTGGCTTTTATTGTATTGAGATACAATCCCTTTATTTCCATTCTGCTAAGAGTTTTTATCATAAATAGATGCTTGAGTTTTATCAAATGCTTCTTCTGCATCCATTTATATGATGATGTGATTTTTGTCTTTCATTTTGTTTCTGTGATGAATCACATTTATTGATCAGTAAATATTGTATCAGCCTTGCATCCCAGGGATAAATCCTACTTAATCATCGTGTATAATCTTTGGATGTATTGCTGGATCCAGTTTGCTAATATTTTCTTGAAAATTTTAGCATCTATGTTCATCAGAGATATTGACCTCTAATTTTCTTTTGTGTTGTTGTGTCTTTACCGTGTTTTGAAATAAGAATAATATTTGCCTCATAAAAAGAACCAGTCAGGATGACTATCATAAACAAAGCAACAAACAACAAATGTTGGAGAGGGTGTGGGGGAAAGGGGTGCTTAGTTCACTGTTGGTGGGATTGCAGACTGGTACAACCATTATGGAAAACAGTATGGAATTTTCTCAGAAAAATAGAAATTGACCTGCCTTTTGACCCAGCAATTCCCCTGCTAGGATTATATCCTAAGAATCCTAAAACATCAATATCAAAGAACCTATGCACCACAATGTTCATAGCAGCACAAGTTACAATAGCCAAGAGTTGGAAGCAACCTAGGTGCCCGTCAGTAAATGAATGGATCCAAAAATTGTGGTGCATATACACAATGGAATTCTATGCAGCAGAGAGAAAGAAGGAGCTACTACCTTTTGCAACAACATGGATGGAACTGGAAAGCATTATGCTGAGTGAAATAGGCCAGGTGCTGAAAGACAAATACTATATGATCTCACCTTTAACAGGAAGCTAAACAGCAAAGCAAACAAGCAAGCAGAAAAAAAAAAAAAAAAACCAAAGACACTGAAATAGAGAACAAGGGGACAGTGACCAGAGGGGAGAGGGAAGGGAAATTAAGGGGGAAAAGGGGGGAGGATTTGGAGGAACAAATAGGAAGGACACAGGGATGAGAGCTAAGGGGGGTGGAAATGGGAGGGAGGTGGGGAGCAAGGGGCGGGGGAGGCTGGGATGGGAAAAATAGACAAAAAACTGTACTTGAAAAATAACTAAATAAAATTAATTTTAAAAAAAGAGGGAATAAGTTATAAATGTACAAACTTTCTTTTGCTTTCTGAGGTTTTGTGCAACTTATTTCAAGGATAATTAAAAAAATGAGTGATAGCAAAGTAAAAAAAAACTGTACTTGAAAAATAACTAAATAAAATTAATTTAAAAAATAACTTGAAAGTCTTTCCTCCTTGTGAAATTTTTGAAATAGTTTGAGAAGAATCAGTGATAGTTCTTCTTGAAATGATTGGTAAAAATGTACCTGTGGTGCAGGCCTTTTGTGTGTGGGGGAGTTTTTTTAATTACTTCTTCGATTCTACTCATTATTATTGGTCAAATCAGGTTTTATGCTTCCAGTTTCATTTTTGGGATATTGGATTGTTTCTAGAAATGTATTCATTTTGCTCAGGTTGACTAACATCTTGGCATATAGTTGTTCATAGTTATTTTTTACAATACCTCATATTTCTATAATATGAATTGCTATTTTACCTTTTCATTTTAATTTTATTAATTTGGTTGCTCTTTCCCATTTTTTATGGGTCTGGTTAAAGATTCATCAATTTAGTTTATTTTTTCAAATAACCAGCTCTTGATTTCTTTGATCTTCTGTATTGTTTCTTTAGTCTCTAAGTCATTGATTTTTACTCTGATCTTGATTATTTCCCTACTTCTACTTGCTCTGGGCTTTATTTATTGTGGTTTCCCTATTTCTTTTAGGTGTAGATGTTATTTCAGATTTTTTTTTGCTTCTTGAGGTAGACCTATAGCATAATGAACGTTCCTGTCAGAATTGCTTTAATAGTGTCCCATAGATTTGGGGTTCTTTGCATTCATTTTCATTTGTTTCCAGGAATTTTTATTCTCTTCCTTGATCTCATTGGTTACTCATTCATTATTTAATAGCATACTATTTAGCCTCCATGTATTTGAATGTTTTTTAGTCTTTTCATTGATGTTGATTTCGAATTTAATGTTGTTGTGATCCAAGAAAATGGTTGATGTGATTTCAATCTTCTTGAATTTGTGAAGGCTTATTTTGTGGCCTAACATGTGGTCTGTCTTTGAGAATAACCCATGTAACACTTGAAAAGAATGTATATACTTCTTTGGGGTGAAATGTTCTGTAAATATCAATTAAATCCTTTTGATATAGTGTGTTGTTTAATGCCTCTGTATCCTTGTTGAATCTTTCTCTGGGAGATCTGTCCATTGTTGACTATGGGGTTTTGACATATCTTATTTTGACAGTATTTTTGTTGATACCTTCCTTAAATTCCACCAATATATATATTTTAATATTTAAGTGGTCCTCTATTAGGTGCATATATATATGTTTACGAGGGTTATGTCCTCTTCTTGGACCAGTCCTTTTAGTATTATGTAGTGTTCTTCTCTGTCTTTTTTTATGGCCTTTGTCTTGGTTTATTTTGTCAGATACAAGTATTGCTACTCCTGATTTTTCTCTGATTCCTTTTGGGTAGAGTATTGTCCTCCATCCCTTTACTCTCATCCTGTGGAGATCTTTTGTTCTAAGGTGAGTCTCTTGTAGACAGCATATATAGAGTTCATGTTTTCTTATCCATTTGGCTGCTCTATGTATTTTAATTGGAACATTTAATTAATTTATTTTTAAGGTTATTATAGATAGGTACTTATTGCCATTTTTACATTGCATCTATGTTTTTCTCTCTATTTCTTCTTCTTATAGAAGTTCTTTTAACATTTCTTGCAATGTTTTTTTTTTGGTAGTAGTGAACTCTTTTAACCTTACTTTGTCTGAGAAGGTCTTTATTTTGCCTTAAATTTTATATGGTGGCCTTGCTGGGTGGAGCAACCTAGGCTGCATTTCTTAGCTTTCATTTCTCTGAATATTTCTTGCCAGTATCTTAACGATTGTAAAGTTTCTGTTGAGAAATAAGCTGAGATTCCAATGAGGGTGTCCTTTGTACATAACTGACTGTGTCTCTCTTCCTGCCTTTAACATTTTTTTCTTTGTCTTCAAGGTTTGTCAGATTAATTATGATGTGTCTTGGTGTAGGATTCTTTAGGTTTATTTTTATTGGGACTCTTTGTCCTTCTTAACTTGTATGCCCTTTTCCTTCAGCAAGTTGGGCAAGTTCTCTGCCAGTACTTCTTCAAATAGGTTCTCTAGCTCTCTCTCACACTCATCTCTTTCTGAAATTCCTATGATACAGATGTTGTTATGCTTGATGTTACCCTGAAGGTCCCTTTGATTTTTCCTCATCTCTTAATTCTCTTTTCTTTTCTCTTTGGATGGGTATTATAATCTTGTCCTTTAATTCTCTTATTTGATCTTCTGCTTCATCTAAAGATCAAATTCTTCATTTCAGACTTTGTAATATCTACTTCTGACTGGTTCTTATTTATGGTTTCTATAACCTTTTATTGCATACTATCACTTTATGTAAGTTCTCACTGAGATCATTTATTCTTCTTCTAAGGACTTTGAATATCCTTATAACCATTATTTTAAACTCTGCATCTAGTATTTGTGTTGCTTCCATTTCATCTACAGCTTTTAATTATTTTTTTGGAAATTTCCTTTGTTCTTTTGTGGGGGGCATTTTCTTTGTCACCTCATTTGGTCACTGTGTTAGGTGTTTGTGTCATATCACCCAAAGCTACTTTGATTGTTTCATTCTAAAGGTATCTTGCTGGCATCAGTTGCCCAATCCTTTGGAGCACCTAAACTCCACGAATGAGGGTGTTTCTTCTGGGTCCTGTAACCCCAGTTGTAATTTAGTCTTAAATGTTGGTGGCTCTTTTGTGGGCAGAGTTATTTGTCAGGCTGGGCGACTGTAAGTGTAACCCTGGACCTCCATGTGTGAGATGTTAGGCAGTTGCTACCTCTTGATGAGATGTTGTTCCCAGCTGGGTCTGGAGCCTTCAAGAATCCTCCTTTGGGTGTACTAATTGAGTTACTAGTTGGTTTGAACTTTGGTATGGGCTGAACTCCACCACTAATTTTGTCGGTTCTGAGTCCAGTTGAGTGAGATTCAGAAACAAATTGCTTTCAGGTGTTGTGTGTAACTAGTCCTAGGCTATCTCTCTTTAGCTACTAGGCTGTCCACTGCCTGTATCTGTGTTTATTGGACCTGCTTGTGCATGCAAGGGGCCAATATATGTAACAGAGCCAGCTCTTTCCAGCTTAGAGATGGTGGCAGCTCCATCCATAAGCTTAGGTTTTCCGAGGTCAACCTCCTCCTTTCAGCTACTCTGCCCTTCCCTGAAATTACCTCTTTGTTTTCCAGAGCTTTGTGATGAGGATCTTTAAGCTGAGATAAGATCTATTGAGAGAGGACTAGCAGGTTTCCACTTTGTTGGCCCTACAGTATGAAGGGCACTCTATGAGGAGAGAAAAGTCTCTACTCATAGCAACCTCTTCAGTCTTTTCTAGAGATTCTGGAATTGTTTTCTTGTTGGGGAGGGTGGTTACTACTGATTCCAGATGGGTACATTCAGCTTTTCCCTTTGCAGGAGTGAGCTTTGCAGTTCTGAACTTCAGTGGATAGATCAAAAGATTCTCCTACTGAGGGTAGGTCAATACCAGACTTCAGGTGAGGGCTGAACTCTTTAATTCCAAGATAACAGCTATCTGTCCCATTCTTAGGCAATTTTCTCCAATATTTTTACACGTTAAAAGTTATCATTTGGAGTATCTCTTTCTTTTCTCTGTGGGAATGCAGTCAGTGGGAGAATATTAGACCTGGCATGGCTGCTGTGCAGTTTCCCCATTGTAGATGGTGCCTGCCACCCTACAGGAGGAGGGCAGGCATTCTTTTTCTCTCCTAGGGTCTTGTAGGCTGGGAGTGGGTTTGCCTCTCTGCAAAGTATCCCAGCACTCAACCCTCACCATCTAACTCTGGCCCACATACTTGCAGGAGATACAGTCCAGAACACTACTCCACCCAGCCCCCAACTTGTTTGCAAGCCAAACTGAATGGGACCCAAGAAAATCCTCAATGCACACATTTCTGATCTCTGTGTCCAGCTGGTTTCAGTAGGAAAGGATCTGAAGATCCAGAATGGCTTGGTGCGGCTGAGAAATGTTCAGAATAGACCTAAGAAAAAAATTTCCCATTCAGCTAGTTTCCTCTCTGTAGCCACAGCAGTAGGGGTAGCTCACAATGGGGAGTGTGGTGCCACCTGCATGCTTGAAAGTGGGGAAACCTATTCTCTTTTCCAATTCTCCCCTCAACACCTCCAGGAGAATCAGAGATGGCCTTTATGCCCTGCTGTCTGTAGCCCTCAGAAGTCCTTTTGCATCGGCGTGTTTCTGTCTAAGCTCGCACAGCGAACACTTCTGTCTGGTGCCCAAACTGTAAACACAGTTCACACTGAATTTGCAATCTCTGCTTTTCACAGGTGTGGTGGAACCTCAGGGCTTCCCACCACCAGCAACTTCACAACCTCCCCTTTCCTCTCTGTCACTATGGGTATTTTTACAGCCCCACAGTTCAAAGGGGAAGAAAAATCTGGAGCTATGATTTCATTCTGGTCTCGCCGCTGGCAGAGCAGTGGCCTGCAGGGATCTTACTATGTTTGTTTTTATTTTTGCAGTCTGTGTGCAGTACCCATGCCACGGAACTTAATCACCGTCTGGTTGGTTCTCTATACATAAAACCTCCTCGGTAAACAAAATGTCTTTCAGAGTCACTGCTGGTTGCAGCCTGCTGGTGCCTCTGACAGACCCAGGGGTAGCAACCTGGTCCCTTTAGCAGTCTCAGCCCTTATTCCCAGCTCTACGTGTTGGCCCTTCAAAAGTGGAAACAGTGTTGTCTGTGAGTGCCTGGGTCCCACAGTCTCAGTGAATCCACCCAAGTTTCCCATAGTTTGGGATGGGGATTCCTGCGTGGAACTAAGGCCCCTTAGCTTTGAGGGGAGGGAGCGCCAAAGCTGTGATTTCTGTCTGGTCTCCCAGCTGCAATGGGTGCACACATAGGGTGTTTCTTCTTTCACTTATAAGACTCCCTTACTGGCCCATACAAAGCACGTTCAGTACTCCTTGGCTTCAAACTTTTGTATCAGTAAAGATCGAGTTGATTGGTCAGGTTAATTGATGGAATTCAGCTGAAAATTCTGATCGGGTGCAGGGGCAAGGGCACTTGCCTTCCCCCTACTCAGGTGCCATTTTCAGAGCTCCCTATATAATTTTACCAATCAATGCCACCTCAATAAATTTAATTTAAAAATTAAATCTACAATATCACCACAAAAGAAGTCAACAGTTATATGAGGATATAGCATTTTAAATTAACTTGTTTTCTATTTTTGTGGAGCAAAGCAATGTGGGGTTTTTTTGTCTTTCATGAGTATCATAGTGAATATAAAGAAATATAAAGTCCTTAAAATGTCAAGAGAAATAAAACATTAAAATGCAATTTAAAATTACATTTACCATCTTTCGGTACAGATTCTATATAACAAAACCACTTGCTGAGTAAGCAAGATCTCTAAACTTGCTGATAGTAGCTGTTGGAAGTCATTTACATAAAACTGTGTCACTTGCCTACTGTCAAAATTAGCTTTAATAGCAAACTTAGAGACGAGGCATCAGGGCTTAAAAACCACCATTAGAATCTCTGTATATATTTGTTATACTTTAACTCCCTGGTTTCATTTCCTCTGTGGGTTATGCTGGTGATGGTCAGCCTGCCTTTTATTATTACCTCAGCACATTTAGTTTTCAAAACTTTAACCCAGAATTATGAATCAAAATGAACTTGGATTTTTTTTAAGATATACAGTTTAATGGAAGGAAAGATGCTTCAGGAATCACTATGGGAGAGTCACATCATTTTCTCTAGAAAAGTGGGGCCAAATTTAGAACTGGCTTCTGTCTTTCCCTGTAATCCATTTTCTGCCCTGCAGCGGCCCGAATTTCTTAAGTCCTTTGGGGATCTCCTCTAAGTGTATTTGAATTTTTGAAGTGTGGGTTTTCTTTTCATTGATTTTTAGTAGTTTCAGAATCTTGAAACTGCTGTAGCATTTTCTCCCTGGTTTAATCAAACTGCATTGACTGTATGATGAGGTGTCACTAATTTCATTGCTGAATACCACAAATCACATTACACCTTTATGTCTGTGAGGGCCTTTCCAATTCTTGGATTTGGGCAGAGTTTATATGACTCCCCACATTTTATACCACTCTCATGATGAATTTTAAAAAATGAGGTAAAATTAATTTAAATGTAACTAAAGTCAAATGAAAATGCTTTTAAAATTTGTAAACACCAGTTTACAAAATTAAAAGGGTACTTAATGATTTTGATCCTATGTTTTCTTGACTGTAGAATAAAAAATTTTTGTTAGCCTGATACACAATACACTCCAAGTAAATATTTGTTTAATTAATTTATAAAAGAATAAAACCTTGATATATTATATTCTAAATTTACACTTTGTAAATCATATTTCTTATATCTTCTGGTTTAGTTTTATTGTTGATAATATTTTTCAATACACATTTCTCTTGTTGATAATATTTTTCAATACACATTTCTCTTCCTTTTAAAAATTCTTATAATTCTGTTTAACCGCTGGGTGATCACTAAATTTTTTTTTGTCAAATGTAAATGCTAAAATGTGTTTAGAGGGGAAGGAATGTAACAGTGGCACTGAAAATACAGTTTTGCATTTTGTTTTTGTTTTCATGTCTGATCTTCTAAAAAAACAACAGTATTAAGAAAGTAAACCTTGCAAACATCACTATGAAAAATGCATTTTCCAAAATATGTACAAATATCCATTTTAATTTCAAATTTGAATATAAGTCATGAATCATTACTAGAAATGAAAACAGAAACAATATTACATATATAATTATATATATTCAAAAGAATGTTTGCATTAGCACTAACAAAAACTAGAAGTAACCATATGTATAACCCTGAGATGAATTTTCAAAACCTCAGACACTGAAAAGTGATGTACCACTATGACTTCAATGTTATCTGGAGGTTAAGAAGTTCAGTTGGTGATTTAAAGTGAAGCTTGAAAGTTCTCTGCAAGTGTTAGCAAAAGAATTGACAGTATTTTATCAATATTATTATATAAAATTATTATCTAGAGCCAATTAATTTGACATGAGTTCTCATTAAAATGGAGTAAGTGTGCTAATAAAATCACAGCAGATAAATAATGAAACACATTCAAAGCTACATAAGTTATAGTATTTGTTATTTTTCTCCAGGTGGTTACTTAATTTATTAATAAAATTAAAAGCTTTACTTTTTTATATTTAAAGGTTTGTCAGAGCCAATTTTGGGTGGTAATAGTGATTTAATAATTCCACTTTTGTGTAAAACACATAGGAGAAATCTAGCTAATCAACCCACCATTATTGCCACATGCCATTTTTAAATAAGAGTTAGAACAATATGGTGATAACTGAGGGAAGAGGGTTGTGAAGGGTAAAGGGAGATAAAAGTTGTATACGATGACAGAGATAATTTGACTTTGGGTGGTGGGTACACAATAGAATGTACCGATCACATACTGCAATATCATAGAAATGTATA
This sequence comes from Artibeus jamaicensis, assembly GCF_021234435.1. Classification (NCBI taxonomy): domain Eukaryota; kingdom Metazoa; phylum Chordata; class Mammalia; order Chiroptera; family Phyllostomidae; genus Artibeus; species Artibeus jamaicensis. The sequence continues at coordinate 22,199,427 of NW_026522046.1, read as the reverse complement.
CTTGAAACCTATATAATGTTATGGACCAATGTCAGCCTAATAAATTTAATTTTTTTAAAGTTTATAAAATAAGTGTTTATATGTTTTAGTTCAGCATTAAATATAGGCTGCATTTTTCCATCTTTGAGGACAATGGAACTTTGATTCAAACCGCAGCCAACAGGCTTACTTGAGCTTGTGGAAAAAATAAAATGTGCTAGACCTGCCCCGAGACATGAACTCAGATATGATACAAAGATTATTTATAATCTCTATCATCACTTAAGGCTCTGATATGACTGAGCCACTTGAATAGAAGTGAGGAGAACACTGGTCTAAAGAACGAATTGCACTATTTTATAACTTGCCACAAAACAAGTGTTCACTTATGTTTATCAGAATAATAAAATAATGTTATTTGAAAACTGACTAATGTAAAGAATTTGCTCTGGATTTACTTTATTAAATCAAAAATATGTTAATGGCAGTACTTACATTGCAATTCAAGCCACGTGATTCTACATAATACATATTTAAGCAAAAACCAATAATTGGTCATATAACAAAGTAGTGGTTTCAATTTGGTTGATTTGAAATCTGTATAAAGCTGCAATCACAAATGTGAAGCACTGTTATTTTAAAAATAAATGATTAGTTCGCTGCTTGGCTTATTCATCGAAACATTTATGTGTGTGTATGTTTGTGCATGTATATATGTACATATATATGTATGTGTGTATGTGTGTGTATATATGTGTACACATTTAGAGTAATGGAAACCTGTCTGCTTTCTCTTATTTGGCCTTTTCCCCTAAATATATATAAGCTCTAGTGCAGGTTATTATTTTTTAACCTATTAGGAAAAATTATAATCCATCTTCTTCCAAAATTTCTTCTTAACAGATTACATTAAAAACATGCTTTCATCTCATTTGTACCAGAATCTAATATTCACTTTTCATGTTATTCATTTGCTTTGCAAAGATAATAATTTAGCCCTTATTTTCATTAACTATTATTTTTCTTTAGCCAAGTACAATAATAATTTTAAAGGCACTAGAAATAAAAAAGAGATAAATAGGAATTCTTACAGTATGCTCTACTTTAAAGCACTCTGCTTATTGTAAAAGAAAGTAATTCAAAATATAATTATACCTATAAGAACACCCCAAGATCTTACCAAATGATTTCTTGTACTTTACAGTTGATGAAATAAAATAATCTCATAATTATGGTAAACCATAGCAAAGATATTATTAAAATGTAAGGGAATAAAATATTTTTGACAATTTTGTCACATACTACATGTGGATTTTTTCTGCTCTTCTTCATTTCTCCTTAATCATAAACTGTGCATTATACTTTATATCAGAGAAATTTTTCTTTTTCTTTTTTTAATATTTATTACTACAGTGTTTTGTTGTTAGATTGGATTACTGTCCCCTTGGTCATTCAAGTAGGTTCTTGGAAATAAAGTAGGAAAAAAATGCCCATCTGTTCTCCTTTACTTCTTGTTAGTTGCACTGCATTCCAGATGTCTCTGCAAGATATATTATCCTTTTGGCTGTCAGAGTTTCTTGCCATGTATATTATTCTACAGGGAAATATTGCAATTCCTGTGTTTTATTTTTCTTTGTATTATTTACTACCTCCTTTCTTCAACCAAATTTGTCAACTATCATTCAGTATCACCAATCACAGGAAGAAGAACCCATATTAAACAAAAGCTTTCATTCTAGGAGAGAAAATTTGGTTGCCGGAGTCATAATAAAGTGCTCTTTTTCTCAAATTCTCTTCTTTATTAAAATTATTTATTAAATTACATGGAACAGTGGCCTAAAATCAGCAGACTTGTATCCAACTTGTCATTTGGCCACTAGCTCACTCTTTGTATTGGATAAAGTCATTAACTTCTCTAAAATTACAATTTCCCACCCATAAAATTATTGACTGCTATGACATGTGGAAAGCACATTTTTTAGTGTAGATAATTTTCTTACTGAAGAAAATACACTTTAAATTGCAAATATCTTTGTTTAAACACAGTAATAACTTATGAATTAATAAAAAAATTAACCAAGTATTTTATGCCCAGTATTATACTGGTGAAGCTGAAAGAGCAACACGAGATGTGCCTTGAATAGTGTGAATAACATAAAATCTCAGGGACAAAATAAATCAACTTAATTATAATAAAAGATTGTGTATACAATTGACAAGAGATATTATACTGCAATTGGAAGATGTTTAGAGGAAGGAGTGAATGTTGGGCTTGGATAATCTAAGAAATAACTCACAAAAAGTGTATCCCTTTCAGAGACAGACTCAAAGCAAATGGGGGACTGTAATCAGTGAGATAGGTAGAGATTACAATTCATTATATATATACACATACGAAATGGCCGCTGACCAGATCAATATCTAATTATTTTTATTTTAAAGTTTTAATTTTAGTCATTCTTATACCACATGACATTTACATTTTGCTGATTTATGAGGTTAATTAGCCATAATTGTTTACAGATACTTTCATAGTATTTTTTTCATGAAGTGATCATTCAACTTTAATTTCCTATTGAAAGTATTCTGTGTTTGCCCATAAAATATATTGATATTTCAAACATGATCCAAGTCATTTTTATCAGACCTTCAGTTTCTTATTTGAATTTTAAATTTAGTTTTTATTTTCAAATTCAATTTTATCGCACATTTTGAAAAAAACAAATTGTTTATTTCTTTCCCATGGATGAGAAAAACTGGTATCTGTCCTAATACTATATTACCTGATTGTTAGAATAATTATTTCCAAGACATTACACTTGATGCTACTTGGATTTCTCTAGTAAGAAAAATCCTTTTTTTGTTTATGACTAAATCTTTGGGGAAAAAGTTTCTCTACTGTATATAATTTTAGTACTACAAATGAATTAGCTTAATTTCTTCTTAATAAGAGGCCTGCTCCAAACCTTTCTGTGCCAAGAGAATCTTCCCCTGTCCCTTTTTCCCTGCCCTGAGTAGGTATTCTGTATGTCATGCAATCCAGGACAATCTTTCCCTTTGTGTAAGCAGCAGTATCAAGGATTTATGGCAGCTACTCCCTCCTGCTAGTGAGGGGAGAGTAAGACTCAATGTGTTTTAAAATTGAGTATAAATCAGGGCTAGCGAAAGGCAAACTGGAAAAAAAAACACCTCATACTCCTATAAAAACACCCAAACATTTGTGAGGATTTCTTTTTATACCTTTAACAGATGGTGCAGAGCAGAATTGAGAGGAAAGAAAATTACAATCTATAATTCCAACTGACTTCATAGATCTCATCATTAGTGACAGCTAAAGTAACTGAGTGCATTCTGATGTGATTGGGACAAATAAACTTTCTTCTTTGTGATAATTTTTGTTATACACACAAAAATGAACTTTGAATAAGAAAAGAAGTTGTGTGATAAGTGTGCGAGCTTTCATACATAGGGCCAGTATCCAGATCCCATGTCTGTTCCATGTCAGTGGCTCCCGTCTGCGACCCTTGAGCATTGCTATACGGTCATGCTTTGTGTAATGACAAGTACGCATTCTGAGAATGCATCATTAGACAGTTTTTGTCATATGTGGACATCGTAGAGTTAAAGCATACTTACATAAACCTAGATAGTATAGCTTAACACACACCTAGGCTATGTATACGGTATAGCCCATTCATTCCATGCTACAAAACTGTTTAGCATGTTGTTATACTGAATATTGTAGGTAATTGTTATACAACGGTAGGTCCTCCTGTATCTAACCATATCTAAACATAGAAAAGGTATGGTAAAACTATGGAATAAAAGGTTGAAATGATACACTATAGGACGCTTACCATTAATAGAATTTGCAGAACTGGAAGTTATTCTGTGTAAGTCAGTGAATGAGTGGTGAGGGGTGTCAAGGGCATTCCTAGTTATGGACTGAATGGACTTGAAAAAATTCACACAAAACATTCATTTATGCTTATATTAGCTTTATTCTTAATCAACAAAAAATTAAAGACAAAAAAATCCTACAATAGGGTAATAAGTAGGCAAAATGTAGTAAATTCCTACAATAGCATACTAGTCAACAATAGTAGGAATTAACTATTAAGCCATGCAAAATGTGGGTGAATCCAAAATTCATATTATGAATTTAAATAAATCAGTCTGAAAAATCTATGAACTAGGGAATTTGAATTATACAACATTCTAGAAAAGGCATGGACAGAGATGTTAGATCAATGTTTGCCAAGAGGTTGTTGATAGGGGAAGGTTGAAAGGTAAAATGCAAGAAAATGTAAATGCTTCAATTCTGTTGATATGCTAATATAAACATACCTTCAAGGTATTTCCAGTCATGTTCCAGAACACCACAATAAACTGAATGTCACAATAAATTGAGGAACGAAAAATTTTTGGTTTCCTAGTGCATATAAAATTATGTTTACATTATACTGTAGTCTATTAATGTGGCACTAGCTTTATGTCTTAAAAAAAGTGCCTTCTCAATATCAGTAAAACAACTGCAATAATAACATCAAAGATCGCTGATTACTACAGATCACTATAATCAATATAATAATAATGGAAAAGTTTGAAATATAGAAAAATGTCCAAAATGTGACACAGAGACACAGAGTGAGCAAATGTTGTTGAAATAAAAGTGCCAATAGACTTTCTCATTGCAGAGTTGCCATAAACCTTGCATTTTTAAAGAAAATATCTGTGAAGCACAATAAAATGAGATACACTTGTAATGGATATTATCACACTATTACCCGGATAACCCGATAGATCTTCATAGCAACGAGAGTGAACCCTTAATGTATACAAATTATATAAAACATTTGGCAAGAGTGGGAAATCCCAGAATGCAGTGAAAACTGTAACAAAAGAAAGTAGCCTGCTAAAGAAGGGATTGATGTAAAAACCCTGACTTATTTTAATTTAGCAATTCTGAAACTGCTATGCATGTATAATAAATAAAGGGGGGAAGCAGTATGATCCGTGGGGTAAGGATTAGAGATGGAGACATCAGCATGGGAGCATGATCACATGAACACAGTATGTACAACTAGCTAGCTAGATCTGTACATACATGTGCTAGCCAACACAGATACGTATCTTTGTTCTGTTAACTGAAGGCACCTAGAAATATTGATACTCCAGTAGCAGTAGCACACCTGGCACCCACGTATTGATTTCCAATTAATTAATAACAGAACCAGAGCTCCTTGGAGAAATGACTGATTTTAGGATTGAGGCAGAAATTATACAATTCCCACATAATTTCTCTATAGATTCAATATAATCCCAGCCGATATTAAGCAGTCTTTTATTATTTTTGGAGGTATGGTGAGTTGATTCTAAAATCTGTATAGTAAAGCTAGTTCTTAGAATAGCCAACATGTTTTTTAAAAATCCAAAGTTAAAGGGGAGCACCACCATATTTCAAGGTTTAGACTCACTATAGTAACCCAGAAAGTGTGTTATTAGAGTAAAAATAGACAAATGTATCAATAGAACAGAATCAAGATTCTAATACTTAATGTATACACAGCTGTTTTTTGACAAAAATGCAAAAGCATTTCATTTGGAAAAGGTTAACCTTTTGATAAATGTTAAAAAGAAAAACGAAGTAACCGTATGTAAGAGGAAATAAACTTTGACCTGTATCTTACATCAAATACAAAAATTGATTCAAAAAATTCCATTAATAAAACCATTGCTCACTTGCCCCAATGCCTCATATAGTGCCTTGCCCAGGATAGATGGGTAATTATATTTCCTTAATGCTGAACAAACAAACATTCCTATTTGAGAAAATGTGACAGGTATCTGGAGAATTTCTTTTGTTCATTGCGATTTTTTTCCCTTGCGTTTACCCAACACCTTTCAGTGCACCTCTCCCTAGACTTTAGAAGCCCATGAGACTGGCAGTTCAGTCATGCTTTTGAATCCATAACCATCTATCCAAAAAACTTTCTTAAACTATTATAATACGATGTATAATGGGGAGCTCAAAAAGAGCCATTCTGTTTTATTTACTATAAAAACTATGCCTTTTCCTGGGTTTTAGACTGATTCAGTTTCAGAACAGCTGTTTTAAATGTGTGGAGATATCAGATAAGGTATTTGTATCTTTGTTTATAAGCATTAAATATTTAGAATTGTATCCATGTGTAATAGACTACAATTATATTAAAGTTTAAATAATGCATTAGATATTTATTTTCTTTATGTCCATACATTACTATAATCATCTGCATTATCTTCATTAGGTTTATTTTCATGCCTATCACTGTGGAAAATTATGTCTGCAAGTTTATTTTTTAAAGGTTGTGCTGCTTTTATCTGTAAAAGTTCTTGACGTGATTGAGTATATAGCACAAAAAGAACTCCCTTTGCATAAAATGTATTTGAACATAAGATTAAATGTATTCCTAGGAACGAATATATTAACTGCGTAAGTCTCTGGATCCATTTATATATGGAAAGTGACATAGTTATTTAGATATATGGGTAAATTGCTCTCGATTAACAAACATAAAATCTACCAGAAAACTATATTTTTGGATTCTAAAAATTTATCTCAACCCACACAATTTGAAAAGTAGTACCTATCTTATCATTTATTTTTGTTTTGTTCTTTTAATGATCACCAAGGCACTAGAAGTACTGAAATATTATGCTTTTTAATTCAAAAACATTCTATCAGCCCTGAGGAGATGAATGCATCTACAGTGTTGGTGGGAACGTGCTTTCAAACCAAAACTCTGGAGGTACAAAAAGCATGTATGTCTACTGTTTAAATTCATAAAAGAGGTGTTCCCAGACCACTTATGTTTTTCATTTAACATGTCTTTAAAAAGTACTTATTGTGTATGTAAAAAATTACCCCACATACTAGAACAGCTTTGCCCTGAAAGTGTAACAAAATAGACCTGGGAAGCTCTGAGTTCACAAATAAATATGCATTTTTTTCAGTTTTACTGTCAATTACAGAATGTTTTTTGTCTCTTTAAATAATAGGACTAAAAAATTATTATGTTTCAATGAGAAGTAAATTAAATAAAATAAATCTGTACCCTAGAAAATTCAAGAACTTTAGTAGGTAAAACAATACTAGGGGATCATTACTTTTGAATACTAATTAGTTGAGTCTTGAACTGGTGCCATATTAGAAAGAGTGATTTAGCCATCTATCTATGGCAGCATGGTAAAGGAAAAAAATAGCAAATATTTTATTGAAGCTTCAATTTGTACTTATAGCCTATTAAAGGCTATAAAATTAAAGTTAAAGTTTGATGCATCTCTCCTTCCTTACTCAAAATGTTCTCATCCCTCAATTTTTTTATTATGATCAGAAGGGCTCAATTCTCTGTCCCCGTGGTGCCTGAATGGCTGCTCACTCTGGTTCAACAGGTCCCTGGACAGCATCTCTCTTCTTGCCCTCTTCTTGGCCTTTTAAAAACCCCTTTCTCCCAATTTCTCATACTCATCCTCTTCTTGTCATGTCGTTCATATTTCAGTACTACCAGATTTATTAAACGCTAGATTGCAAGACAGGAAAAAAGTGGCTCCAAGAGTTTTCGACTCATAGTATGTAATAACTGCACAGCAATCAGATATTTCATGCTGCTCAGGTTAGCATTTCTGTGGACAACTTTTGTTCTGGATCATGCTAAAGGCATATTCATAGGTTATTGTTTCATCATATCCATATAAATCACTTACATATTTTAGCAGAAAAGTATTTAATATAGCAAATTAGTCACTTATGACACTATTAGAAGGTATCAAAGAGAAACTGACCTTCCAGGAAATCATAGAAGACCAGAATCACAAGAACATCCCCCCCACACACAAAATCTCAGCTCCATTTCAGCAGCAAAATGGGGGACTGGCACAAGTTTATAAAAAGCTGGTGCTAAAAGCCACATTTACCATTTACCTGTGTATCTGTCTACTATTGTTTTGGTACAGTAATGTTCTTTTCTTCTCCATCATGTAAGTCTAACCACTCTCAAGGGGGACAGATTACACAAATCTTTGGGTGTTGGGAGATAGGCATCTCTGGGCACTATTGTAGAGATGTCTACTACAGATATTTTTCAGCTTGGCTTTAACTTGATTCCACTCAATATTTACTCACTTGCACTTAACAACTCTGCTCCCAGACCTTAAGATAGAATATATATTTTTGTTTGTTTTGTTTCGGATAACTTATCAACCAATTCAAGCATCTAACTGATTTAGAAGATAGTGAATTATTTGGAGCCATATGTAGAATTATCAAGACACTCTCAATTATGTTCTTTTTCAATTTATTGAAGCCACTAAACTTGGTTAAAATGTTTCTGTTTGATTTTATAGATAACACAATGTACACTCCAAGCATAAGGTTTGAGGGTGACTTTCCTCGGAAGTCCCCCTGTGTGCCACGGATGAGAGTAAATATGACTGAGACATGATGTGATCTGCATGGAGAGGAGAGGTGAGCAGTGGCCAGTTTCTCAGGGGAAAAAGGCCAGCAGTGGCCAGTTTCTCCGAGGAGAAAAAGGCCCGGAGTTCCCTCCTCCAGGGCCTTTTATTGGGTTGTAATACACAGGAATACAGGGCGGCAAGGATCAAAGAGTAGATAACATTTCAAAGAAATCTGAGGGCTTACTATGAGTCAGTCTGTCAGGAACAGAGTTTTAGGGTTTCCTGTTTGAACGCTTAACATATGAATGAAAGCACTCTTAGCAGAGCAGATTTTACAGGTTTATCAGGAAATCTTTGTGATGCCAGATTGTTCCCCAGGACACAGCTCTAGCAAGGCAAGGAGCTGCATCCTTCCCCAACAGGTATTCAGGCTTAAGGGAATTAGAGCCAGGAAGCGCTTCTCCCAGAGAACATGGCGACTCTGGCTATGTCAAAGCCTGGGGGCAAGAGTCCATTGCTCCCTCTTTGTTGCAGTCCCCCCCAGTCCTTCTATGAAGGCCTCCCAAGTGATCGAGTCTGGCTTAGGTTGCCCCCCACTGTGAAGGATCTTACCCGTCACTGACTTCTGACCAAGCTTTGGGGGCAGGGAGAGGAAACTGAGGCAGCGTTTGCTACCAGAGACAAGCTTTGTCTCCTGCGGCTCACATTCCAGCGGTCGTCCCTCTCCTTTAGCCACAAGGGGTGGAGATACAATTCCTGGAAGCAGGCAGAGTGGTGTACTACAATAAGGTATAGGCAACAGAGGTGAACTTTTGTTGGTGCTGTGGCACATCACACCTTGTATCACACTAGAGCTTTATGATCGTTGCAGCAGCCATATTTCTCTGGGACTGCTCAGACCTCTTTACAGTTATCAAAATATATTTCAGATGGTTTCCAGTTTCTGGTCCAGAATATAAGGAGCTTAGAAGTCATCACCTTGTCTAACAAGTAAAAAGCTGAACAAACTGAAAAATCAACAATTTTTCTTAGATCTGTCAGACAACTTAGGTCACAGGGCAAAAGTGCCACTCATAAAATTAGAAAAAGAGGCAAACACAAAGAATCACAATAGAATAAAGCAAAGGTCACCAGCAGAAACCATCAGAAGAACCAGTGTCAGTGTAGGAAATCCTGGGTTGTAGTTGATGAATTGCTGGAAACTCAGAATGGTTAAATCTGAGTTAAAAACTCTAGTAGAACCCATTTACAGGGTGGCCCTCATATTCTGTAAGTCATACATCCAACACTTTTACCAGGTTCTAATAGTAGAGATCAGAGAAAAATCTTTCAATCTTTTGGCAGAGAGAGGAGTAAAGTAACCAGTTTGATATATACCAAAGCATTCTGTTTTTCTTAATAAGGCCTATTCTCATGTGAAACTATTTTATCAGAGACTAACCAACCTGAAGTCCCCTCTAGCCATTTTGTGCCACTTACAGGGGTGAGAAAAAAGAGGAAAACACAAACGAAAACTTACACACACTAGTGAAGTTTATTTACAGTATAGACCTCAGGCTCATCTAAAGACTGAAGCCTGGTTATAGAACTATAGACTACTTCCCTTCCCCCTATACCTCACTACTAGATATTAAGGACATTTTTTACTATAGTTGCTTAACCTGTATATAAGCGAAAAAATAAATTATAATAACAGCAAAAAAACATAGTTTGAAAAGATAAAGATACAGCAAGCATACGGAACAGAATATGGCAGAGATGTTGGCATTATCAGATCATGAATTTAAAACAACTGTGATTATAAGGGCACTAATGGAAAAGGTAGAATTTAAGGAAAGGGGTGAGAAAATCTGTGTTTTAGTTTGAACGGATCATTCTGATGGTGGATCAAACCTACAACCTAGGTATGCCCTGACCGGGAATGGAACCAACCATCGTTTGGTGTAGGAGACAATGCTTCAACTAACTGAGACACATCAGCGAAGACAGTGTTATGATTTTAGAAAGCAGGCATATGTGCACACACACAAATACCTTTTCATTGAAAAAGGGAGCATAACACATGTAGTTTAACATATCATCTTATCACTAAACGTTTTATATATTATTTTAATATTTTAATTTTATGCTACCACCTAATGTTTTAAACATTAAGACATTTCTGATACCCATTTAGTGAAAAGTTTCAACATATCCATGTATCTTAGGGATATGTTAATGAAAAGAAATTTGCATGTTCAAAATATTAGCACAATTTATTTATTTAAATTATATTTTATTAATTATGCTATTATACTTGTCCTGATTTTCACACTTTGCCAGCCCTCCACACAGCATCCCCCACCCCTTCAGGCAATCCCCCCACCACTGTTCAAGTCCATAGGTCATGTGGATAAGTTCTTTGGCTGTTTCATTTCCTATACTGCACTTTACATCCCCATGGCTCTTCTGTAACTACCTATTTGTACTTCTTAATCCTCTCACCCTTAACCTGTTCCCCCTACCCCCTTCCCAGCTGGCAACAATCAAAATGCTATCTGTATCCGTGATTCTATCTCTGTTCTTGTTTGCTTAGTTTGTTTTTTAGATTCAGTTGTTAATAGATTTGTATTTGTTGACATTTTTATTGTTCATAGTTTTGATCTTTTTCTTAAATAATCCCCTTTGACATGTCACATAATAATGGTTTGGTGATGATAAAATTCTTTAGTTTTTTTATGTCTCAGAAGTTCTTTATCTGCCCTTCAAATCTAAATGATAGCTTTGTTGGACAGAGCAATCTCGGCTGTAGGTACCTGCTTTTCATGACTTTGAATATTTCTTGCCAATTCCTTTGAGCCTGTAAAGTTTCTTTTGAGAAATCAACTGACAGTCTTATGAGAACTCCTTTGTAGGTAACTAACTGCTTTTCTTTTGCTGCTTTTAAGACTATCTCTCTGTATTTAACCATTAGCATTTTAATTATGATATGTCTTGGAGTAGGCCTCTTTGCATCCATCTTGTTTGGGACTGTGATTTCTGGACTTACACATCTATTTGCTTCATCAAATTACAGGCATTTTCTTTCATTATTTTTTCAGATAGATTTCTAATTTTTTGCTCTTTCTCTTCTCCTTCTGACATCCTTATGATACAAATATTGGACATCTGGAAGTTGTCCTAGAGGCTGCTTACACTATCCTCTTTTCTTTGGATTCACTTTTCTTTGTGTTATTCTTGTCATTTGTTTTTTTGTTTCCTTATGTTCCAAATCATTGATTTGATTCTCAGCTTCATTCACTCTATCGTTGTTTCCTATAAATTGTTCTTTATTTCAATTAGTGTACCCTTCATTTCTAGCTGGGTATTTTTTTATGCTGCTGAGGTCCTTGCTAAATTCTTTGAGCATTTTTATAAACAGTGTTTTGAACTCTGCATCTGATAGATTGCTTATCTCCATTTTGTTTAGCTCTTCTTCTGGGGTTTTGGTCTGTTCTTTCACTTGGGCCATGCTTCTTTGCCTCCTCCATTTGGCAGCTTCCCTGTGTTTGTTTCTATGTATGAGGTAGAGCTGCTCTGACTTCCTGTCTTGGTAGTGTGGTCTAATGGAGTAGGTGTCCTCTAGGGTCCAGTGGCATAGCCTCCCCTATCACCCAAGCTGGGTACTCCAGATATGCCCTTCATGTGGGTTGAGTACACCCTCCTCTTGTAGTTGGGACTCGGATGCTTCTGGCAGCCAGTGGGAGGGATTTATCCAAGCCAGTAAACTGTAACAACTGTCTGTGGCCACTGACCACCAACATCCACCCTCTGTGGAGAATCATTTGTGCAGGGACAGGGTGGTGGTGCTCTAACATGGTCTGTAGTTGTCCATTGGGTGCCCTAGCCCTGGGGTTTCCTGGGGAGTGCAGGCCAAGGTCAGCTCCACCTGCATTTTGCACAGAGCTGCCATGCCTGACCTATAAAGCAATCTAAGATGGCTGTTCCTTTGCTAGGCTTGGAGTTTCACAGGCAAAAGCAAGCTGTGAATCTGGGCTGGCTGTTGCTAGTGCCAGGTCTGGGGCTCACTGAGGTCTATTGTTGCTTGTTTGATAGAATTTAGGGAGTTGTGAAACATGAGCCAAGACATGCCATTCATATAGAAAAGCAGCTTGGATGGTCCCATAAGTTGAGTGGGGTAAAGTCTCTAAGGACGTCCAAGGCAGGTCAAACAGTGTTAGCCAGGTTCATGGAGTCTCAGATTTGGCAGCAACTTGCTGGCTCTGTGGGGGGAAGGTTTAGAAAAGAGACAATGGGCTCTGTTCACCTGTATGGCAGACACTTCAGTTTCTCCCTGTATTCCACTGGTGCCTTTCAAGCTGTTACCCCAGTACTGGAGCTCAGAGGGAGTGAGTCTACATAGGTGAGTCCATATGTGGGTTCTTTAAGAAGAACCTCTTGGGGATCCAGAAGTTTCTTCCACCGGACTCAATTCCTGCTGGCTTTTGTAGCCAGAGCTGTGGGGACTTATCTTTCTGGCATTGAAATCCTGGGCTGGGGCATCTGGTGTGGGGCTGGGACACCTCACTATCCCTCCTCAATTTTTAGCCACCACACATGGGTGTGGGACCAGTTCATTCTGCATCTGTGCCCCAACAATCAGTCTGGATAGGTGTGGTTTCTTGAAATTCATAGTTGTCAGACTCCCATTCAGCTTGATTTGAGATGGTTCTATGTAATGGTAATTCTACATTTTAGTTGTAATTTTTAAAAAAGATTTTTATTTATGTAATTCTCAGAGAGAGGGGAAGAGAGGGAGAAAGAGAAGGGGAGAAACATCAATGTATAAGAGATACATCTATCGGTTGCCTCTCACACACCCCTAACTGGGGAATTTGGCCAAAACCTAGACATGTGCCTAGACTGGGAATGGGACCTGTGATCCCTTGGTTTGCAGGCTGGGGCTCAATCCACAGAACCACAGCAGCCATGGCTATTTTAGTTGTAATTTTGATGTGATTTTGCAAAGACATGAACCATGTCTGCTTATGCCTCTGTCTTGACTGGAAGAATATTTGCACAATTTAAATGGTTTGAACCTTGTCCAAAGGAGTATAACAAATCAATTCTTATGTGAAATATGTAGGGATGATCAATACTTTACAAAATCCTTAACACTCAGTGTTTTGGGGGTTTGCTATCTTCCACCAATTTATGTTCAGGTAAAAATGAGAATAAATTATTTCAATCTTGCAATTTTTGACTCTTTAAGAATTAGAGTATTATTCATGTTCCTTGGTTTTATCTCCTAATTTCACAGGACCCTGATATTATGCATGAGCACACACACACATAAGTTTTTGTTGTAATAAACATTGTAACTTGACACCTTCTTGAACTTGAATTAAAACTCATTCTTCTAACAATAACACAAAAGCAACAATACGAAAAGATAAAAAGAGTACTTTATGAGCAAAGTGATATCCTTTGGGCTAGCTCTGAACTAATTTTTTAATGGTAAATCTGTAAATATATATATTTTACTAGAATGATGACTGTTTTGTGTGTTTACTTTGAGAATGATTTCAGAAAGAGAGAAGAGAGCATTGTGGGCATTATATTCTGTGAAGTTAAAGAATTATACAATGATACCATGTTTTAAATATAATAGCAAAGACATAAAAGCTGAGTTTAGGTAAGGATGAGGGCTTGGCAGGGCACTTCATGCATAACAAGGGTAGGAGTCACATCAGATTATAGTAAATTATAAGTCAAGTAACAGCTAAATGTATGTATAAAATAGTATGTAGATGTTATTGGTGCCATAGGGTTTTCTGCTTACAGTGCTCAAGTTGATTTGGAGGTTATATTTGGAGCTTATAACTAAGAAGAGGAAGCATTGCTTATTTCTACTTGGAGAAGAAAGATCTTTTGTGTAGGGTGATGTTCTTTCTATTTATCTGATTGGCCAATTCAACAGCCATGAACAAGGTAGCGATATGTAACTCAGGCATATCTGATCACACAATTTATTCTAAGCATGCGGACCCTCCTTAATAGCAACTCATACTTTTTTGCAAAAATTTTTCCCCAAAGATGACCAGGTAGGTGCTATTCTAATCATGTAAATTACTGTTTATTTCTTTGGGAAAAAATCTGTCTTATTCTTCCTTTTAATGTAATATTTTTTCAAAAGTCCTAATTTATCTGGTTTAGATTATTATTTTTATTTTAAAATTATTATAAGCCAGTGTAGTACAGGGCTAGCTAAATTCCAACAATCGCAAATAGAGTATCTTTCTCCATATTTTAAGATTTCAACTACTATGTCTTACCTTCACTTCTGCTAAATAAGTTCATAACCTCAAGTTAATGACTAGTCATTGTGTGTGGGACTAATTTTGACATAAGTTTTTTTTTAATTTCAGTAATTAAAGTCATTTAAAACTTTTAATTGGAAAGTACACTTTATGACTAGTAACAGAGGAAGGAAAATGCCACTTCAAAAGGGATTCTTTTTTAGTGCTCCTACTGTGACAGAAAATTACAGTATATCCATTTTTAATTTGGCTCAGTAATAATGGATTTCCACCTACACGTATAATGTTTCCCTACTTTTTAAAAGCTTGATGCTTCAGTGGAAATATATGATATGCTGCTGTGATAGTGTTTTGCTATAAAATAGAATTAAATTGATATAGAGAAGCCCCAGAAATGTTAGAGCAGGAGGAGACCAGGAAGCTTCCACAGCGCTATGGTAGTTAAGGAGCAGTTGCAATTGTGTGGTGTCAGGGCTTGTCTTTTAACTACAGCAGTCACCTAATTAGTTTTTGAGATTTGTTTACTCTGGTTTTTTCTTACTGTCTGGGTAATTTAGTTTTCTATTAACTACTTGGAGGGTCACATTGCTTTTTTTTTTTTTTCAATTCTGTCCTTTTACAGGGAAACTGGAAAGATAGTAGGGTTCCCTCATACCTACATGTACTGGTAGTTTCTCAACATTATTAATATCATACATTGATAATGTGACAAGATAGTAAGAAGCTAGGAAAACCCCTGGACAAGTGGAATGGGGAAACTGAGACAAGAAAATTAAACAAGGACAAACAGTTTGAGTAGCTTATAACCAGCTGGTGAACTGCAAGACCTTATCTCTAACTAAGGTCACTTGAGAGCAAATGGTTCCTACCCCTCCTCCCTAACCAGAGAATGCATAGCTTAAACCTCTCTGGCCTGGGAAACACACGGCAGAGACCTAATTAATGTCATTTGTGCCAGCTAAACTCTAGGACAGATGAAATCAGGGGAACAAGTAACAAAATTCCATTATAGGCCAGATAAAAATAAAGCAGTATAACAGACCAAAGAATATTTCAGAACCTTCTGTGTGTTCATTTTGATGCATCAGCATATTTAAAATGTGCCTGGAAAACTCATGAATATTCTGCTGAAACCTTCCCCTAAGATTCTCACCTGCCGAGAAAAGGCAAAAAGCCCTCAGTACAAAGACTCTGCCCAGGCATGAGGTAGTGAACTTTTGTTTCCTCCTAAACTCCAAGGCCCCAAGGGGACTTGCAGCCAGAGTAGCAGGCAACAGAGGCAACTGAACCCAGGGTTACATCCTGATGCTGTGTCCAGGGCCCCTTTTTCCTCTGATCTCCCCGTGAGTGGTGGGCTAACAGCAGCCCCACCTTGGCTCATTCTTTTCCTATAATTTTTCTGGGGAACCAAAGCAGAGCACTGCCCAGGGTCTCTAGTTATTCCTTCCACCCTAAGTTTTTTCTTTGTCTCACTGTCTTCATCCTCAATGAGCATACTCTCAAAATCACCTGGGCTCATTTGTGAACTCTTTCCTACATGAAATTAAGAACCCATACTCTATAAGCTGGCCTGAGCCAGACCAAACCTTGTCTGGTTCAGTAAGTAACAGTAAGATATATTTCTCACCATTAAAGAGCCGATACTGACATGTTATTATTAATCAAAACCTACACATTATTTAAATTTTCTGAATTTTTAATTTTTTCAGCCTCTCGTCTAGGATACCATATTACATTAAGCCATTATGCCCCCTTGGGTTGTTGTGGCATCGACAGTTTCTCAGAAATTCCTCATTATTGATGACCTTGATAGTTTTGAGTCATACTGCTCAGGGACTTTGTAGAATATCCTTCAACTGAGAGTTGTCTGGTGTTTTGTTCAATGGTTAGACTGAGTTGATGTGTTTTAGAGAGGAAGGCCAGAGAGATCGAGTGCATCCCTCATCAGATAATGTTAGGGTTAGATCTTCTCAAAGGGACTTATCACTGCTGATGTTCACCTCGGTCACCTGGGTTAGGTGGTGTTTCTTCGGTTTGGGTACAGTAAGTTTACTCATTTTTCACCCTTTTCAGAGTAACCTCTTTGGGAGCATGTCACTACGGGCAGCACACACTTCAGGGTGGGGAGTTGGCTCCATTGCTTTGAGGGTGAAGTATCTACACAAATTGTTTGCAGTTTTTCTGCCAAGTAATTTGTTTTTGATTCTCCCCATTTATTCATTTATTCAGATGTATATTCATATTAATAGAAACATTAATTTTACTTTGGATTTTGGATTACAATTCAGTGCTACTTTATGTTGTTGCTCACATTGGGAGATTTTTCAGGTGGCTCTTGTGTCCCATGGACATTTCTCCATCACTGTGCGGTGCTATTGTGGGGGCTGTTGTTACGAGGTGGGGGATAGTAGACGGACTTCACATTCCTACCCTGCCGATGCGACAGGCTCATTTTGTGTTTCTTCTACCTAAACATGGAATCATCCATTTTACCTTATTCCTTTTAATTGAAAAAATGGTAATGAGAACTAAGGTTTGGGTGGTAGGTGTGCTCTTTGGAGCTGTGATTGCTTCTAGGATCTCTGAGGTGACAGAGAAGGAAATACATGTGTGTATACCAAACCATGTCTATACCCATATCTATAAATAGACCTATATGCTACCCAGCTATGGCAAATATGTGGCCACCTCCACTCTAATCCACAAACACGTGAATCATTCTAGCTTCTTCCCCTGGTTAATCGATAATGCTCCACTTCAGTAACAACAAAACTCTCTCCCACCCTCTACCATTATTTAAATGCCTGAAGTTACTTAGGTTTGCAACTTGTTTCCCCACTTTCTTCTCTGGGATTGCTTCATACATTTTTAACACAGTTAGATTCTTTTGTCACAGTCTGCCTCCCATCTTGGGACTCACAGACTTTCTGAAAGGCTGTTTCAAAGGTCACACATTAAGGTTTGGTCCTTGTGCATTACTGGGTACGTTACTCCTTACTCCCCTTCTCAATACACGAGACAAAATAGCATTAATTCCACTCTTATTAGAAACTAGCCCTGAGCAGCAGGTCTCACTGGGCTCTCAGCGTCTTAACTATTACAGTGAGGAGTTTTAAGACTTTGGTTTATTTTACATCTCTTTCCTTTCATTCCTTAAAGGCTAACCTACAAAAATTTCTTGGCTGAATTTTGCCCTTTACATTCATTCCTCTTTGTAACCTCGAAGCCTCTGTTTGGGTTGATCTCATTCAATAATGACTCAAAAATCTGTATATATTTGAGTTAAATTTTTAACTTGGTAAATATAATAGAAGAATAAGAATTCCCACTTTATAATTTTTATACCTCATAATCAAATTATAGAGAGGTTTCTGCATTTTAATCTTTTGTCAATGGTTGGGTGTGTTGTATATTAATATGTAAGGCATGAGACTAATTATGCAGCTGAATTATAAACATTACATTAAGTAGGAACAACATATTGAAAAATAGAGTACCTTTTCACCAATATTTATATTATGTGGTTAAAATATAACTATTTTAAGACATCTAGGCTTTGGGTTTTTAGGAGCTGTGCCTCATTTATTTATTTTTTTTAGATATATAGTTATTCCATTATATTATTAACTTAAACATTTCATAATGACTTGTATGCTAAAACAAACCCTTTTAATCTTAAACACATTAAAATTTACCAATTTTGTTATCAGGAAAATAAAACCTTTAAAATGTGCTTCACAGGTTGATGAATGTTGACAGAGACTAATTAGGTGATTTGCTAAATGTCAGACACGACTCTAATGCCAAAAAATCATCTGGAAGCATATCCATGTTAATTGCATGTTACTTTTCATTTTGCTCAACAAAGAGAAGATTTTTTAATAGAAAAACTGAAAAACAACCAGGAGAAAACAATTCCAGATGGATGACTATGCTGACAACTGCACTAACAATCTGTCTCTTTAACTCAGACATTAGCTTTGCTCCCAAGGCTAAAAATATTAGTCATTCTTGAACTAAAACTTGTTTTCCTAACACATTTTGTCTATATTCTTAACATCCTGTTAGGCTTATGCATAATCAGCAATCATTCTTACCTTGACCTGCATGTACCTTAATTCTTGCTCATGCTATAATCATTCTTCATCTAACCTTACCTTATTCTTCTAGAATTATCAGAATCTTTATATGAGTTATTGCTATAGTGTAGTTTGAGCTTTACTTTTTTAAAATGTGAACTTTTTAGAACAATTTAAACTTAGTGTTCTGAAACCCAAGTAAAATAATTTTGGTAAATATATTTACTTAAAAATAATATCAATCTGCAAAATTCCTGTGTTAATTTTTTTAAAGATTAGCTCTAGACTTCCCCTAAAACCTTCGTTTACCAAAGAAGATCAAGTAAGGGATAGAACAAAGGTGGCAGGGGTTGAGGTTGGGAAAAGAGAGGGACCTTTCTTCCAGTAGACTATGTAATGATGCACTGTGTGCCAGAGAGAGACTGGCATTCTGGCTACATGTTTGTTAAAATGAAAAATCTGTAGGCCCACTCCGGTGTTCCAGTGATTAGAGAAGATCTTGGTAATGAATTTCTTAGGAGAATATAACTCGTATACCCTGAAATGTGGGAGCATATTATAATAACAAAGTATCCATTTAGAACAGGATTTCCAGGAGAAGTTGGAAGCAAAGTGGTAGGAAAAGACCATGGTGTAATGTGCCAGAGAGAAGATGGTGGGATGGACAACTCTTCTCTCTTGTGCTGTTCAGAATTCAAGTGATAGAATCTCAACTTTTGCAGTGACTCCTTTTAAAGATAATATGGTGTGTTTTCAAAAGAAAAGGAACCTTGGAGAGACTTCCAGCCAAGATGGAGGCGTAGGTGGAAACATTGTGCCTCTTCGAACAACCAAGTTCAAAGACAACAAAGTTTTAGTAACAAAAACGCAACAGAAACATAGAAAATTGAACTGTACAGAAGCCCAACAACAACAAACCATTCATCCAGACTGGTAAGAGGAGCGAAGTCAGTGGCTGGTGGAGAGGGGTCCAGGCAGGAAAAAGCAGTGGTGGCTGGACAGTCCCAGGTACCCAGGCGGCAGTTGGCAAATCCTGGGTGTAGGGTGGCAACAGGCAGGCCCAGTGAGGGCGCAAGGTGGCTGGGAAGGAGTGAGAAGTGAGACAGACTGGGTAGGCTAGGGCCCCAGCAATGGGAATTAAAACCTAAAAGCACCAATTGAAAAAACTTTCCAGGTCGAGGTGCCAGGAGAAGCTCCCAGGCTCACAGAGAGTTTGTTGGAGACACCCACAGGGTCCTGGAGGGTGCACAGACACACACACCCAGGAACTGGCACCAAGGGGACCTGGTTTGCTTTGGGAAAGCAGCAGAGGGGACTGAAATCCAAGAGAGAGCAGAACAAATGCCATTGCCCCTCTCTGACCCCACCCCCAAACACAGCATCACAACCCAGCGACTTGGGCTGCCCTGCCATGGTGAACACCTAAGGCTCTGCCCCTTATACATAACAGGCATAAAGAGACCAAAGCATTATGGCTCAAGAAGAACACCTCAAAACCCCAGAGCCAATACTTCTAAGTGACTAAGAGATAGTTAACCTATCAGATGCACAGTTCAAAACACTAGTGATCAGGATGTTCACAGAACTGGTTGATTTTAGTCACAAATTAGAGGAACAAATGAAGACTAAAATAATTAAAATGAAGGGAAATGCACAGGAAACCAATAGTGATGGGAAGGAAACCGGGACTCAGATCAAGGGAGTGGACCAGAAGGAAGAAAAAATGACCAAACAAAAAAGGATGAAGAAACAAGAATTCAAAAAAATGAAGATAGGCTTAGGAACTTCCGGGACATCTTTAAACATTCCAACATCCAAATTATAGGGGTACCAGAAGAGGAAGAGGAACAGTCACGAGTGGAAAACTTATTTGAACAAATAATAAAGTAGAACTTCCCCAATCTGGCAAAGGAAATAGACTTCCAGGAAATCCAGGAAGCTCAGAGAGTCCCAAAGAAGTTGGACCCAAGAAGGAATACACCAAGGCACATCATAATTATGTTAGTCAAGATTAAAATGAAGGAGAGAATCCTAGAAGCAGCAAGAGATAAGAAGACAGTCATCTACAAAGGAGTTCCCATCAGACTGTCAGCTGATTTCTCAAAAGAGACCTTACAGACAAGAAAGGGCTGGAAAAAAGTATTCCAAGTCATGAAATCCAAAGACCTACAACCAAGATTGCTCTATCCAGCAAAGCTTTCGTTTAAAATGGAAGGGCAGATAAAGTGCATCTCAGATAAGATCAAATTCAAGGAGTTCATAATCACTAAGCCCTTATTATGTAAAGTGTTAAAGGGACTTATCTAAGGAAAAGAAGATAAAAATATGAACAGTGAAAGGACAGCAAACTCACAGTTATTAAGAACCACACCTAAAACAAAAGCAAACTAAGAGAACAGCTAGGTCAGGAGCAGAACCATAGAAATGAAGATCACATGGAGGGTTAGCAACACGGGAGTGGGAGGAGGAGAAGGGGGGAGAAGGTACAGAGAATAAGTAGCATAGATGCTAGGTAGAAAATGGTTGGGGGGAGGGCAAGAATAGTATGGGAATTACAGAATCTAAGAACTTGAGACACATGGACATAAACTAAAGGGGGAGAATGGTGGGGGAGGGGGTGTGCAGGGTGGAGGAGAATGAAGGAGGGAAATGTGGCAACTGTAATGGCATAATCAATAAAAAAAGAAAAAGAAAAACATTAAAAAAGGAACCTTGGAGATGCTCAAGGATTGGCTTTAGCATGGTTGGATCATTTCAGTACATGATATAATTTTGTGTTGAAATGAGCTTTTATACCCCCATCAACCTTATTGAGTCAGACTAAAAAAAAGGTTTTTGAAGAACTTTCTCATTCATGAAGATTTTCAGAGCTTATAACCATCCTGTAAGGTATGGCTTCATAACTCGGATAGTCAAACTATAAATCAGAGATTTTAAAGAATTTCTCAGATTCACACAGATGGTAAGAATTGCAAATAAGTTTTTCAATACAGAATTATTGGTTATATTCCTTTCTTTTCTATTGCAAAACCAGCTTTTGGTAATCTTTTAAAATAAATGTACAAGCATCTTTTCATTTATTTTCATAATAAAGAGATGGAAAATGAGCCATAAATTTCAGAATTAAAAAAACAACTGATTTTAATCTTATATTTTTAATTTTCACTGATATGTAATTTATGAGCTATAAAATTTACTGCTTTAAATTGTAAAATTTGCCCTGGCTGGTGTGGCTCAGTGGATTGAGTGCAGCCTGTGAACCAAAATGTTGCTGGTGTGATTCCCAGTCAGAGCACATGCCTGGGTTGCAGGCCAAGTCCTCAGTGGGAGGCATGTGAGAGGCAATCACACATTAATATTTCAACTCTTCTCTTTCTCCCTCCCTTCCCCACTGTCTAAAAATAAAGTAAATAAATGATCAGTAAAAAACTGTAAAAATTTGTTGTTTTTAGTATATTCACAAAATTGTTCCACCATCACTACCATATAATTAAAAAATATTGTTATAATCCAAAAAAGAATCTCGAGTCTATTAACAGTCACTTCCCCTTCCCTCCATCTCCAGCCTATCAAAAACACTAATCTACTTTCCCCTCACATTTATCAATTTTGGACATTTCATATAAATGAAATCATAACAGATGTGGCCTTTGTCTATGGATTCTTTCACATTTCTTTCAAATTCTTATCCATGGTGTAACATATATCAGCATTTAACATATATCATAATTGCTCTGGGTGGTTGAATGATGATCCATTGTGGGGATATAGCATATTTTATGGCATCTGCATTGTTCCACTCTTTGGTTATTATAAACAATTATGCCTTGTGCATTCATGTAAAAGTTTCTGTGTTCACAAAGTTTTAATATCTCTTATGTGTATACCTAAGAGTTAAATTATTGACTCATATGGTAATTTTGTTTACCTATTGGGAATTTGCCAAACTGTTTTCTAAAGTGGCTGGTACCATTTAAATCCCCACCAGCAAAGTAGAAATGTTCCATTTCTTCCTATTTTACCAACATTTGATATTGTTTATTTTTTATTACCCCTATACTGTTTATAAAGCAGTATCTCATTGTGGTTTTGACTTGCATTTCTCTGACTAATGATACCAAATGTATTTTCATGTGCTTACTGGATATATGTATATCTTTTTTTGAGAAATGTGTATTCAAATGATTTGACCATCCATTAATTAGATTTTTACCTTTTCATTGATGGGTTTTAATAATTCTTTTCATCAATTTTGTGGGTTGTCTTTTCACTTTCCAAATAGTCTCTATTGAAGCACAAACAATTTTATTTTTGATGAAGTCTAATTTATCTATTTTTTTCACTTGTTTAGAGTTTCTTATCTAAGAAATGATTTAACCCAAGGTCATAAAGATTTACACTTATTTTTTCCTAAGAGTTTTATGGTCTTAACTTTTATGTATAAGTATTTATTACATTTTATGAAACCAATCTTGCTTTTCCATCTCTTAAATCCTGTTCCCAGAACTCTATATTCATGTTTATTTTTAAAGTTAACACATTATGAAGCAACATTGTTTGAAATGTTGCACAATATTTTTGGCAAAATGCACATTTTCTTCTACAACCATAAGTAATTCTTCAGAATTATATCTAGAACTTGAGAAATGGCATAAACCATTTATATTAGTATGCATATACTAATATATAAATATGTATTATATATTGGTTTTTAAAAATCATGTATTTTTTATTATTTAATCAAAGGATATAACTTTTATGTGTAAGGTAAAAAATGTCTTCTTTTTAAGTCCAGGATTTATTCAAGGTCATGCCAACTTTTATTTTGCCTTCTTTTTGTACCATGACCATTTGAGTATGTATCAAATATATATATATTCATATATATAATTACCTTTATATAATGCATCTTTATTTATATTTGTATAAATATAGATAAATACAATAAACACATATAAATATAACAAATGTATATTCATATAAATATATATTTATTATATTTGTGTATAATTACATATATGTATAATTCAAATATATATATATTTACCTTTTTATCTGTTTTATGAGAAAAATGTAACTCTTCCTTGTAATGTCAAAATTACTATTCAGGCAAAAATTCTTGAGTTAACTTTTTTAATATATATTTTTAAAGAATTTATTTATGTATTTTTAGAGAGAGGGGAAGGGAAGGAGAAAGAGACAGGGAGAAACATCTATGTGTAGTTAACTCTCACGTACCCCGCACTGGGGACCTGGCCCACAGTCTGAGCCTGTGCCCTGACTGGGTATTGAAACAGTAACCCTTTGGTTTGCAGGCCTGCATTCAATCCACAGAGCTACACTATCCAGAGCGAAATTCTTGAGTTATCTTTGATGCTTATTTTTTCTTATTTCACACTTGGAATCTATTAACAAATCCTGTTAACTATACTTTCAATATTTGTTCAGAATCCATCCATTTTTGCTATGAATCAACTCCACATATATTACTTTCTTTCAAGCCTATGTTATTGTAAAAGTGCTCTAAATAAGCTTTCGCCATTTATATATGATCATGGTATATTCGCAGATACAATATTCGGAGGGTTTCTTTGATATGAAGAGAGTACATATGTCACTCAGGATCCAATTCTGCTTTTGGCCTACTGTCTTGTTCAGGATAAAACCCAAAGACTCCATGTTGATCTAAGTGACTTACATTAGCCAGGCCAGCTGCTCTCTACTCTTCTCCCCATCTTCTCTTTTCTTACTCTGTCTCCGCAGACTTGCCTCATCTGCATTTATTGAAGCCAATTTTGGTTTAGACTCATGTTAAGGCACGGTATTGAGAATATCATTGCTATTATACTGGAATTTCAAATAGGAAATAGAAGTATTTATAAAAATTACTGTTTCAAAACATGATTTATATACTACAAATGTTGTAATGGCTCTATTTTACTTGGAAACATCACTTTGTAAAGTGATGATACAATCAGGATTGAAGACTTGGGTGACAATTCTTAGCTGGCAGCCTGTTGGTGCCATTTTGGAGCTCTAGAGCTTTGTCCAGGCCATTTATATTTTGAGGCTGGCCTTCCTCGTATATAAAATAAAGATAATAGCTGCTTCCATTGCTATCAAGTGAGTTCAATTAGGTAACATATTTAAAATATCTACTACAGAGCCTAGTACTTTATGGGCAATAGACAATTCTCTTTCCCTTTTCACAAATCTCCATCAAGTGTTATGATTTTAATTCCACTGATGTTGCTCTTGTGACTCTAACATCAAATATTATATTTTCATATGATGCTATTATGTGATTGTTGTTATATTTTCTGTCTTTATAATACCACACTCTTTATAATGACTAGAAAACTTTTTCTTAATATTTATGAGAGCAAGTTCATTTACCTTCTTCTCTAAATAAAGGGTGGAGGAAAACAATAATCTCTTTGCTTGTAGAAACATGGCACAATCTTACGAAGGTTGATTGAAGCATTTGATTTAAGAAAATTACTTTCCCTCATTAAGAAAGGTGTGTACATAACAACATGGCTCTTAACTACCAGACATGGTAATTTCATCTCTCTACCAGCTGTTTGCATTCAATATTGGCATAATAGAATGAATAGTTGCTATAGTTATTAGACTAGATTTTCATCCCTCTTCCATCCGGACTCATGTTTATCAAAATATTCGCTTCTTTCATGAGCTTTCTGTTGGGTCTAATCTACTTTTATTTTGTAGTTATATGGTAATGAGAACATAACATTTTCTCTGCGAGGTAACTCTGTTGGGTATTATAAAAGCATATCAAGTTTTATTCTATTGACACACAGAGTGAAGATGATTTGATTCAAAATCTAATAAATATTCAGTGTAGTATAAAAGTTTGTGCTCTATGATATGAATAAGGTGTTCATATTTTCAAATAGTGTGTTGAACATGCTGTCTCCTTTGAAGTGGCAATCAAATTACCTGTTTGGCCTCAAATATTATTCATCATTCACATTTCTATTTATTTACTTTTGATATACAACTATAAATTATACTGGAATACAACATTTTATCATACTCTTCTATATGACTTACTTAAAATAACTTTTATATAGATATATATGAGAGTCTATAAATGTATGCATATTTGTCTATGTACAAATACAATGTTCTATCCATTGTATCTATTTGAACCTCATATTCCTTCTTAAACATGTTGCAACTTTCTCAGATACACTGGGAACTCTTGCTCATCATCTTTACAGTTTCCCCTATCCTCAGCATTTAAATATTTCCTTTTATATTTCATACACTCCTTGTATGTTTCCAAGTGAAATGTTTGGAACAAAACCAATGAAACAAACTTTCTTTTACCCCAAGCCCTGTTAGAGCCCCCATTCTCTTTATTTATCTCCATAGACAAAACTTACAATAAATTTTCTACACTTGCTCTGTTTACTCCTTTCTACTGCCTTAATCCTCACCATGTGTATATTTGCTTTTAAATCCCATAAACTCCAAAGGTTTCTCTAAATTCAGCAATCCTCTCCATGGTATTGAATGTAAAAGTCACTTGCTAGTTTATCTTAATTGATTAACAATAACATTTGGTTTTGTTGATTGCCTTTTCTCCTTCAGAAAGTGGCTATAATAATTTTAAAATGCTGATTCCTTTCTATCCTTAAATATCCCTCTTACAATTTTTGGGATTGGCTTATTTTAGTTCTTCAGGAATTGGTTAAAAGAGCATTGCATCTCTCACTCTACATTTCAACAATCACCCAAAGCTTCATTATCTCCTATATGTGAAGATCTCACATATTCAGCACAATCCCATCTCCTAAGATCTAATTCATATATTTGGCTGCCCATCTATCTATACTGCAGCTGCAATTTTTGCAGCATCAAAATATTGTCTGCTTCTTTTTCTGCTTCCTTATAGAAATGTCACCATATTTCTCTACTGATAGTCAAGAAACTTTGAAGTCATTCTGACTCTTCCTTTCCCATTATTCTTTCTCAGATATTTTAATCCATCAGGAGTCTTATTTTAAGCCCTGTGCATCCCTTATCTACTTCTCTCCATCGTCACTGTTCATTAACTCTCCTCCCTGAAACTAATCTACAGCTTCTTAATCTCTTGATCTGCTATTTCTCTTACTGTTTCCCAACCTATTTACAATGTTGCATACAAATGATAATTAAAAAACTGAAATCTTCCCAAGTGTCTCATGTGCTTAAAATGTTCCAGTTGTCCATAATTCTCTTAAAATAAAGTTTAAGAAATCTTAACATTTTAAAAGTTTTGTTCATATATATTCTCCTAAGCTCACAATCCTAATAACCTAGAACACCCAAATTTTATTTTAGCCCAACCAATTTGATTTTACAGATCTATTTGGATTTCAAAATATTAATTTTGATCTGCTACCATGTGTCTGGTATTCATGTAGGTGCCACACACCAACAAAAGTTAGGTATGTGTCGTTTGTGGGACTTAGAGACCTACAGGATAAAATAGACTTTAAGAAATAAATGGAGGTGACAAGTGGCATTTTTTTCTTCTTGTGCAGGTGCTGTTGGCTGGGCTCACAGCCAAAAATAAAAACTTTACATTTAAAGAGAACATAAGCCACTGGCCAGACACTTCCATCAACTCCCTACTAGTAAGAGGCATTTTTAGCCATGAATTTAGAAAAACTGAAATTTTTAAGTGGGCAGATTTATATTTGCTCTGAAGTTTGTGAATTAATAACATGAAAGGATTTTTACATGTACGTTTGTTAAAAATAAAACTATTCTGTAATTCTCTACATATATTTTCTTGAAAGGTGAATGCATGTTATTTTATACATGAGATCTGACCTGATGTGAAATTACCTTGAAAATGTTCTATATTATCATAAATCAAGTCTCAAAAACTTGATATCATAATAACTAATTCTTCATTGATATAATTGATTTATATTCTCATGTCCTGACCTGATTCTCTGAGGCGTAATTAATCTTTACTATGGGGAACAGTGTTTCGAAAGGTAAGAGATGGAAAGAGAAATGTTCAAATGAGTCAATCTGATATATTATGGAAGCATTGGTATAAATGAATATTTTGAGTAAAATCCATTTAAACTTTTTTTTTCATTTTTGTCAGTCATCACCATAAATCAAAATTTAAAAAAATCACTTAGTAAAAGAATTATTCCTTCGCCTCTTTATTTCTTCTGTGATTAAATTGTTCCTTTAATATATGTCTGTAGCATTTCTATCTATGGTTAATATTCTGATAATCACAGCATGTACATAAAACCCTGCAAATGAGATCATGTACTTTAATTTTTTCTATTTATTTGATAACTAAGTAAAATAAATAAAAAGACTAAATGATACATTTAGTTAGATATAAATTATTAAAGACATTATCCCTTTCTAGGTATATTGATTGTATAATGAAAGTAAATTGTATTTTTCAAAAAATAGTTTTTCACATGAACTGTGAAAACAAATATTTTAGTTTCATATTTATGCAGTAGGGGCACAACTACTTTTAGTTTCCTAGCTCAAGAACCTTTAAGTAAACCTAAAATGATAAACCAGCCCGTCATGCTTATGCATTTACCAATACATTCTCTTCGGAAAAAATAACCCTCGGGCAAAAGACAGTTTTACTTTAACGTACTAGTATTTATTAGTTCTTGATGGAATTAAAACTTTTCCTTGTGTGCAATATTGCCTGAGGGGGAAAAAGAAAAACTATTCAGGACAGGCAGATGGCTTTCTTAGATTGGGCACTTCATCTGCTTAGTCTCTGTTGGACCCCAAGCACCCAGCACAGTGCATGGCATAGAACACGTGTTCTATAGTCATAGTTTTCTTGATGTATAATTAAAAGTTGCGATTAATGAAGTATGGTCCTTCCTATAGAACGTTTTTATTTTTGTATGTTCTAAGATCCAGTTTATAGGAAAACAAATATTAACACTTCTTAAAAATTATGAGTCCATGAGTGAAGTTTGGCCTCAAAGAATGTCAAACACTGGTTCTAATTCTATGTCTACTACTTAATTACTTTGGGCAAATTACATAACTTCATTAGCGTTTTGTTTAAATAACTTAAAATAGATTAAAAACTGTATTAAGTTCCCATTGCTGTGATAATCAATTTTCACAAATTTAGTAGATTAAGACACAAAGCAATTATTTGGTCAGGAGTCAAAGCCAGTTTCAATTTTATATCACTCACTCACTCATTTACTTTATATAACTGATAGAATCAAAATAGAAATACAAAGGGAAACAGACTCTGAAGCAGAATTACAACAGTTGCAGGAGTCCCAGTGTATTTTGACTAAAGCATATATTCCTTTCAGGGTAGAAATTGTGAGCTTAAAATAATAGCAACATTAGAGAAAAAATTTATAGTAGTTGCAAAGATATTGGGATTTAAGTAGACTTCAGCAATTTTAAAGAAAGAAATAGAGTTACATATGGCATGCATTGAAGTACATTAGGTTTTGAGAAATGGAGATTACTTAGGAGTTGTGGAGTAAAATTGAAAACTATAAAATCTATTGAGAGAATAACATTCTATTCTGTGTGGAGAGAGTGTTTAAGATTGTCCTAAATGAGTTTCTGAATTTAGAGAATAATACATACCTCAGCATTTTAGTGGACTTGGAAAAAGAAGAAAAAGAAAAGAACAATGGAGAAGCATAGACATACAATTCACAAGGCAAAATGAAGTCTTAATGTTTCTCTTAAGGAGAATATTTATCTGCTTAATTAATTTAACAAAAAGGATGCCACAAACCCTTTCCTTGATTATGTTCCCCAAATATCCTTCAAATATGTGCATGGATTTATATTGAAATATACTAATAAGTTTTCGTGACATTTGAGATTATAAGGTGATATTTATGGTAATAATAAACAATTACTGATTGAATAATTCTTGAAAAATTTTGTCAATTTTTCACTAATTCATTCTTCAGCATAGATACTTCCCAGGTTATTTATGGAAATGCTTTTTGAAATAAGATGAGCTAAAAGGAAACAGACTGTTTTTTCAAGAGAATAAGTTTTTATAAAAACACCCAATTAATTTTCAATTTCTTTAATGCTACTCCTTTTTGTATTTTAACACAACCGGCAGTATGGCTCAAAGTTGTTTATTTTGAAGAGCAAAAGACACCCTTAAGATTCTCCCACAACTGCAGAACACACTTTGGGACTCCTCATTTTCAAACATGTAAATCACACATAGTTGTCAAGACCAAGGCGACACCCCATCTCTTCCAAAAAAAAATATTTTGGCTGATATTAACTGGCCCTTTCCTGAGATTTTACAGTAAAATCTTTGCTATTATTTTATGGTATTTATCATTTTTTTTGCTAAGCACTGTGGGCTTTTACATATTGGTTTGATCCTTTGTAATGTAAGTGAAGATATTTAAAGACAAAGAATATACTGAAATGTAAAATTTTATATGCATTTATTTTGTACTATTCATATATTCAAAAGAAAAACTTGTAAAATATTTATAAGTTATGAATGTAAGGTGAAGGATGAAAGAAAAAAAACATGAATGAACCACTAAAATTAAAGAGATTAATACTACAAATAAGCTTGAATCCAACTTCATCTCCTTTTTCACTTTCCTGACCTGTGGAGATCAGTATATACTACATTTTATCTTTCCTATTTTGTTTTTCTATAATACCTTTTAAAAAATCTGATTATATCATTGTGCAAGATATTGATTCATTTTTCATTTTTAATTATGTAATTTTCATAGCATATCATGGCTTCCAATTTTACCTTAGACATTTCTATTCTATGAGATGTTGCCACAAATTTATAGTCTACACGCTTTCAAGAATATATAGTATTAATGTATTCATTTAGTAGTTAATGAAGCTGTCCTTTGTATTTTGCAATTGTAAGCATTATTTAACATGTCTCCTGGAGCAAGGGTACATAGATCTCCACAGATTATAAAGGTGGGGATGGAATTGCTGGGAGCATAGTATAAATGACCATATTTTTTGAAGTTGCTATACCAATTTAATACTCCTGCTAGTAATGTATAACAGTTGACCCAGTTTTTCATCAATATGTATTATTCAGACTTATATTTTGACCAATCTGGCAAACATATAATGTTTTCTAATCATGATATAAATTTGCATTTCCATAATTACCAATGTAGTTGAACATTTTTTCATGTGAGTCCTCTTCTAGTTATATTTGTAAAAAGTCTGTTCATGTTATTTATTGGACTTTCTATGTATTGACTTACCAGAAGTTAATAATAAACTCCATGTTCTGGATTAATGTTAGTTATATATGCTGCAAATATCTTCTCTTGGCATATAAATTATCTTTCATTCTCTTTAAACTATGTTTTAATTAAGAGAGGTTTTTAATTTAATTTTAATTTGAATAATTCATTCTTTTTTATGATTAGACATTTTGAGATCTTAAAAACACTTCCAAAGTCAATATCCAGAAATCAAAGGCATTTTTGTATACCAAAAATGAAACAGCAGAAGCATAAATCAAGGAAAAAATCCCATTCGATATAGCAAAAAGATAAAATATCTGGGAATATCTGGGAATAAAATATCTGGGAAAATATCAGCTGCACTCTTGAGAAAGAAGAACAAAGTAGGAGGTATCACAATACCTGATATCAAACTGTATTACAAGGCCACTGTAATTAAAACAGCCTGGTACTGGAATAAAAACAGGCACATAGACCAATGGAACAGAACAGAGAGCCCAGAAATCAACCCAACTCTTTACAGTCAATTAGTATTCGACAAAGGGGGCAGTAACATAAAATGGAGTAAAGATAGCCTCTTCAACAAATGGTGTTGGGAGAACTGGACAGCTACCTGCAAAAAAATGAAACTTGAGCACCGACTTACACCATACACCAAAATAAATTCAAGGTGGATAAAAGACTTAAACATAAGCCTTGAAACCATTAAAGTCCTAGAGGAGAGATTGGCAAGAAAATCTCAGATATTTCACGCAACAGCACATTTACTGATATGTCCCCTAGAGCAAGGAATATAAAGGAAAGAATAAACAAATGGGATCTCATAAAAGTAAAAAGCTTCTGTGTGGCTAAAGAAAACAGTATTAAATTAAAAAGACAACCAACTGTATGGGAAAATATATTTGCCAACGATACCACAGACAAAGGTTTAATCTCCAAAAGATACAAAGAACTTACACAACTCCACTTTAAGAAGACAACCAACCCAATTAAAAAATGGGAAAAGGACTTGAACAGACACTTCTCCAAGGAGGACATACAGAAGATCCAGAGACACATGAAAAGATGCTCAATATCACTAGCCATCAGAGAAATGCAAATTAAAACCACAATGAGATACCATTTTATATTGGTTAGGATGGCTTTCATAAACAAAGCAACAAACAACAAAAGTGGGAGAGGTTGTGGGAAAAAGGGGACCTTAGTTCACTGTTGGTGGGATTGCAGACTGGTACAACCATTATGGAAAACAGTATGGAATTTTCTCAGAAAAATAAAAAATCGACCTGCCTTTTGACCCAGTAATCCCACTGCTAGGATTATATTCTAAGAATCCCAAAACATCAATTTCAAAGAACCTATGCACCACAATGTTCATAGCAGCACAAGTTACAATAGCCAAGAGTCAGAAGCAACCTAGGTGCCCGTCAGTAAATGAATGGATCAAAAAATTGTGGTACATATACACAATGGAATTCTATGCTGCAGAGAGAAAGAAGGAGCTCCTACCCTTTGCAACAACATGGATGGAACTGGAAAGCGTTATGCTGAGTGAAATAGGCCAGGTGTTGAAAGACAAATACCATATGATCTCACCTTTAACAGGAAGCTAAACAACAAAACAAACAAGCAAGCAGAATAAAAACAAAGACACTGAAATAGAGAACAAGGGGACAGTGACCAGAGGGGAGAGGGAAGGGAATTTAAGGGGGAAAAAGGGGAGGGATTTAGAGGAACAAGTATGAAGGACACAAGGACAACAACTAAGGGGGGTGGAAATGGGAGGGAGGTGGGGAGCACGGGGGGGGGTTAGGCTGGGATGGGAGAAATAAACAGAAAACTGTACTTGAAAAATAAGTAAATAAAATTTTAAAAATCACTTCCATATACACTTGTTTTAAAGATACAAAATAAATTATTTTATTTTTTTAAATTTGCTTTTTATTTGTAATTGCTTAATCCATTAAAGTGACCTTTATGTGTCATGTTCCACAAGTCTCCAATTTCAGTTTTTTCTTTGGACAACCAATTGTCTCAAAATATCTATTGATTATTTTTTCCCTTTCCCCAGTGACCTATATTATAATCTTAATCTTAAAGCAATTATCTGGGCTTGTTTCTGGGTTATTACTGTATCTTGCCATGTATAATGTGCACTTTTCTGCCGAAGTAAGATAGGAGTGTCTTGTTTCTACCTTACTTAAAAAACAGATTTCTCCAGACATCAATATCTACTCTTTTGTTCAGTCATATAATAGGCAAAAAATAGTTTTAGAAGTGCTATACACCACCACTAAAAATAAACTTATAAAGTTTAAAATACTTATTTTAAACATCTTATTTTATTTTTGGTTAGAATATGTCTTGCTAAGGTATATAGTTAAAATGCTATGTTAAAGTTATTTAATTACTTTAAATATTTAAAAAATAATTGTAGTTGTGTTAAATTTTTAAATGAAGTTGTGTTTAAATATGAGGTTTTCTCCTTTTTCCCCATTTCTGTAAATTTATTTCAATATGTAAACTATATTATGATTCCAAAAGTCAAAACTTTAAAAACATTTAAATTTTGAGTAGCACGCACTTACCCAATGGGTGCTAACATTAGCAAATGAATGCATTTTTAACTTCTACACTCTTTTTTTTGCTTATGTATTCATGTATGTATGTATTTATGTATATATGTATGTGTGTATTTATGTATTTATGTATGTATGTATTTTTACACAAAGGAGGGCTTAGTGTAGGCAATCTTTTCTACTACCAGTTTTATTAAATAATACATATTGTATATCACTTTGGTTTATCTTTTTATTTTTTAACAGTAATTTTGTGGTCCTTTTTATGGTCTTCAACAAAGCATATGGATACCTTTTACCTACAGTCTCCCAAACAGGTATGTTGTCAAACTCTTGAATTCTTGATCAACTGATAAGAAATAAAATCCTGTGTCATTTTATTTTTCATTTCATTTATGGTTAAATTTAGTCTTATTTATATATGTTTCAGATTAATGTTATATTATTTTATGACCATGTTTTTAAATCTTTTTTTCTGTATTTTTAACATACGCATATTAACACTTTGTCTACAACATGTTATAATTTAATGTTTGATTTTTGGTGTCTCTATTTAAAAACTAGTTTTATTTAGTCCTAGTTATAACTTCTTTTCTTTAATTCATCAAAGATTGAAATCATACTGAAAAAAATTCCCTATATTTTCTTTTAATATAAGAATTTTATTGAGGAACAAGTATGAAAGACACAGAGATGAGGACTGGGGGGGGGGGATGGGAGGGAGGGGGGAGACCGGGCGGGGGGGGGGGTGGGATGGGAGAAATAGATAAAAAAAAAAAATGTACTTGAAAAGTAACTAAATAAAATTTAAAAAAAAAAAGAATTTTATGTTGTTTTTTCCCCAAATAGCTGTCAGTTTTTTAAACCATTTTTAGAGTCTATTTTTATCAAAGTAGTTTGAGATGCTACCTTTATGAAATGCTAAGTATTCATGTGCTGTGATGTACATGTGGATTTTCTATTTTATATAATGATATGTCTGTTATCTCAAGATGTATCATTATTTTTCCTTATTGTCTGCAAGCCAATATTGACTGGGTCTCGATATAGTTTTTATTTCATATTCTTGGAGGACAGAGTACATGTTTATAGGATTACTAGGCTTGCCTACTATTGCTTAGAAGGAACTAATGGATATGTTTGGAGTTAATCATGAAGTATGTTTGTTTTGGGGGGACCATTCATAAGGTAGAAGATAAATTATCTTCATGAAAGCATTCTCTAATACCTAGAGGTTTAACATTATGGCAGGAAGTTCTGGAGTCAATACTAATTTGTTGCTAAAATAGTTTCTTGAAGTTTGTAGATGAAGAGAGTCAAGAGTACTTAAGGTAAATATCCTGGTACTGACTGAGGAAACGTGTTAGAAGGCCTGGAAAGAAAGATTGCAGCATTAGAATGGTTTTATCTTGCAAGGCCAGATAATGCATACTGGGCTCGTATTTCCCAGGATATCATATACCTTTAGTGTACCTTTCACTAAGTCAGTAACAAAACACCTGGTGGAATGCACACCAGTCTCTGAAAATCTCAGTGGTGACTGACTGTCTTCTATTGTGGTAGTTTGATAGTGTTAGTGATGAAACGACACTAGAATGAACAACAATAAAAAATAAAATAAAAAGTAAAGAATACATGCACACATACACAGAGAATCCCTTCCATATAATCTCATTCTTAGATGGGCACATATATAATTTTCACTTTATTGAACAATAATCATTAAACAAATATGTTTCCAAAGTATTATGCAAATTTGTTTATGAAAAACAAGGAAATATTTGTCTACTATGGAAATTTGGGGAATGCATTTTAGAAAAGTTTTTAAATATATTTTATTGATTATGCCATTACAGTTGTTCTATTTCCCCCCTTCATTCCCCTCCACCCTGCACACCCCCTCCCCCACCATTCCCCCCTTTAGTTTATGAACACATGTCTCAGGTTCTTTAGATTCTATATTTCCCATACTATTCTTTCCCTCCTCCTATCTATTTTCTATCTACCATCTATGCTACTTATTTTCTGTACCTTCTCCCCACTTCTTCTTCTCCCGCTCCCCTGTTGCTAACCCTCCATGTGATCTTCATTTCTATGGTTCTGCTCCTGATCTAGCTGTCCTCTTAGTTTGCTTATGTTTTAGGTGTGGTTCTTAATAACTGTGAGTTTGCTGTCCTTTCACTGTTCATCTTTTTTATCTTCTTTTTCTTAGGTAAGTCCCTTTAACATTTCATATAATAAGGGCTTGGTGATGATGAACTCCTTGAATTTGGTCTTATCTGAGAAGCACTTTATCTGTCCTTCCATTCTAAATGAAAACTTTGCTGGGTAGAGCAATCTTGGTTGTAGGTCTTTGGTTTTCATGACTTGGATTACCTCTTTCCAGCCCCTTCTTGCCTGTAAGGTCTCTTTTGAGAAATCAGCTGATAGTCTGATGGGAACTCCTTTGTAGGTGACTGTCCCCTTATCTCTTGCTGCTTCTAGGATTCTCTCCTTCATTTTAATCTTGGCTAATGTAATGATGATGTGTCTTGGTGTATTCCTTCTTGGGTCCAACTTCTTTGGGACTCTCTGAGCTTCCTGGATTTCCTGGAAGTCTATTTCCTTTGCCAGATTGGGGAAGTTCTCCTTTATTATTTGTTCAAATAAGTTTTCCACTTGTGGCTGTTCCTCTTCCCCTTCCGGTACCCCTATAATTCGGATGTTGGAGTGTTTAAATATGTCCTGGAGGTTCTAGGCCTCTCCTCATTTTTTTGAATTCTTGTTTCTTCATTCTTTTCTGTTTGGTCATTTTTTTCCCTCCTTCTGGTCCACTCCTTTGATTTGAGTCCCAGTTTCCTTTCCATTACTATTGGTTTCCTGTGGATTTCCATTCATTTCAATTAGTTTAGCCTTCATATGTGCCACTATTTGTGACTAAAATCAACCAGTTCTGTGAACATCCTGATCACTAGTGTTTTGACCTGTGCATCTGAAAGTTTGGCTGTTTTTTCATCGCTTAGATGTATGGGCTCTGGGGCTTTGAGTTCTTCTTGAGCCATGTTTTGATCTGTTCGTGCCTTTTACATATGGAGCGGAGCCTTAGGTGTTCACCAGTGTGGGGCCACCCAGGTTGCTGGGTTGTGACACTGTATGTGGGGGTGGGGCCAGAGGGACAATGGCGGTCCCCTCTGCTGCTTCCTGATGCTGGGGCCTGTGAGGTCCTTCTTACTGCTTGCTCCTTCACTGGTTTATCTGCGTGCAATGTGTGACCATGGTCAGCCTGCTGCCTTGCGCCCTCAGTGGGTCCGCCCACTACTCCACACCTGGGATCCGCCAACTGCCTGCCCGCCTGGGTTGCGTGCCAGGGTGGGTCAGGTGGATTTTTCCTGCTCCACCCTGCTCTGCTGCTGGCTCTGCCCCTCTTACCAGTTTGGCTGAAGGGTTCGTTGTTGTCAGACTTCCATATAGTTCAATTTTCTGTGGTTTGGCTGAGTTTTTGTTGCTAAAACTTTGTTGTTTTTAAAGTTGGTTGTGAGAGAAGGTGCAATGCTTATACCTATGCCTCCATCTTGGCAGAAGTCCTCTTTTTAGAAGAGTTTTTGACCTAACACATAAAGAGAGAACCTTACACTCTCAAGGTTATCATGTGAAAAAAATTATTCTAAGTATTTCAAATTCCAGTCAGTAAAGTTCAAAGTGCATGAAGACTGTGTGTCTTATTTGTGTGGTATTCTACATCGATACTTTTCAGTACTGAAACAGAATCTCAGGAAATATGTACCATAAAACTGTATTTCAAAAGACAATTAAAACATATGAACAGCCAGATTTAGAACTGGAAGTTTAAGCAAGTATATAATAACTGGCATACAACTGATTAAAGAAATAGAAAAACAGTGAGTGTCTGAATGGCCCTAGTAGTCTTTAGACTGATGCTGAGATGATTGAAGAGCATGAGAATTCTCTTTGGTTCTTGTTAATTTTCAGTGGCAATTGTCTTTGAAGTTCCATTAAAATCTAATATCCCCATAGTCCTGGCCCTTGCATTTTTTGCCACCTATTCACAACTGCTGAGAACAATTTACTGTTTATAATGTATGTACATAGTTACACTAAGATCTACACAAAGAACTGGTTTAATAGGAACCCATGTGGAGAATTGGAATAGACCCCAACTTCAGGGTTAATCACAATGCTTGGGGTAAGGACTTAAAAGGAAACCACTGGTTTTAATACTAGACCCACAGAATAGTTGCTTAAAATCTGTGTGATTAAACTCCAGGTGTCTCTGGACTTTGGTGCACACTGTTAAAGTCCCTTTAGCCCAGCGCAGATGAAGCATAAATGATTGTCAGGATTTGTGCTGAACTTAAGGATATACCAGTGGATTTTATATTTTGTGTTTGTTGAGGAGCAACTGATAAAATGGAGACATTGAATTTGCATATAGTGTGAGATCAGGGCCAGAATGTCATTGTAGGACATATTTAAATCTCAGTATTCCTCTCTTGTAATTACGCTGACTTTTGCACTCCATTTTAGTTAATGATACTTGGTGAACTGAATTGCTTCAGTGAAATGAGAAGGCAGCAAGGAAATTCAGTGAAATGTTTCATTACAGCCCTTGTCGTAGCCTGGTTTCTAAGTAATCTTATACCTGGATTATATAATCTTCATGGTTTATACACTATTAAAATGGAAAGCATTCAGAGGTGACATAGTTCTCTACTATGCATTTGTAGGATTTATACCTAATACATTAAAATAAATTATAATACTTGAATTGGAAATTTCTCAATTTCTGACCCTAGAATTACTGCTTTTGAAAAATTTTGTACATAAATGCATGTTTTTCTTAGTGATTATAATCCATGTTGCTTTTTCTAGTCATGTGGTTAAAGTATTAAGGGCTTATGACATTTCTGCACTAATCTGTTTATTCAGGGTAAATTTTATATTTAAAAATTATATTTGACACAAAGATGTAAAAACTAGGTTACCTGAAATCAAAGGTTTTGTAAATACCCC
Source organism: Artibeus jamaicensis (assembly GCF_021234435.1). NCBI lineage: Eukaryota > Metazoa > Chordata > Mammalia > Chiroptera > Phyllostomidae > Artibeus > Artibeus jamaicensis. The sequence goes on along the minus strand of NW_026522046.1, from coordinate 22,160,803 downwards.
ATTTTCATGTTTGCATTTAAAGCTCTCATGCATGCTGAGATTTTATATACAGGCTGTAATTTTCATATTTAAGCAGATGTTATAAGGCAAGCCAGCAACTGCACCAGTGAGTTGCTAAGCCACCAGAAAAAATGCAAACTGTTCTAAGCATAAGAACCAGTCAAGCTGTGAGCTGTAGAATCCATAAACTGTGTATAAAATGAGGTCACTGAATCATGATATCATTTTGAACAGAATCATTTGGACAAACAGGTGCATCAAAATACCTTGCTTGAAGCCAAGTGTTGGTAAAAGTTATATGGTACAGTAGCATATACAGAAAGGTAAAATAATAATTTTTCACTAGATAAAATAAAAGATTTTATCTAATGAAATTAGATACTTCCATGGTTGAGTGGTAGTTACTATTTTTATTTGCATATGCATAACATCACCTTTTAAAATTATAACAATTAGTATCTATAAAATACCAATGCATCTCATAACCTGGCACATTTCAGAAGCTGTTAAAAATACGGAAGTATAAAATTTTACTAAGAAATATATAAAAACAATGGCAAGAATACACTTTGATTAAAACATTAATTTAAAATTACTATAAGCAGAACAGATTTTTACACTTTTTGGAAAGAATAAAAAATGTTTCTTGTTTCTAAAGTTGTATGTCTTACACATGTTTTATAAGGTATGAACTCAGACCTCGCTTAGAATACAAATCTGTGAGATCACAAATAAATACGCTATCTTATAAAATACAGAGTGGCAAAAAGGATAGAAAATTTGCAAAGCCTTTGAAAGAAATTAAACTTTTTTTTTTTTGCATTACATGGTTACTGGTGCTCAGGACATAAAAGGGAGGCTAGATTTCATTAAAAGGAAGCTAAAGCTGAAAGGATTCACTGGAAATTAAAGTTTCACCCTGAGTTTTGTAAGGTGAAAATTCACCACTAGCAACAGCCCTCTTGAGTACCAGCTCTAGGCAAAAATAAGTTCTGAATGATGATACATTGAAAAATATGACAAATAATTATTTGCAAAACAATATGACACTAAAATTTTCTATAAAAAAGTGATGAAAGTTACTGACTTAGGGAATCAATTAAAAAGGAGTAAATTATTTGTAGAAAGTTGAAACATCTATAACGTCATATGTTCAAATAGATATGTCTTTCATTGTACTATGGTAAATGTTACAGGAAATAATGCTGCGCTATATATTATATAGAATGACAAACAGATCTTTTACTGCTGTTTGAGAAAAAAGGATATGCCATTTTATTGTTTATATTATAAATTACTCAATTTAATAAGCCTCCAAAAATGTTTAAATAGATTTTATAGGATTTTTAAGAATTAGTAAAATTTGGACAATACTGATGACTGCACAGGACTGGGCATTTTTGCAGGCCAAGAGAAAATAAGAAAAAGCCCTGGTTCAGCCATCATGGGAAACAGTATAGAGATTTAAAAAAAAATAAAAATAAAACCACCATAGGATCCAGCAATTCCATTTCTGGGTATATTTCTAAGGAAAATGAAAATAGGAGTTCAAAGAGATATTTGTACTCTTGTGTTCAATGAAGAATTATTCACAGTATCTAAGAAATGGAAAACTATCTTGTCAGTGCATTTCAATGGATAAATGGATAAAGAAGTTGTTATACACACAGTATATATATATATATATATATATATATATATATATATATATATATATGAATAGATATAGGTGGGATATTATTCAGCCGCAAGAAAGAAGAAAAGTTGCCATGTGACAACATGAGTGGAACTTGAGACATTATGTTAGGTAAGATGAGCCAGTCAGAGAAAGACAAGTACTGCATGATATAATTTATTGTGGAGTCTAAACAGCTGAACTCATAAGTATCTGTGCACGATTAGGGGCCTGGGGACAGAGGAATTAGGGAGATGTAGTTAAGGGCACAAAGAGGGGACTAATAGATAATATGTATATCCTGGGGAGCTAATGCACAGCATAGTGATTATAGTCAACAATACTGTATTATAAATATCAAAGTTGCTAAGAGACTACATCTTAATTGAACCCCACCCCACAAAAAAAGATGATTATGTGGCATGATAGGGTGTTAGCTAATGCTAGGTTTTAATCATGGCAATATGTAAATGTATTGAACCATCACATTGTACAACTTAAACTTACATAGTGTTATATGTCAAATATATTTCAATTAATAAAGGAAAGAGCCATGAAACTAGAATTTTCTTCTTCTTATGGAAGTTGAGCCTTTGTTTAAAAGGTAATTGATTGAATCAGTTTATATACTGCTGTCATATGGTCACATTCTCTGTCAATATAACACTAACTATACAATGCTAAAGAAAGTAAAGATCACATAATATAGTTATTTATTTATCAATTCTTATTTAACTACTTCAAATATCCAATTGACTATAAACCTGGAGTTTTGGAGAAAGGTAATATCTCCTGGCTTTATAAGATACTACATAGTTCTTAAAAATTAGATATATTCCAAACCCCTCATTTGACAGGTAAGAAAATGGAACTGTACAAATAACACAACCATTCATAAACATAACCCTTATGAAGTCCAATAACTCAAATAAGAAACTATATTTTAACAATTGTTTCGGAAATTCTACCCTAATAAGAAGAAGGATGGTATCTTCCTGTACATTAGGAATTGAAGTGTTGAAAAATCAAAATCATATTTATTGGTGACACACATTGCTGAGTGGTTTATGGACTGTAAATGCAGTCAGCTAAGTGCTCTAACGCCTGCTTTGTTTTCCAAAAAATGAGAAAGTAGAGTGAGAACTCATTAGTCAATGGAAAAGAAAAATGTTTTATTTTATACCATTAATAAATTGCCCTACCAACTTTACTATGTTAAGGCTTTAGGAAATATCCATTCCAACTACATGAACTTTTAAAAAAATGTTTGATCATAGCTTCTTAGAAACATGATCAATCAGAAACAACTAAAGAAAAACTTGAGCAGTAAGAGAGGTGAAGTTTGCATGAACAAGATATACCAAAGCTATAATGATAAAATGAAAAACAAAGATTTTCCAAATTAATGTCATTGACCCTAAAGCACTTTCCTCTATATTTTCCAAAGTCCATGTTACCGAGAACTGATTTTGTTTTAGTCTGTCACTAATTTATTTTCTGTGTTTTAAAAACAAGAACAAAAACAAAGACGCTGGAATAGAGAACAAGTGGGCAGCGACCAGAGGGGAGAGGGAAGGGAACTTAAGGGGAAAAAGGGGGAGGGATTTTGAGGAACAAGTATGAAAGACACAGAGATGAGGACTGCGGGGTGGGGGGGAATGGGAGGGAGGGGGGAGACCGGGCGGGGAGGTGGGGTGGGATGGGAGAAATAGATTAAAAAAAAATGTACTTGAAAAGTAACTAAATAAAATTTTAAAAAAAAAGATGTAGAAATAGGTAAAGAAACCTAAGCAAATAAAAGCAACAACAACAACAACAAAAATAAAAACAAGAACAAAAAGTAAAATCGCAATACTTGTTCTCTTTCTGCTTACAATGAGAGCTTCTCAAATTAACAAAGTTAGGGGGAAGTGAAGATAACTTGTATAATATCTGTTTTTTGACATGGTTCTTATATTTGCAAATATTTTATCTGTCATACCACCTATTCTGCTTGATCACTAGTCCTGGATATTTACCCCATGGTCTGCTCATCCCCATCCAGTGTCGTATTAAGTCATGTTAAAGATTAAGGCCAAAAAATAATCAATAATCCTAACTTTACTTAACATTTTCATACTTGTGAATCATGGATTTCTGCTTCACATTTGGTTTGTAAGATATAATTTAACATGACTGTTACGCCCCCTATGTTTTGTACCTAAGACCTGTGCTCCACACAGTTCATTCTATCCCAAACTTTAAAAATTCTAAAAATGATTCAAAGGCAGCTTTCTTTTTGTATTTCTCAATGTGGATATACTTCCCTAGTGGGAATTTCTATTATTTAAGGAAATTTATAGACTGTTAATATACATGAAGTAAAATTTTAGACATAGTTTGGTGGGATATCAAAATTAAGGTGATCCTACACACATATATATTTTTAAATATAGACAAAGGAGGAGGAAGCACTCCTGCTTAATTTTGTGTAGGCAGAAAAATTTTAAGTCTACAAAGGAGATTAAAATCTGTGAGAATAAATCAGCAAGCACATTTTATTCTAATCAAAAGATGCAGTAAAATGACGTAATTTCAGCAGAGGTTAAGTGGTAAACCTTTGGGAAGCAGCCCCAGGCACCAGTGTGCAAGTTAGAGAGATGGCTTGGGGGGACCAAAGGATGACAGACCAGCTGCAGCAGACAAGTGGAGGGACCGTATTATCCTCCGGACCTACCTCAGTGACTGAAATAGCTCATAATTAATCATTTAAAAAATCTGGCTTTAAGGTTAAGATTCTTTTAGAAGATGTGAGGCTAATCCATAATTGTGGAGCAAAGTTTAAAATCTCTAACAGAGATTAAAGAGTATTGAAGAATAGACCCCAGTGGGATTCAAAATGTCAGGGATTGCTTTAATACACCCATTTATTATTGATGTCAATGTATAGACACAAATAGAGTAGGGTGAATTTTGATGAAAAGAGATAAATGAAAGATTTTATGGCATCACCAAGGCTGTTTTCAAGGACTGGTGAATTGGGAGAAAGTGGGTGGTATAAGTAGATTGAAGTTGATAATAGTAAGTGGTGATATCAGAATTATCACATTTGAGATATCCCACCAAATACTTTCCCTTGTATTAACTGTGTGAGGGAGTATGAAAATGTGAGAAGAAAAGGTGTTTCTTGGAGACATTTCTAAGTATGGATTTTGAGAATGGATTTTAGCTCAGAAACAGTCAATTACAACAGTGCTTGAATGTGGATGATATCCCTTCGGAAATATCTTCAAAGTGGGGAGATTTTCCCCCAAAAATGCAGTTTAAACACTGGCAGGAAAGTTTGGTCAGATGGGACATTTTTTAGATGGGCCAAAACGGTGATATCAAACCTGGCAGAAGGACTATCTCCTTCAACTTAATTCTTGCAGAGGTGTGATCCTTTTTGCTGTAACTGTCTTTGCCCCATATTTCATGTGAATGGAGATGTCAGTGAGACAGTGACTCAGTTCAAGATTTGGGGTCATATATTTATGGAGCTTGCATTTTTCTCATACTTTCCCCTTCAAACATACTCAAACATGACTGCTATAAATCCTGGGACTTTTCAACCAACTTGGGTAGAGTGTCCCTTCAGTGTGGGTCATCATCACTAAATGCAGCTTAGCCTGTAAGGACAATCTCACCACCACCAGCAGCCTCCACAAACATTCATAAAATTAAGCCTGAGCACATACCTGTCACATTCCTCAATTACCAGCATAAATTACAATGTAACTCTCTCAATAATTTTACACTTAAACAGATGAAAGCAAAACATTTTTAAAAATCCAGACTTTCAGGTTAGCATTTAAATTCATAATATTTGGGATAAATGGTCTTAAAGATATTAAAATCCTGCAAAATTAACTCAAAGAGTATTTTAAGCTAATATCTCAATGATATTTCAAAATTTATTTTAAAAAGTGTGAGTTATATACTACTATCACCTTTCTGCATCACAGATACATGCAATTCAGGTTGCAGAAAGAATAGAAAGGTGAAAAAAAAAGCTTTTTCAACATTTTTTTTCAGTTTCCTTTTCAAAATTGATGGAATAGAAGTTGAAATAGAAAATTACTTGGTGTCAGAAGTTCATGCCTAAGGCAATATAAATGATAGTTTTAACTTAGACACAAGTAAAACTTATAACTGGAATATCAGGTTTGCCATAATTAGTCTTTTTCTCCTCTCAAATAAAATAATTTAAAAGCTTTTTATTTGTATCCATATTAATTTTTTTAGACCCCAAAGGGAGTTAATATGCCTCTTGGCCCTTAAAAGGCTCCTTTTTCCTGACATAACAGATGGATTTTATCAATTTATAAAAGTGAACTGTTAGAAGGAACTCTGATACTGTCAGTTATATGCAACGGACATTGATTTCTCCTAGCTCTGGAAGTTCAAGTCCTTTCATGTCCTTCCTGACCTTCTGAATAATGTTCAGTCCTAACCTCCTTCTGCTGAAGTAAAATACCTACCACTGAATGCTTCAACCATATCCCACTACAAATTTTATTATAATTGGCATTGGTTAATTATTCAACATTTAATAAATGTTAAATTCCCCCATTTGATTTTCATTGTCAGCCACAATCAGTATATTGTGTTGTGCTTCTCTTATGAATTTTATATCCCCATCCCTTTCTTTAAAAACCTGAAAGATTGGATTTTAGCCTTTCTAAATTTTTAATCCAGCAAAACAGTTATCTTGGAGATACAAAATCATTCTTGAAAAGCTATTCTTATAGATACAATTTTCATCACTATGATTTTGGAATATTACCAAAATGAATCATATTTTAATTAATTGATTGTTGTGCATGCAACTTGAAACAAATAACAGTTTAGTAAAACTCATTAATCTATACAAACAAGATTTGGGGGAAAGCAGAATATATTTCAGGAGAAGAGTAAAGTTAGGATCCCAAATCTATGCTGTAATTTCTCTACAATCTGTGCACATTCCCCCACCTCTTATGGATTTACTTTTCTCCCTTGTAGTTCACATTATCTGAATTTTCATTCATTCTGCATCATATTTCTTGCCAGCCAACACCATCCTTGTCACTGTTATCAAGTACTCCATCTTATTTGTTGTTTCTGTATCATAATTTCATCCAGAATTTTTGATGACATTCTCATGCCCCTGAATGGGAGGGAGTTAGTGTGTCTTCCACTTACTCCTCCTCCATCTTGGTTCCTCTTCCATGAGATGACATTTTAAGTCACTATCTTCCAGGCAATATATTTTTCCTCAATTATTTCTGGTGTCACCTCTTTAACTCATCCAAATTGGCATATGCATGTATTATGATCTACTGTTCATTATTAACATAGAATTTTACTAAACACACCAGGTTTAAAAATGGCCTTTTAAAAAAATGTCAGTTAGAAATTTAAAAGTTCACATGTATCTTAGAGTGTTTGCTGCATTCTTAAACAAATTCTTCAAAATTTTGATTATAATTGTATTTAATATACATTTTTAAAAAATGAACTGATATATATGCAATTGTAAATTATAGAACCATTAACATATTATTTTATCTCTGTATTCAAATCATCTTTGTTTTAAATATAATGTTAAAGATACCTCATAAAGCACTTAGGCAGTCTTGTTAGGTTAATCCCTAGAAACATTATCACTTAACTAACATATAAGTTTTAATTTGTTAGCTTTTCTAAACAAGTGATTATATCTCCAAATAATGATATTGTGATTTTTTATTCTAAAACTAATACCACTTATTTTTTCATATTTTACTGCATTATACAAGACTTAAATGACTCTGATATTCTGTATTAAAAATAGTGGTTTCTCCAAGCTTAGCTCTCCTTTACTGTACAGAACCCACTGTACATAGGTGTCTTCAGAACTTCTCTGTTGATTTGTAAAAACTGATTGATCACTGCCTCAGGAAACCAGTGCAAAAGTGTTGATGTTCTTGCTAGTGACATTGCTGTGACACTCCTGATCTGGGAGAGGTGGGTCTTCTGTCAGCATCTGTGGAGCTGTGGCAAATGACCTTGTTACCTCGCAAGTAAGGCAGCAAGTTGATAGTTTCCAATTGCTGGCATGTATATTATGCTTAGGGAACTAGGTAAGAGAGGAAGACATTACCCCAACAGTCAGGATTGCTTGCTACAACCAAACCCCACAAAATGGTCCAAATGAAGAGCATTTAAAGAAATCTTGGGTTCCTTATAATGTAGTGAGATAAAAAAAGTATAAGATTCATAGTAAAATATCTCCAAAAAGTTTACTCTAACTTTTTGGTTTAAAGTTTTTATAAATTTATCTTGATTTTTTAATTACGTTATTGTTGTTCAATTACAGTTGTCTGCATTTTCTCCCACCCCTGTTCCCCACCCCCTCCAAACCCCCCTCCCTCCCTCCCTTGCTTCCACCTTCCCCCTTGGTTTTTTTGTCCATGTGTCCTTTATAGTAGTTCCTGAAAACCCTTCTTCCCACTGTCTCCTCCTTGCTCCCCTCTGGCTATTGTTAGATTGTGCTTAATTTCAATGTCTCTGGTTATATTTTGTTTGCTTTTTTTCTTTTGTTGATTATGTTCCAGTTAAAGGTGAGATCTTATGATATTTGCCCCTCACCACCTGGCTTACTTTCAAGGATAATTTCTATAGTTTATCTTGAATTTTTATTATAAGTTAATATTTAATATCATAAAATAATTTTCTGAAGAGCCATGGAAGTTGAAATTTCTCCCTTAATGTATTAATGTGAAGAATATATCCATAATAATTGACTTTGTGATGTTGAATTCTCCATAAAATCTTGGTATAGACTAACTTAATCATTATATTGATATTTCTAATACACTAATAAATTGGGATAAATTCTATTCTTCAGTTTTTAAATCCCTACTCAGACATTAGATGAAACTATTGCTGTCATAGTTTGTATTGCTCTTGGTTGATTTTGGAATCACGACAAACCTAACCTCCTAAAACGACTTGGGCAGCCTTTTTTGTTCACTAGACCTCACCTAGACATTTTTAAGGTAGAGACATTTTATTAGATTTTTATTTTGATGAGTAGCTATAGGTTTATTTAAGTTTGCTATTTCCTCTTGCACTACTTAGGGCATTTTATTTTATTTTATTTATTTTATTTTATTATTATTATTATTATTTTTTATTGATTATGCCATTACATTTGTTCTATTCCCCCCCTCCATTCCCCTCCACCCTGCATACCCCTCCCCCACCATTTCCCCCTTTAGTTCATGAACACGTGTCTCAAATTCTTTAGATTCTGTATTTCCCCTACTATTCTTACCCTCCCCCCTATCTATTTTCTATCTACTGTCTATGCTACTTATTTTCTGTACCTTCTCCCCCCTTCTCCTCCTCCCACTCCCCTGTTGCTAACCCTCCATGTGATCTTCATTTCTATGGTTCTGCTCCTGATCTAGCTGTCCTCTTAGTTTGCTTTTGTTTTAGGTGTGGTTCTTAATAACTGTGAGTTTGCTGTCCTTTCACTGTTCATCCTTTTTATCTTCTTTTTCTTAGGTAAGTCCCTTTAACATTTCATATAATAAGGGCTTGGTGATGATGAACTCCTTGAATTTGGTCTTATCTGAGAAGCACTTTATCTGTCCTTCCATTCTAAATGAAAACTTTGCTGGGTAGAGCAATCTTGGTTGTAGGTCTTTGGTTTTCATGACTTGGATTACCTCTTTCCAGCCCCTTCTTGCCTGTAAGGTCTCTTTTGATAAATCAGCTGACAGTCTGATGGGAACTCCTTTGTAGGTGACTGTCCCCTTATCTCTTGCTGCTTTTAGGATTCTCTCCTTCATTTTAATCTTGGCTAATGTAATGATGATGTGCCCTGGTGTGTTCCTTCTTGGGTCCAACTTCTTTGGGACTCTCTGAGCTTCCTGGATTTCCTGGAAGTCTATTTCCTCTGCCAGAATGGGGAAGTTCTCTGTTATTATTTGTTCAAATAAGGTTTCCACTCGTGACTCTTCCCCTTCTGGTACCCCTATAATTTGAATGTTGGAACGTTTAAAGATGTCCTGGAGGTTCCTAAGCTTCTCCTCATTTTTCTGAATTCTTATTTCTTCATTCTTTTCTGTTTGATCATATTTTTCTTCCTTCTGGTCCACTCCCTTGATTTGAGTCCCAATCTCCTTTCCATTACTTTTGGTTTCCTTTGTATTACCATTCATTTCAATTAGTTTAGCTTCCATATGTTTCTCTAATTTGTGACTAAAATCAACCAGTTCTGTAAGGATCCCGATAACCAGTGTTTTGAACTGTGCATCTGAAAGACTGGCTATTTCTTCATCGCTTAGATCTATCGGTTCTGGGGCTCTGAGTTGTCCTAGAGCCATTTTTTGGTCAATTCGTGCCGTTAAGTAAGCGGAGCGAAGCCTTAGTTGTTTACCAGGAGGGGGCGACCCAGGTCGCTGGTTTGTGACGCTGTGTGTGGGGGCGTGGTCAGAGAGGGAGCAATGGTGGTCCTCTCCAGTAGCCCAGTCCGGCCAGTCACACCACTCGCCCCGGGCCTGGGCCTGTTTATCTGGTCTGAATTGTGCGAGCCTACCCCGCTCAGGCTTCCCTCCTCACTGGTTTATCCACAGGCAGACGTGCGACTGACCGCAGACAGCCCGCTGCGCCTCTTCCCTGTTTGCTCCCATAGCTAGCCCGCGATCTGCGCCTTTGGCTGCTCATGCACCACCCGTTCACGCACAACCCTTCGGGGATTTTTTCTTGCCAACCTGCTCCACTGCTGGCTTTGCTCCTCTTACTGGTTTAGCTGAGCATTTAGTTGTCCTTTGGACTCCGTATTGTCAATATTTTGTGTGGTTTGGTTGTGTTTATTGTTGTTAAAAATAGTTGTTCTTAGATTTGGTTGTGCACAGAGGCAAGGTGGTTCCACCTACGTCTCCATCTTGGCGGAAGTCCTCGCATTTTTTTTTTTCAGATATATATGCATCTTATATAATTTCTCAAATTCATTTACTTATATTTTCCATATATTTATCACATTTGATCAATTTGTCTGTAGTTATAGTTTGTTTATAATTTTGTATTTTTTTAGTGTCTTCTCTCCATCTTCTTTTTGTTTTTAGTCTCATTAATTAGCACCTTAACCGCATTTTATTACCTATTTTATAAACTTCAGAACAAAATTCTGCAGAGTTGGCTACTCTCTGCTTCTTGAAACATTTTCTCCTCTTGGCTTCTAGATTACATTTGACTGGAAATCACTCTCTAGATCCTCCATCCAACCTATATATATTAGTTATTAGTTTCTAGATGTCTTAAGTTTGTTTTTTTGACACTTTTTGTAAGTGATTTATCAGTACCATGGCTTCACATGTCACCCCAAAGGGAAAAACTGCTGTTCATTTTATATTTATGTTTCAAACTGTTCTATGAACACAAGATATTTTATTGAACTTCTTATTTCTCATCCTCAATAAATAAAACTGTTCATTTAGTTCTCAATGGCAATCCTTCCAAATCTCAGTGAAATGGAACCACCCACACCTCAGTTACTGAATCCAGAACTCTGGGCCTAATATCTTTTTCCTTTAATCACATCAAGTTCTAATACACTGGCGTGTCTCATAATTTTTACCTACAAGTATATTAGAGAAGTCTCTTATCTCCATCTTCATTTTTTTCATCTAAATTAGTGTCTTGGATACTGAAACCCTAATTATCTCTCCTTTTTCACCCACCAATCTTGTAAAAACCAAACTGAATTATAATAAGTCACATAAATGCACTTACTCTATTTTAATCATTTCACAAAAACTTTTTGCATATTATTGTGAGAATTAAACAAGCAAATCTGTTTCCAGGTAGTAAGTTTCTCTTGGCAGCAGAACACATATGTAGCTACATAAGCACTATGCAAAATCAATGTGCTTATATACACTTACAAAAATATGAAACATCCTCACTAATGTATCTTAACTCTAAAGTTGTAATGAAATTTACATATTTTCTACTAGGCATTCCTAAATTTGCTTAGTTGAAATTGCTAAGGCTTTTCTTTGGACATATCTCAACTTTTATTAGAGCATATATTTTTAAAAACTTACATTTACATTTATGAGTATGTGTACATATGTACTCTTCAGTGCAGTATATTTGATAATAGGTATACAGTGAAAAATATTCATCATGTCTCATTGTAATCTGTAGGTATTCTGTGAACTAATTTTAATTGAATTAAAATCAATTGTGAAGGGAAGCATATTTTTGATACTGTAAGAGCCCTTATTGATTAAAATATTGGAGATAACAGAATGTAGGTATTATTAATAATATGTTCACTAAAATTTTGCTTGATAATTTAGATGAGAGAAGGAAGGAAGGGAAAGGAATATGCAGTTAGAATGGGCATTGTGATTTTGTCACAGTTGTCTCCAGAATGGCACTATGATTAGCATGTATAAAACAACAACTGGTTCAATCCATAATAAACTTGGAGTTGCAAAGAAATGATCTCTTTATAATCACATTACTTATAACAACATTTGATTTAATTTACACATTTCTTGGCATGCCTGGTTTCATAATTGTCTACAATTTAAATGTCCAGCTAGGAAACTGGAAACCTAACTGCTTTTACTTGATTACTTACTTGTATTTTTACTTTTAAAAAGGAGGAAGGATAAAGGATATCAGAGGTACCTCTACTATAAAGAAAAACATATTAAATATATTATGGTTGCTTATTCAACAGTGTATGTATTCCCCCCTCCATTCTAGTAAAGTATTCTACTGTTGTTGAGATATCTGTCATAGACTTTAAATGAGATGGGTCTCAAACACATGTATGAGAAGTGAGTCATGACTGGATAGGCACCTATGGCACCCTCTCCGCCCCTTGACACTGAACGGTTCAGAAACAAGTGTGTGTCAAAGCAGTAGCCATCTCTTCAGGCTGATCGTTTCTAATATGAAAGAGATGTCCATCATTATTAAACATAACTGAGTTGAAGTTTCCTGTTTTGTTGAGATAGTTTTTACTATAATTAAATAGAATTGCCAATTGACAACTCAAAAAATTTAAAAAAATTCTATAAAGCTGATGTTTACTTAATGTGGGTAGACAGACTATTAATGACCTATGTAAGTGTTGTAATTTGCAGAATTTAATAATGTCTTCCTCCCCCCCAAAATTTCATTCTATTGTAGCTTTTCTTAGAAACCTCAAACTATCTTATATCATTCAGTTTATAAAACCCAATACCATGTCTGTTAAACATAAACTTGAATTTGGGCACTTTTATCGGATTAAGCAGCCTGTCATTCAAAAGTCCTAAAGCAACACAAGACAAATTGTGGTGAATAATAATAGGAGAAACACATGACTGGGAAGTGAAACACATTCTAACAATGCAGCTAAAAGGGCAATACACTGGAAGCACTGATCAAGGGGGAAGACAGTAAAAATCATATAAATAAAGAAGGAATGACACATGAGATAAACTCATCCATTCTTTGCCAAGGATTTTTTTAATTTGATGAATTATTTATCACACTCAGAATTCTATGATTCTCAGATGTGTTTTCTGCCTTCTAATATCCTTTATATGGGGAGTCATTGTTCAAGGAAACTTCCTGGATTTTAAATATATGAGGTGTCTACAGAAAAAGTCCAGCAATTGTTAATATAATGAGAAACTGCGCAACTCAGTGTAACCTGGCAGACAAAGAGAGTGGACTGGAATGTGCATGTGTGAACAATTACATCACTGTACTAGTCAGTGGGGGCTGTAGAGTGAGCACGTGTACTGTGTGGCCATCACATTAAAAATGACTGAGCGAGTATGGCAATGAATCAGCATGAAGTTTTGCATTAAGCTTGAACATTCCTCACAGAAACTATTTGGATGATTCAGAGGGCTGCAGCTATGGACAACTGGTGATTGGCAGCTTTACCATGACCACACGACCACTCATGCACCATGTCTCCTGCAGAGCTTTTAGGTGAAACATCAAATCATCCAGGTAATTCTGCCCCGCTATAGCCCACTTTTCACACCCTGTGACTTTTTGGGGTTTCTTGAAACTAAAGTCAGCTTTGAAAGGGAAGAAATTTCAGACCATCAATGAGATTCAGGAAAATACAACAGGGCAGCTCATGGTGATTGGGAGAACTTTATGAGGTTCCAAGGTGCCTCCTTCGAAAGGGTAGTGATGCATAATTGTACTATGCACAATGTTTCTTGTATCTTGTATGATCTTCAATAAATGTCTCTATTTTTCATATTGCATGACTAAATACCATGTGGACAGACCTCATGTAAAGTAATTCCCATGCTTTGATAAGAATGGATATTAATTACTTTCATGAGAAGTTTTTTAAAAGTCATATTCTTATTTGAATGCAGCATTTCTGGAGCTAAGAAGCAAATAGTTAAACTCTACTTTCATTCTATATTCTATAAATTGTCCTGCCCTTCATATATTTAGGCTGAATCAACCACAGTAATATATCTTATCACAGATGTTTTACTTGTAATACCAATGGTAAATAGATATTTATTTCTAGTATTTTTCCTTAACTGAGAGAGACATTAAGAATGTTGTTCCTTTTTTCTCTTTACTTTCATTCAAAGTTCTAATCTTTTATATAAAAGATAGAAAAATAGCTTACCATTAAATGTGAATCAAATCTTTGAACCAAAACAACTCAAAGTCAGTTTATTTTCAAAACTCTAAAAAATTAGATCATGTTTTCAAATACTACTTGGAAAAACCAGGTACAAAACACACATAATAACCATCCCTTACTTTAGAAAATGGTGCTTTTTTGCCAAATAGAAAGTGAGTTTTAATTGTGTATTTATATTCTATTGACTCATTAGTATTTCATCAGTTACCAGAAAACAAATTCAAGTAAAATAAACCTTAACAGAGAGATACTGGGATTGTAGCTATCATGCAAGACTAAGAAACTTAATAATGTCCAATGTTAAGGAAAAAAAGTAGAAGTAAGGCTTTCTTTTAAGTGGATATTCTGGAAGGCTACTTTCTCAGCAAAATAGAATAATTTTGGTAGGTGTGGGGAATACCTTCCATAGCAGCACCTGATTAAAAAAAAAAGATAATCTCTTCCAAGGATTCTAGATATAAAGAAAAAAAAAGTAAATCCTGTTTGAAACTTTGAGCCTGTACAACTAGATGCATGCAGTTATTTTCAAATTTAAAACTTATGTAAATTTCATTTAAAGCCTGTGAGAAGCAAAGGCAGAAGGCAGAAGTCTCCAAATTATGGTGCCCACTTCCAAAAACAACACAAACAAGATCTAAAGTAAAGACATTGAGAGATAATTATATGTATGTACATATAATTCTGTGTATATTGCATGATGATATAATAAGTCAAAATATATTTAAAATAAGGTTAACTTTGC
Organism: Artibeus jamaicensis; assembly: GCF_021234435.1. Lineage (NCBI taxonomy): Eukaryota > Metazoa > Chordata > Mammalia > Chiroptera > Phyllostomidae > Artibeus > Artibeus jamaicensis. The sequence goes on along the minus strand of NW_026522046.1, from coordinate 22,145,704 downwards.
CTATCACATCATCACACAATACACACAGAAACATAAGAGATAAGCAAGAGTTTCACAATACAGTAGGTGAATTGACTGCTGAGTACCTTTTCTTCTCTGTCTTTTATGCTACTGTAACAACGTAGTTGACACACATTACGTAAATGCTGAAGTATGCATGCCAGCCTTAATGTGATATGAAGTAATCTTTGAAATACACTTATCTTATAAAAAGTATAGGATTATTACTGAAAATGATGTTAAATCCATCAGTGAAGAAATGAGTGACCTGTTCCCTTGTATAGAATACTTACAAATATGGTGGATTTCCTACTATGTTCTTAAAGTACCTTTCCAAGAAGATGTTTCTATTTTTAATTTTTAATTTTTTATAATTTTAATTGTTGTTCAAGTACAGTTTTCTGTCTTTTACTCCCATCCCAGCCCACTTCCCCAGCCCTGCCCACCTCCCTCCCATTTCCACCCCTGTTAGTTTTTGTCAATGTGTCCTTTATACGTGTTCCTGCAGACCTTTCCTCCTTTCCCCTGAAATTTCCTCCTCTCTCCCCTCAGGACACTGTCAGCCTGTTTTCAATTTCAGTGTCTTTGGTTATATTTTGCTTGTTTGTTTGTTTTGTTGTTTAGCTTCCTGTTAAAGGTGAGATCATATGGTATTTGTCTTTTATCGCCTGGCTTATTTCACTCAGCATAATGCTTTCCAGTTCCATCCACACTCTTGCAAAGGGTAGGAGCTCCTTCTTTCTTCCTGCTGCATAGAATTCCATTGTGTAAATGCACCATAATTTTTTGATACATTCGCTTACAGATGAGCACCAACAAATGGTGTTGAGAGAGCTGGAGAGCTACATGCAAAAAAATGAAACTCCAGCATCAACTTACACCAGATACAAAAATAAACTCAAGGTGTATAAAAGATTTAAATATAAGCCATGACACCATTAAAGTCCTAGAGGAGAACATAGGTAGGAAAATCTTAAATATTTCACACAGCAATATTTTCACTGATATGTCCCCTAGAGCAAGAGACATAAAGGAAAGAATAAACAAGTGGGGTCTCATCAAAATAAAAAGCTTCTGCACAGCTAAAGAAAACAGCATTAAAATGAAAAGAGAACCAACCGTATGGGAAAACATAGTTGCCAATGATAGTCAAGGGTTTGATCTCCCAGAAGATGTTTTAAAAAATGGGAGGATAACTAATGTAGACCAAAATCTCATACTGACAACTGATTTTGAAAATTTTAACATTGCTATGTGATACTTTTAAACAGTAAATTAATTGTAGTCACTTATGGGAAGTTTAATAACTAGAGAATAAAGAAGAAGCATTAACATAATTGTAAGAAAGATCAAACTATAAAAACATATATATCTATATTATATCTTTATATGGAGAAATTGTAAACATATCATTGCTGCCATTTTTATATTTGAAAATGGTATAAAATAAAATTTGCTTTGAGTTTAGCCTATGAAGTTAAGCATTTGTATTTAATTGAAAATCAATTGTTGTAAACAATGTGACTGGAAGATATTGGACTGTAAACAAATACCTCAGACAACACTGGTTGCCCTAGGGTTCTCATGGTGTGTGAAACAAAGTTCTTAACTCTATGTGGAAAAATAATTTAAAAGTATAAACCTTAGAAAATATTGGATAAATCAGTTTTACTTCTGAAGTGATGACCAATATGAACAATGAAAGGCAGGTAAAAAATGTTCAAACCCTGGAACTTACAAAATATTGGGAGACATGTTTATGTGAAGAATAAAACAAGACCTCAGTTCCCTAATTCTATAAAAGTAGATGACCTCATGAGCATGTATCTGAGGTGTCTCTGTTGGCCTTGGATTGGGCTGGAACATGCAAAAGGCCCTGAACCACAAGCATCCACTACCAGGTAAATTATATGAAAATTATTTCTGTCTTATACTAGCCATTATTAATGCTTTTTTTTACAATTATACAAATGATGTTTCTCAAGACATAATATGCAAACAGGTAGAAGGGTCACTTGTCAGATCGGCAAAAACAAGCTCAATAGTAAAATGGTGCAACTAGAGCCTTTATCTGTTTAAATTGCATCAGGAGTGAGCACAACAAAGAAAGTGTATTACCCATGACAAAGAATAGAGAACACTCTAAATTAATCTCAACTCCTACCTTTATTTCTATCTAATTTAAAACTTTTTTCTTTTTTTATCAGTTTCCTGGTTATTACACATCCTCCAATCTGCTACTTTCTTTGCAACACAAATCATTACATAGTAGGAGAGTAAAGTACTTGCATTTGAGATTGCCAAACGACATAAACACGTTGTTTCATTCAACTTTGTGTAAATATTGACATATCCCTCTATATTTCTTAGATAAGAAACATGTCAGGAAAATGTTCAACTAACCAGCAAATCTAATATCCCTAATTCCCAATGTTATTGAAATCATGTTTTCAGTCATAGAAAATAATAAATTTATTTAGTTCTTTTTATTATTCATATTCAGGAAAATATGAGTTGGAGACAGCCAAATACCACATAAAACTCAGATAATCAAAACACCAAGAGACAAATGCAGACTGGAATCCTGCAGTGACAATAAGCAGAAAACAAGAGCACAGATTCGAGGACTAGATACACAGAAATGTTTAACTCTTTTGTACTGTATCTCATTTGCTTAAGATTAAAATACATAAAGTTATCAGCATATTATTACCATATACCTTACATGAAACTTGAGATTTAAATTTATTTTAGCATTTGTAGCTTTTCATTATTTTGAGGGTTGGGAGTAAAACAACCTTTTCTTGGTAACTATTTTCATCATATTAATAAGATCAAGATAGTTGGACTGTCAACACAATGCGCTTTAGGAAATGATACAATAGGCAGTCTTTAGGGAGGATGGTGATGTTATTTATACTTTTGTAAGAGCAGGAATGTTTAATGCTGCTTATTATTTTTCTGTCACTATAACTATAATACACAAATTTTACAGAATTTTATTTAAATAAAATTAAAAAATTTTAACACAGTGAATCTGTGTGATATGGGAAAATTAATTGTATTAAAAGAGCAAGGTTTTCTTGCTGATCTGAACAAGTTACTTGTTTTTGGTCTTAGCTCTATAATATGCTATCCTTCCTTAACTATTCTCACCTCACAGAGTTGAAGACTACCAATGTATACACTTATTCATTCATTCATTCATTAACTTACTGGGTGAACATTCCTTTGCTGGGTTCTGTATGAGAGACAATGACATTTTGATTTCTGGTCTCATGGAGTCTAAAATGAGGCAGATATCAGCAAAATACTTTTATTTTAACTAATTATTTTTTATTTAATTACACAACTAATAATTTTGGTAAGAGCTAAGGAGAAAAGATATACAGTATTACTTGACAGCACACAACAGAGACCTCAGCCTAAGGGTCAGTCTAGAATTCCCTTATGTATTCACACATCCATAGCTCATGACACCACTATATGTTAATGAGCCACTTCAATGTGTTTCTACATATGAGACTATAAGCTCCATGAGGCCAGGGAGCTCAGTATTTTGTTTACTGCTTTCTCTTCCAGTGCCTAAACTAATATATGAATGTGAATGAATAGATATGTTATTGTAGGTAGCAGCTAGAAATGAGAGGTCAGAGGGAAAATGCAGCAGGGCCCCCACCATTACAATCTAACAAAGAACTTGAAGCAAAAGGCTGGAAGCAAGAGGAAGACATGTTTCACCGATCGGCTAAGCAGTCCTGAGCTCCGTCCTATAAGATTGTCTAGTGTTCCAAACATCAGGAGCAGGGATAGCTCAGGAGGAGGGGTGTCCTTGAGACTGTGTGTTGAGAAAGGGAGCCTCTGTAACAATTTCACACAGACAAAGAGCCTTTACTAACTGAGAAAGAAAGTTTTTATAGCTGTACATTATTCCCAAAGTTTAGAAGGCGAAGAAAGAGGGGGACCTAAAAGCTAGCTAAGGTTTTAATCCCTGAATCCCAGTAGTTGGCACACTCAGATTAGCCGAGGGCCCACTTGTAGCCCTGGCTCAAGTGTATAGAACAAGCTTACTAACAACTTTATTCCCTCCATACATAGGGCATTCACACTAGCCAGATGTCTGCTTGCAGCTTTGTGTTCCTAGGTGTGTCATAAATCAATTTGCTGCCTCATTTCTATTATACATGTTTGCCTCTCATTTGAATTTATCTTTTGCAAGCAAGACAAGAATCAAGGAACAAACCTGGGGGAGGAGGGCCCCCTGATTTGGTCCTCTCCCCAGTAACAGATGGGTGAAGCTGGCACAGTATTTGGTAAAGTGAATAAACACTTTCTTTCATTGTCATATGTAACAAAAACATGTTTTTTTCAAAATTTCAGTTTGTAAGAAAATTGTGATGTAAGAAATATATTTGAAATGTATTCATTCAACATCCTTTTAATACATATTAAGTGTCTGCTATTGCCAAACACTGAGTTACTAAAAGGAAAATAAAATGACTGTTTTCTTCTATCCTAAGAAAACATTTCACTTCTAATGCCAAATGCCCAGTTTTTGACACTGGTCAGCACTCTAACTTTCCAGATACCTATTGTGTGTCTTACTATGCAATTATGGCACTAACTACCTGGATCTGGCCAGCCTTTACAGATTAAATGATCATTTCCACAAGCCTTGATCCTACTAAAGACACCTATCACAAAAAGGGAATCCCTAAGTTACCCACTTTTCTCTAGCTTGGCTACAAATCAGGGATTCCCAAGAGTGCTCTCTCAGTCTTGAGAAACAACAAATGACATAATGCTCTCAAGGTGCTACATTAATAAAAGCTGCCATTGATTGACTAGAGAAGCTCAAACTTTAATTTGAATTAATTTGTCACTAATTTTCTCAATAACCCTGAAAGAAACATGCCATTTCATTCTTCAATTACGGGTCTATTAACGTAAGCTGATTATCTACACCACACTTAGGAAACCGGGTGATTTGGATTTAGAACGGCCTATTTCTTAGTTTTTGTTTAGATGCTTTTTACCCATAGCCTATTTAAAAGTGTGCTGCTTATTTTCCAAATAATTTGGAATTTTTTGGCTATTTTTTATATTTACTGAATTTTAATTTAATTTTATTGTGGTCTGAGAACACTTTTTGCATGATTTTTATTTTAAAAAGTTCAAATGTGTTTTAAGACACAAAATGTAGTCAGTCTTGGGGAGTATTTCACATGAGCTGGAGTAGGATGTGTCTTCTGTTTATGTTGTTTAAAATGTTCTATAAAGGTTTGTTAGGTCCAGTTGATTGAAGTTGCTGTTCAGTTCAACTACGTTCTTATCGATTTTCTGCTTGCTGATATCTGTCAGTTATTGAGAGAGGAGTCTGGAGATCTCCAACTATACTAGTGAATTTGATTGTTTCTCCTCGTGTTATGCATTAGTTTGGTAGGGTAAAAAAGTACCAGACTAGGTGGCTTACACAACAAAATTAGACTTTCTAAGAATTCAGGAGTCTAGCAGTCTGAGGTCAAGGTGTCAGCAGGCTTGAGTTTTACTTAGGCATCTTTCCCTGGCTTGCAGACTGCTGCCTTCTCCATCTGTGTACACATGGTCTTTCTTCTGTGTGTGTGTATAGCATCTTCTTCTTAGAATGACTCTGGTCCTATTGAATCAAGACACACACAGATGACCTCATTTTAATGTAACTACATCTTTGAAGTCCTTCTCTATAAATAGAGTCACATTCTAAGGTATTGAGCACTAGGACTTCAATGGATGGATTTTGAGGGACACATTTCAGACCATAACACAGTTGTATCAGTTTTTGCCTCACATATTTCAATGCTCCAGGCACATGTGTATGTTAGATGCCTATAATACATATTGGTATGTTTTGGAGAATAAACTCTTTTATAATTATGTAATATCTCTCTTTGATCATTTTCTCTGTTTGAAATCTCTGTTTTTTCTGAAATTGATCTAGCTAAATCCAACTTTTTATAGTGAATGTTAAAATGGTATATATTTCTCTCTCCCTTTACTTTTAATAGGTCTGTACCTTTATATTTAAAGAAATGTAATTATGTTGATCTGTTATAAATAAATATAATTATTTTGGTGTGTTATAAAGAAAATAATTATTTTGGTCTTCGTTTTTTGTCTACTGTCAATTTATTAATTAGTGAATTTAGACCATTCACACTGAAGTGATTATTAATTTGTTGGCACATGACAAGAACTGTCAACCACGTGTATAACTTTTTCTCTCCATTGCACTTGTTTTCTTCTGTAAGTTCCTTGTTTCTCTCTCTCTCTCTCTTTTCTCTTGTTTTAGCCAAGTACTTTACATGATCCTATTTTTCTCTCCTCTCTTTGCACATCAATTATACTTTTTGATAAATAATTTTAATACATGTCCTACATTTTGCAATACGTGTCTACTACTAATCTAAATCAAACTCCCAACACTATATTACTTCACAGGTAGTGTAAATATCTTATATCACGTGTTCCGAATCCCTTCTTTCCATAACTTACTTAATTGTTGTCACTAACTTCATTTATCCATAGGCTATAATGACTTCATATGAATTTCTATTATTGTTTTGAATACTTATCTATTGAAACAATTAAGTAAGAAAATGGAATAAATCACCTTAGCTTTTTTTATTCCTTTTATAATGTTCTTTATGTATATATGAGTGTGTGACATATATTTTCCTTCTGTATGAAGAGCTTATTTTAACCTTTTTTTTAAATAAGGCCTACTGGGCTCATTTTTTAAGTGTGCTTCAAAAAGTCTTTTTTCTCCATCACTTTTGAAAGATAATTTCACTGGATAGAGAATTCTAAGTTGGCAAGTTTTTTTCTTTTTATACTTTAAGTAATTTACATCAGTCTCTATTTGCTTACATAATTTTTAAGAGAATACCAATGTAATTATTATCTTTGTTCTTCTTTAGGTAAGATCCTCCACTCCCAAATTGCTTCAAGATTTCATATTTGTCTTTTTGACTTTCTGCAGTTTGATTATGATATGCTATGCTTAAGTATAGATTTTTTTGTACTCGGTCCTGCTTTGTTCTGAGGTCCTGGATTTATGGTTTAATATTTGTCAACAATTTTGTAAAATTCTAGTCATTGTCACTGCAGATATTTCTGTACCATTCTTACTTCTTCTTTTAGTATTCCTTATTTTGTGTATGTTATACATTTTAAAATTGTATCACACTTCTTGAATATTCTGTAATTTTTTATTCCTATTTTTTATTTTAGTTTTTAGTTCTGGAAGTTTTTATTCATATATCTTCTGACCCACTGACTTTTTGCTGAGCTATGTACAGTATACTGACGAAACAACCAGAGGCATTCTTTGTTTCTTTTATAGGGTTCAACTTCTAACTTTTTTTCTTGATTTTTCTTAAAGTCACCCAAGAACACTACATGGTATATGTGTTCTTGAATGTTGGCCACTTTTTCAATAGAGAGCATGGTATATTTTCAGTTATTTTAAATGCAGATTTGATATTTTAAAAGATCTCAGTGTGGTTCTAATGCAAGCTTTTTTTTCTTCTTACATATAAAAACTTTGTTTTTCTTGAATTTTAGCATACCTTGTAATAGTTTTTCTGAAAGCTGGATATAATATAGTGGTTAATAGAAAAGGAAATAAATAGGCCTTTTGTGTGAGGTTATATATTTATCTGGTGGAAGTTAGATTGTGTTTAAAGTTTGCCATAGCTGTCTGGGTCAGAAGCTTCAATTTCTTCTGGTGTCTTTATTTATGTCACTAGTGTTACCTTTGGGTTTCTCTAGAAACTTCAGTTTGTAATCAATTGATATACTGGAATCCCATTGTGGAGGTGGTAAAGTTTTGAGGAGAGAAAGAATTCTATAATAATATGATGAAGTCTTAGTTTTTGAATAGGTAAGTGTCCATGGGCTGCCACTGTCAGGTGGGTTTCTTAGCATTTTTCCTCCCCATATGTGGACCAGGAAGGTAGGAAGTCTCAAGTTGCATAATTGCCCTTCTCTGACAACATTATTAGCATTAGTGTTAGTTTCTGGCAAAACAGTTTCTCCTGAGGGCAGGATTTTGCTACTAAACTTTGAATGTTCTGGGCAGAGTCAAATAGTATATTTCCCCTTTTTTTCCTACCAAAAGCAGGAGGGCACCTTTCCTTGATCATTATTATGAGAAACTGCTGGGATCTTACACATAAAACAAATGAAGATGTTTAAGAATCCATGTGACTGATCCTTGAGGAGTTTTTAACTATTAAGCTAGTCCCTGTTCAGCCTGCAGAAAACAATCCTTTAGTGACCCCACTGGCTTCTATGACCAGTGTGTCACAATTCTCTGTACTCCAGTTTGTCCCGTTTTCAGAACATAAGTTTGCTATGTCACCTCAGTGTGTGTGTGTGTGTGTGTGTGTGTGTGAGTGTGTGCGCACGCGCGCACGTGCGTGTGGGCGGGGGGGTTTGAATTTTAGCTTATTTAGCTTTTTTCCTTATTATAAGTTTGAGAGTCACAATTTCTAAGCTTTTCACATGTTGAAACAGGAACCAGAAGTGGGGACAGCCTGTTTCAGATGCCTACACTTGTGCGGGCTCCACCCGAATCTCATATCAACAGTGGTCTTGAGGTGGACAGACAAACATAGGAGTTTTATTGTAACCATCCAGGTGACCAGCAATGAGACCGTAGACTAACTCCGTGTAAATAGCTAAAAATATTAATATCTCTATTTTAGATTAAGGCAAATTGTAAACCATTCCCCAGATTCTATCATTTTGATTGGGGACTTGATGCATGGATCCCGTCAATATGTATGTCTTTGCTACTCGAGGTGATAAATGTAATGATTTTTTTAAAAATAAGCTCGCTTAAATAATATATTTTTAAAGTTTTTAAATTATTCAATTAGGTACTATATAGATAGGTAATGGCAAAATCCACTGACGTGAGGCTGCATAAGGTCTAATTTGGGTATTAAATGGTTCTAACAGAATATATAAAAGAATTTGCATAGAATTTAATGAGGGAACATATACCAAACGTATCACCATTATTCCAACTTTTCAATGTGCACCAGCTTTCGTGGTTCTTGTTATGATTGCAAGACACTCCCAAACAACAGCCACTAAGGAAATTTGAAAAAAACAAAGTTTATTACTCACAGGTCCTGGGGGGACAGGACACACTCAAAGGCCACATGGAAGGGCTGAGGGCAGAGAGAGGGAGCCTTGACTGGTGGAGGGCGCTGCCTTTATGAAGTACAAGGGCAGCAGGCCTGTGGCTTCCAAGGGTTCTTTAGGTTCTGTTCATTTTCTTTAATCTCTTTGTATCTGTTCCTAGGCTTAGTGATGTCTATTGTGCTATCTTCAAATTTGCTAATTTCTTCTTCAGTCTGCCCAATTCTACCTTTGAATCTCTCTAGTAAATGTTTTATTTTAATTATGTGTCTTTTAGCTCCTTTTTAATATTTCCATTTCACTCATGCATTATTGTTGACTCTCTTCATATATTTCTTCTGACAAGAAAAAACATTTGAAGTGTCATAAATTAAATCGTAGTGGGCTAAACAGTGGGAGAGACCAGAAAAGTACTCGATTAATAGGGGCGTTGAAACTAAGAGTTCTACTCACATTGCTGGATGTTTTTTTAAAAATTTGAATCAACTTCCAGGCAGCCATAGAAACAAAAAATAGCCAGTCACCAGATGCCACCCCATCCTGCTTACTACATATGAAATTTCCAGACTATTGCCCACAACCAATCAAGAATACATATTTTCTTTTTTTTTTTTACTATAAATCTATCCTAGAACTACCCCCATTTCACCCCTTCCCATCCCCATTACCTATAGCCAAAGTGAATCCTTTTAAAATAACTTACATCTTTCTTTCCCAAGTTTGTTTTATAAAAGAGCTCTACCAGCTCCTGGGTGGCAAGCAATCATTTTTTCCATCAAGTACTCCTATTAGTGGCTTGGACTTTATGTCCAGGACATGGTACTTTTTAAAAAAAATTATTTTGAAGTACAGTTTTCTGTCTTTTACTCCCATCCCAGCCCACCCCCCTGTGCTCCCCACCTCCCTCCCATTTCCACCCCCCCTTAGTTGTTGTCCATGTGTCCTTTATATTGGTTCCTATAAATCCTTTTTCTGTCCAGTATACTGCTCAATAAACTGTTTTTATAAAAAAGCTTTCATCACAAAAGTTTTCTTGTTGTTGAAGTTATTTGAACATCTTTAACCAAGCTCTTTCAAAGTGTTTGTCTAATGTATCTGCCATCAGATCTTTTTCAAATATAGTTCTCATTATTTTTTCCTTTTGAATGAACCATACTTTACTGATTCTTTCTGTTTTTCTTATTTTTCTGATTTTTTTCTATTTTTGATGAAAAATGGACATTTGAATCTAATAATGTGGTAATTCTGGAAATTAGATTTTGTCTTACCCAGGGTTCCCTCCTCCTTCTTAATGTTTTCATTTAGTGTTGATTCTCTAAGCTGGGGATTAGCCTGAGATATAAACCTAAGGTCTTCTCAAGTATTTTCTGAGCCTCTTTCTGGGCATCATGGTCAGTTTCTAATTTGCCCCACACATGCAACTGTCTTTTAGCATCCTAGTATTTAATGTCTGATTCCCCAAAACACAAAAAATAAAAATAAAAGATGGGGGCTGGCTCTTTAAGTTCTCTAAGTATTATTTCAGTCAGAGGAGGAGGATCATACAATAACTGGATGATGGGGAAGGTAGGAAAAGGTGCAATAACAATGACCATAACCATCTTTCTCTTCACCTCTCTGAACAGAAAAGACAGTTAGTGATCAGAGAACACAGATCCCTGATTGTTGAAGAACAGGGTCCTCTACCGACTCTGGCTCCCTCACACTGGTTTGTGTGCTGGCTGCTCCAGGAATAAATGCACAGCTGTCACCATTGGATTGGGGATGAAAGATAGATAGTCACTACTGTGAAAAAAGCTGAAATGAACTGAAATTAACTGCAGTGCTTTTCCCTGAAGTCACAAACCTTCAATAGACTCCTGAGTTCCAAAATAGTTACATCAGACAGATTCTGCCAGTGTTTTGTTTTTTTTTTTTGTCTAGGTGGGGAAACAGATTCTTGGTACTTCTGAATCCTCCATCTTTCCCAAATCTTCTATGTTGTGTTATTTTTAAAAGGGTTAATTAAATTTTTTTTGCAGGATGTTAATTTATGTGTGGATGTTCTTGGTGTTCAAAATGTATAGGTGATGATAAGGGTCGTTGAAATTTATTAGAAGCAAAGGTTGGAGTTCTTATAGTCAGGAAGTATTTACAAAACTGAGATATCTAATATTTTAGAATATCACAAGCAGGACAGCTTATATTTTCTGAATTACTTATTTGAACACTGAATTGTAGAGAGTATGGTAGAGCATAAGAAGGACATCAAATATTATTTCTTGTTTTTGAAATATACTTTAAAAGTACTTTGCATTATATTCTTTATCTGTAGAGTTTGAGAAATAATGTATTGTTAATAATGTTATATGATTAAATACTTTAAAAATTATTTTATTGTTTAATTACTGTTCTCTGCATTTTTGCCCCACCATTACCCTCCCACTCTAGTCAAACCCCCCTCCCTCCTTTGCTTCCATCTTCCCCCTTGGTTTTGTCCATGTATTCTTCATAGTAGTTCCTGAAAACCTTTCCCCCCATTACCCCCTTCCCTTTCCCCTCTGGTTACTGTCAGATCGTTCTTAATTTCAGTGTCTCTGGTTATTTTACTGGCTTTTTTCTTTTGTTGATTGTGTTCCAGTTAAAGGTGAGATCATATGGTATTTGTCCCTCACTGCCTGGCTTATTTCATTTAGCACAACGCTGTCCAGTTCCATCCATGTTATCGCAAAAGGTAGGAGCTCCTTTCTCTCTGTTGTGTAGTATTCCATTGTGTAAATGTACCATTGTTTTTTGATCCACTCATTTACTGGTGGGCACTTAAGTATAATTAAATTCTTTAAAATCTATAAATCTCTAGAGAAATATAAAATATGTTTTTTAATCTTCCTTGCATATTAGCAAGGACTGTAAATTTAAGAAGATAAGGAATAAAAATAATAATTTACCACTTTTCAGGAAATTAGATCAATGTTTAGAATTATGTATTTTATAAGAGATTAAGAATTCTTTATCAAAATGTCTGTTGGAGACCTAAATTTGATGAAATTATATTGTAATTATTTATCCATTTTTCTAAATATGCATGAAGCTATATGAAAAGTATTTGTTTTCCTGTGTTTTCTAAAACTATCCACGAAGTTAAAAGTTCATGAAAATTTTAAGCCATCAAGGTTAAATCTAACACAGCTTATCATTCACTCATTTCCCTTACCTGGACAAAGAGTTGGACTACAGTGAACCCTTTAAGATTCCTAAAATCCTAGGAGTGAAACTTTTGATCCTTGTAATCTCATAACTTGAGAATTAATGATATAATGACTTCTGTTGAATGAACTATATCAAATAGATGATATAGTTGGCTATATGTGATATAGTTGAATGTGGCAAGGTGGATAAAACATTTGTTTGATGTGTGCAAAATATCACAATATATTTTGAGGAAAAACAAATAAATAAAGATGATGACAACAATGTTATGGTGGTGTAAATTTTATAGTGTTTTTCCTCCTGTCAGTTGTTTCACAAAACTAATATAAAAATCTATGCTGTCAAATCAGGCTAGCTCTGGTGTACACAATTAGTAAAGTAAAAGCTAGTGGAAGCATTACAAAAAAGTTTAATGTTCATTTATTATTAACTATAGAGATCATGATAAATGAGAACTTTTTAATTCATAATGGGATTACTAGACCAAAAATAATAACTTCTGTACACATACAGAGCATGAAATAAAGGAAAGATATCTGTAGGGAAGAAATAACATGAATTTCATCCAGACCTCCATTATAGATCAAGTCTAGCATAGAAAACTAGTTAAGTAAGATGATGAACTCTGAGCAATGGAGATCAGAGTCCCCAGGAAAAAAGAAGTGACATTGAAGGAATTGCTTTAATTCTATGAATTCATCATTTTTTATGGATATACATTTTACTAATAAAACCAATGTTTCTCTTGTAAATAGTTTTTAGGTAAAATCCATATATTTTTTGTACATAGCTTGATGGAAACATCACAGAAATGAAGATTTACCTGTAGATCAAATGAAATAAAAATAAATGAGTAAGGGAAAAAAGACAAGATGGTAGGAGAAAAAAAAGGGAAAAGGCAATAACGGCAGGTGGAATCATTAGTCAAATGTTTGTTTTGCCATCACTGATATTAGTGAGAGAAATATTCATAAATATAAATATTTACAGAATGATAATGACTGAAGAGGTGCAATGTGATATGTATAGCTCTGTAGACCATAACCTATGCCTTAAATATCTGAACAATATTTTTAATATACAATTTATCTGCATTTTCATCCTGACTTTATCCTTAATTTTATGTAGTTTTCCATATTTTAACAATAAGTAAAGTATACATAATGTATACTCATAAGAGACATTGTTTCTCTCTTGCAAATGCCAGAATATATTTTGTTATCTATATATAAGGTATTTTAATATCATTTTTAAGTTATATTAAACACAATGCAAAAAAGAAAACTGAACTTATAGTTCAATCAATGTTAATTACATTTTTTCTATTTTGCCTTTTTTTAAAAAATATTTCCATTCAGTATGATTATTTCTTTAGTCTCTGAATCTTAGTCAGTTCCAAATCCTGTTACATCTCAATAATGGCAAACTTATTATGACATAGATTTTAATATGTTTATTAACCTTGTTTATGAGTAGAGTCTATAGGATTTTCCATATATACTATCATGTCATCTGCAAACAATGACAGTTTTGTTTCCTCCTTTCCAATTTGGATGCCTTTTATTTCCTTTTCTTGTCTGATAGCTGTGGCTAAAACTTCCAGTACTACATTGAATAAGTGGTGAAAGTGGACATCCTTGTCTTGTCCCTGATCTTAATGGAAAAGATCTTAGTTTTTGCCCATTGAGTAGGATGTTGGCTGTAGGTCTTTCATATATGGCCTTTATTACATTGAGGAATGCTCCCTCTATTCCCACTTTGCTGAGTGTTTTTATCATAAATGGGTGTTGTACCTTATCAAAAGCTTTTTCCGTGTCTATTGAGATGATCATGTGGTTTTTGTCTTTGCTTTTGTTTACGTGATGTATTACATTTACTGATTTGCGAATATTGAACATGAAACCATTAAAATCCTAGAGGAAAACATTGGCAAGAAAATCTCAGATATTTCATGCAGCAACTTTTTTACTGATCTGTCCCCTAGAGTAAGGAATGTAAAGGAAAGAATAAACAAATGGGATCTCATCAAAATAAAGAGCTTCTGCATGGCTAAAGAAAATAGTATTGAAATAAATAACCAACTGTATGGGAAAACATAATTGTCAGTGATACCTCAGACAAGGGTTTACTCTCCAAAATATACAAAGAACTTACATGACTCCACTCTAAGAAGACAAATAACCCAATTAAAAAATGGGAAAAGGACTTGAACAGACACTTCTCCAAGGAGGACATACAGAGGATCCAGAGACACATGAAGAGATGCTCAATATCACTAGCCATCAGAGAGTTGCAAATTAAAACCACAATGAGATACCACCTTACACCAGTCAGAATGGCTATCATAAACAAAGCAACAAACAACAAATATTGGAGAGGTTGTGGAGAAAAGGGGTCCCTAGTTCACTGTTGGTGGGAATGCAGACTGGTACAACCATTATGGAAAACAGTATGGGATTTTCTAAAAAAACTAAAAATGGACCTGCCTTATGACCCAGCAATTCCATTGCTGGGACTATATCCTAAGAATCCTAAGATACCAATCCAAAAGAACCTATGCACCCCAATGTTCATAGCAGCACAATTTATAATAGCCAAGAGCTGGAAGCAACCTAGGTGCCCATCAGTAAATGAATGGATCAAAAAATTATGGTAAATATACACAATGGAATTCTAAGCAGCAGAAAGAAAGAAGGAGCTCCTACCCTTTGCAACGGCTTGGATGGAACTGGAAAGCATTATGCCGAGTGAAATAAGCCAGGCAGTGAAAGACAAATACCATATGATCTCATCGTTAACAGGAAGCTAAATAACAAAACAAACAAGCAAGCAAAATAAAAATAACGACACTGAAATCGAGAACAGGGGGACAGCGAATGGAGGAGAGAGGGGAGGGAATTTCAGGAGAAAAAAAGGAAGGATTTACAGGAACTAGCAGGAAGGACACATGGACAACTACTGGGGGGGTGGAGATGGGAGGGAGGTGGGGGCATGGGGAGGTGGGCTGGGAAGAGTAAAAGAAAGGATACTGTAGTTGAAAAATAATTTTTAAATAAATAAATTAATTAATTAAAAACAAACAAAAAACCTTGTTTATCAAACGTTATAACTGAAATACTTGAATCAATGATTTTCTTAACCTATGCTAAAATGTTTATCATTAATACTTTATTTTCTCCTAATACTTAAAAATATTAAAATAAAGAGAAAATAAAACAATGTAATATAACTGTGAGTACTATTGTTGTGGGTAATTAGGCATCTGTTTTTAGAAAACAGTTAAGAAAAATGATATAAAGTAAGGCCTATAACTAAGGGAGTACTATTTCAAATCAATTATTCTCTGAAACACAGAAAGCTGTTTTTCAGAAATTACGACAAAGCAAACTGCTGGTAACCATCCTACTGTATATCCATTTCTCAAAATAGTACAAGCACTTTCACACACATACACAAAGCCAACCCATTCATTATACCATGACCTAAAACATAGATTTTTTCCAAGTGAGATTCACATTTCTCTTTTGCAAAGAAAAATCAATTTTAAAAATAGGGAGAAATGCTTAGCAACAGCAATTCAGTTGCTTTAAGCATACATATTGACTATACAGTATATAAATACATGGATAGTTGAATACCATTTATACTTGTAATATAAAAATTGTGTAGGCATTTTCACTGAATGTTTAAATGCACGTTTGCTATAGCACTCACTGTGTACTATAGCTATGTATTATTGCCAATAAGTTATATACAGCGATAAGACTGTAAGCTTTTCAAATAATAATTATTCAAATTTTGTATTTAAGTGTGTATTATGAAAATGAGTGATTTCATGAGGTGGCATGTTATAATGGATCCTTCTCAAGCTACATAATTTTCTAAGTATGTAAAATCACTCTTTTTAAGCCTAACATTTCTAAATAAGCACTTTGTTTTTTAGCAGCAAAACGATGTATTACTTTAACATCTATTGCCAATTATTATAGTTTATCTATTATAGTTTCACAGGTATAAACCTATTTCAGAAAAATGTAATTATTTTTTAAGTATATGGGCAGAGTTGGGCAAATGAAATGAAGCTCAGCAGAGATGAATGCTCTGCTTTGTCATGCAGCTCAATGGTGCCTGGGGCAGTCGGGGACCCCGAGCTCACACATTCAGTTGGACAGCTTACTACAAGTGCCTTTACTGGTCGATTTGCCTGGTTTGTCTGCTCAGTTGGATGACTCAATTCTTAACATAGAGAAAGACCACATTTTTAAACAGGGAAAGGCAGTATCTCCCTCATCAGTGCAGACAGAAAAATGAATAGAGAAAGCTTGAGGCATCATGCGATGGTGTAAGGTAAATGCCAACTTTACATCCCAGGATTGCAGACTCCAGTTCCGTAAATGGACTTTAAATCATTTTGAAGATGCCCGTGTAGGCTGTGAAGTGGAACTGACAGTGCTACACATAAACCTCAGTGTTGATTCAGAGTCTGCACCCAAGGAGATGGAGGACATGAGTGGAGGAGATGTTGGAGTGTCCCACAGATGGGTCATTCCACATTGGTTCCTCATCAATGGGCAGCCAGCTTTAAGGGATACAGCCTGAGCAGTTGAAGAAAATGACTTGAAATCTGGTATTCTCTGCTCCAGTTTCTCCGAGCAATTTTTGTGAGCAGACATTAACATTCAGAGTTGAAACTGTGGGACCACCAGACAGAAGAGAGAGTATGAGACTGTATGCAGAAAAACAAAATGGATGTGACTGTCTGCAGTGGAAGCCAGCACTATGTGTTAGTACAAATGGTACGGCTTTTATAAATGAAAAAGAAGTGACTGAGCCATTACTTCTACATCCACTGTCACATTTGACATTGAAGCTGTGTCTCTAGGATCCACCGTTAATAACAAAACCAGAAACTTCAAGCTCTTGGCAACTATTAGTTCGAATGACAGAGAGGTAATTTTTGACCAATTATCTGATCAATCTGTGGCTCTCTTTACTTTGTAGGGTCATTTTCCTATCCTGGATGGAAAATATGTACTTTGCAGATTTTTGGGGATGATCAGCTTTGGTTTTCAGGATTTTAATGTAACTTCCATTAGCTCAGTTTAGTTGTAATCAATCAAAAACAAAAATATTGAATTCATCTCTCAGTTAGGGCATTGGAAATTATTTACTGGATTTATTTTTTAATATTTTACCAATAAAAAACTTGAATATTATAAAAAAATCATAATGCGGTCATTTTTACATGTTATTTAAAATGTTGTATCACAATACAAATCCAACTGACTTTTAAAATATGAGGAGATGCAGTGTTATTCACAATAGTCAAGATTTTGAAACAGTGAAAGTGTCCATTAGTAGATAAGTGGATACAAAAGCTGTAGTATATTTACTCAATGGAATATTATATGACTATAAAAAAGGAAATCATAGATGGACATGAAGAGGATTAAGCTAAGTGAAATAAGCCAGTAAGAGAAAGACAAACTGTGGGGGGGCTCTGCCCACAGGGCCCATGAACCCCATCTGCTATGAATGAGAATAAGTCTACCAAGAACTGCTTGGGGGGTAAAAGTGGCCAAT
Source organism: Artibeus jamaicensis (assembly GCF_021234435.1). NCBI lineage: Eukaryota > Metazoa > Chordata > Mammalia > Chiroptera > Phyllostomidae > Artibeus > Artibeus jamaicensis. The sequence continues at coordinate 22,127,743 of NW_026522046.1, read as the reverse complement.
CTGTCAAAAGAGAAGGGCCAGGAGCCTTTTCCTCAAAGGGCTTTTATTGGGTTCAATTTGCACAAGAATATAGGTAAAGCTCATCAATCATTGCCAGGCAGTAAGGATACAACAAGAGATAACATACGAGGAACTATGAGGGCTTATTCTGACAGGGTCAGTTATCTAAAGGGTTATAAAACTTTGGGAAACAAACTCATTTCATGCTAGGACCCTTATCAGAAAAAGAGGGCACTCTTAGCAAAGCAGTTTTCACAGAATTTTATGTATTCTTTCTTAGGCCTGATTTCCCTCTGGGAACTGACCATTCCTGCCCAGGGAGGCACCGCCCTCCAGCATTGTTCAGGCTTAAATCAGGCAGGAGAAGTAAAGCAGCCAAGAGACTAGGAGGCTTCTCACAGACAGAATGAGGACCCAGGCTTTGTCAAAGCCAAGGGGCAAGGGTCCATCACCCCCTTTTTCTGTAGCCCTCCAAGTCCATCCCTGAGGTCACCTTCACGACCATGCCTGTCTTAGGTCATCCCTTCCTTGAGGAATCTTACCCGTCATTTGTTAACCAGTCATCTGCCTGGGGCCAAGCAGGGTGAAGTAAAGGGCGCAGAGGTGGCACCCCTGCCAAGGAGATAATCTTTGTCTCTTTAGTGGCTTATGATCCCAAGGTCTCTTATTCAGCCTTAGCCATGAGGTTTTCAGCTTCCAAAACCAGGCAGGGTGGTTCCCAACAACAAATACCATATCATTTCACTTATATGTGGAATCTAATGAACACAGTGAACAAACAAATGAACAGAAAGAGATGCATAGAAAACAGATTGACAGCTCTTAGAGGGAGGGTCTTGGGGGTCTGGGTGAAAAGGGGGACGGAATTAAGCAAAAAAAAAACAACCCTACCTGATAGACAGAGATAAGAGTATTGTGAGTGGGGGCGGGGGGGCGGATAGAAGAGAGTAAAAGGGAGATAAATATTAGGAGGAGACTTAACTAAGTGGTAAATACACAATACAATATACAGGTGCTGTATCATATAATTGTACACCTGAAACTTATTTCATTTTATTAACCGATGTCGCCAAGATTAATTCAATAAAATTAGAAAGTATAAATAAAATATGAGGAGATATAGAAAGCCTATACCCTTTCCCCTGTATTTTTTAAATTTGGTTATTAGAGCAGAATAACTCAATGTAACTTTATCGTATTAACTTTCCATCTTTTAGTGATCTAAAACATGTGAAATTTTAGTGTAAAACAACAGATATAAGCCAGACAGAAGCTCGAGTTCTGTAATATGCATTCACTTATGTGCTCCTTATATGAGTCTTGAATATGCTCCCTGTATTCAGCTATTCATAAGCAGCAGCAGATTTTATCTCATGTTCACTATTGTTAAATTCCTAAAGGCATGGTGATTTTGGTATTTTTTGTTATTACTGAGCAAATATCTATAATACGCAAAGTTTTTCTTTGTTTTTTTTTACATTTTGATTTATGATAGGCTGAAAAAATTTTATAAGACAAAGCTATTTGTGGCAATAGTATGGCTAACACAGAAGTGTTAGCCATTCCACACGTATGCAATATGTACATGTGGTACTGGAAACCTGGCCAGTACCAGTAGTCAGGCTGGCACCCAGAGTGTGAGCAGGAGTGGAGGAGATCAGCTGCAGGGGCAGTACCCTGTTGCCTGGGTAACCAAATGAGTTGTGGGTTTTTTTTTCTTAATCACTTCAGCTTTTTCACCCAGTCCCCAACCCCCTCCAATTTAAGAGCTGCTAGTCTGTTCTCTGTATCTACGGGTCTGTATATCAATTTTGTTAGTTTATTTTATTCATTCTATTCCACATATAAATAAAATTATATTGTACTTGTCTTTTCCCTGACTGGTTTATTTCACTTAGCGTAATACTCTCCAGGTCCATCCATGCTATTACAAAAGGTAAGATTTCATTTTTTTATGGCCAGATAATATTCCATTCTGTAAATCTTTTTTTTTTTATTCGCACATCTATTGATGGACACTTGGGCTACTGTAAATAACTAATATCAGTTTCATAAATGGTCTTTTAGTGGACCAAACAAATATAGGGTACTTGACATATTTTTTGAAAATTTAAATTTGTGTAAAATATTTATTGAAATATACTTAGTATGTAAAATGGTTGTCTTAACTTGCTATAGGCCAGCTTAGATATTTTATTTACTGTGATTATTTTTCAATTTTAACAGTAGAACTGTGGAAAAGCAAGTTTGATATTTATGTAAGATAATTTGTTTGGGATTCATGTTTCCTTTTAGACAATCCTGACCTTTTCCTCTTGCGTATCTATAACATCTTTTACTAAACAAGATGTGTTAGACTATAGATGCCTCATCCAGCTATCTAAAAAAATAGATGGATGTTGCCATTTTTGAAAGGTTCATTCTCTCAGTATGTAACTTAAGTCATATAATAGCACCATCTGTGTAATAAGTAGACCATTCTTGATAGCCTCTTCCTGGAGAGCATGTATCCCCTTCACACAATTTTCAGCTATATATGGTAAAGCACATAAACATTACAATTCCTAAGTAGGAGTTACACACAGTTTTCCTATGATTTCAGATTATAAGATTCTCTCTTTCTGGGTGTTAGAATAACTAAACAAGAAGAGTACACAATGCTACACAGTTATTGGTAGTCTTAAGTGCTGATTCATGGATACGGGAGCCTAGATTCTGAGACCTACTTTTTCCCTGGCATGCTAACACCTCGAGGGAGGCTGTGTGTGCCTGGAGGCTGCAGTGATACTTCTTGTTCTGGCAGATTGAATGTTTAGGTATATACTTTTGATTACTACATTTTTATATGTGTCCCCTGCTGGGTACATAAAAGAAAAGTACAGTAACTGCAAAATAAATAAATTCTTCTTTGGTTCATGTTCTTAGTTTTATCAGGTATTTTAAAGATAAAAGTAATTTATGAACATTTGACAAATGTGCAGGTATGCTAAAATTGTGCAGAGGTAACATTATTTTTATTTATAGTACACATTATATTTTTAATAGCTCCACATGTCTATTGGAAACTTAAATTAATAAAGTGAAATTCTGTCAAGAGATTAAGATGTTATCTCCATGTTAGAGATGGGGAAACTGAAGCTTAAGTTGCAATACTTGTCAAAAACCAGAGAATGAAACGGACTTAGATACAGAGAATAGACTGGTGGATGCCAAAGGGGAGTGGGGAATGGAGTGGGGGGCCGGCCTGAGTGAAAAAGGAGAAGTACAGATTTGTAGCTGCAAAATAGTCTCCTGGAATTAGGGGCCTTCCCCTGTTCTCTTCAGTAATTTTTCAGTCTGCTTGGAAACTTGTCCAGCTCTCCACAAAAAGACTCATTATGTGCATAAAAGAACTTTACATACTTGACGCATTTATGCAATCTTTAGAATCATTAATGAAGAAAATATTAAGTGAGGGTTTTGTCCACCTCGCCACTGTTTAGTATCCAAAATGGCACATTTTGTAAAAAAACTCCTGTTTTTTATCCAATTAGGCAATCACAAATTATCAAATGAAGCTTAGAGAAATCATGGTGTACAGGTATCAATTTCTCTTTTTTTGCTATAAATTGATTACATTTTAATCTCCCTAGACTGTATGCAAGCAAAGAAAAACAACCTTTTGTATTCATATTTGCTATGTTTAATAAAAATTAGTCCTATAGTTCTTAGTGACATCTCATTTTACATTTATAAATTATGTGTGTCCATCCCATAGATTTGTAGTGTTATATTTCGAGTCACTGTACTGTATTTAATCTCTATCAACTTCAATTGTGTTTTATTAATCTTTGAGTGTATCATTATTCTATAAACTGTTTTATCTAAAATAAGTTGTTGAGTCTACTTCCTGTAGCTGAAAATACATTCTAATCTCTTTATAAGTTAGTGTATGCAGTGATTTTGAATGATCTCCTAAACTTACCTCCTTTGTGCTAGTTGGGTCTATTAGTGACATGACTTTCCAAACTGTCAATCACTAACAGAGCTCAGAGCACTTAAGTGATAAATGAATTAATCCAGACCTCAGCTGGATGTAATCATTGCCAAAAACAGGGACCATGTTTCTGCTAAAATGTATAGATATTATTCCACTTTCTGATTTTTGTGATCATTCATATACCATCTGCTTTGGGTATAGATATTCTATCTATATTCTGTATAACATTACATTCATTGTGGAACATGCTACTGTATCTGTTAAAACAAACTCATGTCAGTTGTGGTAAATTATCAATTCTCACACTGACAAATTGAGATCCATTTTTTTAATATCTTAATCTGTAAGGTCCCTTTTCTTTATTTTTCTTTCTCGTCCTTTGGGAGATCTATAAATTTTGGCTTTGGTTCCTAGATGCTAATTTTTTGAGCTCTTAAGAATATATTAGCCTCCAACACTGGGAGAGGTTCCAGCATCTTCAGTCAGATAGAATAAAGACAAAACAAATGAACAAATAAAATTGTTGGATAAAAAGTTATTTGGAAAAATTCGTGGGAACTTCAGGTACAAAGAGCAAAGCATCAAAGAGCTCTGGCATTTTGTTTTACACTTCAAAATTCCTTTTAAGTTCTGCTTCAACAAGAAAAGGGCTCAACTGAGGAAAGAAGAAAGTCATTTTCAATCAAATCAGCAGTAACAATAGAGAAAATACAATTTAAAACACTGCCATAGCAATAAATGGTGTGTTGACAGCATCTGAAGGAAGAGAGAGAAACTGCCTGGATACCAGAATGAAGGGCGAATTCTGTCTTCTGCCAGTTTCTGCATCTACCACTATCCCATTCCATACCCTATGGCTTTCAAATCCCTGCATGCCCAGCTGTCCTGCTCTTCCCTCAGTTCATATTTCCTAGAGTTCTCTAATGTTTCCAGCCATAACCTACCTGGAATTGGTAACTACAGAGATTATATCATATTAACACCCCATGGATTTTGCTCTCTGTCCTATAGCATATATATTAGCTTACACAATTTACATTTAAAACACTTGCTTGTGGCTTGAACTCTGACTTTGTGAATTGTATAATGTCATCAGCACAGTTGGACAATCATAAAAGTTCTATTTTTAGACTAGCTTCAGGAAGTATGTAGGGATCCACTAATGTTTGCTGAGAAATCTTTTACTTTTTAGAACCTCTTCTTATCCTCCAAGAACACATATGGAGATTTATTGCAACTTTTTATTTTAGTTCTCCAAAAGAAAAAAAAGAGACATTAAAAGATCTTAAACCTATGTTTTCCAAGTTCTCAACTTTAAACATAATTTTTAAAAAATAATATGTAATTTATAATTATGGTGCTTTCCATTCCTCTCATCAATACCTTCACCCTGTATTTTCTGATAATTTCCAAAATTTTTATACTGTGTGAAGATAGTAAATTGATTATTTAAAAGATATTTTTAACTTGCAAACATAGTTCTTCTACACTTAATTGTTGTAAGTTATATTTTTGCTGTTATTTCAGTTTTATTGAATTATGTTCTAGACACTAATATAGATGACATTAATCCTTTGAAGTTTATTAAAGTTTAAATTTTGCAGTCTATTTTTGTAAGATTTCATGTGTGCTTTGAAAAATGTATATTCACAGTTTGTTAGTATTGAAATCTAAGTATTTCTAATAAATCAGTCTAATGGATAGTATTGCTTAGGACTTTAAGCTACTCTATCAGTTTCTGATAGAGAAACTCTATCTACTCTATCAGTTTCTGAGGATGATGTGTTAAAATTACCAGTCAAAACAACAGAACACTTCAATAGATCCTTTTCAAAAGAAGATACACAAATATTCAGGAGGCATATAGAAAGATTCTCAACATCACTAATAAGTAGAGAAATTTAAATCTAAACTACAGTGAAATATCATCTACACCTCTTAGGATGGCTATTATCAAACAAGCAAATGAGAAAAACAAAACAACAACATAAAACCAGATATTAAGTGAAATTGTGGAGAAAGAGGGACCCCTGTACACTGCTGGTGGGAGAAGGGGTGGAAATGGTGATGCAGAGACTTCACTGGGGGTGGTGAACACACAATTGAGTGTACAGATGATGTCTCATAGAATTGTACACCTGAAACCCATAGAATTTTGTTAACCAATGTAACCCCACTAAATTCAATAAAAAGGGAAAAATTAAAAGTAGAACTAAAAAAAATAGAACTACCAGACAATCTAGCAGTCTTCCTTTTGGTTATATATAAAAAAAAAGTACAATCTTGAAAACAGGACTGCACTTTTATATTCACTGTTACATTACTCATGAAAACCAAGACACTGAAGTAATTCAAATGGTCACTAGCAGATTAATGAATGAACAAAATGTGGTGTCCATTACAATGGAATATTATTCAGCCTTAAAAATTAAGAAAATTCTGTCATTTACAACAACGTGGATGAACTTGTAGGACATTATTCTAAGTAAAATAAGCCAGATGTAGAAGAACAGAGATTAAATGAAAAAAGACTCATAGACATGAACAACAATGTGGTGATTACTGAGGGGAGGGGTGTATAAGGGGATTAAAATCGTTATGGAAAAAAAGTATAATAAAGGTTACAGTAGCCTGGCTGGTGTAGCTCAGTTGATTGAGCACAGGCCTGTTGAGTAAAAGGGTTGCTGGTTCAATTCTCAGTCAGGGCACAGGTCTGAGTTGTAGGCCAGGTTCCCAGTAGGGGACACATGAGAGGCAACCACACATTGATGTTTCTCTCTCACTCTTTCTCCTTCCCTTCCCCTCTCTCTAAAAAAATTAAATAATAAAATATTTAAAAATAAATATAAATAAAATATTTTTAAAGACCCGACTTAAAAATATTACATTAAAAAGAGAAGAACAGATATTACATGATCTCATTTATATGAGTAATCTAAAATGGTCAAATCCCAGCAGAGAGTAGAGTGATAGTAACAAAGATTAGGGGATGGAAACAATGGAAGTTTCTGGTCCAATGACATAGAGTGTCAGTTACTTCAGATGAACAAGTCTGAGAGACCTATTCTACAGCACGATGCCTATAGCTAACAATACTGTATTCTATACTTAAATATTTGGTAAGAATGTAGATCTTGTGTAAAGAATTATTATCATATAAATGAAAAGAAAAAAGGTTGTGAATGAATGACTATGTTTATGACATTGAGTACAATGATCGTTTTCGCAAGTGTATACAGAAAACTCCGAACTGTTTTTGCAATGTTTGTGACAATCTGCATTCCCACCAGCAGGAGTGTACAGGGTTCCTTTTGCTCCACATCCTCCCCAACTCTTGATATATTGGGGGTTTTGTTTCTTTGTGTTTTAATAATAGACATTTTGAAGGGAGTGATGTGATACATCTTCTTGTAGTTTAGATTTGAATTTCCCTAAAGATTAGTGATGTTGAGAAACTTCATATACTTCTTGGCCATTTGTATGTCTTTAAAAAAAATCTAGGAAATTGTTCTGCCTACTTTTAAGTTTGGTTAATATTTTTACACTATGGAGTTGTAGGAGCTTCTTATATATTTTGGATAACTTTTTCATGTTAGCCTAATTAGAATATTTCTTTAAAAACTACAATGAAATAAATTATATATATATATATATAATGCTGAACTATGCAATAAATATAAAATATAAGATAGCAATATCAATATTATTCATATTTTCAATGTATTACTGTTTCCCTAAAGAATAACACAATGTCATATATACCATTTTTTAATATTGGCTTCACTAACACTAATAGGGCATCTTTTCACCCAGATAGTAATATGCAGATTTTGGTATGTACCCTCAAAGACTTTTTACATCAGAGCAAAAGAACAGGATCTGAGAATAAAAGATAAGAGTAAGGTTTATAATTATTAATCAGAGGATTTTAACTAATAGTAAGTATAATTATAAGGTGAAATCTTACCATTCATGGCACCATGGTTGGACCTAGAGGGTATTATACTAAGTGAAATAAGGTGGAGAAAGACAAGTACATATGATTTCATTATGTGTGGAAACCAAAGGAAAAAAATAAACAATCAAAAACTGTAACAGACACTTAGATACAGAGAACAGACTGATGGTTGCCAGGGAGGAGGGGGGTTGGGTGAATGTGTGCAAAATGTGAAGACATTAGGAAGTACAGTGAAGAAATTAAAAAGTACAGATTGGTAGCTACAAAACAGTCATAGTGGTGTAAAGTACAATCTAGGAAAAATAGTCAAAAATACTATAACAACTAGGTATAGTGCCAGCTCAGTACTAGAAACATTTGAGGGAAAATTGTGGGAGTACATGATTGTGTAAATACTGCTCTGTACACCTGAAACTAATGCAAAATAATATTAAGTGACAACTGCAATTGAAAAAAAATTAAAAAAGAAACAGTTTGATCGGAGCTCAAAAGAGATAAATGAGTTAGTCGTGGACAGTATTTCAGGTACAAAAATATCCAGTTGACAAATCCCAAAAAGGAGCCAGCCTTGAGTGTTTGAGAAAAAGCAAGCAGGCTAGTGTTGTAAGATCTGAATAAGAAAGTAGGAGATAAATGCAAATGGTTAGAAGGTGATTTATTTAGTGTGTGATTGAAGAGCATGTTGGCAAAGTTCAAGCAATTTTTACTTTGAGGTTTCTTCATTTGGGTAAATTTTTCATAGGACAAGAATAGACTGACATTAGGTTTCTTCTATTGAGTTCAGTAATTCTGGAGAGTAGTTGAACTGAAGAAACATAAAATATTGAGATTACCGATTTCACCAAGCATGGATATCTATCTTGTTGATCCTGTGACTTTAAGTCAGAAGAAATTCATAATATAATTACTTATATTTCATTGTGCACATTTCAATATATACTAATAATTGATACATGACATTTGTATGGATCAGGAAAATGCATTAATGCTCTGCTAAATAAAAACTGTATTTCCAAAATAATAAATACAGTTAATTAATTAAATGAGTAATCTAAGTCATGAAAGGTTAAGTCATTATCAACAATAAAATGGAAATAAAATCTTGAAATTAGTAATGAAACCAAACATAAGTTTACATAGTTAACAGACCACAAGGTAATAATATTTAAAGATCAAGATGGTACAGTTATAACTGAAATAAATTTTAATAAATTCTATAATGTGAAACTCTTAAATAATGCAGAGAAACAATGTCAGAAAAATTTTATATTTCTTTTTATATAATTATTTTTTGGTCAAACAGGTGTGAAATATAGTTAAATTCAGAAAAGAAAAGAAAAAAGTTCTTATCTACATTTTCTTAAATAATAAAAATATTTATATAAAGAAAATATAAATTTAAACTTGATTTATCTACTGAATATTGCATGTCCATATATGTAAATATATGTATATACACACACACATATAACAACTGATAAATATTTTTGAGATATAGTTGAGACATAAGATTATGTTGGTTATAATATTATATAACCATAACATCATAACACTTCTAAAAATGCTGCTGCATTTTTTGTTTCAGATTTTTATTATTTTAAACAAGATAGGAATTATGTAGAAATATAGAATTCCTAGTCAGATAATTTAAAATCTCTATAAAAATTCATTGTGGTTCTGATTTCAAGGAGCTAGCTTATTTTACTCTGTTTCTATATTCTGATAAGAAAACATATTTTAAAATAACATTAGAAAATGGTTTAATTATTATATTCTTATAAGTAAATTATCGTTTTTATCTGCTACCCTGTTTACAAATCTGTGTTCCAGTTTGTAGATATTTCTTTCACCACTATGGCTATAGTTCATGTAAAAGTACATTTCTAATGAAAGCTAAAATACTTGCAAAAGATGCATAGTGCTAACACCAATTTATTTCACAGCCTTTAATCATTCTCTACACAACACACATCATTTTACTCTCAAATAGGAGTAATTCTCTTTAGTGATACAATTTGCCATGTGAGAAATGAGTTACTTACACAGGTGATTTATATAACTAGTGCTAAAGAGAAAATACTGTAAAATTCTGTGACATAAGGGTACACTAATCTGAAAAATGTATTCATATGTGTCTTAAATCCTGCAACCATAAACTGTGATTTAATGTTTTTTTTTACTTTTCATTTTTTAAAAAAGTCCTAGATTAATCACACAATTCTTGCGGTTACACATGCTAAATTATTAACTTACAGAAAAATACCAGTTCTAGGATAGGTAACTTATCTTCCAATCTAATAGAAATTCTCATTTCCTTGCTGTTTTTAAGTTTGCTCCATTATAAAGAAGTAAATAAAAACCAGTCTCCAAACAAACCAGAAAAGCGAAACAGTACAAATGATTCCCAGATGATGATGGTAGGAAGGAATGACATTAGGTATGATCTGAGTGAAAAGATGGCAATCGGTTTGATATCGTGTGCCGTGTGCCAAATCCTGTGCATTGATTCCCCTAAAGTTCTTATGTCTTTGGGTCTTAGAAACAGACATGAAAGTACTTTTAGAATTGCAAAAGTTTACTGATGGGGAAAACCTGTGGGAGATGGAGGAGGAAGCAGGAGAGGCCTCACCCCTGGAGACAGATCTGACGTACGGGTACACGAAAGGAAAGGAGCACACCAGGGTTTCTCAGGGAGAGTCTCAGACACTAGCTTCCTCATTTACAGTATAGTGATAAACCTATCTATTTATAAGATATTTCTTTTGCTAAATCATTGTTTTTGTCACTGTAAAGATAGTGTGTGTACATGTGTGTTTGTGTTTCACTTTGTGTGTTTTTTTATCAGACTCCTAAATTCATTCATTTAATCATTATCTAAATTCATTATCTTCTCAATTTTTTACCATCTGGGCAACAAAAGCTGCATTACATGCATCGTCTCTGGCAATCTAACTTTTTAAATTAAGAATCTCTTGGAGGCATGTTAGTCCTGGGAGGACACCATATTCTTTTAGGGTAGATATGGGGCAGCTCCAATGAGTGTCCATTGATTTATACAAAACCTTTGAGGGCAATTTTTTTCCCACTATCTCAGTTGAATGTCAATGAGACACTGATTTGTGGGCCAGTGTTTTGATAACTGAACCCTAATAAGGGGCAAAGGAAGACGTCTGGGTGTTGGTATAGGTTTCTGGCCTTAGAGCTATTGCTGTTGTGAGGCCCCTCACTTAGCGGATTTTGTTTGTGGTCTTGTAGTTTCTCCAGAGTGAAAAGGCAATTCAGAGAGAGGATTAGTAGACTGTGAGTACACAGGTAAAGGAAGATAGAGAGGAGAAGTAGAGGTCACATCAGTCTTATGGTCTTTTTGCTTTAGGTACCTCTTTGTCTTTCATTGTTCATTAGCCTTTTGCAATGAATCTTTCAGGGAAGCAGTTTGGAAGTTGTCAAGTCTTTTGGAGGCTTCTGAATACCAATTAAAAGAGGTATTCCATTCTGTTTGTTGATCTGAGAACTGTTGCTTTCAATTGAACTCCTTAAATGAACAATCTTGTCTAACTGGATTGTTTGCTATAATAGTCATTGCAATTTTACAGCTTCCAGGACCACAGCTCTTACACATAAAACATGTAAGTATGCCTAAAGGTGGAGCATTCTAGTTTTTGAAACTTGAGGATTCCACTTCTTTACCTAAGTTTTGGTCTCTCTGAGCCAAATAAATACTGAAGAGAGACATGTCATTGGCTTGGGGGTTGTGTGGCGTTTTACAGTGTACCTAGTTGCATGGAAATTTTCTTGAGATGATGTGTAACCTGGTGCCAATCTAATCTGTTTTATAACCAACTTTTCCTTGTATAGGAATTAGATGGAAAGAACTCCAACAGTTCTTAAATGCTTAATCCATGCCCATCAATTTTTGTGGCTTATTTGACTTGTGTATTCCCATTGGTAATTAACTTTTAACTACATAAAACAACACAAACAAACATGTCCACCTTCATGTATCTCTAGTCACCAAGATATGTTATTGCATCTTGGCCAGGAGAAGACCCTGAGCACACTACCAGCAATCCCCATCATTGAACTCTGGACTGGAGAAAGGATTCAACCTGAAGACCTCAACAAATATGGACATTGCACTGGGGACTCCACATAAATGAGAAACTGAAAACTGTCGCTAACAGCTATGTGGATCTTAGGACAGAATCAAGGATTGGGGGTTTCCACAAATTAAATGAGAATTATGGTCTTAAATAACAAGTAGGAATTTAGGGCCTGGTCAGAATCATCTGCCAGCTCAAAGTGACCTGCTCAGCATTGAAAAGCTGATTAGGGCCCTGGTTGAATAGATCTGTTGGTTAGAGTGTTGTCCCACACACCAAGGTTGGGGATTCAATCCCTGGTTAGGGCACACACAAGAATCAGCCAATGAATGCATAAATAAGGGGAACAACATATCAGTATTTCTCTCTCTGTCAAATCAATCAAAAATAAATAAATAAATAAATAAATAAATAAATGCCAATTACATCAGGAGCTCAGTGAAAAAATAGCAGAACTCAGAACCAAAAGAAACATCCACAACCCTCAGAAATGGAAAGACATAAAATTCAAAAGAGGTATGCAGGTACTATGTTTGTTTTTCATTGTTCTCAAATGCTGTAAATGTTTGTATCCTACCATAGCTGCTACTAAATCTATAAAGAAACAAAAATTCAATTGAGGAAACTTAAAGATCAAATTGGCTTTCTTCAGCTCAGCGATTCATGAAAAAAATCAACATGCTGTGTAATACATAGAAAGTAGCAATAAAAATCTACAGGAAAAGAAAGCCCTTAAAGGTAGAGAGAGGGTGGGATAAGGGAGCGATAAACAAACAAACAAACAAAGGATATTTTGAGCAAGGCCACTGCCCTCTAAGGGACAAAAACAATCTACTAATATATTACCTCATTGATGTGACAAAGGATTTCAGGATGACTGATCTATATTATATAATACCGGGGACAGTAGAAAGCACAGTTAGGTTACATATCTAATTTCAGTTTGGTTACACAAACTTGCCACAAGCGACTCCATTTTAGGTCTGCTGTTTCTTTATAACAGAGGATACATGTTACACTCACAAGGAGTACTTAAAATATCTGAAGTATGGATTCTTTTAGAATTTTTGTTATCAAATATTTTCAAGGAGAGCCATTGTTTAAATTCTACTAAGTAATATCTTATTCCCTGCATCTTCTGAAACAGAAGAAACTTTATTTTTGTCTTAAATTTATTTTACCATAACTTCAGGTGGACCTAGTGTTTTGTGTTTTAACACGAGATTTCCACTGATTGACACTGGGGGTTTCCACTGATTGACACTGGGGGGAAGCTCAAAACTTATGTGCAATGAAAGAACAGATGTAAAAATTGTAAAACACAAATGGAATGTTAGGACATGCCGTTCTGCATTTACAAACATTGATTATATGGCTTTAAACCTTTTCAATGGTAAATTATACACCTTCTATAAATTTGCTTGCTTAGCTATTTTCCCCAGGATGAATGAAAATAATGAAGCATGGAAAGATGAATTTTCTTGGCAAATATCACATTGTTAATATTTGAAGAGTTTTTTCCCTGCACCATTCTATATTTTCTAATTGTATTTTAAAACAACATTTTGTTTCTACAGATATTTAATGTTGTTAGCCTAAGAAAATAAGACAAACAAAAACATGTAGACATTGGAAATGATTCCTAATGAATATTTATTTGTGTCCGATATATTCCTCCAACACTATGTAACTCTCTTGGTGCAGGAAACATGTTTAATCTAACAGTTAATATGACTTGGTACTATTAAAAAAAACAAAACCTAGTACAATTCCTTGAAATGAGAGACTGTTTTACTCATCTTTATTTCTCACAGCATTTAGTAAATGCTTTATTCTTTGTAAGTCTTGATAAATATTTATATATTTTCAAATTTATGTAGGTTGATTACTAACACTTAAAAACTAAATTTACACAGAAACTTTAAAAAGTGATATGCTTTGAATTAATTATGGAATTAGAATGATGTTTGAATTTATATATTAAGGACTGATTTAAAGTCAGTAGTAATGAAAGAGCATCAAAAGTTGAGTTTGACTCTATACCTTTGAAGAAAGAAGCTTGTGCACTGGTTTTAACCTAGTTGTTTGCATTGGAATAATAAACAGAATATCTCACGTCACTACCCACCAAGGTAGCAGTTATATATATTTTTACCCTATTGTCCTTTTTAGGATTTAGTATAATTTGTACTGAATTCCACCGATACAGAAGTGAATGTGTTCTTCACTTGTTAATGCTATGAACTCGGGACACATTTATGCATGGATTTATTTTATTCATTATTTTATCAACAACAATTTTTACTTTTACATAAATTATTGATATGTTTTTATAATCAGAGATTGTTGGTCATGATAAAATATGTTATACCAAAATAAATGAGAAAAACAATTAAAATTACTTTTTAAATAAAGTACTAATTGGTTAAAATTGCCCATTTGTCAGAACAACATTTAAAACCAGTTTTCACAATGATATCAGTCTAACAATTGGGAGGTCAAAGGCTGATGGTTCACATAATGTAAGCTCTCTTGCCTTTTATTACCTTAAAGTTTTTAGAAATATAGAATAATATTTTTTATCCAGTACAGTTTGTATAGTCTTGTCTCCAGTCAGCTTGACATCATTGCCACTCATTCTAAGGTTTCCTCCACATCAGACAGGAGAAACCAGGACCAGCAGCTTTAGATTCCCAGAATTGTGTTTTTCTATAGAAATCCTGGTTACAGCCTGACAATAAAAGACCATTATTTTTTTTAGTGGTTGAAGACACTCATTTGGACAGAAAGATTTCAAATGTGATCCTCACTTGGGGAGCTTTTCAGCATTAGTTGATTCTCTGCTGCAAGCAGAGACCTTCTGTGAGAACCTCTCTGACCTTTGTTCCAATGGGCATGCAAACACAAGTTCTACTTCCTGGGTTCTGTACTTTGAATACAGTGTAAGTTTCAGTTTTGTTTGTTTGCCTTTCAACAACAGACTGATGCACAATTAGAAGAAATCAGAAAAATAAGGAAAACATTAAAATATATTTTAACACATAATTTATTTTGATTTTTGTTATCTTTCATGTTTTCATTTTGTTTAAATACAAATGTAACCTTACACAGTGCTTTAAATATACAAGGTCTTCCCAGAAGGTACCCAGCCATATAATATAAAAAATAGTGACATTTATTCAAGAAGATTTTAGAAACATTGTACATGGGAAAATGGCACCTCAGTGTCCTTCAAAGTAGGCACCTAGGGACCTCACACAGTTCTCCCAATCACCATCAGCTGCCCAGTTGTATTTTTCTGAATCTCATTAATGGCATAAAATCTATTCCCTTTCAAAGGTGACTTCAGTTTTGGAAAAAGCCAAAAGTCACAGGGTGCTAAATCTGAGCTGTAGAGGAGATGAATCACATGGGTAATTTGATGTTTCTCCAAAACACTCTGCACAAGATGTGATGCGGGTGTGTTGTCATGATGAAGTTGCCAATCACCGGTTGTCCATAGTTGTAGACTTCTGAATCATCTTCCCATAGAAGAATGTTTGAGCTTAACATGAAATCTGCTGATGCAGATTCATTGCTCTACTCAGTAGTTTTAAATGTGATGGTCACATAGTACATATGTTTACTCAACAGCATCTACTAGTGAAGTCATTATTGTTCATACATGCACATTCCAGTCCATTCTCCTTGGCTGCCAAGTTACATTGGTGTCATGCAAACCATTCCCATTATATTAACAATGGCTGGACTTTTTCTGAACAGATCTCATACATTGCCTTGATAGCTTCATTTGTATGTCACATCATATCTTAAAAATTTCCATCTAACAGGCAAAATATAAAAGTGCTCATAGATACAGAGAACAGGTTGATGGGTTTGAGGGGTTGTGTGAAAAAGATAGAGGAATTAAGCAAAACAAACAAACAAACAAAAAACAGAAAAACTCTCGCAGACAACAGTATGGTGATTATCAGAGGGAAAGAGGGTGGTAGGAGGTAGAAGAGGGAGAAAGGGTGATACATGGGGATGGAAGGAGACATAATCTGAGTTAGTAAACGTACACTACAATATACAAGTGATGCATTATGCAATTGTACACCTGAAACCTATATAATTTTATTAATTCATGTCACCCCCATAGATTCAATTAAAAACAAGAAATAAATAAAGCCTCTTTGGTCTCAATGCCAAAAAATAAGAATTCCCATCTTGCCTACATTATCCATATTTACTATCTTAATTTAAAAACAGTACTCCATTGTACCAGATTGTCTTTACCCTAAAATTGAGATTTTAAATTATTTGCTTAAATATTATGTGTGTAAGTTCCCTTGTGTTTGAAATTTACTCTAACTCATAGTTGATTTTAAGATGGTGCCAGTATAACATGACAGTTTATAGCATGGATCGTATTTTGGTTCCAATCAATATTCCAGGAATTTGATAAGTAAAACTTATAAAACATTTTTGTGCTGTATTAGAACTATGCATATGGAGAAGATCCCAAAATTAAACTTATAAAACATGGTGTATTTATTTATTCTTATATGTTTAAACTTTAGTCACCTTCGAAATACTCTTCATTTGATGCAATGCACCTATTGAGACATTTTTTTGCACTGCTCAAAACAGTTTCTGAATTCATCGATTTTGATGCCTCTTAGAGCTTCTGCGTTTTTGTTGTTGTTGTTGTTTCACCTCTTCCACATCAACATAACTTTTCTTATTGATGACATTTTTTATTTGGGGAAACAAAAAAATGTTACTTGGGAAAAGATCAGGTGAAATGACAGAGAAGGGTATGGGGTTCATGCCATTTTTGGTCAAAACTTTCTGATCACTCAGTGTAGTGTTGGCAGGTTCACTCATAAATCACCAATCATGAAATGGGTGAATGTGTTGAGTCTTCAAAAATTCAAAGAATCTAAACACAGCTTCTCACAACAATACTAGCTGGTAAGCTGATACAGACAGATTCCTAGCACACCCACCAAGCCGGGGAAGCCTGTACAAAAAGGGGCCCACTCCCCAGAAGGTAATTCCTGGTATTTTTGGGTCCCCCATCATATATGTTAGTTGTGTTCAGCATACCAACAAGCATTCAGGCATTAAGTTTTAAATTTAAATTAAGAAGGATATTAGGTTTGAAAGAATAAAAACTATATATCTTATATACTCTGTAGTGGCCCGGACCTGAGAAAACCTTTTAGATATGAGAGAGTTCTCAATTTAGTATTTCCTGAGAAAAGATCCCAAACAATTAAGATGATGACAATTGAATAAAATCCATAGAAGTTGATTTTTATGGAAATCTCTAGGATTTAAGTTAAATCTTGAAGATAATTTAGTTATTATATTTTGTCCCCTTAATTGAGATTTTTAACTTCAAATTATATCCTAAAAAAAATGGCCTTCTTTTGAATTTGCAGTGCACTTGATAGACCTATTGTAAATCAGCTGAATTTTATATATTTTAATTCAATATATTAGGTCAAGAAATCTTTGTTTTCATCCTGTGAACAGTGTCTAAGCCCTCACATAGTTGTTTTAATATTTAAATGAAACAATTTTTATTATGCAAAGGCAGAAATTAACTAGAACTTTATGGAGTTTAAACTCCATAAGAATAAATACATAATGCAGGCCTGTTACTCTCCTTTGATGTACTTAGAGAGAGAGAAAGAAACAGACAGAGATATTTTGGCTGTGACATTTTAAATGTTTGATCTGGAATATTATGGTGAATGCATTTGAAAGAAATTAGCCATGTCTTTGACATGATGCTCTATTATTTCCCTAGGCTTATTTTGCCCTTTTCCTTAAATCTTTTGCCTATGATATACTAATTTACTCTTTCCAGAAATATGATAAGCCAATAGATTTTTAAATTAATTTTATATTCAAAAAACTTTATTTTATTTCATCTACACTACTGTTAATGGTGTGGGTAATCTCTACTCATGATCTTCTGAGTGGAGAGATTTCTCCATGCTTCTGTTGAAAATGTCTCTTCTGGCAAAGCACTCACATTTTGATAAGCTATCAAATAATGTCTTTTTCAGACCTTTCTATTCTTTCATCATACTTTTTAAAATTTGAATTGACATTATTTTCCTAAACAAATAATGTGTTAATTTATTTGTTATAACCTAATCCTTTGCTTCTCTGGGAAAATTAAAAATGTGATGCTTTTATATTCATTTAAAATATCCATATTTGAATAAGCTACTAACCTCTGTATTTACATTTGAAAGTGGTAATATAGATGGCAAATATACCTTAATAAAGGCTTTATCTATAATTTCACTTCAATAAGATAAGGATTATAGGATAGTATAACATTAGATTCAAGGGATTTTTATGAAAGGTATATTTGGGGGAAGTTTATTCGTATAACTGAATGCATATTACCTGAACATTCACATAGTTGATTCATGTTTTATTTGAATATAACACATTCCATCAAAATGGTTGATGTCTGCATAGCTTTGTGAGAAAATATCGAGGTCTTTTATTTTATCTAAACAGGTAGAGGCTGGTGGAACCAAGTCAAGGGCTGCTTTTCCTTTTTTTGTAATATAATAGACCAAAATTAGGCCCAGAAGCATTTGTTCTTTTGTAGCTATTGTCCTTTTCTACTTTGTCAACCTTGGAACTACCATCTTGGTTCTAACATCTTACATTAAATTTTCTATCTTGGTTCTATCATCTTACACTAAATTTTCTCTTTCAAACTACATACACATTTATAAATATTTATTCTTGCATCTTATTTCTTTTGCAAATATCATGCTCATGAAATTTATAATTATTTTGTGTATAGTATAAATTTATAAATTTGCATTGCAAAATAATATCTCATTATAGTAATATAGCACAAAATATCTATTATATTGTTGATCAATGGTTGGTGATTTCTAATATTCTATAATTTATTAATAATGCTTCTCTGAACATCTCGTACTTGTCTTGATTTTATTTCTGTTGAATTTCTGTTATATATGTAAACAAATCTGGCAAAAGGCACTAGAGTATGAAAGGAGAGACTTCATTCAAATAGTAGTTGGCAACCTAGGAAGATGAAGCCTTTGGTAAAGACTCAGGTAATGCTCCATCAAGACAAAGGAGAGTCATTTTTTTATAGAAAACTTCCCATTCTTGGTTCCCATTTAGTCTGTTTCAGTAAATGAGGTTTCCAAATTGTACAGTTTGGACTGGTTAGTGTAAATGTATATCAAGATGTATTTTGTACAGTTTGATTGGTCAGGGCAGGTCACAGTCTATGAGTTAGGTTTCAATGTGGCAATGATGGAATGAAAAACTTCTCTGAATAGGTGGTCTCAGGCAGTATAACCAGGCAGGGCATCATGTCCAAGAATGAGAGTTAAGCTTGTGGTTCTTCCTGGCACATAGAGTCTAAGTGTCCCTTATCAGTAAATGGCCACTATACTTTGATTTTCAATTTAATCTCAATTTATCATACGGAGTCTGAGTTCATTTATGTAGATAAATTCCTTCTAAGGGGTTTACATTTGATAATTTTCTTCTCATGGTCCACATACTTAGAAGTACAATTATTTGGATATGGATGTATGGGCATTCAGCTTTAGTGGATGCTGACAAGCAGTTCTCAAAAATAGGTGAAAAATTTTCATTCTTAGAAGACTCAGACAAAAAACTCCCCAGGACAATATACTACCAATATCACTTTAGAATATCACTGTACAATATTTCTCTTTGGGAAAGAGATAGGTACATTTCTGGCTGTTACATGAGTAATTGGACATTATTGATATTAAATGTAAAGCAAGAAGGTATGGAGGGCATGTGAGACTCAAAATATAATAAGGAGAACCAGAAGTTTGCCCAGACCCTTTGTTTACTGCAGGCTGCCACGCTACCTTCAACATCATGATAGCGTTATTTAGCTGACCCCAATGTGGACATTTAACTAAGGTGACCCTTTCCCTGGGTAATTCAAAATGAAGCTGAGGTCTACTTTGCTGTTACTATCATCATAAACTAGATGAGAACTGTAGGAGTTAGATTCTGTCACCTTTGCTATGGACTGCAGAGATGGAGAGTTTTGATGTTTAGAAATAACATCTAGAAATAACAAATAGAATGGTGTCATAATGAAGAGAGAAGTAAAATATGTTGTGCCATTTTACATTAGAGTTGTTGACTTGACCAATTTCTCTGTGGTGTCTGAAGTCTCTTACTACATATCTCTAGTCCTCCGTTCTTTACTTTTGTTATGTCGTTGCAGTGGTTCAGACCTCCATTTCTACTTAAACAGTTCTCAAGAACTAATGTGAGAAAGGAGTTTTTAATAAATGATGATTCACTGATAAAGCTTAACAGTTTTACTAGTATTTTTGTATCCTAGAGCCATAACAGGTTTTAAAGTTTTTACCTAACATCATAAAAATATATGTGTCGACTCCATTACAGTAAAAAAAAACATTGAAAACAGTTTTAGGACATAAGGCCCTTCTCATGGATCCTTTGTCACTCTAGAGAACAGGTTTTAAACTTCCTGACCTAAACTTCAGGTTCAATGATGAGTTTAAAGGAAAAAATATAATGTCTTTTACATGAAAATATACTCAAGCATACAAATTAACCCTATGATTGTGAAGCTAAAAAAACACACACTAAATCAGTAGTCATCAAACTCATGAATATTAGAGTAAACATTAATATCACATTTAGAGTTCTAAATCTTCATCTGCTTTTGGGAAGATGATAGGATTGGGAATTATGTTCCAACAGAAAGAACTAGGCTCACACTTCTGGGGAGGCCTTGTTACAATGGAAGGGTCAGTTGTCCACAGTGTGAGACACATTGTTCTAAAGAAACATAAAAGGGTTTGTATTTTATTGTAGCTCTATGAATCATGATGACAGCTACCAGGTTCAAAATTTCAGGCATCCTTTATCTACTTAAGCACGTGTTTATAGCAACACTTTGTTTTAATTTTCCTTTTTTTTCCACTCCAGAACTCTATGAGACATTTGCAATGTTTGACACGGACCTAGCCTGCCAAGGGCTGGAGAGCATGACTGTCAATCAACAATATACTTTGAAGTGCAACAAACATCATTTGTTTCATTCTCTCTTCATATGTGAGGTATACTGCACAGTGAAGATCATTTACCAGAAAGATGGTCATTTAGTATGTATGACTTGGCAAAAAGGCATCAAAATAGATGCATTCTTAATTTATGTATGCTTAAAATTTATGTCTCATCCAGATATAGCTTACTTTAGCAAACACATTGTACAGAACTATGTTTTGCCATATATAGAATTTCCCACAGCATGTGCCATATATAGCCAGGAAAAAAGTTTGAAATAACTCATTCCTCTCCTAAATATAATTTATATTTAATAATATAGATAAAATTGAGATGATAAACAATTGTAATAATCGAAAAACATTTCTATAAATAATTTCTAGTTCAATATTTATTAACTATTGATACTCAAGATCGATATTCTACAGCATTTAAAATGGGCACATATGAATTTTAAGGTCTTTCAACCCTGTTTTCTACTTTTGGGCCTCCCTGACCTCATACTACCCTTCCAGTACCCTCTAAGCACCTGAGTATCTCCTCCAATATTCCATACATGTCAGAAAGGAACAAGCAAATTAAAGTAGAGAATTTCCACCAAGAGCTACACATAATTTTGTGCAAAATTTTTCTTTGTTCCCTTTGTATGTCTGTCAGTTAACCTCTCATCTCCTCTCCTTTTAAAGACCTCGATGGACTGTTAAATAAGACATCAAAACAGCATACAATAACAGATCGGTAATCAGTAAAGGTCACTAAAGATTATGTTTTATCCTTATTTAGGATAAAATATTTTTAAAAAATAATATACATTTTTAGGGACACTGTATTTTCTAATTTTATTATTTTTAAAAATAAATTCCTACTATGCGCTGGATACTGTGATGAGCCCTGAAATACAAGAGAGAGCTGGACCATTTCACTTTCTTCCTTGCTTTACCTATTTCCTTTTCTTCCTGTGTTTTCTGTTTTGAATCTTGTTATCTTTAAATGTGCTTCTTATTTATTTAATTATTAATAATATGTCTTCCCCTCTAGAATATAAACTCAGTGAAGGTGAAAACTTTCTGTTTCTGATTGATTGCTGTATTCTCAGTATCTAGAAAAGTGCCTGGCTTTTTGTATGTTCTTGATAAATATTTATTGATTAAATCAATTAGTGAACAAATAATTTTATGACCCTGTAGTCTAATGGGGTCTATAGACAACCTAGTGTGGTATAGAAAAAACATATGGTAAAAACCATAATACGGAGAATGCAGAGAGCTTTGGAACACACAGGATTGGTTCCTACATCTCATTGAAGGAGGTAACAACAAGCTTTGGGGGAAATTAGAATCCTACAGGAGTGTATAATGAACTGTCATGGATCAAATAGCCAATGAGTGACGACCACAGAAGGGAAGAGCGATCCTTACTCCTCAGGTCACAGCAGCGGCAACAGCATGAGCTGCCTACCAATAGCACTCACCTCATTATCATCTGAAGTATTGATCAGGTGCTTATTTTTATGCTACAAAGTTATCAATTACATATATGAGTTTAATCAAATTTTATTATACTTTTGTTTAAAATCTAAATTCGTCCTCCATCTGTTATATTAGCTTCTTCTTCTTTAAGTTTGCTGGAAAGTATAGGTATAAAACATTTTCAAGCCCTGGCTGGTGTAGCTCAGTGGATTGAGCGCGGGCCTGCAAACCAGACAATTGCGGTTCGATTCCCAGTCAGGGCACATGCCTGGGTTGCAGACTGGTTCCCTGCAGGCCAGTTCCCAGCAGGGGACACACAAAAGGCAACCATACATTGATGTTTCTCTCCCTCTCTCCTTCCCTTCCCCTCTAAAGATAAATAAATAAAATCTTAAAAAAAAAACAAAACATTTTCACGAAGTAGGCCCAAAGTATCAAATCCTTATTCTTACCACATAAAAGTACATATAAGTACTAACATACCTAATGTAGTTCTTCAGACACTAAAATGAATTTTAAAATAATATATATGATATATGTCCTTGCTTTCAATTCATGTCCAAGCCAAATTTCCTAAACAATTGGAAATTAAAACATTTCTTCTTATTAAACATCTAACAGCCATATGGTCATAAAGACAGAAAAATCTTTTATAATAAAGATTAGAGGAAGAGCAAGTTATAAATAGTATATCATTTTTATGAACTTTAAAATATAACAAAGGACAACAATATGTAAATAACACTTGTGCAACAAAGCTGTTCAAAATTTAGATCATAGTGACCTAATAGTGATCATAGTGACCATTCTCCACCCAGAGTGGGTGGAGAATGGAGAAGGTGCAGGGAAATTTGGACATATGCAATTGCAGTAATAGTGACAATTTTTAGTTCTTGTGCTCTATGGTGGGTTCACAGTTATGTATTTTATTATCGTACTTTGCAATTTTCATATAAGTTGCATATAGACTTTATTTCATTTGTACCAAATTGCACATGATATTTTATAATGGCATTGTATCAGTCAAGGTCCCAGCAGAAATAGATGGCAGATTTAAATTAATACAATTTGGGGACAGTTTAATAAAGGTAAAACCTAGAATATTTAGGTGTAAGAACACCCTAAGTAAAAATGAAATTTCAGGGTTAGTATTATTCAGGTACTATTTCTATACCTGAATGTGTCAAGAGAGGGAATGGTTACCAATTCCAAGAGACAGACAGGACTGGTGAACAGAGAGATCTGTGAGGGAAGTATGGCAGGAGGAGATAACTTCCATGAAAACGTGTCCTCAGCCCATAGGACCCTCTCAGGAAGTGAACCAGAAGAACGTGTTGCCAACCCCCCCCCCAATATTCTGGTACCTGCTTTGGCTGGACTAAGGGAGAGGAGAAGGGGCAAGGTATCCCTGTCATTCAGTCTAAACATCTCAGCATCTCAGAAAACAGACCACAAGGTAGGGAAAGGTAGAGAATGTATCTGGAGGACAAGTGGAAGACTTTTAGCTCAGTGCCTGGCAATTTGACATAACCAAAGTCACAGAATGATCTTTGGTGTACCGAACTTCCTCTTCAAAACTTATTTAGCCTCTTTAGAATGTCATTTGTATTGCAAAATTGCCATAATTCAATAACATGGATTACAGCCAATTTTCCACAAAATGTGAAAAGTATTTAGAAATATAAACTAAGGTTTGGAATAGTTCCTGCTTTTTTGCTCTTTAATTTTTAATTTTCTATGTCCTTCCCAAACCAAAGAGGTGACTTTAAACAAGAAAATACATGAGACAAACCACAGATAAAACTACTCCATTTAATTTAAAACAAAGTCACTTCTTCTAAAATAGAAAAGTTCTGCTGGTTCTCTGAAGAGGAATGAATTTGCCCTAGTCCATGGCAGTCAAGAAAAATTAGATGTTTCATTTGTCTTCATAGAGACAAAATCCAATGAAGAGTGACCATTCCGTGCATAGCTAATTAAACTTTTAGAATTATGCTTCTCTGTTCACCAAACACCTTTACAGTCACTTAAAATAAATATGCCATCCTTCTGATGAACTTTTACAATCTGCACTTTGTTTTGAGGTTTACAATATTTGTTTAACGTGTAGTTTTGTTTCCATACAACCTATATAATAAAAAGAAATGCCAGTAAAGTATAAGGAGACTAAGGCAGTAGTGAAAATGAAAAGTTTTCTAGCTCTTACAATGGATTATTATCGACTTCAGACAAGTTATTTAATTGATCTGGTCATCTTTTAAGAGGGGGAATTTATACTGAATCCCTTGAATCTCAGTACATTAAAATTTTCTAACACACACAGGGGTCCATGTTAACTGTGCTAAGGATAATCCTGTTTCTTTCTTTTTTTCTTCTCATTGTCATTTATTTTCAAACTACTTTTTACCTTCATGTGCTTTGGTCAACATTTTTTAAAACTACAAACTAAGCAACCATCAAGTATATGTAATTATTACAGAATGTAAGTCAAATTTGTGCTAGTATAAACACGTGTACTTTTGAGCAACTTTAAAATGTGCTATCAAATTGTTAATACAATATATAATATAATATTATTTACATGTTCTATAGAGTTATTATATGTGTATAAGTTTAGTAAGATAAAAAGGAGTTTAAAACTATCAATTTGTTGTATTCTTAAATTTTCAGATTCATGTGACTATGGTCACAGTTCTATCTAAACTGACCAACAGATTTTAACACAGTTTTGATCTAAATTTCAGTGGAAATTTTTATAGGTATAGAAAGTCTGATTTTTAAGTTATATGAACAAGCAAATGAAATTAGAATAGTCAACACAATTTAAAGAAAAAAATAAAGTTTACAAAATCAGCATCTGGCGCTGGCTGGTGTAGCTCAGTGGATTGAGCACAGGCCTATTAACCAAAGGGTCACCGGTTCGATTCCCAGTCAGGGCACATGCCTGGGTGGCAGGCCAGGTCCCCGGTTTGGGGCCATGCAAGAGGCAGCCACACATTGATGTTTCTCTCCCTCTCTTTCTCCTTCCCTTCCCCTCTCTAAAAATAAATAAATAAAATATTTTTTAAAAATTAGCATCTTATCTTTAGTTACTTCTTAGTGAAGGGATAGACACATGGATTGGTGGAATAGAGGAGAGAGTCTAGAAACAGATCTATAAAAATATGGTGAATTTAATTTTGACAAAGGTAGAAAGCAATTAAATGAAAAAAAAACTGTCTTATTATTAAAAGGTCAGCTACTTTGAAAAATATGAATCTTGACCTAAATTTTATATCTTATAGAAACATGATTCAAAAATGTATCATAAGTCTAAAGGTAAAATGCATCATTGTAAATATTTTAGAAGACAACACACAAAAATATCTGTGCCCATGTATAAGCAGAGAGTGATTAGACATTACATCTAATGCACATTCACAATGAAGTCATATGCATAAAAGCAAATGATAAATTTGACCTAATGAAAGTTAAAAATGTTTGCTCTGCATAAAACACTGCTGAAAATACTTAAGGCAAACCATAGTCTAGTAGAAAACACTTTCAAAGCACATGTTTAAAAAAGGACTTTTACCCACAATATGTAAAGAACTTTCAACATTCAACAGTAAAAAGAGAAACAACCTAATGTATAAACAGGCAAAAAGCTTAAACAGACACTCACTTAATGGCAAGAACACATGGCAATATTATCAATATTACATTCAATACTCAATTCAACAATTGAATCTAAAAAACAAACTAAGCAAACCAGAAGAACTGAGACAGAATCATGGATATGGAGAGCATGTTGATGGTTGACGGATGGAGACAGGTTTGAGGGAACAGTAAAGCAGTGAGGGGATTAAGTACAAATAGGTGGTTACAGAATAGCTATGGGGATGCAAAGCAGAGTATAGGAAATGTTGTAGCAAAATAACTTATACGCATGACTTGCAGAAATAAACAAAGGGGTGGAGATTGCATGAAGGAGTAGGGGGAGGTGGCGGGATGGGGCCAAAGGGAGAAATACTGAGACAACTGCAATAGCATAATCAGTATAATATAATTAAAAAATAATAACATACAAAATAAAATAAGAGTAAAAAAGGCTGGAGGCTGTTTAAACAGGTATGAATTTGGGTAGAAATTTTCTGTGAAACTGTATAGTGGTACCTTGGGAGAGATTTAGAGAGATCCCTTGTCATGACTGTGCTGAACTTACTTATAAAAACATAGCAAAGTAAAATAATTAAAATTATTTAAAAATACATGCATTGAATAATTACTTTTTAAACTCAGTATCTGAAAGATAAAAATACTTAATAGATAATGTGTTATATAAATGACAGAATATTTTTAAAGTATTTTTATGACTTACAGGAGCTCCATGTATTCCCCCTGTCCATGGGTCCAGCTCATTGTCCATGCCCACAAGTTCTTATGTATGTTGCTTGACTAAATCCTTTCCCCTTCTTTCAGACAGTCCCCCTTCTCTCCTTCCCTCCTACCGCTGTCAGTCTGTTCTGGGATTTTCTGCCTCTGGTTTTATTTTTCTCATTAGTTTATTTTGTTTATTAGATTCCTCTTATAGGTGAGTTGATATGGTTTTTGTCTTTCACTGATGGGCTTATTTCACTTAGCACAAGTCTCCAGCAATTCATGCTGTTGCAAAAGGTAGGAGCTCCTTGTTTCTCTGTGCTCTGTAGTATCCCACTGTGTAAATGTACCGCAGTTTTTAAATCCAGTCATCCACTGATGGGCACTTAGGCTATACTTTTAACGCTATAAAATATGCATAAACATACTTGTGAGTACCTTTTAATGACATGGACATTAATATTGGTACACACATATATGTACACATACATGATTACAAAGAGAGATTCACTCTCTTCACTATTATCCTTATCTAAAAGATGCATCTGTGTGAGCAACAGAACAACAAGAAAAAATGAAGTAGTCATGTGAGGAAGTGGGATTAAAGCAGTACTTTAATTTGTTTTAAAAAATGCATGGAGAAATTATAACCTTTAAAATTCACTTTAGGTAATTAAATAAAGCAATGGTATAAAGCTTTTCACAATAATAAAGTACTCCATTTTTGGTCACTATGAATATGATTTTTTAAGACACTGTGGTCACAGTTAAATAACCAGTATTATTTCTTACCACCTCAATAACTTGTTTTTATTTCTTTCATATGTGGGCTCCATATTTAATTTTTTCTTTCTAATTTAATGTGTTATTGTCTCCCAGCTTTGGTATAAGTAATCTTGCCTTTCTGCATTATCTGTTCCGTTTTATAATATATATTGTTCCACTTATTCAAGGAACTTCCCTGATACTAATGCTCAGTACTCAATATCTATCCTATTTGTACCCAACACTGGATATAGAGATAGTAACATTCATTCAGTAGAAGTTGTATTTGGTCTTCTCACACAGTACATTTCCACCTTAATTGCAAGCTTTGGGGTGGCAGACAACCAGTGGTTTTATTTTTATCTGCCACTTTCCCCTGATAAAGGGGACTCTCACTAAATGTGACTGAAATATTTCAAAGGACAACCTAATAATCCTCCAGCTAATGTTTAGCTTCAGTTGAATCCTTATCTGTGCTGTCACCTCACCTCGCAAATCCCTGAAACCCTTTATTCTTGTTACTTTGTGATCCCTGGGTGATTTGGCTACAGTTTCTAATCCCATTGATTTCTAGAGTTGTTTTGTCTGACTAGATAGATATCCTCATCCTGGAGGTTACATGGGAGAAAAACGCTTTTTCAGGTCAGGGAGTAAGACTAGATGTGTTCATTTTCCAGGATCTGCAAACAGGTTTCTGAATTCTATGTTATAACCTTATTTTGATGGTTTGGACTCATTACAGAAATCTATATTACATTGCCCATGACTGTTTCTACCTCTGACTATTCAAAATGTCTCAGAGTTTTGTCATTTTCAGTTACATTTCTTTGTTGACATAAATTTTCTTCTTTAGCCTTCATATAGAAAATAATAACGATATGTGATACCCAAATGTATTCAGAGACTTGAACCTTATTCTACAGATGACTGCCTGAAAGAAATAAAGGTCTTAACACATGTAATTCAGAGGTCATATGATTGCTAAAATGACTTAGCAATCACTACTGATTCTTTAAAAACTTGAAGTAAATATCTTATGGGTCAAATATCAGATGTAAATTGGATTTTTTAATTCTCACTTTGCCATTGTTGTTGTTTAATTAATAAAGGTCATTCTAACAAGACTAAACAGAATTATGCCATATTATATTTAAATTTACCAGCTGGGGAAAAATACAGTTATTCAACTAATTATGGTATAATTTTCAAACACGTTTACTGTGTTTAATTGAATGAAAAATCAACAATTGCTTATTGGGGAACATATGCCTTTTTTCTTTTGCTTCTTAAGTATCCTCTCCAGAAAACCCTTTGATCCTGCCATCCTCCATTTTTTTTTGGGGGGGGGGGTTTCACACAAAATTTTCTTTTGACTCTGCTCTTTTTTACTCTGAAAGGAAGCAGAGTTTGAGCACCAAAATATGGATTTCAAACTAACTTTTTTAAAAAAGTCAAAAATAAAAACCCCAGCAAAACCTTTTACCTCCCGTGTTAATTGCCTAAAGTAATTATATAAAAGACCTGCCCCAGGAAGGGAGGTATCATCACAGATAACTACAGGTTGATATAATCTAATGTGAGACAAACAGAGAAGAACTTAGCAAGATACATATGCCTTGTCTGTGCTCCATTGTAAAAGATGGCCCAGCAAGTACTTGTTTACCAAACATTTGCTCTTTCACTTCCATGTCAATTTCCTAAAATAAACTTTGGATATTTTCTCCTATTAATTTCTCCCCTGCCAATTTATTTATTAGCCCAGCTAGAAGGATGTAGGTGGGAGGAAAGTTAAATACTTTGTGCTCCTATACCTCCAGGGGTCAGAGAAGTGGTAAAGTACAAAGCACCTTTAAAAATATAGTAATTACTGATATAAACATATTTATCTCTCATACTCTCCTATAATTTCCATTACTTTAATGATCACATTGCTCACTCCATTCTGTCTTCAAATTTCTGTACCTTTGTTGTTGGACTAAAGAGGTTCATTTGCCTGTGTGCATCCAAGTCCAATAAAACAAGAACAGGAGTTTGCAGAGAAGAAAATATGGGTTTATTTTTAGGAAGCGGTCCACACTCAGAGACAGGTCAGCTGATGTTAATGCTCAGTGATGCCTTCCAGGGGATGGGTTATGAAGGGCAAGTCAATGAATCTGGTCTTGACGTCAGCCATGGCATTGCTTCCTCTGATTTCACAGCTTTTTCTGGGCTTGGAGCTAAAACACAACTGAGGACTAGATGCTGTCTCTAGTTTGACCCAATAGTCTTGTCTCTGTAGTGAAGAGACCCTTGGCTTTCTTCTTAAGATTATTTGATGCTGATCAGAATCTCATTGTCCTGAGGGCTTAATGATTTGGGAATTGTCATGAAAGAAAGAAGGAGATAGGCAAGTCAGGGATTGGATGAGGCCAGCTTGAATCAAAAGGAAAGAAATGAGAAAAGGTCATATTAACGAAATGAAGTTTTTATGCCATTACACCTTTAGTCATTTTTGTTTCAATTCTGTCCTATAGAAAACTTTTCAACTGTGAGTAAGGTACTCAATAAATGTGGTTAATTTTTATGTCAACATTTTTTTCTTGTCAAACTTGAAAGTGTTCTGTTGAGCTAAAATTGATAGGCAAAGATGAGAGGTAAGATCCATCATCTATTAAGATCCAAAAGAACAGCTAATAAGAAGCAGTGATTCAGACATAAGTCCATACAGCACTCGAAAGAAAAGAGAAGCTTTGAGAGATTTTTATCATAAAAAACCTCATTCTTGAGAAAAGTCAGTCTTGTATTTGTAGCCTCTGAAATGGTCTAAGACAGCAGACTTCCAGCCGTCCTGTTGCCTGGGTAATGGAACATTCTTTCTGAAATTCAGATGGTAATCTATGAAATTTTTGTAAATGTAGACATTGACTAAAAAGTTCAAAAGTTTACTATTGAGGCTAGTTAAAGTTAAATAAAATTGTTTGTTTCCAAAGTTATGCCTAAGTGTAATTATATTCTTAGGGTGAATTAAATACTAGCAATTAAGACTTCCACCAAGATGGAGGCGTAGGTGGAAGCACTGCACCTTTTCACACAACCAAGTTTAAAAACAACAAAGTTTTAGCAACAAAAACGCAGCCATACCACAGAAAATTGAACTACGTGGAAGTCTGACAAAAACAAACCCTTCAGCCAAACAAGTAAGAGGGGCAGAGCCAGCAGCAGACCGGGGTTGGGCAGAAAAGATCCACCAGACCGACCCAGGCACGTGACCCAGGTGCACAGGCAGCTGTTGGCAGATCGCAGGTGTGGAGTAGCGGGTGGACCCACTGAGGGCACAAGGCAGTGGACTCATGGAGGGCTGACCACAGTCACACATTCGAGTGCAGATAAACCGGTGAAGGAGCAAAGCGGTGAGACAGACCCTGCAGGCCCCAGTGGTGGAAAGTGGCAGAGGGGACCGCCTGTCCTTCTCTGACTCTGCCCCCACATACAACGTCACAAACCAGTGACCTGGATGGCCCCGCCCTTGTGAACAAGTAAGGTTCGGTTCCTCATACATAACGGGCACGAACAGATCAAAACATGGCTCAAGAATAACTCAGAGACCCAGAGCTGATAAATCTAAGTGATGAATAAATAGCCAAACTTTCAGATGCACAGTACAAAACACTGGTGATCAGGATGCTCACAGAACTGGTTGCTTATAGTCACAAATTAGAGGAACATATGAAGGCTAAACTAATTGAAATGAATGGAAATGCACAGGAAACCAATAGTGATGGAAAGGAAACTGGAACTCAAATCAAAGGAGTGGACCAGAAGGAAGAAAAAAAATGACCAAACAAAAAAGGATGAAGAAACAAGAATTCAAAAAAATGAGGAGATGCTTAGGAACCTTCAGGACATCTTTAAACTTTCCAACATCCGAATTATAGGGGTACCAGAAGGGAAAGAGGAACAGTCACAAGTGGAAACCTTATTTGAACAAATAATAAAGGAGAATTTCCCCAATCTGGCAAAGGAAATAGACTTCCAGGAAATCCAGGAAGCTCAGAGAGTCCCAAAGAAGTTGGATCCAAGTCCCAAAGAAGTTGGACCCAAGAAGGAACACACCAAGGCACATCATCATTACATTAGCCAAGATTAAAATGAAAGAGAGAATTCTAGAAGCAGCAAGAGATAAGGGGACAGTCACCTACAAAGAAGTTCTCATCAGACTGTCAGTGGATTTCTCCAAAGAGACCTTACAGGCAAGAAGGGGCTGGAAAGAGGTATTCCAAGTCATAAAATCCAAAGACCTACATCCAAGATTGCTCTATCCAGCAAAGCTTTCATTTAGAATGGAAGGGCAGATAAAGTGCTTCTCAGATAAGGTCAAATTTAAGGAGTTCATCATCACCAAGCCATTATTATATCAAATGTTAAAGGGACTTATCTAAGAAAAAGAAGATAAAAAAGATGAACAGTGAAAGGACAGCAAACTCACAGTTACTAAGAACCACACCTAAAAAACAAACTAAGAGGACAGCTAGATCAGAAGCAGAACCATAGAAATGAAAATCACATGGAGGGTTAGGAACAGGGGAGTGGGAGGAGGAGAAGGGGGGAGAAGGTACAGAAAGTAAGTAACATAGACGGTAGGTAGAAAATAGATGGGGGGAGGGCAAGAATAGTAGGGGAAATATAGAATCTGAAGAACTTGAGACAGGTGGTCATAAACTAAAGGGGGAATGGTGGGGGAGGGGTGTGCAGGGTGGAGGGGAATGAAGGGGAGAAATAGAACTGTAATGGCATAATCAATAAAATATATTTAAAAATAAATAAATAAAATACTAGCAATTAAATATACACTTGCTTCATACAAGTGACAGACAACAGTAACACCAGTGAATCTGAGTTTAAAACTTTTATTGTAAGGATCTCCACATCTAAATTGGAAATGGTATTTGAGAGGTAAGTCACAGCATCCTGACACTTTAGTGACTGACCATAGCATTCTTTCCATCCAATCAAGACATGTTAGAGTGGGTTTCGCCACAGGAAATAGATTAGTTGATTAGGTTGAGCCAGGTCTAGCAAGTTCTTGTTTTACAATAAAATAAAACACTGTGATTTTCTTAACTTAAGTGGATATTGACTTCTACTATGGAGAAGATCAAGATTTATTATCCGAAATGATAGTCAACAGACTGGCTGACAGCTATTGACTTAGGGTAAATCACAGCAGGCTGCTGCACTACCATTGAACTTGAAGAAAGATCTATGCCTCTCACAGCAGGATAAGGCCAATCTTATATCTAGAATATAAGCCTCCCTAAGAGACAGAGGTCATTAAAATATATTTGTCCATTTATTTGGTCTGTGATGTTCCCCTAATATTTTTCTGCATATTAAGACTGAGAGCAGTTAATTATAGTATTAAAGAGTCAAAGATGAAAATGTCTACAGTGGTATGCAAGTCTTCATTCCTTAGTAAACATACTGTGTTATCAGTCTTTCTTAATGATAATAAACCCAATTCCTAAAACTGAAAGATTCAATGATACATCTTTTAGAGCATTCAATGACCAATATTGGCATATTGTTTCATAAACATTTCATTAGCTAAAAATCTATTTTAAGCAGAAACAATTGTTTAAAATCATATGATAAAACCAAAATAATAAATTTTTTATATTTTATTTTAAACTGCTTTTCTAGACAGAATAAAAGGTAAAAACAAACCTCTTATTGTCTACCAACCTATGTACATAAACTTGTCAATATTTAAGCAAAAAATAAACTGCAATGAAGCTGGATTAAGTAAACTGTTTGCAACCTATTCTGGTTTTTGTTATGAAAAAAATATACTATTATTATTGCTAAAGGAAAACAAATAGGCAAATTAAAAAATGCCGGGCAGTAATCAAGAAGCTGTATGAAAAAAAACATAAAACAAAGGGGTAAGTGAGCACAAAGTGGGGAAAGCGTAAGACCAAATGAGTATGGCAGGCAGAATCCTAAATTATCCTCCACCTTCTCTCAATTAGTGAAACACTAATGTGCTGCCAGGAAGGCGTTTTGCATATGTAATGACTATGTGAAGATCCTAATTCTTTTGACTTTAAGGTAGGAAGAATATTCTACCTACCTTAGTGGAACTATTCTAATTAGATGAGACCTTGAAGAGGCTGGCTCTTTCTGTAGTGACAAAGTATGATGGGTAACTCAAGACAAGAGAGATTTTCCACTTCTTGCTTTGAAGATGGGAGGGAGCAAATGAGAAGAAGTGGGTAGCCTCTAGTAACCGAGAGTGGCCCTGACCAACAGGCAGCAAGGCAGAGTTCTGTCAACAATCTGAATGAGATTGGAAAATAACAGCAACCTCCAGATGAGAACACCAGTACCAGAAAAAGCCTGTTATGGGTAAATGCAGACAAAGGACCAGTACAGAGTGTAACCTGACAAGAGACGTGATGATTGATGGGGAAAAATCCTACAGGGAGTGCAGCTGGGAAGGAAACTGAGCTCCTTCCAAAGGAACTGCACTGGATTAGGATAAGTGATGTCTCCTTCCCTGAGACTGAAAGAGATTAAGACAAGGATTGGTTTATACAAATTTTTATTTAAGAGGAAGTAATTGGGATCTTGAATCACTCACATTTCACAGGCTGTTTTTACCTGAAGTAGGAGGCCTTCGTTTTGTTTTGTTTTGTTTTTTAATTTGCATTGAAAATGAAGGCCCATGGTTAGATGAAACCTTGACTAGAATGATTTAGAAATTGTCAAATAATCTCAAAAATCAAACTGAGGTTGCATACCAGAAATTTGAGAAATATCTCTTACTGTGAAGAAAATTAAAATCTCATGATGCATGTATTGACTGTCAACCTTTTTAGCCACAGCAAAGCTACTTAAAATAAAGCAAATTAAATTAAAAAATATTTTTTTCTTAAAAAGATTTGATAAAAGAGTGTTTACGGAAATTGCCTTTTTGAAACCACTGTTTTCTCTGAAAAGTATCACACGAATTAGAGTGTTCTTCAATGTAGAAACTGATACCATTTAAATACCATTAGTGCTAACTGAAGGAGCCAAAATGGAAACTGGGTCAGTATCCTTTGCTCACCCCAGCCTTCCCTTACAGCATCTGCAGATCATTTAGGGGAAGAGCTGTTTGTTTAGCTACATCTTTCTGTGCATTTGGGAGAGAAATGTTTTTAGAAGACTTGAGAAAACTGTGTGAACTCATTCAGACAACAATGTGGGGTGAATTGATGGTTATGTCACCCTTCGTTGTTTCTCATACCTTATGGCTGAAGGGTGTGCCATTGCTCAGGATTGATTCAATGTATGCATTGAGTCCTAACTGGATACAGAATTCTGAGCTTGGTCCACTGAATGCATCCAAATCAGAAACAAAGCAAATAATGAGGAAGACAAACCAGGTCCCCAAGATCAGTGAACTCAAAACTTAGTATACAATTCTTTGGAATAAGTGCTCCAAAAAGAGT
Organism: Artibeus jamaicensis; assembly: GCF_021234435.1. Taxonomy (NCBI): domain Eukaryota; kingdom Metazoa; phylum Chordata; class Mammalia; order Chiroptera; family Phyllostomidae; genus Artibeus; species Artibeus jamaicensis. The sequence continues at coordinate 22,092,560 of NW_026522046.1, read as the reverse complement.
AAAAGGGAGTTCCAACAGGAGCATAAAAGAGAAAGCTCTAAAGCTCTCAAGGGGTTAGAACAGCCTGGCTAGAAAAAGTGAGAACTTAATGAGTCATGATCAGCCAAATAAAGAGTGGGCAAGGGGAGAATATGAGGTGACAGAGAAAAAAGTACGTGTAATGGTTTAGAGAATGAAGGGATTTGGTTCCCGAACACTGCATTTGAAGAAGTGGCTCTCTGCCTAAATTTGGATCAGGTTGTAAGAAAATTCCTGGGCCATTTAAGACATTAGAATTTATCCCAAAGCAAGGCACTGAAATGGCCTCTGAAGGTTTTAAGCAGTAGTGACTTTATCATATTTGTATTTCAGAAAGAGTATCCTAACTGAAGTGTGGAAAGTGAATTAGCTGTTGTCAGATTAAGAGTTTGATACAGAAACTCATCTGAAAGTCTGAGAAGTTGGAGTGGCCTGAACTTTATTCATGTTAGTTATGGAGACAGGAAGAAGTGGGAGGATTTGAGAGAAGAGATTTGATGCTTATTTCAGTGTTGGAATGGGACTGAGGGTGAGTGGAACAATTACTGAATTTCAGGGACACAGGTGATCAAGGTAATTTCCAAGATAGTGAAAGCATAGAAAATTTCCAATATGACTGCCATCTATTGAAATGGGTCTGATGCCTTACAAATCCAGCAATTAACTCAGGGGATTTCTGAAGGTGTTCTCAGCATTAGGGAGGCTGAAACTACAGGGAAATATGTGTGTAATCTTTGCCAGTGCTTTTTCTCCACCATTACTGGTGATCAAATCACACTTGGCTATTATTACATTTGAGATGACAAGTGTGTAATAAACAAAGAATTATGCTCATATCAAAAATATCCATGGGTCATTTTTCTAAATTCTAGTTTTAGTATTTTCTTCAGTATTTTTATTTGCTCTTTTATGTGTATTTCTCTATGATTTTATTGTTTGGCTCTGTATTTTGATATGTTTTCAGTCTTAATATTTTAGGATATGAAGAAAATAGTACTGAAGGCATGTGTCTCTTAGTTCTCACTTATTTTTAGGACATTGGTCTCTATTTTTTATTCACTATGGCAACTAAAGAAGTTGTTTAACTAGATCATATTTCCAAAATTTAACAATATTTTCTTCAGAAAAACTTATTATGCAATTCTTGAAATTAATTTTGTAAGTGCAAAGCATAATTTAATGCTAATTATGATCTATGTTTAACTGAAAATTTTATTTGAGCAATTTATATTCATTTGGTTGATCTTTGTGGTTCCTTTGACTAATAAGTTCTATCACAGTAGAAACAGTCTCAATTACTATATTCCCATTTGTCAAGTTGACAAAATTACTTGAAATGTAGATTATCACTGTGACTAAATCTATATTTTCTATTTATAATGTATGATTAGATAACATTATTAAAATAATTTAAAAATGTTTTTCTTCTTAAACAGCAATAAAATTAGTTTGCCAATCCATGTCAAATTAACCACAAGGAGGTAAATGTGTTGATTAATTAAGGCTTGTTAAGGACTGTACCAAAAAGTGGAGAAAAATTAAAAATTGGAAAAAGGTGTGCTGAAGAAGAAACAGAATAGATTCTTTTTAGAAGATAATTTGCTTTAGAAAATCTTGAAGATCTAAGGTAAAATCAACTGCATGCTCTTTTGAAAAGAGTCTGTTAAAATAAGAGATAATAAAAGTGGTTTAGAAATAGTTACTGTCCTCTATAAACAGGTACAGGATACTGGAATCATTATTGCTAGTCTGTTGAGAATTACATGAAAGGGTCACGTCTTTTAGGAAAAAAAATCTAAATGAGGAAGGGCCAAAGTATTAAATTATATTTACACTTTTTGTGTTTTCTTTATTTGATCTGTAAGGTCTTACATATTCTAGGTGTAACATAAATGTACCTTATGAATACTTTATTCTTTAAGTGAACACTGTATTAATTCTAATAATTATGTGCTCTTACATTATATTTTAAGTCAGAATAATACAGATACTTATAATTATATCTGAACGTCTTACTGACTAATTTGTGGCAATGGTTTTAATTCTTGCATCATTCACATTTCTCTTTACTCCTCATTCATCTCAGCTGTGACCTACATTGCTCCCTTTGACATAGTTCCTACTTAACATTTGGTGTTTTCCACATTTTTCTTATTTGAGATTCAAGAAAAAAATATGTTCCATAATTTTGTGCCTTTGTTCTAATACCAGAGGGTATATCATTAGAATCCCATCTGACCCAAGTCTGGTCTTTCTGAAAGGAGTGTCACAGACTTAAAATGAACCAGAGCAAAGGTCTTAACCTTAATTTGCTTATTTTTCTGAGGCCTTCGTTAATTCTTTATTTCTAATGACAACATTTTTTTTGCTTAAAAATAACTACCAAGGTTATAAACGATATATTTATGAGTATTTCTTATGTATAGGCATTTAGATGCATTATACTTGCTAATCTTCTCAGCACATTTATGTCATATTATAATGGCCATTTTATGCACAAGAAAAATAAAGTATAGAGAGAGTAAGTAATATTTTCAAGGTGGTATTTGAAACCATGTCTGTGATATGGAAGTGTATATGCTTAACAACCATGTTTTATACATATTGTCATGAAAATTATATTATCAAAACTATAGCAATTATCTGGACAGAAGATAACAATTTCCTGAATTATCTCTAAAATATCAAGCTGGTATAAATACAAGGGATATCATTGCATTAGAGTGAACAGAATAGGTTCTCTGTAGAAAATAGTAAAGCAGGACTTTAGATTTTATAGCCAGAAATATGACAGTGAAATTGAGACTCTAGGACAGATTTGTATTGAAATAAAAATAATAATTGAAAATGACACATGTAGAATTATTTAATTTTTGTACATTTGTATCACTGTAGTCTCTGTTAGAAACCTATATACTTATTTCTATATATTTGTGGATGCATGTGGCTAAACAGTGTTGAAGGAAAATATTACCATTAAATAATTTTACCGTTTTTAAATGTCTGCTGTCAAATTCTGTATGTTTAATGTTGTAGAGCAAGAGCAAAAATTTCTTATTACTCACACAGTTTTGTCTGAATATACTACAAAACACATTTTTATACTAAGTAATGAAATAATGTCCACTTGTTGCATTGTTTTTGCATTTATTAAAATGCCTTTCTCCACCCCACTTTAGTATGCATGCAACTAAATGAGACCTAGGTTGTCATAGAATATAATACTAATAATTAAATGTGATGTGTTAAACAAATGTGTTAATTTATGTACTTCTATTTACCATTATTTATGATAGGTACATCTATATGCACAAATCAGTTGGCACATAATTTTCTTTGCCTTAGTTGTTATTTTTGTTCACTTGTTTATTTTGGGTTTGATGTCAAATCATACTAGTTTTAAAATATAAATTAGCCAACTTTGTCTATTGTCTGGAATATTTTTAATGTAAAAGTGGTTACTGACTCACCTGAAGTTTGATAAAGCTAATTAGGCAAATATAAGGTTTTAAGTTGGGGGGAAGTACCCAGATGGGGTGGGATTTATACCCACCACACTGCTTCAATTATTTTTTGTTGTTGTTCAATGGTCTAAACCTTAATATTTATATTCATTTCTCCATAATATTGTCAATGTCAACAATTGTGAATAACTAGTTTGAAAAATATATAACTAGTTGTATATATACATATATATGTATATATATAACTAGTTAACTGAGTTAACTAGTTATATCATAACTAGTTAAAACACATACATGTCTGTATACAAGGCCTGTCCCAAAAGTACCCAGCCATGTGCTTTGAAATGTAGAAACATTTACTGAAGAAGATGCAGGAAACATTGCACATAGGACAATGACATCACAGTCAACATCTTGGAACCCCCACACAGTTTTCCCAGTCACCATCAGCTGCCCCACTGTATTTTCTTGAATCTCATCCATGGAATGAAATCTCTTTTCAAAGTTGATTTTAATTTTGGGAAAAGCCAGAAGTCACAAGGTGCCAAATCTAGGCTGTAGAGAGGCTGAGTGACTTGGGTGATTTGATGTTTGGCCACAATACTCTGCACAAGACCTGATGCATGAGAGGCTGCATGGTCGTGATAAAGCTGCTAATCACCAGTTGCCCATAGTTGTGGCCCTCTGAATCATCTGAATAGCTTCTGTGGAGGAATGTTCAAGCTTAATGCAAAGTGTGATGCAGATTCATTGCTCTACTAACTCAGTTATTTGGAATACACTGGCCACACAGTACACAAGCTCACTCAAGGTGTTTACCACCCTTCACTGATACAGTGAAGTCATTGTTCACAGATACACATTCCAGTTCACTCTCCTTGGCTGCCAGGTTACATCAATGTGGCACAAACCATTGTTATGTCAACAATGGTTGGACTTCTTTTGACAGACCGTGTATACACCCATTATATAATTACATATACAGACTATTTTTTAATTTATTTATTCATATAAATATGTATTTATTTTATTAATAAGAAATACATATACACGAAGAAAAAATATATACAAAAGATGTAGAGTTAACAGAAAGTGTGCCATTGTTTCTTTATCAGCCTCCTGTTCCCTTGCCCAGGGCCATCTCTAAGATATGTGTGGCCCAGAGAAATATTTTTTGTTGAGCATATTTTTAAATATTTCTAAAATCTTAGGTCTATGTGTATCAATAGTGATTTTTTAATTTAAATGTAGAATAATTAGTTTTTTAAAAGCCTAGGTATTTATTTAATCATTTCCCAATCACTGCTTATTATCTTGTTTGGGTCCAGGAACTATCTCTTGGTCTTTATTGTCATATGGTCATTCCTGACTAATTCCTTATGTCCCACCTAGAGAAAAAAGTATCAACACTATTCCCGGGAATGCTCTTTGGAGCCTGTTTCTCTATAGACCTTCCATCTGCAGTTCCTGCTTATCATTTATTTAATTCTGGTTACCTCATTACTCATACTTTGTACCATCAATCATGATATCTGTGAATACTGGCTGCCATTTCCTCTATCAAAGGATGTTACTGTGCTCCCTTGGTGATAACCACTGATGCAAGCCTCACTCAGAATATTTAGAAAAATGTGAAGGGACAATCTTTCAGCAAAATTTACCATTCAGAAGTTTGTAGCAGAAATGGGAAACAACATATCTTCTAACTGAGTTTTCTCTTTAACTGCTCAGAAGGCTTGTTTGTCCAGATTTTCATGTTGCCGTTACCCTATATCCACAAAGCATCAGTGGAAGGCTAGGCGAGGGCCTAGTGAATGGGGCAGGTAGAGTGGCCTCTACAAGCCTGAGGAGTGTCCATCCCTCCTCAGACACCACTTGAGACCAACCCAGGAGAATTAAATATCACCATATTAATTAGCAGTGAGAGAAGACATGAACTTGAATACCTTGTTAGCTTTCTGGAGCTATAATTTCCAGTCTCAAAGCCAACAGGTAGACACCATAAAGGTGGAGCTTATGGAAGAGGACTGACTTCTCTGGGTGTTTTGGGGAGATATATAGAAGCTAATGAACACCTGCCACTCCTAGGAAGCCACCCCCACCTCCTGAGAGCTCTCAGATGAGTCTGACTCTGGGTGGGAATTTTGGTAAGTGAAAGCCTGTGCAGAAGCCCACATGGTGCTCAAGCCTGAGGGTCTGCAGTTTTGAATAGCCCATAGCCCAGAACTTCTCCTGGAGCCTGTAAGAGAGTCACCAAGACTACCATATAAATATCATTCTGGCCTCTGAGTCTCAAGTGATCCATGGAAAGGCATGGCCCATGGATCCCAGAGCAGTGCAGCTTGTCATCTAGCCTTTTGATATGTGGGGATGATGACTGGGGAGGAGCACATACAACAAGTACCCTAGACCTTTAAAGCATCTGGATGACCCCAGAGTAGAAGGTCAGAGCATATCCCAAAATGAAGTGAAGTACCAGATCCCACATGGTTCTTGGTTTCTTCTTAGGACGCACACCATGTTAATTGCACATCAGCAGCAAGCTCCTAGCACTGAGACAGGATTAAATTGCTCAGCTCTGGGATAGTAATACCACTGTCCAATGTTTAGTACACATCAAGAGGTAGTTCATGCATATGACTATATAAATATATTTATGTAATTATTCTAAAGCATACCTGCACAATGTTTTGTACTTTTTTATTAACTTAATGTCTTTGATATGCTTTCCATAAATATGAGAGAAAAAAGGTGAAGGAGTCTCATTCTTTTAAGTAGCTTCACAGTTATCATATAAAAGTCCTATAATTTATCTAATGCTTCATTATTTACTAATACATTTATGTTGACATTAAATTCAATAATTTGTCATTACAAAGAATGTCATATTGAATGTCCCTTGATATGCAATATTTTGTGCAAGTTTATGATAGCTATAGGATAAATATCTGTAAAGAAATATATTGCTAGAAAATTATGTTTACTTTAAATTTGAGAGATAATACCTAAATATTATTTTAAGAATCCAAATGATTCATATTCTCACTTTTTAATAAATAGGAGAATATCTGCTTCTATACACTAATACATAATATATATAATCCATCTTGATCTTCATTCTGACAGTGAAAAATAAAATCTTATAAATTTAGTTTAAATTTATTTAATTATAAGTTATGTTCTGCATATTTCCATATAAGATCCACTTAAATTTACTTTTCTCTGAATTGTAGGTTCATGCCTTTTCCATATTTTTAATTGGGTTGTCCTTTTTATAATATCACAGCCATTCATCTCTGGTTTTACAAACTCCTCTGCCTCCCACTGTGCTGTATTCACTTAATTTCAGTTTTATTAATGGTGAGTGCTTTTTTATTTTACTGGAATTTTGCTTACCTTCGTATTTCATTAAGGTGTACTTCAGATAACACTGCATGTCTGACGGGCAGTTCAGTTGTCACGGGGCGACGGTGAAGAGGCCTCCTGATCAACCTGACATTCATTATTGGGCTAACAGAAGGAACAAAGGCATCCTTGACCTTCCTCACCCACATTTGTTGCACATCCTGCATCGACCATGGTCATTCTTTAACCTATTAGAAGGAACGCCGGCCTAGAACTTTCTGATGCATTTAATTTTGAAGACTCTTTTTTTGTTTGTTTTTAACTTTTTATTAAAAATTTTTGGTAACATTGCTTTATGACATTTATAAATTTTAGGTGTACAGCTTTATAAAATGACATCTATATACTCTATTGTGTACCCACCACCTGAAGTCTAGTCTCTTTCTGTCACCATGTATTTGACCCGCTTTACTCTCTTCATCCTCTCTTATCCTCTTCCTCTCTGGTGGCCACCATTTTGTTCTCTGTATCTATGAGTTTGTTTTTTGTTCATTTATTTATTTCTTTGTATGTTTATTTTGTTTGTTGATTTTTTGAGAGGGTCAGCCTTGGAGGGAAATATGTGAATATCATAGAAAAAACTTTGGCTGGATAGTTCAGTTGGTAAGACCTTTGTCCTGATACACCAAAGGTTGAGGATTTGATCAAGGTCAGGGCACATACAAGACCAAAAATACCTGTGTTTCTCTCTCTCTTCCCCCCCAATCTCTCTCTAAAATCAATAAATAAAAACAATTAAATATTATGGAATAATAATTGCAACTCATTTTACTTAAATTTTTTCATAAATAGATTTACTCAAAATGTATTAAATCAACTCAAGAAACAAACTTCTTAACACTATAGTAAATAGAAAACAAGGACCATCTGTCAATAAAAACATGCTTTAATATAAATGTAATGAAACTGCCACAGTGAGTTAACTTCCTCACAAATACAATGCTCGGAGACTAAGGACTACCTCTCTTATGAAAAGAGAGATTAGCAAAAGTCAGAGGTTGTTAAATACATCTTTGCACAAAAGCGAGACAATCATCATGATGCAATCAGAAGGATTTAAACCAAATTGAAAAGAAAATTATTTTCTCCCTCATGTGATCCATTATAATATAAAGCTCTCTTTTTCATACCTAAATTCATTTTAATACCAATAGTGGCACTTGTTCCATATATTTGAAGAAGCCACCCTAGGAAAAACCCTCTTAATCCTAGACTACAGATTACATAGCTACCTGAGTCTCCTGTGCATCTTTACTTATCACTCAACACAAACCATTATTTACCTAAATGTAAAGAACCCAATGAAAACTCTGTGTCCTTTTGTGTATTTACTAATTAAAGACCACTGTTGATCATATTTCATATTGTTATGGTTTCAAGCATATGCAACAAATAAAATATATTTACAGTACTAAAGAAGCAATTGTATTGAATGAAATACTGTCCAGAAATTCAGCAAACCTAAGGAGCAGAGCAGGTGTTTTAAAAGATCCAGGAAAAACTATTTTAAAGAAGCAGTTTTAAAGAAAATCTGGCTCTCAGTCATGTATTTCACATTAATTTTCTTTAATTGAGCACTTTAATGAATCTGTAGCTTTCTACAGGTGATCATGATTGCCTCAGAGAAGATTTGTATTTTTCTGTAAAACTCACATGCCTACTTGGACACATACACAGAAACACACACATGAATAGTGCCCTGACCAGACTGTAAACTACCCATATTTTGCCATGTATAAGGGACACTTTTTTGTCCCAATTTCTGAGAGAAAAATAAGGATGTGCATTATATATGGATAGTGCCTGAAATACCTTGTATCTGTTCTTGTGTTTTGTAATTATTTGCTACATAAAATTTATTGTACCATAATATGTTAAAAATAAATGCTAAAATTCCTTTATAATACAAAAAACAAGTACCTAGTCCTGGCTGGTGTAGCTCAGTAGATTGAGTGCGGGCCTGTGAACCAAAGGATCATGGTTTGATTCCCAATCAGGGCACATGCCTGGGTTGCTAAGCCATTTCCCAGCAGGGGACACATGAGAGGCAACCATACATTGATATTTCTCTCCCTTTCTCCTTCCCTTTCCCTCTAAAGATAAATAAATAAAATATTTTTTAAAGTACCTAAATGTAAATAAATTAAAATTTGAATTAAAAATATCAAAACAAAAGATCTTTTCCCTGAAAGTTTTGAGCCAAAAATGTGAGTGTACATTATACACAGCAAAATATGATCCACCAAAAGAAAAACAGGAGACCTAAAACAGACATTATTGACCATTGAAATAAATGTGAGCATACATAAATCAGAATGCAAATGGTATACATAAATTTCAGAAAGATTAATAAAAACAAGTAAGATAAGTGTTTTCCAATGGGCTTATTCTTGGTCCTGTCACTGGTGGTTGAATCATATTTTGGAAGCTTGGAGTACAAGGCAGTGTTCAACCCTGGACCAAATGACCACCTGTCAAGGGTTCACTCACATCCATGTCCACACTCATTCATACTGGAACAATTTAAACACTCAAATAAACCTACTATGCACATCTTTGGCATGTGGGAGAAAAACAGTCCTGGAAAAAACCCATGTACATGTGTGAGGATTTTGCAAACTTCATGCAGAAAGTGGCCCTACCCAGGGATCACATTTTTTCTCATCAATGTTATAACAAAATAACTATATTCAAGGATCTGCTGCACTTGTTTTCTCTACTTGAACGTCCACCATACTTATGCATATTAGTTTAGAAAGAAACTGGTTATTCCTAATAGCCACAAATTAATTTTTCCTTCTGACATTAATATTTCTATTAATGGAATGACAGCTCACTTAATGCCAAGTTTTATCTTGAATTACCTTTAGTACTCTCTTCTTTCATTTACTGTATTTAATCAGCTGCCAATACTATGCATTTTTCCTCTATGTTATTGATGTCATCTTTCCTGTGTTCTCAGGCTCACTACCATGTTCATGTCTTTATCACTACTTTAAGTTAAACGTAGTATTCAATCTCTTTTCTCTCTACACCATCTGTGCATCATTGTCACATTATTCTTCCCAGAAGAATTTTGGTTACGTCAATCCCAATTTCGGTTAAGTTCCAGCAGCCAACAGATGGCACATTCAAATTAGGTAATCTGAAAGGAGTTTAATAAAGACATTTTAAATAGGTATTGGATGCATGAAGAAAGGACATGGAGGATAATATCATACCCAGGGTTTACATCCCAGTATGGAATGGCAACCTATTATAAAGGAGATAGCCAGACTCACAAGTAGAAAGCTTAGGAATGTAACTCACCTCACTCTCCTTCTGTCTCCCAGATTTCCTCTGCTTGGACAAACTCGATTCAAAACCCAAATGCACAGGATCTCATGAGTGTCATAAGGATAGATGGGGCTTCCAGGGTGTGTTTCAAGTAGAAGGCACTTCAAACTTCCTGAAAATTCAATAGCTTCTCATTCCCTACAGAAGTAAGTACAATGTTTAAAGCTTTTCATTGGATGGCCTAAATCTTTTCCATTAGATTTATTAACTTTATTGGCCAAACTGGGATATAGGAATGATGCCTGTATTTCTGTATTTCACTACATTAAGTGCCTTGCTCTTTATGGAAATACCATCTTACTTCCATTAGCATTATTACCTTTATTGGTCAAATTGGGGTACAGCAATGATGCCTGTATTTTCCTATTTCACTAGACTAAATTTCTTTCTCTTTATTGAAATACCTTTTTTTCTTCCATTGGCACATCTCTACCATCCAGTAAAACATTTATTTTTGAGACTCACTTTATGATTTTTCATTCACATTTATTCCTCAGTATGCATGTAGTACGTATACTTTCAATTTCTATAAATCTACCATCTGTTTTAATTAGACACATTTTATTTCCACTGGTCCTTGTGGTAGACAGAATTCTAAGATGCCCCAAAGAGTTTCTTTCCATGACCCCCTATTTTATATGCCCTATGAATTTAAGCAAGACCAAAAAATATGATGGAGTATTACTCCTAAAATTAATTATAATACCTTATATAGCAAAGGGATTCACATGTAATTAGTTGATTTTGAGTTAATCAAAATGGATATTATTTTACTTAGACCAGACTCAATAAGGTGAATGCTTAAAAGAGATTAGGCCCTTTCTTAGGGAAGAGATTGAAATTATGGGAAATTTTTTCTGCCAAACTTGCAGCCTCAGAGAGTTTGATGCAAGAAATGATGGTCAGTCTTTATTAGGTGAGAATGGCTCCCTATTGGCAACTAGCAAGAAAGTAAGAATCTCTGTCTTATGAGGAAATGAACTCTGTCAATAACCAGTGAATCTGGAATGGGATACTGACCCTCCAGGAAGATTGCAGTCTTATCTGACGCCTTGCTTTTAGCCTGGTGAGACCCCAAGCAGAGAACCCAGCTAACCACACTTCTGACAAGTTGAAGCTGTGAAACAACAATTTTCTAATTTGTGCTTATTTGTTGCACAGCAGTATAAAACTAATGTAAACTTCAATTGTCTTTAACTCAGTTTTCTAAATTTTACAAATTTCCCTGAAAAGTATACTTATGTTATACTTTTACAAGAATCTCCATAGTAATTTATTGTTGAACAAGTGACATACAATATATGTAAAGCAGCTAAGGAAAGAAACCACAAAATCTTTTAATATAATGTGATATATTTTAAACCCTGTTTATAATGGAACCTATACCTTCTCTGAAACATTGGAATTTCATTGTATTGATATCTCATCTAGGTGAGCTATTCAATGAAGAATGGAAATCTTTGTGTTCAAAGATTAATGTTGTAGGACTTGACTTAGAAGGTCAGTACATGATAGTGGTCTTAGCGTGGGTCAGACAATAGCTTCCCAAATGACTTAAAATTATAAATTGTTGGAGCCTTATGGTGCCCCAACTACCACCTCATGCAACTAATTAGCTTTGTAAATTACAAATAATACCTGTCAAATGACCAAAGCTGTATTCTTATAACAAGTAAGGTGGAGCACAGATAAAGATTCAAGCCTTGTGATTCACCACAGAGAGCATCTGCCGCCTCCTTCCACGTCCTGATGAGGATGATTGGTCTACAGAGACAGAGGGAGAACCGTGGGTTCCAGGAGGTGTCCAAACGGTGATGATGAAAATAATCTAGGGTGAGTTACAGCAACTGTGTTTTCAAGGCAGCAAAGCATTGTCTAAACTGAAACAGAGAAATTAATGACTTCAGAGATGTACAAGAAAATTTCTCTTAGCGCTTCTCTGGTTTGCTTCTGGAGGTTTCTTTTTTTTTCCCCTTCAGGCAAAATGTTAAGTTGACTGGGGTCTTAAAGGATAAAAATATTAAGGAATAGTTCTCCATTCACAAGCACCAAATAAAGAATGGTGTTAGATTTGATAGCATCGGGTGGTCAAGATAAGTAACTTCAAAAAAATGGAAACACAGGAGATCTGGAGGGAATAGAAAGAGTTAGCACTTCAAATGATGGATGACTTTAAAGTTAGCACTTTCTTTCTACAAACGGAGTGCGAACAGGAGGCAGATGCAGTCTGATTATCTCAGATTCAGCTGAAGGAGGATGTCATTTGTTCCTCCAATTTACAGGAACTGCACAAAACAGTTATAACAGGAGCACATTCCCCTGGCCTGCACCATGTTAATCATCATTACATCTTCTTCTGATCGCTTCAGAAGGAAAAGTTACAGATGTTGAGGGAATGGGGGCAAACATAAAAAGAGAGAACAACACTCAAGACAGTGTTCTCTTCTCCAGGTGAAGTGAGCAAAAATAAAATTTTATAATTTTGTAAATAAAATGTGAAGATATGTCTATCTTCATGTTAGTCACATTCTAATGAAATAAGTTAAAAATGAGGTGAATATCTATTTTGATTCTTAGTCTACTTTTTTTCTGAAAAAGGATTTGAAAGACATATGAGGCAGCTTCTCCTTTGTTTATTTTGTTTTTTAATTCATTACTAGATGATAGTATTACATTTAGACTCTGAATCTCAGTGATATTTTGGGAAATTATATTTACATTAACAATGTGATTCAGTAACCTATTTCCAGTTGACTTGATACTATATTGGAAAATCATCTGGATATTAAATGTACCCAAGAGTTATCTCATGTTCACTTAAAATAAAGATATTGTTCTCTTTGTAAAAATAAAATTAATATTTTCAACCTTTTTATATATAATTTTAAAATGTAAAATGTTTATTTTCAGATTTTTTAAAGAAACTTAAGCGGGGGTCTTTATCTTCAACCAGGTAGGAAACTCAGTGTGATGAGTTAGTGCACATCACGACTCAATTTCCATTACTCTGCTATTCAGTCAGGCACCAAAAGAAACCATGCTGATCGTTACTATCACAGCAAACTGGAAAAATGGCAAACAAGCTTTAAATTTATCATTGCAAGATTAGTGACACACCTTACTGAGTTTCTCAGAGGAAGTAATTGCCCCTTGGACTTCCTTCAACCTTTGACTCAGATGTAGTACACCAAGCGTGATTTGTAGATCCTATGTCATCAGATAAAATAAGTGGTTATTACTAAATTGAAGTTAAATAGAGAGAGGTTCAACACTCCTATATCAAAAGAGAATAAAGTTGATGGAAACTTTTCCTAAAGAACCTGGAGTAACCCACTCTGCTCTACTAGTATTCTCAATAAAAAGAAGAATATTACTTTATATAATTTAATTGCTTATGGTTAATAGTAGTCATACCTGAGGAGTGTCAACCAAGGAGAAAAGTGCATGAATATATCTCTTCCCAGGAAACCATGAGTGAAATATTATGTACAGACTTCTGATTCTTATAACCCTTAACAGAAGTGTTTCAGGCTCTAAAAAAACACAAAAAACGTTCACTGACCTTGTGCATAACTTGCTGGTCATTAAGCTTTTTTTACATGAAGTACTGTCTTTATTTCCTCTTGTCAGCTTGTGTCCTGTGTTCAACAGGCTCTTACTCACAATGTATATTATATCAGTGGAGAACAGCAGAACTGTGCAAGGCTATAGGCTCTGGGCTACTATTCATTTCATTTAATGGAATAAATACTAATTTTGAAGTCAGAAACAGCTACAGTATTTTGACTCTGTGTCCATTTCTTAACATAATATTTTACACACGTGTGTATTCATACACATGTGAGAATTTTGCTTATTTCATTGTGGCTATTATATCCTCCCCATTTCTATTACCACTTTTCAAATAGTATTATGTATTTTTGAGTAAATAATTTATAACAGCAATATGTGCATGTGGTAAAACAGCTCTCAATTTAGAAGGGTAAAAAGAGTAATAAGAGACCTTCTTTTTTTCCAAGCATTATAACTTCTAATTATTTATTTTATTTCTATAAATCCCAATAAGTTTTATATTACCTCTATTTCTGAATTAATGTGTCTAAGAATTATCTATTAATTTCTATGTTGGATGATTGATTCACTGAAAAATCTCTTTTCTATCCCCATAGCTGTCATTAAAATGGGCTTTCCAGTCATAATTAAGCATATAAAAGCTGGCATTACATTTTGCTTATTTTTACTTTCGTTTTTATACCCTTTATATTTTGATATGGATAAATTGAATTTCCTCATACTATGCCCACCATATCCCACAGAGGGATCTGACTTCCCCTGTAACTTGGTTGGCTTATTTTCTATTACTGCAGCACAATTACCTGCCTGAGAATTAGACCAGTACTTTCTTTATGCTTGAGCATAAAGACAATTATTTTTAAGATACCTGATAGCCGGTTTTGTAGATGACTTTTCCACCTTCTGAAGAATTCTGGGGGCATCATTTTATTATTGGTGTTAGCAAATTCACAAATATACTTTTACAAATATGGACCTTCTTCACAACTATTACATTAGCCCTTATAGATCTGTTTTAATGTACAGGTTATGGGTCTTCTTTTCACTCTTCGAGCATGCTGTGTTTTTCTTTTATTGTACTTATAGTAGCTTTCCTCTAAATGTTCTCCAATTGTTTATTATTTTGTTAGTAAGCTTTCTCTAAATTATCTTTTTGTATATAAGCATTAATTACATGTTGAACAGGTTGTGTTTATTCTCTATTAATTATATCTTATTTTTTCATATCTTCCTTCTCTATTTTTACAGGAAGGAAGATGTACTCTTTTAGAGATGTACTCCTATACTCTTTAGTATATCTTCCAATCTATGTTCCGATTTTATGTTATTTGACAATGATATATTTACATTTAAAAGGATTTTTATTTTTAATGATTTTGAATATTCCTTGAGTATATTAACTTATTGTTTTTAAATGTTCTCTCTTGTCCAATTATGCTCACCATACAAATCAAAATTTATAAAAAATGACAGATTTGTAATGTGTGAGGCAAATACTACAATCAGACCTGCAAGCTGAGATAATATGGGCACAGAAATGATGACTGACAATTAATTAGAAAACTCTTCCAAGTCTCATTGCCAGTGCTATACAATAGTGCCTTTTTTATCTAAACATAGACATGAGTAACAATTATTGCTCCTCTCTTTTGCTTATTATTACAAAATCTATCTTGTCTTAGCAATTGTCATATTGTCACTTGTATTCTAATCCTGCCTCTAAACTTTTTTGATATGTATTTTCCAACATTCCTAATCATTATGTATATGAAAATCTTGGGGTAGAAATAATTTAGTGTCAGTAGATAAATTTTGTGTAACTTTCTCCTCATTAATGTGGTTTATATTTGTTATAAACTAAAATAAATTTGAATGTGTCTTATTACAAATCAAAATGTAACAAATTTGAATATGTAGTTATTTTCAGATTTCTTTTGAAAAAATACAGATTTCTTTGTATGCAACCTGGTAAAAGATACAATCTGTGCTTGAAAGCCAATTAAAATAGAAAGCTTCTAATTAAGTGACAGCACTCATTTTATTATTTAAAAATATCTTATTAAAAAAGAATCATTGGCAAAAAAATTGGAGTATTCTTTACTAACTTTATGGCATTATTTTTAGCACTTCCTATAACATTCAAATTTTAAAAAGGTAGACTTTTATCATATATGTTACTTACTATCTAACTCATTCTGTTCAAAACAAGGTTAAGATATGGGGCCTGGGAGACTAAGGGTTCAAGGACTTTCTGCATTAATGGAGTCTGCATTTGTATCACATATTCTGTATAGTTTCTCTCATTCATCTAGATTCTCACTCACATCTATAAAGAGAAGAGGCCCAGCTTGTCTACGTGATGGTTCACTGTCAAACTACCTGACTGTGGGCTCTTTACCATCAGGAACCTTTAAAATATTGACTCTTTGTCTTAAAAAAGTTTTTTTTCTTCAATAGTTCTCCTTTTAATATCAAAATTAATTTAAAAATTAAAAAATTCCATTTTTAAAATAAAAGTAGTTATTGCTCATGAAAAAGAATATTCATCTAAATGTTTTATTTTTTTCTTTTTTCAATATTCTTTGCATTTATTTATTTTTATTAATTATGCCATTACAGCTGTTCTATTTCCCCCCTTCATTCCCCTTCACCCGGCACACCCCTTCCCCCATTCCCCCCTTTTAGTTTATGACCACAGGTCTCAAGTTCTTTAGATTCTATATTTCCCCTACTTTGTAGGGGGAATACAATTGTATTTTTACAATTGTATTTTTACCCTCCCCCTATCTATTTTCTATCTATTGTCTATGTTACTTATTTTCTGTACCTTTTTCCCCCTTCTCCCTTTCCCACTCCCCTGTTGCTAACCCTTCATGTGATCTTCATTTCTATGGTTTGCTCCTGATCTAGCTGTCCTCTTAGTTTGCTTTTGTTTTAGGTGTGGTTGTTAATAACCATGAGTTTGCTGTCCTTTCACTGTTCATCTTTTTTATCTTCTTTTTCTTAGGTAAGTCCCTTTAACATTTCATATAATAAGGGCTTGGTGATGATGAACTCCTTGAACTTCATCTTATCTGAGAAGCACTTTATCTGTCCTTCCATTCTAAATGAAAGCTTTGCTGGATAGAGCAATCTTCGTTGTAGGTCTTTGGATTTCATGACTTGGAATACTTCTTTACAGCCCCTTCTTGCCTCTAAGGTCTCTTTGGAGAAGTCAGCTGACAATCTGATGGGAACTCCATTGTAGGTAACTGTCCCCTTATCTCTTGCTGCTTCTAGGATTCTCTCCTTCATTTTAATCTTAGCTAATGTAATGATGATGTGCCTTGGTGTGTTCCTTCTTGGGTCCAAATTCTTTAGGACTCTCTGAGCTTCCTGGATTTCCTGGAACTCTATTTCCTTTGCCAGATTGGGGAAATTCTCCTTTATTATTTGTTCAAATATGAAGAAACGATCATTTTTGGTCATTTTTGGTCATTTTTTCCTTCCTTCTGGTTCACTCCCTTGATTTGAGTACCAGTTTCCTTTCCATCACTATAGGTTGCCTGTGCATTTCCCTTCATTTCAATTAGCTTAGCATTCATATGTTCCTCTAATTTGTGGCTAGAATCTACCAGTTCTGTGAGCATCCTAATCACCAGTGTTTTGAACTGTGCCTCTGATAGGTTGACAATTTCTTGTTCACTTAGATTTATGGGCTCTGGGGCTCTGAGTTCTTCTTGAGCCATTTTTTTGATCTCTTCAAGCCTGTTAGGTATGAGGAGAGGAGCCTTAGTTGTTCACCAGGGTGGGGCCACCCAGGTCACTGGGTTGTGATGTTGTATATGGGGGCGGGGTCAGAGAGGGACCAATAAGGGTCCCCTCTGCTCCTTCCCACTGTTGGGGTCTGTGTGGTCTGTCTCACTGTTCGCTCATTTGCTGGTTTATCTGCGAGTAAATGTGTGACTGTGGTCAGCCTGCCCCCTTGCGCCCTCACTGGGTCTGCCCATTTCTACCCCACACCTGGGACCCACCCTTGGCTGCCTGCGTGCATGTGTCCAGGGATCTTTATTGCATGACCCGCTCCGCTGCTGACTCCGCCCCTCTTACCATTCTAGCCGAGTGGTTCATTGCTGTGGGACTCCATATTGTTCAATTTTCCTCGATTTGGCTGCATTTATTGTTGCTAAAACTTTATTATTTTTAGATTTGGTTGTGCAAGAAGGCAAAGTGTTTCCACCTATGCTTCCATCTTGGCAGAAGTCCCTAAATATTTTAAAAACAAGCAAAAACGTAGTTTTTTTTTCAGGCAAAATTCTAAATTTTCAATGTTTAATGACTATGCTTTGACCCCACAAGTTTTTTGAAAGAAACACATTATTTAACCAGTAAAGTTTTTTTTGAAATCCTCATTAAAATATTAAAATAGCAAATTAAAGAGATACAACTTTCTGCTGAAGATGTTGGTATACAACATGCCAATTTCTAATGTTCTTCCATCCATCCTTTATAGTCCAAGTGATATTTGAATCTCCCATGAAGTCCTTTGTAACTGTTTGGGTTCAAGCGGAAGTCTTCCCAGTGAAAGCCTACAAAATTATTGTCTAATGCACTTATTTAGGTATGTGGTCAAGATATTTTTGTGAAATACAGAAGAAAAAAATGAATCTACAGTTTTTGATAGGCAACAAGAAAGCCAGTTTCATAGAAATGAAAGTGTTGTAACAGAGTCACTGGAGATAAAGTTCAGAATTTGAATGGGCATGTTATAAATAGGCTTTGACTTATTGGGTGAAAGTATTAAATTTTTTATTATAGGAATTATGTGGTGAGTTCAAATAATTAATTTGTTAATGTATAGGAAATTGAATTGGAGAAAGACTATATTGTGCATTTAAACATGTATGTAAATGTATGTAAGGGAAGATGATACATAGATGATAGGTAGGTAGATAATATTCATGACTTCTTCCAAACTAGTTTTTTTATTTGTCTATTTTCCTCTAGATTATCTTATACTTTTTTCATATCACCAAAGAACAGAGGATTTGATTGTAAAGTTGAGTTCAGAGTAGATTTTTAATTAATATTCATTGAATTGGAAGGAATTATATTGTTAAATCAAATACTTTTAAGTTATTATTCTGATTATATGTGGAACCATTTGACTTTCTCTGGAAAGATCCAATAGACATCACATAGATAGATGCACATAATAGTAATACATAATCACATATTGAACTGAATAATTAAATGTTTTCAGATAGCAGGGTTACACTCACTACTCATAACATTAACCTCTGCATTAAATATACCTCTTTTTGGTAATTCACAATTCAATTGTTTAGTAACGCTAACATGGTCAATATAATAGGTGAAATTTGGGTTAATTTGAACATGAAAATATATTTTCCTATGGTTAGAACTAAATTAAAGCATCCATTTCAAGTGGCTATTAAATCAGCAATGATATCACCTGCAAATTTTAAAGATGAACATGCACACAGACATGAAATATGATTCTTTAAGAAATGATTACTGTCTAACATTAGGAGCAGTATGCATACTTTAGCTAGTAACATAACCAGTACTTTTGATAAGAATACTCCACCAGGAAATTATTTTATTTACAGATGAATTCTCGTTGCAAATTTTGTGTTCTCTTTGACAGACCAGTGGTTGCCAGGAGTTTGGGGAGTATGAATGGCTGAAAAGTAACACATAGAGGACTTTTAGAATAATAAAACTATATTTTTGAAACTTTAATAATGGGTAATGACACTATGTGTTTTTCAAAATTCATAGCACAAAGTGTGAACTGTAATGTATGGAATTTTTAAAAAGGCATTCAAAAGGTCTAGGATGAATTTAGACTTTGCAACTGTCTTACAAAATTACGAAACAAGCTTACTGAAGGGGGTGAAGGAAAAGGGTGCTTAGCCATATATCTTTGGAAATTAGTGAATGTAATTGTCAGACTAGGGATAAAAGAAAATGCATATGAATATTATACTTTACTTGATACAGTTATTTCCCCTGGTGACTGGAATAATAATTCTGACACTGAGATCTCTGTGTACTGGAACTGAACAAGAAAGTGAATGGATGACAGGTGTTGGGAGCACTGTTTTTCACTGTTGGAGTGGGAGGTTATACACAGGAAAGGAGGTTAGAATAACTCCAGTAGTGCTAGATGAAAGTTGGAGACATTAATATGAATTCATGCTTAGCTTAATATAGAACACGATGCTATAGAAACAAATATAAATATTTAGTTATGTGCATACATTCCAGTTAGTACATACACTACATTCTCGAGCTATGTCTGCTGAGAGGACTGAGAAACAACACCACCTAGCAACACCTAAATGTTGATCTGAAATTCCAAAAAAAGGAACGAGGTTGTTTTTTAAGGAATCGAATACTCTAGAGCTGAAATAGGAATTATATAATAGTAACCTGGACTGTGTTGAAGTTCCAGAAAGTAATTAACTGTCACAACAATCAAACAAACAAAAAATATATCAAAAGCAAACAGTAGCCAACTGAAAGAGACTGCAATGGCCCAAATAAGAACATTTTGAGCAAAAAAAGTAAAGTAGTATTGTATTACAATCCCAAGTATGTAATAAATACCTATGTAACTACGCTCATAAAAATAAGTTCATACATAAATTGGGGATAATACATAAATCCCATGTATAAGAATGTCAACAGTTTAAGTCATATCAATAGCATGTGACAGTAATAAAGTAATGAAAATGTCCCTTTTCCTCTGTTGTATACCAAAAAACCATAACTTCATATACTTCTGATAAAATATCACAAATCCCAGTAAAGAGATGTTTTACAAAATATCTGAGCCACATTCTTCAAAACCGTAAAATCATCACAACTAAAGAGAGTCAAGGACGAAGTCATAGCCAAAAGGAACTGAGGTAGATGTGATGTCTCAGTGGGATGTGGTGTCCTGTATGGGGACCTGGAACAACAATGACAACAAGAGCATTAAGTAAAACACAAAGAGAGTTGAATAAAACATGAACTTAGCTAGTAATAATGTTTCACTATTGATCTGTTCATTGTGACAAATGTACTGTACAAATATAAGATTTTAAGAATAGAGACAGTTCAGTGTGGGATGTAGGAAAACAAACTAGCATCTTTACAAACTTTCTTTAAATTTGAAATTGTAAAATTACATTTTATTCAATAGATGATGTTGGGAAAATTGGACAGACGCATACAAAAAATGAAATTAGACTTCATTGCCATATAAAATAATAAACATGAAATGAAATAAATATTAAATATAAGATTTTATACCATAAAAGTCTTAGAAGAAAACAGACAGTAAAATCTGTAATGTCTCTGTAAGTAGTATTTTTTTCTGATATACTCCTTGGGTGAGGGAAATAGAAGAAAAAATAAACAAATGATATTACATCAAATTCAGAGTATTTGCACAGCACAAGAAGCCATCAACAAAGCAAAAAGACAACCTACTGAATGGGAGAAGATATTCACTAATGATATATCCAATAAGGGGTTAATATCCAAAAAATTATGAAGAACTCATACACTTAACACAAAAACCCAAATAATCCATTTGAAAAGTGGGCAGAGGACATAAATAGACACTTCTCTGAAGAGGACATATAGATGGCCAATAGACATATGAAAAGATGCTCAATGTCACCAATCATCAAAAGCAAATTAAAACCGCAGTGAGATGTCATCTCACACCTGTTAGAATGGCTATCATCAATAAATCAACAACCAACAAGTGAGATGGGGAGAAAAGGGAATCCTCATGCACTGTTGGTGCGAATGAAGATTGGTGCGGCCACCATGGCAAATAGTATGGAGGGTCCTCGGAAATATAAAAATGGAACTTCCTTATGACCCAGCAATTGCACTTCTAGGTGTATATCCAAAGAAACTCAAAAGACTACTTCAAAAGAATATGTGTACCCCTATGTTCATTTTATCTTTAGTTTATAATAACCAAAATTGGAAAACAACCCAAATACCAATCAGTAAAGGAATGGGTAAAAAAATGATGGTGAGTATATCCAATAGAATATTATTACTTGTCCATAAAAAGAACGAAATCTTACCATTTGTGACAGCACGGATGGTCTTCGAGGGTATTATGTTAAGTGACATAAGTCAGGCAGAGAAAAATCAGATGATTCACTTATATGTGAAATCTAAAGAATGAAAGAAGTAAACAAACCTAATAGAAATAGAGTCATATAGGCATAGAACAGACTGATGGTTGACAGAGGGGCAGGGGATGAGACTGGATGAAAAAGGTCCAAGGGACCAAGAAGGACAAATTGGTAGTCACAACACAGTTATGGGATGTAAAGCACAACATAGGGAGTGTAGTCAATAATAATGTAATAACCATGGATGGTGTCAGGTGGGTACTTAAAATAACATAGGGTATACTTTATAAGGTGTATGATAGTCAAACCACTATGCTGTACACCTGAAACTAAAACAAAATAACATTGAATGTAAATGGCAATTGAAAAAATTTTAACTAACTAAATAAAATTATTCTAAAATTGCAAGTTTATTTTTGAAATAGATTTACTGACACAGATGAAGAGTTTTTCAACCTATTTTAAACCTGGAAGTCACTGAACTGAATTAGAGGAAATTAAGGTGCCTTTCTCCAATTGTTGTTTTAAAGATAAAAGAGTGTGTCATAGTAACTATTCTTATTTATAATGATAGTCTCAGTACCTAAAACAATTTTTTTAATCAATGAAATAAGCAACTACAATGCTTTCTCCCTTTCATGCATATCACATACACACAACAAATCCATTAGATTATTTTTAACATTCACTGAGTTTATGATAAGAATACATCAAAGATGAGGTGTGTCAAGAAAGATAAAGGGGCTTCAAGATGATGGAATGGATTTTTGTGAGAAATTGAGGGTCTAGGTTGAGGTTCAGAAGTTAAAAAGTGGAAATGTGTGTTTGATTGCCCACACAATATAGTCTGTCTTTAGACACTGATAAAAACATCAGTACTGAGTAAAATTTACTGTTTGGGTTCTTCGTTTGTTTCTTTTTATTGAATTTATTGGGGTGACATTGGTCAGTACAGTCATATAGGTTTTAGGTATACAATTCTATAATACATCAATGATTTATTGTATTGCATATTTAGCACCCAAAGCTAGGGCTCAGTCAATCACCATTTATCTCTGTTTACCCTCTTCTACCCTAACCCCACCCTCTTTCACTCTGGTAATTGCCATACTATTGTCTGTGTCTATGAGGTTGGTTGTTTCCTTTGTTTGTTTTTGTTTGTTTTGTTATGTTTTGCTTAAGTACCATGTGATTTCACTCATATCTGGGACCTAATGAACAAAATTAACCAACAAAATAGAAACAAACTCATAATCTTTGGTGTTTTGCATATCTTATGCAATTGATTTTTATTTAGTATATTCAGTGATTGCTTTAAACTACCCTGTAAATCTATCTATTAACTGTGCATTGTAATTTGTACTAAATAATGAGAACATAAAAATAAATATGCATTCATAATTTTATAATATACATACACATACACAGTTCACATGTACATATCCTTACTTCAAAATGTACTTCAAAATTCAGAATCTAATGGATAAGACAGAGTTCATGTTAAAGAAAATAATATAAAGAGAGAAAGGTGGGCTCAATTCATTCAAAGTTCATCACAAGAAAATGTATGTAACATATTTGGGAAAATAGCAATAAGTGCAGTAGGTAGGGATGAGATGAAATCGAGGGTTTAGATTTTAATGGTGGGAATCTAAGGGGACAGGGGGTTAGGCAAGAAAAATATTAAAGTTCTCAATGATCTGCTATTGCTGAATGGGGAAATATATGATTCTTTCAGAAAGGAATTAAAACAGGGAAAGCAGCTATAGCGATTATTGAGTTTAATGTGTCTGAACAACAGACGGCCTGAGAATGACATGACTGATGGCTAGAAGGAGGTAGTCAGTTATCCTTATATTAGAGATCAAAGTTTTCGCCGTGAGACTGTTTTTAATGATGGCAAAATCCAGAGTATATCTCTTGCCATAGTTGTTCAAATATGAACAACAATATGGTTCAAGTCAAGTTGGTGGGCTGGTTTCAATGAAAATGTTTTTGTATACTCATTTACCTGGAACAACCTGGTTTATACCTGATGCCATGTCATAATTAACAATAATACTCTCCTTCACTCTCAAATTTTACTAACTTCACTATAATTTACAATTTTACATGCTCATCCTAACTATGAGCCAATAGCCAACCTCCACAATGATTAGCTAAACAGGATAAAGGAGAGAAGTGAAGGATAATTATAACTTGCTGTTTTGAACAGGAACCGAACAAGGACTTTTCCATGAGTGAGGAGGAATAAAAGTTTGGAAGCTGTCCAAATGTACTCCCTATTTCTCCTGAGCAGAGCTGTTTTTGCACTAGTCTGGTTTATGCTGTGATCTTAGTGCACACCCTATACTTCATCATGTGCTTTATTTATACTGTGCCCCTAACTGAAATATTTTTTCTGTTCCCCTTCTTTAAAATAATTCCCTCAACTGTCCAAAGCCTAGTTCAATATGACCTCAATAAAATACCTTTAAGTTAAAGGAGCAAGTAGTAATCCAAACTCTTTGATTTAAGAAGACTGCAGCATTTAATTTTTGTTGATTTTGTCTTGCAGAATATATACCTGGTCCTGGTGAACTTCCAAGAAGTTAATAGTTCCCATGATTGCTGCAAACTGCAAAAGTAGTCTGGTACGTATTTGGTGCTAATGCTTAGTCTTAAACATAAATATCAGCTTAGTATTGAGATGTATTTAACCTACTCATGCATACTCGGCTTTTATCCTTTAATCAAAGGATAGAAATTATACATATTGTATCTGAGTTAATAAGTACATTTGTGTGGAAACTGTTAGACTTATAAACTTCATTGTAAATATGGCCTCTTTTGAATGTTGCCATATTGTGTCTAGGTTAATGTCTGTACATAAACAGTTTTTCATTAAGAAAACATACAATTACTCTGGCTGCTGTGGCTCAGTGGATTGAGTGCCTGTGAACCAAAGGGTTCCCAGTTCGATTCCCAGTCAGGGCACATACCTGGGTTGTGAACCAGGTCCCTATTAGGGGGGCATGCAAGAGGCAACCACACACTGATGTTTCTCTCCCTGGTTTCTTCCCTCCCTTCCCCTCACTCTGTAAGTAAATAAACAAACAAACATAATAAAAGTTAAGAAATAAAGATATTTGATGTTGGAGGCTTTGATTAGGGGGATTCACTGTCTTTGTTATTAAACTTTAACTTCTTATCTTTGAACATCTTTATCTTTCTTTTTTTCTTTTTAATACAACACAGCATCAGAATTATAGGAATACCAGAGGGGGAAGAGGAACAGCCACCAGTGGAAAACTTATTTGAACAAATAATAAAGGAGAATTTCCCCAATCTGGCAAAGGAAATAGATGTCCAGGAAATCCTGGAAGGTCAGAGTCCCAAAAAAAGTTGGACCCAAGAAGGAACACACCAAGGCACATCATCATTATATTAGCCAAGATTAAAATGAAGGAGAGAATCCTAGAAGCAGCCAGAGATAAGGAGATAGTCACCTACAAAGGAGTTCCCGTCAGACTGTCAGCAGATTTCTCAAAAGAGACATTACAGGCAAGAAGGGGCTGGAAAGAAGTATTCCAAGTTATGAAATCCAAAGACCTACAACCAAGATTGATCTATCCAGCAAAGCTTTCATTTAGAATGGAAGGGCAGGTAAAGTGCTTCTCAGATAAGATCAAATTCAAGGAGTTCATCATCACCAAGCCATTATTATATGAAATGTTAAAGGGGCTTACCTAAGAAAAGGAAGATAAAAAAGATGAACAGTGAAAGGACAGCAAACTCACAGTTATTAAGAACCACACCTAAAAACAAAAGCAAACTAAGAGGACAGCTAAATCAGGAGCAGAACCATAGAAATGAAGATCTCATGGAGGGTTAGCAACAGGGGAGTGGGAGGAGAAGGGGGGAGAAGCTACAGAAAATAAGTAGCATAGATGGTAGGTAGAAAATAGATGGGGGGAGGGCAAGAATAGTATGGGAAATATAGAATCTAAAAAACTTGAGACACGTGGTCATAAACTAAAGGGGGGAAATGGTGGGGGCGGGGGTGCAGGGTGGAGAGGAATGAAGGGGGGAATAGAACAACTATAATGGCATAATCAACAACTATAATGGCATAATCAATAAAATCAAATATAATTTTTAAAAAATTCAAAAAACAAAATTAATTGTCTACAGTCAGTAAGGCTTAGAAAGGGGAACCTGCCAATGCCCTAAGCTGGTTGTTAAACTTTAAGAGAGTTATATCTGCATTTGAGGAGAAAAAAAAGTCATTTAGCACTGTGTTTCAGTGCTAAATATTGGTTCACAAATGCTATACATGATAAAAATATTTTTGCTATCATTATTAATGTTTTTATTTTATTTATTACTTTGTTAGGGTAAATCAAAACAAAGCAAATCTTAGTAGCATAATCTTCCTTCCATGTATCAGTAGGAAAGCATTATTCATATTAGTATACTTTTTGCTATGTGACATTTTGATTATCAACTTCATCTAATTTACCGACTATCTCCAAATACAACATGGTCTATACAGTAATGTAAATGCAGTCTCATGTCTTTGAAAAAAATTTAAGACCATTAATGTCATTTGAATTATTTCTTTTAGAAAATTGTCTTCATTATTTTATTGATTCATGGAGGATTTTTGCAAAAGAAATAATTTCACTTGTTTTTTTTAATTGGGAACACATTTACTTTTGACAACAGTTGAAAGTAAATTCATACACATCTAGGAAATTAAAATATATAGCTGTGCTAATTATATGGAGATATTATTCTTTAATTATAATGCTCTCCACTTGGCCTACAATTTTATTTTGTTATCTTTTAGGCTATTTATCAATTGAAATCCGGATATTATGTCTATTCATTTATCACTAGAACCATTTAATGACACAAATGAAAGGGGTGGCTGGATAGTTTTAAAGTGAACCAAATAATATGTGTTTGCATTTTAAAATGAACCAAGGGTCACTGGTTGGATTCCCAGTCAGGGCACATGCCTGGGTTGTGGGCCAGGTCCCCAGTAGGGGTTGCATAAGAGGCAACTACATATTGATGTTTCTCTCCCTCTCTTTCTCCCACTTTTCTCTAAAAATAAATAAAATCTATTAAAAAATAAAATAAAAGTTTAGTGAAACTGAAGTTTTAAATCAATAGTCTTTAAGCATTACATTAGAATGATGATAGCCATTGGGAAATACCATCGTTTACTGTAGTTCCACTAACTTAAATCACTTTAGATAATACTTCTTATAAATGAATAGCTCTGTAACTTTAAATGACAATAAAACAATATAGGTGAGTAGTTAAGAGCATATGTTAGACATTTCAGTCAACTAAACTTGAAAGTCCGTCTCATTTCAGCCATGTTGTATTTGTGTGTGGTTGGCCAAATATTCTACACCATTTCTTTCTTTATTTATTTTTAAATGTAAATTTTAAAAATTAATTGATTTATTTTTTAAGTTATTTTTCAACTACAGTATTCTTTCTTTTACTCTCTTCCCAGCCCATCCCCCATACCCCCTACCTCCATCCCCATTTCCACCCCCCTTAGTTGTTGTCCATGTGTCCTTTATGCTAGTTCCTGTAAATCCTTCCCCCTTTTTCCCCTGAAATTCCCTCTCCTCTCCCCTCCAGGCGCTGTCCCCCTGTTCTCGATTTCAATAAAAACAACTTAAGTTGTGCTGTAAATTGTGCTGCTATGAACATTGGGGTGCATAGGTTCTTTTGGATTGGTAATTTAAGGTTCTTAGGATATAGTTCCAGCAATGGAATTGCTGGGTCATAAGGCAGGTCCATTTTTAGTTTTTTTAGAAAATTCCATACTGTTTTCCATAATGGTTGTACCAGTCTGCATTCCCACCAACAGTAAACTAGGGTCCCCTTTTCCCCACAATCTCCAACATTTGTTGTTTGTTGCTTTGTTTATGATAGCCATTCTGACTGGTGTAAGGTCTCATTGTGGTTTTAATTTGCATCTCTCTGATGGCTAGCGATATTGAGCATCTTTTCATGTGTCTCTGGATCCTCTTCCAATTTCAGTTCCTTGTGGTCAGAGAAAATGCTTGGTATAATTTCAATATTCTTGAATTTGGTGAAGCTCGTTTGTGTCCTATCATGTGGTCTATCTTTGAGAATGTTCCATGTGCATTTGAAAAGAATGTGTATTTAGCTTCTTTGGGATGAAGGGCTCTGTATATATAGGTTAAGTCTATTTCATCAAGGATGTTATTTAATGCCGCAATATCTTTGTTGATATTTTGTTTGGAAGATCTGTCTATTTTTGATAGTGGGGTGTTAAAATCCCCTACTATAATTGTGTTGCTGTCTATATCTTTCTTGAAGTCCTCTAAGATTTTCTTGATATATTTGGGTGCTCCTATGTTTGATGCATATATATTTATGATGTTAGTGTCTTTTTGGTGGATTCTTCCCTTTAATATTATGAAGTGACCTTCTGTGTCTCTCTTTATGGCCCTTTTTTTGAAGTCTATTTTGTCTGATATGAGAATTGCTACCCCAGCTTTTTTTTCTTGTCCATTTGCTTGGAAAACTTGTTTCCAGCCTTTCACTTTTAGTCTGTGATGGTCTTTTGTCCTGAGGTGGGTCTCTTGTAGGCAGCATATGTGTGGGTCATGCTTTCTTATCCATGCAGCTATTCTGTGTCTTTTGATTGGAGCATTTAATCCATTTACATTTAAGGTTATTATTGATAGGTACTTATTCATTGCCATTTTTGTACCTGTGTTCCTCTCTGTCTCTCTCTTCTCCTTCCTTTCCTGAAAACAGTCCTTTTAGTATTTCTTGTAGAGCTGGTTTGGTGGAAGCATATTCTTTTAGACTTCTTTTGTCTTGGAAACTCTTTATTTGGCCTTCTATCTTGATTGAGAGCCTTGCTGGGTAAAGTAGCCTTGGTTGCAGGCCTCTGGTTCTCATTACTTGGAATATTTCTTGCCATTCTCTTCTTGCTTATAGTGTTTCCATTGAGAAGTCAGTAGCTAACCTTATTGGGGCTCCCTTGTATGTTAGTTCTTTTTTCTCCCTTGATGCCTTTGAGATTTTCTCTTTGTCTTGGAATTTTGCCATTTTGATGGTGATGTGTCTTGAAGTGGGCCTCCTTGGGTTCCTCTTGATTGGGACTCTCTGTGATTCCTGGATTTGTGTGACTTTTTCTCTCATCAAATAGGGGAATTTTCTCTCATTACTCTTTCAAATATGTTTTCTATCCCTTGTTATTCTTCTTCTCCTTCTGGTATTCCTATTATTCAGATATTATTACATTTCATATTGTCTTGCATTTCTTTTAATCCCTCTTTATTCTCTCTGAGCCTCTTTTCATTTTCTTGCTCTTTCTGTAAGATACTTTCTACTTTGTCCTCCAACTCACTAATCTGATCTTCTGTCTCATCAACCCTATTTTTAATACTTTCTACTGTGTTCTTCAATTAGGAAATCATATTCTTCATTTCCTCTTGGCCCTTGCTAATAATTTCCATTTCCTTTTTCATGTTGATATAGTTCACAGTGAGATCATTGTAGCTTCCCTGTAGTTTCTGGTAGCTGATTGTGAGCTCTTTGAACTTCCTGATCACCAGTGCTTTGAATTCAGTATCTGATAGTTGACTTGCCTCTATTTCATCTAACATTCTTTCTGAGGATTCCTCCTTTCCTTTCATTTGGGGATTGTTTCTTTGTCTTTCCATTGTTTTTGAGACTCTTCTTGTCAGCCTCAGCTTCTTAGATTAATCTGTTTTGACTCCCTGGGTTTATGGTGTGAACTTCTGTGGTGGAAGGCCTGCGAAATTCAGTGGTGCAGTCTCTTTTAGTTATCCTGTTGTTCTCTGCTTCCACCTACTCAAATATGCAGCAACTTGTGGCTTCTCTCCTACAGCAAAGTGCAATTTGTCTCGCTGACTCTACTGTTGGGAGGCCTCTTCTATGGATCCATCTCTGGCCTTTTCATATTTTCAAGTTGTTTGTGTCTCTTGTGAGTAAAAGAAAGAAAAGACAAGGAAAGAAGTAAAAGGAAGAAAAACAAAGGTAGGGGAATGGAAGAAAGAGTGATAAGTTTCGAAAGAAAAGAAGAAGGAATAAAACAGAAAATCCGAAAAAAAGAGGACAAAAGTATTGAAAGATAAAACAGTAATAAAATTTAAAAAAATAACAGATTACTTTAAAAAAGCAAAAAGATAAAGAAAATGAAAGGAAAAAGAAGGAAAAATAAAAAAGAATAAAAATAAAAAATAAAATAAAATAAAAAGAAACAAAAGCAAAAACAAACAAACAAACAAACAAACAAATATATATATATATATATATATATATATATATATATATATATATATAAAAGGAAACGTTGCTTATTGGTTTCAAAGTAGCCAAACTGGTTTTTCTGGCTGCAGTTGGCTGAGGGTTGATTATTGTGATTTTTCTGCCGGCCTTCTCTCAGGAGCCAGATTATTGGCGCCTCTCCCCAGCTCCCTACATTGGGGAACTAGGACTTCCTCACAGCGCTTTTTTCCCAGGGGTTACCACTGTGGGTTGTGTTGCGGGGCACGCGGGTGCCTGTTCCGGCCAAGTGGCCTGGTTCCCACTGGGTGGAGCACAGACCTGCCCCTGTTCTGTGGGGGAATTCCAGGCCCTCTGCCCAACCTTGGGTTCACTGCCAGGCTGGGTGTGGAGCAGACCAGGCTGTTGTGTCTATTGGATTCAGAGCCCCACACTGTGCCTGTCAGATCTTTGGGGCTGGCAACCACAGAGTCCTCGGTTGGGGCCCTTTGTCCTCAGCACCCTCTCCACAAACTCTACCAAACAAGTCTCTGCTAGCACCCAACCTTGCTTGGCCAAAAAGGGAGGGAGTTGAGGATCTCAGCTCTTTTCCCAGGGCCCCTCAGTAGGCCCAGGGCTTCCAGCTAGCGAGGGAGATGAACCGGAAGCCCGGGGCCAATCTGAGGACTGGGCTCTGACCTAGAAACACTGGGCACACATCAAGGCGCGTTGCGAGGTGTGTACTGATCCCCCAAACTGTGCGCCGGCAGAAATCCCTGCTGTTCTTCTCTTTGCTCCATCCCCGATACTCTACTGTACCACTGCTGTCTCCCTACTGTCTGGTTCCTCTGTGACCCTCGAGATTTCTGGTCCCTTATTTTCATATATGCTGGGCAACTGCTGGCTTGCTGGCTTCTCCTCTGCCAATTGCGGATCAAACAGGTTTCTCTTCCTTGTGTACAAGGAACTGGAATTTGCTCCGTCCTACTCCATTGCCATCTTGAAAGCCCCCGTAATTAAATGTCTCTACACCATTTAAAATAGAAAATAATTGCATTGTAAAATAGTTTTTTAAATGATTACATTGAATGATGGATCATCATCGTCCCAATGCTATACATATTTGACAAATGTAATTTATTATCATCATTATTATTCTAATTATTTCACCACTACTATTACCAGTTTTATTAGCTGCATCATTCTGGGTTTGTTTCCACTGATTTTTAAAATGAAGATTGATATTTTCATGTTTGTTTACATGCTGGATAATTTTTTATTGAATATCAAATATTCTACATTGTATATTATTGGGAATGACTTTTTAGTGGTCTATTAAATGTTTTTGGATTTTTCCTTAGGATTCAGGTAAGTTTCTTAGAGAAAATTTAATGCTTTTCTATGCTTGCTTTAAGATTTGTTGGGCAAATTCCAGAGAGCCTTTAATCTATGATTAATTTGGCTTCTCTACTGAGGATTCTATTTGATGTTCCATGTGTTAGAAGAACTTTCCTTTCTCCTTGTACACAGCGTAAGGAATCTAAGCTCCATATGATCCCTAATGATTGTTCTATTTGTTTCTTTCCAATAAGTAGTCTTTCTCTGGCCATGGCATGATTTCTCCTGAATATGTGCCAATTGATAATCAGATGAAAATAAATCCTCTGCAGATTTCAAGAATCTTCCTTTCTGTTTGAGTCTCTACTCTCTAACATCCTGCCTCATGAATTCCAGCAGCAATTGTTCTTCCTGAACTCCATACCCTGTTTTCTCAACTCAGGGAGATCAGCAGGCCCCTGCACATCTGCCTCTGCATTTCTGCCCAGAAATTTTCTCCAGTAATTGGACTGAGGCAGTTTTAGAAATCAGCTTATTTGCTTCCTTTCTCGCAAGGACTACTGCCCTGAGATGCCTGCTGTCCAATGGAAAACAAAAATGTTTCATATACTTTGTACAAGTTTTTGTTGAAAGTGAGAAGCAAATCCAGTCTCAGTTACTTATTCCTGGTTAAAATCATATAAAGATCTCTTTAAAAACATTTTATCATCTTTGAAACCTTAGATATTTTAAAACATTTTTATTGAAATCTCATTTCCTAGAAGTATGTATTTTTGTTGCTAAAATTTTTGCATGTGATAATTTGTCAGTCTAACTTTTATTAACTTTTAGTACTATGTTAATTTCAAGGCTTATCTTTTGTAATTATTTATATCTATAGTTACTTATATTGATTTTTTCCTCCTAGTTTCCTGAGTTGAATGTTTCAATTATTTTCCATCATTTATAGTTTTTCAATAAATGCATTCAAAAACTTCACCTCTGGCCTTTAGAAGAATAACTTCATTGTCCTGTGTCATTTATTTTAGTCGGTCTCCTGATTTAATTCTCATTTGAGTCTCATGGAACTCTCATTAAAAATATCTGTTTCTAGATTTCTCCCCTGCCTAATAAAACACTCCATATCACCTCCTGTTCATGTGGATTGAACATTTACCTGGGTCTGGGAATAGCAGCATAATAATGGAAACATGTTTATTCAGTTTTCCAGTGTTTTTCAGTGGCATGAGCTCAGGCCCCCCAGTTTTGTAGAAACATTATGATGCTGTAAGTAAAGCTGATTATCTGTCTTTTGTACACTGCATTTATTTTCTCTCAAGTTACTAGAAGAGAAATGTAATTTACCAGAAATAATAATTATAAATGTGTATATACATACATACATACATACATATATATATACATATATATATATATTATATTTATATTGTAAGCACCCAATCTAGTCTCTGTAAGAGATTCTTCAAGACATATTGGAATTTTATACCTATGCTACAAAAAAAAGGAAACTACAGCTAGATTATGTTAAAAGCTGATTTCTATTCTGTGATTACATTTAGTTTTTAAAGGCCCACACATTAGCTTGCGAGTCATCCAGAATTCAAATATTTATGTCTCTGTTCCCAAATGTGATCTTTCTGTTTCTCCCTTAACAGTAGTGGGAATGGGTTTTAGTTCTTTATTAACATTTTTTTTGAATTTTAGTGAGGCTTAAATTTAGGTGTTCAACAGCTATCTTAATTCAGAAATTTCAGGATTATTTTAAATTCCTGTAGTGAGTGTTATGTAGCACGCAGACTCCCCCCGTTCAACACCAAGACACACTGGGTACTGATGGCTCACCGCTGAGTCCCACTCCAGGATCTCCCTCTGAAATGGAAGTGTCTAACCCGAGTTTACGTCCTCTCCCTGGGGCGTGCCTCACCTGATGCCTGGTGTGATGGCATAGCCTCCTGCCTTGTTTCAGTCCGGCTCTGAAAGACCAAGTGAGGTCCCGAGTTTTCCTTTACATCCAATGAGGGTTTGGGGGCAACTTCACTGCAGTTCACCTTCTCCTTCTGCAGAGCCCTGCTGTCTCCACTCCTCATAGGTGTGGTTGCGAACTCTTGTTACAAACTTTGTCCATGCAAAAACTAAGACAACAGATTTAATGGATTTCATGTCATATTTATTGTTTTTAATTTTCTGATTTATAGTCCATATGTGCCCATGTTTATCAGTGTTTTTACCACTCTCCCACCTTTGCTCCTAAGTTAACGTTGTACATTTTTTAAAAAATGTGTTCATTGACCCAAGCTTTGCATCTAACCTTCCTTTTCCCCAAGGAAGTCAATAGATTAATTATCCATTTTCTCAGCTTTTCTAACTTTACCCATTTCTTTCATGTTAAAAACATTCTTCTCCTATCTTTAATTACCTTTTAGTTATATCCTATCTCATTCACAACCTTCACCTGCTTTGGAAAAAAAGTAGTGTATACTCTCTATCACTGCCATTTTATTTTTACACCCACCTATGTTAAAAATGCCCACTCCGGGAAAGTAACAAGTAATTTAAAAATAGATAATTTTAAGCAGTTTGATTAGTTATAGCAGCAACAGTTCACAATCCCCTGTACCATAAAGCATTTTTCCTCTTTTAATTTCTATGAAAACTTTTCCTCTGAACAGTTCTAATATTCTTGGTTTGTTTTTCTATTTTCAATCCATAAATACTGACATTCCTCAAGTTCTAACCATGGTGCTTTTCCCTTCTTATCCCTGCAATCAAATAACAGACGATAGTGTGTGTGCTAATGACACGCACATCTACACCGATTGTCTAAATCTCAGCCCTGGGTCCCACATTCAAGTATCCAATTAAAATTTACCAACTCCAATTTGATTGTCATGGACATATCCTAATTAACATGCTAAAAAAATGTGTCATTCTCTCTTTGCAACATCACCGTTTTCTTTAATTGGCTGCTGCAGTAAATGGCATCAGCCTTTTGTACAGTCACTCCAACAGCACCATGGTTAAATATCACCCCTTCTTTCTTTTCTAATCAATCATCAAGGCACATCAACAACTTAATTAGCTATCATGTCTACCTCCATTAGCTCCATTTCTTGCCATATTGTTTAAAATTATGTCCCCAATATTTTTCTCTTGGATTATTGCGACTACCTAAAATTGCTCTCAATGCCTACATCCTTTCCTGCACTCCGGCACATTCTCGTCACTACTACCAAGTGACTTATTTCCTAATATTCAAAATTACCCCTATGAGTAAAATATTTACTGTCACAGGATTTCATGCAGGAATAACTCTAAGTTCTTTAGCGAGCACATAAGGCCGTTGTGGTCTGATCTTTATAAGAACTTCTCATCTCACTTCGTGATGTGTTCCCCGTCCTTTAATTAAAAAAAAATAACAAAACAAAAGCAAACAAAATATACAGCCATCAGACTGCACTTTATCTGTCATGTCTACGGCTTTTTATAAATTGTTATAAGAACAGTTAACAGGAAATCTACCCTCTTATATTCAGAAGTGTAAATATACAGCATCGTACAAGATAATATTACACAATAGATGTCTTGAATTTATCTTACGTAACTAAACTTCATGCCTGTTAAAGAGCAACTTCCTGTTTCTTTCTTCCCCTCGCCCTTGTAAGTAGAATGAAAATCACCATCTGTTCTCTGTTTCTAGGATTTTGACTATTTTAGATATTTCTTTTAAATATAATTGTACAGTAGTTCTTTGACTGGCTTACTTCACTTAATATAATATCCTCAGTGCCCATCCATATTGTAATATTGGATAGAATTTCCTCATTTAAGCCTTATTTAAGGCTGAATAATATTTCATTATCTGTAAATACCAAATTTCTTTTATCCATTCATCTGTAGCAGACTTGTAGGTTGTTTACATATCTTGGCTGTTATGAATACTGCTGCAATTAACATGGTAGTGCAGATATCTCTTCAGGATTTTTGTTAACTGTTGGCCATTGGTGCCAAATGAACACCAACGGGAATCCCCAGTTTGAGGTGCCGTGCAGAAAAAAATCTTTATTCGGTGCCAAACAGCCCCATTGTGATAGAGCACGGCTGTGAGGCAGCCCTGGGGCCAGGCCCTCGCACACTAGACAGCTCTGCTCTGCTCCTCACTGGTCTGGTTGGCACTGCAGGGGCCTGGTCTCCTCTGATCTTTTCTGCTCTGCTCCATGCCACACCGCTCTGGCCTGGGCTGGTCTGTTCTGCTCTGGTGAGACACCTGAGGGGAATGCAGTCTTCAGTGGAGAGGGGAAAGTGTGCTCTGAGAGCCAAAGGGGCACTGGCTTATACAGACAGAAGTCCCCACCCCTGGTCCCTGATTAGACTGCTCTCATGCTTCCATCTTTCTTCATCTTTCTCAAGATTGCTTTTGCTATTCTGAGTTGTGTGGTTCCATATGAATTTTAGTATTTTTGTTTATTTCTGTAAAAATGCCATTGGGATTTTGATAAGAAGTACTTTGAGTCAGTACACTGCTTTAGGTTAGTATCAACATTTTAACAATATTAAGCTTTCCAATCCATGACATGGCATATCTTTCCACCCTTATTTTTTTCCTCAGTGTTTTGTAGTGAAGAAGATTTCAACTCTTTGATTAAGTTTATTACTAAGTATTTTATTATTCTGGGGGTTATCATAAATAGAATGTTTTCTTATTAAGAAAAATATTCTTTTCAGATAGTTCAGTGTTAGTGTATAGAAGTGTAACTGATTTTGTATTGAATATTGATTTTGTATTCTGCAATTTCACTAAATATTACTTCTAACAGTTTTCTTATAGAGTCTATATGGTTTCCTACATATAAAATACACCATCTGCAAGCAGAAATAATTTTACTTCTTCCTTTTCATACTTTTATTTATTTTTCTTGCTGAATTGCTCTGGCTAGGGCTGCCATAATTATGTTAAATAGAATAGGGTGAGAGTGGACATCTTTGACATTTTTTATCTTAAATGAAGAGCTTTCAGTTTAATACAGTTGAATATGTTGTTAGCTGGGGCTTTTCATACACAGATTTTATTATATTGAGATAGATTTCTTCTATACCTAGTTTGTTAAGAGGTTTTATTTATTTGTTTTTATTTTTATCATGAAAGAATATTGAATTTTGCAAGATGCCGTTTCTGCCTCTGTTGAGATGACTGTGTGATTTTTTTCATTTTGTTCATGTAGTGCATTACATTAATCAATTAGTGTATTTTATTTTTATGTTTTAATTCACACATTGTAAGTAAGACTTGATGGAAAAAAGGAGCATGGGATGGAATCTCAGACCTTAGGCTAATATGTGAATCCTTTCCCACAGCTTCCTTGTTTCCCTAGGAGAGGTTCTCAGCTACCCATTTTCTTATTTCTGGTGTCACAGGACCACCTGGCCTTCAGCACAGGCTCCAGCTCCAGGAGAGTTGAGGTTGGGCTCAATCACCCCACAGAGTCTGGGAGAGGATCGTGGTGGCAATCCTGTTGTGACAGTGTCTGGCCCCATACCTAGTTACCTAGCATGTTCCAGCACAACAGCTACAATATCCTTAGAGTGTCACCCGTGTATTTTGTGTTCTGCCATCAGGCCCGTTAAAGGAGACATGAATAGCTGACTTCCCCATCTTGGCAGGGGCAAAACTTGTCTGTTCAATGACTGACAGGAGGTGAACAGGCAGTCTTCAAGCCAGAGTACCTGTGTGTCTCTTGTCTCCCCTGCCACTCCCAGGGTCGAGAGTCCGGGGGTGTCCAGCCTTTTGGTGTCTGAAAAAAGAACAGTTGTCTTGGGCCACACATTAAATACATAAACTCTAACAAAAACTGATGAGCAAAATAAAAAAGGTTTTAAGTAAATTTATGATTTTGTGTTCAGCGTCATTCATAGCCATCATGGTCTGCATGCAGCCCACGGGCTGCATGTTGGACACCCCTGGTAGATTTTTCCATAAGTGTCCTGTGCTTAAGAGTAATCTACCTCAAGCCCTCTCAGTGCCTAGGTGCACCTTCTATTCCTTCTTTTAATCTTTCTGCTTCTAACTTGTGTTAGCTTATTCTGGTAAGCTCAAGGTGCTCTTAGCAATGAACGATAAAATAGACACTGTATAGTTTCAATGATCCCATATGCATGTTAAATGCTCTGATATGTACATCTAAAACTGGCATTGTACAATATGAAGATGAAATTTATGCTAACATTTATTTTTATTTTATTTTACTTTAAAATATTAAATACCAAATAAAAATACCATGTTAAAGTTGAGTAAAAGATTATGGAAGAGTGGGAAATGTTTTATTTTTAGTGCCTATAGCACCATTTCCCCTGCTTTTGAACAAGGAACTCTGCATTTTCATTTTGCAATAGGTTTGCAAAATTTTTGTTGCTGATCTTCAGTAAAATATATGCTAATCATTAAAACTATTTTCCTTACGAAGAAGCTGAAGCTTAGAGGGATTTGGTAATTTTACTAAGATCACATAGATGTTAAAAAGTGGTGTTAAAAATGGAAGCAAAGTAGACTGACTCCAGAACATATGCTCCTTAACACTGCAGTATATTTCATCCCTCCTTATTAAACTGGATGATGATGATGATGATGATGATGATGATGATGATGCTATTGCTGCCACTGATTAAAATAGTGATTATGGTAATACATGCAATGCTTACTATGTTTGAGGCCTTGATATGAAAGCATTTCTTAAGTAACTGCATTTAAATCTTACATCAGCCATGTTAAGGAGTTACCATTATCATCTTTATTTTCATAGATGAGAACATTTAAGCATGAAGTTAAATAAATTACCCACTTTATACATAGTAAGCAGAAGAATCAAGATTGTAATATAGATAGTCAAGTTCTGCAGAATAATCAGAATCACTTGTGACAGAATGTACACCGAGACTAAAAAGAATTCTTGCCTACATCCTATGTGACTTACACACATTAGAAATAAAGACATACTTTGTGTTTCCTTATTATTTAACTAAATAGTAAAAACAATCTGATACCTGTTACTTTTAGCTTGGTTGCTCTCTGCTGTGTTTAAGTCATACTTTGGCTTTAGGTAGAGTGGATGGTGGTCATCTTCAAATAGACACTTTTATCAGCAGATTTATAAATGAGGCAATGCCTATAATGCTGAATCTCTGCAGATTTGCGAAACCTCTAGCCATCTTTGTTCTTCTCGTAGCTAAGTATTTCAAAACTAACTTGGCAAATGTTCATTTATCTAATGGGGTAATCCAATTATGAAAGTAAGTGTCAATATTTTTGGCTCCTGTTAAGGATATAGAAATAAAGAGAATGGAAGGATAGTAGTGTTACAATTTACTATGATGTGTTAAGTTTCTACTTGAATTTATTTTAGCACTGAAAAGCAGACTTGACCTTATTTTATTGAAGAGAGCGGGAAGAAGAAACAAGGGCAATTTTTATAACTGTCACCCCTACAGTAGTAATTACCTGTGAGCGTGCTTGGCATATCACAAACATCCAGCAATAGTTGCTGGACCTTTTATGACCTCAATTCTTGCTAGTTCCAAGTTTGTAGAGAACTTTTAATCCAACCACCCCTGGGTAGAACTAGAATTAAAATTATATAATATCAGTGCTGGAAAGGATTACTAAATTAGGAATATTTCATTTACAAGTATAGATTTGATGGGTAAAGGGATGTATATGTTTACTAACTTGATACCATTTGCTCATGGCAGAAACGTCATTTAAAAATTTACATTCTGAATTTTAAATGCTGGGAAAAAAGTCATAATGCAAACTTCACAAGATGTTAACATGTTCTGTTTAATATTAAGGCATCAGGATACATTAAAGTTCTTTGTATATTCTAGAGTAAGAGTGACTATATAAGATTTATTTTATTTTAATATGATGCCATGAATCAATGCCATACAAATTATTCTATTTTTTCTGACAATTTTGAATACTTCATGTGTATTTTGCCCGCCAAATTGTATACTTGTCACAATAAGTATTTTAAAATAAGAAACTAATAGATATAAAAGACAGAAAGTCAATAATATAAAATATTATATATATGAGATTTTTTGAGGACAAAAAATTAAATTATTACAAAATTAAATTTACTTTATATATTTTGGAAAGTCTAAGATGAATAAATAAGCACAGGATAGTACCCGGTATGTAGAAGATTTCTGTGCTAACTACTTAAATTATTGTTTTATTTTCCTGATAATAAGATAGTTTTTTCCATTAGTTTCAGGTGGAAATTACTTTATATAGCTATATAATCTAGTTCTCCACATTCACTGCATAATATTCCCATAGACAAAGAGATTTGTTCAAGTTCAGATACATTGCCTAAATTGAACTAATGCATACTGAGTCTTTTTCCTGAGGTTGTATGGAAAGAATTGATTTCTCTCCACTGAGGTTGTTTACTTTAGGGGCAAGTGCACAGTTCTAGCTCTCATAAATTCTACTGCTACTTAATTTTTTCCTCTTTGAAAATAAAATTCAAAGGCAAAAAATCATTTGACAAAATAAATCCAGCATTTATTGTATGTGTACATAGAGTGCATGAGATGATAGTAATATGAATGAGTACGTGAAGATATATGCTTTTATTTTAAAATGGGATTCCAGAAGAAGTAGTATTTTGTTGCGGACTTAACATTTATGTCTCTCCAAACTTCAGATGTTGAAATCCTAATCCCCAGTGTGGTGTGATTTGAAGATGGCACTTTGAGGAGTAATTAGGGTTAGATGAGGGGTCCTGATGGCCAGGCCTGGGTCTGATGGGGTCAGTGCCCTCATAATCGGAGTCACCAGAGAGCTCCCTCTCACTTTGCCACGTGAGGGCACAACAAAAAGTGGCTCTCTAAGAAAGCCAGGGAGCCCTTACAAAAGCATGACCGTGCCGACACCCTAAACTTGGACTTCTAGCTTACAGAATTGTTAGAAAATACATTTCTGTTGTTTAAGCCAGCATTTATGGTAATTTGCCATGGTTGCCTGAGCTGACCTGAACACACTTCAAAAAAGATGATTTTAGTCAAGGACACTATTATATTTCAAATTTATTAGGATGGGCTTTTCTGAATCTTTGAGATACACCCGAGAAAAGTGTACTGAAAGTTACTATGCTTTATTGTCTGAGGGTATTTTAAGTCAATTATTTAAATTTATATAAGCTTATTATCTAAATGTGACTCTTTCTTATATTATTAAAAATAATCATCAAATAAAATTGTCTTATTGCTACTCATCTGAAAAGATTACTTACTCTGCATTATGCTATTATATTTAATAATATAACACATTTTAATATTTCATATATTCTAGTATATGTATATTTAGGGTGAAGGTAGAGAGACAGAGAGAAGAAAAGAGATATTTTAGGATTAGTATATTAAACACTGCTTGCTTTCTAGTTATGATCTTATTGATGAAAGAAATCAGTTCCTTCATTTCCTTACTCATCTCCTCTGATTGTGTATTTGAGGAAGTTTATATATTCCTTAAAAATCATATGTTATGATTCCATTTTAACTTAAGACACTATTTCTTAAACAGATACATGGGTTGGTTTTTAAGAATTTTAATGCCTCAAGCAAATTTACACTTTAAAATAGGAGACACTATTATAAACTTTCAGGGTGATGTTTACAACCTTAGATAGATAAAATATTATCAGTGGATTTGAGTCATTTGGAAGAGCTACCTCCAGTTAACGAGGAAAATCAGTTGTGGTATGAGCAGATCTGCCCTGCTTGCAAAAACACGCTATCCAACACGAATCTCATCCACATACATATACATCTGCACCACTGTCTCATGTCCTGTCATAATGCAATAGAGTTCTGAGCATAAGGCGTATCTGATTTCCATAGCCAGGCTTCCTTCATCAAGTATATCTGACTAATAATTTTTCATTATACCCTCTCTTCAGAGGACAATAAATAAAACCATTTAAAACTAATGCCTTTGAAGTAAAGTCACCAGATTTAGCAAATGAAAATACATGGTGTCCTATTAATATGATAATGCATTAGGGATGGGCTAATACTAAAATCTATCTATATCTCTATCTACCTCTATCTCTATCTATATATATCATCTATGTACATATATATTCATTATTTATCTAAAATTCAAATTTGAATTTATCTCCTGTGTTTTATCTGACAAACCTACTTGAGTTATACTTTGTTTAAAAAATTGCATAAAACATAAGTTTTACATCAAATTTCAAGTAGTTAGGAATTTTTATCTAACATTTTGATAACTTACATTAGTCCCAAAAATATATTCTGAATTTATTAAGATTATTTCTTTAAAATAACCTTTTTTTATGTTTGACAAAGTTAACCAAAATGGAGGCATTAATTACTAAGACAGAGCTGAGTTATAGATATATGTATCTGATCTTTACCATCTTCTGCAGTCAAAGTCAACAAGCTGCGATTAAATTATATGTGATTCAGTGACTCCTTTGCCTATTTAGTGATTGTTTTGCTAAAGAAATCTGCAGAATACAATTTCAAAATTATGCATATATATATGCTTTTTAAAAATTGTGCACTTCTGGCAAATAAACTGTAGTGTTTGGAGACACCTAAAAAAATTAAAAAGTGAATTTGCCTTTTGACCTAGTGATCTCATTTCTAGGAATATATCCAAAGGAACCCAAAACACTAATTTGAGAGAATATAAGCACCCCTATGTTCATCACATTGTTACTTACAATCCCTATGATATGGAAGCAGTTCAAATTTCTATCAGTAGATGAGTGGATAAAACAACTAGGAACATTTACATAATGGAATTCTACTAGGGTGTGAAAAAGAAGAATATTTATTTTTTGTGAGAGCATGGATGGAACTGGAGAACATTATGCTAAGTGAAATAAATCGGGAAATGAAAGACAAATACCATATGATCTTACCTATAAGTGGAATCTAATCACCAAAGAAACAAGCAAGCAAAATATAACCAGAGACACTGAAATATAGAACAATCTGACAGTAACTAGAGGGGAGGAGGAAGGTGGGTAATTGTGGAAAGAAGGGGAAGGGTTGTCAAGGAACATGTGTAAAGGACCCATGGAAAAAGCTAAAGGTGGGTAGGATCAAGGGTGGGGGTTGGGAGTGTATGGGGAAGGAGAAAGTGGTGGCAGGAAAATGGAGACAACTGTACTTGAACAACAATTAAAAAAAAAGAAAACTTCTGGTTTGACATAATCTCATTTATTTAGTTTTTCTTTTGTTTCCCTTGTCCAAAATGATATGTTAGGAAAAAATACTGCTATGAGAAATGTCTGAGATTTAACTGTTTGTGTTTTCTTCTAGGATTTTTATGGTTTTGAAACTTACAGATAAGTAAATAAGTATTTAATCCATTTGAGTTTATTCTTCTGAAAGATATGAGAAAGTGGTCTAGTTTCATTTTTTTGCATGTATATATACAATTTTCCTAACAATATTCATTGGACAGATGGTCTTTACACCATTTTATGTTATTGCATTCTTTTTCAAACATTAATTGAGCAGAAAGGCATGAGTTCATTTCTGGGCTGTCTATTCTGTTCCATTAGCCTTTTTGTCTGTTTTTATGCCAGTACCAGTCTGTTTTGATACTTGTGGCCTTGTAGTATAGTCTTACATTGTTATGGATGGAGAGAGAGACCTGAGTCAAGAGGCTTTCTTCCCCACCTGGGTTCTTGTCTCACTCACAAGACATAAATTCAAGCAAGAGAAAAACACATAGAGTGGGAATGAAATAGCAAGATCATTTATGAAACACATACAACCACAAGGCTGCAAGCAGGCACCCAGCTAGTCTGAATGCCCCATGTATAGAGGAAATAAAGTAGTTAGTAAGTTTGTTAGTAAATTTACTAGTAAATTGGTTTTATACACTTGAGCCGAGGTTGCAAGTGGGTACTGAGCTAATCTAGGTATGCTGACCATTGGGATTCAGGAGTTATATATCAGCTGGCTTCTAGGTTCTCTTCCTTCTTCCCCTGGAAATAATGTATAGCTACAAAGGCTTTATCAGTTAATAAAATTTATTTGTCTTAGGGGAATTGTTACAGTAGCTCCTTTTCTGGCTGTGCAGCTCCTGCTTGTGATGTTCAGAACACACAGCAATCTTTGTAAGAAGCCCCTTTTCTCAGCACAGTCTCAAGGGCTCTCCCTCTCCTCCTGTGTTGTTTTGCTTGCAATGCTTGAGACACCTGCCAATATTATCCAAACAAGCTCAGTACAGCTGAGTCCATTGGTGAGACACATTTTTCTTTTGTTTCTAGCTTCCTATATTAAGTTCTTTGTTAGATTTTAATGGTGAGGGCCCTGACTTTGTTTCCCCATTGGCCACTAACTCCTACCTGCTACTTAACAATATCAGAAGGCATGATTCTCCAACTTTTTTTAAAAATCAAGATTGCTGTGGTTATTTGGGGTCTTTTGTAGTCCCATATACATTTTTGGAATATATGTTCTGTTTCTGTGAAACATGCCATTGATTTCTTGATAGGAATTGTACTGAATCTACAGATTGCTCTGGTGTTTGGTGCTGTCACTTATCTTTAAGTTGGCTTTATCATTGTACAATGTTAAACTGATAAATAGCTACAGGTACAGTAGATTTTGCGACGGACCAGAACAGCATCCTGCCTTTGTATCTGTCTACATGCCCGCACGGTCTGAGAGCAGTTTCTCTTCGAGTGAGTATTTTAGAGTCCTCTGGCTTCCTCAGACTCTCCCTGCTGATACTGCCAGTAGGAGTTTGAATGGTGGTAATATTTATGGCACCCCCCCTTTCTAGTCAAATAAGAGACAAGCCAGTTCATTTAAAGTTAGCAGTTA
Organism: Artibeus jamaicensis; assembly: GCF_021234435.1. Lineage (NCBI taxonomy): Eukaryota > Metazoa > Chordata > Mammalia > Chiroptera > Phyllostomidae > Artibeus > Artibeus jamaicensis. The sequence goes on along the minus strand of NW_026522046.1, from coordinate 22,048,126 downwards.
CAGTAGCTGATATATGCTAAGAGTGATTTATACCTTAATAATTTATATTGGAATGAGTCTCCTATTAGTGAAACATTAATAATATGAGGAGCCATAAATTGTCTTACTTTCCAATAAATGTTTATGCCAAATTGTGGTAATGTAGATTGAACAGTTTTAGAAACATTAAATGTTTTCACTTGATTAATGCTTTATTTTAGATATGTGCATATTTTATTGTTTTAAATAATTTGGAAGGCAAATTTTTAAAAATTAATGGTTTATGCCTTCTGAGAAAACTGAATCAATGGGGTTATCATAAACAGGTTTAAGTATTTTTAGGAATAACTTTAACTGCCTTTAATCTGTTTCTTTTCTTTAAAAAAACTTAAGTTTTATTCATATATTATTTGCTCATTTATTCCACTATGAGGGCACTGAGCATATGCCATAAACTGTGTTAAGTAGTGACAGAGGCATTATAAAATTATGAAGTAAAGAATATGGATATTAGCCTTGGCTGGTGTAGCTCAGTGGATTGAGTGCTTGCTTGTGAATCAAAGGGTCACTGGTTCAATTCCCAGTCTAGGGCATGTACCTGGTTTGTGGGCCAGGTCCCCAGTAGGGGGCATCCAAGAGGCAACCACACATTGATGTTTTTCTCCCTCTCTCCCTCCCTGCCCATCTCTGAAAATAAATAAATAAAATATATTTTTTAAGATTTTATTTATTTATCTTTAGAGGGGAAGGGAAGGAGAGAGGCAGAGAAACATCAATGTATGGTTGCCTTTCATGCATCCCCTGCTGGGAACTGGCCTGCAGGGAACTGGCCTGCAACCCTGGTATGTGCCCTGACTGGGAATCGAACCGCTATTGTCTGGTTCACAGGCCCATGCTCAATCCACTGAGCTACACCAGCCAGGTAAAATATTTTTAAAATAGTAATAAATTTTTATAAAATATATGAGTGTTAGATATCAATATACAAATATATAAATACTTAATATTCAAGAAAAAGTTCAGAGCATATGTAACAGAAATAAATCAAATTTTAATAAAAGATAATGTTCATAAGCTAAAAGTGCCTTATATGTATATATCAATTATTCTCTCTAGCTACCAGAAAAATTAATGAAAAGGACATTGATTCTCCTTATTGTAAAATTTTAAACATAAGTGGAAAATAAATTATTTATTATTTATTAGTATAAGAGCCAACTCAGAAACTTTCCTTCAAAGGTATAAAACTTATGTTGCCCTCAGATTCTTCACAGCAGTTCTGTGTAGAAATTTATTTATTATGCCTTCCAAATAAATGAACAAAACATATACTGTTTATTTCATAACAGGACAGTACAAGCACCGTGCGAGATCAAAGGATGAATAAAACACAAGCTCTGCTTCAGATCTCACTTGATTTGATGACAGGAAGACAAACATGAAAGCCACTGGGTAGTCGGAATGTAAGCAAAAGTAACTGTAATACAAAGTGGTAAGGAACCGAGGAGACCAAGTTCATTTCAAATGGGATATTTGGGAAATGATTCTTGGGAAAATGACACTCCGTTCCTCATCTCTCTTGACCCTAGTAGTATTCAAGGGCATTCCTAGTAGAAAACACAACTTGGATAGAAGAAACAGGGTGAAATTTTAAAAACTTCAAAGAATGGATAGCTAGGCCCATTGGACAGCAGGGAGGGGATCTTCCCTATGTTTCAAGCACACAGAACTGGTGACACCATTAGGCTCCCAGGAAGGAAGGCTCAGGGTTTGATTGATTACAGTCCTCTTGCAGGTAAGTAGCCTCTTTATTAACCCCAGTCTGGGTGTCTTTACTACCAGTTTCTTTTCAACAGAATTGTGTTGCATTAACTAATGGAGAAGCTGGCATCAAATGTGGAATAATCTGACTGCTATGATACACAGTTCAACTGATTCATTTTGTAAAAGAAGGGATTATGGACACATTTTAAATAAAGGTTCGCTATCATTAAATTCTGACTTTAGACAAATATGTCAATGCAGTAGAAAACAAAATGAAATGGAGAAATACATTTACCAGAGAATTATTGGGGGACATAATTTCCAAAATTGTGATGGAAGTGTTGGTCTGTTGGAAAAACAGGAACAAAATATTTCAGAGATCTTGTTTAAAAAGATGAGGATTAAGTGCAGGAAATATTAGGAAATATGAGACAATTGATATGCAATAAAGTACAATAAGAGTAAACTTTTTTTACTACTTTAATTTCTTCAACAACAGCCCCTTAACTTATTTTTTAATGTTCACCCATTTCAAAGATGAAAAATAAATTTGTCCAAAAATGCAGGTATTTTCACAAGGTAAAACAGTAAATTAATTTAGATTCATGGGAAGAATTTAAGAACCTAACCCTCTGTATATTTTTGGTATTATAGCTTTTACTATTATATATTATATACCTTGTTTTGCAAAGAAAAACCAAAGACAGCAATATTTTTACTAAACTATTCCTGTATATTCTTAACCCTCACTTGCAAATTGGCATAGTTAGTAATATCAGAGACCGCCATAACTTTTAATGGTAAGAACATTCAGTTAAACAAAAACAGATAGAAAAAAGAGTGCCGCATTTTTATTTAAAATATATTTTTTACTTTGTTGTAGAACATTAAGTATTTCACGGTGAGCATGGTATGGTATGTAGTCTGAAGTTTCAAAGGGCCTTTCTTCCCCTTGAGGAAGAAGAAAAACATATATTAAAGTAAGCAAATTGGAAAATATTCTGAAAACAAAGTGACTCCTCCACTACAGTTTATTTTCTTGAACCTAATTCCCAAATGCCACAAATACTCACACAACTTGAATACATTAGCTTTTATTTTAATTAAAGATTTTATTTATTTATCTTTAGAGGGGAAGGGAAGGAGAGAGGGGGAGAAACATCAATGTGTGGTTGCCTCTCCTGTGTCCCCGACTGGGAACTGGCCTGCAACCCAGGCATGTGCCCTGACTGGGAATGAGCCATGATCATCTGCTTCTCAGGCCTGCACTCAATCCACTGAGCCACACCAGCCAGGGCTACATTAGGTCTTTAACTGGTAAACCTTTTCAGAAATAATGTCTCTAGTTTTTATTCCATTATTTCACTTACTGCCTTATACTGATCTTGGTAATTCCACTCATATGTTTCTATCACCAGAATTCCCAAATAAGATATTTTCCCCTTAAACATAGCTTCTGAATGGTAAATTTTTTCCTATATCTTGAAATAACCAAGCTTTATCTTTAAGGTTTCCTATAAATTTTAAAACTTAAGGCTCTCAGAAATTATATTACAGAAGAGAACTTCCTGCAGAAACTTTTTTTTGTAAAGGAAGTACCTGATAATTGTGCAATGTTCAGAAAGTTTTATGCTTATCAAAATTAGATGTGTAACCATATTTTCTAGAGACTCTTGTTATTTGTCAGAATGTCTTAAGTCTTGGTTACAAAAGTTTAGTAACTTTCAGTTTTCTCTAAAAGTTACAGGTTTAGGTACATAAACTTTGTAAGTACTTAAAAATAAATGTTCATTTTCAGTGAGCTTAGCAGGTCCCAGATAATAGTAATTTACTTAACTGACATAAGGCTCAATAAATTGACTCCTACATGACAGGTTTTTTTGTTTTGTTTTGTTTTGACCTGAAACATGTCATTGTCTTAACTAAAGACTCTTACAATATTTAACCAAAAATATTTAATGTGCCTATTTTCTTTGATAATTTCCCAACATTTGAATTATTTAAATACATAAAATAATTTATATCTTATGGAAAATATTTTATATAATAAATTTAATGTAACTGTATTTGAAAGTATTGATATTTGAAAACAACTGGGTGAAAATATTGTGTTCTCTACCATTAGCTGAAAAATCTACATGGTAAGAAGGCTAAGACTGAACAGATGTCATTTTGTAAGCTATGCAAATAAAAATTTATCTCATGATCAGTATAAAAATGACCTTAAATATTCTTGGTTTCCCCTTGCTCAGATACTCCTAGAAATAACTGATCAAATGTTATTTAGGAATGAATATTATTTCTGAGATTTTTCAAAAAATCAAAACAATACCTAAAATGAGATATCACAGCAGGTTTAACCATATACAATAACTAAACAATCAAATATGTGTATCAAATAAATCAGTACATTAGACTTATATATTTGAAGATTCTGGTATTATTACTGGGGAGAGAGACCTGAGTCAGGGGCCTCCTTTCCTTCAAGCTTGTTCCCTGGTTCTTGTCTAGTTGACAACACACAAATTCAAGTTAGAGACAAATATGTATAGAGGGAATGAGATAGCACATATATTTAGGAAACACACACCAGCACAAAGCTGCAAGCAGGTACCTGACACGTCTAAATGCCCCATGTATGGAGGAAATAAAGTTGTTAGTCAGTTTATTAGTAAGTTTGTTCTATACTCTTGAGCCAAGACTGCAAGTGGGCAACTCAGCTAATCTGAATGTGTGGACTGCTGGGGTTTGGGGTTATACAGCTTAGTCAGCTTCTCGGTTCTCCCTCTTTCCCCCTCTTCTAAATCTTGGGAATAATGTACAGCTATAAAGTCTTTCTTCCTTAGTTGGTAAAGGCTCTTTGTCTTAGTGAAACTGTTACAGGGGTTCTCTTTCTCAGTAAAGAGTCGCAAGAATGCCTTTCCTCGTGTGCTTTCTTTGTTGGTGATATCTGGAACACCTGGCGATCTTATTGGACCAAACTAAGGACTGCTGAGTTAATTGGTGAGACATGACTTCCTTTTCTTTCCGGCCTCCTGTTTTAGGTTCTTTGTTAGATTGTAATGGTGGGAGCCCTGCTTTATTTTCCCTCCAGCCACTCATTTCTAGCTGCTACCTACAGTAACAGTATTATTTACCACTTTCTTTGCATAGAGCAATTATTGAAGCCCTTTGCCCCTTGTGAATATATTAGTGTCTTAGCCTTAGTTGTTTTTTTTTCCATTCACTTCTGATGTCCCAATGTAATACAAAGCTTCTAAACAAGTGGTCTACTTCTACATTTAGTATGCTAACTTCTACATTTAGTCTGGTGTATGCTAACAAGCTGGTTCTCTCACACATTCTGTCAATAGCTATCACTTATATGCCAGTCACTGCTCTAGTGAGTGGGAATCCAGTAGTAAATAAAATAGGTCAAATTCCTGTACTTATACCACTTATATGAGGAAGCGAAATACGACAGTTGAAGCACAGATTTTGGAGCCACTTGTCCTGGATTCAAACCCCAACTCCTTATAACTTTTAGCTTTACAACTTACAGCAAATCACATAATCTCCTTGTGGCTTAGTTACTTCATATAATATAGGACCAATTTTAAATTTCTTATATGGCTAAATGAGTCACTCTAAATAAAGTGCTTATAACAATGGCTGGCATAGAATAAGCCCCATATATATGGTATTTAACTTTTAGATATTTATAGGGAAGACAGTCTATAAAGAAATAAAAGTATAAGCAATATACAAGGCAATTATTGGTTTCCCTCCCCAATCAAGTGAAGGACAAACATCTGCAAGAAGAGCATTCCACCATGCACAGGCAACCGTGAGTTCTCAAGAGCAAAGAAGCTGAGGGCTGGCGAGCTGCAGAGTAGTAGTAGGTAAGTTTATTTGTTCTTTGTTTTATTTCATTTTAAAGACCTTGACTCAATAGGCATACATGCTCTTTACTCTTTGTTCAAACCAAAACCCGGAGTGTCTTGAAAGAATATGGATCAAATTCCTGACTAGTGTCATGGGTCATTATGATTCCATCTGTCTTGTTTCTTGAAATGATGAGGGTGTTACTATCTCAGAAAAAAACAGCAGAACTCCAAGTATCATTATGGTTTGCTGACTTTCTCATTGGGTCCAAGCTTTTCAAATCAACTTGATTTCAGTTCTTAGCACTTCCAACGCTCCATTGCCTCCTCTTACATTGTTGGAGACCTAGGAAGGACAAGTCAACTAATCTGGCTAATGATTTGAATACTGCTAATGAGTCCTGTCCATGCAGAGGGGTTTTAAGTAGACTTCGGTATTTCATGAGGTCTTCCCAAGCACCATCTACATGTTGCTGACAGATTAATGTTCCCTGAAGAAATTTTAACTGGGATTTAAACATATTCAGTACACTTTCCTTGTCCACATTATAAAGTCCCATCTTCTAGTCAAGGTATTCAAAGTTTCCACAATGTGGCCATGCCATTTGTACAAATGTGACTGTGACTACAGTCACTTTTCTAACTCAAATTGCCTACAATTGGCCATTGAGTTTTCTGAATGGCCAATGCCTCTCAGAAATGCCTTACATGAAATCCATACCACCATTCACCAAGTCTTTCTGTTTAGGATTGTGCCTTATTTTATCTGCAGCTTGTCTTGGCCTCCATGTAAAGTAAGTGCCGTTTTCTTCAAGAATCTGCTTCTGACCCCTACTTGTTACAAATTATACATTTTTAAGGGCTTTAGTAACACCGGTGACATGCCTTTTATTTGAAATGTCTTAAAAACAGACGAACCTAATAGTTAAAGTCATAGAGATTTGAATTAACTGCCTTTTTGTGTATGAAATTCTCTTTTATAGCTGTTTATTTTTTATCAAGTTACTTAATATTTCTGAGCTTTATTTTTTCCCTCTGTGAAGTCTTTATCAAATGTTTTCATGTACAAACGTGCCTGGTATGTGTCTTGCGCTCAGATGAATGCTATCTTTCAGATTGTATGTTCTATATTCATATGTATCCTTATAGAATTGCTCATACTAAAATTTAAACTCCATAACATTAAAAAAAATAACTCATTTGTTCTTTTGTACTCCAACTCTTGCCAAGTTTTAAAGCCTCATAGAGAAAAAGAAAATGTAATATCCTTTGCTATTTGGAATAATATACCCACAATTAGAATATCTATTTATTTTTAAGATATTTTGGCAGACACAAAGGAGAATGTTTGGAAGTCATTTGAGACCTTGAAGCTTAGAGGAAATCTCAGAAGCTGGAGATGTACCTAGTGACTCTGTGAATAGAGCACATTTAACGTGATGAACACGGCAATATATTTCTTTTTCTTTTGATCGAGGCCTCATAAAACCTCCTTTTGCTATGCCCAGGAAGAAAACATGTACCATAATACACACATACATCTGTGTGTTTTCTTCTCAAATAGATCAAATCAGCTACCATAAAAAAACTATATTTTTATATTTTCATTTAATTTTATTTAAAGCTGTAAGCAAATATAAAAATTCCCAAAATTTGAAATAAACAGAAATAGTAATTTAAAATGTATTCAGAAAAAAAATTTTCTTCTACCATGGTGCAAACTCTTTTTGTGGTTTATAGTTTATACACATCCAGTTACAAAATAGGTACAATTTCAATTGCCTTTCCTTGCCTTTGGTCTTAACCTAGGTCTGAGAGGAATCTAATCTTATTGCTAGAGTTTACTTTAAATGGCTTTGTTGTAATAGGTTTAGAATGGCTTACAATCATCATCAGTTTCCATGATTACTTATCACTCCACCTACGCTAACAATTGCAGCTCCCTTAACAGTGTAATGGAACACATCACCATGTACAGGAAACCAGCACGTCTCTAATTGAAGTATTAGAGGAAGGTGAAATACACCCTTGTACTGTGAAGGAGTTTCAAGCCATGGTTCTTGGTAGCAGACACTCTGTTAAAATAATACAATGTATGTAATTAGTTTCTTTCATTCTGGAAATTTGTAATGAGTTTGAAAAGCAGGATACAGCTACTTCTTGGCCACAGACATACATATTTGGAGGAAGCAATGATCCCAGAGCATCATGTTCTGTCCCGGTTCTTTATGGCACAATGAAAATATGGCCTAGGCTGTGTGCCCAGGGTTTTAAAGTTCTCTGATAGACCAAGTGAAAGTCAGATTTTAGGTGTAAAGCTAATTTACCACACTACCTCCCCTTTGGTTTCTTTTTTTATCTGGAATTTTAATTTTTTACTTTTTAATTAACCTACATTAAAATTCATTCTTTTTGGTATACAGTTCTATGAGTTTTGACAAATCCACCAATTTTGTTTACTGGAATATATGCATTTTATAAGCAGATGTTTGGGTTTATTTAAATGATGACTTACATATTAATATGGGCCAGTAGAACTTCAGACCCTGGAGTTGGTGGTAATGGTGAAGGAAAACCATGCCCATGGAAAGAAAGAGAGGATGCTTAGTGCATATTTCCAAGATTTATCGTGGCTACAGTGATTATCTTTGCAAGATTAAGTAGATTGACATAAGACTGCAACAGTCTGAATTCCCTGACAGACCCTTTGTTAGACTGGCTTTTTGCAATTCTTTTTGTAGAAGTATTTAACCTGTATCCTGTGCCCTGTGCCCTGGCGTATAGATTATCCCAAGCCAAAAACAACTAAAGCCTAACAAACTCAAGAAGAATTTATTTTTAACTTCCTCCTTATGTTCTAAAGAGATTTGGATAGAAAAGCCTGCTTTGGCAAGGGAACCTTGACATATTCACCTCAGCATATTCCCCTTAACACATATGAATTAAATGTGGCAGACAGGGAGGATCCAAGCAAAAGTCTATTCCCTTTGGGTACATATTTTGTGTCTCATTGTTCATGGGTAGCCCTGAAAGAAGTAACAAATGTATGTTCTTTCTTGTCTACCTAGGAATTGCTTTCCTCTCCCTACTGGGTCCAAAATGACATGTATACCTTATTCTGCCTTATCGTCTTTGGAAATTTCATCCTTATGTGAATTTTCTATGATCACATATTAAAATTTCATTTTCTCCCATTAATCTGCTGTATGTCATGTAAACTATTCAGCCATCCAAGGGAACTCAAGGAGTAAGGGGAAAAAGTTTCTCTGCCTCAAGAACAGAGGGGCATATACACATACTTAATATTTATAGCATTTAATAAAAATGAAATCATTTAGCTTATAAAACAGAGACAGCTTTGGGAATTCAGTGAATACTAAACTACCACTTTCTACCTAGAAACTACTCTGAGGAAGGAATTATAATAGTCAGTTTTTGGAGATGGGAATATTAAAACCCTCAACCAGAAATGTTAACCTTTCTGAAGGTTTTCATCAGTCAGGCTACAAAATGTTCAAACTCTGAAATGGACCACTATAGAAATATATTCTAAAAAGCTTCTAAAACATTTAGGTATAAATATCCATTTATCATCCCTAAATCCATACCATCTAAATCAGAATTATTTTTCTGCATACTTATATGCCATTATTTAGTACAGCATCCAAAATTATAGAAAGAAACTAGATTTTATTTTATTACAAATTCTGTTGTCCATAGATGGCAATAATATTCTTTGCAGATGATTTCTTCCTTCTCTTTAGTTACTTCTTCCAGATAAAAATTTCATAACACAGTAAGGTTATTTATATCTGAAAAGTTCTGTATTTCTGCCATTATAATTTGTCATGTCAATATAGGCCAGCTATGGTGGAGGTACAGTGTGACATTGCTTTATTAACGCTGACACTTTCCTGTAGATTCAGGGAGTTTCCATACTGTGTGTATATAGAAGCATGTTATTAGCATTCAGATGTGGTTTCTCTATGAACTAATTCACTTCAAAATATTTGCATGAAATCAAATTTGCTTACCAGTCAGTTACACATAAAATATAATTTACAGACTTGGGTTCCCATTAGTGAAGTTTAGTTACTTACATCATAGAAGACTTATCAGTCAGTCTCATTACCAGGGCAAGACAGGCAGTGATTACCACAGGCTCTGTCGCTTTGCCTGTCCTGAGTTGATTTACACAATGTGTATCTCAAATGTTTAAAACTATGTTGATCTTGGAGTCTTACTGATAAAGTGGGGAACAGGTTTTGAAATTTGTCATTTATAAAATTTCATGAAGTGACAGTCTTTTTTTTTCCTTGTGAAATTACAAAGTGAAAGTTGAATCCCATTGTACCTGAACAAATGTGAGGCTGAGAGGAAGCAGGGTTTGGCACCCAAAAATATGCCTTTTTAGGATATAGATTATTTTAAGCTGGCTGTTTCTTAAGAAACAAAAAGATTCAAGAAGAGCTGTTTAAAGCCTCCTTCTTACCTGCTTAAAGGAATTTCAATAGAACAACCTGCTTAAAAGAAGGGAACTATCATCTTAGCATAACATGAATTGAATGAGGAAAACAGGGCCTTCTGCCATTATTTCTGGTGACTCCGTAGGGCAGTAATTTGCTTACAAGGTGTTTTCTCTTTCTTATCCGCCTGTGAATGTCTCCTTGCCCTTCCAAGTCTCAGACACTTGCCTCCCTCTCCTTAGTCTGAATGGCCTACAAACCTCAACTGCCCAAGTGGATGGGCGAGTCCCATAATCTTATAGAACATGTGTTAAGAAATTGGGTATTTTCTCCTCTTAATCTGTCTCATACCAATTTAATTATTCAGCCAGCCAGAAGAATTTAGATGGGTAAAACAGAAACAAAAACAAATTAGTCTTCTTCTTCTACAAGGCAAACACATTACCTATATAGATACATGCAGTTTTTGTAAAGGTTATATATTAAATCGTATTTAAACTATAGTAACAACTTTAGTAAGTATTCTATCTCTATATTTTAATTATATTTTTAATGTAAATAATTACCTAGGTTGACCATTGAGCCGTATGGAAGTGTGTAAGAAATGGCCAATGATACCTTAATATGAATGAATGTTTGTAAAGAACTCACAAGCATTCATTCATATTCTACCTAACACAAATTTATAAGGTAGAATTGTAATTATTTCCACTTTAAAGATGAGAAAACTAACTCACAGGGATTAAACAATTTCCCCCATATAACACAAGCAAATGAGGGGTGAAGCCAGAATTAAAGCCCTGGCACAGCCTATGGCTGTGTACAATATTTGACATGAATGTCGACAGGAAAAATATCAGAACTACTCTGAAGATGGAGGACAGAAGACAGCCCGGTGATGGGATTGAGCAACTCTTTTAATGATATCATATTGAATTTGTTTCCATCTAGTTGGAGAAATCTGTTCTCAGTGGAGACCTCAACTAAAAAAAGATAAAAGAAGAACTGCACTGTCTACCAAGCATACAGAGAAGCCATACCAAGAGTTTAGAAGGGTTGTCCAGAAGGTATTCAGCCATGCACAATGAAAAAGAGACATTCAATAAGGAAGATACAAGAAATATTGGACCTAGGGTAATGATGCCTCAGCCTGCTTCAAAGTAGGTACCTTGGGACTTCACACAGTTCTCCCAATTGCTATCAGCTGCCCCCCCATATTTTTCTGAATCTCATGAATCCTCTGAGATCTCTTCCCTTTTAAAGGTGATTTTAGTTTTGGGAAAAGCCAGAAGTCCAGAAGTCACAGGGCACCAAATCTGACCTATAGGGGGATTAAGTCACCTGGGCGATCTGATGTTTTGCTAAAAAAAACTCTGCACAAGATGTGATGCATGAGCACGTGCATTGTCTTGATGAAGCTGCCAATCTGTAGTTGCCCATAGCTGCAGCCTTCTGAATAACCCGAATAGTTTCTGCAGAGGAATGTTCCACCTTAATGCAAAATTTGATGCAGATTTGTTACTCTACTCACTCAAGCCATTTTGAATGTGACAACCACACAGTATATGTGCTCAGTCAATGAGGCCTACCACCCCCGCTGACTAGTACAGTGATGCTGTCATCGTTCATTTATATACACATTCCAGTCCACTCTTGTGGCTGCCAGTTACAACGATGTCATGCAAAACTGTCTTGTTATATTAACAATAACTGGACTTCGTAGAGCAGGCAATATTACCTATAACATATTGGTGTGCAGAAACATTTTGTTTCTCTAGTTGATAAAATTGCAAATAAAAAAGTCTTCAAATGAGAAACTAATCACACTGGGTTGTGGGAACTAAATATAACAAGGAGCCACCTGTCCAGCCCAGCTTAGCAGGGGACAGAAAAATGTCATCTGCAGGCCTAGGGATATACAAAGTGGAAAAGAATCACTGAGGTTCACAAACACACTCCTGACTTCTCCTATCCGAGGGAAGATTTTCACTAGTTTTTTCTTTAAAAGGGGAGAATAAAAATTTGCATTATAATCTCACGTATGATGTTCTGGTTTACTGTGTTTTTTGTTTCCCTAAGTCTAGTAGTAGTGCATGTCAAAACAAGGATGGTACCTTAATTGAGAACCATGGCTGATATATATATATAAAAAAAAAAAGTAAAACCCTGGCTGGGGTAGCTCAGTGATTGAGCACTGACCTGCGAACCAAAACATAGCTGGTTTAATTCCCTGTCTGGGCATATGCTTGGGTTGTGGGCCAGGTCCCCAGTTGGGGGCGAGCAAGAGACAATTATTAGACACTTCTCTCTCACATAGATGTTTCTCTCCTTCTCTTTCCCCTTCCCTTCTCTTTTCTCTGAAAATAAATAAGTGAAATCTTTAACAAGATAAAAATAAAACTAAAAAATATGAGAGGGGACAGAGGTTGGTGGACTGGGAGAAAGATGATGGGATTAAGAAGTAAAAATTAGTAGCTACAAAGTAGCCTTTGGGATGTAGAGTAAGCATAAGGAACATAGTAAATAATAGTGCAATAACTATGTATGGTGCATATGAGGGGAAATATCAATGGAAACTAGAAATATCAAGGGGAATGCTATGTAAAGTATATGATTGTTTAACCAATAAATTGTACATGTGAAACCTATACAAAATAATACTGTCAGTAAATTATAATTGAAATTAAAAAAATAAGAATAAAATTTTGTAAAAGATTAGAAAAATTAATTTCCAAAGTTTAAATGAATATCATTAAACATTACTTGGCTATCACATATAGGAAGTGGTGCACCTTTACTTATTACACAATCCGATTTTATGTTTTACAAATTTATTTCATTTTCAACTATTTAGAATCCCCTCCAGTACTTAAGTGCTATTTGTACTGAATTGCACAACAAATACTTTGAAATATTTTTGTTATTTAAAATAATAAATAAGAATATATACTCATAATATTATTGTAATTTTTTCACCTGCATTTATTGGCTCTTATAAATTTATGTTTTACATACAAAAATGTAGGAGCTGAAATTATAGTAATTAAGAATTTATATGTGTTTTCATTAGCATGTTTGTGCTTTTACATATATATATATATATATATATATATATAAAATGAGTACCTTTTCAAATTAAAAAAATTAGCATGCTAAATAATACTGTATTTCACCAACTATAATGTATACTTTTTTTGCTCAAATTTTTTAGGGAAAAGTAAGTATGAGCATTATACATGATAGTGCTAATTTCATATCTATATAAATGTTTTTAATTCCTTTTATTTATCTTACACATTAAAATGTAACTCTATAAAGCAATAATGATATCTGTATGCAAAATAATATTGTGGAATATGATAATCACTTTTGTAATTGTATTAAAAATTGTATTAAAAATTAAAACAAAAGTTTTTTTCTGAAAGTTTTGGCTAAAAACATGAGTGCACATTATACTCCGCAAAATATGGTATTCTCTATGGAAATAATAATTTATAAATGAAGAACCATTTGGAAAATCAAAGATTTAAGAAATAAACTTATCTTTGGAGAAGAAACTACTAAAAGCATAAGTAAAACTAAATAAAATATGGGGACAAGAAATATATTTCTCAGCATGACCTCTAAAGGGAAATTGATCTAATAAAGGAATAAAATATTTCACTGTGTAAATTCAAATCAGCTAAAAGTTAAAAAAGTAAAATCAACAAACATAAGACTTGACATTTTACAACTTGATACAATATTTTGTTTGATTTTTGTTTTATATTTTGTTTACCATTATTTAGACCTTCTACATTTTTACTAGTATATATGAATGTATCTATTTGAATTTTTTCTTTCTACCTCCCTTCCATTATATGTTTAGTGAGTTTCTGTTTTTTGCTAAGCATCGTTTAAGGCACTGATGATGCAATGATAAATATGAACAATTTATTTTCACTGAACTTACATTGTGGAAGGTGATAGAAGTTATAAATACTTACATAAATATAATGTATTCCCTAGCCTAGTCTAGACTATCTTACTCTACTCTGTGTTGTGTTTAGACTCCTATTCATAATTACTTGGATAAGACTATCAATTACCCATGTTTAAAACTTTCTAATATTTGGAAATATATATTCTGCCATTTAATATACAAAGGTACATGCATGTTTTTTAGGTTCTTTTTTATAATGCGATGATTTATTTTCCTTTTGTATTTATCTCTCTTCCTTTCATTGGACACATGACATTTTGTTTGTTACATTTGTATCCACTTTATTGCTTTGAAATCTTACTGGAAATTGAATGTCACTGTGGTTGCAGTGGTGTGTACTCCTCCCATTTGCCGCCACTTTCTACTCATCCCTTATGCTGTAGCCAAGTGATCTCCCACCAAGCAAATATTAATTCATTCTCCCCTTAAAACCCTTAATGACCACCCAATAGCATCATGACATTGTCCCTCGAATAAGTATTTTACTTTCTTGTGTCAAATATAACAAATGGGGGAAAAGGGACATGAACAATATATACCAGATGTAATAAATAATTAGGAAATGGACCACAACCTAATTACTCTGCAGTTCAGGACCAGTAAATTGCCACAATTTGCTCAGCCTTTGGATTTTTTTTAACCATATAAAACCTATTTCTACTTTCAGAGATAATTACCAACTTATGTTTTAAAGTAGAAAAGATATTATTTACTTGTCATGAATATTTACTTGACTATAGTGTTATCATCCAAGTTGAATGTACAAATGTAAAAAAATCCAACTTTGCCTGATATCGAACATAGATCTTATAACTACTATTGTATGGATTTTTCATATATTATTTTCCCTCCTTGAACCTCAGTATCTGTATCATTGAATCATAGAAACTGCACAAAAGTAGTTTTTTTAAATCTTGGTTTTAATCATTTTTTATAGATGCTTTATTTTTTTTAATTAAATGTAAGACATCACATGCTAAATTTGTAAAATTAAAAAAAAAAACACTTTAGACTATGTTTTCTATCCCCTGCATGTGTTAAATTTTCTTCTGTCAGGACTATAGCATGAAAGTGTATTATCTCAATTCTGTAAAAGGTTTATTTTTATGCTTTTGTCTATTAATGTTTCAGTGCTGCTTTCTTTACTCCTGGTTGAATCAGAGTCTCGAGTAAAAGCTTAGCATATTTACCACAACCACTCTACAATGGTATTAAACCCCAACTTCTTATGTCTTCAGCAGTGAATGTCTGCTAAAATCTAAACTCAGCTCTTTAGCCTTTCTGAATCTGCTTTATGCTGGATTTATTATGCATATAATGAAATTAGTAGAAGATAATTGTTTCAAAGGGGGATTGCATGCTGATTTTTGTAAACAGTCCCATCATTTTCTTTTTTCTCCAGACTTTTCCCCCAGTGTCTGGCCACATTGATTACTCCAATTTTCAACTTGTTTTCTCAGCCCAGCGTGACTACACTATTCTCCCAAGACGGATTTTAACATAGTTGGAGTTGATAAATGACCTCAGGAAAAATTCTATGGCAAGGTTATGTTCACTTGTTATGTTCACAAGCTCATTCTCTCCACAATAGCAGTCTCCAAGGTGTTTCTTTTGCCGATTTCTCTGAAAACACTTCCGCAAATATTTCTTCACATTATGCAGATTTCATAGTTATTTTCAGTGGAATAGATTCATCCCGAATTAAATCCTTTCTCCTGTTCAGACTCAACTTCTTGTGAACCTCTAGCCTCATTGGCTAGCCTTTAAGATCTGTAATCCTCTTTTGTTATTTAATGCACCATACTTTAGAACCTTCTGCTGTGAAATTTTTTGAAATAAAGAAAGGGCAAGTCTGATATTTTCTGTCATTTATTTTATTTTAAGTTATGAAATGACATTGTTTTTTCTTACATTTGTTTATACTTTTTCTTGCTTTAATTTAGCTCATTTTCAGATTATATACCTTATATTCCACAGTGTTTTGTTTAATTTCCTTGCATAATAATCTATCATATTGAATTTTACCCTTCCCTGATTTTGTATGTGTATATATCTAAATATATATGTATTTATTATTTTTTTCCTTAGTAGAAGGGTGGAAGTACTGGTAATTTGAAATTTTTTCTGCATCCAAGGTAACTGCTGTTTACTTCACCTGGTCACTCTGTGTCTGCCAGGCAGCCACAACATCACAAGAACCCTGCTGTGTGTGGAATTACGGTAGGAAGTAATTGGGTGCCTTCATTATAAAATTACAGAAGAATATTTCCTGTCAATCTCCTTGGTTTTCTAAGAAGTATAGATATAAACGAACAACTATGGATATCTGATTTTGGAAGTATTGACCTTAACTTTTCCTGTTTGTTTGAATTTTTGTCCTACAAATTGTCCACTAGATTGTAAAGAAATGACTATTACTATTGGAAGAAATTCATATATTTGAGATTGCACATTTTTTCCACATGAATTTATTCCATTATTGAAGGTTAGACTGGTAGCTGGGCTATTTGTTAAAGAAAACAAATTGTATGTGTGTGTACATGCACATCTAACTGCACACATGTGGATACATAATATGTTAGATATATATTTATTTTATTTATATGAAATAAATATATAATGTATACCAATATCCTAAATTTTTAAATAATTTTATTTATTTATGTTTAGAGAGACAGGAAGGGAAGGAGAAAGAGAAGGAGAGAATTGTTGGTGTGTGGTTGCTTCTTGCACATCTTCACTGAGGACCTGGCCCACAACTCAGTCATGTGCCCTGACTGGGAACTGAACCAATGAACCTTTAGTTCACAGGACCATGTTCAATCCACTGAGCTATACCAGCCAGGGCTAAAAGCCTATACTTTTAATCTGTGTGTATATATATATAAATACACACACACACACACACACACACACACACACACATATATATATAAAATTCTCTTTTTTACGCTACATGAATTACTGCTACTTCTAAAACTTGGTATTATTGGTGGATAGACTAGATTTATAGTTTTCTTCCTACACTTTACTATACCTTCTGCCTGCTTTCTCCAAAGGAATAAGGATTTTGATTCTTTAAAACTACCTCCCTTAATTTTTTATTATACCTTATTTTAAACTAACAGAAAGTCCTAATACAGTCTTGACTGTTTCCTTAGTATATTCAATCCAGGATGCATTTAATCTTTATCTTCTGATGCTTATGGAATTTGTAGAGTCTGTTCCTGGTTTAAGCACATGAAAACTTTATTTTGATTTTTCTTTTTTACTTTTGGTGTGGAAGATTAGAGAATAATTTTAAAATATTAACATGCATTTGTAATTTTTTTTGTATCATACTACTTTAAACTTTTTATTTCATGTCAGGTGATACAATATATACTAAAAATAAAATATTAAATGAGATATAGTAATTTTGTTTATAATCAAAAAATTTGTATTTCACAACTAATAAACATCTTAAAATATAGTATTTTTAAGTATGGGGTTAAGATAAATATTACATAATTAGGAAGTTCTCCTTTTAGGTATTTTGTCTCCTTACATGGATAATTATTTCACAAGGTTCTCGATCAATTATTACTAAAATTAAACTTCACAAATTAAAATCAAGAAAATGCTATCAAGTACCTGGTTTCATCTCTGCTTTCTAGTAATTTGTTTGAGAGAAGAATCAATTTCATCTGTTTTATGGTTAAATATGTTGTTCACTGCTTTTTATTTTTACTTTCCTTTATTAATAATTAGGCTGAGTTTACTATTTCAAAAACATTAGACTTGTTAGATTTATATTTTAATAATAAGTCTTGAATTAGCATAGCAATGTGAGTACAACAGAAAACAAACATAAAAATATCTTTTAGTCAGAATATTTCTTTTCTGTTGCACATCTATTCATATGTGATATTTATAATGTTAAATACAAGCTAAAACCTCTGAAAACTTAAAATATAGGTTCGTAATATTATTATATAATTTAAAAACTCTAGCTTTGGTTTTGTGTAGGCCTATATTGTTTTTATTTATTTATTTTTAAAGTATATTTTATTGATTATGCTATTACAGTTTTCCCAACTTTTCCCCCTTTTTCCCCCTCCACCCTGTACCTCCTAACCATCCAGCTTCCCCCTCTTAGTTCATGTCGGTGGGTTGTACCTCTAAGTTCTTAGAATTGTCTGCTTCCTCTACCATTCTCCACCTCTCCCCACCTATTTTATGCCTACCGATTATGCTTCTTAGTCCCTGTGCCTTGTCTCCCCTGTTCCTCCCTTCCCCTTCCCCACTGAAAACCCTCTATGTGATGTCCATTTCTCTGATTCTGTTGCTATTCTCATTGTTCGCTTAGTTTTTGTTTTCATTATTTTTCTTTGTTTTAGGTTCAGCTGTTGATAGTGGTGAGTTTGTTGTCATTTTACTGTTCATAGTTTTTTATATTCTTGTCTTTCTTAGATAAGTCCCTTTAACATTTCATATAGTAAGGGCTTGGTGATGATGAACTCATTTAACTTGAAATCCTTTAGGCACTTTCTCTGCCCTTCCATTCTAAATGATAGCTTTGCTGGACAGAGCAATCTTGGATGTACCTATGTTGTTTTTAAGTTGAAGGTGCCATATGTAACGGCAGTTGAAACTAGGAAACTCATATTTTATCTTGCTTGAATGAAATAAATAAGTGAAATAAGACAATCAGTCCATTAACTTTTTATTCATTATTTAAACAACACTTTTACATTTATATATGAATGAAGGTTTTGACATTCAATGAACTTTTGCAAAAACAGAACTCAGTCTACAGTTTATTGTAATGTTATTAGATGCAAGCAAATCCACCGATTCATTTAGCTAACAGCATATTTCTAATATGAAATCAAGCAGTGTTTACCCTTTAATTAAGTAGAACTGTGTTGTTTTACCCACAGGAAAGAAAGCAATTTTCTATTACATATCCCAAGATACGAATGCTGGAGGTAAAGTGTTTATTGGGTGAAATTCTACACACGAACATACACTCATTCACTCTCTTATAGAAAGCATTTGTGTTTAAACAATGGAAAAGCAAGTATATGTAAAAATAGAAATTATAAAATAAATTTATAAAATTGAGAAATAGTTTTTATAATTTTTGGTGGTCAGGTTTTGAAAGATTAATGGACAAGTCTTAGCTTAATGGATGTCTTCCTACTTTCATGATTATCTTAAGAAGCATAATAGATCTTTGGTCTGAAAATAAACTTAGGGATTTCTTGATATCTCATGCTATACTTGAGATAAACGCTAGATCATTTTAATAGCATTCAGTAAATTTAAAAAGTGGCATACATTAAAGAGCGAATGTATCTGAAAACTTCTCATAAAGATGCTTTGCTGAGACATTTTACATACTGCCTTGCCATATTTAGATACACATAAAACTGTTCTTGTCAAGATTTGCTCACCAGACTTGACTGCTATCATTGCAATGGATATAAGCATAGTCCATAGCACATTCCTCTTAAAGAAACAAAGCCCCTATCTTGGAATTGTCCATATGATTTATTCAATTTGCTGAATAAGTGGATTTGTTGACATACAGTAGTTTGGGGAGTGTTCCTCCCCTAGGTCCATCCAAATATTTTTGTATAATTTTTTTAATTGTCATATCCATGTGGTATGGCTCAACATTTAAAAAGTATTTAAAATCACATTATTTTCTCAGTGCTTTTCAGCATGAAGGATATTACAGTTACAATGTGGTATCTTATACTTAATTATGCTTTAAATTTCATTTGAGTTAATTTGTCAGTCTCTGGAAGTGTATTCAGTGCCTGATGTGCTAGTCTTAAACTTGTAGCAAAATCAACCTGCCTATGATAGAATAGTATGGAAGAGAAGGTTTATTGTCAGCTAATGAGAGGAGGGAGAGGGTAAAAACTTTAATTTATACTTTGTTTAGGGTCATCCTGGAAGAAAAGAAAATGTTTAGTTATGGAGAGATGACTGAAATTCCAGGCCTAATTATCTAGTTTCTAATGGCTGCAGGAAACAGTGCCAAATACGAAGTCCATTATGGATTTTGTCGAAGAGTTCTGAGTACAAATTTGACATAGGACAGCTGAAGCAGTGAAAGAGGTGAAGCATAAATATCCCCAAACAACCTATTTTCCATATTGAAGTGTATTTTGTCTAAGATAGGAAGGCTCTAATGAAGTTGAAGATGACTGCAAAGTGCTTACCTGACAGATGAAGCAATAAGCCCATTTCCTCTCTGCAGCTAAAAGCTTAAAATTACCCATCTGTCATCTCTCTAGTGGGTGGGGATTATAATGGAAGGCAAGAAACCATCTTAATTACATAACTGTTCCAGCTCCAATTATATATCATGTAGAGTTTAAAACACATTATCTCCATGAAACAGACTGAATATATGTAACAATGGCAGTACTCACTTTTATCCTTGACATGTATATTTTTTCTATTACTAGTTTTTTGTTCAATGTAATTTTTAGCACACTTTACCTTGATGTGATTTCTCCTCCCTCTGTCTCCTTTTTTTAAAATGTTAAGTCAAATTCAACCTTTTAAAAAAATATTTATCTTTAGAGGAGAAAGGAAGGAGAGAGGAGAGAAATATGAATGTATGGTTGCCTCTGGTGCATCCCCTGTCGGGAACTGGCCTGTAACCCAGGCATGTGCCCTGACTGGGAATCAAACTTCGATCCTTTGGTTCACAGGCCCACACTCAATCCACTGAGCTACACCAGCCAAGGCTGTCTCATTTTTTTGTTATTAAATTAATAAAGACACAGTGATTATTTGCTTAGAATAACTATGCACCTGAAATCTAATCAGTGTATCTCATATGAGTCTTTAGGAACAAAGAAAGTAAAAACAGGATTTAAATTTAGGCTTCTGCTTTTCCTGCTTTTCTTGTAAAAATTGATCTCTGTCACTTTGTAAAATAGGTCTCATGGTATGCTGTCACAAGAGACTCTCTGAAGCATATATTTTTATTCATGAGACAGTGAACAAAAAGATCCTTGTAATTTAATTCAATAGTCTTTGTTTGGACTTCAGAGGCTAGAAGTTCAAATCTGGTACTACCTATTTTGGTTAATTTCTCCCATTTATTTGACCCACTTGATAACCTGGAGCTCAGACCTTCACAATTGAGTATGCAACAGAAATATTGAGCTTTGTATGCTTAAAGTAACACAACGAAGAAAGCTTCTAATTCCCCTCTCCCCCCAAAAAACATCTGAGCAAGGTGGTCATTATAGATAAAATGCCATTATAAAAAAAAAGGCTTTGAGGAAGGAGACTTGACTTGAGGTAGGAAGCATACAATACAATGTGCAGATGATGTATAGTAGAATTGTATCCTGATATCTAAATAATTTCATTAACCAATGTCACCCCAATAAATTTAATAAAAAGAAAGTTTTTAAACAGGTTCTTAAAGGCAATATGTACAAGGAATTTATTCTTTTTTACTTCATTGTGAAACATATAACCCCTAAACAGTGATATTTTTATGTCTACTTTAATACGGAAAACCTGTCTCCCACATATTTGTATTCGTTAGTTACCTCTGCATAACAAACTCCACCAAAAGAGCAGCTTATCACAACATTTGTTTAGCTCTCATTTGGATCAGGTGGTAGGTATGGGGCTCCTCTGTGGCTGCTTGTTTTTTGTTTTTATTTTAATCCTCACCTGAGGATATGTTTCATGGATTTTTAGAGAGCGAGAGAAAGAGAGAAACATTGATGTGAGAGAGGCATCAATCAGTTGTCTCTCATATGTGCCCCAACTCAGGATCAAACCTGTAACCCCGATATGTGCCTTGATGGGAGATGGACCCACAAGCTTCTGGTGTGCGGGATGATGCTCCAAGCAGCCGAGCCAGCTGGCCAGTGCTGCAGCTTCTTTTTATATTTCTCCTTCCTAATCTGGGGCCATTGTTTAGTTCACCCATGTTGCTCTCAGTAATGGCAAGGGCACAAGTGGAGATGGACATGGCCTAGCAAAGCCCAGGCATAAAGCTGTGGCACAACTATTTTAGCCAGATTCTGTTGACTAAATAAGCTATATTGCAAACCCAAAATCAAAGGTCAGAGAAATATGCTTTGTCTCTTAAAAGGAGGAACTGAAACACTACCTGACAAATCATATGAAATTATGAAGGAGTGAAGAGGTGAGGTTAATGTGATCAACCATGGTAAGGATTTATAAAGTGCTCTTATGCTGAGAATTATGCTAGGTCAAATGGGAGATAAGAAACAAAACAGGGTTAATATACTGAAAGAGTTTATAATCTACTTGAATAGAACAAATTGCTTATGGGGAAAAAAGATAAATATTGTATAAATTCGATTTCTGTTCTGGTCATCTATCCTACTTTTGGGGAATTTTCCACAATTTATATACATACTGTGACTCAGTGGGAGGCAGATCTTGCCTCCTTGTACAAAAGCTGAAAGCACCAGACCAGCTATGGAGCTCTCTAGAACTTAGGACCTTGTCATAGGATCTGAACTCAAGCAATGGTGGTGCTAGGGATGGGCAGGGGTATCAGGAATCTGAATTTGGAGATGTGTCTCAATAGAACCAGGGATAATAATACTTATCCCTGGTTCCAGCAGGAACACTTCCTGGTGGTAGGGATGGCATTTTCAGCTGCAACTGTGGTGTCGTTACCAGTAAAATGGCCCAGGAACAGAAGTACTGATGGCAGAAGTGTAACCACTAGTATCGGACAGTTTGAGGTATCTTTGTAGGACAGATTTTGGGTGAAATTCTTTCCAACTTAAATCCCTATTTTTAAAACCTTTTTACCTCATTCTGATATGCCAGTCTTCTCAACTATATACTTTTAATAAACTTAGCTTTTTGTCAAATAAGCAGAGTCATAATCTGCTGTTTAAAGCTATGAACTCAAACTATTACCTGCACAGTGTCTACATTAAGAGATAAATTTTCATAGCAGTTCAAAAAAGAAGTAGTAGAATGAACAGAGGAGTGATGGAAAGGTTAAAGAATATATGGTATTTAATTAATTCTTACAAGATATCTATGGAGTAAATAAGAAAAAAGGTGGACTAAATTCCCAAGTAAGAAAAGTGGCATGAGTAATTTAAGTTGTACAATTAATGGCCAGCCAGTGCAGTGGTGACTTGAGAGAGATGGTTAAGTGGTCCCCTTCTAGCTCTCCTTCTCCATTTATTCTGCTTTGCATTTCAATGTAAATTCTCTTCTTACGATTTTATT
This sequence comes from Artibeus jamaicensis, assembly GCF_021234435.1. Classification (NCBI taxonomy): domain Eukaryota; kingdom Metazoa; phylum Chordata; class Mammalia; order Chiroptera; family Phyllostomidae; genus Artibeus; species Artibeus jamaicensis. Next base: position 22,024,823 of record NW_026522046.1, on the reverse strand, counting down.
TTGAGCATCTATCCCAACATTCTGATCACCTGGACTCTCTGTCTTCCCTGGACAATTTTCAGTTATCAGTGCTTAGGTCAGGGGTCTCCAACCTTTTTGGCACCAAGACTGGTTTCGTGGAAGACTGATGCAGATACCGGTCTGCAGTGTCTGAGTTGTTGTGGATGAAATGAGACATTCACATGGACTACCTAGTCCGGTGGAGGAAAAGGGACAGCACGGCTTTTCTCTCAAGGGGAGCAAAAGTGGCCCTCGCCACGACAGGCCTTTATTGAGTTTCTTGGCACATTACATGATGGATCTCATTTACTGTGCACAGATTGCTTTAGGTTGTTAACTTTTACAGAAAACAAAGGATCCAAAGCGGTTAATCACATCACAGAAGAGGGATATTTGCAAGTGAAAAGGGCAAAAGTGGTCGAACTGGTTACACTCCTACTTGGAAAGTTTAGCATGGATTTTAGGAAGTTACTTTGCAGTAAATGTTTGCCACTGGGGGCTGGGCCCATGCCATGCAGAATGGTCTCCTACAGAAGACAATACTTCCACATATGGGTGGTAGGTCAGGGAGGGGGGTGGGGAGGACAGGAGGCAGTACTCAGGCAGTAATGTAAGCGTTCACGGGCAGCTCACCTCCCATTGTGTGGCCCAGTTCCTAACAGGCCACTGACTGGTACAGGTCTATGCCCTGTGGGTTGGGGACCCCTGACTTAGGTGACCTCTAATAACTTTCATTATGTTTACCACCTCATTTGTGTCTTCTATGATAAGAACACTCTGGAGTTTTCTATCTCCCTGGCTCCCTCTCTTTAGCCTCCTTCCTGTTGTATCTACCAGCTGAGAGAATAACTTTCTAAGACCTTTCAGGGTTTTGATCTTACTTTATTGGCCAAGTTTAAACTGCACAGGGGCGAACTCTCGGAGTGTCCTGAGACAAGGTGCCCAGAGGGCTGCAGATGAGAGTCATGTGGAGCGCTTACAGCTAAGTCCTTATACAGGAAGGAGCAAGCAAGCGTTGAACAGAAGCAGACGTGGCAGTTAGCTATTTGCTGACAGAGACCGTGCACGGGAACAGGGTGGGGTTTCAAAATTCAAAACTAAACAGATTACAATTGGCCTGTTTTGCTGTGGTCAGGCTATGTTCTCAGTTTCCCAGATCTCAACACTTCCCAGCTCTCTATGTCTCACAAAAGCCGGTGTTCTTTATGGGTCTTTCCCAAACATATTTTTGTTGTCCTTTTATTCTTTTTTCCAGGGTAAGTTCATCAATTCTCAAATGTTAAATAACCATTTATGGATCACCCTGGCTGGTGTGACTCAGTGGACTAAATAACCATTTATGTGTTGCTGTCTTCCAGATTTACATTTATAGCCCTGATCACTCTCAAGTGCCAAACATGTAATTAACTGTCTAGGAAAGTTCTCAGATTGGATGCCTAAGAGGCAGTTCCAATTCAACAAGTTCAAATGGAGCTTTTTTCCCTCTTCTTTGCTTTGCATTGTTGAATGGTTTTACCAATGTGGATATTCCTGATTTGCCCTTATTTCCTTCCAGTCCCCACTACCACCCTACCTACACCCGTACTGACTCTACCATCTGGGCCTATCATTTTTCTTCTTTGCTGTTTCTCAAGTTGTCATTGTTGCTGTTTCCATCTCAGAACCATTATTTTTGTTGTGTCTGAAGTCATATCTCACTTGATGTATGGTGAGAATCTCATAACTGGTAATCCTCCTTTATGTATAATTTCTCTCTAAATTTATTGAAAATATACTCACATTATCTTTTTAAAAGTCATTTAATGGGCTCTCAATTGCTCTCAGAATAAACTGCTATCTTGAACTTCTATACAATCCTTCTTTCACCTTTTTTCTTCCTTACCTCTCTAGATTTAGCTTATAGTGTTTCCCTCTCATCTCTCACTTCATCACTATCTCAGAGACATTGCATACTCCTGCATGAAATTTATCTAAATGCATTTATCTTAATTTTCACATTTTACTTTTTTTCCTACCTCTTACCAGTTACTTCTTCCAAATATGCCCTCCTGCTTCCACCAAATACATCCTAAACTTGACACCTGATCACTATACAGAAATAATTTTAAGTCTTACCTCTTTTGAGAAGTCTTATTATATGATGCCTTGAGTTTGAGAAGGGCTTTGCCAGGTGGTCTGATAACAGCTTGAACTTACCCATATTAATGCATTAGATGTTACAAAAATTTTCATAATTTATTTCTATATCAAACACTAGACTCTACATTTTCTAATGTCATTATCATATTATTTTTCTATATTGTATGTAGATCATCAGTAAGTATGGGATTATTTGAATCTGTTGACTTGACTAAATCATAGAAAATAAGTTTGAACATCAATATGGACATTGCCTGTCAGAAGTTAAAGAGTCTAATTGTGTAAATACACAACATGAAACCTATTGAGAATGTCAAAGCAACACCTAGATAAATCTATAACTTAAAGCACAAGTATAAAAAGATAATAATATAGAAAAAAAGAGGGAGGGAAAAATTAGACCTAGACAATCTACCTAGTCCAAGAAGTCAGACAGAGCTCTCCTACAAGAATTAGAATGTAAATACCACATGGTGAGTGAAGTTAAAGCATTGACCACACCACTGACCATTTTGTTATATAATATGAAAATTAAACTGTCACACAGAAAGGGTTTTCGTTACTTTTTGAATTGTGATTTTATTTTCTGAAAATTTTTCCTGTGGCATTAATTATTTTTTTATATATATTGTGACCCCGAAGTTTTTTTAATATTTTATGACAAAGGAGTGCATTGATTTTCTTTGGTTGCTCTTGATGGTTTCATTGGTTATTACGGACATTGGTATTTTTTCCAGGCATCTTCACTGTGGGTGGTAACTACCTGGAAGATCCGGGAGCTCAGATGACTCATTTAAAAAAGTAGGGTGTACATTGTGGTATCTAGGAGATAAGGCAGCTAAAAGACAAGGGTCCGTTTCTCAAACATTAATTTCACCATAATGTATCCCTAGTGAAATGAAAGTATATATGTTACTAATATAAAATGCATAAACTTAAGAGACAATTGAATTGCTTTCCATAACTTTCTTTGCTTCATTGATTAAGATGTGATTTAGAATAATGTTTAAACTTTTGTTTTTTAGTTATAGTTCACATTTAAAATTATTTTTGTGACTCAAGTATGGACATAGTGGATAAACAATCATATATTTTATAAAGTGGACCAAGAAAATTATTCTTTTTTTAAAATTTTATTTACTTATCTTTTTAGAGGAGAAGGGAAGGAGAGAGGAAGGGAAATATCAATGTATGGTTGCCTCTCGCATGTCCCCTGCCGGGAACTGGCCTGCAACCCAGGCATGTGCCCTGACTGGGAATCAAACCACAATCCTTTGGTTCCTAGGCCCGTGCTCAATCCACTGAGCTACAACAGCCAGGGCAAGAAGAAAATTCTTTTATGATGAGTTTAAGTGTCAGCAAAGATTTTCCGTGAGGACAAGGTACAAGAAATACTGTATATTTTATCTGTAATTACAGATAAAATTGTATCTGTATTGACAGATATATCTGTATTTACAGACATAATATTATCTGTAAATTACATCTGTGTATTTACAAATATAATTTTGATATGAAAGTTATTGCTAAAAACTCTCATAATGCATCCAACATTTATAAAGCAATTACCATATTCCAAGAAGTTTTTATAAACTTGGGTTATATTGGTAAATAAACTGCCTGTATAATAGGACTAGATATAAAAAATTGACAAAGATACATGGGGAAGCAGAAAATTGGGTATAGTCTGTAAGAGTAGTGATACATTTTGTTCGTTACTGTGGATACCGAAAATAGAGCCAAAAAATTGCCTAGAGTACTTTTGTAGTTTTACAACTGTGTCAGTATGCCCCAAATTCCTTTATAATAACTTCACAAGGCTGTTATGCTACAATGTTTCTTTCCCCTAGTGCTTAGAAAATGTTCTTCCAAATGTCCTTCCAAGAAAATTCATACTTTTTCATATTCCTTAGTTATTAATATATTTAAAAGGTATGCATCAAGAGTTTTCTCATCCTCTGACTCAGCATGGAGGCAGAATCATGGCGTGATGGGCACAGGGCCAGGACAGTAAAGTTGTATTACCTGACTATGCACGTGCCACTTGTACTACATACTCTTTTCCCTAATTAAAGTCAAGACAATTTTTATCTTCTAACATTACACAAAGTAATCCAGACCTCGATCAAATCTTCTTAAAACATACATACTCCCTTTCTTAGTCCCTCTCCAGATCAGTGTTTTGAAAAGGAGTTCCCAAATTAGTTTTTGCTAAATACTGTGATTATGTCACTCTTCTTTGGCTCCCCTCTATACACAAATCCAATCAAAATACTTACTCCTTTTGTCCTGCGAAGCCCAGTCTACTGTGGCTGCACTCCTGCTCATAGGGGTCTTTTCCCCGATAGTTTTACTTTTGTTACTAAAATTGTATTCTTTCACCTTGTCATGTTCACCTGTAGGAATGGCACTATACCTGCAATGTTGAAACTCACACCGACTCATGGTAGAAAAGAGAATTCCCTGTGTCGGGAAGCTCAACTTAAGTAGAATTTAGATTTTTTTATCAACATGTTACTAAAGGAACAATAACATGATACTAAAGAACTAAATATGAGTTTTGTCTTGAAACCATCCTAAGAAAGGCAAAGAAAAATATTGAAGATCTAGGATAATAACAAGGGATAAGAGTGGATATAACCAACATGTATTCGTATCTTAATAAAAGCCCCAACATTTTGCAATTCAAGAAAATTAAATCATTTCATGAAGAATTATGGAGTGTACATAGAGTGTAACTATCACAGAGACATATATGTCTGGACCATTCTACATGTCACCAGCTGGAAGCCACACTCCTCTTATGTACAAGCATAGGCCTGGGGAAAAGGATGCTTCTTTCATATTTGATCTTTAGCTCACAGAAGATTGTCACATTTGTCTGGCAAGAAAAGAAGGGGGTATGGCATTAATATTAAAGAAGCATTGCAGATTTTGGACATTTCCATCTTTTTTTTAGAATATTATTTTTACTTTCCAATTATAGTTGACATAGAGTATTATGTTAGTTTCAGGTGTATAATCCAGTGATCAGACATTATATAACTTTCTAAGTGATCACCCAATAAAACTAGTTTCCATCTGACACCACATATAGTTATTATAATATTATTGACTACATTCCCTATGTTGTGACTATTCTGTAACTACCAATTTGTATTTCTTAAACCCTTCACCTTCTTCACCCATCCCCCAAACCCACCCCCTTCTTTTACCTATTTCCCTAAAGCCCCTCCCCTCTGACAGCCATCAGTTGTCTGCCTGTGTCTGCATCTGACAAGTTTTGGTTCTTTAAACACTGGATATCCTGCTACAAATCTTAGATCTCTATCTTCTGCTGAGGTTTTAAATACAAGATATTGTTAGAATTTCATCATTTTCACCACTAAATCTTCGGAGAGGCATATTCAAAACAAAGTTGCCCTGATGAGGTGGATTCAGTTGGTTGGAGAGTCATTCCATACACCAAAGTGTTGCAGGATCTATTCAGGGCACGAACCTAGTTTGCAGGTTCAATCCCCTAGTCAGGGAGCATACCAGAGGCAATCAGCTAATGTCTCTCTTTCTCTCAAATCAATGGGCATAACCTAAAGTAAGGATTTTTTAAAAAATTCAAATTGTGACAACACATGGAACAGACTGACAGCTGTCAGAGGGGATGGAGTTTACTAGATGAAAGATGGTGAAGGGCTTAGTCAAAGAACATACATGCATAGCCCGTGGATGCAGACAAGTGTGTGGTGGTGGCCAAAGGAAAGGGAGGGCAGGAGTTGGGTGGAGATGGGCAAGAGGGAAGATGAGGTCGTCTGTTACAGCATCAACAATAAAAATGAAGAGAATGAAAAAAAACAAATTATAACGAAAACAGTTTACTTTGTAAATTTTATTTTATTTCAAATTTTATTGTATTTTATTTTAAATTCTACTGTAAATAATTTTTTTAAAAAAACTTGTGTCTCCAAGGAATGCATCTTAGACTTTTTTATGAAATGAACTTTAGGATATAATTATTCACTGAATAATACATTTTAATTAAGTTACTACTCAATTCACAGATATGACAGAAATTGCCTTAAAAAAAGCAAATTGTAGCATTCTTTAATTAAAACTTCAGCATAGGTACCAGAATGTTTTCAATCAGAAGTTATCGAAGATGGGAGAGTCTAAAATATTGACATAGTTAGGTACCTAAGTTGTGTCTGTATTTATCTAATCACACCCAATTTAATTCGTCTTTACAATTGAAACATTACTTAAACTTGCCTTGGTGCACTTATATTCAATATTTTATGTATTTTATATCAATGTTTACTTAATTCCTGTTACATTAAGTAGTAGAGCCAGACAATGAACCTTCTGGGGTTCTCAACATAAGGCCATGGAGACAGAAATATGACTCATACAATATTTCTGATATTCACAGATTAGTGAGAAAATTTTACATGCCCTTATTTAAAGATTTAAAAATAAATCTAAGTAGAACTATGTAGAGTAAATTATAGCACATACAAAAAACATTCAAGTACCTGATTTCAAATTTCATTGAATAATATTTGAGTTTGATCTTAAAAGAAAAATTTGTTAGAAACTAGATAAAAGAGCTTTAAGTACTGTGGGCATAAACATTCATCATTTTTTTTGAAAAAATATTTGAGGTATAATGCCATGAAAATTAATTGCTGAGCAGTCTAGGGTTCTTCTTTAAATTGGAACCCATTCATTTGTTATGCCACCAATTTCATTGCATTAAAATTTTCTCTAGTAAGACTCAGGTACTGAATGCAGGAGTCTAGGATGAAATGTTTCAATGTTATCAACATTATTTTCTGTAATGAACAGTATTTACACAGGTGAAACTTTTTAATGACTTAGAATTCAGACTCAAAATCAGTGCGCTCCCAAAGAGTTCAGTGGTTGGACTATCTCCCCAACTAAAGGCCGTGACATCTCACAGCACCATGGCCTTGAGTGATCATAAGGTCTATACAGCTTTTGTAACAGTGGGGAGCCCACCCTACCATTCTTTTAACATTGTTTCTGTGGATTCCGACCCGCATGTGTGTGGCCACAGAGAAGCAGCCCCAGATTTGGCGACCTTCAACCAGTCATCCAAAAACGTGTTTGCTTACACACGGTCCCCACAATGGAGAACTCTCAATCCCTCCCCCTGATCTCTTTGTACTGCTTTCCTCCTCCCTCCTAATAAAAGCTTCTGTTTGCACTAAGAGGTAGAGACGAGGTTTGAGTCAAGAATCCCCCATTTTCTCAGGTAGCTGGCACTTGAATAAACCTCTTTCTTTCTCACCAGTCCCTGTCTCAGGAGTTTGGCTTTGTTGCTGCAGGCAGTAGGATCTGTGTTCAGTAACAGTTTCCCTAACAAAGCAAAGGAAGAGTGTTTCTATGGAACTTTTTCTAAGCTAGATTGACTTAAAGAGAAGAAGCAATTAGCATTAATGTATGTGCTAATTTTTTTTACTATTCCCAAGCCCCCAAACAACCACTGAATCATATAAAATACACGTAATAACACTGTTTTACTAAATATACACTCAAACTCTTTTATGCTTTTCTGACACAGAACACATTTTGATAACTGATGCCCCAAATACACTGAGATAAAGCACAGATGCTCACAGGCACAGTTCAAAGCTACCACAGCTCGGTGCTGAGGTACCATCCAGGAAAGGAGCTTGGCAGGGCCACTCCCATTGCTCAGGGTGGGCTGCTGCCTCCGTCACAGCTCACTGCAAAGCAAATGCTGAAGCTATTTTTGCATTTTGTCATTTTTTTCATAAAAGTGCTTTTCAGATTTCTTTCAGTTAGCAAAAACGAGTACTGATGTAAATCTTTTATTAATGCTAAGTGGCCTCCTCTGTGAACTTTCAGAAAGAGGCAGTGCCTGCATTTACAATCATGGTGCACTTTTTTTGCATTTACAATCATGAACTGTATTTCTAGTGCTGTCTGGGAAATATAATTATGAAAGGAAAAATAAAACTGTCTCTTGTCTCTATGAAACTGAAATAAATATAATTCTGATACAGTAAAAAGGAAAAGGCACTGCAGTGGGTAATTTCTCATTAATGTTGTTAATATTGAAGCTCTTTTCCAGGACAGGGAGCTCCTGTATGCTTTCAGATAATTTGCTTTTACCTTCCTCTGCCACCTCTGATCAATAATAATCCATCAATATTTTATAGTCTTTTTTCTATCTCAGTATTTCCACTTACGTCAAGATGGCATTCCAAAGGAGCTTCAGTAACTGTCCTGTTCAAAATCAGTGCATGCCATTTTTATTATTCTGTGGTGTAAATAGTGAGGGGTTTGGGTATTCAATTATCCATTAATTACTAGTTATTTATAATGTGTTAGCTACATAGGTATTTCCTAATTGGTCAGTTCTTAACAGTTGGGAACAATTGCTCCTTTCTCCAGCATTGCAAACATAACAATCATCAGTGACACATCCTATCAGAACTGTGTTTGCTCCCCTCTGCTTGACAGTCCTGTAAAGTGTGTTTGTTGTGATACACAGATATCTGTATTTTATCAAGCACTGTAGGTGATCCTGATTCAGGTACTATAGAGATCATGGTTTCAGATACACTGTTATACACTGTAATATGTTGCATATTATTTTGGTATTTAAATTATTCTTTCAGGAATACTCATTGCTTAATGGAGTGTAGGCTGTGGTGTATCATATTGTTCTAAAGTAATAATAGTTTGGGGAAGTTTTCTGTGTAGAAAGGTATCCCAGCATTTTATATCTATTTATCTCTTTGCTTGTAGATAGAAAAAATAAACCTGTGCCTCTACTTCTCTCCCTTGCCACTTACTACCATTATTTTAAAATGTAGTTCTAAGTAACACAATAATTGTATTTATTCAAAGCCAGCTATATGGGAGGCATCAGTAAAAGTTTTTTGGAAAGAATGGTAAACACACAATGTCTTGTCCTTGTACAGTTTATAGCGTTGTGTGGGGGGAAAAAAACCTTAAGCAGATAATCATATATTTGACTTAAAATAGTTGTGATAAGTATACAGAGCACTGTGACTTTATATAAAAGGATTATAATTTAGCAAGGCAAGTAGCCTTTCTAAGGAAACTAAATATTCTGAGGATTTAAAAGTAATCCAATTGAAGGGAAGAGTAATAATAAAGAGCATTCCAAATCTAGAAAACTATGCAATTGAAAGCCTGGGAGAAATTAGGTAAAACTAATGTAGCTTAAATATAATGAGCACAAGTGAGCTAGACAGAATGGGATTAAAGTCGGTAAAGTCAAAATCACAGAGGCTCACCCTCCCTCCCTTCTTTCTTTCCTTCCTCATTTTGTGCCTTTCTTCCTTTTTTTTATTTCTTCCATGTTTAGTTAAGGATTTGGATCTTCACATAAGAGCAATAGGATCTAATTAAAAGAACCTCAGTATACATGTTGCACAATAAGTTTAGATTTTGAAAACACCAGTATGGAAAGAAATAGGTTTGGGATGGTGGTCATCTGGTGTCAAAAAACAAATTACAGACAGACATTAGCAAGAAAGCCTTACACAGGCCACATGAGAATCATGGTTTTTAAAGAAGAGAGTAAAGGGAATGGAGAAGGATCAAAAAACAGAGATGTGTATTGCAGATAAAATTGGCAAAATTCAGTGATTGACTGGTGTTTATTTCTCATCGATCCTTTTCCTCGTCCATCTGCAACATCCAGGCATCGGACTTTAAAAACAGTGAAGAGAGAAGTCCCATCCTGGAATCTCAAACAGGGATAGAGGGGCGGATACAATGTTGACCTTAGAGACTGGAGCTCAGTTTTGGACAAATCCAACTTTGGGTTTTTGTAAGACATGCAAATGCGGAGATCATGTGTATACATCTGCATTTCCAACAGCCTGGCATGGAGACATTATTTTTGGGGGTGTATTTTATACTTCTGGGTGGTTGGAAAAGAATATAGTGCTTACCAAGGCACCTGTTTGGAATATGGCTTTGACTTTCAAGATTGAAATCTAAAGCATGTTTCTTTCAGGACCCACTTAGAACTAGCATCTCTAAACTTATGTCACATAAAAACTGAGTGATCAAATAGTAGACTACCTATGGACATTGGTGACCACACAAAAAGCAGTATTTTAATGTCAAAGTTAATAATATCTATCTCTCCCCCATCAGCACCTTAAGATAAGGGGCTTTGCACCCTGTGGAACTGCCACTGTCATTACCACCACATCAGATGGGACCGAGTCACAGAATACTTTGGGTACATGAAGATTTATAGTCTAAATGTATTTTCATATCATAGGTTCAAATTTAGTCCCTGCTATGAATTTTGAATAAGCATCTTGGAAAAGGAATTTAGATCAGTGTATGCTCTTTTGATATGTTTTTTGTTAATCTGCCAGAGAAAGACAGCGTAACTGGAAAAGGGTGACTGGCAGCCAAGGTTCAGCTGACTAACACAGTACAGAAAAGCCCGTCCTGCTCCTGAGTCATCCAACCTGAGTTTCTACAACTTGATAAGCTTGGGATATCCCACTGTCAGAACTAGGCTGCACATTTTTCCTTTGCACATAGGTGACATCTAATGTGGTAGGTAAATAAGAACTTCTTGTCCACTTTAGTGCCAGAGTAGCTGGCACACACACCCAAAAAATCTGAGGTTTTAAATTCTCAAGAACCATGTTCTAGTTGAATGTAATAGATATTTTGAACAAACTTAGAACCTTATATGTTCATACTTGTTTTCATATATATCATCTGCTATTTTATTGTTACATGATATTACATTCATTGATTTAAATATGAACAGAAAGGATAATGAATAAAACTTGAAGTTAGCTGTTCTAAATTTTAAGTTTATTTTTCTTTCCTATTCTTGATTTGTCCATGTCTATTAAGTCTAATCATTCAAAGCTGAAAACCAAACTATTATAACATTCATGTGATCATTCATTTATTTAACAATATTTTCCTGAGCAACAAATATGTCAAATGCTAAATAATATGTACCCTACCTTAAGAACTTTCAGAATCTTAAAGTTATTTCATTTCATATCAGATTTGAGTAATACAAATTTTATCAAAAGTGACACTCATACTATAATAAATTATTTATTTCTCTACTATCATAAATGTTTGTATTGCTGGGTCCTATTAAAATAAGATAACACAAATTATATATTAATACACCTACTTAGGCTGAAATGAAATAATTAATGATTTTGTGGAAAACACAAAAGGTGTAAGATAACATTTGGGATATTATAATGACAAAACTTAGCAGAATACCTAAGTCCTGGGGGTGATAACTCATCATCATGGAATCCTGTTTATATGCTGGGCTCTGAACAAAGAATTTGAATGTTATTCATGTAATCACAATGCAATGTTAATGGACAACATGATTCTGTTTTACTAAGGAAACTGTGAGTCAATGAATTGACCATCTAACATTTTAAAAATATCTTCAGTGTTGGGAGAAATGTTTAGATTTCAACTGTTTAACAGAGATTCTTCTTCTTTACTGTATCCCTGTTTTTGTCTGTGGAGTAGGGCTGAGGAGGGAGTCTGAAGTCATAAACAATCACAGGACCTTACACAAGTGACTGAACATTTGCAGTCTCAGTTTCCATTTTCACCCTTGCACAAACAATAACTTCCAACTCCAATCAGAGTCTTTATATTTTTTTCATCCACACCATGTATAACATTTTGTTTCAAAATCAACATAATGTTTGTTGCATTGCACATCTTTGTATTATGTCTCACTAAACTTCGACATTGAAGTTGAAGTGCTGACTGATGAAATAGACAATGGTTCCCCCCATCTGATTCTACTGATTACTGTTTTTAAGATTCTCCTGTCACAGTATGTTTTTTTTTGGTATGTCCCTCCTCTATTCCATTCATTTTTCCAATTTGAGTCACTTTAGACATTTTCTAAGGTCAGTACCCAATACAAATTTTGCACATATTTCCTTAACTGAATTAAGGCTCACATTTCATTCTTTAGTAAGTGGAAAATCAGAAAATAAAGAAGGGAGATGGGAAGGAAATATCCCAAGACAATTGCTGTTAGGGCCTTCTGGATCAGGGGCATTATGTGTTCTTTTTTTTAAAATTTATTTTATTTTATTTTTAATATATTTTATTGATTATGCCATTACAGTTGTTCTATTTCCCACCTTCATTCCCCTCCACCCTGCACACCCCCTACATCTTTAAATGTTTCGACAACAGAATTATATGGATGCCAGAAGGGGAAGAGGAACAGCCACCAGTGGAAAACTTATTTGAACAAATAATAAAGGAGAATTTCCCCAATCTGGCAAAGGCAATAGAATTCCAGGAAATCCAGGAAGCTCAGAGAGTCCCAAAGAAGTTGGACCCAAGAAGGAACACACCAAGGCACATCATCATTATATTAGCCAAGATTAAAATGAAAGAGAGAATTCTAGAATCAGCAAGAGATAAGGGGACAGTCACCTACAAAGGAGTTCCCTACAGACTGTCAGCGGATTTCTCAAAAGAGAGCTTACAGGCAAAAAGGGGCTGTAAAGAAGTATTCCAAGTCATGAAATCCAAAGACCTACAACCAAGACTGCTCTACCCAGTAAAGCTTTCATTTAGAATGGAAGGGCAGATAAAGTGCTTCTCAGATAAGACCAAATTCAAGGAGTTCATCATCACCAAGCCCTTATTATATGAAATGTTAAAGGGACTTACCTAAGAAAAAGAAGATAAAAAAGATGAACAGTGAAAGGACAGCAAATTCACAGTTATTAACAACCACACCTAAAACAAAAGCAAACTAAGAGGACAGCTAGATCAGGAGCAGAAATGAAGATCACATGGAGGGTTAGCAACAGGGGACTGGGAGAAGGAGAAGGGGGGAGAAGGTACAGAACATAAGTAGCACAGAAGGTAGGTAGAAAAGAGATAGGGGGGAGGGCAAGAATAGTAGGAGAGATATAGAATCTAAAGAACTTGAGACACATGGGCATTATGTGTTCTTAAAGTGAACCAATGTGTAAAATAAGTTAAAGCATTTTCACACACAAAAAAGATGTATGTATTCATTAGAGATTATTGAGTGTCTTTTGTTCTAAGGAGGTGGACTCTTGGTGTGCTTCTTGATGGGGTTGATCATAAGACAGACCAAGTTATGATTGGAAGCTGGGAAATTTCAACGCACCCCCCAACCTCCAGAGAAAAAGAGGGGCTGGATTGGATTTGATGATCCGTCATGCCTCTTGTGATGAAACCTCCATTAAAAAAAGCCTGCAAAACAGAGTTCAGAAAGCTTCCGGGTTGCTGAACAGGTGGAGGTTCTGGGAGAGCTTTATGCAGGGAGAGTATGGAAGCTCTTCCCACACACCCTACCCTATGCATCCCCTTCATCTGGATGTTTATTTATATTCTATGTCATGTTATGTTCATGATGAATCCAGAAACAGTAAGCAAACCCTTTTCCTGAGTTCCATTAGCTGTTCTAGCAAATTTATCCAACTAAGAGGAGGTCTTGGGAACTATAGCTTGTCAGTCAGAAGTACAGGTAACAACATGAACTTTCTTTTGACATCTGAATGGGAAGTGGGGCAATCTTGTGGGAATGAGCCCCTTACCTGTGGGATCTGACAGTATCTCCAAGCTGATGATGTCTGAATTAAGTTAAATTATGACATCCAGCTGATACCACAGAAATTTCCAATGCATTTGGTATCAGAAGTGTCATGATTGTGTCCATAATGTGAAAGCAAGAGACATACACAGGAGGAAGAGTGAGGCTTTTCCTCTATAACCTGAGTACTGTTTTTTTTTTTTCTGTGCATAGGCACCATCTAGGACAGTGGTTCTCAGTTTTGAATACACATAAAATTATTTGGATATCATTTACAATTCAGTTACTACCCACCATCACCTTTTGATTAGTTAGTTCTGGAGCCGGGCTTCTAAGTCTGTATTTTTAACATAACTTTTCAGATGCTGGTGGTACAGTGTCACATTTTCAGATACTGTTGTAAATGAATAGACAAATGCATGCATAAGAAGTTGTAGTGTGATAAATCCTACTTATAGAAAGAGAGTATAAGACAGAGTAAATATTTTTAGAGATAAAAAACAGGAAAAAAATAAGAAAAAGTGAATTTTCAGCTGCATATTTAATAAAATAAAAATTTGACTTCTGGAAAAGAAGGAGAATTCATTCCATGAAGGGAGGATAACACAGTAAAAGGAATAGAAGAATTAAAAGATATTGTTTGGGAGAATACTAAGATCTATGAAAATGGGAAGTAGGGTACAGGTGCTTTGTAAAACCAGATTAAAAATTAAGTAAAAAATGCTAAAATATTTTTATCTTATACCAAGGGCAAGCTGGATTTGGGAAAATAGAAATACCTAATTTGATTTGCAGTTTTCAAAAAAGCTAAATAAACATTTCACAAATGTAAAAAACATAAAAAGGAAGCAAATTTTAGATTAAGAATATACTTTTTTAATGGGAGGGAGGTGGGGAACACAGGGTGGGAGGGCTGGTGTGGGAGAAATAGACAAAAATGTACTTGAAAAATAACTAAATAAAATTAAAAAAATAATATACTTTTTTATTATTTGATATTTGTGAAAATTTCTGGAGGTAATATATCTTATCACTACCAAACCAAAGTGGGATTCAGCTACCCACTGCCACCAATAGGCAAATTCCAGAGGCAGAGGTTGGTGAGGAAGGAAGGAGGTCTTTATTCAAATGCTGCGTAAGTTGGGAGGATGAGGGACTCCCCATATCCAAGCTCATCCAGCTCATGTCCTCCACCAAACATAGCCAAAACCCAGACTTTCCCAGCCAGACTAAACCCAAGGCAATGACCAGAAATCCAGATACATCCTTATCATTCATTTGGAGCCTGAGATGGCTAAGTGGGTGGCTGTCTGCCTTTGGGCTCCCTCCTAGAATCTGCATGTGTTGCCAGTGCCACCATTGGCCATAAGGGCCTACAAAGGCACCAGTCAGGATTTTCATTCACAAAGTGGGCCAAGAGCTCATCTCTTTCTTCCCCTGAGTTTATATAAGTTACCTGTGTGGGCTGGGTCAGGTGTTTTTTCTCAACCCAAGGTCCCATGGCATTCCAGGAAGGTCTAGTCCACCCAACCAATTCCTTCTTTTCTGCAAGTGGGATTGACAGGTTTTCTAGTATAGCACCTCCCCCTGCTGCCATTTTACCATCTATGGCACATGTACCTGCCTTCCCTTCATCCCAACCTCTGATCAAGAACCAGACAAGGATAGGAGAGCTTTTCCCTTATCCAGTTATTTTTGCTAGCTTTGCATGTGCTCAGTGTAATGCTTCTTCCTGTTGCCATCTTGCCCCAAGGGCAGGGAATCTACCACCAGGCTACTGGTATTACTATCTCTAAATTTTACATAACAAAAATAACAGTTTACTATTAAGCCAAAAATTATATGTTTTTCAAGTATCTTTCAATTTAATTAAACCAAATATGAAATTGAACTTTTAACTACTCAACAGATATATTAGATTATTTATTGTATTTACTATTTCACCACAGGGCTCTTTAGTACTTTATGAATAATTTGAATATAATTCAATTAATAAAACAGAACAAATGTGTTCTGTAAATCAGATCATCTATAAAGCAGTGCTAAAGGAAAAAGTACAAATTTAACCCATAGGCTTTTGGACCCCCTCTTTAATTAAATACCAGCTTTGCTTCCAGAAAGGTCATGATCAAAAAGCCTTTGGTCATATGTATATGTGGTTTAGACTTTGGAAATCATAAAAGCTGAGCGGTAAATTGTAGTTTTTCATTAATTTAAAATTAATAACCCTGAGACTGGGAGGGAGCAGATAAAAGGAAAAGCTTTTCCTGTACAGAAAGTATTCAATACTTGATTCTAGGAGTCTAGGTAATTTGTGATGTCTAAGTAACATGGGAAATGCACACATTCATACATGCACATATCCTAAACTAGATAACCCCATTGAAGACTCTATAGAAAAATTTAGGCTGTAAATTTGGTATGCCTGTGAATGACATGCAGCTATCTTCAATTAGGTCATTTACTAGGTCAGCTCTTCCTCCTGTTTTAGAGAAATACTGTCTTCAAATGGTTTTATAAAAGAGATAAAAAACAGCCTGCGTATGGCCGCCACATGAGTGCTATATGAAAGCAAGAGTCATTTCAGCCTAACCCGAAGAACTGGGGATCCCTGGGGCCAGCAAAATGAGCATAGGATAGCACGGAGAGGTGGCAGGGGGGAAAAGCAAACCAATACAGGATGCTAGTGAAGTTCACAGATGGCCTCAACTCTGTTAGCACAAGTCCAGGTTAGAAATCTCTCAGTCCACGGAAAATATCAGCAGAAGGGTGATTATTTCAGTGAGCTGGTTTAGTTTACAACGGAGGATTAAAAAACAGTGGGGTCAGAGCCTGACTAGGTAAAACAGAGAACTTTTATCTCAGAGAACACTGAGTTAATGAGACTTAGTGTCCAGAGCTAAGTATCATGTGATTAGTTTTTCTTGCTCGCCTGTGTTCTTTAAAGGTTTCTTGCTTGCTTGTGTTTTTTCAAGAAGAAGTTTAGGAGGAAATGAGAATTAATAACATTTAATTATATACCAAAGGCCAATATTTAAACTTGGATCAAATAACTGTTGTTCTAGACACAGATGATAATGGGACATAAGGGAGGGTCACCACAAAATAGGCCAATATAGCATAGTGATTTGAAATAAAGTTCTTGGAAAACAAACGGTGAAAGAAGGGCATTGGCTCACCTCTTTGTGCCCCTGAGAGCAGGAGATGAGTCTCCCATGTGAAAGGCACCCTCCCCACTCCCCAGAGACAGGAAATCAGGGCCCAGAAGCCTGTGCAAACAAACTCTGCTTAGTTTCCTCACTAACTGGTATCAAAGCCTAAGTTTTTTGTTTTGTTTTGTTTTGTTTTGTTTTGTTTTGTTTTGTATTGTTTTAATTCTTCACAAACACAAATTTATTGTTAGTTTAGTTTAGTTTTGTCTGGAAGGATATAAACAGCCTGCTTTGGACACTTCTTAGGTCCTGCATTTTGGGGACCTCTGTATACACAACATTAAATTTGATTCTCTTCTCTTAATCTGTTTCCTGAGAATTTAATACTTAGACCAACCAGAAGAACCTAGAGAGGCAGAGTGAAATTTTTTTCTCCATCAGTGACTTAGATGGCAGCCATATCTCTATAGATACCACAGAATAACTTGTTACTTGCTTCTCTTCCTACCTTAGAGGGCCTGAGTTCAGAAACCGTGACTGGAACTAGATTGTCCACTTGCTCTATACTACGTACTTAATCAGCCTGAATCCCAGTTTCCAAATCAGTAAATCTGGAAAATGCTGCATAACTTTAAGGATGGTTATGGCATATGAATTATGCATGAAACTCTGTGAGCCTTAAACAGTGACTAATAAATACATCATATGTGCTTAGTATATGTTAAATGTCAATAATTAATTAATTAATTATATTTTTAAAACATGGCATAACTGCTAAACATTAATTATAAAATTACACTATTATAAAATCATACAATTTTAACTTGGATCCTAGAAAAGAAACCAATGGTTTCTTCTCCCGATGCATTGGTTTTCTAATAACACAAAAATATATATGTATATAAATATATTTACAAATACAGAGTTAGAAAATTTAAAGAGATAGTCCTTTACTGAGATATAATATTAATATGGATACATTTCCTCTTTAAAAAACTGGCATTTTGGATAAATAAATTAGGTGATTCTTTGAACAAAATTCTTTAAAGTATGTGATCAAAATTCCTTTCCAATTTCCTAAAAATGTATGTATTTGTGAGTACTTTATTTGCATGAATATAACATATTTAAAAATATTTTTCTTTAAATGTTAAATTTTACTCTCACCTTCTAAATTCTTATACATAAAAATATTTTCATATAACATCTATTGCTATAATAAGCACATGCACTTACTCTGTATTAGTTATAGTTTTTCTAAAACTTACTTTGTTTTCTACTATTATTTGTACATACTCATATTTTAAAGGTTTTTTAATGCTTTATTTTTTAAGATGTGTTTATTTATTTATTTTTAGAGAAAAAGGAAGAAAAGGAGAAAGAGGAGAGAAACATCAGTGTGTGATTGCCTCTTAAACACCCCACACACACACTGCACTGGGGACCTGGTCTGCAACCCAGGCATGTGCCCTGACTGGGAATCAAACCAGTAACCCTTTGATTTGCAGGCTGGTGTTTAATCTACTGAGCCACACCAGCCAAGGCCTAAGTTTTGATATTGTCTAACAACAAGAACCACGTTTAGATAAGAAAACAACAAAAACAACTGTTGTTATTACAACTATATCACATTTTATGATGCAGAGGCATTTTATACTAAAAGCATAATGAGCCTCTAAGGCTAATTAAATCACAGTTCTTGGTGTAGGTGAGTTTCACGCTTATCCATAGGCACAGAATAAACCTGCATTGCAAGAGGTAATGCTGCCTATACTACTATACACTCTAAAGTTTATATAAGGAGGGTTTGTATGAGTAATATAATCATCATTATGTGAATAGCTAATGGTAGAACTGAAATAAGTATAGGGTAGTTTTGTAATACTCTTGACATTTCAGTATTTATCAAGCATTATGGTATGTGAAAAGGAATATGAAACAATAGTTTTCCTTAGATAAGGGTAATAATTTACTTGCCAAGCAAAAATGACCATGAGAAGTGAAAATTGGGTTCCATGTTCAAGACCGATATTATTTCAAAATGTGATGAAATCATACTCAACAGCATAAAGCTTAATGGGTATCGTAAACATTCTCTCACAGAAAGAGAAATTATGTTTAAAACACTTTCTTTTAGTAAACGATGGCCATGAGTCCCTCAGGGATTCACTTAATACATAAAATAGGTGCCCTGTGAATATTACTGGATGCTTTTTTTTTCTGTAAGGGTGAGTGTTTTTTTGATTATTAGAAATATTATATTGCACTGTACTTCTCTGTACTATATTTATAAGGCCATATATCTTAGCATGTACCATCCATATTATGTAAGACTGGGTGCAGAGGAGACAAAATATTTATCTAGATATACATCATTTTTCTTTAACATTCCAGGAATGCAATAAGAGGACATTCTAGTGTAAGAACCAAATTTTTCTCAAGCCAATGACAAGGGTGACCAAGCAGCCCACATAGAAGGCTTGCTGGACCAGAGTTTATCAGGAAAAAAGTGTACAAGGGGGCAGGAGTAAGTGCAGTGCCTCAGCATCTTAGGCCGTACACAAGGATCTGGCAGGACCGGGCCATAGAATCTGGAAAGATATCCTGACCCTTCAGTGTCAGGGCTTTCATGGGAGGAAGCATTTACTCCTCTACTGGTATTATCTGCAGCAGTTAACTGCTATTCAAATGACCAACAGTACGTGAAAATGTCCTCAACATCAGCACATATTAGAGAAATGCAAATCAAAACCATACTGAGATTTCTTGGAATGACTATCCTCATCAAAAAGATTAGAGAACAAATGTTCTTGGGAATGTAGAGAAACAGAAACTATGTCCTTTGTTAATAGGAATGTAAATTGGGGCAGCCATTATGGAAAACAGTATGAAGGTTCCTGAAAAATTCAAAATAACTTACCATATGAGTCAGCAATTCTACTTTTGTGTTATAGCTAAAGGAATCAAATTATCCCAAGGGGTTATCTGCAAACCCATGTTTATTGTGGGGTTATTTACAGTACTCAGGACAGGAAAACAACTTATGTGTCCTGGATGAATGGATATTGAAAATGTTGTGTATATATACAATGAAACCTTATTTAGCCAAAACAAAGAAGTAAATCCTGCCATTTGCAAGAGCATAGACAGACACTGAGGGCATATGCCAAGTGAAATAAGTGAGACAGAGAAAGAGAAATGCTGTGTGGTCTTACTTATATGTGGAATCAAAACAAACAAACAAACAAACCCATAGAAACAGGGATTAGATTTGTGATTGCCAGAGGCAGGAGAGAGGGTGGGTAATTGAGTGAAGTTAGTTACAGGTACAAACATTCTAGTAACCCTTTTATAATACACACATATATCAAATTATTGTGTTGTTATTTTGCACCCTTTAAAATTATACAGTGTTGTATATCAATTATATTGTAATAAAACTGCAAATTTTTCTTCAAAATCTATTATAGTTGTGTATATAATCATGAAATAATTTAGAAATGAATTTAGAGAAATATTATCCATTATAATATAAATATATATTGTTCTTAAGACTAGATCCAAGAAAAGATGTGTAAAACCTCTCCACATAAATTCCAAAGCAATATCAAAGGAAATTAAAGAAGAACTAAATGAATGGACAAATAGAACACATATCTAGTCATATGATCATGGACAGATATAGTCATGGAGCCAGGCTTAATATTGCTTAGATGTGAGTTTTCCCTGAATTGATCTATATACTACAAAAAAATTACAATCAAAATCTTAACAAAACTTGAGATTTTAGTCAACTTTGTAAAAGTTGACTAAAATCTTTCCTAGAAATCCCAAAGGTCTATGTAAAACTTATACCATTATTAAAACAAAAACAACCTGAAAATAAAAAAAGGAAAAGAAAAAGATGGAAGACTCGTGTTGCTGAATTTCTTTGTATAAAATTTTATTGATAAGGACTGTATTGTTTTAGCCTATGGAAAGACGGTAAGATTAGTGGAAGAGATTAGAGACTAGAGAAAAAAGAGCCATATTTAGTTGGGCAATTCACTTTTAATAAGGTTTCATTAATAGCCAGTTCAGAAAAAATAAATTAGTTAAGTATATGTAAAAAATTTATATCTTTCTCATACGATATACAAAAATTAATTTAAAATGGACAAAAGTCCTTAATATCAAAGCTTATATTTAAAACAGAAAGTCAGAATTCCAGAAGGAAACATAAAAAAAGCTCCTTAGGGTAGGTTAGGATGTTTAATATAAAGAGATGTATATTTGTCAAAATTATCCAAATTATGCTTAAAATCTGTGTATTTCATTGTATGTGAATTTCATTCAAACATAATTTAATGAGGCAAAGATGGTGGACATGAATCCAGCCTGATAAACCGCAATCAGCTGGGTTGCTGGAGCCAAAGTCAGTTTCCACCTATTGTACTTTCTGGCAAGAGACACAGTCCAGACTTCCCAACTGCTTGAGGATGTCAGTGCGTGTAAAAGAAGAGAAGAAAAGAGAAAATTAGTGGTAAGGGTCTTTGTCTATGCAATGCTGTTGTGTAACTCCTGATATTGTTCCTGCCTCCTGTTTCCTGGATACCTACAGACAGCTAAAGCCCAAATGAGTCTTCCATTAGCTGGTGATACTAATGACACTAAGAGCATTAACGAAGTATTCTAGAGTATTTAAAACCAAATGACGAAAGTATTGGACTATTGTAATCTGTTCCGGAGTGAGCCGTTCCAGCAATATTTTGCTCTTGAGCTTCAAATATTAATGGATAAGGAAAGGCTATAAATCCTATGTCTGGTGGCCCATGATGTGGTTCATAGGCCATCAAGGGCACGCCAGTGATTATCACAAAGGGGTGAAAAAAAGCTCCCTAGCAGAAATGAAACCAGAATAGATAGGAACTTGAAAGAGATTTAGCAGTTAATAATGCAAAAGAATTGAGGAAGGGGATGCACAAGAAGGTTTTCTATCTAAATTATTTTTAAATGTATGGAAAAATCCAGTTCTTCCAGAGGAGATATTTTTAAAATAGTGATAATAATGTTATCTACTTCATAATACAATTGTTTCCTGTATATATGCATAAGATTACAGCAACTTATATGATCAATGTAAACCTAACATAAATTCCTAAATCCATATATTCTAAATATCTGTCCCTCATTTATATGTCTCCAAAACCCTTTGTTGACACTTTTATTATATTAGTTACTATCATCATTTTCTATGGTATGTAATTGGTTATTTATTTTCTATTTTCTTTGAGTGTAAGTTCTTTTCCATAGGGATGTTTATTTATAGTACACACAAATTCTAGTAATAGTTAGAAAAACCAGTGGTTTATAAAATATTCTGCCTCTTTATCTCTCTGCTTTGTTAATCTTACCTACTTGACATCTCTTTAAACATGAAATAATAGTAAGCTTAGTTTTCTCTGCGGAAACTCATATCATAGATAAAATAACCAGTCTGGTCATAACTCACATTTAATATGACTACTATATATTTAATAGTTTCTTTGGTTTGTGTCTGAAGCAACTATGGAAAAATATATTTTTGATTGTTTGAATCTGACACCTAAAATTTAAAGAGGCAGAGAAGTATATAATGATTAACAAATGAATTTGATTTCTCAGTTAAAGATAGTAATATAAGAAAATCACCTTCAGTCATTTATTTTAAGAAAGTAAAAGACTGTAGTTTTGACTTCCTGAAGACATTGTATTTGGGATCAAATGCTGTATTTTATGGCTGCTGTAGAAGATTACCACACAAACTTACTGGCTTAATACAATATGAACCCTGAGCTTAGAAATAAGAAATATGTTGCATTGGCTAAAGTAAGGTTGCCAACTATACGTTCTCTTATGAGAAATGTAGAGGGTGGGACAAAATTTGGTTTACAAAGAGATAATACAAATACATAATAAAATAATTAATGCATAATAATACAAGAATAAACTGTGTTATGCATACTCACAACTGTGAACTGATAGAGGTCTGATAGATCTCTGGAGGGGAGTCGGGAGGGGCTGTAGGAGGAGGCTGACTGAGAGAGAAGGTGGTGAGCAGCCTAGGACAGGACTGGCTGAGAAACTGAGCACCTCCCGAGCACACGGAATTATGGGCCAGATTTAAAATAAAAGGAGTGCAGAGACTGACTCTAGGGCTCCCCTTTTTGAGGATGTCTGGATGGTCGTGCTGCAGCTGCCTGCATTTTCCAAAGGACAGTAGAAGCATCTCTGAGCACAGCCTAGAGCTGGCCTTGCAGTAGGTATTCTTGTTTGGCTGTTCTAGAGGGGACAGGCTTTGAGGCAGAGGCCTGTCCTGTTTCCAAAATTGTGTAGCGTTTTGTATCTTATATTGTTTTAGTTTGTAAATGAATCCTGTTGAAATAAGATAATTAAAAACTAACTGGGGAAATGATAGGGAAACACAGGTGTTAAAGATTTTAGCCTTAACTGATAGGCTTAAGTGATTAAAGCTATAACTAAAGACTTAAAGAGTTTAGCCTTAATTAGTAGGCTTAAGTGACTAATGCATGAGGAAATGTGTTATTCCAGATTGTGTAGCGTTTGAGTATAGACTCTGTTCCTTTAATACCAAGCCGTTGGCTCCAGAATGCTGCCTAGTGGGTGGCAGTGGGCAGCGGGACCCCAATTGCTGTTTGGTAACAAACCTACTTTCTCCCTGCACTGTATTTCCTGCCCCCCTCCCGGCAGTTTTTATAGGCTGACAGCTTTCTTGAGTCAGAATAATTTCTGTCTCTTAATGTCAGTTGATCAGTAATCTTAATTTCATATACAGCCTTGTTTCCTTTTGCCATGTAGTATAACATATTATAGATCCTGAGCAGTAGAGTGTGGACATTTTTGTGAGACAATCATTCTTTCTACTAGAGTTTGCCCTCTTCCCTCCAATGATTCATCTCCTTTCCACATGTAAAATACATTCACCATATTCTAATATCCCCCAAGTCTCCTCCAGGATGGCAGCAACTCAGAGTCCAAATTATCTAAATTTCATCATCTTAAAAATCCCAAATTTCATCTTATAAATAGGCCACTGTGGGCATGTTCCATTTAAGAGCAACATTTCTCTCTGTCTGTGAACTGTAGAATTCAAGAAACCTGATAACTACAGCTAAAATAAAATGGTGGAACAGGCATAGGAACATATTATAAACATTTCTATCCCCAAAATGAGAAGATAGAAGGCAAAAAGATGTCAATCGTCCCATGCAATGTTAAAATCCAGCTGGGGGAAACTCCATTGTTTCAAGGCCAAAGAATGACTGTTGGTGGCTTATGACTCTACCATGAGGGCTAGAGTCCCCATTCTTTAAGTTATCCTAACTTTGTCATAGAAGGTAGCATATGTTTCCAAATGAGTGATTTTATCAGCATGCTCTTGACTACAGAATTTTGAGTCTGACAGCACTCTTTCATTGTGTCCTCTCTGTACATTTCAGTCAAGATGGGCAGTATGTTAGTCTGTAGACCATTCTCAAGAACCTCATAAATCTCCTGTGTTGTCACAGGAATTCACTTCTTTAGACACGGTGCTCTTAGATAATCCCTCCTGGATTTTGACCTCTGTTGAGGTGGTTCAAAGGATCTGAGTCCTATGGTTAATCTTTCCGAGGAGCTTTTTATGTACCGAATCTTCTGATCCTTAATTGTTCTTAGATATTAGCAAAAGATATTCCAGCCACGTGCATGGACATTTTTTTAAATAAAGAATGATCTTCAGAAAGTGAATATAGTCACCAGCCACTTAAAAAAACTGGGATACATTCTGAGAAATGTGCCATTAGGCGATTTTGTCATTGTTTGAACTTCAAAGTGTGTACTTACACAAACCTTGATGAGGGGCCTATAATTACTTTTATATAACTGGCACGTTCTGTGTTTCTTTGCACCACCACCACCACCACAACACATAAGAGTTACTGTTGTGCTACAACATTATCAGTAGCTATGAGGTCAGTAGGTAATAGGAATTTTTCAACTCGATTATAACCTAGGAGTCCACTGTGCTATACGTGGTTCATTGTTCACTGAAATGTCTTATCTTAACATTAGTATGGTTTACAGTCTATAAAAGATGAGAATTTTCAAATCACCAACCCCTATTTTATCTTTGTTTCACATGTCTTTCCTCAGTTTATGTCTTTCCACTGGATTTAATGATGAGCAGAAGACATAACTAGGCCTATCTTCAACACTATGTTTGGAAGTCCCCTCAGCTAAATGTCCAGTTTCATGATTTGTATATTCTTCTTTCCACATATTCCAGCAGGACACAATTCTGATGTATTCTGCCATTATGTAACGAGGACTTCCTTTCCTCCAGTTTCCTGTAATGTGTTGCTCAATTCCTTCTGATCTTTCACCAGCATCTGCTTTAATGTCTGTGTCTCTACAGATATTAAATAGTTTGCTCCCAGTGATTTAAGTATTTTCTAGGTCAGTGTGTTTTCTCTACCATGCTCCTTTCTTCAGTGTCCTCACTAGAAAAGTGCTTGACATCCATGTCTGTACAGTCTGTTTAAGGACACAGTAGGACTTTTCTTTCATGTTCTTTGAAATTTGTCCAACATCCGCCCATCACCCAATTCCAAAACCATTTGGCCATTTGTATGTATCTGTTATCTCAGCATTCCAGTAACAAGATTTGTATCAGTTTTCTATAGCTATTGTAAAAAATTACCCACAACTTTATGGTAAACAACAAAACACGTTATCTTACAGTTCTGGGGGTCAGGAATCTGAAATGTCTTACTGAACAAAAACCAGGGAATTAGCAGGGTTTTTGTGCCATCTGGAGGCTCTAAAAGAGAACCTGTCCCGTACAGTTTACAGTCCTAGAGGCTGTCTGCATTCTCTGTCCATGGCTCCTTCCATTTTCAGAGCCAGGAATGGTTGACCACATTATTTATCACATTGCATTGCTCTGCCTCTGACTCATTCTGCCTCCCTACCCTACATGCAGCGACTCTTCTGACTACGTCGGGTGCTCTCAGATAATCCAGGTTAATCTCACTGTTTTAGTGTTAACCTGATTAGCACCCTAAATTTTATCTGCAACCTTAATTCATATTTGCCTTGTGATATAATGTAATCACAGGTTTCAGGAACCTGTGGATGTGGATATCCTCCTGAAATAACATTAAGCAACAGCTAAAAGAAGTTTAGCTCACACATTAAGTGAAGTTGTCTAACCCTAATTCACTACAACTCTCAGGAGAGACATTGTGAACATGTTTCTTTCTTTCTCTCTTTCTTTCTTTCTCTCTTTCTTTCTCTCTTTCTTTCTTTCTTTCTTTCTTTCTTTCTTTCTTTCTTTCTTCTTTTTCTTTCTCGTTTGTTTCTTATCTTGAATATATTTGCCTACTCTTTCCTTTTTTATTCTCAGAGTAAACACAGTTTGTGGCAAGTAATAAGCACTAAAATAATGTTTCCTGAAAGAAATTATTATTATTATTGTAAGATTTTATTTATTTATTTTTAGAGCTGATGGGAAGGAGAAAATGAGAGAAACATCAATGTATGGTTGCCTCTCATGAGTCCCCTGCTGGGAACTGGCCTACAACCCAGGCATGTGCCCTGACTGGGAATCGAACCACGATCATGTGGTTTGCAGTCCCAAGCTCAATGCACTGAACTATAGCAGCCAGGGTCCTGGAAGAAATTATTAATGACAAAACAAGGGAGGGAAGCTGTATTAATTTAACCTGGTGTCACAATTTTTGCTTATATATACCCTCCTAAAGAACATGCAGAATATGCTTGGCGAACCATAGCTGCCATTTGAAACAAAGGATTTTGTTAGATTTCATTTGTTTTGTTTCTTAAGAAAGTTTTATTCAAATTTTTATAAAATTAATTATTCAATAAATACAGTTTATATGTTTAGGTCTTTAGGAAAGTATCCTTAAAAGGTACTTATAAAAGTCTGTAAAATTTATAGTTTGACAATTAAATTATAGGTTTTAAACCCCAAAATGAACTTAAGTGTCATGTGCTTCAATAACCTAAGTGTACAGATTAGGGCTTTAGATTCAGAGAAGTCAGGTAACTTGAATCTATCAAATTCTTGTTAGCATAAGAAAAGAACTAGAATCCTTAACTTCTTACCAACTTTTCTTTTCTTCTTCTTTTTTTTACTAACAAAAATAATTTAAACTAAATGGAGGTGGAAATAAATATTTTAACCTAAATTTAGCTAGATATTTTTGTAGCTAATAATACTATCTCATTGCTATTAGGTCATTTTTTCTCTTTTATTTAAGAACTCTTTTATTAATAACTCTAACTAGCTAGAGTTATTAATTCATTTTTTAAATCTCTTGGTATCTTAGAAATTATTTTCTAAGTTTAAAGACTACTATATGAAATCTGCTGTGAGCCAAATATCTTGAGTAAAATCTTAAAAGATTTATATACTAAATCAATAAATATGCTGTTTATCATTTCTCTCATAAATATATGTTTTAATCTACTTAACAATTAAGTTTTAATCTGCTTAGTGTCAAAGTAAATGCATATATATCACGATTACTTAAATAAAGTAATTCTTTTACTTCTTAGCAGAAAATATTGTTTGACAAAAATTTTGCTTTCAGATATATTTATATTATTAAACCAGCAAACAAACTATTTCAATGTATCTATTCACACTCATATTTTATTATTATTTTGCAATCTCATTCACGTATTTGCCCAAATTATGGTTGATAGTGAGCTTATCAAATACAATAAAGCCTCAACATGCAAATGATAAATAATATGTAGACCTTCATTTATCAGTTTTCAGAATAACATCAGGAAACCAGTTCTGACAAAATAAAAACATCTGTTTTTTTATTGCACATAAATTCTGTACTCCTTATACTATAGAATCATTGTATATATTTTCATATTCTATCTAAAATAGTATTTCTGAAGAGTTTGTAACAGGTAATTAAATATGTTTATATAAATCTAGTTCATTAGTGAAATACAAATAAAACATAACAACTACAAACTGCTATACTCTCCTTTGTTTAAAATGTTAAATATAATTTGAAGCAGACTGAAAACCATATTAGGCCCCATGTCTATGAAGTTAAATCAACCCCATTATATTAGATACAGTTTTCAGGCATGAAACCTAAGCACAAATCATGATCTACACAAAAAAATTTGATAAATTCTTGTAGTCTTGTAGTACTTGAAATTCTTAAATACAAAATAATTTAATCAATATTTGTGATACAAAAAATTAGAAAACATATTGTTTAGAATTCATAGTGTCACTTGACTCCAAAGTAGAAGTTGTTTTCATCTTTGTCACATTTAAATAACAATTATACATGTTGTTAAACAGTGACAAAAATACCTTCTCAGTCTTTATAAATGATTTAGCTGTTTATATTTTCTTCTTCATTATAATGTCTTATAAGGCAATTTACAAACTTGGTAAAAATTGTGCATCATAGTGTGAAATTACTTCAGAAACGGTTCCTAGAATCCTATCAAGATGATAGATTCTGCTGGGCAATTTATGAATTCAAAAATCCCTTTCATGCAGTTTCATTATTATTAGTGGCATGTCATTGCTGCTATAATATTTTAAACAGTTTTAGAACAATGATTTTGACAGTTTATGTGTGGTGATTTTTTCATATAATAAAAGAACATTTCATTGAAAATAAGATACATTTAGGATTTTTTTGATATATTTTACTTTAGATTGAATTTCTTACATAAAGGGCAGAAAGTTGAATCACAACAGAAAACCTCTTCTGCTGGAGGACAAAAATGAAGCACTCTTAAAAAAGAATGTGACGCATATTAAATATTTGAAAATAAATATCTGTGAGAGGACTGATATGATGTTGAATGTTTGTGTGACGCATGAATTGTTTTCTTCTTGGTGGTGATGAGGCCTGTTTCTAACTCAATGATTTAAGTGTAAATTTCCTTTCATCTCCACCCAAGTATCTCTATTATTACTGTTACTCATTTAATAATTATTGTTTTATTCAAACTTGGATAAACATAGAAGTGTTACCTTTTGATGCTCTTTACTAATCTCAATATTTTTTTACTCTCTTGGCCAATATTTATTTTTTCCTGGATCATAATTTTGTGGCATGTAGCATTTTTACCAGAAAAACAGTATGGGACAATGACAAGGTTCGAAGCTTTGGAATCCGAGAGATCATTTTGTTGTCTCCTCACTAGACAATTGCACCAGCACAATTTGTATCTGTTTGCAACTCTGAAGTTTATTGCATGGTTGCACCTTCCAGGCTTTCCTTGAAGAGTAAATTGTGGTTAACTTTGATCAGTTCAGCTCCCAGCAGTTCCTCATCCCCCATGACTCGGATCCTCAACAGGTACCTTGCATACATTCCTGGTGCTTAAGTCTGGGATCTGGTCCTAGATCTAGCAAGTCCACTGTCAGTTGGCTAAGCTGAAGTTCAGTTCACAATAGCCTTGCTGGATCTATGGACTTATCGATTGTGGAAAATACTGTGTGGGTTCATAGATCTAGTGCATTTTTCATGTCCCTTCAAACCTGGTTCCCATACATCTCTCCAAAATTCCCTACTTTGTATTCCTAGGTCCAATTCATATGACTTCATTCTTGATAAATTCCCCTAACATGCCTTCTAAGATTTCTTATTTTCCTTAACTCTAAATTCAGTTCAGCTGGCATATGTCCTCCTACAGCTCACATTAAATAAGCATTGATCATCTAGTATGTTAACTGGTTCTTCACATTTTTGTTTCTTTTTCTAGATTATAAGATCCCTTGAAGGGAGAGACAATGATTTAATCACTTCATATTCCCTGCACTTCCCAGGGTGCTTGCTACCAGAGAGAAACAATATTACTTATTAAATGAATGGATAACTTAATGAATCATAAATGATACCTTAACATTTTCCAACATTTCTGCTGAAATTCTCCCTTCTAGCAGCAAATTTCCTTCACATTAATATCTTTTTGGAAACTTCTGTTGCTCCCATCTAAGCTGCAATTGCACTCTAAATAAGGAATACAGTTCCTACAAGTAGGAGTATGAAAGAACTAGAGGAATAAGGGATTAATACAAGTTCAATATTAAAGAAACATTGAATGTTAATATTTAACATTTATTAATCTCTACTCTTCCAGTTCTTTCATACTGCTATCTCGTGGAACTATATTTCTTGATCTCATTATGTTATTGATTTTTTTATCCTTTTTTGTTTGAACCTGTCTGATCAAAGTTACTCTTAGATTAATTTATTTGAATAATTAGCCTGAACTCATGACAAATAACTTTATTAGTCAGAAATTCTCATTTTAAAATATTAGATATTGAAAATAGATAAATTAAACCAAAATAGCAATTTTTGAATTATCTGTAGGTAGCTCAATAAACTTCAGAGCTGCAAAATAGTTCCAGATTGTACCAGTCTATTGTCTAGGTGGAGAGACACATTTCTGGTGCTTCCTACACAACCATCTTCCCAGAATCCTCTTGCTTGAGCTATTCTTCAGCTTCTAGGACACTATACCCTATTAACCAGCTTCACAACTCATGGTGGGTCAATCCCTCTTGACCGTTCACTTAGTCATGGTAAATATGATTTTCTGAATACTAATGGTTGAGCATTGGCTCCTATCAATATGGAGCTTCACCAGCCCCATGAATATGCATGGCTTTACCTGCCATGAGCCATGATCTGCAGAGAAAAACCACCAACTTTCTTAAGAATACTATTGCCCATCTTACTGCCATAATACTGGTGGGCTTTGTGAATATTTTCTTTTAGCCTTCCTCTGAAACACAAATTTTAATGCATTGTGACTCACTACCAAGTAGTATTTATCACTTTGGAAGAAGGCAGAAACCATCCAAATGAAAGCAGGCAATTAAATATTAGGATTGCTTTTAAACTCATAACAGAAACTGTAAGTTAAAATCAAAAGAAATTTATTTGTTGATCCCTGCTGTCTTGCCTTTTTTTTTACAAAAACAAACCAAAGAGAATTAATACAAACTGCTAGGTGATTATAAAAATGATGGCAGAGGAAATTTATAGTCTACTATTGATGTGAGTTTCTGGCAGAAGTCAATTTTAGATTAGTCATCCCAAATGGGGCCACTGCAATATTTCATAGGTAGAGAGAAAATCATAACCAGCAAATGTTCCCTTGGCTCCTACAGGATAGTAAGAAGACATGCAATAAAAACATATGCCCAAAAGGGGAAGGGTTTGCAGGAAAAGTGTAAAAGACACGTGGACAATAACAAGGGGGTTGGGGTAGAAATGGGCGGGAGGTGGGGAGGGCTGAGGTAGTGGGCTGGGGTGGGGATAAAAGGCAGAAAACTGTACTTGAGCAACAATTAAAATAAAAAAATAAAAAATAAATAGCAAAAAAACCCCACATACCCAGATGGGGCATATTCAACATTGAGAGCTGGGAGCTTACCAAGGAGTTGTAGCAGCAAAACACAAGGACACCCTAGATCAAAAAGTGTAAAATAGTTGGGCAAAGTGGGAACCAATTAATAATAAGCCTGTCAGTGACACAAAGACCAGTAGAGACAACACAAGTTGGGATTGGATGCTCAGTCATTCTAAACTCCCCAGATTTATCATCAGGTACCACTTGTGCTAAACTAAGAGCTACTGTCATGAACATGTTATACCCATGCAGTAAACACCATGCTAGGTGCTATGTACAGCAACTATGATTCTGGGAAAACTCCAAGAGTATACTGAATGGGGGGGAGCTGAATTTAACTAAGCCTTGACCCATTTCTAAATCCAGGCCTTATAATTGAAATCATTGCTTGACATGAATTGGCAAGATCAATTTTTTGTAATCATCAAAAATGATGCTTAGTAGCTGAGTTAAGTTTTAGCAAATTTTATGTTTGTACTTTTAGCATATAAAATATTGACTTTCCTTCACATGTTTTAGAAATAAGTGTTATGTACTGGAAAGCAGTGTGTTAATATTAAATTCTGCCTATACTTTTGACAGCAAATTAGCTTTCCAGAGACACATTGACTAAAGTATCTCAAACACTCATTTCATACGATCTTTAGATGTAACATATGTAGGATGTATCAATGTTATGTTACTGGCAAGCTGTGTGGACTAGAGAAGTTTGCAGCAGAACAACACTCCTGGTGTTGTAACCAAGTGCAGGGGTGGCTACCTGCAGTTCAAAAGCCAAACTCGAGAGACAGGTGCTGATGAAAAGGAAAGCCATTTCACTTCAGGCCACAGCCACCTGAAGGGGACTCATGTCTCAAAGCCCATCTCCACAGCCCGTTGTAGGCAGAGGTTTTTTTTTTAAGGAGGGAAAGGGGAAGCAGAAAAAGACATTAAGGAAGAGGGTTGAAAAGTTCTCTACATTAGATAAGCACAGTCTATTCTGATAAGGCAGGTGATGGTCCAATGTCTATCATTCTGGTTTAATCATCCTTGGCTTTACATCATTCTGGCTTCATGGTTGAAGCTCAGTAAATCTCCTAGAGCTAGGATGCCTGAAAGTTGAAGCCTGTATCTTTTGAAATGATTTCCTAAGATTCTTATAAAAACACACTGTTCATCTACAAGCCACGTATTAGTCAGTCAGTACTTAGAGAAACAATGTTACAATGTTGGTGGTGCTGGGTTACAATTCTGCATTGTTACAGCGGAGCGGTCACTGCCCGGTAAGCAGGCCTGGAGCCGGTCTGCCTTGGGCTGGCCTGTAGTATGCGGGCTCCTGACTTTGTACAGAAAAGATTGCGTAAAACAAGTCTATGTTTATTAAAGCTGAGGACAGTGAGAGAAAGAAAGGGCTTATTATAGAAGAAGCAACAGGAGAGATCCGGGGCGGGGATGCTTTGGCTCTCTATTACGTGTTAGAAGTGAGCCCAGGCGGGGCTCTGTTGACTTACTGAAAAGTTCAAGAAAAGCAGGCCTTGAAGGGAGGTTCAGGAGGTTAACCTGGGACAAGCTGCTACTGTCCATTGTTCTTCTTGTAAGTCTCCTGGAGACCCTTAGGGTTTAGAAGGAAAAAAAATACTCAAAACGGAGATTGACTGGGCCTGTTCTGTGTGCAAGGCATTGGCTGTCGTGTTTGTTTTGAGCAGTTTTATCTGCTTTCCAAAGGTGGGGATTTTAGGGGCCGGCAGTGTTAGGGGAAGAGGTCAATAGCATATTCATCACCTTTAAGCTTATGTGTCAACATGACATTTATCCCCTTAACTTCATCTGTCCTTGGGTGTGGTTGCCACGAAGGCATTAATTAGATTTTTGTTATCAATCTCCTGAGTAAGGTGACTTAAGCTGCTGGCCGCCTGGTTTGGTGGGAGGATAGACCGTTTACGTCTTAAGCATCCTTTCTTAGGGAAGATACGATTCTGTGATTTAGTAAGTGGGTATAAACTGGTTGTTTAACTGTCGCAGTTTCCCTGTTCTGCTTGTCCTGGTTTACTGGCCTAATTAGAAAAGCAGTAAGATAGGAATAGAGTGATAGGAGGAAGGAACTGGAAAAAAGAAGAAAGGAGAGAAGAAAAGTTACAACAAACAAACAAACAAACAAACAAACAAACAAAAAACCTGTTCAGAAGCTACCTCATAGTCACAGAGGACTTGAGCCTAGAGCCTGTAGAGAACAAAACGTACCGATATTTTATGTACAGCTTTTTTTCTCAAGGCTTGTACTTAATTCTGTGTGAGTACTGAAACCAGAAACGTCAGCGTTTGTGCTGCCTGTCACTACCTGAGCCAGTAAATAGAGACGAAGATTGAAACTTTATGGGCACTTTATTGAGACGCTGGTGATTTGAGAATATGGTGGATTATGTATCCGCAATAATTGTTTTAACATTTCACGTAAGCCAACACTTTTATAAGGAGAGGAAAGGGTGGGTAAGGGATTTGGAAAAAGGTTAATGGGGTAAGAGTTGCAGTCCAGTGAAGCGATTTTCCTAGTACTTCTTTATTTGTTGATCAACAGTTCTTTTTAAAAAATATTTTGTTTATTTATTTTTAGAGAGAGGGAGAGAAACATCAATGTGTGGTTTCCTCTCACATGGCCCCCACTGGGGACCTGGCCTGCGACCCAGGCATGTGCCCTGACTGGGAATCAAACCAGTGACCCTTTGGTTCACAGCCAGAGCTCAACCCACTGAGCCACACCAGCCAGGGCTATTGATCAACAGTTCTTTATCTGCATTCCCTCCCAGCAACGCAATGGCTCAGATCCCATCTCGTCATTTGCAGATCTCCTGGGGCACAGAGATTGAATTGCTGGTCCACCTCCTGGAGTCCCGAGGGTCAGCATTCCAGTTCCTGGAATAACAATTTTCCACCACCATTAATCACTTAAGCCTATCAACTCTAGATAGCTAAGGCTAAAATTTTTAACTCAAGTTCTTTTATTAGTACAAGTCAGAAAACTCAGACAGAAAATTACATTTAAAAGATAAAGAAACCAAGAGAATTTAGATAAGGTTTATAGTGATAGAAGAAAAATGAGATTTTAGAGATTTTCAGGTAACGGGACTTGAGGGGACAAAATCCAGAGAGAACAGAACTTCTCCTCAGGAGGATTTTCTCCTCAAAGAATGAGCTGATTTCTTAAAATACTCAGGGCCAGAGGTTAAGAAGCTAAACAGAAAGTCAATGAAAAGCAGGACAAGATTTCTGCAGTCTCACATTGTTAAGAAGATTAAAATTAAAGTCTAGGAGGTGGGTCTGTACTGCATTCACCAAATTTCCACTTGGGACCTATGAAGACTTAATCTGAAGAATGTCAAGAAAGGTGAGGGGTCTGAAAT
The DNA here is from genome assembly GCF_021234435.1 of Artibeus jamaicensis. Taxonomy (NCBI): domain Eukaryota; kingdom Metazoa; phylum Chordata; class Mammalia; order Chiroptera; family Phyllostomidae; genus Artibeus; species Artibeus jamaicensis. The sequence goes on along the minus strand of NW_026522046.1, from coordinate 21,990,072 downwards.
GTCACCTCAGAAGTTAGCCTGCTCCAGATTCGCAGATGCTGGCAGAACACTTGAGACTCCTGAGTCAGAGGCAGAGGTCTTTATTACTAAAAGCACAGCAGGAAGCACATTTGCACTGGTTCTCATTGCCCTCAAGTGCCATAGGGGAGATGGAAAATCAGGTCAGAGATGCTGTTCACAGGGTGAGTTTGGGTCATGCTGGAGAAACTTCGAGTTTAGAGTCCTGCCAGTCTTATCATGGGCCTGTTCTCAATTTTGGGAAACTGTAGTCCTTGCTGGAAACATTATCAATGTTATCCTCAACAGCAAAAAATTCTGTTTGTTTTACCATATAGAAATAGTATCTTTATCTGTCAAGGCTGTTAGTTGTACAAACGTCCTTAAGAAGAAAGTTTGGATAGTAGGCAAACAAGATGTTATCATAATTAAAATGGCAAAGGTTAAAAATAAAGAGAGAATCTTAAAAGCAGCAAGAGAAAAGAAGTTAGTTATCTACAGGGGAGTAATCATAAGACTGTCAGCTGATTTCTCAAAAGAAACTTTGCCGGCTAGAAAGAATTGGCAAGAAATATCCAAAGTCATAAAAAGTAGGTACCTACAGCCAAGACTGTTCTACCCAGCAAAGCTATTGTTTAGAATCAATGGGCAAATAAAGAGCTTCCCAGACCAAAAAAAACCAAAAAAAAGCTAAAGATGTTCATCATCACCAAACCATTATTATATGAAATGTTAAAGGGACTTATTTAAAAAAAAACAAAAGAATGAAAAATAAAATGGCAAAAAATACCCATCAAGAATTGAATCTAAAAAATAAACTAAGGGAACAAGAAAAACAGACAGAAATATGGGTACAAGGAGTGTTTTGATGGTTACCAGATGGGACGGGTTGTGCAGGAAAGGGTAAAGAGGTGAGGAGATTAAGAAGTATAAATAGTATATTCCTATAGAATAGCCACAGGAACATAAAATATAGCATAGAAAATGGAGTAACCAAAGAATTTATTCATATGATCCATGGACATAAAAATGGTGGGGGGGAATTGCCTGAGTGATGAGGTGCTGGCTGGGAGAGGCTAAGGGGGAAATCAGCACAACTGTAACAGCATAATTAATAAAATACAATTAAAAATGAACACTTGGCGATATGATGCTGAATTTATAAAAATACAAAAATAAAGTAGATAAACTGAATACACTTGTCCTTGGAAAACATGAGCATAAATAGCAACATGGAAGTTTCATTTTAAAGTTAGCTGATATTTCCCATGGGCCACTGCAGGACAGAATAATTTCTAGGTCATTTAACATGGACCTGCTGAATGAGTGACAGCTGACGATAACAGGAATAAATGATGCAAAACAAAATGATAGTGAAAGCATTTTAGAAATTTGATGGTAAATTATGTTAGAAATCTGGAATTTTGTATACTTGATGTTGAATTGTGACTAAAATCTGCATGAAGAATGCAGCAATATTAGTGGATCAGAAACTGGGAAATGCATTTTAAATGACAGGAGATTGTATTAAGAAGTAGAAGACTCATGCAAGCAGAATTCATAGGGCATAACAGATGTGCTAAGGTAGTAGGAAAGCATATGAGTTCAGAGAGGAAAACAGAGATTCACTGACAACAATATTTGTGATGTGTATCAATACCAGATAGTCAGGCCATGAATTCCAACAGTCTAGAAAATTTCTTCTCCTTGCCCAGGTAATACTAACAATAAGCCAGCATCATCCAGGGTTACCTGTAATACCTCTTGTTTATTATAAACTGAAGGTTCCTCATATGTAAGCACAACATGAACCCATGGACTGGGGAAATGCATCACATTCAGAAAAACATTTTAAATTGTTTTACATATTCCCTTTTATTAGATAATTTTCATCCAAAAATGTTTTATTTGCTTTGGATCAAATTATTAATTGTTAGTAAGTACATTTTTTCTTTTCATATTACAGGCTCATAGTAATGCTATATTCATATCACTCTGGATTAATTGTTATTTTTGAAAACTTTAAATATAATATCATTTATCCTAAAGAAGAATATAATATCTATCCTAAGAAGGTTAGCTTCTAAGAAATATTTAAACAACATTTAATATTTTGAAGTTAATTACAACATAAATAGTTACATTAAGTGTTACTTACAGATTAATGATGTAAATTTCTATTTTGACATTATGGATTTGGAAATATTTTTCTTACCCTAAAACTAACAGCTAACTTATAGATAACATGCTAACAATTTGAGTTTATTAATGTTCATGCATGTACATCCATATATGTAATTTAATAAGTATAAAAATGACTAAAATGTAGTGTAGATTAAAAATTGAAGTGATCAAATGCTCTGTTATCCCAAAATTAAAAATACTAGCCTCAGGTTTTTTAATATGTAACAAGAATTAAAATTAGAACCAACTTTATTACTGAATTCTGTTCCATTAATTTTCCCATGACCTTTGTTAACATTTGTGACATTTAGGCTATGGAAATCTGATGTATTTGTTTGTAACTTGAAAAATCTTGGCAAAAAATTTGTCATAGGGAAACTAGGTCATATAAAAATACAAAAATTACTGTTTTTATTTATTACCTACAAAACCATAGGCTGTTTCCCCTTAAAATACTAGAACAATGGCACTGGCAGGATTACTCTTTCTGTCTTCACAATGTGGACCCTAACATTGCTGGTTATGTTTACTGAAGTGTTATTTACATATTTATTTATTTACTTTTAAAATTAAATGTGTTGGGTTGATACTGGTTAATAAAATTATATAGGTTTTGGTTGTACAACTATATGATGCATCATTTGTATACTGCATTTTATACTCAACCACACAATTTTCTTCTATTACCTTCCACAAGGTCAGGTCAGGCCAGAAAAAGCCCAACCATTATTAATATAAAAAATGGTTTGCATGACATCTGTGTGACCTGGCAGCCAAGGAGAGCGGGCTGGAATGTGTGTGCACAAACAATGACCACTTCAGTGAGGGTGGAAGGTGCCACTGAGTGAACATGTGTACAGTGAGGTCATTTCATTCAAAATGACTAACTGAATAGAGCAATGAATCTGCATCAAATTGTATGTTAAGCTTGAACATTCCTTTGCGGAAACTGTTCAGATGATTCAGGAGGCCACAGCTACGAACAGCTGGTGGTTGGCAGTTTCATCAGGACAACAGGCCGCTCTTATATCATGTCTCATGAAGAGTTTTTTGGGAAAACATCGAATCACCCAGGTGACTCAGTCACCCTAGAGACCAGATTTGGTGTCCTGAAATTCTGGCTTTTCCCAAACTAATGTGACCATTGAAAGGAAAGCCCTTCCATAAGATTCAAGAAAATACTACAGGGCAGCTGATGGTGATTGGTGGAACCGTGTGAGGTCCCAGGGTGCGTACTTTGAAGGGGACTCAGGCATCATTGTCCTATGTACAATATTTCTTGTATCTTCAATAAATGTCTTTATTTTTCATGTTGTGCAGATGGATACTTTCTGGACAGACCTTGTACATGACCTTCTTTACCCTTTACTACCTTGCACCCTATTTTCCTCTGGTAACCACTATACTATTATCTGTGTCTATGAATGTCTGTTTATTTTTCTTGTTTGTTTACTTGTTTTAGTTTTATATCTTATATAGCATGATATCCTCAAGGTGTATCCATGTCACAAATGGCAGTACTTCATCTTTTCTTATGGCTTAGTAGTATTCCATTGTATATATGTACTACATCTTCTTTATTTAATCTAGCAACAGACACTCTAGTTGGTTACACATCTTTGTCACCATGAATAATGCTGCAATGAACATATAGGGGTGCATCTGTCATCGCCAATAAATGTTTTCAAATTTTGGGGGTAGATACCCACAAGAGGGGTTGCTGGGTCATATGGCAACTAAATTCTTAAAAATTTGAAAGGCTTCCATACTGTTTTTTTAGTGTCTGTACCAGTTCATTCAAATCATAAATCTTCCTTGACTAAACATGTTAAATATTTCCTTTGAGCTAAAGGAAAAAATCCAAGTTTCTTCAAATGGACCTTCATGCTGAAAAACTATTTACTTTTCTAGTTTCTTATCCAGCCATTTTCCAAAAAGCCCTTTCTTCTACATTGGCCCCAAATGGTTGTAATTCCCAGAAAAGGTCCATGGATTATTAGGTACTTCTTAAAACTTTTGTATGTAACATTTTGCTTTATTCCTTTAGAGTACCTTATCTACCAAACATAAGAGGTTATTTTCTCCTCAGCCTTAATATTTCAACAAAAGAAAATAAAACAAACAAACAAACAAAAAGAACACTTTCTTCTGTAGAAAGTCAGCCAGGCCACCATCAGTCAGTTAGAAAGGTCCCCCCCATGGCCTCAAGAATAAACCATGTTCAAATGTTATTTAAAAACATTATTCTAATTGTCTTGCATGGTACCTGATATTTTGTTGTAATATTTCCAATAAATCATGTGGAAAATAAAAAGGGTGTAGATGGAAAATTTTTGTAGCTATCTTGATCTCTACTTTTTTACTGCATTTAAATAGAAAAAATTCATAAAACTTAAAACTACAGTTGAAAGCAGAATTGGTAAGTTTGAGTAACACACAAAAAATTTTTGGAAGTTGATTATTAAAAATATCTTTTAAATAATATATAGAATAAGCAAGCTAAAAATTAATGTTTCAAAAAAGAAAATGTATCATAAATATATTTATATACATTGGTTCTATTTATACAACAACTCAAAGTTATAACATTATATACTCATATAAACTCATAATGTAAACTAACTTTACTGTAAGGTCAATCTGAAAAATATAAATGAACATTTAGGACCTTGCTTGAAAGAGCAATAATGGGATGACTAAAAAGCTGGCATATTTCTAGACATTTGAAATAAAATACAAATGTACTTGCCAACCTTTATAGTCTGTTTGGGCCAGTGTTTAGTATTTGACAGTGTTTGAGGCAGTGGTTTCCTCATCTGTCAGTGCATCACCATCACCCAAGGTCATTTTTTATTGCAAATTTCTGAGCTCTACCTCAAAGGAATTACCACAAAATTTAAAATTCCTGGGGAAAAAGTAAAACAATGCATATATATTTTTCTTGTTTTTAACTGAGTTTATTAGGGTGACATTTCTTAATAAAATTATATTTCAAGTATATAATCCTACAACACATCATCTGTTCACTATATTACATATCCACTGCCCCAAATCAAATATCCTTCCATTACCATTTATTACCCATTCTCCCTCTTCAACATTCCCCCAATCCCTTTTCCCTCTGGTAATCACCACACTGTTGTCTGTCTATGAGTCGTTCTTTTTGCATAATTCCCTCACCTTTTTTCAACTTAGTCCCCCCATCCCTACCCCTTTGACAGTTGTCAGTCTGTTCTCTGTACTTATGAGCCAGTTTCTATTTTTTGTTAGTTTATTTTGTTCATTAGATTTCACAAGTTAGTGAAATCATATTTGTCTTTCTCTGAATGGCTTACTTCATTTAGCATGATTATCTCCAGGTCCATCCATGCTGTAGCAAAAAGTAAATTTCCTCCTTTCTTACAGCCCAGGAATACTTCATTGTGTAAATGTACCGCATCTTTTTATCTCCTCGTCTACTGACGGGCACTTGTGCTACTTCCAAACATCGGCATTCATAAATAACACTGCAGTGAACATAGAATGCATACATTCTTTCAAATTAGTGTTTCAGGTTTCTTCTGGGATGTTCCCAGAAGTGAAATTGCTTGGTCATGAAAAATTCCATTTTCAATTTTTGAAGTAACTCCATACTGCTTTCTACCATGGCTGTACCAGTATGCATTCCCACTAACAGTACATGAGGGTTCCCTTTTCTAAAATCCTTGCCAACACTTGTTGTTTGTTGATTTATTAATGATAACCATTCTGACAAGTGTGAGGTGATATCTCATGGTGGTTTTAATTTGAATTTCTCAGATGATTAGTGTCTCTGAGCATCTTTTTATTTATATGTCCATTGGCCATCTGTGTCCTCTTTGGAGAGATGTTTATTTAGGTCCTTTGTCTATTTTAAAATTAGATGGTACATTTAATCTTAGCCAAAAAATTTCAGGGGAAAAAGGATAAGGATTTACAGGAACTAGTATAAAGGACACATGGACAACAACTAAGGGGGGTAGAAATGGGAGGGAGGTGTGGAGCACAGGGGCGTGGGCTGGAATGGGAGTAAAAGACAGAAAACTGTACTTGAACAATAATTTTAAAAAACTGAGCTATGAAAAGGAAAAAAGAAATAAAATCACTGGAAGACAAATTATGTGAATTAAAATTAGAAAAAAATTAGATTTTTTTGGTATCGAGTGATACATATTTTTTATAAATTTGGTCTATTAAACCTTTATCAGATATATCACTGGAAAATATGTTCTCCCATTCAGTGAGTGTCTTTTTATTTGTTTATGGTTCCTATTACTGTACAAATCTTTATATTGATGTAGTCTTATTTGCTTATTTTTATTCTATTTCACTTACTTGAGGAGAAATATCAGAAAAAAATACTGCGATAAGAATATGCTACATATTGAATTATTTAAATATGTGACATAAAGTTGTAGTCTTGGGTCTCATTTTTGAAACCCAAGGTCTCATCTCTAAATGTCAGTTTATATCTCTTTCAGCATCATTCTTGTTATATGAATTGGCAATCTCAACATTGATTCAGATAACTATTCTTACTCCTTGTAATTTTAAGTCTTTTTTTTTTTTCGAGAGAGGGGAAGGGAAGGAGAAAGAGTGGGAGAGAAATATCAATGTATGGTTGCCTCTCATGAGTCCCCTGCTGGGAACTGGCCTGCAACCCAGGCATGTGCCCTGACTGGGAATCGAACCGCGATACTCTGGTTCGCAGGCCCATGCTCAATCCACTGAGCTATGCCAGCCAGGGCTAATTTTAAGTCTTTAACAATCTACCTTCAGATGATCTTGCTCTCTTTCCCACCTTAGCCACCTGACCATATCACCATATCCTTTGCACTAAATTATTGTTTACAAATCTTCCCTCCTCTCTTCTTCTAGCATGCCAACCCTGATTATGACCTATTATTTTTCCAGTAGTTTCCCTTGTACGTCCCCAAACCAACAATCTCTGGTCCCAGAAGACAAAACACTTCAGCTGATTTTCTCACACTTCCTTTAACTGTACCTTATGCCACTTACTCTTCATTTCCTTTCTGGCAGAATTTAAAGTCCGTTATCTCACTTCTCCTTCAAATATCACCTTCACTGGGCACTATATGCATTTAGTCTTTTCTTTTTCATCTGTGGTCATTCCTACTCCTTTTTAATTTTCTTCCATCTTCCAGTCTATAGCATGACACAAGACTCATCTATTTGATCTTTTTTCCCCCATTTTCACTCACTGTTTAGGTGAGTTCCTCAAGTCCTGTAGCTGTCATTACCATTTATATGCCAATGACTTCCAGATTTATTTCTTAAATCCCGTGAACTCTTCTGAACTCTAGAATCTTAATCCAAGTCCACACTCAGATATCTCTCCTTGGATCTTTCATAGGCACCTCAAACTTCATATGTTAAAAACAAGAACCTGAACTTCCCCTTTGCCTTTATCATGCCACCTTCTTTATCTTCTTTTTCTAGTAGAATAGAAACTCTATCCTACTTTTTCATAAGTCCCAGATATAAACCTATCCTTGATTTTTTCTTTTATACAGTCTTTCTAACCTGTCAACAAGTCTTGGTAACTATATACTTAAAGTACCTGAAATTTTACAACTCTATAACCTTATACTCATATAAGGTTAGACCTCTGCCCCTACTTCTAGTTCATTCTGAGTGTACAAGCCATAGTCATTCTATTACAAATTCTGATCTAATCATTTTATTCTTCTAAACAAAGCTATGTCATTTCTTTCCATCTCACTCGTAGTAAAAGCCAATGTTCAAAAAAAAAAAGCCAATGTTCTCCGTATGTCTTAAATGCCCTAGAGAGAATTTCTCAAACTATTAGCTGTGAAGATTCTTTTATTTGTTCATTTTGCCTATTTTTACTATATAGTGGATAATAATTTTATAAAATAGGTAAAAATGAATTATTAGAAAGATAAAAACCAGGACATATGTCTCAATAATCTAATGTTAATTTTAATACACAGAAATTCTATATTACTCTATCAAATTTCTAAAAGTTTCTTAATACTTATTCTCAATTTCTTCTGTCTCTTTCCTTGTGACTACAGACAAATTGCTCATGAACTAATATCGGCCAGAGGTCTACATGCCAAGTAATACTGCTCTAGAAGTCTTCGTTCCCATTTCCTTGTAGATCCCGTTTTCTGCTACACACTCTCCTTTTGTCCATTTTAGCCGCGGGCTGTGTGATCAACCCCCTGGACACTCCAGGAGCGTTCTGCCTCAGGAATTTTGAGCTCCTTTCTTTCTGTTGTGACTTATGCCTTAAACTGTTTTTTTTGGGGGGGTGGTAATTTATTCAAATGTTTACCTCTGAGAAGGTCTTTCTTGACCATTTTATCTAGAGGTTATACTCCTTTCCAAAATTTCCTAGTTTTATTTCTCAATTTATGTTTTTTCTTGGTGTTTAGTATTCTCTCATACAGTATTCTTGTGCCCCTGACTAGAATGTAAGCTCTGTGTACAGGAATTTCTACCTGTCAATTCACTGCTGTAATTTCTGGAACTATAATAAGAGCTGGCATATAATAGGAGCATAAAAACAATTTTTAAGTGAATAGTTTTGAGTAGCTATTGAGATGCACAAGACCTTATGAGTAAAATGAAGCATTAAGTATTAGCAAGAAAGTTTGAATGGTTTTACTGACATAATGAACTATTTGTTTTAAATTTAAATAAAAAGAAAAACTGATATTATCAACAATGACAGTACCTGTCAGTACTATGTATTATGGAGACTTTGCAAGTATTGATTTTTGACTGATGGAAAAAATAAAGCTTACTTGTTTATGTAATGTTATTTTCAATGTATGCGCTTCTTGTTGTGAGCTAATAAAATCCGATATCTTCTAGAAGTGTTAATAAAGTCATAGAATACTTCTTTTGCATATTATCTTAAATATTGATTATTAAAACCATGATGCCTTTTGAATGTTAACATCTAATCCCAAAGTATCTGTGGTTTTTTAAATTTCAAATAGGTCTTCATATTGGCAAATACTATTTATTACAGAAAGAAGAATGTTTGAAATTAACTATAGCAAAATATTAAAAAAATCATTAACGCTTATTTTGCCTTCATATTTTAATGATAAAACATATACTTTTCATGATAATGGTCACTGGATCTGGGTCCTAATTTTGGTCTTCAAAAATTCAGTAATACTTCTCTATTTAATTTATCTAAACATAAGTTTCAAATTTTACAGAAAGTTTCATTCTTTTAAAATAATTTGGAAGTCTGTTCTCTCTGAGGCACCCCAAATATTCCCACTTAAAAATTCTCAGAAGCAGGCAGCCCTGGCTGGTGTAGCTCAGTGGGTTGAGCTCAAGCTATGAACCAGAGGATCGCAGTTCGATTCCCAGTCAGGACACATGCCTGGGTTGTAGGCCAGTTCCCAGCAGGGGATGCACAAGAGGCAACCATACATTGATATTTCTCTTCCTCTCTTCTTCACTTTCCCTCTAAAGATAAATAAATAAAGTCTTTTTTAAAAAAGTAAAAAAAAATTCTTGGAAGTAGGCAGATTAGCAAGCAAATATTCTTTTGCTACATTCTGTGCTACTTATCCAGTGATTATTAGTTGTTATAAAGTGTTGCTATCATTTTGGGCACTAAATTTATATACATTATTTGATTAGAACTATGAAAAAACAACAATACTTCTTTACTTGTATCTATTTTTTAAATATTTTGATTCTAAAATAAATTCAAATAATATTTTTATTCCAAATTTTGAATATTTTCTTCATTTTCTGAAGATAAAAAGGAAAGAAAGAAAATAGTTTGTTATTTCTTATATACATATTTGCACAATATTTATTTCAGTCACCTGTTTTAATTATTTGGGATAGCTGAAGGGGACAAAAATTTCTTAAAAAGGGAATTTGACAGAGAATTGCATGCTTGGTATGTATTCAAATGTTACTTCCAGTATTAACTTTAACTTGAAATTGTCACTTTTGTCCTTTCAACAATGATAAAAGCTGAACAAACTGAAAAGTAGTGAATATTTTTTGGACTCATCAGAGAACTGAGAACAAAGATAAAACCATTAAATGAAAATGTGAGGAAACAGGGAAATCCAGAGTTACAGCCAGGAGCAGAAACTACTGAAGCCATAAACTGACAGAAAAACTAAATGGTAAATTTAATAACTTACTGGATGGAGGCTGAGTGTGGACTCCCATGAGAGTGAAGAACTGCTAGGATCCACAGTCTTAGGGGACTCCTGCAATTTCATGTGTTTTATTGGCAAAACCTTCCATGTTGTCATAGTGAAGAGTCAAAGAAAGATCTGGCATCTCAGCAGGGGGAGGGGTGAGTGAACCTTTATTAAATACTTCCACAGAGATTTCTATAACAAAGGCCTACTTTCCAGGGTAAAAAAAAAAATGCAAATCATGACAAAAGCATTTAAAGACAGTTTGAAGCAGAAAGCAAGAATCAGACTCACATGACACGAATACTGAAATCAACAGAAAGAGAATTTAAAATTACTATGTAAAATGTAAAGTACTAGTGAAAAAAATAGACAACATGGAAAAGCAGGTGATATAGTATATTTGAAGACAATATATATGGATGTTCTGAGGAAGAAACAAAGAAAATGCTAGAAATAAAAATCAGTGTTAAAGAAATAATTTTACCTTTTTGAAAAGGTGGCACTGCCATTGGTGGGAATCAGGCTCTTTAATGGGAATCACGAAGAAAGCATTTTAAGGACCCATGAATGAGAGATTGGGGTGTGGCAAAATGTTTTATTTGTGTGGAAGTCAGCTTCTGGGTTTTCAATGTCCCATCTCCCTCCACCCCACTATGGAAAAAGTCCAACTGTGTGTTCAGCAAGGCCAAAAGAAAAGCCAAGTTCCAGAGAGTCTGCCTCATAGTTAAAGTATAGCGCTTTGGAGCTCAGGCCGTCTGCCACAGACCCCAGTAGCTGCAAGACTTGAGGGCTGCATGCTCCTGAACAAGAGACAATGTGCAAATGAATGAGGCAAGTGTTGGTCACCAAGTGAGAAAGAGAGAGAGAGCAAGTGAGTTTATGTGTTCCTCTGGGATTAATAGCTTGGGTTTAGGATGGACTAGGTACTTTTTCATAATAACCAATGAGCTTTGCGAGCTTTTGGAGGCTTTTTTATGGTTTATTCTCTCATTAGATCAACAGGTCTCCATGGCACACTTTCCCCTGCATCCCCTACAGCCTGGTACTGGAGGGAGTAAGGGTGGAGTGTTAGTCTACTTGTTGGAGAAATGCAATAATCTGCTGGGGTGTGAAGTTGTAGCTTCCTGGTGAAGAAAATAGGCTATGCCCCCCTGCCCAGTTTATTAAACTCAATGTTCAATTTTCTTTTCTCCTTTCTCTTATTAATAATTAGCTAACTATCTATTGTAACAGTAGTAGGTTGCTGAAATGAGTGATACATTTCACTATGAAGATACTACTGCATCTCAGTAAAAGGGTGTTACCTGGGTAAGAATTATAAAATTTGGGTATATGTTAGATGAGTTTGAAGAAGGTGAAAGTGGATTGGGTCCTTGCTCTGGACTGTGTGCTGTCAGGAAGCTAGAGTAGTACCATGATTGGGTATTACACCAGCTTTTATCTATAAGTTATGAAGAATAAAGTAAGGCTGAAGCTATAATAGGAAAACAAAACAATACAAAACAAAATATAGTGGCCACTCATTTTAACAAAGAAAAGAATAAGGTCAGTGATTTTGTCGTTCCCACGGTCTCCATATATATGGTTATGATATAATCTTCCTGTCTTAACCCATCATGGGCACACACTGCCTGGTCTGACATTGGTATTCTGTTAAATAGTTTATTTTCAAGAAAACATCATCATCAGACTCTGAGTGAAAAGCCACATCCTAGCAACACCAAGACCTAGCTTCAGGATATCAGGAGCTGCTGTTTTCTTTTTTATTAAGTTGTATTTTATTTTACATGGTGAACTGCGTTTCTCAATAATACACAATTTGTCTCATTGTCCTCTTTATCATATGTTAATTTATCACGTTTACATGTGTGCTAAAAAAGAGATTTCCATTTACCCTCAAGGGTTCTTTCTCTCTCTTTTTTTGAATTGCCCGTTAATCAAATAAACACTAGACAGGTCAACAAAAGAAAACTGTCAGATTTTGGAAACCTCACATTCATGAGAGATTCAGAGACAGAAAGGAAAGTTGAATTATATAAGACATTCTGAGCTAGGCATGAGTAATGCACTGTGGGGATTCAAAGGATAATCAAAGGCAGAGCAAATGTTTAATAATTGTTGGTCTTCCCTACCATATAGACAGGTAAAATGCCATTTCTGGTTTTAACTCTTATCATGGGCCAAATTCTTTATTTAAATTCTCCCAGGCACATCTTGGAGTGGCTAATTCTTAACCATTACACATGGAATTACTGGTATCTCTGTGATATCACATCATTTAAATTGGGAGAGAAAACAGAGCTAAATTATTCAAAATCCTTTGCTAAAAAGAAAACTGCAGGCCCCAAATGGTATCGATTATGATAAAGCCCACAATTTCAAACATAGTTTTAATATCTGAACTAATTGCTGTTTCAACCTCTTTCAGAAAGAATCTTAAGGAACCAGCCTGGAATTTTCTGGTCAATATCAATTAGGTAATTTGCTACTAGGTCCTCTATACCCCACACAGAAAGAAGAGGGAATCTGACGATAGAAACCCTTGCCACCACCCTGACCCCAGAAGATGTTCTGGTCTAAAATTAAACATTTTTGTTGTTGTTGATGTTGTTGTTGTTGTTAATAGCGTCCTTGTACCTTTTTTCCTATGAAAACTTGACATTTTCTTCAACCTCTTAGCACTTACAGTTTTTAGATGGGATACTGCCTGATTCATAAATCTGAATAAAGCCAGTTAGATCTTCAAATTTACATGGTTGAATTTGTTAACACTTTTATTGTCAGTGACAGGCTAATATATTATTCAGTTTTAAGAATTTAAGTTAAATCTCTAAGTTTAAATTTACAGCATGGTATGGAAGAAAAAAATCTCAAACTTCAAAACAAGTGATCTGATGCAAAAAAGAAGCTCAACAGACAAACAAGCGAATTACTATAGTTGGTACAGTGCTGAAGAAAAGAAGGGAAAGAAATCTTAAGTCAGCACGGCTGAGTCAGTCCTTGAGGTGGCCCTGAAGTTGAAGGGGAAAGTGCAGTGGGAAATCAGAAACAAACTCTGAGTCAAGTGCATGAAGTGCTTGTAGGGAAAGCAGGAAGTTCAAACGGCACCAGAGATGTGTTTGTGAGCCAGCTACCACTGTGGAATGCAAAAATATTTTGGCAAAGCTGGAGCAGGAGGAGTTAGGAGAATTTAGAGAATAATCTGACTTTATCTACAAACAACTGAAAAACAAGCAAACATTTTGAGAAAGAGAGTAACACGACTAGATTTATGAATGCCAGATAGCACATAGACAAGGACAGAAGAGTCTATCAAAAAAATTGGAGGCATAGGAACAAATTAGAGACTTTCTCAAAAAGGTCTAAGTTGCCTTCAGAGCATTCACAAAAACTCAGGGGCTATTCACTCCCAGTTTCTTTTCTGAAATGTATTTCTGTTATGGTATGTATATCAACTATATCTATACATTGTCAAATTATATGATATGCCTTGATTTTGCCAAAACAATTTAACAGATCCACTCTTTACTAAGGAACAGATTTCTTATAGAATAATTTTTTAAGACTGAGCCTTTAATCTTGGGATCTGATACCATCTTCAGGTAGTGTTGGAATTAATCATTTGGTGGTGTGGAAAAAATATAAATATTAGAATTGGTGTCAGAATTAGACTAGGGTTTATTTATTTTTTATGAAATTTTATGATCATGGATTGGTAAAAACTCACTCCTGCCAATAACTAAAATTAAGATATTAAGCAGAGAAATTTAGTAGATAAATAAAAAGCTGTAGAAAGACATTTGTTTCCAAGATGGCCTGAGTTGAAGAGAATTGTACCAGCCCAGCAATGATATGATTCAGGGTTACTTGAAAAACTAATTTGAATAGTAGTTTGAAGACCAAATTAAGTTTAACATATAACAGTTAAAGTAGAATGAGAGAAGCAAAAACTTGTCATTAGTGCTCATAATTTTATTATTATTTTAAGATAGTTTCATGCATTTTAACATATATTGATTATACATAACTGAATTGATAGCAATAAATGAAAGGTAAAACTGTGCATTTAAGATTGCATAATCTAGTTATTTCTCTTACATAAGTCAAAAAAACCAATATAATTTTACCTTCTTAGTCTATAGATCAAAATTTATAGTAAATGAATAGTAAAAACTGCATAAACTACCTCTAGCTGTAGCTGGTTTCCACAATTAGATCAAAAATTCAGAGCTGATATTTTCTAAACTATAGATTTAGTTTCTAGATGATACTCCTGACTGATAACTTAATATAATTAAAACATCATTTTTAAGAGTAATGCAAATGTGTGTATAAATATATACACATGCAAATATATACAATTACTTATATAAACATTATATATAAGCACTAAATATATAAATATATGTATATATAGTGTTTAGCAGAAGAGTAGATTCTCAGTTAAGAAAAACTGGTTTTGACTATATAAACCATAAAATAAGTATTCTGCCAAAACAGGAATTAGAATATATTTTATATATATATATATATATATATATAGAGAGAGAGAGAGAGAGAGAGAGAGAGAAAGAGAGAGAGAAGTAAAAAGTTGAAATTTGTTTATTTTTCACTGGCCATAAGAATATCAGTTTCATAAGGATAGATGGGAACCATTATTATGCAACCTGTTTTCATACTCCAAAACTTATAATTTTAGAAAAAAAAAAATTTAGTGCAGGTCTATTAAATGGTACATTGTGTTCCTCAAGTACAAAATAACTTTGGGAATATTCCATCCCATTTTGTAGCGGATGAGATGATTCAGCCTGAATAGGCTTCCTGTTGAGGCTGAACTGTTTTAATAAAAGAAGGAAATCAATGACTAACCATTGGGATATAATGGATCTGTAATGCTATATTTTAATGAGGAAGCAATGAAAGCCCATTAGAATGAAATGGATTACCATCAACAGCACATAAAATAATTTATTAAACAAGTTGATGTTCAGATAATATGGTCACTAAAACTATGTTGTAGGTAGGGATTAAAAAGTGTTAGGGTATAGTTTCTTGATAAGTTTCTAAATTAATGATTATTATCATTTTTATCAAAGAAAAAATAGTTTGCTAATATTAGGAGCTTTTTACCACTTTTAAATCCCATGATTTTTGTAATTTGTGATAAAGTGAATTTTTTAGTATTTATGATAAAGTGAATTTTTTTGTCCCTACTATTTGGAATCAAATCTGTAAACAATGTACAGTCTTTGAAATAGAATTACTATTAACCTATAAAACATAATATCAGATATAAATAGGTTGTTTATTATTTCTTGTCATGTAATCTATTTTCAGTCTCTCACTATTAACTTAATGCATATCTTATCTAGTCATTACCTAATCAATATAATTTTATAATATCAGAAATAGTTTAGTAACTTCAGAAGCAATTCATTTTGAGAAAGCTACATATCCTATTAGTAGAGCTGTTCATATTGAAGATATTACGCAAGAACCCCATTTATGGCAGAGAAACATCTACTCTTTTAATTTTTCCAGGTAGTTTTAGAAAAATACTTCTAAAATAATTTTCAATATTCTAGAATCTGGGTTAAAATATTCAACCTACCAAAGGGAACAACTCTTTAAAAAAGATATATTGAAATATGATTAAAATTAATTGAAACTATAACTAGAATTGCCTTGAAATTAATTATTAAAGCTTTATAGTGAAATATTAAAAGCTTACTACTGTCAGTCTTTAATGAGTGCATTTTAATTATTATGCTAACTACTTATCATCAAGTGGAACTGGAGACATTAATTTTTAGTCTTCTTGGCTACAAATGTTATTTTTATTTCTTTTGTTCGTTCATGTCTATGTTGGCATGAGTTATGCAAAAGTTAAATACTGTTCTTTTGCAAAAAAATCCTGTTCATTAGACTTTTCCTCTATCTTCCAATATAATAACACCAACAGGCCCCACATTCCTCATAAGTGTTTAGACTTGACATTTTCCCCACTTTGGAGTTAAGAGGAATGCACTTACCATATACCTCCCTACATGTACCCTGCGAGTTGTCAGAAAACTATGACTAGATAACCTCTTTCCTTAAGTAATGATAAATTGCAAACCAGGTTTGTTTTTTTTAATATTTTATTTATTTATTTATTTTACAGAGGGGAAGGGAAAGAGAAAGAGAGGGAGAGAAACATCAAAGTGTGGTTGCCTCTCCAGTGCCCCCTACAGGGGACCTGGCCCACAACCCAGGCATGTGCCCTGATTGGAAATTGAACCAGCAGCCTTTTGATTTATAGGCCAATACTCAATCCACTGAGCCACACCAGCTAGGGCTCTTTTTCTTACACAATAAAGAAATCACCAACTTTTAAAACTTGCTCCCAAGAAAGCTTAATTAACAACATAGCATATATATATGTAATCTTTTCATGGAGAGAAAAAATAATTTTAATTAAAATTTCCAATAAAAAACATAAATCTATTTTATACATATATTTTTAAATAATCTTAAAGTTTTAAAAATATTTATATTTTCTGTGGTTAAACTCCAATTTCATAGTCTCTTAAAAACTATTATTTAATAGATTGATGAGTGATGAGGATTCAAAGATAGTGCTATACTCTAGTGCGGAAGGAAGTCTTTTAATATATACAAAATAAGATCTATGAAGGGTGGGACCCCCAAAAAAACACAATTTATTTATAAAACATTGTGTATTTAGTCTTACATGTTTAAATTTCACTCACCTTCAAAGTATTCTCCATTTGATGCAATATACCTATCGAGATGTTTTTTCCACTGCTCAAAACAGTTCTTGAACTTGTTGATTTTTATGACTATTTCTGCCCTTTTCTTTTTTTCCACATTGGCAAAACATTTTCCTTTGAGGGCTTTTCTCATCTGGGGAAAAAGTTGCTTGGGCTGAGATTGGGTGAATTAGAAGAGTGGAACAAGGGGATCAATGCAATTTTAGGTCAAAAACTGCTGAACACTCAGTGTGGTGTGGACAAGTGTATTCATAAATCACTCATTTGAAATGAGCAAATGCACTGAAAGTCTTCAAAAAAAAAGGTCACTGAAGCCAAATGCAGCTTATCACAGTGACAGCTGGCACACTACACAGACTCACTTAGTGGGGGATGCCTGTATTACAAGTGGGCTACCTTTTAGAAGACAATTGCATTTTGGGGGGTTCCCATATATATATTTCAATACAGTGAAATAGCCACTCTATCACAGAAGAATATATCACACCTCTTGAAATACAGAGGGACACCTGATAAAGAAAAAAAAACTTTAGTAAAGCTGAAAAGGAACAAAACATAATTTATATGACATAACTGTAAAGTAAAACCACCTTCATTTTTATATTTATAAATGCATTCACACAGATAAATGATATTTTAATAGCTCCGTCTGGTTTGTTCTAATCCAGAGTTAAATCATAGCAAGCATGCTTTTAATTATATAGGTAATGAACTAAATAAAAATTATTCCATTTAAGGCACTGAAAAATAAGGATGGATTCAAATGATTAAATATTTAAATATATGTAATAGATACCTACATTACATGGTACCATCTATGAGTAATCAGAGAATGTGATATCCTGCATAAAACTAAAATCTTAATGCAAATTAGGAGGGTAATAACACAAGAGGGCAATATATCCCCTTTCTAGATGTATTAGTTTTTATGCACTTGACTCAGTAAATGGTGCTTCATCAAATATTAAATGGTAGTTGAGTGCTGGGATTTCAAGAAATTTAAATTTTATTTTAGTTGTCATTTTACCTTGTAGTTTTTATTTTTTGTTTCTGAAATGGAGATACATTACATATACAATTAAAAAGTAAGATATATACTAAGAAAAATAGAATTATTATAAAAAGTATGTTTTAGTAATAAATATTTAGATGTTTCTAAGAATAATGATTTTCTTTTTGGCAAGTGTTTCTATTTCTTGGCTTACACTATGACTTTTTCAGTGACAATAGAAAAGAGATAGTGACAATATAAAATTTTATTTATCATATTTATAAAATAAAAAAATTATGATAATTTTATTCACAAAATGAAGTCTCCACCCTATAATTAGCTTTCCAGGTTCTATGTAATAGAAATAGCTTCCAACTTCATTTTAAGTTCACATTTATTCCCTTTTAGTGTCTATATTTTATGACCATATAAAATCTAGCTAAAATTATTAAAATTATTTAAATAAAATTTAATTTTTATTCACATGTTATGATATATATTTTATTATCACAAAACATAGATGTTATACCCATATAACATCTAGATAGATCGATAGATAGATAGATAAAATAATCTATCAATGAGGAAATAATAATCTATGACAGCTGTCCACTCCTTAAAAAGATAAATTCCAAACTTTTTCTGTGTATACACATACACAAATACAGCTAAAAACAAGTTGTAAAAGAAAATGCACTATGTGGTGTAAAGTTGGTTAAATCAGGGATTGGAAGTAGACATGTGGGATATAAGGAAACAATGAGTAGCTTGATTTTATACATTTTTGTTATGCTTTAGTTCACACCCTAAACACACATGATTTACTATGTTAAATGGAAAACCAATTTTTATGATGAAGAAAGATTATTAAAATTCATTAACAATTGAATATCTGAGTTATTGGATATTTTCATAAAATTAGTATTATTTTTATTCTAATGATATGAAAAGTTATATAATTTTTTAATATATGAAACCTTTATTTTATTTTATTTTTTATGTAGTTATTTTTCAAGTACAGTTTTCTGTTTATTTCTCCCATCCCAGCCTACCCCTCCCCCATGCTCCCTACCTCCCTCCCATTTCCACCCCCCTTAGTTATTGTCCCTGTGTCCTTCATATTTGTTCCTCTAAATCCCTCCCATTTTTTCACCTTAAATTCCCTCCCCTCTCCCCTCTGTCCCCCTGTTCTCTATTTCAGTGTATTTGTTTTTATTTTGCTTGCTTGTCTGTTTTGTTGTTTAGCTTCCTGTTGAAGTTATATAAAACTTTTATTTTGGAGCCCTGGCTGGTATAGCTCAGTGGATTGAGTGTGGGCCTGTGAACCAGAGGATCACGGTTCAATTCTCAGTCAGGCCACATGCCTGGGTTACAGGCCATTTCCCAGTGGGGACATGTGAGAGGCAACCATACATTGATATTTCTACCTCTCTTCTTCCCTTTCCCTCTAAAGATAAATAAATAAAAATCTTTCAAAAATTTTTTTTATTTTGGCCCACTTTTAATAGCCTGCTATTTTTATAGTTCTTGATATAAAAATCTTACTGACAGCAAAATTAATGAACCATATAACTCATTCTAATATTTTCATATTTCAGATTATAATAAAATTCTATTTTTTCTTATTTATTCCCATCCAATGCACTAAAAATCTCAACATCTGCCAGAAAACATATGCACTGAAGGGAAAAAGGTACTCAGATATTCAAATCTATCCCAGTGAAATGAATCATAAAAACGTTTTACTCATGCCAAATTTTCCATTACATTCTAAATCACATGTATGGCTGCTGTTTTTGACACCTCTCTAACATTTTTAAGCTAACTTCTCACTTTTTATTGTATTGTAAGAATTGTTTGACTATGCTGCATAGAATTTAATAGTTATTCCAGAAAATGATTGAGGGTAAGGAACATGACAGGTTAAATTACTGTGAGCCAACATAAATTTTATTCTCTTAGGCTATACAGAAAGGAAAGCTAAACTTTTGTGCATTCTTGCTATTTGACAAAATTGTTATCAGAACCTTGGATAAATATAGACCTTCTCCAGATGACCACTGAGCTAGACGAGATGTTCCAGAAACAATACTGTAGGTTATAGACATCTCTAGACCATGTGAATATTAGCATTTTGCTGTTGTTGTTTTTATGACCTGCCCCAAGTTTCTGGTACAGTAGACCTTTCCATCCTCATGAGATGCAGGTAAGTCCCAGCTAGCCAAGAGGGAATGCTATGGAGCCCTAGCTTTGGACAATTCTCAGTTCTAACCTGTACGACGTTGAGCAGCCATTCGACATCCCCAAATCAGTGTGATTTCACCTTTATAATGAGGACGCTTTTAAAGGACTCATGGGGGTAAAAGGCTCTTCATACTGACTATTAGTATGCAAAGTCTGTTGTTCCTCATCTAAAACAATACCTAGAAAGTAAACATTGTATCAACAGCCCCCATCCACCAAACTTAGATGGTACTTTTAAAACCTATTGATAAATCATCATGCAGCATGTACACTCCCGACCCTTCTGTGCACACATCCCTGAGGGGCTGGTTATTTTGGGTGAGCGCCAGACCTCAGTCCTCCTGGTTATTCATGATGCCACTGATGGGGTGTCCATCTTTGTCTCTTTGAGCAAGTTCTATGGCTTATTGATATAGGGAAACCTAAATCTTACTGTTTTAAAGACTGTATTACTTGTTCATTAGGTTCTGAGCTACTTTTCTATTGTGAAAGTTGTTTTTTCTGTTATAAAGCAGAATAAAGCTGTTTCCTGTAGACTAATTATCATTGTGGCCAAGTCATGTCCTGCTGTTGCACAACAGTTGATGTATAAAAACAAATAGCTTTTGGCCCTGGCTGGGTAGCTCATCTGGTTTGGGTGTTATCCTGATATGCCAAAGTTGCGGGTTTGATCTCTAGTCAGGGCATATAATGAGAATCAACCAGTGAATGTATAAATAATTGAAACAACAAATAATGTCTCTCTCTCCTTCTCTCTTTCTCTCTCCTTCCCTCTCTCCCACCCTTCCTTCTTTTCTCTGTAAAATCAATAAATAAAATTAAAAAAACAGCTTTTAAGAGGAAAAATATAGCACTACAGAAATTAAAATGTCACATTTTAGCTGGTAATATCAATGTAAAAGTTACCATCTCCATCGCTTTTGAAAATTATAAGTTACTTTTATTTCAAAGGGCATAAAAATCAGTTTTAAATACATAAACCAAGACCTCAATTCCTTTAGCAATATGCTTACTATGGAATAACTATATTTACTTCTTGCAATATTATATTTGAACAGTGAGCATCTGTTTAAGAGTCAAAGGTGGAAGGATTAAACTATGGTTACTTTCAGTGCTTAAGCTTTATCTTCAATAATAGCTAAAATGTTCACCGCTTAGGTTCCAGCTAGAATAAAATTCTTCGGCAATACCAATGACTATTAACTGATTTTTCTGTACTCTAAAATTTATTTCTTTAATATGTACCTTTTAAAAGAGATTTTATTTATTTATTTCCAGAGATAAGGAAGGGAGGGAGAAAATGAAGGCGAGAAACATCAATGTGTGGTTGCCTCTTACATGGACCCCACTGGGGACCTAGCCCACAATCCAAGCATGTGCCCTGACTGGGAATCAAACCAGTGACCCCTTGGTTCACAGCCCACGCTCAATCCACTGAGCCACACCAGCCAAGGCTGTACTCTCGAATTCATTTATAACTAAAATACTATATGTAGAAACCTTTATTTTCCATTAATACATCGTAAAAAATTAGTGATGAATTACCATTGATTCAGTGACATAATTTAACTGCTGCCTTCATCCAAGGGGTAGATAGATTGGAGTCAGGACAACTGACTTCAAATCAGTTCCTCTATCTAATGCATTAGATTTCAAGTTATTATTTGGGTCCTTGAGCCTGTTTCCCAATTTTTGAAATATTAACATGTAGACTTGGTGTTCTATGATGTCTTGAACTCTTTAACTCTCTAATATTCTTCAAGTCAAAATCATGGGTTATGGCATTTTAGGGAATTACAGTGTATGGTGACAATCCAATGAGTGTGATGCTTGTCTAACTCCACCCTTTTGAGTGCATTTGGAATCTACGACCTGTTTTAACCAGTAGGAAATGGCAAGGTGATAGAATATCACTTGCATGATTATATTACATTGCATGACTTCACATTAGCAGATTAGAGTGTGAGATTCTCCTGTTAGCCTTGAAGAACCAAACAACCATGTTGTGAAATTGCTATGGAGAGTGTCACTTGGCTGGGAATGAGGAGGAACCTATAAGATCTGAGGATAGTCTTTATTCAATAGCCATTCAGAGGCTGGCCCCTCTGTTGCAGAGCTACAAGGAAACACATTTTGCCAACAATCTCAATGAGCTTGGAAGACGATTCTTCACTAATGAAGCTCCAACTGAGAATGTAGCCTGGTTGACATCTTAATTAGAGCCTTGTCAGATCCTGAGCAGAGACTCCTGCTAAACCATGCTCAGAGTCCTGACCCACAAGGAGATAATGTGTGTTGTTTTAAGTCACTAAATTTGAGGCAAGTTGTTACCTAGTAATTGAAAATGAATACAGGTATACAGATTTCACATCTCTGGATAGTTGCTGATTGTGACCCCACCCCTCCCAAAAAGCAAAGCAAACAATAACTCATCTGAGTGTAGGGGAGTCATATTTTTAACTTATTTCAAACTGGCATTTTTACATCTTCTCTCGCTTTTTTGTCTAATAGTTTGCTACAGGAGCAAGTAATTACGAAACACGGGGAAATGTTATTCCTCTCTAATAGCAGTTACTAAGTAAAACATTTTCTTCTTGTAAGTATAATCTGTGGCACATATATTTTTATACTTCTGTTTTTGTTTGGTAAAATTAAGATGATAGAAATGCATGACTTTTTTTTCATAGCCAGCCACCCCATGACCAAGTGTTGGAGTCACGCCACCTGAAATCGTAACTTCAACACTTTCCAGTAATTTCTTATAAATGCTCAAAAATGCTTATTGAGTAAATTCCCAATAAGTTAGAGTAATTATCTGAAGCTATCAATATAATTTAATAGCACCTATGTTAATACTTCAAATTCACTTTAATTTACATTTTCATTTCTATGCAATATCTCTAGCAAGGTCTTAAACTTGGAGCTTTGACCTAAGGGAGTCAAGAGAGCACCAATCAAACCACCTCATTTTACAGGTGAAGAAAAGTTACCCATGAAATTTGAAATGACTGTTTAAAATTAGTAATACATATATATGTCACGGAATTAGGACAAGAACATAAGACTTAGAGTTACCAAGCTATATTTGAGCATTTATATAGTCACATAAAGTTTTGCAATTGCATATTTTAAATAATATTGAAAAGTGTGGAATAAAATAGTAATCATCTGTGTCCTTTCCCTCTAAAATTAACATTCTTAATACCTTGGCATTTTGATACAATTTTTACAGACATGTACTTATATTGCTCTTACTATTATGAAATATAAAAATGTCAGCATAAAACAGTCACCCAGGACACTATCAAGAAATTATCATCAAATGCACTTCAAAAAATATTTGGTTTGTTAATTATCACACGGCTTTGAGGTGGCATAGAAGGGATGGGAATAGATCTCAACCATGTCGTCTTAAAACCCATTATTTATTCTGTATTTCCTAAGAAGTTTGCTTGAAAATGTAAATGAGGCTAGTCCTCCTTAAGAAGTTGGCCTTTGAAAGAAGAATTGCGGAGATAATAGAGTCATCTTCTTGGAAAGAGCACTGTAAGAAGTGGGCAATTTGTTTAAAGGCTCTGAGATGGAAAAAATAGCTCACTCATTTTAAAATCAGCAAAGAGCTAACATTGAACAAAAGTCCTTGTACTTTACAATACATTTACAGTTGAACCTTGTTATATTTCTGGCTTCACCTTCTTCCATTCTCCTCCATGCTTATGCTACTCCTGCTTCTTTTGCATCTAAGTGAAAGCACTTTGTTGGTTTGAAGCAGATGAGTACTCAGTCCAACTTACTTTGTTGCTTTATGTGTTGTTTTGTTAATAGTATGATTTTGTGCTTAATGCAAGTGCAGTATAACTAGATAATTAGATTTAACTAGTGTGTTTTTACTGAGGATAAGAAAATGCAGTATAAGAGGAGACTTCAGGTTGTATACAATGGGATGGTTATACTAATTGACTACTGAGTTTAAATATGATGGCAAGAAAATATATTAATGCTGACAATTGAAAGAGCTAACATAAGTGGAAAAGTAGTAGAGTCAAAAAACTGGTATCTTATCATTGGGGGAAGGAGCTGGGGAGTCAATGTAATAAATGAATTAAGTAGAAAGTAGAGCATGATAAAGACAGTAAAATGTGTGTCACAGATTGTACTGGGTACTATGCTAAATATGTTAACAGCAGATAAATGAGAGTCTGGGCTATAGTGAAGATCAAGGTCATTGGACGAAGGGCACTTCTGAGGGACAAAATCAACTAGCACTTTAAAAGGCTGCAGGGGAATTGGTGCTCTCAAGAAGGAGTGGATTTCTTTAAAAGTGGGAACATTCAGGAAGGTAATTTCCAGATAAAAGATGGTAGATGTAGAGAATTTTGCTAATGGTGGTTTGGTGATTTCAAGGAGGACAGTGAAAACATTTTAAAAAGTGAAGAGATGTGTGAGATGGGAACAGACAAGGTATATAGAGAAACTTATGACATTAGAATTCAAATGAAGACATGACTTTGGAGTCTTGAAGCTTTCATATGGTGACTAGACCTACTGGGTTAAAAACATAGTGTAATTCATATTAGATGGCTCAAAGAAGATATTGCTATCAACATTTCAAGTAATATTAAGAAATAGGAGAAGTGGGTATCTAAAATTTTCTCTTGATCCTTGGCAATTGAAGCAAAAACGTGACTTTTGGACGTTGAGTGTTGCTCTGGGTGTATGAGTCCCCTTTAGCTACTCGATGAAAGTCAACAATATTGAATAAAAGAACTAGGTAACTATTGTGTTTGACCCAGTATATGAGATCTGATTTTTTAAAATTTATTATTTATGCTGTTATACTTTTTCCCATTTTTTCTCTTTCTCCACTTCCGTGCAGCCACACCCTCTCCTTTTCTTAAATCCATCTCCATATTGTTGTTCCTGTTCATGGGCTGTACACAAATGTTCTTTGGTTATTTCCTTCACCCCATCTTTCATCCTGTCTCAGCCCCCAACCCTTACAGCAGCTGTCAGTCTCTTTCATGTATCTAAGTTTCTGTTAATATTGTGTTTATTAGTTAATGGTGTTTATTAGATTCCACATATATAAGAGATCATGTGGTGATTGTGGGATTTGAATTGACCTTTGTTGGAGGAGTGCAAAAATTTCTTACAGTTCCAGAAGCCTCTGTGTTGCACATTGAGCACTGCTCATGGGATTGACAGTAATCAAAGAAACTTGGTATAATTTGGGAACATAAGACCCAGCTGGTTATTGCAGAACATTATTTAAGGTGTCATGTAAAGCTGTATACAGATGAAACAGTTCCATAATCTATGTAAAGATGAAATTGCAAGGGTATTTTTGCATAACCTATCCCATAGATTGAATCAAAGGGGCTAATTAATGAAGTTTGAATGCTCTATTTTATTCTAGCATATTATCTTTTAACAGTCTCTTCCATTAGAGTAAATAGCTATGGCTTTAGGTCTTAAACTGTGCTCTATACTAAAAATCTTTAGTCTTTACATACTGGTAAAAAGTAATATTTATAAAATTTAAAGACTTAGCTTAAGTGAAGTCTCCAGTGTTAGCTTTGTCACATGGAATAAGTCACACAACTTTTGTTGATCTAGATTTTTTAATCAATTAAATAAAGATGGCAGTGACTTTTAAAATGCTTTTCTTGACCCAGTTTGGTTTTACTGTTATTCTTTATAATCCTGAAGCACTTGGAGTGCACTTGTGCTTCAGCTAAGGTAACCATCAAGTTTACCTTCTAAATTACAGTACTTCTGAGAGTGAAAGCAAATGCTGGTTGTAATAGTGTGAATAAACCTTTTCTGTATAAACAATTAAAGATAATATCAAGTTCTTCTCTACTTTTGAGAAATGATAATACTTCATTTACTTTTAAAAAATTAGCATCACTGTAGGGTAGCCCATTCTTGGGTACTCAGGGTTCTACTCTTCAACTTTACAAAGCCAAAAGTTTAGTACTGAAAGACTAGTAAGCCCTTGCATAAAGAAAACATTTATAAGGGTTTTCATGGAGGTGATTCAATAAAAGCTATATTTTAACATAAATAATGTATTATCGATGCTTTAATTGTATGCAATAATTATTTGAACAAATCTCCACAAAACATTAATGAGACATTACAGAAAAATAGCTTTGAAATCAGAAAACCATGTACTGATATT
The DNA here is from genome assembly GCF_021234435.1 of Artibeus jamaicensis. NCBI lineage: Eukaryota > Metazoa > Chordata > Mammalia > Chiroptera > Phyllostomidae > Artibeus > Artibeus jamaicensis. The sequence goes on along the minus strand of NW_026522046.1, from coordinate 21,963,504 downwards.
CCTGTATGAATTTGGGAAAGTTTTCCATTTTTATTTGAGATTTCTTTATTATAAAATGTGTACTTGAAAGGCCACTGAGCTGAGTTATGAATAGGATTGTGAAAATTCCTAGCACAGTATCTTATGCAAAGTAGGCTCTCAGTTACTAATAATTAATGTTGATAGCCCTTTTCTTTCTTGTGGTATTAATACCACTAAAACTTGAGAAAATATTTAAAAGTTACCTTTTGCTTTCTGGACAATCAGAAAATAATAAACCTTTTTTGTATTATGGCAACTCTAAATTAGGAGACATATGCAAAGAGCGGTTGCAATTAACAAGGGATGATAACCAACTTTACTTTTATCTCTTAAGGAGATGGCCATTCTTTAATGTGTTGAAAAAAAAAGTAAAGATAAGCCTTTAAATTTTATCTATGCTATTAAATTGTAGGGACTCTTTTTTTGAAGCACTTTAGAAACTATTTTCTGTCCTCATTACTTACCAACATAACACAGGTGACTTTCACATTAACTGCTCCTTTTTTTGAGAGAGAGAGAAGGGGGAAAGGAGGGAGAAAAATGAGGAAAGAAACATTGATATGTGAGAGAAACATCGATCAGTTGCCCCTCACATGGTCCCAAGCACAGGCATGGACAGCAACCCAGGCTTGTACCCTGACCTGGAATCAAACTGGTGACTTCTCCATTTGCAGGACAACACGCAACCCACCGAGCCTTACCAATCAGGGCTGTGGTATAACATTTTAAGAATAGCAACTTTGTGCCATACATTGTACAATATAATATACCTAACTATGAAAAATAAATAAAATAAGCATAACTATGAATAAAATAAATGTAACTATATTTCTGAAGGAAGGGAATGAGGAAGCTAAAGGCTTTTGATAGACCAAATATCAGTGGTTTGCCATACACATAAACAATAGTATACATTTTCCGGAATAAATTCTGCTGATATTTGATACAATGTAACATTTTTAAATGTTAAAAATATATAATTAAGTGACATTTCAATTTCTGCATTTATAAAACTTTTGGGTAAATAGATTTTGTTCACACATTTATATAACTTTTTGGTTTGCATACTAGAATGATTAAAAATGTGGTTTTCCCTATGCTACTGGTTTTATTTCTAAGTTAAACATTTTCTACTTGAGTTTATGGTTTAAGCCAAGCTAATTATTTTTTTATGATGATGAACAATAAATTCAAAAATAAGTTAATTAATTACCTGTTCATAACCCATGGTGAAGAGAGTTTAGGTACTGGGTCTTATGGAATATTCACTTTACTCTCTTTTGAAGAAAATATTTTAATCTATTAAATATAAATTAAAAAGTCAATTTGCAATAACAAGTGACTCAAATGTTACACCTACTTGGACATATTCTATATTGCTTATTATATCTGCATATGTTTGGACAAAACTATAATATATGTACACTAACTTGTGTAAGTATATATATGCAGTTACAAGATGACTTAGATTTTACCCAAATTATGTATGTGTGCATATATTTTTCTATTAAATTTTAGTTAAGGAAATTAAGGCTTAAAACTGTATTTACTGGTAAGACTTAATTCATTAGTAATTGTTTTCTTTGGTTAGAGTCTGAAATGGACCCAATATTTGTAAAAATAAGTTTGCTTAGTATGTACTATAGCTACACATACACAAACATCCACAGGCCCATAGATACACACACATATAGCATAATAAAAAAACTAGAAGTCTCTGCAAGTCTGATTTTATCTGATTATGACAAATTTAGTATCAGTAGTGTATAATGGTTAATAGCATAGATTTTAGAATTAAATTGATTAGAAAGATAATCCTGTCTCTACAATTTGCATGACATTAGACAAATTACCTAACCTTTCTAAGCCTCTTTTCTGGAATTATATTGAGAAACTCAATATTTGTTGTCTGAGTTTCTTTGTTACAGTCTCTTTTATATTCACTTTATACTAAAGCTTTCATTATGAATACCTAGTGCACTACCCAATGTATCAATTGCATAAATCACATGATTCATGCAATTATATGTATATATATATATATATAATTATATTGTACATTGTGTGGGGGTGGATATGTAGATAGAGATAGATATATAGATAGATAGACAGGCAGATATAATATCATGTACTCAGAATATGAGAGCAGGAAGAGCAGTTAATTGCAATACATTTAGTACAAGAACCTCAATTCAGGGATCTAAAAATGTTGTAGATGAAATAAGTATTAAGTCACAAGCAAATTTAGAGACAGATACGGGTATAACAAAAGTTTCATGAATCCAGTTATATTATGTAAAACTCAATATAAAATGTTTACATAAATAATCTACCCCAGAATGTTATAAGCATTCTCTTAAGATATCCCACCTTTTCTCATATACAATTTATTTCAAATATAATTAAAATGTTAGGAATGTACTGGCTAGTAAATTAGGGATGATAAATATGGTAGTCACTACAAACTTAATGTTTAAGGAAAAATATTAAACTATTTATTTGAAATCTCTGTTTAGAATTACTTTTTTTTAATAACATCTAGCTTTAGCAATCAAAATGTACCATCTACTCTATCCCTAGGTGTTTTCCATCTCAGTGAATGAAGTGTATGACCTTGCTATCCATACAGATGGTCCATGGTGGCAGTGCTAGAATCACCTTTTCTTTCTGTCTTTCTCCTATTCTCTTTGCTAATTCATTATGTATCATTTATTCTACCTCCACTGCTAACATCATTGGTTTAGGCCACTATCATCGTTTTGCTGGACTAGAGAAACAGAATTTAACTCCTCTCTTCTGTCCCCCTTCCCTGCATTCTGTATTTATTGGCAAGGAAACCTTTAACTATAAAACAGATTAGGTTATTTTCTCACTTGAAGCCCTTGACTGGCATACCATTGTTCTTGAAGTAAAATCTAGAAATATTTTTATAATATACAAGTCCCAGAGTATGTTTTTTGTTTTTATTTTTTGTCTAGTCCTTCAATTTTGTGTCTTGAATCCTTTTGGTGCATTTAACCATAGCACACTGGCACTCTTTCAGTTCTTTAAAGAGTTCTTTACAGAACTTTTTCAGTTCTTTAAAGATGTCAAACTCTAAATTTTTAATAGGTTCTTCATATGGTATTCTTTTTGCTTGCATTGCTCTTCTTCCCATTCTTTATATCATTAGCTCTTCTCCATTTCAAGCACAGTTTCTGACTATGAATTTCTATAAAGCCCATCTGACCATAATATGGCACATTCTTTTATTTCCACAGTTTGTGTTCTCTCTACTTCATTTCATAATCAGTCACGAATAGAATGTAATTTGTTTATTTTTTCATTTTTTACTTATCTTTAATATGTTCATTTTATTTAAATATCCATGAAGCGCAGCAGAATGTATCTTCCTTGTTTATCACAATTTTCTCTTTATTTAATATGGTGCATGGCACTTGATAGGTTTTGTTTTCTTCAGTTTTAATAAAACATATTTTGACTGAAAATATGTAACAGTAAGATTCCTCAGGGATCAATAGTATTCCCCAACTTAGTCACCATTTTCTTTTTTAATTATTATTATTATTATTTAAATTATTTTATTGTTGTTCAATTACAATAAATACCTTTTAAATTTGTGCATGGATTATTTTTCAATCAGATTAGGCATCTGATTTTTTACCTGCAAAATGTCATTTAAAACAAAATAGAAAGTACTCAGATCTTAGACAAATATATGACAATTTTAGAAGTTTTGCAGAAATGAACTTAATCCTCGAAATATCAAAGGTTTCATAATCTATGCTTTGCAGAGTTTCAGAGAAGAAGTAGGAGATATAATTGACTGATGGAAGGTCTGTTAAGATCTCACTGTGTTTCCAGTGTTGGATGCTTCATTTATATCTACCTCAACTCGTTTTCACTATAATGTGGATGTTATTATCCACATTTGGAGATAATGTAAAATTAAGTAGTTTATAAAAATTCCCCAAATTATTATTACTCATGAGTTTGGAAAACATGGAATTTGAAAATAAGTCTACCTGGTATTGTGGTTCATTAATCCTTGGTATAATACACTTTCCTGGAAAATATACATACCCAAAAGTATTTGGGAAATGTAATTTCCCAAAGCCACAAGAATTAGTAGAGAATGAATAGAATTTAGGCCCAAACCCTGCAGCTTCAAACCATATACTTTTTACATTATAATGCAACTGCTTTATTTACACTGAGTCTATAATTTGAGTAAGTAACAGTAGTGGTTCATATATAAATATACTACATGTTTATATGTTATTTTGATGGAAAAATTAGATAGTTACAAAATAATTGCCATTTTAAAAGCTGTCATAGTTTTAAAAGTTTCAGGACTGTGGGATGACAAATGATAAAAAAAGTAATTAAAATAAGTATAAAATAGATGTACTCACTAAATGTATGTTCTATGGATGTGGTGGTCCCAATTCTGTACTACTAGGGATGGAAGCATGGCCCCTTCCCATGTTTATTAAATAAACATTTCATCAAATAAGCTAAAAACTAAAGAATGTGGATTTAATCCCTAGCAAACTTATTTTCATTCTTTTCTATAATACATAAAGCATGCATCAAGATAAGGCACATTTATGAATCTTAGAGAAGAAATTTTCCTCCAAAGGGAAGTACAATAATAGTCTGTAAAGGAAATACTTAAACTAATTTTAGAATATTAAAATCCCTATACTCATACCATTAAGGAAAATAATTTATACATATTTGCCAAAAACACATTAGCAACTGAAGAAATACCACATGAACACATAAAAGCTGATAAAGCAATAACAAAATATTTGAGGAACTTTTTAAAAACTCTATGATCATTGCCATTCTGAGAAATCTCGAATGACCTAATGATTTTCTCAAATGTTATTTTTTTAAATGTCTGAAGTTTTGATCATTATAAATATAGGAACATTAATTACTCATTAAAATAAATCTTAACTGTTTGAAATAAATATTTTACTATTTCTAAAAAAGTATAAGTGATTGAAGTTTACAATTTTGATATTTTTCTGGAGAACAAATTATTAAAATTGAATTTCTATTTGTTTTGTTTCCATATGAAATAGTCACATAAAACATTTTATCCCTGACCTTGTTTGATAATAGTCTGCATTGAAATAATAATGTGTATGTCAGTTTATGAAGTTATTTTACTGTAAGCTATTGAAAAAAGAGACATACAGTATATATTATGGTCAAGGAGTTTTTATTGATAGAAATTAAAGAGAACATAGTATTTCATTAATATTATGTTGTATTAGTAGTTCCTGGTCTTAAAATGAAAATGTCAAAAATGAAAAACATGTTAAAGATCCCTACACTTTCATTTTATTTTTAACATTGACATTAATGAGGCACATAAAGCCCAGATGTTCTGATGTGGCCAAGTTCTTACTAAAATAAGCCGGAAAAAAATCAACTGAATCTATATCAAAACTCCAGCAGTAAAAATTGCATCATCAGCACATGACTTATTTTTGAAATGTTAACAGATTAGAAAATACTCTTGAATTTGTTACCAACATAAAAAGCCTTGAACAAGAGGGACTTAAAAATTGCTTTCTATATTGCCAAGTCAAAGAAAACATTGATTGTCTTAAACTTGGAGAAAAGAAATTTTGGGTATCATGGATTTGTTTAGTAAAAAAAAATGGGAGTCATACCGTCAACAACTCTATTGATGCCATTGTTAACTTCAAAATAGATAACATTGATTTTAATATTTTGGGGATGTTCTTGGCAGCGACTGGATTTGCGATTAATGTACAACTAGATGAAACCATTGATGTCTGACATTGCAGCTCAGCTTGGGTTTGGGCCTGTTATTGGTCCACTGAATCATTTGAAGTAGGAAATTTGACTGTGCACAGCTATTTATAAGAATGTGTAAAAAATATCTGCCTTCAAAACTGCCTGGAAAAATGACAGCTGGAGTTGTATGCGTAGTTTGGGCATCTCTACTGAGGGAAATAACCTGAATTCCACTTTTTGCATTAGAAAGAATCTTTGCACATACCTGTGACTCATTGTTTTCTATGTAGGAATGCATTGCAAAAGTCTGAACAGACTGTTGTCTGATTCTTCTTAACTAATTCTTCAAACCATTCATTCTATTTCAAGGTGTTTTATTAAGCAATGCGAGCAGAATAGGTATTTAATGGATTTCATTGTTTCAGGTAGAGCTCTCTTGCTTCAACTTTTGTACAGATAGTTTGCCACATGTAAGGGAAGAATGTTTCAGCTCAGGAAATTTAACAATCAGTACTAGAATGTCAAATGGATATCTGGCATTCACAATTCATTGGAAGAATTTGTGTGTGTGTGTGTGTAGAATGAGGAATTCTAGGCTTTGGAGTCCGGCCATTGGGAAAGAAGGGTCTGACTCTCTTCAAATAGTTTCCACTGTTGGGTGAAATACTTTTGCCAGCTGTATTTGGAAAAGGAAAATACTTATTATTTCTGTGAGAGCAGAAATTAGAAGATAGGGGGAAACACTGTAGTCTTCTTGTGTAGCACCTACTCTGAAAAACTTAAAAAAGGTATATATGGTTTGGTAATTTTTAGAATAATATTGGTAGATATAGAGAAAAACTTTTCAAACCCTGCCAGGGATAACCTTACTGATTTGACAAAGTAAACAAATAATAAAATTGAGGGCTTTATATATTAATATATAAATTTCACAAATGATGATTTGTATTCATTTGCACACTTTTTTTTCTGGAAATGGAGATCATAATTTTCATCTGTTTTGGAAAACATCCTTGACCAAAAACACTGTATGTCTTACGTATTATAAAATAATTTTAATTATTTAGTGTGAGAAGGCTAGATACCTTATAGAAAATTCCAGGAATAATTCTTCTTTAGAAGTTATATAACCAAATATTCTGGGATGTGATGTAATATATAAAAGAGAACAAAATATTGTAGAGACTATATGTATTTTAACAATGTAAAAATTATACTGTATTTAATATGGTCATTATTAATAATATCTAACGTGTTGATGCCTATGGTTTGCAAAGTACTCTATGACAGGTTAACATTTTTAATTCTCAGAACTATGTAAATGTTACACTGGGAAAATTACTTCCAATTAAAAAAATATCAGGCTCAAGTAATAGATATTAAAATTGTATTTGTAAAGGCTGGTGAGTTCCATGAATTTCATTCTCCCTTTTATCTTGGGAACACAATTAAATATCATCTCACAAGTATTCTAATAACCTAACATGACTGAGTTCTAAGCAAAAGAATCTGAATGTAAATGATGTGTGTAAATTTCAAAATTTCCCATACCTGCTAGTCCATATTTTTATTCAGTTACCCCGCTCCCTGAAATTGTTGCCAAACAGCAAGTCATGTCCTGCTGCCCCCATTCACCCCCTAGGCAAAATTCCTAGGCCAGAGGTTTGGTTAAAAAGAAGGAAAGGAGTCTTTATTCAAAAGCTACCCAATTTTGGAATAACAGCTTTCCACAAGCTTTAGCCACTTAAGCCTATTAACTAAGGCTGAAATCTTTTTAACTCTTGACTTTCAGCTTTAAATCTTAAGCTTATCAATTAAGGTTAAAGTCTTTAACCTAAAGTTACCCCTTCCACAGGTGGCAAACACAAGGCCTGTGGGCCAAAGCCGACCCTCCACCTTGTTTTATGTGGTGGCAGCTGAGCTCTTGCTCTTGCTGAACTGTTAAGGAGTTATTACATCTACACAGTCCTAAAATTACATTGGGCCCTTTGAAGGCAACCGCAAGGCTGATGTGGCACCTGGTGAAATGAGTTTGACAACCTTGCCCTATCCTTTCCCCTGCTAGTTTTTAATTACCTTATTTCTACAAGATTAGTTTACAAACTAAAACATTGTAAGATACGAAGGCTACTCAATTTTGAAAGAATGGCAGGCTTCTGCCATCCCCTGTAGAACATCCAAAGAAAAATAACCCTGCCACCCTCTGCCAGGCCAGTCAATCCTAGGCTGTGCCCAGAGTTCCTTCCTCCATTTAAAATATCTCTGGGGAATGCGGATAGCTATAGCACGATCATCCAGGTGTCCTTGAGGAAGTACAAGAGAGCCAGTCTCTGCACCCTTCTCTTTAAATCTTCTGGCCTATAATTACATGCACACTGGGAGTTTTCAGCTTCTCAGTCAGTCCCATCCTAGACTATTCACCATGGCCTCAGGCAACCTCCTCCTATGGGGCCCTTCCTACTCTTCCTCAGTGATCTGATTAGATCTGTTTGTATCAGAATGGCAATGCCCAAGTGGCTTTCTGTGACCAATGGTCCTTATGATTTTGATTAAATCAACTTTGAATCCTGGTACAAACATTTTCTCTCTCCTCCTCTATTCTCATAGATCTGACACTTCCCACTGGCAATCTGTAATCCCAGAGGCAGCAGAAACCAATAGTCTGGACCTGACTATGGTCACTAGGTCTCCACCTCTGCTATTGATCTAAGTTAATTTTTAGTTCCTGAGCTTTAAGGTGGAACAACTCCCTGGCTACTGTCCCCTAAAACCATATGGAGGGATGCCAGAAAAGACCTCAATGTCTTTGAGATCTGAAGAAATAATTTATTATCCTTACTTCACGTATGACCAATCAAATCTTGTGATTCGGCTCTATATAATCTGTAACCTACATGCCCTCAAGAAGTCAAGTCTTTACAACATTAGTTCCCTCCACCACAAAGTAGCCAATTCAATATTAATGTTTCTATTCCAGAAAACTCTGGATTGTGTATTTCTTTTGGTCTGTGTACATAGGCAGGTAGACTCAGATTTTGGGGCCTGGTAACACATTGGAGATTACTGGGTCTTTATCATCCTGGACCACTGTCCAGCAGTCTGCTCCTGGATCACTGCTGGAGTCTGCCACTCCAACCTGCACCTTATATCCTGCCCAACCAGTATGACACCACCTTGTACACTTATGTGAGAAAAGCATAAGCATATTATATCAAACCACCTTTTGAGCTAATGATTGAGTAACTCAATGTGCTCTACTAATGGGTTGGCCAAAAAGTAAATTTTTTTTTCTGGTAAGTAAGTTATTTCTAGTAGTGCTTAGCTACCTTTAACTTCATTTGAAACAATTTTGTTAGATTGTATTGTGATAGCTGTCATATTAGCATGCATTTAAAAATTCAAAATTGGTGAATTTTTGTGTAGCCATTTTAATATTGAAGATGGAAGAAAATATGCAATATTTTCAACATATTATGCTTTGTTATTTCAATAAAGGTAAAACCACAACGGAAATGTAAAAAGAGTTTTGTGTGGTGTATGGAGAAGCTTCTGAGACTAATTTAATGTATCTAAAGTGTTTTGTGAAGTTTCGTTCTCAAGGTTTCTCACTGGACAGTGCTCCATGGTCAGGTAGGTCAGTGGAAGTTGATAGCAAAAGAATCAAGACATTAACTGAAATCATAATACCACATGGGAGATAGTCAACATACTCAAAATATCCAAATCAGTAAAGTTATTGGTGAAAATTCAAAAATGTTTTTTATTTTATGGGAAAAAAACTAAGTGGACTTTTTGACCAATATATGTAGTTGTACCTTTAAGAGGATTAATATTCTAACAGGAAACTTAAATATCTCATGAACAAACTGAACTAACAAGGAAAATAGACAGACTCATAGATTGAATGCAGATGGCAGCTAAGTGGGGTGAGGTAGGGGATGGAGGGATTGAGCAAAAAGAAAAAGGACTCATGGACATGGACAATGGTGTAGTGATTGCGGGGCCAGGGGGATATAAGGGAACTAAATGGCCATAGAAAAAATACAATAAAAAATAATAAGAATAAATAAAAAATAAACAAGAAACTAAAATATACAGCATTACATTAATAGTTTTGTCATAGTAATCCGAAAGAATATTACCAAATTAAAAAATTAAGAATTATGTCATGCTGTAGCAAAACATTTAGTAAAACTGTCTCCTATGTTAACTTGGAAAACAGATAATGAATTTCCTACTCCTGTATCTCTAGGTGAAGGAGTGGGAAAATGCTAGAGTATCAGTTTGTATTTATAGTTATTTTCTGCTTTTAGCAGAAAATAAATGAGCTCAGAAAAAATGGTTTATTTCTATACAGACATTAAGTAACTCAGTGTACTAGAGAAGTCAAGCTCTTCTGGACCATAAACAGTAGGAAGTAGGATTAAAATGTGTTTAGAAAGACAAGGGAGCAAGACCTCTTAGTTAATACTCAACTTTGATGCATAAACAAAGAATGTGATTAAGTGTGTTGCTTCTTAACAAGTCTGTTTTCTTCGGATGACTTTTGCACAGACACCATTAAATTGGGTGGATGGGGTAATAAAACAAATGTAAGAATTATATAGCAAAAGATTTGGGTTGTGGTTATTGGCATAAGAAAGGTCCTGAAATCAAATATCATATTTCCTCACTTAATTTTTTTTCATATTTTAACATCTCTGAAATCAGGATTTACCATGAAATTAATGGTATTTTACAATTACTAAAATAATCTGCAAGTGAACAGTGAAATACACTTATAGATTCTAGGAATATTTTTGAATTCTTTGTTTTTAGAGTGAGGAAGAGATGGTGAACACACACTTTTGAAGTGGGAGAAGTGTACTAACTGTGCTTAAATGAAAAGCCAGTTTAAGAATCTAGTACCAATGGCTTCAGATTGTTTTATAGATTTCTTCTCCAGTGTTCCTGAAGATGACATAGAGGATGTTATCGAGTCAAAAAACTTTACCATCTGTGACTGAATTGAGAACTAGTTACAAAGGTTGGTCTCTTGCATGTGAAGGCAGATAAAGGAATACTTTAACTTGTTTATTTACTTATTATTTTTATGCCTACATGTGCACAGAAATGACAGCAATAATGTTTTCCAAAGTGTGGTTCCTGTAGTAGATGCATATGCACCAATGCCTTTCTTAACTTAATTAGTATAATTATAGCTCTTTTATATTTCTGTACACATTTATCTACTTCTTTTTACATGTTGGCAAGAGGTTGAATTAATAATATATTGCGTTTACTTTTTCTGTCCAGTTTAGACCCTTGAGAATCCTGAGAAGCTCAGCAAAGACTACATTGACAGATATCATCAAATCATGCATCCAATAGCTTTCTCCTAATGTATCTACCCTGGACTTCATTCAAATGGAAATTTTACTCTTAAGAGAGTTCTTCAATATATTCTCGCTCAGCAATCTTGAGTACTGTGGACAAAAAAAGAGGCCACAGATTACATCTGACAAGCTGAGGGGTGGCCTGCATGGTGGGCCTTACAAATTTAGAGATCAAAAGTGATCACATAGGATGGTGGAAACTAGAAATTCCTAACTGCAGATTATGGCAGATGGTCATGTCCTGGGCCTGTATCTTTCTTGCAAAGGTCAATCTTGTCTTTAACTGAACCTGTCTATTGTCTTTGTATTTAAGATAACATACCTTTGGGATGGTAGGGTAATTTCTTTGTTTCAGACCATTCAAAGCACAATCTCCCACCAGACACCACAGCAGGAGACCACAGAGCCCCTCATTGTTACTGTTCTTTTGTTAATCGCTAAGTGTTAACTATCCTATACTCACCTATGTAAAAGAAATCAGTGTCATTTTCCTTTTTATCTAGTCCCACAGCTCCCCCTAATTTCCCATTTGCTTTCCCTGGCCTACTTAACCTATCACCAATGAATTTCATGTAGCCCACTTAGGCCTCCTCCTCTAGTTGTAACATATAAATTCAGGTCCAAAACTGTCTTTCTCTGGAGCAAAATCCAGGAAATTTTGTCAGTTTGGCTCAAATTCATAAAAATTCTTACAGGCTTGGATGTATCTGATGTTGACAGAAAAGACTGACATTTTGTGTCCATCCTGTGGAGATTATGTGAGAAAGTGGATTTAAATCAATCCCTTAGATATTCAGTTTATATGGCATTCAAAGACTAATATATAAGGATCCGAATTTTGAATAAGGAGGATACATTGAATCAGAAGCTAGTGTAGAACCCAAGGAAAATCTGTTGGCTTCTGATTTATTTTTTCTCTCTAAGAAATTCACTGAAGTGTTGTGTTTCTTAATGACATCAATAACATTTGACACTTTCATCCACAATGAAGTGGTTAATATCAGGAAAGACAATTGTATTTGCACAAGTAAACTATATTATAAATTTTAATATGGAACATACTTGTAAATTTAATAATTTGATAGTTATTTCATAAAATGTCCATTCTATTGAGCTTTGCACTGTATTGGAGACTGTCATACTGTACTATTCCTTTCTCACTTAGTAAAATTATTTGCAAAAAGCAACTAAAATGCATTTAGTGAATATTATCATGTATAAAGTATTCTTAGAATTAACGCGTACTATTTTAAGTCTGTATAAATAGATTTTATTAACCTTTTCCTGACTAATTAACCACTATATTTACTCAAAATAATCCACGAGAGCTTTAGAGACTATTGGAGAGAAGACAAAAGCAATCTCTACTCTTAGGGACCCCATAGTCTAGCCAAATAATATGTAGTCTAATGAAGTAAAATAAAGAAATGTGATTTCCTAGGGAGCAAGAATTTATGTGAGGAGGTTACATTAGCTTGCTCAAAGACAAGATAAGAAAGTGTATAGGAGATACAGCAGGTAACTTTGTTAATTCATCAGAACATTAAAAAGAAATTCAGTAGTATACCAATAGAGAGCTTACTACTATAAGCAGGAATAGCAGCAGGACAATGGTGAAAAATTTGAGATTCAATCCTGTTCTGTTGGAAATGTTGGTCCTGTTTCTGTAAGTTTCATTATATAGCTTCCAAGCAGTGTGAAATACTCCTGGTTAAATCATGGGCATTTCTGATAATTGATAAGAAGATTAAACAAATAAAAATAAGAGAATGTTTTTAATGTGTACAGAATGAAAGAGCCTTAAGGTTACTAATATCTGGGGTTTGAGAAGAAGACCTAGGTATCAAAGACAGAGAAGAAAAAATGGTTTTGATGAAATACATAGCAATTAAAAGATGATGATATTTAATAATTGTTTAATTTATTTAACGTATAGTGATGTTTTAGAAAAATGATTATGCATTAATACTGGGTCAGGAAAATAAATCTAGATTTAGTTTTTCAGAATCTATGATAGAAAAATATATTAATGTCTGATATTGTAGATAATTACCTGCTTTGTAAGTTATTCTAAGTGGTCAATGCAAGGGAAAGAGAAATGTAATAGTGCCTAAGTTAATTTCCTTTTAAATATTAGTCTCTCTCCTTCAAATAATAGATTATTATATATCTGTAAATTTGGATTTATAGTAACAACAATCACCAATATGTTTCATGTCATTATATTTTAAGTAACATGTATTTAATACTATTTTTATAATGTTTCTAATTGCTTTAAAAAGTCACGATTTGCATGAACCATATACTGGTATCTGGAAAGACCTGTGGATTCTCATCCTTCTGTCTCTTTCCCTTTAATCCATTTCAAGATGAGAGTGGACATGTGTCATGGTTTCAAAGTGCTGAGTGTTGCTACTTTTTAGGTGACAACTAAAACTATATCAACTTTGATCTAGCATCTTGAGAGGCCTGAAAAAACTGAAATCCCTTGAACTCGGTTTACTATGGTGTTTTCTGTTTTGCAGATCATATTGCAAAGTTGGTGAGAATAGGACAAGCTAAATCTTTTTCCTCCTTGGAAGGTGGGTCTCTTGCAGTTCCAGTGAGGTTTCCCTGAGTTTGTTCTTCTGTTTTATATCTACCATTTTGAGAGGTACCTTGTATGTAAATACATTATGTAAGAGATGTTGTTTTATTGCTATCAGTATATAGCAAGATATTGAAAAGGGGAGCTAAAGGGAACTTAGACATCAGACTTAATAAATGTGAGTCATGAGCCTGTGTGCTTTACAGGGAAGTTACAGCTTATCACCTTCCAGGGGACCAAACAATTGTGTTCCACCAAAAGGATTAACAGTTCAAAACACTGGTGATCAGGATCCTCACAGAACTGGTTGATTTTAAAGAACATATGGAAGCTAAACTAATTGAAATTAATGGAAATACACAGGCAACCAGTAGTAATGGAAAGGAAACTGGCACTCAAATCAAAGGAGTGGACCAGAAGGATGAAAAAAGATGACCAAACAGAAAAAGATGAAGAAACAAGAATTCAAAAAAATGAGGAGAGGTTTAGGAACCTTCAGGACATCTTTAAACATTCCAACATCCTAATTATAAAGGTACCAGAGGGGGAAGAGGAACAGCCATGAGTGGAAAACTTATTTGAACAAATAATAAAGGAGAACTTCCCCAATCTGGCAAAGGAAATAGACTTCCAGGAAATCCAGGAAGCTCAGAGAGTCCCAAAGAAGTTGAACCCAAGAAGGAACACACCAAGGCACATCATCATTACATTAGCCAAGATTAAAATGAAGGAGAGAATCCTAGAAGCAGCAAGAGATAAGGGGACAGTCACATACAAAGCAGTCCCCATCAGACTGTCAGTGGATTTCTCAAAAGGGACCTTACAGGCAAGAAGGGGCTGGAAAGAAGTATTCCAAGTCATGAAAACCAAAGACCTACAACCAAGATTGCTCTATCCAGCAAAGCTTTCATTTAGAATGGAAGGGTAGGTAAAGTGCTTCTCAGATAAGGTCAACTTCAAGGAGTTCATCATCACCAAGCCCTTATTATATCAAATGTTAAAGGTACTTACCTAAGAAAAAGAAGATAAAAAAGATGAACAGTGAAAGGACAGGAAACTCACAGTTATTAAGAACCGCACCTAAAACAAAAGCAAACTAAGAGGACAGCTAGATCAGGAATAGAACCATAGAAATGAAGATCACATGGAGGGTTAACAACAGGGGAGTGGGAGGAGGAGAAGGGGGGAGAAGGTACATAAAATAAGTAGCATAGATGGTAGGTAGAAAATAGATGGGGGGCAAGAATAGTATGGGAAATATAGAATCTAAAGAACTGGAGACACGTGGTCATAAACTAAAGGGGGGGATTGGTGGGGGAGGGGGTATGCATGGGGGAGGGGAATGAAGGGGGGGAAATAGAACAACTGTAATGGCATAATCAATAAAATACATTTTAAAAAATGAAAAAAAAAAGTAAAAATAAAAAGTGGGCAAAGGACAGACATTTCTCCAAGGAGGACATACAGAAGATCCAGGGACACATGAAAAAGAAAAAAGAGGATTAATACTCCTTCCCTAACTCTGGTACTAAAGTTTCAGGGTTTCAGGGGAAGTGAAGGACCATATAGGCCTCTTAGTCTAACTAGGGAGTGTAAACTTGTTCAAAGCCAGTGAAAATTTGAGAAGTTGGTTATTTTGAGAAAGCACCTGATATGTCCCAAATCTAAGCTTAGTTATAACCCCAGGAGAACAAAGAAGCACTCTCTCTCTTGCTCATGACCTGCTCTCTCATGTGCACTCCACTGTTCTCTCCATGCTGCTTCTCATATCGGATCAAGCTGAAATGGACCACAGCTGGAAACACATGCTAAGCTAAGCCGATGCTGAACTGGACTGTACTTGAATATGCAGCGTAAACTCTGTACAGTGGCCTTCATCCTGGCCATACTGAAGGCAAGACTGGACTTTTTCCATAATGACATGGAACATTGGGAAGTCGGGATGGGAACTCCCTTACCTGCATATCATCAATAAACTGCACTGCAGAGCCACATCCTCCCGTGTGGGTCTCAGGAAATTATTTTCCTTTAGATACTGCAAGAACTTCACTTCCACTGAAAACAGTTTGACCTGTAGCCTCAGTGCCTGGTGCAGTAAGGAGTAGCTACTGTATTTTGCTGTGTATAATGTGCGCCCACATTTTTGGCCCAAGCTTTTAGGAAACAGAATCTTTCATTATAATTTTTAATGTAATTTTTTATGTTTGTATTTAGATACTTATTTTTTGGATTATAAAGAATTATTACCCAAATAATCCTTTGGATTATTAAAAATTTTAGATTCATTTTTGAACATAGTATGGTACAAGAAATGTTATGTAACAAGAAATTACAAAGCACAAGAACAGACACAAGGTATTTCAGGTGCTACCCTTGTATAATGTGCATCCTTATCTTTCCCTCAAAAATTTGGACAAAACAATGTGCATTATTAACGGTACTTTAAAAATTGAGTTTATGATTAGTGATGACAGATTTGAAGCTACATTGTGATTTCAAGAAGGGAGTGAGAGGTAGCAAGAGGTGGGCTATTGGTTTGAGTTTTAAAGTAGGCGGTATTTCAGACTTAGTTTTTTTTAGCAGAATACGTCACCACAAAATATGCCATTTTGCCATAAGGATTATTTTTTTGCTAAAGGCATTTAAAAACCAGCAAGTATAAAAGGAGCATTTTTATCTCCCCTTTTTCTTTCTGAAAACAGGTGATAAAAATTCTCATAAGGGAGATGCCCTTCTGGTATCAGGAGAAAAGAAACTTCTTCAGTGGTGAGTAAAAGCCAAGAGAAGTCTGTACAAACGACCTTGTTCAAATGATTGTTATTCTCCTTTGGCCCCCTGACATATTTTCTTTTCCACAATTGCCTCTTCTCTCAACCTATCATAAAAGCAAATAGATTTCACTATTACTTTGGATCTTCATTTCTTTATAAGGGCTCGTGTCATGTAAAGCTTATATAAATTTCTACATTTTCCCCCCGTTAATCTTTTTTATGTTAGTTTAATTCTCAGGCTCAGCCAAAGAACCCTGAGAGGATAGAGGTAAATTTTTTTATCTCCCCTTCACCTTATATCTCAAATTCTCTCTAGCTCAGATAACTTAAAGAATATATTGGCTTTAACACTACTAGCTGTCACTAACAATGCATTAATAGTTCTCTCAGTCCACTGGGCTTCTATCACATATGAAGCACTAAGTGATAACAAGCCATTTGTGACAACTCAAGAGTGCTAAGTTAGTCAGATCTTTCTGCCTGCTTCATCAAATGTAGTTGCAGTGTTCTTGATCACAATATTGAATATTTGATATTTAATGACTGATTAACTGGCCATGAAATAGAATTATATTCTATTTAAAATAACTTAGAAAAACTCAAGGAATTACATTAGCTAGTGCTTGTGAATGTAAGTTTTACAAATAAATATTTTAAGTAGGGTATGACATTTTTCTCAAAGAAACAAAAAGTAGAGTTATTAAATTAGATTTCTATGTCTCCATCCTGTGCCTTATACTTTCTCTTTATCTCTGTATAGTATTCCTGTTTTTAGATATCATATTTTGTGTTGTACTGATAGTTAATGAGACTCAAATGTAACTTGAAAACTCATGAAAAGTCATTTAAAAAAGAACAACATAAAGTTTATATGAGAAATTTATTTAGTATATAACTTTCCTTTAAGAAGAAAGTTCATACTTGCACATGTATCTCTCGTTACTATCCAAGGTACGTAACATATCATTTTGTTTATAGTTAAGTACTAGCATTTATTTTTGTTTTCAAGTCCTCACCTATATCTAACACAGAAAGTATTTAATAACCCTGTGTTAAATAAATAAATATATAAAAAAATATCTGAAAGAAAAATGCATGACTAAATGATTAAAAATATGTAACATTCATTGGCATTCTGGTTCATATCTCACAAAATATCCTACTATTCTGTGTTCTTTAATCTTATCACCCAAAATAACCTAATTATACATGTGTGTGTCTACATGCTAATGTGTATGTATGTGTATGTGTGTGTATATATATATATATATATATATTTTGCTTGCTGGTAAATAATGTTATAAGGTTATTGTGGCTCTAATACCTGGTTTCTTCAATAAAGTGATTGAGAATTTAGTAAATGGTAATTCCTAAAAGCTTACATAACTCGATTTAAGATATACTGGTATTTTTAATTTCTTTAAACTCTATAGGAAGATATTATTTCAAGTTTGGATTTGGCAATTGATAATACTAGGTCTACTCCAGCCTGTGAAATATTTATCCATATAAAATTAAGCTACAATTGATGCTGATTTTAAGCCAAGTGTAAACTGAAATGCAGGACGTGGTATATGATATCTTTGTTATTTCTTTTTTATGATAAGCTATCTTCAGGTTTTTATATTTATATTTATTTATTTTATTTCTTTTCAATGACAGTTTATACTCAATGTCATTTTGTGTTAGTTTTAGGTGTATAGCACAGTGGTTACATAATCATGTACTTCATTCACAAAGGGTTCCCCCTGATATTTCCACTACCCAAATGGAAACATGTATAGCTATCACAATATTATTGACTACATTTCTTATGCTGTAATTTTTTGCTCAGGTTTTTAACCCCATGACTATTTTGCTCAGGTTTCTAAACTGTTACATTAAGTGTGGTTTATATCAGTCCCTCATCTTAGTTTGTAATATACCTCAATGATGAAAAAGCCTTTCAGGGCAATGTGGATCCATGGGTCTTAAATCCATGTGACTAATTTGTATATTAAAAATAAATAGCACTAATTTTTATATTTCATGATTTGAGGAACCATAATGAAGTTTCTTTGCAGTATTGTTTCTTTTGACTTTGCCAAGTTCAAAGTGTTATGCTGATTCAGCATTAACATACTTCTGTGCCTTCGGGCTTTTTCCATGATGAATGAAAACCTTTTGGCCCTTTCTTTTCTTGTTTCTCCAAAATCTCTGTTCTGATTTTGAGGGTCATGTGGTGAGGCCCATCTGTTTAATCAAGTTCCTGTTTGATGATGCAGGTAGACTGGAAAGTTTAAACTTAACCATACATTTCTTTAAGTATTGTAATTAGCCTCTTATATCTTCCCAGAAGCTAAGTAATGAGCAATTTTTAAAATGCAGATAATAGCAGAATGTAAATTTTGCTTGCTTAAGCTACTTCAAAATCCCCATGGTTGAGTGTCTTCCTTCAGCCAAATTGGATCAGGATGGTTTAAGAGTGCCTTAATATATCACTAAAGGATGTAAGCCAACCTCTTGGCTTAGGTGCCTGAAGCTATACTTGAGTAGGATTAGAGTCATTGTTCAAAGCCAGTCTAAAAATATGTGTATTTTTAACTTAATTGTTTAGAGTGAGTGAGCATGGATATTCTCTCCCTTTCAGAAAAAGACTCATGTAGTATTGTTCATTTATTATTATTATTATTTATTCCTAATGACTATATGTGGCATAAAGACACAGATAAATTGGTTTTAACCATAGACATGCTTTTTAGGTAATAACTGGGTATTGCAAATATTAAAAAAAAATCAGGGTTTGTATTTGGGCTTATGAGAGGAGGAAATAAGAAAGATACTGCTACAATAATCCCTTTGTGTTAACAGTAAAGATTTCTAAGGTATTTTGGAACAGGAAATCAAGTCAGGTCCATGACTAATTTCAAAATGTGGGTGGTTGAAATGGGTTGATTAAAAGAGGGAATTTATGAATTCCTCCATACCTGTCTTGTTTAATATTCAAGTTGCAGGTACAAGTAGCTATTTAAATTAAAGTTAAACTAAATTAAAATCTAGTTTCTCATTCATACTAACTGGTATTTCAAGTGCTCAATAACCATATGTACCTAGTGGCTAAAATTCTGGGCATCCCAGATATAGAAAAAAATTATCATTACAGAAAGTTCTACTGGAATAAGCTGCTCCAGAGTAATGACATTAAAGGAAATTATTCCTCAATGTTTGGTCCCAGTGGGTCACAAATCCAGGCTTTAGCTGCCCTCATTAAGCTAAAAATTCCTGCCCAGTTGGCTTAAAGCTCTACTTAAAAGGAATACTATTTTTAAATCACCTTGATTCATTTTCGGTACTCCTCAATGTTGGCTAATTTTTCCCTCTATATTTCCTATATCATCATCTAATTTTATTTGTTTCAATTGCCCCCTAACGTGCACTGAATATTGTTTTTAAGAGTAAATTTAACTGCAATTTTACTTTTAAGTGATCTTCCTATGGAAAGCCTTGAAATCTATTACATGTATGTGACAATTTTATTTTTGCATTTGTGTTTTCAGGATTACCAATTATACTTATTTAATGTACTTTATTTGCTTTCCATACATATTGAATTTTATATCTATATTATTAATTTTAATCTCCTTTTAAAAACAACTACTCAAAATAAATCATCAATGCTTTTTACTGTTATTTCTGTCATGCCTATTTAATTTTTCTGGCTCTTTCCTATCTGACTGATGACACATGAAATTGTTTTTCCTCCTTAATGTATTTTCTAGATTTGGCAGAATTTTTCTTACTTTCTTCTGTTCTGAATATCTGTGGCTTTAAACATTTTTATTCCATTTTTGAGAGCTTTTATTTTTAAATTATTATTATTGTTATTATTATTAAGGATTTTATTTATTTATCTTTAGAGGGGAAGGAAAGGAGAGAGGGAGAGAAATATCAATGTATGGTTGCTTCTTGTGCATCCCCTGCTGGGAACTGGTCTGCAACCCAGGCATGTGCCCTGACTGGGAATCGAACTGCGATCCTCTAGTTCACAGGTTTGTGCTCAATCCACTGAGCTACGCCAGCCAGGGCTTTTCTTTCTTTTTTTTTAATTATTATTAAGGGAAATATCAAAAGTACTTCAAAGTACAGACTTAGTATAATGAATCCTTGTGTATATTTACCCAGCTTGGACAAATACCAACTCATGGTAAAAATTTTCATCTATCCCTCTGTCCACTTCACCTACTTTCAAGATTCTTTGAAAATATTTAAAAGACATGGTGTTCGTATGATTCCCTTTCTTTCTCAAAAGGACAAAACTGCAGAGATGCAAAATAGATTAGTGGCTGTCAGGGGACAGGAATATTTCGTGGTCATAAAATAGTTGATATTTGTAGTAGTTGCACAAATCATCACATGAAATAAAATTGCTCAGAACTATATACATTACATACAAATATAGATTAAAAATGGTGAAAACTGAGTAAGGTCTACAGTCTAGTGAACAGTGATTTACCAAAATCATTTTCTAGGTTTTGATATTGCACTACAGCGATAGAATATGTCACCATTGAAGAAAGCTGGACACTGAAATTCTGAGCGTCCATCTTCTGAAATTCTGAAATTTATTTCTGAAATTCTCTGAGTGTATAATTATTTCAAAAATAGACAAGATTTCAAAATAATTTTAATAGAATTAAAAAACTAAAATACTTAGGGGTACACTAGACAAAGCAAGTGAAAGACCTGTGCATGCAAACTAGGAAGTATTTCTGGAAAAAAGAAAGATCTAAAGAATTGGAGAGTTATGCCCTGCTTACAGATTGGAAGAGTCAATATGATGAAAATATCAAATTCTCCCCAAATGAACCATAGAAATGAAGATCACAGGGAGGGTTAGCAACAGGGGAGTGGGAGGAGGAGAAGGGGGGAGAAGGTACAGAAAATAAGTAGCATGGACAGTAGGTAGAAAATAGATGGGGGGGGCAAGAATAGTAGGGGAAATATAGAATCTAAAGAACTTGAGACACGTGGTCATAAACTAAAGGGGGGGGATGGTGGGGGGAGGGGTGTGCAGGTGGAGGGGAATGAAGGGGGGAAATAGAACTGTAATGGCATAATCAATAAAATATATTTAAAATAATAATATACAGATTCAAAGTAATCAAAGGCAATTCCAGCATAATTTCATATAAAAGTTGAATTTTATAAGGACATTTATATGGCACTACAAAGACCTGAAAAGGAAAAAAGCAATCTAAAAAAGAACCACCCCACTTTAAGAACTATTATAAAACTATAATAATAATAAAATAGCCATATTGACATGATAATAAGAAAAAAATACCAGAGTCAGAGAATAGACAGTCCAGAAAGAGACCTGCACAAATTTGGTCAATTATTTTTGACAGAGTTGCCCAGGCAATTCAATAAAATGTTTTTGACATATAAAATTTAAAAGAATATATATCCATAAATGAAAAAATAGAATATCAGCTCCTATCTTATATCATGTACAAAGGTTAATTTGGGATAGATCATATATTGTACCTATGTAAAAAGCAAAAGTATAAATCTTACAAGATAGAGGACAAGCAAATATTTCTTTGAGAAGATGTAAAAAACACATTAAAAATTTAAAGAAGTAAATTAAACACTAGAAATCATTAATTTTTTTAAATGCTGCTTTTTAGATAATATTGTTTAAAAAATGAATACCCAAATCACAACCTGGAAGAAACTATTGGCAAAGCATATACCTTGCAAAAAACAAAATCAAATATATGTCTCATCTAGCAACAAAATGTCAAACAAGCCAATATATAAAATGGGCAGAAGACTTGAACACTTTACAAAGAGAGACATAAAAATTGGCAAAAAAATTTAAAAAAAACTGGACATCATTTATCATCAAGGAAATTTAAGTTAAAACCACAATAAAAATACTATTGCAAAATTACAAGTTTGACTAAAATTTGAAAGTCTGAGAACACCAATTGCTGTCAACTAGGGTAAGGGACAGGAAGTCTCATACACCTGTGGTGAGTGTGCAAAATGATACAAGCACAAGAAAAATGCTTTGGCAATGTATTACGAAGGTAAATATATAATTTGTCCTAGGACATAGGATTCTACTCTTAGATATTTATCCAAGAGAAATGAAAATATATGTCCACAAACATTTCTATGAGAATGCTTATAACATCTCTATTCACACTAGCTAAACACCAAATACAAAACAAATATGCATCAATAACAGAATTGATTACAGATCAGTATATTTATCCTTAATAATAAAAAAGGAACAAACTACTGAAGAATTCAACAATGTGCATGAATCTAGCAAACATTATGCTGAAAGAACACAGACACAAAAATTACATACTACGTAATGTCATTTGAATGAAGTTTTAGAAAAGACAAAACTAATATATAGAAATTAAAAAATAGAAAAATGGTTGCTTTAGGTATATGGATGTTGATTGGGGAAAATGAGGGAGCTTTCTGAGATTATGGTCATATTCTATATCTTAACAGTGTCTGGTTACACAGATATACACATTTGTCAAAACTCATCAAATTATACACATGATTTTAATATTTCACTGTATGTATCTATAAATTAAAATAATTATAGAATATTGACTTTTGCCCTGGCTGGCGTAGCTCAGTGGATTGAGCACAGACCTGTGAACCAGAGGATCACGGTTCGATTCCCAGTCAGGGCACATGCCTGGGTTGCAGGCCAGTTCCCAGCAGGGGACTCACAAGAGGCAACCATACATTGATATTTCTCTCCTTCTCTCCTTCTCTCCTTCCCTTCCTCTCTAAAGAGAAATAAATAAAATCTTTCAAATATTGACTTTTACTTGGTTTGTATTTAACTGTTTATCTGTTAGTAATTCTGAAACTACTTTATATATTCTATATATATATATGTATGTATACACACAATTTCTATCTATGTATACACACACGAGCGAGAGAGCGAGCGAGAGAGTCACCAGATAAAAGATGTTTAGTTTTGTATGGCACATTTTGGAAAGTCTTTGTAATGTATGCCATTTGTATAAAGACCTAGCAAAGGTTTAGGAAAGAGTCTAGAATATCCAGAGGAAGGATATTCTACATCTAAAGAAAAAAAAAAACTAAAGAAAAACACTGACATTCAGGGTGTAAAACTTCTGGTGTGATAAAAGATGAGGGGGAGGTCGGTGTGGGGGAATATAGTCAATGATAATTTTAGAATGTTGGCAGACACCAAAATATTATAGGGCCTTTTCGGGCTTTGTGAAGATTATTTGTTTTACTCTGAGAGGAACAGGGAGCTATTATGTAGTTTAAAGCAGAGAATCAATATGTGTTGTGGATAGACTGTAAAATGTCCACAGCAGAAGTAATAATTCGTGTCAGAGATGATGATAACTTGGTACAGAATAATAACTAAACAGAGGTGGTGAAAGTAGACTTCAGATTTTGAAATTTTAGATTCAAGGATTTTAGATATATAATTTGTTTTAGGTATTTAGTTTTAGGTAGCTCTATCACAGAATTTGCTCATTTAAGAGAGGTCAAATAAGCAGTTAGAAATGTGTCTGTATTTTAGCAGAGCGATCCAAATTGGAGAAATATGTTTAGAAGGTACCTGTGTGGGTTTATATATAAAGCTAAGAGTTTGAATGCAACCCTCAGTAAAGGTGGAGTAGACTGACAATATAAAGACAAAGGCTGAGTCCTGGGGCACTCCGTGGCAGACTTTGTGAAATAGGAGGAATTTTAAAACGAGAGTGATTAGCGCCAGACAGAGATACAGTAGTAGAAATGAGTAAAGTGATGTCCTAAAGCAAAAAGATAGGTTTTTAAGCTAGAGAGAGTGGTCACTCTGTCAAATATTGCTAGAAGCAAGGAAATGTGAAGACTACAGTTTTGCCATTGGCGATTATTGCTGCCATTAACAAAACAATTTTGTTGAGTGGTGCTGCGAAGGCCTAATTCGAGTGCTTACCAGAAATGACACCAGGAGAAGCATCTCTAACTTTGAAAGGAGAAAATTCATTCAAAAGATTGTAGTAAGAAGGGACCATTGTTGGAGGAACTGCAAGGTCAAGAAGGAAGCAATTGTAGCTAATGACAAAGATCAATTAGGAACCAAAAAATTTTAAAAGCATCAAAGACAGGGAAGACTTTTTGGCATAATGTCTTTAAATTAGGTGGAGTTACTTTAAAATATATCATTAAAAAACAAAATCTTCTGCCAACCCAGAAAATTAAAACTCTCAAAAACATGGGTAAGAGAAAAAAAACACTTTTATTATTGAATAAGTTTTAAACCAGACAGGACTCTTACCCTTTTATATAGCCAAACAGGTACAATCTGTTAGTCAATTTTGATCAAGAACTGCAAAGGCATTAAAAAGCTTTATTTGGAGGGTTTTTGTTCGTGTGTGTTTTAAACTGCAATCAAGGAGACACAGACTTGGGTGGAAACCCCAAATGTGTCCTGTGGGAGAAAAAAAAGGGACTGAGTTTGTAAAGACAGAGTAAAGGGGTTTTCAAAAGGACTACATAAATTGTTTTGAAAGAGCTGTAGTTTGTGCTTGTAAGTGGACTTACCCTATGTTACACATGATGAATTGTTTTTGTCTATTCATTACACGACTATTTTATTGTTTAACAGAGAGTTCGGTGATATAGAGCCAGTTCCAGGAGCAGTATCAGGATGCAGTCGTCTGGTTTATCCCAGTTCAAAAGTTCAGTTTCACATGGAGGGGGGTAAGGTAGCCTTATTTCCCAAAGGCCTCCCAACTGCACTTTAGATTGTTCTCTTGACAATATAAACTCCGTTTTGCTGTTTTTCTTTCACAAACTCATTGACATAGGTGTTCTCAAAATAAACAAGAACTAGTCCTCAGTAAGAGGACTTGACAGCACCATTTGTCACACAGGTCATCCTGGATTCGCTTGGTAATTGGGATGGCCATCTGTGTTTGCTAATTGGCTTTCTCCAAAGGAAAGATGGACTTTTCATACCTTTAGGACAGTGGAAACTTGGGCAACTTTGAGTGAGGTGCACACTGAAATCAGGCTGCTACCCTCCAACACATCTCCCTCAATGATTACATTTCAAAGACATGGCTTCCAGGTTCTCCAGAATGACATTATTGGATCTCAAAGCTGGCAAGATATTTATTTAGCTTTTAAAAGATATACATACATTTTGAAGAGACAGAGAAAAAAGTTACATGCCCTAAAGTAAGAGAGATGTGCCCAAAGTAAATGCCCTAAAAAAATAAAGACGTGTTCTTTTTTTGTTTTCAACAGGGAGAATTAAAGCTCTCTTATTTTTAGTTTGCATTTACCCTTAGAGTTCACAGGAGCAGATACCGATTTTATACAGGAGCATAATTTTCTTTATAGAGTTACAATGTAATGTGGAAGCAAATATCTGTCCACAATCTCTTATCAAAGACCTTTGTAGGTGCTATAAAATATGAACTTTTTTGGATTATAGACCAGTAATGCTGTGATATATACTTCATGTATTAGGAAAAACTCTAAGTCTTAAATAACACCCAGTAATCAAACTATTAAAGTTTTGGCAGGGAAATATATGAATATTCACATTAATTAGTATAAGAAGACTATAAGGAGCTATACAACCATTTCAGTCAAATTTTGCTAAATGGATTTAAGTCAACTCAGGTCAAGTTTTATAACCAGTTGAGATATAAAAATTTTTCAACTTTCACAGTTTTTTAAAACTTGCTTGTGGATAAAAGATTTGGGAGTTCTAAGGGGAATGAGATAGTGAATGAAAAAAGAAAATATAGTATGGTTCATAAAAAGCATTAAGAGGTCTCATATAAAGCCCTTTAGACTGAAAGTGACAACTGTCACCATGCCTATGCGTTTCTCTCCAACCATGTTTATCTGTGCATTAATGTCTCAAAATAAACAGAAAGACTGAAACAGGCCTAGTTATTTCCAGGAAAATTGTGGAAAAGGGCAAAAGCTTTGAGTATACCTGTGAGATAAATGGACTCTAAGTTAGGTAACGAGAGAAATGAATTTCTCAGTGAGGGTGTACCACTTGAGTAGTGGGAGGAGTTGGAGAGAAATTCTTCAACAGGCGTAAGACTAGGGGTAGTAGAGACAGGCAGATGCAAAAATAAGAAATGGTGTACACACTGGAATTCAAAGCTGAGATTATAACATTGCAGGTTACAATGGCAAGCTTTGTGTAATATTCATGGTATTTAGTGACCCAGGCAAAAATGGAGATTTTTGGAAAGAACATCTGTACAAAAATTGGAATTACAAGAATTATAATAGCAGTAGGGCTGGAGAGAGGAATAGTAACCCAGGTGCCAAACTATTCAGAGAAAGAGAGGAATAACCCTCTATAAACAAGTACAACCAACAACTTCCTATTGTTCATATTTAAATTGAATATTTCCCCCCTTCCCAACATTTCTGTTTGGAAAGCTGATATTTCTCCGCGTTTTTTAAAATTTAATTGTTTTCCAACTACAGTATTCTGTCTTTTACTTCCATCCCATCCCATCTCCCTTGTCCCCCACCTCCCTCCCATTTCCACCCCCCTTAGTTGTTGTCCATGTGTCCTTTATACTAGTTCCTGTAAACCCTTCCCCTTTTCCCCTGAAATTCCCTCCCCTCTCCCCTCTGGTCGCTGTCCCCTTGTTCTTTATTTCAGTGTCTTTGGTCATATTTTGCTTGCTTGTTTGTCTTGTTGTTTAGGTTCCTGTTAAAGGTGAGATCATATGGTATTTGTCTTTCAACACCTGGCTTATTTCACTCAGCATAATGCTTTCCAGTTCCATCCATGCTGTTGCAAAGGGTAGTAGCTCCTTCTTTCTTTCTGCTGCATAGAATTCCATTGTGTATATGTACCATAATTTTTTGATCCATTCATTTACTAACAGGCACCTAGGTTGCTTCCAACTCTTGGCTATTGTAAATTGTGCTGCTATGAACACTGGGGTGCATAGGTTCTTTTGCATCTCTGTGTTTTTATTGGCAGATTAGTTATTTGATTTTTATTGAAAATGCTTTCATTTTTCTGGTTATTGTTTCATTAATGTTATTAAACTAAGATAAAATGTTTGAAACTCCTAAAATTCATAAATCAAATAAAACATTTAAGGAATTTAAAATTTAAATGTAAATCTATTTTCATACATAAATTTAAATTTGATATTTCACAATATTCAAAGTGATGCTAGGAATGCAATGTCATAATTTATCAGTGAAGCACATCCCAAGCTCTTTAAAAATGGCTACCAAATGGAAATGTTCCCCTCAAAGTTTGAAACCAGCAGTGTGGAGACTGCCCAAGATAAATTCAATCATATTTAGTTTTAGAATTCTGTATAAATAGTCAAGATGTGTGGTCAGCTTTCCATTATGGATATTGGGTATAGGAAAAAGTGCTCATTAATTATTTCTCTTCTGAATGGGCGTGGTGGATATAAACAAATCAGATAATAAATTGCTAGATCTGTGATCTGTTTATCAGATACTTGAGCAACGATTTACTTCTCTTTCTTAAGGCAGAGCTTGTCTACATGCACTATTTCATACATTCTGCTCTCTAAATCTGTGGAATTATGAAGTTGCATTTCTATCACAATACAAATCTCAACACGTGCATGTTTGCAGATGATGGCACCAATTTTATGTTTCTTTAATAATGCATTCTTAAATTTGGTTTGAAGTTAAGAATGCATTTGGTTACCGATCATGATGTATTATCCACACCATGGAAAGAACCAAGTAGTTTGCATCATCTTGCTAATTCTGAATAATTCAGTAAGTGTTATGAGTTGTGTTTATTTTTGTTAAAAATTTTCCGTATATACCTGACAAATAATGGCATGTAATTAACTACATATAATTATGAGCATGGTACTGTTTATAAATTTACAAAATTATAATGGCTGTCAGGTATACCATACATATGCACCTATATATAAATACATATATACATGTGTATACATTATGTATATATGTTAGTACATGTTTAGAATTATCCTATGGTATTATATTTATATTGTACTTCCAATTATGTTTATTGTAAAATTCTCTTATAGGGATCTTTCTCTCTCCTTAAATATGTAAAAATGTACTGTTTGGTATAAACTTTATATGAAATAATGTTATAATTGGCAAAAGCTACATTTCTTTACACAAATTAATTTTCCCCTGATATACTGTTGTCACTGATATTTTTAAATTATGAAATAAGATTTGAAAAATTATTCTGGCTGGGCTTTCAATAAAATAGTTTCAAAATAAACAGAACTGGGAGTATTTAAGCATATTTTTATGGAAATAGTACAGAAATGGTATTGTGCTTTTTAAACATACCAAGCCCCAGGTTATTACCTTGGAATTGAGCAGGCAAGTGAGGCTAACAACCCCAAAGAAATGTACAACTGACTGATTTATACAGTCAGTAGATTCTTACACAGGATAAGAAGGGTGGTTTAATTCTGAGCCAGCTGAGAATTTCTTAATTTCTAAAGTTAAATAAACATTTCATTCAAGGTGCCAAAAATACATGTTACATAATTTGTACAGTTTGAAACTTAGTCCTCTCCAGGCAAATTTTATCACACGGGAACAAATAGAAATTGTTTTGATGAAACATATTAAAATAAAAAGTTAAAAAATATATTTTTATCTTGGTTTAGAATAAGTGTGTCTATAAATAAGCATAAAATACAGCATTAGGGTACATTTAAGTTGTGAACTTATAAAGATAACTTTAATAAGGGCTATATATTTTTCAACTTGTCTTATTTGTGGAACTCCTTGCACATGTAACCAAAGCTGCTAAAAAATCTTGGAAATAAATTGGCATTTGTATTATGACAATAACTCATAGTTTATTTCTTTACTTATACCATTTCCTTGAGAGATATTTCACTCACTGTTAAACTGCATAAAGTTGGGACTCATTTTTTTTCTATTCAACTAAAAGATCAATGACTGTGTTATATTATTATAATACACTTTAATCATTGCTCTCTTTCATGAAGGGTTTCAACTTATTTTAGTCCAAATCAATTTGTTTTGAATTTGTTCTATGAAAGACAAAGCAAAACAAATAACTAAGGCTAACATCTTCAAGAAAATAAAATTACATGTTGTAAGTTAAAATCATTCTTAAAATTCTGCAGAAAAGAAAGTGTACCTATATCTGTGGACCTTTCCTAACCCTGCTTCCAACCTATTTTTATTAACTTCTCACTACAGTATACTGTGTGTCCAAAGTGATGTGAGAAGGAATATTGAGATAAATGATCTTTTTTATTAAAACCTTGAAACTAATACCTTTCAAATTTTCTCTGCTAACATATTAGACTTACTACCTATGCTAACCTAACAGACCTAGCTGGCTTGCATTTGCTTACATTTTCTGGATAGATTGATATAGCCTGAAACCCTACAATCTAAATGTTAAGAAAACTTAAAATAATCCAAACGTATTGAAATTAACTAGTTACTAATCTTTATTTAAATATATCAGATGATATGCCTTCAAGTTTTAGATATGTTATCTAAATGATTTTAAGAAACATACTTATTCATCTTTTAAAGGAGAAACCATTACAAATTAAAAATAATAATCAACCAAAATAGTTCATCACTTTAAAGTCACTGCCTTTTGCTCAGCTTTATTTGCATTCAGAATTTGATCATAAAGTTTTAGAGTCTTTGTTTATACTTTTAATTTTAGAAACTGACCTATGGGTAACACATTATTTCTCAGCATATTATTAAGAACAATGAGAGAAACAACAAGAAATAAAATTTCAATTAATGACATAAATCTCGAGGACTTTAAATTTGAGCCTTACACATGATCTGCTTCATTAAAACAAAACGTGGAGAGAGACAGTAACCTGCCTTAGCTAAAAAAAATGCTTGAAGGTTGTTGAATCAAGCTTAAACTACTGACCTCAGTTTTCTACTGCTTTTTAAAATTATAATTTAAATTTGGATGTGCTTTGGTTTTAGTGATGCATTTAAAAATATATCTGTATATGTGTATGTATATATGTGAATATATATTTTATGTATATATGTATATATAATATATATGTATGTATATATATTTCCATGTATTTTTCCTTGCCATTTAGTCCCTTTACACCACCCTCACCCCAGCGATCACCACACTGTTGTCCATGCCCATTAGTCCTTTCTCCTTTTTACCCCATTCTTCCCATCCTTAAACTTCCTTCCCTACCCTTAGCTATCATTTTGCTCTCTATTCATGAATGTCTTTGTTTTCCTTGTTAGTTCGGTTTGTTCATAGATTCCACGTCTGAGTGAAATCACAAAGTATGTCTTTCTCCAACTGCCTTATTTCACTTAGCATCACTTGACAAATGTAGTAAATGTCCAGCTACATAATATCTAATTGTAAATAAAAATTTAATCTGCAAATTATTTTCTAAATGATAATTAGAAATATTTTGAGCTATAAAGTACAAGTTTGCAGAAAATATGAGAAGCCTTTGATTACTTATATCAAAAGGATATATTTATACATATATATTCATTTAGACAAATTTAAATAAAACTATAATAGTGGAAAGGGAAAAGAATCTCTTCAATTATACATGTTAATTTTCATCAAATCTATGTTAATTATATTATTGAAATTAATCAAAAGTTTCTTATTATATAACTAAAACAAATCCTATGAAATCTTTTTTCTATATAGCTATTCATTCTGTTAATTGAAAAATAAGGAGTATTTCATGAGAGGATTATAAAGTCAGTGATGGTATTAATATATAAATATCCATATATGTCATTTAGGCTATGAGTAATATATGTAACCAGCATATGGAAGAAATATAAAGTAATATATTTCTTGTCTTGTGGGAATATATTATTGTTATATTACCATGTAGCCATTTACTACATTTGTTGAACTATCACAACATACAACTATTAATTTTACCCCTCAACTATCCAAGTTGAGTGCCTTAGCATGTTGAGATTTAAAATATATTGGTTATTTTAAAACTAAATTTAAATCTTGAAAATTAATAAATGCCTCAAAATGGTGCTTACTAAGGTATTATTTCAAGCAAGATTTACAAAATTATAATAGGGTAGTCATTTGGAAGTTCAGCATGAAACTTACTTCCTATTGAGGGACCTAATTAGCAAACATTTTTGCTCACATTGTCTGAAGGTTATGATTAGAACACATCAAAAAAAAAAAAACCCAGCAGTTTCAGAGCTAAGTGAACAACAAGGTACATAAGGTGACAAAAGGTCTCCCATGAAAGCACAAGGCCATGGCCATTAGTATCTTTTATGAGAGCAATATCATTTAAAAATCAATGCAAAATCTTTTAGAGAGTCTGTGTTCAGTAAAACACAAATAAAACTGCCCAGGAGAATGATAGCTTCTGAATTTTGTTCGAAGTAAAATAGAAATCACATGGAAAAGCATAGACACAAAAAATACTTGAATATCTAATCTGTAACAAATACCGTATACTTGTTTCAATGTTTTAAGGTTGTTGTTACTAAGCATTGTTACAAACATTATTATTTTTAACATTAAAATTTTAATTTTGTTTTAATAATTCTAATAGACACTGTGAAGTGGTAGAAGCTATATAATGACCTTATTTACATACTTGAGATAGCATAGTTTAACTTTCTAGGTGACATAGATAGATATATCTAGATGAATAGACCGATGGAAGAAAGTAAAGTCTAGAAATAAATTCAAAATACAAGGACAAAAAATTCTGATAAAGTTGTGAAGACAATTTAGTGGGAAAAGTACAGTCTTTCTGAAAAAGAGTGCTCTAATCATTGGACATCCATACATGAAACTGTGATATGTTTCTCAGACTATATGCAAATATTAATTTTAGATGGGTCATAGGCCAAATATAAAGTGTCAAGCTATAAAGCTTCCAGAAGACATCAGAGAAGACAAGATTTTTGGCTTTGTCTTGGTCAAAAACTTCTTAGCTATGTCATCAATAGCATGGTTCATAAAAAATTGATAACTTGATTTCAAGATAATTAAAAATACTGCTCTTCAAAATAAAAATTGGGAAATTATTTTATAATTACATATCTTATCAGAATTTGTATATAGACACAGAGTGTACACCTAAAATTCACAAAGAAAACTCAAATAAAAGTAGGCAAAATACTCAAACAATTTATGAAAACAAATTATAGGCAGCAACTCATAAAATATATTCTACATCCCTAGTCATAAGGAAAATATAAATTAAATCACAATGGGTTATTTGGTGTTCTCTGACTGACTTATTTCATATAGCATAATAATCTCCAAGTCCATCAATGCCGTTGTAAAAGGTAAGAATTTCTTTGTATGGCTGTATAGTATACCATCGTGTAATTGTACCACAGATTTTTAAAATCCATTCATCTACTCTGGGCACTTGAGCTGTTTCCAGATCTCGGCTATTGTAAATAACACTGATAGGAACATAGGGGTGCTGAACAAAATAAACTGATGAACAAAATAAGAAAAAGGTATGCAAGAGACTGACACCTGTCAGAGGGGAGGTGATAGAGGGGATGATGCAGATGCCGGCCTGTAGCGTCCACGGCGTTATGGATAAGATGAGACATTTGCACAGACTACCGAGTCCTGTGGAGGAAAAGGGATGACACAGCTACTCTCTCAAGGGGAGAGCACCCTGGCCCTTGCCTTAACAAGTTTTTTATTGGCTTTCCAATATCATACAACAAAGGAGGTTTTCATTCATTATACTTATGTTAGCTTTAGGTAATTACTTTTTACAGATAGAAACAGGGGGGACATAACTGATTATGTCTTGCAGATTAACAAGGAAAAATGTTGCAAATGCAAGGGAACGATAAGAGTAATAGGTCTGGTTACACTTCAGTCCTTGGAAGAATTAGCACAGACTTCAGGAAGTTACTTTAAAGATATGCAACAGGGGCTTGGTGCCTAAATTCAGGGTGAGAGAGTTTTAGCAAGAGCAAGTCACAAAGCAGCCTAGGTATAATGCAGACCTGATTTCCCATGGGAGAACTTCTTCACAGGCCTGGTCCTACATGCCAACTTGCTCCCCACTGGTTTTCCATGTGGGTGCTGAGCTACATTTCCACATCTGGTGAAGCAGTTCCCTACAGGGGGGCTGTATGAGAGAAGGTGAAGGTATAACCCAAAGAACATATATACATGCATGACCCAGAACAAAGGGGAGCAGGGTCTGGGTGGAGGTGGGCAAAGTGTGGGGGGGATATGGGGGCATCTGTAAAAATTTCAACAATGTTGTAAAACGTCACAATGAGTTAATACTAAATACTTATTAGATTGTCTTAAGTTGAAAAGAGTGACTATCACAGGTGTTACCAAGAATGAAAAGCAACAGTGATTTTCATATGTTGGAGTAAAAATGTAAAATGATACTACCATTTAAAAAATTGGCGCTTTCTTTTTTTTAAATTAATTTTATTTAGTTATTTTTCAAGTACAGTTTTTTTGTCTATTTCTCAAGGCAGCAAGGGAGAAAAAAGAAATAACATACAAGGGAGCCCCAATAAGGTTAACTACTGACTTCTCAATGGAAACACTTCAAGCAAGAAGAGAATGGCAAGAAATATTCCAAGTAATGAGAACCAGAGGCCTACAACCAAGGCTACTTTACCCAGCAAGGCTCTCAATCAAGATAGATGGCCAAATAAAGAGCTTCCAAGACAAAAGAAGCCTAAAAGAATATGCCTCCACCAAACCAGCTTTACAAGAAATACTATGTCCCCTAGAAAATTGGCACTTTCTTAAAGATTTAAACATACATTTATCATATAATTCATATAATATCACACTTAGATATTTCTCCAAGAAATTCATAGCATACATTTATACAGATTTGTACTTGAATTGTTTATTGCATTTTATTTGTAATAGCCCCAAACTGAAAACAACAGAAATGTCTATCTAAAGACAAATAGGTAAGCTAAATGTAGATTATGTATACAATGGTAGAGTGTATAACAACAACAAAAAATAAAGAACTATTGGTATGTAAGGCAACATGGATAAAACTCAATATGATTACAATGAGTGAAAGAAACCAGAACAAAAAAGAGTAATATACGTACATGCTATGTGATTCTATGGCTGGCAAGTTGGGAAGACAATGGGGAGGTGTGAGAGAAATGGCAAAAGGACCCTTTGAGGAAACTTTTCAGGTTAATGGGAATGTTTATTATCTTGAATGCAGTGATGATTTCATGGTACACCTATATTTCAAAACTTACCAAATGTCTTAATTAAAATATGTCCAGGGAATTTTATGTTAAATATAACATAGTGTAGCTGTTAAATATAAAGCTACTACTCATGTTAGTTCTGTGGAAAAAATAAAAAATTTGAAAAGATATTAAAAATAAAGTAATAATAATAAAATGATGAAGAAGGAAGGGAAGACATACCATAACTACTTTTAGGCTGTTTCCAACAAATGAAACAAGCAAATCACCAATGTCTTGGCATGAAAGAGGTTTCCTCATTCATAAAATGATTTTCTTGTATCTTCTTTCTGTCTTCCACTAGATATTGTTATTTTGGCCTGTGGGACCAAAAAACGTTGGTGAAGGTGGCACATGGGACAATGTGAGAGAACAAGTAATTCCCAAGAGCTATTTGAGATGGCTTTTAACTACATAAAATGTCTAAAAATACCACCCCGGAAGCCAGTGAAATAAATAGCTTTTTGCAGACCTGATTTCCTAGTTTCTCATGTTCCATGTCCCCTGGGCAAGTAAACCTTGATTGAACAAAATAGAAATAGATAAACTGTGGTTGCACTTTTATTTTGGAAGATCAGTATTTTGAATAAAATCACATAGAATTCTATTCTAATAATGTGCAAACTTAGACCACTTTCTGTAAAGATTAGAAAATATAAAAATATCAGTAGAGATGTAAAAAAAAGTTCAAAGGAAGTATACTGTGCTAAGAAAGTAAAGCAGCATATTCCCTCATGAAACAGAAGGAAACTTAAACAGATAACACTAACAGCAAAATTTATGATACATTTCCCCTGTGATCTTGGATCAGAAATGATCCGTTTCTGATGAATGACATATTGTATAAAATGCAATTGACAGTAAGTGACAAACTGGATACTATTTGACAAACAAGTCTGTTAAATATTCTTTTAGAATTTTGAGGGAAATCAAAAAAATAATATACTTAGCAAAAATAAAGCAGAGATTGACTATATGATTCCATATTCATGAAACAGCAATTCTGAGTGAGATAAGAATAGTCAGAGAAGCAAAAGTCAAAACAATATCTGCCCCCCTAGTTTTTGTCCATGTGTTCTTTAAACTTGTTCCTGTAAACCCTTTCCTTTTTCCCCTGAAATTCCCTCCCCTCTCCCCTCTGGTCAGTCAGCCTGGGACAGGGGTGGGCTGTGATGGAAGTAAAGACAAAAAACTGCACTTGAATAACAATTAAAATTAAATTAAATTAAAAAATTCAAAACAATAGAACAAAATATTTCTATACACAGTAACATAAAACTTTAATAAAGGAACCCAGTAATACCACTGATGTTAATCAAAATGACCAAACTTAATATTGTTTTGTGAAAAAAATCACTTTCTAAATCTTAGATAAATGATAAGCAATCAGATGGAGAAAATGCAATATAGTAGTAATGAACACAAAATAAATATACTTAAAAATCAGGTTAGAATTATAATAGACAAAAGGATTCTGATTTGCATATGAGGATCTGAAGGTGAGTGAATGCCAAGGGAAAGATTCTAGCATGTTCCTCTGATTCTTCTGTGATGGACTAGTACAGTTTCTCTGATATAGGGGTATAGCTGGGGAGGTAAATTGATGGGTGAAATTATGTAATGTGGTCCATGTTGATTTTGTGAGACTCCTAGACTGGGATTTTCAGATGTCAGATTATGAATTGCACAATATTTGTGATATCATAAAATTATCCAAAGAACATGTGTAGAGTAACAAAGTT
Organism: Artibeus jamaicensis; assembly: GCF_021234435.1. NCBI lineage: Eukaryota > Metazoa > Chordata > Mammalia > Chiroptera > Phyllostomidae > Artibeus > Artibeus jamaicensis. The sequence goes on along the minus strand of NW_026522046.1, from coordinate 21,926,936 downwards.
AAAAATTTTCCAAACATGGAATTTTTAATTTATATTTAATTCCTTAATTCATATTAATATCTTTCATCTATTCAGCACCTACCCTACACCAGACAAATTTGATTTTTTTAAAGTATTATCTCATACAATCATTATAAAAATATTTTATGGTGTTATTATCCTTATTTTAGATGAGGAAACTGAACTCCAATGGATTAATTTGTGTAATAAAACATTTTTAATGCTAGACTGTGAGTTATGATGGCTTTCAAACTGTTCATCATATCACTAGTCATTGCCCCCTAATACCATTTTCACACTGAAGCCTGAGTATTGTCCACATTGCCTTGAAGATGACCTACAAGCTCCATCATATGTCATGCTATGCCCTTCAGAAGTTTATCATCCTGTGCTTACAGCTTCCTTTTCACAGTGTTCTATACCTTTCTGCCCCACAGGAATCCCAATGTCAAATCAGATAGATTGTGTGGCTTTGGCTGTACCTGCACATGGTTTCATCCTCCCTGAATGGCTGTCTTTTCTCTTACCCTCGGCCAATTTCCACTTAAAATTCAGGGCTTGCAAGATCATTTCCTACAAGGAGTGCTCTCTTACTATCTCCAGTTTCAACTAGAAATGCTGTGTGTTTTATTTCCACTCTGTTCATACATGCCATTGTACTCTTTACATTACTTCTACTGCTACTACAATAGTTTTCACTATGAGTCTATAGTTTTCACTTTCTTTGTTAATAGGTCATAAAAACCTTAAGGTTATGTATTATTTCCATTGTCTATCACATTGTATGATATAATAAATACTCAAATAGTATTTTTTAAATAATCTATAAGTACATAAATAAAAACATAAGGAGAAAATTTAGATAAATTGATTATGTTAGAAAGAGAATTCTAAAAGAGATTACAAATACACAATAAAGCAAATGCACATCTAAAAATATTAAGTTATAGGAAATATAAAAGCATTTCCACAGATGGATAAATTAAAAAATTTGTTATTAGAAAGTCATATGAATTGAAATTTTATGACAAAAGAATAGCAATTTATATGAAAATAACCATTCACAATTAGGTAAGTCAAATGTTTCATAAACAACATGTAAAGCAGTGATCCCCAACCTTTTTGGCACCAGGGACCTGTTTTGTGGAAGAAAATTTTTCCACAGACCCCACTGGGGTTTGTTGGGGAAGGAAGGAGGTAAGAAGGTGGAGCTCAGGCCAGGGAGCGAGCTGGACGCGGAGCTTACCCCCAGACAGTAACACGAGCAGTGTCCACAGACTGGGGGCAGGGAGGTTGGGGATCCCCAATGTAAAGTATTCAATATCATTGGATTAATATTTAATTTCTATCAATGTAGCAGCTATTAAAGCAAATTTTACTTGTTATAATTGTGCATAATAACACAATGGCAAGCAAGGCTTTCCATGAATTTACAGAAGGACAGCCAATAGGAATGGGTTTGGTATGGTGTCAATTTCACAAGACCAGTACAATTCCAACTGTAATACTGGTGAACCATCAGTTTTATCTTAGTATTGAATTGTTTTTAAAAAGGCAAATGAAGATATCCAGACAAAAATGATCATCACATGGCAACTTATAATAAGAAACTTAGAAACAATTTACATGTTCAATAGTAGCAGAATTGCTAATAATTTATATGTGATGAAATACATATAAATTAGTATAACATATGTTATATATGAAAAAATTTAATGACTTCACAAACCTCATGTGTAACAATTGTGTATGATATAAATTAAACAAAAATACAAAGAAAAACAAAAAATGTATCTACAAAATAGTATAAGGGATCACGAATCTTAATTTTTTATTTTAGTTTTCATATTTTTCTTCATTAAGCATATTTAATGAATCAGAAAACAATAAGAACAATACCTAATTAATAAAAGTAGAATTAAGGGCATATTATGGAAAACTACAAAAGTTAGATGGCATGACTATGAAATGTCTTCACATTTTAAATACTAACAGTGAAATTCTGTGCTTGTAAAGCAGAGAAATATTGCAATTGTACAATCACACCATTCAGAGCCCTGAGCATCCATATGTTTAAAGCATACAGTTAATTATACATGTTTAAGAAGGAGGTGTTATAAGAGCATTGAAATCATCAGTCAACCTTACAATTCTTTCAAATGGGCTAATGGGTCCATGTCTATTTTGAAAAATAATAACTATAGCTATATCATTTAAATATATAACTTACATATGGAAGACTTTACTAATGATCATTAGGAAAACAAGAATGCTCTGGCTGTGTAACTCAGTTGGTTACAGCATCATCTTGATATGCCTAGGTCGTGAGCATGTATAAGAAGCAGCCAATGGATGCATCAGTAAATGGAATGACAAATCAATATCTCTCTCTCTCTCTCTCATTCTCTCTCCCTCTCTCCCTTTTTCTTTCTGTCTCTAAAATTAATCAATAAAAATATATATTTATTTAAAATTAAAGAAAGAAAACACAAGGAAATTATAGGTACGCTCTACCAAGTAGACAAAAATGTCTTCTAGGTTAATGAAGGTTACCCTATTCTTTGCTCCCACAGAAAAGTATTTTGCATGGAACACTGTATTATTATGACAACCGATTAGCATTTTGACATGCTCCAAATTTGTTCACATGGAAATTAAATATTAAGGCAGACAGCAATTCAAAGTAATAGAGCTATGGCACAAAAATATTTTCTAAATATTTTTAGATAATAGGTTGCCAGAGAATGCACTTAAGATTATTCCTACCTTCTCTAATTACCACAAAGGTAAGTATATAACAAGAAATAGATTAATCTACTGTGCTAAAAGTGTACCTTCTTTTAAATTAGTCTATGAAAAATTAGTGTAAAATCCAGGAGCTATCTGCCTTTTTAGTAAATGATGATAAAATATTATGTCTTGAGATTACTGGAGAGTGTTGAGATTCAATTTTCTCTTTTATATAGAGGAGATGAAAAACTGAAAATATCATTAAATATATTTTCAAAGAGAACATATTCATTAGTATTCATTATTCAAAGAGAAGTTATTCTGAAATTTGTAAATTAGATTTCTACAAAACTTTTCTCATTTGTAACATTTCATACTCTGTTGTTATATTATTACTTTAAATCTATACTATATGAGAGCAATTATTTTTATTAAGCTTAAAATGTAATTGTTCTTTTTTTAAACCTACCTACTGAAATAAAAATGTTGCATGAGAGCAATGATGATAAATGTTCTTAAAGAAAAAAAAAGAAATGTAACATTAAAAGTAAATTACAAGTAGTTGAAATGTGTTTAAACTATGCTTGATCCTCATTGTGAGAAGAGAATACCAGCTTACATTTGGGATATGTATTTGCTCTTTCAGTTCACAGTCTATTTAGTAAATGACCTCTTCCGGCGTAGGGAATGTTACCACAGTGGCTCATGAGTGCTCTTGCACAGCTCCAAATTGCAAGGCCCCAGTCCTAATGCTGCTTCACTTCTCTTGTATCACGCCTAGAGCTCCATTGTTCATTCGCTTTTCAGAAGATAGAAGTTGCTAAATATCCTCAAGATCTTTTAGTATAAACACAAAAGAGTTCAGTTTTCCCTTCATCACGCAAAAGGATTATTCGGGGAATTCTGGTTAGCAAATAGCAATATATGTCGACATATAAAATTGTATTATTTTATAATATTCCATGTGATAAACATTTTGACTCTTAAATATACAGTACAAAAATGAATTATAATAGGTTAGTGTTATTGGCTTCCCTTCTTTTGACCTTAATATGATCTATTGACATTTCCTCATTTTTCAAAATAACTCACAGTGTTTAAAATATAGCAGATTGATGTCATTGCTATATTTCCTCAGCATCTGGCTATCCACAATTTGAAAAGGAAACCACGAGAATATAGTGCAATCTATTCTCTTTTGAAAAAAATATATATTTCATGAGTTCGTTGATGAAGGAAACAAGAACAGTGCTTACTAAGACCAACGATGTAAAGACTCACATATATAACCGTCTGACGGAAACGCTGCCAGCCACGAGGGAGCCCGCTTTGCTTTGTGATGGGCTCGGAAACAGCCACTCACCACGTATGTTTATTCTTGTTCATTGAAACAAGTGCTGTATTTCACCAAATGGAGTTTGGAAATTTTATTTATTAATTATAGTTTACTCATTCTTCTGAAAAAGAATTATATTGTCTTTGAACTATAACGTCTTTGAAGTTATCTTCAGCAAATTGCTGATTGAAAAGAAAAAAGAACTTGAAAGACACAAACACCAGTATTTTTTATGCCTTAGCCAATGCTGACTGGTTTGGGGTTTTAAAATTTTTAAGGTGAAGCAAAGGAAAGCCAGATCAACACCTAAATAAAATATTTTACCAAAAATATGAAAAGTCTGTAGCTGTCAGGAAAATACAGTTTAATAAAGTAAATACAACTCAAATAAAATTCTCAATTTTAAAGATTGTTTTTCACAATATTAAATAACACCTCTTGTATAATTCCTAAAAGATTGGTGGTCATAAAGTATTCAAAACACACCCTATAATCAAATGTAATGTGTTCATTGTTTTAAAAATTCACAATAATATGGACAACTTTTCAAAATATAACCTAGTTTGAAATTTGTACCCTGATACTTTCAGAAATATTAGTGGTGATTTCTTGTATTTAATTAAAATGCCATCTTTTGTGGCTTTACATACAACATATTTTTAAACCACTTAGCAATATTGTTGATGTTCCTAACAGGAAAATGTGGTATAAGCGGAAACCGCAAATGTATATATTATTTGACATTTGAGGTATACTGCTTAAAATACTACTAAGCTGGATTAAATATATTGATTTTTAAGACCTGCATGCAACTGCATTGAGTGCATTGAGTGCATACATCGTACATATTCACTTGGTTCAATTATGAATAATAATCTAGGCATACTTTATAAGAAAAATAGATTATGGTTTGATTACGAATGTTTCCCAGACATTAATATGATTCTACATATACAGAATAAGTATTAGATGATTAAAACTTTCATTATCATGGTAAACTAAGGCTAATAAAATTTTAAAAATAGTTTAATAAGTCACATTGTTATTTTATAATTTATTTATTATAGATTTATAATTTTAAAAAATATCATAATGGATTTTAATGAATCAAGGAAATGATTACCAAGGGCTGCTAACATCACAAAATGAAAGGCAATGAATCATTGTGTTTCTCTAGATAACTAATCACTATGTCAGCACCAACTACGAGCTAATCTTGTTAAAACTTTTGATCCTGAATCTGATGAAACCTCTAGATTTAGCTGTTATTTTAAAGAAAAGACAACTATACTTGAACAACAATACAAAAGAAAAGAAAAGAAACATGTTTAAATGACTCCATTAGAATGCAAAATCAAAGTTGTGAGCTATGCTACCTTTACAAGCTACATTTCTTCAACAAAAAGTTGCATGAGAAAAAAGGTCTAAGGAGAAATTCTATACAAAAACATCTTAAGAGGCATATCGCCTTACTCTGATATATAGACTTCATTTGGATTCCAATTCAAACATAGTTAAAAAACTATAGGGTTTGGGTTAGTAAAAAACTAACAGGACATTTAATGATATTAAGAAATTACTAATTTTATATGTAATAATATGATGTAGTTAAAAACTTATGCCTTTGGCAATGCACACTGAAATATTTAAAGATAAAATAACATATTGTCTGAGGTTTACTTTAAAATAATAGAAATAGAGTGTGTGGATAGGAGTATAGATGAAAAAAAGACCTGCTATTAATTCATAATTGCTGGAGCTGGATGATGTGGATGTGAAATTAATTATACTATTCTCCTTAGTTTTCTGTATGTTTGAAACTTTTAAAACTAAAATTTAAAAAATTAAACAGATTTTTGAAAGATATATGTTGAACTTATGTCATGACAATAGCCTTATAGACCATATGCCAATAAGTCTCATATTCTTCTTCCTTAAATTCTGTTATATAGCAAACAAACCAAAGCTGGAGATGGAGTCTATTTACTCTGTACATTCAACAAAGTCATAAATTTGTTTTTAAATATTTTGCAATAAGAAAAAGCAAGATATATTGTTCTAACACTTTGCCTCCACAACCACATTTTTTTACAACTTTTATGTTGTTTCCACTGGAGTCATCAAAATGTTTATGGGACTCATCAAAAAATTTGTGGGTAAAATCCATTTGCTAAAAAACATTTCTTACTTTTTTAAAATTTATTTATTTAATTGCTGTTCAAGTACAGTTTTCTGTCTTTTACTTCCATTCCGGCCCCCCCCCAGTGCTCCCCACCTTCCTCCCGTTTCTGCCCCCCTTTGTTTTTGTCCACGTGTCCTTTATACTTGTTCCTGTAAAACCTTCCCCTTTTCCCCTGAAATTCCCTCTCCTCTCCCCTCTGTCCCCTAAACAACAAAACAAACGAGGAAGCAAAATATAACCAAAGACACTCGAATAGAGAATAGTACAATTCTCTGGCTGACAGTGACAGATTTATAAATTTAAATAAGGGATCTAGTAATCAAAGTAGCTGCCTTTGTGAAAATATAGTGTACTTCAATATATATGAGTAAATTTATTTTTAATTTATTTGGGTTTTTTGCCCTTTTAGAATACATGTTATTGAAATATATCATGTAGCATGGATGTTATTATGTTAACATGCATCTAATTATGCAAATCAATCACAATGATATGTGTTACCACACAAGTTTGTATATACCTCTAATAAACTCTTTTTAAGGCTAATTTTATCTCACATATATAATTTGTAACTTCCCTGCTTCCCCACCAAACAAACAAACAAACAAACAAACAAAGGGCTAATTTTGGGGACAGAGAGAATATTTCTAAAAAGCACAATTATTTTTATCATTTAGATTGTTTAAATTAAGGCTGATTCTATGGGTGAAATATTATATATATATTCACATATGTATAAATTCACATATTTAAGTAAAACAAGTATGTATATATATATATGTGTGTGTGTGTGTGTATATATATATATATATATATATACATACATACTTGTTTTACTTAAATATGTGAATTTTGAAAGTAGATCTAGCCATTATACTTTTCCTGTGGGTCAATCAATCATGAGCTGACATTCTCCATACAATGAAATGTATATACTTATTAATGATCTCAGATAAGTCTCAAAGATAATATATATTTGTTCTTTACTTGAATTTTATAAGTATTTAGTTTCCACTTAAAAATAAACTTCAAACATTAGCTATTTAGTATTTAAACAATAAAATTTACTTATTGGTAGTCAACAGATCTGGCAATACGGATGCAGAATGCCTGAGACTGAGAAATAGTAGTGTTGTACTGTTTCTTAGGCAATATGCTACTTAGAAGGCAAGATTTTCCATTATTACATATGAAATTTCTCACTCCAATGACTTGTATTAATTTATACAACACACTGATATGAATAAAAATCCCTGCTCTTTTCAGTGATATAGTGAACAAAAATGTTTTTATTGAGTACAGTGGATGAACATCAATTAAGAAGTTGAGCTTGCTGGCTTTTAAAGGTAAGAAAGTTAACAAACACTTCCCTGTGAACATTTATACAGAGATTTAGAGAACTGTGTGTGCTGAAATGCTAGTAGGATGTTCTCACACAAAACACAGACTTAAAAAATTAAATATTTTATTTATTTATTAATTTTTTTAGATAGAGGGGAAGGGAGGGACAAAGAGAGGGAGACAAACATCCATGTGCGGTTGCCTCTTCCGGGCCCTCTCCTGGGGACTTGACCTGGCCCGCAACCCAGGCACCTGCCCTGACTGGGAATCAAACAGATGACGCTTTGGTTCACAGGCGAGCACTCAGTCCACTGAGCCACACTAGCCATGGAAAAACAAAGACTTTTTATAGTCTTTTCTACCCAAAATTGGAAATTAAAAAAAAAAAAAAAAAACAGAAACAGAGGCCATACCAACAGTTCCCTGGACTTCTTAAAATATACCTTTATGAATATTAACTCAGATTAATAATGAGTATCAGTCAGAAATTATAATATAATTAGACATCTTGTATTATTATAATAGTATTACTCATATAGGAAATGCTTATATAAGAAATAAGTAGATAGCATTAAAGCAAAAGCATTAGAGTAAAATAAAATGACATAATTTTGAGGAAGAGAAAAGCATTGGATTTTGTTTTATAAACTGAAAAATGAATATGTTTTAAGTTTCTTGAGTTTACGTTCTGATTTCTTTTCTCACTGCTTGTTGACTTAGGGAAAGTTTTTAACTGTACAAAGATTTTTTTATGCACATACCAAATAAGATAAAAATGTCTATGCCTTATGGGTTTTTCATGGGTTAAATGAACATGTACTTCTTACATCATAAACACTGTAAAATATGTTATTGAGAGGTTTCTTGAAAACTGTATTGGAATGTGGAAAGAATAATTTATGTAGATTAGAATTCTAGTACTAAAAAAAGAAATAAATAGTTATATAGTTAAATCTTATATATATTAACAAAAGCATATAAACAGTTAAGTGTACAGTGACAAATATGTTAAGAATTCAGGTTTCTTTCACTGACAGTGAGTAGACACCCTGCAGCACAATGCTCTTTTAAGACAATAAAAGAAAAGCAGATACATGGTGATTGGATTTGAAACACTGTTGAGTTATTTATTAAAAATAAAAGTAATTCATCATGTCAAGAAAAGAGGACAGTTTGGTTTAAAAATTTATGTATGCACTACCCTATCAGCATTTAATTGCAAGTTTATATGTAGAATTATGTGAAAGCTGAATTATACATATAAGGAGAATGAAGCCATTATTTGATCTATTCATTTCCTTTTGAAGTTGAACTGAAAATTTATTGTTAATATAACTTTATTTTTTCAATTCCAATACTTATGTTATATGATAACATTTCTTGATATAGCTATAATACTGGTTGATAAACACTTGCTTTCTCATGATGACCTTAGGATGATTCTTTGTGTTATAAATTACTTTTTTTCTAGCACTTAGTGGAAAATGGAACACAGTTGCTTACCATTATCTTCCTGATATTGACTTTCTTATGTGATGGCTGTGATTAATTTCTTCTGTTGGAGCCTTTTCTAAGGTTTCCCCACCATAGACTGGAAGTAAAAGAGTCCTTGTCTGATTCAACACTCATTTATTTGGCCCACACTAAGCCGTCTGCTCTTCATTCTCTCAATGTTTCCATTAGGTGGTTGGCATTAAAGCTATATAAAACAAATATTGCTCAAACAAAAATTAAGATATGTCTCAGTATTTCTAGACTGCCTAAAACTAAGTTGGATTAAGTTACTCATTTTCTATTTCCAAAAGCTGGCCAAGAAAACGGTAACAGCACCATGATAACACAAAGAACCTGAGTAATGAGTTCATGAAGTATATGGTTTTGACTGAAGTAACTTCCCAATGAATTTCTCAGAATAATTTTGGTGTAAATTGTATACATGTTTTATCTAAAATCAATCTTATTTAATGTGATAATGACTATAACTTAAAAATATTCTGGAGGACATTTGATAAGATAATAAGTTTAAATACAAAATCATTAATATTCATTTTCCATCAATGGTTTACAAAGCTACTAATTTACAATAAGATATTTTGATTAGTTAGTGAAAATAAGAAAATATTTATTGGTCTCTTTATTCAATGACACACACATGAAAATGCTTTTACTCTCTGTCAAGCACAAGTTTAAGTGATAGAGACAATAAATTAATGAATATATGATGAATACATAGTATTATCAAAGTATTGTAAGACCAAAGATAAATATAAGAGAAGCATATGATGGAAGCAGAAAGAATTAACATGAAACTCATTCTTGGGGTATTGTCATATTTGGTTCAGGGTCTGATGATTGGAGAAAATTAACTTAAGTGCTTCTTGTAAGAGTATTGCTGAGGCAGTAGGTTAGTGGGAGGGAACCATTTCATGGGGATAAATGTTTAAAGATGTAGAGATGTAAAAATACAGGGAACTTGAAGTAGAACAATAACACTGGTACGCAGAGGGAGGATAAAGATGACACAAATGGAAACTGGGGAAGCAGGCAGAAACAAGTTTTTGAAGGGCCTTGTATGATATATTGAAGAACTTAAACATCAGCAGGCAACGGGAAAATTTAGGAAGAAGTCAATAATTGCTTTTGAGGAAACCTGAGTTTAGTTTTGGACAAGTATAAGAACATATATATGGATCTGCTCAGTAGCAGGTATGTGGTAATTATAGGCATGATGGTAGGTAAAGTCACTGAAGCAGGGATTCTAAAGTGATAAGTACAAAAAAAAAACATGAAACCCAGAAGGACTACAATACTTCCATTGATGGAGAAGGAAGCAAATGCAAAAGAGAATGAATGCAGACATTCAAAAGGGTGGAAGGAAAACCAACAGCTAATACTAAAAATAGTGATAATTGATATCAAATTCTGAAGATAAATCATATAGGTTAAATAAGGAATTTTTAAAATTGTCATTTTAATGAAAAAACACTCAAAGTAGAATGTTGAATTAAAAATATAAAAGTAGAATGTTGAATTAAAAATATAAAACAGTAATTATATACCTATCAACTGAGTTTCAATTTTATAACATTATAGCCAGATATGTAAAGTTAGGGACTGGAAAGAAATAACACACCATGGTAATCCTGGCTATGTATAGGTTATTTCAGTTTCCAAAACGTCATAAATTCCCAAAAAAGTTGTCTTTAATAAAAGTAGAAACAGTCATTGAATCTTCTTCTTGAGAAGGCAGAATGTTAAGATGGAAAAAGCTTTTCGTTTAGGGCCAGGATTTCCTGAGCAGCAATGCCAATTCTTCTAATAAACACAGCCAAATTAAAACCCAATTGGAAAATCATGCTAACTTATGTAATAGTTTGTTTATTCACTAAATTAAAATTTCATCTTTACCATAATATAAGCTCTAATAAGATACACATGAGTTTATCATGTATTTCATTTCTCTTTTGTTGCATTGTTCTTTGATCTAATTCTGAGCAAACAACAATCAAATTGAAATTAAAGGTGACAAAATCGCAGTAAGATATTAGAGTTGAATAAATCAGCATCTTAACTAGATCATCACATTCTGTGTATGCAAACAAAAGTATACTGGACATTATTATTTCTACTATATCCTTCAGCAAAGGCAACATTTTAGACCAATTGTAGAGAGTGTTATAGGCTTGAATAGTCATATTTGCAAATGTATAAAGATGAAATTGAAATCCTGGAACATCAGGAAATTGTGGTGTGGCCTAGGGAATGAATTTGTGGGCAGAAGAGTGGAGCCAAAAGCAGGAACTGAGAAAGTAATGAAAGCCACAGTCAGTTACCTCAATAGGCATAATTGGAGGAGAAACATTATTATGAATAAGTCATTCCAATAAGGGTCAAAAAGAAAAGAACACCACTTGGTTAGAAGCCCTTCGAAACGCAGTTCTACAGCCATGCTTCCTCCTTTATTGCTTGCCTTATTTTACCTTCTTGCCTTTTCTCTCCCTTCTTTTATCTCTTTTTGCCAATCATTTGTTTAATTCCCTCAATCTATCTGTCCGTCATCTCTCTAGGTCAGGCATCTCTGTTAGAAAGGTTTCATGTTTCCTTATGGTTATACATACATAAGGCCACAGGTGACAAACACAAGGCTCACAGGCCGAATCCGGCCCTCCGCCTTGTTTTATCTGGCCCTGCACCTTGCTTCTACCTGGCAGCAGTGCCCAGCTCTCCCTTAACTGTTAATGAGTAGTTACATTTATACAGTCCTAAAGTTACATTAGGCCCTTTGAAGGTGACCTTGAGTTTGATGTGACCTTTGGTGAAAATGAGTTTGACACCCCTGCATAATACCACACAACTTTCTGGATGAATGGTATAAAAATTATGAACTTGACTAGTCTGTCTATGATTTACTGAGGATGTATATATTTCCCTAGGCCAGTAACTGTAAATGGTACCCTGAATCTATCTTGGACTAATCATCAAATCATGCCATAAAAGAAAGCAATGTGTACTTGCCTAATACATATGTTTTATAGCTCACAGATATATATTTTCTTTCAAATTCCAAATCTCATTTTGAAGAGCCTGACTCTTGGTAAAGTAGAAAAGATTTTGTGTCAAAAGAGAGACAAAAACAGTTAATCTCTTCTGTTAATATTATCCCTGATATGTCTTCCTGCTGGAGAAACTGAACGAATACACAAGAGACAGGTAAATAGATTTAATACTGAATACTTCAAAGCAGACTGTAATTTTGGGATAGAGGTAGACAAAGAACTTACCAGGAAGTAATAAATTTTGAAATCTAAGAGGAAACCAGAAACCAAAGAGCACCATCAGATGGAAAATATTATAGATTCAGTCACATAGTGGTAAACCTGAATTCAGGGAAGATTTTTTTTAACTTAACATTACTTTGTGTGGAATCTAATGAACAAACTGAAGTAGCAAGGGAAATAGAGAGACTCATAGATAGAGAGCAGGATGATAGCTAAGGGCAGGGGAAGTTACTGGGTGGAAGGACTGAGCAAAAAGGAAAAAAAAGACTCACGGGCATGGATAGCAGTGTGGTGATTGTGAGGAGAAAAGGGGATAAGGGAACTAAATGAAACTGGAAAAATACAATAAAACTTAAAAAAATAAAGTTACTTTGGGAGAGGTACTTTTGTGACATTTTTTCCTTTGCTGCACCTTAAAAGCACTACTGAGCTCCTGAATTTATGTCTTTATAAAATAATACAATGGACCAATACATGTAGTTTCTCCAGAAAAAGTTCATCCATTGTTAATATCATGAGAATGGTTTATGGAGCATCAATGTTACCTGGCAGCCAAGGAGATTGTGCTGCAATGCACATGCATGAACAATGACAAATTCACTGGACTAGTCAGTGGGGGTGACGAAAGCTGTTCAGTGAGCATTTGTACTGTGTGGTTGTTGTTTTCAAAATGACTGAGTAGAGCAATGAATCTGCACCAGATTTTGCATTAAGCTTGAACATTCCTCTGAGAAAATCATTCAGATGATTCAGATGGCTTTTAGGGTTGATGCAATGAGTGCAGAACAAATAAAAGTGTGGCACAAATGCTTCAAAGATAGTCAAGAGTCTATTGAAAATGGTCCACATTCTGGAAGGCCCACAACAAGCAGAACACCTGAGAATGTTGAACATGTATGGGCTAATCCACAAAGACTGGCAATAGACAGGGTGAGAACTAGAAGCTGATCTGGTGATGCAAAAAACTATTGTGTCTGAGATTTTCAAGCGAAGTCTCAGTATGACAGACCTCAGTATATAATACATTATGATTTTCATTTGCGGGAATTCTCTTTTAGGAAGGCAGATCTATCTATCCATCTATCTATCTATCATCTTTCACTCATTCAATCAATCAATCAATTTACTTCTATCTATATACAGGGTGGTTCAAAATTAGGATTATCATTTTTGTATGGAAAATAATACAATAATTAATAAATAATAACAAGAATAAACACTATTTTGCATACTTGCACTGGAAACCTACTTTTGCCCCATCCAGTATGTATATACTTTAATAACTGCAGAATGAAGATGCTTATTTGTTTGATTAGTAAGCATAGTAAGACTCATGCTTACTATGAGTCTGCTCTTGAAAATATTAATTATGAAATTACTTAGATAATGAGTTCCCTTTTGTTTTCTCAGAACACTAGTAGACAATATGATTTCTATTATGTTGTGCAGTGCTATAGACTTGTAACATATATAAAATATGCAAACTCCATTGAAAAAATTTAGAAATTCAAAAAAATGTGAATTACATATTTTCTTTCTTTCATCATTTAGAAGAACTGTTGATTGCAAATACAGAATTTTTAACCATTCCTGTATAGCTAAATTTCTACAGTTTATTCTAGAACCTTGAGTCTAGTTAGGTGTATACAGGTACTTATCAGTTAGGCAACCCATTTAATTATAGGAATTGTTATTGTTTCTCCTGTAATTAGTGTGAACTAGAAATCATCCTGGAGAGCTAAATAAAACTCTACTGCCCTTGGTCTTTTAATTTTCTCATTTGGGGCTTGCTTAGGTATCACACAGCATCAGAAAATAACATCTTTTCTAACAAGACAGATTTACACTAACATAATTTTTAAATGTTTATATTTTAAATACTGATATTCTTTAACATTTTGAAGCACAAATTTATAATTTCTTGCACTATTTTTCACATAATCACTCATACAAAGAACTTGCTTTATTTTAATGACACAGACAGAAGCAAGTACTTTAATCAAAAGCAAAATAATACCATTGAGGGCCTTATAATGGAGAGGCTCTGCATTTGTTATCTCATTCACACAACAGGCATAAAAGCTGGTGCAATTATTCTGACTCTGTGGGTGACCAGCGATAGGAAAAATGCTAATGACACCCAAGGTCACATAAATGGAATGAGTTATCCTGGATTTAAATGTCAGGTTTATCTGGTTCTGAAGCTATAGTTAAAAAGCAAAATGTATTTATTATATATGCTTTTTCAATGTAGTTGGAAAATAATAAGCTGTAACTGTGGAGAATATTGGTGAAATGGTTTTCATATATGCAACAAATGTATTTAAGAACTTTAGAAAGAGGTCCACAAAAATCAGTGATTTTAAAACCAGCTTTCTACATTTGTGTTCAAGCTCACAGTAGAATGGTTACAAATAGACACCTAACTGGTTAGGCTTCCCAGTATTAGGGACTCTGGAAGGTGAAACCACAAGGAAGTACATTAACTTGCTGGCATGTTTTTGTCACAGAACCCTCCTATCTAATATAAATAAAAGAAAAACTAGAACTAACTCTGACATATGGTTATGTTGTTGAAATCATTCAACCACTAAAAGTAATAATTTAACTAAGAAATAATCATATGGTAAAACAAGAAGTAAAGTCAGAGAGTAATTTTATTTCATTTTATCTTTTTTATTTTAATTTCATTTTATTTCTTAATTTCTTTTATTTAATTGTTGTTCAAGTACAGTTTTCTGTCTTTTACTCCCATCCCAGCCCACCCTTCCCAGTGCTCCCCACCTCCCTCCCATTTCCACCCCCCTTAGCTGTTGTCCATGTGTCCTTTATACTAGTTCCTGTAAATCCTTCCCCTTTCCCCCCTGAAATTCCCTCCCCTCTTCCCTCTGGTCATTGTCCGCCTATTCTCTATTTCAGTGTCTTTGTTTTTATTTTGCTTGCTTGTCATTTTATCTTTTTAAAAATATATGGTTTTTAGCCCTGGCTGGAGTGGCTCAGTGGATCGAGTGCTGGCCTGTGAACAAAAAGGTCTCAGGCTCCATTCCCAGTCAGGGCACATGCCTGGGTTGCAGGCCAGGTCCCCAGTAGGGGGTGTGTAAGAGGCAACCACACATTGATGTTTTTCTACCTTCTTTCTCCCTCCCTTCCCCTCTCTCTGAGAATAAATAAAGAAATCCTTTTAAAAATAAATATATTCTTTATTATATCTTTCCATTATAATTTAGTCCCCTGTACACCCTCCCCCAAGACATCAACACCCTGTTGTCCATGTCCATGAGTCCTTTTTCTTTTTTGTTCAATCCCTCCATCCCCGAATCTCTCCTTCCCACCTACTAGCTGTCATTTGTTCTCCACGTATGTCTGTCTGTCTTATGCTTGTCAGTTCAGTTTGTTCATTAGATTTCACCTATGAGTAAAATCATATGGTATTTATTTGCCTTTCTCTGACTAGCTTATTTTACTTAGCATAATGTTCTCTAGGTCCATCCATATTGTTGGAAAGGGTAGAGTTTTCTTGTTTTTTATGGCCAAGTAAAATTTCATTGTGTAAATGTCCTATAGTTGTTTTATCCACTCATTTATTGATGGACACTTGGGCTACTTCTATATCTTGGTGATTGTAAATAAAGCTATAGTGAACATAGGGGTGCTTATGTTCCTTTGAATTAATGTTTTGGGTTCCTTCAGACATATTCCCAGAAGTGGGAAGGAGGGTAATTTTAAAGGAGCATGATTCCTCAAATGTAAACAGATCCCTTGTAACAGAAAATAAATAATTCAGAGGATGGAGCCGCAATACCAGAAGAGTGAACATGAAAGCCATGTAGAATCACTTGCAGGGAAGAGAAATAAAGCCTTAGTCCAGAAATTGGAGACATATGCCAGGCTGTATTCAAGAACTCGATAGGACCAATGATTAATATGTCCACTGATCTGTACCCTTTTTGAATGGATATTTCAAGGTCTTGCCTAAAAATTACATAGTGGGTGTAGGAAAATGTGGAGCAAATAACTGTGTCTTTAATTCACAGGTCTTCAAATAAAGAGGAGTTGTAACTGAGGAGCTTCATCTGTGCCTGGTTATGATTCAGATGGCGAGATCCAGGTGGTGAAGCCTGAATCTGATGTCATAATGTCCTGAGGACTTTGGGGATCTTGGGAAAGGTAACTATATTTTGCATATAAAAGGAATGTAAATAGTCTGTTACCAGTGGCTGGACTGTGTTTGAGAAGAAAAAATGGCTACAAAACTTTATCATTTCCTTTATTTAGACATAATATTTATTTGTCCATACTCATGAATCTGCTTTGACTATCCAGCTATAGAGATTTAAAACTTCAAAGAGCAGTTTGTAAGGAATGGAATCTCAGGAAATCAAAGGAACATTCATTTCTATTTATTATTGATAATTTAAAATTGTATTCATGTTGACACTGTGCATTTAAAATAAACAGAAAATTAAAAAAATGAAAATATTAAGAAAGTATAAAATCCTGCCTAAAATAATTTATTTTTTCAGGAAGTGTTTGCATTAATTTATTTGAAAATAAAGGATCTTAAGAGAATAAATTATATCAGTTTAAAGAATTTATTTTTGGAAAAGTATTTTATGGAAAGTAAATATATTAAAAGTTTGTTACCAGCTTGTCTAATTCTGTAGGATGGGGTAAAAGTAAATTTACAGTTGTTCATATGAAAAATAGTATAATAATAATAATATAAGAATAATTATGTTTCATATACTCACAACTCTAAACCTACATTTGCCACACCTTGTATATTTGTTATTTATTTTATATAATTAATATTTATTGAGCACCAATTATGAAAAAGATGAGCTTTTGTCAGGGAATATTGAGTACTGCAACATTTTTTGAGATAGTATGTGTATTAGGACATGTTAAAAACTAATGCAATAATCAATAATTATGAAACATAATAAAGGTCTCTGTTATGTGGGTAAAGAGATAGGAGATTGAAAAAAATTACAAAAGAAGATATTGAATAATCAGAATTTTAATGCTAAAGATAGAAAAATGAAGTTCATTTTTATAGTACAAAAGAGCAATAGATGCTTAAAATAATTAGAAAATACATACTCTGTATTAAGTGGAACAGTATCTATAAAGATGAGGTTCAAAAATTAGCACTGTAATATAGAAGGGCTTTATTGCAGCATGAGGAATTTATTCTTAAATGATCTAGGGTTTTACATAATGAGAACAGTTTTCAGAATTAATCTGCTAATATTGTTAAAAGTTAATTGAAATGAAGAAACACAAATAGTTGAGATGGTATAGTGTTATTATAACACTATAGGTTTAAGTGAGAATTACAAAGAATTTGAACCAGAGTTCTTTCTGTGGAAGTGCACTTTACTCAAAGAACATGGAGAATACAAAATTTATTAAATCTGAAATTGGTTAAGAATGTAGTTAAGATTCACACAGGAAAGAAAAACTGCTTTTCACATCAATTATAATTTATATAAATATGCTGCTATTTTAGTATTTCTGGAATAGACTGCATTTATTTTATTTCTACCATGAAAAACATGAGAACCATATATTTATGATCACATAGTCATTCACTGAGTGTCATGATAAGAAAATATCTTACTAATAGCATATCAGTAATATGATATGAGTATATAAAGCTTTATAAGTACTATAGAAAAAAACACCTTTAGGATACAGCAGTGGTGGCTAAGCTGGTGGCTAGCTCTGTGTTTTGTCTTTTATATCACAAGCAATTCAATTACTCTGTATAGAAATGATCTTGTAGAAGTTCTTCCTAAATTACTAATTGCATTTAAAAAATGTCTCGGAATGGACTCATCTACTTGTATTAAATTATATACTTAGATTTGACTTTGGTCTCTCCTCCACTAGTATTTGCACTTAAATAGAAGATATTGTGCAGAATTATTCCTTTGATTCAACCTATCAGCTTTACATTTATGAAATGGTTCACAAAAGCAATCCCACCTCACTCTACATTTTTTTCACTTATGTCCGTTCACTTTCAATTATTCTGTAATCTGTCTCTTTCCAATAACTTCCAGAGGAGTGTTCCATTCTTCAAATTATTACTTATAAAAAGATAAGATATATACTATGTTATAGTGAATTTCAAATATACTATGCTTTATGCCTTATGTGATTTCATGTTCAAACTTGAATTTTCAAAAAGGACAGAAACAAGCATTTTTTAAAAATAGTATACTTCACATAACCCTGTCAATCTACACAGTATTATGTTACAAATATAATTCTGTAGTTAAAATCTAGTTTTTATATTTCATCTTAGCTTTCGAAAACCATATTAACTTATTTTGCATTGCCTCCAGTATTATGGGAGGGATTAGAGAATATTTGCTTTCACAAATAAGGGTGACAGTGAATGAAATGAAAAAATTGTCTTATAGATTTTGCTTTATAAATATCTCTGTATCTCCCCTAAACATTGTATCACGAATCCCTCCATGTAGCATTTTCTTGTGCCAGTTGAAATGTGTTCTACATGAAAAAAAGCACTGGTGTATTTATATATTCTTTGTATTGGTATATATTCCCAGAAATAGAATTGCTAAGTCAAAATGCAGTTCCATTTTTAATTTTTAAGGATATTCCATATTGTTTTCCACAGTGGCTGCATCAGTCTGCATTCCCACCAACAGTGCACTAGGGCTCCCTTCTCTCCACATCCTCTCCAACACTCGTTGTTTGTTGATTTGTTGATTGTAGCCATTCCAACAGGTATAAGGCCATATCTCATTGAGGTTTTAATGTTCACTTCTTTGATAACTAGTGATGTTGAGTATTTTTCATATGTTTATGGGCCCTCTGTATGTCCTCCTTGGAGAAGTGTCTCTTCAGGTCTCTTGCCCATTTCTTAACTGGATTATTTTTCTTCTTGGCTGTTGAGTTGTAGTAGTGGTATGCATATTTTGAAGACTAAACCCCGTCAGCTGTTTTATTGGTGAAAATGTTCCCCTATACAGTGGTTTCCCTATTCCTCTCACTGATGTTATTTTTAGCTGTACCGAAGCTTTTTAATTTGCTGTAGTCCCATTTGTTTATTATCTGCTTTGTTTCCAGCCCGTATGTTTATAGCAGCACAATTTACAATTGATAACATTTGGAAACAGCCTAAATGTCCATCAATAGGTGATCAGATAAAATATGAAGCCATGGCACATTGACACAATGAAATATTATACAATAATAAAAATGACAAAACTCTTATATTTGCAACAGAATGGATGGACCTGGAGAAAATCATGCTAAGTGAATTAAGCCAATCAGTGAAAGAAAAATACCACATGATCTCACTTGTATGTGGAATCTAGTGCTCACAGTAAACTAACTAACACATGAGTAACAGAAGCTTCAGTATATCAAACAGACTGACTGACAGCTGCCAGAAAGGACCTGGTGGGATGAAAGATGCTGAATGGAGGGACTCAGGGGTGTGCAACCTTTTGGTATCTCTTGGCCACACTGGAAAAAAAAATGTCTTGGGCCAACACATTAAATACAGAAACACTACCAAAAACAAAAGAAAAAGTCTCAAAATGTTTTACATAAATTTAGGATTCTCTGTTGGGCTGCATTCATAGCCATCCTGGGCCACACACAGCCTGCGGGCAGTGGGTTGGACGCCCCTGTCACGTTTATGCGCAACCCAAGGACACAGACAACAGAATGGGGATTGACTTGGGGAGGGGAGAGAAAAGTCAGAACAATTTTAACAGCATAAAAAATAAAAATAAATTTAATAACTAGAGATGAAGAACACAAAAAAAGCATTGGTGAGAAATCATTTCATAATGTATACATATATCAAACCATTGCATTGTATACTTTATATATAATTTTAATGGCCAATTATACTTTAATAAAGCTGAGAAGAAAAAAGAATAATGAATCATTAGATTAACCTTTCCTGAAATTCAGTAAGTGGTAACTAGAGAGACTGAAAGGGATCTGTGAAGTAATAGAGGATTATTATGAATTTCTAACTAATTCATCATAGATGGTTATCAATTGATCCAGCTTTCTAAATCATGACTTCAGTATCTTTAGATTTTTATTTGTTGTTCCATTTTTAAAAGAAAAGTTTAGTGATGGGTTGGAAAATTGTTTTTCATTTTTGATTGGGATAATCCTTGGAGCTAGGGTATATTTCTGATTCTGAATGAACCACTGTGGTTTCTTTATAGTGTGGGTTCATGAATGATGTCATCGGATCATCAAAACCATTCTTAATAATGAAAACAAACCACTCTTCTTTTATGAGTTTTAAGTAAAAATATTAGCAGTAGAATTATATAAAAGTACTTTCTAGAATACATTTATAATAAAAATTCCTCTGAGTTAATCTCAAAAATATTGTTAACATTATCAGAATAATACAAGGTCCCGAATTTTGGTTGATGAAATAAGCAAAAGACTATTACTAAGTATTTTCTAGTAATTATTTGGTATATTTTCTGAAATACATGAGAAATTATTGTGAAATATTTTGCTGAACTAAGGACATTTTCTATGGCATATGAAAGCTTTGGCAGTTAGGTAGAAATAAGCACATATGTAACACTGTATTTTAAAAAATAATTATTTAAATCATTTTACTTTGCATTACATTTGAGGACTTAACATTTGGTAAAGAATTAAACAAAACATACCTCTAATGCACACTTAGCCTTGACATCCATCTGTAAAGTTAGAGCTTTCAGAGTTTCGTTCTGTGCACTATTTCCATAAGTTTCCAAATGAGATTTACTAAACTATATCAATAGTTTTCCTCTTTCCAAATAATGAAAAACGGCAATGAAGCACAATTTTATACCTAAACAAACAATAAATTGTCTTTTTAAAAAAGCACTAAATATTGTGCTCCACTTTCATAGCCAATCCATATACTGTCGGAGTGTTATGGGCTCTTAGCTTAAACACAGCAGCCATGGTTTACATCTTATCAAGGTTCAATATCTAAACCTTTAGATATTAAACCTTGATAAGATGTTAACATATCTCCCCTTTGACAAGGGGAGATAAACAAAGATTAAGATTGCCTAATGTTTCCAAAATTGTTTTATTTTTTGCTATTCTTTGTGTTCATTCATGGTTATGACTAAGGATGATAAGGAACATATTTCTGAAAAATCAAGATTCAAGTTTGTTACATAGCAAACTTCAGTGTATGCATATTTCTCAGTAAAATAAAAAATCTGTTATGGATTAACCCTATCATTTTACTGTTTTCATTTGCTGTTTTGCACAGATCCATCGCAATTTAGAGATATAGAACTTTTATGGAGAAAAGTAAATACAATGAAATCCCAAGAGTAAACTAATTGACACCTTTCTTTTTCTGGAAGATCATATCTAAGATGTTCCCACAACTGTAGCCCGGACCTTATGCCACCCAGAGTAAAGTGGGTGTTTTTGATACAATGGTTTTCTTTTTTTTAATTGTTTTTCTTTCTCACGCCCCCTTTCCTCTCCTTCCTCCTCCTTTTCCTTTTTTCCTTGTCTTAACAAGAGGTTTTTTCAGAATGTTCAAAGCATATCAAATGCTTCTTCTTTGTACAGTTAATATGTACAAAGAAGATGTAAATTCAGAACTAAATTCAGAACTTGAGTTGATATCCAATCTCAGAAAAACATTAATAAATAAGCAAAACTGCCTGGAATGAACACAACTGAAAACAGAAATGTCTTACTTTTCAGGTATATGAATGTCATTCACCTCAATGTAGTTAAAAAACATAGCTTTTCCGTTTATTTTCCCCCAATTAAACATTATTCAAATTTTCTGCTTATGATTATTTGGGAAACTTTTATATTTGACAAGGCATGGTCACGCTCAATACCTGAAATCTAGAATATTGTTAATTTACTTTGATTTTCAGGAGAGGTGATTTTTCTCCACAATCACAACAGTAAAATAAATTAATCCCTGATTTTTTTTGAAGGAAAGAGAAATTGAAATTACACTCACTTCAAAGTCAAGGATAATTTTCGGTTGTCCTCATTTATCTTATGAGCACCCATATTTCTTAGCCATTTTTCAATAATCTAGGCTTATGTTTAAGTTCGAAATTTGAATGATGCCTTTGTATGTTCATATTATATGCATGTTCTTGCTTCAACTCCTCTCATAGAGCGTTTACCTAAGAAGACAGTTTACCTTTCTTCCTTATTGTAAACCAATATGAGAAACTGAAATGCACAAGTAGTGGAGTTTATGGGGAAAGCGGGTCTTAAAGATAACAGCCCTTACCCTTATCACCCAAACCTTACCACTTAGTGATGAACTTAAGACCAAATATGAAACAGAAATTACATCGTAGAGAGAACTAAGAAAGAGGCATTTCTTGTAGGTCAGGGTCATCATGTTAACAAAGAAGAAATGGAAAGAAAATATAAAGAAGGTGTCAGAGACAGTGGCTGTTCCTTCCAGTTACAGGAAGTGGCCAGTAAGCACATTCAAAGAGCCATGCAGTGAGACTCCACATTTGTAGACAGAGTGAAAGGAGCAAGTTAAATTAGTTAAAAAAACAAGCCTCCAAATTCTAATGTGTGTTCACTATTTATGGCTGCAATAAAATACATAAACTTAAAGATGAGGTTGGAGACTTAGGTAAAATAATAATTATGATCATTTGGGAGCAGAGAAGAAGGATATTGTCTCTCACACAATTCAGTTATCATCATTATCATTCTCACAATTAGAAAACAGATTCTTAGAGAGTTTCCTAACCTTACCTAAGGACATTTCTTGTAAATATTAGATACAGGGTTTGAAATCAAGACATTTTAACAACAAAGGCCAAATATTTATTTATTTATTTAAAATACTTTAGATTATGTTAAAATATATTTTATAATATATTTGGAAATGAAGAAGTAAGATGCCTCCAGCTTTGTTCTTCCTTCCCAATGCTGCATTGACCATTTATGGGTCTGTGTGATCACATATGAATTTTAGACTGGTCCAAGCTTTCAATCATTAAGTTGCATTTCCTTTAAGTTTCAGATATGGAATCTATGTGGTTGCACTAAATGTAGTATAATCAAGCTGTCTCTGATGATATTGTTTTTGATTAAACTTGCTTAAGAATATGTAGTTTGGAAATACAATCTAAAGCTTGGTGATCATTTTATAGTAATGTAAATTTTGCTAATTTTACCTTATTGTTTTTTGCTCATTTTCTTCTGTGACTATACTCTTATTTTTATATAGTACTTTCTTTTACTGAAATGCATTTAACATTTATAGAAGTTTAACATTTTATTTTCTATTTGGCAAATGTAACATATAATCATATCTATATGGCAATGATTTTTAAAATATTAGAAGTAACAAGTATGGGGATGGAGATCCCATATCCATTTATATTATTCTTACTAGTTTTTCTCCCTTCCTCTTCCTCCTTCTCTCTTCAAGTGGGTCAATGTAAAGAAAGTATTCAGTAGTGCTGATCTATTCTGAAATATTCATTTTCTAAGTGTCCTGTGCATCTAAAGATGTCTGTATTTTCTTTTTTAGACCCTGCATATCAAATGTCTTCTTGAAAAATTAAAGTACTTGAAGTGAAGAAATTGTTTTCCTTCATCATAGAGAAAACAAAGAGGCATATAAATATCTTTTCTTTCTTTTAAAAAATTTTTTGGTCGCCTGCCACAGATGAAGTTTACACTAATTAGAAATTGTCTGGAGGCAGGAGAGCAGATTGAGCCTTCGGCTGGAAGTACTTCCTGACAGGTGGTTCACCACAAAGTAACATTACAATTACCTAACACACTGTTTGATTTGTGTAAATCTCATTACTACTCACATTATTTAATGAACTATGAGCATTCCTTCACCTCCCTACAGATTTCAGTGCCCCATTTCCATTTCAATTCAGGAGTAAAGATTGCATGGTTTAAACCTATTTGCTTTTTAAATAAAATACTACCTTGAACTTAAACTTCTGAATTTGAATAGCAGTTTTAAACAATGTATCTAAAACTAAACAATGAAACAACCAGACTAAAGTTTGTTTATAATACTAAAATATTATTAAGATTTATCTTTTTTGGCTATATTTGCCCCATGAATAAAAGAGAAAACCTGATGTTTCCAATATGCAAGAATGTGCATGGTCCGCGTGTGTTCCCATGTGTACTGAGCTGGAAAATTGAAATAATTATTCAGATAATTCAAGTCTCAAATCACAAAATTGCCTCAATTCTTAAGGGTTTTTTTTGGTGTGGATGTTCACATACTGTGAAAGTCCACTTGAATGAAAGCAATATTGTGTTTTCTTTTAAAAAGTTAAAAATTTTAAATATTTATCTTGGCCTAACATTTCATATTTTAAATATCTCATATATTTCCTGTTCTGAACACAGAACAAAATGATATATAGTTTCCCAAAGAAGTAATTCTGATTAAAAGAACCAGATAAAAATAAATATAGCTTTTGATAATTGATTCTTTTAAAATTGCTTTCTAAGTTGCTTATATGTGCCTAGCATTAGGTTATATCCTTATAATAAACAAACTCGTGGTTTTTTTAATCTGGGGTTAAAGTCAATCAGTTTTCAAGTTGAACATAGTATGACCTCAACCTACCTTTCAGTTCTTTATCACTGTTTATCCAGAAGCTTTCATCCTTGTTGAATGGTTTATTTAAAAGTATCCACTATATACTCCCATATTCTAACAATGCCCTTTTAAATGCATCCTCTATTTTTCTCTCCTGATACTCACTAATCAGCAAGGAAGCAACTGACTCTATTTCTGCCTGACTTCACAGCCTGACCCTTCCTTCCACACTGTCTCTCTATTTATGTATTTCCATTACTATAAGAATGGGATAAGTGGAAAATCATTAATTATGCAATAACTCTGTGGCAGATTAAAAATAAATAAGATTTTTGTTCCTACTCCTTTTATGAAGTAATAGAACTTAATTCTTGTCCTTTAAATCTGTTCTGCCTTTAGCAACTAGCTTGGTGCATAGAATTTGACAAAAGTGATAGTGTGTTAGTTCCAAGGCTAGGTTACAAGATGCCCTAAAGCCTGATGTCTTAGGAAGCTATGAAATACTACCTAAGAAGTCCTGCTAGGCTACTTGGACATTGCTACCCTACTGAGACAATATATAAGCGCACTGGGCAGCAGCCCTAGCATGCTTGAGCCTTTCTGCCATACTCACCAAGGAGCCAGGCATGTAAGTGAAGCCATTTTTCATCATTCAGACCAGACCTACTGCCAACCGAAAACCGATTTCAGCCAATTTCACATGGAGCAGAACTGACCAGCTGATCTGTTTGAATTCTTGACCTACAAATTGGGAGTTATAATAAAACATGTGAAAGTGTTACATTTTGAGCAGAGCAAACTCTCGAAGCCTTTACTAAGTGACACATATTTATTTCCTCTCATGATTAATTGGCAAGAAAAATGACAATTGGCAGAGGATTACCAAATCTAATAACTATAATGCTAATGATTATAACAAATGTTATAATCTTTTGTATATATGACATGATTTTTATATAACATGATTATATAAAAATCTTTTTTATATAACATGATTTCTCCTTCTTCTAAATTTTGAGAAATTATTTAATTGGCAATTCCTTGTATGCTTCTGTCAGTATATTTTCTATTGTTTTGAATTGTTATTTTAATATTTAAAAATATTTTCTTTTCCAGCTCTTGGCTATTGTAAATTGTGCAGCTATGAACATTGTGGTGCATAGGTTCTTTGAAATTGATGTTTTGGGGTTCTTAGGATATAATCCTAGCAGGGGAATTGCTGGGTCAAAAGGCAGGTCGATTTTTATTTTTCTGAGAAAATTCTATACTGTTTTCCATAATGGTTGTACCAGTCTGCAATCCCACCAACAGTAAACTAAGGTCCCATTTTCCCCACAACCTCTCCAACATTTGTTTTTTGTTGCTTTTTTTATGATAGCCATCCTGACTGGTGTAAAGTGGTATCTCATTGTGGTTTTAATTTGCATCTCTCTGATAGCTAACAATATTGAGCATCTCTTCATGTATCTCTGGATCTTCTGTATGTCCACCTTGGAGAAGCGTCTGTTCAAGTCCTTTTCCCATTTTTTAATTGGGTTGGTTGTCTTCTTAGAGTGGAGTCATGTAAGTTCTTTATATATTTTGGAGATTAAACCTTTGTCTGAGGTATCATTGGCAAATATGTTTTCCCATACAGTTGGTTGTCTTTTTAATTTAATACTGTTTTCTTTAGCCTTGCAGAAACTTTTTATTTTGATGAGATCCCATTTGCTTATTCTTTCCTTTATATTCCTTGCTCTAGGGGACATTATCAGTAAAAATGTTGCTGTGTGAAACATCTGAGATTTTCCTGCCAATGTTCTCCTCTAGGACTTTAATGGTGCCCGTCAGTAAATGAATGGATAAAAAAAATTGTGGTACATATACACAATGGAATTTTATGCAGCAGAGAGAAAGAAGGAGCTACTACCCTTTGCAACAACATGGATGGAACTGGAAAGCATTATGCTGAGTGAAATAAGCCAGGTGTCGAAAGACAAATACCATATGATCTCACCTTTAACAGGAAGCTAAACAACGAAACAAACAAGCAAGCAAAATAAAAACAAAGCCACTGAAATAGAGAACAAGGGGACAGCAACCAGAGGGGAGAGGGGAGGGAATTTAAGGGGAAAAAATGGAAGGGATTGAGAGGAACAAGTATAAAGGACACAGGGACAATAACTAAGGGGGATGGAAAGGGGAGGGAGGTGGGAGAGAGGGGTGGGCTGGGATGGGAGAAATAAACAGAAAACTACTTGAAAAATAACTAAATAAAAAAACCAATTTTTCTTTTAATAATGTGTTGCAGAATTTGTTCTAATTCTTGAAAAATAAAGATAAAAAAGAGAAAAATGAAAAAAAGACAACTCAAATAAAGTAACAGTATGAGCCAAGAGTAGGCAAATGTAGTGAGTAGATTTAGAATAGAAATTGAAAATTAGAAACAATAGAGGGGAAATATTACCAAGAGAGGGGAGAGTGAGAGGGTGGCACTATAGTAATAGATCTGGGAAGGCAGACAGGGAGTTTTGTGTATGTTTCATGCAATATTTATTTTGATAAAATTGTGTTCTATATGTTGAAATACTATGAAAAAATATGAAGTGACCTACCTGGATTTTTTCAATGAATTTCTAGATCAACTAATTATAATCAACCAAGGCTTTGACTGATGAAATTCTGAAAATGTTGCTGTTTATGGAAATTTAATAGCTAAAACTGAACTGACATGAACTAAACTGAAACTATTCCACAAAACCCATAAGTTATCTCATTTTTATAGAAAATTTCCATTTCCTTTCATGTGTGAAATAAAGTTTCCTCCTCAATTACATTTTAGAATAAAATAGTGACAACTCACATAAGGTGAAATGAGAATTCCAGAGAACTGGAATAATATACCATTTAAATATTCTAATATGGTCAAATTATTTTAATAAATACATATTTTGCAGGTAGAACTTGGGAAAAATTGTGTGTACTATATTTGCCGAAGGTAATTTCCCTCTTCCACTTGTCTTCTCGTTTTCCTTTCTGTACAACCCATATTTAATATTATCTCCCCTAAATTTCAACCTTAACAAATGATGTGAAAACATTAAAATCAGCTTGTGAGGGATCCTTTTATTAGCTGATTATTAGGGGGGTAATCCCAAGGGAAGGGAAGTAGGCAGATGACTGAGGAAGCCACTTGTCTGCGTGGTCTTTTGGGAAAATAGATATTAAATATCTTCTCTAAGGAGGGTCTATTCTTATAGAATTCTCTCAACAGCTGCCTCTGGTAAAGGGCTGTTTATGATAAGCAAATCCCAAATATATGGATTTATGAGGTATGGCTAGCTGAAGAATGTTAGAGCCCTATTCAATCCTTTGGGTTTAAAATGGATGGTCTACTTCAGATCACAGTTCTTGCCTGATACAAGAAAAAAAGTCGGGGAGGATAGATTGCAGGAATGGGGTCAACTTTCACTGTATCAGACCTCTCTCTGCTTCCTCTGAATGTCTTGATTTTCTAGGTCCTTGATATCTCAACACATGAGTCTGATTTAGCAACTACTCCACTGTCATAGGTCACAAATCCTGTTATGCACTTTCCTGTTGCTAGCCTAATTATCCTACAGATACACATTTGGATAGATGACAAAGTTTTAAACACATAAATTATTTCTAATACTGGAAGGTAATTCCTTTGCAACAATGACATAATAGATTAAGTAAAAATAAAAAGCCTGTGCTTTTTGTTTTTGTTTTTCTGTTTGATTTTAGTAGGAAGTTTTGGGTTACTGGATCTTCTGAATATTGATTTTACTGCCCCTTCTGACTTATTCCACATTGTTTTCCTTTTCAATTTTCCTGACTTCATCATCACTATGGCACCTTTTGTTTTTTAATAGAACTTGTGAATATGGTGTTCAATTTTTTTTGTTATGAACACTATCAAAATTCCCTCTGTGATGTAGTCATATCTGATATTATACTAAACACAATTATAGGTCAATAATCTATTCATACTATAAATTTTTTTAAAAGAAATAAATTAGTTTTAGGAGTACACTTCTTAGTACCCTTAACATTCTTTAAAATAACAATGGCACGTAGTCTAGCTATATACGAACAAGGCCATCATTTCTGTGCAAATAACCCAACACCAAAATATATAGAAAATGTAACTTGTTTCATGAATATTTACATAGATTATAAAAATAATTGTTTGAATAACATGCACAATATAATCAATAAAGTGATGTAGTCCTTAGTAAGTTGATGAAAACTGATTTGCAATGAAAGTTATTTTTCAAAGATGCAAAAATCCTGGAGGGGAGATGTAACTGAAGGTAAAATTATAAATACCCTATCTTTTGCTGTAAGGAAGAAACCTATTTAAATGTCACATTAATAATTGAGGAAAAAGATACAAGTATGTAAGTAATTGGTAGAGTTTTTTCTGAAGAAGGTGTATATATATTCATCATAAATACCTAAGGATTCTTCATTAGATTGGAAGAAAAAATAATTCAGGAATATAATAGATTATTTCAATATGTAATTATATTACAATGTAGATGCTAAATTTTGAAAAAATATTGGGAGTCAGAATGAATAAATGATGTAGAAAAGTAAATATGATGTATACAAAAGAAAATATTCAATTTATTTGAATTTCTCCTACAGTTTAAAGATTAAAAACTATATTAAAGTGTGGTAAAAAGAAGTGATTTTTAGAATATGCTGTTGGTAATTACAGTCAGTTCACTGTTTATACCTACAGGTATATAATCATAATTAATATTCAAAGTGCTTTTCTTCAGGTAATTTATTAAGCTTAACCAAAACTAAAAGGAAACTAAGTTATATTTCCTATCATGGTTACAGTGTTAACTTATAACATATAGAAATATTTTCAGAATTTTTAAAAATAAAATGATTTTATGTGGGCCAATATATTTTCATTAGCTTTATAATTTCAAAGATTTGAACCTAAAGGGAAACAATTAATCTGGTTTAGGATAATATGAAACATAAAGGAAGAATATAGAAATTTTTGCCTATTATGTTTAAAATAAATTCTAAAATGAAAATTATCATTAACTTCCCTTAAATTATAACACTTTATAATACTAAAATCTGAGATACAGCCAGTGACATTATACATAAGGAAATTCACTGCCTTTCAGAGTATGATGGCTTTATAACATGTTCAGAAATTATTTTTTTCTTTTTATATCAAATTCAAATATTCTTTATTTCAAAGCTATTTTACTTCTTAGTTTTATTCTTTATTGGTTTTCAATTATAGTTGTCCCCATTTCCCCCCATCACTTTCCCCTGCCTCCCCTTCTCCCCCATAGGATCCTCCCCTCCCCTCTGTTGTCTCTGTCCCTGGACCCTTTATACATGTTCCTTGACAACCCTTCTGCTCTTTCTCTAGTTATCCCCCTCTCCCTCTAGTTACTGTCAGTTTGTTCTTTATTTCCATGTCTCTGGTTCTGTTTTGCTTGCTTGTTT
The DNA here is from genome assembly GCF_021234435.1 of Artibeus jamaicensis. Taxonomy (NCBI): domain Eukaryota; kingdom Metazoa; phylum Chordata; class Mammalia; order Chiroptera; family Phyllostomidae; genus Artibeus; species Artibeus jamaicensis. Next base: position 21,896,475 of record NW_026522046.1, on the reverse strand, counting down.
GTTTTGTTAATTAGGTTTGACTTATAAATGAAATGACAAGGTATTTGTCTTTCACTGCCTGGCTTCTTTCACTTAGCATGATACACTCCAGTTCCATCCATGCTATTGTGAAGTGTAGGAGCTCTTTCTTGCTGCTGCATCGTATTCCATTGTGTTAATGTACCATAGATTTTTTGACTAACTCATTTACTGATTGGCACTTATGCTGTTTCCAGCACTTGGCTATTGTAAATTGTGCTCCTATGAACATTGGGGTGCAAATGGTTCTTCTGAATTGGTGTTTCAGATTTCTTAGGGTATAACTCCAGCAGTGGAATTCTTAGGCACACCTCCCTTCAAAAAATGAAGCCAATTCTCCTTTTGGATGTGGGTCTTATATAGTGACTAGCATCTAATGAGTAAAATATAGCAAAATAAGCTATGTGACTTTTAAGGTTACTTCATAATATGTACACCTTCCATCTGGCTCCAGTTCTCTGATAGATAACTGCCATCTGATAAGAATGCCCAAGCATTCTATGGAGAGATTCATGTTGCAAGGAAATGAATACTTCCACCAACAACCTGCACCACCTGGTTAGTTATGTGAGTGAGCCACCTTGATAGAAAACCCTCTGGTCCCATTCAAGCTTTCAGATAGCTTTGTTCTTTTCTAAACCTTGACTATAATCTGCTATGAGGCTCTGCGCTAGAACCATTTAGCTAAGCCCTAAAAATTTCTGACCCATGGTAATGGTAAAGATTGATTATATCTAAATCTGTCTATTTCTATATCTATATCACCTACATCTATATCTATACCGTCTCTCTATATATCAATATATCTAGCTATATCCATATCTAGCTATCCATTCCTCTATCTATCTATCTATTTATCTACTTACTCTTGTTTAATCACTGGTATGTTGATGAACATTTAATAATAGACTCTCATCTATTCAGGAAAAAAAATCTGAATTTTAACATTTGTTGATCCCTGTGGTGTAAATATTCTATGAGATTAGATAATTGATTACATTTTGTGAGGGTTAGATGACTGCACCCTACAGCTTTTGATTTGTAATCCAATTATTCCACATTATAAGTATGCTATCAGTAGGCACCTAGTGAGTATTTTTGATGAGTTATTTTATACTGTGGATTTATAATTAACATTAAACATTATTGCTCCTTCAAATTTTAAGTACTTAACATTAAATTCATTAATTAATATTTGTTGTGCATGCATATTTTTAGTGTAGTCTTGATGTATTATGTTTAAAGAACAAAGAAGTCTTTCTTGCCTTTTCAATAAGTAATATGAATTACTTTAATCTTAATAGGATTCCAAAGCCAAGAATAACAAGTGAACAAAAATAAGGGTTTTATTTGTAAAGTATTATAATACAATCTGGGGTAATTTATACCTAGTTTGCTTTATTAATGCAGTAACTGCTTTATTTCATTTTCTTGCATAGCTTTAATCACAAAAGTTTGGAAATTATCTATGTGTTCTTAATAATTCATGTAAATCGGTAACTCTTTCTGATCTTACCAAAAAAAGATATAGCAGTATACAAAATTAAAATTGAGAGTTTTTATTTCAAAGTTGGAAAGTAGGAAATCATATATATTTTGTTTCTCTACTTTAGTCATTGAAGATTATCATAGGTCATGACATAATCTCCCAAGTACTTATACTCTTTCCTTTGGAAAAAAGTCAGCCTAGACTTAAAAATGATAATGAAAGGCCTATTATATCTCCTTCTTATTATACATGAGGAAGCTGAGATAGGTTTTCACCTGTGGTAGGCTAAAAAAGGTCTCCCTAATTTGTCCATGCTCTAATTCCCAGAATTGTAAATATGACAAAACATGATAGACACCACAAAGGGACTTTCAGATGCAATTAAATTAAGGATCTTGAAATGATGAGTTTATTCTGGGTTAGTTGGGTGGACCATAGGTAATCACAAAGGTGTTTATAAGAAGGAGACAGGAGAGTTAGTGAGTCAAGGTGGCTAGGGAAGTAGAGAAAGATAAGTAGACTTTAAGACAGAAGTAAGTCATTCAAACTTACCTACACATTAGATTCATGAGTGGAAATTCTTATCTTGCTTGTTAATTGTTGTGTATCTTATACTTAGCACATGATTTGCCTGTTGTACTTGGCTTATAATTATTTGTCAAATAAATCCCATCTAAAATTGAAATATAAAAGAACAATTCAATAAAAAGATGTGCTCTAGTTCACATAAACCTTATTTTTAAACAGGAAATATTGTTAAAACTTCCAATAATTTTTCTTTAATGCAAAAAATATCACGTTTAACACTGTGAATATGCTGAATGTTTCATGGTATAGATTGCTATTATCATCAACGGACCATTAAGTTCATTTTATGAATCATTAAGTTAGCCAATGTTCCCAATATAGTGGAATTAGAGCCTTGTGTAATTCCCAAAATGGAATTGATAATTTGAAAAAGATGTGATCATTGAAAAACAGAAAGCCTGGGTAACACCTAAATTTAGGCAAAATAGCCAAAGATGAGTCAAAGAATGATCTGAGTTAGATTATAATTTAATGTAGCAAGGAACATTAAATCTGGAAAGAGCTAACTACAGAAATGAAAGTCATAAAGACAATTTTAAGTCCAAATTCAAGTGATTATAAAATGTGATATAGTTGGCTTAATTCAAAAGGATCTTTGATTTCAGATAAATTGCACAGACTCATGGCTTATTATGTGATACTTTCTGTGTATTTCACTGGTATATGATATTTTCATGTAATCAGTGATTCTAAAATTACTTGTGAATAACAGGTCTAGATCAACGGTTATGGATGGAACTTTTTTCAAAGAGATCATTTTTGAAATTGCAATGACCTATTTCCACAATCATGAAAGTACATACCTCTCTAATATAATTTCAACGAAAGTGCCAAAAATAGATGTGTTACATAAGTTGGCGGGTTTATACATTTTTACATGTTTAAAATATATTATATTTTAAAAATATGTTGTACATACTTCATCCTTATATTAGGTATGATAATATGTTTGAAAATATGGATAAATATTTGAAAGTATATATCTAGGCAATGTACTATAGTTATGATATATTTGAAGTGCCATGATACATGTTAAAGCTTAATAGGTATTTTGCCATATATATATATATATATATATATATATATACTATTTATACTTACATATGCATATATCCTTTTAATTATGAAAAATGAGTAGAGAGAATACTATAATAACCAGCACCCATCTTCAACAATTATCAGCTCATGGTTAATTATATTTTATTCACGCTTTTTTGTCTACATCTCTCCCCTCTGAATTATTTGAAGTAGTCCCAGGCATCACAGATTTTATTTGTAAATATTTTATTGGCTTGTTTCTAAAAGATGCTTTTTGTTGCTATTTATTTCACCTTTCTATATCTATATTTGTATTATTCTGTTTCTCTTTTATTAATGTTAGTTGCACACTTTTTATTATTCTTTTACTGTTTTCTGTGTGTGCTATCGACTTACCACATTCTAATAATATTTTTAAAAAATCACAGTTTTACCAGTTCTGAGAGAGTTATAGAACTTTAGACAATTTAAAATATGTTTCCTGTTAATCATATTTCCCTTACTTTGGCATGCATTATTTTTTTTCTATTCTTCAACACATCGTAATTATTGTTTTGTTCAACAAGTATTTATTTTATTGGCCTACAAATTTTCCTTCTGCAATGTTCTTTATTTCTCCAAGAATAGCCACGTTTCTGTCTGAAAACAATTTTCTTCTATCAGAAGAATTAACTTTTGAAAGTGTAGGCCTGCTAGTGTTAAATTTCCTTGATCATGGTTTTCTTAGAAAAGTCTTAACTTCATTGTATCCTTCAAGTGATGTTTTCACTGGGTAAGTATTTCTAGACTTGTGTTTACTTCTTTTCTCGTTTTAAAGATGCCTTTTATTGCCTTCTGGTTTTCAGCGTTTCTGTTGAATAGTCAGCTCTTATTGTTGGCCCATGGAAAGTAATTTGCTTTTTTGTTCTGATTGTCTTTAATCTATTTTCTAAGATTACTAACAGGTTTACTTTACTTTATGTGCCTAGGTGTGGTTTCTTTGGTTTTGAGATTTGCTAACTTCTGGAATCTGAAGGTTGATATATCTTATCAGTTCTGAAAATTCTCAGCCATTAGCACCTCAGATATTTACCATTTTTTTATTTAATTATTTTTTAAGTACAGTTTTCTATCTATTTCTCCCACCCCAGCCCACCCCCTCAGTGCTCCTCACTTCCCTCCCATTTCCACCCTCCTTAGTTATTGTCCCTGTGTCCTTTATATTTGTTCCTCTAAATCCCTCCTCTTTTCCCCTAAAATTCTCTCCCCTCTCCCCTCTGGTCACTGTCCATTTTTGCCATATTATCTTCTCTGTCACTTTTAGAGATTCTAGTAACACACAAATTAGATCTTTTTTCACAACCTGTATGTCTCTTCTATTCATTTATTAAAATCTGTTTTTGTGTTTTACTTGGAGTGTTTTTTGTGGGCTTGTTTTTGAGTTTACTGATACTATAGTTGCAGTAAAGCCATCAATGAGTTTGTAATTTAACTTTGTTCTCAATTCTAGAATGTTCATTTTATTTATTTTTATAGGTCCCAAATATTTTTGAAGTACTTATTCTGTCTATCCTCCATTTTCTTTAATATTTTTCAGTTATTTTAAAGATTAGGTCTGTTAAATTCAATAAGTGAATCATCTGTACATTCTACATATATTATCCTCTATGTCTCTTGATCATTAACCATTTTTCTTCTCTTTGCATGCCTCATCTTTTTGTTGTTGCTGTTGTTATATGCTTAAAATTATATGCAAGAAAAATCCAGATGATCTTATCTTTCAAGAGAGATGGGTTTTTCTTTTCTTATTAAGTAACATAATCAGAAGTGGAGGCAAATCTAACTAGATTCCAGGGATTTAAAAATATATAGTTATAGCCCTGGCTGGTGTAGCTCAGTGGATTGAGCATGGGCCTGTGAAGCAAAGGGTTTCCGGTGCTATTCCCAGTCAGGCCACATGCCTGGGTTGCAGGCCAGGTTCCCAGTAGGGGACACATAAGAGGTACCCACACGCTGATGTTTCTCTCCCACTCTTTCTCTTTCCCTTCCCCTCTCTGTAAAAATAAATAAATAAAATATTTAAAAAACATAGTTATATAGTGTTTACAGTTTTTAAAGTATTTTTTAAAGATTTAATTTATTTATAGAGAAGGATAAACAGAAGGAGAGGAGTATATCAGTTGCCTCTCAGAGGCCCCCCCAAGAGATGACAAGGCCCACACCCAAGGCAAATGCCCTGACTGTGAATTGAAGTGGTGACCTTTTCTTCCACCAACTGACACTCAATCCACTGAGCCACACCAGTCAGTGTTAGATTGCAATTTTAGTGAAACTCAATCTCTTAATTTCACCCTTGTTGTTAAGACATGGCCCTCTGAATATAATGGTTCTCTCTCTTTTTCCCTGCAATATTGTTGGAGATCAAGCTCTGTCCTTCAGGGATTCCGAATTAAGCTCTCCTTTTTGTTCCAAAAGTTTGAAATTAGGCAATATCCATCCTTCCAACAAGTCTTTTGTTTTTCTGAGCACTGTAGAATATGTAAGATCAACTCTGCTTTTTGCAAACTTTCAATCTACTTTCAAACTTCCCTCAGTACCCTGTACAGCAACAGTACTTAACAAATATCTAATGAAAAGAAAATGAACTATGAGATTTTTTTCTCTCAAGTTCTCAGTTGTGTCCATCAGCCTCAAGCAATCATTAAATTTTAGGTCAATGTGTATTTATCCTCGGAGCAGTATTCCGTCAAGAATTCATGACCCTCCAGGGATGAGCATTAGCTTTTCTTGGAAAAGTTCTCTTCTGTTTAGAATATTTGCTTTTCTAATCCTGAAGGCATCACACCTCTTGATACCATGATATTATCATGTAATTAAGGGTGTTTCTGGGACTGAATTATATAAAATTTCCTATGTTTTTAGGTTAGAATCGAACTGCCATAAGAACCTTAGCCAGCCACCGCCTATTATGTTTTTCTCATAAGCACAGTCTTCACATAAAAGTATTTTTATAAGATATACTCAGTAAATTTGCAGCCTGCAAAAACAATTTATGTTGAATCCAATAAAATTCTTAATGTTTTTATACAACAAACTGTTAATACATGGCTTTTGTTATTCTCAGAGTTAGTGTTACATTTTGAATCTACAATCATTGTCAGAGCAGACATGGTTCATCCCCTGATGAGCTGAAACCTTTAATAAGGAAGATATCTTTGTTCATAGATTTGCACGATGTGTAATTCAAATTTTTAGTTTGAGGTAAAATTCTGCTGAGCTATAAAGATATTTATAAAACGAATCTGATATTCTGAGAAGTTTCGATCAAACTTCTATGAGGAAGTTGCTTTGAACTTCAGAGCTCGGATATGTGTTATGTAAGATAAAGCTAAGATTTAAAGTAGAGAAATGTAGTACAAAAATAGAAGCACCTTAGTGCACTAATGACTCATAATCCTGTAACAAAATGAGGCCTGTCAGGTTATGGGAACACCTTGGGGCCTATTTATTTTGACCTTGGTTTGTCAGTGCACATGTCCATAGACCTGTTCATTTGGAAATGGAAATGAACAGGAAATGGAAGTTGATGTTAACCATGAAAAGATAGGGAAGCCTGGTATTTTAGAAAGAAGGACTTACACAGAAAAACATTATAGTTTTTAAAGATATTTGGAAATAAATTAGACAAAAACAACATCAATTCAAGGATTTTTATCAGGTAGCAAACAAGTCAATTTAAGATTTTACAGAGATTACTGTGAACTGAACAGGGTGAAAGATTTGGAGAGGAAATGCAAGATGAACCAAGTATTCCAGGAATGGAAGAGAGTAATCAAAATTCCAGAGAGTGTTGTGAATAGTGGCTATTTCTAGGAATTTATAAGAGAGATAAGTCGGGGGTTTTCATTTGATTTGGTCTGGGATTTAAGAGAGATGAAGAATATAGGGAGTAAGTAGAATGTCACAGCTTGTCATCTGAGGGAGACACTGAAATATTATGTTGACAAAATAAATTTTTAATTGATACAGGGTGCAGCCAGGGGGGCCCCAAAAAAAAGATTTGGAATGGTGTCCAGAATTCAAAGTGTATAAGAATATTGGAGAGACATATAAGATGTCCTCACCCCCCCCCCCAAGGGGGAAGGAAAGAATGGAGCCAGGCCATTGAGAGGTGTTTTGCATAGCAACAGTTTTGGAACTAACCTCTGGAATGATTATTTAACATATCTATAACCTTTAACTGGTTTCATAGATATGTTAAATAGCAGTGACCAAGTTTGGAGCCAGGGAGAAGGTTGTGGCAGGGACTCAAGATGAGAACTGGGGCTGCTCTCCGGAGTGAGAAGGGCTGGGACTCAGGAGGATGTAACTAGGGGCTGTGCTCCTGAGTGAGAAGGCCTGTGTGAGAGCTTGAAAAAGACTGGCTCCAGGACATGAAGGGTCCCCGCTTGGCCAGATGAGAGAGAGCCACGCGGTTTCAGCAGAGTGAGGACCCCCCTCTAGGTGAGGTGAAAGAGGGAGCCACGTGGTTTTGGCAGGGTGCGGACCCCCTCTTTCCCAGGTGAAAGGGAAAAACCACGCAGCTTTGCCAGAATGGAGATCCCTGCAGCCAGGTGAAGAAGACAGCCACATGCTTTTGGTGGAGTGCGGACTCCTGCAGCTTTGGTAGAAGAGGCCCACACGGCTTTGGGGTGCCCCCTTTGGCTGTGGGGCCTGAAAAAGCAAGAGAGACTTTGACTGGAACTGGGTACAAAGGACTCTTGCCAGTGGACCATGAGAGGGTACCACGGTACTTTGGATTAACTCGAGATCCTGCACAGTGACACAGCTGACGGTGCCAGCAGCCTGCAATACAGACGTGTGCTCTTTTCCTGATTTACGGTACCCGGAGTTGGGACAGTGGGAGAAGGGAGCGCTGTGTGGGTGTAGGTGTATACCCTAAAGGACTTTGATATTTTAGTGATGGCATTAGGCCTGAATAGCATTAAATAAACATTTTGTTTCCTTTTCACAAATCTCTGGCATTAAGAGATGTCTTTCCAATTGGCGGCGGACAGAAGGGCCCAGTAGATATTAGTATTTTGGTTTTTTGGGGGAGGGGCCCCTGTTGTATAGCAGTTTTGGGCATCCCTAGGTGGGCCAAATATTGTATTGCCCCTCCCTCGGACCTCTTGTTTGGTAACATAATGACACTGAAATTTAAAACATAGTCTATGTAGGTATTTTGTTGCAGTTGTGCTGAAATAAAGCTCATCAGCATCTATAAAGATAAAACAACTAAAAGGTTAGGATGTATAAGATTAATCAAAGTGGATGTTGAAGTCACTCAACTGGATAGGAATAGGAAAGATGTACTAGGTATAATGCCATTAGGAAAGTTTAGAGGGTATAAAACTTTCAGTGTAGATGACAGTGTTGTAGAGAGGAGAAATGTATGAATTATCCTCTAGTGAGAAGATGACATCAGACATCACTTTTACCATGTTAATTCTATTTATAATCATTTATGATTTATTTGCATTTTTACTTATATATGCTGTCACTTTTGTTTAGCTATTATTATAGATACAAAATGTGTTGGCCATGGAAGCAAATCACAAGAGCAAAGGAGATTAATCTATTTGGAAGACAGAATTAGCTGTAGTAGCACCATGCTGCTAACCTAAAAAGTAAATTTTAACTTATGTAAATATAGAAAATTGCTTTTATGAAACAAAGAGTTCAGTACAACCATAACATAATAGAATATGACTTTTTCATAATCTAGTGGAAGGAAGGGGATAGATACCAGCTATGACCACAATGTTCCTTTCTGTGCTTATTAGTTATGTTTTACTAAAAAAGTAAGAAAAGTTGTGGATTTTAGTTAAATGGTGCTACAGTCAAGAAACTTGGGCTTCAAACCATGGCACAGAAAACCAAAGGAGGGTGTATAAGGCATCTTGAAAATATTTACAACCCATTCTAACCCATAAGTATACATTAGGGGAACATACATTATTGTTATTTCATCTTTATTCAAAGTAAAAATAAAAATTTTGCATTTTACTTAGAAAAAAAATTCCCCAAAAGAGTGTTTCTGCACATAAATAATGTAAGGATGTGGTATTTTTGGCTTACTTGATTTCATAAAAATGATACTCAGATACACAACCCAGGGAAGAAATACCCCTGAACGTATCAGAGGCTGAGGAAACAGGGGCATCAATGGGGGCAGCAGTTAACAGTTGTAAGTGGTCTCCATCACGAACCAAACACATCCATTTCATCTTCGGTCTGGAGAACAGGAACCCAGCTGCCACTTATGTGCCTGTGTGCTTTCTAAAGAATGAGAAGTGAATCATTCAAAATCCTCTTTACTGTAATGAGACTGAAAAAAATTGCTGTAGCTAGCTCAGGGGAAAAATGGTTGTCTCACACTCAAGTGATGTACAAATGCAGAGTATAGTAGTGGTTTCTTTTGTGAGGACAGATCAGAACCAGAGGGCCAAAAATACTTCTTCTTAGCCTCATATGTATCTAGATTTATTTTTACCTGTGGACATAGAATATAAATCAGAAAAAGAAAAGACATAAATGTTATCTGATGTCTTGTTTTCTCCTGCAAGGAAATTTATATAGCATTTTCTATCTATGACTTAAGTTCTACTCTGACTTGCTTGCACATGCCATTACCTTCTGTCTATCCATAAAACATCTGTGTACCTCTTTCCCCAAATCTGATTATTCCCTGATTATCTTCAAGAGCTAGGTTCACAGTCACATTTTAAAAAAGCATTTCTGCTTTCATGTTCTGGATCCAGAAAGTATCCAATTAATATCAGCTACTAGTCCATATTAGTAGTTGTTGAAATTACGGTAAACACCAGTTTGGAAAGAGAGGTTGGGGGTATAACTCCGGTCAAAACAGACGTAAAACATTTCAAAAACCTGAGGTATTCAGAATAAAAAAGGCTAAGTTCAAAGGCAGAAAATATAGTAATGGCTACACAGTGTATGGTCCTTTGAGTCAGGCATTGCAAAATTCTTTATTACTCAGGCCACCTCTGTGAAAGGTAGATGAAATCAACAAACTCTCAGTTTACACTGAAGAATTACATTCTCTTCTTTCAAACAATGCTTCACAAACTTTACCCATTGTTCTGTAATTAAGTTTTCACTGGTTTGCAAGATAAAAACTATTAAAAAGTAAGTATTAAAATGATTAGCTTCTTATATGGCAACATTTATTCAAGGACTATCATGTGTCTAGAGATTATTTTCTACCTATAATAGTGATGATAACAATGGTAATTTGAACTTGTTTGTTTTGCTTTTTTTTGTTTCTTCAGTCTATAAATTAAATACCAGAAATTATATATTAGTTTACTGATTTTTCCCCCAGGTAGATAAAAATTAAAGGTCTCCATTGCCACTTTACTTTTTTTATAGTTACACTATAGATATAATTCTATTATCAATATGAGGATACCATAAAATTTAGTAATTGTGGAAAAAACTCCTCGATTTTGCAGGAGATTTTTAATTCTTGTTCTTTAAGTTATTTCCTCAAAAACAATATTAAGTCTTACCATATACTTTACATTATCCTAGGCATATATGGTAAAAAATAAAAGAAGAAGAAGAAGGAGAAAAAGAACAAGAAGAATAAGAAAAGAGCAAGAAGAAGAAGTTGTTTCTTTCCTTAATGGAGCTTAAAACCTACTTCAGGGCCAATAAACAAATAAATTGATAAATGAACTCATACATATACATATCTCATACATAAAAAGTCTATGGATACATATAATTAAAATAAAACATGATCGTCTCTGAGTAAGTATTTATATTTGGGTGATCATGGAAAGCCTTTCTGACTTGCCACATTTAAGCTAAGATTCGGATGAGAGGCTGATGCTAGGTTATACAAAACATCTTTCAGGAAGCTGGAAGGAAGAGCCCCTGGAAAAAAAGCACAAAGGCATATATTCTAAGTAGAACTAATGCCCCCTGGAGTTGTGCAGTACAGCAAGGCTGATTCAAAAGCAGAAAGAAGGCTGGTTTGCTTAAAAAAAAAGGAGGCAAGACTAAGGGAAAGGAGTAGGTTATGGTCAGAGAGAGAGCAAGGATTACAGAATCAGTTTCAAAACACAAAGACTCCTCATATTTAATCTTTCATTCAACCATAGCTCATATGTATGCATTAACTTATTTAATTCTCACAATAAGACTTTAATATATTTATTTTTAAACCTCCATTTTATAGAAGCTGAATTGAGGCACAGTAATTTGTGCTCCATTGCAGAGATCAAGTAACTATACAGCAGTACTTGAATGCATGCAGTCTGACTAAACTCCGAAGGGGGAAGTTGCATTCACTGATGTGTTGTTAGCACTTACTTCATGAATATACCATGGAAAGATGCCTGTCTTAACTCACAAAATTTAAATTTTATCTGAAGATAATATATTTGTTAAAAATACTATACAATTCATTTAAGGACTAAAATGTATTTTCCAACATAGTACTAAGGCCTAGAATTTCATTTCATAGTCTTTACATCGTCTGTTACGATGAAACTGCATTATAGCAGTTGTCCTCAACTGGTACAATTCTGTTCTCCCAAAGGGCATTCATCAATGAATTGACATACTTTTGGTTGTCACAAATCGGAGGGTAGGGGTGAAGCTACTGGAATCAAATAGACAGATACCAGACATGCTGTTCAACATTTTACAATGCACAGGACAGATCCCATAATGAAGAATTATCTTGCCTGAAAAGTCAGTAGTGCAGAGACTGAGGTTGAGAAAAACTGCTTTATGGAAAAACTGCTTTCCATTAATATGGAAAATATATATTCTATGACCATTAATTTCTTCTTGAAAACTTAAATAATGACTGACACGAACAAAGCTTATGGTAAATTAACCTCTCGCTCTCTGTCTCTCTGTCTCTCAGTTGCCAAGCGTCAGAACACCTTTACTGTGTTTGAAAAAATCCCTACATATAATTCTTAGTGAGAGCTGAATAAGCTTCCAATAAGGGTGAAACTGTCAGCTATTTGATTTTCTTTGCAACTAGTACATAGTCATGTGGCATGGGCTCAACAACAACAATAAAATAACCCACGCAGGCCCTGAATTAGTAATTGGCAAGGCAAGCAAGTGGGGATGGCCATAATCTATCTTTGGCAACAGCAACAGGAAGGCTAACTTCTTGGAGCAATGGAGCAGCAGTGATAAGGGCTGGTTGTGCTGGCACTTCAAACCGTTATTTGGTGCTTGGCAGCTGCAAGACTTTCATCACCAAACCTGCTGTGCAGTGTGATTTAGGAGGCGGTTTCTGCATGCACAACTTGATGCTGTGGCCCATTGAGCAATTATGAAAATTGCTTAGTGTCCTCTAGTAAAGTTTTATTCCATTTTCTTCAGCCAGAATGGAAATCAGTTTATTTCAAACAAACAACTCTGAGAAGAAGCTATTTGCAAGATTTTTGATCTTGCTTTATAGGTATCCTGACATCTTGAGAAGGATGTCCTGGACATACTGACATCATCAAGACATACATACTATATCTTGAGAAGATATAAATAAATGCATACATATATATGTATGTGTATATATATATATATATATATATATATATATATAGTTGGTTTCCCCTTCAACTTTTTACTTTTTATCATTATACACAAAAGCATATAACATACAGATCATTTTAAAGCAGCAAACCAAACACATGTACCATCATCCAGCTTATGAAATTAAAAATATGAGGGAATTAAGAGTTCTCTTTGTGCCTTTCAATATTTCCCCCATCTCCCTCCACACAGAGCAAACGACTCCACTGAATATATGTAATATATCTACATATGTATACATGTAAAATATTCTGGTATATGTAGTCTGACATATATATTTTACACATATTTAATAGATACCTTGTGATGTACATATATTGGTTCTGAGCATATCTGACAACTGTATGAATGACTTTTGAAAGTTAACAGCAAGATAAAGCTTCCTAACTGCCACTTATAATAAAAACAGATTTTTATATCTCAATTTTGTTCAGCTTTGAAAACTAAAACCCATTTTAGTGTTAAAATCAACATTCCTCTATCATCATCCAGAAATCAACAATTCTTTGAGTGCAATGTAGAAATTTTGAATAAAAATTTTTTTACTGTGAACTGGTATTTAAAATAAATTGCCTATTGCCCTGGATGGTGTGTCTCAGTAGATTGAGTGCTGGCCTGTGAATTAAAGGGTCATAGTAATTCCCAGTCTAAGGCACATTCCTGAGTTGTGGGCCAGGTCCCCAATAGGGAGCACATGAGAGGCAAGCACGCACTGATGTTTCTCTGTCTCTCTCCATTCCCCTCTCCAAAATTAAATTTTAAAAAATCTTTAAAAAATAAAATAATAAGTTACCTATCTTTTCCCATGTAGTATTTTCAAACAGTATCTCTCCTCTTCATTCTCTTCTTTTTCCCTTTTTGTGACCTTCCTCTCAGATTTCTGAAAACATGCTGAGGCCTCTCCCAAATTATAGAAGACCCATTATTTTTTTTAAGACATCAAAATAATCCAAAAATCAACTTTATCTAAATGTTTTTCTTCATCATTGCCTCACATTAATTACTTATCACATTAAAATCTGCCCTCATTTTTCACAATGCCTATACTATATTTCACCCATGTTTCATAGTATTCAGGATACACGTCTTTTACATCCTTGGTTAAATTTATTCCTAATTTTGATACAATTGTAAGTGGAATTGCTCTTTTAATTCTCTTTCTGGTAGTACAATTGTATATAAACACAACTTATTTTTGCTTATTGATTTTGCATCTATGAACTTTACTGAATTTACTTACTATTTCTAATAGTTTTTTGTGACATCTTTAGGACTTTATACATATGTAAGCTCATGTCTTAAATATACACATGTATCTGCAAACAAATAATTTTACTTCTTTCTCTCCTTCTTTCTGATTTGTGTGCCTGTATTTTTTCTTGCCTTATTTGTGAATTATAATCTCAATAAAGTGCACCTCCCTCCTTCTTTCTGAGATATTCCTAGTTTTTAAAACTGTCTCTTGCCTTGTATTATTACTACCTCTAATGAGTTCCCCTAATTGCTTTTCTGTTTGGTAGACATCATTAATGTACTAATAACTTCCATGTTTATATTCAATATTACCACCTTAGTGACTTTCTTCCTGAGATCCAGTTGTTTAATAACCCCCTGCTAATGTCAAATAAACTTTGAAGCTCAGCATGTCTGAAACTGCAATCACTTTCTTTCTACCTAAGGCAGTGCTTCATTTTGGTTTTTCAATTCTTGTTCGAATGAATGAACTTCTATTTATTTACCCTAATAATACTGTTAGAAATAATTCTCAAATCCAATCTCCCTCATCTTTTAATTTTTAGAATTCATTCTCCTAAATTGACCTAAATTTCTTCTTTCCTCTCTATTTTAACTACACACACTCCAGTTCAGGCCATTATCATCTCTTTGGTTTAGGTTACTGAAATATTGTAACCTAAAACAGAACTCTTTATGGGAAATGTTGCAGCCATGACAGTTACCTTTTCAAAACAAACTATGAGATTTCAATGTTTTTTGACTGTACCCCATCTTTGGTCACTGCACAAATTGTCACCTCATATATACCCAATATTCCCTCATGTAGTTCACTTAAGTGCACAGCTGTCAACCTAACCTTATTCTATATACTAAGTGCACCCTGCTGCTTATTTCTGGAATATTGCTAGTTTTCAAAAGCAGTCCTTACTCTTTATTACTATATAAATACAATTTTAACTCATTCTTTTAAGTACCTTAATATCAGCACCTTCATCTTCCTCTTTGCTGTTATTAAATCATGCATTCATAACAACCTTTTAATAACTCGCTATATATTTATGTATTACTATTAGAGTTGAAAATGTAGGTTAAAAATTAAGTAACTAATATTACAAAATTTAGATGTAATAAAAGCAGCATAACATTACAACTTTTTCTAATTTTACAATCTATCATACTACCTTTATTTCTAGTACCATTTTAATACCTTTCATATTTACCTATTATTATATATATTTATCATGTAATGTTGTGTTTATTTGTTTATATGACTGTCATTTGTATACTGTATATCAAGAAATGAATATTTACATATGATAAAGATTGTAAGATATTGGTGAATATATGTACGAATATATCTATAAATCTAAAACCTGTCTAATTTTTTGACTTTCTATAGCTATATCCTTTGTCAGTATAAAATATAGAAAAAAGGAACTAAAATTACAGATGTATAGAAAGCATTATACATGTGAAAAGCATTATAAAAATGAGTGTTATCAACATTAATTTAGATTCCAAGATATTTTAATATTATTGTTTGAGGATCTTCTTTTAATTTAACAAATACTAGAAAATTCACATAGAAAAAAATCTGAGTAATCTCATCTATATTAATAAAAGTAGATATTATTTCCATAAACAAAATTTGCTATTATAATATATAATAAAAATAATGAGATAATACAAAAATAGATCATAGAAACAGGGAAATAACTATACATAACCATTATTATCTAATTTTCACTTTCTATTTTAAATTTATGAAGTCATATTTTAAAATAATTTTATAAGTACTGATTATAAATTTAAAACAATATTAATATTTTAAGCCATATGCACTATCAACAGGGAAATATGCAATACTTAATAATAAAAGATATACAACTTAAATATTGAGGCAATTCAAATGTAGCAAAACTATGTAAAATTTTGCTAAATAAAACTGAAAAGCTTTAGTATGGTAAAAAATAATATATATAATGACACATAAACATTCAGAGAAATTACCAACAATGTAATAAGGCTAGAATTGATGTTTTTATTTATATAAAATTATAAATGATGATATGAAAATACTTGAAACTCTATGAAAATATTTTAACCAGACATATTTAAATATCAGAATAATTTAATTGATAAACAATTTGCAACACTTCTCAGAGCAAAAAATCATGTTAACATAACAAGAAGCCATTCACCTCCTAAAACATTGGAAAAAATTGATTTGAAATGTCAATATTTGTTAGTACCCAGGTATATGCTGATAAAGATGTAATTAAGTACTTAAATTTTCTTGAAAGATAAATTGCTATCATATGTCTAGAGCCTTAGTTTGTATGTTTTGATCCATATTTTCCTTAAATTTATTATGATAAAATAATTATAATTGTAGGCAAAATTTATATGCACAAATGTTAGTCAGCATTATTCACGATAAAAAAGTAGAAAAACATTAAATTTTCAACAATGTAAATATTTAAAATATTTTTGTACCTCTTAATAAATACTATATGATCACTAAAACATGGCTTTAAAAGATAATTGAGTATCATGATAATAGGCTCATGGCATAGAATTGAATAATTAGATATGTTACAAAATAATATTGTTTGATGTTCATTAAATTTTATTATTTTCATTACTATGACAAATTTAATAGTTAGTGTACCTAAATTTAAAGTTAGTAATTTTGTTTTCATCTTAGTATTTCTCTAATTTGTATGACATTTTCTTGTTTTATTAATAGAATGCTCTTATAGAAATTATCTTTTTGAAGAATATGAATCTCTTTAAAAATGCTCACAGTCCAGTAAATAGAATAAAAATAACTGCACAAAATTTTATAACTATTCTAATAGAACTTGTAAAAATAACAAGAATAAGGGCTTAAAATTGCTGCGGACAAGGCGCAGCAGGGTCCAGGGATTCTCACAGGTAGGTAAGGAGTTGGCGATGGGTAACAGATGACAACACGCCTCAAAGGACAGTGAAGCTCTGTTCCGTTTATTGCAAGTACAAGCAGGTTTTTATATTTTAATTTTAAGCAGTGATTAACATTTGCTGGTGTATAGCATGATCAGTTAAGCAGAAAAAAATTAATACAAAGGTAACCAGGAAAAGTATGAAAGTTCCCATAGATTCAGTTATAATAAACAAATATTATTTTGACCAGGAGAGCCATTAATCAGACAATTTGAAATAGCTCTATGTACAGAGTTTGAAGGTCTTATTGTTTATTAAAGGTCTTAGAATTTGGCATGGGGCAAAAGTTACGCTAGACTGAGCAGAGGTTAGGAAATTCATTATAAGGCTTTTGTGATGTCTAACTTAGCTATCTATCTTTCTGTCCAAAATGTTTCTCTATGTACTATGGACTCTAACTCCTTGGTAATTGTTTCTACATGTTTAGTTTGTGGTATCTAACAAGCTTTTCCTGTTTCTTTGCCTGTTTAATTCTAATTAATATATATTCTTGTTCAAGGTAAAGGTGGGGCTGTTACTCCAACATCTTTTAGACATTCAGGAGCTATTTCATCAGAGGGGATTTTGTTCTCTGGTCAAGAAATTATTTTGTACAACTTCATTGGAATTATGCTAATCAATGAATCTGAAAGACAAGTGTCTAACAATCCCACCACCTTTCGATCACCCAAACAAACATGTAAGGAGAGATAAACAGTTGCCTCTGCCTTGCAGATGCATCTCAACCGTCCCGACCGTATCCCTGGGCTGTGGGTAGGGGTCTATATGGTTTTTACTTGTCTTCTTGGAAGACCCTTTGTATCTGTGGGTAAGGAACAGTCTTGGGAAAGTCTTTCTAATCTGTTCTTCTATTCCCTCAACTGTTGGCAGCACAACCTGTGTTTGCAACAATAACCTGGTTCTTTATTAAATGGCCTTAACTGTTGATTTAAGAGATCTAACTTGTTTTTCTTATTTCTGGTGCACCATGGTGGTCCTGATTGCTTTATGTTGCTCAAACCAGGGTAATTTATACAACTTGACATGTTTTCCCTTATGGTTAACAATTATATTACTCTGGCTGTCGTACTCCCCTGTATAAGGGAGAGGGGAATCTGTGGAGATTTTTCCATCCTTCCAGGCAGTTTCATGGGAAATACTAGTGTCTTCCCCTGAAGTGCCCCTTCCTCTTGGGTGATTTTCACAGGAACAAGTAAGTATAGTACAACGTCTATATTCAGTAGCAAGAGTAAAATAATTAAAATAAAACAGCCAATTGTTAACCCATTTTGGATGCCACGTTCTCCTCCGGGGAGACGAGTTCCTTGAACTCGACTCCTCCATGCCCGGACCTTGTCAGACAACATGGTTGGAAGAGAACGTGGCATAAAGTGAAAACTTTTAACATATTCAACATATGCCATAATGGCTGTCTTAATTTGAAGCAGTTTTTCTATATTATTCTACTTGCCAAATGTTTTACATGTTACTATAAATTAAATTTTGCTACATGGTAGTAGCAAAAACCACAATGAGATACTACTTCACACCAGTGAGAATGGCCATCATAAGCAAATCAACCAACTAGTGTTGGAGAGGGTGTGTAGGAAAGGTAACTCTAGTGCACTGTTGGTAAGAATGAAGACTGGTGTAGCCACTGTGGAAAACAGTATGGAATTTCCTCAGAAAACTAAACATGGAACTGCCTTTTGACCCAGCATTTCCACTGCTAAGAACCATGAAACACCAATTCATAAGAACCTGTGCACCCCAATGTTCACAGCAGCACAATTTATGAACTTAGGTGGAAGCAACCTAAGTTCACATTAGTAAATGAGTGGATCAAAAAACTACAGTACATTTACACAATGGAATACTACTCACCAGAAAGAAAGAAGGAGCTCCTACCCTTTGTGACAGCATGCATGGAACTGGTCAACATTATATAAAGTGAAATAAGCCATAAATGAAAGACAAATACCCTATGATCTTACCTTTAAGTGGATACTAATCAACAAAACAATCAAGCAAGCAAAATATAACCACAGGCAGTGAAATTAAGAAAAATCTGACAGTAACCAGAGAGGAGGCAGGAGGGGATATTGCCCATCAAAGGGGATAAGGGTTTTCAGAAGCAACTGAAAGGAGACACAAAAAAAGAAAAAAAAATGATAGTAGCATATCCTTACATTAAACATTATAAAAATTTTCAAAGATGATGTGTGTCTTAGTTAGTTTTGGCTTCTTTAACAAATTAGTGTAAAATAAGTGGTTTAAACAACGAAACTTTATATTTTTCAGATCTAGAGACTGGAAATTTCAAGATCAAGGTGTCAGAAAATTTGGTGTCTGTTTAAGGCCTTCTTCCTGGTTTATAGATGGCCACCTTTTCACTTCATCCTCACATGGCAGAGAGCAAGGAGATTTTTCTGGGTCCATACAAAATATTTATTTCGTCAATCATTTTTAAGTGGCTAATTTTAAAATATTGTAAGCTTTTTCCCATGTAAAAAATAATTCTGAAGTATAAGATAACATTAATATTTCAGAGTTAGTAAAAACAATTGTCTTAGGTGTCCACAATAGCTGACTATGGCAAATGTAGTTTAGCTGAAACAGAGTCAGTTATTAAGGCCATCTCTTGTACTCTTCTGCTTGTCTTTCTCAATGTTCGACTGAACTTAACTAAAATTTTAAAATAATGTATAGTTCATATTACCAATTTTAAAAGAAGATGACTAGAATCTAAACTGCCTAAATGTTTAAATCATTTCTTCTATCAGTTACATGACTGTTTTTATTGAAGTCACGGCAGAAAGAAAAATAGAAAAGTCAATACCTGATTTCATTGTTAGAAATTGAATGAAGAAATCACAAAATGGAACATAATAAAAATTAGCTACATAAACATTAAAATAACTATAGTTACCAGAAATATTTTTAAAAATCAGCTTCTGCATATTCTGATTTTCAAAAATCAGCAACTGTATTTGGAACTAATGTCTCCTTTTTTGCTTTGGGAATAATATTTTTATAATATTGGCTATGTTCGCAACATAACACTGCAGCTGCAAATACTCTTCAGATTCTGCACTGATTATACTTGCTAATTACAGCTGGGATGTAAAACAGATTTCATATTAAGCTACATTGAAATGGAAAAAATTAAAACAGAGCTATGTTTTGGAAGTAGTATATTCTTCTGGAGACTGCAAATTTTAGGGTAGCCTTAGCCAATTAAAAACACCAGACTAGTTCTTGAATAAAGCATTAAAGGAAAAGGTTACTTTTACACTTGAGTGGTATACATCAAAACAACTATTTTTGCCTAAAGGCCACCCTTGTGGCAAATGAAATGAAAAGCTATACTATACAATAAAGGATAATAATTTGTACAGTTCATGCAATTTTAAAAGCTTTTTCTATCTCCTTGATAGGCTGCCTAATTTCAGCTAGGTTTTTATTTCAGCAATACATATTTCACTTATTTATCCTTGTATATTTATCAGGTATCTGCGTATTTAGTGTAAGAGTTCTCCTCATGACTGACTTTATCCTTTCAGGAATGAGTTTGCTGGAGTGTGACATATACAATACCATGTAATTTAAAAATCTAATGTATTCTTATATAAAGTGTGGATCCAATATTCCTTCCTCAGGACACAGTATTGTTTACAAATGAAGGAAAACAACTACTTTTGAATTGGGTTCTGAAAGTGTATGCTGGGTAAAAGTAATTTGTCTGCTCCAAAAGTAATTCTGGGTCTGAAAGACCAATTGGATAAAGGTTTAGCATGGAATTTGAGATGAGCAAGTGTAGGGTAGAATGATTCAATAAGACTTTTGCACTTGCTTTTCACTCTTTCAGTAACATACTGGGCTATTATTGCCATCCCTTTGCTTATACTGTTTTGTACCTAGGATGTCAATCTTTTGAATTCCCACTATGTAGATTACATTCACTTTTGAAAGCCTAAATCAATATACATGTCTTTGTTGAAGTCTTCTCTGCCACATCAGTAAATAAACTTACTTCCATCTGAAAGTGTCTTATACTATTGTTCCTTTAGCACAATTATTTAAGCGATATGTAGGAACAAACACACACATTGTAGCTGGATGACAGTCTGTTTTATCTCTGCCATTTACTAGCCGATGTTATAATCTCACCTTAAAAAGAAATAATAATGATACATTATTATCATTGTTGTTGATAATAATGAACATCAAATATTTTAAAGCAAAAGGAAGAATGTACTAAAGTAATAGAACAGCTTTTATATTTTAAAATGTAATTCTATATCACCAGGTGCTTTGCTTTTTTATATAACTGCTTTATGACTGTATGATATCCAATATAGTAGATTATAAATTCCTAGAGAGCAGGGGTTCAGTCATATATATGCACAAATGTTGATTTGCACTATGGATATTTTTGATACATTTATTCTATCTATCTATCTTCAGACTGGAATGAATAAAAGGCCCAAGACATTTTAGAGACCAGTGCAAAGGGAAAATAATTGAATAATTGAACTTATTTTGATAGGTTAAAGTATTCAATAAACTAAGAGAATAGATCTTAAAACTTTGCGACATAAGAGAATAAATTGTAACTGTATAAAGATAAATATAACTAAATTTACCGTGATGATCATTTTAGAATATATGCATACATCAAATCATTGTTATATACTTAAAATCAGTACAATGTTACATGTCAATAATGTCTCCATAAAAATATGTATAATTCTATTGTGACAGGAAAAAATCCAATAGAGCAGTAAATTTTATTTGTTTAAAAAAGAGAAAGAGATTCTGATCAAGGTGGTGGCATGGTAAACATGGCTCACCTTGCACAACCACAGCAAAAATTACAACTACATTATAGAACCACTATCACCCAGAATCCTCAGAAAATGGAGTTGTGTGGAAGTTCAACAACCAAGGAATTAAAGAAGTCACATTCGTTCAGACTGATAGGAGAGGATGCAGAACAGGTGGTGTCATGCCCACATATGGTGAACAAAAATTGCGGGGGATGCCTCAGAAGTGAGGGATTCCAGCACAACACCAGACCACCCAACCCACAGTTCCAGTGTTAGGAAGATAAGTCCCTATAACTTCTGACTGTAAAAACCACTGGGGGTTGGGGCAGGGGAAGAAGGTGTGGGATTCTCAGGTTTATCCTCTTTAAGGGCCTGCAACAGCTCTAGGATTTACACAAACTAACTCCTTCTGGGCTCCGGCACCAGGACAGCAGCTGAAAGAGCCCCAGTGGTGGTATATGGGGAGAAACTGAAGTGTCTGGCATCAGGGTGAGTGCCAGGTGACAGCTTCCTCCAAGAGAAAAATTCAGAAGCCAGGCAGTGATCATTATCCTTTTTCTGAGCCCTGCCCCGCATAGAGTTACAGAGCAGTGACACCATATCTAAGATTACATGAACCGGTTCACATGGGTTTCCCCACCCTAGTGATATCTAAGGCTCTGCCCCATCCTTCTCATGGGTGTGTTTTTCTACAATGGGCCAACCTACTAAGACAGGGAGTCAAAGCAGCTCTATCTAATACACAAAAACAAACACAGGAAGGCTGCCAAAATGAGGAGATGAAGAAATATGGCCCAAATGAAAGAAAAGAACAAAACTGCAGAAAAAGAACTAAATGAAATAGAGATAACCAATCTATGAGATCCAGAGTTTAAAGCACTGGTTATCAGGATGCTCAAGGAACTCACTGGGTACTTTAACAGCACAAGAAAGACCCAGGCAGAAATAAAGTTTGCACTAAATGAAGTAAAAAACAAAAAAAATTACAGGGAATCAGCAATGGAGTAGATGAAGCCAAGAATCAAATTAATGGTTTGGAACATAAGGAAGAAAAAGAACATTCAATCAGAACAACGAGAAGGAGAGAGAATCCAAAAAAAGTGAGGAGAGGGTAAGATGCATCTGGGACATCTTCAAACATACCAACATTCAAATCATAGGGGTGCTGGAAGGAGAAGAGAAAGAACAAGAAATTGAAAACTTATTTGAAAAAATAATAAGAGAAAACTTTCCTAATTTGGTGAAGGAAATGGACATACAAGTCCAGAAAGAAGGGATTTGTTTGGACTTGGATCCAAACAAGATGGACCCAAGAAGAACCACACCAAGACACATCACAATTAAAATTCCAAAGGTGAAAGAAAAAGAATCTTAAAAGCAGCAAGAGGAAAGCAGAGTTACCTACAAAGGAGATCCCTTAAGACTATCAGCTGACTTCTCAAAATAAACTTTGCAGGCTACAAGGGACTGGCAAGAAGAATTCAAAGTGGTGAAAAACAAGGACCTACAACCTAGATTACTCTATTTAGCAAAGCAATCATTTAGACTCAAGGCAGATAAAGTTCTTCCCAAACAAGTTAAAGCTAAAGGAGTTCATCATCGCCAATCCATTATTGAATGAAATGTTAAAGGGACTTATTCAAGAAAAAGATCAAAACTATGAACACTGAAAGAACAATAAATTCACAACTATCAACAATTGAATCTAAAAAACAATGCAAACAATAGAACAGAAACAGAGTCATAAATATGGAGATCATTTGTAGGGTTATCAGTTGGGAGAGGCATGGGAGAGAATGGAGGAAAAGATGACGGGATTAAGAACTACAAACTGGTAGGTACATAGTAGACCAGGAGATGTTAAGAATAATATAG
The DNA here is from genome assembly GCF_021234435.1 of Artibeus jamaicensis. NCBI lineage: Eukaryota > Metazoa > Chordata > Mammalia > Chiroptera > Phyllostomidae > Artibeus > Artibeus jamaicensis. The sequence continues at coordinate 21,872,835 of NW_026522046.1, read as the reverse complement.
GAAATGGAATAGCCAAAGAACTTATATGCATGACCCATCAATATGAACTAAGGAGGGGGGATTCTTGGAGGGAATGGGGAGGGTAGAGGTGGGTGAAGTGAGAAAAATTGGGACAACTATAATAGCATAATTAACAAAATATATTAAAATGTAAAAAAGTAGTAAAGTTGAATTGATAAGCAAATGCATGAGATTATGTACAGAGAAGCATTAAGAGTAAACTGCTCCCAAGTTAGAACAACTATCAGAGGATTATAAAATAGCAACTTCTCCTTTATGTTCTAGAATGGTATATTTACAGGTCACCAATTGTCTTCAGAAGCTCATAAAATTAGGCCAATGTATATTTAGTAAGTATATAATATGGCAAAATCCTGATTAAAAAAACTCCCCAAAAGGACAACCTGAAAGAGTTTATATGAAACACATATTTCATATCGATAGACTGTCCTAGGCAGTGTAAGAGAAAATTAAAATGTGAAAGAATAGTTACTGCTTTGAGATTTATATTTTTAACCAAATAAATAAATAAAACAGTAGTTGTCAGAGGGGAGAGGGACTGGGGGACTGGATAAAAAAAGGTGAAGGAATTACTAAGTACAAATTAGTAACTACAAAATAATTATGGGGATGTAAAGTACAGCATAGAGGATATAGTCAATAATCACATAATAACTATACATAAGGCCAGGTATGTACTTGAAACATCAAGGGGACCTCTCTGTAAAGTACATGATTTTCTAACCACCATGCTTTATATGTGAAAGTAATCCATAACAATATTGAATGTAAACTGTAATTGAAAATACATACATACAGCCCTGGCTGGTGTGGCTCAGTGAATTTAGCACCAGCCTGCAAACCAAAGGGTTATCAATTCGATTCCCAAACAGGTCACATGCCTGGGTTGCAGACCAGGTCCCCCGTAGGAGGAACGCAAGAGGCACCCAAACATTGATGCTTCTTTCACTCTCTTTCTCTCTGCCTACCACTCTGTCTAAAAATAAATAAATAAAATATATAAAAAAGAAAATATAGACATACATAAAATAATAATATAAGGTATATTGTGGTCATCTGAAATTATGATTTAGGTTACTAGTTATGTTTCTAGTTCTCATTTTAAATATTACCAATCCACCACTCAGGCTGCTCACATAAACTGCAATTTATCTTCCAATTCTCAAATGTATTTGACTTAAGCAGGATAAAGCTACCTTGCATCAGGCACTCAGGAGGCAGCAGTGGGCATATGCTGATAAAACTGCTCTTAGGGTCTCCCTTTTATTATCTGAGTTTTCACTTTTTCCCTTTCCCAAATTTAACTCTCATTTCTAGAAAATAAAAGGTCCTATGCTACAGCTCCCATTTTGGTTCCCTGTCTATAACCCAGTTCTTCTGGAACTTGCAACTCTCTCTAAATAATTTGTTCAGCTAGAGACCAGACCATTATCCATAGACTCTGCTGAAATCAAGTAAACATTTTTGATGCAATTGCTTGTTTGTCCTATTTGAATCTCTTAATGTTTTTGGTTTTGATTTCTTATTTTTTAAGATTTTATTTATCTATTTTTAGAGATGGGGGAAGGGAAGGAGAAAGAAAGGGAGAGAAATATCAATGTATGATTGCATCTCATGCATCCCCTGCTGGGAACTGGCCTGCAACCCAGGCATGTGCCCTGACTGGGAATCAAACTGGTGACCCTTTAGTTCACAGGCCCTTGCTAAATCCACTGAGCTACACCAGTCAGGGAATGGTATTAACTTTTTAATTCCATGCTATGATTTTTGAAGAGACACCCAGTTTCTCTCAGTTGAACCTCCTTACAGTGCCTGTTGTGGTAGACATACAAACAATTGTTTGTCAGATGGTGTCATATTCTTCTCTACTAGATCATCCTATAATTTTCTAACTCATGCCTAACCTTAGTGTGTGACTATATTTTCAACTATTGCTTCTCTCCAAGACATTCCTGTCACCTAGAAATGCCTTATCAGTGTGTACTAACATGTATCAAAAGCCATTTAATGAAATAGATAATTATTATTATGTCCCAAACACCACCAGGTTATGGATGCGATTTTATAAGAAGCATATATGGATCAAAGAACTGCCAGGGAAGAGAATGAGGTTAGTCTCTCCCAGAAAACACAGAGTCCCCAGCAGGGGCAACTGAAACACTCAAATTGGGTTATCAACTTGGTCCCTTTTGATTGAAAGCTGAATAAACAAAATGAACACCTACTAGAAAATTATTTAATTTATAAGTGTACTAGTCAAAATAATAACCTTCAAGTATGTCTGTATTTTTGTCTCAAGAAAACTTCGAAGATGTCGTGTTACCTGATAAAGAAAAGTTAAGGTTGCTGATAGAAATAGTTTGAAAATCATAAAACCTTACAACAAGGGAGAGTATCCTGGATTATTGAGGTTGACATAATGTAATTGCGAGGGACTTTCAAATGTAGAAGCAGGAGGCAGAGTGTCAGAGTCCGAGGATGGTGATGTGAGAAGACCTCAGCTGACCATTGTTCTTTTTAAAGTTGGAGGAAGTGCCCATGTGCCGAGAAATGAAGGCAGCTTCTAGAAACTGGGAAACACAATGCTATAGATTCTCCTGTAGAGACAGGAGCAGAAGAAAAGGAGAAGGAAGAGAAAGAAAACACCCAGAAGGACTATAGCTCAGTGAGAACTGTGTCAGAATTCTGACCTCCAGAACTATTAGATAATACATTTGGGCTGTTTTAAACCGCTAAATTTATGGTCATTTGTTAAGCAGCAATAAAAATAAAACTGATATAGCAAAAATTGAACATTTCTGACAAATTTATTAAAATAAAGACTTGTAATTCTATAGCATGTAATGGTGCTTCTCTTAATCATCATCAGAGCTTGGAACGCTCTGATGAAAAGGATTCTACATAGTCCCTTTATATTTAAGTCTCTTTGCTCTTCTTTAATTATAACTTACACTCATAATCTATTCTATGGAGCTTAAATACTGTTCATGAATTTGTGCATATATTTGCAAAAGTATTTGTGGGGCAAAATAATCTAAAACAGACAGAAACCTGACACAACTAGAAAGTTGGAGGAAGTTAATAGTCACTGCTAATCTCACTTGGTCCACATTTTTACATTTTTTCCCTGACCACAAAACATCTCAAATAAAGGGAAAATTAATTAACCTTTCTTTTCTCAGACTCATTTGTTTTATTATTCCTAAAACAATCTTTGGTTACCTTTCTAGACTCACTCTTCTTTAGTAACTTGGACAAATTACATGGAGAAAAGGAAACTAAGTTCTTCTGCAGACCTCTTTAGACTCGAACTGCACATTTCCACTTGTGTTCTGACTGATGGCACACCTATAATACCAGGCGGTGAGGCTGGTAGCAAGTTAGCAAGTTTCACCTTGAAAGATTTATGAGTTGACTGATGCATAGGAAGTACTAGCGACATTCTCCCAAATTAGGAGGCACTTCATTTCTGTCTTGGTCAGAACCTTTGCTGACTCCTTAAAAAAATGGAACATTGATTTGTCCTTTATATTTTGGAAAGTCTCACAAGAGCAATGTCAATGGAGTGAGTTTAAAAATTAAAAAAATAACTATTTTCCAATATCTATCTGTTAAGTATACTATTTGAATCTTCTACAGAAACATTACAATTGTACTAGGCCTATGAAGAAGAAGAATAGTAGGTGACATAGATTCCAGTTATTACAGGGATACGAATATTCTAGAATATACTAATGCTTTTTCTGAGAAATGTTAACTTTAATTGAAGCAGCTCAGGACAAGTAGAATTAGGACATTAAAATGTTTAAATACAATTTTATATAAAGACATTTCAAAAATATTTTCATTACTATCTTTAATGTGTTTATTAGCTGGTGAAGAGCTTTATTTCTTAACTGGAAATATGTTAATGTTTTCCAAAAATCGAAAAGGAATTTTGCACAGAAATATATAAAGTATCAGGCTAAAGCTAAAATTTGATGGGTTTGTGTCCAGGAAATCTTTGCCATATCGCCGTCATCTTGATCACAAGTTTATATTTCTTGAATTATATTATTCTATGGCACAGTTCCTATGTAAGTAATCAATTGGAAAATAAAATTAACCTTTTCCATTTATTAGAGTAATATTCATACATAATATTGCTAGGAGGTAATTTGTCATGGATGGTGTGTGTGTATCTTTAAATGAGAAAGAAAAGAGAGGAAAAGAGAAAATTGTACCACTACTGGCTTACATATAAAAATTGGTCAATATTCCAGCCAGTCAGTTATTTAGAACTCTCCAAATAACTAGTGTTCCAACTGAAATTATTAGTCAACTGAAAATGTGGCATTATTTTTATTAATGATTAAATTATAATTCACAGATGCCATCTGTTTGCTCTGGGCTAGTTACTGAACCAGGTACTATATAGACATTCTATCATGTACTGCTCACAACAATATCATGTAGTAGTTACAACAATGACCTATAGCTAAGAAAAGTGAAACTTAAAAGAAATTAAACAAATCCTATGGTCGGCATATTATTCAAGCTAGCACATGTTTGAGAGAGCAAGGAAAGCCATTAGTAATTATTTATCCAACTATATTAGCATACATCAGAATGCCCCAGGTAAAGTAAGAAATATGGTCACCTAACACATACAGTAAGTAACAGAAATAAGACTCACCCCAAAGGAACCGGAGTTATTTTTAAATATATGTTGAACTGTGTTGTGAATCTGCACAAGTCAGACAGAGTGGAATTTTAAATATCCTACAGTTGGTTTAGCATTCTTGGCCAAAGTCAAAATTAAACATTTCTCCTTGCCACCCAAATATCTCTTTTCACTTTTATTTACCTAATACTAAAGCCAATCTGCACAGCTCTGAAGGAGTGACATGTGTTTCACTTATGTGTCTCTGCAATACTTTCCCTCCATCTTCAAATGTGATATTTCTACCAATATATACACCATTCTTAATTTGGTACTTAGATAAAATTTTCCTCCTCCAAGATGTCTTTCTAGATTCATCTCTGGAAACTTCAAAACATGTTATTTGAACCATTATCATGATAATTACTAAAATATTCAGCATCTTTTCATGTACATTTTGCCTCCCCTAAATAAAATCTCAACTCTTACACATGATTGAAAGTTACAGAATCATTAACATGTTTGAGTCATCTTTATTTTTAAAATTGTGTCTCTTCTCAGAATTAGCAAATTACTCTTAACATGAGGGTAACCATGGACATGTACAACATTTACTGTTCATAATTTAAATAGGCATGGTTGAACAATTAATTTGGGCTACATATAGAAGGTATTTTGTAAAATATTGGATATAAATATATACACACATTTCAATATGATTTTAGATATTTATTTTACTCAGAAAGTTTATCATTTTAAAACTCTATTATTTAATTGTTTAGTAAGTAATTGTTTATTTTTTGAAATTTATTAAGCTGTGCAAGCCATGCTTTTTCAATCAGAAACTTTCTGTCATGTATCTTTTTGTCTCATTAATATTTTGTGAATATCATGCAGGAAAATCACTGCAACATGATTTTGCTTAAAAATATGTACTCATTTACTTTTACTCCGGCATTTGAAATTGAAAGGTAAAAATGGAAGTTATTTGTATGTCACTAATATTTTTAAAACAAGGGTTTCTTCTCAATGCCAAGAGAAGAAACTAAGAGAAACTGTTTAATTTGTTCCACATGGATGGTGTTTGGCGTGTATATAAGACAGATGATAGCTGCCCATGTGCTGCAATTTCAGAAACTTCAAACAAAATCCACTGTTCTAAATAATCTGTATCACTGTATTTCTACAGTACCTAAATTTATGTCAATTAATGTCACTCATTAAGGGTGTCTCCAAGAAAAATCAACTGGTAATGCATTACCTTAGAGAGTAAGCTTATTGGTACAGATTTATCTTTATTTTAATAGTGCCGAGGTAAATAGCAGGATCTGGCAGTAACAAGACGGTGAATGAGTTCATCTTGTGTTAAAAATCAGCAAGAAAATATTCTAAACTGAAGAGTCTTCACCAAGCACATCAATTCCCAGCAAGCTATGGTTTCATAAACACAGATACCCCAGTCTTACCAGCAAAGGCTTTTAAGATTCAGTGAATTGGAGGCACATTATTGTGTTGTTCTGTACCTCAGGGAGAATCTCTAGACCTAGAGGAAGCTCATTAGCTCCAGGAGGTACAGAGACAATACAGTAGGTTGGAAGGAAAAAGACAATTTTGACTCACTGCCGTGTTCAGTCCCGTCTGAGTGTCCTGGGTGAAACATTTGGCTGTTGACCTTCATATGTCATTCCGAGTACCTCTGCTGAATTCTAGGACCAATTTTTCAGAGTCATCTACAACAGGGCATACGGCCTGCTTGAAACTGTATAAAAATAAGTCATCAGACCTTATGTCTTATGAGAACTTGGTTTGATTTTTGACAATATATATCCAGTGAGGTAATAAAGTACCATGAAAAGCTAATATTATTACCTCTATAGAAGAGATGTAGCTTACCGGCAATGAGTTTCAGTAGGAATTTTTCTATAAAGTGACCACATGTGGATGCAATGACCGATGTCGCTGTGCCCTGGTAAGAAAATGATTTCAGTGCTATCATGTAGGCCTTGATGCAAAGAAACATGCTGGCCGAGATCAATAAGAGAAAAGTAAACAAAAGGTAGATTAGATTGTGAATAACAAGAGGAAAATAGACTCCTGTCTGGTCTGGTGGCATTTTATCTTTTCTTACCAAACAAAAGATTCTAGGTCTTTTCAAAATAGTGTAATTGAAATTTAGTTATACACTATAATTTTTATATATGTTTTATAACACGCATATTTTCTTTTCTATGGAAGGTATTATGTAGCCATTACATTCTCTCTCAAAATTATTAAAGCATCTTACATGCATATAGCTATACATCCTTCAAATTAATATTAAAGATTTTTTCGCATGGCATTTTTTCTTATAAGAAATCTTTTTAAATGCACCTGAGCATAATTAATCTCTTTACATATCTCTAGTATGAGACTTCTACTTTACGCAGTAACTGTTTACTCTTTAGTTGTGTCTCTGTTTGAGACTATACTTCTAACTGTTCCCAGTATATGTTGCATATGCGATATTTATAGTGGGATTTTGTTGAAAGCAATCATTTTGGTTTTACATTTTGCCTTGGAAACATAGAGATATGGTATCAAAGTATTGATAACTTAAAGAAAATATTTAAAATGAGACAGGTTCTGAAGGAATATACACTCTTCTGCATTAAAAACTTGGCTAATAATTTAATTTTCTTTTTAGTTACTAGAGATATATAGTATTCTGCACTCTAATTGTAACATAAATTCAAGACTTCCCTAACAACTCCCCCACTCACCTCAAATTTCTCTCTTGGGTCTTTAATCTTTTTCTCTCTTTCCTTTTATTTTTCTCTGTGATACAAATGAACACTCACAGGAGCACAAACATTCTTTCCTTTTTCCTGTGTTTTTTTCCCCACAAAAATCCCTTTTCTCCACAACTTTATTTTTCTTTGATCAACCTGTTATATACAGAGGTAAAAGATAAACACTGCTGTAGAAAGAATATGGTTTCTGAAAGCAGATCCTCTTTTCCTACAGTCATTGAAGTTCAGTGGTAAAGGAGAGGATTTTTAAGCCTTTGTTAGTACCATATTTTATTCAATTATATGCCCTGGGGCCTAGCAAAATCATTGATAAACTTAGCAATTAATTGGTTTCTCAATCGAATAAAAGTGGGAAGAGAGCATTCCTGCAGTGTTAAAATATTCTTCAAGCAAGTCTCTTTCTCTGGGGAAAATTTTATATTAAGTCATGATGGAGAAAATAATTGAATAAATTCACAAAATTTAAGCGAGTAGTTAATTTTAACAAATATACTATAACCACCACCCTTCTCATGAGATAGAATATTTTCATCACACCAAAAAGTTCCTGCATGCTATTTTGCAGCCAGTCCTATTCCCTCATCACTGGTCCTAGGAACCACTATTCTGCTTCTTGCCACTGAAGTTCTGCAGTGATGTAGTATGCAGCCTTTCTGCCCAGCTTCTGGAAGCAGCAGTGATGTTCCTAGCATCACTGCAGCATTAAATGGACAGTGAGTGTAGTTTATATGCATTTTGTAAACCAATATAAATTCGAAAACAAAAAAAAACCCTTCCGCATGAAGATTTGAAACACTCCTACTAATGAAACAATCTTGAGGAAATGGGAAAATACAAATAGACATTAAAGAATTTCAGTGATTCTACTTCTAGGAATTTATCCTAAAAAACCCAAAACACTAATGTGAAGAAATACAAGCACCCTTATAGTCATTGCAGTGTTATTTACAATTGCCAAGATTTGGAAGCAGCCCATGTGTCCATCATTACAAGAGTGGATAAAACAACTGTGGTACATTTGCCTAATGCCATGCTACTTGGCCATAAAAAAGTAGGTAATTTTAAGCCTTGTGACCACATGGATCAAGTTGGAAAACATTATGCTAAGTAAAATAAGTAGTCAGTGAAAGACAAATTCCACATGATTTCACTCATATGTGGAACAAGCAAAATAGATACAGACTCATAGAGAGCAGGATGACAGCTCTGGGGTGGGGTTAGAGGGTGGAGAGATGAAGCAAAAAAGAAAAAACTCATGGACATGGACAGCTATTGCGATTACTGGGGACAGTGGGTAGAGGTGGAAGGAGGTATAAGGGAGATAAATGGTAATGGAAAAACTTCAATAAAATTAATTATTTTCTAAAAGCATTAAAAAAGAAAGAAATAATATAAACACTACATATTAAACTTTATGGCATGCACTTAAACAGTGAAGAAAAGTATAGCTTTAAAGAGAAACAGAACCATTAAGATATGCATACACATATACACATAAATATAGGTATGCATGTAGATCTATATGTAGATATGTATATCTATACATAGATATACGTTTATGCATATTTATATGTGCATATATATATGGGGAGGGGGAGAGGAAAACTATTTTGAGGATATGGCTTATGTAGTAGTGAAGGTTACCAAATTTAAAATTTGCAAGATAGATTAGCAAACTGAGGATCCAGAGAAGAGTTGATATCGTGGGTGAATCCTAAGGGAACCAGCTGGAAGAATTCCTTCTTCTTTCAGAGCAGTTATCTTTTTTTTTTCCTATTAAGGCTTTAGACTGATAGGATAAAGCCTAACCACATGATGGAAGAAAATCTGCTTCATTCAAATCTACTAATTCAAATGTTAATGTTATCAAAACAACTCCACAAAAACATCTAGACTAGTTTAACCAGTATTTGGATATCATGGCATAGTCAACACATAAAATTAACCATCTCAGTTTATATGAATAAAACACACAAACAAATAAAAAACCCAAACAATTTAATTTCCAACAGGACAAAGAGTAAACTAAGAAGATTACCAGGAAAAAATAATAAAGACAAAAGCAGAGATTAAGGAAATAGAAAAAATAAAAGCAATAGCTATGATTAATAAATTTGAATAAATCAGAAATAAGTTTTCTTTTAGTAAATCAACAAATTAGAAAAGCCACAGGTAAGTTTTTCAAACTATCACAGTATCTGAAAACAGTTTTTACTGATGTGATTCATGTTGTATTTCAGGTACAAACCTGATGATTTCCTGTCATATATCTTTTGTGAAATAATCACCATTAATCACCAATAATCACTGAACCTATTTAACATATCTATCAATTCATAGTTACTATTTCTTTCTTTCTTTCTTTCTTTCTTTCTTTCTTTCTTTCTTTCTTTCTTTCTTTCTTTCTTTCTTTCTTTCTTTCTTCCTTTCTTGGGGCAGTAAATACTTAAAATTGATCTTGTTAGCAAGCAAATAGTACAGAATTGTTATCTAGAATCACATCGCTATACATTAGATCTTCAGAACTTATTTATCTTAAGTAACAAGCTTTATAACCCATGATCAACATCTCCCCACTTCTCCCTCTCCAGAGCCCTTGGTAACCACCATTCTACTTTCTAATTCTACGATATGACTCTTTTATATTCTACATATAAGTGAGATCATGCAGTATTTGTCTCCCCAATTTTGGCTACTTCACTTAATATATTGATTTCCAGGTTTATCCATGTTGTCACAAATGGCAGTATTTTCTTCTTTTTTAATGCTGAATAACACTTCTTTGCATACATCTAAACCTAAGTTTCTTTATCCATTCATCTGCCAGTGAACAGTTCCTTTGTTTCCCTATACTGGTGATTGGGAATAGTGCTGAAATGAACACGGGAGTGCAGGCATCTCTTTGAGACCCCTATTTCCTTTGGATATACCCCTAGAAGAGGGAGAACTGGATCATAAAGTGGTTTTATGTTTATTTTTTTGTGTAGTTTTTTACTGTTTTTATATGGCTATACCAAATAATCTGATTTTAAAATGAGCAAAGAGCATGAATAGAAATTTCTCAACTAGCTGATGAAAAGGTGCTCAATCACTAGTTATGGAGGAAATGCAAATTAAAACCTCCCTGTTACATCACCTCACACCTACTAGAATGTTCGTTATTAGAAAGGCAAAAGATAACAAGTGCTAATGAGGATGTAGAGAAAAGAGATAGTTGTCCACTGTTAGTGGGAATGTAAATCGGTACAGCATTATTAAGTTTAAAAAATAAAAATAACATGCACAAATTATTGTATTACAACAATAACTAAAACTCATTTCATACTTTAAGTTTGGGGATTATGTATTCTAAAAATAATTAGAAATCAAAATGTTTAATACATAGTTATAATAATGAATATAATATTCTGTGTCAAAGCTAAAACACAACTGGATAATGGAACAAAACTTTAAGTAATTTTATGCATTTATTAAATACCAAGTAACAAAAATAAGAACGATAATGATAAGTAATTTAAGGGTTTTCCTTTCATTTCAGTTATTTTGTTTTAAAACTCTCAAAAATATGTAAGTGTAATGTCTGTGCTACTGATGTATATAAGTAAAAATCAGGTAGAAGCTATTAATAAGTCACATAGTCCTCCGCCACATTGGTGGATGGAGAGATGATTAGATTTCTGAAAAAAGAGAGTAAGTAATAACATCAGTAAAAAATAAGTTCACAAAAAAGTGAACTCTACAAAAGTGTCACTGCTGACTAATCTAAGGTGCCCGCTATTACTTCAATATGGTTGTCCCCATTCATTTTTTAAATTTTGCATCATTGTCACCTAGGCACCATATGGTACATCATATGACAAAAGAGTCCATCAGTATAAAAGTAAAAACTGCTACCATTAAATCAACTTCATTACAGAAGAAATGAGAAATAAAAACGTGATTTTAGTATAGCAAACCAGATGTTTTTTCATGAGTTCATGAAGTTCAGAACCATATAAACCTGCAGTGTAATTAAATGTATCATCAGGCCTCATAGAATTTAAAATTGGCTATATTTAAGATGTTCCCCAAGACTTGACTCAGAGTAAGTTTCTATCCTTTATTCTGAAAATTAAGTTAGTTCTGCTGAAAGTTTAATTGTAAGTCGGAATAGAAAATGGGTTTACAAATAATCTAAATAAAACACTACCATAGGTGTTTTGAAAGAAAAATCTGAAATGGATGATTGACTGATGTCATCTGTCTTCTGAGACAATGCAAATAGGTATGTTAACAAAATAATTCTAAAGTGCCTCTAAAAAGTACAATTAGAAAAAAGTTATTATTGTCATGTTATACTTAGTAATATCAATACGAATAAATATTCATAATGAACTGAACTTTATACAAATTGATTTTGGAAGAAGCTTTATTTTTAATGAGGATTCTAATACTATTTAATTTTTTTCTCTTACTGATTACAGAGAGAGAAAGGAGAGCAAAAGAGAGGGAGAGAGACATCAATGTGAGAGAGAAACATTGATTGGATGCCTCTTGCACAAGCCCCAACTGGGGCTGAGCCCATTATCCAGGCATGTGCCCTGACCGGGAATCAAACCTGAGAACTTTAAGTTGGTGGAATGATGCCCAACAAATGAGCCACACAGGCCAGAGTAGGGTTTTGATATTCTCTAACAGAATGTATTGAAACCTGACCAAAGAGTCAAACTCTTTATTTCCCTTATATAAAACCTATCAAGAGAGTAGATGCTGTAATGGGTGAACATATTTATGTTGAAACACCATATTTAACTGAATAATTAAATAAGCTTTAGCTTTTTTCTTCGGGTGTTATAGGAGGTGTTAATTTTAACACATCAAGATGTTATGGTGTATTTACTGGGCAAAATATGTGTATTTTAAGGAAATAGAAAATTACATTGATTAAAAATACAGCATTTATTTTAATGTGTATACAGATGGTGCTGGTACTACAGAAAATATTCTTAAGTTGATTCACAAATTTAGAATTTTTTACCAACTGAAAAATAATTTTTAAAATTAAATCCATGGGAAATTTATTTCTTTCACATTTTTAATAGTTTAATTCTGGGAATTAAATTCACACAGTCAAGAATTCCAATAAAATATTTTTGGACTATATTTTAGAAATTAGTGGATTAAACAGAATTACATATATATATATATATATATATATATATATATATATATATATATGTAAAATAGCTTGAAGTAGTCCTAAAGTCACACTTTACTGGATTCAAGAGACCATAAAATTGAAAAATGGGTACTTCAACTTGTTTCACTGAGAGAAAATCTATTTGAGAAGATTTCACTTTCCTATGTGGCTTACAAAATGTTTACTAAGGAGTAGGTTTAAAAAAAAGAATCCATGCATTAATTTTTTTCAATTTCTGCAAGTCTAAAAAGTCATAAGAAAGTTCATTTTTCACTTTAGTGGATTCTATTTTAATCAACTAATAATTTGAAATTAAATGTCACATTTGTAAACTACTGCAGTTAAAACATCTATAAACATGTGAATTAAAAATATAGTAGTTAGAAGAAATAATAATTAAGTGCAGTAAGCAAAATAAGTTTAGAATAGTACTTTATTTACTTCCTTTTCTGAGGAGGATGTAGTACATTTTTGGTTTTATGCAGGATAATTGTATCATGTTAAGTGGAATCATGACCTTGTTTTCTTCTTTAATTAGAACTTAAGGTTTGTTTAAAGATACATGTAAGTGTGCCAAGTTGGCAAGAGGTGGGCTTGTGATGATTAACTTTATGTGTCAGTTTGCCTGAGTGCCCATGTTAAACATTATTTCTTGGTGCATGTCTGTGAGAGTATTTCCAGGTAAAAGTACAGTTTGAACTGGTGGGCTCAGTAAAGCAGGTTGTTCCACCCAGTTTGGGTGGTCATCTTCCACTCTTATGAGAGCATAAATAGAACAATAGAGAAAGAAAGAGAGCATTCATTCCCTTCCTGTCTGCCTACTTGAACTGGATCCTTGGTCTTCTCCTGCCCTTAGATGGAGGTTTATGCCACCCACTCCCCTGGTTTTCAGGCATTTGGGTTCAGACTGGACTAACACTGTGGCTTTCCTAGGTCTCCACTTGCTGTTGGTACTTAGCTTCCAAATGTCGGTATGTTGAATATTATTTAGATAAAGAAACTCTCATTTAAATTTCAAATTTATGTCATAAAATGCATTTTAACCTGGGCTTTACTAATACATGATATTTTTTGCCTTAGTTTTAGTCAGCATTTTGTTCATCTGAGCAAAGGATAACAGCAATTAAAATGACATTATTAACTTTTAAGATTATGAAGGTTAACACTAGCTTGTAATCATTGAATAGTTAAATGACAGACACTCAAATAAATCGACAGTTTTTAAATTCACAATGTGAAAGTATGTTTCTCAGAGTAGAGAAATATTACCCAAAGATGGGCAGTTCATCGATTTTTTTGCCTTTATGTTGAAAATATTCAAAGGATGCTTCCAGATATAAATATTTGGAGTATTTTCATTTTATTGTTAAAGCTTCTAAACATTTATCATGCAAAACTTTTTAACTGTGGAGAGCAGGACCTAAAACTATGTTTGGAGCATGCCCAGTAGTGCCCCAACGCAGGAGAATGATGCAGCCCCTCAGCTTCTCTGAAGGGTAACTAACACCACCCTCTCAGAGGATGCACAGTAGGGCGACATAAACCACCTGTGCCTAAGGGGGTTGCACAAACAAGCATGTGCCTGCCGGAGCTGATAAATATACAACACATGCCTGTAGGGACTAAGGAGAACATGTGTTCGTTCAAATTGAGAAAAACATGTTTATGAAATATTATACAAAATCAAGATAACTTTGCAACCAAAGGTACCATAAAAGCAGAGGACTTCCAACCATGGGTGACACATCTGGGGAGTGAGTCACTGTGAGACATCCTGCATATTCTGCCTCAGGAGAGAACTCTGCTACACCTCTGTCCCTCTGACTGCCCTCTCTTGTGCCCGGACATGGACCTGATCTGGACTCTAGGGACTCAGTTTGTTATCCCCATTTCTCTGTGTGATGTTATTGTTGATTGTTTCTGAGAGGTTATTATTGTTATTAGGTTAGCATCGCTTTGGACTGAGTCTGCATTAATAAAAGTGAGTGAACAGCATAGTCACCTGTGTTGACTCCCTGCTGTTCCTTAGTGCCTGTGTCACCTGTAAGACTGGTGCTTGTGTAGGTGGCCTGGTGCTTTCAGTTCCTGAGGCCCAGACAGAGGACCTCAGGGGGGACTATAGGCTGACATCTTATGATGTCAATGAGCAGAATTTATGGTTCATAGTTATAACTAGAAAAATAAGATGTTAAAATACAGTTTATATTATGAAATATATTTTACTTTAGCATAGGTGGACCTAGAGATTATTATTCTAGGTAAAATAAACCAGTCAGAGAAAGACAAATATTATATGATTTCACTTATATGTGGAATCTAATGAACAAAATTAATAAACATAATAGAAACTGGCTAAAAGCCACAAAAAATAGACTGACAGCTGTCAGAGGAGAGGAGAAAGTTGGGAGAGCTGGGAGGAAAAGGTGAAGGGGTTAAGCAGCATAAATTGATGGTTGTAGAATAGCCACAGAGATATAAATTAGGGAATATAGGCAATAATATTGAGGTAACTAGGCATGGGGCCAGGTGGGTGCTTGGAGCATGGGCAGGACCACTCTGTCACGCATATGGTTCTCTAAACACTTTGCTGTACACCTGAAACTAATATGGAATGATACTGTATATAAACCGTAATTGGAAAAATAAACTTAAAAAGAGAAAATGATGAGTGGATTTTACCTTCTCTACTGAATATTATGTCTTTTTTATTTTTATATTTATGGTTTATTCTATTACAGCTGTCCCAATTTTGTTTCCCTTTTGCCCCCCTCCACCTAGCCCACTCCTCTATGGTACAGTCAATCCCCTCTCCATTGTCCGTGTCCATGCATTGTTCGTACATGTTCTTGGACTAGTCTCTTCCCCTTTCTTTCACCATCGCTCCCCTCTCTCCTTCCCTCCTACAGCTGTCAGTCTTTTTCATGTTTCTATGTCTCTGATTCTATTTTTCTTGTTAGTTTATTTTGTTCATTAGATTCCAGTTATAAGTGAGGTCCTGTGGTGTTTGTCTTTTGCCAACTGCCTTATTTTACTTAGCATATTAATCTCCAGCCCAAGTGCCCATAAGTGGATGAGTGAATTAAAAAATGTGGCACATTTACACAACGGATAACTATACAGCATAAAAAAGAAAGGAAGTCCTACCTTTTGTGAGAGCATAAGTGAACTAGAGACTGAATATTTTCTTGATGACCATCTTTGGCCAGTTGTTATACTGTTGGTAAGTTCCTGTCAAATTTGGAGTTACATTAGATTATCAGCACATTATGATTAGACTCTAAAATTGTCATATGAGGATCTGTCACTACTCTTACCAATACTTTGATCTTTAAGAAACCTGAGATTCAGATTTAGGAATCGATCAAAACTCAGTTATAAATTTGTATTTATAATGTCATGGTTTTCTCCATCATATTCCTCTTTTCTGTATATAATCAGAAAGTCTTAAATTTAATTTATAGTTTGTTTTGTTTTAGCTGGGAAATTTACACAGCTTAAAATTAATTGGATATCTGTGTCATTAAGATCACTCACATGAATAAAAAGGTCAGATCTTTAAATTATAAAACATAATAAATAACTTCACAAATGTGATTCTAGCCTCCTTCTTTTACAATGAGAATGAAAAGACATGAATAGATGAAGTCTCTATATTCCCCTGTTACTAATGACTCAGTTAGTCTTTCTAATTCCAGAAATACATCAGAATCTGTATTTGGGAGCATACTGATACAGTATTTTTCTGGTCAATGATATTTTATTTTTCCTGACACAATTCTTATACTCTTTAAGGCATGAAAAGCATGTAACTTTATTTCCTCATGGTTTAACACTTGATCGTTGTGATGTTAATTCTGTGTGTCAACTTGAATGGATATTTGGTTACACAGTATTTTGCAATTTATTGTGAGGGTGCCCTGGGTGAGATTCACACTTGAATCAGTAGACTGAGTAAGGCAGATTGCACACTCTAATGTGGGTGGCCTTGATCTGATCTGTTGAGGGCCAAAGAGAACAAGATGGCTGAGAGTTCCCGCTGCCTTGCCTCATGACCTGGGGCACTGATCTTATCTTGCCCTTAGGCAGATTTACACCACGAGCCCTTTGTGTTCTCCGGCCTTTGGACTGAGACTGGAATGACCACCAGCTCTCTTAGGTTTCAGGATTGCAGATAGTAGATCACAGAATTTTGAGCCTCCAGAATCAAATGAGCAAATCACTTACAATGAATTTTTCTCTCTCCTTCCCTTCCTCCCTCTTTCCTTCCCCCGTCCCTCCTGTTGGCTCTGTTTCTTAGGAGCTGGGAGTAGTTACACACCCAGTAGTGCACAACGGACAAATTAAAGCTTAGCTTCTGCTGTCTGATGGATTTGGATAGATTCTGCCTTTTGTAGTTGCTGCTATGTGATGGTAAACAAGAGGCTGTTGACCTGAAAATTGAGATAATATTACCTATCTCATATGTTTTTTTTGAGGGGGTTAAATGAAATATTTTGTAAATTGTGAAACTGAAAAATATATATATAAAGCTCAAAATAAGGTGGCTGATGTACATGAAGAGTTCAATAGGTATTATTATTAAGCTTCCAAAGTGCCTCCAGTTTTACAAAAACTCTTTTTGGAGGCTTTAACCTCCGATCTATTTCTTTCAACTATTTTTTCAAAGTGTAGGTGCCCAGTTATCAGATAAATATCGTTCAAGGGCATAATGAATTTTTGAAAAACTGATTGACAAGTGAATCTGCTAATTTTTTTATCAGTCAGATATTTGACTTTTTTTTCTTTATATGTGAAACAATGTAGACTGATAATGAATAATTAAAATGCTTATGATAGCTGTCTGTAGTAAATGGTGCACTTTTTCTGAACCTTTCTATTGACAGTACTCGATCAATGTTCAACAAATTCATCAAGTATAAGTAAATCATTATTATGTACAATGTTCTACTCTATTGATCTAATATAGTGTCTCCATCTTAAGACATACAAAATATTGAATAACTATAATTTTCTTAATACAATGGAAATATATTTTGTGATGGTTCTAAAAGTGGTATGGTGTTTTATCAAAATAATAATAAAGGGCAGGAAGAGAAAAATAGCAATTACAAAAACACAAAAAATAGGGACACCACACAGAAAATTTATTTATATAAATTGCATATAAGATAAGAGCAGATAATCTTTGCATTGTCACATTTGATTTGTTTAGGAACTATAAGCTTTATTCCCAGAGAAAATGCCATAAAAATACATCTACTTCTCCAGGGAAAAAATTATTAAAAAACATGTTTAATGTCTAGCTGTGTACTTTCTTAGTTTAGGACTTCATTCTTCTTACCCACAATGGTAATAAAACTTTTGTTTCTTGAAGGTTTGCTTTGAGTTCATGCTGCTCTGGAATCCCCTTGAAGGTTTTTCTTGCCTATGAGAGTGTGGATAATAGTCCCCAAAAGTAGTTTTCACATAAAAAATGTTTTTGATTTTAACAATTTATCAAATCATAGAAACACAATAATGCCATTTTTTGATATATTAAAATGCTATCAAACATTAAAATTGAATATACATTGTATAATGAAAGGGGTAATAATATAATTAATTTTATGAGTGTTAAATTGCTAAAACTGCCACCATTAATTGGTAATTTTCTTGGGAAAATTAAATGATTCAGAACTTGTGAAGTTCTATGGAAAATGTAAATCTTGTGTTGTTACAGTTTATTTTTATAAATTATCACTTAATTATAATTTCGTGTTTACTCGAATGACTTCTTAAGGTTCAAAAATAGTAAAACAAGTTCACTGAGAAGTAAAGGAAAGTGAGGCACAAAAAATTTAAGTGAAACGTTTTTCAAAATTTAAGCCTTATGTAAATAATATATAAAGTTATTCCAAAATAATGTAATAGGTTTTTACTAAAGGTCCATGTTGTAAGTATACATACAACTCAAGTTTGAATTATCTCATTGTGTACCTCGAGCTCTCACACATTTATAAATGCATTGGATTTTGAACTGCAGTATGAATTAGTTGTTTTAGCTAATATAATTGCCAATATGTTCTATGTAAAGAAAATGAAAATATCAACTAGATACCTCTCAGATTTTGTAGTTAAAATGATATAAATTAGGATTCTCAGAGAAAAAATACTGACATAAACCTGGTGAGCATATTAGTATGTAAAGGACAAAAAAGTCATGAATAATCACAATAAAACAGTAGCTAAACATGTAAGACAAAATTATATAAGTGCTTTATGATATGAAGGATTAAATGTATATTAAATTTATAAAAGAAGTGTTTTATAATAGAGCTATTCTTTATTATAATTTATTATTTGAGAAAACATTTTAACCCAATAATATATCTGGAAATACTCATATATACTTAGATGCATAATCATAATTGTATATAGGTTTTTTAAAATGGCAAAAATGCATTTCACAAAATAATTTCACAAGTTAGAGTTATAAAAAAGCTCAGCATTTTATTAGTTTTTTTAATTAAACAAGTAAAACATAAATGTTTGATAAATGCCCAAAATTAATAGGTGAAACTTAGAAGATGTTTGGTTGTAGAATTAAAGGTCTGATTTAACATTATATTTGGACTTGGTGTGCTGTCAATTTCTCTGCTACTTGTCAGACTGCACCAATATGAAATTAATTTGTAAATCACAGGTGACCAGTCACAAATGTTCACTTCTATAAAAGATTAATCTAGATGAAGGCTTTATTTTAAATGCTATTTTCTTTGACTTTCAGTGACTGCAGTAACATTTATTAATGATACTATAAACATTATACATATAGAAAAGAGACAGTAAATGTATTCAATGTTTATTGTTGGTAAACACAGCAAGCCTCTACAATACTATAAAAATATAAACTTTTTAATTTTATAATTAAGATAAATAAAGAAGCCTATTGTGCCAATTCTTAGAATTATGTTCTCATTGACATATTCTTGGCAAGTATTTCCTTAACATTTTCTCTGTAATTTATTACCTATAGATTTAGAAAATATGATGCTCAAAATGTTTTGTTAAAAGATACATTTCTCTTTTGAAAACCAAAGCTTACCCAACTTTGTTTACTGGAATGGCTAGAAACATGGTGGAATACCTAGAGCAAATGTGGCAAAACATTAACAATTTTTAAACATACAGGATATGGTACATTTATAAAAGTGCATAGTATACTTTTTTTTAAATTTTGACATTATGTTATTTATTCGGAAAAATAGATTAGGAAAATATCATTCAGCTCTAAAAGACTTCATCGCTGACATTACTCTCCAAACTTTTAAATTTCTAATTTACTTTAAGAAAACTCAGTGGAGCTATTGAAAAAAGGATGGTGGTTTAACATAAGAAAAATCATCCAGTGAACCCATTTGTGATTAAATAGCCTTGTCCATTTGACCTATAGCAAAATTTTGGTAAATAAATACACTATTATGCATGTCAAAGTGAAATAAACAAATTGAAACTTTTGCTATTTATGAGTGAATTGTTCATGTCACTTAGCAATGCATATTATGTTTCTTTTATGCATAAAATATCTTTAATGTATTTTATGTGTGTTGATGTATTTTAATACTAAACATTAAATATAGAAATTTAATTTGTTATATTATTTCAAGAAAAAAGTGTTTCTTTTTCATAAGGTAACAATGACATCTATGTTGTGATATTTTCAAAATATTGATTTCAAAGTTGATAAAGTGTAAGTTACAGTCGTTTTGCATTGTTCCACCTATGTGAATATCATTTCTTGCATACATTACAATTATACAATGGGAAAGTGATAACTTTAATTTGCTTTTCTTACATTGAGAAACTCAAAAACCCAGTATAGGCTTCGTTAGTCTTTTCAGCAACACTACCCTTTATGATCCAATGACACTGACTGTAAGACTGAAAAATGTTCAAAGCTTTTATTTTAGAGGGCTTGCCTCTTTGTACATTTCTTTCAGAGACACACCGTCATTGAAGTTTTACTTGCCTATATAATTGTATGCCCCTGCTGGTGAAAAACGTTTTACTGTCTCTGAAATCCAGAATCCAGAGTTGGGCTTTGAATTCCATCCCTGTTAAAAATCTATCTGTAGTGCTGTCTATGAGAATTGTAAAGTCAACTTAACTTGAAAATACTAACTTTATTCCAAATTAAATTTTATAATGGATTTGAGTAATTATTTAAGCTCTTACAATATAAATTTTAGACGTTAACTTGAAATTGGGAAATAAACTTGGAAATACATATTTTCAAGAGTCTTTTATAAGATGTCTAAGAAAAGAGAACAAAGGAAGATGCATGTGTTAAATTATACTCTTGCTCATGATTTTTTTTCTGAAAAAGAATTATACTATATTCATCCTCTCTTGTTATGCTTTTTTCTATACTTCCCAATATCCTTAATAGGCTTGGTCTTTGAGTTACTTTACTCTGGATGTGACTTTTGCCAGGTCTGAGAAGCTTTCAATGATTGTTTGGGTTCTCAGTCTCTTGGGCTTCAGCCACTTTTTACTGGAACAACATGTCTCAAAGTCTGTACATACTTCTGAAGTCTGTGTCTAGGAATAAGAAGACACAGTCTAGAGAAGAGCCAGAGTCGACCTACAGCTTTTGTGTGAACAAAAGTGCTTACTGGTGTAAACCCACTGAGAGTTTAAGGATAACATACACCACAAAAGTACACTTAGTAAAAACTAGGAGTATGATTATTATGCCCTGCTATAGCCCTTGATAAACATTTCCTCTTCCAGCAGGTAACATTACATCTTCCAGACACATAAACTTGCATTATATCCTGCCATAGTCTTATCAGTAATAGCATTTTTAACAAGATTTTCTCATTTCCTAATAAGTGCAGACAGCTCACTACTTCCAATTCCACTGGGCACTGTTGTGTCTGATTGGCAGCATCATTATTTGCAATAAATTTCATCAAATCATTCAACACCAGAATATTGTTTAGTGTACATCCAACTATGCAGCCTCTATTCCAAAGGAAAAGTAATCTGTGAACATCTCTGTAAGCCAATTTGTGTCAATTGCTATGTAACGTTGAAGATAAATGTATTTTCCCATGGTGCTATTCACTTTCATCAATTCAGTTTCATCTATTTTTATTGACACTTTTCATTATTACTCCTCCTCCACAGGATTTATAACTCATACCTGGTTGGTAAAATATCATTCCATGCTCAGAATTGTCTCCGAGCTACTGAAAGTGAAATGCCATGTAAGTGATCTAAATATGTCATCTTTCATAGCCTATCATTAATAATTGTTCTTTAAATGTTTATTAAAATGTTAAGGCAAAAACACTAGTGCCATGTTTTAATCATGTAAACATACAGATAGAAATGTTTATTGGAAAAATTATAAAACCATTATATTTTTCTCACCCTTAATAATATTTAGTTATTTAAAGATAAATTTTATAATGAGACTAATATTTCTCATGAATTGACTTTATCATGACTCAGCAGACATATCAGAATTCTAAGAGGAGTCACAAGTTAGGTTAATATGAGAAGATGATAATATGAGAAGATGATCATGGTGAAATGGATTTCTACAATGCCTGCCATGGAAGTCCAACCAGAAGTATAAAATAGTTCATAGTTCATAGTACTCTATCATTCCCTTTGTATAAAATTATATGAGAATTCTAACGCACATGTATAAACACAATCTATGATATGTATAATCAAACTTTGACATATTGGTTGAAATACCTTATCATATTTTTAGGATAATTACAAAAAATAAAATTAAAAAAAAAATAAAATGAAAGTAAATTGGGTTACACTATATTAGTGGGATAGTCTTTGTTTTTTTATAATAAAAGCTTTAAAAATATAGAGGGCACAAGAGAGTAACTATAGATTTTATCATTTGTTTACTTGTTTTTAGATTCATAATTTTTGCTTTAACTTGCCTTTATTTTTCTCAATTTTACTTTTTATTCAATATTAATTTTTATTAGTGTCAGGGGTGTAGCATAGTGGTTAGAAAATCGTATATTTTACAAAGTGTTGTCCCTGATATTTCCAGTACCCAGCTGGCACCATACAGAGTTGTTACAATATCATTGACTGTAAGTTCTATGTTATACTTTGCATGCCATGACTATCCTGTAACCACCAGTCTGTCCTTCTCAATCCTCCCCCTTTTCGCCTGGTCTCCCAACCTCCCTCCTGGCAGCATCGGTCTGTTCTCTGTATCCCTGAATCTGTCTCAGTTTTGTTTGTTTATATTGCTCTTCGTTTTGCATGTAAGTGAAATTCTATTTGTTTTGTCTTTCTCTGACGCACTTACTTCATTAGAAAAAAGTAACTATAGATTTTAGAACTTAATTACTTAATTTACATAAAATAAGTTAATGGCATTTGCTTTATTAAAAAGCATTTTATTTTACAAAAATATTTTTAGCCATATGTCCTTTTTTATTATTAGGAAAATCCATTTTAAAGTAACTAAGTACATTAAATAATAATTAGTTTCTCACCCTGCTCTCTGAGAGAAGAAAAAAAAATAACAACAAAGTTTGAACCCTTATAGTTCTCTGTCCTATACAGTACATGACCTGGAAAAGTATATACAAAAATATCTGAAATGTGAAAATAAGAAAGACTTTGAATAATGATTGGAAATAAAAAATATTTTTGCTGTATATATTATCATAATCACCATCAACAACAGTTTAGAAATGTGTTGATTATTTTTGGTTTAAAATATATTGGGTAGATAGATACTAAAAATATTTGTATAAGTAAATGATAAACAGATTAAAATTTACACGCCTATTACTATTAATTCATGACATTTAAAAATGTTGGGTAAAAGAAGAGGAAGGGTCTAGTCAAGGAACACGTGTGAGGGACACATGGTAATGAATAACCGGGAGGGCGTTGACAGGGGAGAGCGATGGGGGGAAATTGGGATAACTGTAATTGAACAACAACAAAAAAAGTTTAAAAAAATATTGTTTAATAACCCCTTCTCATGATGTTTAGCCTCTACTGTTCCATTTGCAATATTATAAAAATAACTTTCATGGATATAAGTTATGAGAATTAAAAATATTGACCTCATTTTTTAAATGCAAATCTGAATTATTTTTAGTGAAATAGAAGAGAATTACCAACAAACAACTTCCTACACTAAGCCTGTTCTTATTTTGGTAAATGTCTCTGGGTTTTCTGTGTACTGCTATTAGGGATAAAAGGAGGTGGCATTGTCCTAATCCCCACCACTTTGTGCATTGGCAGCCACTGGAGCATAACACAGTGGGGAAAGCCCAGGCTTAATTGACAGACAAACATGAATTTAAATTCTGACTACAAATTACTTGCTATGGGTCCTTGGGTGAGTTGCTTAATTTGTATAAGCCTTAGGGTTCTCATTAGTAAAATAGTGGTAATCGTATCTAACTCAACATACTGTGAGGATTAAATGAAAAGTGGTATGGAGAAGAGATTAGCACTGAAAGCAGTAGTAAATGGTACTTGTTCTATATTGTAATCATTATCTTTATTATTATTGCTATTAGAAAAGTGACAGGTGGTCTAAAAACAGTTCTAGGGTTTGAAGGGACGCCTCCTTCCAAGTCACCTCTGGGATTCAGGATTAGTTGAGGGAAGCAGCAAAAAAGAACATGTGACTGCATAGCATTAAACCTGCCACAACCTCCTTTACTTCTTCCTCTTGTCTGGTGATGTCAGCAGTCATGTCAGAGGGGAAATGGATTGCTCTCAAATCAGATTTTGCAAGAGTGCCAGAGAACTGCTCTCTGACTTAAGAATAGTATCTGACACAATTATTTTCCCTGATATATTATAGAGAATTTAAAATGCATGCTCAACTGGGTGTAGCTATAATATTTGAGTATTGAGTTCTATAGTTGTAACAAAAATTTTTCATTAAACAGGTGAAATGACATGTTGAAAATGAAATACTGAAATGTTATTTAAATTGCATATCATGAGGAGGCATTTTAGAAATACAACTGCATTTTTTATTTCTCCTTTCTCCTCCTCTTTCTTGTACACTTTATGTTGAACCATTTATTATAGCAATAGTTGATATGTTTTATAACGAAGTTCAACAGGCAGTGTAATAGCAATTCATTGCATAATTATAGTATCAAAGGCCTTTAAAATACATATTATGTTAAATATTACTGAGTATGTTGAATTTATTTGTACTGGTAAATTAGGAAAAAAGAAGTTTAGGGGGAAACTGTAAGGGAAGGACCTGAACATTGAATCTGCATGGAGGTATACATATGGATAGCTGCATGTATGTGCTTGGAAGCCAAAGATCTCATGAGAGCTAATAGACTTAAAACTTCACTTCATCCTTATCAAAAATATCTTAAGCAGCTTGTGGAATATAGATTCATCTGGCAAATCATCACCTCAGTAAGGTCAGACTGACTCTGTCAACACTGATGAAACAGATACTAAACCCCAGATCAAATATATTGTGAACTTGCCAGACATTTATTTTTTGGTCAATAGGAAAATGGAGGATAAGCATCAAAGTCTGAGAAGTTTTCAAGTTGTTAAGAAAGGTGCTTTGAAACCAAACGTCAAGGAGGCCTTCAGTGGAACTGGGATGGCACGGGTAATTCATTGCATGAGTCTTTGTCTCTGAAAGACCATCAGGTCTAATTATCCATGGTGCATGCTTACCAAGCAGCAGCAAATACACATAAATAAGATGTATGGATATGGCTTTACATCACGAAATGGTGCTGTGGCTGATAGGTGTGAAAAAACAAGAAAACAAAGCTTTTCCTATTTTTCTTGTTTTAGATTTAAAACAGCTGAAACATTTCAAAATTGTATGCCTTTCATTCTGTGTAAGCTGTGCAAACTATGATATGATTTCATTCAAAACATCATTTTTTGATATTTACTGTATATTTGTGTTACAAATGATAAACAGTACATACATTTTTGGAAATTATCTAAAAGCACACAAATAAAGGAAAATATCTTCTTAATGGTGATTTTACAATTAGTAATACACTTAGGCTCTTTTGCACCTTGAATATATAAGTGGGGGTTGGGAACAGGTGGAGATATGTACCAGGAAATCGCTACCTGAACTGGGATATCAAACCTCTTCCTCATGCACCGCCACCACCAATGAATGCACACCCGGGGGGGAGGGAGATGTATAGACTAGGAGTGTAGGTTAGATGAGTAAGGAGAATACTGAGATGTGGGAATCCTTTCCCTCTTGAGCATCTTTGACTGTGTTTGTGTCATTATATTAAAATTATGACAAACGCATAGCAACTGGTTTTCATGAAAACATAATGTGAGACTCCTGAAGGTAGAGGGATATTTTGATGTAGACTCTGAGATTCTAGGCAAATGGTGGCATGGCATAGCTTGAGAGAAAGGTATTACACCCTTTCTAGGTAAGAAATCTAAAGCTGGGTAACAACGGAAGTTTGGGAAGTTTCTAGAAAGAGACTTTTGACACAGAGATCTGTATTCTTACTATTGGCATGGCTATGACCCAATTATTATGCATTGTCTGCAAGTAGCAGATATAAAAAGATAATAAAAAGATTAAGCCTGTAATTTCTTTGGACTCCAGGAAATATCCAGGGGAATATCTGGTAGATATCTAAACCCAAGTTTAACTAAAAGTCATGAGACTGAAGATAATTTAATATACTCGGATATGCCTAGTGAGTGTGAATATATTTCATAATCCTAGGATACTTAAGATAAATGAATAATAATTGTTATTTAACTATTTATCATTTTTCAAAAATATGTTTTCTTTAAAAATATTACTTTTCTTTTTTAAATTCACATTCATTTTTTTGTAGTCTCCTTTACTTGTCACTAATTATTAAACAGAATACTCTGTTGTTTTACATAATCATTTGTGTTTTTTGCTGCAAATCACAAAGGCCGCATTATTCATAAGATGCAAAAATTAAAAGTAGATAGCATTCTTATTCATATTATATTTTAAAATGGCAATTTGAGAATTAACAATGAATAAAAATTTAATTCCTGTAATTAATATCTTATTTTTAAATGTGTTGTAATAAAGATGAATTCTTTACATGTGGAGTTATAATTTAGTAGATTATTGTTTGATGTGTATTTGTAATAGTACCTATTCTGTCAGTGGAAGAGGGAGGCACAAGTGACAGAACTGCAGATACAGCAGCAAAAGAAAGCCCTGACCCAGCACTGTTACTTCGAAAACGGAAGAATGGAACTGTGAGACAAAGATGTGGGGAGCCTCCAGTTAGGAAAAAAAAAGGAAACAAAATTTTCCCTAAAGACTCTGGAAGAAACGCAGCCATGCTGACACCTTGATTTGATCACAGTAAGACCTAGTTTAGCATTCTGCCCTCCAGAACTGTAAGATAGTGAATTTGTGTTATTTTAAGCCACGAAGATTTTGGTAAACTGTCATAGCCCTTATAAGAAAACTAATACAACTTAAGTAGTTGATTTAAATGAAATTTGTCAATGCAGTAAAAGTGTAAAAGTGTTTATTCATAAATTGAATAAAATAATTTATTACATTCTTTAGAACTGGAAAAATGAGCACTATTACTTTTGTCAAGGTACCTATAAATCTAGAGTAGTAATTGACTACAATTTGGCAAAAGCATTCTATATAACACATATTTTTGATTGTTGTTTAATTACAGGTGTCCCAGTTTTTCCCCTTGGCCCTTGTCCTCCCTGCCCAGGCCCCCTCCACGGATACAGTCAATCCCCACCCTGTTGTCCGCGTCCACGGGTCCTTATGTAACCTAAAAAAACATACTCTTTCAGAGATTTCTTAAGAACTAACATCTAAAAATATACACAAAATATTGGAGTAAATGAGAAGTATAATGTTTTTGCATAAATTTTTCAGCATTATGTTAAATATATAAATCCTTGGCAAAACAATTCAAGAATTCAGTGTAATTCTTTCTAAAGGTGAGAAAAGTCCTTTGAAAAAGTTGTTGAGAGTTTTAGCAAGAAAACCAAGGAACTCCTAGATTTTAAATTGTGTTACAAAGCTACAGTAATTAAAGGATCTGGGGGAGTGAAGACAGAATAATTAATGAAAGATATCATACAGTCAACAATTGGGCTCAAATACAGTAAGTACATTTAAACACAAAACATTTTTTTGTCACTGGATAAAGGACTGACTCTTAAGAAGTCATTGATCTTGTGGCTAGTGGTTGATGATTTGGACAAAAAATCATAAAGTTCCAGTCTTATCTCACACTAAACATTAACATAAATTTAGGTTAATTGAAGAGCTGATTGTAAGGAAAAGTTGGGAATGATTAGAAATTAATGAAAGGAAATAAATGCTGTCATTTTTTAGGTGGACAACCTTTGTGAACTCAGAATCAAGTGTAGGATTCAAACAACATAACACTGTGCAATTTTGAGCACAAAATTAGGAGCAAAACTTTCTGGGTTTAAATCCTGACTAAGGGTTGTGTGGGTTCTTTAATTTTGCCATATCTCAATTATTCTACTTATCAAATTGAAATAATAAATTATACTTCTGAAAGTTGCTGTTAGGATGTGAGGTTTAATTGAATGAATTTTTTTAAAAGTTGGAAACATTTACTATGGATAGAAAGTTTGATTTTTTCTAAGTCAGCAAATTCTTTAAAATTTATATATACATATTAATCAATATATTGACTTAGATTTGTTTTATTTCTACTTCAAAATAAACTATAAAGATAATACAAATTTCTATAACTTTTAAAAAGTAATCTTCTTCATAACATTCCTAATTTTTTATCATAATCAGTACCATTGGGTTATGAAGGGAATATAACTAGAATGAAATATTGACTATTACCACAACAATTAACAATAAATATACTAGTTTCCATGGCTTACTTTACCAATCTTGAAGTATGTATGGCATTGTGCATTTGGTTCTATTTCTTTATGAGTTAAAATATAATTTATTGTCCCGATCTGGTGAAATATTAGCTAAATTGTTTTATACCTATACCTAGCTTCTTTATAAAGTAATAAGAAATATAACTGGATCTTAAGACCCTGTAAATTAACAAAATCTGAATGAATTAAGTATAACTTCCTTAATATAAGTTTAATTATAGCACATCTAAGCTTGGCATCATTCCCTCCTTTGTCCTATCATTGAACATTATTAGTTTGAAGATGATGTGGAAGAAAGGTGATGTTCTCACCAATTTCCCTTTACAGCAGGCTCTCATCTTTTGAAAGATGACAACAAGTTTAGTGTTGGTCCATAACTGCTTCTAGAACTTATTTATAAGCCAAGCTCAGAGGCCTCTCCATCCCAGTTTCAAATAAACATACTTTTTCTCATCTCTGACTGCAGACTCCAGTTACTTTCATTTTACCATGCATATAGGGGGTGGGCAATGTAGTTGGTTTGAAATTATATAAATACAATATTTATTGACAACATGAACTTTAAATTGAATCATAAATAGTCCACCCCAATCCACCCCAATTCTGTTCTCAGATTGTGTATATGTCTGTAAGGACACTTAAGTGGACTATACTGAAAACATAGCTTTCATTTTCCATATTTTTTCTCTACCAACCAGTGATTTACAAAGTGACTTTATCCTTAATGCTTCGTATTTGGAAACAAAACAAACACACACTGAAAAACCTAACCACTTTTAGCATAATGAACTGACAATATGTTATATAGCAGATAAAATAATGCATAGACAGATTTCAAGTCCTCTATATGCCACCTTACCGATAAAAGGGAAGTTTGTACATTGTATTGCAATAAATAACCTCTTCCCACTCTGTTGGCTATTATCAGGGCTCACTGGGGGATATTTCTAGCAAGGCACCATATGCTGCTCTCCTTTATATTACACACTAGAGCATAGAAGCAATACATCCCATCCTATTAAAGAATATATGAAGATTTATTGGAGTAGAATTTACTGTTTCATTTGGTTTAAATCAAATTCATGAGATTTTCCAACCTTGCTAATTACTTTGGGAAATATGAGGAAAAAGTTCTCATTTTTTATTTTAGAGAGGTCAACTTATTCTGGCTTGAGATATTTCTCAAGCTTTTTTTTTTAGCAACAGGAACTTGGTGTTCCATTAGCATAATTATATGCATTCTTCAAGCCTCAAGGAGGACTTTGATACACTGAAATTTTAACTGTGTCTGACTACTCATTCAAAAATAATTTCTCAGAAAAAAAATCCTAGAGAATCAACAAAGTTATGTGTCATACTGAGGATTAAGGACAGTGAAAATGTCTGTTCTGTGATAAATTTCTTTCTTTCTTTAAAATAGAAACCTCTGATGATGTGATTTTGAAATAAGAAAATAAGGCTTAGAAACAAGAAGTCATACATAGTTAACCTCTATGATCACCAATAACTCACAAACCATATTAGTCTTGAGAACAATCATATAAAGTTTAGCAAATTGCATGAATGTTGGATAAGAAAGATATATCCATTTCTAATGTAAACAGAACCTGAACAATTTTTAACACACATTTTCTTTTCTATATTCATGCCTGTTGTTTTAGATATTTATGAGTGAGGAATAGTATTTTTTAATAGCAAAAATAACCACTCTATTGGCAAGTGTGAAAACATTACTGATTTATAGGCAACATATTGAGCTATAATTTTAACTCTATCTACTGTCTCTATGGGAGAAACTCACTGAGTTTTGTTACTTCCTTAAAAAAGATATATCCTTAAAAAAAAACAAGGAATAAAAATCTATGCAGTTTTATTACCTTGGTTTGATATTACTGGAATTGTGTTTCAAGATCTTTGAATTTTTGTTTCTGTTTTTGCAGTTTTCTTAAGCTTATGGTTGGTTTCTCAATTCTTTATTTTTCTGTAATGATCATCACTGTAAGTGTGTACATATGAATTAAAGGAACCTGTGGTATTCTCACTCAGTAATTAAAAAACATGAATATGAAAAATATGAAATTCTTTACTATTTGCATTTCTTGATTTTATTTTTTTTTTTTTTTTTTTTTTTTTCTTTTTTTAATTATATGCATTCATACATATTATTTTTTGATACAACTGATAATTTAAAATACAAAAGAGAATATTTTTCTAAAATTATTTTAAGAAATGGAATTAGTTGAATAAATATTAACTTAAGTAAATATATAAATAAGCATACTAATGTGGAAAATCATATGTGACACAAGATTGAAGATTATTATAAAATATTACACATTTTAGTATAGTACACACTAAATATATTTAAAAGAATGTACAATCAATAAGATGAAAAAGAGAAAATGCAAATATGTTCAGGTAGACCAAATTTTATTGATTTATTTCTGTGTATTGATTTAACACAGTTTGAGAGAGAGAGGGGGGGGAAGTCATCAATTTCTGTTGTTCCACTTAGTTATGCATTTATTGGTTGATTCCTGTATGAAGCCTGACCAGGGATCCAATTTGCAACCTTGGCGTATGGGGACCATTCTCTAACCAAATGAGTTATGCAGCCAGGGACTGAACTAAATTTAAAATATCTTTAAAATTATGGAGAGAGAATAATGTTCAAGATGAGAAAACCAGGGAAGAGATGGAAAATAAAAAATGTATGTATAAAAAGAGCAATCTCTGAGCCAAACATTGTACTTGAAACTTTTATATGTTATCTCATTTAATCTTCATAAAAATACTTTAAAGTGCATACCAATCTCACCACTTCACTCAAGGGAAACTGAAAATTGCACAACATAAAGGCCCCTTTTGATCTGTTCAGGACAGAGGAGGACAAGAAAGGGAGAGGTTTGCCTATGGGCCTAGAGAGATGTTACGTGCAATAACTTTGAGGAGGAATGCCTTTTCAACTTCTTTTCTAAATCTTTTCCTTTAAAAAAATTTCCCTCTGAAAACACAACTTGAAAAACACTAATAAAAAGAAACAGGCAAACAGATGAGTTCAGGAAGTTAACAGAAGCTAGATGTTTAAAATAATCAATAAACATTGATAGAGCCACAGATCATCCCACGGTACAAAGTTACCCAATGTTCTGCTTCAAGTTGCTGTGTAACCAACAACACCAGGGCCTTCTTATGGAATGTGGGTGGAAGCAGATCATAGGCATCAGAAGCTGGCAAACTATTACCCAATTGGCCTGTTTTTGTAAGTACAGTCCTTTTTTAAAAAATTATTTAGTTATTTTTCAAGTACAGTTTTCTGTCTATTTCTCCCATCTCAGCCCACCCCGCCCCATGCTCCCCACCTCTCTCCCATTTCTACCCCCCTTAGTTATTCTCCCTGTGTCCTTTATACTTGTTCCTCTAAATCCCTCACATTTTTCCCCTTAAATTCCCTCCCCTCTCCCCTGTGGTTGCTGTCCCCTTGTTCTCTATTTCAGTGTCTTTGTTTTTATTTTGCTTGCTTGTTTGTTTTGTTGTTTAGGTTCCTGTTAAAGGTGAGATCATATGGTATTTGTCTTTCAACCCTTGGATTATTTCACTCAACATAATGCTCTCCAGTTCCATCCATGTTGTTACAAAGAGTAGCAGCTCCTTCTTTCTCTCTGCTGCATAGAATTTCATTGTGTTTATGTACCACAATTTTTGGATCCATTCATTTACTGACGGGCACCTAGGTTGCTTCCAACTCTTGGCTATTGTAAATTATGCTGCTATGAACATTGTGGTGCATAGGTTCTTTGAAATTGATGTTTTAGGGTTCTTAGGATATAATCCTAGCAGGAGAATTGCTGGGTCAAAAGGCAGGTCGATTTTAATTTTTCTGAGAAAATTCCATACTGTTTTCCATAATGGTTGTACCAGTCTGCAATCCCACCAACAGTAAACTAATTTTCCCCACAACCTCTCCAACATTTGTTGTTTGTTGCTTTTTTTATGATAGCCATCCTGACGGGTGTAAAGTGGTATCTCATTGTGGTTTTAATTTGCATCTCTCTGATAGCTAACGATATTGAGCATCTCTTCATGTATCTCTGGATCTTCTGTATGTCCACCTTGGAGAAGTGTCTGTTCAAGTCCTTTTCCCATTTTTTAATTGGGTTGGTTGTCTTCTTAGAGTGGAGTCATGTAAGTTCTTTGTATATTTTGGAGATTAAACCTTTGTCTGAGGTATCATTGGCAAATATGTTTTCCCATACAGTTGGTTGTCTTTTTAATTTAATACTGTTTTCTTTAGCCTCACAGAAGCTTTTTATTTTGATGAGATCCCATTTGTTTATTCTTTCCTTTATATTCCTTGCTCTAGGGGACATATCAGCAAAGATGTTGCTACATGAAATTTCTGAGATTTTCTTGCCAATGTTCTCCTCTAGGACTTTAATGGTTTCAAGGATTATATTTAAGTCTTTTACACAACTTGAATTTATTTTTGTGTATGGTGTAAGTCTGTGCTCAAGTCTTATTAGAATACAATTATATCCATTGTCAATGGCTTTCTTTGCATAAGAAAGGCCAAACTGAATAATTAAGGCCAAGACCACAGAGCTGACATTAACAAAAATATTAATTTGAGAATATTCTTTCTACTTTAGGTAGACCTGTATTGCTATGAACTTCACTCCCAAGACAGCCTTTGCTGTGTCCCATAGGTTTTTGGTTGTTGTGTGTTCATTTTCATTTGTTTCCATATACACTTCAGTTTCATCTTTGATCTGGTTGTTAGCCCATTCATTATTTAATAACATGTCATTCAGTTTCCATGTATTTGAATGTTTTTTTTTTTAGTTTTCTTTCCTTGAATTAGTTTTTAGTTTTAAGGCATATGATCTGAAAAGATGCTTGGTATGATTTCCTTTTTGTTGAATTTGTTAAGTCTTGTTTTGTCTCCTACTTTGTGAACTATTTTTGAAAATAATCTATGAGCCATGTACATTTGAAAACAATGTATACTTTGCTTCTTTCAAGTGGTATGCTCTATAAATATCAATTAAGTTCACTTGATCTACAGTGTCATTCACTTATAACATATACCAGAATAAACTCGAAATGGATAAAAGACCTAAATATAAGTTGAGATATCATAAAAGTCCTAGTGGAAAACATATGTAGTAGACTTTTAGATATCCCATGTAGCAATACTTTTGCTGACATTTCTCCTAGGGCAAGAGAAATAAAGGAAAAGATAAACAAATTTGTCTACATCAAATTAAACAGCTTCTGCACAGCTAAAAATCCATCATCAGAATGTAAAAGGAACCAGCTGTATGGGAGAACATATTTTCCAATGATATGTAGGAAAAGGGTTTAGTCTCCAAAATATAAAAAGAACTTATATGACTCAACACCAGGAAGTCAAACAACCCAATTTAAAAAATGGGAAAAGTACATGAATAGAGAATAGACCCTTCTCCAAGAAGGATACATAGATGGCCCATAGACATATGAAAAGATGCTCAACTTCATTAACCATCAGAGATATGCAAGTTAAAACCACAATGAAATATTACCTCATACCTGTCAGAATCACTATAATTAATAAATCAATAAAGAAGGGCTGGAGAGGACATGGAGAAATGGGAACCCTTTTGCACTGTTGGTGGGAATGCAGAATGGCACAACCACTATGGAAAAGAGTATGGAATTGTTGGGAACTGCTCTGCCTGGTTTCGGGAATTGTAACTACCCTGCATGACTAAGGATGAGTGAGTGACCTCTGGAATGCGAGCCACTAAGGAGACAAAGCTTGTCTCAGGTAGCAAATGTTACCTTGGTTTCCTCCTTACCCCCAAATCATGGTCGAAAGTCCATAACAGGTAAGTCTCCTCACAGAGAGGGGAAACCTAAGCCAGACTCGATCACTTGGGAGGCTATCATGGAAGGACTCAGGGGGGCTGCAACAAAGAGCGAGCAATGGACGCTTGCCCCCTGGCTATGTGACATAGCCCAAGTCTCTATGTCCTCTGGGAGAAGCACTTCCTGGCTCTAATCCACTTAAGCCTGAAAACCTGATATGAAGGGGTACAGCTCTTTGCCTCGCTAGAAAGGATCCCTGGGAGAAATCTGGCAGAAAGAATTCCTCAAAATCCTGTGAAACCTGCTTTGCTAAGAGTGCTTTCATTCATATATTAAAGGTCCGAGCAGGAAACCCTAAATTTTCTGCATACTCCCTTCCTGACAGACTCTGATTCAGACTAAGCCCTCAGAAATCTTTAAAATGTTATCTACTGTTTGATCCTTGCTGCCCTGTATTCCTGTGTATTACAACCCAATAAAACCCCCTGGAGGAAGGGGCTTGAGGCCTTTTTTCCTTGGAGAAACTGGCCACCTCTCCTCTCCAAGCAGATCAGGCCTTAGTAGTGTTTACTTTCATCTGTGGCAAACGGGGGGACTTGAGGAGAAAGTCATCCCCCCCATGGAATTTTCTCAAAAAAATTAAAAATGGAACTTTCATTTGACCCAGCAATTCTACTCTTGGGAATATACCCTAAATATAACAAAACACTAATTCAAGAGAACTTATGCACCCCTGTGTTCATAATAGTAATGTTCATAATAGCCAAGTGCTGAAAATAGCCTAAATGCCCATCATTAGATGAGTGGACTAAAAACTGTGGAACATTTACACACTGGAACACTGTACAGCATAGGGAAAGAAGGCATTCTTACCTTTTACACAGAATGGGTGGAAATGGAGACTATTATATTAAGTGAAGTAAGCCAGTTGGTGAAAGATGAATACTATATGATGTCACTTATGAGAGGAATCTAGAGAACAAAATATGTAATGAGGAAAATAAAACAAAAGACATGGAAACATGGAATAGACTGAGAGCTGTGAGAGGGCAGGAAGGGGGGATGGTGGAAAGAAGAAGGAATCAGTCAAAGAACATGCATGAATGGCCCATAGACATGGACAACAGTGTGGGGATTGACTATGGAATCAAGGGGTGTGTTGAGCAAAGAGGGAAGAAGGGGGGAAATTTAGGACAACTATAACAAATTAACAGTAATCCTATAAATAAATAAATAAATAAATAAATAAATAAATAAATAAATAAATGATATATATTAACTTAAAATATATTTACTATTTAGCTAATTAAAGGGAAAGTTTGCCAATTCTTCTATCGATGGCTGCTTGGAAAGTCTCAAAATAATATTAGGTTGTTCATTGCTTTGATTCTGCACTCTTAATGTTGATAACACTGCCAGTGTGGAAACGCAAAATAATTACCTTCTGGAATTAGTATTATTATTATTCTTCATTCGAGGATGTGTTTATTGATTTTATTTCTTTTTAAAATTTATTTATTTTTTATTGTTGTTCAAGTAGTGTCACCATTTTCTCTCCACCACACGCTGTCACTCCGCTCATCCCCTCCTTCCACCCTTGATCCTTCCTCCTTTGGCTTTGCCTATGTGTCCTATATACAGATTCCTTGATAGCCCTTCAGCTATTCTCCTCTATTACTGCTCTCTCCAACCCTGGTTACTGTCAGTTTGTTCTTTTTTTCAATGTCTCTGGTTATATTTTGCTTGCTTGTTTATTTTGTTGATTAGGTTCCACTTATAGGTGAGTCATATGGCATTTATCTTTCACTGCCTGGCTTATTTCACTTAGATTAATGCTCTTCAGTTCCATCCATGCTGTCGCAAAGGGTAGGAGCTCCTTCTTTCTTTCTGCTGCATTGTATTCCGTTGTGTATATATTTGCAAATGATACCTTGGACAAGGGCTTAATCTCCAAAATATATAAAGAACTCATGCAACTACACTCCAGAAAGACAAACAACCAAATTAAATAATGGGCAAAGGACCTGAACAGAAACTTCTCCAGGGAGGACACACAGAGGGCCCAGAGACATATGAAAGGATGCTCAGCATCGCTGGCCATCAGAGAGATGCAAATTAAAACCACAGTGAAATACCACCTCACACAGGTCAGAATGGCCATCATAAACAAATCAACAAAAAAGTGTTGTAGAGGATGTAGAGTAAAGGGAACCCTAGTGCACTGTTACTCAGAATGCAGACTGGTACAGCCACTGTGGAAAACAGTATGGAATTTCCTCAGAAAACTAAAAAAGGAACTGCCTTTTGACCTGGCAATTCCACTACTGGGATTATACCTTAAGGATCCTGAAATACCAATTCAAAAGAACCTATGCACCCCAATGTTCATAGCAGCACAATTTACAATAGCCAAGTGCTGGAAACAACCTAAGTACCCATCAGTAAATGAGTGGATAAAAATAAAATAAATAAACAAAAATAAAACTATGGTACATTAACACAATGCTTACTGATTTGAATGGGGGGGGAGAGAGAGAAATATCAATGTGAGAGAGAAACATCAGTTGATGGACTCCCATAGTGCCCTGATTGGGGGTCAAACCAGCAAACTAAGCCTGCCAGGAATTGAATCTGCAACATTTGGTGCACAGAATGGTACTCCAAACAACTGAACCACCAGGCCATGGCTAAAATTATTTTTTTAATCTTGCAAAATTACTTTTGAAAGGTAATATTTTAAATAAAATAAAATTTCTTTCTCTATTCTCCCCAATTTGTTCTTAAAAATAAGTAAAGCACATATTACCAGAATGTGGTTACCCTATCAAAAAATATTCTACTTACTTTGGGATCATTTGAAAGAAATTCTTGAGTGGTACAAATATTTGCTTGGAAATGTTCATTTAAACTGCCAAAGCTGTATAACAACAAAAGCCCATACCACCATAGGGTTTTGATTAAATTGTGCAAGATAAATTTACTTATGCTGTACATTCGAGAATCTTCAGAGAACATAATCAATGCAAATACATATAAAGATGGGTCTCAAATCTTTTCAACAATGGAGGAGAGATGGTGACTTTTAAAAGGGTTAAAAGTTAAATTTGAAATTCTTTGGTATTTATATTTTAAACTAGAAGTATTATCAGAGCAAGCAGGCAAAGTATTTCAATATCAGCAGTATTATTATTACTTTGATTAATATTACAAATGGAGGTGGTGGAAGTACTGAAGATCTTTGTTTAGCCAAATTCTAAATGTTAGTCTATTCTTGATGTCAGATCTGCCATGCAATTTGTGACCATTTGTGGTCATTCCTGATGTTACTAAAATAAATTAACATTTTAACAGTTCAAGGTCATTGTTTAATAACATGTTATTAGCTTCCATGTCTTCTGTGTTTTTCAGTGTTCTTCTTGAGATTGCTTTCTGGTTTCACAACATTGTGATCAGAGGAGATGCTTGATATGATCTCCATCTTCTTAAATTTATGAGACTTGTTTTGTGTCCTAACATGTAGTCTATTCTAGAAAACATTCCAGGTGTACTTGAAAACTATATATACTCTGCTGCTTTGGGGTGAAGTACTCTGAACATAATCAGTTAAATCCATTTGATCTAGCTTGTCTTTTAAGGCTGCTGCTTCCTTGTTCATTTTCTGTCTAGAGATCTATCCACTGAAGTCAATGGGGTGTTAGAAGCCCGAACTATGACTGTATATTTCTCTCAATCTCTCCCTTTATGTCCATCAAGGTTTTCTTTACATTTTAGGTACTCCTAATGTTGGGTGTGTAAACATTTACTAGGGTTATATTCTCTTATTGGATTGTTCCCTTTATCATTATGTACTTTCCTTCTTTGTATCTTACAATAGCCTTGGTTTTAAAGTCTATTTTGTCAGATATAAGTACTGCTACCCCAGCTTTTTTTACCCTTTCCATTTGCATGAAATATCTTTTCCATCCCTTTACTTTTAGTCTGTGTGCATATTTCAATCTAAGATAGGTCTCTTGGAGGCAGCATATGTATGGGTCTTGTTTTTCATCCTTTCAGCTACACTCTTCTTTGGTTGGAGCATTTATGCCATTTACATTTAGGATATGCATTTAGTTCCATTGTATTCTTAGACTAATTTCTTCTGTGTTCTTTTTTACTTCTTCTTTTTAAAGCGAACCCTTTAATATTTGTTATAGTAGTGGTTTGGTGTTAAAAAACTCCTTTAACTTTTTCTTGTCTGGGAAGTCCCTTATTTCTCCTATCAGTCAACAGTGAAAACAAGAAAAAAATTAAAAATTACTTTGAAATAAAGGAAAATGAGGACACCGCAGTCCAAAATCTGTGGGACACTGGGAAAGAAATCCAAAAATAGACATTCATAGCATTACAGGCCTATCTCAAAAAAGAAGAAAAAGCTCAAATAAACAATGTCACTTCACACTTAAAGGAATTTGAGAAAGAATAGCAAACACATCCCAAACTGAGTAGATGGAAGGAAATAATAAGATCAGAGCAGAAATACACAAAATTGATATAAAAGATCAATAAATCCAAGAGCTGTTTTTTGAAATGATAAACAAGGTTGACAAACCTTAACCGGACTCATAAAGAAAAAAATAACAAACCCAAATAAATAAAATTAGAAATGAAAGGGGAGAAATAAAAACTGACACCAAAAATATATAAAAGATTACAATAAAATATTATGAACAACTATATGCCAACAAACCAGACAACTTGAATGAGATGAATAGATTCCTACAAACACAAAATCTTACAAAACTAAATCAGGAAGAATCAGAGAACCTGAATATGCAGGTTACACCTAGTGAAATTGAAGCAGTGATCGAACAACTCAAAGCAAATAAAACCCATGAACCAGATAGCTTCACAGGTAAAATTTACTAAACATTTCGAGAAGAACTGACACCTCCCCTCACACTATTTCATAAAATTCAAGAGAAAGGGAGGCTTCCAACTAACTTTATGAGTCCAGCATTATCCTAATTCTAAAACCAGATAAAAACACTACAAAGAAAAAATTATAGGCCAATCTCCCTGATGAAAATTGATGCTAAAATCCTCAAAAAATATTGGCAAACTCAATAGAAGCAATGCATAAAAAAGATCATACATTATAATCAAATGAGATTTGATCATGGTCGAGAATGCAAGGTTGGTACAACATTCACAAACCAATAAATGTGGTTCAACACATAAGTAAGATGAAGGATAAAAATCACATGATCATATCAATGGATGCAGGAAAAGCATTGGTTAAAATACAGCAGCCATTTATGATAAAAACTCTCAGCATAGTGGGATTAGAGGGAACATACCTAAATATAATAATGACCACATATGACAAGCCCACTTCCAACCTCACACTCAAGGGGCAAAAAGTACAAGCATTTCTTTTGAGATCAGGAGCAAGACAGGGATGTGTGCTTTCATCTCTCTTATTCAACATAGAAGTGGAAGTCCTAGCCATAGCAATTAGACAAGAGGAAAATATAAAAAACATCCATATTAAAAAGGAAGAAGTAAAACTGTAATTATTTGCAGATGACATAATACTGTATATAGAGAACTTCAAAGATTCCATGAAGACATTACTAGTACTGATAAAGTCATCAGAGTAACAGGATGCAAAATTAATATCCAAAAAATGCCATTATTGGCATATACAAAATACCAATAATGAACTAAGAGAAAAAGAACTTAAGAAAATAATCCCAATCACAATTGTCAAAAAAGAATAAAATATCTAGGAATAAACCTAACCAAGCATGTAAAAGACCTATACTCAAAAAATTATAACACTGAAGAAACAAATTAAAGAAGATATGAATAAGCGGAAGCACATACCATATTCATGGATAAGAAGAATTAACACTTTTTAAATGTCCATATTACCCAAAACAATCTATACATTCAATGCAATTACTGTCAAGATTCCAATGATATATTTCACAGAACTAGAATCAATATTTCAAAAACTGATATGGAACCATGAAAGGCTCTGCATAGCAACAGTGACCCTGAGAAAGAACAAAGTTAGAAGAATCACACTACTTAATATCAAATTACATTATAAGGCCATAGTAATCAAAACAGCATGGTAGTAGCATAAAAGCAGACACATAGACCAATTGAGCAGAACTCAATATGTTGCTATATATATCAATATATATCAATACTTGATATATATTGCTATATCATGTATAGCAATATTTTATCAGATATATCTCTCCAGGCAAAATAAACAAAAGAAAAAAATAAACAAATGGGACTACATCAATCTAAAAAGGTTTTGCATAGCAGAAGAAATCATCAACAAACTGAAAAGACAACCCACAGAATGTGAGAACATATTTGCCATATATCTGAAAAAGAGTTAATATTAAAAATTTGTAAAGAACTTAGAAATTTCAACACCAAAAATAAAACAAAAATCCAACTAAAAAATGGGCTAAGGTCCTGAACAGATACTTTTAGAAAGAGGATATACACATGAGCAATAGACATATGAAAAGATATCTGTTCAATGTCACTAATCATCAAAGAAATGGAAATTAAAACCACAATGAGATATCATTTTATACCTGGAAGAATGGCCATCATCAACAAATCAACAAACAACAAGCACAAAGTGAGGATGTGGAGAAGGTGACTTTTTGCACTTGGTGGGAGTGCAGACTGGTGAAGCCACTGTGGAAAGAAGTATGAAGTCAACATTTGACATAGCTTCTCCTCTAACATTGAGGAATAATGGCTCAGCAACTTTATCAGCATTTAGGCACATGGTTATTATTATTGCAACCAACATAATTAATACCTGACATTTCCTTTGATAAATATGAACAAATTATCAAATTGTATGCATGAAGTTGATGATGAACTGTGACATGTTGAGCTATATGCATTTCAGTTACCTAGGTTTTAGGGCCAAGTCAACTGGTTGTTGAATTACAGTTGATTCCAGTTACAGTTGATATGTGACATATCAACATATCTGGGCCAAACATACTGTCTTTTGTAACACTTTGTACTTTTATAAAATCAGTACTTTGGTCCTTGAAATGAGTATGAACTAATAATTTAATCACAGTTGTTCTTACTTATTATTTCCATATGTTACATTAGAAGTTTAGCATGTCTGAGCCTTATATAGTTCAACTCCAAAAATGGATGCACATATCTAAAGAATAAGAATGTTTGGATGTGTGATTTAAATTTATATATATACTGTTCTTAGCACACAATGGTATAAAATGAACAGCATAATTATTATCACCATCATCATTATTATGAATAATGAAGAATTATACAAGTTGAGAGAGATGTGAGTACTATTAAAATTTTCCAAACCTGGAAGATAATGAAGAAGATTATTTTCTTTGGCTAAACAAATATATACATCCACCACCCTTCTCCCTTTTTATCTCTAGAAAAGAGGCTAGAAGATGAAAAGTCTCACTCTCTTTGCCTCTTTTACATCTGATACAGTTCTGAATGAGGTAAATCAGAAGTATGTCTTATTTATTTATTTATCTATTTATCTATCTATCTATCTATTTATTTATTTATTCACTTTTTCTTTTCTAACAAAGAGCAGAGAATGCTGGCACCTTGACTTCCTATTCTTTGCTTTAGAATTCCAATATTACTGGAACTTCAGCTACCACCGTAAGACTATAATGTAAGATACATGAAGACCAAGAGAATTTGTGAGTACCAAAATAAATTTTGTATATGTGTGCATATACACACAAATTTTTATTAAGTGTTTATGTGTTTTAATGATTGAATATGTTAACAAATGCATATCATATGTCTATAACACATGAATGCAAGTTACAAACATAAAAGGAATTAGTCTCATGTATTAGTCTCATTACTTAGAGATGTTCAATGTGTGTTTTTAGTAAAAATAAGTTTCAGACTGTAAGATTACATTTAAACAACAGAAAGTCATTTGATCAATTAGACAAAAAAATCTGAAAGCATATATTTGAGCTAGTATAAGTATATATAGTTGTGTATATACACAATTATTTATATATCAGATCTTTAAAATTTTATATTTGATATAAAGCTGAAGGGGGTGAAGATGAGAGAGTAAAGAAATGACAAACTTTTTTATTATACATTTTCATATTGTTATACTTGGTAACATGTATATGGACTATTATTATAGGAATGACTAATAAACTCTTGTGAATTATATTAAACTTCATATTCAATAAAAATATTAAGAACTTAGAAATGAAACTACATGAGGGAGAAGCAACTGAGTTTAGAAAATGTACTATAGGCTTAATTGTATTCAATTCAATATGTCACTAGCTAACCATGTTTTATAATTTTACTGTAAATTAAATTTTGTTTATTGAAAGTACCATGATAAATGGTACAGTTAAAAAAATTCTGTAAAGACAAAAGTAACCATTTAAGGGCACAGCAGTTGAAGTGCTTTTAACTTTTAAAGTGCAAAGTTAAATAATAAAATGTAAATGAGGTTGTTTTCCATTTTCCGGGTAAATATCAGTTTAAAATTTGACTATAATTTAGTAATAATATAAATTAGTCAAGAGAGCACCTCTAAGTCTTGTAGATGAAGCCACCTTCAATATTTGAATCTTTCTGACTTTAGATATGACAGTGAATTTCATGACATAAACTGACCTTTTAATTCCACTGAGTTTAATGACAATATTCTTGAATTTGATGCTCAAAACATAATTGTTTGTTTTAAAAGTAATTTTCATCTGTGTCCATCCAAAGTAAACACTTTTTTTTTAAAAAGAAATCTGTTAAAGCTATTTGTTGGAGTGTTTTTGAATTGAGACTAAACACTATTGGTAAGGTAGAGTTACAGTCTTGGAAAATATATTTACTAATAAGGATACTTACACCATTTTAAATGTTAATGATAATCAGACTAGCTTGTTAAAAATAATTTTGATTCAATTTTGCTATAAAAAGTATTAAATATACAAAAAAAGTTTTATATAAACCTGGATTACATTTACATATAATATTTGAAGTGTTTAATATGTGCACATATCAATATTTCTAGTTAGAGACTATAAAACTTGATAATAGAAAAGTATGATTTTGTAATTATGTTAAGTAATAGCACAATGTTTAATAATAAGCTGTCATTTTAATTTATAAAAGTCACATTGAACTTCCAATGCTGTTTAGTATGGAGATGAATGTGACAAATTTCTGCCTTTGTGGAATAAACCGGCCAGTAAGCAAACAAACAAATCATCCAATTATATTTTCTGCTGCAGATTGATACATGTAAGGAAGGCTTAATTAATTGAATTATGGAAAAATTCAAGAGTTTCCTAGTTAAATGGAGAGTCATTGTGGAAAATACTGAGGAAAAACATTCAGGCAGTAGGTAGGTTCAGAATAGTACATGCATTAGAAAAGGGACTTTGTGTGGATGAAGAGAAGTCAGGAGCCTGCGGTAACTGAGGACTGTTAGAGTAAATAAAAATCTAATAGTGCCTTGGAGATAAAGCTAAATGTAAAAAAAAAAGAATATGTACATATGGACCAACAATTTTGCAGTTTAAACCCTGTCAGTGGCAAAGGAATTGTCTGAGAGTCAATTCAGTGATGAATCGATATAACCAATAATGCAGGCAGGGCTCCAACTCAGCTGGACGTTAGCTTGTGGCCACTATCCTCAAAATAAAAAAATTAACAACCTGTGGAAAAATAAAGTAAATTTTTACCTTAGACTCTAGTCTTCTTTTCTGCAAGGTCTGCAAAACACTGAAAAATTATGAAATATGCGAAAGAAGAAAATGTGTTCAAAAAGAAAAGGACAAAAAAGCAGCAGATAAGATTCACAACTGGTCTAGTTCCATGATAAAAAGCTATAAAAAAGTTTAAAAAACTCATAAATATAAGTTGAATGTAGAAAGAAGTAAAAATTAAGTGTAGAAATCAGCTCTGGCTGATGTGTCT
Organism: Artibeus jamaicensis; assembly: GCF_021234435.1. Taxonomy (NCBI): domain Eukaryota; kingdom Metazoa; phylum Chordata; class Mammalia; order Chiroptera; family Phyllostomidae; genus Artibeus; species Artibeus jamaicensis. The sequence goes on along the minus strand of NW_026522046.1, from coordinate 21,828,440 downwards.
CAGTGGATTGAGTGCTGGCCTGTGACCTAAAAGGATGCAGGTTCAATTCCCAGTCAGAGCACATGCCTGGGATTCAGGCCAGGTCCACAGCATGGGGTGAGCAAGCAGCAATCACACATTGTTGTTTCTCTCCCTCTCTTTTTCCCTCCATTTCCCTCTCTTTAAAAATAAATAAATAAATAATTTTTAAAGGAGTAGAACTCAATTAAGTAAAACAAATACCAACTATAGAGAAAACTAACAAATACAAAAATTGTTTGTGTAGATATTAGATTACTTAAATACCTGGAGACAAAAGTATAAATCAAAGAACATTCAAATTATCAACATCATGGATACAGAGGAGATACTATTGCATATTAAAAAGGATAACTATAGAAATGAAAATAAAGACTACAGTAAGATACAACAGTAAGATACGACCTGACCTCACACGTGTTAGAATGACTATTATCAGCAAGATAAGTAATAACAAGTGTCAAAGAGGTGGAGAGAAAAAGAAAACCTATTCACTGTTGATGGAAATGTAAAATGGTATACCCACCATGAAGAATGTTATGGAGAAGGGTCCCCTTTTGGCCAGGTGAAGAGACAGCCACTCGTTTGGGGCAGAGTGAGGACCTCTGCAGTCATGAAGGGAGAGCCACACGGTTTCAGCAGAGTGAGGACCCCCTCTTGGTGAGGTATAAGAGGGAGCCATGTGGTTTTGGCAGAGTGCAGACCCACTCTTTCCCAGGTGAAAGGGAAAACCACGTAGCTTTGCCAGAATGGAGATCCCTGCAGCCAGGTGAAGAAGAAAGCCACATGCTCTTGGTAGAGTGCAAACCCCTGCAGCTTTGGTAGAAGAGGCCCATGCGGCTTTGGGGTGCCCCCTTTGGTCAAGTGGCCTGGAAAGCAGGAGAGACTTTGATTGGAACTGGGTACAAAGAACTCTTGCCAGTGGACCATGAGAGGGTACCACAGTACTTTGAATTAACTAGAGGTCCTGCCTGACACAGCTGAGGATACTAGTGGCCTGAAACAGAGATGTGTGCTCTTTTCCTGATTTATGGTTGACTTTTTCATAGTAAATGGAAACTCTGGCAGGTTTGAATCAAGAATTCAGAATTATCACATTGGCTTCTTCACCAGAGATCCCTGAGTGGCTTTTGATGAAAAAAGAGGACTTCTGCCAAGATGGAGGCGTAGGTGGGGATACTTTTCGTCCTCGTACAACCGAATCTAAAGACAACAAAGTTTTAATAATAATAAACACTCAGCTAAACCAGTGAGAGGGGTGAAACCAACAGTGGAGCCAGTTCAGCAAAAAAGATCCAGGTGGTGCACAGGCATCTGGGGGCTTGGATCCCAGGTGCGGGCTAGCTATGGGCGGAAGCCAGGGAAGAGGCGCTGCTGGCTGCCTGCAGTTGGTCACGCATTTTCACGCACATAAACCAGTGAAGAGGCGAGTGCTGAGACAGATCTCGCAGGCCCCAGCGACTGGCACAGAGTGAGAGACTCCCACATTTGCGCTCGGATAAGCAGGCTGGGGTGAGTGGAGAGGACCACCATTGTCCCTTTCTGACCCTGCCCCCACATACAGCGTCACAAACCAGTGACCTGGGTGCCCCTGCCCTGGTAAACAGCTAAGGCTCTGCTCCTCATACTTAATGGGCACAAACAGAACAAAACATGGCTCAAGAACAACTCAGAGCCCCAGAGCCGATAAATCTAAGTGATGAAGAAATAGCCAAACTTTCAGATGCACAGTACAAAACACTGGTGATCAGGATGCTCACAGAACTAGTTAATTATAGTCACAAATTAGAGCAACATATGAAGGCTAAACTAATTGAAATGAATGGAAATGCACAGGAAACCAATAGTAATGGAAAGGAAACTGGGACTCAAATCAAAGGAGTGGACCAGAAGGAGGAAAAAAATGACCAAACAGAAAAGGATGAAGAAACAAGAATTCAAAAAAAATGAGGAGAGGCTTAGGAACCTCCAGGACATCTTTAAATGTTCCAACGTCCGAATTATAGGGGTACCAGAAGGGGAAGAGGAACAGCCACAAGTGGAAAACTTATTTGAACAAATAATAAAGGAGAACTTCCCCAATCTGGCAAAGGAAATAGACTTCCAGGAAATCCAGGAAGCTCAGAGAGTCCCAAAGAAGTTGGACCCAAGAAGGAACATATCAAGGCACATCATCATTATATTAGCCAAGATTAAAATGAAGGAGAGAATCCTAGAAGCAGCAAGAGATAAGGGGACAGTCACCTACAAAGGAGTCCCCATCAGACTGTCAGCTGATTTCTCAAAAGAGACCTTACAGGCAAGAAGGGGCTGGAAAGAGGTATTCCAAGTCATGAAATTCAAAGACCTACAACCAAGATTGATCTATCCAGCAAAGTTTTCATTTAGAATAGAAGGACGGATAAAGTGCCTCTCAGATAAGATCAAATTCAAGGAGTTCATCACCACCAAGCCCTTATTATATGAAATGTTAAAGGGACTTATCTAAGAAAAAGAAGTTAAAAAAAACATGAACAGTGAAAGGACAGGAAACTCACAGTTATTAACAACCACACCTAAAACAAAAGCAAATTAAGAGGACAGCTAGATCAGGAATGAACCATAGAAATGAAGATCACATGGAGGGTTAGCAACAGGGGAGTGGGAGAAGGAGAAGGGGGGAGAAGGTACAGAAAATAAGTAGCATAGACAGTAGATAGAAAATAGATAGGGGGGAGGGTAAGAATAGTAGGGGAAATATAGAATCTAAAGAACTTGACACACGTGTTTATGAACTAAAGGGTGGAGAATGGTGGGGGAGGGGTGTGCAGGGTGGAGGGGAATGGAGGAGGGGAAATAGAACAAATGTAATGGCATAATCAATAAAAGAAAAAAGAAAGAAAAAGAATGTTATGGAGACTCCTCAAAAATTAAGAATAGAGTTATCATATGACCCAGCAATTCCTCTTCTAGGTATCTACTCAAAAGATTCAAAAAGATTTATTCATAAAATATGAGCACAATTATGTTCACTGCAGCATTATTCACAGTGGCTAAAACTTGGAAAGAACCAAATTGCTCTTCAATAGATATTTCGATAAAGAAGGTGTGGTACATATGTACTACATCTGAGTGGAATACTATACAGCTGTGAGAAAGGATGAATACTGGTATCTGCAACACCTGGAACTTGAGAATGTCATACTAGGTAAAATAATTCAAACAGAAAAACTCAAGAACCATATGATTTCATTCATGTGTGGGAAATACAACCTTTTGAAAGGAACAAATAAACAAAAAAGAAAAACAAACCAATACACGTGGAGACAGACACCAGTGTGATGGTTACCAGAGGGGAGGAGTTGGGAGTGGTCACACAATTAATATACAGATGATGTACCATAGAACTGTGCACTTGTAACCCATATGATTTTATTAATCAATATCACCTTAATAATTGTAATAGAAAAAAAATAAGTACAAGTATACCAATAAAGTGATAAATGAAATGATTTATACTAATAAACTCAATCTATTATGTAAAATAGGCAAATTACTAGAAAAATTCTTACAGAATCATAGAAAAGATAACATTGAAAATTCAAAATACCCTAAAGCTAAAGTAAAAATTAAAGTTATCATCATAAACCATCCCACACAAAAAACTAAGGTTGAAATACTTATCTAATTAATACTATCAAACATTAAAAAATATACATTTTGATAAAACTGTTTCAGAAAAATAAAGGAATAAACCAGTATCATGTGTTTCTTGACATCATGCTCTGAGAGGAGCATTATATATATATAATATATATATATACACACACACACACACACACACACACACACATATAATGATATGTATACCATTATGATATATATCATGATATATAATTATTATATCATATATCAATTATTATAAATGATATTATATATCATTTACGTATAAAGGATATATGATATCATTTATATAATATTTCCTCCAAAAATGTGTAACATGACTTCAACCATAAGGAATTATCAGATAAAGTCAAGTTGAAAGCCATTCTGCAAGAAAAAACAAATAGGCTATACTTTTACAATGTCAAGATCAAGAAAGACATAATGTTCCAGGTTAAATTAGATTAAAATTAAGTGACAATAAATATAGTACATGATTCTAGATGAAGAAAACAAATAGTTATTAAGGCTATTAATGGGACAATTGACAAACTATGAGAATAGACTGAGCTCAGATAATAACATTATGTATATGGCATAGTTCATAATTTTGGTAATTGCTCTGTGATCATGTAAAAGAATGTCCTTGATTATTGAATTTACAGACTGAATTATTTCAGGGTAAAGTGGCAGGTTATCTTAAATGATTCTGAAAAAATATATACAATGTATGAGAAGAAATGTGGAGAATTGATTAATCAGGATAAATGAGACTTTGAATGAGATTTGCAACTTTTCTGTAAATTAGAAAATACATCAAATAAATATTTAAGATGTACAATATATACAACTTATGAGAAGAGTTGTGGCGACTTGGAGAATCTGGATCAATGAATCACTGAGGCTGAACAACTTTCCTGTAAACTTGGAATTATGTAACATAAATATTAAAATGCAAATCAACTGTATTTCTAAGTAAAAGCAACAAATGAAATTAAAATTTAAAAATTATAATGTCAGGAACCATAAGACACTTAGAAAAACATTAAATAAAAGATGCACTGCACGATGTCTCCTATAAAACATATCACACTCAGTATCTTAAGATGCCAGTTCATTTCAAAGTAACCTACAGAAACAACCTTAGCCAAAATTCTGTCAGGCTTTTTTGTAGAATTTGAAAAATTAACTTTAAAACATATATGGGATGCAAAGGACCTAAAATAGCCACCAAAACTTTTTTGAAAAATAAGAACCAAGTTTGAGAAAGTGCATGATGTGACTTCAGGACTTACTGGTATTTTATATGGTATACTATACTAATTGAGATATGGGCAACGGACAGATAAATAAATCAAAGGAAGAAAATAGAAAATGTAGAAAACAACCCACAACTACATATTAAGCTGGTTTTCTAAAGCAATACCAATGCATATAAATAGATACTGGAAAATGTTTCTCTCAGGAGAGAGACTGACCTGATATATATGTATTTTAAGGTCACTATGTTAAGAATATGTTAAAATGATTTCTTTTATTACAAGTAATGGTAACTTAATTTAAATACTGTTTTCATAACATTTGGTAAGTAATGTATCTAAATGTGGCTAATTTTGAATGTGCTTGCACTGAATCAGAACTTATATAAACTGAAATTTCCATAAATGTAACTTCTTTAGTCAGGAGATTGCCATAAGTCCCAGCAAACATTATTTCTTAAGAAGCCAAATAAGATGAATGAGCATAAATGATATATAACTACAAAGTGGTATATAGCATTCATGGTCAGCTGTGGAGTTATTATGATCACGTGAATGTATTGTCATATGCAACATGCATGCAGGATGTACTAGTATAAACCAATTAAATATTAAATCAGTTCATCTTATATATTAGCATTGATACATAATTTGGCACAGACAGTAGGCATACATGATTCTAATTAAAACTGAAACACACTGATTTTATGATAGTTGTGGCTGAAGGACATCGGTTTCTCATTTTATTCTGAAAATTTCAAATCTGGGTCATTGCATTCAAGTCCCATCCTCTCAACATCTCATGAATGCAAGCTGAGCATCATATCCAGGAGGGTTTCTAGCAATTTGTTCCCAAATTCATGCTGCTTTGATCTTATTTTGATTTGGTTCCACAAATTTCAGTCCCCTTATTCAATCATTATTCATTCTTGCATGGAATTAATTTAGTTTCTGTCTCTTAACTCTCTGCTTCTCCAGGTTTTCTCTGTTTATCAGTGTGGATAATACTTTGTGGGGCATGAGGAGGCAAGACACCAAAAAGAACCCTAGTGAGACAGTAGTAAACTCAGAGTAACCATTGTCAAATTATAATTATTTATTTACTGGATATGTTGGGGGGTGACTGGGGCAGAGAAAAAGATGAAGAAATTGAATAGAAGTGGCAACTATTTAGAGATATGTCTTGAGGTTTACTGATTAAGTAAAAGCTGTACTCTTTTTAAGCAAATGTAATATTTTACCGATACAATGGAAAAAAATTCTGTAAAGACAAAAATAAGCATTTAAAAGTACAGCAGTTGAAGCTATAAATATTTGAATATAGCAACTATAATGTCGAAAGGGTAATTTTAAAATAAAAAACCCAATATATTTTCTCTTATCAAATTGACAATTCTAGCAGTGATGCAACTGTTGGCAAAGATGTAGTGAAATATACAGAGTCCCACATTTGCCGATGGGGTGTCAGTTGGCATGACCATTCTGAAAGGCAGTTAGTAATGTGCCATGAGAGTTCCTTAAATGCTTACTTGTACCATTTGTTCCACAAATTCTACTTCTAAGAATTGCCACTAAAAATGTAATCATAGAGGGTGGCACATCTGTGTGAGAGCATGTTCATTAGTGATTGTGTGTAGCAGCAAATGATAAAAACAAGTAAACAAACAAATAATAAACTCATGTAGCTATAAAGAATTAATGGTTGAGAAAATAATACTGTAACTTTATTATGAAACACTTTGTACTCATTAAAGCCTTTAATTGCTGAAGACTATTCACTTACATAGTGTTGGTCTTGATAAAGTGTTAAAAATATCTGTATATAGTACTAATGTGTTATATTAAAATACGGATTAAAAAGACTAAAAATTGATAACCTGAAAATGAAGAGTAGTCATTATTTTCTGTTTTTCTTAAACTTTACCTTAATTCAATTGGCAAAGATTGCTATTCTAACTTATATTCATTGCTTTATATAACTCCTGAATTTAGCACTGCCACGGCCTTCCATTAAATGACATTTCCCAGATTCCAGCTTTAATGTGATCAATTGTCCCAGATTCAGTCAAAAAGGCTATTAGACCATGTTTCCAATTGGAAATTCATGTGTGCTCACCAAGCTGTTCTCCCCTAACTGGCTAGGAGAGAAGGGACTGAGATGGCTACCCCAGGAAACGTACTGATGACTAGACCGTCCTCTTTACTGGGTTGCTTAGCTCCAGACTGTTAAAGAGAAAAAAAAAGTCTATGTTATTAAACCTTCTAGACTTTGAGCCTCTCTGTTATAGCATATGACATGTGGCATAATTAACAAATACATATAGTGTTCTTGTAAATACATTTTATAATAAAAGAACCAAGTAAATAACTGATCTTTATTGCATAAAAATGCATGATAATGTGCAAAAGCCATGAGCTACCTCTAGTAAACTATTGAACTTACAGTTTTCTCAAGCACTGATATATAAAATTTGTAAAGTGTTCATATGAAACATTTACCCAGAAGAGTTTCAAGAGCATAAAAGTAGGTTACACTTCTTGATCTATAGTAGAATTTTTCAACTTCCGCATGATTAATATTTTGAAAAAGATTGTTCTTTATTGTGAGAGGTTGCCCTGTGACCTGCAGGGTGTTTAGCAACATTCTTGGCTTCTGCCCACGAAATGCCAGTAGCAACCAAAAACAATCCAGATATTGTCAAATGTCCCTTGGAGGACAAAATTACCCCCTGTTGAGAACCACTAACCTAAATTAACCTCTCACTGTGATGCAGGGCATAACATAAAATAAAAGCACTGGGAACAATAGTATGGGAGCAATATTCATGAAGTGCCATGGGTCAGACAAAGTTTCTATCCTCGATCAAGTTCTAGCTAGGGTCCTCTGAATACTCTTCCCAACTAGGCCTTGACCTCCAGATTTCCATGTTTGTTTCTGATTGATTGTAACAAAAATGATTTTAGCCAAGATTTTCCACTTCAATATATGATCACCTCAATATTGCATTAAATCCCTTATCTTTCACCGCCCCTCACATAATATTGGATAAACATGGCCTGCCTTCAGCATGAGTCCTGTTACATCTGTTTAACCAGAAATTTTCCATTTACTAACCACCCAATCTGCTCCTTGGCTATAAATCCCTGCTTTTTCTTTTTATATTCAGAATTGAGCCCAGTTCTGCACTGACATCTTTTCTTCACCTTTCCAATAGTTTCTGAGTAAAATTTGTTTTCACCATTTTAACTGTTGTCCAAATCTGATTTTCCTTGACAGGTCCCCAGAGAGCTCATATAAATCAGAAAATTGTGTCAAATGGTGATTCCAGAATAGTTGAACAAAGAGTCAAAACTGAGTAGGATTCGGAGGAAGTATAATTACTTCAATTTGAGGTGCACTGTCTTTCAGATGTATGATTATCCTGCTGCTTGTTCATTTTGGGTGCTATACCCAAAGACCAGAATTTAAATATGTAATTTTAATTAATTTTAACATCAAATTATAATGTAGTCATAAGAAAACAATATAATTAAATGAATGCTATCCCACCTGATGTCCTTTAACTGCATCTATTTGCACACTTTCTAATGCCTAAACTATTTCACTGTGTCATCAAATAAATTCAACAACCTAGACACAGATATCATGTTACCGTTTTGGCCTAAACGAACTAAAACCACCCTGAGGAAATCAATCAAAACTCCTAAGATGTTTTTAATATGAAGCCACTAAAGCAAAGTTTTTTGTAGCAAACAAAATTGCTGGAAGCTTTTGGCTAATAACTGTTAAATACTTAATGACTCTTAAAAGCCTGAGTCTCCAGTTTTGTTTTATTCTTAAGTATCCAAAGCTTTGACCTTGAATCCATATCCTTAATTGACTCACATTGGTTGTTTTGTCCTTCTTTGTATTACTTCAAATGTCAGTTTTTGAAAACTTATAAATATGTGATGTTACAAATAAGATCTTAAGATAAATATAATTTCAGCATCTCACCACAAATGCTTTCTTTTAATAATAAAAAGCATTTCTTTTAATTAATGAATATATATGTGCCATCTTGAGTTTAAATGATGGTATGGTAATAAATAATGGGCATTTGCCTATCTGCATGAACTTGTAAAAATATGTCTGAAAATAAATTGCAGAGTATTTTGCTATTTTTCAAATAAACATTATGCTCATTAGTATCTGTAAAGAATTTTTATATTTATATTATTTTCATGCCTAATTCTAGTGATACAAGGAAATGAATGTAATTGGGCAATAACGTACTATTTTCAAGGTTAAATGCTATCTTTTACTTTCTCTGAATATAATTTTAAAAGTTATTCTTTTACTTTCTCTGAATATAATTTTAAAAGTTATTCTTTTACTTTCTCTGAATATAATTTTAGTCATCATTTTCCTTTACAAAGAAAAGTTATTATTAATCCTCAGTCTGCTCTCTGACACTTTCATGATTTTAGGTTGTAGTTGGGATGTGATTCAGGGATCTAAAATGCAATACAAAAGCCATTTTCATAACATCATTTCTGTATGAGAAAGAAAGCTATTACCAGATACAACTTTTTTTAATACTTCTCTGCATAGAAGGGCAAATATCGGATTACCAAATGCCTGTTCTTCTCATCTTCCTGCGGATGCTTTTCTGCTTTTGGAGCTCCACTCTTCTGTTTCTTTCCTTAGCTCAGGAGAGTATGAGAGGCTCAATTGCCTGTCCTTGGGTCTCATATTTTTACCGGTCTCCCATACATATGGAATGAAATGTGTTTTTCTCATTAATCTGTTTTATGTCAATTTAATTGTTAGACATGCCACATAATCTAGAAGAAAAAAGTAAAAAATGTTTCCACCACTACCATTGTAACAGAGTAGGTCAGAGCATGGGTCTCCGGAAAGCAGGGGAATGCTGCCCTCCCAGAAATCCTGCACAAAGGCGGGGTGGGGGTGGGAGGGAGGGAAAGAATGCCTTAAAAAGTGCAGTATTTGAAGCACATTGCACAACAAAGGGCAATTAACAGCTGTGCTTTCCTGAAGGGAGGAGCTGTGGTAGAAGGCTGTTTCCTGGGGCAAATTGTGTGTGACTGTGAGAACCAGAGTGACTCAGCAGAGTGACTTGTGGTATAGTGGGGGGGAAGCTCATACAGTGCTGCGTGAGCTGTAGGGGACAATGTCCATGCTGGCTGCCTGGGCATGGCTCAGAACTCTTGCCCTGACTAAAGATGGCAGCCAAAAGAGGGTCAAAGACACTGGGGAGCTGGCAAAAATGGCAGACACTAACATACTGTAGGAAAAGCTGAATGGCCAAGCAAGAGGTTCTGAGCCAAGTCTTAAAATTGGAGTGCACCGAGAAACACAAGGTCTGGGGGTCTGGAGGCAGCAGGGTTGGCCATGCTGTGGGGACTTGTCTGGCCAAGCACATGGACACATTTGTAAGCTGATGGCTGAAGTAAAGGCAGCTCTGGAGGAGAGAAATGGACACTGTAAGAAGGACTCAGGCCGGACCACGCGTGTGAGAGATGCTTGGAAGTGAACTGTGACCAGAAATGCTGAGCTGCAAACTTCTGCATTTCTGAAGGACAGTACTTGAATGGCATCTTCTAAAACTGGTCTTGTTACCGAACAGAGGTCCAAGGCGGGGGCAATATTTGGCCCACCCAGGGATGCCAAAAACTGTTACAGAAAGGAGGGGCCCCTCCCAAGGATAGTATACTAATAGCTTACAAACCAGGCTTGTGCCCTGACTGGGAATTGAGTCAGTGACTTTTGGTTCTCAGGCCAGCACTCAGTCCACTGAGACACACCAGCCAGGGCAGACATCACTCTCTTGCTACGGGAGCTCTTGGTGTGGGACTTTGAGCTGGGTGCCAGCTGTCCCTGTGGCCTTTTAGCTTTTGGGCATTCTGGGCCTCTGGTCCAGCTTCTGCATGGATAGGAGCACTCATAGTACCAGGAGATGCAAGGCCCACCAGGGGCTTAGACCCCACAGAAGATGGGAGCCCACTCTTAGTGGCAGGGTCCCATGCTGAGACATGGGCCTCCCTGGACTTCAGCCCCTGGGATACATTTATCGGGGCATACGGGATCCTGGACCACTACATGGAGACTGAGAACATTTTGATTGTACTGTATAAACTAAGTTGCAAAACTGCTGTTTTCCAGAGCATTTTCTCAATAAATTGAGATTTGTCTTCCCAGTAATTGTCATCAGTTTGGCTCAAATAAACCCATGAGAATGCTTACAAGTTTGGATGTTTCTTGCATTGACATTTTAAATAAATTCAACTCAAATATAAAACTAATTATAATATGACACACTTATAAACATGAAAACATTAAAAATATAAAAACTGAGAGGAAAAGAATAAGTTCAGCCTTTATTCTTAAAAATTTATCTTTCAAGTGCTCCAGAAGTCTAGATATATTATCCATAGAGAAAAAAATAAAACACCAGAGATCTGCTTGACCAAAAATAAAACATAAGTGCATAATCACAATAAGAAAGTGCCATTTATTTCTATTTCAACATTTAGAATCAACTTTGAGAAAAAGGACAGAAGACTTGATAGTAGAAGAGAGTCACATAAACATTAATAACTTAACAATGATAAAAATAATAATCAAGTGGACGCAAGGGGCTCGCAGATATATAGCAAAGGTAGGACATTTGGAAGTTTGTGAGTTAATATATGGATTGTAATAGCATCATCTAACATAGGGCTTCTTGAAAGACCATGAAATAGAAGTCTGTTGTTAATTTCTAGTTGAAGGACTGAAAATATCGGTGTCATATATTGGGAGGAGCACAGGGGAGGATATTTTCACCTTCCAAGGCACAAAGTCTTTAGAAACAGACTAGCACTGGAAATTAAGGTACATCTTAAAAGCACTTCCCTTTAATTGCCATAAACTGAATTTCCAAGGCACTTCATTCTTCTGCTAATCAAACTTATCCAGAATGATTGCTGGTCTTTGAAGTTTGAGATTTCCCTTTCTTTTCTGCCAGTTACCATCATGTTTCTTTTTTCAAATGCATTGAACAACATTTCAAATGCAACAATATATTCTTTGCAGTGGACAGTGCTTAGCCTTCAGATGGCAAATGTTTCTTTATCCTGAAATGTAGGCTCAGCTTCATTTTGAAATCATTATGTGGAATAGACATCATTTACCATATTTTTGGACCATAAGATGCTCCTAGGTTTTAGAGGAGGAAAATAGGAAAAACATTTTGGAAGCAAAAAATGTAGTAAAATATTTAATGACATAATAACATAATATTTCACTAATGTAAGTGTAAACAGAACTCGACAGCAGCATTAACAATCATTATTTTTCCCAAATTTGTCCAAAAAATACAGGCTAAGTGCTGACAGCTTCATTTGTCTGAGCTTTCATGCAGACTAAATAGTTCACAAAAGATTCAATAATAATGATATTTAGAATTATAAGGTTGAACATCAGTGGTCATTAGACAGTCTCAGGTAACAAAAAAAAGAAAAAAAACTAAATTCAAAAGTACCAAATATATTTTTGCTGTGTTTTGTTTTTGTTCTACACAGTTGTTATCTGGGCTGAAAAGAAATGGAGGCATTGGGAGAGTCCAATGAGATTTTGTTACCTATTGTCATTTTTCATTTTCAAGAGCTCAGTCTATTATTTTTTTTACTCCTTGGATATATTTTTTAAATTACCTTTTTTAAAAAAATGTTGCTGTTGGTTCAAGAATAAACACAGTGGAGAAGTCATATTTATTAAAATTATGTGACACAAAGCTAAATATAGATATGGAAATGTCTTTCCCCACAGAATTAGACACACACGTCTCTAGGGCCTTCTGCTGCCCATTATGAACATTTCCCCTTATGAACAGTTTTGCCTATAGTAAAAGAGCAGGGTGATTGAAAAAGTCAGTGGATGGTATTTTAAAAAATAAGAAGGGAATGTTAAGAATTTACTCTGAAGTGAAGTTATTTAAAATGTTTCAAAGCCTTAGTTGGGTCGCTCAGTGGGTTGGAGCATTGTCCCATAAACCAAAAGGTTATTGGTTTAACTCCCCCTCCCCGCTGCCAGGTCAGGGTAGCTACTTGGGTTGCGGGTATGATTCCCCATTAATGTGCAGGGTGACTTGGGGAGGCAAATGATGGCTGGGCTCCGGCACATTAATGTCTCTCTTTCTCCTTCCCTCTTTCCCTAAAATCAAGAAACAGATTTTCTGGTGCGGCTTAAAAAACTAAAAATTAAAATAAATACATAAATAAAAAGTTTCAAAAATCATGGGACTGCACAAAACAAAGAATTAGTCCTAATGTAAAAAAATAATGATCATTACTGATTCCTCAGTTGTAACACAGGTAACACACAAATGCAGGATGTTAATAATATGTAAATGTAGGCAAGGGGAAGAAATATGTAGAAACTCTCAATTCTTCCTGTTCAATTTTTCTGTAAACGAAAACTCCTTTTATAAAAAATTAATTTTTAAAAATGTTGAGAAAGTATTTTCCAAAATAATTGCACTAGTAATTAGATTTGACTTCATTCTAAGTAGCCAATATTAACCCTGCATTTCCAAATCACTCATATTACTTTAAATAAATGTCTTATTCTAGAGTTAGGGGGTATTTTACCCATACCATTTAAATAGTTCCTGAAGACTGTGAATCTTACGAGTAATATAAGGACAGTTGAGCCTAATCTTATTTGCTTTGTTTGGAATAAAAGAAGCTCTTTTATACTTACTATTAAAAAGAGCTTAAGGGAAAAACAACTGAAATACTCTACTGAATACAATCTCAGACTTCGATTGGGGGTGAAAACCTACAAAAGGAGAGAGACTAGGAATTTCATAATAGAGTCTCATTCACTCCTGTCCTGATTTTAAATAAACTTACCCTGTTTTTCTTCTTTCCAACTTATTTCTACATAATGCCACTAGATTTTTTGTGCATAAGTCACAATGTTCATTATTCCGTTGAATACTTTTTTATTCGTTAGGATTTTTTTCTCGAACAAGGTAAACCATCTTTAGTTGAGCCATAAGGGAGAACTGAGTATAGAAATGTGCTGGCCCTCCCAGACCCCCAAGTCTCCAGTGCAGCCAGAGTCCAGGAAGAGGATGAAATCAGGATCTGGAAATCTCTCTCTGACCACCTACCGTTTTTCTTTCTCTCTACAAATTTGCTTTCTCTGGAGTTAACAGAGGACTACAACTTTCCCATAGCTCCTCGATTTTGTTTTAATTCCCAGTTCCACCATTAGCCACAAACTCAGTATGAAAACATTCTAATTAACAATTTCAGAGAAAATAGTTCTGACTGGTCTACCGTATGTAAGTGATGTAAACCTAAATCCATGAGCTAGGCCACAGTTTCGGGTGAGGAGTAAGTCACAGAGTAGCAACAGGGCTAGTGAAGACCAAGGGACAATTCTAAAGAGAAATGATCAATATTGGTTTGGATCAATGTATACTACTTGTTATTTCCATGGTAATAGAGATATAATAATAATTTCACACCTAGACTTTAAGTAACGGCATCAAACTGGAGTAACAGGCACATATCGCACAAAATACTATGTAGTAAGGTCGTGCAAATGGAAAATCCTCTGCTGTGGAATCTTGGATGGTGTCAAGTTTTCTAACAGTTTCAATCTCTTTAAATACTTGAAGGTATCCAAGTATCTAATGCACCTTTTCATCTCTCTTCCAAACAGACAGAATACAGTAAATGTATCTCTATTTGTTAATTCAATTATATATTACCTTTATGATAATTTTACACTGAATTAACTTATAAACCAATTAAAGAGTAATAACTACATTTTTTGTAACTCAAATAGCACATATTTAGATGTACAGTATGTATATATACATTTGTGTGCAAAATGAATTAAACTGGTGTGCAGACAAATTCAGCTATTGTTTATTTTACATGGCATTTTTAACTGCTAGCAAGAGATTTATTTTGGCAAGTGCTAATATATAGTACAAATATGTATCTGACCTGGTAGAAATTAAAGTCACTCTTTTCTATCCTGTGTTAAGTAAGGAACTGGAAAGAGTCTTATATGTTTATTGGTATGCATTTAAGGCAGTAAGAATATGTAGCCAAAAAAACACCTGGATTACTAAAACAAATGTAAATACAAACGATGGAAAGTAACAATTTTAAATATTATATGAATATACAATTGTTTCATAAAATAACCAAAGAGCAAACTGAATTATAGAAAAGTTGGCATGTAAGTGGATCTCATGGAAATTAAAAATTGTTTATAAGCTAAGTGTACCCTTCTTAAATCAAGGGAGGAAATTGCTTTTGAATCTTGAACTAAAGATTGTAATGTGAAGTGTTGCCATCATGTGTATTTCCACTTTGGAAACAATCTTGCAATTCACTCTTTGCCTAGCATCTTTTTACACTATCTAAACAGAGAGTAAAACTCCCTTGTGAATACTATTAATGCTTTTTTTGCATGGGTGCAAAATTTAGCAGCATGATAAAAAAGTAGCAGAAAAATTTTGGAACTTCTTCATGCTTATTTGTTCAATACATTGTAGTTCCTTGTGGTATAAACTTTGATTTGGTACAGTCTACAGAAGCAGTTTTACCACCTCATAAATGATTAGCATTGAGACATGCCCACCATACTTGCTCATTGATCTGTATAAAATATTGAAAGTTTATGGTATTTTATTGAAAATAAAAATTTCCTATGATTTATGAAAGTTTACTTTCATATGATTTATGAAAGTTTAATGATATGCCAAGTATATCATTAAAGTCAAATAATTGTTCATCATTTATTCCCATACCTGACAAGGCTATTATAGTTTGCTATTAATACATAGCAATAATTTGGTATACAAGGTCTCTCCAGAAAAAGTCAAGCCATTATTAATATAATGAGAATGGTTCATGTGACATCAATGTAAACTGGTAGCCCAGCAGAGTGGACTGGAATGCACATGCCTGAACAATGATGAGTCCACTGTACTGGTGGTGGACACTGTAGACACTGTTGAGTGAGTGTCACATTCAAAATGACTGAGCAAGAAGAACAACAAATGGGCATCAAACTTTGTATTAAAGCTTGAACATTCCTCCATGGAAACTATTCATATGATTCAGAAAGCTACAGCTATGGGCAACTGGTGATTGACAGCTTTATCATGACAATGTGCCCACACATGCATCATGTGTTGTGCAGAGTTTTTGGCAAAACATCAAGTCACCCAGGTGATTTTGCACCCTACAGCACAGACTTGGCATCCTATGACTTCTGGCTTTTGCTCAAATTAAAATCACCTTAGAAAGGGAAGAGATTTCAGATCATTGATAAGATACTGGAAAATAAGACAGGGCAGCAGATGGTGATTCTAACAAAAGATTTTGCAGCATGTTTTAAGCAGTGGAGAAGATGCTGAGAGAACTGTGTGAGGTCCCAAGGTGCCTCCTTTGAAGGGAACTGAGGTGTCATTGTCCTATGTACAATGTTTCTTGTATCCTCTTCAATAAATGTCTCTTCTTATTATTACATTGCTGGATACCTTCTGAGCAGATCTCATACATTGTTACAGGAAGCTATCAATCAATACATTCTAATGTAATGACTAAATTTTATAGATAGACTTCAGCATCAAAATGTAGCTACTTCAAGTAAAACACAGATATAATGATATGATATACATACACTCTTTCAGAGAATTCTTTGTTGATTAAAGCTATAAACTTGTCTTTCCTGCAGATTTCATGCACAGTCAATTAAACTGATGTTCCTGAAATTGCAAGAGGACAATTCTCAAGAATCAAAACTCTAAAATTAACTTGCCCAGTTCAGAATCTTAACTATCACAAAGGTAAGCATTCCTATGTGCCTTTCACTACATGCGTAATGCCATCTCTGGGAACCCAGCCACCCTTGGCTGTTGAGTTGCACTGCTAGCAATTGTTTACTTGGGTTGAATTCACATCAGTGACTAGTGACAGCAATATTCCTAGCAATCTCGTTTGGTGTACAAAAGCAGGAAAAACAAAACCAAGAGAACGATAAGGACCCAGTGAAGGGCAGACAGGAGCAGTGGAAATACCTGCAGTGGAATTCTTGAAGTCTGGAAATACCATGTAAGGCATATGCTTCTGAGAAAACTTGTGATTTAGTCTTTCTGTGAAGTGTAAAAACTTCCCTTGATTATAACTCTATTAATTAAGAGAAAACCAAACTTTTGTGAAGAGTAGAATTGTTCGAAATAAAAATTTTCATTCAAATTAACAGGCCTCTCACAGCCTCAATAAGGCCATGGGCACTAAAATAACATTGCACATAGAAGAGTATAAACCTTATTACAGAGTAATAATGAACTAATGTACAATTGGCTGAATTTATGTTTTATATATTCCTACTTCTCACTTCCAGTATCTCACTCACAGACAATTTGAGATACCCTCAATCATAAGTGGCCACAGGAAAGGTTTTTATTCTACCTATTTACTTGTTCTATTTATTCCTTGGGCCATATCCTGGCTCTCCTTGGAATACTGTCCTCCATAAATCCATATTTTTAATTTCAAATAGAATCTACTCTCATGCCTCAGCTCTTCATTGCTCATGTTTTACAAATAAATGCTTTATTATTTGTTCTCAGTGATGATTCTGTGATCCATTATCCTCTGAAAAAATGTTAATGCTATTGCCTGTCATCACTGGATAGTGCTTCTAGTTTTCTCTCTGAATTATGTGTTCCTCCAAAGTGTCCTTTTCTCTGGGCAATGATTTTCTTGGGTGGCACAGCATCTTCCAGAATAAACGTACTTTAAAAATGTCCCCTCCCTCATTAGAGGCATGAGTGGACAGGTCCTAATTTATCTTTGTCTTTCTTTTACTATTTCACACTTTTACTCTTTTAAGATCTATACATTCCTTGCATTTTACTACATTCAAACCACTTCAGGAGATTTTTTTAAAGAAATGGGTTTTGCATAAGCACTGACTTTAGAAATTCTATCACCTGACAATTAAAGCTTTATCACTGGAAAATTCAAAAATTAGAGCTTTTATCTTAGGATGAGATTTCAGCTCAGGGGACACATCAGCACTATGCAATGTAACCATTACAGACTTTTTCATTTGCATCTCTTCCTTTGATTAGTTCTAATTTGTATCTTTTTCCTATAATAATTGTGATCATGAGCATACTAGCTTTGAATAACTACTGTGAATGTAACAAATAATTAAAATCGAGGGGGTGCCCTGGCTGGTGTAGCTCAGTGGATTGAGCATAGGCCTGTGAAGCAAAGGGTTGCTGGTTCAATTCCCAGTCAGGTCACATGCCTGGGTTGCAGGCCAGGTCCCCAGTAAGGGATGCACAAGAGGCAACCACATATTGCTGTTTCTCTCCCTCTCTTTCTCCTTCCCTTCCCCTCTCTCTAAAAATAAATAAATAAAATATTTTTTTAAAAACTAAGGGGGTTTTGGAGAAGCCCCAAGCTTATAGTTCATGTCAGAAGTTTGGGCACAAAAACCAGTAGTCTGGAGAATAGTGCCCTTCATCTCAAATTAGGATAAACTCCTTTGTATTTTAGTTTTTCAGCCCCTCCGGAGGTCAAAGGAACACATGTACCAGGGGTCCCTCCATCAGTCATTGTTAACAGAGACTGTCTAATGTGTGCAGAAGTCCACTAGTTAACAAGGACATTCTCATGGATAGGACACTAAGAGGACTTAGAAGTTACCTCCCATGCCTAGTCAAGGGCCAAATCTCTCTTTGAGTAAAAATAATCTTTTACTGCACATATACTCATTAGAATTTTAAAATGTAATTTTTCTCCCTTTTTTAGTGAAAGGGAGTCTTAGGGAGCTGAATTGTGTCCCCGCAAAATTAATGTGTTGAAGCGCTAACCCGGAATGATATTCAATTGGGAGATGTGGTCTTTTAAGTGGTAACTGAGGCTAAACAAATTGAGGTCTTATTGTATATGACTGGTGTCCTTACCAGAAGAAAAAGAGACATCAGGAAGACGTGAACATAGAGAAAAGGACAGGTGGGGATACAGCAAGAAGGTGGCCATCTTCAAGTCAAGGGGAGAGGCCTTAGGAGAAACTAATTTTGCTAGTATCTTGACCTTGAACTTCTAGCTTTCAAAACGTACAGCTAAGAAATGTTTGCTGCTTGAGCCACCCAGCTTGTGGTATTTGCCACGCAGCCCTAGTGATCTCATATAGCTTCCACAATCCCACAAAAGTCTAAGAGAATCAATGTGAAATATTGCTCACCTTTTTAGAAAATATAATTAACCTGGAATTCACTCAAAAATAAGTAAATACTACTGTTATATAACTATGCTACAATGAGTATAATATTGCTACCCACTTGCAGCTGAGAACTTACTATGAAAATCAGTATTACCCAAATCCAATATAAGTGTTTTTTTAAATGGTTCCTCTATGGTTTATCCATGTTTAATTGAAGTAAACTATGTTATCATAAAATTAAAATATACTCTGTGGAAAATACCACTATATTTTTATAACATTAATTTGAATGTTTCCTTTTTATATTTTTGGGACACTTTGATTTATTGAAATTGAAACTATTACATTTTTTCAATTTAAGGAAAATTGACAGCAAAACATTTAAATTTCTGTGCTTGATGCCCAATTTCTTATGAAGAACTAGTCATGTTTTCTGCACATGGTATTGCTTAAGCAAATATTGTGCTTCATGTTAGAATTTGACCGAAACCATGAAGATTAGTGGTTTCTATTTCTTCAAGTGGCTCTACTTCTCTTTCTTTGAAATCTTAGAACATAATGAATCAATTTTATCTTTAAGAGTTAGGTAGAAAAACCACAGGCATTTAATGATAAAGGAAAATTTAAAGTTTCTTTTTTTAGTTTTATTTAGTTATTTTTCAAGTACAGTTTTTTTGTCTATTTCTCCCATCCCAGCCTCATGTTTGCACCTGTTACACATGAGCCATGAGCCTTTTATAGTCACTACCTCATTTTAATTTTATGGCTAATTTTGCTCCCCAGAAATGTTACAATTGCAGAGTTATAATAGAGAAGAAGAGAGTTCAATATAGAAATAAAAACAAATAAGATCACTCTTCGACTGTGTCTCTTCAAAATTGCTTTAAAAGAGATTCTAATAGCAAATATTGTTCACTATATTAAAGGATTTCAGGCTGGTTGTAAGGATTGGGTAAGCATAGCTGTGACGTGGCTTTCACTGCAAGCTATTCCAGTGCCAGTAAATCCTTTGTACACGGTGTTATGTGTGCTGTGTTCCCTCACTATGTCTTATCGGCAAGAGTTAAAGCTGAGATTTTAGGAAATATTGTGATGTTTTAACTAGCTGAATGTCTTCTTTTCTTAAAAAAATTTTTTAGTGTGTATCAAGTAGGAGATTTTCTTGTACACATGTTGACCTTTAATGAAACCATCTGTAAACTCATCACTGGATTCCATACCACATCAGGTCTGTACATGTAAAATTAACTGAGCACAGCATGGGTGATCCCTTTATTTCAACAGCCTTAAAATCAGTGAATACTGCCACAAGGACATTTTGACAGCAGTGATTTGTATCCTTTGCAAAGACAGCTGTGCCAAGATATAAACTTTATTTTTCCCTACATAACAGAGGGAACACAGAGGAGTCCTGGAGGGTTGAAAGAATGAATGTACCTGTTTGAAAGCCTAAATTACATACTCAGTGAACAAATGCAACATTAAAAGCACACCAAGTCCTGCCCATCAGTTGGTGATATGGTAAAAAAGACTTTGAAACTGGGAATCAGGAGGTTGGGCCTCAGCCACAAGCTCCAGAGCTGATGTTCTTATCACAAGAGTTGGACATGACCTCACTGGAACAAATGAGAAAGCAGATTGGATGAGACATTTTAGCCAAAGATTCTCAAATACTATGTGGAGAAAGAGCATGAAGATTGAACTGGATTGATTTATTCTCCAGTTTACCCTCAGAAAAAAAAAGCTGGACATTGCAGACAACCATGTGTGTTATTTATTTATTTATTTAATTGTTGTTCAAGTACAGTTTTCTGTCTTTTATTTCCATCCCAGCTTACCACCCCCAGTTCTCCCCATATGTGTTGAATGAAAGAAGGATTTCCAAAGCAAACAGATCTAGAATCAAATTATGCTTCTGTCTTCTATATACTGTGTGACCTTGGAAAAAGCTCTTAACCTATTGAGCATCAATTTCCTAGTCTATGACCACAACTATCTCATAGAAATTAATTGAAAATTAAAAGGCTAATGTAGAGATATAGATATGGATATAGAATTCTACATATATATCTATACATACACGCATATATAATATTTATTAGAAAGTAGGTAGCACAGTGTAACAAGCATTTAATATAATTACTTCTGTAGTTTTATTACGCCTTCATGATCCTTTAAATTAGATCAGATTATTAACTTTTAAAAGCTTTATTCATGAATATAAAAATTGAGAAGTTTTCAACTATTCATGACAAATTATACTTGCACCTTAAGACTATTTAATTCTTCCTGGAACATAGAAGTCTATGAATCATATCATATTTATTTTTTTAGCCAAAAGTCAAACCTTTAAAGTGATTTTCAGATTTAATTTTCTTCAGATGCCACATCTTTCCCCAAGTGGTTTGCAGAGGTTTTAGAATATAAAAAATTCAGTGAAAAAAATATTAAAGACTTCTCCTGAGAATTTTCCTTAATGAACTGTAAAATACTGATCTTTCAAAATAAAATAGTTCTTGAGTTTTTATATTTTTGTCCTGTGAAATCTCATTTTTCTTCTTTCTTAAAAAAAGTGTATGTATAATTCCTATTGTTTCTGGAGTGCTCATAATCATTGAACACACTTCTATGTCAAATATGAATAACCTTTCAAGAAATACAAAATCATGGGTCATATTGCTAGGCTTGTCCCAACAGTTAACATTTAGGTATATCTTTATATACCAAATCCTCCAATCTTACCAGTCTAAACTATCCACTGATTTAGTTTAACCTTTGATATTTTAATGAAGTATTATAAACATTCTTATGTAGACCTACAATCCAGGATGATTCCCTTGCAAATTGTCCAGAACTGTGTCTCTCAGTCTTTTACTTTACTTCCAACCATATTATTACATATTCCAAAGATATTTTAGTGTTTCTCTTAACAGTCTTCACAAAAAACACATTGTTTTTGCCGTATAAAAATTTAACCATTCAATAAAATAGTGTTTCTTCAAAACAAAGTTTCATTTTAAAATATTCCACTATTAATACGTTTCAGTGGAGTAACGATAATAATGTGAAGTAGGGAATTGAAAGACCTTATAGTGAAGTGACCAATGAGAGCTAATGCTGGCCTCTGACATTCGGGTTCAACAGAAAATCTTGCAGCCTTGAGCTTAGCTGGTCTTTCAAAACGGTCTTTGGCAGTAAGATGCAGTTTTTTGTTTTTTTTTTCACTTAGCAGAAACCAGTAATTAACAATAATAACATTTAATTTCTTATATATTCTATTTGTAAAATATTTTTGTTTTTATGTATAATTTAGTGAGTATGCCTTCATGCAGCCTTACCATTAGACAGGGACCTCTTTATTATCTACAATTATTGTTACCTGTGCAAGCCTATAACATGTACCACCTGTGATGGCACAGGTGTGTAATCTAAGCCCATCACATAATCTAGACTATCAGAATCTTTACCCATTTTCTCTTTTTGCTCTGGTAAATTTTATTAAACTCAAAATAAGTGAATATACAATTTAATTGATTACTTACTCTCAATAAGCAAAATGATTATCTTTTTATGAGAGTATAAAAATAAGTAAATTCATATTGTTGTTGCTTTAATAATAAGGGTCAACCCAGTCCTTGTAATTAATAAGAATTAACTTTCAATATTAATAATAACAGTAATAATGATCATGGACTTCTCTAACATTTATTTTTCATACATTAAAAACTTTTTATAACTATTAGTTCTATGCATGCATAATTGTTAAATATATTCTAATAAATAAAGAGAATGTTGGGAACACTATGCTGAAATTAAGTTTTACTTTGCTATTTCAGAAACTTTTTGCCAAGAAATTTCTTTTCAATCTGAGTAGTAATTTTAGATAAGACTAGGTCTATTTTTTTTTTTTAGTTCTATAAGTAATTGGGTACAGCATCAAATGCTTTAGAAGCTTTAAGAGTTATATTCAAAAGAATCATATTTTGTTTAACTGGACACATGGGTACAAGTTTTTTTTTCTAATTTAAATGAATGGTTTCCGAATGGATATTCACTTGTTTTTGATAGATTATTTAAGATAACTCAAATAAAAATAAATGCGATAGTTTATAGCTTCTATTGTGAATTCTTATTAGTAAGATTTTCTAACTTACAAAATAAGAAATGGTGATGCATTTTACCTTCTCATTATTTTAGAATTTTTTGATGGCTATTCCATGAGATACACAGTAGATTCACTTGTTTATATGTTCATTTTTTAGGAAGAAAAAGAGAAAAAAGAAATATCATTATGATTACAAAGCTGTCAGCTCAGAAATAGAAATAAACATTTTTCTAACAAGCACCATAGAAGTGGATGTGAAGGAATTGTGAGATACAAAGGGAATTCTGCACTATGTTTCCAACCAGTTAAAAACCCTAGCCCTGTTGCAAGCATAATCTAGCAATCTGCTACCTGGAAATAACTGAAAATCTCTTTACAAAGAGTAACTATTTTAGATAATATTATCCATTCAACTTTAAAGATATTTATCACACCAACCAAACCAAATTCTTTAGGAAATATGAATTTCTTCTCTACTAAATCCCAACACTTCTATCCTTTTTCCTTTTACTCTATGTTATAAGAATCCTCTACATTCGAGCCTATCACACTTGAACTTGTTTCATCTTCCTGCCTTTAGATTTTAGGTTATAATAGTATATTTTATTATTCTGCTCTTTTGTTCACTATTAGTTTGATAGTTAACCATTCTGTCAGTGCTTACTTTTTATGACTGACTACAAAGTGCATCTCTACGTTTTAAGTTTCTGAAGTTTTTACTCAGTTTTATTCCAACCTTGCGGGTAGCCTTTAGCAAGAGGGCTGGTCCAAATTCTGTTTTGCCATTACCTGAAGGGAACATGTAACTGTATGTGATCATTTTATGAAAACAGACAATTGGAAATATTTCCATAATAATGTGATTTTATACTAAAAGAAGTCATGTATGAAACTCTCATAATTTAAAGTTAAAACAAAGTATTAAATGGAAGTCTCTAATCTGTATCAAGTTCTCATGAAAGAAAAATTCAGTGAATTTTGCCTTCCTGAAAAATATGGAAATGCTAATTTTCTATTTAGTTTGTGAGACCAACTGATTCAAAGTAGTGGACATTACAGTTTCCAGCTAAAATTCAATAAAATTGTTAAATAAATTCTGATAAGGCAGAAAATTAAATATTATGATTTGATAAACAGCTATCAATATGATTCTTCTATCTAGATCTATGCATTTTTGTTAACCATCTTTTATAGCTGAAGTTCAAAATATTGAAACTAATATTTTGTTTCTTAATATTTCTTCAATATTAATAAATATTTAAATTTCTTAAATTTATTGTATCACAAAATGATAAAGCAAACTTTTCCAAGATGTTAAAAAGTAATTTTCAGAAAATTTAATGTGGCACTTGTGAATTTATGTATATAAAAGTATTTGCAGGCAATTCTTGGGAGCAAAAAAGATTAGGGCCTCCAGTCTTAGAAAATCGCTCTGGCCTCTACTGTGACTTCATTTTTGATGAGTTTCAGATCTATTTCATCAAATGTTGCCTTGTGTAACCAACTTAGCCCATTCACCTATTCATTTTCCTATCACTTTTTAAACTTGTTTCAATTTTATGTTCTGATAACTAATTATTAATCAATCTAATTTTGATCTTTGTTAAAGAAAGGGATTGTTAAGTTTGTTTGTACTGCGTCTTATAGAAATAAAACCAACAAACAAATCATATGTTTGAATTTTAACATTTTATGCCACTGAAATCCAGCATAATTCTGGCAGACTTTAGCATTATAGTTTATTTCAGTGGTTTCTACTAGAGGCGATTTTATTTACCACAAGATGTGTGGCAATATCTGGAGACAGTTTTGGTTGTCATATTTGGGTTGGGAATAGGGGGTGGCAGTAACGTGTTCCATTGGCATCTAGTCAATAGAAGGCTAAGTTGCTATGCAGCATCTTATGGGGCACAGAGTGGCCTGCACAAAAAAATAGTTCAAAATATCAATAATGCAACTATTGAAAAAACCCAGTTTACTCATAGAGTGAAATTTAAATGATGCAAATAAACTTGCATAATAAAATTATAGTTAGTCTATGTATAATACACAATGTACAGAAAGTCATTCTGTAACAGTGCTTAATAATTATTGTTGGGAGCAAAGGATGCCAACAGGGCTTTTAGACCTCTCCAGTATGTCCTGGCTTTATAGGCCTTTCCATATGCATTGTAAGTAAGTGGAACTATTACTGTCATTCTCCTTATGAGAAAAGTGAGACTGGAAATGTTTTGCGACTTGACCAAGGTCACAAAGCAAACAATTATATCTATGAGCCAAGAATGCATTTTAGTTTTTATTTTTTAATCCATAACAACATATTCATTCAATCTTTATAAATTTTACAAGATGCTAATGTAACTTATTCAGATAATAATTAGCCCACTATTCCATATTAGGGGTGACGGTATTGGAGTTGCTTTTAAGGGTGATGGTATTCAAGTTGTTTTTTTATGTCAGAATTTATATTTGTCTAAATATTTTCTACTTTACAGCTAAGTTATTGAACTAAATTACCCTTAGGTTTTGATCAAGACAAGTAAAAAAGTTTGTTTCTGTTTTGTATATTTATGTTTTTTGCTTGTTTTTAGTGATGGAAATGAAACTAGTTGCTGTCCCAATGAATAGTACCTCTAAGTGAATATAAACTTACTTCTTACATGTATTTC
The DNA here is from genome assembly GCF_021234435.1 of Artibeus jamaicensis. Taxonomy (NCBI): domain Eukaryota; kingdom Metazoa; phylum Chordata; class Mammalia; order Chiroptera; family Phyllostomidae; genus Artibeus; species Artibeus jamaicensis. The sequence continues at coordinate 21,802,490 of NW_026522046.1, read as the reverse complement.
TTATTTTAGAAAGTCTCTGATATTTCAGAAAAATATTACTTATAGTCTTCTCTAACACATAACCGAGTCTATGAAAAAAGCATGAGTCACTCTGAATACATTTATTTGTTTACTTTTAAAAAAGTACATTTTGAAATCTCAATTTATCTCCCTTCATTGCCTAGTGCTTTATATTGTAAGCAACACAAGGACTGGATGATCACATTCTTAGCAGATGAATAGTGAAATTATACTGAGAAAGTTTTTCTAAATAAAGATTAGAGGAAGTACTAACCTTCTGTTGTAAATATTCTTCACTTTTATACTCATAACTCTCATAAATGTGCTTGTAATATCAAAAGATTATAAACATCAGCCATTGTCATACAAAATAATTCTACATTAAAAATCATGGAATTGTAACTTTTATCTGTAACTTCAAAAGTATTGTTTTCAAAAGTCAAACTTCATAATAAAATACAATAGAATTAAGTTATGAAGATTTATTTTTTAATCAAGAACTGTAGTTTAATATTTTAGTTTCTCCTGGCCTTTAATTTTTTATAGTCTCATCTTTTTTGGAAAATGTGGACGGAGTGGAAAAGGTATATATTAAAAGTTATAAATAATTAATTTTAAATTAATTTTAAAAAGGATCAAATATAACAAGAACAACTTATTTTTATAAAACTTATAATTAAAATATTTTTATAATTAATATAAAAGGGTCAAATTTTTCCTTAAAAGCTCAAATCTGATAAGTGGTGTGTTATGTACCCAGTTGAAAAATAGGATAAATACATCAGATTGAAGAAAAGCAGCAAAAAATGGATTATTCCACGTAGTAAAATTTGTAACTTTGAAAGTTTACATGGTTTTCAAAATTGGGCTAAATTTTGCATGATATTCTTTGGCACATTTTCCTTGAGATACAAACTACTTCCTATTTATGAGAATGAATTTTACATTTATAGAAAGGTTCACATTGAAAAGGCCTTCAAAAATATCAAGTCAATAAGCAAGTGCCTATGTATAAGTCATATTTTGGTCTCCAAAAATTCCCTTTTTTATATAGGTCTTAAAGAAATTATACTGTGTAAATCATGACTTCATGAGCATTTAGAACTGTAAAAGTGATCCAAAATGTGTAAGATAATGGGAAGATCAAATATTAATACAGTCAGCATCATCATATCAGATACAGTACTAAAACAAAATTTGTTAGCTAGAGAAAAAATTTTAAAAACTTTTATCTAAAGAAATGGTTATATCTGAAAACTACCATTTTTAAATGTTGGTTAAACAATATGTGATATGATCAATTTTAATAAATAGTCCATGTATTTAAAATGACTCACACTGTAAAGTAAACTAAAAATGAAGAAATATAAAATTAATATAGTAATATTGGAAGCTGGCTAAAAGGTCACAAATTCAGAAAAGTAGTAAGCTGAAAAATAAAGTACCCTCATTCTTGTATAGCAAAGGGTGGGTGTTAGTGTCATTGGAAAGAGTTTTTTAAAACAATTTAAATTTCCCTTTCATCATTAATAAATGGACAAGTAACAAGTGCTGGAGAGGATGTGGAGAAAAAGGAACCCTAGTGCACTGTTGGTGGGAATGCAGACTGGTGCAGCCACTGTGGAAAGCAGTACGGAGTTTCCATAAGAAATTTAAGAATGAAACTGCCTTATGACCCAATGACCCCACTTTTGGGAATATATCCTAAGAAAACCAAAACACTAATTTAAAAGAATATGTGTACTTTATGTTTACTGAAGCAGTGTTTACAGTAACCAAGGCCTGAAGACAGCACATGTGCCCACCAGTACATGAGTTGATAAAAATGTTGTGTTACATTTACACAATGGAATACTACTTGGCCATAACAAAGAAGGAGATCTTACCTTTTGTAACAGCATGGATGGACCTGGAGATAATTATGTTGATTTAAATAAGCCAGTCAGAGAAAGATAAGTACCATAGGATCTCACTTATAGTGGAATCTTGTGACCAAAATAAACTGACAAAACAGAAACAGAGGCATGGACACATGGAACAGACAGCTCTTAGAGAGGAGTGTGATTGAGAGCTGAATGAAAGAAGTTGAAGGGATTAAACAAATTAAAAAAACACGTGCAAAGGACATACAGACACAGAATACACTGTGCTGTTAACCAGAGGGTGAATAGGAGGGAGGGGTGTGGAGATGAGCAAAGCAGGGATGGGGATGAAAAGACACTGCTTTGGGGGCAATGAGCACATGATGCCGTGTGTGGATGATAGTTTGTTGAAGTGTGCACTTGAAAAAGGTGTGGTTACATGAACCAATGTAACCCCAGTAAATTCAACAATAATAAAAAGGTATTTTTGAGAACAGACTTAACCCAGTTTTCAAAAGAATGAAAATTTTCAGAAATATGAACCTTGGGAACTGAGGCACCTAATGCGTATTAGCAATGACTAAGGATAAATAATTTGATATATTGCTCTATTATCTTTTAGATGTAACTCTAAACAAAGTGTCTTGTGTTTACATAGAGCAACTGGCTCCAATATATTTATTAAAACCTTTTATATTACAATTTTACTAGTTTACTCAATGTCAAGAGAATCTTGGGAATTAAAGAGTTCTTTTGTTGGGAAATCCATTGGTACCATGAAAATATAATCAATGTTCCTTATGTACTAAGTAAATTGTGTAACCGAAGGGAACAGTCTTGATATTTAGTTAATTGTTAAATGATAAAATGTGTTTCAGTTAATCAGTTTACCTACATAGTCAGTGACTTTCTTACTACCTTTACCTAGCCAACTTGATAACCAATTTTTATCACTAGCTAATCAGTATTCAAGTATAGGCTCGAGAACAAGGAGAAAAATATTTTCACTAGTTCTGCTTTTCTTGATTTCATTTTGTCAAAAAATTCTTGGAACAACTTTCTGACCACTGGTTGAATTATTGCATCATATTTTGCTTGCAAAGCATATTTTCCCTGATCATAATTCAGCCTGATATAAAGTTGCTAATTAGCATTTTACTATATGCAAGATAAGTGTCTGTTCTGACTGTAAGGGGTTGTAACCATAATATGCACCACTTACATGCCTGGCAGATTCTCTATGCAATGCATGACATTGATAAAACAAATCATAACCCTGGTCCTTATATAGTTTATAATATGTCAAGGGAAGAAAATGGTTTGAATATAACAATTTCCTCTGAACCAGAAAGTATCCAGCCATGTACTATGAAAAATAGAGGCATTTATTGAAGAAGATACCAGATACAAGAAACATTGTATGCAGGACAATGACACCTCAGTCCCCTTCAAAGTAGGCACCTTGAGGCCTCACACAGTTCTCTCAGTGTCTCTTCCACTCTTCAAAACACTCTGCAAAATATTTTGTTGGAATTGCCAGGTGCTACCCTGCTGTATTTTTCTGAATGTCATTAACTGTCTGAAATCTCTTCCCTTTCAAAGGTGATCTTCATTTTGGGAAAAGCCAGAAGTCTCAGGGCACCAAATCTGGGATGTAAGGGGTGTTGAGTCACCTGGATGATTTGATATCTTGCCAAAAACTCTGCACAAGATGTGAAGCATGAGCACGTGTGCTGTAGTGATGAAGTTGCTAATCGCTAGTTGCTTATAGTTGTGGCCATTTTCAGCATATTGCATCTCTTAACGGATAAAGAACATTTAGGTCGTACTCATTAATTGTCTACATAGAGGGACATATTCATAATGGACAACACCTTTCCAATCGAAAAATATAGCCAACACGGTCTTGATCTTACTGTGACTTTGCCTCACCTTCTTCAGGCGTGGGGAACCAGGCAACTTTCATTGGGATGACTGGGCCTTTGCTTTCAGGTCATAGCTGTAGACCCATTATTCAGCTCCAGTTATGATGCTCTTGAAGAAATATGGCTCATTGTTAGCAGTTTGAATCAAGTCATTAACAACTGCAGCATGATGTTCTTTCTGCTCTGGTAGCAGAAGAAACAGAATGAATTTTTCTACAACACTCTCCATCACAAGATCATACCCCCAAATCTGGGCACAGTAGTTTTTGGAATTCCCCAGATCAGCTTCTAGTTTTCACATTGTCAGTTGTCGATCTTTGTTGATTGCAGCCCATATATGTTCAACATTCTTAGTGGTTCTGCTTGTTTCAGGTCTTCCAGAATGTGGATCACTCTCAGTAGATTCTTGACCATCTTTGAAGTGTTTGTGCCACAACTTTATTTGTGCTTTACTCACTGCATCATCCCTGAAAGTTTTCTGAATCATCTGAATAGCTTCTGCAGTGGAATGTTCAAGTTCAATGCAAAAATTCATGCAGATTCATTGTTCTACTTGCTTAGTCATTTTGAGTGTGATGGCCACACAGTACACATGCTCACTCAACAGCATCTCCCATTCCCATTCATTAGTACAGTAAAGTTATCATTGCTTACACGTGTACACTCCAGTCCATTTTCCTTGGCTACCAGGTTACATAGATGTCGTGCAAACAGTTCTTGCTATATTAATAATGGCTGGACTTTTTCTGGACAGGCCACATAAATACACTTGGGGTCTCAGGGAACTATTAGTATTGGCTGGACTGGTACTTTAAAGTACTATAGTGCTATGAAAAAATCCAGAGAAGAGCCTTGCAGTCAGCAGGTTGAAATTCTAGCCCTGCCATGTATATATTTGTTAACTTGGCCAAGTTTTTTGACCTGGTATGCCTTGGGTTTCTCATCTGTAGAATAGAAGTAATATTGTATCCAGCTTATGAGATAGGTGAAAGAATTAACTGATATGCTACATATAGAGCAATTAGCATTTAACAAAAATACACCTTGTCTGATGGAACAACCTTGTGAGTGATGCAAGCTCAGTGAAATATAGCCAGGCTTTTATAGTGGGTTGGAGTTTAGCAGACTTGAAATTAATGGTGGTAACTCCTGGAGAGATACATTTTTTTAGCTCATGGAGAATATTGGAATTTTGTTCTGTCAAGAAAACTATCTGGAATTTATAAATAAGGCAATAATGATTGGTAGCATATTGTACTGCAAGCAGAGGTCACCCAAGACTATTTTGGGCTGCAGTGTCCTTTAAGACAGCAATAGCTACATAAAACTACTGTGCATGTGAATCATGGCTCATCTGAATTAAGAGGTTCTATCAATTAAAGTAACACACCAGGTTCCTAAGACGGTATACAAAATTCAAAATATCGACTTAATTTTTACATTGATTAGATGTTGAAGTGACCATATTTTGAATTTGCTGGGAGTGTAGTTAGTTCGTATTATTAGTTACTATTGATTAAAGGTTCTAGACTTTTTGAAGTTCTTAACATTTTGTATTTGTCTAATATTTGCTTTTCTGTGTTCAAAGTTTTTAACCTGTCTTAGAATGATAAACATTAACCTTCATTTCTATATCATAAGAAAATAAAACTTATAAATAAGGCATTTATGTCAAATCATCACAATATTGGAATTCTAACAATTCATGAGCCGGATATTCACAGCACATTAATAATTTCAAATGTAGACTTAAAAAAGTCTACTATACAAAGCTTAAAGTTAAGCATCATAATTAAACATTAGGTCTCAAATTGAACTGTTGTTAACAATTAATGCTGATGAATAGCAGCTTAATTTTCTATTGGTATAGGAGAAAGAGGAAAATGTTAGCATTAATGCAAGAGAAGTGTTTAAGTACTATCTGAAAAGATTATCATCTGTACATGGCTGGCTTTATTTTCAATTGCTTATCATCTTCATTATGATCCAAAAATAAAATACCCTTTTCTTAGCAATAATGTGCATCTACCTCTGTAGATCACAAACCAGAAATTTTGGCTCTTCTCCCTGAACCTTAGAGTCTTCAAACCCTACTCACTAGAGAATTAACCTTAATCCCTTCCATTCTGAATTCTTGCACAGCACATGTAGCAATGGTGGCTCATAGGATATCTTGGATAACAATATTTTATAGAAGTTATTCAATCAAGTATAATTCATACAATGTAATGTTAAATATCACAGTGAAAAATGCATAATCATAAAAATATAGGTTATAAAATTTGCTTTTGTAATTATTGTATTAATTCAACACAGATTTATTTTAATAATGGGTTTAATGTTTATATTTTTTAGATTATTCCCCAGTTGAATATACTTAGTGGAATAAATATGAATATGGTGGTAATGCACTATTGACAGACTGATACCAGGTGTGTTTTGTTTAGAAACTATTGTGAATTTTGTTAAAATACATTTCACAAATGTGAAATGGCAGAGCCAAGAGAATAGTAATTTCTGTGGCATGTATTTCTGATTCTACATTAACAAATTTTCTGTCTTCTAATAGAACCAAGAAATAGCATAAACTTAAAAAATTAGTAAAACTTTAGATATCTGAAACAATTTTTTACAATGAGACTGTTACAACAAGATATTAGCTAATTGGCTATTTTTCTATACTAAGATTAATTTCTCCTTGGATTATCTATAGAATTTAAGGATCGGTAAATATGTCAATATTGTTTTTACCTGACCAATTTAGTTGTCTCAAAGAATCCAAAATTTAAGTGCTGTAAACAGATAAAAATGTTTTTTTATTGATAGCTATTTAATTTACACATAGTAAATTTATTTAATAATAAGGTACATTATATTAAAACTAATATTTGACTGATTCTTAAAATTTGTTTAACATCTATGGACATATTAAATATAATATTTTATTTCATGATATCACTGTGGAATAGGAATGATATAAAACACAATAAGTAAATCAATCTATCACAATGCAGACTCTCTGCTAGATAATGTAAAAAATAAATTGTCCCCTAAGTTAATACAAATTTCTGTTTATCTAAAGATGAATGATGGAAGAATAATTCTGTTTTAAAACACTGATTTTTATAGTATGAAAACCCCTGGGAAAAAAATAATAGATTAAATTTGCAACAACAAAGGTAACTTGTGTATGTGTTTTGTCCAAGTGCTAAAATTACAGACTCCTTCAGAGCCAAAAAAGGGGCTGTAGAAGGGAAACAGCCGGTCATAGTACAGCACTACCAGCTTCCTTTCTCATGTACTTGCAGGTCAGTTACTGAAGGGGCATTGACATTGGGGAAAATGGCATGCCGAGCTCTCTTCACTTTTGCACCACCCTAGCTATATTCAAAAAATGGCATTTCTTTTGGAAAACACAATGCAATGTCTTTTTCAAGAGAAAACTTATTTAGCACAAAATACAGTCCATTTATCTTTATGTTTTCACTGTTAATTGGGACAGTATCATTAAAAATAAAGAAAAAAATGTACTTGAAAAGTAACTAAAAAAAAAAAAACAGAAAAAAAAATAAAGAAAAAAAACTATATGATTTCAATTTCGATGGTCAATAGTGTGTTTCCTAAATGCCTGATTTTTAAATAAACTCATAGATCTCCTGGGTTTTCCTCTTATTAGGATTACCAGAAGAGTTAGTGACTTCATACAAATGCAGTTTAATATTAACACACATTTCATAAGGATGGCAAAGACTTTTGGTACACCAATTAATGTCTATCAATTCTTAATAAAAGAGAAGACATATTTTTAAGTAGTTATTTTGTTTTTAATGAAATATCATCAATGTAATTGTGCAATAATTATGTGATACATAATTTTGTGTATATTTTAAGCCTGTAGAAAATCTTCACAGTGAAAATATTTTTATTATCTATTGTAAGAACAAATATTTTTATTATCTATTGTAAGAACAAATAAAATAAAAAAATAAAAGATTCTTTTTGAAAATAAGGGAAGAGATCACTTTCTTTTCATCAGAGCATACATTTTAGAAACTTAAAATTCTAAGTATTTTCTCTTCTCTTTGTAATGTAAGTGAATTCTTTTAAAAATTAGATATTCCTTTTGCTAGCTTTATGGACAAAAATATGTCATTCTCAAAGGTTTGAAAACATCAAGAGAAATAACATTTCTGTGTCCATTTTCTGTGGAAGGATAAGGATGAGCTCCAAGGTGCAAAATTACCTTAATTAACACAGACAGATGATCCCTTCAGTTACCAGGTAAAGTTAAGAAGAACTATGTGTGACCAATGGCTCTATCAAATTCTCTTACTTGAGGACTAGTTACTGTTTATCTTGACTATTTGTGTGTGATGAGTTGTTTCTGCTTGGGTGTATAAAAAGGTGAGAATTCTTTTTATCTTCACAATCATTTAGTGGATTGCCTGGGAGGTTTATTATTTTAAAAGCATTAACTTATCTATTTCTCATACCAAACTTCTCATATCTTTTTCTACTACCTTTGTGAAGAGGGTTTCCCATGTGAGAAAAGTACTTCATTTTGATTTATACATTCCCAACAACAGCAGCTGTAAAGCTAGCTTTGTATGTTAAAAAAAGAACAAATGACTGACTGTGCTTTCTAGCAGAGTGATATGGGAATCTTTGGCAATGGCAGTGAACATTTACATTGAGACAATGATTTTTTTAATCAGTGCCATAAGGATTATTATAGTCAGGTCAGCATAAGGATTATTATAATTATTATATAATTATAGCATTATGTAATAATGCTAATTATTATAACATTAATTAGGAAGTGTGAGAACCCATTGTAACCGGAGGCAGCAGTGTCACCTATCATCACTAACCCCATCTGAATGTGTTAGTTAATGTTCTGTTCTTATAGTATCTCTCTGTTTCAAATCATTGTTTCTGGAAATAGGCAGGTGTAAGGCACACTGTTCAAGATGATGATACAGGTTTTCTCTTTTTTTTACTCATTTCTTTGAACATGTTGTTGGTCTCTAGAATTTTAAAAATAAAGTATTTAACTTTGCTCTCTGTTTCCACAGAGTGGGAAATCTTCAAGATCTGTTTAGAATTCTGTGATTGTATATTCATGCCACTACAAAATTAACTATAGTCATCACATACTTTATATTTTAATAAATTATTTTTAGAATTAATAAGCACTTTTCAGAGATATTCCATGCCTAACAATAACGTGCAGTTAGATAGTAGAAACAATCTTTCTAGAGATCCCTCATATACTGTATGGGAACTATCAATTATGTGTAATATTTTTTGAAAGCTATCTTCAGAATGAAGTATTGAGTATATTCTTTCCTTATTCACTGACAATGCAACATTAGTTATTTGCCATGAATATACTGAATAATTGTAGTTTTTTGTTCAAGTATACAAATCTTGATAATTTTCAACAAACTGAAGACCTTCGGATACTAAATACCCTAAAGGCTCTGATAATTTTTATTGATTGTTTTAAATATGTAAAGTTAGTAAATATATTTATTATTGAATAAATGTTTCATGTAATGGAATATTACCAAAGATATGAATTCACTTTGGAATGTAATTTTATGTATGGTCAAAGAATCTTCTTTGATGTGATATTTTTTTGTTGTTCTTATGATATTGAGACAGGAGCAAGAATAAAAATTGCAGTTGGAATTTTTTCCTGAAAATATTGAGAATCAAAATCAAATATCTATAGTATTGAGATATAATAAGTCAAGGTATACTTGTGTTTTATAAACTGTTATAACAAGGTAACATTCATATAGCATTTTACTCATTCCTAGATTCACTTTTCACATTGTAATTTCTAAAAGCAAAATTGTCTTTCTTAAATTCTCAAATGTTGGGCCAATTTTTGTTAGGAACATCTTTTATCAAAAGTGAGCGATTTTTTCTCTCAAATTTTTACAATAAAACACTTACTGACATCATAAGCATAGGTATTTAAACAGAGGACTATATGAGCCAAAAGAAAAAAATGACTGAACAATATCATGTGAACACTCCCTTGACTCATGAAGGTGGTTAATGAGAGGGAGCTAACTAAAATATACAGATTACATGCCCTATGACCAATAAATATTTATTTCATCAGCATCGTTTTCTGGAAAAAGAGCAAAGTCTATGTCTTTTGTAGGGCATATAAAGGGAACACCCCCCAAAAAAATGGGATTATGTTCTAAAGGGTGGGCTCCTTGTAGTACACGGTTCATCCACCAGGTGAGTGTTCTAGGAACCCACCTGTGTCAGTGTCCCAGCTGGTGTTGTTGTGAGAGGTTGCATTCAGCTCCAGTGAAATGCTTTTGAAGACTTTTTCTATGTGTTCGCCCGTTTCCTGAGTAGGGATTTATGAGCATCTGCCCACACCTTGCTGAGTCTCAGCGTTTTCTGACCTAAAAATGACAAGACCCCCATGTCTGACCTTCACCTGGTCTTGCCCCAAGCAGCTTTTTTAGACGGTTTCCCTGGATGAAAACAAGTCCCCAAATGGAAATGCTTTGCTGATGTGGAAGAGGTGAAACAAAAAATATCAGAAGCACTAAAAGACATCAACACTGATAACTTCAAAAACTTCTGAGCAGTGGAAAGAAACATCTTGATGGATGTATTGAATCAAATGGAGGGTACTTTGAAGGTGACGTGTTTAAACATAAAAATAAATACACAATTTTTTAATAAATAAATTCTATTTGGGGGGGCTCCCCCTTGTACGTGCTCACTGCTCCACATTGTGTTACATGTGGCCCACTTTGTTTAATTACATTAACATATCAGTTCTTTAGTACACAGTGCTCTGTGACTACATCCTGAACAAAGTGCCCCAATTTTTATACCTTTAGAACTTCCTCTCTGCAAAGCCCTTCTCTTCCAACCTCACCTAATAATTGATGCTCGATGTTCACACTCTGAATATCAAGTATGATCTCACTTATTTTCCATCTGTTTTACCTCCTTCTTTATGTCTATCTCTGTCATTTCTCAATATACATCTTATGCCCTCCTGACTAGCAGAAGCTGAATGATTGATTAATTAAAACATATCCAACAAACTATGAGCTTTTTGCTTGATCTTTCTAATCTAATGTGATCTTTTCCTATATTAAACTATCATCGTACTTTGTGTTCAACTTTAATTTTCATTAACACATTGATTTCATTTGAAAATAATTTATGCACTCCTTAGCTAATAAAACTAACTGGGTTAAGTAAGGGCCATACTTTATTTCTTTTTAATTAGCTTAGAACCTCACTCATAGTAAGCATTCAGTGAGAATGTTTTAAATTAAAATGTTATAATTCAAGTGCATAGATGCACCACATATTATTAAATCTATTACTGGAAGAGTAAAACATGATTACATTTTGAATTATTTAGAAGAGTGAAAAGGGATTTATTTAAATGAGTGAAAAGTGAATTATTTAGAAGAGTGACTCTCAATTACAAAAAATAATGCCATATGATCAATAAAAAACAAGACCTTATTTTAAAGTTTTAATATTACTAATGATATAAAATAGTCAAGTTTAGCTTTTTTCAATAAGTTACGCTGAATAAAGTTTTCCTGAGTTAAAAAAACTGAATTTCTAATGAAACATTTGATGATTCTATTAAGTGTACATTTTATGAAGAGGTGTTATAAATGTACATTATAACACTATAAAAGGAAACCATTAATTTTAAATTTAAGTGACTAAAGAAAGTGAAAAAATTAAAATCAATGAGGTTGGAAACATTGAAATCTAATTTTTTGTTGCAAGAAATTTCAGAAATTAATGCTGTGAGCCTTCAGAAAAAGAGCTTATAAATAATTCTGATATTTTGTATAGAAGACTGGTCATAAAAAATATTTTGCTCTATTAGAGTCTCTGCCTGTCTACCTCTTCCAATTATTTAAGGACTATTTAGAGATTCTCCTTCTAATTCATGGCTGATTGTAGTCATTTTAGAATATTATACTTTGGTCAAACTTGGCATTTGGAACTAGAAAGGAAACCCTAAGGTGGGACTTATGGAATAGCAGCATTAGCAGTTTGCCTAAAGGTCTCACCCAGAGAGACATCTATAAACTGGTCAAAAGTAGCAGGCAACAATTCATGAGACTGACTTATAACAATTTGGTAACATTTATTAAAGATATCTGGAAATTTACTGATAACTGTGGGAATAATAACAGTATTTGAATTTGGGGCTACACCTACTTCCGCTGAGGTCCTTTGTGTTGAAGAGTGTTGAAAAGCTATTCTAGAAGGTTCAGAAATCAATGCTAGATCCAGTCTTCCCCATCTCTATGCTGCAGAAGATATATATGGTAGATGGTAGATGGGAGAAGACATATGGTAAATAATGGAAGCCTGATAATAGTCTCTTTTTCCTACTTACAACTGCTTCTCTCTAGGGAAAATCTGGCAAGGAAGTCAGTGAAGAATGTAGTGCCCTAGGTCCCCATAGCTCTTTGTTGGGGGAAAAGCTATTCTTCAGGGCAGGGCTCAGCCACCAAGTGGCAGCTCCTCTCTCCGGTGTGGAAAAGCTACTTCAGGCCAGCCCAGCAGAGTCTGCTTCTGTGGAATTCCAGTCTCTACTGATGGGAGATGGAGAGCTGGGTGGTAGAACCAGTTCCTCCCCTCAGTCACAGATCCCACTCCAAAGTTGGAATTCTGCTGAAATGCACAGTAAAATGAAATTCTACCTCCAAGCCCTGCTCCACAGAGCGGTTGGTTTGTATTGTAAGGGAGAAGATGGGGAGCCTAGCCTGTTAGTGGAGCAAGCTTCCCAGACCGGTAATACCACACTCCACTTGAGGAAACCAACTCTTTTTGGAGTAATTGATGCTTCCAGGTGTGTTGATGAAAATGATAGAGCAATCAACTTGAAATCAGTGAGTTTGGCATGACACTAATAGAAGCTGACCAGCAAGAAGTTGAACAGAGATGAGGGAAACAGACCATCACAAAGGATACTGTTAAAATCATAGTCATTACTAATGGTCTGGAAAACTATGCTATGCCTTTGGCATACAGTCTCAAAACTAACCAGAGGGGGAGTAGACCAGCTAATAGGACCTACTTGAAGGAAACCATAACTTGTAAACCCTCTAAACTGTGAAAGCGGTCTCCTCGCCACACATGATTGCAAAGTAAAGAGTGAAAATGTTCCTGGCTCAGGAAGCTTAAGCACAGTTTAAACACTGGGTCTTAAGCACACTGAGCAATTGGTAGCTGACCACAAAATGATGCTCACTCAGTACCAAATCCTAAGAAGGCAGGCTTAAAGATTGAGACAAGTAAAAAAATCAACCACATAAGGAACATTAGAAGCTGCTCACGAGAGATGAAATAGACTTCACAGAATCAGTCTGAGTCACTAAACAAATAAACGAGAAAATAAACAATTAACAACAGCTGTAAACTCTTAGAAATGAATCAGTATCCATGTTAAATGGAAAAAAAACAGTCCTAAAGATCACATATTATATGAGCCCATTTATATGGCATGCCTAGTATAGCCCATCTGTAGACAGAAAGTAGATTTTTTTTCATCTAAGGTTACTAATGTAGAGATGAGGTTTCCTTTTCTGTTGGTTAAAGTGATCAAAAATTAAGTTAAATTTAGCATAACTTTGTAAATATACTAAGTATCTTTGAATATTATACTTTAGATGAACTAATTTATTAAGTGTATTATTTCACAATAAAGATGTCATATAAACATAAAATAAAGCTAATTCTTGTTTCTGGAAGAAATACATACTTTGTAAAATTACACAAATTTTTATGATTATATAAGGTTTTTGTATTTCTCTGAAATGTTACAAGTGCTCTGATTTTCTTGCTAAAAAGTTTTATTTTTACATGTCTCTGAACTTCCAAGAGTTCAATAGCATTGCCTCAGATGAATCAAGAGAGAAATCACCAAAAGTTGCATCATTTTTGAGGGGAAAAATTTTATCTGTAAATATTAAGATATGTACATTCTCCTGAGTAATAATCTGATGATGGAAGAAGTGATAATCTGTGGGGGGCGGTGATTATAATTTTGAATTCCCTCAGAGCTGCCCTCTTGGTTAGGCTAGAAGGTCCCCTGCGAGCATTTTTGTACTTCACTGACAGTGCAGTTTGGCTGACAGAAGTTTATTCCCGTAAGGATACCCTGCTGAGACAGAAATCAGTCACTAGACAAATGTAACTTTCTGTATAGAAAGAATTATTTAAAAGAGGATTGTAAAAATGCACTATTGTTTATATCTTACCTTATTTCTATTACTTTTACAGAGAAATTATATGAATGTGTTTTTAAAGATTAATTAAAACAGTGGCTATTTTATTAGAAACAAGACAGAATGATTACTCCTTGGCTTCAGTAAAAATTCAAAGAAAGTTTTTTACCACGTTTTTGGATGTTTTCACAACTTTCTCTTCCCACAGTTAAAAATTGTGAGTTTGTTTACTTTGCTTAAGGCTTACAGTACAGTTTTAAAAATTAACAAATATAGGGAGAAAGTTCTAGAGGGATCTGGTAATGTCCTTGCCTACGATAGTCACTATCAGCTCTTCGGGCACTTTTTTAAAAAAATTATTTTATTAATTATGCCATTACAGTTGTTCCATTCCCCCTCTTTATTCCCCTCCACCCTGCACCCCCCACCATTCCCCCCTTTAGTTTATGACCATGTGTCTCAAGTTCTTTAGATTCTATATTTTCCATACTATTCTTGCCCTCCCCCTATCTATTTTCTACCTGCCATCTATGCTACTTATTTTCTGTACCTTCTCCCCCCTTCTCCTCCTCCCACTCCCCTATTGCTAACCCTCCATGAGGTCTTCATTTCTATGATTCCGCTTCTGATCTAGCTGTCCTTTTAGTTTGCTTTTGTTTTAGGTGTGGTTCTTAATAACTGTGAGTTTCCTGTCCTTTCACTGTTCATCTTTTTAATCTTCTTTTTCTTCGGTAAGTCCCTTTAACATTTCATATAATAAGGGCTTGGTGATGATGAACTCTTTGAATTTGGTCTTATCTGAGAAGCACCTTATCTGTCCTTCCATTCTAAATGAAAGATTTTCTGGATAGAGTAATCTTGGTTGTAGGTCTTTGGATTTCATGACTTGGAGTACCTCTTTCCAGCCCCTTCTTGCCTGTAAGGTCTCTTTTGAGAAATCCGCTGACAGTCTGATGGGAACTCCTTTGTAGGTGACTGTCCCCTTAGCTCTTGCTGCTTCTAGGATTCTCTCCTTCATTTTAATCTTGGCTAATATAATGATGATGTGCCTTGGTGTGTTTCTTCTTGGGTCCAACTTCTTTGGGACTCTCTGAGCTTCCTGGATTTCCTGGAAGTCTATTTCCTTTGCCATATTGGGGAAGTTCTCCTTTATTATTTGTTTAAATAAGTTTTCCACAAGGAACATTCGAAGATTGGGACCTTGGAGGTATTATTTAAAAATTTTTTTCTCCTCAAGACTATGTATTTCTTGAGTACTGTCTATTTTCATTCCTACTTTCTTCTGAGGAGAAATGTTTTTCTTCATGCAAATTACTACATTTCAGGGTGTCTCCTCTTTTGCTAACACTCTATATTGTCTATAAACATGATTTACTTTACCTTGACTATTATATGTACACACTGCATAACCATGTATGTGCATGTGTACACGTGTGTAAGAAACAATTAGCAAATTTGGTTCATGTCTCAACATTTAACAACTAAATTCCTAGGAACACTGTATACTCAAATCAATGTTTAATAAAATAATTTAATGAAGATCAAATGTGTTACAGTGTGCTTAAAGTTATTAACAAGGTCAAGTTAATATTAGTTTTCCAGTTAAATTTTATGTGAAAATTCTAATAAATAAAACATTTTGTTACATATTCCAAGTAAATATGTGATTTAGAAATTGGAAGGCCAATAAAGAATTTTTAAGTGAATTTTTTTGCAAAAATGATATTAGAGCCCTGGCTGGTGTAGCTCAGTGGATTGAGCATGGGCCTGAGAACTAAGGTATCGCAGTTCAATTCCCAGTCAGGGCACGTGCCTGGGTTGCAGGCCAGTTCCCAACGGGGGACACACTAGAGGCAACCATACATTGATATTTCTCTCCCTCTCTCCTTCCCCTCCCCTCTAAAGATAAGTGAATAAAATTTAAAAGAAATTTAAAAAATTATATTAGAAATTAGATTAATTTTTTAAAGATTTTTAAAAGATTTTATTTTTATTTATATTTAGAGAGAGAGGAAGGGAAGGAGAGAAACATCAATGTGTGGGTACCTCTCGCATGGCCCCTACTGGGAACTTGGCCCTCAACCCAGGCATGTGCCCTGACTGGGAATCGAACTGGTGACACTTTGCTTTTCAGGCCAATAATCAAGTCAATGAGCCACACTAACCAGGGCTATTTATTCTTCTCATGGGATACATCATGGTGAAATATGTGTAAGTGTGAAAGCTTTAATGACCATAAATAGAGATAATTATTTAGAGTTTATATGCTGAATTTATTTTTTAAGTCATCTCTATTAGATGATGTGTATATACTAATGGTTGAGATAGAGGTAAGTGACTTTGGCAGCAACTGTACCTGGATGTTCAAAATAAGAATTTGAAGCCAGTCAGGTATTAAGTGCCAAGAAATGACTAACAGTGTCACATTTCTCAGGCTAAAAAATGAAATATATACTGTATATAAATAAAATAATTATCATGTCATCAGGATGCAGCATTCAAGTTAATAAAATATATTGATTAATGAGGTGATTAAATAATTTGAGAAGGTGATTTTAACCATGGTTGTTAGAAGTCATTTGTATCTTCTAGTAAGTTAGCAATTAATGCCAAATTCCAATTTTAAACGAAAGTGGCTGCTTTAATCTCAGTGACAGAAAGCAAATGTTTGACTTCTTTTATGTTACCCTGTTGATATAGGTATCTTTTACACTTCTATAAACTTGAATATTACAAAAATAACTACCATGTTTCGCATATTCTTAACTTTCTAGTATCAATAGTATCAATTTTAAAGGTTTACAGCCAGTCAGTAAGGTGTGCTTTTTAATTTATTTTTCTACCTCACCCCAAAGAAGACACGTATTTTACTCCCTGTAAAGAAAAAAAGAAAACAAGCATTATGTTTGTGCTGATGTTTTTAAAAAGTTATCAGTAATTCATTTAATTGTTAAGGATTCTGCTCGTTCACCAGCCCATGTCCCACACTTTCCTGAGATCACAGAGCCCTCACACATTTTATTTTTCTCTTCCAGCAAAACTACAACTGATATTAGCACATCTTCTCTTTCAAGCTGACACAAACATTTGTGAAATATTTGATACTTTTGTGTTTACTCTGAGCTGTATAATTATAATTTGTACACTTCTCTGTATGGATGTCAATACTGCAATTTAACATATTTACTTTAAAAGTACAAGGGATGGGATTTAAGGATGAGAAGCTAGGACAGTGAGTTTAATCAGGCAGTTTGGACATTGACGTGTAAAAAGTCATCTTTACTTTGTGTGGGTGGGGAAGTGGGTGGGCAGTGGGATGGGTATGTGAGATTTGTGTCCCAGTTCTGCCTCGGTAGTGACTATGTAATTTATTTATTTTCTTTTTAAAATATTTTGTTTATTTACTTTTAGAGAGAGTGGGAGGGAAGTAGAGAAACATTGCTGTGCAAGCAATCGGTTGCCTCTTGCACCCCCCCCAACTGGAGACCTGGCCCATACCCCAGGCTTGTGCCCCGACTGGGAATCGATCTGGTGACCTTTCAGTGTGCAGGCCAGTGTTCAATCCACTGAGCCACACCAGACAGGGCAAAATTTACTTTCTTTTAGAAAAACTGCTTACATTTCAACTTTTGAAGAAATGTTTACTGTACTGTTGTCCTCTTAGGAAACCATTTCCTTTTCCTCAGCTCCGGACTCCACTAAACTTTCCTCTGCTGTGCCACCAGCTGTCACTCCACTCGGTTATTATGGGTCGTAAGCCTTTCAGAAAACCCGATGCAAGTTTTGGGAAGCCATGGATGGGGGAGAAAGGAAAAGAGACAGCTGAGTGACTTTAGGAAATGCATCCAATATCAAGTTATCCTCAATAGATATAGAGATTGGGGAGTAGTTAGTAATGAACGCACATGTCTTATACAGCATATGAAGTGCTTTTTAAAGGTGGGTTTCAATTAATTAGTAAAGGATCTTAGAGCAGTTCATATGCTTTCTTTTTTTTCTTTTTCATTTTTGTCTTTCTTTACAGTTTTAACTCTCTATATGTTCCTATTAACTTCCCTTCAAAATCTTGCTTATACTTTTATACTTTTGTCAGTCTTTTTAAGTTTGGTGAGTATTCTGTTCTCTATATTGTTATGCCATTAAATTCCCCCTATCTGAACTTTTTCTACTTCTGATATATTTTATCAATATTAAAAACAAATATATCTCAGTTTTTGGTTGTTTTGTCTCTTTGTTGTGTGCACCAGATACTAAGGATTATATACTAACTTAAGAATGATTTTGACTCAGCTCAGATTCCTCTTCATGATAAGAATTGACTCTACCATTCAGCCAACATACTGGGGAGCCGACAATGGGAAGCAGGCATGGTGATAAAATATGCTTATGAGTAGATGTTCTTTAGTTTTTTTAAATATATAATTTAGTGAGAAAACTAAGGCTATATATGAATATTAATAATGTGTTGTGGGTTTTATGGTGTTTAATGTATGTTTTGGAACTCAGAGTTTTGAATCTTAAGGAAGAAAAAGCTATGTTAACATTAATTAAACTCTGTTTTTAATTTAAGTTATAATATTAATAAAATAATTTTTGATGAGACTAGTATTATGTGTAAACCAATTTAAATAAATTTTCTGATTATTATTAAATTATCATCAGATAATTAAAGGAAAACTCCAAGGAAAGCATCGCACTCTTCATTTAACAAATGAGGAAACTGAGTTTCAGAAATGTTAACTTTTACTGGATTAATTACTAAGAAACAGCCTCACAAATTTTGTAATATCTATCTGACCCCAAATCCAATATCTTCTTTTACTTAATTTTCAAGCTAGTTCACAAAACTCTCTCCATAATGTTTTAAGTATACAATATGCTAGAGAGCATATTGTATATTTTATATAGAATCAATTTTAATTATTTTCATTTAATAGAGATTTAAAGCAAAGAGTTACACTGATACAACTCTAGTTGTACCCTTGTTTTGCAGATCAGAGACCCTGCCTGAGAAGCTGCATATTAGAGGTTAGAGGAAAAAATAAAAACCAAAAACACAAACAAGCCTGGGACATATTTAAATAAGCAAAGTTGGATTTTATGCCTTTTTAGAGGGTCTTTTCCCAAAGTGTGTTACTCGGTCAGTCTTTGTCATTACCTTTCAGGCCTCCTGTCAAGCAGCACAGCTACAAGCCCCAGGTAGGGTGCCATCTTTAAATTTACTGCCATAGCTTCTACCTCTGCTCCTGTGAACAGTCTACTACAGGTGTTATTTTAATTTTTGTGCAGCTGATTTAATCCCCCATCCCAATGAATTTATGTGAATATACAATATGGAGACCTTTTTCTAAAAAAAAGTCTTTAATGATGCAGTTTGACTTTAAGAAGGAGGTTGTTGGGGCATGGGCAATTCTTTTAGAACATTGCAAATCATATTATATACTTAGAGAACAGTTCATATTTTATATACAGCTGTGATTGGGGAAAAGTAGATTGTAAGTTTATATTTGTTTCTTTTTAAAAAGTTTCCATTTTTAAAAATTGACTGCATTTTTTAATTTTCTCAATATTTGTTTCTTTAACTTTGTTTTTGTTGGTTGCTTGGTTTTTGTTATTGTATGTTAAGATTGTTTTTCAGACTTTATTATAGAAATTTATATCACTTAATAATGATGATTTTCCACTGAATTCAACTATTTTTCAACCAATCCCTGAATTATGTAGTTTATGGAGGAGTTTTACTATAGGGCTAGTATCATCTTCAAAATAAAATTAATGTACAACTTGGCCATAAATATGAGTATATACTACAAAATTACACCTTTTTCTTTTATTTTTTGGTTGCAAGAATAATATGTTTTATTATTAATGTGAAGAGCTTTTTGGCAATAAATTGTTTAATTCCCAAACTGGCATGTTAACTATATTAAGTGTCCTGGTTATGTTCAAAAGGCTTGAGTCTGCATCCAAATCTCAAGCCATGGAAGAGCAAATGTTGATCTCTATTTGAGAATGCATTTGAATTCTTGTATAGAGCATGTTAGTTTTGGTACTAATTTAAGATATGGCCGTGATATCAAACACGTATCAACTTTTGGAAAGTATCTTTCAAGTGTAAGATGAATTTTGGTGTAGAAAAACATTATAAAATAACATTCTTGATCTATACTACTATAATTAATAAGTCCTCATATCACAAAATGTAAATACAGTTACAAATTAATTTATGTTGTAGTTATAAAATAACCATATATAATTACAATGTGAATTTTATTTAAAAATTAGTTTATTTCCATTGAATAATTTCAACATATTTTGCATACTTCAATTTTTATTTTAATTCAAAAACTAAGATGTTTTAAAATCCAGGCACTTAGAAAAAAATTTACTTATTCTAGCTGACATTTTAAAAAATAGATTTGAAGCACTGGTTTATCTAAGAAATGAATAAAAATTTTTATCAGATTCCTCTGGTATGTTCAATTTGTTACTTTCCCTCAAATAACATTTAAGCTATCTAAAATTGTTATGAAAGTTATGAAAGCAAGAGCTAAGGATAATCATTTTCATTCATCATTTAATTTTAGTGTAATGTAGACAATGAACTTTCTACATGTTTTGCATTTTTTAGCCCTGAACTATTTCCAGAATCCAAACCATCTGATATAGAGAAACTGATTAGTTAATACAAAAAATTCTTCATTTTTTAAAATTTTTCATCTGGATTCTGATATGACCTAAGATTCTCGGGTGTTATTATATTCTGATACTTGCTGGAAGCCACTCTTTCAGAAAACAGAAGAGGCACCGGTATTCACACTGGGTGTTCTGCTCTAATGTGGGTGATTCTCTTCTGCCTCAGAGAACTGCTATTCAAACAGGGAACTTCGCCAGTTATTGATGGCCTGAGTTGCCAATCATAACTTACTTGAAACACCCTAATAAAAATCACAATTTATAGAAAGTGCTATTTTTAATGAAATGTTGCCTATGAGATTTTTTTGCTTGCAGATGTTACATCCCGTCCTTGCCAGCAAGAAGGGTCGGAGACTGCTGGGTAGTCAGAGGTGTTTTATTGGCCAAAGTTTCAAAGTTTTACCTGCGCAGGGGCGAACTCTCGGGCTGCCTCCGGAGACAGGGTGCCAAAATGGCTGCAAATGAGAGTCGCGCCTGGCGCTTACAGCCTGGGGTTTTTATTGGGGTGAGCAAGCAAGCAAGCAAATACAGAAGCAGATGTAGCTGTTAGCAATTGGCTATTTTGAGAGGACACACACACATCTCTGCTTACTACAATGGATACTTTTCTGCAAAGACAAGGCCATGCAAAGACAAGGTCATACATGGGCGGGTTGTACTTTTACTTTTTTTTTTACTTTTTTTATCTCCCTTGCTGAGACAGTCTGGTGCCTGCCTCGTCCTCCCTGCTAATTTAACCCTATGGTGCCTGCCTCGTCCTCCCTGCTAATTTAATCCTAACCTAACCTAACACAGACAAACACTGTCATACACTATGAATGTGTGCTCACACTACATGGACATGGATACTAATTTTAAGTTACTTTGATTTAAAATATGTTTGGAATTTTATAGGTGCATTAAGTTCAAATTTATAATTGTAAACAGGATTGATATCTGTCCCATCAACCTAATGGCAAAGAGTATAATGAGACATAAGTTTTCATGAAGAGGTTGGTACAATGTGAAGATATGACATGGAGGGGCAGGGTGGTATGAAACCCAATGGGGTAACTCCTCTCCCAGATGTAGGAGGTCACTGACTGCCAGGAGGAAACTACATTCAATGGTAAGATTTGAAGGATGACATGGGTCAGGTATGTGGGTATCAGCAAGAGGGAAAAACTTCTGTGGAGGATGGATTTTAGGGGAAAATTGAAAGTGGGAAAGGAAGAAAAGTGTTTTAGACAAGGTGAATAGAAAGTGAATCAACCAGATGAAAAAATAAATATAAAATTAATAGAAAAGTAAAAGTCGTTAAAAATACATAGCAGAATATTTCAGAAAGATGGGGGGATAGATGGGTAAATATGGGTTAACCTGACAAAGCTCTAGGTAGCATGTATTTAGGTACCATACAGATAGAAAATAGGATCTTGACTGAATGAAGAGTGAAGGGGTAAAATAAAGCACAATGAAAAGACTCTCAGATTTACATCTGGAGATGGAATTTCAGGTATTGGCATAAAAGGAACAGGTTTTGTGGGGATATAGTCATGTTTTGAACATATAGAGAGTACACATGTAGGAACAGACTGTACTCTCCTGTGAGTACAGGAAAGAAATTTCAATTATATTGAAATTTCTGTCTCATAAAAAGGAGTATGAAAATCAGAAGATTTCATATCCTTTGTAAATGAAGATTTATGACAAGCACTACTTTTCTGTGGATTCTGAAAGCCTATCATTTAATAATTTCTTTCCCAGGGGGTATTCAAACTAAGGTAGCATTTCACAATCTTGTTTTTAACTAACACCACTGACCATTAAGCTTATGCAATATATTGATGAGTTCAAAGTTCATGATACCCAGAGCAGTGGCACATGACATTTGCTTCAGCTTTCTGTCCTACAGGATGAAAAACTGTCATTTTGTCATTTTTTCTGAGAAAGGCTGAAAGCAAGTGTCATGATTTTGTCATTTCCTCTGAGAAAGCCTGAAAGCAAGTAAGGGAGTCAGGAATGGCAACTCTCACAATTACACAAAATGATTTTTTAGGGAAATGTTTTCTTTCTATCTTCCAATTTTTAGCCTTGATACTTTAAAGGAAGAATGTATTTACTAGAAGTCACAATGATGATTCCGAGGAAATTACAACTGTGACTACACCTGTCTGTGTTGGGCTCCTTGTGACTCAGAACTGATAGGTAAATAAGGGCTTTACTCTGATGCTGACGTAACTCATACAGATCCATTCAGTAGCGGCATGATAAATATGTTTGGGATTCTACAAATCTATCAGCCTGTCATCTATCATTTATCTTTCTTCCATCTATTGGTTTTATACAAATTCTTATTTTCTTTGCTTTTTAAAAAATATTTTATATAGAATACAGTTTTGGTGATGGCTATTATTTTAACTTAGTTCATATGTTGCAGGGTGTAGAGGTGAGAATATTGACTTACTTATGAAAGGGATGAACATTACCCCAAATGGGTATAGTGACTTTTGAAATGTTCAATCATTTCTTTTAAGGTACAGGGTTCTTGTTCCTGTTTATGGGGCATAGCTGCATTATATTGAATGGTAATGTTTTCCTTACTAGTGTTATTTGGCAGTTTAAACATGGATAGAAGGTGTCTGGACATTTAGTGACCAGGAGGTGTATAGCACCCAGCATCAATTCCTCCTAGTGTTTACTGCATGCACATACTGTAAAGCAAGGAAAGCTAAACACTCAGCCTCCCCAATGTACTGCACCTACATGAATGAACTTTATTTTCATGAACTCAGTCGGGTTCTCTGAGACACTGTATGTGGAAGCCATGTTTTCTGATACTTCTACAGCTTCTATTGCTAAGTAAAGTCTGAGAAGTGTTGGCATTCCTGGAGTAAGCTCTTTGATTTTTGACATTTGCTGATCTGAGTCCTTCATGATGGTGGAAAAAACTCAAGAGTTCTCTTGGCAATCAAGTTCCATCATGTAGCTTTAAAGTTTACTTTGCTTTTAAAGCTTCCTTTGCAGTCTTCCTTCAACTTCTACTTCATTCTGGGAGCAATTTAATACCTATAGCAGATCCCTCCTGCTTGAAAGGCTACAATCAATTTCATTTTTCACACCTGAACACTAATCTATGTGATGGAGACATCGAATAAGAAAACACTTTTTTATGTGATGTATTTTATATTTTTCTTGAAGAAGGGAAACTTCTGAGTCTGATGTGAACAAGAACTCTGTCATATTCAAGACCGCTGAAGGGTGTCTGAAGAGAGAGGCAGCCATGGGAAGTCTCTAATTTGGTATTTAGCCATCTGCAGACTTGGAGAGTCAACACTGGTCTCTGCTTCCATTGTACCCCAAGTCCTTTTAGGAATGTAGATACTAATTTATTGACTAATTAATTAATGATAATTTGAGGAAAACAAACCCAGATACACTGTCTCACTAACTGTCACTATTGTATGTTGAAGCCGCTGCTTTTTTCTAACACTAAAGGACAAATCAGGGATTCTTCATCCTCAGTTTTTAGGAGAGGCCAGCAATATGGGTGACTTTGTCTTATCGAAAAGGATCACAGTAACTGAGTTTTCTTTAAAGTTTCAATGTATTTTAATTAGGAAATCAAAATAAATGAGTGAGTCATTAACAGAACAGAGACAGAGAATAGAGTTAAGAGGATATCAGCCATTTATTTCATCCTTTTAATATTGAATCAGTTGTGTCTTCAGGTAATAAAAAGATTCTGTTTTCATGTTCATCATTTTAATCTCTAGGGCTACCATCCTTCCTTCACTGATCCAAAGAGAATGCTGGGTTAACAAATGCTTGCTATCAATAACACTTCTTTTCGAACTCAGTGGAAGAGTTTTCTAAAGCAACCTCTCTATGGAACTCCAGGATAGGAGTCAGATGACATAGATGGTAACCTGTTATGGTGGAAAACAATGTGGAAATGTTTTACTGTGTGATAGATGTCATCTAAAAGTGTTGTAAGTGAAAACTTTTGATTTAAGGGAACAGATCTCCAGTGCAGAAGGTAGAAGTAATAACAGATTGAACTCAGTCAAGCTTTTCACCGTGTATTACTTAAATAAATATAGTAGCATTTGTTACAAGCTTATACTGTAGAGACATGAACCCAAGGAGTAGATAATAGAATGTTTCTCTGTCACCTTAAAAAAGGTTCCTGAATCTTATAAAACAATGATATGCTTTTAAAAGTGATTTCCCTCATCTCACTCCCAGGAAATTATGTAGAATTCAATCATAGCATTTTTTATTGGCAAACATTCAAGATTGTATAAAATGCAGAAAAAGAAGGTTTAAGTAACAAAATTGATAAGACTTGAAATAGTTTCCAAAACAGCACCGCTAATCAATATCTTCACAAAAATCACATTTATTTACAGTTACTCAAGCTAGTCTTCAGAATGCCTATACCCCAGAGCATAATCAAAAGCTCCAAAAAGAAACTGCAAATTAAATTTGCCAATGATTTCAAGCTGTTAATTTAAAGGGGTAAAGGGTGCTCAGGCTGTGAGGTAGGAAGGAAACCAAGCATCTCCGTGGGTTGTGGTTGGGTTCCTTATCTTGGTTTTCCTATAATTGCCTTAGGCTGGGCTGGCTTTTGCTTATTTATTTTGCATTTTTTTAGGATTTACCTGAGCTTATGTCCTAAAGGGATTTGAGACACTTTACAAAATTAAGTACAATGCAAAACATGAAAATATTTAAAAATTAAAAATCTGCTTTGATTCCTGGCTCTGTTCCCTCTCATTTCCTCAATTTCAAGTTTGTCCCTGACAGGCGTTAGTGCCAATCTAGTGCCTGCTCAGAGGGAAATGAGAAATTCCTGTATTTTTGAAGGCGAGATGTGCTCAACCATCAGGCACAACCTTATTACATTACGAGAAAATGTGAAGAACTACTTAGCATTACTTCCAGAAGACAGAGCTAGCTGTGTTTTGGACTGAGGTTGAATTTCCACATCTGGACCTCTGTCTTAATCATTTTCTCCTCTTATTATTATTGTTTATCAATCCGTTGTTTTTTTTGCTATATATGGGTACTATTTGGAATGGTACCCTAATTTTCATACACTAATTTAAGGTTACCAGATGGAGAAATAAAACACAAGATGCCAGTTATCTAAATCTGAATTTTAGATAACAACAAATAGTTTTCTTTTTCTAGCATAAATATACTCCAAATATGACATAGGAATGTCCTTTAAAAATTTCAGTGACACATGATACACAAGATTGTTGCAAAAATAAGAGAGATGATGTTTTGTGTGATATACTTACCTTAAAATAATTGCTCATCTCTTACTTGACGTCTGAATTTAAGTGCACATCCTGTATCCTGCCTGCCAACTGAATACCAATGTCTAAGATTTCCTTGGAGCTGTCACTACTTGTTTGTATGTCCCATGTTGTGTCTATCGTAGCTCAGGTCTCTCTAGTCTGTTGAAATGCATTTACCTGGTACCCTCCGTCTGTTCCTCACTAATTTTATAAATTTATTATTTCTCATTTCCTGTGGATGGCTTCCTGCAGGAAGCATTCCCTATGGCACGAATGTCCTCCATTTGCCTGCCGCTTTGTGGCTGTCTGATATCCCTCATATGCCTGGCCCCACAAACCTCTCCCATGTGACTACTACTCACACTTCACTGACATTAAGTGCTTGTTTTGTCTGGCTCAGTTCTGTTGTAAGAAACAAATAATTAGTCATTATCTACTTAGTTCCAGGCCTTGTATAAAATTCTGCAAATACACGTGAAAATAAGTAATGTATACACCCTATCTTCAGAGACCTTGGAAACCAGGCAGAAAAATAGATATTAGAAGCGCAAATAATGTTAATAATTACTCTTTCCAGATGCTTACAACAGGCTAGAAACATTTCTCTTAATTCTTGTAACAATCCAACAAAGCATGCATATCAACTCCAAGAAAGAGAAAACTGAGATTGTGAATATTAAGAACTTTCCTAAACAAACACTTTCTCAAAGGCACAACTGCAGCAGGGATACAGATCTCTGACTCCAGATACCTTGCACATTGCACTGGCCCAGTCTCAGCTGAATCCACTCCTACCACACAGCAGTTGTCCTGTATGCCTCCTCAGAGGGGGAGGAAGGTAACTGGTAAGAGGTTTGATGGAGTTATGCTTTTGTTATTATTTCCTGTGACGTTGATGACACTGGATGGAAAGGTTCATGCTCCCTAGGACTTCTAAATTTCTTCGTAACTTGTACAGGGCAAAACCAAGCAAGCAGGATTGATATCCATGTTTTTTAAAAGAGAAACCTATTCGCATGGATGTGGTGATGAGAGCAGAAAACATAGATAGGCTGTACCTGTTCCCAACTGCCCTTGATTCTAGGGCTGGATGACTCCTCAGTTATTGAGCCACAGGCTTGTTGATCTTTCTACTATAGAAACAGGGATGTATGAAAACTGGCTCGGCTTCCTCTCTCTTAAATACTCCATCTCCTGCTTTGTTTCCACAGCCATCTATACAGGGATGTTGCATAGAAAAATGGATCTTATTTCAGTTGTTTCTGGAATCAAATTCCAGTTGTTGTTTCTGGGATCGTATTCCAGTTTCTGGGAGTATGATCACATACGGTCCCGATGTTTCTGGGACTTAAATCTCAATATTTATTCTTTCTGGTTTAAAATTTTAGAGGCAATGGAGGCAATTTTAGATTCAGTGGAATTTTTCTCTTACCATTAATGGATATAACTCTACTGATGTTTAGCAAATGCCAGAAATGTGCAAAATCCGTTCCATTTCCTTTCCCAGCAACTTCCCCTGCAGACAGCTCAAAATGGTTTCCTCACCCCTGGATTCAACCTAATGTTTCAGCTCAGCCACTCATAACTCTCTTGGTATTAGTCTCTCGGTTTCCCAATTTCACCTTCCCAAAGAAGATGTTATCATCTCAGGTCCTACACAACATTGAAGTTTGGTCTCTTGTGAATGGCTTGACATGGAATTAGGTGCCTTATTTTGGTCTTAGGAACTGAGCTGAGAAAGCACAGGGTTTGGACAGATGTGGCTATTCAGTAGGTAGGCACTGAGGGTGGAAGGAGGGAACACAGCCACTTGGGGTAAGGACAGAGATATTCTACAACTTGCCTAGTAAGGATGCATTTCTAAATGTGGAACTATATATACAGGAGATCTTACACAGTAGGTCTACAAGGCAGTAGTGACATTCTAAGAACAACAGAAGTTCCAGAGTGAAATTTCTGGTTCAAGAAAGTCCTCAGTGAGTGTCTACTTAGAGGTATCTTTAACTACTTGTATACTAATCAGTTCAAAGTTACTAAGATATGCTCCAGTTTTATAAAGTAAAAGAAGGAGTTAACTGATAGAAGCAATAAAGCCCAGCTTTGATTTCTTCCAAAGTGATTTATTTACATGATTGAATAATTTGTGAAGCTAGTGGACCCGAGGTTGCCAATATTTTATGTACCAGCACCATACTGCCTTTTTACGCTTTTACTTACAACACATTATGTTTTCAATAAATAAACATACAAGACACAAATACTATATAGGAGGAGACTTGTTGAAATGTGGAAATTTATGAGCCTTCTACCAGAGTTTGAATATTTAAAAAAAGCATATTCAGCATGTAAACATTGTTTTTTAAACATTTTATAAATTATGTTTTCTTCTCTGCCTTTCATAAATTGAATTCAAGTCTACCTTAATATAATACATCTCCAAATAATATTTTTCTTGACCTAGAAGCATTGTCAAAAGAGAAAAATGGCAGGTAATTGACTCAGTGAATATTGCCATTGATTACCATGAAATTGTAAGTCACTCTCTTTTCGATCATCCATCAAGGACAATCGTCCTCAGTAGAGATGAACCACAATTCAAGTGCTGATAGAAAAATCTTCCCTGTACTTTGTGTTTATTTTTTGAGGCTGAAAATATTGATGAAACAAAAAGGGAAGAGAATTATGTAAGCACAAATTGCACATGTATACAGGAAACGTACACATCCATTACAAAGAAAATATGATTATTCCCTGTAAATATTAAAAAGCTTTCTGAGGCTGTGAAGTAGTCATAGCAAATAAGAGAAGGCTACAGGCTCAAGCTTTGAAGCCAGGCATCACAATGCAAGAATTTTAAAGCGACCAGAAAATAACTCCTTTGGTTATTGATGTTCTGGTTCTCTAGGCTAATGCTGTGCATTACCACCATTAGTTCACTACCACTGTTAGGCTATCACATTTGAAACCCCCAGTGACACTGTCATGCACTCGAGACTTGGAAGAAACAGAACTATCAAGGTTATATCAGGGCACGTCCAATCACTACATCCACATTTCAGAGTAACTAGCTTGCCTAGAAGCCTGAAAGAACAATTTTGCTGATTTGACATTAAATATGGGAGCCTTCCAAAAATTAAAATGTTAAAGAAAGTTTTTTTTGTGCGTGATTGATGGATCTCAAATACCTGCTAAATTTAAGAGTTAGGCAGATATGTCTAAAACAGTTTAAAGAAGTCTGGTTATCAGCACTTTTAAAGTTAATTGAATTGCAAAGAGAATGCAAAATTTCCAGGTTGGCCAGTTTGCTAAACTAAGGTTTTAAAGTTAATCAAAACATTAAAGTCAAACTCTCCCTCCTTCATTCCCTCTCTCCCTCCTTCCTCCCTCTCTTCTTTCCTTTTTTTTCTTTCAAATTTATAATCAGTGCTGGGAAGAAAATTGACCCCCATACTTTGATTCGGTCCATTATTCATTTTATATTCTGCCGTTCTGTGGCAAGCTTTGCCTTTTACAATGAGATAATTTTACTGATTAGATTTACCAGTCTCAAAGGGCTTTTCAGGGAACAGTTTTCCTTAGTACAAATTCCTAGTTGGTGGACTTTGTAATTGGACGGTAAAAATCTTTTAAGAAACTGATTCTCTGTAAATGTGGAGGCAGTGGTCAGGAGCTCTTCTCTGGGCTTGGGGTCCCATCAGCAGCAATTTGGAGAAAGCATGTGTTCATTCAAACTTAGGGCATTTTCGCTGAGGAAGAACTTTTAAGCGAGTAGTGAAGCATGTTGGAATCATAGTGCATTATATTCAGAAGAATGTAAAGATCATTTGCTCCAATTCTGCTGCACTCCCGACATGAATCCCTTTAAAGTTCTCCGAATAGTAATAGCCGTGACTGTGTTTGAATATCTGCAGTCAACTCTCTTTGATGGCTAATATTTATTTTGACAAAAGAATAAAACAATTTAGAAACAAAATTCTCCCATCTAACTTACAGTGTATAATCAATAAGATGTTTTTAAATATTGTAGGTGTAGCACCAGTCAGGATGGCTATAATAGACAAAGCAACAAACAACAAATGTTGGAGAGGGTATGGGGAAAAGGGGACCTTAGTTCACTGTTGGTGGGATTGTAGACTGGTACAACCATTATGGAAAACAGTATGGAATTTTCTCAGAAAAATAAAAATTGACCTGCCTTTTGACCCAGCAATTCCACTGCTAGGATTATACCCCAAGAATCCTAAAACATCAATTTCAAAGAACCTATGCACCACAATGTTCATAGCAGCACAATTTACAATAGCCAAGAGTTGGAAGCAACCTAGGTGCCCATCAGTAAATGAATGGATCCAAAAATTGTGGTACATATACACCATGGAATTTTATGCAGCAGAGAGAAAGAAGGAGCTACTACCTTTTGCAACAACATGGATGGAACTGGAAAGCATTATGCTGAGTGAAATAGGCCAGGCATTGAAGGACAAATACCATATGATCTCACCTTTAACAGGAAGCTAAAGAATAAAACAAACAAGCAAACAGAATAAAAAACAAAGACACTGAAATAGAGAACAAGTGGGCAGCGACCAGAGGGGAGAGGGAAGGGAACTTAAGGGGAAAAAGGGGGAGGGATTTTGAGGAACAAGTATGAAAGACACAGAGATGAGGACTGGGGGGCGGGGGGGGGAAATGGGAGGGAGGGGGGAGACCGGGCAGGGGGGGGAAGGGAAAAAAATGTACTTGAAAAGTAACTAAATAAAATTAAAATAAATAAATAAATAAATAAATAAATAAATAAATAAATAAATATTGTAGGTGTAGCAAATTAGTTTTTATTTTCATTTTTTAAAGATTTTATTTATTTATCTTTGAGGGGAAGGGAAGGAGAGAGGGAGAGAAACATCAATGTATGGTTGCCTTTCGTGTATCCCCTGCTGGGAATTGGCCTGCAGGGAACTGGCCTGCAACCCCATATGTGCCCTGACTGGGAATCGAACCCTGATTGTCTGGTTCGCAGGCCCGCGCTCCGCTCAATCCACTGAGCTACACCAGCCAGGGCTTCATTTTTAACTTGTAAGATTAAATAAGCACTCATTAATTTACTCTGATCATTTTTAGGGTATTTTTAGAAAATAATATTTTTCTTTAATAATATATTTCTTATTAACATTATTTTTTATGTGTGTATCTAACAATTTCAGGATACATTCTCAAAAATGTTCTTATTATAGGGAGAAGTAACTATAAGTATAAGTAAAAGCAAAAGTAAAAGAGAAGTAAAAGTCAGGATGATATAATGTAAGAGAATGCTGGCTTCTATATTTTGGCTTTGCATTTATTATTTTGTGACATTCAACTAGTCACCTAACCTCTCTATACTTCACTGATAAAGTTGAGAAAATATTATCTACCCAATAGCATTAATGTGATAATAAATTCATGTATACTGATTAGAATAGTACCCAAGCTATATTAAATTCTTCCTAACCCAATTAGTATCTTCATTTAATTCAACAAATAACAAGGGCCAAACTGGGGTCAGCTGATCTCTTTATAACTGCATGCTGATATTTATTTGATGATGATAGTGATGATGATGAGGAGGAGGAGGATGGTAATGATGTTGATA
This sequence comes from Artibeus jamaicensis, assembly GCF_021234435.1. Classification (NCBI taxonomy): domain Eukaryota; kingdom Metazoa; phylum Chordata; class Mammalia; order Chiroptera; family Phyllostomidae; genus Artibeus; species Artibeus jamaicensis. The sequence goes on along the minus strand of NW_026522046.1, from coordinate 21,770,834 downwards.
GCTTCTGACTTCTGTTGGAACACAACTAGTATATTTTCCAAGTATTTTCACAACTGATATTCAGACAAATCTTGAGAGAACAACAGAAAGAAAAACCTTTTCTTTCTAATAATTTCAATGAATTTGAAGATGCAGAAAAATGAATTGGACTGACATAATAAAAAAAACAGCTGAAAACTTTAAGCGACATTGCACATGGCAAATAACGGACTCTGACTTGCCCATATTCATAACAGTAGTGCAGAATTTCCATACTTAATTTCCTAGATGGGCCAGAGAATGCTTCTTAGAGTAAATAGATGAGAAGAATCATGACAATTAAGCAAGAAGGTCACCAGTTACAGAGAGTACAGCGAAGTTATACTAAGCAAAGTGAAAACTTACCACAAAATCAGAGGATAAGAGAGAGGATGAAACCTTCTGTGAACTGAGAGAATGTTGTAATAGTAGGTGTGCATTTGGTGGGGATGTTGAGAATGGAAAGAAAAATGAATAAATGAATAGGTCATGAATAGGTCATAGGTGTACTATGACCTGGTGTCAAAAAAGAAAAAAAATCTTAAATTTTTATCTTGAAAAGAGTAAGTAGCCATTAAGTGATTTCTAGTAAATCCTTATAAGTTTGGCCTTTTGTAGGAACATCCCTGAGAAAGGATTTGGGAGAATGTAAGAATAGAGACAGGGAGACTTGTTAGGTGGTAGTTACAGTGCACAGGTAAGAAAAAGGCCTGAACCACTTTTGCCAGCCAGGAAAATGCGGAAGATAACAAAGGTTTCTATTTTAGAAATAATTTTCAATGAATTAACATTGGAAATTGCAATACTTAAAGGTTAGCTTGACTTAATAGTATTTAACTTCAGGGAAGAAGTGTTTTTTTCATTGAGTCAAATCTGGTTTAAAAAAGGCAATGTTCTGTTTTTAAACTAAATTATGACCTCATATTAAACAGTTTCCTGTCAATTTGCCATTTTTGGTTAAAACCGTTATGGATATTTTCTAAACTGTTTGCCAACTTAAAGAGGGTGCTTATTTGCTCAATCCATATACCCTTAAGTGATTAGAAAAGCCATATTTTAAAGATGTGTAGTGACTGTGGGGTTACCTCTGACATGTGCATAGTTGTGAAATGCTCCTTCAGATAGTATGAGGTCTGTCCAGAAAAAATCCAGCCATTGTTAATATAAGGTGAATAGTTTGTGAGACATTGATGTAACCTGGCAGCCAGGGAGAGTGGACTGGAACATGCATGGATGAACAATAATGACTTCACTGTACTAGTCAGTGGGGGCAGTAGATGACATTGAGTGAGCACATGTACTGTACGGTCATCACATTCAAAATGACTGAGTAGAGCAACGAATCTGCATCAAATTTTGCATTAAGCTTAAACATTCTTCTGCAGCAACTATTTGGATGATTCTGAAGTCTGCAGCTATGAGCAACTGGTGATTGGCAGGTTCATCACAAAATGTCGCCGGTCATGCATCACATCTCATGCAGAGATTTTTGGTGAAACAGCGAATCACCCAGGTCACTCAGTCCTCCTACAGCCCAAATTTGACACTCTGTGACTTCTGACTTTACTTCAAACTAAAATAACTTTTGAAAGGGAAGAGATTTCAGACCATTGATGAGATTCAAGGAAATACAACAGGGCAACTTTTGACAATTGGCAGAATTCTGTGAGGTCCCAAGGTGCCTGTTTTGAAGGGAACTGAGGTGTCATTGTCCTTTCTACAATGATTCTTGTATCCTCTTCAATAAATGTCTCTATTTGTCATAGTATGTGGCTGTATACTTTCTGGAAAGACCTTGTACATGACCACAACAATCACTAAAATGTGAAAGAACAACCAGCAATCTACATTCCATAGAGGGCTCTGGAACTATGGGAGATGTTGGAACTGTGATGGTTGCCAAACCAAACCGAGATGAATGAAGCTATAGTACTACTAGGGTTCATTCTTGAGACCAGAGGGCTTGTCAGAATTTCAACCTGCACAGTCTGGATTGGTGAACATGAACAACTGACAGGAGAGGACATAGAGCTTTAACATCATCAGCTTTTTTTAGTGCCTAAAATTGTAAATTTACAGACTGCACATCTGTCTCAGTATTGATTTGTAATTCTAGTAGTTCAATAATTTCTTGGTGTTTTATAATGTGATTTATGGGAAATTTATAGATATTCTCGATTAGCATAATTCTCTTGGTATACTTTTTTTTGCAGAGGAGTCACTGTAACCTTTTGCACATTGTAAGTCCATGTGCAAAAGTTGATAGATATGCATGACATTTGTCAACTGTCATTTTGTGCTCTTCTCCTCCTAGAAGCCTTTTGAGGTGTTCCACTCATCGTTTATAGAAGAAATATGAAGGAATACATTATAGACCCAAATTTGTTGAAATTATTCTTGCTTTTTGGTCATGTTGGCCAAAGAGAAAAACTTTAAAGATCTTTTTTTTCTGGGACTGGAAGAGGCAAATGTTAAAATATAAGAATGATTTGAAGGTAAATTAATAAATATTAAGGTTATTATTTAGTCAATATGTAGAAAAGGAAGGGGAGAAATTTTGACCTATTTATTCTAGCATCTCAAAGTCTATATTGAGAATTAAGAGGTAGAAGGTTTGTTGTTATTAAGCGTATACTGGCTGTGAGAATTTGTAGATACATTACAAATTTATTTCCATATTCTGATGAAGAAACACAGTCAGAGAGACTAAATAAATAACCCATGGTTACACAGCTGTCATTGTAAAGATTACGAATTAACACCATATTTGTTAAATGCCTTAGTATATTTATGAATAATGCATTCAGTAGTGACTATTCAAGCTCATAGCATTAAACAGTTGATTTGTACAGTGGTTTTAAAGGAGGTGAAGATAGCATACAATTGTGCTGCATACTGACTCTGCTTTTGGAGCAAAACAGGTATTTAAACAACTATATATTATGCTAGGTTTCAAGTTCCATTAAAAAAAGTCAGATAAAAATCTCTGGACATTCATAAGAGGCAAATGTGACATTGGGGCAGATGGCAATTAAACTTTATCCTAAAATATAATGAGCTTATGAAAATATGAATATCTAAAAAAAGGATTTCTCTGATAGAAAAATGAGATGCACCCAAAATCTCATATTTGGGAAATAGCATGGCATGTGCTTAATAATAAAATTAGATTTGACAAAACAGAGCCCAGTGGGCAGAAAAGAGATGACTCTATTTGGATGAGATTGTTCAGGGCTTTCAAATTCACAAAGTCTGGATTTCTTTCTCTAACCATCACAGCATTATAGGCACATGAGTGACACAATCACTCTCCTGTTGTGTGGCTATTTTCTAAGGTGAGTTGGGAAGCTATAATCCAGGCAGGTACTAACAAAAGCCTGGTCTAACTGAATGGTTCCGGCAATGGAGTGGGCTGTTGACAAACAGCAGAGCTGGAGCAGATATAAAATTGTCAAGACTAGGCAAATGAACCTTAGGTGAAAAAGTTATATAGAAGGATGACTTCAGGATACATGTCTAGACATGACTAAGGGCCTTTGTGTTGCAATATCCACACAGCACCAATCGTACCACATACGAAGAGATCATGGAAGGCATAAAGGACTTGAAATGGAAGGTGAGAGCCATAGTAATGGATCCTGGCATATTTACATATATGTTTAGACTTGATTGAGTCATGGAATTGTCTAGAATGCATTATAAAATATATGGCAATTTGCTGTTGTTTTTAATTAGCTATTAAAGAATGACTCTCATTATATGGATATCAGTCTTCATATGACTGAGCAACAGATTGAGAGAAGTGAATGTGTATATGGAACAATTTCAAGCAAAAGAAATTCACATTTGGGAGACATTTCTGAACTAGGATTTGTGTGAGGATCATTTGATACAACATGTATCAGTGCTTTTTAAACTCTAAGTTATGAAAATGGTGCAACTCTTCAACAAGTGCTCATTAAGTAATTTTATGGGTCAAATCATCTGGGTACTAAAAATAAAATATGAGTTACAAATGATCCTTCATGCAGCTCATTTATTTGTGCTACATTTAAAACATGGTTTCTTAATGCATCATATTTATAATGTCAATAGAAGTGGAGTGTGTTTAAGTCTAATTTTGTTTTCAAATTCCTCCTAGTGAAAGTTATATAAATAAATTATTATTATCACTTCTAGAAATACTACTGGCTATATGTCATTTATGTCATAGAAATAATAAGGTAATTTTTAATCACATTGACAAATTGTTTTATCCTCAAGCTGTAGCAGTTTTAATTCTAGTATTGTTTTTCTTTAATCAGAATATCATGAGGCCAGCACATCTATTATGTATTTTTATTTTTTTAATTTTTAGAGGTGTATAAAAGGTTTATTCTTTTATTAATTTTATTTACTTATTTTTCAGATACAGTTTTTTTGTCTATTTCTCCCATCCCAGCCTCCCCCACCCCGTGCTCCCCACCTCCCTCCCATTTCCATCCCCCTTAGTTCTCCTCCCTGTGTCCTTCCTATTTGTTCCTCCAAATCCCTCCTCCTTTTTCCCCTTAACTTCCCTTCCCTCTCCCCTCTGGTCGCTGTCCCCTTGTTCTCTATTTCAGTGTCTTTGGTTTTTTTCTGGTTGCTTGTTTGTTTAGCTTCCTGTTAAAGGTGAGATCATATGGTATTTGTCTTTCAACACCTGGCCTATTTCACTCAGCATAATGCTTTCCAGTTCCATCCATGTTGTTGCAAAGGGTAGTAGCTCCTTCTTTCTCTCTGCTGCATAGAATTCCATTGTGCATATGTACAATTTTTGTGGCCTTTTTAATAGAAAGTTTTAAAAATACATAATATCTGAAAATCTCAGATATTATGTATTTTTAAAACTTTCTATTAAAAAGGCCACCACCAGGCACAAAAAAGATAAACATTTGAATAAAGACTGTTTGAATTTTAATTATAGCTCTTCTAGTTTCTTGATGCATGGTCTTGGGTTAGTTATTTATCCTTTTTAATTCTTAATTCTCATATGTAAAAGGGAGATTATCACATTATCTCACAGGATGTTGTAAAAATAATTGAGATAATGTAGACAAGGCACTCGGCCTACTGCCAGACACATCACAACGGATTAATACATATTAGCCATGCTGAACATTTGAATCACTAATACAGCTAACGTTTCCTTTTCCTCTTCTCTCTTTTTCCTCTCCGCCTTTTGCCTCATCATCTTCTTCCTGCCCCTTTTCAATACTTCAGAAGCCTGAGGTCCCCGCCAATGAGAAAGCAGGGTGGCTACTGGCCTAAGGCCATGAGATGATTCTGCAATGTCTAGGCAATCACTTCCACTTTAACTGCATCATTACTTTCTCTGCTATATTTTTTTAAAGCCACAGCTTACTGGATAGCTGACACTATCAACTTGTAAAATTGGAAACATTGTCATCTGCCAAAACAAAAGTTTCAAAATGATCAGCACAGCTCTCTGAGCACTTCATGACTGGGTGTACTTGGAGGTAGTGTCGGGGAGGTTTTGCTGGATTCCAGGCACTGGAGCTCATCAAAGGGCATTTATATTAAATATAAATTATTACTTTTAAAACCATTTTTAGGAATTATTTAGTTCTCTTCAAGTAAAATTGTATGCAGAAATTTCACCTATGAATAGAATTTCAAAATGCTTCTTTCGAATTGACACTTCACCTTGCCTCAGAGAAACTTTACAAAGCTTTTGAGATGGGACATATATTATTTTCCTTGTGTTTCGGAGAATGGGGTAGCACAGTAGGAAAGAATGCCCTTCAATCTGATAGAAAGGCACTGGATAAATCTCTGCTAGACTCCAAAAATTAGTCTAGGAAGTGTGTCAACCTGCTGCCTGTATTACAGCCGTGTGGGTGAGTCTACAAGCCTCGATGTGGACAGTAAGTGAGGGTCAAGTGCAATTGGTACATCCTGCTGTTGGCAAGAACCCAGCATAGCAGATGTTCCTTTGTTCAAGGATGAGCACATAGGAAAAAAATCAACATGAGGTCTATAAAAATTTTGAACCATAGGGAACAAGGGAGCATTACCCTGAAAAAGAACTGAAAGAAAAGCGTACTTCCAAAACACTATTTTCTAATGCAAACAGAAAAGTAGCACAGTATGTTCAGTGTTAGATACAAGAAAATATAGCCAATGCTTAAATACTACTACTGCTGCTACTAATAGTAACAATCATAATGGCTAACATTTTTATAGTGTTTACTATATGCCGAGCACTTTATATAAAGCACTTGCTGTGAACACATCATTATTCTAGAGCCTGACCCTTTTTCACAAACTGAAAACGTGTAATCAGGACTCAGGTAGGAGGACAGTGCCAGGACCCGAAAAACCCCATTGCCCTTCCTATCTGTTGAAACCTAATCCCACTTTCACCCTCACCTAGATAAACCACTAAGCTCTAACAGTGTAAATTAGTTTCACCTGTTTTTTGCTTGGCTATATATGCCTTTTTCTCGTACTGATTTATCTGTTGTATGAATTTGTGTGAATCCTTTATACATACTGAATACAAGTGTGTTTGTTTGATATATGTATTGTGGGTATCTTTTTCTACTCAATGGGTTGCCTTTTCATTCCCTCACTAACCATTTTTGGTGAACCTAATTGCTAAATCTTAATACACTGGAATTAACTCTTTTTTTATTGCACCAAGTGTATGTTTAAGAAACCTTTAAGATTTGACTTTGGGTGGTAAACACACAATGAAGTAAACAGATGATGTATTATAAAACCATACTCTTACAACCTATATACTTTTATTTACCAATGCCACATAGTAAATTTAATTTAAAAAGGAATCTTTGTCTATTCCAAAGATTAAAATGTCATTAAAATATCTTTCTGTGTATTTTTAGAGGCTTTCTCTTTTTTCCTTTCACATTTAACCCATATATTTGCAACTGTTTTGTGTTTATGATATTAGACATGAGTGAATCAAGATGTATTCCCCTCCATCTGGTTATGCAGCTAGTCCAATCATTTGTTGGAAAGGTCAAGATTTTTGCAAACCACCTTACTGTTGCCATTATAATATGTCAGTTGATAATGTACGTATAAATCTGTTTCTGGGCCCTTTAATTTTATCCCATTGATCAGTTTGTGCATTATTTTAACTGTTTAATTATTCTCAAATATCAAATAGCTTAATCCATGCACCGACCCAATAAATAGATACCATTCATACCATCATATTATAGCTAAGGAAACTGGGGCATTTCAATGTTGTGATTTTACAAAAGTAACATTGATTAGTTAATGGCAAATGCAATTATAAAATATTTGACAAATCAAAGAAAGAAAAGAAAAGCTGAGATATGGATTGAAATAGAAAGAAAGTAGATTTAAGAAATGATTTCAAGGAAATCAAAAAAGACAATAAAAGTAATTTTCTAGTAATGAGCTATGAAGTATGGGATTAACAGGGCAGAAAATGTTCCTTCAAATGTTTGTGGATCTCTGTTATGTTTTTATCTCAAGGTGTACTTCAATTCCATTTTATACATTCATCATTCTTCCTCAAGTATCATTTCCACGGAGAGATGAGGATGCTCCATACCATCACTCCCCACAAAGAGGTCAATAAAATAATCGCAGGTATTAGCAAGAAGAAAATTTAATGGATTTAGAATGGTGGCTGAAGCCAGATTTCTAATTTTTAAGATTTTCTGGGAAGTAAGAAAATGGACACTTAAAAATGTCTGGCTATGAGAAACATGAGGGAGACTTTAGCATTTAGAGGAAGAGGCAGCATATTCTTTTATTATTTTTGTTGTTTTCTTCCTAAACTGAGAGAGAAAAAACACTATTGCAAAAAGGTGTAAGCTGTAGGGCACACGTTTGCCTGCAAATTCTACCTGGCTGCTTTGTGTTCTTGTGCCATCAGGGTAATATAGAAACAAACTAAGCCATAGGACACTTATTTTTTTACTTTCAAAAGAGACAAACTTTAATGAGAAAAAGAAAACAGAAATTAGTTTCTGAATTATTCAGAAATATCACAGGAGATAAAAACTGTTTAGTAGTTTCCACTGTGTAGATAATGCATCATGATCAATAAAATAAATGCTAACCTTACCTTAAGAGCAAGTATAGGAATGCATTATTAAAAAGGAATAAAATTGTTTGGCTTCATTATTCCTGCATATTTAATGATTTGTATATGACTTAGAAGCCATATTTAAATTTTAATACAGCCCCTTCTAATTGAGCCAAAGATGAATCAAAAAGAAATTTGATATGTAGTTGCTCTTCAGAGATGTTATTAGTTTTAATCAGGGACATTTCTCTTGTTTTACTTATTGAAAACACTGTACTTCTTTGGAGCCACAAGAAACCTGGGTTTTCTGAAGTTTTCCTATAGAAAGAACAACCCTTCCAGGGAATAGATGTTTAAATACAGCTGACCTAATATTAGAAAGAATATAATAGTTACCTCTACTATTGGTTTTGAAATGATCAATTTTAATTTTAAAGCGTTTTGTTCACAAGAATGTAATGAATACTTAAGTATTCACTATTGAAGACTAAGAAAATTAAATATAGGCTTAGCTCTCTGTATTGTTTATTATGTTTTCCTTTTTCAAAAACATATAATTGCAAGTGTTAGCAATGCCCTAGCCCAAACCCTTCCTTCTCCCTTTTAGAAATGACAACTCTCCTAAAATTTGAAGTTTGTGTGTATTAACTTCACATATCAAAAAAATATCTGGTCCATAATTATACATTCATATAACAATATATTGCATTGTCTTGCATATTATTTGAATAGTTGCATACCATACTCAACATTTTGAAAAGTTTTCTCCTAGTATGTATTTTTTAGCTTTATTCACAGCAATATATGTTTATTTAATTATCCATGAAAAACATTACATGATTTAAATAAAATATATCAATTTTCTAAATGAATCTGTTTCTACCTTCCCACTACCACAAATATTAAACGATGGCATACCCTCACCATGTAACCTTTTCCTCATGTGGTAAAGTATCTCTAGGATAGAAATGTAACCCAGAAATTCATTCTTGATGTGGTTGTGAAAATTGATATTTCTACAAGGAATATATAAGCTATTTTGTTTACCCCATAATCTTGGAAATACTTAATGCTATCAGGTGATAATATTTGGCAATATGTTAGTTCATAAATACCAAAATACAAAACGAATGTTGGTTTGCATTTCTTTTCATTACTAAGGTAACTAAACATCTTTTCAGAACTTTATTGGCAGCCTTTTTTATTTTTCAGTATATTTCATGTTAACAGGCTTTTTTATTTTTTGCATTATTTGATTTGTCCTTATTGGTTTTGTTGTTTTCAGAATTAAAGCAGTAGCGTTATTACTTATTATAGATGCCAATTTTTCTTTGTTTATTGAAATGCAAAGTCTTTTTCCATTTTGTAGCATGTTTTAAAATTTATGTTACATATTTTGCACTCAAGAATTTTTTATATGTTAATGAAGCAATTTATTCTTTTGATATTGTTTTGCTTTGTCTCATCTTAAAATGTTTTACTACAGCAGTGTCATAGCTATTCTCTTAACTGTCTAATAATTTTATTACTGTAAGTGTTTTAGAACATGCAGTATAAGCCCGGAACCTCTTCCCTCTCTTTGGTAGGGAACTGTCTAGATACCCTTATACTCTATCTATTATTTTATATTTCTTTTCTATTCCTCTATTTTTGTGCCTCATAAAAATACTAGACAAGAATATTTGAGTACCTACTACATGCAATACATAGTGTTCAGTGACATGAGGAAAAATTAAGTGTAAGAAATACATGGTTCAACTTCTGTATTTACAAAAATTTCTGGGCCTGGCAATGATTTCAATGGAATGGTGGAATACATTATGGTAGGAAAGTGGATTTTGGTCTCTGTTCTAAATTTTTATTGTTGCCTGATTTTTTCTGTATCATTAAAATGTTCCCATGAACAGAGATTGAAACAGTCTCAGAGTTTTTGTCATAAAACATATTCTTGAAATATATATTTTAGGAAGCTAATTTCCAGGTAGTCAATTTGTTTAGGATATTTGCAATTTTATCACTGTCGTAATATCCAATAAATTTGGAAATCCTTCAGGAAATGTAGACATATCCTCTCCCCCTACATCCTTTCCCATTGGTTGGTGAATATTTATGATGCTTTATTTATCACCTTAAGTTCAACATAACACTTTAATTAAATACTTTACTTCCTTTAACAAGCCATTTCTCTTGCCATCTTGAAATGGGCTTAAACGTTTCCTTTATCAACTGGTTTGAAGATTATGAAAACTCTTAGCTGCCCAGTTGTTCCTTATCTTCCACAGTCAATTTTACCACATCATGAATCTATTTATTACAATGTGTTCTGAATGCATTGTTTTCTTTTTACTGCTTTCTGGAGATTGTTATAATAGTCTTGAAGATTCACCTTTCCTCTGTACTCTTATTCTTCTTTAATGCTTCTAGTTTTCACAGCCACTCAAGATTTTAAAAACTTTTATTTAATTACTTAAACATAATGATTAAAATTAATATTCAGCGATTCTCCAGAGTATGAACTCAAATTCTGTAGTGATTTCTTCAATAAGCATTAACATCTGGTCATTATTTAACTTTCCTATCACATCTATTATTCCTCTACAGAAATTTTCTGCTTCATTTCAAGTAAACTTGTTTATTTTCTTTGCCATCTTCTCTACTTATGTGTATATTATGCTAAAGTTATTTTAAATCTTCTTTGGATACTACTTGTTTTATAATGATTTATTGGAGTGTCAGGGTAAATTGATCACCCCCTTTTGTATTTACAGCACTTCTTGAACAAGGCATGCATTGTTCTCTGTCTAATATTTATTCATTTTCTGTTGTTTACTTAAAAAATGCTATGTAGGAGGCATAGGTAAACATGCTTCACCTCCTTTCACAACTACAGCAAAAATTACAACTAGACTGTAAAAATATCATTCAGATTAGTAAGAAAATCAAACTGTATGGAAGTCCAACAACCAAGGATTTAAAGAAGCCACGTTCATCCAGATGGATAGGAGGGGTGGAGATGAGACGCAGAACAGCATGGGAAGCTGGTGGAACAGGTGGCCCCATGTTCACATTTGGTGGGTAAACATCAGGAGTGATACTTCAGGAGCAAACTATCCCAGCCCTAGATCAGATCACCTAGTCAAGGCTTCCAGCACCTGGAAGATAAGGTCCCATAACTTCAGCTATAAAAACCAATGTGTGTTGGGGCCACAGAAGAAACTGTGAGATTCTCAAAGGATTTCTCTTAAATGGACCATGGAGGAGAGTTACCTACAAAGGAGTTCCCTTAAAAGTATCAGTTGATTTCTCAGAAGAAACGTTGTAGACTAGAAGGGACTGGCAAAAATATTCAAAGTGATGAAGAGCAAAGACCTACAATCTAGATTACTCTCACCAGCAAAACTATCATTTAGGATTGAAAGACAGATAAAATGCTTTCCAGACAAGGGGAAGCTAAAGAAGTTCATCATCGCCAAGCCATTATTACAAGAAATGATAAACAGTTTTAAGAAAAAGGAGATCAAAACTGAACATTAAAACGGCAACAAATTCACAACTATAAACAACTGAATCCAAAAAACAAACTAAGAAAACAAGCAAAACAGAGACAGAATCATAGATATGGAGATCATTTGAAGGTTTATCAGCTGGGAGGGGGAAAGGAGAGAATGAGGAGAAAGATGCAGGGATTTAGAAGTACAAGTTTGTCAGTAAAGAATAGACAGGAGAATGTTAAGAACAGTACAGGAAATTGAGAAGCCAAAGAACTTATGTGCATGACCCATGGACATGAACTAAGTGAGGGGATTGTTGGAGGGAATGCAGGTACTGGGGCAGAGGAGGGAAGGAGAAAAAAATGAGACAACTGTAATAACATAATCAATAAAATATACTTTAAAAATAGTGACATGTAACTTGTAAACGTTGAAATGTATTGTTATAGTCTGAATGTATATTCCCAAAATTCATATGTTAAAGCCTACCCCTAGGTGATTGTATTAGGAGATAAGGATTTTGGGAAGTATGTAGGTCATGAGGGTGGAGCCCTCGTGGATGGGATTATTGCCTTTATAACAGTTGCCTGATAAAACTCCCCAAACCCTTAAAACATGTGAGAATATAACTAGAAGTTTGACCTGGAAGAGGGCCATCACCCCTCTTGCTGACACCTTGATATCACACTTCTAACCTCTAGAGCTCAGAAAAATACATTTCTGTTGTTAATAGGCTACCCAATTTTTTCTATTTTATTACAGCAGCCTGAATAGACAGTAATATGTTTAGTGAGTAAGTTTACAATACAAACTGAACGACAATACAAAGAAAAACACATGTAGAATTCGATATACATAGATTTTTAAAAATTATTTATGGGCCCAGCATGCTTCTGCTGCACTATTATGTGGATAATTTTTATTATTTAAAAAACAACAGTGTAATTCACTCTCTTAACAAAATAAAGAAGAAAATCATGTAATCATCTCAACAACTACAGAAAAGGCATTTGGCAAAATTCAACATTGCATTGCGATAAAACTTTCAAAAGAGGGAGAAATTTCTGTGATTTCTGTAAACAGTGTCTATGAAAAAAAGTGAACCAATATCATTCACAGTAATGAAAATCTGGATGTTTTTATAGAACCCAGGAAAAGATGAGGAATTTTGCTTTCATCATTCTATTTAGTACCTTACTGTCTTCCCAGGCAGTATAAAAAGGGAAGAAAACATAATAAAGGACATAATGAGTAAAAATGAGTAAAAAGTAAAAATATATTTATCCATAGAAAATATTCTTGTGGCCCTGGCTGGTGTAGTTCAATGGATTGAGCTCGGGCCTGCGAACCACACGATCGGGGTTCGATTCCCAGTCAGGGCACATGCCTGGGTTGCAGGCCAGTTCTCTGCAGGCCAGTTCTCAGCAGGGGACGCACAAAAGGCAACCATACATTGATGTTTCTCTCCCTCTCTCCTTTCCCCCTTCCCCTCTAAAGATAAATAAATAAAATCTTTAAAAAAATATTCTTGTGTATTAAAAATATTAAGTGAATCAGCAAAATTTGACTAGATTCAACAAGTGAACTTATCATTATTGCATTTAAAATCACTATACAAATAATACATTGTAATTTTAATGCTACCAATGAGCAAAGGAAAAAGCAGTTTTTGAAAAGAAACAAATCAAGACCATTTATACTAGCACTAAACTATTAAAAACTTATAATTAAATGTGAGAATATATTTCTGAGATCTCTATTTTAAAATATTCTACTTATGTGTTTTTAAATATATAAAAAAGTAATGTCTGTGTGTTTTCCTTCCATTTAAATACAGATGCTTAGGGACTTTGTCAACACACATTTAAAATATTTGCTAGTAAATTCATTTTTTAAAAATAAATCCTGTCAGGGAATGATTTGGATCTTTGCTTATTGAAGCAAAGTGGTCTAGAATAGATCCACTTCAATAGCCCATTATATCTAAGTCTATCTCAATATCTATGTCTACTATATATACCAATATAATCCACTTTCATCTAACAAATACATTATTAAATTAAACAATCTTAAAATATATTTGCACTGTGGTAATTATCAGCATTACAAATATCTATTTTAAATAGCTAGAGTGTCTCCAAGTAATTAAACAGCATGTTATTGTTTATTATCAGTGTGGACTCAGTGATTAAAAACTGCTGTTCCAATTTCACATTCTAACAGAATTAGTCTTTATGTACCTGATTTTTATTATATTTAAATTCATTCCAAAGAGTAATCAACCAACCATTACAAACTTCATGTTGATGATAGTAGTCCATTTCAACTCTTCGGTGTATAATCTAACTGTATTTTGTGAATATATAATTAATTAATATTCAAGACAGTTTGCAATTTCTTTAGTATTGATAAGTTTTTCAGAATTTGAGACTAAAATCATACATTTCACCTCAGATGACTGCTTAATCTCTCTCTCTCTGGCTTTAATAACTTAAGTTCAGAGGTAAAAAAACAATACAAATAAACCTTAGCAGACAATTGATATTCTTGATTTTTTCTATGTTTCTCTGACATTGCCTTTCACGATTTACATATCTGTTGTTCAAACAGTCTTATCACGAATACCATGTGCTCTTCTGTACGGTGACCGTGCTCTCGCTCAAATCCTGGGTTTTACCATTACCAGCAGCATCTGCACAACCTCCCGAGTCAGTAATTAACTATCTCCCTTCAACCTTGATTTCTGACTCTTCCAGTTCACTTATGCAAAGAAATCCACCATCCTACTCTGTTTTTAAGACTACCGTGGCTGTTCCACATGACAGTGGAACAGAAGGAAATTCAGGGCCTCTTGTTGGGTGGCGGAGCCTGACTGGAGTGAGAATTCACGTGCACAGGCATGAAGCAGCTCCGCACAGCCCAGTGGGGGGAGGAGGGCCTTTTCTGAGGCAGCAATTTAGTGCAGGGGGTTGAAGCCTAGGCAGAGCAAGAAGGGTCTACACGTGGGGTTATGGTATCTGTGGTGACCAAAGCACAGTGACTCAACAAAATGTCGATGGGTTGGGGGCGGTGCCCATACAGGATATGGCAGTAGTCCGATGTGCATATGCAGCCAAGCAATTGAGCACCTTAATATTCATTCTGGTTTTCCCCGTGTTCATATTTGTCTCTCTTGTCTCTGGCAGTAGCAAACCTGTTTCCCAGGTTCCTCAAAATATGTACAGATTTCATCAATTTCCTAATATGTGTGAAATTAAAAAATCACCTGGAGTGAGCAGAAAGAAGGGTGTTTATGGAATATTGAGAAAATGAGGAAAACTAGAATGGCTACAGAGGTGTTACCTTGCAGATATTGGCACCAACTCCCAGTTTCATAGTAAAGAAATTATAGCTTACATACCACTGTCTTTAATTTATAATGATACGATCCAGAAGAACCATCAGGACAGGTGAAACAAACACCTTAAAAACTTACTTCACAGTGCTACGCATTGATATACAGGAGTAGAGCATGCGAGACAGCATTTACAGCAAGACAGAGAAGGATATCAGGGCCATGATGGGGTGAGGAGAGTACGCACACCAGGAGTGCAGAGTCCCAGTGCAGAAGTGGAACTAAAAAGACCCTTTTTTATAACATCGAGCAATCTTATCAAGTGCCAAGTTAATTTCTAACAACTTTATTAAAATGTAATGCATAAACTGTACACTTGCCATCTTAAACTATACAATTCAGTCAGTTTCTAGTATGTTCACAGAGTTGTGCAACCATCACAACTACCTAATTCTAGAATACTTTCATCACTCCCGAAAGGAATCCCCTACTCATTAGCAGTCACTCCATTCCTATTCTGTCCTCATGATGAGTCCTAGGTTACTACTAACCTATTTTGTGTCTCTGTGCTGTCAACCAGTGATTGTTGGTGCCAATTCAGATGCCAACAGGAATCCCCAATTTGGGGTGTTGTGAAGAAGGAAACTTTATTTAATTTGAACAGTTCAATGGTAACACACCATGGCTGAGAACACAGCACAGTGGTGAGGCAGCCCTGAGGCCAGGTGACCCTGGGGCCGGGCCCTTCTTAACCTAGGAATCTCTGCTCCTTGATGGCCCAGTGGTCCACCCCATGATGGTCCGCTGCCCTCTAGGGTGTTGGTTGCAGACAGTGGAAATACACTCTCAATCTTTAGCAAAAAGTGAGCTCCTTGAACCAGAAAGGAAATGGACAGAAGTCCCTGCCTCTGGCACCTAATTTGTCCACCCTTATGCAAATGAGCACTTTAAATTCTGACAGTCTGATTGGCCCAAAGGCCCTATCATGATTGTTCAGAATAGAGCTGCTTTGATTGGTTAGAGCTGTGCAGCTCCAGTGGGATGTGGAAAGCCTCAATCCTATTGGTTGAAGTAAGATTCCAGGAAATATTTATAAGGTCCTGCTTAGAAGGCAGAAACACAGTGCAGACAGGCAGTTCAGCCCAGAGGCAGGGAGGTAGTTTAGTCCAGAGGCTTCTTAGAAAGTGCAGTTTGTAGAAGAAACTCCTGTGCAGAAGTGGTTGCTAGACCCATTCTTTTCTCCAGCTCCCTCCCTTTCCCTCTCCTTCCCTTCCTCCTGTGTGTTTGACTCTCATAGGCATGTTAAGACATACAGAAGCCTACTTGAAGGGACTCTTGCTTACTACACTTTGGAAAATTTGATCATCAGAATAAATAGTGGTGGTAATAGATTGTAAACCATTGACAGGACTGGTTGCATATACTGCTGTGCCAAGCATAAAATAAAAACGCAAGGCTTTTTTATTCCCAAAGCAGGCAAAAATGCTAATAAAGTTGCTAAAATAGAAAGATTTTCCCACAAAATATTTTAGTTGTCTACATAATAAGAGTCTGCATATATTGTCTAATGGTCCTCCACCAGATGTGTCTTTTGAAAATATTTTCTCTCAGTCTGTGGTTTATATTATCATTCTCTTGACAGTGTCTTTTGCAGAGTAGAAATTTTTAATTTTAAAGAAGTCCAGTTTATCAACTATTTGCTTCATGGATTGTGACTTTGGTGTTTTATCTAAAAGTTGTGGTCAAACACTAGTTCATTTAGATTTTCTTGAAAGACAAAATTATGGAAAGAATAAGATCAGTGGTTGACAGGGTTTGGGGGTTTGGGGGGAGGTGAATAGGTGGAGATCAGAGTACTTTTAGGGCAGGGAAACTATTCTGTATAATATTATAATGGTGGATACATGTCACTATACCTTTGTCCAAACCCATAGAATGTACAATCATGCCAAAAGTAAAATCTAAAATGGAAGCTACAGACTCTGTGTGTTAATAATGTGTCAGTGTAAGAAACTGACACATTATTGTAAGAAACATACATGCCCTGGTGGGAGGTGTTTGTTGGTAATAGGGGATGCCCTGCCTGTCTGGGATCAGGGACATCTCTTACCTCTGCTCAAGTTTTCTGTGCAGCCAAAACTGTCTAAAAATAAGATTTATTAAAAATTATAAAATCATCTGTCATTGACAATTTTGTACTTTAAACAAATGTGATATATCAATACCAAAACCTTTTTGATATTCATAGCAGATTTTATTTTGCTCTTAAGTTTTAGGTTGTTATCATATTTTAAGAGGTCAGATATATTTTCAAATATATTCTTCCTGTGACATATTAAATATATTAAACATATGACCTAGTGCTAATGCTGTGTTATAAAATCACTTTTTACTAATTTTCCACAGTACTCATTGCTTTGGATACACAGTCTTAGCATAACAATTCACTTTAATGTTAAACTAAATCTCTCTACACTTCTCAAAAGAGATTGATTGTGGATGTGGTCACACAAAACTTTACATGGTATAGAAGTAGATAAAAAGATTTCTACATACACACAGACACAAACAAATGTATGCAAGTTTTTAAACATGGTAGAATTAAATAATTGTTGTGGTCTACTCAATGGTATATAAATATCAATTTCCTGGTTTTGAGATTATACTACAGTACTATGTCACCATTGGAGGAATCTGCATGAAGTGTTCAAAGTACCTTTATACTATTTTTGTAAATCTCTATGAGTCTATAATTAACAATGAAAAGTTAAATAAAAAGTTTAGTCAATGATTGGTATAATTATAACCCTATTAATCTGTTATAACCCCATAACCCTCCTTAACTGAGAAAATAAAACAAAAACACTAATGTTGGAAAGAAATATTTCAGTTTTATGCAATTTAACTAGCTTTACACGTGTGTGTGTGTGTGTGTGTGTGTAACATTTCAGAGCCAGATAAATTGACCTTATTTTATAGAGACATTTTGAGCTATATAGAATTGTGAAAGCAAATCAGTATTTACAAACCAAACTTTCTATTAATACCAAATAGGCCTTTAATTAAATATAATCCTACTATATCAGTCTACAAGCTAATCAATTGACAGAAAATTTACTCTTTATTTTGTATTTATTAGCAAAAGCAGTGCTTTAATTATCTGACAAGATGTGCCTTATCAATGTTTAAAAAGAATATCAATAATATATTAATACCTCACTACCTAAAGACACACCTGGATTCTTAGTTTATTGATTATATATTTTATTTGCTGGTTGAGCATTAATGAGCCATCTTTCTCCCTAATGTCCAAGTTGCTCCCTAGTTAGAAGTCCTGCTCTCAAGGAGACACATTTATTCCTTCAGGTCATCAGTGTGCCATTTAGTGCATCATTAGTTTGATAGAGAAAGCCTGCTTTCTCTATCAAATGCTATCTCATCTCGGTGGCCAAAACTTGTTAAATCTAGCAAATTTAATTATAGTCTGGAAATTTGAGAAAATGATGCTGGATCAGAAGTGAGTTAGCCAAAATTTGTGTTACAACTTCTATTGGAATAAAACCATTTAGGACTGAAAAGAAGACCAATCACTGCTTGTAGTCATGGTCTTGGAAGAAACTAGTGGCTTAGTATGGAATAAGAACTTGATGTAGGTGGGTGAGTTTAGAAAATAATTCTTCAGGGACCCTAGAGTACAATGCTGTAGCAAATAATCTTCCAATATATCACCATATAAGAAATGGGAAGCATCTGTTCAATTGTGTGTTCTTGGAATGATATTAGTAGAGGCATCTAAATATCCTTCCTAGTAATTCTAAAGATTAAAGTCTGTTTAATTTCATGATTCTGTGTTCCATGATTTTATAACTTCTAAATCTCTAAATTATTAATGTTTAAATATTAGTATTTAATCTATTCATTCAACAAATACTCTTGAACACTTACTATTTTCCACGCACATTATTCTCCAACAGATACAAAAAGATGAATGAAACACAGCTGTTTCCCTCAAATAAACTGTTGCTACTGGAAAGTCAGTTGTATTAAAGTATGAGTGTTTATCATATGGTAGTACCAATACTAAATATTCTTTGTAATACCCTGATTGATTCTTATTGTATCGCTATGTTGCATCTGTTGATGCCTAACTATCCATTGATACCAGGAACAAAGCTATGAATAAAGGTAGGTTTCTTGATACTTGCAGCAGCAAGGAGATGTCTCTCTGTGAAAAAACATGATGTGTCTCAATAAAAAAGGATTTGAGGTAGCTAATAGTAGGATTAGGTCTTGTTTAAGGTGATTTTAAGTAAGAATCAAAGAATTAAACAATTACTCTGAACTGGTAATTTTCAAGAAGCAGCGATAATTCTATGATTATATATGTTAAAGAACCTTGTTGAGAAAGCTGCAATAACACAAGGAAACTAAAGTTCTAATTGGTCAAGAGGCCATAGTAACTCAAGTTACCCAGGAAAAGCATCTTTGGAGGCTATGTGTGTGTGTGTGTGTGTATTCTATGCATATATATTGTATATAACAGACAAAACTTAGAAAAATATAACATTAATTAACATGTCATCCATAAATATATGTAGATATACATGTATGCTTGTATATATATGTGCATATATGCGTGTGTATATATTGCATTTGTCTGTTTAAAAGAACATAAAATTATGACACCTTAGTAGCTTTGATCACATCTAAACCTTGGCTTTTAGTATTTTTCTTCAAAATAGGGAACTAGTCTTGATTTTAAAACTGGCGTAAGAAAAACATAAAGTGAACAAGGAGTATTTTGTACTACCAAATTATGTAAAGGTAAAGTAAACAAACAAGTAAACAAACTGTGTACATAGGAGCCAACATGAAAGAGCTGCCATTGGCTTGAGCAGGAACAATTTGAGCAAATAAGACAAAAATATATATATATGTATATATATAGTCATATATATGATAGTGTGTGTGTATGAATGAGAGTTTTGGCTTATAACCCAAACACTGAAATTAATGCCTATGAGTCTATAGGATGTGTAGGTGAAGGCAGCAAGAGAGAAGCCACTCTTATCTCCTCCGGCTTGGAGCGGGTTTTGGGATAGTGGAGGCTGTTACCTAAACCAGAAATGCAGCACAGAAGTGAGGCTGCAGTCTTTCTGTGCTTCCACAACTGGGATCAATAGAAGCCTAGGGACCTACTGGGGATTGAAAGATTGGGCAGAAAATAGCAAGTATCTTCAAAGGCCTACCAGACATTCAGTTGAAACAGAAATAAAAATATTATTATAATATATTATCTGGTATGACAAAGTCAGGTGAGGAATATTGTGGGGAAATAGAGGAAAACTACATTACCTAGGATGTTGTGGAGTTGCTTGGAGATGTATTAAAGAAAACGTTCTGGATGGACGCCCTGAAACACACAGCCATCTGCTTGTGGGCACAGGCCTGAAGCAACATGCTCAGTGGAGAAAGAACTCAGAGCCACTCTGGGCAGCAGGGCTGTGAAGTTCAAGACTGAGAGCCACAGACAATGATGTTGGAAAGACAGGCAGTTTTCATCATCAGAGATGTCCTTTATCATCCAATTTGAGTAAATGCTCTCGATTCAATATTGCATTATCATATAAACTTGATTCATAATTTATTTCAACTCAAGACAGAACTGATTTAATTATATTTCTTGGAGGTCTGATAACTCCAAGAGAGAAAGTAAGGATTTTATTTATAATATGATTATCTGATATTATGTCTCTATTTCTAATATCATCTTCACCACTTTTCACTATGTATGTCAGGAATGAACAGATTAAGTAACTATTGATTTCTTAAAATGAACTTGAAAATAGTTCCCAAGATCCAAGTATGCTCAACTCAACTTATTTTATATTAAACTAACACAATTCATATAACTGGACCGCTTCCTGGAAATCAATTGTCAGCAATGAACTTAAAACTCTGGATGCCTGTGAAAATATGAGACAATTGAGTGCCAAATATGCCAACTTTCCAACGTGTAAAATATATTGGATATTGTATGTGTCAGTTGATTGCTTCTCTGGAAAAGATTAAAATTGAAATGTTAAAGAATACAAATATAAAGTGTTAAGGGAGTGTTTATTTCACTGTTACAAATTTAATACTTTCTAAGGAGTGGAGAGATGTGAAAATAATAATCTTTGAAAAACCCACAGTAATAAATATGTCTGACCATTTTGCTAATTATTCTGGAAATTGCTTTTTGTAATTATCTCAGACTTTGTGTTAAGGTGTTATATTACCAGATAACACGTGAAGCTAGATCTACATAGATGTTTTCCCATATCAATTTGGAAATATGAGCACACTGAGCTGAATATATCCAGTATAATCTCTATTAAAATACAGTATGCATTTTCTAAGTGTAAGTAAATTTACTATGTCCAGAAATACAAACTCACTCATCTTTTGACTTTTGCATATATGAATTCAATTTGCATGGCATTTCTCTTGTAATAGAGCTCCTCCAACTCCAAGAAAGAAGATAAAACAAATAGGTTATTGTCTAAAAATGGATTTGTTGAAATGATTTGACCTAAGACTCAATGTTGTAAACAGAGGTAAGGCTTTTGGAAAGGCCAACTCCAGGAGCTACCAAGTCATGAGGAACTTAGGGTATTGCTCTCTTTCCCACTCTGACTCTTCTCACTGTCCTTTTTACCCATATTCTCTTCATCTAAAGTTATACTATTTTCTTTTTCTGTTTCTCTTATGTATCTGTTCTAATCTTCTTTTTCATCTGACTGTCTTTTTCTGGACCTCCCCCAGCCTTCCTTCTACATGACTGTGAACTCTACTTCACAGACTTTATAGAGATTGACTAGAAGAAACACGATAGTTACAAATTCCAGGGAGATGCCCCAGTCTGTGTGTTTGTTCAGGATATTCCTACTTGGAAGGGAGGCTTAAAAAAAAGTCAATTAATAGTCCTTAAAAGGGAGATGTAGAGATGGAAGAGAATGATTGGAGGAGAAATATTTGTCATTTCTGGGAAACGGAATATTTCTTGAGATTCTGCATGAAGAGGATTTTTATTCTTGTTGGGCTGAAAGAATGTTTATGTTTACTCCAGAATTCTTAACTTATAAACTTTACAAGCCAGGTCAAGGCGCATTTGGCCTTCCAGTAGATGAGTTACTGGATCATAATATCAAGGATTCATTGGTCCTCCTCTAATTGTACAGAACCATAAAAACATTGAGAATACAATAGGCCTCCCTTTGAATTTTGGCTTTAATTTACTACTGTTTGAACATTGAAACATTACTTACCTTCTCTGTGTTTAAGCTTTCTACTTTATAAAATGAGGAAAATTAATCATAACTCATAAGTTTCAAGCTTGGAAAACTTGAAAGACTTCAGGTCCATATTCATTGTGGTGCCACATTGAAACAACTATGAAAAGGTTACTTCTATCTTCCTGTTATGTAAAATGATTAAATCTTCAAATATTTATCATTTGAGCCACTATTTGTCATCATTTTAATTACCACGTTTTCATCCCATTGATGTGGAAGGGATTCCTACTACAGAATTATGGGGATAACCAAAACAAGACAGCCACTCTGGACAGATTAGATCAGTCATTGGACAGTGTATTAATCACATAATCATAACCACAGCCTAGTGAAAAAGGACCCTGAAAGTTATGCAAGGTTACAGGGGTTTGTACTGGAGAACAGAGTGAATGACCAGGGGCTGAGGGAAAGCTGGCTTTGTAGTACCAAGAGGGTGTGGTGGCCCTGGTTCCCTCAGAGTACATAATTGACTTTTTTGAGTAATGTGTGGGCTAACAGAGTACTGAAAACTGTTACTCAGGTAGAAGTAGGAATGGCCTTTGGTCCTTTTGATAAGGAAGGTTGTTTGGCTAGAGGACCTGAGTCAGGAGGAGAGCCAGAGGTTAGGCTATTGAAGCACCATATAATATTGTACCTTAATTTCAGAACATTTACATCAGTCACATATTCAGTTAATTGCAACTGATAGTCAAGTTACTCAAGATCATGAAAGGAATATTTAGTGAGTGACTTGAACATGATGAACATAAACCTGGCTTTGAAAGTTTTAGCAAAAAGGACATCAAGATAGATTTTGATGAAGAAGACATTGACAGTGATAGTAGGTATACATCTTAGTATTTTGGGCCACTGATTTACAGAGTCTCGCAGTCTATTTAGAAAGTACAAAAATCAATTGCTCAGTAACAAAGATAGGTCATTTAAGCCTAGTTTAAACATAAATAAAAAGGAAACTTGACTCAGATGTGTACCCTTTTATACCTCTAGATAATATCGGGATTCAAATTACACACTATATCCATTCTTCCATCATCCTATAATGAAAATTCCTTGGTATTTTAATTATTTGATAATTACTGTAAGCTGCTTTGGGTATATGTTTGCCTGCAAGTCTCCCCATTGCATTATTTAAGGATTTCCTATTTACAACCACTGCCTTATTTACCAGTTTCTAGTTAAAGACCTAACATTCCATTCTATGTAAATGACTCTATGTTTACTTTTATAACTCTTTAGGTGTACATCTGACATCCTCCATGTACCTAATGTGGAAATCCTACTCAGAAATTGAAATTTTGCCTGTCAATTTGAACTAGTATCCCTCTACTCTTCCTGCTGAAGACAGTGACTTGTACTTTTGCTCCATGTCACATGGCTCAGTCCCAGGTGCCACTCAGACCTACAACTCATTTCTGACACACTATTTTCATCCCAGGCTTCAACTCTTCATTTTCTGGCTAACTGCCCTTTTTCCCCATATTCTTTACACCTGGCATATAAAAAAAATCTATGTAATTAGATCAACTGAGTTCTAATATTTTAATCTTGACCCAGTGACCATAAGGTAAAGCAAGGAAGAGGAAACAGTACCATATATCTGACTCACTCTCATTGGTTTTATCTAATGAATTCTTAAAAAAGCAATTTTATTATTATTACTAAAATATTTGACCTTATAATTTAAGACATAACTAAGCCAAAAATTATTCATATACATAATTTTGTGATTTCTAATACCTTGCCAAAAAGTGTAATAAATTCCTGCTGCTACATCAGAACTCATTATTTCAAGTATGCCTACTGATTTTGAAATTACATGAAAATAGAAAAAATATATTTAGGTCACCACTAATGTTGCTTGGGAAATCCTACTTATAATCAGTTTAAATAAATTATTAAAATAAAATTAATTTGGCATCAAAACTCAATTTTCAGATGATACCTTTAAATTTCAGAATGATTGAATGAGCTGTGTATATTATATTTTCAACTAAATTAAAAATTATGACTTCTGAAAAAGAATCTATAAATGTGTATTTTTTTCTAAAATTACTCCCAAGATGAACATCAAACAAAGACTGGAACAAGAAAATAGAATATAGAAAAATTTTTATTTCCAGGACATTATATAAAAATTATATACGAATTGTGGGTAGCATTGGTGAGGCAATAAATAATTTTAATGCAAGTGGACTGGTAAATATTAGGCTGTATACATCTGGGCTCAAGTCCTTTGTCAGATATGGATTATTGTTTTTTCATTTCCTAATGGTGTCTTTTGAAAAGTATAAGTTTTAAATTTAAATTTTATTTTTACTTTCTAATTTAACATTATGAGTTAAATTGAGAGTGATTTATTATTCTTTTAAATTGTAATTTATATATTATTAAACAAGTTCACTGACCATTTTGTGGTCAAGTAAAAACATATTTTTGCTGAATATAGTGGTCTCATTAGACCAAATGTGTATAATGAAAAAGCATTTGTGGAGGTGTGAAAGACAAATACATTGATTACTTTAGGAGGAGGACTGGGGGGGTGAAGGGGAGAAGGAAGGGAGAGGGGAGGGGGGGTTTGGAGGAAAAATGGAGGAGGGTGGGGGGGTGGGGGGGGGACTTGAAAAATCTTTGATGCTTTCCCCAAAAATAAAGCTAGTTTTACTCAGAAATATGAATCCACACTATTAAGTACCACTTTGAAGACATAATTTCTAGTGAAATGTGAAAACCACAGTGTTCTCGTGGTGGTCTGACTAATGAAACAAAAAAACCTTCAAAATTTAAGTGACATTTATGTTGGGTTGACCAAAAGTTCACTCAGTTTTTTCTTCCATATCATGGCTCTATTAGCACTTAGTTGTCTTTAACATCATTTGAAACAATTTTGTTAGATTGTATTGTGACAGCTGTCATATCAGCATGATTTTTTAAAAGTGTATCAAAATTAATGAATTTTTGTGCAACCATTTTAATATTGAAGATAAAAATAAGCCACGGTTGCAGCATATTATGCTTTATTATTTTAAGACACGTAAAAACACAACTGAAATGCAAAAAGAAAAAGATTTGTGCAGCATATGGAGAAGTTGCTGTGACTCATCAACCATGTCAAAAGTGGTTTGCAAGATTATGTGCTGGAGATTTCTCGTTGGATGATGCTCCACGGTCAAGTAGACTGGTTGAAGTTGATTGCAATCAAATTGGGACATTAATTGAGAACAATCAACATTATACCATGCAGAGGACAGATGACATACTCAAAATATCCAAAGCAATAAAATTATTAGTGAAAAGAAAAAAATGTGTCTTTTATTTTATGGAAAAAAATTAAATGGACTTTTTGGCCAACCCAATAGTATGACTTGCATCATTTTATATGAAAGTTAAACATGCATATATAGAAGTTGCTGACATTGATCTAAAACTTCTTCTCCAATTTCCATCAACACAGCTCTGTGAAATCAGTTTCTCTACTAGAAAGGTCATTAAAATAATCATAGAAACAGTTTGGAATATTATTCCTTGAAATGCCATGTCATCAATTTAATCTCAAGTAAATAAATTAATAACCAAGAAAAAAATTGTATTTGACATGCAAAACACATTTCAGTATTGATATAAACATTTTGTTCATCATATACATATACACATATATGTATATATGCATATATATGAAAATTGTTATTTCATTTTTAACTCTTCTCTTGTTTTCTTTTTTTTTATTATAAGCATGTTATGGAGTCCTGAGATTACTTCAAATGTACTTCTTTTCTCTCCTTGAACACAACAATCCCCTGAAAGTCTTCTTCAGATAATACCTCTATGCATACATTTATTTAAAATTTATTATACTACATGTATCACTATATGATGAAATTAAAATGTCATGAATAAAAAAAAACAATTAACATTCTAGTTGCCAGAGATACCAATCACACCACAGCAGTCTTGTTAGAGTGATGTAATAACCTGTATTCATTATCTGTTGCTGGGCAAAAAAATTATTACGAAAGCAAAGACTTAAAATAAAACATGTATTGCTTCTAAGTTTCTATGGCTCAGGAATTAAAGCTCAACTGGGGAAGACTCTGCTTCCAATCCCCTGTAGTCGTTGGTGGGACTCAGTTCCTCACAAGTGTTGGATGGAGCAGGGCCTCAGTTGCTTGAGGAATGTTGGCTATGGGCCGTCCTCAGTTCCTTGTCAGGTGGGCCTCTGCAATGTAGCAGCTTGCTTCATCAAATGCAGCAAGGAACAGAGTCTGCTAGCCAGGAGGAAGTCACAGTCTCACACAGTCTAAACATGAAAGTAACATCTTATCACCTTTGTGTGTTTTATTCATCAGAAGCAAGTCACTGGGCCAGCCCAAATTTAAGGGTATGAAATTATGCAAGAGCAAAAATACCAGGAACTGAAGATCACTGAAGATCTTAGAGTCTACTTATCAGAAAGCCTCTCTTTTCATGAGGGACCTGGGAACACTGAGTTCAGAGTCAATGAGCTGGAAGGACAGAAGTTGTCTATGGAGAAAAATACAAAGTGAATTCATTAAAGGTGTGCTTAGAAAACAACTCATACACTGAGGATCTTCTTGGTGTTCCATACAATTGATGTTGACACTTCTCTATTTTCTCCAAGAGTAAGACTTTGACAACCTTTTCTTACAATTCAGTAGAATTGAAATGTAAGGCTGACATATATGAGTTCATAAACTTCCATCTTCCATGAGAGGCTTCAGAGATATTCTAGAATTTTTTTTTAGTTAAAAGTATGTCTTGTACATGTAAAAGTCATATCAAAAGGCTGCATATCAAACTCCAAAATATTGTCAAATTCATAATACTGTTTCCTAATAGTAATGTTCCTTATGTGGTAAAAATATCTCTTTACATTTATGCAAGTTTTTTGTCTTTCACTTCATATTTAGTATTTCATTCATATGCTACACTCATTTTTTGGTAATTTTTTGAATTGAAATGCTTCTTTCATTACACTTATGAAAACATTTCTTGGTATATTCCCTGATTCATTTAGCATGAATCTATGGAAAAGTAACTGATATCATTTAATGCTATAGTGATTATTAAGTATAATAATTTTTAAATTATATGTTTGTGGTTTAGAGGCATAAACATTATCTCCAAAGACTCACACTTGTTTATATTTTATTTCCTATTTTATTTATTTTTATTGTAGTTTTACCATTAGTTCCCCTATAAACACCTGCTTCTACAATCACTATAAAATCTTATTTTACTTAGTGGTACTTTAATTAAAAGTAAAACTGTTTAAAATGACATTTTAAATTTGTTACAGCCGTGACACTAAGTTTAAATGTGGAAGAGTCTTCTCTTTAGGAATTATTTGTTTAGAAAATGACATTTACACAAGCATTGGAGCAAACTGTAGCCCCAGCCACCCTTCAACATTCCTCCTGGAATCCTCAGCTCACTTGACAAGACACAGAAGTAAGTGGATGTTTCACAAAACAGGGTTCAGTTTAGGAAATTAGCAGTAAGACCCATTTCTTATTGTACCCTATGGATGGAAATTCTTGTTAGTTGCCGAATTAAGCTCATATTTTATTTTAATTTTTTTCTGGGCCCAATCAGGACTTTCATTATCTTTGAGAAATAAATATTTATATCCTTTCACTCAAACTGTTATTTTATCAGATTCTTTTTCTCATAATTAATTATAACTTTAAACTATATATATCATATGCATATATATCTAACCTTTCATACTAGATCTTGCAAACTAGCAAACCAACTAGCTAGAGAAGTGCCCTGCACACAACTGGTGCTCAATAAAAATTGCTGGAAAGAATGAAATGAATGTAATACAATGATTCCGGGTTATTGCACTGATGACTATTTAAGCTTAGAGTTTCAGTTTAGATCCACATTATGTTTAATGATCCATGTTTTACTTTCTTTAAACTCAGAAAATGCATTAACCTTTCTTCTTATTCTATAAACCTAGCACTTAATAGCATATTTCTGGCTTTGTAAACAGTAGGATCAGATTGTCATTTGAACAAGATCCAAGATTTTTTGTGCTAAATATGATACCTTTGAATACACTTGTACTTCTCTTATCCCTTACACCACAGCAATGCAATTTGGCCTGTAGTAATTTCCAGAGCAATAAACTAAATGAGAATTCAGAAAATGTCTAAAAGCACACGTCGATAATAGACACTATTTTTTTTATTTATACAAGTTAGTTTTCTCTGTTACAAAGTATGCCCCAGAAATTTGGTTTGACTCTTACAATAAACGTCTTTCTAATATCATTAAAATTCAGAAATATTGTGTGAAGTATTTAACAGGAAAGTGCATGTATGTTTCATTGTGACTAGGGATAAATAATGTTGTTGGCATAGTATCAACATTTCTCTCTTATTCTAATTTTTGACTTATTTAATTAAGGTATAAATTAAATTTTCTATAAGTGATTATTTAATAGTTATTTAAACTCTATGTAAAATACAGTTACATGATGAAATGAACATCTTAGAAATATAGCAGTGTCAAAATAATGAAAATGTCTATTTATGAACAAAGACTCTTGTGCTTGCACTTAAACAACATTAAAATTCAGCGACAGAAAAGGGTTGTAGACAATTATAACTGTGAATTTTCATCAAATTAAATAGGTCTTTTCTGTCTACTATTTCCAAGGACTCTGTACAGGTATATACCAAACTTGTGATGATACTGCATGTTTAAACATTTGAAGAGAAAAAAGCTTGTCAGAAGCATTTGGAACTATTTATCAGTAGGTTGTGAATCTCTGAGTGAACATCTTAGGAAGCCAAACTGCCCGTTAGCTGCATGTTGATTCATCAATTAATGCATACTTATTGAACGCTTATTTAACTCTTGCCATGTATGGAGTATGTGGCAATGTTGTCAAGACCTCAGAAATAATAGTAACAGGGCTTGGGGGGGCAGAGCATAGGCTGAAAATTAACTGTAAGTTGAATTATGTAACACAAGTGGCAGTGACATCTGGGAGGCAGCATCTCATGGCTCTTGAAAGCTCGTTTTTGGATCAGGGTTAAGTAAATCCCTGATTTCCCATCTATAACCAGTGTGGTATATGACTATTTACTTAATATTTCTGAGCTCTTTTTATGGAAAATGGTAAGAATTGTATTAAATTTTATACTTCTAAAGTGTAAACATTGTGTATGTGTGAGTTTATTAGGCATCGGGGATAATGTTGCATTATTTATTATTAATGAGAAGGAGAGCTATGATTTTGCTGCTGCCTCTGATTTTTTCCATAAGAAGTAACCAAGTCAGTTTTTGTGGGGTGTTCCACATACTGGGATAAGGGTAAATGTGTAAGTATTTTATTAATGACAGTGTGTAGGAGAAGAAAATGATAAGACTACCTGGGAGAGGTTCGGAGAATTCTCAGATAGCATTCTCAAATCTGATCTACAGAGACAGAGAGAAGTGACTGTCTTAATGTCTAAGAAATGTTCATCTAGGTCCTACCTCAGGCTGAAAGTCAGAGCAGTTCTATGTTTTTCAGGGGCAGGACTGTCTTAAGTATCCCTGGCATTTCCAGTCATTGAGGCTGTGATAAATTTTAGAGTGCAGCTTCTGCAGCCCTCTGTAGCTAAAGGTTTGCAAGGCTCATGCCCTAACATGGCCCCACATTTACAAGATGTGTATTGGATGGATTCAAGCAAGGACAGAGGGGTTATTTAGGAGTAGAAAGAAAAGGTGAAGACCAATGGCTTCCATTTTACAGAGATCCCAGAAAGGTATCCTACTCATTAATTATAGGTTCAATATTCAACCCTTTTCTGTCTAAGACAAAACCAGTCCTATAGCATACATCATTTCAAAGACTCACTTATACTCTTATAATAAATATGGTACCATTTAGAAAGATGATTTATGTTTTTGTTTGTATTCCATAAAACCTACGGCATTAGTAGTGTACACTGTACAGTATATCATTTGAAGAAGCCAAGCATCTTGGAGGAAAGGGAGTGGAAGTCTTGGGACACCAGAGATTTGCTTTAACTCCAAGCAAACATCTGGGGATGTTTCAAATGGCTCGCTCTTATCTAGTGGCTGCGGGAACCGAGACAGGCGCATGTAAAACGAAGATCAGATTTTAAAGGAACCCTCAGAGTAAAGATTACATTCAGTTGAACTGGTGACTGAGCAAATAGATCATGGAGTAGATACTTCCTCCTGACTGCTATAAACCTGACAAGCAAATACAAGTTTTGTGAGTAAATGTCATTTTGGTTTCACTTTTTCCATTATAGAAATGACAGTAGAAAGCTAATTTGAGAAAATTTAAACTTACTTTTGAGCTTCATGAATATGTGTCCTCCCTCATTCTGAACTGAGTAAATTAAATAATAAAACACATAAATGCACACCCTTCCTGATTCTGTGGATGGATGTTCTTGCCAGCTGTGGTGACTTTATTGAGTAATACATTATCAACATGACAATATTATTTGTGATGATGAATCACACTGTTACATTAATTAGAGCAATTTTGTCCTGATGATATATTATCTCAATAACCCTATAACAGCAGAAGAAATTATTTTAGAAATTCTGATTTTACATGATTATTTTTTAGTGCATCGCATATGCCATTTAAGTAGGCTGTACTGTAACAGCCTGACAAAAACCATTTTCATCTTCCATTTCAGCACTTCCATTTTACAATTGAGAATAATTCAAGGGTGGGGAAAAAAGTAGAATTTGGTACTTGCTTAACTACACAAATAATTATTCCGAAAGACAGTTTTCCCACCTGTAAGAGAGGCAATAAAGCTGTCTCAGGGTGTTATTGTAATGATTGAGCGAGTTTAGGTGTTTGGGAGGCTTTGTACAAAAATATAAAATAAAACATAACTTTGTGCTTTGGGGTTAAACATGGGCTTACAGTGGGCTGTGGTACTCAGCTGTGCTACGCTAGGCAAGCTAAGTAATTTCACTGTACTTCAGCTTTCTCATCTGTGCCACGGACTACTTGGGATGTTTACGTGATTTAATTGAGAAAATACTTGTAAATGTTTTACAATAATGCTCGTTATAATGTAAATGTTTGTTACATAAATAGTGTATTTTACACTTGTTCCTGAATGTCTCGGTCTTTGTGATGGTTAATTTGTGATGTGTCAGCTCCATGGAGTGACCAGGTATCTGTTCAAACGTCATGCCCGGAGTGTCTGTGCAGGTGTTTTTGGATGACTTTAACATTTAAATCACTAGAATAACTAAAGCAGATTACTCTTCCAACTGTGAGCAGGCCTGGTTCAATTCGTTGTAAGGCTGAGAAGAACAAAATGCTAATGATCATCCAAGTAAGAAGGAACACTTCCCGCCTGCCTACCTGCCTGCCGGAGCTTGCTTTTATCCTGCCTTCGGGTTCAAACTGAAACACCGGCTTTCCTGATTTGGAGTCTGCCCACCTCTTCAGAACTACACGGTCAGCTCTCCTGAGTCTTCACCTTGACAACTGCGGATCTGGGGAATGTTCAGCCTTCATAATTATATATATATATATATATATATATATATATATATATATATATATATATATATATATATTCATATATAGATAAATATAACCTATGTATAAATTACAGAAATTATTACAGATTACAGTAATCTATCTGTAGGTTACTACTAATGTCATAGGCTTTATATAGTACAAATAAAAAAATAATCTTTCTAAACTGTAATATATAAAAGTATAAGGGATTCTTTGAAATTATATAAGATATAGGGTTGGTTTTGTCTTGGACGAAATCAATTCAAACCCTTAGAAAAGGGTTGAATATCGAAACAAAATTTAACAAGTACAATACCTTTCTGAGATCTCTGTAAATCTATAGATTATTTATATATATATATAGATAATCATAATCTCATATATATATATATAAATATAAAATTGGTTGTTTCTCTGGAGAATCCTAGTATAGTCACATATTTGTCTCCAACAACTACAATTATAAACAAAAATTTTACTTCATATGAAATATTTATATGTATGTAAAGGTGAAAAGTGAACACAAATTAAGCTAAATACGTATAATAACAAGGTGCATGCTAAAATTACATATGTATATCTTACAGAGGTTTTAGAATTTAAATAACTCTAAAATAAACTATATATCTTTTATAGGACCAAGTCATTTACTGTTTGTCCCGGAATGTCAGAAAAGATTTAAATTCACATAATCTTTCTAAAGTGTCTGTTTGAATTTTTAAATCGTATCTTGAGGAGGCCAACAACATACAATTAATTACAAGGTAAATGTTTCATTTCAGTCATCTTCAGTCCATAAATATTAAGTGAAAAATTCCAGAAGTAAGCAATTGATAAATTTAAATTATGAGCTGCTGGCATTTCAGATATGCCAAAGGAATCCATTAAGTGTTCCTTTAAGAGATGAGTAGAATATAGTAAGATATTTTATTAACTATTGTTGCTAATATACTGCTGTGCCTAATTTACAAACTTATCATAGGTATGTATATATGATAAACATATATATGTACACAGACATATGCACATACATACACACACAATTTCAGGACTCTTCTGGAATCTGAGAATGTATGTCCTGTGGGTAAGGGGACTAGTGTACAGAGCCATTGCTCCTTAAGGAAATGGAGATACATACACCTGTGAGTTTCTGGTCACAACATCTTTGTCAATCAATCAATGCATAACCTTGTTTACTGCATGTCAATGCTTAAAGTTATCCACCTTATAAGATAGATATTGTTGATTCATTAACAGTGAATTTAATACCGACAACCCTATATCTCTTGCCTGAACTAATCTGCTCTGTACAAATTTATCAGAGCCTTCTGGCTGCTTGGACACTGGCAGCACTTCAGCACTGTGCTTGAAGGCCGTTTGAAACAGCAAAGTCAGTAACAGGAAGCAGGACGAGGTGGAAAATATGGCACTAAGTAGATCACACATAGAAGACTTATTTAAGTGTGCAAGTTGAAGCCAGAAAGCAGAGCGTTGGCTTGTTTGACCTCAGCTTGTAAGGTGTACTCAGAGACTCACATTTTCCATCTGTGCACGTCTGTGAAAGTGATGAAAGTATTGATTTGGGGGTTAAAGATAAATTTTAGCAAATGTGCAAATTTACAAATGCAGAATTCACACATGAAAAGGTATAATGCTACTTCTACATTTGAAGTATATTTAATGTTTCATTATTAATCAGTAATTAGTGTATTTAACTAGAATTAAGTTAATAAAAGGTGAGTTTTATAAAAGACACTAGAATCATAGTGTACTGTTAACTAAGAAAACTTGAAACCTATAAGAGTTTTTTAGTGGCCCAGATACAGTTGAATTCATTAAAAATAACACTGCAAGAAGTTGTTTGAAAAGTAATTTTGAACATGCAAAATGTAAATTAGATTTAAGATTTCGAAGAACTGTGATTCTAGAAATACAATTTTTAGAATCCTAACATATGGACAAATTTTCATGACTTAGATTTACTTATCATTATGGGTTCAAAACAGTTTTATGTTCAAGCACATTTCTAGCAGAAACCTGAACTGTAGTCATTCTAGTTCACTGCATTAAACATGTAAGGTATATGCAGAAATCTACAAGTCTCTTTCACATGCAACTAAACTGGTCACTTTGATGTCAGTTTTGAAAAACCCAACAGCACCCCCTTTCCTCAGGATCGGGTGGAAAGAAGTCCATTGCTAACACATGTAGTTGAAGAACAATAACCTTGAAGCTGTAGGCAGAGGAGGATGTTCACATATTAGTGTTGACTGAATTTTTAAAAACTTACCCCATTGGTACCAAATAATTAATAGTAAAGGTAGAATATTATAAAGATAATAATTTCATAATTAGACACACCTGGCTTCAAAGCCCATTGCCAGTACTGTGAAGGTGAATGAATTCAATTCTGTTAATGAACTTCACTGAGCCTCATTTTCCTCCCAGTACTTGGATATAGAATAGAATCCTGATTACTGCTATTAGTTCTGGAGGAACATTACCTGCCTTAGAATCCCAGTTCTGCCACCTAGGAGCTGTTTCGGACAATTATTGTCTTCTTAAACTGCACCTTTCTTGTCTGCTTAAAGGATGTGATGGTAGGATTTCTCCGTGTCAGTCTGGATTCAGTTGGAAATACAGAATCTGTTCTAACTAGGTTGAACAGAAATAATGTATGCTAAAGAGCTTTCAGAAACATTTAAAAAGCTCAATAGATTCTATGCCTGTCTGCACAGAGTGTAATTTACTGTTGGCCAGAGTTCTCAAACTAGCTAAAGCACCCCGTGGGGCTACTGTGCAAGTAACCAACCGATTCACAGGGATAACAAGAGATAGTTTAAATTCTTGAGCCAAACACAGTGACACACTTGATACTGTGAAAATTACTACCGTTTAGTTGTTTTGATCCATTTAATAAATGGAACATAATATATGTGTGGAAGATTACACTATGAACATTACCTGAATTGTAGAGTTTAAATTCCTATGGGTACTGTAAAAATTTTCACTAAGACACTAAGAGCCTTTTGAACCAAGACATTTTAGAAACTTTTGTCATGGGGTATTGCCTAAGCTCGTGGAATCATCAGGAATGACGAATAAATGGGCTCCACTCCGAGCTTCCCACACATGTTTTACAAAGCCTCGTTGCATAAGTGATCCAAGCCACCCTTGGAACTGCTGTTCCTCCCAATTTGGTAAACTGTCAGTACAGCTGTAAGCCCCAGAACCTATTCACTTTGGCTAAAATCCACCTGTTTTGACTTTTCCCATTTAGTTCTAAATTTATGTTGCACATAAAACACATGAATGATGGACCTTAAATCTCATCAAATGCATGCTATTAAATCTTAATTAATTGAAATCATATAAAATTAAAAATTCAATTCTTCATTCACACTAGCTCAAAAGGCCTACTTCAAGTATTCAATAGCCATAGGTGACTAGTGGCTACTGCATTGGACACTACAGAAATAAGACATTTCCATTATCACAGACCATGCATTAACTATATCTGTTTTATTGGATTCTTTTTTTCTACTTACATTATATTTGTTCTGTTTTCTTCCTTTGTTCCTTATTTTGAGTTAGTATATACTGGAATGTTAACTTCCTTGTAGCAAAGCTTTTATCTAAACTCCGATGACTGTTTTTTAAATTCCAATAGTTCAAAATCTTGTTTTTTCAGCTTCGTTTGTGACTCTTCGTGATTTACTGTTATTGATCAAGTTTCCTTAACCTCCTCACTATTGGTGTTCTTGGCTGGATACTTTTTGTTGTAGAGGTTAGATTTTTGCATTGGAGGATGTTTAGCAGCACCAGTGAGTTCTGCCCCACAAGAGCCTACCTAGCAAAACCCTATCCTAAGTTATGATAACCCGAAATGCTTACAGAAACTGCTAATGCCCCCGGGGGAAAAGAAAATCACTGGCTCAAGCATATTGAACATAAAATGAGATTACTGGGATTACTCATACACTAAAAATGCATATTCCGGTTATCAAGCAATAGCTTCTCATTTCTTTTTGACAAATTAATGTATTTCTCCCTCTCCTTTCTTCTCCTCTCCTGCCCAACCCTCTTGTTGCCTCCCTTCTTCTTCCTCCCTCCTATATACTGTGGCCTTTACTTATTTTTTAAATAAAGCATATACTTTTATGCTTAATATAAATTGGCAAAAATTTTGTTTTGCTCAAATTATTGGAACTGTGATGTTCATGTCATGTACAGAAAGCTACCCCTTGGCTGTAGAATTTCAATTTACTATTTTATATAGGCACCTCTCCATAAGTGTTACTGTTACATTTTTTCCTCTTCACAGAGAAATCACAGCCCAGAGTCTATAGCAACTGATCAAAACTGGTCAGGAGTGGAGCCTAACATCATGCCACCTTTTGGTGCTTGCACACAGACACATACAGTAAGGTAATGAATAAAGTTAACAAATACAAAAACTGCAGATAATATGAGTATGTCTAAAGAATGTAGTCAGCATCTGTGGGCTTGGCTAAAAAAATTCATATAGTTTTTTTCCATATAATAAAAAACACATTTTTTCATTTTCACCAATAACTTTATTGATTGGATAATTTAAGTATGCCAGCTATCTCACACATTTTAACAATGATTGCTCTCTATTAATATTTCAATTTGTTTGTTATCAACTTCAACTGGTCTACCCAACCATGGAGCATCACTCAGAGAGAAATAGCCAGCAGGAAACTGCAAACCACTTTTGACAAGTTCAGTCCATCACAGCACCTTCCCCATACACTGCACAAAACTTTTGTGTGTGTGTGTGTTTCAGTTGTTTTTACTTTGCTTGAAATTAAAAAAAATACTATGCCAAAAATGTTGCATATGTTCTTCCACCTTCAATATTAAAATGGCTGCAAAAAAATCAGGTTTGTTAAGTTTTTTTTTTAATTCACATTGATAGGACACCTGTCAAAATACAATCTAACAAAATTGTTTCAAATGAAGTTAAGGACAACTAAGGGCACCTAGAGCTATCTTACCAAAAAAAACCCCACTTTTTGGCCAACCCAATAGAAGAATCCACAACAGATGACTGAAGTCATCTTGGAACAATTTCAAACAGATTGATTATAATACAATGTTTTTTTATGTTTGATTAAATATTAAAATCACTTGGCGAAGTAAAAAATGCTACCTAAACCTGGATCCACTCCCAATATTCTAATTAAATACATCTGAGTGAGTTCCAGAAATAGATTTATTTAAGCTTCTAAGTAATTCTAAAATATGTCAAGATTTGCTAATCTTTGATATATTAAAGTCACAGGGAGAGCATATGTGTGTGGATGGTCTCCAAAATATTGATTTGTGTGATGTAGATGTTTCTAATTCAACAGGCTCAAAATAGCTGCTTTAGAAATTTGGGTTTCTTCAATCCCTGCTATGATAAAATTTGTAGTCAAATTATTATATAGAGTTTGTTAGCAGATAAAAGTCATCTAGAAGTGAAACCTTAACCCTGTTTGAGGTCTTTTGAAAGTGGGTGGGGCCCTGGTGTATTGGCAGATGGATGTGAAAGTTGGTTGATAGCAGAAGGTGATACGCAAATATGTAAAAAGTATGGGAAGCTGCTTTGGAGACCAGGTTCTAAGGGCACAATTCTATATCAAAACAACAAGAGCAAATTCACGACACTGGCCATTGTAGAGCAAAGTTTTTTATTTTATTTTATTTTATTTTATTTTATTTTATTTTATTTTATTTTATTTTATTTTATTTTATTTTATTTTATTTTATTTTATTTTATTTTATTTTATTTTATTTTATTTTATTTTATTTTATTTTATTTTATTTTATTTTATTTTATTTTATTTTATTTTATTTTATTTTATTTTATTTTATTTTGAGAGAAAGAAGCTTCAATGTGTGGTTGCCTCTCTTGCAGCCCCTACTGGGAACTTGGCTTGCAACTCGGTCTGCAACTCAGGCACATGCCCTGACTGGGAATTGAACCAGTGAGCCTTTGGTTAGCAGGTCAGCACTCAACCCACTGAGTCATACCAGTCAGGGCACAAAAGTTTTTGATGATTATAATAATTAAAAATAGAAGCCATAAAAATTAAAAAATGAAAAGAGGTATAAATCCTCCAAGGGTAGACATGTGGCATCCCTTGCTAGTGATCAGGTTAGGTTCTGATTCTATATGTGGAAGCTAAATGACAGCACTTTAGGGTAATGGGATTCTTGGAGTTAAAGTAGGTGGAGCAAGAACCCTGGATGAATTTGCAGCTTTTGACTCTAATGCCTCTTCTATTTTTCTATTTCTAAACAGGATAGAGCATGAGATGGTCCCAGGACCAAGACCCCATTTCGTTTAAAAAATATGATGCTTGTAATATTTTCATTTTAATGAGAAAATTGTTATTATTACTTGTAGTAAAATTCTTAGATTAATTAAAATTATTTCACTTGTAATAATATCATCAGTTATTACCATCTGGAGCATTTTTTATCTTCTTAAGTCTTCAAGTAGAAGCATTAAGAATCTACAATTCTCCCAAGTTAATTTCGTGCTGTTTTTAATTTTCCAAACTAAAAATAGATATTTCCTCCTTTGAAATTGGCTTTAGTTTTATGCATTAAGCAGTACATGAAAGAGAGGACCAAAAAAAAGTTAAAGAGAAGCGCTTAATTAGTAGCTAGTATTTAACATTTGAAAAGACTCTTCAACAAATCACTTTTGTTCACATAATAAAGCAACTGACATCTTTATTTTTAACTCAAGTTTATAACATGATATTCGACTCTTTTAGTTTAAAGAGATGGCTTTGTACATCAACACTTCCATTGATTCCAGAAGCAATGTAAATTTAAATAAAGGTTCTCTTTGACTATGGTTGCCTTAGATAATCACTTTGTCAGAGGCCTGAAATGCAAAACTCTAGTTAGTACCTTTTGTCCCCTTATTTTTTTTAGCCAAATGTGTTTACTCATATCTTCCTAGCTGTTGAATCTACTCTGTTTCTACATGTTCACAGCATTCACTTGTCTTCCTTTTTGTACATAGTCCCTTCACTTTCAGTATTGTACAAACAAATGAGTAACTGCTTAAGCCGTATACACCTGTGACTTACACAGCTTCTCTGTCATCCGACTAATATACACTCTGCCAAGAGAAAACATTTTTGCATTACTTGACAATCAGCTTAAGAGTCTTGTTCTAGTATAACCTCGAGACTTATCTCTCAGGGTGTAACTGTGTGTTTGAGGAAAGATCACAAATAAAATAGACAGCCATTAAAAAAAAGAACTCAGAGAGTTGCAACTGTAGCATTTAATGTAAATGTCTTGAGCCTCTATTCACTCTTTCCTCAGTCTGGAATTGTCCATGAGCCTCTTTTCATGGCTTGGATCCTTATTACTCAGATATCACTCAAAAAGTCCTTCTCGACTAGACCTGTCTGAACATCTAATTTATATTACATTGTTTTATAGTATTTTCTGCAAACCATTGAAATTATATCATTCTTTCATTTATTTCTTCATAATTTATTTTCTCTCAGTACAACTTGGCTCTACCATAAGAACAAGGACTTGATTTGATTTGTTCACCACAGTTTACTATCAAGAAAAATGCCTGACACATAAAAGACAGCTAATTATTACTTATTGAATAAACGTGAATTAGAGCACTAGTTTAAATCTGTGAGTTTCAGTTACCTTAACTTGAAAATGATGATGAGTTCTCTAGAAGACAATAGTGGTGAAGCTTCAACAAAATATTACATCCATAAAAAAATATTAGCTATTAGTAATGAGGCTTGGGACAGAAAACCCGCTGGCTGCCTGTTCTCGGTGCCCCTGCTGATGCAGAGGGTTTTTCTGTTTGTCATTACACAGTGTTTGCCTCCTGTTTTCCAACATGCAGCTGTCAATGAACTACTTATACCCCATCACCTGAACTACATTTCTCTACCTCGGACTTACCAAATCTCTGAGAATAGGACAAGAGGCTTAGCATTTTTAAATAAGACTTATGACCTATTTTTATGTACAGTAGAGTTTTTGACTCCTGTTTCATATAACTTGTTACCTGGACTGGGAATCTTTTAGAATAAAAAATCATAAAGAATTCAACTCTGTTACATGGAGGAAATAAGCTCATAAATCATAGGCTTTAAGGTTTGTACATATTCATGTGACTCTTCTTTGTTAACAGTCAGGTGAAAGTAAGTATAACTCTTAAGATATATTGAAATCTGCTAAAATCACTCATTTTGAAACTCCTTTTTTTCTGAAACCTTTTAATTGCTTGTTTTTCCTTAAGCAGTAAGGTTTTTTCTGTTCAGACCCATAATGATATTTGCTGTTTTAAGAATTCTTCCTAATAAAGTGGAAATAAAACAAAATAAAAATCCTCTTGTCGGTCTTTTACACTTGCCATTTTTTATTCTTCTTTAAAAAAAAATGGGCATCAGCTAACTAACATAAATTTGTATCTTTCATCTGTAGAAGTAAAATAAATAGAAAGTATTGTCTCAAAGAAAATGACCGACAATTTTAACGGGGACATCCAAAAGACCGCTGGGCAGAGGTGAGTGCGGATCCCTGAGAATGCTCAAGGGTCTGCCTTTCCTGGAGAAGGGAAGGGCCTTGGGAGGAGGCTGCCCAAGGCAACAGGAAACAAGCTATCACAGCATGTGAACCAGCTCAGGGAGTCAGCGTGTGTTATCCCAATGACTGAGCAGAAGGACCGCACTCCCCAAAGTGAGGAAAGGGTGGCAGGAAACCTTAAGGTGGCAGACTGAAGCCACAGCTGGTGTGTGACTCCATACCCCCAGGTGAGGGTAAACAAGGCCAGTGCATGGTACCCTGAACATGGTGGGTGTCTAGAAAGCCCTCCCCCATCATGGCCGCATGAAGAGGGGCAGAATTGCTGTGCAGGTTGGCGTGTGTGATGGATGTTAGCTTAGATTTGCTGGCAAGCTGGATGCTCCCACAGTGCACAGGATTATGGGGCTGAAGATTTAAATGGAGTCTTGGCCCTTTTTGACTTCTCCTCACTGCCCCATGCTTGGGGGGACACAGTGTTTATGGGACTGGCAGATGCCGGACCTCATTCGTGACTCTTGCCTTGCCCTTGCTCACCCAGTCATGAGCAGGCTCACACAGGACGTGGGCCATGCCAGTTGTAGGCCCAGGGTTCCCCGCTGCTTCACACCACACAGCACAGGTCCTGGATTGCTCCCATTCTCTTGCTCTGAGAACAGTGCACACATGCAGGAGACAGGAATGTTCACTGGCCCCAGGGGTGCCGGCAGCCTTGGGCAATGGGTCCCTGCAGACGGTGCCCCCTGCATGGCCAGCTGCAGCAATCTGGCAGTGCACCCTGGTCCTAGAAGAGGGATGGAGCTGTAGCAAGGCAATGGTGATTCCTGTCCCACAAGTGCACACTCCAGGAAGAGAGAGCCTAAAGAGCAAGACCCCCATTTGTGTAACGGCCTTGAGCCCCAGGGGGATGGATAAGAATGGAGCAGGTTGTCTGGAGAATGGTTCTGGTCCTTTGTGTAGCTGGCTTCTCTCTGTGTCTCGCAGATGAGATTGGATTGGAACCAGAGAGTGGCTAGCTCCTCCAAACTGAGCAGCCTTTTAACAAAACCCTTTTCCTCCCCCACCAGTTATTGTGTTATGCATGTGTATGGTGGCAGGTAGCTGAATCCTACTTTCTTTGGTAACACAGTCACCAACACACTGATAGACAAATGATTGCTATGTGTGTGGGCAGGTTGGGGAATTCTCATAAAATCAAATCAAGACTAATTTTCAGGCACATGAACATTAACTGTTTTTGAGAGAAACTGGAGGAGATTTGATTTTGTCACTGGAAGGGAAGTGTAACTAAGTATTAGAGGGTATATAACATAAATGGTGATGTGCAAACCAGAACTAACTACAGATGTTAAAGCATCTGCTTCTTTTTCACATTAATGTTATTCCACAGTTAAATTTTGTGCCACCCTACCCCGCCCAAAGCAGTAAGGTGGGGCAGTTTGGGGAGTACATTCACCTCCTTCCCTGATTTTAACGGTACTGCAGTCCTCTCACTCACAACCTACCTACATTTCACCGTTAGAACATATCTTAAAACCATTCCTAGGGTAGAAATATCATTGACGTATTAAATATACAGACTTTACTAATGAAACTAATTTGAGATGAAGTCACCACAAGCGTTGTTTCTTTGCAACCCAGTGGTCAGCTGCCTCTGGCCAAGGTCTGCTTGTGATTTATATAAGCTTAGTGCTAATTCTATCTTTGAGAAAAAAGGCTATATGTTGTTAATTCCATTAATAGCAATGCATAAATAATAATGATAAATATATGTACCATTATATTTGATGTTTTATTTAGTAAGAGCTGAGTATGCCAGTGCTCCTCTTTGCATCATTGTGGCATGTGTATCTCCGTGTTGATCTTGGCTGTGATGTATTCGATACATGAAAGTTATGTATATTTGTATGTAAAAGTTACTTGTATCTGATACAACTATTTGGCATTTTATACTTTCTAAGGCAACCTGTCGCATAGTCTCTTGCCTAATTATTAAAACACTTATGTGACTTCAGTAAAGAGATGAAATAATTTTCTATCAAGAGAGTAGAGACATATAATTCCAAATTCTAGGTATTTCACCCACCCTCCCCTTTAGTCCTTAGGTGTTAATTTTAACATTTTACTTTTTTTGACAATATGAAGACTTTTTTTTGCCAATGTTTATATACACAGAGAACATTTTATTTTACTGTATGATTCTAATTAGGTAGGTTAAATGAGAGATATAAAACATTTCCTTTTCTATATGTTGAAGAAACTATTTTAATATTTTGCCTACACTGTGTGTATACATATTTAAGTTTTTTTAAATATCATTAATCTTTCTCATTCTCTAAATTGAATATCATCATGGATGAATGCATGTAAGCTATGTGTTAATAAAATCTCTGTATCTAAGCAAGCTAATGAGACGATAGCTAATCTCCTCTGGAACAATTGTCCCACTATTTATATGTTATTTAGAAACAAATTCTAAAATTACATATATACTTATGCAAAGTACTTTTTAATATTTCAGGTTAATGTAATTGTCAGACTATGTCAGGTTTTCGTTATAAATTGCATAATTTTAAATTACAGTTTTTACATAGAAATGTGAGACTAACACAGCTGATGTTTCAGTTAAAGCTAAAGCATCCAGTTTCCCATAAGATAGATTTGATACATGCATTAAAATTTTATTTGTAAAAAATCAACCATTAATTTTGGTAAATATCAACAAAAATGAGTTTTCAAAGGTTAATGTTCCAATATCATTTATATGACCTGACTTATATTCTACCAGCAAGTCTCAGCTTGCTGATATACATATACCAGGTCATTTATGTAATAGTTTTGGCTAGGTGGTACAAATCCAGGAATCATCAAGTAAAAAGGTATTTCTAAGTAGCCACAGAAAATAACAGAATCTCAAAGCACAGGTACTCTATTTCACTAAGGTCTCTTTTCTTTCCTGTCTGCTTTTCCCCCCAATTTTATGCTCTGATATTTTAGCTTGATCTCCTGGTGGCAGAAGTTAACTTTCCTGTTTTTCAAATTAATTATCTTTTGCATTCTCTGTCTTATGTTGTATGATACTATTATTTGTAGATCACAGATTGTATAGTTAGTTTTCCTTGTTGATATGTATGCATTTGGAGAATATATTGTAAAAACTGATTCAGCGAGTTTGTCCTAGAGAAACCAAAAGCCTTTCTCTTATTCTTCCTTGAACCTAAAACAGATAGACTTTCATTTGACTACTTGAAAAAATCCTTTCTAAATGATACCCATGACTTTCAAATAACCAAATTTAATGATCAGTTGTTATGCCAATTTTAGTTTTCCTCTTTCCTCACTGGAAGCTTTTTTCAATCTCCGTTTGGTGGTTTCTCTTCACTTTCCTGACTTTGAAGAACTGGAGTTACTATTTTCACTCAAACTTAAGTAATCACATCTCCATAAATATAAGAACAATCAATATGCTTACATTTTAAACAATTTTATTTTCAGCCTAGATCTCAGTCCTGAACTTTTGAATTATACTTCTAAGTACCTATTTCATGTTTTCACTGTAAATGCAATGGGCACATCATAGTTGGCTCATCCAAAATTAGACTCATGACCTAGTAGCAAACATTTTCTCCTGGTCTCTCCATCTTCATAAATAGCAAATCCAATCTTCTAATTGTTTCAGATAAATGCTAACCTTCT
This sequence comes from Artibeus jamaicensis, assembly GCF_021234435.1. NCBI lineage: Eukaryota > Metazoa > Chordata > Mammalia > Chiroptera > Phyllostomidae > Artibeus > Artibeus jamaicensis. Next base: position 21,726,754 of record NW_026522046.1, on the reverse strand, counting down.
TTTTATTATTTCTAAGTCAGTATACTTTATTTTTTAGAGCAGTTTTAGGTTCATAGCAAAACTGAACGTCAAATGCAGAGTTTTTGTATACTCCCCATCACCACACATGCATTGCCTCCTCCATTATCAACATTCTGCACCAGAGTGGTGCACTTATTAAAATCGGTGACCTCCACTGAAAATTTTTAATCACTCAAAGCTCCTAGTATGTATGTTAGGGTTTGCTCTTGGTGTTGTACATTCTGTAGTTTTAAATAAATGATTTTTAAAAACTATTATTGCACATGTGGCTTCTGTATTTCAAATGTATACACAACCTGAAGACTTTCTATTGTTACCAGACTGCTTCTGAACAGGAGGCTGAACATGCTGGGTGTTGGGCCTTTCAAGTGTTAGGCGACCTCCACGCCTTTGACTCACCTGGGAAAGATTCCAAGGGCAAATTGTAGTGAGAATAAAGCCAGTGTCATTTAGGTAGAGAAAAATGACAGGCCCTGGGAGCCACAGTGAAAGAAGCAAAAAGTACCTCTCCAAGTGGACCCAGCAGGCCCACTCAGAGGGAGTTGTGCATACGGTTAGTTCGTTCTTGGGATTCGATGAGTTTCCAACAGTGGGGGTTGTCTCCAAGCTTTGTGCTGTCAAATTCTGACTCTGCCTTCTTGTTGGGAGAGGGGGGTTTGTGACATTTACTGGGTTTCACAGAACCCCAGTATGGTTCTTTCACAATCTTCTAATCAATTCATACAATTTTCTCTGTCATCCTTTACCCTTTTGCACTTGTCAATTCTACTCACCTACATTAGCCTTCTTAGTGTGTCTTTAACACATCAAACATGCACGTATCTCAGGGCTTTTCACACTTGCTGTGCCCTTTACTTGGACTTTCTTTTCCCTTAATTATCAACAAAGCTTAACCTCCTCCCCCCTCCAATTTCATTGTGGTCTAGGTTTAAACTCCACCTCCTAAAAATGAAATCTACTATGACACTATTTAAGTGAAACCCATGCATTATTAATATTATTGGCACAGGCATATATTTATGTCTGTATGCCTGTCTATCTATCTGTCTCTCTCTCTATCATCTACCTTTAATTAATTTGTCTCTTCTCCTTCTAAAATAAAACCTCCAAGAAATAAAGTTGTATATCTGCTTTATTTTGTGGAATATCTCAGTCTTTGAACAGTGTCTGGATTATAGAAGGCATACAATTAGTTTTGAATAACTATTTCATAAATTACATGCAAATAACATTTTCAAGGTTATTTTAAGGAACCTGACCAGTTGTAAAATTTTTATGAAAAGTAAAATTCTAAACACAATTTCATGAAAAAGTAGGCAACTTTTGGACAGATAATTTATAAATAAAAATATGAAATTACTAATAAGCCAATAGAAAATAATCAACAAAATTAACCATTGAGAACTGTATTTAAAAAATACTATGAGATGTGACTAAAATCCACTAAAATGGCTAAAATAAAAATACTAATAATATCAAATATTAACAAGAATTTTAAGCAAAAAAAAACTCTCAAAAATGACTGATGGGAAAGAAAATGTATTCATTAAATTTAGTCATTTAATCATTTAGAAAATTATTTGTTGGTTTCATATAAACATACACTCAGGTTTTTAATTACTAAAACATTTACCTAAGATAAATGATACACATATTCAAAACTCTATACACACATTTGAACACAAATATTCATAAAATTTATATATGTAATAGCCAAAAACTAAAAAGAACTGAAATGCCTATCAATAGTTGAAAGGATATGCTTACTATATTATAACCAAAAATTATAAATTTACTGAACGATTAAAATAAAAGAGCCCATGATGCATACAAAAATATGAATGGATTTGAAAAGCATTACGCTGAGCAGAAGCCAGACTCGAAAGAGAGCCGACTCCACCTATAGGAAATTCTAGAACAGGTAAGACTAGCCTACAATGACAGAGGTAGATTGGGCAGGGTGGTGTGCGGCCAGAAGAGGGGGAGACTGAGACACCGGGACATGTGTGATGATGATATTCTGATCTTGACTGTGGTGGTCATTCCATAGATGTCTGAATTTGTCAAAACACTTCAACATATGCATAAAAATTGACATTTTATTGCATGTAAATTATACCTAAGCAAAGTAATTTAAAGCTAAAACTTTAAGTATATGAAACACATAAAAAGTAAAATTTTGAGAAAATAAACAGACAGTTTAAATTATTTTAGAGGTGCACCTCCAAGATAGAGACACTGTCTGTTATTGTTGACTATTTTTACAGGATGGCTGTTTGGCATTAGGTGACAGCAGTTTACAGCAATCATTGGGACAGTAGCTGCTCAAACTCTGGAGACCATTAGGGCACGTGAAAAATGGGAGAGCTTTCTGCCCTGGAGACGAGCCGTGAGTCTCTAGGGAACGATGGGTATATCCTCTGCCCTGGGGGAAGGCAGGCCCCAGATGCAAACCAGTTTCTGGTCAGGCAACTTCCAGAATGTTAGGTAACTAAGACTGCCTATCTCCTCAAATACTATCTACAACAAAACTACTTAAAGGTAGAGTAAAATAAAGAAATGGTTAATAAAGAAATCAGATAGTATTGGCAGAATTTAATATTTGTATTCCCTCAATCCAACAATTCTGCGCCTTGTTCATATGCACCAGAAAATGTCTACGGTTTGTACAATAGGTCCATAAGAAACTATGTAACATTTGTTTATTGAGTGTATTTGTGGTGGTTGAGGGCTGAAAGCAAACTTTGTGTTCCTCTCTAGGGTAATGGATTAAATTAAATAAATTAAAGATAATGGATAAATTAAATATGGGGATAGAATTCTCTCTAATACCAAGTGTTTAGAAACCGCAAATAAGATAAACCTGAAATAACAGATAAATGTTAAACTGTAGCTTTTCTAATAAATAGTTGGAATCAGAACAACTTACACAATACACTTTTGTTGTCATAATTTTAAACTTGAAACAAAACAAAAATTTTATCAGGACACATCATTATCTAAGAAAAGACATTGATCATATTAGAATATGTGTCTATGGAGGACTTTGTAGAACATGATGGGGAATGTAGATTAGAGAGTGTGGATTAAGGAAAAAAATAAATTCAAATAAGAATACACACACAAATAATAATTTTCCATAGACTAAAGAGTTTTGAACAATTGATATTTGTGCAACTGTCATCTCCCAATCAATCAAATATAAAAATATTAAATAAGCTTTAAACTGGATAATAATTTCAGTGAGATTATTATTTTACTTCCAATGGGAGAAAAAATGTTAGGGCAGAAAATTTCACATTGTGAATTTAATAAGAGGTGAAGAAAAAATTTTATAAAAAGATACATTCCAATTAAGAGTAATCATGCTTTATTTTATTAAATGTTAGAAAAAATATCTTGAGGGTTATGTTGAAATTAGGCTTTTGGTCTTGCTGATTTTGATTTCTCTTAATTTTACCAGTTTTATAAACATTGCCTAAATAATGTTAACTTTGTCTTAAAAAATTATATGTATCTAATATTATCTAAGTTTGTGTAACTCCCTTTCAATTTCTCACCTATTTATTAAGGAAATATAGGAATTTGCAAAAGGAATATGGTATAAAAATAAAAATATCTTTGAATATTTGTAATATTTGAAGCCCAGTGGGCCTCAAATTCAGGTTCACCTAAAAACATACCCTGCTAGAGAATGAACCCTCTATTCCCCTCACAAATGCTTGGTGATGCCAAACAGCTACAGATGATGCAGATTCATTTTTAATATAACACAAATGATAAAATGTGAAGTTTTTTAAATACCTTTCTTGTTAAAACTGTTAAACTAAATGTTTGGTTTTTGAATTTTGTCGTTAATCTGATGACTTAGTGTTTTCTTGTTTTTCACTTTTCATGTAAACTGTACATAGATCTTTTCCATAAAGTACCATTTTGAAAGGCTGTTTTATGGTTTACAGCTTTGTTTTGTTTTTCTTGTCTTCCTTCCTTCCTTCCTCTTGGCCACTTTCCTCATCTCTTCTTTGTTTTTTCCCCTTCATTTTCCTTCTCCTCTTCCCCCACATTCTTCTTCTTTTTGCCCTCAATTTGAAAAGAAATGTGGATTTTATAATCCCCTTAATAATAGACTCTTAAATGTGGAATTTATGTGAAATTAAAAAATTACATTTATTATGTATTTAGCTGTTTACATACTAAAATGCACCAATCTTTAGTTATAGCAATATTTTCTTATTTTTTGCCAAATGCAACATATGTCTCTAATAGAGTTCATTCCAACAGTTAAGGGCACAATGCAGTTGAGGGGGAACATGCTTTCAGCTTTGCATTTGTTGCTTTCTGACACAACCCATTTTTACTACATGTTTAAGTCCCTATACTTTGTCCTCCTTCCAAAAGTTGACAGCCTTTTAGCTATTTCAATTGTCATTCTCTTTTATAAGAAGCCTCCTTTAAGAAAAAGAATGTGCTGCCCTGGCTGGTGTGGCTCAGTGGGTTGAGCACCAGCTGGCAAACAAAAAAGCCACTGGTTCAATTCCCAGTCAGGGCACATGCCTGGGCTGTGGGCCAGGTCCCCAGTTGGGGGTGCAGGAGAGGCAACCACACACTGATGTTTCGCTCTCTGTCTTTCTCCCTCCCTATCCTCTCTAAAAATAAATAAATAAACTCTTTAAAAGAAAAGAAAAAGTGTGTTCTGTATAGTGAAATTAGAAAAGTAAAATAGGGAGCTTCCCTCAGTACACCCCTTTCCAGCTTTGATCAGCAACAGCACTGTTACGGCAAGAGGAAAGTGGGGGCATCCATGGGAGGGCTTGAGGACACACACAGTTTGAAGACCTAAGTGACAAAGAGAATGTGTCAGGTTTCCCTTTTTCAAAAAAGCTGAATCATCAAAGGAAAATGTGACAAATAATAAAACATCCTAGAGACTGTAGAGGACTTCTGGGAGGATAGAATTCAATTCCAAATCTGTCCAAGGTTGCCCCTGGGACCAGATCTTACTCTGGATGAAGCAGACCACAGGCTTCATGTGGTAGTTCCAGAACAGTCTGTCTGTTTGACTAAACGTTACTCCAGAATGTGAGCCAGTAGCACGTGTTAGGCCCACAATCTAGAATTGCTAAATAAATCTAATGATAAAGAGGATAATGCTACCTGTTTTTTTTCATGAAGGCTGGGGAACTAGCAACTGAGCATGAAGAGAAAAAGAATGCTTATGTTAGAAATAAGAAACAGTCAGTGAGACTCTGAAAAGGTATCTCATGCAACAGTCATAATAGATTTCAAAAGGACAAGAAATTAAAAAACAGCTTAACACATAGAAGATAAATACTGTGAAGTAAAGATTGTAATATAGGAGAGGACCAAGGTTATTTGGGAACATGCAATGATAAAAGTTTCCAAGATTTAAAACAGCTTGCACACGGGTCAATAAACACAATCTAGAAGTTTGCCGACAATCCAGAAAACTTGTCAGTCACGTCTCCTCACATTGGCATCACTGATGACTGTGTCTCAGCAAACAAGGCAAGAATGGAAGTCGTGGTTCCTCAGCTCTTCCATGCTCCTGATTGAGGTTATTTATTGTGGACTGATGGGTTTAGGCCAACTTTGCCTGGATTAGTGCTCAGTACTAATGAGACCAAGTCACAGATTCCGTTCCCACACAGTGTTCCTAAGAACAGATCAAGCAGTACATGTGAGTATCAGCTACCCTCTATCTCATATAAAAGCTCAAGGCCGTGTCAATGGAGTCCTCATGTTCACTTAAGACAACATATTTTCCTAGAGGAGCAATATATTTTTTAACATTTCTGTAGACATAAATTAAAGGAATCGTCAAAGAACCTATCAAGCGTATATTAGTGATTTTCTGCATAAACAATCTTAACCTAAGGTACTAGGTCCTGGACAGGATTGATGTCTGAAAGCAGTCAGACATAGACTAGAAGGGAGAACACTGAGAACCTCAGAGATGACTTGACAAGAGCTGTGCTCTTGAGAGGTGCTGCCACAAAGTGGGGCAGAAGGCCAAGGGCAGATCCTGTCTTTGAAGAATAACTATTCATCACACTGGGATGAGGATGATCAATTGTGCTCACTCTAACAGATGAACTACTGTCTGCATCTCTGTGAATCCTACTGCCCACTGCAATTTTGGAAGAATTAGGACTCTATTAATAAAGTGGCTTTCTGGGACACACTCTCTCTCATTCCCTTTCTGGGACCCTGGCTGCCATCATTTTGGAAACTGAAAGCCAGAAATGAAAAAACAGCCAAATGTGGTAGGTTCAAAAAGAAAGAAAATGAATGTGTAAGAAGTCAATGAGCACAAACCCAAGGCACCAGAGACAGAACAAGTAAAACTCACACATAGCTGATAAAAAAGAATTAGGGTACCACTAAGGGCCTCGTGTTGGCCATCTGTGTAAGGGAGTCCAGCACCGTCTAGCCTCAAACCTGTGGTCAGCATGATACATCATTCTTCCCCTCTCCACAGCATTCCTGCTCCAATCCACCAGTCGCATAATTCAAACCTGAGCAAATCCTACCCCTGCTGAAATGCTTGACTACCTTCCCTATGTTTTCAGGAGAATAATGACCCAACGTGGCTGAAACACTTCTGTCAAATTTGGCTCTGACTTCTTTTCTGGACTCACTTCTACCCACTGTGAGTTCCAGCCACAGTGGTGGTGGAGGTTTTGTTGGTGGTGGGGGTGTTTTTATTTTTTAAGGCTTTAACTTTTTAGAGCAGTTTGAGGTTCACAGCAAGTTGAGAGGGAAGTACAGAGGTTTTCCGTATGCCTTCTGCCCCTTTTACATGCACGTCTCCCCCTTTGTCCAATGTACCTACCTCTCCAGAAGGTACATTTGTTATAGTTGATGAACCTATATTGGCACATCATAATCACCAAAAGTCTGTAATTTACCTTAGGGTTTCCCTCTTGGTGTTGTACATTCTACGGATGTGGACAAATGTATAATGATATGTATCCATCTATCCATCACTGTAATGTCATTCAGAGTATAATTACTGCACTGAAACCCCCCTGTACTTTGCCTATTCACCCTCCATTCCCAACCCCTGGCAGCCATTCATCTTTTTACTATCTCCATAGTTTCATCTTTCCAGAATGTTATGTAGCTGGGATCTTACATTATGTGGTCTTTTCATATTGTCTTTTTTTTTTTGCTTAGTAATATACATTTAAGGGCCTTCTGTGTCTTTTTATGGCTACATCAAACTAAAAAGATTTTGCATAACAAAGGAAAACCTCAACAAAATAAAAAAAAAACAATCCACAGAATAGGAGAACATTTTCACCAATATCTGAAAAAGAGTTAATATCCAAAATTATAAGGAAATTACATAATTTAACACCAAAAAGCAACACAATTAAAAATGGGCAAAGGACCTGAATAGACACTTCTTCAAAGAGGCCATACAGATGGCTAACAGACATATGAAAAGATACTAAACGTCACTAATCATCAGCAAAATGCAAATTAAAACCACAATGAGTCACAGCTGTCAAAATAGCTATCATCAATAAATCAACAAACCATAAGTGCTGGAGAGGATGTAGAGAAAAGTGAGTACTTCTGCACCGATGGGAATGTAGTTTGGTGCACCACTGTGTGAAGCAGTATCTAGATACCTCAAAAAATTAAAAATGAATCTGCTTTTGACCCAGTGATTCCACTTCTGGGAATATGTCTAAAGGAACTCAAAATACTAATTTGAAAGAACATAAGCACCATTATGTTCTTTACGGCATTATTTAAAATTGCCAAGATATGGAGGTAGTCTTAGTGTCCATCAGTAGATGAGTGGATAAAACACTTATGGATTAAAGGGGGTAAAAAAACAATAACTATGAGACATTTACACAATTCAATATTATTGAGATGTAAAAAAAAGAAGACTATTTTACTTTTTGTGACAGTATGAATGGATACACAGAACATTATGCTAAGTTAAATAAGCCAGTCAGAGAAAAACAAATACCAAATTATTTCATTCATATATGAAATCTATTGAAGACATAGAACTAACAAGCAAAATAGACACAGACCAATGGATAAAGAGCAGGATGCCATCTAAGAGAAGAGAGTGTTGGGACAAGAAGGGAAAGGGGTTCATGGACATGGACAACAGTGTGGTGATCATGAGGGGAAATGGGGGTATAAAGAAACTAAATGGTAATGGAAAAAATACAATGAAATATTTGAAAATGCTAAAAAGTCCAATAAGATAAAATCTAGATGAAGCTGGGTGGGACCATGAGCTCTTAGATGCAAAGCTAAAGTCACAAACTGTGAAAGAAATAAATAGTGCCTAGACTTCATGGCAATCAAAAATGCCTGCTCTGTGAAAGACATTGTCAAGAAAATGTCACAAGCCACAGTCTGAGGGAAAATTTTTTAAAGACAGTTCACAAAACATGCAAAGAACTCTTAAAACAATAAAAATAAAATATCTGATTAAAAACAATAAACCAAAGACCTCAACAGATACCTCATCAAAGGAGGTATACAGATGGCAAATAAGCATATGAGATACCACTACACACCTATTAAAATTATTTGAAAAAACAAAATCTGAAACACTAGTAATATCAAATGCTGGCAAGGAGGTGGAACAACAAGAATTCTAATTCATTGGTGCTGAAAATGCAGAATGGTACAGTCACCTTGATGCACAGCTTGGTGGTTAGACAAAAAACATGCAATTCAGTGATTGTATTCCATAGAAATTACCCAAAGGAGTTGAAAACTTAGGTCTGCATGAAAAAACTCCACATAAATGTGTATAACAGCTGAATAGATAAAGTGTGATACATACAGACAATTAACTATTATTATTCTTCACTAAAAGAAATGAGCTATAAAACTTTGAAAAGCAGTGTTTTCTATTACTACTGTCGCTGGTGGAAGTTGGGCTCTTTCATGGGATCAAGAGAAAAGTATTTCATGGAACCAGGTATCCGAGATTGTGGTGTGGCAAGATTTATTCAGGTGGAAATAGAAGGTTGACTTTGGGTCCTGTCTCCATCTTTCCTGCCTTAGAAAAAGTCCAACCATGTCTTCAGCAAAGTGAAAACAAAAGCCAGTGGCCAGAGTTTCTGTTTCATTGTTCTGGCATTAGCAGTCTCAGTTTCTGTCCAGGAAGCTTAGCGCTATTTCCAGCTGGGCTGCTGTACCCATGCTCCCGCCTGGAACCTGAGTTTGGAGTCTGCCTGGTTGTCTGCTGCAGAGCTGCTAGACCAGAATAAGTACTATGGAGAGGATGTGAAAATACAGAAGGCACGTATGGGGTCACCAAACGAGAGAGAGAGAGAGAGTCTTTATAAAAGTGGGTTATATTATCTATTAAACTGGGTTATATAATATTATATTATATTAACTCTTTATTAAAGTGGGAAGGACCAGGCATTTTTTCCAAAATAACCAATCAACATGCCAAGCTTCCCCGGGCTTCTTCTAATGGATCCACTTCTCAACCAATGCCTTCTTTCTCCAGGCTAGATTGACAGGCCTTTATAGAGCATTCCTCATAGTAGCACCGCCCCTGTGACATTTCGACTTGTACTTCACATGTGCTTATTTCACCCCATAATGTGGGCTAATGAACTGGGGAGATTGAAAAAGTTGGTCTTTCATCTCTGTACAGTGATGAGGTGGGTAATTCTCTTTGCCCAGAAATGCTGACACACCCTCGATTGTGTGAAGCTGTAGCTTCCTGCGTACGCAGGCAGGCCTATGGTCCTTGGTTGATTATGCTCAACAATGCCTGATACCCTTCACTTTCTTCCTTTATTAATAGACAGTTAACTACTATCGTAAAACTACCACTTCTTACCATTTTAAAATCCCTTTCAATATATTAGTTATTTTATGATAATCACATTTTACCCGTGACACATGAAGAGAATGAGATTCCAAACTCTGTAAAATGATTTTAAGTTTTTCTGTTTTTTAAAACACTAGACATGGGGCTAAACTAAAATATTTGGATTAGAAATCCACCATTTGTCAAGAATATTGCATAAGAAGAAATATTAGTTGGTATTCCTGCATTATTGAATTGTTGAATGTTGTTGCTATAATTTAATTTTCTAATGGCATATCTGTATAAATTCTTTAACCAACTTTTTCACAGTGACCTAGTTTATTTATTTTAGGCACAAAGAACAATGTATCAAGTTTTATATCATGCTAATATGCATAATATTATAATTCATTATAATTTTAAATATGGCATCTGAATGTGTTATTCATAGAAGTCTTCCTGAAGCTAATCTAGTTACATTAAAGTTTTAAGTAAATAGCTCTTAGTGTTTATAATAATGATCCCATAATGGGTGATTTATACAAAGCATTAGACAATCAATCTATAGACATAAAAAGAAACCATTATACAGTGAACTATTTGTAATAAGCAAACTGCCCATCAACTTGCTACATACCATTAATATTCAGTATTATAGCAAAATATTAATACTTTGAAAACTGTTACTCTAAAGTAGGCATAAATTAAATATGAATTATAATTATGTACTATCAATCCTAACTTAATGCTTTTAAAGGAAAGAGTAAAATTTTCATCATTCTCTTTGAAAAGACTTCCAAATGAGTGAAATGATGATGATGTATGGGTTTGTCTATAAGATGTTAGATAACTGAATTTTGAAAAACTTGTAGATATAAACTTTCAAAAATATGTATTTTAAAGAAAATTATTTATTGAGATTTGGAGACTATAGATCACTTATACCATATATCAATCTATTTTCAGATCAAAACATTGTGCAATATATTACTCACAAAATTTTCCCTATTGTGTGAATTCTTAAGACTACTAGTATTTTAAGTGATTAAATAATGTTGGCCTTTCATTTGCTAAAATACTAAGGTCATATTCATCTCACTTTTCAATTTTTTTCTTTTTGGATTTTCTAACTTGATTGACAAGTTAGAAAATAATATAGGAACACAAAGGGAGGAAGAGACTTAAAAATTTATTTGCACTTCACTGAGACAAAATAGCATTTGACAGTTTTAACTATACTAGTAATCTATTTTCAAGTAGGTTATTCTCAGTATGTATTTACATGCTAAAAGCCATTTTGAATAAAATATTCTAAATACATCAATATATTTAAGTAACTACGAGCTAATCAACATAATACGATATTTAATCATGGAGGGAAAAATAAAGGCATGACAAGTTCTAGAAAAATTGAGAGCTGAATATAACTTCCCTTGCTTCTCTGCCTGTCTAGAAGACTGTGATGTCCACTGACATTATGGTGGCTTTCAAATTCTGGCAGTGATAAATAATTATAAATATCTGTCTTCAAGTTTTCATGAAAGATGCAGGACTAGATTAAATACACATCACCAATATGATATTGGAAACTAATGTGTGTGTGTAATTTTGGGGTTGCTATATCAACCCATATATGTGTGTGTGTGTGTGTGTGTGTGTGTGTGTGTGTGTGTGTGTGTGTGTTTGGGTTGCTGTAGCAAAAATGCAATGAACTGGGTGGCTATAAAGAACAGAAATTTATTTCTCACAGGGTGGAAGCTGAGACTTTATGAAAATACAGGCAGATTTAGTGTCTGGTGAGAGCCCTCTTCTAGGTTGCAGACTTCTTATTGCAAACTCACATATCAGGAGCAGCTAGGAAGTTCCCTGCAAAATCTTTTATAAGGGCACTAATTCTATTCATGGGGGATTCATCCTCATAATCCCATCACTTCCCAGAGACCCCCTAACTCTTAGAAGTTCAGCATATGAAATTCTAAGAGAATTGTAGAATCTAAGAGAATGTTTGGAAGAAATACAGTTGGATCATAACAATATGTATTAATGATTATATAAACACTGAAAAAAGTCTTAAAAAGTTGAATCAAGAAATCTGCATCAGATACAGAATATTATATTAGTGATAAACAGAGTTCAATAATATATTTAAAATGCAAATAATCAAGTAGTTTTATTCTAGAAAACAAAGTTTGTTCAGAGTCAGGAGAACTTATAATATATTATACATTGATATTAATGGTGATAGCAAATCCATTAATAAAATCTGTCACACTGAGATATAAAAAGTATCACTAAATTTTTATATATGTAGAGAAATTGAATTAGTATACCCTTATTTTTAAACTGTTATAAAACAAACAAAAGATGAAAATTGTGCATATTCAGTCCAAATGGTTGCAACTTAGTGGGAAATAATATTAGATGACCAAAGAAAGCTTATTTCTCTTTAAAGTTGTGTTGCGGATATTGTCCAATTTAATTATGAAAGAAAATTAATAAAAGTTAAAGTTATTTTAGTTAGCAACAGTTAAAAAATATTTTTAAAAATGTTCTCCAACACAAAGATAATTAGTTTAAGTACTGGGTTATAATATACACAAAGAAAGACACAAAATGTATTAAAAACCTCAGAAAAATATTACAAGAAAAGAAAATTATAGACAAATATCTATTATAAACATACAAAAATATTTACAAAGTATTTGCAGAATAAAGCAAAAATAATCATATATAATTGCATAGTGGGTTTTATCTTAAAGCTACAAGGCTAGATTAACATGTAGTAATCAATTAATTCACCATCTTTACATAATAAATGGAAGTATGTTTAACCAACTCAACAGATGCAGAACAGCATTTAACTAATTAAGTGCCCATTTATCAAATAAACTTAGCAAAATAAAAACAGTGATGCACTTTCTCAATCTGAAAAAGCTCATCTATGAAAATTTTATACATAATACCATATTTAATAGTAACAAAATCAAACACTTTCACAGTAAGATCAGAAAAAATGTCTTATTATCATGTTTCTTAAGGTCATTGGCCAAGATTTTTTATATATAGATATTCAGATCTGTAACTTTTCCTCTCAGCACTGCTTTAGCTTCATTCTGTACATTTTAATATGTTGTGTTGTCATTTTCATTCAATTAAAACTACTTTCAAATTTCCCTTGAGATTTCTTCTTTGACTCATAAATTATTTAAAATTTGTGGTTAATTTCTACATTTTTATTTATTTTTGTCTTTAAATTTTTTTAATTTAATTATTGTTCAAGTACAGTTTTCTGTCTTTTACTCCCATCTCAGCCCACCCTCCCAGTGCTCCCCACCTCCCTTTCATTTCCACCCCACTTAGTTGTTATCCATGTGTCCTTTATACTAGTTCCTGTAAATCCTTCCCCTTTTGTCCCGAATATTCCCTACCCTTTCACTTCTGGTCACTGTCCCCCTGTTCTCTATTTCAGTGTCATTGTTTTTATTTTGCTTTCTTGTTTATTTCGTTATTTAGCTTCCTGTTAAAAGTGAGATCATATAGTTTTCGTCTTTCAACACCTGTCTTATTTCACTCAGCATAATGCTTTCCAGTTGCATACATGTTGTTGCAAATGGTAGGAGCTCCTTCTTTCTCTCTGCTGCTGTTTTCTGATCACAACAGAATATATTTGAAACCAACAAAGAAGAAGATTGGAAACATTTAAAAATGTAGAAATTAAGGTTGTGGGGAAAAGGAGTCCTTAATTTCTACATTTTTAAATGTTTCCAATCTTCTTCTTTGTTGGTTTCAAATATATTCTGTTGTGATCAGAAAACAGTTTGTATAGGTTCAAACTTTTAAATTTATTAAGGCTTATTTCATAGTCTACTATATGGTCTAATAGACTGAGCCTACTATGTTCTCTAATAGAGCACATATTCTATGTGCTCATAAAAATGTACATTCTGCTGTTGTTTGATGAAATGTTCCATAGTTATCTATTAGGTCTACTTGATTTATAGTGTTTTTTCAAGTCTTCTATTTTTTAAATGATTTTTCTGCCTGGTGGTTTTATAAATATTAGTGAGTGGAATATTGAAGTCTCCGACTCTTATTGTTGAACTATTTCTTTTTAATCAGTTTTGCTTCAAATGTGTTATTCTTCTGTTGTGAAGTATGCATTTGTTTATAATTTTTTATATCTTCATGTTGAATTAAAGCATGTTAAGGATTTAATTACATCCCCACAAAATCCATAGTTTGAAATCTTAATCCCAATGTGACTGTATTTAGAGATAGGCCCTTCAAAAAGGTAATTTAAATTAAATGGGGTCATATAGTGGGACCCTAATCCAATAGGGCTTGTGTCTTTATAAGAATTAGAAGAGACACAAAGAATGCATATACAATTTAAACAGACCATGTGAGGAAACAGAAAAAAATATGGCAGATCATATGAGGACTCAGCAAGAAAGTAGCCATCTGATGGCTAAGGAGAGAAGCCTCAGGGTAAATCAACCCTACCAGCACCTTGATCTTGACCTTCCAGTCACCACTGTGAATAAAATAAAATTTAATGCAGTGATCACATATGGTCTAGATTGCCTGCAAGTGCCCTGGTTCTGTCTCTATTTGCATGTTATCTTTTGCTTCTACTTCATCTTCCCTACATACTATATTATACCTACTATATTATAATATACATAGGCTACACTCTTAAAATTTCTTAACATGTCAAGTCAGTTCTCACCTCTTGGCATTTGGATTTGTAATACTTTTTTTCCAAGGATGATCTTTCTTCAATATTCACGATTCATTCCCATAATTCATACAGTTCTTTACTCAAGTACCACCAGTTAACTGAGGCTTTTCCTAGCCACCTGTTTATCCCTTTATACATGTAAATGTATATACATATAGTTTACCCCCCTTACTGTTTCCTACATACAAGAACACTATGTATTATTATATATTAATGCAATATACATTTATGTACCTTGCTTATATTATTTTACTTCTGTTCCATGAGAGGTGGATTTTTTGTGTAGTTTGTTTAATGTTGCATCCCTAGCATGTAAATTAGCAGGTTAGTGCATAAAATGTTACCAATATTCAATGAAAACATGCCGGGGAAAGATATGCAATGAATATGTATAACTTGTTTAAAAAATGTGAAAGGGTCTCAAACTTAGAAAAGTTTCAAGTCTAGTACAAAGCATATTTTAACCCTGAACCATTTAAGACATAATACTTTGCCATTCTTGAATAGTTCAGTATGTTTTTTTCTATAAACAACTGTTCATGAAATGTGGCACATTGGTAAATACTTCTCTAGTTGATGCTTATTTTCCCCGCAGTGTACACCATTTGATATTATGTGTCCTACTTACTCTGATTATTAGACTATTTGCCCTTATTCTCTTATTTGTACTATTTTTTAAAATTCTACTCAAGCCAATGTCAGGATGATGACTTAGATTTAATTTTAAATGCCCTCTGTGTCTATCACAGTTCCACAAGCAGCATAAATACTAATCCATTTCACTTTATTATGAATATATGCCTAAAAATGCTGATCATTAATATTGTGCCTATTTTGAGGAACAAGTATGAAAGACACAGGGATGAGGACTGGGGGGGAGGAAATGGGAGGGAGGTGGGGAGCACGGGGCAGGGGGCTGGGATGGAAGAAATAGACAAAAAACTGTACTTAAAAAATAACAATAAAATTTTTAAAAAATGAAAAAAAATAATATTGTGCCTAGGACTTCCATACAAACCTATTAATATATCCATGGTATGTAATATAATCATTAAATCCATGTATAAGGTGCATCCTTATATTTTCTTCAAAAATTTTGGAAAAAAGGTGTGCATTATACATGGCAAAGTAAGGTACTTTGTGAATCTTTTCAATGTTTCTTCTCTAATAAAGAGGATTCATGTGAATTATAATTTTGGGGATGAAAAATGCATAACTAAAGAAAAAAATCTTACATCTAGTAGCCAAGGTTAAGCACTTTATTCTCAAAGTATTTTGGGGATCATTCTTCATGTTTTTCCCTAACTTTCCAACGTTTAGTCTCCAATTTGCATAACAGTAGTCCATATGTAGTAGATGTTCTATGTAACATTATCATTTGTAGAAACTTATTTAAAAGGAGATTCAAGTTTATTCGTTGAAAAAAGAATCAACAATTCAGGAAGAAAAAGTTAAAACATATATTTAGCAGCCATTCAAAAGTCATTAACTCTACAAAGACAGCCTCCAATTCAGAGATTCAACTTATAACTAAAACATATTGCATTACCTATTTCCTATTGGTAAAGTTTCAGGTACCAAATTTTCTGGCCTGCAATAGTCTTTTTTTATGAAACCAAAGATATCCTATTGATTAGACCTGACTCTTCAGATATTATATTACATAATTCAGAGTATTACATACAATGTGAAACTTCTCAAAAGAGAAGTGGGGGAAATAAAAGAGATGGAATGCATAGCAAAACACCCAAGGAAGAGATTCAGATGCAAATGAAGGTCCAAAGTGTCAATAAAAATCCCTCCAGATTAAATAATTTGTGCCATGACCCTCAAATATTTTGTGCTTTCATATGTATAATTTTTTTCTAATTTGCTTAACAGTTGACATTATATATTCAACATAAAGAAGAATTAATTATAAATTAAATGTTTATATTAATCAGATTCTTGTGAAAAAAATTTGAAACAGCAAACTCCAATAAATTATTTACACAATTAACAACATTCTTATTTTAAAAATCATTGCTTTATTTAATTGTATATATTAAAACAGTGTTTTACTTTTCCAGCTTTATTGAGATATAATTAACTTACAACCTTGCATATGATTAAAGGTATAATGTATTGATTTGATATACTCATATATTGAAAAATGATTAACAGTATAGAGTTAACTAATAGCTATATCACCTCACAGGATTATCACTTCTTTTTTATGGTGAGAATATTTAAGATTTACTCTAACTATTTTCAAGTATGTAATATCTATATTATTGAGTATAGTCACCATGCTGTGATTTCCCAGAAATCATTCATAAGATAACTAAACATGTGAACCCTTTAACAAACATTTCCCCCCCATTTCCCTCAACACTCAACATCTAGTAATTCCCATTCTAGTTCCTGAGTTCACATATTTTTTTTTTAGATTCCACATATAAGTGCTATAAAAGGGTATTTGTTTTTCTCTGACTTATTTCACTTAGCATAATGGACAAGATCCATCCATGTTGTCTCAGACATCAGGATTTTCTTCTTTCTCATTACTAAATAATATTTATTTGTATGCATGTATATATGTCTGTGTGTATAACTGGATCATGTGTATGTATGGACGTGTATGATCACATCTTGATTCATTTACAGATAAACACTTTGTTTTTAAAATACAGACAAATGGATGAAAATAAAAAGTGTAAAAAGAATCAATAGAACATCCTACTCATCTCCCCTTCCAGTCATTTCTCAAAACCTAATTTAAAAACCTCTATTTTATGTGTGTGTGTTGGTTATTTCCATAACTCTTTTCATCTTATCATTTTTTACAATCTATATACTGCTACCCTATTCCAAAAAATAAAAATTTTACTTGTTTACAAGACTCCCATTTGGCTTTCTTTCATTTTTGTAAACATATTGTCATTGTATTACGTCCATATTTTAAAATTTCATACTCTACATCTTAATAGTGATATCATGATGCTACATCTTTGAACTTGAGAGTATAATATCTTATACCTTTTTCCATCCTTTGCCTCATTGTCTTCCCAATCTATCTCAATGATATCTTTATCTTTTCACTGTCAATGCTTAAAATAGTTTTGTTGTGTTTTATAATCTTAGTAGAGCTCAGCACAACCAAAGCAGGTCCATTTTGCCAAAATCAGGGTCCTACTTGGGAAGAACCATGTGCTGAATCCTGCCGTGAGAACATCTGGATTGATGCCTCCATATCTTAGAACCCTATACCCTGATATTTTGTTAAATGCTGTTTTTAGTTTTTCCATAAGGTTGTTTATGGATGAGATCAATATGTATTAATATGAGAATGGTAGAATCAGTAAAGTAGATTGCCCTTCCCAATGTGAGTGGGCCTCATCCAGTCCACCGAAAGGCTGAATAAAACAAAAAGGCTGAGGGAAAGAGAACTTATTCTCTCTACGTGAGCTGTAACATCATCAGCCTTCTCCTGCACTAGAGCAGGAACACCATTCACTCTCCTGGTTCTCAGGCCTTTGGATTAGACTGGAATTATGCCACCAGCTTTCTTGGGTCTGCAGCTTGGAGATGGCACATTGGTAAAGAGAGGAACAGAGGCATTAAGTAGTACAGTTCGCACAAGAAGTTAAGGCATATACTAGAACTTGAACTCCAGTAGTCTGGTTTAAATGCGTGAATTTATAATAATCTCCCTACAGCTGATTTTATTTGTTTTGGTTTACCACTTATTTAAATAAAAAATTAAAATACATTTTAAATTAAAATTCTATTCTCAAATGTTTATTCATTTTCTACTTAATATCTCTGTTCTTTAGTTTCTTGCATTTTTTTTTCTGGAAAGTTCTCCAAAATTAGAGTGACAATTTATATTTTCCAAAATTAATGTTTCCCTGATTTCAAATTTAAATAATTGTAAATAACTGCTACTGCTCTCCATGGAACTAAAGCTAATGGCCAATTACTTTTCAATAACACCTTCTGATTATACATGAATCTGGGACACATGACACCAAGAAGTACTTAAAGACATTTCCAAAGTTTTGGCTTATATTTTATATAAGTTTCATTGACTCTACATCTCAATTCTTCCAGATAGATGATATCCAGACATGGTTAAAATAACACAGCTATGATTTCATTAAAAGGCTAATGATTTTAATTAAATTTTTATACCTGGATTACTATTTATTTTATGACATGAAGCATCCCGCCTGGACAATCACTGCACCTTGCATAATTGAGTGATGCTTTTCACTGCTCCTAATGGGTCTCTCACACGGCATTGCCTTTTTTGTGTTCACCGCTCTCCAAAAGGCTTTCCCTATACACGTGTACTGTCTCTTTATATTTCTCCTTTGTGACTTGTCCTGATTTCCTAAATCAGGATCATCCTCGTTTGTCCTTTAAGTTTCCTTAACTCTGAGCTAGGCCAACTTGATGCCTTCATTTCCTTTTAAATTTCCTACATAATTAGCTAATTTCCCAATGTGCCTGTGAAAGTGTTTAGTGAAGAACATGAAGTTTACTTGAACTTCTTTAGCTTTGACTCTCTACTTCTATTGCTTTTATTATTGAAAAAAATTATTATTAAAAATTTTTATTTTTTTATTTCTCCTCTTAAGCTGGATGATGTTTATTGTTTTTTTCCTTCCCCCTAAATAAATAATGGATTTACAAAACTGTAAGTCATATACTTTTGTACTCTTGCTCCAAATCTCTCTTTTTAAATCTATTCTGAGTTTGGGGTGAGAATGGCCAAACTGCATTTTTGAAATTCTACTACTAAATAGTTTCTTCTTAGGGTCTGACAACGGGAGGCACTAGGGAGAGATTGGAACAAAAAAGGGGAACGGAATTCTCTTTTTTTTCCAGATCTGATACACAATTCTTAGCATCTGAGAACAGGTGAGTTCTAGTCTCACCTTCCATGCACTCTCTAAGAATTGCGGAGTCACGTCCACTTACGTGTTGGGACAGCAATATCTCTTGGTATCTGGGGACATGTGGGGGACACTCATTCAAACAACGGCGTTTTGCTCACATCATTTACTTCCTCTTCATCCCATACCCCCAATGCTTACTGCTGCATGCTCAGTTACTATCTGGGTTTCCCTTTAAAAATGAAAATTGCAGCCTTTCAAAACCTCTGTAACCAATTGCTTGCATTGTCTGCATTTGTAATGTGTTCAATTAAATTCACTTGGTTCTGCTAGTTCTTAGTGTTCATACTTACTGATTTTAGTACTTTAAGATATTTTTATTCTGAAATTATTTTTTTCTCATTTTAACTTTCAATTAAGCCAATGTCTATTAGATGTTTGTGTAACTGTAGAAACAAACATTGTCATTTTACATGGAGAAAAGTCAAAGAATATAAAAAATGTAGTAGTTACAAAAAGGCCACTATTCTCAAAGAATACTATACATTAAGTATTACCCTTTTTAGAAATATTCCACCTAGTCCTTATAACAATCATGTGAGATCGTTTCTTAATTTTAAGGTCAAAGAATATATGGCTCAGAGGTTAGATAAACTAAATTGATAAGACTGGAATTGAATATTGCTTTTAAGCACTGGCATGTTCACCCCAAAACCAGTGCTGTTTATTATGAAGAAATGTTTTCACTGACTTCCAACTTCCAACCAATACACATTAAACTGCTGATGCATCTTATACATACTCTAATGCTTTTATTTCAGAGTATTATACTTTTAATTGAAATAATATTTTCTAACATCAATTTAATGAGAAATATTTCCACCTTTAGATTAGAATGATCAAAACAACTGAAATGACAATAATAGTCATTATTCTCTTGCTGCTACTGCCGAAGAATTGTGGTTAAATTTTTTTAAAAAGACCAACTCCTTACCCTCAAATGTTCAAGCTATTTCTGGAGACATTCTTTACTTACCTTAGAAGATATTTTTAAATGTTCAGACACTTAGGGACATGACAAAAACATCACTGCAATGAAATCAAAGAAAGCTTTACAAATAAGTGAGAGGTTAAAACAATAGTGTGGTTTAAATGCAATAATAAGCCTTTTATTTCATTTATAATAATCATAGGTTTAGATAGAAATAAGTTTTTTTGAAATATTTAAGGTTTAGGTTATCTAAAAGCCTATAAGGGAATTTTTAATACATTTTCAAAAATTTATATATGTATATAAAACTTTACCAAAAGTAATTGATGTGAAATGTTTTGAGGAAACTGAATGGTATTTCCCAATGTGACTCCACTTTTTCACTTCTCTCTGGTTGTAAGCAATCTCAACATTTTCCTCTACTCCATCAAACATCCCAGAAGCTGTCACAAGTTTTTTGGGCAATTCTAATCCAATTATTGCAACAGATATAAGTTAATACATGGAATTTGATTTGTTTAAATTAATTATAACTTTTTTTCTAGAAATAATGCTTGAGTTCTCATTACATTCTTTAATATTCTAGTCTCTTTGCAAAGATAGATAATATATGGTACCTGACTTTAAGGTTCTCAGTTATCAGAAGAGATAAACACATAAATAAATGAGTTTGTGAAGAATAAAATGGGTTTAGTGGTATATATGTACTAGTATTGTTTAAAGTTATATTTAAATACCATGGAGAAAATAGTTATGAGCAAATGAATACATTTCTAACTATAAAATATTTGCATATGTCCTTTAAAAATTCATTAATGCTTAGCTCTTAAAAATAAAAGTTTATTGTATTTAAAATGAGTAATGCTTGACTATATTTTCTCTGAGTTTGCCATTCCAAAGAAAGATCCTGTCCTAATTTTATTGTTATATATATAAAATCATTACCTGATTAGTTGTATCTTGTCTTAGTTTTAGTCAAGGAAAAGTAATATGCTTTTATGGTTAGGTTTGGAAAACTAAATATACATTATAATACTTAGAATCATAGGAAACAAAAGATGGTATTATAATTTTTTGGAAGCAAGGAATATTAATTAGTGTAAAAGTGTATTTAAACTAGGGCATTATTTGATATGATAAGAACTAGCAGAAAAGACAATTGCTAGAACACAAATAGAGGTTTTTGAAATAAATTAATAACCAATATTTTGTTCTTAATTTAAATGCTTAGAAAATGATTTAATATAAAAATTACTTCTACATTATGCCACCTTTGATAAAAAACTTAAACATTATGTAATGAATAAGAACCTCTTTATTGATGATTTTTATTTAAAAATATCAAACAAAATATCAATCTTGAATGCCTAAATCTTTGATGCTGTCAATCCAAAGAAATATAAATGAAGCAGCTTATGTTGTGTCAAGCATCCTCCCTCATTTTTTCATTAAGTTCTTGGGGAGCTCCATTTATTCTTTCGAGATACTAATGTATTATTACAAGCACAGCTTTACTGACACAGTGTTCCTTTGTTTACTGCTGAAGCTAATGCCTTATTTGTGACTGGAGAATATTTATAACTTATGAAAATCTTATATCAATCAATAAATATTAGAGAATTACTAGTATTTATGTCTGCATTTAAGTAGCAAACTTACAAAGTCTTAATATTATTTTATCATTGCTTCTTTCATTCTCTCTGCTATAGGTGGGGACATAGGCAAGGTACAGATACAACTTGTTCCCAGTTTAATAGGCAAATCAGTAGATAAAAAGTAATCTAAAGAATATTAGATGCAGCCACTGTCATTGATAGATTTCTAACACCAAGACTCCAAACCAAGAAATAATTGAATATTAATAAAACTATCAAAAGCTAGGTTACATTTGACCAAGTTAAACATAAATAATATATTATTTAGTTTATACTTTCTGAGTGAACTGGCAAGAGGTTTTAGGCAAATGTTTATTGACTTTCTTTCTTGTCTTCAAGATCTATTGTCCTTCCCTGATTTGCTGCATAAAAAAAATACTAGTGTCAGCATCTTGATATATTTCTAACTCATTGCTGTAATAAAAAACATTACCCTACCCCTTTTTCTTTTTTGTCTTTCACTCCCAATATATAGAGATAAAACCATTAACTTTATTATCTGAACATGAGGCTTTATTCCTGGGAAGGGAAGGTAGAACTGAGTAAAAAGACATTCACAGAAGCACGGGAAATATTGAGGAAGAAAACCACAAGATCCAAAAAAGGTGTTAAAAATTATTGAAGAAATTTTCAGTCACAATCCGCATTTCTGACAATGACCAATGGGTTTATCTCATGGATCTTTCTGCCCATTCCTTCCATGAACAGTATTATAAAGTCCACTGATCTGTTCCATGAGGCTACTGGTAATCAGAAAATGGACACCATACTGTTCTACTGCTTTCCTTTGAGGGATAAAGTTGTGGACATCATCATGAAGCACATATTGCTTTCTGGTCAATCTCTTCATTCTTGAAACATCAGTGATCTCTATTGGCATCTGAATTGCTTCTCAAGTTATACTGCTTATCCCTTTTTCACTTTGCATGGCTTTCACTTCTTCTTCTTTCTTGTGACCAAATTCAGCCATTTCTGTGAGCATCCCGATGACCAGTGTTTTGAGCTCTGCATCTGAAAGGTTGGCTATCTCTTCATCGCTCAGTTCTGTTTATGGAGCTTTTGATCTGTTCTTTCATTTGGGCCATATTTTTTGGTCTCAGCATGCCTGTTACATTGTAAGGAGCTGAGCCTTAGGTATTCCCCAGGGCAGGGCAACCAATGTTGCTGAGTTGTGGTGCTACCTGTGGAGAAGGGGTCAGAGAGGTAACAATGCCACTTGTTTAGCTCTTGGCTAGCTTTTAGTCACTTCCCCTGCTACCTGGCCCTTCTGGCACTGATTCCTGGGTTGGTGGGTTTGTGTACCTTCTAGAACCCTGTGGGTCTCTCCAGTGAATTCTCCTGTGAGGCTGGGTATTTCTCCCACACCTGCAATCCCCACAGATTTTTAGAACCAGAGGTTTTGAGACTTTATTGTCCCACACTGGAACCCTGGTTTATGTGGTATGTCTCACTCCCCAGTTCCTCCCAGTTTATCTGGATGCAAATATAGGACCGCCGAGTCTGCCAGCTGCCACCTTGCCCCTAGGTCCTCTAGCTGGCCTTGCCAGCTGTCCTTTCTCCCCCTGCTGCCATCTCTGTACCAGTCAGACCTCCTGCATGTCTGAATGAATGTTTCTTCTTTAACTCCTTGGTTGTTGGATTTCCATACAGTATGATTTTCTGGCAGTTCTGGTTATTTTTTTGTTTTTAAATTTATTGTTGTCCTTCTAGTTGTCCAAGGAGGCAAAGTGTATCTAACTATGCCTCTATCTTAGCCAGGAGTTGCTAATATGAACTTCCGAATCCCTTCACCTTTTTCACCCGTCTCCCTAGTTCCCACCTACTTGGCAACTACTCGTTTGTTTTCTGTATGTATGAGTTTGTTTCTGTCTTATTTGTTCATTTATTTTGTTTTTTAGATTCTGCATATTAATGACAATACATGGTGTTTTTCTTTCTCTGTTTGACTTGTTTCACTTAGCATAATACCCTCTCAGTCCCTCCATGGGTCACAAGAGGCAAGATTTCATTCTTTTCATGATTGAGTAACATTCCATTGTGTACATGTACCATATCTTCTTAAGTAATTTATCTATTGTTGGGAACTTGAGTTGCTTCCATACCCTGGGTGTTATAAGGAATTTCAATTCTGGGTATTTATCTGAAGAAATTCAAAACACTAATTCAAAAAGATATACACACTTCTATGTTCATTGTAACATCATTTTCAATAGCCTAGACTAGAGTGGTTTTCAAAGGCTTCGTACATCACAGAATGTCCTTCCATGACCCTGCTCTAAAACAAGGTGCAGTGTACAGTAACCTTATCATAAAGAAATAATTTATATATGTGGCCCAAATCACTCCTCTCACTCACATATTTTTTTCTTTATAATATTTTGAATTTCATATATGTGAGAAAAATGTACAATTTTAACTATCACTACCAATATTTTGCTTGTTTTTATAGTGGCTTATTTGTTTAAACACTTTTGTATGTAATTTCTCTGTTACTTTTTTGATCACTCTGCTTTTTTTCTATTTCATTTTTTTCCTTTTTTCTCTTACTGAATAGTCCACATTAAGAAAATTTCCATTCCAATTCTTTGAAAACACATACTTCTTTGTCCTATTGAAGCGATCAGAAAGCACTTTCTATAAAGGGTCCCATAGAAAAAAATTTACAATTTAGCAGACCATTCATATGGTCTCTGTCACACACACTTGCCTAATTTTGTCTTTGTAATATAAAATCAGTCACAGATAGTATGTAAATGGTGACCATTGTTGTGTTACAAAAGTACTTCATTTAAAAACACAGATGGCAAGTCATAACGTCCTACTCTATGGCACACAGTTCTATATAAGTGTTGGGAAATTGACTGTGTTGTCAAATACTTTATTACTTTGGAGAAAACACTACTAGAAAACAAAACTTTTTCCTCAAGAAGCAAATCCTCTTTTTCCTAGAGCTTTTTTAATTCCCCATTAAGAAAATAACAACAAAAATTCAACTATAACAAAGATCAAAGTAATTATAATTTAAAGTTTATTAAAATCCACAAATTACCTATAGCTATTATACAAAATGGAAAAGAAAACAAAGGACAGATAGTTATTGAATTTGAGATATCTTAAATCTGTCAAACAGTTGCTGTGATAAAACCAGTTCTCCAACCAAAATATCATTACCTTATGAAAGATTAAGTATAAAAATGATCTTCTATCATGCCATATTCTAATTATTATATTTATTTAGCCTAATTTCTACAGTCAGACTGGTTAAATTTTTACATCATCATCTTTTTAACATTTATGTAAGAGCAAAATTTTCCTGTACCTAAAATGCTGTTGAATTACTCTGCAGGGACAAAATGATGATTCATGCATCTTACAAAAAAAAGAAAACAGAAGAAAAGGTATTTTACACTATGAAATTGATCCCGCAGACAAACAGAAATCATAATAAACAAACAGTAATTGTCATGATCAGAGATATGCTGACAATTAAGTCAGTTAAGTTTCCACCCTCCCATACTTAGTATTTTATTTAATCTTAGACAAATACTCTAAATTCTACCAATATTAAGAAAGTAGAAAATAGTAGTTTACTTTATGGCTAATGGCTATATTGACTGGTATTTATAAATAAGTTATAAAATTTCCTTGGTGTTTATAAATAAATTATAAATTTTCCTTAATTAAATAAAAATTTCCTTAAAAATAAAATATTTTTTCTAATTCTCTATCCCATGTCTTACACACAGTAGTAGTCAGCATTAGTTAATGTAATAAGTAAACTTCATAAATCTATTTTTAATTAAATATGCCTATACTTTGATGTTGTAATTTGTGACTATGTAATCTAATTTGAAGACTGTTGCTAACCTTCTTCATCCTGCAGAAAAAATATTGCAGTAAGGAAAGCAATGATACCATTCTTTTCTTCTACATAACTTACCTTAGTGGACATGTTGCTCTTTTGAGTGTTACATAAAAGAATTTAAAACATTGTCTCCATAACCAATCTATAAATACTACACCTGCTGTCCAGGGGTGAAGAGATGTTCAGACTAGTGTTTTGCATCCAAGTTATCGTGTAACATTGTATGTAAAAATAATGCAGAAACCTCTCAAGAATAAAAATCTGGAGTTGAACAGAGACAAATTTTACTCTGGTTATAAAAAGGAGAGCCATGGTGACACACTCTGGGTAGGAAGCCACAAATCATGATTCTCTGCGGTATATAACCTACGGTTAAGTGGAGTCAAGAAAAACAAAAAAAAATGTCTTGAAGTATTTCCACTACATAACATGTCCTGTCATATGACAAATAGTTTCACATAAGGTAATTCATTTTAACTGCTACTAGAAAAACCTTGGAGAATTTTAAATATATTCTCACACGTGCATGTGTAACATAAGGAAATTACTAACTTAGTTCTATTCTCAATTTTTTTGTATGTCAATGTTCCCGATGTTCCCATATAAAAAGATTTGAAATTTCATCTGAAGGCTAGGGCTTTTAAGAAGTAATTTAATATTCTAACAAGACATTTGTCTTTGTTTAAGGTCATCCTTACAGCTTTGAAGGGAGAACATGCTGACAATTTATGAAGCAAATGTCGTCTAACTATCCATAGAATAGAGCAGACTTGCATTACCTGTCAAAGCTATATTGAGAAATTGCAGGAAAAGACAACTGTACAGAGACTGTTTCCACACCATTGTCATTTTTCCCTCTATGCTGAATATACTTTTAGAGAGTTAGAAAGAACCAGAATACTCCTCTGAATAGAAAATTAACAATGAAGACTCTATCAAAGATGTGTAGGTTACCATTTCAGTGTATTTGAAAAAAATAATCAGTCTTAAAGTATATACGTTTCATTCACTAATCACATAACCTAATTAAAAAATATATATACTGACACACACTTTAAGTTCAGTATAAAGAACAAGAATATTATGAGTGCCTGAAACCATACTTAGATTTCTATAAATGATCGATAAATATGTATTTGATTCAATTGAATTGCTAATGTATTCAAAACTGAATGGGTCTGTCTTACATGCCAGTAATATTTCTCATCCCTAGGAATTCTTATTACTGGAGGTACTAAAGGAAATTCCAGTTAACTGTCATTAAGGTATGAAGTATAATAAATTCTTGCACTGAGTTTGAATTTGAACTAGATGTCCTGTTCAATTATTTCTTTACAGCTCTAAGATTTTACAGCTTAGTGAGACCCCAACAATTTTGAATATATACAATAATACAGATAAAGCATTATACTCTGAATATATATATACATGCCATTTTGTTTATGATTAAATGAATGCCTGTACAGTTAATTGTACTTTTTTATGTGACAGTGGATCTTGAAGAATAGATCATTCTGATTAGAGATAATAAGAGGCACTACATATGAATCAAAATATATTTAAATATATTACATAAATATGAATGCTTATGCGAATCTTTATAAAGTATCTATTCTAATTTTGAAATTTTATGATGGGGTTGAGGTACAAAGGTATTATTATATGTAGCAGCTAGAAAAGAACAGCCAGAAGGAAAATCAAGCAGGGCCCTGATATTACAATCTAACAAAGAACTTAAAACAGGAGGCTGGAACCAAAAGGAAGTCATGTCTCACCAATTAACTCAGCAATCCTGAGCCTGGTCCGATAAGGTAGCCAGGTTTTCTGAACATCACAAGCAGAAATAACGCAGGAGGAAGGGAGTCCTCGAGACTGTGTGCTGGGAAAGGGCGCCTGTGTAACAATTTCACAAACGAAGACAAAGAGCCTTTACTAAGTGAGAAAGAAAGCCTTTGTAGCTGTACATTATTCCCAAGATTTAGAAAGGGAAGGAGGAGGAGGAACCTAAAGCTAACTAGGGTGCAATGAGGTCTGTCTGGAAAAACATCCAGCCACTGTTAATATAACAAGAACGGTTTGCCCGACAGCCATGTAATCCGACAGCCAAGGAGAGTGGACTAGAATGCACATGTGTAAACAATTACAACTTCACTGTACTAGTCAATGCGGGCAGTAGTGGCTTTGAGTGAGCATGTGCACTGTGTGGCTGTTGCATTAAAAATGAGCGAGCAGAGCAAGAATCTGCAACAAATTTTGCATTAAGCTTGAACCCTTCTCTGCAGAAACTGTTTGGATGATTCAGAAAGCTTTCAGGGGCAAACAGTGAATACAGTGCAAATAAAAGTGTGGCACAAATGCTTCAAAGGTGGCCATGAATGTGTTGAAAGTGACCCATGTTCTGGAAGGCCTGCAACAAGCAGAACACCTGAGAATGGTGAACGTATGTGGGCTGCAATCGACAAAGATCAGTGAGTACATTGTGAGAACTAGAAGCTGATCTGGGGATTCCAAAATCCACTGTTTCTGAGATTTTTGCCCCTGGGAACATTGCATAAAGTGTGTCATCGCAAAATTCACTCCAGAGCAGAAGGAACATGACTTGCTAATGACTTGATTCGAACTGCTACAAATGAACCAGATTTCCTCAAGAAGATCATAACTTTGAAGGGGATTAAGGCATCATTGTCCTTTGTACACTGTTTCTTGTATCTTATGTATTTTTCAATAAATGTCTCTATTTTATTCGTACTACATAGCTGGATACTTTTTAGACAGACCTCATATAGCCCCTGAATGCCAATAGTCAATTGGCTACTTACATTAGCTAAGTACCCATTTGTAGCCTTGGCTCAAGTGGGTGAACAAACTTACTAATGACTTTATTTCTTCTATATGGTGGGCAGTTAGACTAGCTGGGTGTCTGCTTGCAGCTCTTTTGCTCAAGTGTGTTTCATAAATAAACTCCCTATCTCATTTCCACTATACATATTTGTCTTTCACTTGAATCTTTCTCTTGCAAGCAAATAAGAACTGAGAACCAAGCTGAGGTTAGGGGGGCAACACCCAAAGTCATGTGCCCCAAAGTCATATTCAGTGCCTCCAGATATGTAAGAAAATCAAGACTGTATTGCTGGTACCTGTTTCAGTACTCTTTTCTTTTTTATTAGCATTTTTCTAAGATATCTAATACATATTTATTACCTATCTTCAAGGGTGTACTTGAAATTTCAAAAGAAATAGATCTTGCAGGGGTGTCCAACCTGTGGCTCGCAGGCTGCATGCAACTCAGAATGGCCATGAATACCACCTAACACAAAACCATAAATTTACTCAAAACACGATGAGAATTTTGGGGAGATTACATGTCACAATGTAATGTGTGGCCCAAGACAACTCTTTCTTTTTTCCAATGTGGCCCAGAGATGCCAAAAGGTTAATGGACACCCCGGCTTTAGCGGAAACCATGTTTTTCTTTAAAATATTATATGCTATCATAAGTATATTTTTGTTCTGATGAAAATGAGGCAAAGGACAGTGATTGATAATAAATATTATTGCTTGAAAATCTAAAATTGGAAAGATAATAATCAAGTAGTGACCTTGGCATTCACAAACTTAAGAGGCAATCTTGCAGATCAGTTATGACTGGATTACAAGCAACTAGTGATCATTTGAGAATGGGAGGGAATTTTAGAATCCATTGAAATTATCAGTATAAAATAAAAGTTCTAACTTTTCAGTGGATATTTTCATTGTAGCACTACAGATTACAATTTTTTAAACCAAAACATGAAATGTAGAGAAAATATTAACTCCATGTTAAATTATGTCCATTAAATATTTGGCTGAGAAGGTGTCCAGACCAAACACAGGGGAATCTCTGAGTTCTACTTCCTAAACTACACAAGCTGGACAATGTATCAAACAAAGTTTTACAAAAACTTACTGAAGTTCAATATAGGGAAAGTGGCATTTCAAAGGTTTAGCAACTTGGAACTGACTCAACTTCTTGGTCCCATCTGTGGTTCTCTCAATTCCACACTGTCTTTAACTTGAACATATCACAAGTGTCCACATGATATCTTAACTTTCTTTAGTCTGGGAGGTTTTACTCTCAAAACATTTTTTTGTTGTTGTTGCTGCTGCAGCAGCTGCCATAATCTGCATGGATTGAAGATCAATTATTGAGAGCAGTGATCTGAAGGGTTGCCCAGTCAGCATCAAAATGAAGAAAGTAAGCTATGCTTACAAGTACAAAAGAAGTAAAACTCAACAGAGAGACTTAAATGTAATGTCAAGAAAGCTTCTGAAGGTTCAGAATATCAGCCTTTGAAAAGATCAAATGCCAACTTACCTGGAAGAATAATTTTAAATCTTATTTATGTCATGTTCACAGCTTCTATGATTTGCTAAAAGTTCCAGTAACAGAGTTTCCAAACAGGTGTGTGTTTGCTAATGAATTGTTAATGGCTTATTGTCCATCCAATGACAGATGACAGCTGCATCCCACCTCAAGTGCCCTTAACAGTGGCTACTGAGCTGAGAGAATGTTCCATGAACCTTTCATCCAGCTATGCCCAGGTGCAGCCTCACGGTGCACCCTCAGACCCTGAGGTGCAACCTCAGACCCTCTCGGTGTGCATCTCACTTCTCATCACAGGCCTGTTGTCTGAGCAGTATGGAAACCCACAGAACCAAGAAATGTGCAGTGTACAAGCCTGTGTTGTTAGTGCTCATGTACCACCTCTGACCAATGGAGAATGGAAGCCAATAAATATATGATTCATAAATACATAGACATCGCTAAATAGATACATACATACATACCGTTCCTCTTCGTACACCAGGTGAACAGTTGGTGACTGAGTTCCTCTGGCTCATAGAAATGGCCAATATGGTAAATGTATTCTTTCTTCTCTTTTGATTCTGTTGTTCCTCATTCCTACTCCCTGATTTCACTTCCCAAGTAAACTACCTACAACTCTGCTTTTCAGGGATTGCTTTTGGAGATCCGAGGGTAAGGCAACTAAGATTTATCCCTCATAGATGTCAGTGTGGTTGAGTAGGTCACCTTTTAGCTGGAGTCTCCTTGTCCATCACTTACTTGTCAAAGCAGCCCGAATTTTTTACCCCAGTGAGTTTGCAGATATCATTTTTAAAGTGCACCATGACATGAAAAGGTTCAGAAGCACTGAGATTAGCTGGAAATGCATGTTGGCTTTCATTTCGTTATTAAGCTCATAATTTACAAAGAAATAACCAAAAAATACAATTTATACAATTTCATTTCTGAAAACAAAATGGTTTTGGTTATTGCTCTATCCAATTACATTATTAATTTAGAAGGTGATTTTGCTAACAGTAAGACAAAAGGAAATTGGATGTCAGGGAGCCTTATGAAGCAGAATGACAAAGCATGAACATGAATAAAGTGACAAATCACAAGTAAACTTGAAACCTTTTGGATTTTAGCTAAAATATGATTTGTTATTACCTATCATGTAGAAGAACTAGGGGGTCACTTTTGCATTATATTTTAAATAATAAAACAAAAATGCTTACCTTTTTATGGAAGAGACACACCACGTGATAACCACATTATACACTGCTGCCCTGCCTTCACTATTCACGCAGACTCCTTACAACAGGGAGTCAAACTCATTGCAACAGGGGCCACATCAGCCCCGTGGCTGCCTTCAGAGGGCCAAATGCAGCTTTAGGACTGTGTAACTGTACCTACTCCTTAACAGTTAAGCGAGAGCCTGGCACTGCCGCTGGGTAGACACAAGGTGCCGGTGCCTGGCTGAATAAAACAAGGTGGAGGGCCAGATTCGGCCCTGTGAAGGCACCTGTGTCTTATAACTTCAAAGGTGACTAGTGAATGCTTCAGAACCATTACTGACATTCCTTAAAGGGATGTATTCTTATAATACATATATATAAGACCCTATGAAATTTGACCTTTCAAACTATGAGCTTGTAGGAAAATTTGC
Source organism: Artibeus jamaicensis (assembly GCF_021234435.1). Classification (NCBI taxonomy): domain Eukaryota; kingdom Metazoa; phylum Chordata; class Mammalia; order Chiroptera; family Phyllostomidae; genus Artibeus; species Artibeus jamaicensis. Next base: position 21,694,776 of record NW_026522046.1, on the reverse strand, counting down.
TAATAATCCACAAGGAGCTTGTATACTTTCACAATAAAAACATAGATGACACATAAGTAATTATCTTTACATCTATCACTAGACTTTAATTAAATGCTATTAAAATAAAGATTTTGGGTTACAAAACAAAATAAGTCTTTAGTATATACAAAAGAAACAGTAACTTTTATTTTACATGTAATATTTTATAAATTTACAGACATTCATTTTGTTCCCCTTCCTCCTTTTGCAGTATTAAGATGTTACAATGTAATTTAATTATTTGTCCTCTAAAAAAAGTGTTAGCTACATTACTTACTAGGTAATGATTGCAACTGCTAAGGTAAAGTAGTAATTCTTATTATATTTTACACCATCCATATTTAAAAATTAACTGTGGTACTTTCAAAGATTGTATCATGTACATTTTTAAAAACTGTGGGAATACAATTTTTTCATGGCAGAAATGCATACAGTGTTATAGTGAGAATTACTGTGAAAAGAGACTGTTTTAATAAGTTTACCTTGTGATAACTGCAGATATGAAATTCAATAAATGTTTTCAAAGATATAGAAAGTCTTAATCTGATTATATTGGTTTTATTCCAAGACACACTTAAATATTATGTTAAATAAGTTATTTAGTAATTACTTACAGACTTTTAATCCCAATTTACAGGATTCATTAATTTTTTACTATTTTATATAGAGTCCCATTCGGTATAGGATAAAAATTAATTCTCATTCAAAAACTTCAATTAATAAAAATTTTATTAAAATGTATGTTAATACATAATATAACAAATACATAAACATAGAGCCCAGTGTATTTTCCCAGAATGAAGACATTTGTGTAACAGGACTAAAATTTAAAAAAATAAATAAAACATCAGCTGCATCTTAGAAAGTCCAATAAGCCTCTTCCAACTGAAGATATTCACTTTCAAAAGTGAAGTATGGAGTGTTTTATACTTTATGTATACTTTATGTAAATGGAATGGTGGAGTTTACTTTGGGAGGTTTGGCTTACTTTGCTTAGTATTTATGAGACCCATTGTTATTATAGTAATATGCCATTGTTTATTGGCACATAGCATTCTACTTTATCAGAATACCATAATTTATTATTCCATTCTCCTAATGATAGTATATGACTGGTGAAAAACTTAGAGTTGTTACAAACTATGTCTTTATGAATACTTAATACATGTCTTTTGGTGAACATACACAGGCATTTCTATATGGTCATATGGGTAGGAATGAATCAGTAGGTCATGTGGTATACATATAAACCAGTAACTAAAGCCTACAGCTCCCACCCCATTTGGCATCTTTATTTACATGAGCCTCAAGCTTCAATGTGCTCCCCTCTTTGTTTATGTCTGTTTCATGGCTCTCTGATAAAATTATTAAGGAATGAAGAAAGGAGGAAAAGAGGAACCTATTTGTTGGGCCAATCTTGGAAGACAAATCTAATTCCACTTTAAGACAAAATCTATGAATAAAGAAAAATAAGAGAGACTGACATACTTCTACGTCATCAGGAGAAATAAGGTCTTCTTCCCTGTTTTTATTATGTAACATTATCACTACTCCCGGTAAAGGGTGTCACAAGGATTAGCAGTGGTCACATTTTAATCTTGATTTCATTATATTTTATTAAACAGTATATCACACAATTATCACATCCAGTACAGAATTGATTACAAGACACAGCATGTTGACGTCACTTATAAGATCCTAAAATAGAGGTTAATAAATTGAACTCTGTATGTGACTTATGTTATTTTCTTGTGTTCTCAAATTGATAATAACTACTAACCTTCTACCTTTCGGGGACATATTGCACTTTTTAAAGTGTTTTGTTTTCTTTTGATTTCTACAATACTTGTCTTTGCCATTATTATCAGCAAGTTGAGTTATTCATTCTGGTAGATATTATATTAAGAATTGAATAGGGTATTGGACAGAGTAGCTGACTTCAGAAAGCTTTTATTCTGATGAATTCTTACATGGAATGTGAATGTTATTCATTTAATATTAGCAGTGTAACAAATTGTTCCTAGAAGTGTATAATGGTTCAGACATGATGTTTTACCTGCAAAATAATTTTTAAATAATATTTTCCCACAATCACTTAAACTAACAGACTTTCTTCAGTCTTCAACATAGGGCTTCGAAGTTCACCATGATAGCTTGCCGTGGGTCAGCCAGAAGGTAAACAGGTAATGGAACACAAGGGGCTTCTCCATAGTGCAGCCTTGGAAGTAGCTGATTGCATTCATTGTGTTCTTGTTTCAATGTCTACAACTTTGTCACATGACCCGATAAAGCAGGAAAAGAACCTAGTAAATGTAGTGTTGATGTGTGTCCAGGGAAACAGAATCTGGTAAATACTTTACGAAAGCTATCATAGCAATACATTAAATGTATAAAATGCAGACCTGCTCTGGCTGAAACATAAAAGTGAACCAATATATAACACCCAGTAAACATTCTCTTAGCTCCTTATAAATAGAAAAATAATAATAACAACAACAATAAAAATCTATGTTTTCATAGAATGCCATTTGGAAATTACTGCATAAAAATGTACACATTTACTCAGAAATCCCATGCTTAGAATTCTATATTATAGAAATAAAAGCATATTTCAAAAACAATTGCATTGAAAATGTACCCATTGATTCAGCAATCTCATTTCAACCACATGCTACAGAAATAAAAATATATTTTAAAAACTATTGCCTTAAACATGTGCTTATTGTCTCAGCAATTCAGTTTCTGGGACTCTATACCAACAACTAAAATAATGCCATGTTGGAAAGGACCGTTACAAAAATTGTTCTTCAGAATTTCTTTTGAAGCATTATTTGTTGTAGCAAAAGCAAAACAAAATAAAACAAAATTGAACTAGAAAGAAAGTGGAAGTATTTCAATATGGAAGTAATAGGTAAACTGATGCATAACTATTTTAAGGTCATGAAATATTATGTGGCTGTTCCTTAGAACAAATTCTATTTGGAGTGTAAGCATTTCCACAATGTTTCACTATATGAGAAAAACAAGATGATGATGACTGTATATAACATATGTTCATTTTCCTAAAATAATAAGAGAATAACCAATATTTCTATGTGCAGAAGGTATATGTCTGAAACTTATAATAATATAAGAATTTCAAGGTACATTTTTGTGCTTCATCTTTTGCAACTGTTACATGTTATAATAACCGTGGCCACATGAGCTCTGAAAGTGGGAAAACATAAAGACCACGTGGTAACTTTACCTAGTATAAAGGCAATTTGATAATATAACAGATGACATTATCAGTGGTAGCAAGACTGTGCACTCATAATTAAAGAACTGAACAATCATCATGATTTGTGTATTACTCTGATGTGGTTAAAGGTGAACTTTAAATATCATTTTTTCTTCACTTTTCATATTTTTCATATTCATTTCATATTTTTTCTTCTTTAGAATAAAAACTGTTATTTCCTATTGTGCATCACTCTTTGGGTTTATTAAGTTCAGTTAGCAAGAAACTGATTATTAATATATGTGTGTGTGTTTGGTTCAAATAATTAAAATGGTTTGCCTAAATGTAGGTGTCTATGCCATGTATTATACAATTGCCTAAAATATGAGACAGATTTTGGAGAGTGTTCCACATGTACATTTTTAGAAATGGTTTATAACACTGACCATTGTACCAGTATCTTATTTGCAGAAGACTTTCAAAGAACCTAGTGGACTTAAAGGGATATTTTAATTTCTCGTTCTTTAGCAATATAAAGGTAATGGTGTGTCTTTTTTTACAAAGCTAAATAATTCAGATGACTATTGGGACTTTAAATGAGGCTCTCATCATTTTTCTATTTGAATCTTAACTATTATGGAAATTTATTTTCTCACATTAAGTAATAATAGTAATTATTTTCCACATCAAAGACTCAATACAGTATACATGTATCACATAATATACAATAATAATTTATACCAGCATCATAGACAAGCTACTAATCATAACATATCTTGAATACTGCTGCACATATACTGAGTTCATAAGTATTAGCTGCTATTATCGTTATCATTATGTCCTAATTGAACTTTCTGTCTCCATTCTTTTTTGAAACCACACTATCAACTTTCTTTTTTAAAACTATTCCTTCCTTAAGTGTGTCTTTATTCCCATGGACACATGAAGGAAATCACAATTTTTGGTTTAGCTTAGGTGACTGACTGAGGTATCAAATTTTTTTCAGGTTTGCAGAGGACCGAGACTACCTTCCACCTCGTCTCTTCAATTTCTCTACATTCTATCCAAACTCTCTTCTGACCCACAACTTTGAGTCAGAAGATTGAAGAAAACTCATTTGAATTTCTCTCTTTCCTTCATTAGAATGTATGTTTAGAAGAGTAAGGAACTTGCCTATAGATAGTTCACTTGTGTTTTACTTACACCAAATATAATACCTGAACAGCAACAACAAAAAAGCACTATTAAATTACCTGAAGATCTATAATTCATTTCTTAGTAGATAAATAAAATAATATGTGTCATAGAGGAACTCAGAATTTTTGGCACCGTCAAAGCCAAGACGTCTATCTTGTTTCTCACTTCTTCCACTACTGGTATACCCATAGTTGAAGATTGCTTAAAATCCTAGGGAAATGCTGCAAGAATGACAATTTCTCCTTCCTTTTATTTATATTTTCACTTAATTTTTATATCTGTTTAAATTAATTTTATATTTATAGAAAGGTTGCAAATATAGTTAACAGAAGCTCCTGTATATACTTTACTCAGCTACCCCTAACCCTAATCATGCTATATTCATCAAAACTAAAAATTTAACATTAATTCAATACAGTTAATTAAACCAATGGTTCCACCACATTTTTGCTAATGTTCGTTTTTGGTTCTAGAATTTAATCCAGGATATCGCATTATACTTAATCATTATGTCTTATGTCACAGTGTCCTCCAATCTGTGACAGTTCTTTGGTCTTTCTTAGTCACTCATTCCCTTGGCAGGGTACTGGTCCCTTTTGAAGGGTACTGGTCATATATTTTCTAGAATACCCATCAGTCAAGTTCTTCCAATGTTTTCTTACTAAACATTTAGTTTGGATTAGGGTCATAAATTTTTTTGCAAAAAGGTACATACAGGTAAAGAAAAAGGTATACTTTTTAGAAGATTCAAATAACCTGTGTCCTAAATGGAAGCATTCCAGAGATAGAAAACATACGACTTGGCCAAAACAGTGAAACAGCCACCAATCCTGGCAACAGAATATGGTTTCAAGGCAGATGGTAAAATTAAAAACTTGGCAATTCTAGTAGAGCTTTAACACACGACACAAGGACAACATAAAAGGAAACAACATAACAAATGGGTTAAGTTAAAAAAACATTATCTGACTACTTCTAATCAGAAAATCTTTTATGAGCCCAATTTTCAGAGCATCATAAACCTTCATATGTATCATGAATATTTCAATAAATGTTCAGTATTTTTCCCAAAATGTTTACTTTAAAAGGTTATGAGAAAATAAATTAAAATTAAAAATAAAATGTATTTAATAATTGGAAAAATATTTCAGTCATTTGTTAAACATTCCAATGATTTTCTGAGTGTGCAAGTCCTCAGAGTAAATTGGTTTAACACTCACTCCAATTGCCAACAGTTTTTCCCTATTAGTTTACATTCACTGCAAGTCAAATCAAGGAAAGGTTGATAATACTGGTTTTGTATAAGTCAGAATAATTTCACAGAAATTTGAAACTGTAGTGGTATATTTAATTAAATATCACATCATAAGACTTGAAAATTATTTTAAAGCCATGTTTCAGAAACCCACTTTCTACTTCAATTTTTTAAAATAATAAACTAAATTTTTATTGTGAAGAAAGTCACTTTCAAAGTGATACTTAAACAATATTGTGTGTATAATTTATCTACTATTTCTGAGCAGCCTAAATCCATTTAAACATTGGTAATCATTAATCTTATGCATTTTTCCATGATATCAAAATATTTATATTCTTATTCTAAGTGTGATGTTTTTCTGGAAAGGATAGATTGAAATTTAGTTGAAACATATTTTTTCCTATACATTTAACTTCTAATACATATTAAAATGTTGTTCTTAAATTTTTTTACATGGAGAAGTTGCTTTGCTTATGAGAATTCTATTAGCATCACTCATATATCCAGATGAATTAGTTTAGTATAATGATGCTTACAAAAAAATTAAAAATTAAATTTCGGTTGTCTCATAATAGTTTTTTATAATCATCTGACAACCTGGTTAGCTAACACTACCAACATATTTCTTCTTCTGAAACCTAACAGGTGTTTGGTAGATTTTCTTCATCTGTTACAAATTAGTACTGATTCTAACTGGACATGTTCCATTCAATAGATGGACATTTTTTATACTTGTAGGTATCCTGCACCTGTTCAAACTGCATCAGATCCAAACCTGTCGTATTGGTTGATGCTGGCCATTCGGTTCTTGACACCTGGCCCATTTGATCCACACCATTGTCTCTATAGAACAGATTTATTATAAGCATACGCTTGCACCTGTCTCAAATGTTCTAATCTGTCTCTGTCTTGCAAATTGTCAGTCTTAGTGGGATTGTGTAGAGATAGCTTGATCTGTGCTGAATCATATTTTTGGTTTATGGCAAAATTATATGTCAATTCTCTAAAACCTTCATCAATGTTAATTCTAACTATGTTACTATGTACTAGAAATTATCTTATGACTGAAAATTTCACACTGACTTTTTCTAATTTTCAGAATAAAACAGATTTTAAGGCTTAGAAGTTGAGAAAGTGTTTGCTGTATATGTTGGAAATCCGTTGACCTCATTGCCCTTAGGACGCCCGTGATGGGGAAGGTAGTTAATACTTGGGGGGAAAAAGAAAAGATGCATTTTTATGGTTTGCGGGAATTTAATTTAACTAATACAGATGCTCTTAGGAGGAAAAGAATGGAATAAATGAAAAGAATAAAAAGTAAGAGAAAGGTGAGGCTGAAGGAACCTCAATTTTATTAGAAAATGATTTTTGTTATTAACATACATGTTTTTATAAAGGAAATATTAAAAATTCTAAACATTTGACTATCATCTCTGTTGAGTGAAGAGTTCTAACTTGATCCTTTAAGCTTTCTGATGTGTACATAATATGATTTTATTTAAATATAAATTTCCGTGATTATAGTTCTCAATAATCATTATTTATACAAATAGAAAATATATGATAATCTGACTATTAATCAAATAAAGTATTTCAAACTACTGTTTATTTACTAACAAAAACATTATTAATGTAGAATCAAAATTGTATAATATTATTCTTTATAACTTATTTAATATAACAGAAATATTAAAAATTTTTAGTTGAGATTGCTCATTGGTATTATAAAAATGCCTGTACATTTTCAATGTCAGTTGTGAGTTTTTAAAAGACATATTTATAAAATATTATTATCTCTAATTGTCAAAATACTACAAGTTCCCTTTCATAGATTCTGTAACATAAGCTAAAAATTTTAATCATATAGGTTAGAAAAAGAGCAATCTTAATACACATAATTTAATCTTCTAGAGATGACATTTAGTAATTGATATTTGGTAAAGTATTTAATGCCTATGACCATTAGTCTATTCAGCTATCAAATGGGATTAGGACTTTAGTATCTACCTCTGGTAGTTGTTGGAATGATCACATGAAAAATTCAAAGCACTTGTAGCATTTGAATAAAAAATACTATTGTTGTTATATCTTTGTAGTATTTTTTCATCTCTATAATTAATTATTATAATTGTACAATGTTGCTATCATAGCATACCAAATGTTTTGTGGTTGATTTTAATTACCCTATAATATATCGTGAAAATTTCTACATATTTATAAATTTGGAATAACTTTTAAATACTTTATTTTTCAGCAGTTTTACGGTCAAAAGAACATTTTTTTTTGTTATTTCATAAAAGCCCATTGATTGGGAACAGTTTACCTAATAAGGTAATTCTGTTTTTTAAACTAGATAATTCATATTTGTTACTTTTTTCATTGTAAATATGGATACAATGAATATTCTAAAATAAACAGTTCTGTGATTTTATCTGATTATTTTCCTTAATATGAATATATACATGTGTTATAACAGGGTCAAAAGTGATGACATAAAGTTTCTTTATTTTGTTTTGCCATGAAATATTCTTCCATATTTGTACTAATCTGTAATTTCTCTTAAATTATATTTCATTCTAAATTGATTGCTCAACAATGGATATATCAAATAAATATAATTTGTGCGGTTACTAGCAATTAATATTTAAGTTGTGTGAGTTCATTGTTCTATCTTTTGAAGCTCTTTACACCTTCATTTTAACTGTAGAACTTGTGTTCAACATTTATAAGTACAAGTTTATGTCAAACATTCAGATCCTCACTAATATACTGTTCGTTAATTATATACCACTGGCAATCATTTAAGACATTTCTCATAAAGTTGCTAGACAGAGAGACAGCAAATTAATTTTCCTTTTAACATATTAATCATTATTTACTGTATACAATTGCTTTCTATATATCTAATAACAATTTTAATGTATGATTATATTTAATCAACGCTTATTTAAACTTTTTTTCTCAATAGAAAAATTAAAAGTTGGCAAACTTTTACAGCAATGCAAATTCAGTTAACAGAGAGGATTGTCTCTTGACTTCATTCAGGACTTTAATGAAACAAATAAAAATTAGGAATAATACATTTCTGTAATTACTATTCTTACATTTCTGGTAAAAAAATTGGCTTTTTTGTACATGTACTTTTATGGTTATTTTATTTTTGTAAAAATGCATTTATTCACACGCCTTTTTTTTTCCTCTGGTAGCTTTTAACCAGACTTTTCTGGTGGCAAAGATTTTCTTTTGCAATTAGATTATCAAACGAAAAATATATTTACAATTTTAAAAGGCTTAAAAGCATTTGGAAATTGGCCATTCTATTTAAAAATAATTTAGCACTGAGAATTCCTGCTCATTATTTCTGGAAAAACTTCTAATAATTGTAATTATTTGAAGAGAAAGGAAAAAAATGTACCCTGGCTGGTGTGGCTCAGTGGATGAGTGCCAGACTGCAAATCAGAGGGTTGCTGATTTGATTCCCAGTCAGGGCACAGGCCTGGGTTGTGGGCCAAGTCCCCAGTAGAGGACATGCAAGAGGCAAGCACACATTAATGTTTCTCTCCCTTCTTCTCCCTCCCTTACTCCTTCTCTAAAAATAAATAAATAAAATATTTATAAATATATATAAAAGAAGAAGAAGAAGAAGAAAGAACGATCCTTGCAGATTTAAACGGTTGGTAAGTCTGTAACAGTACTGTGCTTTTCAATGGTTGGCAAGAACTAGAAATCATATATGTATGCATATATATATATATATATACATATATATATGAATGTATTTGTGTATTTCCTTTACTAAAACATAAAAATAATTGAAGCCATACATTTGCTTTCAACTTTGGAGTCAGGAAATATTTTTAAAATGGTAAATTGTTCACTGGGAGAATGATAATAACAATAACAAAAAAAATAACAGAGTTAATTTACTTGAATATAACAGAAAGATGCAACTGGAAATTTCTTTTCATCACTGATGCATGAAAATCTGACAGTTTTCAAAATAGAATCTGACAATGCTAAAATAACATTACTGAAGTTTGGTGGCTAAATTAATTTGATTTGCCTTGAGAGGGTAGACCATCTTTATTTTTAATACCTCAGTATGGAAGATTTAATACATTTCTTTAAAGAAATTACATTTAAGATAGGAACCAAAATGTTTGAGCCATTCCAATCAAGCAACACTTGTTAAGTAGGAAATCATAAATTTAGAACTTAACTTTTTAAAGCTGTATTTCATAGGACCACAATTTCTTTCCAACCAAACCCCTACTCCTGGAATGCTTTTTAAGGAATTTGTTTTTAAATATTTGCATACCGTTACTAAGTTATCAAATTTAAATTTGAAGAAAATGTTTTCTTCTGACTTTAATTTACAATCTCATTTTTATCCTTTAATGGTCTCTTTTTAGAAAAACACAATTTTCATACAACATCCTCATTACTATGAGGATTATTTACTTATATAAACTCCATAAAGTTCACACCATTTTAACTCGATTTTGTAGAAAAGAAAAATGAGGCACAGAGATGCTAAGTAATTCCTTTATCTTGCTCTCTCGTGTCCTTGGAGACTGTAACAGTGTCTGGCCCTAAACACCAGCTTAAAATTTACTTTTCCCATTAACTTTTTGATTGATCAGCTCACTTCAGTATGCATCGCTCTGTAAATACTATAGGAAAAAAATCATGATTTTGCCATTCCTCTCCAACTCATATTTTGATCATAGCTTGGATGAACACCCATTTTTTTTCCAGCGGAAAACCCAGAAGTCATCCTATAGTATTTCTTATTTCTCGTGCTCTACATCTACCCAAATTTTCCGTTGGAATCCAAGAATCATTTCAATTTAATGTATGTAAATGTTGCAACTGGAATTCTTTGTGCACAGCTGGAGCCGTTATTACTTCTGTCTAATGTCTCCCCAGCCCATTCTCAGGTTATTCCCTACAGGGCTGTTCTCCACTGTTTTATTTTTCTCCAAAGCATTTATCACTTATCAATATACCGAATATTTTTATTATATTTATTTTTTGCTTTCTGTCACATAAAATGTAAACTCCATAGGAAATATTTACCGGTCCCTAGAATAGTCCCTGATACATAATAGATACTCACTAAATATTTGTTGAATATTGGATGGATCAATCAATCAACTGTGAATGGTCTACCAGAGACTGCAATATTTTGTACCCTTTCTCCCTCCCTAGACCTCATAGATGGATGACATTTAAAAATATTCATTATATTATTATTTAATCCCCACTCATTCACTTCATTTGCAACTGTAGTCCCCAGACAATTCCAGGCTCTGATCTGGAAAAGAAGCTGCACTTTCTGATTTGTCACTAGATTCCTAGGGCCACATTACTCTTCCAAAAGGTTTGGGAGAGTTCTGATAGGAGGTCCCCTGTTCCTTTCTCTCCTTTTTTTTTTTTCTCTTCTTTCTCCTTATCTCTTTTTATTATAAGATTTGTTATCTGGGGCCATTTGATGATAGCAGAAATGCAACTCATTCACCAGTGTTCTAATATGTGAGATGACAACATTTTTGTGTAACCAAATTCATTTGTGAGAAAAAAAAAAACATTTTTCCTTATTTCTCTCTTCACTAACCTCATTTCTAATTCTTGTCAGCTTTTTTACCCTTTCTTGCAAATGTTTATGATTTAAAATAAGATTTTTACTACTTTGCTCTTTCACTAGCTTTTATGAAATCATATTGTATAAGTATTAAAACTAGTTTCATTTCATACTCTAGTTTTCTTCATGAATCTAGTCTGATGTACCTACTCATTTGTCAGATATATGTATTTGGAAAATTCACTTCCACTTTAAATCACATATGACACATAATTCTCATTCAATCTCATTTCATTGAAAAAAACCAAAAAGACAAGGTGATAAAAGGCACATGTTAAGCTGTTTACGCATTTTGCTACTATGTGAAAAGACAAACACTTGTCTATTGCATGAGTTAAAAATAAAAATTGATTTATATAGTATTTAGGATGATTATATTTAACACATAAGAGGATAGCATTTAGTTTATTTTGTATGCAAATAAAATGTTAGACAATTTTTGTCCTGTTTCTAAATTAAAAAATATTTCAATTATGCTATTTTTAATACAAAAGGAACCAAGAATCCACCATAATGCAGTTTGAATTAATTTGTTCAAAGAAATATTGATAGACTTTTTTATGAGTATTAAATTTATTAAAGTAATTAAATTATATTTTCTGAAATCTAACTAGCATTTTATTGAGCCATAGAAACACAATTGAAAGTAACACAAAATGTCTGTTCTTATTTGCTCATTCAACACATTTGTTGTATTCAGTGTGCTTTGCTTTTTGTTTTTAACTGATCATGTTTTCAGGCACTGAGGTTTAAACTGAGCAAAATATAACAATCTTTAGTTTCAGTTCTTATCCTTTGCCTTCAACCTTTCTTTTATTCATCTGCAGTACCTGTCATATGCAAGTCCCCTGGCCTTGGTGCGTCAAGGACGGTGCAGGGTCTGATATTTTGCTCTATCTGAAAACTAACAGGTTAGCCTAGAGAAGGCATGAGACTTTTAGATCTGAGATATAAAACAAGCAAACAAACACTCAAACAAACAAAAAACTTTTCATAGCACAGTAAGGAACACTAACTTCATGTTCAAATTGGTTCCCCTTAATACACAAGGCAAACAGGGTTTGGTCCAGATGGATACTGTATCCTAAGTAGGTTTATGTCACAGCTGAGAGATTTGGAAATTAAAAATCCCCCAATCTTTTTTTAAAATTTAAATTATTTTATTGTAGTTCAATTACAAGTTGTCTGTATTTTTTCCTCACCGCTGTCCCCCACTCCCTCGAAACCCACCTCCCTCCCTTGCTTCCACCCTCCTCCTTGGTTTTATCCACATGTCCTTTATAGTAGTTTTTGAAAACCCTTCTCCCCACTGTCCCCTCCGCTCTCCCCTCTGGCTATTGTTAGATTGTGCTTAATTTCAATGACTCTGGGTACATTTTGTTTGCTTTCTTCTTTTGTTGATTATGTTCCAGTTAAAGGTGAGATCATATGGCATTTCTCCCTAACTGCCTGGTTTATTTCACCTAGCATAAAATCCCCCAATCTTTTAAACAATGTGCTAGTAAACCTGAGCAAACTTTGCCTGCAGGGAGACATTGTCTTTATTGTCCAGGCCTGGAAACAAATCTGCCCTTTGCCCTGCAAGGTGAAATATCTTTACCTTCCTAGGCCATTTTCTCTACAGAGGTCCTTGCAAAGATAGTCCAGATATAAACCGATTCATTAGTGCAGAAGTCCCCAAAAGCATTGTCTCTCATAGAGTATTATAAAGATATGTTAACTGACACCAAAGAGTTCACAAAATGGTACATGTGAATGACATCTAAAAATGAGTGCTAGCTAATAACTACTATTTTCCCAAGTTTTATATAACTTTAAACTTTGTGCTCTTTGAAAATTAAGACATTCATAATATCTATGTACCCAAAACTATGTCTTCCATTTTTGTTTATTTCTTTGATTTTATTCTGATGGCTATTCTCTATATTACTGGAAAGTGTTTAGAAACACTTGTTTTGTTTCTAGATTTTGGTTTAAATTTAGAAGAGCCATAAAATTTTTTATGAAATTTGTGAATGTCAATTGTAAAAAAATTAATTCAGGAAATAAAAACAGAATTTAAGGGAACACCTATTTCATTTATAAAGACTTATTGTAATTAGAAATTAATGTCAAAATGTAGGTGAATTGTACTTTCAAAGTTACAGTAACTTAATGAATCATTCTCTGGTGTGTGAAGAACTTTAAAAAAGATAACATAAAAACATATAAGAATCCATATTTTAAAATTTTGGAATATTGATAAAACTTATTGAATGGGGGAAGAATGCTGTTTATCAATTTTTTCTTACAATTTTATTTTTGTATTGTTTTCAAGTACATTTGTCTCCATTTTCCCTCAGGCACTCCCCCAGCCCCCCCATTCCTGACTCCCACCCTTGTTCCTACCCCCTTTGGCTGTTTCCATGGGTCCTTTATACTTGTTCCTTGAAAACCCTTCCCCTGTTTTCCCCATTATCTCTCTCTCTGGTTACTGTCAGTTTGTTCTTTATTTCAATGTCTCTGTTTTATTTTGCTTGCGTATCTGTTTTGTTGGTCAGCTTCTACTTATGGGTGAGATCATATGGTGTTTTATCACATATTTAACATAAAATTATATTTTAATTAAAGTTTGTCAAACAAAGGACAATTACACATATTATAGCTTTAAAGTTTTTAAGGACATATTACTTTTTTAAATATCTTTTATTGATTATGCTATTACAGTTGTCCTATTCCCCCTTCATTTCCCTCCACCCTGCACACCCCCTCCCCTTATTCCCCCCTTTCATTTATGTCCATGTGTCACAAGTTCTTTAGATTCTATAGTTCCCATACTATTCTTGCCCTCCCCCTTATCTATTTTCTACCTACCATGTATGGTACTTATTCTCTGTACCTTCTCCCCCCTTCTCCTCCTCCCACTCCCCTGTTGCTAACCCTCTATGTGATCTCCATTTCTATGGTTATGCTCCTGATCTAGCTGTCCTCTTAGTTTGCTTTTGTTTTAGGTGTGGTTGTTAATAACTGTGAGTTTGTTGTCCTTCCACTGTTAATATTTTTTATCTTCTTTTCCTTAGATAAGTCCCTTTAACATTTCATATAATAAGGGCTTGGTGATGATGAACTCCTTGAATTTGATCTTATCTGAGAAGCACTTTATCTGCCCTTCCATTCTAAATGAAAGCTTTGCTGGATAGAGCAATCTTGGATGTAGGTCTTTAGATTTCATGACTTGGAATACTTCTTTCCAGCTCCTTCTTGCCTGTAAGGTCTCTTTTGAGAAATCTGCTGACAGTCTGATGGGAACTCCTTTGTAGGTGACTGTCCCCTTATCTCTTGCTGCTTCTAGGATTCTCTCCTTCATTTTAATTTTGGCTAATGTAATTATGATGTGCCTTGGTGTGTTTCTTCTTGGGTCCAACTTCTTTGGGACTCTCTGAGCTTCCTGGATTTCCTGGAAGTCTATTTCCTTTGCCACAATGGGGAAATTCTCCTTTATTATTTGTTCAGATAAGTGTTCCACTGGTGGCTGTTCCTCTTCCCCTTCTGGTACCCCTATAATTTGTATGTTGGAGCATTTAAAGATGTCCTGGAGGTTTCTTAGCCTCTCCTCATGTTTTTGAATTTTTGTTTCTTCTTTTTTTTCTTTTTGGTCATTTTTTCCTTCCTTCTGGTCCACTCCCTTGATTTGAGTCCCCGTTTCCTTTCCATCACTATTGGTTTCCTGTGCGTTTCCTTTCATTTCACTTAGTGAAGCCTTCATTTGTTCCTCTAATTTGTGACTAGAATCAACCAGTTCTGTGAGCATCCTGATCAGCAGTGTTTTGAACTGTGCATCTGAAAGTTTCACTATCTCTTGGTCACTTAGAATTATTGGTTCTGGGGCTCTGAGCTGTTCTTGAGCCATGTTTTGGTCTGTCCATGCCTGTTATGTATGAGCGCAGAGCCTTAGGTGTTCACTGGGGCGAGGCTACCCAGTTGCTGGGTTGTGACGTTGTATGTGGGAGCGGGGTCAGAGAGGGGCAGTGGCATTTTTTTTTGCTCTCTCAGATTTCTGTCCCCTCTGCCACTTCCTACAAGCAAGTCGGGCCCTTCTGGTGCTGGTTCCTGGGTGTGTGGGCTTGTGTACCCTCCAGGACCCTGTGGGTCTCTCCAACAAGCTCTCCTAGCACCTCGACCCCGAAAGTCTTTCCAATTGGTGCTTTCAGGCTCTAATTCCTGTCACTGGGGCCCTAGCTTGAGTGGTCAGTCTCACTGTTTGCTCCTTCGCTTAGTTTATCTGCGCTCAAATGTGTGACCATGGTCAGCCAGCTGCCCTGTGCCCTCCCATTGCCACTCGGTGCCTGCTATCTGCCAACTGCAGCTTGTACTCCTGGGTCGGTCCACTGATCTTTCTTGCCCTACCATGCTCCATGAGCCACTGACTCTACCTCTCTTTTTGGTCTGGCTGAATGGTTTGTTGTTGTCAGATTTTGGTATAGTTCAATTTTCTGTGTTTTGGATGCATTTCTGTTACTAAAACTTTGTTGTCTTTAAACTTGGTTGTGCAAGGAGGCACAGTGTTTCCACCTACGCCACCATCTTGGCCAGCAGTCTCTTAAGGACATATTATTTTTAAGTTTTTGATTTAATGGGGAAAGTAAATACAAAATAAATAATACAAAGTAATAATTTGGGTTTGCCTACTTTTATTGTTTTAATATGGACTTCAGTATAATTATCTGGCATACATCCATAATTCTGTTATCTAGGAATAGATAATAAATAGGCTTCTGTACTGCCAAACAGATACTTTATTTTTTTTAATATCTAATGCCACAACCTTATACCAGAATTTGAATTTAGCTGTAAAATAAGATAAATACATTCTTAAAGAATACTGATGCAAATCGATATGCATTAAAACATAAAAACTCTACCAGGAAGCCAAATAGTGACTTCTAACATTCATTAAGTATAAAATTTAAAACCATTCCTTTCAGTATAATAAAAAATACAAAATATAAAAATACCCTACTTTAGAAAGAATCAGAAATACCTCTAAATTCATAGTTTCTATCTAGTATTGTTATACATTTTTTACCTTTTACTTTGGAAAATTTCAAACATTCAAAATTAGAAAAAGTGGTGTAATGAATCCTCAATTACCCATCAAGTACAATGCTATTTTGGTTATGCATCTACTTACTTTCCTCCTGATTTGTTTTATAATGCTCATAAATTTCACATATTTTATTTAATTGTAAATATTTTATGAGTATAGTTTTAATTTATTTTAAGAGACATATTTTGAAATTATAAAAGTTAAAAAGCAAGAAATAAGAGTAAATGTAGTAGAAGTTCTAAATGAAGTATTCTTTTAAATTATGTTATAAACAGAGCAAAATTTTGAAAACTTATTTGAAACAATAATGGAGGAGAACTTTCCCAATCTGGCAAAGAAAGTAGACTTCCTTGGAGTCCAGGAAGCTCAGAGAGTCCCAAAGAAGTTTGACCCAAGGAAGCACACACCAAGGCACATTATAATTATATTACACAAGATTAAAAATAAGGAGAGAATCTTAGAAGCAACAAGAGAAAAGGAGACAGTTACCTACAAAGGAGTTCCCATAAGACTATCATCTGACTTCTCTAAAGACGCCTTGCAGGCAAGTAGGGGCTGAAAAGAAATGTTTGAAGTCACAAAAGGCAAGGACCTACATAAGATTAATCTATCCAGCAAAGCTATCATTTAGAATGAAAGGGCAGATAAAGTGCTTCCCATACAAGGTCAAGTTAAAGGAGTTCATCATCACCAAGCCCTTATTATATGAAATGTTAAAGGAACTTATCTAAGAAAAAGAAGATCAAATTAGAACAGTAAAGTGACAAAAAAAAACCCCTCACAACTACAAAAACTGAACCTAAAAAACAAAACAAAACTAAGCAAACAGCTATAATAGGAACATAATCACAGAAATAGATATTACATGGAGGGTTATTAGTGGAGAGGGGGAGGAGAAACAATGGGGGAAAAGGTATAGGTAATAAGAAGTATAAGTCATATGTATAATATAGGCAGGGTGAAGGAGAGTACAGGAAATGGAGAAGCCACAGAACTTATAAGTACAACCCATGGACATGAACTAAGGGGAGGGATGCTGGTGGGAGTGGGGGCTGTAGGGTAGAGGGGAATAAAAGGAGGGAAGGGAAAACTGTAATAGCATAATCAATAAAATATACTTAAAATTAAATTGGTATGTTATAAATATTAATTAAACACAGCTATAAACACATTGAATTATTTATAGCAATGTATACAAATAAATATTTGCCAAACACACCGACCTTTAAAATTTTGTAATTTATTTAGGCAAAATCTCAGACAAATAATAAAATAGCTTGAACTATTGGTCTAGACTACATATCAGATGGATTATTAAGTCAATGAATGCATAATTAATTGAAATAGTATATAACAAATTTTTGCATTTAAAAGAGGAAGATAACACCTGGTTGAACAATATTAAGGAGGAGAGTGTATAAAGGATCCTACTAAGTAATTTTGATAATGTATCACTAATATTTTTGAAACAAATGCCTGCAATTTCATAAATATTATTTATTAAATTCATCTGAGTTCATATTTAACATAGGTTCTTCCACTGTTCTGTTATGCTTCCCTCAGTCTTATACAGAGCTCCATTGAGAGTCTGCTGTCAGTAAATTACTTACACAAGAATTCTCATTTCAAGCCTGCTTTTATAGATCTTGACCTAAGAGTTAATACAGGAAAGGACAAAAGAATAGACATTACAGGTAGAATTCTGGGGTTGTATTTTTCTTCAGGTAGTTGGCAACAGCAGCCCCATCACCCTATACTCCAACCCTTTACCACTAGAAGAGACATTAGTGATTGTCTACCACCCTGTAGTAATGCAATTGTTAGAATGTATAACTGCATGAAACTAGGAAAAGTCTTTGGAAAGTTTTGAGTGCGTAGAGTTGGCCAATGTGACCTTGTTAAAAAATGCTTGCCTCTAGCTTGAAGACTCTACCAAAGACTTAATTGAGAAAAGTGCCTCACTGGTCAGTAATGACTTCCTCAGGAATTCTCCCATCTTTCATCCTGTTGGCTAGAACAATAATATGGTAACCAGTTATCACAGCCTCACTGGGAGAGACAACTCGTGCAAAAATCATGCCAAAGGAGCTGCAGGCCCCTGGCTGACCTGCACCAGACCAACCTCTTTTCATTGTCAAATTTATTAAATCAGTCAGTCTATCTAGAAAGGGCAATTATTGATCCTTCTAGGGATCCACATGCAACATATTTCAGATAAATATTTAAATGTACTGCTGTTTGTTGAATTGTTAGGTAACTCATTCTTATTTGGCAGTAAACCTCTTCATTCATATTCTTTCCAAGGAGGTCCTTCTAAAGGCTTCTGTCTGTCCTTTCTACCAATTTTAGCCAGTTGAGGAGGGACCAAATCTGAAGCCAGCTAAATCAGTACATAGACAATGCTGGGTAGTTAAACTTGTCAGTCAAGAAGAGAAATTTCCCTTTGGCAGCTGGAGGGCAGGCACTTTGCCTTCCACAGAGATGAGTCCTAAAGAACGGAATCTTATTCACAACAAGAATGGGCTGCTCTGGCTTTTTCAAAAATGTTGCTCAACTCCACACGTATACAGCGTGCATATTACATACAGTATGCTATCAATTTTTTGTTTGTTTAAAAAGACTAGTTTTTAGAGCAGTATTAAGTTCATTGCAAAATCAAAAAGAAGATACAAAGATGCACTAATAAACCCCTGCCATTCCCTTGCATAACTTCTCCCGCGGTCACCATTCTGCCCCAGAGTAGTAACTTTGTTCAAACTGATAAAACCACACTGACAGATCATCGTCACCCAAAGTTCATAGTTTGCAGTATAGGTCACCACTGCTGTTATACATCCTAAGGGTTTGGACAATTGTACAATAAAATGTATCTACTTTTGTAGTACCACACAGAATAATTCAACTACCCCAAAAATCTTATGGGCTCTGCCTACTTATCTTTCTCTCACTTCAAACCCTGGCAACTATTGAACTTTTATTGTCTTCACCGTTTCACTTTTCCTTAGAATGAGCAGTAGTTGGAATCAAACAGTATGTTGCCTTTTTAGCTTGGATTGTTTCACTTACTAATATGCATTTAAGGTTCTTCTATGTTCTTTTTTTTCATAGCTTGCTAGCTCATTTATTTTTAGTGCTGAATAATATTTCGTTCTCTGGATGCATTACAGTTTATTTGTCAATTCTCCAAATTGAAGGATGTTTTGGTAGCATCCAAATTTTGGCAGTGATGAATAAAACAACTATAAACATCCATCTGCAGGTTTTATGTAGATATGTTTTTAATTCACTTGGGTAAGTACCAGGGAGTGTGTTTGTTAGTTCATATTCTAAGAATATGTTCAGCTTTGTAAGAAACTGCCAAACTGTCTTCCAAAGTGACTGCCATGTTGTACTCCCATCAGCAATGAGTGACTGCTCCACATTCTTGTCAGGATGTGGTATTGTCAGTGTTTTGGATTTTTCCCATTCTAATAGGTGTGTAATAGTATCTCACTATTATTTTTATTTGCATTTTCCTTCTGACAAATGATAAGAAACATCTTTTTTATATGCTTATTTTTTATCTGTATAACTTCTTTATTGAAGTGTCTGTTAAGGCCTTTTGCCAATTTTATTTTTAAATCAGATTAACTTTTTGCTATTGAGTTTTAAGAGTCCTTTGTATATTTTGGAATATGGTACTTTATCAGGTGTGTCTTTTGCAAATATATTCTTGTGTCTGTGGTTTGCCTTTCTCTTGATAGTGTTTTTTTGCAGTGCAGGAATTTTTAACTTTAATGAAGTCCAACATATATATGTATGTATGTATATATGTATATATATATATTTATATATAGTATATTAGTATAGATAGTACCTTTGATGTGATATCTAAAAAGTCATAACCAATTCCAAGGCCATTTGTATTTTCTCCTTGATGTTCAGATTTTAATTTTCAAATTTAGATCTTGTTACTTTGAATATGTAAGGATATTATAGGATTACACTATTTCTAATAGAAAAAAATATTTTTACTAAAATGTTTAACAGTTGAGAATGTCACTGATGCTCTATTATCTAAATATATCAAAATACTAGTTTTATCATGTATAATAGGTCGACTTATTTGATACATTTTTTCTTGTAACTTTTTAAAGAAAAAACACTCTAAATGGAAGAAAAATATAGTTATGATGTTTCTCATTTAAAAATGGACTTTTTAAACATACACAACTATGTGTGAAATCTGTGTTCTCCAAAGTTTAAATCTCCCTGTACTCTTAACTTCCTTATTTTTCTACATTTTTTTGCTATTTTACATAATATCCTATATATGTGTCTAGGAGTTTTACTTGCTTTTAGTTTTTGTGTTTCTCGGGTTTAATGAGCTCACCCCAGACTGAAATGTGTTGTATTATTCTCTCCAAATTAGTTGAGTTACTTTTAGCAATACTTTATCACCTTTACAGTTAATCAAAACACAGGTTATTACTAATTAGTCATCCCTCTTCTTACTAGGTTGTGCAATAAGCAGGAAGATTAATAACAGAGTTGAAAAGAATTGTGTTCCATTTCCCATGTAAATGCAAATTTTCTCTGGCTGTGCTCAATGCAGGGATAAAAAGCACATGGCAGCATGGTGAATCACTACACATATTTCTTCTCCATCTTTGTGAATTTCTATTCTCCATGAAACCATACCAGACACAACAAAAAACATAATGAAAACAATGACCATCTAGTTCCCATTACCTCTCTCAGTTGCCAGAATTGTCCAAATTTGCATTAGCTAAATTTATCATAGTATACAAATAATTAGTAGGTAGCCATTAATATTTTATTAATATATTTCTTAATTATCACCAGGGATATTGTATTACTTTGGATTCACTATACACAACTGTTGGTTTTAGTAAATGGAGAAGTTCCCAGTTTAAAGTGTGTGAGTAAGAGCTGTGTCGGCTTAGGGGAAATGAATGTGTTTTTAACTGAGTTATAATAACCATACCAATAATACCTGTTGATATTGTAGTGCTCACACTACATTCTTTACAATAAAGTCCTTCTTAGAGATAGAAAAAGTATAAAGAAAGAAATTATGAAATTCCAGTATGTTTTTATTACTATGTAGAAATAATATATGTTATGCAGAAATTTTTGTTGTGTCAACTAAAAAATATTTGGATTTTGTATTTAATTTAAAGCAATGTGAGTTAAGCATTTGTTTATAAACTTTGAGATTTATAGAAATCATGTGTTTAAAACCACTGATAAAAGAGGAGTAATTTAGTGCAAAATGGAGTAGGAAAATTAGAGGGTAGGTCTCTCCAAAAAACAAACATTAAATGAAAAGAAATATTAGAATAAACTATTTTGTAATTCTGAAGCCTGACTGGACACTTAAAACAACTGGGGCATTCTGGTTGTAGGGAAATCCTCTTGTTCTTAGGTAGGAGTTGTGTGCGTAAACATTTTTTGACCCCCATTTCTCAGCTGCAGTTCAGCTATAAGTAAGTGTTTCAAGCGTTTGGAGCTGCTGGCTTTCCCCTTTCACGTTTAAAGGGCCAGTGCACATTTTCTCCACCTTCCTTTCTGGAACCAGGGATTTAAGAATATAGTCGTCAGGTTACTAGCTGACCACAGAGGTAACAAAACAGAAATTTTGATACTTCATATTTTAAAAGAATACACACTTTTCAAAAAAAGTTTTGGAAAAGTAACAAGTGAATGGTACTATTAGCAGAGGTAGTTAGCTAGTTATTAGTAAGGAAAGAAGCAAAGGGAAATAGACTAAACTTAATACACTGAAAAGCTGAATAAGATATTAGGAGAGCATTCATTAAGCTTATTAAGAAGCTATAGCATTTATAGACTCCTTCACATAATCAGGAGACTACCACCAAGAAGATTTAATCCTTAGAAGAAATAAAAATTTCTCCAGGGGTGCTGATCTATTCTCGATTTATCAAGGGAGGAGAAGAAGAAAAGTCCTCTACTGGGTACATGTGCAGTAGAAACCGGATGAATTAACATAACTTTTTATACTCACAACAGATGTCAAGATGGCTGCAAGGGGAGTTGATTCTATTTTAGAACATGTGCAGTAAGAGCCAAAATGGCAAGTTAAAGAGAAAGAACCTAGCTTGGAGAAAACAGGAAGGGTATTCAAACTGGATAGAGGGTAGAGCTCCAATAGGTCCTAGAAGAGAATTGGTCAGGGGGAGCACAACTCGAGCCCCAGAATAATCAGGAAGTTGGATTGGATAGTTTAAATGGCACCTTGATGATTACTAAGAACCGAGAAAATATTTGAAAGACTAACAGAAGCTTTGGGGAAGTGGCTGCTAGAGCCTGTCTAGATACTCCCTGAGGGTGTATTATTTTCCTTAGCCCTAATAAAATCTTGCTACCATGTTTAAACTTCATATGTGTTGTTTGAAATTAATTTGTCTTGACATCACAATGTTACTGTTTGCACCAGTAACATTACCAGTGTTCAGCACTCAGAAATCAGCAATTCACGGGGAGTGGGAGAATAAGATTTTCAAAATTACCAGATGAAAGTTTCTTCCTCAAATGGTGCTGGGTGCACTAGATATCCACATGCAAAATAATGGAGTTGGACCTTTATCTTGCATCATAGAAAAAACTAACTCAAAATGGATCAAATGCTTCAACTTAAGAACTAAAACTACAAAACTCATTGGAGAAGTTTTTATGGCATTGGACTTGACAATAGTTTTTAGATCTAACACCCAAAATGTACATGGAAAGCAAAAATACAAGAAAAAATGACTCCATCAAACTTAAAAGCTTTTGTGCACCAGACAATCTTATCAATGAAATTAAAAGGCAACCCCCAAATGTAAAGAAATACCTGCGAATCACATATCTGATCAACAATTATTTAGTGGAATATAAAAAGAACTCCTGACACTAAACAGCAACAACCACAACAAAAGAAACAGTCCAGTTAGAAATGAGCAAACAATTTGAAAATAATATTTCTCTAAATAAATTAAAAATTACCAATAAGCACAGAAAAAAATGCTCAACATAATTAGTCATGATGGAAATACCTCACATCATAATTAAACTATGTTTCAAATTTACTTCTAAGTCTTCCTTAGCTTCATCAATAGATATTAAAAACACCACACTGAACCAACTGAGGAAGGGTGATGAGACTAAGTTTCTCATACTGCAAGGTGAATGTCATCCTGAACAGTAGTTAATTCATTAAAACACAAGTATGAGTGGCCAGTAGGTGTTCTCCAGATGACACTCTTCATGTGTATGTGTGTGCATCCTAATAGAACTTTTATAACTTTAAACAAATAAATAATGCTAAATATTTAGTATTAAAAAGAACTTTTTAAATTTAGTATTGAAGCTATGTTAACTTTCACTATAACATATTATTCATAGATAAGATTTAAAAGGTTAGAAATAAAATTGAGTTTAAGATGGTCAACATTAAAGAAACTGATTAAAAAGATGGACTTCATTTACTACCTTTTGTCACAACAACTTCTGCTATTTCCTTTGACACCACTGGAAAACTTTCGATTTACTGCCTGTGAACACTGAAAACTCATTAGAAAATTAATGACCACTATTAAATTCTCTCTCTCCCTCTCCCTCTTTCTCTCTTTCTCTTCCCCCTCTCCCCTTCCTCCCATTTCTTTAGTATTCCTGGCAGACACTATATGCTAGATAGAGTTAATGTTAAGGTTTCATAATACTTTCAAGGGCCATAAATCAGAATTCACCTTCAGCAACGTGCAATGTAGCTAACACATGCAAATGGTGACCATTGTTTTAAACTAAGTATAGGGACAAATAATTGGCAAAGTTTGTGGGGGCATTTATACATAAAAACAGCAGACTAAGATTTAAATTTCAAAATGATGACACGTTTTTAACTCTGGACGATGCATAGGAACAATATGAAACAAGGATAATGATGCATGTCTTGCTTGGGTATGATGTGGAATAAGAGAAATCACATTTCCAAGAACATGACACAGTGCCTGGTGCATGTCAACTGTTCACACATGCTCAGATAAAGATTAAGATGAAGCATACCCATTTCCTCTTTTTCCACTGGAATGGTCGTAAGATTTAGTGTTGGTCGGTAGGATACCCTGTGAAGAGTTTGGCGAAGCTATTTGTCTTAAAGCTTTCATCATTATTACAAAGAGTGACTTATCATGTCACGGTGCTGTCCCAAACAGATGTCTTCTCTTCACATACCAATTTTTATATGAAGGGGGAGACAATACTTCCCAACACATACAGCTAATAATTGCAAGGATGAGATTTAAATCTAGGTGAAATACCTCCAGCAACATTCCTTTTTAACCAGCATGTCCTATGTCAGATGTTCAATGGCAGATAAGTACCCTCTTTGACACATATCATAGCTTTATTCTCTCCTTTGGCAGTCTGACTACAGTTTGACAGATGTTAAAAAGACACTTCAATGGTGAATTATTTTTGGAAAGGAAACTTTTATAAGCTTAAGTTTTAAAGAACTACTTAGAAGTTCAATATCATATCCATAAAAATAGGATTCGTGCTATTATTAAAGCCTCCTGAGAGGAAAACATTACAAAGTAGGAGTGGTGGAAAATGTAACGCAATTGTTTGAGGCATGTTAGACTCTCAGCTGCAACATCACCACGTTTAAAAAAGTGAAAAGATATTTAAACATTTGCAAAAATATTTTGTGCTTTCTTACGTGTGAGACTTTCCTTAACCCTGCAAATAAATCTCAGCACATTTTGTTGAAAACTTAAATAGAAAATGAATTAAGTTTGATGAAAGATCAAGTTAAACCCAAGGGAAAGAAAATTATAAAACCTATTTTAAGAAATGGTGTTAGTTTTATCTATATCACTAATAGAAAATGGTTACTTTTTAATTGGAAATCTGAATACTAATGAAAAGAAATTTGAGCTATCTTATGATATGTATTTCATTTAAAGCACATTTACACAGTTGAATTTTTGCCAAGAGTAATAGTTTGTGGTGACTATGCATATTACTTTTAGATTAAGCAACATACAGCTGAGAAGTATAACAATTATTACTATTGTGTTGTACAGAAATTTTTGTGTATTAGATTTAATAACTTTTAAATTTGTGGAAGTAAATACTACCTTTGAGCAGTTAATATTAGTACCATTGTAATGATAATAGACAGATTTACCCTATGACTCAAAGAGACCAAAACAGCAAATAAGTTAACTTTATTTAGGATGGAAATCAGTTTTTATCAGGAGTAGAGACTTTACTGAGGACTTTATGGTCCAGTGGTCATCACCCTTGTCCCTCATTCTGAGTAATTGTTTCCTTGATCTATCAATTATTTTTAGTATTGTCTCTGTAGTGAACTTAATTGTGTTTTTTTCTAAATTTATATGTTGAAGTCCTAAGCTCCAATATGACTGTATTTGAAAATAGGGCTTTTAAGTATGTATTTAAGTAAATGATATCATAAATATGAACTGACATCCAATAGAACAAGTGTCCATTTAAGATGGGAAAGAGACATCAGAGGTCTTTCTTCACTCACACAGAGACAAAGCAATCTGGGATCAGAGCAGAACAATCTCCATCTATAAACCAAGGGGAGATATCTCAGCAGAAATTAAACTTCCTTAGCACCTTGATCTTCGACTTCTAGGCTCCATAACTCAGAAAATAAATTTCTGTTTTCAAGCCACCCAGACTGCAGTACCGTAAAGTGGCAGTTTAGTCATCTAATAAAGCCTCTGAATTACTCTAATAAAATGAACAGAGAAGTATTTTGTCAAAATGGATTCTTTCTGGGTTGACATTAATCTCATTAAAATGTTAATTATTTTCTTCATACTCAAGTTACAACACATACTAAAACATTTACTAATTATACCTTAAATGTAAATATTTAAGAGGGTTAGATTTCCTTATTCCTCTAAAGTTGCTGTTGTAATAAAAGACTTTTGAAACTAACCATAAGGATTGGGTCATCTCATGGAATCTTGAGAAAATTATAATGAACAAATAAAAACTATAACTCACAAATGATCTTCCAAACTAAATTCTTACTCTTCCTACCTTATCCTCACCTACCAATCCATTGAAATAAGGCTAAAATGGCTAAGAAAAAACATCCTTTAAGACAAAAATGAACCAGAAAGTGGCAACATTCAGGCAAATGAGGGTGAGATGGTTGGAGCTGATGCACTAAATATAACTTATAACTGGACACAGATATTATTATATGTGAATTAGGACCAATCTTCAATTTCTTTTTTTATCATTTTTACAACATGAAGAGCTGTTTGGTTCAACCACATCTCTTGTTACTCCCATCAGCCTCTGGAGACTCTGCCAGGATGACTGTCACCTTGAGACCAGGGACGATTATCCCAAATTGTCTTAACCTACAAATAGCTGTACCGTGCAACAAGCCAGTAGTAACTGAAATTATTTTATGTTTCCCTGTCAAAACACTTGAACCATATGTTTTAGGGCACAAACTAAAAAATCTAGAAAAAAACTAGAAATGTTAAGTAGGAATGCTTATTATATTTCTTCCCCTCTTAGCATCTGCATTATATTTATCTTAAATATCTCTATACTTTCTTACCTACCTTTCCCTAGGATCAATATTTAAATTATGACTTATCATTATCCCCCCACATTCATCAGGTTCTGGTGACATTAAAAAAATTATCTTTAGTTATAATAGACCCATATGAGTCATAAATTAGAAAAAGAAAAATTCATTATAATCATATTATCCTTGACATATATAAGCTATAATAATATTTGATAAGGCAGGTTTAATACACATTTTCCTGGATTATCACAAACTACTAAATCAATATATCTTCACATAATTGCACACATATTGATACAGGGTGCAGCCAGGGGGGCCCCCCAAAAAAGGATTTAGAAAGGTGTCCAGAAATCAAAGTGTATAGAAATATTGGAGAGACATATAAGATGTCCTCACCCCCCCCCCCCCCCCAGGGGGAAGGGATGAATGGAGCCAGGCCATTGAGAGCTATTTTGCATAGCAACAGTTTTGGAGCTAACCTCTGGAGGAATGGTTATTTAACATATCTATAACCTTTAACTGGTTTCATAGATATGTTAAATAGCAGTGGCCAAGTTTGAGGCCAGAGAGAAGGAACTAGCAGAGACTCAGAGTGTAACTAGGGTCGGCGCTCCTGAGAAGGGAGAAGGTGGTGGCAGGGACTCAAGATGGAACTAGGGTCTGCGCTCCTGAGTGAGAAGGCCTGTGTGAGAGCTTGGAAAGGACTGGCTCCGAGACATGAAGGGCCCCCTTTGGCCGTAGGGCCTGAAAAGCAGCAGAGACTTTGACGTGCGGACTCCTGCAGCTTTGGTAGAAGAAGCCCACGCAGCTTTGGGGTGCCCTCCTTTGGCCGCGGAGCTTGAAAAGCAAGAGAGACTCTGACTGGAACTGGGTACAAAGGACTCTTGCCAGTGGACCATGAGAGGGTACCACAGCACTTTGGATTAACTCGAGATCCTGCCTGCATGGTGACACAGCTGACGGTGCCAGAGGCCTGCAATACAGACGTGTGCTCTTTTCCTGATTTACGGTACCCAGAGTTGGGACAGTGGGAGAAGGGAGTGCTGTGTGGGTGTAGGTGTATACCCTAAAGGACTTTGATATTTTAGTGGTGGCATTAGGCCTGAATAGCATTAAATAAACATTTTGTTTCCTTTTCACAAATCTCTGGCATTGAGAGATGTCTTTCCAATTGGCGGCGGACAGAAGGGCCCAGTAGATTTTAGTATTTTGTTTTTGGGAGGGGCCCCTGTTGTATAGCAGTTTTGGGCATCCCTAAGTGGGCCAAATATTGTATTGCCCCTCCCTCGGACCTCCTCTTGTTCGGTAACAATATCTTAGATTGTTGCTGCTCAGGTCAAAATCATTTTTTATAGGAATGCTGAGCTTTCTGTCAATTGTACTATTAAATTTAGTGATTAAGACCTCTAAAGTTACAAATTTATTGGCAGACAGTTTAATTGAGTCATATAATACATAAAATCTGCACTTTTTAATTTTAGTGAATTAGTAATTCCTAACTAGAAAGGTGTTCATTGAGAACTCATACTAATGTTTATCAAGGTGAAACTATTTTATTAGATTGTTTGCCTATGATTCCTTTTCTATAAGTAACAAATAAGATAGCAACTTATTCATTTACCTGATCATTTTCTTTGTTAATGTTCTTTTGTACATATATTTACATATCTCCTGGGGAATTTTAACCTCAAGGAAGACTCAGTGCAAATGCAGTGTAAAAAAAGTTGATGAAGGGCTCAGGAAACTCAGAGAGCTTTGATAAAGCTGCAGCTCACAGAGTTGGTTCTGAAGCTGGACCACCCACAAAGCAGTTCTAGATCTTCCAAAAAATATATGCATTACTTTGAGTGAGTTACATAATCCTTATGTGTTTCTCCCCATTTCTTCATTTGTATAATGAAAGTTGATTGTCAATATCACAGCCATTGATGTATACAAATTGCTTAGAATAGCCCCTGGCTCACCATGAGTCCTCCATCATTGCTCGTTAAGATTATGGTTAGTCTATGAATCTTATTTTCTGCTTACCTAAAGTATAAATGAAGAGGACATTTTAATGTGTCCCTCATAACATTAAGGTATTTTAGTTATAAAAGTGGACTATAAATCTACCTTAGGGTTAAAATTACTATTTTTCTAATCAGTGTCCTAAAATGGTCCTCATTTTTTAAAGATTTTTTTAAAAGTTGACTTACTTTTAGAGAAAGGGAAAAGTAGGGAGAAGAAGAGGGAAAGAAACATTGATGTGAGAGAAACATCGATCAGTTGCCTCTCATTTTGCACCAGTGGCTGAACCTGCAATCCAGACATGTGGCCTGACTG
The DNA here is from genome assembly GCF_021234435.1 of Artibeus jamaicensis. NCBI lineage: Eukaryota > Metazoa > Chordata > Mammalia > Chiroptera > Phyllostomidae > Artibeus > Artibeus jamaicensis. Next base: position 21,665,437 of record NW_026522046.1, on the reverse strand, counting down.
GGAATCAAACTGGTGACCTTTCACTTTGCAGGACACACCCAACCAACTAAGCCACAGAAGTCAGGGCCAGTCCTCAATTTTTATTAGCTAATGAAACTATAGTAAGCAAACCATGGCTTATAGTGTTATTTAACCCTAGATTATCCAAGAAGAACTGACAGATATTCAAAAAGTGACAATATCTGTGCCCCAGGCAAACAAACTAAATCAAGATCTAGGGATTGAGCTGGAGCTTGACCATCAATTTTAAAGTTAGTGAGTAACACTGAGATAATCTGAAAATATATGACATTTTGTTTTCTTTTAAGTGCTCTACATTTTCATTCATTCTATCAAATTTTATGGAGATAAATAAAATATCTACATATAAGCTGTCAGCATGGTGGTGACAAATTGACAATAAACAAAACAAACAAATGAGTACAAACAGCATAAATGAAAGCAAAGACTTGCTTTCTCACTATCCCCTGATAATATTCACTTCCTCGGGCTTCTGTAATATTCTCCCAAAAATTCATAGGTAATTTTTCACATATTCACATTCAGGAAGTTCTCTTTACTTGGCCCTTTCTGCTTCAATAATTGAAATCTTTCCTTTATAATCTCATTTATGCCCCCAAACTTCTATTGTTACCTTTATTAAATTACTCATTTATGAGTATATTTGTGTTCCCATTTAACATTTCTAACAACCTTATGAAAATCTCTGGAAATATCTGATGCTAATAACATTCTTATTGCTGAATCAGATACCTTCCCTCCAAAAAGGCTTACCTATCCAGATTCCTCCATTGTTAATATTAGTGCCATTTTTTTCTTAACATATATGTTGGTTTTATCTTTTAATGATTCTCTTTCATGCTTCTCAACCTTCCAAACTGAACTTATGAATCACATATTTCTATTTATTGTTATTTATTTGCTTTTACTTATTATGCCTATAATCTTTTTTCTTGTAAAGAGAAACTACAAATAATCATTTATTTCTGTCTACTCCCTTTTTAAGAATCTTTTACCCAAACTTGTATATTATCTCCAATATTTTTAAATCTTTTTTCTCCTTTTTTTATGCGTGAATTTTAAAATCTTCTCATCCTTGTAGTCACAATCTTATAGAGCTAATTACCTCTTTTCTAGTAATTCAGTAGTTAAGTCACTGGCTACTGGATGCTTTGTTGCATACTCATGAAAGTTTGAAAATTAACTATGGCAATCATCTATTCAAATATCTCCAGCTTTTCCCTATTTACCTAAATCTAAATTTGTCATTATTAACATTCAAGGTATTTACCATCTGCAAACAGAATGCTTAATAAGCTTTAATTCCAAGAACCTATGTCTGTCTTTCAAAAACCTACATATTTTGCCTAATCCAATTGAAAAGGCAGAACATGATCATGTCCTTAAATAATATTTATTTTAATCATCTCCAGTTTTACATTAAAATTATATTGAGAGCTTGGATTAATTATTATTCAACTTTGTATTCACTCAAAGGCCTTAGAAAGAATTATATTTAATTCATTCAAAAATATATTGAATATCTACCGGTAAAAAAATTCTGTGAAATCTCAACCACACAGGAAAGATAAAATTACTAAGGTAATTTTTTTAAAATTCTGCAGAAAACACTTTACCACTCGTAAAATTTTGGGATGTAATGCTCATCCTTACAATATCTATCATGGTACTCCAATTTGAAAACTAAATAAAGGAGAACTCTGTGTAAATACAAAGAGAATAATTTGTAGTAATGGAACCTGAAGGGATTCTGGTTCAGAGTGTTTTAATACAACAGAGTTGGTCTTAATTTCTTACTTTTTTGTCATCTGAAATGACTTTAGTGATCAGAATATATAAAAACAGCATACCCAAAGATGATATCACTGAAGTAATACTTTAAAAAACCTCCTTGATTAACACGTGCAACCATAGCATTTAGTCTTCTTAGCCTATCCTAACTTGAGGAATGGTATAGCAATGTTTGAAACAAAATGAAAATGTTGTTTAAAGAGAAACTATGATCTGCAATGCACCTCCAGAATGGGCTGTCTGATGCAGAGTAAATAATTTAAACAGACAGCATTCCACTGGACATCGTATTCTTCCATTTAAAGATGCTTCACATAAAGTCTGAAACAGCGATGGTGCTGACCTCCTGTTCTGTTCATGACCAATACAGAAAGTCTCGCTAATGATATTTACTCATATATCTTCCTATTTTGCTTCAGCTGATTCAAAAAATTAAGACAACTGACTCTTTTTCTTTCTCAGAAATATCTCAGGCTGGCAGTTCTGGATCATGAACCTTGATTGTCGAAAACCATAAAATTAAAAAGATAAAAAATCCATTTCAGTTAAGACAGTTTTGTGGAAGAGCAGGTGGCTGATAAAAAAAACCCACTCTCTGGTATTAAGGCAAAACAGCAATTGAGAAAAAAAGATCCCTTTCCTGCAGAGTTTAAATTAAATTCAGATTTGTTTCAGCAGGGCCTTAATAGCATCTCTCTGATTGGGATGCTTTGACTTAGCTCATGTCCCCACATGCTTTTGCTGCATCGAAACCTGATAGTCAATTTGTACATTCAATAAAATAATATCAGTGATAATCAACTGATATATGTATCAAATGTGTGGTCATTATATTGACCTTGTGCTACATCTCTTACATGGGCATGCTGTAAAGAAAATGCCACATTACTACTGGTTTAGTTGTCTTTTGTACTTGTTGCCAGGATTTAGTCTTTACTATTTTACTTCTTCATATGCCTCATATGCAGCTAAATCTACATTTCCTGAAAACTCCTTCTGTCAGTAATTAAGGAAAATTCTGCCTCTGGATGAAACACCATTGTGCAAGGGAGGTATAGCAGCCACTATTAACACAGTGGTATTTTACTGGTAGTAACTTTTAATTGATGTTTCTTCTAGTCTCTATAGAAAGGAGAATGAAAGTTAAAGAGGAGAGAAAACTTGACAGTTGAGAAATCAAATACTTTCTGTTTTTTTACCTGCCTTATTTTTCTCTTTTTCACAATAATTCTTCATATGTTCTTTTTGTCTACATGGTTTGAGTAAGGAGCTCAAAAACAGACTAGAATAGGCCTCCCAAACAATTAATGTGTTTGCACTGCAACACTCAGTCATGTGCTGCCTTCAGACTACAGGAACTGTAAGGATCAGCTTCTGTCCGCCACCTGTCTCCTCTGGGATGTTTTAAGTAGCTCAATACTCTCATAGCCCACTACTCTGTGGGCCATGCCATACTAAACAGAAAGTTGTTCAATGCTTCTTTGCAAAACTTTCATATTACAAAGCCTAGGTAGTTTTGGAGGCTCATCACAACATGTCCTGGATTTTATGCAGTGGAATAAAGCAATGTAATATTTATTTTCTATTCAGTGTAAAGAATGGTCTTAGGATGTATGTGTCAGTTTAGTGGTCAGTGAATTTGATCATTTAGGGTGAAAAGAAATGAAAAACTGTCTAATAGAAGAAAATAAAAATCAAAGTTAAAATTTCCAAAATCAATGATTAATAATTAGAATATTAAATATTAATAACTGATGATTAAAATTGTTTACACAGTTTACAATATTTTAATCTTCAAAGGTAATGAGCTCCACTTTAGGTGACTCTGTCTAAAGAATTCCCTCTAGTGAATGTGAACACTCACAGTCTGTCTCTATTCATGGGCAGAATGTTGGTGCTGCCCTCTGAGTCTTGGTTCTTAAAACTTGCTAAAGTGAAAGTGATAAATAAAGTCAATAAAATTCAGGAATGTATTTAATACAAGACCCCTATAATGTTCTCTAATTCTCCCAAACCAAAATAAGAGCAGAAATTATTTTCATTGCTCAAAAATTTCAAGATGTATTTCTTTACAAGCTCCTTAAAAAAGTTTTACCCTGCTAAGATATTCTTAAAATATTAGAACACTAAAATATTTATATTTGTGTATTAAGTTGTCACTACTCCAAATCTCCTTATTATCTGTGTTTACTCTAAGTTTCTTTCTGTTCCCAATTCTCCCAGCTTTCAAATTTACCTTTTCTAAATGGAAACTGATTTTCTTCCTGAAACATTCCAATGAGAACTGTGCTATCGAGGTGGACCAGTTCTTACTGGCACTTTGCAGTACTTATTCCATTTTGTTGAAAGTAAAAGAATTAAATAAAGACATTTCAAAATCATTTAAATATATCACTTTATAAATTCAATTTAAAATATTTCTAGAAATGTGCACCACGTGGCTTTTTTTTTTAAAGAAATCAAGACAATTAGTCGTACTAGCATGGACCATTTCCTTTTCCCATTTCTATTATAATAGTGTTTCACAACTTTAGTATTGTTGGTCTTTATGACACTTAAAATATGAACTTATTAACATTGAATAGGGTTTACACTTTTTATTAAGTGAAAAAAATCAAAGTCGACTTTCAGCAAAAAATGTGCTATAACGCCAGCAACCTTCTGTCTAGGTGTACTCGGAGTGGCCTGGATGAGCAGACATCTAAGCGATGATGGAGCTCGTCTACAGTTGTAGAGTCATGGATGTTCCCTCCCCTTACTTTCTATGACTAATATATACTGTTTTTCTAAATTAAGACATTTTACTTTACTAATAAAAATTTAACCTTAATTTTTAAAACCAGGGAAATTCTAAAAATAGATGAGATAATTTGCTGAAAAATTTAAGAGTTGTAAATTTTCTGATAGAATCTTAATTCATTTAACTGTGTCTGTCATAAAGAATAAAGGAATTATTAGCTTATCAAAGAGTCTTTTTTTAAAGATTTTATTTATTTATTTTCAGAGAAAGGAAGGGAGAAAGAAAGAGAGAGAAACAGCAATGTGTGGTTGCCTCTCGTGCATCCCCAACTGGGGACCTGGCCTCCAACCCAGGCATGTGCCCTGACTGAGAATTGCACTGGCGATCCTTTGGTTTGCAGGCCAGTGCTCAGTCCACTGAACCACACCAGACAGGGCTAATCTAAGAGTTTTAAAACCTCAGGGGTTGTTTTCCTATGGTTTAAAAGCAAAACAGTGACCTTTCTTCTCTTTGCTTGATGGAAAATGGACAATGCCAAGGAAAGAGTGTCTAAGAAAATAATAGCTATTTACCAACATCAAAGCTGAGTAAGCAGGGAGGACTTTGAAAGCCCCAGAGATACAAGCAAGTGAAGTCAAGTTAGACTCACAACCAAATTTTTTTTTGTTTGTTTCCATCCTCTATAGAGTCTTTGCCTAATCTTCCTGGTGCCCTGTATAACTGATGCATGAGGACCAATGGCTGATAATTTGATCTTGGAAAGCAGAATGGATTGCATTCAGTTGTTAAAAAAGCTTATTTAATCTTATCGACCTTTCTTTGAGGGGACCTTAATTCTCATGCATTAAGCTTGGAAAAGAGAAGAATTTTCCAGGGATAAAGTTGGTCATTAACAAGGTAGCTAAGAAAGAGAGACTGCTGAGAGTAAAAGTATCCATTCCACGATGGGGAAAAAATAATGCACCATACAGCATCCCAGAAATAGGATCTTAGCGCTCTACTCATTCTGGATGAAAAATGAGTATCCTTTGTAAGAATAGCAAGATTGAAAGACACTGGTACACTTTTAGTAAAGGATCTTTTCCTAACGCTTCGTTGTATCTGGTACACCTCTCTCCTGATTCATATGGCAGTGACAGATTAATATGGCCATTGCCTTAGAGATTGGTTAAGAATAATTGAAAGCAGAGGTCACCTGAGTTTCTGAATATATCTACCAATTCATAAAAGAAACCACAACTTTTGAAACAGTTTGACTGCAAATCATTTGTATTTAAGATGTACATACACAATAACCCAATTAAAAAATGGGAAAAAGACTTGAACAGACACTTCTCCAAGGAGGACATACAGAGGATCCAGAGACACATGAAAAGATGCTTAATATCACTAGCTATCAGAGAGATGCAAATTAAAACCACAATGAGATTCCACTTTACACGAGTCAGAATGGCTATCATAAACAAAGAAACAAACAACAAATGTTGGAGAGGTTGTGGGGAAAAGGGGTTCCTAGTTCAGTGTTGGTGGGATTGCAGACTTGTACAACCATTATGGAAAACAGTATGGAATTTTCTCAGAAAACTAAAAATAGACCTGCCTTATGACCCAGCAATTCCACTGCTGGGATTATACCCTAAGAACCCTAAAACACCAATCCAAAAGAACCTATGCACCCCAATGTTCATAGCAGCACAATTTACAATAACCAAGAGCTGAAAGCAACCTAGGTGCCCATCAGTAAATGAATGGATCAAAAAACTATGGTACATATACACAATGGAATTCTATGCAGCAGAAAGAAAGAAGGAGCTACTACCCTTTGCAACAGCTTGGATGGAACTGGAAAGCACTATGCTGAGTAAAATAAGCCAGTCGGTGAAAGACTAATACCATATGATCTCACCTTTAACAGGAAGCTAAACAACAAAACAAACTAGCAAGCAAAATAAAAACAACAACACTGAAATAGAGAACAGGGGAACAGTGACCAGAGGGAAGAGGGGATGGAAAAGGGGGAAGAATTTACAGGAACTAATATAAAGGACACATGGACAATAACTAAGGGGGTTGGAAATGGGAGGGAGGTGGGGGGTACGGGGGGTGGGCTGGGATGGGGGTAAAAGACAGAATACTGTGGTTGAAAAATAATTAAATTAAAAAAAGGAAAAAGATGTACATACACAAATGTTTATTCTAAAATGTAATTTTCAGCTATTTTCATCAAATACAATACTTGGTAAATCCCTGTATTAGATTTCTATTACTGCAGTAACAAATTATTACAACTTGGGTAGCTTAAAATACTTGGGATATTTTATAGGAGTTCACAAGTCCAAAATGGGTCTTGGCTAAAATCAAGGTATCACCTGGGCTGTTTTCTTTCAAGAAGCTCTATGAGGTCAGTTGCCTTGTCTTTTCTCAGATTTTACACGCTGCTTCCATGCCTTGCCTTGGGATCCGTTCCATCTTCAAAGCCTGCAAGGAACAGTGGAGCCTTTCTCATATATATCACTCAAACAGTGAGTCCTTTGACTCCCTCTTCTACCTTTAAAGAACCTAGTGACTGAATTAAACTCATTGGGGAAAACCCAAGGTCATCTATGATAATGTCAGCTAATTAGCAAGATTAATTTCACCTGCTATCTCAATTCCTTTTTGTCATGAAACAGCATATTCACAGGTTCTGAGGATTAGAACGTGTTTATATTTGAGAAAGTATTATTTTGCCTATTACATAGTCTAGAACAGAGAGAATTTCTGAATAGAGATCTAAATTTGTTACAGCAACTACAGTCTTTCAAATCATGTTTTTATTTGTAGAACCTGTATATTTCAAGATACACACACATTTATCTTAAATTGTTTTCTTTAGCTATCTTCAACAATCAAACTTCAGTCCTTGGCAACGTCAGGTTGTATTAGTTTCCTGTGGCTGCTGTAACAAATTACCATAAACAAGATACTTAAAACAACAGAAATGTATACTCTCATAGATATAGAAGAAAAAAATCTGAAATCAAGAATCATACTTCTGACAGAGGCCTTGGGAGAAAAATCTGTTTATTGTCTCTTACAATTCCTTGTAGCTACTGCATTACTTGGCTCGGAGCTACATCACTCCAATCTCTGCTTCCACACTTACACCGTATTCTCTGCATTTGTCTGTCTAACCTCCCTCTGCCTGCCTTGTATAGGATATTTATGATAGCCTTTAGGGTTTAACTAGGTAATCCTGAACGATCTTCTCATTTCAGTATCCTTCATTTAATTTTACCGGCAAATACTCTTTTTCCAAATAAAGTAACATTTACATGCTCCAGATTTAGGATGTGGATACATCATCGAGGCCACTATTTTACCCACTTTAAGGGTATAGAGTGTATATCATTGAAATAAATTAAATACTAGCATAAACATATAAGGACTAATATTCCCATTACATGGAGAAGAAAGAAAGTCAAGTTCTAGGCCAAGAACTGGAAAAGTCTAAGAATTGAAAGACAAAAAAAGTAATAGAATTAGATACGAGACTGTGGTAGAGAGAAGGCAATGCTCCATTCTCATAATGGGCCAAATTATAAGTCCTTAGAGGAAGGCAGAAATGAGAAACCTGGACAGGCTTAGAGATCTCTGAATGTACAAGGAATGTGCCTTTTGCTTTCAGTCTCCTAGCCTTTTGCTTTCAATCTTGGAGACTGAAAGCATCTTAGCAAAGTTTAAATATCTAGCTCGATGCCAGAGCAAGTGAAAAACAGGTTCATGAGGTGCCAAGATAAATAGACAACTCACTGAGATAATAAGGTACCTAGATATGTAAAACTGAAAATAGACACACAGAGTTTTGGGCTTCCAGAATGGTATACAATAATATACCCGCATAGTTCTTACATTCCCCTAAAATACAAAAGGTTAGCTATCCATAAGCTAGTCAATATGGAGAGGCATCATATTTGGAAAGAGAATAATGAAGAGAATTCTGAGTGCACATGGAAGCAGAAATACGAAAGAGTTAACAAAAGATTAGAGATGCAACGGCCGCAGACACATTTCTTTACAATCGAATATCAGAGATTATGTACACTTCTGCAGTCCTATGTGGGACAGAGGGCAGTGATAAACCATGTGCCATGTTTCCCTGGATGCCATGATCACAAATGAAGCTCTGCGCATTAACTTTCCATTGACCAAAGAGAAGGAAGGAAAACCTTGCATTATGTTTACCACCAGTTCAGAACATTATACTCCAAAATGTAAGTGGAAAACAGAATAAACTAGGTTCAGTTACAGAAATATAAAGTTTCATTTTTCTACATTTAAACTCTGTGAATGTGCAATGTATATTCATTACACTTGTAATGGTCTGTGCTAGAATGTTTTCCATGTAATAAAAACTCACTAATTCCCCAAAGAGCGCATTTTACCTCCATCCAGGTTTAGAAGAACAATTTCCTTACACTGATATAAAAATATTTCTCTGTTTATTTTAGCTATGGGATCAGAGAAACATAATAAAGGGACATAAAATAGCACATACCTTAAAGACCATTAGCTTTAACCAATACAAATGAAATCTGTGAGGTTGGTTAGCAGTGTATACGCTGCTGCTATTTTTTTTCTGTGTGTGTGTGAACTATGTCATTTCTGAAGTCCTCTGATTATCACTCCAAAATAGGTTTAAAGATTCTGTTAAGGTTTGGACACTGATTTACACTTTTCTATTAATATTCTTTCAGTAAATTGATCTTATAGCCAGGAAACATCTATTGCTTTGGATTCCAATGCATTTCTAGCTCTAAGATGAGAGTTTGTGATAGTGTTTAGTATTCAGTTCTTCTGTTTTAGAATAAATCAAATTTATTTCAGCACTTTTAATTTTCCATCCTTTGCAGCCTTCTTGTTTATATTCTTTTCTCAGTCATAAGTATTTCATAGCTAAACGATACACTCAAGGGAAAGAAAGAATATTTCACACCAGCACTGTTGAAAGTGAAACAGGCCTCCCTTGCATCTATTTTAACATTGTTAGTGTGTGATCTTACAGCTTTAATTTTCTATGAATATCACTTTTTGTGAAACATAAATAGCATTTGATATTTAAACCAAAGTCAGGACATTTTAAATGGCTCAAAGCAACAGCAGGGAAAATCAATTATTTCCATATTTGAAAATATATACATATAAATTTGTATATTATATATTTATATTTATATTTATATGTATTCAACTTGCAATGGTATTTAGCAAAAAGTTGGTGTTTTAACAAAACTATATTATATAGCTGTGTGTTATTATGCAGATATGGAAATATGTATACTAAAGGAGTTATTGACATTTATAAAAATGACTACAAATGAAAATAAAATTTGAAAACCACAGAAATGAAAGAAATGTTATATAATGCTTTTCTAAATTTGTATAATTATCAATAAATGCTTCTAAAATATGGCTTTATTGTTCCTATTTCAACAAAGTATAAGGAAAGGAGCTTGTACAAATATAGCAATATTTTATTTATTTATATATTTCACTGATGCTTCTAAAAATAACAAGACTGTAAGTCTTAATTACTTAAATAATTCATCTACCTTAAAGTTGTATCTAGTTTAGAACCTAGACATTTTGTTTCACATAATCTATGATTGTAATGGGAGTTTTTGGAAAAAATATAAATGTTGAGACACTTAAATAATTATGAGATAATTCTATACACCATGTATTTATTATGGGCAAGGGAAACAACTTCTGATATGCTGTGTAGTACTTCCATTCTCATTTTCCCCAGATACTTTTTTTTCTCGTATCATCAAGCTTCTTTCAATTTTCATAAAAGCAGAATAATAGGAGATATTGAGCACAGGAAAAATTTTAAGATTCTTTTTCTAAAAAGGGAGAGGAAAAATGGGGTTGTAGCAGAAGGGTGGGTATATTTTGAAGATAGGTTTTTGGTTTTGTGTGTCAGTTTCCTAGTTTGGTAAACTGCAATAAATAGCAACTTTTTATAAAGTGATAGAATAATTCAGTAAAGTGTCAAAATATTAATACAGGACAGAGAGAAGGGAACTAATGAAGACTAATGTAGTTCAAAAGATAACAGGGAGTGTTTTCCAGCACAGGTGTGCAAGGACCGGCTTAAGTGCATTGAAAAAGAAGTAAGTTTGTATAGGAAACGATTGTGATGAGTCCGTTACTTTTGCAGCATATAGGTGTGGCTTGTTCCCTGGGTTCCTTATTCTGTTTCATTGATCTATGTGTTTGCTTTTATGCCATCACCAACGAACAAAACAAATAGACTCTTATGGGCAGAACAGGCTGATGGTTGCCAGAGGGAAAAGAGGCTGGGGGTTTGGGTAAAAATGGTGAAGGGATTAAGAAATAGAAATCGGTGGTTGCAAAATACTCACGGGGTATAAATTACAGCATAGGTAATATAGTCAGTAATATTGTGATAACTATGCGCGGTGATGGGTACTTGAAATATTGGTGAAACACTAAGTTAACTGCATACGTGCAAACATCCGGCGGGTAATTGACTGATTGGGATGAAAAAATAATAATAATAGACCATGAACTCCAACTTACATAAGGAAGAAAATAAAGATATGAAGTGGGAAATCAGAGTGAAAAGTTGGTAGGCCTAGTGAGAGGTCGGTCCTAGCAGGGCTGAAGAATCGTCGGAGCCAGGGGACCCGGGGGAATGAGGCGGGAAGTGTGTGTGGACGTGTGGACGACTGCAAAAGCAGGTTCTTGAAACTGGGACAGTGAAGTGCTGGCAGTGGGTGGGGATGGAAAAAGGTCAGAACTTGAGGGAGTTCGGATGAAACAGTGATAAAAAATGGGATTGATATTTTAACTAGAGTAGGAAGTAAATTGCATATTCAAAATAGATTTTTTTCTCTTTTGTTTTGGTGGCCAGCCATGAAATTCGTGCAGCACAGTGAAATTTTAACAGTCCATTAAGGATGGGAGATAGAGGCAGAAAGTATAAAAGTCTGTACATGAGGGTTTGGGCTGTCACACATGATCTGGCAGTAAGATGCTTTTATTGTAAATAGGGATTGAAGATATGATGAGTCCTATTCAGATGTTCTAGGGGTGGAAAGTGCTGAAAAAAGCTTGACTTTGGGAAAAATGGATCTCATTTAAAAACAGGAAATTCTGGCATATCTTCTTCACTCCTGACAGTGTTTGCATAAGGGAGAAGTTGTCTCAGAAATAATGGAATATGTGATAAAAAGCAAAAAACAACAACAACGCATGAACCATAGGACAAACAACTACATATAAAATAAATACAAATTCTTGAAATAAATAGCATATAGATATTTCAATAGAGAACTTAATAAATGACCTAAAGGATATATTAAATGAAGAGAGATTTAATGTAAAAGGATATAGGTCTGAGTAAATGTCCTACAGTGGAGTAAAGAGAGAATAAGAGACAGAAGTACCACAGACATATAGAGAAACACAATGTGCTGAATATTTTTTAGAAGAAACTTAAAGAGACAATGGAGAAAATATAATGTTTAAAGAAAAAATTGATGAAACTTCCTAGACTTGAAGAAAGACTGTAGTCTGAGTTAGAAAGAATTACTCTGAATCCACAGATGGATAAAAAGGCTTTTAGAAAACACTGATAGAAATGCCATAATGTACAGCCCAACACCAAAGGCACAGAAAAGAATGTTAAACACCCAGAAAATAATAAGTGAAATCTAAAAATGTATTGGCAGTTTGTGAGAAGACACTTCTTCAGAATAAATAAATATTAGAAAATGATAGAAAAGTAAATGCAAAGCTTATTTTGGTCTTCTCAGATTGTTCTTACAAAATGCAATAGACTAAAAGGCTTCTAAACAAATTAAATTTATTTCTCACCATTCTGGAAGTTCAAAAGTTCAAGATCAAGGTTCTGATGGATTTGGTGTTTGGTGAGAGCTCACATCCTGGTTCACAGGCAACCGCCTTCTTGTTTTGGCTTCTCATGGTGGACTGAGTAGAACTTGCCACGATCTTTTTTGTAAGGGTACTAATACCATTCATGAGGGTTCTGACTTCCTGACCCTACCAAATGTCTCAGCTAATTATGACATATTGAGGGTTAGGAATTCAACATAAATATTTTAGGGGAACACAAGTAGTCAGTCTATAGCACAGGGCTTAAAGGAAGTTATTTAAGTCCCTCTCCCCACCCCCACTCCCCATAGCTAGATCATTTTCTCCAGGAAGGAAAAAAAATGTAGTCAGCTTAAAAGACATGATACTAATAGATACTGGGATATTTAGGTAGGAATAAAAAGCAGTGGTAATAAATCTTGATAAGTATAAAAGATTATTTTTTCTCTCTCTCAACTTCTCTAAAATAAATAAGACTACATGAAAATGTTTAATACTTTTCTTTCATGAAATGTGTAGGATTTTTCAATAAAAATATGAAATGCCCACTTATACTTAAATTTTACATAACATTTTTTCAGTATTCATACATTCCAAATATGAGGCAGAACATATTTACACTGAAAATTATCTGTTTAACTGGAAATGAAGTGTAACTGGGCACCCAGCATTTTATTTTGGTAAATATGAATACCTGAAGAAACTCTCATGAGTGCACCAGCAACATTTTTGATACTTAGAGTATAAATGTTGTGTGGGTGGTAAATTGACTCAAATGGTTGCAAAGTTTTTATTTCTAAAGGCTGTAATATTAACTAAGTGTTCTATTAAAAACGAGTTTATATTTTACTTGTTAGAGCAATCACTTAAAGTGGTGAGAAGAAATAGAGCTAAAAGTCAATAAATAAGTAAAACCTGTAAAGTGTTTGAAGGGATGTTATATATTTATTTCGATAGCATCATGTCTGGAATGAACTAGCACTGAAAATATGTTCAGATGATCAGATTAAACACAGTTTCCACTGGGTCATTAGAACTGATGTAGACACCAGAGCATCTGTGTAAAAGGACAACACCAATCTGTCTCTCAGACTAAGGTCGTCTGCAGGTAGCAGTTACCACCTACACTTACCCTTCAAGGGTAGGTAAGGATTTAGTTGCTGTAGAGTTAAAAAAAAGAGCATTCCCAAATTTGAAATAGCCTGAATACATGGGAGGGAAGTATGTGACACCCTGGCAAGACTTTATATGATCCATATACCAGAATAAACAACATAGAATTTCTAGAGATTGAGGGTAGAGATACAGCTTTGCAACCTAAGAGCATGAGGATGGGTTTGAGATAATAAGTAAACTTACTTTAATTTATGTAGTTTATTTCTGGAAATAAAATAACTTCCAGTGAGGCCAACCATTATTTCTAATTTCTCTATGGCACTGTCAGATTTGTGTTTGTTCTTAGATACAAAATCCAAGTGACTGAAATTTACCATTGAATTTATAAGATGGTCAAGTCTGCATCTGGTCCAGACAACTTTCATAACTGATGTCATGGATACTTATAAACCCAGAGATTTGTGAACAAATTTTCAGCCCATTTTCCTCAAGTGGTTGATCAGATTGTGTTTTAGCAATTGTAACATGCCAATGAACCCGGCATTTAAGTTAATAAGGTATAAATGAAGACATAGCTTGTTCTCTGAATGGTTGTAATAGCCTGCTGGGTTTCATCAATCATGAAGCAGCTCATGCTGGGACTAAACAACAAGGAAAAGTACAGAAAAGTTGTGGGGAAGGGAAGGATGTTAATGCTTTTAAATGGGCATGAGGATATATTTGTGATACTAAAGTGTCAGAGACTAGCAAATGGATATCTGCATAATGTTTGAAAGACTCTAAATCCCTTGCCCACTATTATCTGAAAAAAGTAAAACTTAAACAATTCCATACTTTTAAATGAAAGATAACAATTCCATTTACATTGAAATGATTTCATTCTTGGATAATTTTATTTTTGTGTGTTAAGTAATATTCTCATGAGAGTCTTGTTTCAAATTAAGGTCTTGCTTCAGAAAATATACATTTTAAATGACAGTATTTAAGGGAAGGAAATATTTTTAAATGCTTTCTCAAATTCTTTTCAAATATAAAGAAAAATCTTCCTCTAATGAACTTCCTTTTCAAGAGCTGCAATACTTATTTGTTTTAAGAAGTAGTTTAAAATCTTCCTAGCTTTTTCAGTAGAAAAATAATTTTCTTCATGACCATTAGGTCAAGTTCAATTTCAAAATTATTATATCCTTTGGAAAATATTATCTTATTTTCCTGGAGCTATTCATCTAACATAATGTAGAATTGAGTCATTTAAAAAAAACATCCATGACAGATAAAAGTTATCTGAAATGCACATGATTTAGTTAACAAATAAGATATTATACCTGAATTATAGGTCAGCATAATATGTTACTAATGATATCTTTTTATATTAAAATTGTTCTACCAAGCCAAGAAATGTTTATTTATTAATTTTCATTCATCCATTCAACAGATATCACCATTGAAAATAGAGCAAAGATATAGAAATGGTGGAGATATTAGAGAGACATTCACTATTAATATGAAAACAAGATAAATATGCTTCCTCCCAAGCTGTTGATATTAGATTGTGTTTTGGAAATTTCTTCCTTACCCACTACTGCAAATGCATATCAATGTTTTATAAAGTATTAAAGAGCAAATTGCAAAGGCAGAACTGTATTTAAAAACAAGAATATCTATGATTTAAAATGCAAAGCATTGAACAAGGTGGAAGGTATAGTCTACTGGTCTCTGACTTTTGAAAACAAAAGATGTGCCAAGAAGTCCAGAGGAATTGGGGGTACATATTATTTAGGCCAGCAGTTTGTGTGGGGGAAATAGTAGGAGCTTGGGACAGAACACCTGACCAGAGACTTGTGTGGGGATTCCTGCATATAAGTACACATCTAAAAAAAAATGACTCTTTGAGCATTGTCTTATTTGAAGCTTCATGCATGGGAGGGCAGAACAGCACAAATGTAGCATTAATTCAAGATTTGGCCAATTCACTTATGGGCTTGCTCTTTGGATCTGACTTATTTTCAATATCTTCATCTCTTTTTTTACCATAAAAAGGTCAACAACCAAAGGCTTTAAATCTATTTCACACATGGAAAACTATTAGACAAATAAAAGTGTATGCAGAAAGACAGGGCAAAAAGGATAGGGAAATATATGTTCCGTTCATGATTAATTTGACAACTAAAATTCATAAAGAAACATGAATAAATCTATTTCTAAAACCAAAAATAGAAAAATAATTTTTGACAAAATTAATGACATATCAATAAAAAGGGAACTTCAAGTATAGTTGGGTTTAAAATACAGAAAAAAGTAAAATATAACATCTTAAAACAAAACAAAGGAAATAAAACAAAAAGAAGCCCAAGATGTTATGAAAAATCACAGGTGAAAATTAAGAAGTGATGATGGACATAAAATTTATCAGTTATTTATTATGAAAAAGAAAAAATCAATAAAAACAAATAATATATCTGCATGAATATATATGTATAAGTATACAAGAATATATATACTTGAATATATATACTTATGCATATATACTATTTGTGTGTATATATATGTATACATATATATCCATTTGAATTTCAGGGACTGTATTCATTTTAGTTATATAAACACATGTGTTTATATATACATAGTTGTGAGAATTGTCCATATCTGTATATAATTAAAATTTAGCTGTTAACACTAGGGACAGGAGAATTAGGAAATATTAATTATGTCTGTAATAAAATGTTGCCTGAAGAAAAACAAATTTGAAGCATATTTAGAAAAATGCCAATATTTGTTAGAGTGTTCTAGTAGGGCCACGGATTGTTTTATTTTACTATGTTATTTTTATATTTTTATTATTGAAATAAGAATTAAACATCAGATAACAAAATAATTAACAGAAATAAAAATATTAATAACTTGGACAACTAACTTTAAAAAGTTTTTTTTTTATTTTGAGAGTGAGGGGAAGAGAGGGAGAAAAACATCAATGTGTGGTTGTCTCTCACATGTCCCCCATGGAGGACCTGGCCCACAACCCAGACACATGCTCTGACTGGGAATCAAACCTGAAACCCTTTGGTCCACAGGCCAGCACTCAATCCACTCAACCACACCAACCAGAGCATGGATGACTATAACTTTCTCAAGTGAAACATCTATATGACATTGTTTTAGGTAATTAGAGTTTAGTACTAAATAGTCTGGAACAATAAAAGTTTAAAAGTATTTATATGTATGTATGTATGTATAAAATTTTATTAGTTTATAATATAAATACATTATTATAAATATGTATGCATATTATATTTAACCATTTATATATGTGTATATATATGAATACATAGATTGGCAAACATATAAATATATGTGTACATATATACACATAGATGTGTGTATATATGTGTGTGTATACACACACATACACATATATGGAGGGAAAAAATGAGTTCTGACTAAAAAAAATACAAACACCTGCTCTTTGATTTATCTGGCTTGGCTAACAGATACTGATAAGGTAAAAAAAAAACCAAAAAACACTTTTTCCCCCGAAGTCACCCTATAACCCTAAAGTAATATAGCAATCCTTTCTTTGAGTGACTTTCTTATCAACTGAAAAATTTTGTTCCCTGTCTCCAAAATGAAAGACTATCAGAAACTCTGTTGTTTGAAATTACATCAGCATAAATGTACCATCCTTCTCTTGCCTGAAGAACCTAATTGACTTTGACACAGAGAAGCAGCATCAATTGCCAATCCAAACAGGAGTGTCAGAAAATGGGTTTCTAAAACACCTTTCCACATTTATCATCACTTTGTAGTCTTCAAAGGGAAATAATTCTGGGTCCCTTGTGCAGTCCAAAGTTAATATTGAATTGAGTCCTTTAGGGACAGCCTATTTTGACTTGAAACTATCAAAATATTTTAATTAAATTTTACCTAAACTCTACTCTGTATCCTAATCTCATAAATACTTAATTGTTTCCAATTTTTGGTGAGATGTCCCACTGTAGCTTTAGTATATGATTTCTCTCATTGCTAGGAGTCAATAAACCTAACTTTTTCAGATGACAGGTTTGTTTCAAATTGTCTTAGTTTGGGAGAGAGACAGAGATAGAGAGGAAAAGGTAGAGTATGTGAATGAATCTCAATGTCATCCACTAATCAGATAAAAACACTTTAAATAATAGTTTAATAAATTCAGTGAGGAGAATAAAAACAAATTTTGTATTATGGCATATAACAATTACTCAACTGAAAAATTTGACAATGTGATCCACCAGATTAATAGATTTAAAGGAAAAAGTTATTTTAATCGATACAGAGAAGCACTTAAGGCAATTCAATGCTCATCTATGACATTTTTAAAAAGATTCTTAGCAAACTATGAATAGAAATAAACTTCATTAGCATAATTAAGGTCATCCAGCTGATTTAGTCAACAAATGTCATTAATAATAGAGATACTATAGAATAATTCCCATAAACTTCAGAAGTAAGAAATGGCTGCCCTATTTCATTGTTTCTATTACATATTGACTTGGGCATCAAATTAAGACAAAATATTAAAGTTAAGGATAGGTAAATTAAAAACAAGAAATATTCAGATTTTTATATAAGGTGATTGATTACATAAAAAATACATATAAAATCCAAGAGAGCTTTTAAAAATTAGTAGAAGATGAACAAGTGAACTAAATGAAAGATTGATGTTAAAAATGATAATATTTTATACACTGGTAAGCGAAAATGTACTATTAAAATGAATTTTTAAAACCTAAGATATGAGAAATAAATCTACCCAGAGATGTTTAAAATCTTTATCAAGAAATATATAAAACACTTTAAGGCCGTACAATGCATGGAAAAATAAAAATGTTAATTTTCCTTAAAGAATCATAAATTTGAAGAAATACTTATAGAAATCACAATTGTGTTTCCTTCTTAGTGGAATTTAAGAAGTTGATCCTATATCTCATGTAAAAATAAATGGCCAAAAACTTGAAAGGTAATTTTGAAGACTAAAGTATAAAATTTTTCCTGTCCAGACTCAACATATACTCTAAAGTTTAATAATTAAAACAATATGACTGTGGAATAAGCATAGAGAAATAAAAACAATGGTACAGTAAAAAGAACCAAGGAACAGACCCACACATTTATAGAACCTTGATATATGACAGAAATGAGTTTATAAATCAGTGGGAAGATGATGACCTACCAAGAAATGGAGCTGAAACCACTGGCTATTCAAAAGTTTGAAAATGTAATATGCTACTGACCTCCCTTTAAAATTTATCTGATCTTTGTTTAGAAATAAAGTAGTTTGCTTTGTCTTCCTTTGTGAACAATTTGCTAATTCTGGTGGTAGCTGCCATGTGTCCCCGTGAAAGAGAGAAAACACCTGGTCCCTGGAAGGTGTGAACTATCACTGAAGTTGGAGCTGTGTCTGGACTTCAAGTTGCCAGGATAATGATCTCAGATGGAAAGACGGTGGGACATTTTTCTTTTCTGAATTGGGATTTTAGAGCCTTTTACAGTAGTTGTTTTTTAAAATCAAAGCACTGTGACTCTCTCATAGAACATGGTAGACAATCCATTTTTCAGAATGTCCTAAAGTCTAAGCAGGTATAACTATTTGCACTATTTGGCACAAGTGTGGGTAAAAGAATAGACAGTTTTATGTTCTCTGATAGAAATAATTTCTATTTCTTTATTTTGCAAATGAAATTAGGTATACTGTTGTTACATCAGTTTTAGTCTGTAGCTGTAACTTGAGCAGGAAAAAATAGGAATGCCCTGCACATCTGAGAGTGGGTAGAAAGAAGGGTGGGCAAGAGGAGAAGATTGGCTCTTGGGTTTAAGCCTGGAATTGCTAAGAATGGGACTATGTCTTAGAGAATTGCAGGGTGGAGTGTCTGGATGCAGATCAGCAGCAATTCTGCCATCTGGAAGCTTTAATTCCCTGCAGCTAGACACTTTTAAAAAGCTGCTCATCCTTTACGGTAAACTTAGCATTTCTGCTGTTCTGGCAACTGTGCACTTGGTGCACAGGCTGCCTCTGGCTATTAAGTTATTCTTGTCAGATTACCTCCTGTCCCAGACAGGCTGGAGCCTGTGGAGTGAGGTTCAGGCTGTGTGCAGTAAGCAGGGAGCCTGTGCCAAGGTCAGACAGATCTGGGTGCTACTCACAGGTAGCATTTCCTGGAGATGTGGGGAGCGAGTCAAAGTAGCATGAGGGGTAGAAACCACAAGATGTTCTGAGCAGGAAAATCTTACAACCAATGCAGAAGGGGGGGAAGGGGGGAGGCAAGGCAGACAGAAGCACAGAGACCGAAAAACTAATTATCAAGCAAAGGAATTAAGACTGGGAAACAAATGAAAAAAAGCATTTGGTGATTAGGCAGATTGTAGGGCAAAATCTTCAGATTGAAAAAGTAGCTTTAGGGACTTTTTCGTAGGGCAGTTGCGGCCTCCAGGATAGAGAGAAAGGGGAGCAATGGAGAGGGAGACATAGTTGGAACAATTTGCCCCTCCTAGTAGTTAATATGAAAAATGTTTAGATAATGTCTTTCTGTTATTACACTTATGAAAACTCTATATACATATATCTCATATATATTTATATTATAAACATACACATATGTGATATATGCATGTATATACATATTTATGTGGTAATAATTACAAATATATATGATAATGAAATAAACAGATAGGGACACAATTTTACAAACATGTTCATAGAAAAAGCTCTTACTGAAAAAATTTAATGAGTGAATGCTTTGCAGCTGTGAATAGGCAATTAAAATGTATACAAAACCAGAAATGGCTTCAATGGACGGGAGATTCCAGATACTTCAAAAGTTAGAAGCTGTGCCACAGAGAATCATGTATAAATGTCCAGCACATTTATTAATCTAATTAATACAGAATAGAAGAAAGTGCCTTGGACTTTAAAGAAATTTTCATCTTTAGAATACAAAGTATTTTGAGTAGTTTAATTGATTTGCTCCCTATGTCAGTCAGGATTCTTAATTGAAAGCATCAGACACTGGCATTGGCTAATACAAACAGAAAGGGCATTTGTTAAAAGAAAGCTTAGCAGCCCATAAAAATGTTGTTACATGTACAGAATTAAGTTTGAAGTCTATGTAATCAGCAGTGACATCAAAAGCTGTTTGACCTAACTGTTTATAAACATTGTTAGCAATGTCCTTGAGAACTGCCACTGCAAAATGGTCATCGAATGTCACCAACTCTGGATGCTGGTGGCGGTATTAAAACTATTACCAAGAAGATCACACTTAAATGGCTTTCCCTCCCTAATTCCTGTTACACTAGCAGGCATGAATTAAGTAAGAGACACAGTATAGTGGAAACGAGGTAGCAAGTTTCTTTGCGAAATGCACAGGAACCTGTGGCACCTGGCTAGTCTGTGCGCCCCGCCCACTGGGATTAGG
This sequence comes from Artibeus jamaicensis, assembly GCF_021234435.1. NCBI lineage: Eukaryota > Metazoa > Chordata > Mammalia > Chiroptera > Phyllostomidae > Artibeus > Artibeus jamaicensis. Next base: position 21,644,428 of record NW_026522046.1, on the reverse strand, counting down.
GTTTAGGTGCTTGCAACAAGCCTCCAGGGCTCCTGCCCTCCTGATCAGGCTTAATTCAGGAGCTGATAATAAGGTTTGAGAAGAAAATAAAATGAATAATAATACACTGAATTTATATCAATTTCAATACTTTCATTTTTAATCAAATAAAAAGCATTAAATCATACCTTTTAAAACAGAAGTTGGTGGCTGTGGCTTTCAAATGATTTACATGAATAATATTATGAAAAAAAAACAATCAATGTCACCTGTTGAAAGATGAAAAACACTGATATCTGTCAGGGAATTAAGATAATCTCAAGATTTAAAATGTACCAGTTACTTAGATTCAAACCATAATCATTCCTACCCAAAAACAAAGGACCAATTTACTCATGAGAATTGTCTTATTTGGTTTATCTCAGAGATTCCCCATGCCACTCCCACCTTATTAAATTACATCTACATATAATATAAGTATAAAAGAAAAAGTATTTTAAAAGCCATTAACAGAAAGCAATGCCAACAAACATCATTTGATGCTGATATAACCAAAGTCCCATATTCTTTTGAGGTATGATTGAAACCAAAAAAGTCAGCCTTTACGCTGCCTGACTCTTACCAGATCCAATAAACAGAGACAGGGATTGAGTCTTTATGGGCATTTTATTCAGATGGTTGGCAATCTGAGAAGATGGTGGGTTTGTACCCTAACAGACTTTCTTAAATTCCATTTTAAACCCAAGTTTTTTATAATGAGAAAAAAAAGTGTAGGTAAGGGATTTGGAATTCAGGGGGGGAAAGTTAATCAGATAAAAGTTGCAGCATTCTTTCACCTGTGTCCTAGGCGCTGGGTGATGGGCATCTCACCCTGGAGAATAATGGCTCAGATACCATCTTGATGGCCTGCAGTCCTCCTGAGCACAAAGGTGGAACTGCTTATGGTCTCCTGAGTCAGAGTGGGTCATACCTTCAGTTCCTGAAACAATAGCTTTTTACATATGTTGATTACTAAGCTTATTAACTATTACTTGAAACTAAATTTTTTCTAACATTTGAGTTCTTGATCATAACTATAGTTTATCTATCTCAACGGATCAGTCAGCCCACCTTAAAAAATAAATTGGAAATGTTAGGTAGTCAATAAACAAATCTCTAATATCAAAAATATAACCAAAATTCAATAGTTAGAAATATTGGAATAATATTTAGTTTTTAACTTTGGCTTAAAATTAAAGTTTTTAAACCAAATCAACTTCTGTAAAATTATCATAATAATATTTGCAGCAATAACTGCCAATAATTGAGTATTCTTCTGAGCTTTGAATTGAGCTTCAAACTATACTTTTGTTTGCAAGATGATATGATTTTCACTCAATAATTGTTTTAGCTTCTTGTAAAATCTCAATGTTCTCAAATTTGATACAATCTCTTCAAATATTTTTCTAGCTAGTTACTGCCTACTTTCTATTTATTTGATTATTCTTTTACATGTTATGATTGTGCTTAGAATGTATTAATGCACAAGTATAACTCAAGTGTTCATAATGTTTTTATACCATACATTTAAAAAATTATAATTATGATATTCTATGGGAGCCAAACACATCATTTAGCTTGGTGGTATATATTTACAATCCTCAGTCAAGTTATTTTATTAAAATACTATTTTTGCCTTAATTATAGTTCAATTTATGATAAAATACATAAAAATGTTGAATTTTTCTTTCTGAGGTGTGTGGGGGTGACTTTCCTCTTAAGTCCCCCCGTGCGCCACGGATGGAGAGTAAATACAACTGAGACATGATGTGATCTGCTTGGGGAGGAGAGGTAGCCAGTTTCTCAGGGAAAAAAGGCATTGAGCCCCTTCCTCCAAAGACTTTTAGTGGGTTGTAATACACAGGAATACAGGGCAGCAAGGATCAAACAGCAAGATAACATTTCAAAGGAATCTGAGGGTTTAGTATGAGTCAGACTCTGTCAGGAGCAGAGTTTTAGGGTTTCCTGCTTGAACCCTTAACATATGAATGAAAGCACCCTTAGCAGAGCAGATTTCACAGGTCTGTCAGGAAGTCTTTGGGATGCCAGATTTTTCCCCAGGACACACTCTGGCAAGGCAAGGAGCTGCACCCCTCCCCAACAGTTATTCAGGCTTAAGGGGAGTACAGCCAGGAAGCGCTTCTCCCAGAGAACCTGGGGACTTGGGCTTTGTCAAAGCCAGGGGGGGAGAGTCCATTGCTCTTTGTTGACTCCTCGAGTCCTTCCATGATGGCCTCCCAAGTGATCATGTCTGGCCTAGGTTGCCCCTCCTCTGAGGGGTCTTACCAGTCCGACCATGCCTTGTGGGCCAGGAGGAAACTGAGGCAGCCTTTGCTACCAGAGACAAGCTTTGTCTCCTGCGGCTCACATTCCAGAGGTCTTCCCTTGCCCTTAGCCACAAGGGGTGGAGATACAATTCCTAGAACCAGGCAGAGTTGTCTATAACAGAGGTGGATCTCTTATTTGAGTGCATATTAATATTTTTAGTGTATGACAAGGGATGGCAGTGTTTTAGCAAACATTAGCATTCATGTCAAGGGCACAAAATTTCACAAAGTGATAATTGAATGATGATATGCATTATTAAAATGAGTTATTCATTACAACATGAAATTTATCTTAATTTTATAGTTCAAAAAGTGCTGTATTGATTTAGGAAAGGTGCACACCAATGTAGATAAATTAATTAATACCTTTAATTAGTAATATTCAAATAGTTGAAGATATTGAATTAACCATCCCACACATTTCAATGAGACAAAATCAAGTTTTAAATACATTTCTAGTATCAAAACAAGAGTCGTATTTGAACAAGGTTCAGGTAAATAAATGATTTAAAATATACCTAAAGAGTTAAAGTATGTAGCAATAATCATTCTGCAGCCCATAGATTTTAGTTTAGATCAATTATTTACATAGATTCAGGTTATGAGGAACCTCTATTGGGAACCTTAAGCTTTAGAGACACCTGTTTGTCACAAAGACTTTTGCAAAAATAGAGAAGCTTAAATATAGTGGCACTGGAATTCAGTGCTCAGCTTTATAAAATCAAGTACTAAAACCATAAACGTGCCTTCTCATTACCAACACCATTAGACCCTGGGGAAGTGCAGATCCACAACCTCAAAGAAGAAGGTGGTGGTTCTAATCCAAAGTTTGTGGGTTACTGGGCATGGAATCAGACATTGTTTGTGAGTATAAGGGTTTGAACTACAAAAACACTAAGGTGGGAGAGAATATAAACTTATTATCCAAACTTTATTTTAGTTAAATATTTTCCTGCTTCCTTTTGAGTTTCACTTTTTTGGTCTGGAGGAAGAAAAAAATCACTTGTCCAAACTGAGTGAAAAACATTTTGCTCACTTTTGTAAATTCTGCAATCCTCAGAATTAGATAGCTAAATAGACCTAGATTAAGCATTCAATGAATATGATACTTACTTTTATCATAGACATTTAGTGGATATTAAGCATTACAATAATAATGAGTAGTTTCATTTTTATTAAAATATTCTTATCAAATATTTATAATTATATTTTCAAAAAATCAGTTTTACATATTTGATTTTAATAATATATTTCAAAACGGATGTTCAATTAGAGCTAGTATTTTACCTTTCAATATTAATAAAAAGGCTTAAGAACATATAAATATACATTTTTAATGATTTTATTTATTTATTTTTTTAAGAGAAGGGAGAGGAAGGAGAAAAAGAGTGAGAGAAAAATCAATGTGCGGTTGCCTCTTATGAGTCCCCTACTGGGGACCTGACCTGCAACCCAGGCACGTGCTCTGACTGTGAATGAAACCCCAACCCTTTGGATCACAGGTCCAAGCTCAATCCACTGAACTATACCAGCCAGGGCGTGAACATATAAATATAATTGTGTATTTCAATTTTCAAATTTGCTTTGTATCCAAACTATACATTTCTGAGCACACAATTTTATTTTATTTTGAACGTTTTAGATCATTATTTTTAATAGTGATTTAGTCGGGCTTCTTTTTGCCTCTAGGGTCCTGCCTCTCCCTTGGGAACACTTACTTTAGAAAACGTGATTGTTAATTCTCCTCTACCTCTTTGTAAATATGTTTAAAAAGCCTCTTGCCCTCATTTCCACCCAGGGCTGTCTTTCTCAAGGACTTGACAGCCTTCTCTGAAATGTTATCATCATCTAAGAAAGTGCCCCAATCTCCCAGTCTCTGAGGGAGATCCTCCTTTTATACCAAATTATAATACTATGCCTTTTCATGAAGATATGATGAAACTTACTTTTCCTTTGGGTAAGGATAATTAGCAAATGCAGATGGTCTATGATTTTTCTATTTATACTCTTCTTCCTCTATCTCCTCAGCTCTTTAAAACTCTCCTGTTCTTTCTTTTAAAGGAGTTGAGTGAAGACTCTGTTCTTGCCACTTTCTCCCCATTACAATAACTGTTTAATTTTATTTCAGTGCATATCTTGCTTTCATTACCTGTTTAATTTTATTCAGTGCATATTTTGCTTTAACACAATTATCAAAAACCCATGTATGAGTCACGATAATTAAATATAATTGCCCTTGATAAATTTGATGATTGCAGTCATATTCTTATATTTTTTTAAAATTTGGCATAATGAAATTATATTTGTCAAGGTAGAGGATATGTTTTATTTAATAATTTGTTAACATGATATATGTTTTTAAGTATTTAAACTTATGAAGTTCTCCTGGGCCTTGAAAATACTATATGTGCCCTGGCTGGTATAGCTCAGTGGATTGAGCATGGGCCAGCGAACCAAAGGATCTCGGTTTGATTCCCAGTCAGGGCACATGCCTGGGTTGCAGGCCAGTTCCCAGCAGGGGACACACGAGAGGCAACCCTACATTGATATTTCTCTCCCTCTCTCCTTCCCTTTCCCTCTAAAGATAAATAAATATTTTTTTAAAAAGCAGGTTTCATTTTAAAAAGTACTATATGTGACTCCATTATAAATGATCTATGAGCTTTCAAGTTTATAAATTTCTTGATAGCAATGCCTTAAGAAAAATTTAATCTTAAAGAATCTTTTGAGACATATGAGCAATTTACATAAGTAAGTTCTGTATAAAAGGAGTATGGGGAATGCTGACTATTAGTAGTGGTTAAATCCCAGTTTATCCAGGGACTACGATTCTGTGCTTTCATTTCTAATGAGGAAACCTACAGTGAGCCGCTCCCATTATATTCACAAATGAAATACATGAGGAATAAAGCTCTTTGCTTTATGTCGAAAAAGTTGGTCTCAATAAAAAAAGGTATTCCCTAAGTATATTAATAAATTTGAATACTTTGAGCGCTAAGGATAATTCTATTCTCATCAAAATTTAAATATTATTCTGTGTTGAAGTCAATTCTCATCTATTGATGTCCATTTGCATTAAAATTGTGTTGATATCCCCCCAATGCTCCATTCTAAAAACTTTCTTAGATATAAGGGAGATAAAAGAGGACAAGAAGATTTCAAAAATATACAAGCAACTCAAAAAATGGAGCGTGATCTGTCATATAATAGGGAATCATTAAATAACATTCAGCTTGCCTTTGAAAAGTACTCATAGTACTCATTGTTCAGGGATGCTTACTTTTTTTTCTTTTATTTTTACCATTTAGCCTCTACATACTCCTTCCTCTGCAATCACCACACTATTGTCCATGACTTCTCTACGCCCTAATCTGCCCCCCAATAGCTGTCATCTGCTCTATCTATGAGTCTGTCTCTATTTTGCTAGTTAGTCTGGTTTGTTCATTAGATTCCACATATGAGTGAAATCATATGGTATTTGTCTTTCTCCAACTGGCTTATTTCACTTAGTGTAATTTTCTCCAGGTTCATCCACTCTATTACAAAGGGTAAAATTTTCTTTTATTAAAATTGCAGTGCATTAGTGTGATTTATAAATGTTAAGACATTGAAGTGTGTTTAAGTGACCAGCATACACCATCCCATTAGTATAAACTGTTAAAACATACACAGAGAAAACCAGGATGTCTTTTTGCTATTTAATGGAAAAGGTTCCATTTAAACAGATATTAGTATATTTTTTACTGGAGAAAATAGGTTCTTGCAGTGTCCTGAGAAAAGAATTTTAAAGGGCACATACATGGAAGAAGTTTAAGCATAGCGATGAGATCTACTGAGGTGAAAAGAATTGGCTCGACCTCCTGTATGTAGAAAGTAGGCCGGCTCTAGTAGCAACAGCCCTGAGATCCTTGAAAACCCTCCATATACATTGTCAGCGTGGGTAGCAAGCAGGCTTTCCTTCAAACTGTTTAACCTTCTTCCTAATCCTTGTTGACTTGTGCTGGGCCCCTGGGCCCTCTCCCTCTCCAATTCCTTTCCTGGACCTTCTGGAGTTCCCTGCCCTTATCCTATCCAATTCTTCTGGATTCTCCCAGGCTAGACTCTTCCCCTTTGTTTCGCCATTTTGGTTCCTCCTGCTCAGTCCTCAGAGTTCTGTTTTGTCATTGTGGCTTCTACTGCATATGCTTAACAAAGAAAATTTCTCTTTATTTGTTCTCCCTCCTCCACTAACCTGGGAGACTAAAACCCTGGGGAGATTGGAAAGCAAGCCCTTCCTCCCCACTTGGGGAGGCAGAGGGATGTCAGTGCCCTTGGAAGGGCGCTGCGGCTGCCCCTTCAAAGCTAATCAGACTTAGTATCTGATTCCATTTGTTCTCCTCCTTTGTTAATAACTAACTAGCTACCTATGCTAATATTTTATAGCATTTATTTATAATGTAAAGATTATCGTTACACTATTATTGTTACATTTTTCAAATGTCATCACTGGTTAATAATTTTTTACATTCATACAGATACTTCTGGTCCATAAATTCGTTTATAAAATTATATAACATGTTGCGTTTCAATTATTATCTACTTGGATAATGTATTTCAGAGTTAATGTTAGCAGTAAAATCTTGTCTGTCAGGGTTTCTTCAGTCACCATTTTAAAACTGTTTTACTAATTCCCAGAACACATTCCTAGAAGTTGTGGTCCTTTGAGATCTTAACATAGTACCAGAGTAGATTTCAATAGTTTGCATAAACCTGGAATATTTTGTTTATTATTAAAAGCAAGATGCCTGATGACATCATGGAAGTGGTACTAGCCTCACCCAAACCTTAAACTCAAAGAGAAACTTCCATAAAAACCCTTATTTTAAATTAAAAAATGATGTCACAAAAATTATAACATTGTTTTCAAATTCCTCCTAATTTATCCTTTTCCCATCCTCAGCACCTGGGAGTGTCTTACTCTGTCAGATTCCTGGATGGTCCACAGGAAAAGAGAACTAGGTATTAATTTTCTATTCTGCATTATGGCTCACTACATTTTTGTTAGAAAACTCAACTTCCTTGTAATTAACATAAGATCTGTAGCATTAGATCTTTGTGATATTTAGAGTTTATACTGTTTATACCCACAACATGTGCAAAGTAAAGTGAGAATTAATGTGCATGTTCTACCTTAGTCATCTTAAATTAAACAAAAAATTGCAACGACAAGTATGTGTGTCGGTGTATTAATCACTTCAGAAGAAAAGGATAACTACACATTAAATAACTGCCATTATGTCATGAGTGACACACACTGAAGGAAATACATGGGGAGGGGGGTAACATACTTGTGAGAATTAAACACACATATTCTAGAATTGGCCTGGACTTTATAACTCTCCCTACCCTTCACTTGTTCTCTAATCTGTAATACGGAAATAATTATAATTTTGCCCTGATAGATCTGTTGTAAGAAAAAAAACTAAGTAATACATTAAAAGCAATAGGAAATTGACTGCTGAAACTCTAGTTGTATTATGGGCATTTTAAAACGCGTTAATGTTAATGATAGTGTCACAGATTATTCAAAATTAAAACAACAGCAACACAATAATTGTGTCTATTATAGATAGTATTATTTGCTAAGGATCATCCTAATCATAGTCTCTGATCTCAAAATGAAGTAATATAAATTTTATTCTGTGTGATCTTAATTATAATTTGTATATGCTTTTTAAATTTGTGTCATTTTATATTGCTCTTTACTCCCTTTAAGCACAACTCAAAATAAATTAATGTAGAATCTTTCATAATGGTGCCATATTACTAACAGGATCCTGCCATAAATAACTTAGGAACAAATATCACAATTGCACAAAGGAAAAGGAGTTAAGAAGAATAGAAAATGTATATGAATTACTGAAGCTGAAAGCCCCCTTAATTTCATGACTACTTGAGCATGAAAATTGCTTAAAAATATTTATGATTTCAAAGAAATAGATTTCACTCAGGGATGTAAATTGAGGCCACAGGAAATCTTAACACTTATGGAAGTTTATAACTTACAGAACTGGGGCTAGGAGTGAATAAAAGTTTTGATATATTATACAGTACTTATTCCTAGACTACAATTCAATAAACAAAGCAGAATTTGAGAATGGACATTTCAAAATAAAAACAGACCTAGTTTTCAAAGAGATAGTTTACATTAATATTTATACTTCACATGCATTAAATTATGCAAAGGTCATTATTCAAGTCTCTGGCATTTAAAATGTATGTGCGCACAGATATACAGACAAGAACATATACAAATACATACACTCTTCATTAAATAATTGTCAGTTATATAACTAGCATTAGCAGTAATGAAATCCAAATGCAGGAAATTAAGGGAGACAGAAAATGTGCACACAAAATACTATAATTTGGATTTATCTCAAAACATGCAGTTAGTCACTGGGAAATATATAATGTACATTCTCGTCACCAGTGATAATCACCCAAAAGTATAGTGTCGCTATTAAGCAAACAAAGCAACTGAGGTTCAAAAAACAAATGGTTTTGGGCTTATCACATGGTTTCATCAAAAAATTCATTTTTTTAAATATGTAACTATTTTCTGTATTTTAATTGTTGTTCAAGTACAGTTTTCTGCCTTTTACCCCCATCCCAGCCCATCCCCCCCAGCCCTCCCCACCCACCTCCCATTTCCTCTCCCCTCCTTGTTATTGTCCATGCCCCTTTATACTTGTTCCTGCAAACCCTTCCCCTTTTCCCCTGAAATTCCCTCCCCTCTCCCCTGGGTTCACTGTCAGCCTGTTATCAATTTCAGTGTCTTTGGTTATATTTTGCTTGGTTATTTTGTTGATTAGGCTCCTGTTAAAGGTGAGATAAAAATTTTCTCCTTTTTGAGGGTAATTCTCTTACGTTTTAAAATTATATTTTATTGATTATGTTTTTACAGTTGTCCTAATTTTCCCCTTTTGCCTCCCTCCACCCAACACTCCTTGCAATTCTCACACCATTATTCATATCCATGGGTCATGAATGTAAGTTCTTTGGCTGCTCCATTTCCTATGCTGTATTTTGCACCCTAATGACTATTCTGTAACTACCTATTTGTACCTCTTACCTCAACTCTTCACCCATTCCCCCATACCCTTATCCCATCTGACAACCATAAAAATGCTCACCATACCAATGATTCTGTCTCTGTTCTTGTTTGCTTAGTTTGATTTTTAGATATGTATGTATCTTTGCGCTATTTTATTGTTCATAGTTTAGATCTTCTTTTTCTTAAATAAATAATTTCCTCTAACATTTAATATAGTAATGGTTTGCTGATCAAGAACTCCTTTAGATTTTTCTTGTCTGGGGAGGTGTTTATCTGTCCTTCAATCTTAAATGATATCTTGGCTGGGTAGAGCAATCTTGGCTGTATATCCTGGCTGAACAGAGATGAACAAAATATATATACATGGAAGGTCCATTGAAGACATAAATGTGACAGAAGTATATTGACTTGTACCAAAATTTCTAAACCATGAAGATTGTGTTACTGGTGGTGGGGATAAGGAGGGGGAATATTCCTATTGAATTTCTTCTGGTAATTAAACTCTAATTATGAGGGGGTGCCGATGTAAGAACTCTGTAATGCCAGACATGAAAGAAAGCCAGGCAGTGTATTTGGCCTCAACTACTGTAGCTGTGAAAGGAAAAATCACTGAGAGAGATAATTTATAATTCTCTAGTTGGCATAGCAATCATGTATATAAATCCTTAAACTAGAAAGACACCATTTATTGTATCTTTAGTATGAAAAACTCATCAGGAAGTCAAGGTCATGAGTGACCCACAGTGCTGGTACATACTGGACTGCTTGTGCCATAACTGCAGAAAAGACTAGCAGAACAGTGTCTGGTCCCCATGGCATCAATATGAACAGATATTCATTTAGCTGTAACTACTTTACAGTAAGTCTCCTGACCAATGAAGAAAAGAAGTATGTATAAGTGCCCAAATCTATTATAATAAATTATTGCTCCTAAGTTAAGGGACAAAAAAGTCCAGAATAGTACATTCCATGACAGCAATAAAAAATACGAATGGTTTACTCCTTAAAACTCTAATGATAAAATGAACGAACTGTAGCTGTTTTCATATCTGGACCATTTGTCACTAGCCAGCAAATTATTTGAAGAATGTGACATACTAAGAGACCACTTCTGAAACTGCATGGTGATTCACCAGTGACAAGTTCTATTTGATACCACCACTGTCAAAAATATGGAATTACTCAGAGAAGCCCACGGATTATGGCTATCCATTTCTGGAGAATTGCTCTAGCTGCTAATATGGACTGTAAATGTTAGAAGTCTGTTGCTGGCATTGCCTTAAATGTGCCTCAATAGGCACAAAGGCAAAACTGTTTCTTGCAGTGCTTTTTTCAGAATGCTGGCACAGTGGCTCTTACCAAGTAAAGTTAAAAGAATCATTATTGACCTCCACTTTAGAATCTGCTCTAACAATATCGCCCTGTTGAGTATCACGGTGTTGCCTATGTTGGAAGGCACATGTTGCCACTGTGCTTTATTTTGTTTCTAGTGTATATATAGTTTTAAAATAATACAGGAATAAAAATGCATGACAAGTAATATATTACACATTTATGTTCACATTACCTGCTTAAGATTCAAGATTAAAGTACTGAAATATCTTCTCTCCCCTTAACCAGGAATTGAGATGTGAAGGGAATAAAATATTCAAGGTTGAATGATAAAGAGGTGTTTAGCCTCACTAGATATGTCTCTATATTTTTACATTATATGTTTGCAAGCCTAAAAAATATGTAGTCCTGTTTTATAAAGGGGGAACAAAGTAGCATAATTTATATTCTAAATGCAATGTTTGGTGACTTGTCATTTTTATACAAATATCTTTAGTTTATTCCTTTGTAATTTTGTAAAAAATTGTAATGGCTTTACATGCTATAACCTACATATCTATTTCCCTTTCATAAATAAATGAGTAGTTTCTAGGTTTTAGCTAGTAAAATGTTATTAATTTTAGCTATTAGTTGCATATTATAAATGTAGGACTGGAATTCCTGAATCAGAGTATCAAATTTCTTTTTAAAATATTTGTTTATTTATTTTTATAGGGAAGGGAAGGGATGGAGAAAGAGTGGGAGAGAAACATCAATGTGTGGTTGCCTCTTATGTGTCCCCTACTGGGGACCTGGCCTGCAATCCAGGCATGTGCCCTGAGAATTGAACCTGTGACCCTTTGCTTCACAGGCCCGTGCTCAATCCACTGAGCTACACCATCCAGGGTTAAATTTTTTAGATATTGCCAAATTACCCAAATTTTTATACTGCACATTAGAAATTTAAGTTTCCCTGATTTGTTATAGTCTCAAAACTCAGTACTGTTGAACTTCACGATTTGGGCCCATATGTCATCGGTGAAATGGGGTCTCCTAGTGATCAATTTTACATCACTTTTCATATATTTTTAACCATTTAGATTTCTTATCTCATTTCCTTTAATGTATTTTTGCTTATTAACTTTATTATCAGATTCTAAGAAAATGATTTTGGGTGAGGTATGATGATATTTTATTATTTAAATGTGTTGCCGATACATGAACTTATGTCTATAGCTGTGCCTATTTACAATATCTTAATAATATAATTAAATGTAGTGTCTACAACAGAATTATTCTGAATTGACATCATATTTTTAATTTAATTTCCAAACTCACTTGTATGCAAGACTGTGCTAGCAATTTCTGAGGGAAACTTTATTATTATTATTATTATCATTATTATTATTATCATTGTAGTTTATTTAATGAAAAGCTGTTAGTAAAACTGCAGGGTCAACTTTTGTTATTGTATTGTTTTGATTGTGTAATCTGTTTCCAAGTACAGTGCATTTATGCTAGTCCTCCTTTTAGCTGAGTTTTATTTTTCAACTGGCGTTATAAGGGAATCCTTGTTCTACCTTTTCCCCAGGCTCTGGGCTACTCAAAGTTTTTGTGTTCTCCTGTGAGAATAATTAAACCATGGTTGTAGGAAATCTGCATCAGTCACTCACTCACTCTGGTACAAGGCAACTGGTGTGGGAAGTGATAAAGTTCCCTACCCTCACAAAGCTGATGTCCTGGTGCTATATCCTAGGACATAAATAATAAACAAAATATACAGTAAATTAGAAAGTAGTATAGTGAAATAAGTATACAGCAAAGAGTATATGAGGTGCAGGATGGGTAAAAATGCAAGGTCTAGGTAGCTTCATTAAGAAAGTGGCATTTGAGCAAATTCTTGGAGGTCAGTGGTCAGTCATGCAAGATACCAGGGATCAGAGCATTTTCAAGCAGAGAAGAAAAGCAGTACAAATGCCTGCGCGGGGACCATGCCGTGTTAGAGAAACAAGGAGGCATTTGAAGTTGCAGTGGATAAAGTGAGAAGGATTCAATGGAGGTAAAGTAAGAAAAGTAAGGGTAAGCAGATCGGGAAGGGTGGTTTCAGCCTTGTAGTTTTGGTTTTCAGTCTCTTTTGTTTTTTTTCCAATTTTACTCTTTAAGTAAACTTTTGATTATTTAAAATAAAAGAAAAATGTATTTAAAAAGTTTTCTTCAAATAAAATTTTATTTTAGAGAGGGTTTACATTTGCAGATAATTTGTGAGGATGGCATGTACTATGTACAAGGTCTTCATGTACCCTAACCCAGTTTCAGAATCCTATCCAGAATAACAGATTAAATTTAGTTTTTATGTCTCTTTAGGTTATTTTAGCTGCTCCAGTTTCTCAGACTTTTCTTAGTTTTGATGACTCTGGCAGTTTTTAGGAGTACTGGTCACGTATTTTTGCAAAATGTTCCTCCACTGGAAATTATTTGATGTTTTCTTTATGATTTAAGTGGGGATATGGTTTCAGTATATTATATCTAAGGTATCTACTTACAGCATCAATTATTACCATTGGGGTTAATCTTGGTCACTTGGCTCTCAGTAGTGTTTGTCATATTTCTCTGTTGTGAAGTTACTTATTTTCCTTGTGTACTCTTTGGAAGGAAGTAACTATGTTTATTTCATATTTAATGAGTGGGAAGATTTGTCTTTTTGAAGAGAACTCAGACACATAAGTTATTTTAAATACTTTTACACAGATGATTTGTCTATTCTCCCTATTATTTATGTATTCAATCATTAATTCATGTCGGGGTAGACTCATGTGTATTTATTGCACAATTTGGGTTAAAATCCAAAAATGTATATATTTTGTAGCCCAAGTTGTTCCATTTTTGGCTCTTGGAGTTCTATTAATTGGTTCCTGTGTCTTTTTGACATATCCTATAATATATTTGCTATTTATGCTTTTGTTCATGCTTTCTTATTTTTGGCACCAAAATATTTTCTAGGCTCATTTAATATACAGTTTCTCTCAATTCCACAATTTGCATTGTTTCCAAGGAGCCCTAGTTTCTTTTATTGGAGAATGATATTGATAACCAAGTTGCAGATGGTAGGAGTGTTTATTGATATTAAGTGTGTCATTGTTTTTAGAAACCCTCAGGAGAAAGAGCAAGGAAACTACCCATATGTATATATATCACATGATGTGTTTATATATCCAACATGGTTTCATATTGATATCTTCAGCTCTAATTTATTACCACATGCATCATCTTAGCCTTCTTTAACCTCCCATTTCAACAGTGAGAAAACTAGCTCTTACCACACACAATCCATTTACTTAATTGTTCGATTCTCATATACATGTGTAACGGTAGTAGAATTCTCAACCCTTTTCTTTTTAGGATATAAGTTTGTCAGTTAGAGCGTAGTGTTTATACACAGTTACTTTTGCCGTTGATATTATAGATTCTACTCATTTAGAAAATTACTTTGGTCAGCTTCTGTTCCTTCACTACTTTCCTTGAGGTTATTTCATAAATTTTAATACATTTAAGCATTTTTATTACATTGTGCAATTCACTGACCTTCTAAATGATTTTTAAAAATTTGCACATATTAAGAATCACTCCTTGTAATGTAACCGTAAAGCATTATGAGTTTTGACAGATGCCTAGTGTCATTTATCCATCATTACGGTATCATACACAAGAATTTTTCCAGTTTAAAAACTCCCTGTGCTTCAACTGTTCTAGCCTTCCTTCCCTGACCTACTGGCAAACTGATCTGTTTACTGTTTCCATGTTTGCCTTTTCCAAAACATCTTATAAATGGAGTCACACACTTGGTAGTCTTATCATACTGGCTTAATACACTTAGTAATATGTATTTAAGATATCCAATACTGACAATGCATGGATTCTCCCTTTTTAATACATTAGCCTGGCTAGAATTTTATGGGCTTTATTGACTTTTTCAAAGAATTAGCTATTGGATCTTTTGAATTTCTTTATTGTTTTCATGTTTTCAATTTCACTGATTTCTGCCGTAATTTTTAAAAATTTTTCTACTTGCTTTATTTTTCTATTTGCTTTAAGTAAATTGCTCTGAGTTCTTTGTTTCTGTGAGGTGGGTCGTTACACTATTGATTGTATACTTTTTTTCATTTCTCATATGTGCATTTAATGCTATAAATGATATTCTAAGCATGCTTTCACTACATTGTGCACATTTTGATAAGTTGTATTTTTAGTTCCAAATATTTCCGTACTTGTTTTCAGATTTCTTTAAACCAAGAGTTACACAGAATTGTGTTGTTTACTGTCCAGATATTTTGTGGTTTCTAGTTTTGTTTCTGTTATGATTTTTCTTATATTAAACTTTGCTCTAAGAAGATATTTGTGTAACTTTTACCCTTTTAAATTTGTTATTGTGTATTGTATGGCTTGGAATGTAGTCCATTTTTTTGTAAATATTTATTTTTTTAGAGGAAGGAAAAGTGGAAAGGAGAAAAGGATGGAGAAAAAACGGTTGTGTGAAAAACATTGATATCAGTTGCCTCTTGCATACCCCCATCTGGGGACCTGGCCCAGAACCCAGACATTTTCCCCAAACAAGAATTGAACTGGCAGCCCTTCATTTTTCAGGACAATGCCCAACCCTCTTAATCACAGCAGTTAGGGCGGAATGCAGTCGGTTTTGGTGAATATTCCCTGTGAGCTTGAGAAACCCTGTGTTCTGTGTTTTGATGAGATATTCCAAAAATATCAATTAAATTAAGTTGATTGATACTGTTGTTCAGGTCATTTATATCTTTACAAGCTGTCTGTTTGATCATTAAGTTACTGACAGAAAGGTTTTTAGGTTTCCAACTTAATAGTGGGGTTTTACATTTCTTCTTTCAGTTCTATCACTTCTGCCTAATTTATTTTGACACTCTTGCTAGGTCCCGATATAGTTAGGATTGTTATGTCATCTGAAGAATTGATCTCTTTGTCATTATGCAATGTTCTTCTTTATCTACGATAATCTCCCTTGTTCTAAAAATAACCTTGCCTGAAATTAACATGATAAATCCAATATTCTCTTGATTAGTGCTATGATGATGTATCTTTCACCATGCACTTATTTAAAAAATAAGAATCTGCATTAAATATAACCAATAAATATAATTTTAAAAGCTATACCTTTAAAAAGTAATGCTTAATCATCTTCATTTTGAATACATCATCAGTCATTGTGTATGGAAACAGAATATTAAACTAAAATATGACATCTGAATTTTTAAAATATTTTATTTATTTATTTTTAGAGAAGGTGAGGAAGGGAGAAGGTGAGAGAAACATCAGTGTGTGAGTGATACAGTGATTGATTGCCTCTGACATGCCCTCAGCTGGGGACCTGACCTGCAACATAAGCACATGCCCTGAGCAGAAATCGAACCAGCAACCTTTTGGTTTGCTGGGCGACACCCAGACAACTGAGCCACACCTGTCAGGGCATGACATCTGATTGTGAAATTGATTTGGAGATGGCAAATGCGAAACCTAATAATACGTAAAATGAATAAATACAAATTTTATAACATTGGTACAAAACAAAGAAGAAAAATTTCATTTGAAAAGATCACAGATACAGAAAATATACTTCAGATATTTAACAATTCAGAGTCATTCTTTGAGGAGTGAACAGAATAAATTGAAAATAGTATTATAAAAATATAACATAAAATACATTTGAACTAATAATTACCAAGAGTTTATAAATGATCAACATAAGGAAAAAGTAACTACATTTCAGGCAAATTTATAATTATTTTTTATCTTCACCTGAGAACATATTTTTCATTACTTTGAGTGAGAGAGAGATGGGAAGGGAGAGAGAGAAACATCAGTATGAGAGAGAAACATTGAATGGTTGCATGCTCCTTGTACACGTCCCTACAGACGAACAGGGGACTAAACCTATAATATGTGTATGTGATTCAACCAGGGATTGAAACCTTGACCTTTTGTCTACTGGATGACAGACACTCCAATTAATTGAGCCATACCAACCAAGGCCATGTTAGGCAAAATTATTAAAAACATGGCTACATTTACATACAAACATGAAATTTCATTTTTCATAGTTAAAATTCATATAAGCATAAATAAAATCAATTTTTATTTTACCTACACTGTAATAAATATCATATTTGTCCTAGTACTTCCCCTCCATTATGTTAAATATCATTATACACACTAACTTTTAAGTATGTAAATTTGCAGAAATAGATTGCCACATAGATTTATTCAGAAAAAGTGAACTGAAAATATACAACAGAGTGCAAATTATTTCAAAGTCAGACTTCAGGAATTGAAAAGTTTAGAGGCTCATAAAGTTAGTGTCAAAATTCAATTGGTCATAAAAGTGGGTTAAATAAAATTTGAGAAAATTTTGGATAAAAATATATATGTATTTTAAAACATAAGGATGTCAACTTTTCATATGAAACAATTTTAACTCCCCCTGGTGAAATATCAGACCACCAAAAGCTAAGAATATTCAAAAAGCTTTCTGTGAGCTAAATGAATAGTAATTATATTAGAATTTTTGAAGTGAAGTGTTGAAAACCCAGCAATACAGTACAATTGTGAAAAAAAATGATTATGAACCTAAAAATTTTTACACTGAGATCATTTGTTTTTAAAAATTTACAGATTTTTAGTTTTTTTGAAGTTACCTCAATAAAGTCAATAAAAAAACAAAATAAAATAATTTTTTGAAAATTAATGAATAACACTAATATCATCAGTTCCTGAGAAAACTTCAATGCAGAAAGCTCAAACTAATCAGAGACAAAAAAATGTTAAATCAGATCTTGACTTTTAACAGTTATGAGAAAAATTATGTAGATACGTTTTATATTTATAAAGATTTTTACAAAAATTCTAAGCTCCCAAATTAGCTTTACCTTTCATTCTGATCTTTTTTGTTACAATTTTAAATGTAGATGTGAACAAAGTGACTTTTCAAAAAAGGATCTTAAATAACAAGTATTTTATTAAACTTGAACAACCTGTCAAAATCCACATTAATGAACCTAAAACTACCCTTAAAAATAGTCTTAATGAAATAATCTACATTAAAATAATGACAGGTAAGTTCAAACCACAACTTATAATAAAATAACTCTGCATCGTTTGGTCAGAAGTCCATTCTTGAGTGAACAGCAACATACATTTAAAGGTTATAAGGAATTAATAAAAATTAGAGAGCTTTGGTCAGAAGCAATAGAGCGATACTGCTCTGGGACCAATTCCTAGATGATGAAGTCCCATTTTGTTCACTAAGTTGGTCATGATAATGTGTTGCATGCAGTGACGATTTAAAAGGCTGACAATTTGGGAGAAGTAACACACAGCAAATACTCTTAAATGCGCTTGTCATAAGATTTTCAACTAAATTTAAAAAAATTAATACCTTTAGTAGTTGTAACTGCATCCTTGTTAGAATGAGTAAGTAAAATATACTAACTACATATACCACATGCTGCCAAGGATTCAGAGCAGCAAAACCTCAGCACCAAACAGCCCACCTAGAGCCAGGCCTTAGTTTCTTCAAATCATTCTTCAATGAATGATTGAAGAAAATACCAGGTGAGCCTGGTATATTGTAGTATATTGTAGTGCTAAAAAGTAAGGGAGTGCTAAAAAGTAAGAAAATGCTAAAAGAAAAAATATATCAACGATGAATACAAGCATCAGCTTGACAGTACCCTGGGGGCAAATGTGGAACAACTTAAGTCATGAAATCAGAATAGTTTTGTATTAGAAGTCCTAAGAATAAAAGAAACATGCATGAGTTCATAATGGTATGAACAGATAATTAAATAAGTATATAAATGTGTGGAAAATAATGATACTTCCCTACAGAATAATCCCCCAAAATAATTGTAGTAGAGGTGGAAACAGAAATCCACCATTGCAGCAGCAGAGTTGTAATTTCTCTAGGTCAGATCCACTTATAACTGTTAGAATCAGAGGGCTAAACTTTAGGGAGAGGTAAGAGTTCTGTATATCCTCAAACTACCTTTCCCAACATATTTATTAATTACTGTGATGGATTTAAGTCATGTCTACAAATTCTTGGCTACTCCTCCCTTTTGTAAATACAACTTAACTCTCATTCTCTTGCATGTGGGCTGTATTTAGAGATTCATTCTTATAAACAGAGTATGGTAAGGAAAACTATAGTAACTTTTACAGTGGAGAAACCCAAGTGATCACATTTAACCTTATCAGTATCCTTCATGATATCATGTACCTTCTGATAGGATATTATGAAAATGGAGCAGCACCTATATGACATTAATTGATCCAATCCACTACCCCAATTTAATCTTGAGAGGGCACCAATCAAATTCAACTAAAGGACAGTCTACACTATTTCTGACCAATAAACTTCAGTTATGGAAGATAAGATGAAAAGTTTTTATAGATTAGAAGCAATTGAGGAGACATGATGATTAAATGAAACATGGTGTCCTAGATTGGTTCATTGATTTAGAAAAGGACATTAAGTGAGAAAACTGGTGAAATATGATCAAAGTCTGTATTTTTGTTAATAATACTGCACCATTGTCAATCACTTACTTTTGGTAAAGAAACAACGATTATGTAAAATGCTAACTTCAGAGAAAGCTGAGTGAAAGGTATATAGTTACTACCTGTACTTTTTTGCAGCAATTTTAAACCTAAATCACTTTAAAAGGTTTGAAAATGAAAACAAGTCTAATACATCTTAGGATATTAAATTGGCTTGTTTCTTTATATTTTGCCTGTGACCTCTGTTTGTAGATAAATAGCATTTTATTAATGAACACTCCTGTAAACATGACTGTTTTACTAAATTACCTAGTTTACATGCACTTGTTTATAGAATGTGTAATGCCCTTATAGCGAAAGACTTTGTTCATTGCTTCTCTTTCTTGCCAGTTCTCAGTATACATAAATTTCTAGTCTGAGTAGTTGCTGGAGTAAATAGCCGGATGTGCTTACTTTAGGTGAATACGAGAAATCCGTAGAATCTACAAAATATTCATGTTGGTTTGCTTCAGTGTGTGGCCCTCTAACGCATGCTGTGAAATTACTCAACATCAATTCAAAGTTTTATTTGTTATTACTTAATATGGAATGTGCATATCTGGAATATGATAATCTTGTGTGTATTTTACATGAGAACATGCTGATGCTCCACAATGTTTTCAAAATAATTTCAATAACATCTTCTTACCATTATAAACAATCTTTCATGGTTATTGGTAAGAGTATGAACGTTTTTTGTTCAACAGATCACACAACTGTAACATGAACATAAAAGCATTTGGAGAGGTTAATATTAACATGGCAAACACAATATTGCTTAGCAGATATTGAACATAATTAAAAAATAACATGTTTTAGTTAATCTGTGAGAAAATTTGTTTAGTAAAATGAGGATGCTTGAACAGTAAGTGAAGAAAGTGCTCTTTTAGGTGATGTGGTTTTCTCTCTCTGGTGTTCAATGAAGGATGAGAAACTATATTCTATGCTCAGGAACACACCTTTTATACATGCACAAATTGTACCAGCTATCAGGTGAAAATACAGCATAAAACATTGCAGTCTTTATTTTCACTAGAATGACTTTAGGAGGAAGGAAAGGGATGAGAATTTCACTGGTACACGTTAAGAAAATACATTTTTTTAAATATGAGAAACCCATTAAAAGAAAATATAAAGACTCATAGACATTTACAACAGGGTGGTGATTGCTGGAGGAAGGGGAGTAAAAGGGGAATAAATGGTAATGGAAAAATATAATGATTATATATTTAAAATGAAGAAAATATAAGGTCAACAGTGGTTAGATGTTGAGAGAGTTGTCTGAGCTAGAAAGATCATCCTATAGGAGGAGAGTAGTCCAGGTACATGGTTTATTTCTTTGTGATAAGGACACAAGACTGAGAAGCAGAGAGAGAGAGAGAGACAGAGAGAGAGAGAGAGACAGAGAGAGATACCCACACCTTGTGTGGGTCTATACCTCAATTCTTGTGGAAATAGTAATGGAATTATTTCAAAGTAGCTCTAAGGGACTTTGAATATAACCAGCTGCAAAACCTAAAGAGAAACATCTTTGAATATAACCAGCTGCAAAACCTAAAGAGAAATATCTATGGAAAAACTAGGCATATTTTATATTTATGCTGCTTTCTCACAGTCAACCCCTTTACTAATGTATTGTGTATTTTGCTGAGGGTGTAATGTGAAATTTAACAGGATATATTTCTTAGATAGTCTATTAGTTATTTTTTTACTTATTTGCTCAAAAATATTTTGTCTAAAATGGATGAACCACTATGCTAAGTCACTAGGAATTCATTGGTGAGCAAATCAGGCATAATCTCCACTCTGTAGAATTCATGGTCTAGAAGACAAAGTAAATTAAAAGTAAATTTAAAAATTAATTGTGTGATTGTTAGAGTAATGCATTTTTTAAATAGACAAGCACAACAAGAGGGAAAGAAGGCTAGAACCCTTTAAAGAGGCAGAGCTGGGAAGCCTTATTTGGGAAGGTGTTAGTTAAGCTGAGATACGGATAGTGAAGAGAACCCAGAATGATAATACAGGTCCAGACAAGAGTATGTGCAAAAACCCTGTGGTGAAAGGGCCCAGAGTATTTCAGAAAAATAATGACAATGTGTATAAACTGTAGTAGGTAAGGGGTGAGTGCTGGACAAAAAGGTCCACTGATTATTATTAATTAGTTCTTTCATTCAATGAATATGTATTCATTCACCGGTTTAACATGCATCTACAGAAAACTAAAACTCAGGTAAAAAAAAAGACTCACAAATACCATATTTTTGTGTTTGGGGGCTTCTAATTTTACCATAAAGTTGGATGTTTGTGGGAACACAAGTACATACATCTTTTATTTTATCCAAAGTACATATTTACTAAAATAAGTTGCTGTTGGATTATTACATTTGATAGCATACAGAGTTATATGGAGATACATATTTAGAAAAACATCAATGTAAGAGTCTCTTAAATAACTAATTAAATGTCTTTTGTATTGAACTAATTAATATAACCACTGTCATAAAAGTACTATTATTTTCTCTCTTCATATATATAGTTTATGCTGCTCTTAACTAAAGTTTACTTTTACATTGTCACACCAACAAATGTAAATACAACCGATCCATGAACAAGGTAGTGACGGAAAGCGCTGTGAAGGAAAGGCTTCTCAGGACCTGCAATGGGAACATTTGACTGGTCGGAGAGATTAAAGAAAGCTCCCAGTGAAGTAAAATTGTGCTGAGATCTTAAAAATGAGTAAAAGTTAGTTTAATCAAGTGAGAATAAAAGTATTTCCCAAGGAGAATAACATAGATATGGGGTAATCTTGTAGTGGAATTTTTCAGACTCTGGAAAGTTCATTTTCGATCACATTCTACTAAGACAGGCATGAGGACAAATTTTATCTCGTCTGGGCTCCATGACACGTATTTCAATTGACCTCTCTGGCATCCAATCCTTATTGTTTTGTTCCTTACCTGAAAATTATTTATACTTTTTAAAACATATACACTCATTTTCCGCTTTGCACCACACATGATGCTAATCATTGAGTCAATGATAATAAAAAATTGCACCTTCATGAAGTGTACTATCTGTTGGAAGGCACATAATTAAACATAAACTTGAAAAAAAAACATTAAACGTTGATTTAAATGTGTTGGAGAGAGAGCAATTTGTTAAAATGTAGAGATTTTATTTAGATTGGAAAGATGTTAGAAAAATTATATTCTGGGTAAGTCCTAGGTTATTTACCAACATAACTCTCTGGTTAGTAAGACCTTCCCCGAATGTCTAAAATGAAAGTAGAACATCCTTTATGATAATTTAGCAAAAGCTAAATGATAATACAAGATATCTATGCACAAAATAAAAAATTAGCAATTGTGTCTGGTGGATAAATCAGTACTATTTTCATTAGCAATATGATGTTTTCAGAGAAAGATGTGATTTGTTATTTATTTGTTTATCTATTTTGGTATTAGAGTGGTTAAAATAAACTTAAGGAAAGGTGTTTGAAGTTAGCCTGTCTCATCCACTATGCAGAGGTGCAGGAAAAAAAAAAAGATCTTGGCACTTATAAAACGCATTGTTTTTTAAGACAAAAAAAAACACATATAAAAACAACAAATAAATAATGGAATAATAAATTGAAGTTTTTGAAAGTTTGAGGAACTTTTTCTGTTCTCCGAAGCTAAATTTTCAAGCAGTTCGGTCTGTTCTGCTTGCCTGTCAGTTTCCTCATTTTGCAGCATCTTATTGTGTACACCAGCTGTCTATGGCTGCTAGCAAAGGTGGTAATGGAAGAATCTGAAACCAAGAAGAGTCAAAGTGATTTACTCATCATATTCAAAGTACCGAAACAGACCAAAGACCACAGGCCCTATGCAAATGAGGCTATTTTACATTCAAAAGTCAATATGATACATAATGACACAGGTGATGACAAATTCTTGTATCTATCTCAACGGCCTCTCCTAAACAGGCATTTCTGTTTCTTTGATGTCTGGGGAAATCCTGCAAGAGCAAGATGAGCCTTTGCAACATCATGGTCGTGACTGATCCTTGATTCACACAGTTATGACTGTGGGTTACTCATATCTAACCTCTTACTGCCCCCAATTATGTTGGGTCTGGTTTTAGAGAACCCTTCCCACTCCCAAATATTGCATTCTAGTATAGATAAAGTTGCCTGATAAAACTTTTATTTGATTAAATGTCTTGTGACCTAAAAAATTAATTATTTTTAAAAATAGCATATACTGTTGAACAGAATTTGAAAATCTGGTACATTTATTTACTGTTGTTTACAATAGTGAAAAAACGAGGATTCATTTAATAAATTACAGTAAACACATAAAACTCAAATTTTATTTGTCTCCTCTTTTTCGTTTTTTATGTTTTTTTGATTCTGTGCGTGTTATATTGAGTTTTGTGGTAATATTGAGAAATATGCAATGGCATAGAAAGATATTGACAGTATAGTGTTTACTGAAAAAGGATATTATATAGGACTTAGATATAAGACTATCTTGCTGAGTATGATATAAAGGAAAAAAACAAAGTGAAAACAAATACATGATCCAGAAAGCCAATGGCTAATTTGAATGCATCACAGAAGTATATGGCCGCTAGTCATTGAAAGCCCTCTTTTGGTTTAGGTATCATTTTTCTCTTGTAAGAGGCTTACTTGGACAATCCAGTTCTGGTAAGAAAGCACTATATTATTAGTGTCTAATCAAATTCTGTCTAAGTTTTTGTCATTATTATTTTTAAAAACAAAGTTGTCAACCTTCAGGTAAATAACATATCTTCAATTATCATTTTAAATTTTAAATTATTTAATGACAAGTGATAAGATGTCTTTTCATGGGCATTATATTATTGCAATCACCAATCCAATATAGCTCTTTTTTTGTTTTGAATTATTTTTAATGTGAGCGTTTTGTTAAGGTAGAATTATATTACTTCTTTTCTTTTTTTAAGTATATATTATTGATTATACTATTACAATTGCCCCATATTTTTCTCCCCTTTATGCCCCTCTGCTCTGCACCCTCGCTCCCTCTAGCATTCTCCCCACTTTAGTTTATATATGGGTCATATATATAAGTTCTCTGACTTCTCCATTTTTTATACCCTTCTTACCCTCTCCCTGCCTATTTTGTGCCTACCAGTTATGCTTCTTATTCCCTGTACCTTTCCTCTCATTCTTCATTCTATTCCTCCCTGCTGATAGCCCTCCGTGTGATCTTTATTTCTGTGAATCTGTTCCTGTTCCAGCTGTTTGCTTAGTTCATTTTTGTTTTTTGTTTTAAGTTCAGTTGTTATAGTTATGGGTTTGTTGTCATTTTACTATTCATATTTTTATATTTTCTTTTTCTTAGAAAAGTCCCTTTAATATTTTATATAATAAGAGCTTGGTGATGATGAACTCCTTTAACTCGACCTTATCTGGGAAGCACTTTACCTGTCCTTCCATTCTAAACAATAGCTTTGCTGGATAGAGTAATCTTGGATATAGGTCTTTGCTTTTCATGTTTTTGAATACCTCTTTCTATCCCCTTCTTGTCTACAAGGTTTCTTTTGAGAAATCAGCTTATGGGAGTTTCCTATGGGAACTCCTTTTCTCTTGCTTTTAAGATTCTCTCCTCTTTAATTTTGGGTAATGTAATTATGTGTATTTGTTGTGTTTTGCCCAATAGAATTCTAATAGCTTCATCAAATTATGCTCTGAGGCCAAATATAATATACCTATTATAACAGCAACAGTACTTCTTTATACCTTAGTTTCCCCTGTCTTTACAGAGTACAAATATGAAGAGACAAAAGAAACAATAACTATTTATGCCAAAAAGATATCAGAAAACTATTAACTCCAACATTTTTTCTCAAAGTTGATGACTTCTTACTCACATACACTTAGTAGTGTGTTTTAGTCACAAATACTAAGTTGCAATATATTATTCATACACTGTCATCTAGGTATCATTTAGTTCTATGTTACATCCTACAAGAACAAGCAAACTCATAAAACTCTGAGTCTCTCTTTAATAACTAGTTGAGTAGTCTTTGCAAACCATATCTGTGTAGGATCTTGATCTAATCAGCAGGAGATTGTAACCCAAATAGACAGAGGACTTGACCATCACTTTATAATGCTACATGGGCTGTACATATAAAGCTGGTGCACTGGCAGCAATGAACTTCCCATGGAAATAATTGGCCATTAGAAAAGGAAACAATGACTTTAGGAAGCTCTTTGTAGACTTCTTTTGAAGTTTAGAAAGTCCTCCAGACAGTAAAAATAAATCATTTTCTGGTCAAGTCTCTACACATTGACATCCTAATGGAGTAAAATATACTAGAAAAAAATTAAAGTTATTACTTATAGTTTTGTGATCCAAACAGTGAAAAATGACTGACATAAACCACTCTAAACTAACTCTTAATATCTATGCAGCAATTTAAGGCAGTATTAGGAGTATGGTTCTTCAACTATTAACATATTGTAAAAGTATCTTTATAATAGTATAGGCAAACACAGGAGGGAAAATGAGACAACCACAAAACACACAAAAAAATGATGTCCACCACAGTCAGTTTTTTACACATAATAAAATCAAAGCATACACCTTTTTGAGTTTTGTTTGAGTGAAATATCCAAATATCTCAAAAGTGAAGTAAGAATTTGGGATTTTTGTCTAAATTTGGATTGCGGAGCTAACTCATTCAGATGGCTACAAAAATGTGATTGGAGAAAAATTTACTTGAAATTGACCCTTTTCTATAAGCAACAACAACAAAAAATCCCCAAATCCTGAACAATCTCCTTAAAGCACAAAAGTAAAGACACTTACACGTTTTTTATAAATATAATGGGCATGTGAGCCACAAAGTGCGGATGTGGCTGAGAGGCAACCTCCGCTGGAACTGGCCTTAGTGGCTGCAAGTCAGTGCATTATTGCTCAGCAACCTGGATGCTGGATTCAACTAACTGGAATCAGCCAGTCACTTCTGTTTCAAATGGCAGAGTTGCCTCTAAGTCTCAGTTTACTGTTTTCTGTAGTGGGGAAAATGATTAAAAAACAATCGACAAAAGAAACTACCTACTGAATTTTCTATTTGTTGAGCAAATATTAAGCACCCACACAGTGTCAGATACTGTCAATGTACCACATAGGAAACAGTCTGCCCACCCTTGTGTAGCTTACATGAACTGTGTGATTATAATGGAAATAGTCTACATAACACTGCACCAAGAATATGATAACTATAATAAATATTGTAATGCTTTTTATTATGATTACTTCAGTGAATTGTGAGCCAACATGAAATCTTTTGTCATTTGATATGGTATCGTTTATACAATGCAGTAAAAGTGGAAGGATCAACACTTGCTAGATGATTGTAACAACATTTATTATACCTCCTTAAATAAAATATATGACTTTGATGAAAAAACATATGGTTTGAGTTTGTACCTATTGATAATTGGCCACAATCTGGCAATCAATTGAAATTTTTTAAAAATTTTATTTAGTTATTTTTCAAGTACAGTTTTTTGTCTATTTCTCCCACCCCAGCCTCCCCCGCCCCGTGCTCCCCACCTCCCTCCCATTTCCACCCCCCTTAGTTCTCATCCTTGTGTCCTTCCTATTTGTTCCTCCAAATCTCTCCCCCTTAAAGCATGTGTTTTTACAGGTTGGAACTAAATATATTTTCTGATACTTTTAATCTTAGTTTCTGAAAAGCTTTCAAAATCATGAAATTCAATTAATTTTTTAAATTGGACTAACATAAAATAGTCTTTAATAAACTTGCATTTATTACTGTAATATGTAATATACTTTTATAGTAAACAACAATATATGCTATTCACTGAATATTTGGTAACTTTATTTTAAATAGTGATTTATATGCTCTTGGAATTACTATATATTTGGGGGATAAAATTTAAATACAATTAAAAACTAAACAATTATATCTCAGTGACAAAGCAAACTATAAAAGCACATATTAATTATTATAATTCTTAATTCTTTCTTAGCTGATCATATTAGTCTTCATTTTCTCCTTAATTTCATTTATCATTTATTCTCAGATTTTAAGTTTCAATATAAATAAACATTCCACTGCATATGTATGAATTATATGTCTATGGCTGCTGTAACAAATCACTACAAACTCCATGAGAGAAACCACAATTTATCATCTTATAATTTTGTAGATTAGAAATTTGACTTGGGCCACACTTGGGCTACACTAAAATTGAGGTGTTGGCATTTCCTCTGGAAGCTCTAGGGAAAAATCAGTCCCTTGCTTTTTCCAATTTCTTGAAACCACACACATTCCTTGGCTTGTGGCTCTAACTCCATCTTCAAAGGCAACTGCAGTGGGTTTAGTCTCTCCCATGATGAGATCTCTGTTGTCTTTGCAGCCAGGCTAGGTATCTGCTTTCAAGAACCCATGTGATTGCATTGGACCCACCTGGCTAATCTATGACATTCTGTTCCTCTCAAGGTCCTTAACTTAACCAAGAGGAGAACTTTAAAAGTCATGTCAAGGAATATTAGAATTTAAGCCGAATGAATGCAATCTCATGATTTGCAAAGTTCACCATGGCTGTGATGTGGAAATGCGTAGGACCAGGTCCAAAGTGGGTGAGGAAGATCATTTGGTCATGGCACACTTCACTGAGGGACCATGATAGATGGGAGCATTCTATATAGGCACACAGTCTTTAAAAAGACTGCTAGTTACATGCCAAATGTGCCAAAGTAAAATATGTAAAGAAAAAATAATCCAAATAATTATTATTTGAAATAACTAATATGAATAGCAATTTCCACACAATAATGCACTCATAATATCACTCTTGTGTCTGTATGTGTGCTTCTTTAACTTTCAGAATGATCTCATGAGAAGAGCAGGAAGCTATGTTTCCATTCTACCACGTCAGTATAGCTTCAGGAAAAGCAGACGTCCTGCTACAGTTAAAGGGTGAATAGCAGAATCAATTTCTCCCCACTTTCTCTCACTGTGCTGTACCCACAGAATTTAAGCCCTATTCTTCCTGTGTAAAGAAACCATACCTACTTTAGATATTTTTTTCATATTTTTCTGCATATTTTCATGCTAAACTGCAATAGACAGTTCTTCTTTTGCCTTGGGGCCCTGCTTTGTTGAATACTAAACAACAATGCAGACAATAGACCCTGAATGTTATGCTGGGCCTGCCATCCCAGTGATTGCGTGTTTCTTCTTTGGCATTTGATGATCAGTGATTCTGGTGCTGTGTAACTGATTTACAAGCATGCTTGTAGCTAAAGAAATTTTGTAGTGGATTCCCGAGTCCATACATATTTTGGTTAGATATCATTTTGTGCTAGTCCCAGGGATGTGACAAGAGGCAAGATTTAAAAGTTAAGTCAGAATGATTTAAAAGTTATATTTTTCATTTAATCTTCTTTCTAAAGTGGTCACTAATCCTACATTTTCAAATGCTGAGAAGAGGCTCAAGGCTCCTATCAGATAGAACACTATACAACCTGAAGTTTAAAATCATTAAATAGTTATGTGGGAAAGGGAACAAGTCTTGTGCAATAAGCTAAAATTGCTGACACAATGCTTACAAAAGGTTCTTTCCCAGAGATTTTATTGCAGTTATACAAGAAATCATTCGCCTATGAGGTTCAAAGAAACTTTTTAAACAGATGTTTTTGAGGGTTACATTTTGAGAGCTATAGCAAGCAACTATGAAATACTGCTTACAATAATTTAGGCAACAGACATTTAAACAAATAAAAGCTTTGAACAAACTGGCACTTCTTATTTACTCAAAACTCAAGACCTTTAAAGATTTCTATGGTAGAAATAATTTAAAATTTTGTAGCAAAAAAAAAAAAAAATCTATCACTCCTGAAAACAGAGCCCTAAGCCTTATGTCTTATCACTTCAGTTCCACTTTTTTCTTTTGTCTTTTTAAATAGAAGTATGCAGAAAATATTCTTCAATATAATTGTATGCTAATGCTTGGAATTTGGAGAAAATTAAATTTTACAGGTTTCTTTATGCTTCTATCAATCTATTTTTCTTCTTTATTATTAATTCAGACTTGCCAGTAAACTCTCTTTTATTTTGCTTTTCTTGAGTGGTTTCTATAATGAAAATATGGAAAATTTCTCAAGGTAAGCATATGCAATTCAAAAGAAAATCATCTTAGAAATTTAGCATTATATCATGTATTATTTTAAGAGTTTTCTTAGAAATGACCATTCATCTAGGAAGCAAAGAGCAGATAGTAAACGTTTACTGTAAGAAATTTAATCTTGGCAAAGAGGAAGGAGAAAAATAAAATTTAGATGAAGACATAGAACTTGAATTTGATGAGTGTGGCAATAATTAGTTACTTAAATATTAGCTATTATATTTCACACAATGTCTGAATGTATACACATAATACAAACCAATCTGCTTTATGAAATAAAAACAATTGGGATTTAAAAATATATTTAAAAGATAGCAGCCAAGTAGGTGGAGTCTAAGCCCACTTGTTCATGTCCCCAGCACAGATTTTTGGCTGATCTTCCGACAAGTGACCTGAACTTCCAACAAGTGATCTGAACAGTCAATGGAAGCTCAGCCGATACAAATTTTTGAAGCCAAGGAATACAGAGTATGCTTTGCATCCTGGTAAGAAACTTTATAAGTTCAGAGTGAAATGCCCTGTGTGAGGCTCCTGCAAAGAGGAGAGAACAGACAGAACATGCAGCTTAGTGGCTCTCCTCTCCCTGGGAGCAGGGCCCAGGTCCCACACAGGGAAAACACGAACCCTAGTTGGGAGAAACTTGGAAGGTGGAAGGATATACTGAGTCTGGGAGACTTAGGACACACACACACACACACACACACACACACACACACACACACACACAGTGAGCAGCATGTCCATAGCTGCAACATCAACCAGGAGAGTTCCAGAGAGAATCTCTGTCTCCTAAAACTGCTGGAGGCATTGGCAGGCTGTAGACAGCCCTGACTGAGAGAGACTTTGTGCTTTTGGGGAGGTGGAGCACTTGGAGAACCTGTTCAGGGTTTGGTACTGCAGTGTAGGGGCCACATATAAACTCTTTTAAAAGAGGAACTGAGGTGAGACTCTGCAGGGACTATGGGCTTGAGCACATGCACAATGGCTGTGCCAACAAAGAAACCAAAGTAAAAGTGCAGTAGGTCCCACTGAGTCCAGCTATACAGGAAGAACAGAAAATGTCAGCCTGAAAGGACTGTGAAACAAAACCTAGCATTGATAGTGAGCAGGTGGCTGTGCAGAGTGGGGAGTTTGGATTGAGTCTCTCCTGAGAGTGTCAGGCTGGGGACTGGACAGCCAGGAGCTGAATTCCTGAGATTCATTGCAGCCAGACAGGTACCCTCACAGAAAGGTGTGCCCAGTCCCACCTGCAGAATTGCAGGCTCTGCATTTCAATAAGACCAAGCTCAAGAGCTCCCGGCTTGGCCCGTATCCATAGGGGAGGGAAGGAGAAGCTCTGAAAGGGCCCTTTCTGAACATCTACCAGACACTATGAGCTATGCTGCTTCCTCAGGCCCTGATCCACTAACTCTAGCAGAGCAGAGAGATTAGAGACAGGTGCAGCAAGGGGCGTTCAGGGTCCCGTCAGCCTAAGCTCTTATACAGATCTGCCATAGGTGCCAAGCAGGAAAGAGCTGCCCATTTAATATAGATAAGTCCTTCATAGGAAATAGACAGCTATTTCACCAGAAACTATACACTATTGGAAATAATCTGGACAGACCAAGACCTGTGGTGAGGTAGGGAGTGAGGGCTGGAAAACACCCCCACTAGCTTCCCTGAAAACTGAACAGTGTCCCCAGGAGGTGACCCAGGGTTCCCACCCTCCCAATCACACCAGTGCTCCCTCTGGAGACACATGGAAGTGGTATTCACAGTGCTCTTAGACATTAGATTAACCATTCCTGGGCCTTGTGCTGATGAAAAGCTAGCAGGGCAAAATAATGGAAACCAGCCTGAAGGAGACAGCCACAGACTGTGGTGGATTATGCTTAGTCTCAAATAGGCTGCCTAAGGGTAGACTAGGACACCATCTGACCTTACCAGGGGCGGATCCAGAAAGAGAAGACTGGAAAACACTAGACTCTGCTGAGACAAATTCCACTGCCGTCTTCATTATTTGCATTATTTATTCTCCTGCATACCTTTTTAATATTTTTGTTTTTCTTCAAGTTTTCTTTGATTATTTTATTATTTTAATTACTATTTTTAAGGTTTTATTTATTTATTTTTAGAGAGGGGAAGGAAGGGAGAAAGAGAAGAAGAGAAACATTAAAGTGTGGTTGCCTCTTGCTTGCCCCCTACTGGGGATCTGGCTGGCAACCTAGGCTTATGACCTGATTGGGGATCAAACCAGCAACATTTTGATTCACAGGCTGGTGCTCAATTCACCAAAACACACCAGCCAGGGCTATTTCATTATTTTTACATTTTAGTTGATTTCAAATCTCATATTTTACTCCTCCCTTCTCTTACTCTATCTTTCCTTCTTCTTTCCTTTTTAAAAACTTTTGTTTTAAATTGTATTTTCCCCCTCTCTCTGACTTGTTTCTAATACCATGTCTCCTCTCTCTAGCCTTTCAAAACCATTTTTTTTCTTGCCACTAGTTCTCTCACATTTTTTTCCATTTTTTATAATATCTTCATCCTCTCTCCACCTTTTAAAATATTTGCTCATTGGTTGTTGATGTGGTTGTTGCATTCCTTCAGTTTTATTCCTAGATATTCACCATTTTTGTATTTCGAATATCAAATTTGACTATTACCCACTCCCCCATTTTGCCTTCCTTCTGCCCTTTCTTCCTCTTTTTAAATTTTATATTCTATCTGTTAGCGCAGCTTTCATTCTTCACTGTTGTTATTTCTTCTCCCTCTATCCTCTCAAAATTATTTCTCTCTCTTTTATACATCTCATAATCATTTTTTCTTTACTTTTTTTCTTTCTTATTCCCTTTCCATGTATATTAGTCTTTGCTCAATTGTCATTGATATGACTATGGTGGATTTTTTCAATTTTGTTCCTATTTTTCACTATTTTTTATTTTAATTTTTTAAAACATCATATTATGCTGTTCATTTTTCTTACTCCATTTTGCCTTCTTCTCTCCCTTTTTATTTATGATGTAACTTTTTATTATTTCTCTGCCTTGCTTCTATTCCCTAATCATAATTTCCCCTCTCTCTACTCTCTGAAAATCATTTTTTTTTCTGTTAATAATCTCATATTCATTTCTCCTTCCTTATAATAGTCTTAATCTCTTTGCACCTTAATTAATATTTTCTCATTTGTTGTTGTGGGTAGTGGTTATTTTTGCCAGTGTGGATTATGTTCTATGGGTTGTTTTGTTTATTTTCTGGCAGCACCTGTAAAACTGTATGCAATATGCGGTGGGCAATGTGAGTCTCAGCCAGCCAATCAAAAGGAATAACCCACCAATGAATAGTTCAACAATAACCAGAACCCAGTTACAACAAGAGAGCCCACATAAATGTCATACAGAGCATTCCAAGAGTATCCAGCTCAGGAGATCAAGGAGATTGCACTGAGTCTCACAGTTCTCCTACCACAGAAGGCCACCTCAGGAAGATGGGGACTCAAAGCAGGTCAATCTAATACACAGAAACTAACAAAAAGTGTCACCTAAAATCCTCGAGAAAATATTAGCAATCTGGATCCAGCAATACATTAAAAAGTGAATATACCACGATCAAGTAGGATTCATACCAGGGAGGCAAGGGTGGTACAATATTCACAAATCAATAAACATAATACACCATATAAACAAAATAAAGGACAATAATCACATGATCATATCAATAGATGCTGGAAAAGCTTTTGATAAAATCTCTCACCCTATCACAATAATAACACTCAGAAAAGTGGAAATGAAGCACACCTTGACATACCAAAGGACATATATGAGAACCCTATAGCCAACCTACAACCTACTCAACTGGCAAAAACTGAAAGCTTTCCCCTTAAGATCAGGAAC
Organism: Artibeus jamaicensis; assembly: GCF_021234435.1. Classification (NCBI taxonomy): domain Eukaryota; kingdom Metazoa; phylum Chordata; class Mammalia; order Chiroptera; family Phyllostomidae; genus Artibeus; species Artibeus jamaicensis. The sequence continues at coordinate 21,610,993 of NW_026522046.1, read as the reverse complement.
AAAACTAGTGTGTCTCCTTTTACCACTCTTACTCAACATAACACTGGAAGTTCTAGCCATAGTGATCAGACAAGAAGAAATAAAAAGCATCCAAATTAAAAAGAAAGAAAAACAACTGTCATTTTTTGAAGAAAATATAACAGTATACATAGAAAACCCTATAGTCTCCACAAAAAAACTTCTAGACCTACTAAGTGAATTTGGTAAAATAGTGGGATACAAAGTTAAAGCAAACCTGTGCATAGTAAATGAGGACCCTCTTCAATGTAATGTGCCCAGAAAAGCAATAAAAGCTTGTCAAGGTAAGGGTCAGAGTGCTCTCCTCTTGAGAGAGTGGCCAAGGTGCTCCAAGGTGCTCTCCCCTTGAGAGAGAAGCTGTGCTGTCCCTTTTCCTCCACAGGACTCGGTAGACTGTGTGAATTTGTCTCATATCTCATCCATAACCCCACGAATCCCAGGAGCCAGGGTCCACAACACAAAGTCAATATTCAGAAATCAAGGACATTTTAGTCCACCAACAATGAAATATCAAAAATAAAAATTAGGGGGAAAAACATTTCCTATAGTGACAAGAAAAGTAAATTACCTAGGAATAAATTTAAACAAGGAGGTAAAAGACCTGTACTCTGAAAACTATAGAACACTGAAGAAAAAAATAAGGATTATACAAAAAAGAGAAGCATATACTCTGTTCATGGATTGGAAGAATTAACATCATTAAAATGTCTGAACTACCCAAACCAATCTTTAGATACAACACAATTCCTATTAAAATACCAATGACATATTTCACAGATCTAAAATAAATATTCCAGAATTTGTATGGTATCAAAAAAGACCTCAAATAGCCTCAGCAATCTTAAGAAAGAATATCAAAGTGGGAAGGATCACCATACTTGATATCAAACTATACTACAAGGCCATGGTAATCAAAACAGTCTGGTACTGGCATAAGAAGAGACACATAGCCTAATGGAACAGAATAGAGAGCCAAGAAATAAATCCATGTCTGTATGGTTAATTAATATTTTACAAAGGGGGGCATGAGTATACAATGGAGTAAAAATAACCTTTTAATTAAATGATGTTGAGAGAACTGGAGCGGTACATGAAAAAAAAAGAAACTAGACCACCAATTTGCACCATGTACAAGAATAAACTCAAAATGAATAAAAGACTTAAGTATAAGTCATGGCACCATAAAAGTCCTAGTGGAAGACAAAGGCAAGAAAATTTCATATATCTCATGTAGCAATATTTTTGCCATTATATCTCCTAGGACAAGGAAAATAAAGGAACAAATAAAGAAGTGAGACTATATCAAATTAAAAACTTGTGGGTGGCTAAAGAAATCATCATCAAAATGAAAAGGGAACCGACCATATGGGGGAACATATTTACCAATTATGTATCAGACAAAGGCTTGATCTCCAATATATGTAAAGAACTCATACAATTCAACACCAGGAAGACAAAACAATCCAATTAAAAATGGGCAAAAGGCTTAAGTAGACACTTCTCCAAGGAGGACACACAGAGGGCCCACAGACACATGAAAAGATGCTGAACATCTCTAGCCATCAGAGAGATGCAAGTTAAAACCACCATGAGATATCACTTCGTATTGGTCAGAATGTGATATAATGATGGAAAGAAGGGAAGGGGCTATTCGAAGAATATGTATGAATGACCCATGGACATGGATAACAGTGTGGGGATTGGCTGTGGGGGTGGGGGGGTGGGCTGGCTGGAGGAGGGCAAAGGGAGAAAAATTGGGATGACTGTGATAAAATAGAACAAACAAAAAAGGAAAACAACCTTAAAAATAAAGTTGAATTAAAAGTAAAAAATAAACTATTTCGCTAAAGACAGTATTTCAACTTAAACAATTAAATATAGGGTAAGTCTTATTTAATATATATTTATAAGTTACAAATTATTTACTTATCATCCAAATTTAACATATCCAAAAACATACAAGCAAAAAAGTAAAATATATTTTATTATTTCTTGGTCTTTGATAAATAGTAGCTGCACTTCTGAAACCCCCATGGTTCCAAAAGGAAAGAAGTTCTTCTGATTTTTTATGTTTTTGACTTCACTTATATGGCACAGAATAAAATATTCTTTCTTCTTTTTTAAATTTCAAGTAACTGTATACAAAGTTTGGAAAAACAATAAGGCAGAAGATTGTCCCTAGTTGCCATATTGCAAAAATTAACTTTAAAAGGTCTTCCTTCTAATTGGGATTAAAGTTTTTGTGCTTTGACATAATTGTGGAAAATTCTATACATGTTGTTATAAAATGGTTAAAGTCTGCAATTATATTCAAAGCAAAGATTAGCCTAAGGCTAAGCTGTATTAAAATTTTTCATCAGCCCTGGGTAGTGTATCTCAGTGGATTGAGTACGGGCCTATGAAGCAAAGGGTCACAGATTCGATTCCCAGTCAGGGCACATGCCTGGATTGCAGGCCAGGTCCCCAGTAGGGGACACATGACAGACAACCACACACGGATGTTTCTCTCCCACTCTTTCTCCTTCCCTTCCCCTCTCTCTAAAAATAAATAAATAAAATATTAAAGAAAAAATCATCATAAGTTTATAATACATTTTGTAAGTTGCATTATTGTATAATGGTGCCACATTTGGACTAAAAAGTTTCCAGTTGAAATCAATGGCAAGGAAACTTGAAACTAGCTCTTGTATGAACATCTTCATTCCAAAGTAAATGGAAACATCTCACCTTACTATAAAAGGTAAAAAATATTGGCTGAGGTTCATCAAAAGTCTTCAGATACCAATTGTATTTTAAGTAATTCTACAATTTCACTAAAATGAAGCTGTCTTCAATCTTTTGTGCCCTAAATTATATAAAGCATCACTGTGGCAATGTCATTCTAAGGAAAAAAATATTTCAGAGCTTATAAAATCTGAAGAGTAAATGTCAGAGACCAGTAATTTGGGGATTCTTGGTATTTGAAAAATTATATATATTTACATGAAAGTTTAATTATATTAAATCTTCAGTTATAAGTGTTAAAATATATTTACTTATGAGTTAAAAACTTGCCTCATTCCAACAATACATGCAAAATATATTACCATTGTTGAGTGCTTCTGAAATTAATATAAATATATCTTAAAATATCATCACATTTGTGTTTATAGATATATTCAGTGTTCAATAGTACCTTATGTTTGCATGTGCTTTCACATTTTCAAATAACTTTGACATGAATCACAAGTATTTTTTAGAATGGTTCATTTTATGTAAAGGACATTAGACACCATATATTTGAGATATCTTTGATCACAAACCTGTTTTATGTTAAGGAGACACAAAAGTATATTTGAAATAGAATCTTAGTCCTCAGAGTTATACTCAACAGTTTCACTTTAAAGCAAAACAAAAAAAATAGTCTAATATTTTAATGCTAACCCCAATAAATTCTTCAATTTTTGAAAAATGATTATGGTTATAGTCCCATATGTAGAAATTGATCATATATAACTGTCTTTACTTCAGTAAACTGACTGCGTGAAATAATACTTAAAGTATTTCTGGAAGTATAAATGTATATTCACAACCTTTCAGCAGATCTCTGTTAATGTTTTTTAAACCTTTATTTGTCTTGTGTTAGTGGAAAAATTTATACTAAAATATTCAGATAGCTGCATTAATGCAGAAAGACCAAAGTGAGATTAATTTGTTTGAATATAAATAAAGTGTAAAATCATAGAACATTTATATAACAGTGTAGGGAGAGTATACTGTCTAAAATTGTAAAAGTTTAACAGAAAATGATTTGCTAAATTTCTTTTAGAGTGTTAATAAGAACATAAGCAAATGACCTATATTATGTAAAATGTATTTATTTAAAAATGTAATACTTTTAGAAAGTGTTCAATGAGGTTCTACTAAAATATTTTGTTTTATAATACTAATACCTTTGGATTAAGCATTTTTTTGTTGTTAACAGTAATACAAAAAAATTATGTCAAAGGACAGACATACTTTTAAACATGTCAGCTAATATGTACAAAAACTTTTTGAATGGTCTTTAGGTGTTGAGATATTAAGCATCCCTTGGATATGGAAGGGAATCTCAGTATAAATTTTTAAAAACTCTCTGACAGTCCTCTAAGTAAATGTGATTCTCAGGTTACTTCCAAAGGTAGGGCATTTAGAAAAATAATAACCCAAATTACATTTGTAGGATGAGATAACCTTTTAAATTACACTCCTAGACAAGAGTTAAGAGTAATTATTAGGTATTCAAAGACATTCACTCCCAACAATTCTGTAACTAAAGCAACACAATTAATATTTGGCATATACTAGAAATTTTTCTGTTACAGATTTTTCATAAGATTCTAATTATTTAATCTAGAAATGACTCATTTACTTTTTATCATTTAAAATAAGCAAAACAGAGACATTGAATAATCAAAACAAATAAAAGTTATATAAGAAAGGCTATTATATATTAGAACACTCAGTCTAGGATGCTATAGAGGAGAGAAGTTTAAAATATAATTACTTAGAAAAATAGTATAGCAAGTAAAGCAACAGCATGAACTTGGATTTTAGTTATCAAATTTCTGACCTCAATAACTAAAAATAAATCCCTTAAAACAAAAAGATTCTACAAGAGAAAAACAAAAAGAACTGATTTTTTGTATGTGTAGAAACAATTTTTTGAGGAATTAATATGCTTTCTGTGCCTAGGAGAATAATCTGAAACACTATCTTGTAAAACTTAGAATAAAAGTTGTCTTTCGTGAAACTGTAGATTTTTCAAAACAGACTTATTTTACCTTTAACTGTACAAATCTTCCACAAAACATTCATAGAAAAGGGAAGTGAGATTAAAGCAAATAATCTTATGTATAGCACATCAATTGCCATGATTTACCGATTTAGAAAATTAAATGCTAATGACCAAAAGTTATTACATCTTTATTCATTTTTATTTATATAAAAATAGAAAAAATAAACAAGGCTTGAAATATTAAAGTAAAAAAAAAGAACATTCTGTGCAATTATTCACATTATCCACTTACTCAACAACACTCATTGAGAGCTTGCTATGTCTTTCATATTGTATTGCACTAGAGAGATAAATCACAAATCAGTCCTTTCAAGGAATTTTGAATGAGAAATTCTGTTTTCCTCAATTAATAAAGACTCTTCTTTTACTCTGGAATGACCTGGAAAAGTGCCTTAAGTCTTGATTTTACACTGCTTATGTAGGTAAAGTTTTCATGGCCTATATTTTTCAGTGTCTAAATTCCTCCCTTGTAGTATTTAGGCTTCTAGGGCAGCAAATCTCTTCAGTTCACTAGGGATCCACTTAAAGTGTTATTGTTGCAGTTCATTAAGTGGCTTAGAGTTAATAGGCTTTCTAAGCACCTAAGTCACTGTAAGTGAGGAATTATGCCCATAGAAATGTTTACACATAGACAAGAAGGTTGACTGCTTATGGTCAATTCATTTTATGCTCACACTTTAAAGAGGAACTACTAAGTGTGGGTTCAAACTAACAAATCGTGAGTTGTAACCTATTATCCAAACAATAGAATTGTCTTGACTCAGTAAGAACTCTTGGAATTCCTAAAACTGTATTGATATAAGTAGTGACTATCTGCAAATTGACTATTTATATTTGTGATCATAAAATATTGCATTGAAAATCCCTGAGATTTAAATAAAGTATATGCTAAATGCTCAAGAGACCCACATTATTATGACTTTTGTTACTGTTTTATCCCAAAAATATTTGATTATATAAGAAAGAAAAGCTAAGCCAAAGATAAATTAACACTTTGTGGACATGTTTAATTACGTAGGTTTTAAGAGAGAGAGAGAGAGGTAATATGATATTGTCTTGTGTGGAAAATAACAAGCAGAAGAAGTATTATTTATATTAAAGCAAATAAACAAGGTAAGAAGAAAATAAGTAGAGTACCATGATGAAGAAGTCAGAGTTGAGTGAGGAGAGAAGGTCTATCTGGGAAGCTGACATTTAAACTGGACCTTGTGACAGTAGAATGTGACCACGCTAAGTGTTAGGCAATGGCATGATATGCATGAGAATTAGTAAGTCCAAAGTTCTTAAATTTAAAACAAGTTTGGGGCTTTCCAGCGGAAAAAAAAGTATGCGTAGCTTTACCACAGGAAAGAAGCAGATGAGTTATTGTAAGAAAGGAAGTGACTAATCAATGAACATAACTTTGCAGCTGAGCAAGTTGAATAAGCTCTAGATATCTACCATCCAGCATTGTATGCACACTCAAAATAATACATTGTATAGTTAAACTTTGTAAGGGGGTAGATTTCATGTTAAGTACTCTTACCACAATGAAATAAAATTTATAAAAACAAGATAAACTACTGAGATCCTTATCACTACCACCACCGCGCCTCCCCATTAAAAAATAAGGCTGGAAAAGGAGGAAAATCTTGGAGGGTCATGAAAGTCAAGGTAAAGAGTTTGGCTGATACTTAAATGCAAAATGGTCACTTGAGAATTTTTACTTAAAAAATTTGGTTGGAGTTTTTCAAAGACCAATCTGACTGCTGGAGAATGGATAACAAGAGACAAAGAAATAGAAGTAAGACCATTATAGACCAGTCACAGAGAACATTTAGGATTGTAGTTCAACCATCAGAGGACATTTCCTGAAATAAGCAATATTTAAAAGGCTACATTAATTGAGTTTAAGTGTTAACACTATAAAATTTCGAGTAATCACTTTTAAGAAAATAGTATAAAGGAGAAAGCATAGGGCAGTTCTGTGTCAATATGCCTCGGCCCGCGAGGCAGTCAACGGGGTCCGCCGATGGATAAGCCCCCAACATCAATAGAAACTTAAAATTATTATATAGTGATAATTTGTGATCATTTATTTACTTTTATTAGCATAAAATATTTGAGATTTGGGAGGTAACCTACAAAATCACATTTTTAAATCTGATCTTTAAAAAATTAGTATACTTTTTGTGGATCCAAAATTCAAATCTGGAACATCCTTGTCTATTATTTAAGTAAGTACTCTCGCAGAAGTTATTTATGGATAAAGTCGGGTTTCAGATATCCCATAAAGAAGTAGTGGTTCCTGATATTTAACAATATATCACACAACTTTCCCAAGATTTCACACTGCTAAATATTTAATAGAAAAATTACCAGTTGGGAACCTATGTTCTTCAGATATGTATTCTAATCATCATAAGACACTCAATATTTTATTGTACAGAATCAATTCTTTTTGAAATATTCCTTTCCTAGAAAATACTGTAAGCGGGTTTAGAAATAAAGAGTGCAAAATCAACTTATCCAGCATTTTGAATTAATATTACAATTAACATTGTAACATACAATTGTAATTAACATTACAATTAATATTCAAATTGAATTTGAATTAATATTACAATTAACATTGTAACATATAATTGTAATTAACATTACAATTAATATTCAAAATGCTCAGCTTTAGAGAAGTGTTGTTCTGCATTGTGTCAAATTTTTAAAAAAGGATTATTTAATTTTCTGAGCAAACTGTAAATGCTATATTTTTTCATCAATATTATTTGTGTAATGATTCATGTAATCTGATTCTTTTTAAATTTAGTCTTCATCTTTCCTCTCTTTTTCATACAAATAATTTATTTTGCTTTAAAGTTAAAAGTTTAGTAAGTTGAAATTTTGACAATAGTCATATTTTTAATGATACACATCTTTTTACCGTAGTGGAAGATTTTATTCAACTGTGATTCAAGCCAAAAACAGGAGTTACTCTCATGCTATATCAAATATACTTAAACAAAAAATTTAAAAAGATAGTTAATTAAAAATACGATGAACATGTTTAAAATAAGACTATTATTTTAACTTGAAACTATAATGTTGCATTACTGTTATTTATTTCAGGAAAACAACTATGATAGTTAGGGCACAAACTAAGTCTGTGAGAGCGAACCCACAATAAGAACATCTTCACCCAAATTTTAATGCTTGAGAGGAAGACTATATCCAACACTCTCTGTCTGAGGTTCTGAGGACCCTGCTTGGGCTGACTCTCCTTCTGCTTATTCATGAAGGTTAGCTAGAAGTTCACAGAGAACAGGGAGTGAGGAAGAAAACATTATATATATATATATATATATATATACCATATATATCATATATATATACCATATATATATATATATATATATATATATATATATATATATATATATGACAACATGAACCAAATTGAAAGCAGTATAATTCCCAGGGGTAAGGGATAGCAAAGAAAAATGAATTTAAGTCCATTGTACTATATGTAATCTTTACATAACATGATGTTGAAGCTGGAATATTGTTTGGATGGTATATCTACTGGCAAGTTCCTTTCAACTGCCTGGATAAATTTCCAATTCTTCGCCTTTTTTTAATTGTCCTTTTTTTCCTATTATCATTTAGCCCCTTTATACCTCTCTCTTCCTAACAATCACCACAGTGTCTTCCATGCCCAGAAGTCCTTTTTCCTATTTGGTCAATCCTTCCATCCCCTAACCTCCTCCTCTTCATCTGCTCTCCATCCATGAGTCTGTCTCTATTTTGCTTGTCAATTCAATGTGTCCATTAGTATCCACATATGAGGAAAGTCATATTGTTTTTGTCTTTATCTGACTGGCTTATTTCACTTTGGGTCCAGCCAATACTGTTGAAGAGGGTAAAATTTACTTCTTTTCTATGGATGAGTAGTATTCCATTGTACAAATGTCCCATAGTTTTTTCATCCACTCATCTATTGATGGACACTTGGGCTGCTTCCATATCCTGGTGATCATAAATAACACTGCAATGAACGTAGGCATAATTGTTCTTTTGAATTAGTGTTTTGGATTCTTTCGGATATATTCCTAGCCTTTCATTCCTTTAATTGAAGGCTTTATGCCTTGCAAAAATAAAAAGAAAATGGGGAAGAGAACGGTATTAGGTAGGCCCAACATTATTTTTTCTATAGGACTTGTTAAGTGGTTATTTTTAGATTGATACTTGAGTAAGTAGTTCTATCTTAGAATTGTAGACAAGCAGACATAAATTTGAATCCCTGATCATCTTATTAAATATAGTATCCTTGGTAAGATCTATTTATCTGAGCTCACATTTTGTGATAGACACTAGAGATGTAATATTTCATTTATGGGATGAATGGAACAAATTAAATGCTATTACACAGAAGAACTAGAAGGTCTTATTTAACACAGTACTTTGTCTAGAATATTCGTTTAATCTATTTGACAAACACTAGAGGTAAATATGTTAGAATTCTAAATATTTATGTTTAAAAGGGTTTCGAAATAAGGATGATGGAGCAAGATGGGGTTTGTGGCTAATACAACATAAATATAGAAGTCCTTGATATTTGAAATATTAGTACAAAGGAGGTGAAAATTACTGAATAAACTCAATTTATATTCTGACTTTGGGAAAGAGGAAGTAATCTTTACTCATTAAACTCACATATGTAAAAGATAACATTCCTTGTTTCATTTATATTCAAGCCCATCTCTTATTGGAGTCCTCTACTGATTCTTGAGGTTGCACAAGAATTTTAGAAGTTAAACTGTCTCTAAAATAGCAAATTGACTTCCAATTTCCAGTCCATTGTGATCCCCAATGATGTCCTCTTAAGTGCAAAATCCCTCAGTGCCTGCAGAGGAGAGGACTCTGCCTCCGTGCTACCCTGGACGCACGGTGTATTTGCTTTTTATTATTGCCATAAGAAAGTACCACAGACTTCTGTCTAAACTACATGTATGTGTTGTCTAACTGTTCTGTGGGTCAACTTTCCAGGTTAGCTCAGCTGGTTTTCCTGATCCAGGTTTCACAGGACCAAAATTCAGATGTTTGTTGGCTAGATTCTTTTCAGGATGCTCAGTAATAATGTACTTTGAAGTGCATTCAGTTTATTGGCAGAATCTAGTACATTGTGGTTATGGCTGGGATGGGAGTAAAAGACATAAAACTGTACTTGAACAATAATTAAATTAAAAATAATAATCTAAAAAAAAGAGTAAGGTCCAGTTTCTTTGTTGGCTCTTAGCTGATGGCTGTCCCTAACTCCTAGGGGTGCCTCTCACAGGCCCTGGATCTCAGAGCCAGCAAGGATCTGTCAAATCCTTCTCACACATAAACTCACTTTTCCTGTTTTTTCTGCCAACAAATTTCTCTGACTCCAGCCAGATAAATTATTATTGTTGTTGTTTTTAAAACCTCATGTAAAATATAGATAGATGGGACTCACCCAGTTAACCTAAGACAATGTCTCTACTTTAAGATGGGTACCTTACTTACTTTTGTAAAATCACTGCACAGCAGTACCTAGATTAATGTTTCATTAAGTAACCAAGGAACAAGATTCTTCCAGGATACCTTTAGAATTTGTCCTACAAAGCATGAATATCTTTCAATGAGGTTGTGAACTTCAATGTCTAGATTTTTCTTAACCCACTCACTGGCACAACTATTTTTAATGAGGTTTTGCCATACTCAAGGGCTCTTCAGAGAGATGAAAGTTCCTGCTGATCTCTAAACCATCGACTTCTCCATTATGTCCAGTCTGTGGGAAAACTCTGCTCTCTTTCTCTTCCCTTTATTCTCTGGTTTACTGCACATAATCTTCTCAGTGAGATGAAGCCACTACAAATGACTATTAAACCTTTGGTAGGTCTATGTCTTTTTAAGTACTAAAACCCTATGTATGCCATCCTTTGAGACCAAAAGTACAAGGGTACTGGCTACCGTTCTAAAATACAAGTAAATACAAGTTAACATCTCAAGAAATTATATTGCTACATTGGAAAACTAGTTTTGTGGCATTATTAATTTTTATTGTAATTAATTGTTAGTGACTGATGAGTAGGTTGACAGTAGATTAATGATTAAAGAAAAATATGAAATAACTAAAATCAACAGAACAGGTAAATTCAAAAGAGTTTACAGTAAGATTAAAGAAGAGTTGGGTACCTGTGTTAGTGTGCTACAGCTGCCAAGCAATTTGCATTGCTGAGTTACTATACGAGGCTGATGCTCCTGACCCTGGGGCACTATTTCAGAATTCTTTCTCTAAACATTCATGTCCCCATTATTTGTTCTGGCTGTTTTCTTGGCCTAGGCTTAAATTTCTTGCCATTTACTTTTTATTGTTTTTCAAATGTCAAATGACACTTTCCCGGAAAAAAAAATCCAATTGTTTCTAGACAGGATTTGTGTTTCCTGTCTTTGTTTGCATAAAATACAAATCTTTTTTATAAAACATTTTGACACATACTTTTATCATAGTGATCATTATCTCATATTCCAATTATTTGTTTTCATGTAACTGTCACAATTTGCTAGATATGTTTCTTTTTTAGGCAATTGAGTCCCTGAAGTCTATCCAGTGTCTAGCACAAGCAGGTATACTGTATTTTTACTGATGCATGTTTCAATAAATATATAAATAACTGATTGGATAGGAGAAGATATAAGAGAGAAAGTGAAAGTGAGAGCAAGAGAGATATCGCACTAACTCTGCAGCATCAATTAGGATGGGTGGGTTATGTCTTCTACTAGAGAATATGAAAATTGAAGGGAAAGAAACACATTCGATTTTGGGACAAGATAGAAGAATAATCCTAAAATAAAAATGCGTGGCTGGACAGAGATAGCCAATATAACCCCTGAGACTTGGAAGTCAGAAAGATAAGGGCAGGATCTGAGCCACTAGGGTAATTAAAAAGGGGATAGAAGACGACTAAAGATAAATAATGTCCACCTGTAGAAACTCAAGGAATACGTCACAGCAAGCGAATGTTAAAAGCTGAGTAAGACTCTTTCTAGACCTGTCTTGTTCTGAGTTGTGGTTTCCAGCCTATACAATATTTTCTATCCACCTCTCAACATCTATTCCAGATTCAGTCTGAGCTTTTAAATAAAGTATCCGTTGAATGGGCCAGAAGTGAAAGAGATCCCCAGTTTAAATGCTTTTTAGGCTTATCACTATGGTAGATAAACAAATGTGCAGAACTTGAGGACCAATAACAGGAAAAATTATGCTAGAAAACAAAAATAGATTTTTATTTATTTTAAAATTGATCTTGGAAAATTGGTTGCCTATGTTTTATATTTAGAATGCTTATCAATAAATCATTGAGAAATGTTATCTTGGCAACATATTTCATTACATCCCAATTAGGCAACACGAAAATAATCATTGCTTTTTTTCAATCATCTTGTCCTTTAGTCAATGTTTCTCCTCATTCATCTCCAAGGTTTTCCTTAGTCTGGGGACACAGCACCAATGAAGAGACTACACTCCACCTCCAGCAGCACCTCTCCCCCGACCTCTGATCTTTTGACATTTTTAGAAGTAAAATTGTACTTTCTTTTACCTGCATTGATTCCACAAAGGATCAGCTCAAAAAATACCTAATCACTTAAAATTTCCTGGTAGATCATAGTAAAAATCTAGGTCATTATTCTGAGCATAAATTTTAAAAATAGAGAAAGGTACAAAAGACCAGAAACAGAACAAAACTATGTCTCAAAACATCATATATATAGTCTACTGTCTCTTATTTATAAAAATAACTCTTTTTTCTGTGATGTCTTTCATCTCTTTTTCTCTTTCTTTCTCTTTCCAAATATATATCTACATTGTAATATATGGATAAACCCATATATATATATATATATATATATATATATATATATATATATATATATATATATGTGTGTGTGTGTGTGTGTGTGTGTGTATTTATAGAATAAGCCAAAATTAGGCTTATAGAAAAATAATAAAAATTAACAAATAATAACACAGCAATAAACTGTTTTGTGTATTCACAACAGTAAAATTACTTTTGCTCATCCCTGTATATCTGAATAAAAGACAAAACCAGTTGTTCTTTTTCATTTAAAATAAAACAGTTACTGTGTTGAGATATAACTGTTGTTTATTCTACCAGAAAAGAAAAAGGTCTGACTAATAAATATAGCTGATATTGTTGTCCATGTGTCCATGTGTGCTTATTAAGGTAGATCAATGTTAGTTCTAGAACTCATTTAAAAATCAAAATCAAGTGGATTTAGAAAAGCAGTGAGTTTGAAATCAATCTTCTCCATATAGTCACTGTGGAATTTGGAAAGGCTTCTTTCATTTTTCCACAGATGTATTTCCCCATCTATAAAGTGGGAATAATAGTGCTTATTTTGCATGTCTCATTTGAGGAAATAATGAGATAATATGAATAACAAAGCTAACAAAAACAAATTAATAAGTAATAGCTTTATAATCTCTATTAGTAGTAGTATTCGCACATTTTCTTGTAACATTTAAGGGACTTCGAATAGTCCCAGCACCAAAGGGAATATTTGAAGTTCTCCTTAATCAAACTGTCTACTAGGATTAGGGACTTAAGAGAAAGACCTGTAAGAAAGAACATACAAACATAAAATTATGGGCTATTTTTAAAGTGCCAGTTGTAGGACCTCCTTAGTTGGAAACCTCTACAGTTTGAGAGAACTGGCTGAAAAATAATGTCTCAATAGTAGTCTGAGATCAGAGCCGTCACTAAGTTGTGTCTGTTTTAAGACATATCCAGGCAGACAACAATTCAGAGAACTCAGGTGTACTAGGGCAACAAATAAAACAATTAAGAATAGCTGAAATTCAGAAACTCATCATGCATTTTACTACATTCCAGCAATTAACCCTTTCTAGCTTAGCTTTATTTCCTTTTTGAATACCCCAGATGAGGTTTATTTGAACCTGAAGTTATTTCACTGGAAAGATGAAGAAAATAATAAAATCTTCATCACAGCATAATCTCCTATAGACATATATTCATAGACACATGTTTTTATCATTTTCCATAGCTGCATGTTCATATAAATACTTGCTGCAGTAGTCCCAAAGTTAGAATGAGCATATAATGAACACCAATATATCTATTTAAAGCTCACCCACAATAACAAATTTGTGAGTTAGAATATTTACAGGCACTGCAAGCTTGTAATTATTAACCAACTGAGAGATAAAATTACAATTTGTCTCCTGTGTTTTCTTCAATTAGAAAAGAGTCATAATGAGACACATCTCTCTTTAAATTTGAAGAGACTGGAACTATTATATTGTACAAATATTAATCAGAACTTCTTGTGGTTTTATGTAACTCATCTTTTATTCTCAAAATAAGTATGATAGAAGAATTTTCAAAAAGTGCATATGTATATAGCAGATTCCAGGACCAGGGTAGAGAATTAATAGTGGTTAACACCTGGAAGAGCAGTGAAAATTTTATTTTTTAAAAATGAGGTATCCATTAATTGTTGTGCACTATAGTTTGGAGCAGAAAAATATCTCAAATTTTCTTCTGAAAATGCTCATTGAAATTGCATTTGGCTAAATTTAAAAGAATTTTAATTCAGTCAAAAAACAATGGAAAACAAACAGCTTCTAAAAGTTGCGTCCATTGGTTTCAGTTTTTTATTCCAGATCAAGATGCCTGGGATTACTGTAGGTCTCTTGACATCAGTTTCGCTTCTAATGCTCACTGTAGGTAAAGGGTATTGCTCTTCACTTGGAAGTTGACCTGAGCTTTCTTTGTATGTAAGCATACTTTGTGTTCTGGAAATAGATCTGAATAGTTACACACTGTGTTAATCCTAGAAATATTTTCCAAGGTCCTGAAACTCTTTACTTACATTAACCTCCACATCGGTAACTTTTACCAAGTCCAGATTTTAAAGTAAATTGATTTTCATAGACAGCCCTAAAAAATAATAAAAATTAAAATAAAAAAAAATTTCAGCAGAAGTCACAATAAATCCCTCTTATTCAGCTAATTTCTTTATGGTCTGTTTATAAAGGCATAATTCACATAAATTCTAAAATGAGAAAATTAAATTAGCATGTAGGAATGAGGTAATTAAACAATCAATTTTTAAATGTTATTTTCCATTTATTGATTATGTATATTTTTGCTGTTTCTAAAATAAATGTTTTTTTCTATCTCAGAAAAATTAGTCTCAAAAACTATTTTCTTATCATTTTTAATTTTTAAGAAGAAAACTTAGGTATATTTTATATGCTACAAAATTCAAATATTTTAAGTATATACTTCACTGAATTTTTAGCATTTTATGTAGATGTTTTATCATTACCATTGCAAAGTCAATAATATGTAGTTATACATATGTTTCATAGAACCCTAGTATTTTTTTAAAGCTGAGAGATTAAAGATATAAAATACATATTTACAGAAATTTTATATAAACCTTCTTATTTACCATTTCAGGTTATTTTATTTTTCCTGTGCAAAAATAAAATATTGACATGCTGTACAGTGTTATTTTCTTATCTGAATACAGCTTTATGCTTACCATTTCCTATTTCAAGTATATCACATTGTTATATTTCATAGGCCCAGCAATAAAATTTTATTAATATTGTTTAGCAATTACTTTTAAATCGTGTAAAAGAATATTAAAAAACATGTAATTTGACTGTGTTTTATAGTACCTATATAGTTGCCTTTACTGACACTTTTTGGTTTTTCATTTGGGTTGAATTAATCTTTGGTTTCGCTTTTTTAAATAAATAAATAACAATAACTTGCTTAGGTATTTTCTAGTCTGCAGATCCAGTAAAAAAATATTCCTTGGTGTTTTAGCCCTGGCTGGTGTAGCTCAGTGGATTTAGCGCAGGCCTGTGAAGCAAACGGTTGCTGGTTCGATTCCCAGTCAGGGCATATGCCTGGGTTGCAGATTGCAGGCCAGGTCCCTAGTATGGGGCATGTGAGAGGCAACCACACACTGATGTTTCTCTCCCACTCTTTCTCCTTCACGTTCCCTCTCTTTAAAAAAATAAATAAAATATTTTTAAAAGATTTTAAAAAAAGGGCCCTGGCTGGTGTAGCTCAGTTGTTTGAATGCAGGCCTGCAAACCAGACAATCATGGTTCAATTCCCAGTCAGGGCACATGCCTGGGTTGCAGACCAGTTGCCTGCAGGCCAGTTCCCAGCAGGGGACGCACAAAAGGCAACCATACATTGATGTTTCTCTCCCTCTCTCCTTCCCTTCCCCTCTAAAGATAAATAAATAAAATATTTTTTAAAAGATTTAAAAAAAACCCTCACTTGCCTATAAAAAAGTATTCCTTGGTGTTTTCATTGAGGAATATCTATTTCACCTTCTCTGTTGAAAGATAGTTTTGCTGGATATAGAATTCTTGGTTGACGACTATTTTATTTCTTTCAGAATTTTGAAAATGTAATTTTAATGTATTTTGACATTTATTGTTTCTGATGATAAATTATATGTACATTTTATTGAGATTACCTGTGTGTAAGTGTTCAGGCATTATTCTCTGGATGTTTTAAAAATTTTGCTTTTATTTTTGGTTTTCAATCTTTTTTTTTTATTGTATGTGTCTGGGTATAGTTTTGTCAACTTCAGTAGACTGTTACCTAAACCAATGATTTTTTCATTTTTGTTACTGCAATTTTCATCTCTAAAATGTCTATTTGCTACCATTCTAATTTGTTCGCAAATAGTTTTTCTGGTGTTCTTTCATCCTTTGTCCATGGTCTTCTTGATTTTTTGATTTAAGATAGTCTGTTAAAAGTATTTGTTTGTTAAATCTAATATCTGGGCTACAACAGAAAGTTTGTTATTTAATTTATTTATATATGTATTTATTTATCTTGAACCCTTACTCAAAGATATATTTTTATTGATTTTAGAGAGAGAAGGAGAGAATGAGAGGAGAGGGTGAGAGAAGGAGAGTCAGAGAGAAAAAAAGAGAAATATTGATATGAGAGAGAAACACGTATTGGTTGCTTCCCAAATACACCCAGACTAGGGATCAAACCTATAGCTTTTTGGTGTGTGTGGCAACACTCTAACAAACCTTGTCACCCAGCCAGGGTTGTTGATTCATCTTTGAAGAGTAAATATTTTCATATTATCATGTTATGACAATAATCATGAAGTTGGATTCTCTCTCTTTTCCTAGGATATTTTATTGATTTTTAAGATTGGGCTGGTCCATTTGCTTAGTGAATTTCTCAACCTGTTTTTCAAAAGCTATATTCCTTGTCATGTGTGGTCACTGATATCTCTGATCTATTATCTCAGTGATCAGTCACTTGTCGAAGATTAACTTAAGTATCTGAAGCTAAAAGAAAAAGACAAAAAGTATTACTGTCCTCATATTTTCAGCTTGACTCTGAGCTAGAGGAACCTCTTCACTGCTAAGCTAGGCTGTTTAAAACTCTGCTTTATTCTGTACTATCTGCTTATGTGGAACCCACAGATCTGACAGAGATTCAAGCTTAGGATATTCTCAGGGCATTTATGAGCATTCATCCAGCCCTAGGCATGCATATTGCACTCTGTTTGCCTCATTATGTGTAATGGCCCTTCAGAGCCCATATTATTGCATGAAATTTTCTCCTCAGACTTCACTTTCTTGGGCTTTTTGAATTATGAGTCTTTCTGTATCTGCTGTTCCTTTCTTCAGTCAGGCATAAGCAGTGTTTATCTTTAAATTTTTCAACAGATACAACCACCAACACCTAAAAATCCACATCCATCAAAGGAGAAAATGATAAACCAAAGGTCATCTTATTTGCTTGTGCTTCAGGAAATCACTAGACAGGACAAAATATACAAAGACAGTATTTTAAAAACAAGGTCCGTATTAGCATTGTGGTACCATCAAGATATATCAGGAATGAGAGAATACACATGGTGATCACCTTGCCTAGGAATGGGGGATGCTAAGCAGGTGACAGAAAGTGACAAAACGCTCTCTTTAAAAATTCAGCTCTTCTTTTCATCAAGCAGTGACTCCGATACCGTGAGTTCAGGATCCTATTTCAGGCGGCCCCAAAGCTGATTCTGTCAGTCTTCACCTGCTAATGGTTGTTTCTGTGGAGGGACTGCCACTCTCTGTGTAATCACTTTCCTAAATTAGTATTTTTTAACTAATTTTCACTGGCATTAAAATGCAGTTGATATTTTTGTATTGATCATATGCCCTACAATCTTACTAAAATCCACTGTAAATTTAATAATTTTCAGCACACTTGAAACTATTAAATTTAATAATTAAGTGACCTTATAGTAATTTTATATTAATAATTAATGGCAATTATTTACAATGGTTTCTAATTTATATACTTATTTTTTATTATGCTGTTAATGTAGGCAAATTACATTCTATTCAATTCTAATCTCTCTTTGAAATAAGAGATGAGGTTATATGAGGTCTGTTCAGAAGGTATGAAGCCTTTCAATATGAAAAATCAAGACATTATTAAAGAAGATAGAAAAAATAGTTTATGCAAGACAATGATGCCTCAGGCCCCTTCAAGTAGGCACCATGGAACCTCACACAGTTCTCCCAATTGCTAACAGCCGCCTCATCATATTTTTCTGTATCTCATCGATGCTCTGAAATCTCTTCCCTTTTGAAAGTGATTTTAGTTTGGGGAAAGGCCAGAAGTCACAGGGCACCAAATCTGGGCTGTAGAGGGGAAGAGTCACCTTTGTGATTTGATGTTTCACCAAAAACCATTGCATAAAACATGATGCATGAGTGGGCACATTGTTGTGATGAAGCTGCCAATCACCAGCTGCCCATAGCTGGAGCCTTCTGAATTATCTGAATGGATTTTGTGGAGGAATGTTCAATCTTATCAAAAAAATTTGATGTAGATTCATAACTCTACCTGCTCAGTCATTTTGAATGTGTTGGCCACACCATGAGCATGCTCACTCAATGGGATCTACCACCCCCACTGACTAGTACAGTGAGGTTTTCATTGTTCATGCACATGCATTCCAGTCCACTCTCCCTCACTGCTAGGTTACACTGATGTAGTACACAGTATTCATTATATTAACAATGGCTGGATTGTTTTTCTGGGCAGACACTGCATACTGGTAAAAAGTGTGAGAGAGGGCTGGTAGAATATTAGTTTTAAGACAATTAGAGACCTGAATGATGTGTTAAGTAGATATTAAAAATTTGCCATAAGTAATGGACAGAGAAATGTTAAAGGATTTTAGGGCAGACATTAATGTCTAGTAGAAGACAAAGATCATGATTACTTTTCTACTGAAATGTATACTTGTGAAAAAAATTATAGCAATGTGTAGCTACCCCAATACAGAGTGGGACAAAATAGGATAAAAGATTAATTCAAAATTTATTTTGTGTGTGTATGTATAGAGACATAAAATGAGATATAAAATGTATTAAGTGAGCTGCACAAAGTGAACAAGTCCTTAAGTGTACACCTCAAAGTGTTTTACATAAACCACTACCCAGATCAATATAGAGAACATCTTTATAACCCAGAAATGTTTGATATGACCTTTCCCAGTTCCCCACCAACTCAGCAGTGACCATTATTCCAGTTTTTACTGCCATTGATTAGATTTACCACATCTTGAACTTCATAATAATAGAAACACATATTATGCATTATTTTTGTGGCTGGCTCATTTTGTTCATCAGAATATCTGTGAGATTAATGCATGTTGGTTTGCGTATCAGTAGTCTGTTTTTAGTGCTGTGGAATATTCTATTTTATGAATGTATTATTATGAATTGTCATTTACTAATTGGTGATGAGTTTGTGCTTGCTGATTTCTCTGGGAAGCCAGTACTGAAATAGAATTATATGTGCAAACATTATATTAGGGAGTAACACCTGAAAGAAAGAAAAGGAAGAGTCATCCAATTGGGATCTCAATAAGCCCAGTAGGAAGGTTCAAAGCAAAGACTGCCCAGTAGAAGAATTCTGCTTTGCCAAGAACAGGCAAGTTCCTCAGGCATTCATTACTTGCAGGTTGCTCCCAAAAGACTGTAGTCTTAATTCCTAGTGCCTTGCTCATACATAGGCCGGATGCTGTTTAAAGACCTCAGATAGCATCACTTTGTTCAGTTAATTGCCAGAGGCTATCTTGAGGAAAGTGGGACATCGGTGTGTAAACTGACAGATTTTGAAAGCTGTGCAGCAAGTCTTTTCTTGATGAAGAATCCAAACAGTGCAACTTTATTTCATTCATAATGCTTTGTTGTTTTGTTTTTTCTAATTTTTGACTTGCAAATAATGGTAAATGGCTATTAAATACATTTGATACTAGCCAATGATTACTCATGTGTAAATATGTGTTTTGGGGGGTGTTGTAACTTCATCAGTATAAATAGTGTCAGTTTGCAAGTAATTGGATTGATTTTTTCTAACTATAAGCAATGCATACATACCATTTGCTCAACAGCCTCACCAACTCTCAGTTTTGCCAGTATTTCAACATTTCCTTGTATTACAAGTTGCTTATTGCTTATCTATGGGTTTTAGGTGGTTTTCTTTCCATAAAAAAATAAATCTGCTATAAATATCCACATATAAGCCTCCTGGATTGTATGACAAATGTATGTTCATATTTTAAGAAACTGCAAAAGTTTTTCACATTGTTTGTACATTTTACATTCTACTAGAAATATGTTAAAGTTCTAGTTATTCCATATTCTTGTCAAAACTTGGTTATGATCAATCTTCATAACTTTATCTATTCTACTGGGTTTGCTGTGGTATCTCATTCTAAGTTCTATTTGGATTTGGATATTTTCTAAATGACTATTGATGTTGGGCATATTCTCATTTGCTTATTTGTTGTTACTTAGGTATTTTTCCTTGACATGTCCTTAAAACCTTTAGAACATTTATAATTAAAACCAAATCTATTATTGAATTGTAAAAATACTTTTCACAAGTGTTTTTTATTATTTTTGGTTTGGTTATTTTTTACATGTTTTTCAAATCTTCTTTTTCCCTGGTCTTTGGATTGCCTTTTCATTGTCATAGCAGTTTATTACTGCTATGACAATAAAGTACTATTTACTGACTTTTTCTTTTATATATTCTGTATTATATATCTTTGTGAAACCCAAGCTACTAAGATTATTGCCACACATTATGTCTTAGAGTTTTAGCTCTTATATACATGTTTAACTTTCTTTTTTTTAAAATTCTCAACTGAGGACATGTTCAATGATTTTAGAGAGAGAAGAAGGGAGACAAAAACAGACAGAAACAGAGAGAGAGAGACATTGATGTGAGAGTGAACCATCAATCAATTGCCTCCCATTGTACAGGTCCTGACCAGGGATCAAACCCACAACCTAGGATGTGCCCTGACTAGGAATTGAACTTGCAGTATTTTCTGGTGTATGGGATGACATTCCAACAAACTGAGCCACCTGACCAGGGCTTCATGTTTCATTCTGAATAAAAATTTATCTACTATATGAGTTAGGGACATTATGAAAAATTATCACTATGCATATTTTCTAGCACTTCTTGGTTAGAAGATTATCTCTTCCTAGTTCAATTGCTTTGATGCTTTTAAAAACAGTCAATAAACCATACATGTGAATGTCAACTTCAGAACTCCTGTGTTTCATTGCTTTATTTATCTCTCTAGTGTCAATATTCTAGTGTCTTAATCATAGAACTTTATAATAAAGCTTAAAATAAGGTAATGTAAGCCCTCAACTTTTTTTAGAGTTAATTTGATTATTCAGAACCCTTAAATTTCCATATAAATTATAAAAGTTCTTGTCACATATAAAAGTAAAGCTTCCTGGGCTTGGGTAGGAATTGTATTGAATCAACATAAGTACTTACAATGCTGACAGCTCAACAATATTGAAGTTTTTGACCCATGGACATGGTATATTTTTTATTTATTTAGATCTTTCATTTTTCTTACTAATATTTTGTAATTTTCAATGTACATGTAGTTTTATATCTTTTGTCATATGTATTCTTAATTATTTTTTAATTTTGATACCATTATATATGATATACTTGTAAATTGTTTCAAATTTTTCAATTGCCCATATTTTATTGCAAGTATATACAAATGTAACTAAGTTTTGTAATTGATCTTTTACCCTACAACTAAATCTACTTATTAGTTTTGTAGCTTTGTGAATTCCCACAGATTTTGCTTATTAATGATTAATACATCTATACATTAAAGATTTTATTCCATTCTTTCTAACATAGAAGACCTTGTATTTATAATTCTTGCCATATGGCTCTGGAAAAATTATTAAATGAAGTGGTAGAATAACGATTATTGCTTTGTTCATGGTTGTCGGAGGAAAGTATTCAATCTTTCACCAAAACATATCATGTTTTGTATTTGCCTCTTATCAGATTAAGTAACATTGCTTCTATTCTGACTTTGCTGAGAGATTTTTATTCTAAATGTATTTTAATTTTCTCAAATGCTTTCCCCAAATCTATTAATATCCTCATGTGATTTTTGTTGTTCGGTCTGATAACATGACAAATGTTCTTCATTGGTTTTCAATTGCTAGACTAACAGTGCATTCCTGGGAGAAACTGGACTTGGCCATGGCATTTTATTACATATTTGTGTATCTGAGAAGTGAGTTGCCATGACATAGCTGTCCAAACACTGAAAGGTAAATACAGGTATATCAAAATCTGACAACTTGTGACAAATTCAAAATTAATTATGAATAAGTTAGAAAATCAGTAAATCTTCTTAAAATACCATATTACTTATTACTCACGAAGTATTTGAAAGGACTGTTAACTCTTTCTGAAATAAAATATAGTGCTATAAGTAGAACGTAGAGCACAAACCAGTTCCATACCCTGTTCTGTAGGGTGCAGATGCAAATGGGACGTCTAGCTTTACTTTACTTTATTGTGACTACAGGTGCCAAAGAATCCATGTCATTGGGTAGATATGACTATGTTTGGGTGTGAAGAGGTATTGGGTGGCCAGAGACCCTGGTAAGATAGTTCTTTAAATTATTTCACATCCAAACATTTATATATAGATTACTTCAAAATAAGATTAATTGAAAAAGTGTAACAAAAAATGAAAGAAATAAAAATAGTTTGGAATTAACTTACTAAAATGCATGTGGCGATAATTAAAGCAAAGAATAAAAGACTTATGACCACTACACATATCTTCTAGTGATCTGGAGAGACAGAGAAAACCAACATTGCTTCTTTCTGTAATAAATTTCAATAATAAATAGAATAGATTTTCATGTTTATTTGTACTCTGTCCTATTACTTAATCTCAGTTACCCATCTCTAAACACGTTATTGAAAATTCTGTCTCTAATCAAGTTCTTTATTCTTCTGATCAATCAAGCACCTATATTTTTGAAAACTTAAACTTTGTCTTACCACTTGATTAGCTTCTCCAGTGAAGCCAACAGGCATGCAGTCATTCCATAGATCATGTGGTTATTGTTATGTCATCTGTAGACAGCCTCTCCACAGGGGTCACCATATCCCTGCCAGACCCCTGCTTCCACCATTTACTTCTACCGATTTTACTGCCAAGTTCAGTGCTCTGAAAAGAGGATAACCAGCCATGAACAACATGTTCTTTTTCTGCAGAGTGACAGGGCTGTGCTTTCATCTCCTCTTGTGTCCCATAACAGTAGCTCTCATAACAGCTTTCCCTGACTGTCAGACTATTCTGAGTCACTGCTTATGATCCAGTGTAAAATAATTCAAATTATTTACATTCAGTTGACAAGAAGATGTTGAAAATGAAATATACATATGATAAAATGCTAAGGTACATTTTAGAATGGGTATTCTGATGAGAATTGTTTCCTCTCTTTTTTTATTGTTGTTCGTGTACAGTTGCCTCCATTAGAAAATTATTTTTTATTAAAACACAGTACACATAGAAGTTCACTCAGTACTTAAAGAACACAAATGTGGTACTGCAGTCCCCATTACCTTATCCAACCCCTGCGGATACCTGAAGTTCTGAATTGTACCCACACCCATATGTAATTATTCCCTTATACATACATACCTATGATTAAGTTTAATTTATAAATAAGACATATTAAGAGATTAACAACAATAACAAATAATAAAATAGAACATTGTATGCTGTAACAAAATTATATAAATTTCTCTGAGGCTATTATGTCAACATAAAATAAAATTTAATAAAATAAATATCTACTTCAACACAAGCACTGACATACCAGAAAGTCCACCTGAAAACAGATATTAAATAACCAATGGGTGGGGACTGTATAGAGTATAGATACAGTGAACAGTGGGATGGTTCGTGCTTCAAGCAAGAAGGGAGCAGGACAGCATACTATTTCATCAGACAACTCAGAATGGTGTGCAATCTATAACTCAAGAATTTTTTATTTCTTTAATTTTCCATTTAGTATTTTTAATATCTTTACATTTATTTTTAGAGAGGGGAAGGGAGGGAGAAAGACAAGAAGAGAAACATCAATGTGTGATTGCTTCTCACACGTCTCCAACTGGGGAAACTGGCCCACAACCAGGAATGTGCCCTAGACTGGGAATCAAACAGTCAACTCTTTGGTCCACAGGCCAGTACTAAATCCACTGAGCCGCACTAGCCAGGGCTCCATTTAATCCATGGTTGACTGCAAGTAACCATGGTTGACTGCAAATAACTGAAACTGTGGCTAACTGAAATTGCAGAAGGCAAAACCATGGATAAGGAAGGGTTATTGTATAACTCATAAAGTGGGAGGGTTGGCTTCTAAGTTACAGTGATTTTTAAAAAATCATCTATCAAACAATTTAAAAAAATAGTTCTTCTACTCCAGGCCTAAGTCCAACATTTCATCAGCCATCTTTCTTGTTTTTACTTATTATACAACCAGAGAAAAACATTTTCTTATGTGGATAGAAAGGATAATATAAAGAACACTAAAAATTCTTTAATATGGTATATGTTATAATATATGATAATTGCTTATTTATATATTTCAACATAACCAGAGTTTTTTAAACACTAACCTGTGACTGGCTTGTGAATCCATGCAGTCTATCCACAGCATCTAACATGTGCTAGCCATTCACATATATGTTCACACACATTTAGCTTGGCCCTAGCACTAATTTTGAGAATTTACCACTTGATCTATTAGACATCGGTTTCTTCAGTAAATGAAAAGTCTGAACTAGTTTGGAGGTTAAAAATTCTATATTTATCTTGCTCATCGTCCATATTGTATAAATAAAGTATTTTTTTTAAATTACCCAGTCAGGGCACATGCCTGGTTGCAGGTCAGTTCCCAGCAGGGGATGCACAAGAGGCAACCATACATTGATATTTCTCTCCCTCTCTCCTTCCCTTTCCCTCTAAAGACAAATAAAATCTTTAAAAAAAGAAGGTGCCTCATAAAATCTAAAGAATGTTTCAATAATCTATTGCCAGATAATATACCATCCAAAGTTTAGTGAATTAGAATGATTAATTATATCATATAATTTTTGTAGTTGATTATGTGGTTATTCTTGCACACATGCAGGATGAGAGTCCAGGGGTATTACAGAAATAAGATTAAGACTTTAACTGGAAATATTTACCAGGCATCTTGGTCTTTTTGTGTGTGGGCCTCTCCACTGACTATTTGAGCTATTTCATGTTATGGTGGTGGGTCCTTAAAATACAAGGAAATATTTTTAAGAGAACTGTTCCTAAGTGCAAGCACTTATCATGTAACAATACTCTACTTGTATCACACTTCACAAATATCCTGTTAGGCAAAGCTAGTCACATGGCAAATTCCAGAGTTATTGCGGAGAGGTGATTTCACCATTAGAGACCCCCAAAGTAACAACACTCTACACTGCACAGGAAGTTTTAGGGAAAACTGGAATATCTGCCCAAACTTCATAGACTCTGATTCCTCTAAATGGATCATGCATTCTCTAAAATCCTTTTACATCACCCAGCCAACTTAATTGATATGTATATATTTACTTTATCCAGTGGGCATTTGGGTCGTCTGTCCCTTTTCAAAATTATTGCAATATTTTTGTATGCACTGGAATATACACTATTAAAATTAACTTAACATTTTGACATGTAATTTATTCAGATACTTTATAGGCACTTAATGCTTATCTTTATCAAAACATTTGTAATACTAATATAAGCTAATTATTGCCTTAAAAGAGCTTAATTGTTTTGATATTTTGCTGGGGAATTGCTTCTACATGACCTAAAAATAAAAACATATTTTTCTGGCAGTCACAATATTCCATGATTTATTTCCTTAAATCTGGTATGATCATTTACGTAAGCCAATAGAACAAAATCAAAATGCGGAGCTCAATTCAAAATATGTATTTTTTCTAATGTGTACAATGTGCAAGCACATTTTAATATTTAATTTATTCAAACTTTACTTTTAGCATGTGGTCAACTACTTATACTTCTACACTTTGTGGGAAAGAGTAAAAGAATGGATATTAGTTAAATAAGTTTACATGATTTTTAAGTAAGCAAAAGCCATGATTCAAGTTGGCTTAAAAAATAATAATCTATTGTATCATTAAGAAGTACAGGAGAATAGCTGTGATCCAAGCTGGCCCAGCTGATGGATGAGTGATGACATCTACAGTACTGACTCCATTCCTCACTCTGCTATCTTTATTGTTTGGTGTTACCCTTAATTAAGCTTACTCTTTCAACTGTTGATCAATCACATATGGCTTAATAACTGGCAAGTGGAAAAAAACATTGATTCTCTTTTTCTTAAGTTTCTAATATTGAAGCAAAGAAAATTTTCCCAGAAGACAACCAGTGTACTTTGCCTCAATTGTGATTAATAAGAAATGATTTACATTGCTACTTTAGACCGATATTGGCAAAACTAAAGAGAAAGAGATTATCACGAGTAACTTAGATTAATTATTTAGGAAGGAATGACTCCCAAAGAATCAAGTACTACAAAATAGCTATACATTTTAATCACATAATTGGATGCATTTTGGGGTAGACTATACCCTATTGTAATAGAAAAGATGGGGAACTAAGAATCAGAAATACTGGATTTTAGTCACTCTACCTCAATACATTCACAATCCTTTATTCAAAATATTTGGTGTGAGATGTGTTCCATTTGTGTGCTTTTAATCTTAGATAATCTATGTATTGTATATTGCCTAACACCCTCAGTCGAGATGAAACAAGTCCTGATCACCAAGCACAATATTCCAACAACAAAGCATATAAATAGTCATCTTAAGGGGGAATAAAATAAATATTATAAGTTAATTTATGGCTGTTCAGGGCAAGAATTGTAAACTAATAGGTCATAAAAACTCACTTTAAATTATTGTTGCTTTTAGATTTTGGAATTATAGATAACATATTATAAATTAAAAAAACTAGACAAAATCTTTTTTGTCACCTAGGTTCTTTTCAGGTGAAATTATTTGTACATATTAAATAATTTTAAAGATTTACTCCAATATGAACACTGTATAAATCTACCATCTTAATAAAAAAGCAAAACATAGCTACCTATTTTTCTTTATAATAGATATATAATACACCAGTGACATTTTCAGAGATAGGTTACCTAAATGTTTCACATAAAAGACAATTCTTCTGTTAATATCTAAATTTCCTTCTGGCATACAAATCTCTTTTTAATTGAAGTACAGTTGGCATACAGTATTATATTAGTCTCAGAGGTATAACATAGTGAGTTATCACATTTGTATACCTTACAATACCATCACCACAAAAAGTCCACTATCCATATGGCACTGTACAAAATTATCTCGTGTGTTGCCACTGTTCAAGGCTGAACAGGTTCACGGTATTTGGGCAATGGGAGAATATTCATGAAGAGGTTGGAATGTTTGACATGCTTTCATTTAAGGGTGGGCCAGCCATGCACACTGGAAGCTCATGTCCCCCTGTATGTCCCTGCGTGGCAT
Organism: Artibeus jamaicensis; assembly: GCF_021234435.1. Lineage (NCBI taxonomy): Eukaryota > Metazoa > Chordata > Mammalia > Chiroptera > Phyllostomidae > Artibeus > Artibeus jamaicensis. The sequence goes on along the minus strand of NW_026522046.1, from coordinate 21,583,129 downwards.
ACTGCATGTCCCCTGTCCCCTCTTCTTACATACTAAGTATAGACAAAGCTGGCAGAAGCCAGAATACATTGTATAACACAGTGAGATTCTGCATCTGAAAACTCACTCAATGTTATGGGAACTGTTTATTGGACCCAGTCACAAGGCTGGAAGAACACTGCTTATCAGGCCCATTCTCAGGGCTATGGGAAACTGCTTCCCCTAGTTGCCCAGACATCTGGGTGAGAAAACCAGATTGCCTTCATTTACCCTGCAATCTACCCCTTCTGGGTTCCCCACCATACGATCTACATGAGTACATCTTCTGCTAAAGACCCCTGGCAAGGAGGGCCAAGTCCTGCACCCATAAACCACAACAGTAGCATAAACCACAACAGTTGACTACAGCAAAAAGCAAGCAGTGAGGCCACACCTAGGTACAGTGGCCAATTCAATTTCCAGGCAGGTAAGATCATCCATGTGAACCTTATACTTACAGAGCTCTCATGGGAATAGCAGCCCACACACCATTCCATGCCTCTCAGCAATATCCAAGAGTATGGGATGACACAGACCCACATGAGTGCAGTTCACTTGGGCTCATCCTTGAGGCTTTAACACAGATGAGGGGGGCTGGCTCAGCCAACCCCACAGTCCTAGCCTTGAGCCTACACAAGCCACCCCACATGGAGCAGCTGACTAATGGCCTGGGCTGGTCACACCCCAGCTTCACCCTAACAGAGCTGACAGTCCAGGTCACATTCCACAGGGATATTCACTCTTCCACTGGTTCTGAAGCCAAGTCCGGTTTGAGATAGAAACAGGAGAGATGCCCCATGGGAAGCCGGCAAATGTGCTTAAGGGGATTTCAGTGCAGACCCAGCATGCTGACTAGTTAGCCACTGAGGCATTAGGCATGAATCCAGTCCACAGAAGTATTATTCTGTACCTTAAGGATGGAAAGAGAGAGCAGTTATAGGCACCAGTAAGGGCAAGTCATGACCCTCAGTAAATATATCAGTAAACACTGGTCAGCCAATAAGACAGTGGCTGGCAAAGGAGGCCTTCCTAGGTAGGCATAAATGCCATAATTTTTGTATTTCAAATGGGGGTTCAGCATTTACTGGCAATTACAGTGGAGAACTCATAATGGGCCATAAGAATATTACAAAGGTGTCAAGAAGAAGCATTTCATGTTCTGCTGGCCCTTGATATATTACCTTTAAGATTGAGGGCCATGTCCCAATCACCCAGGGCACTACTTTCAAGTTTCTCCCCACACCTTGTCCCCAGAGGGCAATAAGAGCCACCTAATGTATGTGGGGGTGATTTATTTCCCAAGGCCATGTCCAAGTGGCAGTTTGCCTTAGCTCCCGTCCCTCAGGAGCAGGAAAGATGATATTTCCCTCCTTTCTTGTAGCCGAGTAATATTCCATTACAGAAATGTATCACATCTACTTTATTAAAACATCTATTGTGGGGCACCTTGCTTGTTTTTGTGTCTTGGCCAATATGAAGAATGTGGCAATGAACATAAGGATACATATATCTTCACAAAGAAAAGTTTCATTTTTTTCATTTAGATACCAAAAGAAGAGTTGCTGACTCATGGTAATTCCATTGTTTATTTTTTTGAGAAACTGTCATATTGTTATCCATAGTGGCTGTACCACTCTCCACTCTCAGCAGCAGTGAATAAGGGTTCCTTTTCCTCCACAGCCTCCCCAATATGTTATTACTTGTCTTGTTGATAACAGCCATTCTAAGTGATATGTGGTGGTGTCTTATGTAGTTTTGACTTGCATTTTCTAAATAGTGACATTGAAAACCTTTTTATGTATCTGTTGGCCATTAGTATGTCTTCTTGGGAGAAATATTTGTTCAGGTCTTCTGTCCAATTTTAATTTATTTTGGGGGGGTGTTGAGTTTTATAAGTTTTTTATATATTTTGAGTATTAACTTCTCATCAGAGCTGTTCTTGCAAATATTCTCTCCCATTTGGTTGGTTGCATTTTATTTTGTTATTGGTTTCTTTTGCTGTGCAGAAGCTTTTACTTCTTGACTTTGGGATCCAATTCATAAAATCCTCTCTAAAAGCAAAGTTCATAAGTTTAGTGCCTATGTTTTCTTCTAATTTTTAATAAAGGAGCCCAAAACATACAATGTAGAAAAGAAAGCCTCTTCAATAAGTATTTGGCAAAATTTGAAAGGCACAGGCAAAAAAAAATGAAACTAGACTCTTCCTATGTATAAAAATTAACTCAATGTGAATCAAAGACCTAATTTTAATTACATTTTATTTTTATTTATCTACTGTCAATCTTCAAGAGATCTCTTTTTGTGTTCTCTATAATCTTCATACTTTAAACCCTTCATGACAATACTTTGTATTCCACAGGTAGCATTTATGCCTTCCATTACACTCTCAGAAATATACATTTGTTCAGCATATGAAAGGTAAAATAACAGCAACTGGCAGAAAGAAAGTTATCATAAAAGAGCACTAAATGTTTTTAGACTTCTTTGAAAATTCCTGAGTCCGGTATCCAATGGCATGTCGGGCTGCTTTGGATTGGTGAAAAGAGTTAGTGATCTCCTTTTTCCCTTTATAGAAATGTGCTCTCTCATTGTGATCCTTATTCATTTAAAACCTTTGAAGTGAAGCACAAAATTTAGATTTACATATTGTCTTTTTTTTTAATTCAGTGAAGGAATGTGAGAAGAATAGAAGGTATGGGTTGATGTAGAACTAGATTGTCAACACCAGATCAAATGTGCTTTTTGATTTCCCAAACATTTTAATACAAAATTTTTGAAAACATCAAAAGCTAGTGGTGGCTCTGAAAAAACATGGTCATTTCTATTTCCTTAAATTGGAGGAAAAAGGACACTGAAACATGAAATTTGTTTATTTTATGGGGCTTGTCAAATGTGAATATTTGGTCCTCATGAAGCCCTGCAAGCTCATAATCAAATATTTTAATGCAAAAAAATGTTTCTGAAAATATTCTAATCACTGCCATACTAAGTAAATAAAAATACATGTTTATAAACCATAATGGCAGTTTATTACAATTTATTAATTTTCTTTCAGTGGGAAGTCAACTATAACCAAAATGCCAATATCAAAACCTACAATAATGAATATATATGCTTCATTTGCTTAGAAGCATATATATCATCTCTTTCAGATTATTTTCTTTCCTTAGAGACAGATCATATAAGCAACTAAACTGTCAAAACTATGTTTTGTGAAAATAGAATCAGAATACTAGTATTAACAAGACATTAAGCTTTGTCTGTCAGGTGTGGTGGTTTAAAACATTCCCAACAATCAAGGAAACAGCCGTTTTTAGCCAAGTCTTCTTCTATCCTAGTTAGGACTCAAAGTTACCATCAATATCCACCACTGTGACTTACTTGATTATGTTTCTATGCTGAACAAAATATTCTTTTGTTTTTATATAAACTTACTGAACTTATTTTGGTAACAAGAAGCAGACTGTTTCTTAAGAAACACTTCTTTACTCTTCCTAATTTGTCTGCTAATTTGAACATCACACATCTTAGAATAAGATGTATTAACAGAGATTGCCAAGATTCTCACCTTTTATTATGCCTGAGATGATTATACAGAAATACAATATTTCATATGATTGTGAACGTTAAATCAAGTGAGATTCTGTCAATGTTCATTTCCACGCAAAATTAAGAGCCTGATTTTAACGCAATAACCCATTTGTCACCTGATGCTTCCTACCTCCTTATTTTAAGCTCAAACTTCCTTTTTAAATTTTGGAGGAAATCAAAAGCCAATTCCATAAATTTTTATGAATTTCTAAAAGTTAAACTATTGAGGTAATTTTTAAAAATAGTTTATTTATTTATTTTTAGACAGAGAGGAAGGGAGGGAGAAAGAGAAGGAGAGAAATGTTAATGTCTGATTGCCTCTCATGTGGCCCCTACTGGGGACCTGGCCCACAACCGAGGCACATGTCATGACTGGGAACTGAACCAGTGACCCTTTGGTTCACAGGCCAACACTCAATCCACTGAGACACATCAGCCAGGGTTATTGAGGTTATTTAACATCCCAATTCCACATCCTAATTCCATTAATTTCTGGTTCCCTATTTTATGTATTTTAGGTCATTTTATGCCAGTCATTATATATATATATATATTCCATATATTATATATATCCCATATTTAAGAAAAGAAGGAAGAAAAAAATAAAGGGAGTAGGGAGGAGAAAAAAAACATTTGTGACTGCAAGCTTTAATAATATTGTTGTGGAACCAAAGTGGAGTTTGACAGCCTGCTACACCAAAAGGCCAACTAGCAGAGGCTGCTGAAAATGGAAAAAGTTTTTTTTTCCCCCTAGTGTTGAATGACCTAGGAGAAGAGAGATCTCCCTGTTTCAAAGGTCATCTTTTCTGCAAGATCCAGAAAAAAACAGCCATTCTCAACAAGAAACAAAATGCAGTGCCCAGAATTCCTGCTTCATTTTAAAGTACCAACCTTTGGAACGGGAGGTGGCGAGTAAGCCACAATCCAGTTAGATTACCTTGTTCCCAGCTTCTGTTCAACTTCAGGTTCTCTCCTGGAGGCTGCATGTGGAGCCATTGCTGTCGTATGTCTAGTGGCTTCTATGTCTGCAAGGTCCCATGCTCCTGGACTGGAGTGTTTGAACGCACCAGCAAATCTCCACCAGGTGAGCAAGAGAGGGCCTTTCTCTTGAAGGCCATAGGCCATATGACCACAGCCATGTGGCCCGTGGAGAGGTTAGGCCAGTGCTCCATCGAAGTGTAGGTCCTGGGCAGCTAGCTTTGAGCAAGAAGAGAGATTTTGCCCTTCACCCTTGGTTCATATTAGTTTCAGGTGTGGGATGGACCACGCACTTTTTCAGAATGACCAGTCAATTTACTAAACCTGTGTATTTAGGGCGTTATCCCTTCTTTCCCCCAACCAAGACTGACAGGCCTCCTTGGTCTATCAACTCCCTTTCCCACAATTTTAACTTCTACTGCACGTATGCCTGCCTTCACCTAGTCCCACCCTCAATCTGGTATATGAAGTGGGTAGGAGGGCTTTTCCCCTCTTACCCAGTTATCTTTCTAGACTCATGAATGCTCAGTGTAAGAACTTCTTCCTGCTGCCATGTTTCCTGGGAGGGAAGAAGCATGTGCTTGTATGTGCGGTAAGGTGGCCTTGCCCGTGGGGAATGCTGCAAAACGAGATGTCCTTGCCAGAGCCTGGGGAGGTTTGCGAAGGCATTGCCTGGCTGCACGCCATTCCCTCTGTCCAGCTCCCAGAAGTCTGGACAGCCTATCTATATCAATATGTGGTAGAAAAAAATTGATATTTTAACACTAGAACATTTAAACACTTATCAAACAATCTTTTGTGTGTATGTAATTTTTATTAAAATAATAAGTAATACATCATTCTAGTTTTATGAAAGTGATAATATTGCCATAAAATCATTCCCTTGTAGCAGTTCTCCCCATTCCTGATTAGTGTTCTCCAAAACTAATTTAAACTCAGTCCCTGCTTTTCTATAATTTCCAAATGTCAACATCTCTACTATACCTCTACTCATTCTTTTGTTTCCTGTTAATTTCTTTTTTATTCCTTGACTGTCATTTTTGTGAGATGATATGGAGAAAACAAAGATGAAGAACTGTTTGCCATATTTAATCATGAATCTCTTACTGTTTTTCATATATTTTTCAAATCTTTACAGTGATAATGTCAGACATATTATCACTTATAGGAAAGAAGTTCACAAGACTTCTTTATTTGCTCTTCATGGGCTATTCAACTAACAAGTATAAGCAGGCATATAACCTTTCCCCAGAATGATCCTATCTCCTCTCACCTTCCCGTGCATTCTGTCTCTCCTTACACTTGGAAGGAGAAGACAGGTGGGCGGTTCCAACAGTGGGCTGCTCTTAGGGTACTACCTCCTGGTAGTGGCCATGCCAGAAGGAGACACAGAGAAGGTGCTGGCATCCACTGGGAAAGCCTGAAGGCAGCGTGTCACCTGGCCAGAGAAGCCGAGGTGCCCAGACTTCCTGCATCTGGATGGTTTAAGCTGCTATTTTTTTAAAATAAAATATCTTACTTTTAGAGAGATTCCAGTATCAACTAAAGAATGTTTTCATCAAAAAAAAATCACCAAGGAATTGGAATTTAACTGTTCTTACATTGAATTTGTATCATATTTTAATTTACTCAAGTCTCCATACCAGGATGCAAAACAAAGCATTAAAACTCCTACTCCACAGATTCAAGAAGTTTGAAACTGCACAAGTTTTGTGAATGATATTTTGTTTCGTTTTCAGAGTATAACAGTAGAGTGTTTAAAGTAGTACTTTTCAAACTTCTGGTTAAAAAGTAGACAACTGTAAAAAAAAAACGAAAAAGTAAACAACTGTTAATTTAGCTTTGTTATTATTCATTTAAAGTCAAATGTGTTGTAACAAATATTTTTATTCCATATATACTAATCAGATGTATTCATAAAATATGTTAATTAAACATACAGTATTTTTATCAAGAAGGAAAGAAATGTAAATTCTTAATACTGAACTTTAGCTCCTAGGAAGTTTAAATGTTTAAATATTATTTTAACAGGCCTTTTAAACCTTGGTTTATATATATTCTTTTCTCCTCAGATTATATCCTCTTTACCATATCTGTTCAACTAGTTGGACATAGGGAATAAATGTATTTAAATTCAAATAATCATTCTTTTAAGATATTACTATACTATATTTTACCTAGTTCAATATTTTGTAGTATTTTTTAGTCAGACAAATGTAAGTAAAGGCAAAGAAAAAGCAGAAATTAATTAAGCCTATTTGTACTATGCAGATAATGAAGAATCATTAAAGGGTTTTTTTAGAGTACAGAATGAAAAAGTAAAAGATATACTGTGAGGAAATTAATCTAACAGCCTGTGTGTATTAGATAAATTAGTTTTTGAGGGAATGAAAATTAGTTAGTAGAAATCTGTTAAAAAGTAATTTTGTGAGAATACCAGAATGACCAGATCTCTTAAGACAGATTAAATTAAAAAGAATAATAGATGCATTATTGACTGCAAATAAATAAATAAATAAATAAAGTAAGTAAGTAAGTACGTAGGCAATTTTTAGATCAAAGAAAAAGAGAGAATGGTCATAGAAAAATGGGAAGCTGTGAATACATCACTATGTAAATCTGTCTATACAACCTACCATCAAATTCAACATCTTGTACCCTGTCGTTTTCTCATTAACTCAAACTCAGTGCTTCTGTCAAAGACAAAATGTGCTCTAATTCTTTCTGGAAATTATCATATCTGAGTACATTCACTCTGAGACATTGGCTACACTTTGAAGTCTAGAGAAATTATGAATGGAGCTAGATTAATTCTTTGAGTAACACTGCATAGGTATTTATAAAGTTATTCTTTAAAGAAATAGTACTACATTCTGAGGCTGGCAGCTTAGTGTTGAACTAGTAAACAAATGATTGTAGTAGAGTATGGCTAGTGAAATAAAGGTATGTAAAATATAGTGCAAAAGCACCGTTAATGTTAGGTGGGCAAGAGCCTGTGTGGTTGAAAAGGGGAGAAAAAAGGACAAGGAGACCTTAATTCAGTAAAAACAATTTAGATTTTATCTTGCTGGACCAATTTTCTAAATTTGTCTGAATACAAAAATAGCCCTGGCTGATGTGGCTCCGTGGATTGTCAGCCTGCAAACCAAAATGTTGCCAGTTCCATTCCACTGGGCTTTGGGCCTGGTCCCCAGTTGGCGGTGTGTAAGAGGCGACCAATCTATGTGTCTCTCACACATAAATGTTTCTCTCCCTCTTTTTCTCCCTTCATCCTCCCTTTATAATAAATAAGGAAAGAAAGAAAGAAAGAAAGAAAGAAAGAAAGAAAGAAAGAAAGAAAGAAAGAAAGAAAGAAAGAAAGAAAGAAAGTCTTTAAAAATACCAACAAGTCTACTTATAAAGACTAGATATTTCATGGAGATTCTTTGTTAATGAGCCTTTGAATAATTTTAAACAAGAAAACTTCACAACCATGTTTTGATGTTAGAAAATGTTTTTATATACATATACATATATAATATATATAATGAATAATTGAGTAGTGTTTTTAGCAGCCAATGGAATAGATGAAGGAAGAGTTTAGGCATCTAGAGTTGCAGGACTAGAGATAAATGAAAATTTATTCAACATATATATTTTAAAACTAATATAAATGACACATGCTCGCTGAGATTTCATTGATGATTTTTAGGTAGAAGGAAACTCATTCTTGAATCACAGCATCTTGCTCATTTAACTTAAAACATAACGATATGAATGATCATTATTTGCTCATGCTTATATTTGGCATTGTTGTCATCTTTCAGACACACCCATACAACACACACATTAACAGACACATATCTGTGTGTGTGCATGAATGCACATGTATATTAGTTTATCATTTATTTGTAGATATAATATCAAATTCATTCAGAGATATTGTTGTATTGAGTTGTTACTCAACTACTACTTATTGAATATATGCATTAACTAAACCTACATAATAAGAAGGATGGTTATTAAAAGAAAACTTTGGTTAAGGATAGGTCTGTATAAAAAGCTAGAATGTGCTTCAGCGTTCTGGCTGAGTCATTAACTATTTTTTCAACCATTTTACCCTTTTTCCCAAGCGTAAATGAGAATAATAATGATTACCTGACTCACAGGGGTGTTGTTGGACCAGCTAGAATATAGTTTTAAACTGTTTTAAAGATGGAATGTACTATAAATGTTCCAGGGAAAGTTTTTAAAAGCACAATAGAATAAAACCTTTGTACCATAGCATTAGAAAAGTTAGTATGTCTTTTAGGCAGCAATCTTCAAGTGATAGCGAATTCTATGGGAAATTAACTCCACAATATTCTTGATTCTTTTCTTGCCTCTTTTCTACTTTTTTCTCCTGTAGCTAATATCTATCCAGTGACTCAATTCAATGGGAAATTTCTTGCTATGTCATAATTTGAATTATGGTACCCATAAAGAAGGAAATGCAATAAAGATTATAAAATGGTTATTAATCACACTGAAAATATTAGTCTCTTCAATGCAGCACTATATTCAAAATTTACCAGAATATTTAATATTCACCTCATCATTGGTACTTCAAGGATGCAGTTGTAGTTGCCTATAAGCAAAAGTTCAATTTTTGTATAGAAATATACTTCATAATTTTCCTAAATATCAGAAATATGTCAGAACTTTATTTTTAAAGTAATTGCTTGCTGCTTTCTTACAAATGAGAAATGAAATATTAAAAACTCTGGAAATTATTTTCTTTAATCATTCTTATTGAGAATATTTACATATTTCATCCATTTACATACTCTACTTTAAAAACAAAAATTTACATATACATAGAGTAATATAAAATAATTTCATGCTGCGTAATTTTGTGAGAAGAAAATGCTCATAAATGGAATAAAACAACCAACAGCACATATGTTTTAACACAATGATACATATTCACTATTTTGGGTTTGATAATTTAGAATATGGGCCCATTAACTTGACTTTTCAATCTTTATTAAAAATATACAAACAATCACTGGCAAAGAACATTCTAAATGTCTAGGTAAAAATAAGCATTTCATGTCACAATTAATGAGTTTTTACCACCGAGAGCGTGTCAAACATTAACTATTTGTTGTTCAGCCTAAATCAGTCAAATAGGGTTTATTTATGTCTTAAAACTATTACACTACCTGATTAAAATAGCAAAGCAGAAATACCCAGAGTATATATTTGTTTTTAATAAGTAAATCTATTTATATGTAGTAACATGTTTTAATTTTGAATCTATATTATCATTGCTTATTTAAAGTGACTTCTGTTTTTAAAGATCAGTGAGATGTTTATTAGAAACTAAAATACCTAGAAATTAAGTAGGCATCATGGTGAGTATATCAGAAGGGCATAACCATATCTCTGGCAGCAAGTCATTTAGTTAGAAAGATAATATTAACAGACGTGAGCATATTAACAAATAATAAAGTGGTGCCCTGAGTCCTGGGGATTTTAGCACAAATATTTGATGTGGAGAAAGTGGACTTAGAACAATTAAAATGAGTTTGATGGACCGAAAGAAAAAAATAATGCATTTCAATTAATGAGTAAGAACAAGTTTACTTCTTTGGTTAGATTTATCTCTAAGTTTTCGATGCTTATTGACACAGCTGTGAATGGGGCTGTTTTATTTATTTCTCTTCCTGATAGTCTGTGCTAGTGTATAGATCCTGCATCTTTGCTGAATGTGTTAATTAGTTTTAACATATTTTTGGTGGATTTTCTGTCAGAAAATACTTGCAAACATATATCTGATAAAGGGTTATTGTTCAGAATATATAAATTATTTTCATGACAAAAAAAAGACAATCAGACAGAAATATAACTTAAAAGTAAGCAGAGGATCAGACTATTTTTAAACATGACATATAAAAACCCAACAGGTATATATGACAGTGATCAATATGACTAATCATGAGAAAAATGCAAATTAAACCACAAGGAGATATTGCTTCATGGCTGTTCAGGTGGATATCACCAAAAAAATGAGAGATCAATTTTGGCAAGGATGTAGAGAAAAGGCGGTTCTTATGCACTGTTAATAGAAATGTAAATTGGTATAACCACTATGCAAGCAGAGTGGAGGCTTTTCAAAAAATTAAAACTTGCCCTAACTGTTGTGTCTCAGTGTACGTAGTGACAGCCTGTGAAACCAAAGTTCACTGGTTCAATTCCCAGTCAGGGCACATGCCTAGATTTTAGAGTAGGTCCCCAGATGGGGAACTGTGAGATGCAATCAGCTGATGTATTTCTCACACACTGATGTTTTCCTCTCTTTCTCCCTTTCTTCCCCTCTTTCTACAAGTAAATAAATATAAGCTTTTAAAAATGCATTAAAACATTAAAAATACAACTAGCATACAATCCAGCAATTCCACTTCTGGGTATATATCCAAAGGGAGTGAAAACAGTTGTATCTGTACTCTCATAAACATTGTGGCATCATGTACATGGTGAATCTACGGAAATAACTCTAGTGTCCATGGGTGGCTGAATAGATACAGGTGAAATATCTAAAGATATATAATGAAGTGCATGTGAAAGAAAGGCATTCTGCTCTTTGAGATAATATGAATGGACCTTGTGGGCACTAAGTTAGACAAAATAAGCCAAACAAAGAAAGAAAAATACTTCATAGTGTCTTCTATATGTAGAATGTAAAATTAAAAAATAAGCTCATAGAAACAGAGAGTAGAAGGGTGGTTACTAGAGTTTCAGGTGGTGGGGAAAACAGGTTGGTAAAAACATGCAAAATTTTAGGTATTAAATGGAGTTTGAAGAAGTGATGTATAACATGGTGACTATAGTTGACAACACTGTAGTGTACAATTAAAATTTGTTAAGAGAATACAAGTTAAATGAACTCACCAAAATAAAAAAGTAAATAAATAAAGTAAGTGAGATGATGACTGTGTTAACCATATGAAGGGAATCCTACCTTACTTGACACATATGTATATCAAATTAATTGTCATGATGTATATCTTAAATATCTTACAGTTTTCTTAATTATACCTCAATAAGGCTAAAAAAGAAAGAAGTTATAAGTCAGAGAACTGAACATGAATCCACATTTTTTAAGTAAAAAGCAGTCAGAATAGACAAAGATTCAAAAGGAAGAGCTATGAAGACTTCAATTAGATATACTGGATAAATAAATGCAAGGTGTTAAGCATTTCTGATAAATCACCACTATTTCTAGCCCCTACAATGGTCTCACCCTATGGTAGGAGTTTAAAAAGTATTTGTTGACTCAATAAGTAAATGAAAGATGGATTTGTAAGTTGAAGTGGTGAGCAGTATGGATCAATTGTAGCCCCTTGAGCAGCAGAGTGACAGGATGAAAAGCGTTTAGAAATATTATTTTGGCAGTGGTTATGCAAGATGACACTAGAGAAATAATTACATGGCACTACTGATGGGACCATTTTTATTGGAGATTGCTGCTTGACTCGGCCATATTTTGAACATCTCATCATTTATGCTTTCAAATGCAAAAAATCCAACATTACAAATACTATCAATTGAATCAATCTGACATTTATGCCTTATGATATCTTGCTGAGCTATCACAGTATTTGCATTATACATAAACAGTCAACTGAGTGGGAAAGGCTTTGTATCCACCGCATTTGGCAGCAAAGCCATAGGAAACAATTTCATTCTACATTTACATTAAAGTTGACATCAGTGTGCCTGTACTGGTGGGAAAAGGAGAGCTGTGGAAGAAAAGTGTTTGCTTTTGACTTTTAGTTTTAAAACAATATGAATAAAAATCAACATAAGACAAAATGAATAGAATAATAAACCATGAATATTCTGCTCTTGCATTATAAACATGCTTAACAACATAGAGTCTAATTTTGAAAACATCAAGAAACAAGATGTTTAACAAGCAAATATATGTCTCAATGATTTTAAATGAAAGGTAATACAGCATTTAGTATCTTCTTCACTTTCATCTTATTTTCTTTGCACTATAAATGTTCAGAGTTGTGATAATCTAGATATCCTGACTTTATTAGTATTTAAAATGATTAATACTATTGTTTTATTAATAATTTATTTTGTTACTATTATTAACCTTTATATGTGTCTATTTCCATATAAAAGTACATTATTTTAATTAGCCTCAATGAGCAAGATGTTTTGATAGGGCCCGTAGTATTATCTTTATTTTATAAATGGGGAATCTACTACTCAGAGATACTAGATAATTCCATGTCACCCAAATATTATAGAACTAGAGCCTTTTAAATCTTTGTATATATTTCTTCATTACACTGTTATTATTCCTACCACTTTACTCTCTCTGTGGACTTTCTTTTCCTACTTCAATCTCTGGCCAATAATAAAAAGTATCACTGAAATAGAAAACGTGTCCAAGTTCATTATTGATCAATTGAGAATAAAACATTTTGTCTAAGCCTAAATGAATGAAATTCTACTTTATTTTCAACTTGGGAACAGAAGCACTAAATTAGATAATTTAATTAATACCTTGCATAAGCACATACACTGTAACATAGCAATGATGGTTTTTTCTTGCAATAAAAGGAAATGCAGAAGCATGGATGATCAACAGAGCAATTATCAAAATGTTTTCTGGAAGCAACATTTTTAACATACATTTATTTTTAAGCCTTAGCATAGATAGTTCTGTACTCTCTTAACTAGTAACAAATTCTAATGATAATTAACGTTCAATAAACATCATGCTACTCTATAGAGGCATTCTTTTCTTCACTGTTTATCTATTTGAGTACTCATTATTGTTAGCCAATATTAGCTAATACAGGGGATTTAAAAGATATTATCTTATATACAATCAGAATTGTCACTCTGAAGTATGACTTTAATTACTGCACAAGTGGTAAAAAAAAAGGCAAAAAATTGCTTTTACCAAGATAGTAAGCTTCCCTTCCTTCATAAAACAGAAATAATATAAATATCTTCTGCTAAATTACTAAATTATCATAAACAGAGTCAAGTTAGAAAGAGGAGAAATCATTCCAAGGGCATAAAATTATTCTAGCAAGTATGGACTAAAATCTCATTACAGTATTTAAAATGATTAAGGAAAAAAAGCCTATTTCTTTAATGAGGTCTTTGCTTCACTCAGGGAATATCAGAAAAGCATATTTTCTATGTGCACAATCAAGCACCAAAATACTTGTCTGCTTTTTAAAAAATGTTTGTTTATTTATTTTTCAGATGAGGAGAATGGAGGGAGAAAGAGAGAGAGAGGGAGATATCATTTGGTTTCTTCTCACAAACCCCCGACTGGGAAACTGGCCAGAAACCCAGACATGTACCCTGAGTGGGAATTGAGCCAGTGACCTTTTGGTTTGTGGGATGACACTCATTCCACCGAGATACACCAATCAGGTCTTGTTGTCTACCCTTAAAAGCAAAAATGAAAATCTATATTTTGGATATGAATGAATCAAGTTGTTTAACAGAATGACCCTTTTATACATTCAGATCACAGTGACTCTCCTTATTTGATTCTGTGCTTACCAAACACATTTCTGGTTATAATTTGACTTTTAGTCTAACACATATACAACCATCTTAGTCATATTTGGGCCTTCAGAGTAGCTTGCTAAAGTAGAGATTATGTGCTGATCTGCCTTTGCATCCAAACATTAAACATCTGTCTCTGGGGACTTGGTTAATGTAAGCCTGCTCCCATGAGACAAATCTATTTTTAGTGTGTTGATACATCTAACCCTTGTGCTTTCCAAGGCTGAAGAACTTCCTGCAGGAAGCTTCCTTGAACATTCAAAAATAAGGAAGACCTGAACATCATGGAGAGGGCCAACACCTTTCTTGCAACACATGTGCCCAGGGCAACTTTTATGTCAACTTCAATATTGAGTATTTGCTATATTTTGAAAATCATGAGAACAGTTCCTAAGAATTCAAATTTAGAAAACTTAGACCTTTCCCAATAAATTAAAATCTCATTCACAAAATAATTTTATTCTTCTAAGAAAGGCAATGATTGAGAATTCTAAAGATGAAAGATAAAATGGTGTTAAGATTAGAATATCATTAGAAGAAGAAAGGCATGCCAAATTCCTTAATTTACATTAACATCCTATTTCTATACGATGACCATAGTGATCATCTTAAGTCATCTTTGATAATTCCTCTGTTAAAAACACTTTAAAATGACCTAGTTTTATACTCAGAGCAAAATGCGTTATCTTTAACAGGAACCTGCATCTTTTTTGTGCTTAACTGTTCATGCCCATCTCACACTGTACAACTGCTTTCTAACCACCTTCAGCTACAATGAATGACTTTCTTTTCTCTCTTGGGTCAGATTCCCTGGAAATGGACTCTGAGAAAGAGACACGTGCTCAGGAGGTTTATGGTGGGAGCTCCATCAGAGCTGAAAGTAACTGAAGGAAGAAACAGTTTAGGCGAAAGAAGTTGAACATAGATGCAGTTAAAAACAAATCCTAAGTTGGTTTTACATAGAGCTCTAGAGCTTGAATGACCCTTCAGAGTTGCCCATGTCCAGGCAGGAAGCCAGTGTTGTTCTGCCATCCTGAAGGGAAAGTCTAGCCAGCACCTCCTACCAACCATCATGTCTGGTTTCTTGGAACAGATGAATGTCTCTCCAAACTTGAGCCTTTTTCACATGTTTTTCTGTCCCTTACCACTATAGCATGAAAGTTTTATATCAATTATAAGGTCATTTTGAGTTATAAATTACTCAGAAAATTTTTCTCTGATTCCTGAAGCTAAATTACATTATTTCAACTCATTCATAGCAAGCTGTACTTTATTTTTATATGAAATTAGTAAAATTTGTGATTATATTTTTATGGGTATTTGTGTTTAGTATTGCCCTTCTACACTTGTACTATTTGTATGTTGTGTTTGCTTAAAAACGCAGAGAGTAGTGCTGGACTTAAGAGTTCAGATGTAAATTTGCTGGTGGTCGCCAACATGCGCTTGAACAAAGCTGCCAAATGTGGCACAGAATTTACAGAGCTCCTGGGCAGACTAACCCTTACAGGAGCTCTACAGACCACACTGAGATGGTCCTCATTGAGAAAGGGCAGATTGTGCCTAAGCCAGAAGTTTCACAGTAAGAAAGACATCCCAGAAGACACTGAAGAAACAAAAATTATGGTCTGGAAGTAAAGTCAGCATAAATACTAATACAGGCATAAAATAAAATACATTAAAAAATAAAAATAAATTAATGAGAAGCTCTGAACTCTGCTCCAATTTCAAATGAATTTCCCCAATTTAACAACATGCCAGTTTACGTAAAAAAAATTTCCCAATAGAAAATTTAAATTACAGAAAAGTGCTTTAAACATCATTACTTTAGAACACTTTGCCTACAATCGTAAGAGTGATCAATGTTCTCCGAAACTTCAAGAATATAGATGCCAAATTAATTTGAAAATAGGGTTAAAATATGCAATATTAAGAGAGGAAGTAACAAGCAAGCAGAAAAAAAAAACAAAGACACTGAAATAGAGAACAAGGGGACAGTGACCAGAGGGGAGAAGGAAGGGAAGTTAAGGGGAAAAAGGGGGAGGGATTTGGAGGAACAAATAGGAAGGACACAGGGACGAGAACTGAGGGGGTGGAAATGGGAGGGAGGTGGGGAGCAAGGGGCGGGGGAGGCTGGGATGGGAGAAATAGACAAAAAACTGTACTTGAAAAATAATTAAATAAAATTAATTAAAATATTAAAAAAAGAGAGAAGTAGTGGTTTCTGATTTTTTCCACAAATTTTCAAATTAGTAATAATTCTTGGGGTTAAATATAAATAATTTGACCTTAGTGTGAAAATGCTATGTAGTTGAAAACTATCCGAGAATATAGTCACAAGGCATCCATTTTCAGTATCCAGTTTATTCTAAAATGGAAAATGAAAGAAATTTAGGAGATATATTATCTTTGTGTCTGGAAACTTAGGAAAATTGGATTTGTGCAGTCTGTAATACCTTAGAAGAAATATACAAATTAATTTTTTTTAGTTTTACATTGTATTATATTAGGGTTCTCCAAAGGAACAAAATATCTATATTATCGATATATCTGTATCTACATCTATATCTATATACATATATATAGATATATCGTCTATATCTATCTTTCTGTGGAGAGTGAGAGAGCTAGAGAGAGAGAGAGAGGGGTAGAGAGAGATGCCCACCCTGATAGAGGAGGTCAATCCACTTTATTCACTCCGCCCATAGAGATTACACTCAGAAATAGTGTTCTATCTCGACATTTTATGGTCAAATTGATACATAAAATTAACCATATAGCCATGTAGCAATAAAAATTATTTATTGAATCTAGAAAGAGCTTATCTTTGTCTGACATGCATATATTCTTGAGGTTATTCAGAAATCTAAACTTAATCTGTTAAGCCCCTCCTCATAAAATTTTGCAAGCTTCAGTTGATTCTGAACATTAGTCTTCCTGACACTTTCCTTACACAAAATTATCATTTCTATTTAAATTGAGTATTAGCTATGTGCCTCACTCGGGTTTTCATTTGAAATCCAAATTCATCAGAGTAGCTTGCCTGCTGTATTTAACTCTCATGTTTGTTTATTTTTAATCTTCCTCATCCTGATAGTATGTAATGTATGTAATTAGTCAAAAGCTACTTATCTCAAGTCTTTCCAAGTCTTACTGCCAATTGCCCTTTTTAAAACAAAATATTTTTACTTTAGAATTTTTTATTTTTTCTTTGAATTCTTACTAAAGACCATATTTGTTCCTCTTAACTCCTATTCACATCTTTTTTTCATACCCTTCCATTTTTCTAAGATAACTATATATTCTATTTCACTGATTCCTTCTTAATGAAGAGAGAAATAGTCCTTTCTCTTATCATTCTCTTCCTTTTCTAAGAGGAGGGGTAAATCTTTATTTTATATACAAATTGCAATTTTAATTATGTGGAAAAAGTACTTGGTAGAGGTGGAAATAAATCAAATGACTCTATACTGATACGTATTGAATGTATACAACCATACCTGCATTATTTTAATACATTATTTCAATTAACCATAAATAAATTAAGAACACATCCGTAAACTATATTAATACATTGATTAAATCTTAATGTAATTGAATTGATAGCAAAAACTGCTCTTTATTGCATTTCAGGGTCAGGACAATTTCTATTTGTAGTTATTTTGCTTTGCTTTATTTAAAATTCTGCAGATAGCCTGGCTGGTGTGGCTCAGTGGATTGAGCGCCAGCCTGTGAACCAAAGGGTTGCAGGGTCAATACCCAGTCAGGGCACATGCCTGGGTTGTGTGGGCCAGGTCCCCAGTAAGGGGCACACGAGAGGCAAACATGCATTGGTATTTTTCTCCCTCTCTTTCTCTCTCCTTCTCCTCACTCTAAAAATAAAGAAATAAAATCGTTAAAATTATGCAATTCTGCAGAAAATTTCTACATTATCTCTCATAAGAAAGAGACCAAATATGCAGTGTGAATGAATGGGCAAAAGGCAAGAATAGGCAAGTCATAGAAAAGAAAGCTGGTATGGTTGTTAAAAGAGATATTCAAATAGATTAAAACAAAATTTCACACTCTTCTTCTTGGAGCATATAAAAGTGTAAGGCCTGCCGATTTCAAGCGTTGAGAAAAAAAGGAAGATTATTATAATCATTTGGAGAACAATGAGCCCATTTCTAGGGAAGCTGAGATTCACACAGTGTTACCCAGTTATTTGACTTCTAGATTAGACCCCCAAAAAATTTGAACACATATGTTCATGAAGATAGGCACAAGGATGTATATTATCATATATGAAAGTGAGAAATGGCCTATTCATGAAGCCATGGGTATGTAAATTATGTCATTTGCTTATTACTGAATTCTGTACAAACAGTAAAAGGGAATGGATGAACATGGACCAAAAAAGAGATTACAACAAAACAAGTTACTAAAAGATATATTTCTTATTACACAATATATATGCATTTTAATATGTAAAATATCAGACATGTATGTAGTAAAAGTATTTATCCTGAATGGGAATACAAGTGAAAACTTGGTTCTCAAATTTAATTCGTTCTGGAAGACTGTTTTAGTAACAATTTGTTCTAAATTGAATTATTTTTCCAAGTATTGACATGAAAGTGTTGTTGGATTGAGAACCACAATTTTGTTTGACAATGAAGATGTATTTTTTCCATGAACTACTTGTTGGAGAACCGAACTGTGTAAAATGGGAGTCATTGGAGGGCAGAGGTTCGACTACATGTTGTGAATATGAATCCTTTATTGACAGGTGTGTAACAAATGGCTCTTTCAATTCATAACCACTTTTGTCCACCTCTTTCATGGTGTGTTTTCATGCAAATAGTATTTATGGAAAAAGAGGGAGGAAAATGAGATTTTTAGATGGGAACACGGTGGTTTCGAATGTATCTGTAATGTATTTATTTTAATAAAAAACAGAGCAAATAGGACCAGATTATTACATTTGTTAAATCTCGGTGATGAACTTTTCATTATTCTGTTTGTAATTCTGACATTTTAACAATATTATAATAAGCAATTTAATCTGAAAAATTAAACCAGCCTCAACTATTAGAAAAAATTTTCAATTACGAAGATTTTTTTATATTTAAAAAAATTAAGTAAACATAATATTTATGAGTGACGATAAGCTATGTGACCCACAATGGAAATTATTCTGGGACATGTGTAACAAGAAACTAGAGATGTGAGTAAAGTCAATTTTGTATGCACCTTATGTAGCCTATCTGTTTAAATAAACACTACATCTGTGTGCTGAAAGTGCAGGAAGAAGTTGGCCACTTAACGAAGTAGAATTTAAATTACTTTTTATATCATTTAAGCACAAGCTAATTTTCTTCTAACTTAGCTTTGGTATGTCTGTGAAAATGTAAGTGCCAAGTGAATACTAGGACATAAGCTTCCTGAAGACAGGTTTTGCCATCCTTGCTCACTTGATGTACATCTAGTGTTTTGAAGAGAACCTTGAACAAAGTAATATTTAATATTAAATCAGCTTGTACAAACCTATGTAGGACTGGGATATTCCTATCATCTTCAGAAATTTAAAAAAAATAAAAAATAAACCCTTACTGTGTAACTGAATTTGTTAGTTAAAGATATATCTGAAATCCTTTAAAGAAGAAATCCATACAAACCCTGTTCTAAAACATGTTAATACAACATGGTTGCTATAACAAAATGGCAAAATGCCTTTATTGGGAATTTATTCATAACTTTTCTGGGAAAAGTACTATTTATGATGGTATAGAACATGTAAGCCAAAGCTGGCTGGTGTAGCTCAGTGGATTGAGTGTGGGCCTGTGAAGCAGAGAGTATCGAGGTTTGATTCCCAGTCAGGGCACATGCCTGGGTTGCAGACCAGTTCCCAGCAGGGGATGCACAAGAAGCAACCATACATTGATATTTCTCTCCCTCTCTCCTTCCCTTCCCCTCTAAAGATAAATAAATAAAATCTTAAAAAAAAACATGTAAGCCTATGAAAGCCACAATCTTGGCTTTAATTGTTTAATGGATGCATTAAGACCACCTTTAATTCATTGCTTAGACATTCAATCTGATCCACTGAAGAAAAGTACTTCGTATGAAACCATGGAACATGTAAATATGCAATTTCCATCACACCTTCAAAAGTCTAAGATTTTTACAGTGGGACTGGAGAGTTGTGAGCATCTCTGGAAAATTGGCAAAGGAAAGTCCATTTGATTGCGGATTCTAAATGTAAACTAGTCTGGAGAAATCCAAACAGAGAGGTGATTAACATCGACTAATATTGCAGGGACAAAACTGTTGGGAACAGCTCTGCCTGGTTTCAGGAGTTGTAACTGCCCCCCATGGCTAAGGCTGAGTGAGCAACCTCTGGAATGGGAGCCACAAGGAGACAAAGCTTGTCTCTGGTAGCAAATGCTGCCTCTGCTTCCTCTCCCTGCCCCCAAAGCATGGTTAGATAGTCCATAATGGGTACAACCCCTCAGAGAGGGGGGCAACCTAAGCCAGACATGATCCCTTGGGAGGCCATCATGAAAGGACTTGGGGGGGCTGCAACAAAGAGGGAGCGATGGACCCTTGCCCCCCGGCTATTCTGACATAGCCTGAGTCCCCATGTCCTCTGGGAGAAGCGCTTCCTGGCTCTAATCCACTTAAGCCTGAAAACCTGATGGGGAGGCAGTGCAGCCCCTTGCTGGATAGAGCAGGTTCTGAGGGGATCTGGCATAAGAAAGACTTCACAAAGTCCTGTGAAGCCTGCTTTGCTAAGAGTGCTTTCATTCATATGATAAGGGTCTGAGCAGGAAATGAGTATGTCTCCCAAAGTTTCTGCAACCCCCTTTCCTGACAGACACTGACTCAGACTAAGCCCTCAGGTTTCTTTGAAATCTTATCTACTGTTTGATCCTTGCTGCCCTGTATTCCTGTGTATTACAACTCAATAAAAGGCCCTGGAGGAAGGGGCTCCTGGGATTTCTCTTCTGAGAGATCGGCCACCTCTCCTTCCCAAGCAGATCATGTCTTGGTAGTGTTACTTTCATCTGTGGCAGACGGGGGGACTTGCTGGCAAAGTTGCACCCACACAAAACATGGGGACAGACATTCAAAACTGTATCACAGCCTAGGCCCAGATTTGGGCAGAGCAGAGTTAGGTAAGTATAGTTGAAAAAGTTTTTTCCCTAAACCTTTGTAAGTTGTTGGTTCTTAAGCAATACTCCTTTGGTGCTCAAGTAGAAGAATAAACTTCTTGAGGAAGAAAACTCTGCTTTCTAACTTCCGAATCAAATAGAACATGGCTTTTGGACAAAAATACCTCTTTAATCAATTCCAAAAAAGTCCAGAACATTGACATTAGCAGCAGTGTTCAGAGCAGTTTGTCAATAGTTGAACCATTCAATATAGTGCAGAGGAAGCAAAAGGGGTGACTGGGGAAAAAGTTATATATGTGAGGAAGCCACACTTTCTATAACTGGTAGGATATTATCGTTCCCCCAAATAAAAAAAAACACACACTTAACATTTGTGGATCATTCAACAGAGGAGGCCAAATGGGGAGCTTTGAGGGAGAAAGCAGCTGGAAACACGTTCTAGCTGATGGGTAAAACTTTGACAAATGCTGAATATATTTAGATGGGGACTTCCCAGGGATTGCATTGGTAGGTGGCTAAAAGAATCATTAAAACACAAGTTTCAGCTAAGATGATAGGTTTATCACTTGGACTATACAATTTATTCGTCCTTTATATTTTTTCTTGGTGCTCTTATTGTAATGAATGGCACCATCAGAAAACTGGTAGTTGTGTTAAATAAGCTCTTTTCACTCTACACATGGGGTTGGCACCAAACACCATAGGTTTCTGCCTACTAAAATGTCTTGTCAAATGTTCAAATTTAAGCCTTTGTTACTCCTCATGTGAAATCCAACAGAATTTTGAGTAGCTCTCCTGCCTCCAATATTTTTCCTTTCATGATCCAGTGACATGGTTGTAAACAACCCATTTTAATCATTTAACTCTCCTTCTTAAATACCTTAAAACATTTCCAATAGTTTCAATAAAAATTCTAAGTCCTCAACATATCAGCTATTTGAAAAATTGAACTTGCCTATCATTCATTCTTTTCTAAAATGCTCCTGCATGCATAACTTCCTGAATATACTTTACTCTTTTTATTTAATAATTTGTACAGGCTGTTCATTTGTGTTCGGTTATAGAACATGCCCATGCTCACTGAACCATCAAATAATTTATTCATAATCATTTTTAAACTTTTAGCCTCAATGTCTCTACCTCAAGGAAGTCTCATTATCTTCATCTCTATATGTAGTAGTAGTAAGGCACTTTCAGCTCCAAGTGGAAACATGAGCAATATTTTTTAAAATCCGATTGGAGGTGGAATGACAGGCTCAAATGTTAAGAAACTTTCCTCTCTTCATTTCTGGCATAGCTTGCTTCTGCTTGGTGTCATTTGTGAATGAATTCAGGTGTTTAAAGAGTCATCAGAAAGCTGTTCTTCTGCACCCCTGTCCTCTGCTGCTCTCTGTGGTTTCATTCTTGTCCAAGTGTGGGCACTATGGCTGTGGGCAAAACCTCATTCTTATTATCTCAACTTTCCTAACATCTGTGCTTTAATCCCAATGCCAGAAAAGACTTGGATCAGACCTGATATTCCCAGATTCCCAAAAAATGTCCTTGGAATTGAAGAGGACTATGGTGACTGAGAGTTTCATAAAAATATGAAGTGGAGACAAAGATATCCAATGAAACCAGAAATTTAGAGAGATTCACACACACACACACAAGTTGCAATAGTCTAGTAACCCCTTTTTCTCCCAAACCTGGGGTAGTCATATCTCCTTTCTTGTTTTGCGATAACTTACATACGCCTTTATCATTGTGCAAGTCTTGTACCAGGTTTTTAAAATTTTCAGACTCCCTAATTATTGATATATATCATCAATATTTTGTGTGGAGTGGGAAACAATGGGCAATCTTTGATAAGTTCCCAAATCATAGCGTCTGTACATGCTTTTCCTCTTACGTTGCACTTAAGATCTGACATTCCATTTGCCTTTTTGCTTTTACTGAATGATAGAGAGGACTAATTTTGTACTTGATAAAATCTCCTATTGTATGAATTATATATTACATTTAATATAATTAGATTCATTATATGTAACAATGGCTTTCCTCAGAGACAAACATCCTTACAGACTCCCATATTATTATTTTCTTTTTTTCAATATTAAAGCATCAGGTTTGAAAATTTTGAGTATTGCCATTTAATTTACATGATGCATTATATGTCAGAAATAGCTTTTTGGTTGTTTCTTTGTCAGTGTTTACATCAAATAGCTTAAAAAGAGCATGAGTCTAGCCAAAGCCACATCAATTCTCCTGATTATGTGGCAGAGGAAAATGCTTGTGCGTTAACAATTATTAAGAGTACATTTAACTCATTATTCATTTATGGAATTGCATCAATTTCTGAATAATGTGGCACCACAGATGGAGGATGCAAGGAAAATGAGTGTCTCTTGAAGTCATTTATTCCTCGTATCAATCTATTATTAACTGTTGCCACCCACAGACATTTCTCAATGTGAAGAAAAGTCATTATCAATCAGAGAGCTGGATAAGATTTTAAAAACAAAACAATAATCTAAGTTAAAGTGGTAAATTCTCAGAAGACCAAAAAATTGATTAATAGCTATTTTGAGGCTATTAGCTATGGAAATTTTAAAAACTTCATAAATTAATTTTGTTTAAGCAATAGAAAATTCTCAGTATTTTTTATTCACAACAAATTCTGTTTTTCATTTTTAGTCTCATTACTTTAATACAAATATCTTGGAAGTCTTATTGTTTAGTAAATAAAAAAATAGTTGTTTTGAAATATAATATCTAAAGAGGATGGGTGATAGTCATTTTATAGCATTTATCTATTTTTTCATGACTATAACAAAATAATATGCATTCATTAATATATGTAAGAGGTAGTACAACATAACTAATTGGTTAAGAGCATGACTCTGGAGTGGAACCAGTCTGCAGTCAAATCTGAAGTTCTCTTACTGTTATCTATGAGCAAGATATTAAAATACTCAGTGCTTTAATTTGTTTGTCATATTGGAATAGTAATAATGATAGCTAAATTTAGGATTGTGAAAATTAAATTTTAATTAATACTAATATCTTTCCTATCAATGGACATGATTAAAATATATGAGGTACACATTTTCTATTGGTATCAAAAGAGAAAAATATGGGACGTTATGTATTTCTAATGCTTATACATTTACAGTCTAATACAAGAAGCAATAGACTCATGTAACATAAAATTATTTTACATAATAGATAGTTGCTTTGCTTGAATTTTAATAAATGGTTATGAAACAAGTAGAGAATGTTAGGAACTTAAAATCTGTCACATTTGGCTTTGTTTTTATTTTATTTTATTATATTTTATTTTATTTCCTGGAGAAGCCAATTTATGAAGTACAGGAACTTACAGTTCTTAGTTAGGCTATAATTTTCTCCCAGAAAATGCATAGGAGAAAAGTATGGGTAAGTAGTATCCTCTATTTTGCAGATAGCATAGTTATATGAATGCTTGCATAAAACTATGCTATCTGCAAAGTAGAGGATACTACTTACCCATACTTTTCTCCAATACATTTGGTATTAAAAATCATTCAATCAAATTAAAACTTTAACTTTTAAAATGAAACCAAATTTTTTTCTAAATTAATTTTAAATCTTCATGATCAAGGTGAATGATATTTATTTAAAATTAATTTACTGTATTGTATCTATAGACTTAAATTTTTCCTCAAGAGTCACTAATGGACTCATACATCACTAGTGTATGATTCTCCTTGGGCATGATGGTTTGAGATTAAGATGATATTAACACATGTGTCATTATCTACACAGTGTCAATGTTCTTTGAGAAAAAGTAGGATTGATGGGAAAAGAAAGGCAAGCCATCTACTGAATTATAGATTTTGGTAGAACTGTGTAGAATGCTGCTTTTACCCAATCTGGGGAAACATAAATATTAAAAAAGCTATGAGTACATTTTGTCATAGGTTAGTTTAATTGGAAAGCATCTAATATATATATATATATATATATATGCCTCAGTTTCAAGGCTTTATGCTGGATGGAGAAGAAACTTATTGTAGGCTGGAAGGTCAGTAATTGAATTTATTTGGTGGTAATTTTTTTTAATGTATTACTTGTGATAACTTAGAAGACAGGCAACATTCTTGAATAAGCTTTTAAAGAGGTTGGGAATGAAGACATAAAAAGTGTTTGTAAGCTGATAATAAAGATTTAACAATATACTACAAGAAACGAATCAGCTTAAAAATAATTGCTAGAAACAATAAAAAGAATCAAGATAAACGAAAACTAGAGAAGCCTTGACTGGTGTGGGTCAGTTGGCTGGACCATCATCCCATAACAGAAAGATTGGTCTGATTCCTGATCAGGGCACATTCCTGGGGTATGGGTTTGACCCCTGGTCCAAGCACGTGTGATTCCAAGTGTGGGTGTGTACAGGAGGCAACCAATCAGTGCTTCTCTCTCACATCAATGTTTCTCTCTCACCTTCCTCTCTTTCTAAAAAAGCAATGAAAAAAATGTCCTCATGTGAGGATTTTTTAAAAATAAGGAATTAGAAGGATTCTAGAAATTAGAGAAACTTGAAAATTTATAAAATAGAATTGATTCTTTTTTCCATCCATTGACAGACAAAACTCAGATGTTTGGAAGAAAGTTCCACTTAGTAAATGGAAAAAAAATATTTGAATCAATTAAGATTGTGCCTAATAGATCTTTTGAAATTTACAAAAATGGTTCAAAGAAGAGAACAAAAATACAGCTTTTCCACATTGAGTCAAAACTGACTCATCCACAGCTGAGATGAAGGTCAGCAGGCATGTTACTGAAGGTACAAATAGACTTGACCCTTCTCAGGTTCCTTGGTGTATGGTGCTGGTGGTAGGACAAATGTCAAAGGAGGCCATAGCCAAGTTTACAGAGCAACATCCAGTCCTGAAGCTGAAATTGCAGTTGGTGAGCTTGTCACTTGGGCATGGGTCTGCCTTCCCAAAACAGCCCTCCTTGGTCTTGGGTTGCATTGGGGCTTTATAACCTCCTGCCTGAGCTCCAAAGCTTCCCTAAAGGCACTCCTGTGTGTGGCTAGAAGCCAAATTATCGCTGCTGGGGGGGCATGTGAGCACGTGACCTCCCATTTCACTATCTTGCTTTTGTTCTATGTTAGCATTAAAAAAGTTTTCCTTTCCTATTCTGAGGGAAGGTTATATATTTCTACCTTTTAATAGCAAGCAAGGATACGAAACTTGCTTTGGTGAAGAAAGGTAAGCACGGATGACCTGATACTTCAATGTAGATACGTTAAAGCTAAACAAATACCTTGCTATATTGTTTGTTCTTTTTCTAATAGTGGCAGTGTTAAAGAAATTGTTCTTATTCCAGGCTGGGTCCTGAAGTAAACGTGAATGACAAAAGCTACTTCAGATTTTTTCATTATTTTTGAGACAACATAACGTAACTGTAGTTAACTAATAGTAAGGGTGGAAGCCTCTACTGCCCACTTCTATTACAAGCCTGAATGTTGCAGTTTCCCTCTACATAGAGAAACATATCCATATCACAATTGTCAAAAAGAAGAACCAACATATAATTTATAACCTAAACTCTTGCCCAATGAAGCCTTATTAAGGTTGCACTTTGGAAAATGTGGCTAAATAGGTGAAGTTGTACTTGATCAGTCAATACAGCTCTTTGCCATAAAATATGCATGGAGAAGAGCCATGCCATAGAGCACATACTTATCATTAATAATCTAAGTGCACGCTTGCCATCTAGATACCAATACAGTGCCTCCAAGCAAACTCCATTTAAAATTATTTTCTATAACATACGTTGTTTTTAAAATTACTTATCTTTTTAAATTAAATGTATTGGGGTGACATTGGTTATAGCATTATACAGGTTTCAAGTGTACATTTCTATGCCCATCACCCAAAGTCGAATCATCTTCTGTCACCATATACTTGGCCTCCTTTACCCTTTACGACTCCTACCTCCCTTCCCTCTGATAATTTTGTCTGTGTCCATGAGTTTCAGTGTTATAGCTCACATATGAAGGAAATCATACAGTTTTTTTCTGATTGACATATTTCACCTAGCATGATGTTATCCAAGTACATTCATGTGGTCAAAAATGGCAGTATTTCATTTTTTCTTATGGCTGAGTAGTGTTTCATTGTATCTGTATATTATTACTTATAATCATGCTTTGTCATTTCAATGCAGTGTTAATTAGGAAAGTCATCTTCTCTTGGTTACTTGATCAATGTCCGTGTGTGCTCACAATAAAAATCCCTAGTGCTAACTAGCCGCAGAATTTTAACTCCATTGGAGATGAAGTCGGCCCCCATGAACTCTTCTTTGGTCTGCATTTCATCTTGTAGAGATTTCTTCTGCCTGCAAACATTACCACCACCACTCAAGACCTTCATATTTTTATACTATGACTTAATACCCTCTGAAGTCTGAATGATTATTTTTGTTTTTATTGTCTTTGAAGGAATGACTTGGCACAAACAAATTGTAGGTCTATTTCCCCTACACAAGCCTTAATAGCAGAAGGTAAGGGTAGTCAGATTCATAAATATTGATCTTTAATATTACCCAGTCAAACAAAACAATCCATAAAAATATGCAAAACTGTTCTTAATTTCAGATTTGATTTGAAAAACCTAAGCCCTGCTGTAGTCGACAGATGGTAAAAGTCGGCATGGGTCTCTATAACATTCGAATGAATGGACATGGGGCCTTGGTTCTAATAGGAAAACGAATGGTTTACGTTTATACAGGACTGATAATGGGTGTGGCAGGGCCTGCAAATGAGCAGGCCCTACTGTGTTCTCTTTCTTTTTTCAGGACTGACAGCAAGGTGTGATTTTTTTTTGCCTCCCTTAATTTATTGGTGGCTATTTTCCTGGGTTTTGGGAAGTGGCATCTCACTGGAGTTGCAGTGACCAGTTTCAGATAACCTATGTAAAACATCCCACGTGATGCTCAGTCTCTCCTCAACTGCTTGCAGGCATTTATGACAGAAGTGGAGAGAGCAGTTCAATGGAAGAACCTGGAGTCAGTGGGTCCTATTAGGTATAGAGACACATTCTGGAAATCACTTTTCTTCTACTGCACTGAACTCAAATGAGACTGAGAAACTTTCCTTATTAAGTTGCCTATGGCCACTGCAATTCTGAATTTTTTATACACTTCTCTGACTAATAGTATACGTGCAAAACTATTCTTAAAGTACTTTATATTTTATCACAATTATTGCCCATGGCAACATAGTGAAGTAGAGACCCCATTAGTAGATAAATACATTGAAGCAAAAATAAGTTGTCCAATATGTCAGAGACGACAAATTGGCAAAATTGGAACTTGAACTCAAGAAGTTTGGTTCCAGATCCACCTTTTTTAAACATCATGTCATCTTTTGTGACATCACCAAAAGGCCAGTTCTGTCATGGTTGGCAGAGAAATTTCTACCTAGGTCCTTTTTCTCTCTTTTACTCTCTCTGATGTTTTTTCTATCACTAACCACTTAGTTTCCTTTACTGTGTACCACATCATTTTCTAATTGGTCATAGTCATTCTGCTCTGTCAGGTTTTACTATAGGATGAAGCTGGGGAAAAACAAGAAGCACTAGAAACTTCTTAGTTGCAGACAAGTGGTCTCAACATCACATTTCTTCTCCAGGTCAAGAATCGATAACACTGACTTAGCACTGTCATAATTTGCTTCGTCTAATGTCTCCTGTCAGTGGTGATGCTCAGAATTACTGGCTTCACTCTTTTGAGTCGCTTTATCATTAACCCTCTTCTATCTCTGCTTCAGTGTGGACCTAACTTCCATTTAAGGTCATCAAAACAGAATTGCCAAAAACCAGATGGTCCTTTCTTAATCTTCTTGACATAATTTTCAGCTTTATTTCATTCTCATTTATCTAGATTCTTTATTTTTGAAACATCAGCATGTAAAACTATCCAGTTGTGCCACTCAATATTTATCATTTTGTACATTTATTAATATATTATGAGATCTGCTGCGTGCAAAATAAGTAGCTAAGTGATTTGGGAGACAGAAAGGTAGATAAACATCATCAGTCCACTGTTATGGATGTATAAGGAAAAATACAGAGGTACAACAATAATTATAGCATAAGACAGTATATCATTCTCTATAAGCAGGATATTTGGTATCTTAGATCCCATCAAAATATATGTACATGAAATGTATTTAATGAATATCAGTTTTCAGAAAAAAATCTCTTTCTACATGGAAAGTGAGATTTACCATAATCTCTCACTTTCATGAAGTGAATGCATACAAACCTGTTTAAGAATCTTTTCCTCAGTATCACTGCAGACCAAAATGCCATCATTTGCTTATGTCTAGATAAATATTACTCTAATTCTCATTCATACTAATTGGTTCATTGTTGGACACATGAAACCATATGTACTAATAGGTATTTCCTGAGACTTTGCCAAACTGTTATTTTTCAGAAAAGAAGTTATAAGGGCAATTAAAATGTGCAACTACCAGCAGTCCTGCTGGTTACCATGGAGAAAGGTTTTCCTGAAAATGACACTGACAAAGGGAATCTGGAAATGGAGATTGATGATTTTGGATCTAAATATATCTTAAGTTGTTGGCACCTCATTAGAGTTCTAGTAGATTGATATCTCCTTGGTAATATTTACTAGGTATCCACTCATATGGATAGCTTGATAGTACAGTTCTATTCCCTGAATCTAATGCAGGGAAAATATTGTCTTAGAACTCCATGGTAGAGTTTTTCCTCCTTATAGGAACTTCTACATATGTGTCTCCTTCTACCTTTCAAACTTTATTCAGGATGTACAAGATGGTTATTCCAAAAATAATTCTGGTACAAAAATGCATGTGGTGGGTAGATTTATGAAATAATAATGGCAATGAAGCTGGAGAACTACTGAATCTTTGAGTTAAAATCTTGTAGGAATTGGAAAATCTATTTATATCTTGAAAACATTAGGTGGATAACTGATTGGTTTAGCACAAGCCAGACATGTTTTTTTCTTGGTACAATGACAGAAAAATATATGAAGTCTTTTTTTTGCTTTATTTTTTCTTATTGTTTTGATTTTCTTGTTTTTAACCCCGGGCTAAATATTGCTCCTTTATTCTGTGCTCTAGGCTATAAATGAGAATCCATTTCATGCATTTTTTCCCTTGCAAATCAAACAGTTTGAGAAAATAAATGAAAAGAGGCAACACGGAGTTGGAACCATTTTTTTCAAGCACTTTTGCTTTTTAAATGATGATGGTCTCAAACCAGTTGTTCAAGATTTTCAGCTGGTTTGCAAACTAAAATTAATAATCAAGATAAACTATTTTTTAACACTACAGACTTACCTGCAAGGAGACCATTGCACTCCAAGTAGTTGGCAGAACCCCAGCTCATCCCTAGTTTCTACTTTTCCACTGGGGACAGTTCTTTTCACCTTTCTCATCATTACAATGGGAAGAGATTGAGATCACAATAAGCTAGGAACAGGGCCTTACAGTGCCGGCAGGCCAGTGGATGTCATTTTGCCCACAGCTTACCCGTATGAAAACAGGCACTGCAGAAGGTTTAGCACCATAAAAGATCGATTTCCCCTGCTCCTCCTCATGCCAAGCCCTCTCAGGATGCCACATTGTCCTCTGCATACTCCTACCCAGTGTGCCATGACTTAATGGATCTCACCATCACCTGATGACTTCTTGGGATTTCTGTGGTAAACCAGAGGGAAGGCTGCATGACCATGGACATTATGGAGGTTGACTTGCATGTCCCAGTATCTGCTACTCCCTCAGAAACATCCTCATCTTAGCTTGTCACTTGACTTCATTTACTTTTCTATCATACATAGGCTCTTATTATATATCGTATTGTATTTTTGCTTATTATTTCACTTAAAATATTTAATCTTTCCAATTAAAATTCTAGATTTCTGAATGTACAAGATATGTCCAACTTTTCCAGTGTATCTCTTACAGTGCCTGAGACAGTTTAAATTCAGAATGCTATTACTTTGAAGTGAACTTATATGATGGGAGGAAGGAGTAATGGGTGCTTATGTTACTTACATTACAGATCAGAACCTGCAGAGGAAGACAAAGTTTGATTGTACTTTATTGTTCATTTCTTTTTAGTTCATTTAATTTCCATTCTCGAGACAATTACTTATAACTT
This sequence comes from Artibeus jamaicensis, assembly GCF_021234435.1. NCBI lineage: Eukaryota > Metazoa > Chordata > Mammalia > Chiroptera > Phyllostomidae > Artibeus > Artibeus jamaicensis. The sequence goes on along the minus strand of NW_026522046.1, from coordinate 21,551,634 downwards.
CTAGAGGATAGAAAACCAAAATTTCTATATGAATATTTTTTAAACTGAATTAAAAAATAAATTGTACAAGTCAAAAGCTAAAATGTTTTCAAAAATTTCTATGGCAATAGTGATGTTTTTATTTTACAAAAGGGAAAGGGGGATTAAAATATGAACACAATGGAGTGTTAAAAAAGTTAATTTTTATATTTAGCATCAATGGTCTATATACAATGAAATAAAATTTTATAAAGGAATAGTTGTGAATACAGGAGGGCCATCCAGACCAATGTTTTCTAGAATTATTGTGATTCCCTTCTGTAGTTTTGTGGAATCAGCTTGAGCTATTTCAGAGAACTGAAAACCTTATTGCCTCTTCTCCCAACTTCTAAGTTCTTCTCATGGGGCTAAGAATCAAATGAAGATAAGGCGGAGTAATAGGAGAAAATGTCCAAAATGTATTACCAATGTACATCTGGGGGCATCATCAAATATGACACCGAGATGCATTTGGCAGTGAGGTTGTTACACCATTCAGAATAAAAGGAGAAGGAGCAGTGTATGGAGTTGTGCACCTTAGGATTTCGACGATCAGGAAGTCAATTCACATGAAAACAAAAGAGCAAATACTTGATAAGTATGTTTGCTGACAATGAAACTCAGAGCTGACTTTGAACAAATGGGTTTTACTAGGTTCCTCTCCATCACACACCTGGATATTTTAAGTTATAGTCGTCTGTGGTGATATCTCCCTTCCAGGAGCAGGTACTCTATTGAGGTTTCTTTATGCAGATAAAGGAGTCAAAAGTTCTTTCTGAGTCTTGTCCTTTAATTACTGGCTTAAAATAAGCAATATCCCAAAAGGTGTATGTTGGGGTGGCCTTCACCTCTCTACCAGCTCCTTCCTCTGACCAATTTTATCAGTTTGATTAGACATTTGAGTTATTATATCTGTGCTGCAATTAGCAGAGTGGGTGTTATTTAAATTTCTGATTTTGTTGTAGTCATCTAACAGCAACAGTTTTAAAGTCATTCCACTAGAGGATTGTTGTATGATTGCTAACTAGCCTTAGAAGAGTTTTTGACAAATGATATGCTTTTCAGGGTGTAATCAACCATTTCCATCATGGTTGTCAAGGGACACTCAGATTTATGCAAATTATTTTGGTTAGACAATCACTACTTAAACGAAAACAAGTAGAGCAAAAATAGTATGCTGCAATAAGTTGATGTTTGATCTGAACAGCATATCATCAAGACTGCACAACCCTAGGGGAAAAAAAGCAATAAGCAAACTAAAATGCTTATATTATAATGTTTATTTTGAGAGTGAATCGACTTCTCTTTTTCCATTTTCACTAAAGCCGTGTTAAGTATCTGGATGTTAATTTCTTTGATTATTTTATGTCTTAACACTCTACCACAAAATATGACCTTAATCATTGTTCAAGACACTGACTGTTTTTTTAATTATCCTCGCTATCTAGTTTTCAACACTAGCATAGAAATGTAACAGGATTAAAGAATAAAAAGTAAATATTCTCTTGAAATGATCACATCATAACAATATCAGTTTACTTGAAATGTCGTGACTTTCATTTGAAACTATTAACCATGTTCCAAGCTTGCATATTTCAAAAAATTTAGTCAGTAAAGAATAAGTCTTGTTTAAGACAAGTTCTGACAATGAGTTGCTTATTTGTTTGTTTTTTAATTGGTAGGGGAGTACATTTGTCTCTTTGTATAATATTTTGGCATAGCTTCTCCCAAAATTGATAAAATTATATTTCTTCCATTCCGTCACTCATGTTTTTCATAATTTGACATCTCTGAGTCAAGAATATACTTAATGTCATTTAACTATTCTAAAAATTGACACTTTTTTTCAGTAAAGCAAAGTAACATTGACATACAGTTGACAAAATCATAGTTCTAATAAAATAAAGTAGTACAAATATTTAGACAAAAGCATAAAAAATTACTTTGAGCTACCTCATTTTTCTAAGATTTTGCTACTCACTCTGAATTGTGAGACTCAAATTATTTATTTATAAAATGATTATTGTTGCGGTTTTGTTTTTCTCCTTCATAAAATATATTGACTGATTTTTAAAAAAAGCATAAAACTAGAACTTAATTCTTGGATCACTGTTTTTAATAATAATAGGCAACGTTCTCCTAAATAAGTCTCTATTGGCTTAATTCTTTAAAAAATCCACAATCTAGGAAAAGAAGAATTGTTTGAGAAATAAGATTTAAACTGTAAAGCCATTAGAAAGCAAGTCATCAAATTTAATTTTTCTGGTCTAAGCAATGTATATTATTGTTTTGTATACTTTCTTATTTCTCTTTATGTTTTCAGTGAGAATATTTAATGCATACACATACTTAAAAATAAATGTGTTGTGAATGTAAAAGTGAAAGGCTCCCTATATAAAGAAAATATATTTTTCTACCATATTAATCTATGGACTTGCTCTTCATTCTTGAAAAGTGCTTTGGAAAAGCCTATCCTGAAAGGCTCCATGAGGCTTACGCTAATCACAGCTTTACTTTGAAGTATATTTCTTCATAATAGCAATAGTGATTGGTTCTAAACATTTAATTTATTACTCATTAATAGACAGCTGGGGATGGAGATAATCCCTTCCCACTTGAGGTTACTATCAAGGGATGGAGCATCCAGAGATTCGGGCAAACTTCTTGTGAGCAGGAGAGGAGAAGCTATTATTTTGGTAGAAAACATTTTATTTGGTGAAAAATTTTTCTTAATGGACTTTTTAATTTTGTAAAGTGAAAGCAAAAAAACGTGTTTGGAGACAGAACAGCACACAAAGCACTCATCTGCCCTACAGAATGATAGACATGGTTTTCCTAATTGTAGATAATGAGGCCTATGTTTCCTTTTAGATGTTCTTATACCTTTAGTATTATACAGGTTTGCAGTAGTGAGTATGCAGAAAATAGGATTTGTTGTGAACCGCTCTGCCTGGTTTCAGGAGTAGTAACTCTACCCCCTGTGGCTAAGGATGAGTCAGTGACCTCTGGAATGTGAACCACAGGAGACAAAGCTTGTCTCTGATAGCAAATGCTGCCTCAGTTTACTCCCTGCCCCCAAAGCATGGTCGGAAGTCCATGATGGGTAAGACCCCTCAGAGAAGGGCAACCTAGGCCAGACTCAATCACGTGGGAGGCCATCATGGAAGGGCTGAGACAAAGAGGGAGCAATGGACTCTAGCCCCTGTCTTTGACACAGCCCGAGTCCCCATGTCTTCTGGGAGAAGTGCTTCCTGGCTCTAATCCCCTTAATCCTGAATACCTGATGGGGAGGGATGCAGTTCCTTGCCTTGCTAGAACATGTCCTGGGGAAAAATCTGGCTTCATAAAGACTTCCTGAAAGACCTGTGAAATCTGCTCTGCTAGGAGTGCTTTCATTCATATGTTAAGGGTTCGAGCAGGAAACCCTAAAACTCTGTTCCTGACAAACTGACTCAGACTAAGCCCTCAGATTTCTTTGAAATATTATCTACTCTTTGATCCTTGCCGTCCTGTATTTCTGTATATTACAATCCAATAAAAGCCTTTGGAGGAAGGGGCTCAATGCTTTCTTTCCCCTGAGAAACTGGCCACCTCTCCTCCCCAAGCAGATCATGTCTCAGTCATGTTTACTCTCATCCGTGGCACACAGAGGGACTTGCAAGGAAAGTCACCTTCACAGGGATTTATTCTTTTATTATTATTTATTGATTATTATCTTATTTCTCATATGAAAAACTGTAAACTTACTTTGGCCCCACCCTGTATTACTGAAAAATACAGCTTTTTCTTCTTAATGGGTACATGTATTGATACAAATCTTTACCAATAACAGAAGAATCCTAAATGGCAAAGCTCATTCTTAAATTTAACTCGGAAAACTGCATATCTTTTAATTTTTTTTATTTTATTGATACCATGATGGGGGTGGGGAGATTATTCGGCTATATACACTAAATGCACAGACACGTATACAAATAGATTTCATGGTAATTTTTAATATACACTTTTTTCTGATTTATATTCTTTGTGCAAAGACCTAATACTATAAATTATAATTCTGTGTAATAATTTGTATTTGTATATATTATATTAAACAAAATTATCACTAATCTTCAAAATCCCAGCCTAACAACACATTCAGTTAAATGGGCATATTTAAGTTTTATAAGGGTAGGACTTTGATATTTAACTGCTGTTTATTGGTGAAATATTTGTATCTATATAAGGTATTTATATTATATAAATTATATATACAATATGTAGTTATGTATATGTGTATATAACCTAACATTAAATTAAAAAATTAAAAACCACAATACAATTGAAAGAATACTCATTTTAATACTTTTTAAATGGAAACATCTTAGGTTTTAATATATACAAGGTCTGTCCAGGAAGTATCCAACCACATACTATGAAAAAATAGAGATATTTATTGAAGAAGATTCAAGAATCATTGTACATAGGACAATGATGCCTTGGTCTCCTTTAGTGTAGGCACCTTGGGACCTCACACAGTTCTCCAGCTTCATTAGCAACTGCACAATGTGCAGCATGATGTTCCTTCTGCTCTGGTAGCAGAAGTCACAGATCAAATTTAGCTACTTAGTTTCATGCCAAGATCTTGCATCAAAATCTCAGACACAGTAGTTTTTGGAATCCCCAGATCAGCTTTTAGTCCTCACACTGTCAGTTGCCCATCTTTGTTGTTTGCAGCCTATACATGCTCAACATTCTCAGGTGTTGTGCTTGTTGCCAGCTTTCCAGAATGCAGATCACCTTCAACAGATTCTCAAACAAGTTTAAAGTGTTTGTGCCTTTTATTTGTGCTGCACTCATTGCATCTTCCCTAAAAGTCTTCTGCCAAAAGTTTTCTGAATAATTCAAATAGTTTCCGCGAGGAATGTTCAAGCTTAACACAAAATTTGATGCAGAGTCTTTGCTCTATTTGCTCAGTCTTTTTGAATGTGACAGCCACACAATGCACATGGTCACTCAAAGGCATGTACTGCCCCCACTGACTAGTTCAGTGAAGTCATCATTGTTTCTGCACGCCTGTTCCAGTCCACTCTTCTTGGCCGCCTAGTTACATTGATGTCACCCAAACCACACTTGCTATATTAATAATGGATGGATTTTTCCAGAGACAGACCTCATACACTTTAGTAACAATTACAGACAAACAATTTCCCAGATTTGTTTATATGCTTATTTAAATGTACCTACAATATATTCATTATTCTTAGACAACACATTCATTGAGAACAAATCTTTCACAATTTAAATTTCATTAGATTAATTTACATTAAGAGAGCCCTTGGCAGAAAAGTAATTCAAGAGAGAGGCTCACTTATGGAACTAATGTTGAGATGATGAGATGAGTAGACATCACAGATGAAATTGAAATGTAAATTGCCACACCTATTCCAATTCTCTTGATTTCTGATTTGCAATATGAATTCATCATTATCTGTATAACAGTCAAAGGAATAATTAACTTATTCAACTTATATTTTCTGAGTGCTATGTACCAAGAATTATTCTAGGCACTGCTAATCATTCAGTGAATAAAATGGATGTATCATCTTTCCTCATGAAGTTTCTATTCAATTAGTGGAAAGTCAAATAGGTGTATAATGTAGTATTTATGATAAGCATTGTTGCAAGAAAAAAAGGCAGAGCTCTAATATTGCACTATTTTAGTGCAGGTGGTTAGAGAAAATCCTTCAAAACAGCAAACAAAGATTTGAATAAAGTGAGGAATAGAACCACGCTGATATCTATGTAGAGAAAATTCCTCGTGGGGTGGATGCCAAGTAAAATGGTCATAAGACAGGACAAGGTCATGCATGTTTGAGTGTTAGCAGGTCCAAATGACTCACAGTGTTCAAGTCTATTGCCTTCTGAATCTTTACACATCTAGTCATCATTTTCTGAATTTCGGGTGACATGCATTGCAATGTTTTAGCTCATATTTAGCTCTCCTGTAATGTAGTGTTTTATTATGGAAAATAAAATATTTAAACCTTTAAAGTATTTTAGACTTTAAAAATGATTAGCAATAATTGTACCTTGGATAAACCTCATTGGCTACGATACTGCCACTGTGCAAAGCTAGACTTTAAAAACATTGATGGCAACTGTTAAAAGCTATTTTTATAATACACACACTATATGTTAATATATATTGTGATTAACTTAATTTAGCATAAATGTTTGCTGGTACTTGATAAATTGAAAATTTCATTTCTAGCTCCTAAAAACTATATAATACTCTCAGATACTTTTTCTACAAATTGAATATCTGGAATACAGGCTTTAATCATGCTAATTATTACAGATGCTTTGTATTTTGGCTTGAATTCTTGGGCTCTGTCTATCTGAGAACACCATGCCCCAGGTAACCAGTGAACCTCCAGACTGGGTCCTGGAATTAGAGACAGGAACAAATATGAGGTTGACCTGCAGCTTGTAGCTGAGACTGGCTGAGCCAGTGTAGCCAGGAATAAAAAGTAATTGACTATCGATTTAAAGTTTTCCTATGATAGCAAAAACAAATATATGTGTGTGAGTACATATGTAATATATAAAGCCATGTCAACATCCATAGTTCAACCTTACAAAAAACAGGAACAAGTTGACATAGGAGTAATCCTAATGAACCTATAGCAGCTTTGGTGAGTTGATCTTTTGTTGTCCTCTAAGAAATGCAGACCTTATTCCCTACTGCTTTGATTTCCCCATGATCATAACTTTGCTTCTCTCTATTGTCAGAGTCTCTTACTTAGTCCCTATTTTTATCACTCCCTTTTTGAGTATCTCATGTTCAGTTTTCCCATTACACTAAGATTTGATTGGGTTAGTCAGTTACTGTGGAATATGGAGCATACATATCTTTTATGTTAAGCCCATAGATGGCTATTTTTACCTGGTAGGTGGAATCTTTGTCTATTTCATTGTGCTCCATTATAAGAGTGTCATAACAAACAAAACATGGCACACTACATAGAAATCACTGATTTAAATTTGAAAATAATTGTGGAAAGAGGAACTATGAGATCTACATGAGAGAGATACCTGACCCAGACTAACAGAAAATAACCAAGTGGTGTTCTGCATTTTCTAGAACATAAATGGCTCTCTCATAGTCAATAGAACTGTAGAGATCATTGTCTTTACTGGGAATGCTTTTCGTTTCTTCTCTATACTTTGTCTGGTATTCAACAAATAGTGGATTGTTATATTCTATAACGTCTCTGCAAACACTAAATTAGTGGATACCGAATCACTGCTTCTAGGAGAAATGCAGGATTAGATTCCTGAGAGGCTCTGCTCACATTTTTGTCCTTTGATCAACACATAACCTTGTTTTATATATTTTTTCTGTTTAAAGAGACTTTATTCAACTTTTAATAAAAGTACTTTATTGACTTAGAGTCAATAAGAATATGACTCATGGCTTTAGTTAAGTTTATCTAACTTATGTATTTTCTCCAAAAAGCACTTCAAAGTCTTCTAGTGCTTAGGTACACTAGAAAACATTTTGGCACTATAATGGGGGGGGCATTTTTAACAGTGAAATAACCAGAAAAGCATAAAAATGTAGAAAATGTGATTCTAATTAGACCACGAAAAGGGAACCAGTTTACAGTATAAGAGCTGAAATAAGAACATAGGGTATAATCTTGTTTGCCCCTTTCTTAGAACATGTGTGTTAGATATTTCAAGTTTTTGTGTCACTCTGTGCACGTTCTTTTTAAAAAATACTTTAGTTTTACAGGTAGGGAAAAGAAGGAAGAAAGAGAGGGAGAGAAACATTGATTGGTAGCCTTTCACATGTACCCCAATGCAGGGACCAGGACCACAATCCAGGCAAGTGTCTGGGAAACCTGAGAAAGTCCATCCTTCAGAGGATGCCTAGCCAACTGAACCAGGCTGGCCAGGGCTCTCTACATGTTCTTCAATGACAATAAAATCATTATGAGTGTTGATTTGGAGATCACAAATACATTTTAGTGAGGAGGCAAATTTGCAAACATGGAATCCACAAATACTGAGAATCAACGTGATGTCTATTCATGACTTCTATTCTCTCTTTCCCACTTCTTCGCCTCTTGTTCCTCTTCCAGGCTCACAAAGTTAGCCAGTCTGTTCTACACACTCCCACAGCACTTATTTAAACCTATTAGTATAACACTGAATTTACTGTTGATTACGTTCTTCTTGTCAAAACTACAGTGATCACTCTGAAAACATAAATCATGGATACACAGCCTTGATATTCCCACAGCCTAGGTGCCTGACACATAGTAGCTACTCATTTAACATCTGTGAATGGAAAGGAGAAAAATAGAGGAAAAAAATTAGGAATGCAAAATGAGTAACTTACTTTTAATAAGCCATTAACACATGATTCTCTTAACAAAACTCCGCGTTCTACAGCTATATCATACCATGTCCTCCAGGGGTTCATTTTAATTTTTATTTCCTTTTTCTACCTTTAAAATAAGCCTACAATAATGATTTTACTTATTTCTCAGGAATATCCGAAATAATCAATGGGAAACTTAAATGATTTTGAGCTCACTGGAAGGTCTAACATGAATTTGAGGCGAATTATAGCATTAGTGTATTATAGTTATTTGTATCAAGGGGCCTTAAAAATTATATACGTAAAATTGTCTGACTGTGTTCATTTTGCTTGAGGTAGAATAAATATAATTAAAAATATTAACTTGTGACCAGAGTGGTTTACAAATGAGCTTTCTTGAATCGGAAAGGAAAAAGAAATATACTTTTCGGTATTATACCTCGACCCATAAACAGCCCCTCCCCATCACTGGCACTGTGGTGTACCCTTTTCTGAATGCAGAGGCAAGTTTCGTATTGGTTTTCTGGCCTGAGTTGGAGTGTACAGTTTTGAGTCTCTTTCATTATGAAATATTAACATTGTATAAGATTTAATATTAATATGCAATGTACTAAACTGATTGTTTCTTTATTCCTTATTTCACAAGGCCAGAATAAGTTTAGTTAAAAGTATTAGCTGTTCAACTCTAGCTTAATAATATTACAGAACAAATAAACCAAAAAGTAGTGACAGAAAGGTGTTAGCCTGCAAATAAATGAGTAAAGGGAAAAAGTTTGTCTCCATTTATTTAAGAGACACTTCTATGTATGTATATATATATATATATATATATATATATATATATTTAATTTTATGTAAGGGATTCAATTTTATGTAAGGGAGTGTAGAAAAGTAAAATCAAGGTTATCTGATTTAATAAAATAAGATTATTTTTATCTTAGTACAAATACAAAAAACTTGAAAGCACTGTCATAGTGTCTTGTATATATAACATAACCTTAGGATTCACATTTATGAAAAACAGATGAGACATTTACATGTTTGAAATTACTTATGCAGTGAGGTGGGTCTTCACTTTAGAGTAAATGCTGTGATTGGGATGAAGTACAGAAAATAATGTAGCCCACATTCTCAAGAACACAAAGCAACTAGGTGTGATACTTGTTTCAAAGCAAGGTATTGAAACAAAGCAGTCTTCCAACTGATACATAAAAGTACATTTGTTACATGACTTTAGGTATAAAGATTTTAGGTATAGATACTAAAATCATGTAATATTTATTGTAAAATACTGGTTTCCTAATAGTTTTTAAAATGTGACTATTTTATCTTCAGTTACTTATATTTTTACTATTTATTTAATCGGACTTTTAAACTTAATACTGATTATGTCCAAATGTGTACAGAGATCAGGACTAAAAGTGGACAGAGATAATCATAATTTGCAGTGTTTCCACCAGATTATATTTCCTTTACTATTTGAACAACTTTGCGAGACTAATTTTGTCTCAAAACTTTTTGCCTGAAATTGAGGCTTTCTGTTATCTATTATTAGATATTTTTTAATCCAAGATTTAATGGCTTAAAACTATGATAACATTTATTTTGTCCAAGAATCTGCAATCTGGACAGGCCTGAGTGGAGACAAGCCATTGCTGTTCCACTTGGCACAAGAGGCTCAGAGACAGGGCTGGAATCACCAATGGCTCATTCACTCACGAGTTGGGGACTTGAAGATGTTAATCAGGTGGAGTTGCCACCAGAAAGCCCAGCATGGCTGCTTCACAGCTCAGTGGCTGAGATTCAATGGTGAGCCTCATGAAAGAAAGATAACCATGTGGGAGATGTATTATTATGTAGGGCTGATCCTCAGACGTCATAAAGTGTCACTTCTGTATTTTATTTAGTAGAGTGAGTCACTAAGGGTAGCCCACATTCAACAGGAGAGGAATTAGACTTCACATTACCAGAGCATAATAGATGAAATACATCTAGGGGTGGCCATGTCTAGAAAATATTATTTTCCTCAATCTCTTGAGCTTAAGTAAATACAGGCCTATCCGAATTCTACCCCTCTCTCTGATGTTGTGGCTGTTGTTTGCCTTACTTTTTATATTCAGCAGGGAGTTCCAATTATTTTGAGTGAGAAGAAAGTATTTCTTTGAAAAATGATAATAAAACTATTTTGCATATAAGGTACTAAAGCTACAATTTATAAGTGGTTATGCTCAGCTGGAGAAAACTATAAGTACATTTTTGGAAGTCCCAATACTTCCTTCATCTCTGATGTCTGAATTATATGACAATTATTGTAAAAAAGGATCATAAAAATTAAATTTAATAATAATAAAATAACATTTCCTAAATTATAAGTAAATAACGCATTGTTCTTGTAAATGAGTTTTTATTTTGCATTTTTTAAAAAAAGGTTTACATAAGTTTCTTTTGAGCTGATGATATTACTTTGATGCTAAAGTTGTTTTCTAAGGAATATTTCAAACTAGCAATCTCTTTGTCTCTTGTCACCTGTAGCTGTGGCAAAAGGCTGCTTCCATATAAGTGAATGAGAGAAAGCATCATAAAAGATTTATTTCTCCTGCCCCATTTTTCTTATTTATTTCTAACACTCAGCCCATTTACCATGAGCTTCCTCACATTTCAGAAACAGCTAGTCGTCTTTGAGAACAAATTGTGCTATTTACTTCTGTCCTCTGAGAAAACGAATGGTTTAGTGGATGAGATGTCCAGAACAATAAGAAAAACTTGTGTTGTGTACTCCCAACAGGAGAAATAGATCTTCTGTAAATAACTCCCAGCACAATCATGACAGGTTTCAGCACTGCACACAGTCTCTCATATATATTTTTTCCTGCACATAGCTTCAAAGCCTTTCAAAAGAAAAATCAACGGAATGTTGTTATGCAGATACATAGCATCACCACAATAAAAAAAAAGTGTTTTAAGAAATTTTAAAAAAAGCAAAAAAAAAAGAATTACTACAAAATTGTGGAAATAGAATATCATAACTTCCAAAGTGTTTTAGTTATATTTCTGTATAATTTTATACAGGCACACAAGCACACCCACATACTGATTTTAAATTTGAATGACAGAAAACACTTTAGGTGAAATAAATACAACTAAATAATTTTAGAAGAAAAAACTATTTTCTTTTTTTATACAAACTAAGGTAAGTTGATTATACAGTTCAACAAATGATTATGGTATATATTATTTTAGTTAAAAAGCAGAGGAAGAGTCTAGCATTTACTACATCCATACTATGTGTCAAATTTATTTAATAGCACCTTTACATGTTTATAAAATCTTAATTACCACAGTTATTTTATGTGATAGACATTTGTATTCTTATTACATAAATGAGGAAGTTGAAGTTGACAGAAGTCAAGCAGCTTTTTTCTTTCTCCCCAATCCACCCTGACCCCCCAGAAAACATAAGGTAATATTTATTCCCAGCAAATTTAATTCATGATTTGGTACAGTTAAGAAGGAAAGTGATCTCTGCTCACTCTGCTCAGGAAAGTGACCCTGAGTGCAAGTCTCAGGGTCCCTGAGACCCCTTGCACATCCAATAATTTGCTGGAAGAACTCACAGAATGCAAGATAATCTGTGTTCTTCATATTTTGGTATTCTAGTGAAAGAATGCAGATTACACTCAACAGAGAAAAGAGCTGGTAAGGCAGAGTCCAGGAGATGTCAGTCCCAGAGTTTCCAGTGGTTCTCTCCCACTGAAGCACTACAGACAGCACCTATTGCCCCCAGCACTGATGTACGACACAGTATGTGTGGAGTGTTGTCAAGCTCATCTCAGCCTTAGGTACAGAATTGTTCCTGGGGCTCATTCACATAGACATGGTTGGCTGCTCACATGACTGACTTAGTCTCTGACCCTTGCACAGGTTGAGCTGAGTCTGAGTGATTGGTCCAAAGACCCCACCGAAAACCACATTGTTAGTATAGATTACCCACCACAGGCAGAAGCTGCCAGGTAAACAGACACTATTATCGGGGAGGACATTCCAAGGGCTTTAAAATTACCTCCTAGACCCCAAGGGCAAAGGGTTAACTTGTCTGGTCAAGTTTAACCCTTTCCTGCAGAGTTTTCCTAACACAGCAAGTAACGAATGAAAACATTCTCTGTAATATATGTATCTTAATGATTCCGTAACAATGCAATATTTATACTACTTTCAAATGGGAAAATTTGTTGTGTTTTCATTTTGAATTATAAAATAATCTGTTGCACAGTACCCCTTCTCAAATTACCAAGTATTTTTAACGTCTGTTTTTTCCAACATTTCGTAACAGTTGAAAGGATTTATATACATCCACTATAAAACTATTTGATAGACTGATAAGGTTCCTAACTTTATCAAAAAGTGTAGAACTGTATATACTTTGCACTAGAAAATATTTCATTGCTATCAAAGCTTCTTGTTTTCTACTTCTCTTAGACACCAATTTGTCCTTGTGTGTTTTTTTTAAACCCTGACTATCCTGCAGGGGAAAGTCCACTCCAGAGATCTGTGCAAAGAGACAAAGAACAGACTAGGAGGCTTATTCTATTAGAAGAGATGAAATAATGTCCTTTGCAGCAACATCAATGGATCTTGAAAATATCATGCTAAATGAACTAAGTCAGACAGAGGTCAAGAGCAATGAACAATGTGGGATATAAGATTGAATGCAACAAATGAACTAACAAGAAAAACAAACAAAAGTAACTGATGGACACAGACAACAGTAGGGGGGTTACCAGAGGGTAGGGGTGGGAGGTCAGTAAAGGGTAAAAGGGGTCAAATAATGGTGACAAAAGAAGATTTGACTTTGGGTGGTGGGCACACAATGCAATATACTGATGATGATGTATCATATAGTTGTACACTTGAAACCTGTATGATTTTCTTAACCAATATTACCTCAAAACATTTAAGTTTTTTTAAAGAGGGAAAACTCCAAGAAGAGAGAGAAAGACAAAATGAGGGACTACAAGTTCTCTGTAGAAAGTCAGCTCGGGTCTCTGGATTACAAATAGAATAAACATATCTGGATAACTCAAAGCAGCCTAGCTAAAGATTTGAAAACAAACAAACAAATGAACAAAAAAACTGAACTACAATTATTTTAGTTGCTGTCCAAAAGACAAGGTCGTAGTTTGAATCCAACCATCTAAATGCTTGCTAAAACAGAAAAAAAAAACAAACATAAACTACATTAACATGTTTCAAAGGAATGTAACTGAGTCTTTATATCATTACATTTACAATATCCAGAGTGCAATAAAAATAATTCCTCAACATTATTAAGATATACAAAGATATACAAAAGATATACAAAACATTAAATATTTCTCAACATTCTGAAGACATATAAAACATTATGCATTTTATATATAAACATATTCCTAAATACACATATATTTGTATATGTGTATATTTGTTGTCTGTGTCTAAGTGTTTTATATATATACACACACATATATGTACATATATGTATATCTGGCTCATCCTTTCACCTTCTTTCATACAGGCCCCCAATCCCACTCCCTTTTGACAGCTGTCAGCCTCTTCCATGCATCCATGCCTCTGCTTCTCTTTTGTCAGTTTGTTTTGTTCATTACAGTCTACATATGAGAGATCATATGAGACTTGTCTTTTTCTGCCTGGATTATTTCAGCAGCTGTCTTCTGAATATGCGATCACAGTCTCTGAGGTTGTCTATGGACCACTGCTAATCTTCTTTTGCAGGATCTCAGTGTCGACTGTGGATTACTGCACCCTGTAACCCTCCACGTTTTTCTGCCTAGGTCATGCTCCCATTATGTAAGCACATTTAAATTTCATTCTAACACATTAGAGTTGCTGCACTACAATGCCCCCTTAAAATATTTTTCCATTTTACAAGGTTAATTTTCTTGACTTTTTTTTACCTTTTGCTTAACACTACACTAATGTAGCATTCAACTGTTTAAGAAATGTTCTGAGGTAATTTCTTTTTATTAGGAAAGTCATAGGTCTTGTGTGACTTTCTTTAAAAATCGAGCGAGAGTGATCTTGCCTTATTTTACTAAGTTGCTACATCAAGCTCTCACTTACACTATTTGAATCACAAGACTTAATGTACTGCTCTATTGAACACCCACTCTGATACATTAAAGGTTGGACAGGGTGTCACATTTCTAATCTAATATTCAGTATTCAGGTCTGCATATATTTCAAACTATAGTTGTGAATCTGTTGAGGGAGTCCAGTAAATATAAGTTGAGTATGTTGATGGTGATTACAATTGGTCAAGGTCCATTAACATATAAGCTGGATAGTTGCTAACGAGAGTTAAGGACTTACCTAAAAATTTCAACCCCTAACTATGTTGAGGTAAAACCAAAATTAGCAGTGCTTAATTCACAGCTCAATAAATTCAGCCCTGATTTATAATGGCTTCCTTATTACATTTTCAAGAACTTATTTAACTCATTTTCCACTTTCCAAAAGTCTGACCCTTTGTACTATGCAGCTGACAACTCTTTGACTATATTTAGGGAATCAGAGACTTTAAGTTTGTTCTCTTCAATATTTTCCTTTCCATTTTAATTTCTTTGCATTTTTCTTCTGACAGGAAGGATTTTCCCTCACTTTTTTCACGAAGAATACATTTTATTCTTTTTGATTTCTTGATTTTCTTCTTTTGCATGTTATTTTTTTCTATTCATCTCCCAAATAATTTTCAACTGATTTTTTTCTTAATTTTGCTATCATGGTGCATCATTGAGTTTTGTTGACTGGCCTTATTACTCATTATCCATTTACCTTGAAATTGTTCTTCCTGGCTTTGGTCTTCACCACTTTGTGAAATGATTTTTTAAAGGTGACTAGTGCTTCCTCCTTTCAGTTCACAGTCCCTTTGACTACCAGGAACCAGCGACACTACTTGCCATTTCCTTACAGTTAAGTTCAGTTCAGCAAATAGCAATTACCTACTAAACATGTTTCTGGAATTGATTTATCCATATGACTCCTGGTTTTTCTTTTCTTCTCATATATCCTCACTTTGCTTTGGTGATTTAGGGTTTCAGGACAATTAAGTATCAAATGAAAATTTAATTACCCCTGTTTAATGTCTTAAGAGAGAAGGCTTTAATTTGTACCTCCAAGGTAGATAATCTTTAAGAATGCTCCTTATGATACTTTCATGGTAAGGAAATTCACTTATGGTGGATACCCCTGGTGCACATCATAGCTTTTTAATGAGGGGAAATTAAGAGAAAGAAGATTTCTGTTTACACTTGTGTTACAATATTTATAAACTCCCTAAGAATATAATACACATTATAATGCTGTTTTTCCATATCCTGATTCATATACTTTTAATTAGACAATGACCACTAGCCTAATCCCCAACTCTATGAAGTTTCTATTTTGTCTAAAGATGCCTCCAAAAAAACCCCTTAAACTAATTTAGTTACCTGCTTCCTGAAGAGAAAATGCATTTTGAAAAATCTGTTAATCATGAAATTTATATAATATTTCTTATTGCAAATCTTATTATTGTAAATTATTTCTATTGTAGGGACATTTTCCAAAGGTAATTTACAGTAGCCTCCACATGGATGAATTGGATGCTGTTAGCACACATTTTCTAAAAGATTAACTCCTTCCCTTTTATGTTACAAAAATTAATAAAATAACAGACCAAATAATAAGTACTATTTATTGCATAAATTTGCCAAGCTCTATATAGAGTTCAAGTATCTATAATAATTTCTAATCTCATCATTATAAACCACCAAGAACATTTGCTCTCAAGATGTTACTTGTGTATAGTGTATTCCTGTGCCAGCCTTTCTTTTTGCAGGTTTAAATAAATGCATCATTCAGATCTTCTGCACACCACAGTATTTATTGAAACTTGTGCTGACTCTGCAGGTGTCATTTGGAATTTTCAAAATGCTCATATTAAGACAAGAAACCTACATAATCAATTTGCAAATCACCCTTCATTATTCCAAGTTTAAATTAAGAAAATAATGCCTAAAGGAAATGCAGACTAAAAAATCTACTTCTTTGTCACACTGTTTCCACAGGGAATTTATATTCTGTCTTCTCTAGGAGATCACTGCCTTTAAATATGAAGAAATAAAGATGAATTCTTAAAATTACACTGCATATTTGCATAATTGGGCATTTATTATTTTTTCTTCATGGACTATATGTAAAAATTCCTCAAAATTGATGTACTTATCATATTTTGGGTAATAATCATTGTTTTTTCCAAACTTAAGGATGTGAAACCGAACAGAGCTAACAAAATAATATTCTTTTGACTCATTTTTAACATCAGTTTTAATTCATTTTAAAATTAAATTTGTAGAGCAGACATTGGCTGATAAGATTATGTAAGTTATAAGTTGCATTTCTATGATACGTGATTTGTATATTGTATTGTGTGCCCACCACCCAAAGTCAAATCACATTCTGTCACCACATTATTTGACCCCTTTACTCTTTATTATCTCTCTATTCCACTTCCCTCTGGAATGACGGAAGTTGTCTTCATGTACTCAGCCATAAGAAAAGATGAAATGCTGTCATTTGTGACAATATGGATGGATTTTGAGGATGTCATGCTAAAAAATAAGACAGTCACAAAAAGTTAAGGACCATATTATCTCATTAATAGGTGGGATGTAAAACTGAAAGCAACAAATAAATAAGAAAAAGAAATAAAAGCTCATTTTTACTCACTTTTGAGACCTCTTCATTAAGTCTGTTATTAGATCTAAGGGTATCTCCTGTGGCATAAGATGGCAAATGAAATTGGTCAATTTAAAACTTTTGAGACCTAAAATTCCACATTTCTTACAGATAGTATGTTATTAGGAAACTGGATAATTTTTTAGTGACTGAAAGTTAGACATTAAGCAATATCTAGACAGGATAATGCTAGAAAATGGGTGGAAAGACAGACAATACACATAAGGATGCCAGTAAGACATGACAAGTTATGAGAGTAGCTAATGAAGTATAACAAAGGGAAGTCTTGGAGTAGGCAAGAAGCAGGGGTCGATGCTCAGGCAGCAAGAGAGAAGCAATGCCACACTCGGTGGAATGAGTATCTACGTATAGGTCCATAATACCTATTGTGCATCTTTTTGGATAGGTGTGCAAGTGTTTATTCATTGTTTAATTGGGTGACTGATTTATTTGTTATTGAGCTTTAACAGCATTGTCTTTCAAAGAATAGGTTTGTATTATTGAACTTGAATTTATTGACATAGGATTCTATATTATATCCTTATTATCATATTTACTTAAGTTGGATCTGAAGTAATTTAATTTGTCTAATTCCAAGTATTAATAATATGGGTCTTCTGCCTTTTTCATTATTCTTGAAAGGTTTCTAAATATACTGACCTTTTCTGAGATTCCGTATTTTTGTTTCACTATTTTTTATTATTCTTTTTGTTTGTTTGTTTGTTTTTTAGATTGTGCAAATGAAATTTTAAATGGCATCCTTAGTTCTCTATTTGTCCAGGAACAAGGGACCTACGATTGCTTTCCCATCAGAACTCGGCTCCAAGCCAGTCAACAGGAAACCTAGACTGCAGTGGAAGGGCTCTGCCCACGTGACCACACTTCTCACCTTTCAACCCTGGCCAGGACCAGGATCAATAAAGGAAAAACACCAGAGAAAAAAGAATCAGTCACTATACTCCACAACACCAGAGGCAAAGACAGAAGTAGCCAGTGGTCCCACCTCTAAGAGAAAACAAATAGTTTAAATATTGTCATTTCAAATTTGTGATGTCCTCCTTGCCTCAGGCACCGGCCCCAGAGCAGGGTCCCTGGGACCCTGCCTGGACCATGCTCCACTCTGGGGCCCGGGTGTCACTTCCTGGCTCCCAGCAGCTCAGTGGCGCAGCAGACTTGCTTTGCGGTTTCCTCGAATTCCTTCCGCGTGCTGGTGGTGTCCTTTGCAATTTTGTTCTTGGCCCTTTCTTTGTCCAGTTTCAAAAATTCCCGAAGTAGTAAATTCCCCGGAGGGTTAACTCCCATGTGCCTTTCTGAGAGACAGGAAAGCACAATCAGGTTAATGCTTTTTATGTTCCTCCACGGGTCTTCATCCTGCTCCCAGCCTTCCAGCTCCTTGAAGCACAAGAACACTTGGCCAAGCTGGGCTTGTTCTCAGTAGGACAGTGGATGCAGCTGGCCACGGACAACTGTTCTGGGGTGTGGGAGCAGCCCTCCAAAATGGGCCAATTCTCCAACACAGGGAGGCGGTGGTCCTGGAGGCAGGTCTTCCAGGTCTCCGGCCACTAGGGGGCGCCCGTCTCACCGCCACCCCTGCCCTTGTTGTTCCTCTGACACCCACTTTAAGTACTTCTGGATTTATCTTTAGTGCCCCTGTTTATTTTGAATATAAATAATTCTGCTTATTTTGAATAAAATGGATTCTCTTTTCCAGTTTCTTAGCAGGAAATCTAGTTCATTGATATTAGGCTTTTATTAACATTCCCCCAACACGGTGGTACATTTTTTTGCATTTGTCAAACCTGCACTACCACATCATAATCACCCATATTCATAGCTTACATAACAATTTGGTCTTGGCATTGCACACACTATGACTTTTGACAAATGTATAATGACATTATCTATCATTATTACATCATACAGTGTATTCTAACTGTCCTAAAAAATCATCTGGGCTCTGTCAAGTACTCTCTTATTCTGGCAACTACTGAATTTTTTTTAAGATTTTATTTATTTATCTTTAGAGGGGAAAGGAAGGAGAAAGGGAGAGAAATATCAATGTATGGTTGCCTCTTATGTGTCCCGTGCTAGGAAGTGGTCTGCAACCCAGGCATGTGCCCTGACTGGGAATCCAACCACAATCCTTTGGTTTACAGGCCCATGCTCAATCCACTGAGCTACACCAGCCAGGGCCAACTACTGAATTTTTACTGTCTTCATATATTTTCCTTTTCCAGATGTGATATAGTTAGAATCATGTAGTATTTAGCCTTTTAAAATTGGCTTTATTCACTTAGTAATATGAATTACCTATATAAGTGTAGATAGACTACTTAATTCAATACTTTGTTATTATTTTGAACAAACTAATATCTATTAAATCAACTAAGAAAATTTTAAAAAATCATGATATGTTTATTCTATGTATGCTTTTAATGTTCTCACTTTATGTAGAGCTGAGTTTCTGACCTATATTATTTTTCTCTTTTCTAAAGAAACTCTTATAACATTTCTTGCATGATAAATCTACTGTTAATAAAATCCCTACATATTTTGTTTGTCTTAGAAAGTCTTTATTTTATTTTGAATGTGAATTTACTAGGATACAGAATTGTAGGTTGGCCTTAGTTTTTTCCTCTGAACTCTAAATATTTTGCTTTACTATCAAAAATCCTAAACAAAATATGAGCAAGCAACTCTATTGGTATATAAAAAAGATTAGGCCCCATGACCAAATAGAATTTATTCAAGAAGTGTAAGATTAGTTTAAAATCTAAAAAAATACCTAATGTAATATACCTCATTAATAGAATTTTTCAAAAGCTATAATATCATTCTAATAGATACATTAAAGTTATTAGACAAAATCCAATAGACTTTTTTGGTAAACACTTGCAGTGTTAAATTTCTCAATGGGAAAAAGAGTATGTACAATGTGAATATAATTACATGTTATACTTAATGAGAAAGACTAAGTGTTTTATGTTTATAGGATTGCCAGATAAAACTCAGGACACAATAAATTTAAAATCTTAAGTAAACAACTGCTTTAGCATCAGTATGTACTATTTGTAAGTATGTTAAATATTATATGTAATATATACTAGAATTATGTGTAGTTTATTCAATATATCAAAATTTAACTGATCCCTGGCCAGGTGGCTCAATCGGTTGGAACATCATCCTGTACACTAAAAGGCTACAGGTTTGATCCTTGTTCAGGAGGCATACCTAGGTCATGGTTTCAATCCCTAGTCAGGGCAAGTGCAGAAGTCAGCCAATTAATGCTTCTCTCTCACATAGATGTTTGAAGTTTTTCTCTGTGTGTGTGTTTCCCTTCGCTTCCTCTTTCTCTAAAATCAATTAACATAACCTTGGGTGAAGATTAAAAAAGATTAACCAAGTGTTCTGTCTTTTCATCTGGCAATACGATCCTCTTAAGATTAGACATAAGGCAAGTACACACACTTTAATAATTTCCAATAATTTTGTATTGGAAATGTTGCTGACATACGGGAGGTTTTGTAGTGTTAATTCTAGGCATTGTGTTCCTATACTAAGGTGAGGTGAAAAAAGTTAAGGGCATTCAGATTAGACTACGGTAAGGAAATTGTCTTTACTTTCAGATGACATGATCGTATATGAAGATAATCCTAAGGAATCTAACAATAACCAGAAAAAAAGAAATCCTAATTTATAAGTAGCTTTAGAAACTATGCAGAAGAAAAATTAATATATAAAATTAATAGTATTTCTCAATTGCTAGCAAAAAGCAACAGAGAGAAAATAAAAACAAGAAAACAATTCCACTTTCACATGGAATTCATCTTTATGTTTGCTTTGCATTTATAAGATGCATTTATTAGTTATGAAATTCTGTTTTGGAAGTTATTTCCTTTAAACACTTTAAATATTTTTTTCTATTTGTATTTAATATTCAGTGTATTTACTAAGCTATGTATAAGTATAGTTTTCTTACAACTTTCCCTTTTTGCGTTTCAGGATTTCAAGTCTTAAGCAATCTTAGCTTCAAATTAAACAAGAACAATAGTGAATTAAACAAAGGCAGGAGTACACAAGAGAAGTAGTAAGTAGCAGTTATAATTAATAAATTTAAACTAAACAGGGACAGTAGTAATGAACAATTACCCTTGAATATAGGAGCAGTTCACAAGTCGATGTTGAGATGTTGTTATTATACAGAGGAGATAGAGTAGTAGTCTACTAGGGCCTGGGTGAAGATTAAAGAAGGTTAACCACATGCTAATGGCTTAAAAAAGAGAATTTTATTTTCTCACAGTTCTGGAGGCTGGAATTCCAAAATCAAGATATATCTTAATCAAGATAAAGTTAACTCTACTTTACATTTTCTTAGTACTTTATAGTTTTTAAATATTTCAATAGACATTTCTTTAGTAAACATTCCTTAAATATTTATTACATTTCAAAGTGTGAGAAATTATTTAAAACATAATCAACCCTTCTAAGGCAGGTGTTTTCATTCCCATTTTGTAAATAAATATCTCTAAAAGTAAAAATTAAAGTCCAACCAGATAGGGAAAATAAATTTTAGTATAAGGAACAATAGTTCTATTTTTATGTGAATGTATATATGTTATTCTTTTCTATTTGGACACTATAAGACTATATAGTAATGTTATGTGAGATAATGTATTTGATACTTAGATGATCTGCATAAGGAATAGAAAAGTCAAACCTATCTCTGTCAAGAGCACTTCCTTTTCTGCCCTGGCTGGTGTAGCTCAGTGGATTGAGTACAG
The DNA here is from genome assembly GCF_021234435.1 of Artibeus jamaicensis. Lineage (NCBI taxonomy): Eukaryota > Metazoa > Chordata > Mammalia > Chiroptera > Phyllostomidae > Artibeus > Artibeus jamaicensis. Next base: position 21,529,692 of record NW_026522046.1, on the reverse strand, counting down.
GCTTGTGAATCAAAAGATCATGGTTTAATTCACAGTAAGGGCACATGCCTGGGTTGCAGGCCAGTTCCCAGCAGGAGATGCGTAAAAGGCAACCATACATTGATATTTCTCTCCCTCTATCCTTCCCTTCCCCTCTAAAGATAAATAAATTGTCTCTTAAAAAAAAGAAGAACACTTCCTGTTATAACCCTTGTTCAATGAGATGTGGGTGCTCATTTTTAGTCATTTTACATGAGCGACAGATAGACTTTTGTATTAAGTTACATCAAATATGTTTCAGCAGATACCACTTGTTCTTTGATAAAAATTGGTTAGGTATAGCCAATGCTATGGTGACATGAATATTATATAATCATAATATTCTAAAGTTCCTATATTTTTATAAATTTTCAATGAATTGTTATCACAAATGTTGGTTGTCATCTTGACAGTAATTTTGCATTGTAAATATTATTTCCAAATTAAAGATGAGCAAACTGAGGCTTAGGCCTGCATGAAGACCTATAATTATTAAGAAATAAATAGAGAAGTCAATATTATATCTGGTTTCCAAGTCTAGTACTTTTCTCCCGTCACCAAAAACAAATAATTTTTTTGCAGAATTCTGGACTTAAGAAAGATGAGAAATTGGCTGTCTCCCCTCCTCACATTAAGCTGTTTAGGAAAGAATAAAAGTAGCCAAGGTTTTATTATCCCAAGAGATTAAAGAGTTCTTAAATATTTAAAGGCTACGTTCATGGCAGTTATGCTAAGTTATCTCTGAGTGCTGCCAAGAATTGCAGAAGAGCCAGTAGCCAGATCTTAGAGAAAATTGAATCCTTGTAGACAAGGGTACAGAGGAAACAAATGTCTGGAACTGTATCGCAGCCCACTGACCAAAAAGTTGAGTTAGAAGTTGTGATTGTTGAAGATTGGTCAATAGCCACTCTGAACAGCATAAATAAAATGTTAATTTTAAGCTTGGTATTTGAAATACATTCCCTGAGCTGTAGAATCACCTAAACTCTTATATACCACATAGACTTAGGCAATGAGCACCTCAACACTCCCTTTCATGGTTTAAAGAATAAAATATCACCTCAAAAACTACTCACATTGAGCATGTCCTGGAGTCTGCGGGAGCCTGAGTTCCCAAGAAAGCCAAGTTTGACAGGACTCCATTGTAAAATGTGAGCGAGAGAGTGAGAGTGAAGAAGATGTGTGAAGCAAGAAAGAAGGAAAAGCCAATGCAAAGGTGCATATTGTAGTCAGCCAACGGCTGTTTGTTCATTCTAACAGAGACTCCCAAAGGGTAAAATAAAACGCACCTGAGGACTGACACTCCAGAAAATAAAAGAAAATATCATACACCATTGTTCAAAAGTTGTCTTTGTGGGCAAAAATCTCACCTATTTAAAAAATGCATAAGCTGTTCTTCTTAGTGTCTCCCTTTCAGTATTAACAGCAAAGCTCCAGGGCAGAAGCAAGAGTAACTTGCTACAATGGGCCGTGGAACTGGCTAAAGAGTCCACTGCTGAAATAAGAAACCTGTGAGGGCCAGTGTATCTTAAGTAATGCATGGGAGATTTCCTATTAAGTACTCTCTCACAATTCAAATACATCCTATCCTCTATGAAGTTGCACCAAAGGGGAAGGTTCATGCCAGTCTCTGAACAGATTTAAGGTGAAAGGATTATGGGGACGATTCTGCATTGCTGCATTTGTCTGTCAGGGTATTCATCCTTCTTTATTTCTCATTTTTAATTACTTACACCCTCAGCCAACATTTCAAATTGTCTGTGCTGTTTGTCTTTATCATCAAGGGATCTGAGTCCATTCACCTTTGCTGGTCAAAGTGGGATTGCTTTAATGACATATTTGCCCCTTGGTTTCTGTGCTGGGGCATATTTTTTCATTTTTCTGCTGTCTATAAACAATGCTGGCTCCTGATGGAAATAAGGTTCAATTATTTCTGCCAATATAGTAATTTTTCTGTGCCTGCTGGATTATTGGCCTTGAGAACCTCAACAAAACCAGCTATTACTTATGGCTTTGTGTTCAGTGAAACCTTCATTGCATTTCCTTAAATATGAAGATTTAATCTTGGGCCTCATGTTCTATACTAGATCAGTTGCATTTGACTGCTCAAATATATTTAAAAAGCCAATAGATCCTAAGGTTATGCAACTATTGTATCACTTCCTTTGTTAAAAAATATCTCTTAGTGGGAGACCGTTTTGTGCATGATATCTTGTTAACATACTCTTGTAAGAACTAGGGGAGCAGGACTGTGATGCTTGCAGAAATAGTGTAGTCAGGGAATACAAACCCATATCCAGGGTAAATGCCAACTGAGAAGGGTAGGAGAGGGAGGGACAGGCACAAGGCCTGGGCCTCAGATGAAGTATACAAAGACTATATTTGAATGAAGTTAGTTAAAACCAAAACAGAAGTGTCTGTTCAGGTCCTTTGCCCATTTTTTAATTGGGTTGTTTGTCTTCCTGGAGTGGAGTCATGTGAGTTCTCTGTATATTTTGGGGATCAAACCCTTGTCCAAGATATCATTGACAAATGTATTTTCCCATACACTTGGTTCCCTTTTCATTTTGCTGATGTTTTATTTAGCCGTGGAGCAACTTTTTATTTTGATGAAGTCCCAGAGACATATGAAAGGATGCTCAGCATCACTAGGCATCAGAGAGATGCAAATGAAAACCACAATGAGATACCACTACACACCAGAATGGTCATAAACAAATCAGCAAACGGTAAGTGTTGACAAGGTTAGGTAGAAAAGGGAACCCTAGTTCATTGTTAGTGGAATTGCAGACTGGTACAGACACTGTGGAAAACAGTATGGCATTTCCTCAAAAAACTAAAAATGGAAATGCCTTTTGAGCCACCAGTTCCACTGCTGGGATTATTTCCTAAGAATCCTGAAGCACTAATTCAAAGGAACCTATGCACCTCAATGTTCATAGCAGCACAATTTATGATAGCCAAGTGCCAAAGGAAACCTAAGTGCCCATCAATAAATGATTGGATTAAAAAAACTGTGGCACATTTACACAGTGGAATACAACACAGCAGAAAGAAAGGAGCTCCTACCCTTCATGACAGCATGGATGGAACTGGAGAGCATTATGCTAAGTGAAATAAGCCAGGTGGTAAAAGACAAATACCATATGATCTCACCTATAAGCGGAACCTAATCAACAAAGCAAACAAGCAAGGAAAATATAACCAGAGACATGGAAATAAAGAACATACTGACAGTAATCAGAAGCCAGGGGGAGGAGGATAGTGTGTGAAAGAAGGGAAAAAGTGATCAAGAAACATGTATAAGGGCCCATGGACAAAAGCAAAATGGGGGAAGTATTGAGGGTCAGAGGTGGGGGGTGAGAGGGGAAAAGTAGTGGTGGGAAAAGAGAGACAACTTGAACAACAATAAAATTTGATAAATAAATAAAATAAAATCTTAAGAATATATAGAAAATAAATCCAAAACACTTTGCTCAATGTGTATAAAATAAAATAGTGCATCTTACTTGCTTAATGCAGGGTTGAAGCTATAGCAGAGAGGAAGGGAATCCTTAAAATTACTGAGATTTGATTTTCAAAGAACCATGTCTTTCAAGGGACAAGGGAGAAGATTGCTAGAATTTGTATTGGAAACAATCTCCAAGGTGGCCACAGAGCTGATGGAACATTATCTTAGTTGCTTGAGCATCAGATTTCTGACACATTTGGTCATATTTGTACAACTCTTTCAGATGCGCATTTAAGGCTGAAAGGTTATTACAATTCCCAAGTCAAGGACTGCACTCTGAAACACAGCAGTCATTGAGCTGGCTCTCTAGAAAGCTACTTGCTTTATCAGCAGACACCTTCTAACAGCTAAAGAAGCATGGCAACAAAAGCCCTAAGGAGGCCTGCCTTACCTTGTTAAACTCCTGATCATTCCCTGCTTTGATCATGGTCCTCTCTCTTTGAATAGCATAAAACCAAAATAACATGACATTTCAGGAGCTGACATTTGTTTTTCTGTAGGGATGCTCAAGCTCACAGTAAAAAATCAGAAACCAAATGCTTCCCTGAAATTGCTCAAATTCCTTTCTTTTGCTGACTCACTGATAATATTGCAGAACACAAGCTTGTTTATGGTTGATGGCTGCTAATATGCTTATAAGGGTGAATTCTTCAACTGGAATGAATGTACCAAAAGAAAATGCATATGTACCTTTAACCCCCTATAATTTTCTTCTGTTATCATGGGGACTGTGCATATATACAAAAGGTGGTAAAATGGGAAATAAAATATTAACTTTTTGTGTGTGTCAAATCAATTCTTTGGTAATTTTGAAAAGGAATCATACATGTAATAGCTTAGGTTGATGAATATAAACACCTTTCTGTTAGAAAATGGAAGATAAAGGATATAATAATAAAATCCAAAATACTTTACAAGAACTAATATGAACATGTACAAAGAATGCTATTAAATAACATAAAACACAGCGTGAACAAAGGAAGGAAGGTAGCATGAGGCCTATAAGAAGTTTTAAAAGTAAAGATTTTCATTACTCTGAACTTGTTACATAAGAGTAATACAGTTGTAATCAGAATCTTTATAGGCTTACTTTTGTTATTTTTAACTTGATGAATTTATTATTAGATTCATATGGAGTGATAGGTGCTTGAAATAGCCAAAATTGTTGAAAAGAAAGTACTTAAACATGCATACAATATATTAAAGTTAACTTTAAAATTTCAGTAGTTAAAACAATTTATTTCACAGAGACATTGCAAGAATAGATATGAAAAAGAGACTAGTGCTTCCAAAAGCAGGATGTTGAGACAGAAGCCATTATGAATGTCTTTTATATGAGAGCCGGCATTTGTACCTCCCACCTCACTGTTAAGACATGCTTTATCAACTTCCAAATTATGTAGTTGTTCTTTTGATATTCTTCTAAAGGAAAACTAAAGGGAAATTGAAGATATTATACCATATGGGTCCATAGATGTCAATATTTGTTGCAAAAATGCAGGATATGGATGGGAAAGAAAAGTCACTGACATATAAATTTATGTACTATGGGGTTATGCAATACTTAGGCTTGTGCAACAAATCATATAATGCAATCTTGACTAAACTTGATAGAAAAAATTTTGCAGTGTTAGTTTGGATTATCACAGGAGCTGCTAATTATTTGGGGGTACACGACTGATTTGGGAAGTAACTCCTCGAAGCACTGATAAGATAGTGGGGGAGTGAGATGGGGCAAAGAGAAGGAAGCCGATAGAGGTGGTTACTGACCAGATCTCTGGTGTGGGCACCTAAGACTTAATCCCACTAAGAAATTCTGAGAAAGTTAATATAATCTGACACTGAGTTGTCCCACTCTAGGGCAAGAAATCTGAATTATTTTTCTACTAACTACTATCTGTGATTTTTGAGGAATGCTCCTCAGGTTATTAACTCCCTTGTACCTTTGGATCACTTTATGCAATGGCTGGGAATGATTTTGTCATCAGCAGATGACCTTACATAAAGAGGTGTCAGTGCTGCCAGTAGAAGCCATTGACATTTAAGGAATATAATTTCACATGACATATAAAGAACAAGATGTAAAAGATCAGTGTCTGCTAAAGAAAATGGGCAGCACATTGACATTATCCAGTATCCATACTATATAAAGTAATTTTGTTGATTTTTCAATTCAGACAATACAGTCATATGAGAGTGTGCAACAGAATCAACAACATTCCCGCCAAGGAGAACAGCTTCGCTGAGTGAGGGGAAAGAAATCCAACACATAGAGTTTAGTTATTGTGCTAAATGACATTTCAAGTCAGTATCAGAAATGGTTCAATGCATTCGAAAAGCATGATGGGATAATTAGTTCCTAATAGTGGATAATTGTTTTCCTTGCTGTTCACATCCACTTTCCTTGCTTTTGTAAAATACTTAAATGTTTTCCTGATTTTACTCTCATGTAGCTGAAGGGGTGGTACATGCCGTTTAAGGAGGGAGAAGTCCACTCAGCAGCATCTCACTACCTGACCCAAGTTTGCTTTGGGAAGGAGCTTTACACTCAATACAAATCAATGAGAATTAATCCCAGGATTTCTGTTCAAACTAGAAAGACAATCATCTCTTTTCCTTTTGATTTTAGCCTGTAAGCTTTAAAATCAAGATTCATTAGCCAAGTTTAAATGAGTATGAAAATGATGTCATGACAAAAAGAGAAGATAAAAACTTTAAAAATACCAGGTCCTGATTTCATTGTTTGAACCTGAGGCTGAAGATCATTAGGTCTTGCAGATGAAAGGTAAGACTGAGGTCAGACCCATCACTGGATGATTAAGTGATATAAGCCAACAATGTTCTTTACATCACTAAACAGTTTAAATTGGGTTTTAAATTATTTATACTTATTACTACAGAAGAGAAATGAAAATCAGATCAATTCCTTGTACTATTATTTCTATTTCTTTAATTTTTAAATTGAAGATTAAATAATTTATATTTAGAAACCCACCAACAATTGAAACAGATAACAAACAAAAACTGTTGTAGAAAAATAATGGAAAAAGAGTTCTAAAATTAGAACTTTGAAAATCCTTTCTTTGCCTGACTCTAACAATAGTAACATAAGGAATAATATCACATTAAAAAAATCAACTTCAAATGGTACTACAAATAGGCCTGAAAAATCCCTTACTGAGGGCAATATTTTCAAAAGGCAAAGTGACAATTTCATGAGCAAAAAAGAGCTCCAACATATCAAGAAAAATGAGATGAATAAATGTGAAAATGGGCCACATATTTTAAAAACACAATAGTAAATAAAGGCAAATAAAAGTAAACAATTTACTTTAAAATAATTAAAATATTTTATTTTAACTACCAGATTTATTAACATTAACAGAAAATTAACAACATAATTATGGCACATTTTGGTAAAAAATCAATTAGTTTAGAGGATATACTATATGCTATAACCATTTGAAACAATTTAATAATATGCTGCTTAAAACATATGATAGAATCTAATCAGCATGTATACATATAAAAAGCATATGAAAGTACTTGCAATAATTACAAAACGTTTATTTCAATAATGTTGATGATTGCAAAAGCATTTAAAGGAAACAGTAAAAAATTGTCATGAATTACAGTGTTTTAAAGTATTTAACTGAGGTTGTAGAAATTCAGGAATATGCTACAAAATAGATAATAATGATTATTTTGCAAGTTGTGAAATGATAACATATTTTCACTTTGTGTATATGTATTATCATAATTTTAAAAATTGCAACTAACATGACATTTTTATAATTATGTTTATATGTTCTTTGATGCATTTATTTTTAAATAATATGCTATCACAAAAAATTTCATCAATTTAAAAAATCATGTTGATGTTATGTTTTTTCAATAAAGATTTATTGACAGTGATCACAGTGTTCGCATACAACCTAATATTAGTTTCCCAATGTGTGTGTGGAAGAAAGGGCTTTGTATGTGTTCCCACTCATGAGATTTAGTGGGAATGACATAGTCTATTATTGAAATGTGTAAGCTGTTACTCCATTGTCTTGCAGGTACAGAGACTAAAAATATCATTGTGCCCTGACTGGTGTGGCTCAGTGGATTGGGTGTTGTCCCACAGACCAAAAGGTCACCTCCCTGTCAGGGCACATGGCCAGGTCCCCAGGCAACTGAACAATGTTTCTCTCTTGCACACTGATATTTCTCTCCCTCTCTTCTCCTCTCTCTACAAATAAATAAATCTTTAAAAATTTATCATTGTGACTTCTTTTATTGTGATGTTTATTTTTGCTCATTTTATTTATTGTATATATTTATGAAATAATTGAGAATGTTTTACTCACTTCAGATATTTTGACTTTTTATGATGTTGTACTTTAACTTGACTCCTTCCTTCCTTCTTTCCTTCTTACTCTCCTTCCCACCCTCCTTCCTTCCTTACTTTTTATCTTAAATTCTCCAAGAGCTGGAAATAGGTTGATATTTTAAATATGGAGATTTATTCTTGCATTAAATCTGGAAATTTTAACAATGATTTACTTGTTCATATTTTCCCCCATTACTCTTTTCCCAAAGTAATCATATTGGTGAATGAAGTCATCAGAGCATAGAGCTGGGGAGGGCTTCCTCAAATACTGACTTTTCAACATCAAAGTGAAGTACTGACAAGGATCCAAAGCCTCATGATTGCCTACACTCAGACCTCAGATGAATTCCCTTCAGCAACAGCCATGTCGGTCTCTATGAAGCTGATAGTTATTGCCCCTTTCAACTCTCTACAGGTCCCCAAAGTTCCGACCCTAAGGCCAGCCTTAAACTTTTGTCACGATGATCTCTGATTTAGGCTGCCTTTAAGAGACAATGTCCAGTCACTCTTCCTTTCTGTTCTTATCCTACCTTTACTGGATTGCCATCTCAGTCTTTCTGCCCAGGAGTACAGAAACCTCATGTTGTTTCATTCCTTCCACAATAGAGGTTGATTTCTTATAAAAAAATATTAAAAAAGGCCCACTCAGAGGGATAAAAGCCTCTTTAGCCTCTACCACCTTCAGCTTGACACAGGAACATTTTGCTTTCACTATTAAACACTACTTGAAAAAGTCAGTTTCTGTCCACTTCAATCTGAGGAAACGAGTCAACCAGCACTCCTGGCACTTTTTTCTTTTTTCTATTTCAGATGTTCATTCGAAAGAACAAGGGCATGGATGCTTGAACAAGAAAACTATGAAGTAGTTGGAATTGTTCTTTGTATATGATTATATACCACTTGAAATATATATGTAAAATAATAGCTACGAAAGCAGCAAAAGAGCTTTTCGATTAAATATTGGTATATTATACTAAATACAAGATATTCACCATCTGTAAAAATTAAAATATTTTAAAGATAGTTTTTAGAATCAGTTTTGAATTGACAACCTAATGAACTTTTCTTTAAAATGTCTACTTCAAGTCACAATCAGCTGTCAGTTTCGAAGGGGAGTTTTATCTACAGTCATAACCCCATTGTCAAAGAAGAAAATTGTATCTATTCATAAACCCATTTGTTTGTTAAATATTCATTAAGCACTTGTTTTTGTTAAGCAATGTGTTTACCAAATTGATATGTGTTCTTATAGAACTGTGTTTCAGTGTAGAAGCATGCAAATTATATTCAACATAATTAATATTTAATTATCAATAATCTATATACAAACATACATAGACATGAACATATATATATACACAAACACGCATATATGAGTAATTAACTCTAAAGTTCAAAGACATGATACATCATTCTAAATATATAACAAAAGGATGCAAATTGGAGACTTTCGTGCTAAAATTAGAATTTTATGTAGACAGTCTTTAGGGTAGAAACTTATACCCTTTCAAAAATATTTATTTCATTTTTCAGTTATAGATGATATGTAATATTATATTAATTTCTGCTGTACATTAAAGTTAGACATTTATATAATTTATGAAGTGATAAGTCTGATAAATTAGTACCCATCTGACACCATACATAGTTGTCACAATATTATTGACTATCTTCTCTATGCTATACTTGTAATTCTTAGTCCCTTCCCTCTTTTTACCCAACTCCTCAACCCCTCTTCTGTCTGACAATTGTCAAAATGCTCTCTGTATCTATGAGTTTGTTTGTTCACTTATTTTTATTTTATTATTTTTATAGAAGACCCATTATTACTGTCTGAGTACCAGCTTTTGAAGAAGAAATGACTTCAGACTGTCCAGACGTCATACACACCAAAACGAGCTCGTATCTCATAACATTACGAGCTTTAGCTCAATCAAATTCATCTGTTATCTGGTTCCTAGTAAAGTTCATCAGGGAGAACTTCACTGTGTGTAGCCTGTAGAAATTCTGTTCACAAATCACAAGCTCTTTAAATACATTTTTTAAAAATGGAGGGCATGGTAAGAATCTAATACCTTTAAAATTCTTCTTTTATTCAGATGATTCTTTTTTAGGGCACAACAATACTAATCAACTAAATAACTAAGATATAGGAATTATTTTGTTGGATAATTCCCACAGTCTTGCCAAATTATTTTCATTTCCTTTTATAGTCCATTTGTCTATTTTCTTTCATGTTTTCTCATTGAACAAAAGTTTCTCAGTGTAATAAAAGTGCGGTTTCCAAGTTTAAAGACTATCAGGTTTGAATTGCATCATTTGCAGCTCTGTCAGCAAAATTATTGCCTTTAGAAATGTTGTCCCTATGCCATGTGTGAGCTTTATAATGAATGACTGACATCTGAAAAGGCTATTGTAAAGTTTCTAAGAGAGCAGCTGTAAATTTTTCATGAGATATTTTAATTCTCATTTTAGTAGAAAACACTCCATTTTAATTTATTTTTTTCCTGTGGCATGACAGAAACTAAAGAAACATTTATTTATAAAATAGTAATGCATATATTAATATGAAATCCAGAATCAAGAATTGCCATTGTAGTAATATAAACACAGCTTCTAAGGTTTTATAATATGTCACCACAACACAGAAAACTTTAAATGAACATTTATCCCAAGTTCATTATCAAATGTGCAATATGAAAGTCAGACAAATAAGGTCATGTTTTTCAAAATTTGGAATCACCAAAATTTTTCTAAAGCCTCCTCACATTCTAGGACCCAAACCAGATGATGTGGGGAATTATCACGCAATTGCTCATTCAGTGATTTTGTTTCTTATGAAAAAGTTAGAATCCGATGTCTATAATACTGGACTAGTCTAAAAAGATATCTGTGCTTTTTTTAATAATTAGAGAAAATAGTAGGAGAGTTTCAAAATCTTGAGGTGCACTTTGACATAAATACTGGACTACTTCATAAGCAAAAGCAAGTAAAAATTTAGACTGGTCCATTAGAATACATGATGGTAGGAAGGAAGGAAAGAAGAAAGGAAGAAAAGGAGAGAGGGAAGGATTACAGAGAAAACATTAATTACAGAGATCCATTGGAAACAATGGTACCAAAGTCAGAATAGTTCAGAATATTTCCAGGATTAGGAACTACAGAGATTAGTGGCTAAGATCGTCTACAAATCCATAGAGTCCTTGACCATCTTTTCTAAATTTATCATCCTTCTTTACTGGAAGTGTGAGAGCATGATAAAGTGAGTGCCCTTTTTAAAGTTATTTCTTGTTTTTCTAATTTTTCAATAGCCAGTTTTATTTCTTTTAACTGAGAACTGAACAATACTAGCCATTACCTGTCATTTCTGTAGCCTGTTTTTATTGAAGAAATTAAACCTTATCATTATTCCCTAGAGTTTTGATGTTTGCATTTATTCCAGATCAAGGTGTCTTTCCAATACAATATGAGACTGTCACTCCCTACCATGCTCCTGGTGAATTTTTGTCTTTTGTTGTTGTTATTGTTATTGTTGTTGTTGTTTTAATAAAGTGTACAATAACCAAGTCAAGTGCTTTTCCCCCAGAGTTTCACAGACACTCCTTCCACGGTACAGAATATAATCATCTTTAAATTGCACCTCATATGTCTCCTGTAAATTCTCTGAGAGTTACAGGAGAATCAAGAGAAAGTAAGTTTGTGTCTTTCTCAGTAAGAGAACCTACTTATATGAGAACAGTGGTTGAAAAAGAAAAAAGCTGAAGGTTGACTCAAACTACTGACAACCTATGCTGATCTTTACCATATGGAAAGCAAGAATATGTGAGAAAATTCCGGAATAAGTAACACCAGTATCTATCAGAAGAGATAAGGGTAAATTAGCCTGAGGAAAAATTATTGACACATGTGGTTCTCAACTTTCCCCTTAAAAATTCCCTCAACCTGTCAGTTTTGTGCCATTTGACTCTCATAATTATCTCATAGCTGAGAATTTTGACCTTCGAAGGCTTTCCTAGTCCTCTTGTTTTCCGTAATTTCTACATTCTGCAATTCTTTTCTATAATCCTTCTAATATTTGTGTTTCTTGAAACAGAGGCATAGAGTACTCCTTCTTCCTTTCTTACCTCTATAAACTGACCAAAGTTAAGGATCATTCCCTTTATTAAAGAGTGCCATCTGAGCACCAGTTCAGTAGTCTTTTCTCCCTTTCCCTAGAGTGTCCTGAAACTAAGTGCCTGATCGCAGGATTAGAGTAATTTCTGTCCTTGCCATTCTTCCACCCTAACTTGGGGTTGGGTGGTCTGCAGGAGAACCCAGAAAACAATTGAAAAGACTGGAGCATGATTTTGACCTGTCCCGAGGTCCATGCCAGTGAATTCTGAGCTGCAACTAAGTGCTAACGGAAATCAGTGGTGAACTCCCTCATTTTCTCAGTACATCACTGCATCTTCTCCTGGCTTACCTTTAATGAAAAGGCTTCAAGTAGTGTCATTAGCAATCCCTCTTGATGTTTTTCTAATGGCCTTAGTTCTCCCACATCTGTGGGAGATGGTGATAGTCAGCTTTCCTTGGTCACAGTATCCCTCAGTGTCAGGATCTTGTGGACCTTAATGTGCTCCCTTCACCAACAGAGCATAGTTGACTGGTAGTTGAATCGCATGCAGTAGCCACCTCCATGCCTGGGGGGCTGTAAACTAGAAACATGTTTTGGAGTAATTCTGAAAAGGGAAGAGAAGCTTTTAAAGGACTAATATCTATTGGTGAGGAAGGCAGGTGGATAACTGCAAAATCTGGGCAGATTCTCAGTGGCAGCAGCTTTGAGGATCCAAATCTGGAAGGCTGATTTTATAACCCAAAGCAGGTCTTGATGCTATGAAAGACAATACTTGAGAGGCAGGTGCTGATGTGAAAGAAAGTGGTTTAATTTCAGATGCCAGCCATCTGGAAGATAGGGGACATGTCTCAAAGCCCATATCCTGGAAAGATGGGGGACTCAGGTCTTAAAGTTTATCTCCACCTCTCAGTGGAGGCAGAAACTTGTACAAGGGAGAGAGAAGAACACAGAACAAAGAGATCAATGAAGGGGGTTAACAAGTTCTCCACCTGTAAATTAGCACGGTCCATTCTGATAAGACAAATAATGGTCCAGGATACATCATCCTGGTTTGTCCATCCTGGCTTCATGTCATCCTCACTTCACAGATGAAGGTCTACAAATCTCCCAAAGCTGGGATGCTTAAAGGTCAGAGTCTATATCTTTTGAACAGTTAGTTCCTAGGATTCTCAAACAAACGTGCTGTTGGTCTACACACTACATATTTGTCAAAGTCAGAACTCACAGCAACTATGTCAAAAGAATGATGGAGTGGGTTACAATTTCCCAACATTAGAATTTCTACAGTTACAATTTCCCATGTATGAGCCAAGAAAAACACAAATTAATAACACTCTGGTTGTCTTTCCCTTAATTATCAGCTTAATACCTTGTTTATTAGTTAGTTCAGCTAGTCCCCATCCTGTTACCTTCCTATGAGGACACAGCCTTTACCAAATTTCCAGTCATTCCGTGATCAGGCTCTTTCATCATGTCTGCTTCTGACTACAAACTGTATGAATGATAAGAGACTCCTGGAGGTGAAATATGGGTCAAGATGTGAAGCAGATTCAGGGTTAATCTACCAGGCACACATGCCATGTCTTCAAACAGCAGGTAATGCATTACCAGCTAAAGAAGTTGTGCTCTCATTTATCCTTGGCAGGGTGAGGGAGGTATTTATGTTAATTCATACAAATTAAGAGAACTGTCCTTAGTACATTGCCAGACTGGATTTTCATATACCTATTCCATATGTGATAGAAAGATAATAGCTTATTTTTAAAACGTTTTTATTGTTGTTCAAAGATAGTTTTCCGCCTCCCCCCACATCCCACAGATAATAGCTTATTAAGAGGCCAACAAGTAGGCGAACTTCCTGGCTTATATTTTCAAATGATAGATGATCCTAATGATATTTTACAGTCTTACTTCTTATGTTTGTTTAAATGGTAAAATCTTGACTTTAGAGAGGGTGGTTCATCTGTCTAGTATTCCAAAAGATTAGAGAGACAAAGGAAAGACATTTTTAAAAATAATTCAGGGTTTTACTGGACTGTTTTGTGGACACTATCATCCAGTTCATTCAATTCAGAAACTAGCATAAAACCTCTCCATAAATGTAGAATTCAAAAACAAATCAATTTTATTATTGAATAAGCATTTAACCAGAATGTAACGCTCATCATATTTAATTGCAAGGAAATTGCCAAGACATAAAGAAATTGCAGCTTTTTTACAGCCAAGCAGATCCCACCCATTGCATCCATGTTTTCAAGATAAACAATAACTAGTCTCTCAAGTAATAGGACTTGACAGCACCATTTGTCACACTTACATCCTAAATTCACTTGGTAATTGGCATGAACATTGGCATTAGCTAATTGACTTGACATTTTTTATAATGCTGACATCTTGTATAGGGCCACAGGGAATGAGGCAAATGATTTTGGACTTTAGCATGGAGTTGGTGTTCATCTAGTCAGGAGCAAAAGAGATTTGAGATTTGTCGTTTCTATGGTTACCCTCAGTGCTCCACAGACATCTAGTTCCTTTAGTAGCATATTTAGGATGGGGGTTACTGAGCTAGATCTTCCTTCAATGTCTGCTTCACTCTTGGCATTTAGTTGTCTCTTTGCACTGTACCTCAAAATAAATATCTGGTTCTTTCAGTCCTTCCTGCTGTATTTGATGGTTACTTTTATACAAAGCATGCTCACTTTCTGGTAAATCTACTTGGATTAAGCTTGATTTTTAGAAAGACACTGTGTCCCTGAGTATAGGATACACGGCTTTCACCATTATCTTGTTCTACTTCAGCTATAATGCTGGGCTTAGCACATATTTCTTCTCAGAGCATGAGCAGAAAGGGTTTTTTTTTCAGTCTTTCTCCAACTGCAATGGGTTTTCATCAGCGCCCTAAGGACAACAATTTTTGTGAAAGGGAAAAAAAACTGTTGACTTCCCCCTTAAACTTATGGCTTCCTTTCTTTGTTTTTTTTTTTACTTTAAATCTTGTATTATAAAGCAGTACTTTCACAGAAGTAATCATAAGTGCATTGAATAAATGTTTTTCCAAGTTTATAAAAACTCCAAAGCTATTGTTTTAGAATTCAAAAGAACAGCTTAAAAATACAAAGTGAAAATAATCTACAGTTGCTCTTCATATTGCAAAAGAACTTATGGCTTGTTTTTCAGTAGTAGAAATAAATAAAGAACAGGGGCCCAGAAGCAGCTCTGTTTCCAGTTTGGCACTAGGGGGAAAACTCTCAGCATTCTCCTTAACCACAATTCTTATAACAGATTTATTTTTTAATTAAAGAATGTTCATATTTTTGATTTGAGGAAAATCATGACACATATAGCCATCACAGTTTGAAGGTTTCATCATAGTCCAAGGGTATTTTTGAGAAAAAGAAATTTCATGATACTGTAATCAGTTTATATGATAGGAGATGTACCCAAACATTGGTGAAGTTTGTCTGTTGCTCAGCAACAATTACATTCAAGCATTGTGTTTCATTTATATAACTACTTATATACCCAGAACCTTATACAGAGTCTAGAGGTAAACTATTGTTTGTATCACCACTGGAATTTCTATGAGTCGTTTTGATCTAACACTTTATCTGCTGCCAAAAATCCCCTTCCTTATTTTAATTCAGTTTCTTGCCTTTGGTGCTCATTGTAAAATATCCTCTCATTTTTTCTCCCTCTCATGAAACAGCTTTCATCAACTAGAAGTATATACTTAACAACAATTATGTTTTATTCATTTCCTAGAGAAACTCAATTTAAATATCATTATAATTTATAATTATATCCTTCTTCTATATGAGTATTATATATCCTCAGGACTTGTTGATCTATCCTAAACCATCTGACATTATTGGGTGTCTCATTATATATTGCATAATACTAATTTCATTAAATATATTAGCATGATGTGCAATATCTGATACTATGAATCACAAGACATTTCTTAGCCATTATGTTTAATAGTAGACATGAGTGTAATTTAATTATGTAAATGCACATTACTAGCAAATATCTAACTTGATAAAATGTGATGCATAAACCATCTGTATTATTAAATATTGTTATTAGAGTTGTGCCTCAAAATAATGTGATCACCATTCAGGGTGAATATGCATTTGAGAGAATTGAGTTTCAGAAAGAAATACAATCATTTTAAAACACATTAGTGGAAGAGATTGCAACAAAATTACAAATTACTTGCTAAAACGTGTAAACCAACATGTTTCAACTATTGTTTTCACTTGAAATTCTTAGTTAATGTATGTAGAACTATAGGAAATTTCATCACCAAATCCTATTTATGATTGCTTTTCTTCTGCTGTAAATGTGACCGGCTGCAATAGAAGCATATGGAAGTATAAGAAGTGATTTCATCTGTTCTTATCTGAAAAAGTATTATTTCTTTCGTTGTCAGTAGATGATCCCTTTTGTTTTTCTTCTACCATTTGTTCCCCCAATATATCATAAATATTAAGACTTCTGAGAAAGTAGACTATTAATACACACATAGACATACATTCTAACGACAAAGAAAGACAAAATAATCGATGCATGGTAATTTGAAGATGATGTAAATAGTATAGGTAGTAATTTAGTGCAAATATTTTGGTCACTACCACATATAATGTCATGCTAGACAACGAACAAACATGAAAATTAGAAGGGTATTTCAAGGGTATTAGAATGTAATGAGGTCATAAACATTTTTAAGAGGAAACTATAAAATATCATGAAATTGAACTCAATTAAAATAGTTTACTATTATTCTTTTTTAATGTTTGTTTTGAATCCAAAATTACTAATGTAAACATATTTCTTTTTTTTGTCTTTATTTTATTTTATTTTATTTTATTTTTTAAATTTTATTTAGTTATTTTTCAAGTACAGTTTTTTGTCTATTTTTCCCATCCCAGCCTCCCCTGCCCCTTGCTCCCCACCTCCCTCCCATTTCCCCCCCCCCCTTAGTTCTCGTCCCTGTGTCCTTCCTACTTGTTCCTCCCAATCCCTCCCCCCTTTTTCCCCTTAACTTCCCTTCCTTCTCCCCTCTGGTCACTATCCCCTTGTTCTCTATTTCAGTGTCTTTGTTTTTTGGGTTTTTTTTTTTCTGCTTACTTGTTTGTTTTGTTGTTTAGCTTCCTGTTAAAGGTGAGATCATATGGTATTTGTCTTTCAGCACCTGGCCTATTTCACTCAGCATAATGCTTTCCAGTTCCATCCATGTTGTTGCAAAGGGTAGTAGCTCCTTCTTTCTCTCTGCAGCATAGAATTCCATTGTGTATATGTACCACAATTTTTTGATCCATTCATTTACTGACAGGCACCTAGGTTGCTTCCAACTCTTGGCTATTGTAAATTGTGCTGCTATGAACATTGTGGTGCATAGGTTCTTTGATATTGATGTTTTAGGATTCTTAGGATATAATCCTAGCAGTGGAATTGCTGGGTCAAAAGGCAGGTCGATTTTTATTTTTCTGAGAAAAATCCATACTGTTTTCCATAATGGTTGTACCAGTCTGCACTCCCACCAACAGTGAACTAAGGACCCCGTTTCCCCACAACCCCTCCAACATTTGTTGTTTGTTGCTTTGTTTATGATAGCCATCCTGACTGGTGTAAAGTGGTATCTCATTGTGGTTTTAATTTGCATCTCTCTGATAGCTAATGATATTGAGCATCTCTTCATGTGTCTCTGAATGTTCTGTATGTCCTCCTTGGAGAAGTGTTTGTTCAAGTCCTTTTCCCATTTTCTAATTGGGTTGTGGCGTCTTCTTAGAGTGGAGTCGTAAGTTCTTTGTATATTTTAGAGATTAAACCTTTGTCTGAGGTATCATTGGCAAATATGTTTTCCCATACAGTTGGTTGTCTTGCTAATTTAATACTGTTTTCTTTAGCCATGCAGAAGCTTTTTATTTTGATGAGATCCCATTTGTTTATTCTTTCCCATACAATCCAAGTTAATCAACAAAAACTTCAGTAACAGAATATGGCTTTCATCTATTATGGGCTTAAATGTCAATATTGGCCATTGCTTTTCCAAATATTTATTTGAGGCACAAAATCCTTGAACTCTCAGTAATAAAACAAATATTTTAAAGCTGACTGATGACTTAGCTAGATTTTACTCACTGTCTCACACCTGATTTTAGAGAGTTATATATGATTTGGGAGTTTACGTGTGAACATCTGGACAATGTAAAGTATCAGCCACAGGGCAGACATACATAAAACTATAAGAAGATAACTGGGGATAAATGAGGGGAAGACATAATCTTTAACCATATTATTCATGTAAAGCTTCTACTCTTATATCTATGATACATGACACATTATGTCAAAAAAAAAAGACTCTTTTAAAGTAGTAAGACGTAAATTCTGAAACAAAGCCAAGCTTTCAACTTCGGCTAAGAATCTGAATATAGAATCACCTTGTTAAATATATGTTAATAATTCTCAAAGGAGCGAGAATTCTCAAACACTGAGTATTTAGAGGTAAAGAAAGGTGGCATTTGTTAACTTTGTTTCCTTGAAATGGATTGTCATTATTCACCTGCACTGCTGTACTCAGCAACCTTGGCTAGATCTTGATGAGTCATCTGTATTTTTGTCTAAACTTTCATTAATGCCACTCATCAATCTATAACTCCACTATTGCTTCATCTCTGCTTGACATTGTATAGATTCCAACCTAATGTTTATATTCTGAACCCTTTTTGAAATTTCTCCTGTGCTTTATCAGCCTTTGAAAAATATATGTCACACAAAAAATAGCTGAGTCATTTACCTACACTCCTTGTGTGGGAAGTACATTGGGACTAAAATGAAAATATTTTATCCCAACCACTGATTTGTTCCTTAGGAATGGTAGGAACTGACACCAAATAAACTCCTGAATTTTAGTTCCACCCTTAGCAAATGGAGATTAACAATATATTTTTCAAAATAACCTGCCACATTGTCAACATAAATATAACTCTATTTTTTACAAATATAAAAAGCCTGGCTCACCCACAGGACCAAATCAGTCAATGGTAAGTTGACACGAAGCCACTTAAAAACTAATAAAAAATTCCACCATCAGGAAGTTTTTCTCTATTTTGGTTGTTTTTCATAATATAGAAAATACTTCTACATAATGGACTTAATTTTTTAAATAAATCACAATAATGTATAAATCAAGAATTTTTAATAAATAAAAGTATTTGCTTATTCATTTTCCATCTACTTCCAAAAAGCAAATTAGTGGATGTATCATAAAAATGTAATGCAACAAGATCGGATGCTATTAATAAAACATAAAGACAATTTGTAAAAGAAGAGAAAAAGACATATAGGGCATTTTGACAGCAGAGTAGTACAACAGCCAAGTACAAATCATCTCTGAGTTGTATGGCAGAGGGATATAACCAGGAAGGCTTGGGCTCCATTTTTAAACTGCATATGAGAGACTCGTCAGTAAATTTTTAAAAATCATAAGCATGTTAGTCATCTGTTTTTAATCCCCTGGGGTTTCAGTTCCCCATAGTAAGACGCTCAATGCCAGGACAGAGTCACTGGTTTGGGAAGTTGCCAGCAATTTGCACAAGTGAAAGCTCATGAGAGACTAGCACACAGTGGCTTTGTCCAAAGCTGACACTGACCCTTCCTTACCTCTACAACCTTGGGAACTTACTACTGTCTCCATGACTCTGCTTTGGTATCTGCCAAGGTCCTCACAAAGTTTACCTCATAGCCACTGATCAATTTCAGTGTTAGCTTTTTTAAAAATTAAGTTATAGTACCATGAAACTTTTCTTTTAGAGAAGTCAATATAGATACCTCAGTAAAACAAATGTGTATTGATTACCTACTGTTGGGAAAAAAAACTGTGAAGTCATTTTAAATCCGGTTGCAGGTGCGCACAGCTAGTTAAGTGTTTTAGTGATATAAGATGCATGTATCATCCTGATTACAATTTCAAGAAAGGGAGACGATTTTCTTACTGTAAAGTAATCAGTGTGAGTGTGTGTGTGGGTGTGGGCAGTAGTGAGCAGCGCCTCTCCACCTGCTTCCTCAGGTTTTTGAAAAGTGCATGATTGAGGCTGTACTTACTGAAAATTTTGCTGTGGATGAAAAGGACTGCCTTATTTGAACCTTAATGTCTATTATTAGATGTTATCCCAGGAAACCAAAATATAGGAGCAAATATGAGAGAGAATCTTGAGAGGACTTGAGCCAGTTCTCAGGGGAGTGGCTGTACTAATAGTAAGCAGTCTATGGATCTAGACCAGAACGTCTAAAATATAGATGCAAATTTAAATCACCTGTTTTTAACTATCAGTTTCTCAACCACACTCTCAAATATGTGGATTGAATTGGTATAAGTTTGTCTAAGTATATTGCTATTTTTCAAAAGCTGGGGTAAACTTGATGACTACTTCCCTGGACAACTCAGACTGGTGAGGGTTAAAGCAGCAAAAACAGATTCAAGCACAACTTTTCTTTTTACTTTTTACTTTCAGCAACAGAGACCTATATTTATCACTTTGGAGTGAGTAAGCAAATACCAGAGATCCTTCAATATATCTGGTGAAAATAATCCCAAAAGAATAATTCTCAAAAAAATAACAGTGATACAGTACCTTATTTAGTATTTCAAAGTGGTTGAATGGTAAATACCAAACACATATGTTTATATAATTTTGTTTGCAACCCCAGAATTACATTTTTGTCTGAGTTAGCTGAATAATGGATTAGTTTTTTATATGCAGGGTGAGACAAAAGGCTTACAGTTGTGAGCACAAGAAACACAGTTTATTCTTGGATTATTTATTAATTACTATATTATTTTCCATACAAACAACTGTATGACTACTTTTGCCCCACTATATATATTATATATGTTAAGTATATTAAATATATAATATATATAATCACAAACACTTATTAAAATAACTTCTTTCAGATTGGTTTTACATTGATTTAAAAATAGAAGTATATTTCTGATTATACTAAAACTTTTACCTTGATAAACAATGCAAAACATGAAATAATATTCCTTAGTTGATGATGATACATCCCTAATGTGAAGGATAGAGTATTTTATAAAATTCGATAGATAGATGATCATATCAAATTCACCTTTAAATCCTTTAAGGACTTAGATAAGTACCCAATTTCAAAGGATTTTTGGAATAGAACACTGACCATTTTTTTCTCTGTTATAAAGTGAGTAGGCTTATGTAAGATCCAATGTCAAAGCCATGTTACAAAGGTTGTATCAAAAGAAAAGAAGCAATTAACACAAACAGCAAAGAAATAATTCTCTCAGAAGCAGATATTGCAGAATATCTATATACATTGACATTCTAACCATCAGAAAAACTACTGTTAAAAAGAAAATATAACTTAGGCCTTAGTGTGGATTGTCATAGAAAAAGAACTATAAAGTATGCATACACGGTGTGTAAAATTGTACCTTTGATATCTTTTAATATTGTGTTTACTACGGATAGTCAATCCGATTTTGAGTTCAGTCTTCAATTCTTCAAAAAACACCCAATAAATGCTAAATAAATAAAAACAAGTGGTTTACTTGTTTTATCTAGTCACTTCTCATAGTGATGACTAACCATTAGTTCTGTAATTTGACACAAATCATTTTTAGTAAATCACAAGAAAAAATAAGATGTATAATGACTATTGAACTTTGATTAAATTTGACCCAACCAAATATGTATATTTTGGTTTCCTCTCAATAACTTCAACAACAGTGTTCTACATTTTATTTCTTGAGACCTTCTGATGGAAGAGGGAAAAATCTTAAAGACATTATTCCTCGTTCTGACTCAATACCTGGTTCCTCTGTGTCTCTTACTTTTTTATCTAGCCCTCCCTAGACCCCAGAGCCTTTTGTTTTTAGGTGCCTCAACAGTATAATAACCACTGACCCACCTGCCCTTTGGCAGGTGCACTGTTTTATAAAAAAATAGTAGGAGATGTTTCCTCCAGTTTTAACAGTCTTGCTGCTTATAACATTATAGTAAGTGATGAAAGGGTTCACTCTCATTTTGGGCCTGCTGCTCTAGCAAATGATAGTGCATAATCTCTCTCTCTCTCCTTCCCTCTTTCTCTCTCCTTCTCTCTTTCCCACCTCAGCCACCGTCCTGACACACCCTTGAGAAAGACATGGATCCTGCACCAAAGGTATGTTTTCCTTACTTGTAGATTATGCTTATTTAAAAACTTCAGGAGTAAATTCATTAATAATTTCTATTTAAGTTGGCAGGGAAACTTGAAAATAAAAAGCATCTTGTAAGTAGTTATCAACATCTTAGATGGCAAAATAGTTGAGTCATAAAAAATCTAAATAATGAAGCGCTCTTACTTTGTTTGTAAAATTAATAGTATTAATTATTCAGGCACCTGATTTGGCTTCTGACTAAGATTTTCCATTTCTTTCTTTACTCAATTTATGTTTGTTAATATTTCCCAGGCACAAAACCCGTGTATTGTTATCATGTCACTCACATTTTACTTTTCTTCTTCCTGTACAAATATACTCCCTTAACTTCAATCACTTTTCATTCTCAAAAAGCTATTTCCAAACAAAAAGTGGCTATTTTCTTGCTCTTGATTTTGGAATTCATCACTTTAACATATTCTCTGTAAAATTCTCCATTCCATTCTCAACTAGAAATTTTAGGTTTCTGGTATGTTTCTTAATAAGAAAAGTATGATACCACTTTACACCAGTCAGGATGGCTATCATAAACAAAGCAACAAACAACAAATGTTGGAGGGGTTGTGGGGAAACGGGGTCCTTAGTTCACTGTTGGTGGGAGTGAAGACTGGTACAACCATTATGGAAAACAGTATGGATTTTTCTCAGAAAAATAAAAATCGACCTGCCTTTTGACCCAGCAATTCCACTGCTAGGATTATATCCTAAGAATCCTAAAACATCAATATCAAAGAACCTATGCACCACAATGTTCATAGCAGCACAATTTACAATAGCCAAGAGTTGGAAGCAACCTAGGTGCCCATCAGTAAATGAATGGATCCAAAAATTGTGGTACATATACACAATGGAATTCTATGCTGCAGAGAGAAAGAAGGAGCTACTACCCTTTGCAACAACATGGATGGAACTGGAAAGCATTATGCTGAGTGAAATAGGCCAGGTGCTGAAAGACAAATACCATATGATCTCACCTTTAACAGGAAGCTAAACAGCAAAACAACCAAGCAAGCAGAAAAAAAAAACCCCAAGACACTGAAATAGAGAACAAGGGGATAGTGACCAGAGGGGAGAAGGAAGGGAAGTTAAGGGGAAAAAGGGGGAGGGATTTGGAGGAACAAATAGGAAGGACACAGGGACGAGAACTAAGGGGGGGGGGAGGAAATGGGAGGGAGGTGGGGAGCAAGGGGCAGGGGAGGCTGGGATGGGAAAAATAGACAAAAAACTGTACTTGAAAAATAACTAAATAAAATTTAAAAATTTAAAAAAAAAAGCATACATAAAGTAAATTTTTCTCTGCGGACTTTTAAAATAGGCACCATGTATTTTTTCTAGGTCCTGAAATTCTGGTGATATTAAATGCCAGCTACAAAACACTGCTTCTCTGGCTCTATATCTTCCATTTGTAAGAAACCCAGTTCCTTGAAATACTTCCAAAACAGTTTCATCATTTTAGTGAGATCAGGCCCCTACTTTGAGTCTTCTAACACATGTAACTGCTATTTTAATATTCTATTTCTCCTGCTTTGGACTGTGAAATCTCCAATTTCTACTGATAACAAAAGTAAAAAATATAATGTCAAGGTCTCCAGAAGGCACAAGAGAGTTGGTGCTGCTGTTGTATCATTTATTCCAAATTTGTAAATGACCAAGTTTCAAAGGAGTAGGTCTTACAGTAAGAGTATCAATGCCCCACGTCAAGCATGTGGAAAGTGGCTGTAACCACAGTCAATATTACTGTTTCTGTTGTCAATGCTTTGGCCTTTGATCACTATCATGTTAAACTTCCTGCTGTCATGGTCCCACTTTTTATGCTGAAGCTAAAGCTGCTCACACCTTGCACTACAGCGTTATTTGTTATTGTTGTCTGTTGTTGTCTTTTGCTTCAGGTTGGTACCTTGTCCCATCTTATTGGGGCATTAATAAACTGATTAAAGCCAGCATTCATTCCAAAGTACAGTCAGTTAACAACTCTTGGAATAATTCCAATCTTCCAAGGTTTTTGTAATCTTTTTAGAAACAAATCAGAGTTTTGATTCTGGGATTAAGAAACCTCAAGTTTCATGCAAGGTTGAAAAATATAATCCTTGAAGGATAATTTACTCTCATAAACTTCAAAAAGATTATTCTGAACTTTTTAAATGAAATGAATGCATATGTTTATAATAACACTAAGTAGCAATTACTTAGTGTATTCCTTACTTAGTGTACTCCTTGCTCCCTGGGCCTGAGTAGAGATTATGTAGTGTACTCCTTAACTGTCTTGTTAAGATTTATGGAGTGCATTAATATGGAATCCTGTCAGCATCTGAAGCTGACATTATAAAATCTGCCCTCAATACCTAGAGTCAATCTAAGAAAGAAGTGGAGTGGATCACTGATATTGTTAAAGAATAAAATCACAAAACAAATATATTTTCTTTTCTCTGTTGAGCTATAAATTTATCCAACATTAATCTCTTATTTTGATGGCCATGAATAAAGAATTGCTACTCAAAACATTATCTATAGAACGATCAGCAGTGATATCTTTATAGAGTTTGTTGGAAATGCAGAATATTGGGCCTAACCCCCAAATCATTAAAACAGAATTTGTACTTTAACGAGATCCCTACAAGCTTTTTGTGCACTTCAAAGATTAAAAAACTATTATAAGCATTTGCCAGCTAACATTTAGTCATTCTAAGTTCAAGATTTTCTCCATCAATTAATAATTATCAGCTGTTTTCTAATAACTTCATTCATAAATGTTATCTCCTACCTTTTCCTTACTCTCTAATTATCATGTATAATAAACAAAGCCAGTTAAAAGTATCATTATTTTACTTTAAATTTTTGTAAATTCATGATGAGCTTAATACTATATAATACTACCTGGATAGCTTCCTTCTCCATTTCATTATTATCACTTCCCAATTTCCTCGTTAAGTAATTCTCCAAATACTGTATGTTCCATCTTGTTTACCAAAAGTCTTTAATCTAAGATCATACTCATAAAATGATCAATGTTATTTTTTTGTGTGTGTTAGAATCTGCATCCATTGTACTTTGAAATGGCCTGATTATTTTTAAAGGATTACTTAGTTCCCTGGGCCTGCAACACTCCCAGGGTGTTTACAATGGATGTACAGCAGAATCAACAAAGGAAGGTGATTTTAACTGTTAATAACTGAATTCTAAACTCATAGATTTTAATCAGATGAAGATGCAAAGTTTTCTAGGAATGCACATTTGGAGGAAAAAGAGAAAAAGGAAAAGAGGAAGGGAAAAAGAGAGTGAATGAGAATCCTGTTACAGCAGTTAAGAAAAGAATCACTACCCTGGATTAGTGATTCACTCTCAGTCATATAGTCAACTTTATCCCAAACTCAGAATAGTTCTTACCCTAGATAGGAATTAGACAGTGACTATTCCTAAACAGCTGAAGGATTTCTACTTTTGTTTCTTGTGACTGAATTCCAAACCAAGCCTCTAGCCTCTAACGACTGGATTATTCTGCCTTCAACCACAGCTTCCCAGAAAAATAAGACTATCCTATCGTGATGAGCTTTTAATTGTCATCATGGGCTACCTGCATCATTCACATTTATCCGTTGCTTGGATTTCCACTGATAACCTATGTTTTCCCCTGTTATGAAGATCACCATAGTTTTTAGATTTAGATTGATTTCTAGTTAATTACTTTGCATGCAGCCTTTCTCATTTTGTACTGTGATCCGTCTTTTTAAATATATTTCAATTGAATTTCTGGGGTTACATTGGTTAATAAAAATATATAGTTTTAGGTGCACGATTCTATAATGCATCATCTGTATATTGTATTGTGTGTTTACCACCCAAAGTGTAGTCTCCTTCTATCACAATTTCCCCCCTTTACTTACTTCTACCTCCCCCTCGACCCTGGCTATTCTTCTGCTAACCACTATACTGTTGTTTATGTATGTGAGGGGTTTTTATGGCTTAAATCTTCACTTATTTCACTCAGTCCCCCTCCCCTCCTCCTTTCTGACAGCTGCCAGTCTATTCTCTGTATCTATAATCTGTTTCTATTTTGTTTGTTAGTTTATTTTGTTCACTAAATTTCACATATAAGTGAAATCATATGCTATTTGTTCTTTTTTTCTCTAACTGGCTTATTTCACTTAGAATAATACCCTCTAGGTCTATCCATATTGTCACAAAAGGTAAGATTTCCTTCTTTTTATGGACAAGTAGTATTCCTTTATTCAAATGTACCACAGCTTTTTTATACATTCATGTATTGATGGACATTTGGGCTGCTTCCAAATCTTGGCTACTATAATCTGTTCTTAATATTTAAACTTATCTCTGGTCTTCCTCTTAAAGAAAAACAATTAATCAACACCTCTCAAACAACATACTTATCCAAACTCCTGTTTGCACATTTCATTGTTTACATCTAAATCACAATCTGGCAACCAAATATCTCTTTGAATATGATGCCTAGAATAACTTTGAAAGAGATAACTAGAGGCACTGCCAGAGAGAGCAGGCTCGGTGTCACCTTTAAACATCATAAATGCATTCTAAGTAATATGACAAAAATAATTTTTCTATATGTCACCTTTAAAGATGTTTTATTTTTCCAAAGAAGGGGATGATAGACACAAGTAGTTCAATCAGTGGTGTCTAATAGATTAATTCATCAACCCCTAACCTATTTCCATCTGTTTTCTTTTTTCATTTGCCATTACTTCTTCATTATTTTTAAGATGATCTGGGAAAAGTTCATTCTTTCTTTGAGCCTCAATTTGTTCTTTTCTTTTAGGTTAATAGTAAACACTATAAAAGCATCTCATGAGGGCCAGTCATAGTTTCCAACTGTACATTCTATAAAACCATAGGACATCTGCAACCCTTTAGGGACTCATGTATGGTTTCTACATTTTTCCAAATAAAAACAAAAGCAAACCCTATAACTATCATGTGTTATCATATAATCAAATGAAGCTATTTTAACAAGAAGAAACAATATAAATTCAGAATAAAAAACAATGGAATTCTACACAGAAGAAAGAAAAAAGGAGCACCAACCCTTTTTAAGAGCATGGATGGAACTGCAGAGCATTATGCTAAGTGAAATAAGCCAGGCGGTGAAAGACAAACACCATATGATCTCACCTATAAGTGGAACCTAATCAACAAAACAAACAAGTAAGCAAAATATAACCAGAGATATTGAAATTAAGAACAAACTGATAGTGACCAGAAGGGAGGAAGGAGGGAGACAGTAGGGAGAAGAAGGGGAAGGGTCAAGCCAAGGAACATGTGTAAAGGATCCAGAAGGAAGATGGGAGGATAAAGAGGGGGCAAAGGGTGAAGGGTTTACAGGAACAACTATGAACAACACATGGGCAAAAACAAGAAGGGGATGGAAACAGGGGAGGGAGGTAGGAGGTGGAGATGGCTGGGTAAGGGGAATAGGTGGGGGGGAAAGGCAGAAAATTGTACTTGAACAACAATAAAATTCAAAAGTATTTAACAAAAATAAATAAATAAAAATAAAAAATAGGATCTTATAAACTTAAAATATACTTTTACGCATTTTAATAACCACCAATTTACATAGTGATTTTCTCATTTTACTTTGGACTTTTGAATATTTTGTCATTAACTGAGCTATATATGCATGCAACACAATATAAGCCATAGAGCAGGTGTTCAGGGCCAATTAGTTCTTCTTTCCAATAGTGAAATTAGCTAGAAAATTTTAGGAGTAAAATTATGTCACTTTATAAAAGATTAAAATTCCCCTATTCATTTTTTAAACAAGCACAGAGATGAGCACTCATTTCTATACTTATTGTATTTCCTATATCACATAATGAGACTCAAAGGAGAATCCTTTATTAATATTCATACATTTTTCTTAGATAATTTTTATCTCACAAAATGCAATTTGTTTTTGAATCCTTATTATATGCTTCACAAGGAGAAACAGTAAGTGTGGAATCAGGACACCCGTGGGATTTCTATGGAATTTTGAAATCTGGTGATTATTATATTAAGTGAAAATATTAACCACAAAATTATATAATTATATTTTTCTCTAATTTTAATATCTTTTTGAATAAAGTACCTAGAATTCTGCTAATTGTTTTGAAAGAAGTACTTTAAATATTTCACAGATCTTTCTTGATCTTATTACTACTGCCTATTAGATTTTCAGTGAGATAAATCATTATTTTTGCAGATAATGTTTTTCTTTATAAGACATAACCAGAACTGTTTAATGTTGTAATTCAAAAATGAAGTGTTATTTAGAAAAATAAACATTACACATTTCTAAAAGGAAGTGTTTCCTCTAGTAACATTGCAATTCATTTCACTTTATTGATTTTGGGAGCCAATCAGTTTATAAGAAGTTGTCATTCATTACAGAATATTAAATTCACTGACCAGAAGCTTTCTCGTATGTCATCTGTCAAAATGTTAATGAAAAAATATAGGGTTTTTTGGGAATGGGAATATTTTCAATAATTACTATTTATCTAGTATACA
The DNA here is from genome assembly GCF_021234435.1 of Artibeus jamaicensis. Lineage (NCBI taxonomy): Eukaryota > Metazoa > Chordata > Mammalia > Chiroptera > Phyllostomidae > Artibeus > Artibeus jamaicensis. The sequence goes on along the minus strand of NW_026522046.1, from coordinate 21,500,915 downwards.
TTGAATCAGGGTTTTTTTTCTCAAGTAATTTGTTAAGCTTTAAAAACATCAAAAATTCACACAATGATATAATAAAGGATGGAAAGTGCATTTCTATTTAAAAAATAAAAATAAATTAATACAAAGAATATTAAGTGGAAAGATATCTTGTGTTGACGGATTGGAAGAATTATTACTGTTAAAATATCTATTATACCCAAGGTGGTCTATACATTTAACATGATCCCTATGAAATTCCAATTTCATTTTTCACAGAACTAGTAATAAACAATTTTAAAGTTTGTATGCAACAAAAAAAACCCCTAAAGAATTAAAATAACCCCGGAAAAAGGAACAAAGTGAAACGCCTCACACCTTCTAACTTCAACTTGTATTTCAAATCTGCAACCTAATTTCCAACAATAGATAAATAAAGAAAATCTAATTTATATAATATAATATAATATAATATAATATAATATAATATAATATGTAAAATTTTCAACCTTAGAAACATGAATTGCTGCCATTTTTGAAAACAGATGAACCTGCAATGCTGTGTCAAGTATAACATCCTAGGAATGCTCTAATTCTAAAACAAGCACTGCACAAGCAAGCATTCATTTGGGAATCACTGTGCATGCTGCTCATTTGTTATTATGTTTTGTTTTAGTAACTTCTAAATAATTTTTTAAAGAGGATAAAGAAAATATTTTTTATTTGAAAATATATAAATAAAGGGAAAAAAGGAGAAAAATGATTTAAAAGATTAGTTTATGTAGATATGCATACATGTTTTTAAAATCATGATAAACTGTGAAAGTGTCTAGAAAGTGTTAAAAAAGAAACATGGACCTAACGTGTGGATTTAAAACTTCATTGGTCTAAAAACTTTGGTGAGCTGATATGGGATATGCTTTGGCAGGAGTGAAATAAAAAAAAATGAATTGAGGATGGCATGTAGAGTTTTTGCTTAAGAAAACTGATGCTTTCCACTGAGAAGAACATCAGAGAAGAATCTGTCCTGGGGTAGGAGGTTTCTATGTTTGACACTAAGTATACAGGGTTAAAATGTCTATTAGACGTTCTATTAATGTCAAGAATAGAAATAAAGATTTCTATCATCAAATAGAAAAGAATGTAAAATGATGGTTTTTACACATCATCATCAAATAATTAAAAAGCTATGGTTAGACAAAAACACGGAGGCAGAAGGTAGAAGTAAAGTTTGCTGGGTCACTCCATTGTTTACAGATTAGACAAAAGAGGAGAAGTAAGGGCTTTTGTGGAAGAGTCAGTTTGGTAGGAAAACAAAAGTACTGTTAGAGTAGGCAGCTACGAGTTAACAAAGAAGAAGGAAGCTAGACTGTTAAGCCTGATTAACTCAGGAAATTACAGCCGTAGACACCCCAAGGGAAAGCTACATCCTCCACCAACTTGGATTTCATCACCAGAAGATCAGCTTTCCAATCTCAGCAGTGGACAACCAGACATTGGCTAGATCAGTGAGGGAGGGAAAGGGGAAATTCTGCTGGGAGCATACCCAGTGGAAACCCTGACCCAGGAGGAGGTAAGCACATACGAAGTCCAAACCAGATGATGCAACAGAACTTTGGGATGTGTGCAGGAGAAGCCAAGATGGTGACCACGAAGGGGAGGTACCTCTTCTGGGGAAAGAATCAGATTGGATGAGGACATGAAACCATGGAAGATCTGGAAAAGAGATTGGATAGGGAGAGGACCCAGCACAAGTCTGCAAAGTATTAGGAAAGAGACTGATTAATTTGAAAGAAAGCCTTTCTCCCAAACCTGAGGTAATGTAATCAAAGCTTAACAAATACCCATCCGGCTAGCACACATTTGTGCATTTGTTCACCAGTTCATTTGTATGTTCTCTTTCCGTTGCAGCCTCCCAGGCCCAAGCTTGGGCAGGTTCCAAGTATCTGTTTGGGTGTAGCGGCAAAGTACTGGCAGTGGCATAGCTGGGAATAGAGTGTAAGCTAGAAACTGAGCTGGACTAAGCGTTGGCATGGCCTGAACTGAACCATAAAAGCTTCAGATGCCATGCTGGCACTGGGCCAATGGCACAGATTCTCTGGGCCCTGGTGCTTCTGGTCTTGGTGAGGACCAGTGAGGGCTGTGGCTCCCAAGGCTGGACTTCCCCCTCAGTGAGATCAAGTTAAGCCACCTACCTGGCCATGATTCATACTGGGGACGAATCAATCAATGGACAATGGAAAAAAATGCACTTAGCTGCATTGCACTCATGCATTGTGTTCTTCATGTAATCCCATATTTCATGCAGAACTCTGTGAGAGCAACTCTCACATTTCATTGTACTGTTATCATTATTTTGATTGAGATAATTGTATATTCCATGAAGTGGTAAGAAATAATACAGAAATCCTTATACACTTTACTCAGTTTCCACTAACAGTAACATTTTGTAAAACTATAACATGATCTCACAACCAAAATATTAAAATTGGTACAAGCCACTAATCTTACTCAGATTTCACCACTTCTGTCTCACTCACTTGAGTGCGGGTATGCATGTGGTTTTATACAATTTTATCACAACAGTATGTTCATATATCTTCCACTTCAGTCAAAATGCCAAACAGTCTATCACCACAAAGTTCCCTCATAATGCTCTTTTATAAACACATCTATCTTTCCCTCCCACTGGCAACCAAAATCTGTTCCCATTTCAAAAATGTTATCATTTACGGGGCAGGGTGAGCTGGGATGGGAGAAATAAACAGAAAACTGTACTTGACAAATAATTAAATTTAAAAAATAATTAATTAATTTTTAAAAAGCAGTAATAAAGTTTGTGATATTTGGGAATTGTGTTTTTCTATCCAGCATAATTCCTGGAGTTTTATCCAATTTATTGGGTAAATCAATAGTTTCTTTTATTTATTTGTTTGTTTGTTTGTTTGTTTGTTTTAGGGAGAAGGGAAGGGAGGGAGAAGAAGAGGGAGAGAAACATAAATATGAGAGAGAAACATTGATTGGCTGCCTTCCCTAAGCACCATGACTGAGGACCAAACCTGCAACCCAGGTGTGCACCCTGACTGGGAATCCAACTGGCGATGTTTTGGCGCACAGGGTGATGCCCAACCAATTTAGTCACACGGGCTGGAGTATCTTTTTTATTGATGAATAGTGGTCCGTGGTATGTATGTGCCACAGATTGTGTAAGGACATGTACACTATTTTCAGTTTTTGGCTGTTATGAATAAAATTATGGGAACATTTTTGTACAGATTTTTAAGTAAACACGAGGTTACATTTTTCTGGGACAAATTCTCAAAAATCTATATGCTGGAACATATTGTAGTTGTATGTTTAGTTTTATAAGAAACTGCCAAACAAATTTCTGCAGTGGCTGTACAAGTTTGCTTTCTTACCAGCAATGTAGAAGTGACTCCCCTTTCTTACATTCTTACCAGAATTTTGCATTTTTTACCCAACCTGATTTTTATGTAGACTCTTCTTATTTATAAGATGATCTCTTTTTCTAAAAAATCTTTGTATCTGAACATCAACATTGATTTCTTTCTATATTTCCAGTGTGTTACATACCACCTTGCACATAATGAGTCCTCAATTAATATTTTGTTGGAGAAATAAATGAATAAGTTAATGAATGAAAATAAAAAAGCTTTTAATACTCTAAAATTTTAAAGTCAAATATATTTAAATATTATATTAACACAATATAAATGAGAGCTGAAACTGAAATCTACATTGCCATTAAAATAAGCTTCACACAGATGACTAAAACAGGGAGATATTTTCATTATATTAATTGCATTTTATGAATATTATTTGAAATTATGATGTTATCAATAGATTAACTTCCTGAAGATATTTACTGCATTATAAGAACATGGTGAAATATAGTTTATGAAAATATGCTTAAATTATTTTCCAATGAAAAGTTTATCCTAGAATCATCATTATAGTTATTCCACAATAGAATTATTATTGAAACAGAACATATTGTAAGTGAGTATTTTTAGATAAGGAAACATCTCATAATGAGTAATTAAAACAATGTCATACTGTATTAGAAATAATAACATATTCACTTCTCTTTACAAATCTGGTCTGCTATTATATAATCAGAACGAATTACTAAAGGGTCCATACAGTTGAAAAAAATTCTCACACCACTAGGTGAGAAAATAGAATTTTGTGTTTTGTATTCATTTTGAGCAAAATACTTTTTTTATCCAAAAATGTGAATTGGCATGGAGTAGACAGTGAACCAGCTAAACCTGAGGTTTCACTTCCTTTTAACTTAGAGGGAAATAAATATGAAAGGCTTAAAATGAAATTACTTCATCAGAATTCACATTTGATTTTCATCTTTTCAGCTCCCCGTATGCAGTGATGCTCAACTGACTGTACTCCCAGCTGCATTAGTCAAGGATGTTATTGAAGAAGAAATACTTGCAATATGTGTTCTACTGAGTAGCAAGCTAATTAAAAGAACTTCGCAGCTGGATTTTTAGAAAGCTTTGATCTTAATTGTAAAGTGGTAAAAATACTTGTTGGTTGAGTTTTGTTCTTTATACCTTAAATCTATAGTTTTCTCTTATAAGAAAATTGGTAAGAACTGTTTACAGATGAGTTAGTGAATTCTTATTTCTGTTTTTTTCTGTTACCACTTAATAAATTATACAGGATATATGATTGTTTACATTTTAAAGGGATCCCCTGCCTTGGAGTAATGGTAAGAATGCAATACTATATTCTCCAAGAATGTTCTATTATTGCTATGGTCAACTAAAAACTCTACATTTTTTAATCCACTCATCTATGGATGGACATTCGGGCACAATAATTTTTTTAACTTTTTTTATTACTGTTTAAATACAGTTGTGTCCATTTCCCTCCCACTAACCTCCAATCCCAGCCACCCCCATCTCCCACCCTAAACCCTACTCCCCTTTGGCTTTGTCCATGTGTTTCTTACAGATGTTCCTTGACAACACTTCTCCCTTTTCCCATTATTCCCTCCCACCTCCCCTCTGGTTACTGTCAGTTTGTTCTTAATTTCAGTGTCTCTGGTTATATTTTGCTTCCTTTTTTGTTTTGTTGAAGAGTTACAATTATAGGTGAGATCATATGAGTATTTGTAAAAATACGTGTTTTGAAAACTGTATTTCTTTAATTCAAGACATAAAATGCTTGCATGTTTTGCTTTGGTTTTATGTTCTTCTCACCAAATTGTAAGAATTTTTCATTGCTAAAATGTACGGTTAAATTTAGGTCATGTGAGATCTAGAGGGAGTGGGCAGGCAAAGCTAGTAAAGGGGACTAAACAAAAACATAATATTGAGGCAAATTGTATGGACCATATGAAAAGGACATTGGACAAAGAAGTAGCAGTGGAAAAACTTGTTGTAAACCACCTTTGTCACTGACAAATAGTCTGACCTGTTAATCTACCTCTTCGGTTCTGTACATCAATATCTCCAATTACAAATATATACACTGTGCAAGTTGGTATAATTTTATTCCAGAGGTAAGTTATTGTGTTAAAAGTAGTTAAAATTTGCTTTTATTAGCTTAAACAGAAAAGGGGAATTAAATATAAGGAAAAGAGTGAATTTTAAAAACCAAGAGCAGATAGTATACTTGAGACATGGAACCAGGAATCCACTTGGATAATAGCCTTTTTTGAACTACTTGGTTTCTTCTTTCTGCTGTGATCTAAGTTAGATCGAATGGTTTGATTTCTTTATCTCTCATTCTCTCTCTCTGTCTCTTCCTCTCTCCATTCTGTGCTTCTTTGGACAAGTCCTCACAGGCTAAGTAAAAGTAATACAGCCTTAATACAAACTCCAACTCCATAGACAGAAAAAAAGACTTGTCAAGCATGAATCAAAATCTGCTCCTTTAAATCAATTGACCTTGAAGATGAGGACATATGACTCAATGTTTTTTCAGGTGGCACATTGGAATCTACAACAAGAAAGGTCAGTATTAAGAGAATAGAACAAGGTGACTGAACAACATGTCTACAGACTATTATGAAAGTTGAAATAACATAAGTAAAAATACTTTAAGTATTCAACAATGTAAATGTTCTAAATAAAATGAATATATATATTTATAAAATATAGTGAAAGGAGATCTGTTTAGAGAAAAATCACAATATTTTGGGACCCTATGTAGCTTTTCACTTTTAGGATTAATTGAGAAAAGTCTATGTGCATAACCTTTTCACTTCACAGTTATCTGTGAATTAGTCTTATAACTTCTTTCTGACTTCCATATTCAATTTTTTTCCTCTCAATCTTCTTTGAAGTGAGCTATTAGAGATGTTCTTTATTATTTCCCTTTTCTGCAAAATAACAATACAAATGGAAGTAAAATTAATCTTATGAAAATCACTAGAAGATGGTCAGAAAACTAGAGAATTTATATATGTTGATTTAAGCTCAGTAAAATGAGATTCTCATTTCCAAAATGCTCCACATTTTTGATACAGCTTATTCACTAGTGTGGACTACCTCAAGTTTCCATTAAGTTATTTATTCCTCAACTACTTGATGTTATACCAAAATGTTTTAATTTGAATTATATATTTTTATTTTTTAAATAGCATAGATTAAAAATTGAAATATTCAGCACTTTTAAATTTTAGAAACAAATCATTTTCTCAACTAATTAATATTTATCTAAAATCTGTGTTATATGAGTCATTCAGCTCAATCTCTGCCATCTTTAAATATTTAAAAAGTATTACTTAGTAGTGGAACTAAAGAGTATTATGCTGGTGAAAACCAAATATCATATTATCTCACTTACAAGTGGAACCTAATCAAGAAAACAAGCAAATGAGCAAAACAGAAAGAGAGACATGGGAATAACGAACAAACTGACAGTGACCAAAGGAGAAGGGGCGGGGGTGGGATAATGGGGGAAATCATTTTATTGCCTATACTAACAAAAAAGGTAAATATATTTGTAAAAATAAAAAAAAATACTTGATTAATTTTAGAGGCTAATATCTGATGCTAAGGTATTTACCATTATAGTGGCTGACAAGCCCTGCCTGACTGGTATAGCTCAGGTGGTTGGGTTTTGTCCAGCAATGCAGAGGGTCTGTGGTTCGATACCCAGTCAGGCACATGACTGGGCTGCGGGATCCATCCTGGTCTGGGAGCCTATGTGAGGCAACTGACTGATGTGATGTTTCTCTTCCTCTTTCTCCCTCTCTTCCCTTCTTTCTATAAAATAACAAAAATCTTTTAACAATAGTGTCTGATATGCAGAATGTTATTGCTATATACATTAACTTTTAATCTTAACAGCAACCACATACACCCAGTTATTTTCTATTTTTAGAGATAAAGAAACAGATACAAAGAAGTTATTTTTCTCTCTGTACATAGTTAGCAAGTGGGAGAGCTAATATTTGAAAATAATCAGTCTTAATATTCTGTTCACCATCTCTCATTATTAAGATGGATTACTGACTTTCACTAGAAATAAAACACTATATGAAGAAGTTTGAGTGAAGAGTAGACATTTAAATTTTTTTCATTGTACAGCTTCTGTCATCCTGTTGATGTAGAAAACCAGGGCCATTGGATGAAAGTGAGGGTTTCATTTACTCCCTTAGTAACAAACCACAGTTGCAGTTTATATAAATTAAGCTCAGTGCTGACAATTGAGGATTTGTTGAAAAATGAAACGTGATTTTTGCTCCAGCAGAGAATTCAAATTAAAATATAAGAAAATAGATCAATAACACAGCTATGAACAAAGATAATGTGCCTTGAAAAAATATATACAGGGGCTGAGATAGAGGAGGACAGTCCTGAGAAGGGATCAAGCTTTATAACAGGGTAAGGAAAATTCCTCCTTAAGCAGTTGAAATTTAAAATGAAACTTGAAGGATTATATGAAACTAGCCCAGTGAAAAATAAGAGGAAAGAAATTCTGGATGAGAATACTAAAAATGAGAAAAGGATTTCCAATAGAAAATGTTACAGCATGCTGAAAATAACCAAAATAATTTGAGTTAAGACTAGTAACACATAACAAGACATACTAAAAAACAGAACTGACCATTATGTTTAAAGTTTGTTTAAATGGTGATTTAAAGAAATCAAGACCAATCTTATAAGCTGGTTGGGAAAATTTAATGCAAAATAAATATTTTAGGATAATAAGAAATTTTTGTTTATTTCTTTAGGTGCAACGATAGCATGGAGAATATTTTTTAAAGTAATATATTTTACAGATATGTACTAAATTAAATGTAAAGAAAATAATCTGATCTTAAAAATTTTCCGTAACACAACCCAGTAGCAATGGAAGTAGAGATGTAGTGGTAGGGAGTTATACAGATGAAAGTCAATTGATCATAAAATGGTAATTTTTTAATCTGAATGACATGCAAAAATGGAGTTCATTATGCCAGTCCCTTATATGTTTGAAATTTCCTATTATTTGAGGTACAAAATAAGATTTTTTGAAAAGATAATTCAATGCTAAAAATGGAGAGATTTGAAACTACACTTTAGTTATAATATTTATATTTTTTATGAACTTCAATGTATATTTTATCTGCTAAATACTATATTTAAACTTCAAATACATAAGTTTAATTTATATTTAAATATTGAAAGATAAGAGAAATAAACATGAGATATTTTAGTGTCTTTATTCTTCAACCAACCTTTGCATTATAGCTAGTCTCCTTTAACCACTAACCCTGTTTTCTCAGTATTTTTACTTTTTTACTTAAATTTCATATATTTTAAAGGCTTAGTGAAAAGAACCCTCATATCTTCTATATTTGTATGTCATATATCTTTGTATTTATTTTTATTCATAAAGCATTAGATTCCATCTAGGTGTCTATCATTTATCTGTTATCCATCCATTCGCCCATCTCTACACTTATCTGTCTATAATAATAAAAGAGAATTACCAATTAGAAATGATTTGGGCTGCTTCTTGTATGATTCTTATACCAGTAATGGACAATAAATTATATTACTTAGGGAAGATAATTTTGGGATTATTTGGTTCATTCATTTCATTTGGAAAAAGAGTGAAGCAAGACTGAAAATAATAAGCTAATAGTCATGTGACTACTGAGTTGTTTTCTAAAATCATTTTAAGTAACTTTAATGCCAGGGTAGAAGTCTCTTTGAAGAACTTCGAAGAGATTATTCTTGAATTATAAGTAATAATTCAAAAGCTAGAAACTCTAGAAAATGCAGTGCAATAAATGAGGCTTAGAATTGTTATAAAAAATAATAAGTGTTCTAGAAGAAAACTTAATTTTGATTTAAAGTGGCATGTACATAATATAATAGGTAGTAGAAAATCCCTCTTGGTTTCTAATTATTTTTCCTGTCTTCTTTTCTTCCTCCCTCCCTTTTCTCCTTTTCTGTCTTATCCCTTCTCTCTTCCTTCCGTCATTCCTTCCTTCCTTCCTGCAGATGGATACACACTGTAAATTCTATTCTTAGTTTCTACTTCTATTTATTCTTTTTAAATTTTATTTATATGTGTGTGTAAATTATAAAAACATGGTAATATATCTCAACTTTGCCTATTAAGGCACTTTATCTTGACTTCTATAAACCACATATAAAATCAATTTTATTTATATTATAGTAACAATTTTAGATAAAAATAAAGAGATTGTGCTCAGTTACTAATTTTATTAGATGTTTTAGGCACTTAATATTTTATTTTCTTAATCTATAGGACATGTTACATATATATCTTTATACTCCATCATCTCAGAAGTATTCTTTTACTGAATTCTTGTCATTTAGAGCAATAATAAAGTCCTGTGGAATTTTGATGTTAAAATAAATATAAGTATTCAAGTTAGTGAAACATATTTGTGCAACAAATTTTTCACATATGAAATGTTAAATTGTTTCAATTTGCTTAATTTTTGGAGAAAAAATAAGCCTTTAAGTGAATAAAGTGGTTATGTAAAGGAGACAAATGATATTGGGAAACAGAAGCTACATTTCTCTGAATACAGTCTGTTTTGTCAATTTGGCATTGGAAGCACGTAAAATGTTTTCATAATTATAAAACAAAATTAAATCAAAGAGAGAAAAAGAAGCCCTTCCTGAAAACCATGAGCAAAATTGGACAAATAAACCTGAATTGGTGGCTGCATCATGCAAAGAGAAAATATTTTCAATGATTTCAAAATACAGTAATTTGATTGTGGATAAAAATAACTGGTGTGGGGGAGACCTTAAAAAACTTTCAGTAGAACTGTTAGAGATACTATTAAAAATATTCTAAAAGAAACATGTAAAATAAATAATTACATTAATGTTTAGGAACTAAGATTTTTAGTGTATGAAAAAAATAAAATATACACAAAGAAGTATAGTAAAAGCCTACAGTCCTAAATTTAAAATGGAAATATCAATATAAATCCCACCGACCTTTTTTTTAGAACACATACATTTCTGGCTCAGTTTTTGCTAAAGGTTTGGAAACAGTGACCAGTCCCATGAGCAACAAACACTCTATCATCCAGATGGCGGACTGTAAATACCACTTGTCACAAGAGAGAATTGTGACTGCTTGGAGAAATGCAAAATTCCATGTTCACAACAAGAAATGTAGAACGAGTACTAGCTTGTAATTTTTATATTCTTAAAACCAAGGAATATTATTGTGGTTACTGTGGTCACATTTAATATGTCTATAAACCAAATGGAGGAGGTCATCGGGAGAATTTAAACACAAGTTTCCTTGTGGCAAGCATTTACTGCAATACGAACCAAGATCTCTATACCTCATCCACAAGCCTCCATTCCCATAAGCTGCATTGAGAGACCAAATAATTTACCAACAGTTTTAATACCCAAAAACCAAAATGTGAAGTCCCCCAACTTTCTAATTACTCATCTATAAACAAAGGAACTTCCTATGAATCTACCAATGTCTTTTTCTATATAATTATTTTACCATGCTACAATATAAAAAAAGACTTGAAACAACTTACAAACTGTACTCTAAAAGGTCAAAACATAACTGTGAAAACATTAGGTAAAGAAAAAAGGACAGGCTGGGTAAAATTTAAATTCCATTATAATTATAAGCAAGTTAAAGGTTGATAAACGAAGACAGCAAAATCTTTGGTATTTTCAAATAGCTTCCAGAGTGGAGAGAAGGGTAGGGATGGAACAGTACCAAAGCAGAAACTGTTCGATATCTATGTGTCTAACATCCGAGTGTGTGGATTTAGATGAATATTAAAAGTGCTCTCTTACACATAAACCATATATAAGCATTTATATATTTGAAAAACAGTTACTGAATCTCTATTATGTGCTTAACATTGCAGTAAATTATGTGGAACAATTGAGCATAAGTATTAGAAAATATCTTTGGTCACAAATCAGAAAATGTTCATTCTAGTCTTTAAAAGTGTTAACATAATACATTTTATTTTACTTTTTTGGCAAATAGTTATTAAGCTCATTCTGCATCAAACCTGTGTTTTAGCTCACAGCATTACATACATTAAATCATTTACATCCTCCTAACAATCCTGCATGACATGTATAACATCTACTATAAAACTAGAAATTTGGACAAACAGCTCCTCTGAACCTCTTTTTCAACTTGTACAATGAGAATAACAATTTCGATAGTAGCTGTTACAAGGATTGCTGTAGGAATAACATCCAATCGTGGGCAAGAGTGGTCCTCACAACTTCAGTGATATTGTTAAGTCAAAGAGCCTCAAATAGTTCCTTTGAACAAAATAAACCATTTAAGATTCAATTCTAAATTTCTATTGGGAACTCTAGAATATGCCCCACATATATCTCAGACCAGTATATACATCATCTCGTCCTTTGGTAGCCGGGATGTTGTTTTAGTTAAGTGACTCATAACTGCCAGCCAACCAAGGTGCCCTCAGAGTTCTGACAGTGTCCACCAAGCTGCTGTCCAGAAGCAGGAACTGGGCCACGTCCACATGCTGTTCTTTGTGTTCAAACCCAGAGGAGAAATTAACACTCAGAAACAGGTTTTGGGGTTTTGTTTTATGGCTGGAGTTTGAGAAGAGAAGATGAAGAAGTGATGTTAGTTAAGAGACAATTACTTTTAGTGAAAGAGTATATTTTATTGTTTAGGCATTTCTGCTTTTTAGGGAAAAGGGAGCAGTAAACAAGGGGGTATGTCTCAAGAAGAGGAACCAACTGATCTGGCATACTACTGGCCTCTATGAATAACTTCCCCAAAATCTACAAAGATCACTGTAGACACTCATAGAGGAAGGAAAGGGAAAGTTCAAAGAGAAAAATATAATACAGAAAGCAAGGGCCTAACTTTCAAGAGCAAGGGATGAGTGCGGAAGTGAGTGGAGTTTCTTCAGCAACCTTATGCTTATCTTTTCTATTTTTTCTTCTGTTATCATTAGGGCATATTATTCGGACCAGTCTTAGCTCCTCAATCTAATTTTCTCTAGCAAATGAAATAACAATGATTAGTTCAAATATCTAAAAACTATATATGCAAATTTAATATCTTTGGTACAAAAGCACTGTTTTCTATGTTCCCATATTTAATAGGTAAATTATTTTAAGTTGATGAGCAATCAAATTCAGTTTCACCTCTCACAAGCATATTACTGACATTTAAATCATAACAATATTAGAGTCAGAAAAAATTATTTATACTCAATTGGAAATAAAAATAAACCCAAATGAATTAGTACTTTCAATTTAAATTACATATTTTTTGTATTTATTCATTCAAATTAAATTGGTTTAAATCACATTTTCCTAGAACTTCTATTCCATTTGTGCTCTATCTTAAGGTGGCATTGTGAAAGTCTATTATTCAAAGAATATACCATATTTTTAAGTTTTTAGGGATTTCTGAAAAGGTAAATTTCTATGATTCAGATCTAAATGGAGTTCATAAACTTCTTTGATTTTGAAATAAGCATGACTATCAAAGAGTACAATTTAGCCTGTTATAAATAATTTGCACATGTAAGAAAAATATAATTTGAATATTTTGAAAGCAAAATCTTAAACTGCAAACCATTGGGTATCTTTCTGTTGTGAGAAACCCATTCTTTTAAAAAATATTTTATTAATTATGCCATTACAGTTGTTTTATTTTCCCCCTTCATTCCCCTCCACCCTGCACACCCCTCCCCCACCATTCCCCCCTTTAGTTTATGACCATGTGTCTCAAGTTCTTTGGATTCTATATTTCCCATACTATTCTTGACCTTCCCCCTATCTATTTTCTACCTACCGTCTATGCTACTTATTTTCTGTACCTTCTCCCCTCTTCTCCTCTCCCCTTCCCCTGTTGCTAACCTTCCATGTGATCTTCATTTCTATGGTTCTGCCCCTGATCTAGCTGTCCTCTTAGTTTGCTTTTGTTTTAGGTGTGGTTCTTAATAACTGTGAGTTTGCTGTCCTTTCACTGTTCATCTTTTTTATCTTCTTTTTCTTAGATAAGTCCCTTTAACATTTCATATAATAAGTGCTTGGTGATGATGAACTCCTTGAATTTGATCTTATCCGAGAAGCACTTTATCTACCCTTCCATTCTAAATGAAAGCTTTGCTGAATAGAGCAATCTTGGATGTCAGTCTTTAGATTTCATGACTTGGAATACTTCTTTCCAGCCCCTTCTTGCCTGTAAGGTCTCTTTTGAGAAATCAGCTGACAGTCTGATGGGAACTCCTTTGTAGGTGACTGTCCCCTTAGCTCTTGCTGCTTCTAGGATTCTCTCCTTCATTTTAATCTTGGATAATGTAATTATGATGTACTTTGGTGTGTTCCTCCTTGGGTCCAACCTCTTTGGGACTCTCTGAGCTTCCTGGATTTCCTGGAAGTCTATTTCCTTTGCCAGATTGGGGAAGTTCTCCTTTATTATTTGTTCACATAAGTTTTCCACTGGTGGCTGTTCCTCTTCCCCTTGTGGTACCCCTATAATTTGGATGTTGGAACGTTTCAAAATGTCCTAAAGGTTCCTAAGCCTCTCCTCATTTTTTTGAATTCTCGTTTCTTCATCCTTTTCTGTTTGGTCATTTGTTTCCTCTTTCTGGTCCACTCCTTTGATTTGAATTCCAGTTTCCTTTCCATTACTATTGGTTTCCTGTGCATTTCCCTTCATTTCAATTAGTTTAGCCTTCATATATTCCTCTAACTTGTGACTAAAATCAACCAGTTCTGTGAGCATCCTGATGACCAGTGTTTTGAACTGTGCATCTGAAAGTTTGGCTATTTCTTCATCGCTTAGATTTATGGGCTCTGGGGCTCTGAGTTGTTCTTGAACCATATTTTGATCTGTTCATGCCTATTATGTATGAGTGACGCTGTATGTGGAGGCAGGGTCAGAGAGGGACAATGGTGGTTCCCTTTGCTGCTTCCTGCCACTGGGGCCTGCACTGTGTCTCACCACTCGCTCCTTCACCAGTTTATTGGTTTGGCTGAAGGGTTCATTGTTGTCACACTTCCATGTAGTTCAATTTTCTGTGGTTTGGCTGCATTTTTGTTGCTAAAACTTTGTTGTTTTTAAACTTGGTTGTGCGAGAAGGTGCAGTGCTTCCACTTACGCCTCCATCTTGGCGGAAGTCCATGAGAAACCCATTCTTAATATCATATCCAAACAGAGTAGGTGAATTTATCTTGCTAAATTTGGCTTCTGGCACTTAAGTCAAGAACAGGGAGAGAAAGAGCTTATGAGCATTACTATAGAGCTATATAATTAAAGGGCATACTATTTGCAAAGAAAAGTCTGCCTCACCAATACTTATCTATCTATCTACCTATTTATTCATTCATTTATTTATTTAGTCAGCTAGTTATCAAGTTATAGCCATGGTTTTCAGGAAGGAAAGGCTTATTCAGTGGATGCCAGCAGCAGCCGTGCCATTTACACGCTGTGTGTTAAAGCATCACAAAGGGTTACATTATTCACCATTGTCCATTATGTCAATCTGAAATTTTTACATAGACATGACAGTGACAATTGTCATTTCTCTTTTGTACAAAGTGTACTTCATCATAAAAATCATTAGACTTTAGTGGATAAGAAATACCATTTTGTCAGAGAGCAAATCTTCCAAAGGGTTGGAAGTGCAAATCTTCCACACTATCAAGATGGTAATTTAATTAAAATACCCAAGCCTCCAACCACCACATCTGGAAATGGGTTATTATTTTATCTACCTTAAATGGTTAGTATTAACTGTGATGATAGATATAAGTGTTGACATGGTACATACCATGTAATAAATTATTAACAAATGATTGGGTATCATAATACACCACATACAGAATTGTGAATTGGTACTTCTTCCACAATTAATTATAAAACTTGAACCAAGGGGTTTACATTTATTATCCTTAGATACATAAGTAAATAATAATTAAACTGTAGCTGAATTAAAAGGGGAAAGTTTAGCTGCTGGTCTCTATAAAAGCCAAAGTCATAAGGCAGATGCTAGTGCAAAAGTAACGAGATCTTGTCAGGTGCTTTGCAGTCTGAAGAATGGCAGACTCCTGTTTGAAAGCCCATCTCCTCAGCAAGACCAAGACAAAAGTGAATGTGCAGAGTTCCTGCTCCAATTTAAAGTACAGTCCTCTGGAGCCTGTAGGAGACTGCTAAGCAATGACAGTCCCCAGCCAGGTAGTTTGGCTTCTTCCAGGAAGCTGTTCATTTCAGGGTCCCTCCTGGAGACTGAGTGTGGAGCCCAGGATGCCCATGGGCCATGTGGCTGCTAGGGCAGCAAGAGAGTACACAGATGTACCAGCCAGTACATCACTAAGATCACTAAGTGGGCAAGAGAGAGCGAAAGGCTCCTTCCTAAAGGCCAGGGGCCATATGGCTCTAAGGCCACATGGCCCATGGAGAGAATGGGGGAGCTCACTGTGCAAGTGCAGGTTATGAGCCAGTGAGCCATGAGCATGTTCCCTTGGGATTATATTAGCTTGAATGTGGGATGGAGCAGGTGCTTTCTCAAAATAACCAATCATCTTTTCAAAGTTTTGTGCACCTTGGAGGGGTCCACCTCCCACCCAATCCCCTCTTTCTCCAGGTCAGAGTGACTCTATGGTTCCCCGGGTTAGGTTTGACTCTATGGTTCAGCACCTCCCCCTGTGTGAGTTTGACTTCTATCGTGCATGTGCCTGCCTTCACCTGGTCTCACCCCCAATCTCGCACAGGAGTGGGGGTGCTTTTTCTCTATTCAGTTATGCTGCTAACTTTTCATGTGCTGAGTGCAAGAACCTCCCTGCTGCCACCATCTTGGTTGAGGGGGAGACTCCCTGGCACTCTGGAGAGACTGTCTACCTGTAACAGAACTGCTAGTGATTAATCTTTATAAATCACTTGCTTTTAAAGGGAGTACATCCAGAGCCAAATTCTTAGGTACACACCTGTGATACATTCACATACTCAGAGAACATAACGTAATGAGCAATAAGACCTTCATCAAAGTAATGACTTTTATTAAAGCCAGTAAAATTATCTTTTTTAGGAAAGGGATTTATATAAATATGCAATGGTACTAAACTAAAATTGAAATAAGGATAAATCATGAAGATTGAAAATGATATTTTTAACACTTGGACAATCTTCTAAAGATGAAAAAGAGAAACAATATATCAGAAATGGGACATTATCATTTAAATACCTGACAAGTGTTTCTTTTATATTATTTTTATCTTCTATATTACAAATGAAGTTCATCCACTATCTAACACTTCATTAGGGGAGTGTGTGTGTGTTAAGGGATAAAATGTATATATAAGTGCCTCAAATTCTGCTGTTTTGTTTTTGATCACACTCTGTCTTCAAGGTAGTTTAAAAAATTCTGGACACATTTTGATCTCTTAGTTTTATAACAATAAAAGCTGTTATTTAATTTCATTACACACATCTATTTTTAATAGTTTATTTATTTATTTTTAGAGAGGGAACAAAAGAGGGAGAGAACCATCCATGTGAGAGACAAACACCAATGTGCCTTTTGTATGTGTCCTGACCGGGGACAAACCCACAATCCAGTCATGTGCCCTGACCAGGGTTCAAAACAAGGACCCTTTGGTTTGTGGGACCATGACCAACCAAAGAAACCATGCTAGTCAGGGCTCATTATATATATATATATCTCAATAGTATTTTCTACTACAGTAGCTTAAGTGACAAGATATGTTCCATATGTATTTATGTTTTTACCACAAATACTGTTTTGCCAATTAAATTATGTTGTGAACATTTTTTCTGTAAATCAAATGAGTTAAATCTTTATCTTCAATGTTTTCACAAAAAATATATCTGAAACATGTATATGAAGTTAAATACAAAAAGGGACACTGGACTAACAATTCCCTGAGCGGATAAAAGTATTTGTTATATAAGCAAATCTAAGTCTGCTCATTTTCTGAACATAAGCAAAACCTAATAGGTTATATCTTATAAATTCCTATGCTAATTAAAAATATACTTAATTCACCTTTCTAAAATGGTATGGGATAAACATTTTTGAGCAATCGATTGCAATAATCCAGGCTATCTGAAGACAGCATATAGTACCCAATCATGGTGGTTATCATATTAGACAGTGAGGCCTATAATGCATAACCGTGTTTCAGAGCTAAAACAGCAGTGCTTATTAATGGTTTTAATGCTGTTTCAAATATTTTCCAGAATAAATAGTGTAGTGATAGGACAAAAAAACAGAATAGTCCTTTTTGATAAGGACTATCAAATGTAAGTAAGTAAGTAAGGTAATCCATACTTACCTGAGGCTATTTCTGGAAGCTTAACAGAGTTAAGTTACACACAGGGAAAACCATAAATGGATTCAGACAAAGTCAAGAAAGTTTTGTCACCACATTCCTGTCTCAAGTTTTTGACCTTGAACAGCTCCTGGTGAGGGGAAAGCAAGTGGAACATGCATTCCAAGGGCAGGGGTAAAGGTGAGGAGGCCTCAATTGATCAGGGTCATCCCACCAGCTGTATACTAGATGACCTTCCCCAAAAAGTGAAGAATGTTGTGGCTACTTAGAATTTAACTTTATGTACAATAAGCGACAAAAAGAATTATTTTTGGTCTGAAAAGGGCAAAATAAATAATCTTGAATATTTTAAGCTAAACATCATTAAGGCTGATCATTAATCTTAATTTTAAAGTAGGGCACTGAAGTAAAGAAAAATAAATATAGAAAAAATGGAAAAAAGATTGAAGAGTTTTTTGAACACAATGTCCTCTTTTCTGGAGATTGTTATAAAAGCCCGATCCTATGCTTTCTGACAACCATAATAGAGATTTCCATAACTAACAGTGACTACAATAGGGGGGAAAAAACTTCTGCTATCCAGAAGTGTCACAGTTATTCCCAGAACTAAGATCAAGGATTTGTCTTCTGCCTGTGGTTACTAAGAAATAGAGCACTGTGAAGGTTTTCAAAGCTAGGAGTTAAGAAAGCAAAAAACTCATAGGGCTGTTTCTTATTTTATTTCTCTTTAGGCTGATGACATAATACCAAAAGATGGTTCAGGAAAATAATTATTTGAGTAGCCAAAATACAGTTATAGGTATGCAGCTGTCCCAGGAATGTTCTAATTTAACTCTAGGATATAGAAGATTGGATGCAGTGTATATGCTTTGACTTTTACTTTATATTTCCTCAGACAAGGACAGGTAGGTTGTGCCTGTAGTACCTGTTATATTTTCAAGACTCAGAGGACCTAGAGCTTGGACTGACACTCTCTTATGGAAATTGAGAAAGTTATGATAAGCTGTACCTGAATCAAAGACTATCACATTTACTCAGAAGTAAAGTTTTCATAATGCAGAATAAGAAACATTTCCTTCAAATAATTATGGGTCCTGTTCCATGTATGAAAAGTAAAGGGATGACATCTCAAAATGTTATGCCTTAGAGTATGGTAACAGTAGTGACAACCAGAAAAAAATGTGAAGGCCTACCAAATTATTACTTTGCCCATAAAAAAAGATGTAAATAAATCACTGACAAAGATGTTAAGCAACCAAAAAAGCAAACAATCCCATTGAAAAATGGGCAAAGGACCTGAATAAACACTTCTCCGAAATGGATATACCAATGGCCAATGGACATATGAAAAGATGCTCATCACTAATCATCAGAGAAATGAAAAATAAAACTATAGTAAAATATTGCTCACACCTGTTGGAATGGCTATCATCAATAAATCAGCAAAAACAAGTGCTAGCAAGGTTATAGAAAAGGGGGAACTTTTTTGTACCATTAGTGGGAATACAGATTGGTGCAGCCACTGTGGAAAGCACTACGAATATATCTCAAAAATCTGAAAATGCCTTTTTCCAGAGAATCCCAAGACACTAATTTGAAAAAAAAACATAAACACCCTTATGTTCATTGAAATGTGATTTACAGTTGCCAAGATATGGAAGCAGCCCAAGTGTCATCAGTGGATAAAACAACTATGGGACATTTACATAATAAAATACTACTCAGCTGTAAAAAAAAAAGAAGAAGAAGAAGAAGAAGAAGGAAGGAAGGAAAGAAAGAAGAGAAAGAAAGAAAGAAAGAAAGAAAAGAAAGAAAAGAAAAGAAAGAAAAAGAAAGAAAGAAAGAAAGAAAGAAAGAAAGAAAGAAAGAAAGAAAGAAAGAAAGAAAGAAAGAAAGAAAGAAAGAAAAAGATTTACCCTTTGTGACAGTATGGATGGACTTAGAGAAAGTTATGCTAAGTGAAATAAGTCACTTGGAGAAAGACAAATATCATATGATTTTATTCATTTGTGGAATCTAGTGAACTAACTGAACTAACAAGCAAAATAGCAAGAGAATTCATAGATAGGAAACAGACTGACAGCTCTGGAGTGATTGTCTAGGGGGAGAAAGAATCCAGCCAAAAGGGAAAAAGAAGGACTCATGGTCTTAGACAACAGTATGGTGATTTGGGGGGGAAGGGGGCATAAGACAGGTAAATGGTGATAAAATATACAATAAAAATTTTAAAAAAATGTACTATGAAACTACCCTGTTTTCACTGAACCTTAAGATTTGCAGTTAGAATTTATTAAATGTAGAGTTATAGCTTCTTAGAATTTTATTTATGTAGTTGAAATAGTTGGATTGAAAATAATATTTCTAGAAGTAATTAAATGGCATTATCTTGTTCATTAGTTAGGCCTGTATAGAATTTAAGAAAATATAAAATAATTAAAAATAAACATTAAAAATTTTCAAATATAAATAAAATAATTTAATATTTGAAAAAGATTTAAAATTTAAAATGTAAAGAAAAACTATTTTTTATCTACCAGGATTTCTCAATCTCAGCACTAAATTATACCCTGGGAACAAGATTGTTTCACATTGAAGACCACTGTATTGTACCAGTCTGTTGTTGTAATAAAATATTATAATTTAATTATAATTTTAAATAAAATAATTTAATTTTTCTAGTATTTATTTTGAATACTCATTATTCATAGCATAAACATGATGAATATTTGGAGTGAATAAATGCATAGTGATTTAATAAAATCTAACCAGTAACATATCTTATTTCAGAAACTATATTTTGTTTGAATATTTTTAAACGCCATTTGTACATCTTGAAAAAAAGATTATTCCTATTACTCTCGTAAGTCAGCATACCAGCATTTACTTATAAAGAAGTTTGACTCATGTCAGTTAAATAAGCCAATACTTTTATGAGTCTGTTAAAGTGAATTAAGAAATAAAAAAATAACATTATTAGAACTTCAAAAGAACAAAATAAAAGTGAAAAATCTTACCTCAGACTTGTTTTTTTCAATATTTTTTAGAATGATGGTCAAGTGAACAAGTATGTATATCTATTAACAATTTGTATGGTTATATTGCTTTGCTATCAAATCTATCAGTAGAAACAGTAAACATTTTTATATCAAAAAACTAAATTTAATCATGGCACCAAAAATGACTGCCATGGACAAATCAGTTTAGGAAGTTTAGTTGTTAATTTCTTTGTTGTTTTTACCTTGCTCATTATTTTGTACTTTATGTTTTAGCTGTTGATTTACCAAAACAACTATTGTGAAAACATACAAAATGCTTTTTCATGCTTTTCTTTCAAAAAACAAAAAAGTGTTAGTTTAGATCTCATTTTGGATTGTAAATGTGTAAATACATTCAATGTAGAAAAATTTCTGTGAAATATACAGGAAGTATTTTACTGAGAAAACATTGAATGACAAAATAGATAGTCAATTCAAATTTGCCTTATTGTGAACTGGGAGGAAATGGAGTCATCTTTATTTATTTGGAATTTCATCCACTGAAGTACTGAACTAACCACACACATATCTTTTATCATATCATCTCAAACTAGTGATATAGACCTGATGTTTTCTCCCAGGATGTGAATTAATGTTCACAGACTACAGTCATATTGATCTATTTCCCTTTGAAAATCTCTCTTTTAAGATCTTTACAAATAACATAGGTACTTTTATAATCACAATTTCACAACTGGTGGTGTCTGAGTTCTTTTAGCTATGTATATTCAGTATGTGTTCCCTAAATTAATTAATATATATACCTATCATCTCAGCTTGTGTCTATCAATTTGACACAAATCATGGCTACATTCTAAATGGTCTCCTGCATTCACAAATTAATCAATTAACTCAACTGACATTACATTTTCTCACCATGTGGCCAGCACTGAATAGTTACAGATTTTTGGCCTTAAGATACATATCTAATTCAATATTAGGAAGTTCACTTTGTCTTTCAAAAACAAATGAAAAACCTCATATAGTGCCTACTTTCTAAATTAGAAATTTGACTAACTCTTAAACAAATTTAGAAGCTCTCTATGATTTTTAGGATAAAGTACAAAGTTCAAAATCTTATGTGAAAGACCCTTAATGATCTAACTTTATGCATTCATCTGTTCACCTGCTTGCCTTCTTCATTGTATTTATGATCAGACATTTGTTGTTTTGTTAATTAATATCTTTATTATTTTATAGTTTTGTTTCATATATGGTTTCAATATATATGTAATACAATGTAGATATATAAATATAACATATGAAAAATAACAAATAGAAATTGTAATAAAAATAAAAACAATGGTAGAGACAAAGAAGTTAAATATGTCTAAAATGTAGTGTCATATACCTGCCTCTACTTTTCATTAGGTCTATGTTTTGTGCCACCTTTCCTTTTACCAGTCAACTTGATAAAAGAAAAAAATTAATAATACTACTTTTTATTGAAATAAACAGAATAAATACAGGTGCACAAACAGAGAAGAAGCCCTTTCAATGTTCCACATAGAAGCTGCAATGTTGGAAAAAGGTCTTCTCTGCATCCTTTATACAGATAACACTACTTTTATTGAGGCTTCTTTTCCTTAAAATTGATCCAGTATGCTAAAGTCTTAGCATATTCATTAAGGCACATTTCAGAAGAACAATTCTGAGATGCACAGTAATGCCGTACCCCTACTTGTCTGTTTCCCATAAATCTTGTTCATCATATGTCTTTGCAAATCTCAAATACTATATAATATAGACATTGCCATGCTTGGTATCCCATTAGGCTAAAGGTCCTTTCAAGAAGTCATTATATCTTATTATACTTGACACCACAGTGATTTCCACACAGTTGAGAAAATGTTAAATAAGCCTTGAAAAGATATAAACTGCTTGATATTTAATTTCTTAATATGTCAACTTTATAATTATTGTAGACAATGGGTTAAAGAAAAGTGCTTATCAGTTAATGACTGTTTAGGTCATTTTAATAATAGGAAATTACTTTGTATAGCTTGAATTTAAACTCCTAATTTACCGATCCAGGGGAAATCCTCTCTTCTTAAAAAACAAGATACAGAACATCCTCTCTATTAGTCAAAGTCCAACCAATCCTTATACTTAGGTTAATAAAAAAAGCTAAGTTCTCTCATATCATTTTTAACAGCAAACTACTGGCCTTTACTGTAGAAAGAAATAGAATAATTTTAATCATTTGATCAATTAAATCTTTATCTTTCTTATAAGGCTTCCTCTTCCCAGTCTGCTAACTGCTGAGTATAATTTAATTTCAGATAAAAGTTCTCATATTAGCTTCTAGTAACACTGAAGCATTAAGAAAAACTCCATAAATCAGCCCAAGTCAGAGTATTGACAATATGTTACAGCCATGAGCTTCAGGACATTTTTTATATACTGTTTTCAATAATGCATAAATATTTTTTACTCTGCTGTTATCTTTAATAAACTTCAAATTTTACTTTTATATATTGTTCCCAGTGAATTCACAAAGGTGTGCGCTATGTGTTGACAACAATGAACATAGGATTGATTTTGAAACCCACATACGTGATCACTTTTCAAGTCTGTCATCCTGGTAAGGAATAGATACTATTCACTGTCGAAAGCTGCCAATGTGCATTCTCGGGGTTCAGCTCAAACCATGTGACTACAGTAGACTTGTGCCTAGCCTTTTTGCTGCAGCATCTTTGCCATAGAAATCTTTGCCTTAAGTATTGTTTCTGCAATTATTTTCTCCACACAACTAATTGACAGTAAGGCAGTTTTCCTATAAAAAAAGCTAAAATTACAACAAATAAAAAAGAAACATTAAAGATAACATAAAATATGAAAAATTAACAACAAAATTAAAAATACTTGCCCTGGCTGGTATAGTTCAGTGGATTGAGCGCAGGCCTGTGAACCAAAGTATTGCAGTTCAATTCCCAGTCAGGGCACATGCCTGGGTTGCAGGCCAGTTCTCAGCAGGGGATGCATGAGAGGCAGCCATACATTGATATTTCTCTCCCTCTCTCCTTCCCTTCCCCTCTAAAGATAAAATAAGTAAAAATCTTTTTAAAAATAAAATAAATACTTTATTGTTTTTTTACCAGACCTATAACAAAATTATGAAAAAAATAACAGGTCTGGTTACATTTCCATTTTGGGGAGAATTACCATAGACTTCAGGGAGTTACTTTGAAGATATGCATCTTGTATCTGAGTTTACATACAAGCCAGGGCTTGTATCTGAAATCAGGGTGAGAGAATTTAGTAAAAGCAAGTTACAAAGCATCATTGAAATCAATAAACAATCAGTGGGTCCAATGACTCAAATTCTTAGATCAAGTCCATCAAACCAATGTTTGGGGTTCAGCTAGCTAAAATTGCAGCGGAAGGTCTGAAAAACCTCTTGCTAGGTTAAGAGTTGAATGTCGTGCAGCTAATGACGTAGTTGAGCTGCAATTTATCAATTCGTCCCTTTAAGTTGGTAGAAAAAATCCCTCTTAGGTGATGTTGAATACCACTCCAGGGGTGTTACACACAGCTTGAAGAAGTCTGGATCAGGAGACTCTAATGGATGGAGATGCATCATAATCAGGGAAGCCTTGTCTGTGATATGGCTTTACCTTCTTTGCTGGCAGCTCCAAAGATCATTCCACAGTTGCCTCTGAACCCTTTGGGAATAAAGCATTGAGTTCTGTCTTTCTTAGGTGTGTGCCCATGGCATTGCGGCTTGAAACTTCTGGTAAATGAAGGAGGTCCTGAACTCGTAGGGTCCCTGTCCTGGGCACCAGATGTGGGGGCAACTTTTCCCGCAAATCCGCCCATCCACCACAGATGAAAGTAAACAAGACAAGACATGATCTGCTTGGGGAGGAGAGGTGGCCAATCCATCAAAGGGAAGGGCCAGGAGCGGTGGCCAGTTTCTCATGGGAAGAAGGCCTCGAGGCCCCTCCTCCAGAGGCTTTTATTGGGTTGTAACACACAGGAATACAGGGTGGCAGGGATCAAACAGTAGATAACATTTCAAAGAAGTGTGAGGGCTTAGGGAGGTGGGGTGCATGGGGGAGGGGTGGGCTGGAATGGGAGAAGTAAACAGAAAACTGTACTTCAAAAATAACTAAATAAAAATTTTAAAAAATTTTTGAAAAAAAATGTAATACCCCCCCAAAAAAGAAATGTGAGGGCTTAGTCTGAGTCAGAGTCTGTCAGGAAGGGAGTTTTGCAGAAACTTTTAGGGTTTCCTGCTTGGATCCTTAACATATGAATGAAAGCACTTTTAGCAGAGCAGATTTCACAGGTTTTTCAGGAGTTCTTTGGGATGCCAGATTTTCCCCTGAGATCTGCTCTGGCAAGGCAAGGAATTGCACCCCTCCCCATCAGGTATTCAGGCTTAAGAGGATTAGAGCCAGAAAGTGCTTCTCCCAGAGGACATGGGGACTCAGGCTATGTCACATAGCCAAGGGGGCAAGAGTTTATTGCTTGCTCTTTTTTGCAGTCCCCCAAGTCCTTCCATTATGGCCTCCCAAGTGATCATGTTAGGCTTATGTTGCCCCTCACTATAAGGAGACTTACCCGTCAACAATATAGACCAGGCTTTGGGGGAATGGAGGGGAAACTGAGGCAGTGTTTGCTGCCAGAGATAAGCTTTGTCTCCTGTGGCTTGCATTCCAGAGGTCACTGGCTCATCCTTAGTCACAGTGGGTAGAGTTACAATTCCTGAAACCAGGCTGAGCAGCCCACAACACTTTATTTAAAATATGTGTAGATTCGTGGCAATACTGTGAAAATAATTGACTTTGTTTTGTGAATTGTACATTAGCACTCATCTTTGTTCTATGGGAAATGGGGCTTGAATGATATGCCCTCAAAAAGCACCCTTAGCCTCTCCTCCCAATGTAGTATATTTCAAAATAAGAAACTGACTACTGGGGCAAATCACCATTATCCAGGAAAAATGCTATTTTAAGGCCACTACCACACCTACTTGTCACTGTATAAACCATTATGAGGGACAGTTAAGATTTATATCTAATATAAAAATGAAAATAACTGCAAAAACTTCATCAATGGAGAAATGAAGCCAACCAAAGAACAGCAAAAATCAAAGTTATTTTATCTTTTTTTATAGCAAAATTTTCTTCTGACAAGTTAGTGATGTGGCAAAAATGCTTGCAGCAAAGATGTCTATGTCAAAAATGTGTATGGGGAAAGTATCTGAAAATAGACCGTTTCTATCTGATTGTTCTTAAAAATAGGGCAGACAACAGCAACAAAATATGTCATAAATACTCATTTTAATGTTTAAAAGCATTTCTGTCCATTTCACAAATCTATTAGGGATGATGAGATCTGAACACTATTGTGTTACCTCACTCTCCTTTTTGTCACGTGCTTATTCATCAGATTGTAGAGATCTCAGTTTGGTCCTTCCCACTTCATGCCCAACCTTTCTTTAGCTCCTTAGCCTGCTTTAAGTATTTTGTTAAAACTTGCCACTAACTCATATTGTATTTTATATTAATTTCTATATTTGTCTATTTCCTATATTTTCTTTTACAGTTAAGTTCCATGAAATCAGGGATTTGTCTTCCTCTCGGCTAAATCTCTAGCCAAGATTAAGCTGTACCTAGAATCTTTAGCCATTAAGCTGTACCTAGAATATAACATTCAAATGTTTTATTGAAGGGATAAATATAACTCACTGCAAAAGCTAGATCTCTAGTTTTAGAGAATGAATCACATAGATCCCTATATGATTCAAATTTGCTTTTCATTTTAACATTTATTCTTGGAACCTAACACAGTGCCATTTTTTCTGAAGTCAGTAGTGTCTTTTTTCTCCCTAGCTTTTTTTTTTCATTTGTTAGGTATTTGTCATGAGTTCTTTCCACGCTCTCCAAGAGAACTATGAAAGCACATTCAATAAATATTTACATGATTGAGTCCATCATGTAATCTATTATTTTTTTTACCACATCCAAATGGATGCTCCCCTCACTCACACTTGCTCTAACCTGATTTCACAGTAGGCCAGATGCACGGCTTTTGTTCTGGTGTTATTAGGTATTTCCTTACCTTGTCCCTGTGTTGTATCCCTTCTTCCCATGATACCATACACATTCCTTTTTGTTCCTTTTTATTTTTGGAAAATAACCATGAAATATGTGGCAAACATACTCTAGCATTCCCGCTCTATGATCCTCAATTCTGGTATCTCTCCCTTTGAGTAACTGCTCCTTGACTGTGGACGAACCTGGACTAGCTTCTAACCAGTAAATACAGCAAATCTGTAGGATAGAATGTACATTATTATATATGAGTGAAGCATCATTCATGCTGGAGTGTCTGTCTCTCTCTCCTTGTTGACGTCATGCTGCAAGCAGTCATGTTGATGTAGTCCACGTGGTGAAAACTACAGGAAACCTCTAGGAACTGTGGGCAGCTTCTAGGAGATGATGAGAATATCTGACAGACAGCTAAAAAAAACAAGTCTGTAACTCTTAATTCTACAATTGTGGGAACAAAATATTGCCAAAAAACAATTGACTAGGGGTATGGATCCTTTCCTAGCTCAGCTTCCAGATAAGAACTAAGTCACAGCCAACACCTTAATTGCAGACTTGTGAGGCTCTGAGGACAATGCAGCTCAGCTGTGTTTGGGCTTCTGACTCATAGAAACTGTGAGATAATTAAAACGTTTTGTTGTAAACTGCTGAGTTTATGGTAATTTGTCACAAGGCCTAGGAAATTAATACAGTGAGTAGCTTTATGAGTCCATATGTGTCTGAAAATGTATTTTTCTACTCATTAATTTTGGATTGGCTGATCTTTAAATTTTATACATTAAATTTTTTTTCAGAATTTTAATACATTTTGCTATTGTCTTTCAGCATTCATTGTTGTCAACAAATAAAATTATATTCTAATATACAATAATAAATGTATACGTTCTCCAGTCTACTGTTTCTTTAATGATCTGCTCAATCTTCCAAAAATGTTTTTATATCTTGCATCTGGTGTTGTCCACTCTATTTAAATTGCTCTTATGTGTCTATAAATTTTGAGCTACTGTTTGCGATTAGAGTAGAAAAACTATATATGTATTTTCTATATTAAACTACTATTTAAGATATTGCTTTTAGGAGTTCCAGCCAAGATGAAGGCATAGGTAGAAACCCTTTGCTTCCTCTCACAACCAAAAGGAGGATAATAAGCAATCTAAAATCAATAAACAACCAGAAGCACCAGAAAATCAAACCACATGGAACTCTGACAACTAAAGAATTGAAGAAAAAAATCAACAGAACAACCAGACCGGTGCACCAAGACAAACAAATATGGCTATGGCGGAAATGAAAGAACACAGCAAAACCTCAGAACTAAGTGATGAGGAAATAACCATCCTAACTGATGGAAGATTTAAAGCCCTGGTAATCAAAATGCTCACAGAACTGACTGAGCTTGGTTGAAAAATGAAAGAAAAGTGAAATATACTCAAAATGAAATAAAGCAAAATATTCAGGCAACCAACAGTGACAAGACACAAATCAGAATTTGAAGCAACAATTTGGAACAAGAGGAAGAAATAAACATTCAATTGGATCATAATGAAGAAATAATACTCCAAAAAATGAAGAGAGCCTGAGGACTCTCTGGGACAACGTAAAAAGTTTCAATATTCTAATTATAGGGGTGCCAGAAGGAGAAGAGCAACAGCAAGAAATTGAAAACTTATTTGAACAAATAATGAAGGAAAACTTCCCCAATCTGGTGAAGGAAATAGACTTCCAGGAAGTCCAGGAAGCCCAGAAAGTCCCAAGGAAGTCGGACCCAAAGAGGAACACACCAAGGCACACCATCATTAAGTTACCCAAGATTAAAGACAAAGAGAAAATCCTAACAGCAGCAAGAAAAAAGGAGACAGTTACCTACAAAGGAGTTCCCATAAGACTATCAGTTGACTTCTCAGAAGAAACTTTGCAGGCAGAAAGGGGCTCTGAAGAAGTATTCAAAGTCATGAAAGGCAAGGACCTACATTCAACATTACTCTATCCAGCAAAGCTCTCATTTAGAATGGTAGGGCAAATAAAGTGCTTCCCAGATAAGGTCAAGTTAAAGGAGTTTATCATCACCAAGCCCTTACGACATGAAACGTTAAAGGGATTTATCTAAGAAAAAGATAAAAATATGAATAATAAAATGACAACAAACTTGTAACTATCAACGAATGAACCTAAAAGAGAAAACAACAACAACAAAAAGCAAACAGCCAGAACAGAAACAGAATCAGAGAAATGGACATCACACAGAGAGAGTTGAGTGGGAAGGGGGAAGGAAGGAATGGGGGGGAAATGTACGAGGAAGAAGCATAATTAGTAGGCATAAAGTAGTGGGGGAAGATAAAAATGGTATAGGAAACAGAGGACTCAGAATTTATATGTACAACCCATGGGCATGAACTAAGCGGGGATGCTGGACAGTTGGAGGGAAGGGGGTGTTAAAGGGGGAAAATTGGGAAAACTATAATAGCATAATCAATGAAAAATACTTTTAAAAAGATATTGCTTTTAGATATTTTATTTTTGGCTTATTTGGGTTTTATTTTTTGCTATTAATAATTTCACGTTATTCCCCACTTTCCCACAGAAATGTCTTATGAGCAGGAAAAAGTCAGAGGGCTCCTTTTCAAGAGAGCAGAAGGAAATTTTAATGGTTCAAGTTTATTGGAAACACCTAACATCCGAATTAAGTTTTTCTTTTTTAATGCATCTGTCATTGCCCATGTGTATATATATAGCCTCATACTTTTTCTTCTCTCTGTGTTCTTTTTTTTATTTTGAACATATCTTTCTTTTCTTGTAAGGGCAAGGTGAATGTACAAGAAAAGAACCCTAAGAAGATCAGGTACAGGACACTGGAACACTCTGCGCAGAACATGTCCACTCGAAATTCCTAACACCCTCTGCACCATTGAAGGTGAACTTCTGAATTTCAGTATAATTCAAATATGTCAACCCCAAAAAGAGTTTTACAGTATTTATTCTGATAAAAAGAGAACACTTTTTAAAGAAAATCCTAACATTGTATTATTGTATTTTTAATTTAATCTTTATTGTAGTTTTTTTCTAGTACCATTTAGTCCCCTTAGACTCCCCACCCACCAGCATATCATCACACTGCTGTCCATGACCATGTAAATATTCAATCCAGGTGGTCCACTCTTCATGTGGACACTGGCCCACAGTGTCCGAGTCATTATGGATGAAATGAGACATTTACAGGGACTACTGAGTCCACTGGAAGAAAAGGGACAGCATGACTTTTTCTTTCAAGGAGAGCAAAAGCCTCAGCCCTTGCCTTGACCAGCCTTTATTGGGTTTCTTGGCACATTACATGATGATCCTCATTTACTATGAACAGGTGGCTTTAGGTGGTTACCTTTTACAAATAACAAAGAAGCCAATGCTGCCAATCACCTCACAGAAGAGGGGCATTTGCAAATGAAAAGGCAAAAGTGGTTGAACTGTTACACTTGTCCTTGGAAGGTTTAGCATGGATTTTAGAAAGTTACTTTGCAGTAAATGTTTGCCACTAGGGACTGGGTCCATGCCACACAGAATGGTCTTCCACACACTCTTAGTTATTTATTTTTATTATTTATTTATTTACACAATACAAATAAAGCGTATTATTTCTTTTTTAAAATTTTATTTAGTTATTTTCAAGTACAGTTTTCTGTTTATTTCTCCTATCCCAGCCCACCTCCCTCCCATTTCCACCCCCCTTAGTTATTGTCCCTGTGTCCTTTATACTTGTTCCTCTAAATTAGTTATTTATTTTTAATTAAATAATGTTATGGCTCCCCAAAGTGAAAATGTTAGGCAAATCAGGACTATTACATATAGCTTGGTTTTACTCAAGAAATACAATTAGTTTAGCTTGTGCCTTTAAGATGATCGTATCATTATAAAAAGAAGGTAAAGATATTTATATTTTGGTATGAGGAAATTATTGAGGAAGAATTAGCTGAGTATAGATAGAAGTAAGCCATAAATGATTCACATACATAAAGTCCAAAGTTAGTTATATCTACTCTATGAATATTAATAAAAATGCAAGAAAATAAGTTAATATTACTCTAAATGGTCCTAAGAAAAATTACCCTTGAATTCTCAGTCTGCTTTCCATAAATTACTTTTATGGCTAAGTCATAAATGCTAATCCTTAATAGAACTTGAGTTTCTTTTACAAAAAAATACATATTCTAGATGGTTAGTAACCATTTGACACAAGTCACCCAGCAAATGATCAATCAGGCCTAAATCTGCAACTGACATTTCTGATTCATTCTGTCTTACCTTTTAAGCAACACAATGAGCTAAAGTGTTTATTTATTTACTTTTTTTAATGTCCCATTGTTTATCAGGGCATTCTGCCACTTATCTTCCCCAAATATTGTCATTTTCCTTTTATTAAAGATGGAGATAATTATTATTTTCTGCAAAAGCCATCTTTTACTGTTTCTTAAGATAATTACATTTGTAGTTATATTTTATTTTAATGCTGAAGCCTTGTACTTTTATTACAAATGTATATAGATGTTATAGGTGCCTCTACCTACTTACTCACAAAATATTGTGTTGGTCAAAAAGTTCATTTTTTTCTGCACAATAGATGACACTTTTTTTTAATTTACCCAACAACTTTATTGATTTGTGTATTTTGAGTATGTTAACTAACTCCCACATGGTACAAAGTTGATCATTCTCAATTAATGTCTCGACTTGATTGTTATCAACTTCAACTACTCTACTCAGCCATGGAGCATAGTCTAGCGAGAAATCTCCAGCACGAAACTTCACAAACCACCTTTGATACCTTTAATTACTCACAATAACTTCTCCATACACTGCACAATTCTTTTTTGTGTGTTTCAGCTGTGTTTTTACCTTTCTTGAAATAATAAAGTATAATATACAGAAAATGTTGCTTATTTTCTTTCATCTTCAATTAAAATGGCTACTCAAAAATTCACCAATTTTTGTTTTATTTTTAAATGCACCCTGATATTACAGCTGCCCCAATACAATCTAACAAAATTGTTTGAAATGAAGTTAAAGACATCTAAGCATTGCTAGAGCCATCTTAATGGGGAAAAAATGAACTTTTTGGTCAACCCAATACCAAGGAATGAAATTGCTGGAGTATACAATAACTAATGTTTAACATTTTTTCCTTTTTTTTCTTGCTTTTCTTATTGTCATTCCAGTACAGTTGTCTCCATTTCCTACCACCACTTTCCCTTGACCCTCCCACCCCCAACTCCCACTCTCAATCCTTTCCTCCTTTGGCTTTGTCTGTGGGTCATTTATTCATGTTCCTTGATGACCCTTCCCCTTCTTTTCCCTGTTATCACTCTCCCTCTGCCCCTCTTGTTATTGTCAGTTCATTTAACTTTTTGAGGTAACTCCACCTTATTACTCAAAGTAAAACAAATCATTTATTTGGCCAACCCAATATATTTACTGTCTTTGTAATTTTTCTCAATTGTCAAAATATTTCTGAATTATCTCCATAGTAAAGAGCAGAGTGTACATTTTTTAAGAGTTTATATAGATAAATCCTTTATGTATTTTCAATTAGGAAGTATATATAAAAGCTAATTTTAAGTTATGCATATTATATCTCATTGTTTTTTATTGAAATATGATATAAATTGTTATATTATATTTATATAAATTTTGTAATATAAAACATTTATATGTTTATAATATGAAATGTATTTATTTTTAACATATTTATAGAATAAAGTACATGACTGCTCTCCTACTTTGTCAATGTATAAACTGCTAAATCCTATAAATACCAGAATGTATATATGTAAGCAAATATTCCACAATCAATATGATACAGAGGATTGTGGAAATTAGTAGAACTTCAGTTTATTCTGCACCTTTTGCCTCAATTCATAGACAAATATAGGACAACTTGACTCATGAAAAGTATAGTTTAAGCCCTGGCTGGTGTGACTTAGTGGATTGAGTTCAGGTCTGTGAACCAAAAGGTCACTTGTTCGATTCCCAGTCAGGGCATATGCCTGGGTTGCAGGCCAGGTCCCCCATGGGGGATGTGAGAGGCAACCACACATTGGTGTTTATCTCCCCCTCTTTCTATCTCCCCCTCTTTCTGTCTCCCTTCCCCTCTCTCTAAAAATAAGTAAATAAAATATTTAGAAAAAAGACAAAGTGCAATTCATACTGCAGTACTGTTAACATTTGGTACAGGATGAATATAATTTATTTTTAAAAATCTGTAGAACATCAGTTTCGAAAGTTTTTTCCTTATTCCTTTTTTAATGCTAGTATTTCCTGTTAAATCTGAAACTGCTAGGATTTCAAGACTACCATCAATTTTTTCCCATCTTATCTAAACATTCATTGCTCAACTGTTACAACATGAACTCTCTAATGTATAAAGGCCAGTTTCTAGACACCCCACCAATATACTATTTTAAACATCTGGTAGTTTGGGTCTCATCTACATCCTCTCCATTTAAGAATATCACTTTTTTCATCTACTCAAGCTGTTGTTCATTTCTAATAGTTTCTCCTATAGGTCAAATTCAGGCTTTGAAGCAGGGATAGGGGATAGATGTCATGGCATTTTTATGGTCTTTATCTCTTCATTGCCCATCTGTTCTTTGCAGCTAATTGTTAATGAATAAAACATACTATCAGCAAGAGCCCTGGGACCACCAACTCATCATTTCAGGCTAAAATATGACAATTTACAATATATAAAGGAACAAGCAACGGAAGAAAGTAAAACTTTGATTTAAAAAACAATGATTTAAAAATTTGTAATGACAAAATGTCAGCCTGCATATAAGGTATGAGAAAAAAACCTGTTTATTATCTATCTACAATATAATTAAAAGAAAAATACATTAAAAGTAAACAATAATTGTTTTTGGATGAAAGAATTATATATTATAATTACCTTTTTATAATGTTTTACTTCATTTTTATTATAACTAGTATGAGCTATGTTTATATAAAAATATGTTGGATCTAAAATATATTTCAATTTAAAATAGTTTTTATATAACTCTACCTAATCAATTTGCCTATATATGCATGTCTATATACGTTAAGTGCCTCATTTTTTTATTCCAGAATTTATTCAATTACATTAGGTTTAGTCGTTATGTGTGTAATAGTTAAGATTTCCCCATTTAAATGCTAATTTTTTTAAAGTGTGGATAACAATTACTTAACATGCACCTTCTTTGCAGCATATTCTCACAAAAAGTCTCAGGATTGCTGTAGCCATGTCAAAAATCACATAAAAATAGCAATCTCTGATCAACAAGACTCAAAAGGACAATTCTCTTTACCATGTGACTTGTGCTCCCTTCCAATTTCAGATTCTACCCAGAGCTGACTGGTCATCATGATGATTGGCATCTTCACAATTTTCTCTATACCACAACATCGTTGTGAGTGAGAACTCTTCTTCCCTGTAAAATTCTAAAAGTGTCATTTTTCATTTGAGATACTTCTGCTTTGTCCTTAGTGTCCTATTTTTTGTAGATATGAATTACATTTAATTAACATAAAGTGTTCCTTTATAAAATATTTTTGAGGTGATGTTTTAATGGCCTCCATTTTATCCTCCATTTGACCATCGTATTCAATTTATCTTTATAATTTTGACATTAAAATTTATTATCTATTTTTATATTGCTTTTTAATTACTCTTTAAAATTTCCCTGCCTTGTTTTTCTGCTTTATAATTTTTTATATAAAGCAATAACTTAGATTTGAGAGTTCTGTACTCCTTTCTTTCCTTGTGCACATCTTTTAAAATTAATTTGATGTTTATTGAATCATTATTTAACAGTTATTTCATTAGTTCTGATTTCACTTTAATCTATGTTCACTACTGATCTTTATTCCATTCTTGTACATATTTTTCTGAACCTCAAGATCTTTGAATTTGTCTCTCTACTTTCTTCCAGAATATTCCGTTTTATCTCTCCCTTATTTAACAAATAATTATCTGACATTATATTAATCTTTCTTTAGTTGTGTTTCTATAGTAAGTATATATAATCCATAATCCATATACCTGAGAGAATCATGATCCTTTGTCTTTTATTCTATTATAAAAGGGGGTGGCTTTCTATATAATTATAAATGCTCATATTTTAGGATCATCAGTAAAAAATGGATACTTTTCTGGAAATATGTGTTTTAGATTTGTAAGATGTAAAGAAGAATTGAACTTGTAAATATTCCTAGATGAGATTGTGAATGAATATTTCCAAGATAAATAAAAAGTCAATTTTCTTGGTAGGCATACTCAATGACATGGTTCTTTATTGTCATAATTTACACCGTACCATGTCTGATCAAAACATTTCTCAGGGGCCTTTGGGTAATAGCATCCTATAATTTAGGATTTTAATAATAAGGGATACAAATGAAAACAAAGCCTAATTCTATATATTTATAACCAGTTTGTAAGCTCCTCACTAGTTGTCTGCTCCAAGTTTCAATGTGTACGCGATGTAAAATAAAACTAATTTCTGCACTTGCACAGACATTCCATTCAGAAGTCTGCAAGGTAGATGTTTCTGCATTAATTCACTGAGTAATTTCAGTAACACACATGCTCACTTGTGCACACAGAGGCATTCTAACTTTCTGAATATAAAAAATATATATCACTTTGCATGGCTATGAAACAGAATAGATGGAATTGAATCTTCCTGAACAATGCTATTACATTCTAGGAAATTAAATTAAATTCAGTAAAAAACATATTCTTGCACAGTCTGTTTTCAAGCAGTGTAGTCATATTAGTCAACCTGTCTTTTTTGCCAAAATGCGAAAGAATATTTTAGTTTTCAAGAGTATCTAAACAATGTTACTCAATCATGTTTAGAATATTTTACTAGGTAACAAATTTGAGACATGATTTCATAAAATACTGCTAACACAATTTTAACAAAATATAGTTTTTTCTAGCTACTCATTCATGTATTTTTTTAATTTAAAAAAAGTAAGAATAATCTGATGGAACATATTGCTAGCCTTTCCTAGTGTGTCCTCTAAGAAACAATGGTGTGGAAGACATGTTCCTTAGAAGGAAGGAGGAAGGAGAAACAGAAAAATAAAAACAATCTATAGATAAGTTATCCTTGAAGTAAACATAGATTATAGGTAGAAGATAACATATTCAGACCTCTCAGAAATTCTAGTTTAAAAATTTCTAATTATATGAGATAAATTTTCTAAGTCAAAAAAAAAGAAATATTGAAGAATATACACATCTGCCCACCGCTTATGACTACACAAGGATCATATTGTGACAGAGAGCGGTCCCCAGCCTTTTTGGCTTCTGGGACCAGTTTCATGGGAGACAATTTTTCCATGGACCAGGGTGAGGGATGGTTTTATAGTCTGCCATCAGATGCAGCTCAATTGTCACTTGCCACTCACTATTAGAGTTTTGATATAAGTCTGCAGGCAACGGATTTGTTACTGTTCCTGTGCAGTCAAACTTCTCTGCTAATGATAATCTGAATTTGCAGCTTCTCTCCAATGCCATCACCACCTCAGCTCCACCTCAAATCATCAGGCATTAAATTCCCTCAATGAGTATGCAACCCATATCCCTCACATGTGCAGTTCATAGTAGGGCTCCTATGAGAATGTAATGCCCCTGCTGATCTGACAGGAGGAGGAGCTCAGGTGGTAATAGGAGTGATGGGGAGCAACAGTGATGGGGAGATGAAGCTTGGTCTACTCACCAGCCAATCACCTCCTGCTCTGCAGCATGATGTTGGGAACCCCTGTTGTAACAGATTCCAAAAGAATCTGAAAGATATCTTTTGGAGTATCTTCTAAAAGATATCCAATCAGAAGAAAAGTGTTTTTATGTCACAGAGAATCATTTAAGTAACAGATCAGAAGCATTGTCTACTATTCAGTGGTAATAAAGAAAAATGGGTTTTCATTCAAAATATTCTAATGGTTTACTATGTTGTACAAAGTTGAGAATATTTAGCCTTCTATCTATAAAATGGAAAATAGTATTTTTACTAAACTATTCTTTGGAGAATTTGGAAACCGATATTGTAAATCATAATGTAAGTGTAGCTCACAGGAAATCATAATTGTAAGGCTGAATTAATTTGACTATAAAAGTAACCTGTGTATTGAAGGAAATAAAAATAGGAATTTCAAAATATGAGTTATTTTCCCAGAATTGGTACAACCCAAATCTAGGTAAACCAAGTACATTTTATGATATAGTTGACATTAGTACTCTACTAATTATACCCTTTGGGACAATAATTTCACAGTATGTCAAAAAGTTATTATAAAAATAGATTTGATGAACATATAAATGTAAATAATTCTGAATAAACTAATTTATATAAGTTTTAATACTTTAGAATTTTATCATTTTCTTCGTTATTTTTAAAGTATACTTTATGGATTATGCCATTGCAGTTATGCCATTTTTCTCCTTTTTCCCCCTGAGCCCTGTACCCCCTCCCCGCAGCATTCTCCCACCTTAGTTCATGTCCATGGTTCATACATATAGGTTCTTTGCCATCTCCATTTCCTACACTATTCTTAACCTCCCCCTGCCCATTTTGTACCTATTAATTGTGCTTCTTATCCCCTATACCTTTCCCTCATTCTCCCCTCTACCCCTCCCTGCTGATAACCATGTGATTTTCATTTCTGTGATTCTGCTCCAAGTCTATTGTTCGCTTAGTTTTTGTTGTTGTTGTTGTTTGTTTTATTTTGGGTTTGGAGTTCAGTTGTTGTTAGTTGAGAATTTGTTGTCATTTTACTGTTCATAGTTTTATTTTTGTTTTTTTCTTTTTCTTAGATAAGTCCCTTAACACTTCATATAATAAGTGATGAACTTCTTTAACTTTACCTTATCTGGGAAGCAGTTTATCTGCCCTTCCATTCTAAATGATAGCTTGGCTGAATAGAGTAATCTTGGATGTAGGTCCTTTCCTTTCATGACTTTCAATATTTCTTTCCAACCCCTTCTTGCCTGCAAGGTTTCTTTTGAGAAATCAGCTGATAGTCGTATGGGAACTCCTTTGAAAGTAACTATATCATTTTCTCTTGCTGCTTTTAAGATTCTCTTCTTAATTTAATCTTGGATAATTTAATTATGATGTGTCTTGTTATGATCTCCCTTGGGTCTAACTTTTTTTGGTCTCTCTAAGCTTTCTGGACTTGCATATTTGTTTCGTTTGCCAAATTGGGGAAGTGTTCCTTCATTCTTTTTTTCAAAGAAGTTTTCAATTTTTACTCTTCTTCTCCTTCCTGGCACCCCTATGATTCTGATGTTGGAATATTTAAAGTTGTCCCAGAGGTTCCTGAGTCTCTCCTCATTTTTCTGAATTCTTGTTTCTGCATTCTGTTCTGGTTGAGTGTTTATTTCTTCATTCTGCTCCAAATCATTGACTTGAGTTCCAGTTTTCTTCTCTTTTCTTTTGGTTTTCTATATATTTTTCTTTATTTCATTTTGCATAGGCTTAACTTTTCCTTTATTTTATGACCATACTCAATTATTTCTGTGTGTATCCTGATTACCAGTGTTTTGAACTTTGAACCTGATAGATTGTCTATCTCCTTGTCACTTAGTTCTTTTTCTGGAGTTTTGATCTCTTCTTTCATTTGGGCCATATTTCTTTGTCTCAATGCATCTGTTACATTATAAGGAGTAGAGTCTTAGGTACTCATCAGGGCTGGGTAACCAACTTCTCTGACATTGTCAGAGAGGGAACAGTTTTGCTTGCTCAGCTCTCACCTCACTTAACAGTCACTTTTCCCATTACCCACAAGTAAATTGGGCTCTTCTGGTGCTGATTCCCAGGTGGGTGGTTTTATGTATGTTCTAGGACCCTGTGGGTCCCTCTAATGGACTCTCCTGTAAGACTTGGAGTTTCTACAACCACCACACCCCCTGTATATTTTTACTGCCAGAGGTTTTGAGAGTTAATTTCCCTGTGCTGGAACCCTGGGCCGTGCAGCCTGCCACGCTCCCCAGTTGTTCCTGCTGGTTTATCCACAGGCAACTGTGGGACTGCCCTGTCTGCCAGCTGCTGCCTTTCCATGACTCCTCTCCACTCCAGCTGCCCCTTCTACTAGTCTGGATGAATGTTTTAACTCCTTGATTGTCGGACTTAACTATTTTAAGATATAGTCCCTATATATCTAACCCAGACTTATATAATATTTATTGTCAATAACCATAAAACAATATAATCAATAATTACAACTTATTTTTATTGTAAAACCTAATCTCACACAAGAGAAGATATTGAAATTCCCCCCAAGGAGTAACCATTTTGATTTTCAATCATTTTCCAATATTAATGAGCAATTTAATTATCCCTCAATGTTTGTTAACATGGCAATTTAGTCAATATTATTAAACCTTTAAGCTACTTTGACATATCTATTTCTAGTAAGCATTTGCTAGGCATTTAAGTATAAAATTGAATCTCACAGCATCAAACATAGCTGTTTTACTAGCTAGAGGAAAGAGACTAAACAACGGCAAAAAAGAAAATGGACTTTTCTCTGGATATTTGTTATTATTTTCTTCATTAGAATTCCTTTAAATTTCATTCCCTATTTACTGGTATAAATGAACACTGAAGTACAAGTGTACACATTGAAATACATTAACTATGAAATATGAAAGATGTTAATGATCTGTGATTATCTATATAATAGCCCTTATTTGAAACCCATGCATTTTAGCAATTTTTCTATTTTTTTTAAGTATCCATCTTTCTTTCCTAAAGACATGTGCAGAATTCTTCCTGGCTTATTATTAATTTGGTGAGGATGACCAGAATGATTTTGACTGTGAATGACTCAGTGGGTTTAGAAAATGCCAGAGCTTAGGTAAATTAGTGATACAACTTGGAGTGGACTGCATCTTTTGATATTCAGTTAACCTTCTATTTTTTCACACTACCCAATTTCATTATTGAAATTAGATAAAAATGCTTTATTTCTTTATTTTTTTCACTTCTCTGACTTTTTTTCTCTCACTTAAATGTGGTGTTATTTAGTCCCTTCGACTCATGGAGATCATTCTGTCTGCTTTTAAATATCATCTGTGCCAATCCTAAATGATCTTCAAAATTTATTTTACTCGCTCAAGTACTATATGTTGATTATTTCCAGAATTCTATCCTTAGCTCATTATTTCTCTTTTGCTATATGCCTCACATGATTTTACCAGTTTGCTGGATAAAAGATTAACTAACTTTGGAGCCAGAAAGAGCTGGGTTTGAATATTTAACTTTACTACCTAGAGCTGCAGGACAAGATGCTTGATTGTTTTCTAACTGATCCTTTCTTTCCTTGCATATGGAAAATTGTTCACTAATTTTAGCAAAGGCCTGCTGACTCTTATATCCAGAAACCCCCTCCTCTATAGTCTGGAACTGTTCTCCACTTTCCTAACTCCTTATTCTAATATCTTAGTTGGTGGTACTATTTTCTTCCCAGTTATGACACCACAGAAAAAAATCACTTGGCATGTAATGAACCAGCTATTCTCCACTGCTGCTTTTCCTTTTGATGCTTGACTGTTGGCAATTGATTACCTTTGTGCTGCAATTTTTACAGCCTTGAAATTCTCATACCCACAAAGTTAAATGTAGTGCAACTATGTCAAAATGGTTTATAAATTTAAAACACCCAGATATTATTTATCTGCCGGCTAGCAGTCTCTATCTCAAGCACAATGATAAATTTATCTCAAATTTTACAGTGCTGAAATTCAAATGCACATTTTTGTGATCTCTAGTAAGAAGAAAGTTGACCATTGTGTCCACAGTGATTCCAAAAATCAGTTAGTATAGCCAAAAGTTAGTACTGCCTTGTTCAACCAGCCAAATACTAGAAACTGTCAAGCACTCTTGCTAACTCAAGAGGATGATTTTTATCAAGCCACAAAGAATGATGTATTTTTCTCAAGCTATATGGTGCCACATCCTCTTCCAACCATGTTGTCTGACAAGGTCCAGGCATGGAGGATTTAAGTTCAAGGAATTTGTCTCCCTGGAGGAGAACATGGCATCCAAATTGGGTTAACAATTGGCTGTTTTATTTTAATTATTTTACTCTTGCTACTGAATATAGACATTGAACTGTACTTACTTATTCCTGTGAAAATCACCCAAGAGGAGGGAACAGTTCAGAGGAAAACATTAGTATTCCCAACGAAACTGCCTGAAAGGATGGAAAAATCTCCGCAGACTCCCCTCTCCCTTATACAGGGGAATACACCAGCCAGGGTAATATAATTGTTAACCATAAGGGAAAACCTGTCAAGTTGTATAAATTACCCTGGTTTGAGCAACTTAAAATGATCAGGACTGCCATGGTGTACCAGAAATAAGAAAAACAAGTTACATATTTGTTTTGATAATCAAAAGGTGGTGGGATTATTAGACACTTATATTTCAGGTTCATTGATTCGCATAACTCCAGTGAAGATGTACAAAATAATTTCTTGACCAGAGAACAAAGTTTCCTCTAATGAAATAGTCCCTGAATGTTTAAAAGTTGTTGGAGTAACAGCCCCTCCTTTACCTTGAATAAGAATATATATCAATTAGACAGGCAAAGAAATAACAAAAGCTGGCTAGTACAAACTAAACACATAGAAACAGTTACTAAAGAGTCAGAGTTTATAGCACACAGAGAAACATTTTAGACAAAAAAGAATAGATAGCTAAGTTAGATATCACAAAGGCCTTATAATAAATTTTCTATTACCTCTACTCAATCTAGCGTATCCTTTTGCCCCATGACAAAATCTGAGAAATTTTAATATACAATAAGATATTCAAATTCTGTACATACAGCTACTTCTAATTGTCTGATTAATGGCTGTCCTGGTCAAAATAATCTTTGTTTATTATAACTGAATCTATGGGAACTTTCGTATTTTTCCTGGTTACCTTTGTATTAATTTTTTCTGCTTAACTGGTCATGCTATGCTGCAAATGTTAATCACTACCTAAAATGAAAATATAAAAACCTGCTTGTACTTGCAATAAACAGAACAGAGCTTCACTGTCCTTTGAGGCGTGTTGTCATCTGTTACCCATCGCCAACTCCTTACCTACTTTTGAGGAGTGATGTTGTCTGTTACCCATCACTGACTCCTTACCCACCTTCTGGATCTCTGCACCCTGCCGAGGCTGGACCCCGGCAATGTGAAAACTCAGAGTTGTACCCATCTTTGTCATGCATACAGACATATTCACAGGTTCGAAAGAGTGTAACATGGGCATCTTTGAGGGGGTACAATTTTTCTTTCTACCACAATTAGCTACTACTTGTAGCTAG
The DNA here is from genome assembly GCF_021234435.1 of Artibeus jamaicensis. Taxonomy (NCBI): domain Eukaryota; kingdom Metazoa; phylum Chordata; class Mammalia; order Chiroptera; family Phyllostomidae; genus Artibeus; species Artibeus jamaicensis. The sequence goes on along the minus strand of NW_026522046.1, from coordinate 21,458,687 downwards.
ACAGTTAAGTTTTCAGATCAAAAACACATAAAGTTGGAAATTCTCCTAAGCTTATCAGTTTAGAAATTGATAAGCTTATCATCTACATAGTTTCAGGCAGTTGTATTTTGCAACAGTGCCCTCATATTGTTATGTTAAGTATATTCTATCTACATGTGTTATGGCCTTTTGAATTCTATGATATAAAGATCATTGTTCTCTAATAGAGTGTCTATCAAATACTTCATGTTTAAATCTCTGAAATATAAATAAAATTGATGATTTTGTTAAAAAAAGGAAATGTATAATTGGATGATTGTATGCTATGGTTGTGTTTGAGTAAATATACTAAGTTTTTCAAAAGAAATAATGTATTTGCTGTGATGGTTTTTCTAAAGGTAGTCATGGCAGTTTGTGGATATCTGTACGGATTTTACTATTATAAATACAGAATGCAGCATTCAGTTTTCATTTTACAACATTGCTCTAAGCAAGGAAAATTACCTTCCTTTAATGAAACTTCTACTTTAAAAATAACAATTTCTAAAGAGATAAACCACACTTCTGAATCCCATTTTAAGCCAACTGACACCTATTAGTACGTGTTGAACTGAAAGAGGAAGCATCCATATCTATAGTGTTCCTAAAGCCTATATTTCCTGCAGTTTGATGTTTCAGGCATGAAAATGCTCCTTTGGTCAGTTACATTTTGCCACATACATGCCTAGTTAAATGTAGAAATCTATCAGTGCCAAGGTAAATAATACTGATTTTTATTTACTAATAAGATACATCATTTAAAATAGACAGAAATAGGGAAATGGAGTACCCCAGGAATGTTAGTATAGAATAATAACTATTCTTAGAGTTGAATACAGAGGTGTGTAAAAGAGACAGAGGGGGATAAAAAGAAGCTCGTGGTAGAGATATGACCTGGGCATTACAGTTGTTGAAGTTTGAAATAATAAACCACCAGAGAAGCAGTGACATCAGCCATCAGCCTGGCTTCAACTAAGGATAACAAAACATGCTGTTTGGAGAGGTTAGAGGAGAAATTGAAGATCAGAGCATTTGCTGACTGTGAGGCTAAAATGTGTTCTGGGCCCTGAGCAAGCAAAAAGGTGGAGAAAGAAAGGTCTGTATCAGGGCAGAGGATGCACTGAGACGTGAGGAGACTCAGAATGTCTTTAAGTTTAATTTACACAGTTCTGCTCTGAGTTACTGAATGTTAATTTTACAGACAATCTTACATTCAAACCTCCAGATTTGCTTTATTATATAATCTCTATGTATTGATAATCCTTCACATTTGACCTAAATACATCAGATGAAATTTAAGGTAAATATATGGTAAATGCTAATCTTATTGTATTACTAGATAATTATATTTCCCAAATAGTTGTCATATGCTGTGATTACAATTTTTGCATAATAGAGCATATTCATATATTTCAAGTGTGAATCTCACCTGATTTATAATTTTTCCCAAACTTAGTTTTAAGAAAAGAGATATACTTGTTAATAAGTATATAGTGATATGTATTTTCTTTTTCTTTTTTTAATATTTTATTTATTTAATTTATTTATCTTTAGAGGGGAAGGGAAGGAGAGAGGGAGAGAAACATCAATGTATGGTTGCCTTTTTCATGTGTCCCCTGCTGGGAACTGGCCTGCAACCCAGGCATGTGTCCTGACTGGGAATCGAACTGCAATTGTCTGGTTCGCAGGCCCGCGCTCAATCCACTGAGCTACACCAGCCAGGGCTGTATTTTCTTTTTCATTTAACCTATTTTATTGCAGTCTTATTTTTATTTTTTTAAGACTTTATTATTTACTTTCAAAGAGAGAGGAAGGGTGAGCACGGGCCTGCAAACCAGACAATCGCGGTTCGATTCCCAGTCAGGGCACATGCCTGGGTTGCAAGCCAGTTCCCTGCAGGCCACTTCCCAGCAGGGGACGCATGAAAGGCAACTGTACATTGATGTTTCTCTCCCTCTCTCCTTCCCTTCCCCTCTAAAGATAAATAAATAAAATCTTTAAAAATAAATAAATAAATAAATATTTTAAAAAAAAGAGAGAGGAAGGGGAGAAAGTAAGGGAGAGAAATATCAATGTGTGATTGCTTCTTACGCACCACTTACTGGGAACCTGGTCTGGAACCAAGGCATGTGCCCTCACTGGAAATCAAACTGGTGGCCCTTTGGCTCCCAAGCCAGAGCTAAATTCACTAAGCCACACCAACCAAGGCTGCAGTCTTATTTTTAAAATAAAGTTATATAGCCCTAGCTGATGTGGCTCAGTGGATCAAGCACCAGCCTACAAACCAAAAGGTTGCCACTTCAATTCCTGGTCAGGGCACATACCCAGGTTGTGGGCCAGGTTCCTTTCCCCCTCTCTAAAAAATAAATAAATAAATCTTTAAAAATAATAAATAAATAAAATTATATAGCTGCTCTTTACATAATGTTCATATAAAAAATAAAGCAATATGCATATCCAGAATAAACAGAAATTTACATCAAAGTGTCTTTAAATATTTATAAATGTGACAATAAATAACATAAAAAATGTGTAATAGGAGGGAAAGTTAAACAGTTTTAAGAAATTGAAGTGTATTCTTTTATAAAATTCCTGTTCTTTTTTTGTTTATATAACTTATTGTCATGTCACTAAGTTATTGTCAGAACTTATTGTCTTTTATTAATTATGAATTGTCTAGATATGCAACAGCCATATATACGTTTGTACCACTTTAAACTAGACATATTATGTAGGACATGAAATTATCAGACTTTCAGTCAGATAATTAATCCCAGGACTTGGAATTGAAAATACGATATAATTAAAATTAAAAAATAAAATATTTAAGTTTTTAGAAAATACATAAGGTACTTTTTATGATAATAAAAATCAGAAAGAATACATATGAATGAATACTTGCAAACCACAGTATTCTGTCACTGTAAAATAATCCACGTGGTCTTAAAAGAAATTGGTACATTTGTTTATTGATTATCTTATCAACTTTACTCAACTTCTAGAATGTAACAGTTGTTTATTTAGAAATAAAACTTTATGATCTAATAAAATAATATTTTTATTTTCTACTTATTGACCCCCCCACTTTCTATTTTTCTAATCTATCAACAACCAACCACTATTTTTCTATGTGCAAAAATTGCCATTTTGAATAACCTAATAAGCAGAGGAAAATTATTGGCTCTCATTTAATTTCATATTGTATATGGAAAGAAAATTTAGAATTCAGAAATGTGTAAAATATTAGCTCAGATTTAGCTTCCACGTAATTGTCTCTTTTGATTTTATATTTTTGTGCTGTTCTAATCTTTTTTAACCTCAAATTATTCAATGGTAAGATTGATGGATATATTCCGTGAACATAAAACCCTGTGATATTATAATTCTAGGAAGGCAATGAAAATTTTTTGTACTAATAAGGAGGCCAAAGGCAGAAAAAAGAAGTTGGAGGAAAATAATACAAAACTCTAATATCTGGGAGTTTGCCTTCAAAGGCGCTGACATCAATTTTACATGACCTCAATGGAGAAAGTCTATTTCTTCATCTTCTTGAATTTTGGTTGGTCTGTGATGGCTTTTACTAATTTTATCAATTCTTCTCACTCGGAGCTCTGAGTTTTCAGGTAAGTCCAAGCAAATCAACAGTCAATAGAGTCTATGAGGATGAACAGAGATGCACCATACACAGGTGAAAATGTCAGCTTTAAATTCCAGCCAGTCAAACTTTTAAATGACTCTAGTCCCAACCTACATTTGACTCACAACATGACACAGACAGAAATTTATATTTTAGTGATATAGACTTGAGGTTTTTCATCTCTTAATTAGGTGATTGTTATTGTAAAAAAAAATGATGAGGGCTAGAAGGAGGATATGAATGGGACTGTAAACAAATGAAAAATGACATCAAGGTTTTCAAGAATCTGAGTCAGGAATGTAAACTATTCAGTAAAAGAAAGCAGAGAAATGTCGAGATGTACAATACACGCTCTGTGACCTGTGAACATTTATTTTTACCTTCGGGTTGTGAGTTATGGATGTCATATGTTCAATTTCTATACATGTGAGTTTGAGAAAACTACAGTAGATATGAGTCTGAGCACTTATTAACTTAAAGAGTGGTGGCAGTGGTGAAAAAGAGTACATAAATATTTGTAATTATAAATAAATTAAGCATTCACATTGTTCAGTGACTTATAAGAAGCTAGTGCATTGCTTAGAGGACAAATAAGTACTTAGTGCTAAGTGTTTTTGAGAGAGTAATTTCACCAGTTATATGCTTTTTAAAAACTTTTGAGCCATTTCATTATATTAATATATAAAGCTTCATTTAAAAAATTGTACACCAGAAGCAGACTGAAACATAAGTTTGGTATTGAAAAAAATGTGTGAAAGATACGAACATAATAGTTGAGCTCACTAAGAGGATACTTGAAACAAAAAGAATGAATAAAGACATAAAATAGAATGACGAAAGACATGAGCAGAAGACTTTGGAGCAAATGATTTAGGAAAAGAAAGCATCAGGATTTTATTATATGTTGCTTATAGTTTCAGGAGCAAGTGTAAGTATCAATATATCTATATCTGTGTTCTACAACTAATGCTGTAAAATAATCTTTGTCCAAGATGTAATGATTGTGATTATAGAAAATTATGAATCTGATTAGACAAAGACTTCAAGAAATGAAATATAGAAACTAAATCAAAACTATCAACCATGTTTCTCTTTATCTTATCTCATAAATTCCTCAAATTCCAATAAATTATTGAAATGTACACATAGAACTATACACAAGTTAAGAACTAAATATATTTCCCTACAGTGAATCCACCTTTGGAGCTAATAACTTGATTAAGAAAAATAACATTACTAGCACCCAGAAACCATGTTGCTGTCTCCCTTGAATGGCTACCTCCACAAAGGTCAACACTGTCATGACTTTTAGCACCATCCATTGCTTTTTCCTGCTTTTTGATCTTTATATACTTGGAATCACATTGTATCTTTACTTTTGTATGTGCTTTTTAATTCTTGTGGTAAAATTTACCCCTTTAAGTGTACAGTCTGCAAGTACTGAGAAAAAAAATATATATATATACACCTATATCTGTGTAGTTGTCCCAAAATAGGTCTCTGTGCCCCCTTGTAGTAAACCCATCCCCTCACCTGATGTCTATGACAACCCTGGTGTGTCTTCTCTCTCATGGTTGTTTTTACTCAATTCCAATAAATGAAATAATAAAGCATGGTGTTTTGAGTTTCACTTTCTGCAGTTAGTATGATCAATTAGAATTTCATCCATGGTTTCAGAGGTCTCACTTGTTTATTTGCTCTTACAGGTATACCATAGTTTATTATTCCTTCATTGAGGGACATTTAGGTGGTTTTCAGGTTCTGGCTATTATGAAAAAAAAAAAAAGCATTGTAACATTTGCAAATAGGAGTGAGATTTCTGGGTCATGTGATAGGTGAATACTTCACTTTTAAGAACTTCAAATGGATTTCTAAAGTTGATGTACCATTTTGCCTTCCCATCAGCATGTTTGAGAGTTTCAGCACCTCTGCACCCTTGTCTGCATTTGATATTGTCAGATCTTAATTTTATTTTAGTAATTCAAATATGTGTGCAGTGGTATTCTGATCTTCTGGGCTTACCCTGCTACATGTCTCTCCTCTATATCCAGAGAAGGCTCTTGGAGGACAATGGTTATAAACTAGTAGTCTGTATTATTCTACATATTGTAAAATCTATAGCATGCTATCTCATTGGAAGGTAAAATAAATTTATTTTAGGTTGATAAAGCACTATATTGAATATATTACTTATTCAGTGAAACAGTTTTAGTTGCAGTATCATCGATTTAAAAGTATTATCCATGTTGAAATTTATCATGACTTTCAATGTACATATTTTAATATTCTCTCTGAACATTCTTGGCTCCAAGAGCCAATGATGATATTATATACATTTTATGTATTTTTAACTCAGTAAATAGTTGTTAATATGTTATTATGGAGATTTTAATGGTTTGGGGGATTATAGATATACTGTGGTTTTTGGATTTTAGAATCTTTTGGGGATTCTTATTTCTTGCAGGGAGTTATTTTATCAGTATGATAGTGGACTGCCAAAGTACCCTCAACAGCTATCTATTTTAGCTACAATTTCAAAATTGCAGCTTTAAGATCCATAAAATACTACTTCACGAATCTAAGCACAATTCTCATTTAATGCCACTTTATTTTATATGATACGAATCATTTATTTATATACTCATTTAGTTGACAAGGATATATTGACAAGTATCTACTCTGTGTCAAGATCAGTTCTAGCCTTCAGTAATAGAAAGGAGAAAAATTGCATACACACACATCTCTCTTGGAGTCCATACTCTGGTGGGAAAAGTAAAAAAATAAATAAATAAACATACAACTAGTTTTCAAAGATTAATAGTTACAAAAATAAAATAGTAATGGGCAGAAAGGAAAGGGGGATGGTGGCTGTTTAAAATGAATTATTTAAGAATTTCACAGTCTGTGGAAATTAAAAAAGAACAGTGTGTGAGGATATTCCTGTGAAACCGAAAAGAAAATAGAACTTTACAAAAATAAATATCAACATATTCAGAAAAAGAAGCTTCGTGCATTATAGAGAGAAAGGTAGAAGTTGAGATTAAACAAGTATTGTAAGAGGGAAATGTCATTTTTCTATCCAGCAACTAACTTCTTTTAATCCTCCTTAATACAAACTTCAGTTTTTACCATACTCTCCAATTTTTCATGCAGCTAGATGATGACCTACCTGGATGGTGAGGGAGGCCATGATTTACATAAGGTTAATCACCCCAGATAGATGTAAATGTGTGCCTCAATTTTGTCTGTAAGGAACTGTATAAGGGAAAGCTACTGAGGAAGCATCTGAGAAAAACATTGTTTGCTCCTAAGAGAAAGCCACAAAAAATAAAATAAAATACTAATACAAGCTATCTTTTTCCTTTACCTATACTGTGCAATATAGTCTTCACTAAACATGTATAGATACTTCAAGCACTAAAAATGTGCTTCCATTTTGGATGTGCTACAAAAAGTAATACATTAGATCACAAATAATTTAAAATTTTTAATAGTTGATTAATAACTTTTATATTAACTACGTGTTAAAATAAAATTTTGGATATGTTCAATTTCTTGCAGGACATTTGGTCCTGCCGAAATGTCCATTAGTCACTTTTGTGCACACCAAATGTCCTTGAAATTTGGCCTGTCAAAAATACACTTAGAAAATGTCCCTGGGTTTAAACAGCCCACAACATTTGTGTATACTTTTGGTTTAGAGAGTTAATATGTAAAAAGTAATATTATATTGTTTAGTCCAATAAATATGTTGTGGCTATACTGTCAATAATAACCCCCTGCCTTGGTAGCCTAGCTGGTAATATCACATAGAGTTAAGTAGATGAGTTTGGTTTTAAATCTTGCTGAAGAGCAGGCCAGATGCTTTCATGGGCATTTTGGGCAGAATGAAATTTCAAGAATCTTTTTGGTGTAGATTAAATGTCTACAGAGATATTAGCAGGACCAAAATATCTGCTAATCCACTAAATTAAATAATATATGTTACTGTGCTAATCCACCTGTCACATTATACTTTTTAGGTGACTACTTAACCAGTTAAAATTATATAACAGTCCCTTGCATTTGTGAGTTACATTGTATTTCTTTTGGCAGTGCTGCTCTAGATATTACTATTTTTGGACATGGAACCTAAGACAGCTGCAACCATTTTTATAGGAACCTAAACATGGAAACTTGAAGATGCAATAGATATGGGTCCATGATATTCAAAGAGACATGGTATTGATTATCCATCCCTACTTCTTGGGCTTCTTATATGAGATAGTTGTTTGAGCTAGTTTTATAGTCAAGTGTTTTATTCTGTGGAGCTGGAAACATTGTCTTTCAAAGAAAAATACTGGAGGACATTGGTTAATAAAATTATACAGGTTTCAACAATATATTTCTATAATATGTGATGTTGCAATGTATATTGCATTGTATATCCACCATCCAAAGTCATATAATTCCCTTTAACATTTACTACTCAGTAACCACCACTGGTAACCTCTATACTGTTGTTTATGCCTGAGATTTTGTTTATTTTTCTTGTTTGTTCATTTGTTTGTGTTCAATTTTATATCCCAAAAATGATGCTAGGAGAATTGGAAATCCACATGCAAATGAATAAAACTAGATAGCTGTTTGTTCCCATATACAAAAATCAACTCCAAATGGATCAAAGACCTAAATATAAGACATGAAGTAATAAATTACATGGAAGAAAAACAGATACTAAACTTATGGACCTTGGTCTTAGAGACCATTTTATGCATTAGACCCCAAAGGCAAGGGAAGTAAAGGCAAAAATAAATTAATGAGACTAAGAAGCTTGTGTATAGCAAAAACAAATGGCCAAAAACATACACACACAAAAAGCAACTGATCAACCATGAAAAGATATTTAAAAAAATAGTACTGTACTTCTGCCAAGATGGAGGCATAGGTGGAAGCACTTCGCCTTCTCACACAACCAACAAAGTTTTAGCAACAAAAATGCAGCCAAACTACAGAAAATTGAACTACACGGAAGTCTGACAACAATGAATACTTCAGTCAAACCGGTAAGAGGGGCACAGCCAGCAGCAGAGCGGGGTAGGACAGGAAAGATCCACCTGACCGACCTGGCTGGTGACCCAGGTGCGCCGGCAGCCCTGGGTGGATCCCAGGTGTGGAGAAGCCGGCGGACCCACTGAGGGTGGACCATGGTCACACATTCGCAAGCAAATAAACCAGTGGAGGAGCTAGCAGTGGTGAGAAGGACCTCGCAGGCCCCAGCGGCGGAAAGTGGCAGAGAGAACCACCATTGTCCCTCTCTAACCCCGCCCCCACATACAGTGTCACAAACCAGCGACCTGGGTGGCCCCGCCCTGATGACGAACTAAAACTCCGCTCCTCATACATAACAGGCACAAACAGACCAAAACATGGCTCAAGAACAACTTAGAGCCCCAGAGCCAATAAATCTAAGTGATGAAGAAATAGCCAAACTTTCAGATGCACAGTTCAAAACACTAGTGATCAAGATGCTCACAGAACTGGTTGATTTTAGTCACAAATTAGAGGAACATATGGAAGTTAAACTAATTGAAATGAAGGGAAATGCACAGGAAACCAATAATAATGGAGAGGAAACTGGGACTCAAATCAAAGGAGTGGACCAGAAGGAGGAAAATAATGACCAAACAGAAAAAAATGAAGAAACAAGAATTCAAAAAAATGAGGAGAGGCTTAGGAACCTTCAGGACATCTTTAAACATTCCAACATCCAAATTACAGGGGTACCAGAAGGGGAAGAGGAACAGCCACAAGTGGAAAACTTATTTGAACAAATAATAAAGGAGAACTTCCCCAATCTGGCAAAGGAAATAGACTTCTAGGAAATCCAGGAAGCTCAGAGAGTCCCAAAGAAGGTGGACCCAAGAAGGAACATACCAAGGCACATCATCATTACATTAGCCAAGATTAAAATGAAGGAGAGAATTCTAGAAGCAGCAAGAGATAAGGGGACAGTCACCTACAAAGGAGTTCCCATCACACTGTCTGCAGATTTCTCAAAAGAGACCTTAGAGGCAAGAAGGGGCTGGAAAGAAGTATTCCAAGTCATGAAATCCAAAGACCTACATCCAAGATTGCTCTATCCAGCAAAGCTTTCATTTAGAATGGAAGGGCAGATAAAGTGCTTCTCAGATAAGATCAAATATAAGGAGTTCATCATTACCAAGCCCTTATTATATGAAATGTTAAAGGGACTTACCTAAGAAAAAGAAGATAAAAAAGATGAACAGTGAAAGGACAGCAAACTCACAGTTATTAGGAACCACACCTAAAACAAAACTAAGAGGACAGCTAAATCAGGAGCAGAACCATAGAAATGAAGATTACATAGAGGGTTAGCAAGAGGGGAGTGGGAGAAGGAGAAGGGGGGAGAAGGTACAGAAAATAAGTAGCATAGATGGTAAGTAGAAAATAGATGGGAGGAGGGCAAGAATAGTATGGGAAATATAGAATCTAAAGAACTCGAGACATGTGGTCATAAACTAAAGGGGGGAATGGTGGGGGAGGGGTGTGCAGGGTGGAGGGGAATGAAGAGGGAAAATAGAACAACTGTAATGGCATAATTAATAAATATATTAAAAATAAAATAAATAGTTCTGACAGCGTTAATATTAAAAATATATTTAAAAACTCACAATTCAACATAAAAAAATCACACAATCCAATTAAAAAATATGCAGAAGACCTCAACAGATACTTCTCCTAAGAAACATACAAATGGTTAACAGAGATATCAAAAAATGATCAATTTCACTAGCTATTAGAGAAATGCAAATCAAAAGCATAATGAAATACCTCCTCATATCAGTTGGAATGGTTATTATCAATAAGTAAAGTGATAACAAGTGTTGGAGAGGTTGTGGAGAGAAAGGGAACCCTCAGTCACTACTGGTGGGAATGTAAACTAATACAAGTACATGGAAAACAGTATCGAGGCTCCTCAAAAAATTAAGAATACAGTTACCAAATGACCCCGTAGCTCTTCTTCTGGGTATCTACCCCCAAAATTTGAAAACATTTATTTGCAAAGATATTTGCATCTCTTTTTACTGCAGCATTATTCACAGTGGTGATGCAGACACTGGCCTGTAGTGTCTGCAGCCTTAGGGATGAGTCGAGACATTGACACGGACTACTGAGTCCTGTGGAGGAAAAGGGACAGCACAACTATTCTCTCAAGGGGAGAATGCCCCCAACCCTTGCTTTGACAAGCTTTTATTGGGTTCAATTTACACAGGAATAAAGCTCATCAATCATTGTCAGGCAGAAATGATTAAGCAACAAATAATATTTGAAGAACTCTGAGGGCTTATTCTGAGTCAGGGTCAGATAGTTAAAGGGCCATAAAACTTTGGGGACAAACTCACGTCCTGCCTGATCCCTTATTTAAATTAAGGGTAGTAGCAAAGTAGGTTTCATAGGATTTTATGCATTCTTTCTTAGACCTGATCGCCCTAGGGAACCTGCCCTTTCTCGCACAGGGTGGCACCCACCTCCAGCATTGTTTCAAGCTTAAGAAATTGTTTCAGGCTTCAGTCAGGCAGGAGAAGTAAGGCAGCCAAGAGATTCTGTCTACAGACAGAATGAAGACTCAGACTATGTCAAAGCTGAGGGGCAAGGGTCCATCACCCTCTTTTTCTATAGCCCCCAAGTCCTTCTCTGCCCCACCCTGTGATTGTACCTGTCTTAGGTTGCCCCTTTCTTGAGGAATCTTACCCATCATTGGCTAACTGATTGAGTATTGGGGACCAGGCAAGGTGAAGTAAAAGGAGCAGAGGTGGTGCCCCTGCCAGGGAGATAAGCTTTGTCTCCTTAGTGGCTTATGGTTCCAAGGTTGCTCACTCAGCCTTAGCCATGCCAGGGCAGTTACAGCTCCTGACAGCAGGCAGGGTGGTTCCCAACACAGTGGCCAAGACATGGAAAGGACTGATGTGTCCTTCCACAGAGTATTAGATAAAGAACACGTGGTACATATCCATAAGGGAATACCCACCCATTATAAGAAAAGATGAAATGCTGCATTTTATGACAACATGTACATGTATGTACCTTGAGAATATTATGCTACACTAAGTCATATATTCTTAACAAAACAAATAACAGAGAAGAGACCATAAAAGTTATATAGGTGAAAACAATTATTTTACTTTATTTGCAATGAAAGGCCATGGTCTATGTTTTTGTGTGTGGAGAATAATATGAACTGATTTTTACTAAGGTGATAAAGTAGATATTAGCTTCTACTACTATGAGGGTCAAACATTCCCTGATTCAGTCTTTAGTTCATTCCCTAAATCGTGTTTTAAAACTGAGTCATCCTTCTTCCTCTGTGATATAATATACTTTTCCCCCTTAAACTTACAAACGGAAATGGCTATATTGTATTTAGAGTTTATACTTTTTTACAATTTTGTTTGTGAAAGGCACAGACTTGTTTCATATTTTATTCATTCATGCTCTCTGTTTTATTCTCCATCTCCAGTGTGATTCTTATCTGCAATTAGGAATCTACCCCCAGTGACCTAAATCCTTCCAATTCAGCTTCCTAATATTTTCACATGTATGTGGTTCTGTCAAAAAATTATATTAAAATAGATATTATATATTTTACATTTTATATAATATATATAAAACATTATATATATTTTGTTTTTCATCAAATTGTCTTAACAATATTTACACAAAAGTTTTCAGCAATACATATTGTTTCTTATTTTATTTTATTTGACATACTGATTGAAAGTTCTATCCACATTGTGATATGTAGAATCTTATTTTTTTTCTTTTTGAAATTATTTTCCAAATATGGTAGACATTACACGTAGATGTCACAGATGGGAGTAAAAATCAGTATGACTTACAGCTGGCCTATCATCTACCCAAGACACAAGGAAAAAAAAGTGGAGATACTAATACCAAAAGGAGGACTTTCTTCAAACATCGACTCCAGTTTGGCACATGGATATTCTAGGATGTCTAGCAAACACAAGTTAAGCAACCCATGTATTAAAAATAAACCAATGAATACAATTTGAGGACATAATTTAGAGACTTCTCCAATCTTAATAAATAAACTAAGATAGTTCACTCAACTAACTAAACTAAATAAACAATATTTTTCTCATATATAAAAAGCAAGGCTAGAAAAAAATGATTTCTGCTATAAACTGAATGTCCTCCTTCTGAAACCATACACTGAAATTGTGATCTCTCAATGTGATAGTATTTGAGTAGAGAACGGCACCTTTGGGAGGTAATTGGGTTATGACGGTGGAACCCTCATGAAAGAGTATCTTATGAGAGACACCAGAAAGTCTGTGTCCTTTCTGCCGTCTGCTATACGAGCATACAATGAAAGATGGCTATCTGCAATCCAGAAAGAGGATCTTCACCAGACACTGAATGTGCCAGCACCTTAATCTCAGACTTTCCCTGCTTCCAGAACTGTGAGAAACAAATGTCTATTGGTTAAGTCACTCAGTCTATGGTAATTTGTTAGAACAATAAAAAATAAGACAGTGTTCTTTTAGGAAACAAAGAGAAATTATATATTTTATATGCTTATATACATCCTAGTTTTTATCTTACAATTGAATTGTACTTACTAAAAATAATTAAGTCTCATGACAACTATTGGTACATAACAAATGAACAAAACACTGAAGAAAACATTGTATACAATTATAGAATAACTTCCCTAAATTAAAGAAATCATTTGTTTTAATTATATGTATTTATTACACACATATACTTAGTAACTAGTTTACAGTTTTATTTGATACTTAGCAAGTGTAATAGAACTATTTAAATTCCACCAAATATTTTAAAATATCGTTCTAAGCCACATTAATATAACAATTAGTATTCATGTTGTCATATGCTATACAATAACTTTAGATTTATTTATTTATTTTTATTGCTGTTCAGTTACAATTGTCCCCATTTTCTCCATTATGCTACCCTGCTTCACCCTCCACCCACCTCCCACATTCAATCCTCCCTGCCCCATTATCTTTTTGCACGATTCCCTTGTTTTACACAACATAAGAAACCAATGAAGAATAAAGCTTGTAAGTAGGGTGAAATGTAAACCAAGATGTTAATGTCCCTTTGGCAACTGGAATCGATGGTGATGATCTTCATGACCAGTTGATTTCTATTGGCTCAGTTAGAATGACATTATTTGTTGTCACATTGATATTTAATATCTAAAAAAAGGAAAATGACAATGAATTGTTTAATCGGAACTATGTTTTAACAAAGACAATATCTACAAATAATGTGTTTTCTAAGTAAACAGAGCATTGACTATTTATGCCTGGGGGATTAAGTTTTCTTTTCAGGTAGTATTATTTAGTCTGCCATAAAAGGCTACTGACTAAGTCAGTGATTTCATTAAGCTGGAATTTTAAAAACCAGGAAAATATTTAAAAGAGGAAAAATGAGGGTTAAGATCTGGGTTATAAACTGTTATTTTACCAGGAAAATACGTTAAGTATGCAAAACTCTATTTTCCCAAACTTGATATAATTAAATATAATAAAAGTATTTTAATACCAAAGTAATAATTAAGACAGTTCCATGATAAAGGTGAAATCTCAACAGACTATGAAACAGTAGCAACAGGACAGTGTTAGGTGGATAAAATGGCTCCTTAGGTGATGTCCAACTCTCTCCCATCCTATGAAATCTACAAAGACCTAAGACTGTGTCCAAGACATAATTGTTTGTTTTTCAGTTGAAGTCAATCAAGTGACTGAATATTGTGTAAGTTATATTCATGTGAAGTGATTTTTTGATTAATAGCTAGTTCTTTTCATTCGGCTTTAAATGCAAATCAGTAAGTGCACAGGCACTCGCACAATTTTTTCAGATGCAGCCTTAAGCTTAGATCAAACAAACTGACCAGAGGGGAGAAGGAAGGGAAGTCAAGGGGAAAAAGGGGGAGGGATTTGGAGGAACAAATAGGAAGGACACAGGGACGAGAACTAAGCGGGGTGGAAATGGGAGGGAGGTGGGGAGCAAGGGGCGGGGGAGGCTGGGATGGGAAAAATAGACAAAAAACTGTACTTGAAAAATAACTAAATAAAATTAATGATTAAAAAAATAAAGTAAAAAAATAATTTAAAAAAACAAACTGTAACAACTACCATAGCTGGTTTCTAGAATATATTTTTGAAATTTACCTTTAGAGGGCATAGATTCACAGAATTTAGGGTTGGAAGGAGCTTAAGGGAGCTAAATATTCTCTTAAGCTCCTTCCTTAAGCATATTCTTATTTAATCTCAAAAGAAAAAGGGCATAAAATTATTTGTTCAAAGTAAAAAGCTAATGCCCTGGCTGGTGTAGCTCAGTGGATTGAGCGCAGGCCTGCGAACCAGACAATTGCGGTTCGATTCCCAGTCAGGGCACATGCCTGGGTTGCAGGCCAGTTCCCAGCAGGGGACACATGAAGGGCAACCATACATTGATGTTTCTCTTTCTCTCTCCTTCCCTTCCCCTCTAAAGATAAATAAATAAAATCTTTTTAAAAAGTAAAAAGCTAATTACTGGAACTTTAACAAAAATATCTGACCCCTTGTTCAATCCACAAATTATAGCTTCATGCATCTCTTTGTCAAAATATTTATGAGTGCTAATAGACAATAGTATTAGTTTTATAAGACTTTTCAAAGATACTTTATCTAAGACATATCAAAAGTTGAAATACAGGTATTTTGTTTTTGAGTAAAAAATTGTATGTCCTCGCTGGTATAGCTCAGTGGATTAAGGGTGAGTTGTGAACTGAAGGGTCACTGGTTCTATTCCTAGTCAGGGCACATGCCTGGATTGCAGTCCAGGTCCCCGCCAGTGGGGGCCACACGAATGGCAACCACACATTGATGTTTCTTTCCCTCTCTTTCTCCCTCCCTTTCCCCCTCTGTAAATATAAATAAATTTAAAAATCTTTAAAAAATTTTTGAGGCACTTTACCACATATGGATGACAATAATTTAGATGTTTAAGGTACATTTAATCTTGCTTTAATTACATTAAGATACTTTTAAAAATAAAAGCCATTAAGTTGATTTGTATGACAGGTTACCAAGTATGATAATATGAAAATAAATATGAAAATTCAATGAAAATAAATAAGAAAGGTTAGAGGTCATCCATAATAATGTTTCTTTAGGGCTAAGAAATAAAATATCTATGTAGATATTTTTAATCACTCCATTTAAAAAATATTGTCTTATATCACTCACCTTTTGATCTGGTTCATGAGTAAATCTAAGTGACTCTTGATTTCCATCGTATATGAGATTAACTTCAGTAACAGAAGTCATTTCTAGCCCCCATATGCTGATGAATCCAAGCCTCATTTCATCTGTGTTTACATAGCCTCTTTGCAATAGAGTGCTTGTCAAGGTGGTCTATAAAGACAAAGAAATAACTTAAATCCTTCATTTGAAAAAATAATTTAAACTTTAAAAATATATATGTTAACTAAAATGTATCCCATAGTACAGAAAATTGTTTATTCAAATATTTAAAATAAGGTATGTTAATTACTACATATAAATATATAAATACAAAATAAATATAAAGTATGGCATAAAACTTGATATATTATTAAACACAATTGCATACAAATGCTCTTAAATTAATACATACCTTGTTAAAGTTAAATTGTATCAAGGAATACAGGCCTTTTTCATAGGTGTCTGTAAGGAAATATAAAAGTGATATATTTATATTTCCAAAGAAGAACAATAATAAATACTAGCATAATTTGCTTCACTTTTGCAGTATAAAGCATACAAAAACCATCACTGCATTTTATTTAACTTGTTTAAACACAGTCCAAGGAACACTAAACTATGAAGAATGAGTCACCAGAGAGGGTTCTAAAACATAAGGTTAATATCCACCTCTTTATAAAATATAATCTTGCCACATTTAAAATTAACTTGAACAATAATCTAAAGCTAAAATGTATTAAATGCTTTCTATTCATCAACTTCTAAGTACTTCATCACACTACCCTGAAATAGGTATTATTATTACTACCCCATTGTATAGAAGATGAAAGCGAGTTCTAGAGAAGTTAAGTAAAGGGCCCAAAGTGAAACAACTAATTACAGATACTCTTTATTTATGATGTGGTTACATCCCAATAGACCCCTCAGAAGCTGAAAATATAGTAAGTTAAAAATGCATTTAATACACCTAATCCACCAATATTTGTGCTTAGCCTCGCCTACCTGAAACATGCTCAGAATTCTTACATTAGCCTATACTTGGGAAGAATCATCTAACACAGAACCTGTTTTATAATCAAGTGTTGCGTACTGAAATTTACCGAATACGTGAAACCTAAAACAAGGCATCAGAAACTACTGGCAACCGTACACCGCACGGTAAAGCTGGTTTACCCCCACGAGCCCCTATGCTGCACTTCCGGCTGCTGCCCCGGACTGCAACAGAGCATCAGACAGCCCATCACCAGCCTAGGAAAAGATCCAAACTTAAAATTCAAAGTACTATTTCCACTAAAAGTGTATCCCTTTCACACCATTATAAAGTTGAAATATCCTAAATTGATCCATCATTAATTCAGGGACCATCTTCATTACCGAGGTCTGGTTTTCCTGACTACTTAAGATTGAGTTCCATAAAACCATACAAGCATAAGACACAAAAGTAACATTAGAGTCATAGAAATGACTGAGACAAGTGTTAGGTGAACATTGAAAAAGCAACACCTTTTGATTTTTTTATTTCAAAAAAATTAAAATTACTTTATTTTTGTTCAATTACAATTGTCTGTATTTTCTCCCCACCACTTTTTAATTCCCTTTTCCACTTACACATTCCAGCATTGCACTTAATCATGTGAAAAAATGCTTACTTTGTAATTAATTTTGCCTACACTAAAATTAAATGATATTCTGTCTAAAATGTTTTTTTCTCTCTGTGTACAACTGTCTCGGGTCACTCCCCGAGCCCCGCCCATGTAGTGGTGTTTGGGAGAAGCTTTCTATAAATCAAGGCTGGCTCATCATGATTTATTCAATATGCATATTGAGGCAATATTTTTAGTCTTAAATTTTAATATGGTACCATAAATTCAGTTTTTAAGGGTGACTCTGAAAATATAAGATAGAAAATAGAAGAGACAGTTATTATGGGGCTATGAGCAGTTTTTGGTTGTTTGCAATGAATAAGAGAAAGATACCACATGAAATCATAGTTAAGGGTACACATATATCTATTTCATTCACATAAGTAGGGCAAATTAACACCTTACTGAGCTTTGGTGAAAATGTATTTAATGTACACATTTCAAAATATGTTTATTTTGAGTTATCTTTGATTTTCTTTGAGAGAATGTCAGATAATAATATTCCATGAAATCTGATTAGACTTAAATGAGAAAATAATTTAGATAGGTACCTAGCAATTAGATTGGAAATCTTGCTGGAACAGAAGACTTTTTTTGAAGATTCTGATCTAATAAGTCCAGAGGCTCAATGTATTTGTTGTGTAATGTTGTTAATTACTGGAAAATTGCCCTGGTTGGTATGGCTCAGTGTATTGAGCACTGGCCTGCAGACCAAAGGGCTGCCTATTCAATTCCCAGTTGGGGCCTATGCCTGGGCTGAATGCCTGGGCCCCAGTGGGGGGCACGTGTGAGACAACCACACACTGATGTTTGTCTCCCTATCTTTCTCCCTTCCTTCCACTCTGTCTCAAAATAAATAAAAAATCTTAAAAAAAGGAAATTATAAAAGGTTTTTTAAATTTTTATATTCCATCATAAGAAATGTAGTGAGATTACAAAATATATCCCAAAAATGTGGTCATAATTTGCCAGAACCATTTGGTTTACCTACATGATGAAATCATAAAGAAATATCTAAATTATGCTCAGTTACTTTCCAGTGATTTAAAACAATAATTTGTGATGAAACTTCAATCGGATAAAGGTCAGTAGTACCTCAGTTAATGTGTTAATGAAGGACAGGACTCTATAAACATAGGGTTTTAACTAATTGATTCTTCAACTTCTAAACCATAAAATACTAGGAAGAGTTTTTTTCTTTTTAATTTTAAGAATCTTGCTTATTTTCATATGATTCTTATATCAACTAACATACTTTTTTATTTTAATTGTTCAAGTACAGTTTTCTGTCTTTTACTTTATTTACCCATAGATTCCTATTTGCTATGGTTGCAGAATATTGACTACAATTTATCTGCAATGATGAAAGGTACACATCTTTACTATTAAGGAAAAATCTCTGATCTAGGCATACTTTATGGAAATTGCAGTGAACTGGCCATGAGAACATCAACTCCCCACAGATGTTAGTTTTGTGAGTAAGGTTTGTATCATGAGAATGTTCAGAACATCCATCTAGTAGAGTTGGTATTGTCAACCTACCCCTCTACCAGAATGATAATTACCCAGGACATTTCACTAAAACAGATTCTTGGGCCTCTCCTAAAATAATAAAATTTGAATTGGCCCCAGAATCTTCATTCTTCACAAACTGCTGCAGCTGATTCTGATAGCAACAATCAGCAAAGCACATACTACTAAAAGGTTAGAAGTTCAGGCTGGTCTTGAGGAACAGTCATAGAGTGAACATATATTTAAGTTTAAATCCTTAAACTTCTCATGTCAAAATTGCTTGATATCAAAAGCAAAAAACAAAGCAAAATCGTTATAAAGTATAGAAACTAAACTTGACTTTTGTTTCTGAACTCTTTCACATTTTAGAGACACCTTATGTGTTAACGGAACATAGCTTTTCAGTCAAGTTGACCTCACACATAGTGAATGTCTATTATTATATGAACAGCACTTATATAGCCTCTTGAAGAACAAAAATGACTGATATACAAACCCTACCCACACAAATCTCCTACTTATCCAGATATTTAACATACAGATTAACTATATTTAGGATAAGAAGAAATTCTTTAAATGATTACAACACTTTAAAAAATAGATTGCACTATTTATTAAACTATTTTAAGTAATACTAATTTTTAGCTTTCAAAGTATGATGAAACAACATAAAAGTAATATAACTTATGTACATCATGAATTATATTTATCTACTAAATGAAACACATACCTATGGTTTCTCCATCATCCCAAAACAGAGATCCTTGTGCTACCTGATTATCATCTGCTGCAACAATGAGCTTCATGTAGTTTTGTCGACTATAAGAAAGAAATACCATTTTACCAGTATCTATAGAGGATCATGTGCCTTGTTATGACATGACATTCATATAAGCAGACAAACAAATACAACAAAGAATATCAGTTAAGGAAAATGCAAAGTGTTTTAGACAAAGAGATGAAGCACTTCAATATTTATTATGAGTTCATGAGCATGAACCATAAAACTATTGATATTTAATAAATATATCATGCATGTCTTTTGATCTCAAAAGTTTACCTACTGCAAAAAATCAGAGGTGGCCTCACTTATAATAATTAAAACCATATTAAGTCTATTGACATATTTATTCTTTTCAATGGTAATACTGTCATTGATCATTAAACATAAAACTATTTTAATGGCATTTTATCTCTATGTCTTCCTTACATTTCCATATATAAATCACTGAACTATCATAGCAATTATTAGTAAGAATGTGGAGAATAGCCAGCAAGTTATAAGTCCCATTTTAGGAATGGACACTATCTCTTAAATTTTTGGCTTCACTGGCCTACTTGAGAACTAAATATTTGCCACCATCCACACTGAATAAGAGAGTTGGTTTGACAGCCTCATTAATAAGGAAGGATTTCTCAGGCAAATCGTGCTTAGCTACCGGCCTTTTCAAATCACAGATGTTTAAGATTGTACTGCCATGGAACTTTCTTAAAATACCAGAATATCTAAAATTTAAATCTTCATAGCAACTTGATATTTTCCATGTAAAAATGTTAGCATGTCTTAGCATGCATACGTGTATGCATGTCAGTTCAGTTCACTGGTTTAGAAGTACCTTATTGGCCACATTAAAATTCTGGTTTAACCCACAGTTTTGCAACATATTTTAAAACAGGTTTAAAAGGATTTTACAACTCGCACTTTATCCTATATACAGGGTGAGACAAAAAGAGAATTATAGTAGTTTTTATGGAAAATAATATAGTAGTTGGTTCATAATAATACAAGAATAAAATGTTTTGAATATTCACAACAATAAACTTATTTTTCCCTACCCTATATACACCTAAACCTAATATCCTATTTACTTTATCTCTGATACACTCAGACACACACACAACATACAATTTTCTCTTTCCTCCTTTTTCATAACAAAATGGTCCTTTAAGGAACAATTTGAATGGTCCCCTCAATGAAGCACTCATTGTTCATATAAAATCATTTTTCTCATCTTCAATTGATATCAGGGTAAGATATTGTTAGAAATGGATCTAAATGTTTCCAGAGAATTGAAAGAAACTTTTCATGTTAACTGAGTCTGTAAGCATGTAGATGATGAACAGAGTGGATACAGTATAAGAGAAGAGACAGAGGGACTAAGTCCTCTAGAATATGATTGTTTAAGCCAGGAATTTAAGCAACTGAAACAGATTCTATGGCTAGTATAAAAGAGTCACTATTACATCAGTCATAAGAGAAATAATGGACCCATGATCCTTGATGGATTGGACATATTGCTGAATGAGAGATAGAAAATACAAGGCAGGGAGCAAAGAAGAAAGGAGAGTCTTAATCAGATAATCACTGTAAACTGTAATGCACAGAAAATCTGAGTTACCTTTTATCTTTATATGAACGAGTCTACTAAAAAACCTGTCTGGTTTTCCCATGGGTCTCAAGGTGTAGTGAAATCATCAATAGATAGCCGCATCGTCAATGATCAAAGTGAGTCAAAGAACATGTACAGGACTAAAAGAGAGAGCCGGAGGAGGGAAGAGAAAGGATGGGAAAAAAGAGAAATCCTCTGAGCGATGTATGCTTAAAGTTCTAGAAAGTTTCCTTTAAAAATCATGTTTTCATGAAGTAAACAATATTTATTTCCACATGTCAGAGTGAGAAAAAGTTGAGGACCTAGGTAAGGCAGCCATTCAAAAACAACACCTTCATTTGTGATTACCATTGCATATTTACATAGAAGACATTAAGGTTTAATTGGTTTATTTGTCTTAAAAACTTTCTCACTATACAAGGAAATGTCATATTTAGAGACAATTTTCCTTGATTCTCTCATGGTTCTATATATCCTGAATGCTGAAGCACTGAGAGTTTTTCTTTTTCTGAACTATTCTTTTAAAGATGTTTTAAGGCAAACAGTATTGGAATACAGAGCAGTGTTTGTTTGTTTAATTAATTTTAAAAAATCCTGGCCAGTATAATAATTCAAAGCAAAGAGTGAACAAGTTGGCTTACAGTCCATAAAGAAGGAAGAGGAGGAGGAGAAGGAGAAGGAGGAGAAGAGTTCCCTTGAGCTTGGAATTATTAGCTATTATTCAAAGTCCCAACATGGGCAGCATCTAACGAGCCACTCCATGTCACCCTCATGGGACTTGGAGGAACGGGAAAACTGAAGTAAATGTGAAGGTCATATTTCTAGGTATGCCATGTGCAAGAAAGGTCATTGCTTTTGACCCAGCTCCATGACATTGGCAGGCTAACTTGTAAGCTTGGAAGTAGGGTAGAGTCTCAGACCTTTCCCAATTCTTGACCACTCTACTTGATGTATCTGAAAATTTAATCCGAGCTCTGTGAACACTTCATTTACCTGAAAAATGTGTTTTTATCAGGCTCTTGGCAAGGTAGAATGTAGCCGCCACGAACATGAAGGTTTATTTCATAAAACGGAGCATCAAAGTTGTGAAAAGTTCCTCTGACACCAATGTCTTGACCCTGGAAATGACAGGGTTGGAAGGAAGAACAAAAGCAGCAAAAAGTAGAATTACTAGTAATATTGTAATTTGAGGAGAGTCATTTATAGAGTCAAATGACACACTTCCCATTTTAAAATCAAGAAACAAGTATCTATTCAGAAGATCATGCTGCTTAAAGCAGAGAGTCAGTACTTGGTTTACTGGTAGCTTTGAAATGGATTTGCCATTACTTGTTTTTGTGGTGCTCACATGCAGAAAATGGCCAGGTTTTGAAAGCTCACAGAAATCATTGCCAACATACATTATTTGGGGGACGACTGTATTACCTTTGATGACCCTTTTGTATAGCCAACAAAGGACAATGAGCTTTTGGTGTACAATGTGCACTTCTTATGTTTATTGGGTAAAATAAAAGGATGACTACATAGACAATTATGGCAGAATAAATTCTCTTTTACTGTGCATTAATCTGATTGAGATATAACTAACAAAATGCCTTACTCATTTTAATTGGGAAGTAAACCAAATATGTCATTAATTGAAAGGTCAGGATCAAACTTAAGCCCATTTGTGATTAGCCAGTTCCTCAGAATTCCTTAATTACTTACCGTATGATAATTAAACCACCGAGCATTAGGGACATAGCCTTGTATAACATAAGTATCCTAGAATTAAAAAATATGGTTATTTTTGTTCAGTCCCTCTTCCACCTAACCTCCCCACACCCTGCAGCTATCATCCTGCTCTCCATTCGTGTGTCTGTCTCCATTGTCTTTGTTTGCTCAGTTTGTTCATTAGATTCCACATGTGAGTAAAATCATAGAGTACTTGTCTTTCTCTGACTTGTTTATTTCACTTAGCATAAAGTTCTCCAGGTAAGGACCGGTGGATCTGGACAACAGTGTGGTGACTGCAGGGGCTGGGGGTCATAAGTAGACTAAATGGTCGTGGAAAAATATAATAAAGATGGAATAAAAATAAATGTATAATTATTCAAACATATGCATTAATAAAATATTTTATGAACAAAAATATACGGTAGAACTTACAGGTACCAGTACGGGGGTGACCATAAATGCCGGGCCCCACAAGAACTGATAGGATATATCCCAGGTTGCCTTCTCTTCAAAGAACCTTGATGAAATATTTACAAACAGTTTAATAAAAGCACTTCATCTCTAATGAATACCATGAAATAAGTGTTCATTTTGCAGTGTGTACATTTGTGGATTTATTGCAATGAACAATAAACTATAATTTTTTTTAATTCTATGACTTGGAATTCAATATGCAATACTATAATTCTTTATAAGTAAATCTAGACTATGACTAAACTTCCTGACAACATGTCGAGTATTGTGATTGGTCATAGAACATTGAGTAAGAAATTTCCTTTAAAGAGAACTCACAAAGGTACAGATACTAACCAGGAATAGAGTATCAACAAACTAGAAAGTAAAAGTTATAAATGCCCTGGAAGTGTGAGAAAACTGTGGTTTAATAAAGCAACTGGAGAGAATAATTTGAATGTAGAAAAACTATTTTTTTAAGAATGCTGAATCTTTCATCTTATTATTAGAACTTAAGGCATATTGATCAACTTATTATTTTGGTAAATTTACCTTGGTTATTATTGATCAATTTGAGTAAATATATGTTGGATATTCTTATTGATTTACTATATTTTTATTACACTGGTAATATAGGGTACACAGGAAGCTAAATATACTGTGTGAGGGGACCCCCACAAAATGAAATTATCTTCTAGAGGGCAGGCCACTTGTAGAACAGGCTTCCCCTGGAAGGTGAGTGTTCCAGGAACCCATCTGTATCAGTGTACTAGCTGCTGTTTTTGTGAAAGGCTACATTTGGCTTCAGTGAATTTTTTTAACATTCTCTCAGTGCATTTGCTCATTTTATGAGGATGATTTATGAGCATACCTGCCCATATCTTGCTGAATTTTCAGAATTTTTTACCAAAAAACAGCATGACCCCCATGTCCCACCCTCCGTATTCAGTCATCCTCTCCCCAAGCAACTTGTTTTTTTGTTTCCCTACATGAGAAATGTCCTCAAAGGAAAACACTTTGCCAACATGGAAGAGGTCAAACAAACAAACAAACAAACAACAAATACACAGCAAAAGCACTAAAAGGCATCATAATCAATGAGTCCAAAATTGTCTTTGAGCAGTGGAGAAAACATCCAGATAAGTGTATTCCATCAAATGGAGAGCACTTTGAAGGTGACTGGTTTAAATATGTAAGAATAATATACAATTTTTTACAAATGAATTCCATTTTTTGATCCCCCCTCTGTATGATTATTTCAAGGGTTTCTTTGTTGAATATGTGTGTGTGTGTGTTTTTGTAATAGCTATGATATGAATCAGTTTGTATTTGTCTTAAGGAAAGAACAGGTTACATTTTTTGACTATGCTCCATGGAACATTTCAAGATTTGTCCATATATCAGTTTGAGCCTTGAAAAATGAATCCAAGCCCTGGGTGGTGTAGCTCAGTGTATTGAGTGTGGGCTGCGAACCAAAGGGTTGCAGGTTTGATTCCTAGTCAGGGCACATGCCTGGGTTGTGGGCCTGGTCCCCAGTGGGGGCCACATGAGAGGCAACCACACATTGATGTTTCTCTCTCTCTCTCTTTCTCCTTCCCTTCCCCTCTCTAAAAATAAATAAATTTAAAAAAATGAATCCAAAATTTTTTTGAGGAGAATGTTAAAAATGTTCTAAGGTATCCCATTAACACACTGACGGAAAGGAGTGAGATTTTCTTTAATTAAGAACTTATATGTGGTCAATTTCCTTAAATGCTGTAAACTGTAACTAATTTAATCATAATGTAGAGACAATATTATTTACGTAGAAAATGTTTTGAATATATTCAATGTAATAAGTTATGGCAATTATCAAGAATAACACCTGAGGTATTATTTTTTCCTAATGAGAATAATTACTTTTTTAGTAACTAGTTTGTTATATATTTAATAGCATATATTAATCTTTCAGAAGATTCATTTATGAATATGATATGTTTTTAAGCCAAAATGTACCCTGAAATAAGAATAAAAACATTCCAAGTCAAAATATCTCTATATTGTACTGAGAGATACTAAGTAAAATAAATGAAAGCTATCTCTCTATGGTAGAAAAAGGTTTGCACTTACTCATTCAAAAGAGGTCGGATAGCAGTGCCACCATAAGCATGAGCTTCATGCATCTGTGTATAGAAGTAGGGCAATAAAGTGTATCTTATATTTAGAATGTCCCTTGACATTGCAGAAAAAGTTTCATTCCAGGAAGGAGGATCTTGTCTCTGAAATAAACCAAATTGAAATAGTCACAAACTGTTTGTCTTTGTTTAAATCATACTTTTCAAATGCATATTTGGAAACTAAAAAGTAAAGAATAATATTAATTCACTATCCTGCGCTTTATACTATTGTCACAAAATGCTATGCAATAATGTCTCTATCTCTTACTGAGAGCACAGCATTGACCTTTAATAAGAAAAATGCAGATTAAATTTCTGGCTTGGTTTAGTTTATCATGTGTGAAGAGCAAGCAGTTCACATATGAATAGGGGGCAAATACATGGTCAACTATGATGATATTCAGTGTAGAAGTGAAAAGTGTAGAACAGATATGAAATGTTATACAAAAATGAATTTCAATAAACAGAGACACGCAGAGCCTGTCATGGTGACCCTGCACATTGTGTGTTCTCATGAGAAATAAGTAAATTATTATGCTGAACAACTAATTGTATATGAGGATGAGAAAATCTAATTAATTTGGGCAAGGGAAAAGAGCATGCCCCAGTTTATCCTAAAATATACATTCCAGGTAAAAAGACTAAAATTAATATGTGAAAGATTAAACACCTCTTTAAAACATTTTGGCACTAACTGGTTAAAAATAATTCACAGTTAGAGTGATTCATATTTTATATTTCATCTTTTCCAGGGAACAAATAAGGCTGCCACATAATTCCAGGCACAACACTTCCAATGTTTGTTGATATCAACAAGAATAGGGTTCTTAAGAGCTTCCTCATATCTATGATGATTCCAACTTTTCTAGATTTTAGGATTAGGAATACTTGATGATGACTGAGTGTTGATACTGGTATATGTAGTATTAGAATAGGCACATACTTAAAAATGTTTCAAGAACTACTAAGCTAGAACTGATCATATTGTTACAGGTTTCAAAGTCAGGTAAGAAGGAAGAGACAAAGATTAATCTGTTGCTCATTGACTTCAATATTATTTCACCTTTAAAATGTTGATGCATATAATTCTAAACCATACATTCCTAGATTCAATTCTATTACCTCATAATTAAACTTAGGTTGAACATTCTGTTCTTTTGATTTTTGTTTTAGAAATATTTCCTTAGCCTTTTTTCTCTCCTCCATTGCATCTTCCCCAAAACTCCAGCCACATTCCACCCTGGGTTCTTTCCCTTATTCCCTCCCAGGAACTCTCTTTCCCAATACAATATTTATATCAGCTGCTTTCCCCCACTCAGGTCTCTGTGCTAATTGTAATGTGACTTCATCTTAGAGAAGTCGTCCTCCCTGATCCCCCTCCATCTAAAACAGAACCCCTATAAATCTCTATCACTTTAGCACACTCCAGTTTTGCTTCATATGCATTTATTTGTATGTCATATTTTATCTAAATATATACATATAAATACATGAAATATGTATAAATATATGTA
Organism: Artibeus jamaicensis; assembly: GCF_021234435.1. NCBI lineage: Eukaryota > Metazoa > Chordata > Mammalia > Chiroptera > Phyllostomidae > Artibeus > Artibeus jamaicensis. The sequence goes on along the minus strand of NW_026522046.1, from coordinate 21,431,367 downwards.
CACATAATTATCTATAATCACTGTCTTTCCTACATTATGTGAATTGGTGGTGCAGGGGTTTTGTAAAGATCAGCTAGTAGATTCTCAGTGAATACTTGCTGAAAGGATCCATACTGAAGCTTCTATTGATCCATAGAAACTCCACTATCCTAATATTACAGCTTTCTAACTTGTGTCTTGATAACATGTTTTCCTGCTAAATATTTCTATACACCAAGTTATGTCTCTATTGCCCAACTTTCAAATTCTTACAAAATGTGGTACTGTCTTTCTACCCTAAATAGATTTTCCCTTTCATTTTCTGACTAAAATTTCCCAAGAGTAACACAAAGATTTGAAGCACACGGTGAGCTCTGTCATTCAGTTACTATGGCTAGATTGCATTTTTAAAGACGATCTCTGTCTACAATGCTTTCATAAGGGGCTCTTGGTAATTTATCTTTGTTCTGTACTCCTTCACTGAAAGTCAGTATCACAAGATTTAGTGTTTAGCTAAATATTTCTTTTAAGTGCTCATACTTTTCCATAATTTTCAGTATTGTCTCCCCTCTCATTCAGGAGTTCCTCTGGACAACTTGGTAAAGTGTATACCTGTATCACCACACATAAGTAAGTTCTCATGATTCCCTTTTTCTTTTCTTTCTCTTTTCTTTCAATTTCTCAACTCATTTTTAACATACGCCTTTCTAAATTTCCTATTTCATGTATTGATACAAGTATTTCAAATGGCTTTTATTCTAATTATTTAGTATGAAGCTATCTTTTTTATTGTTCCATTCTGGTTTGGAAGAAGTTCCAGAGGCGATTTTCCCCCCCGACTGCTCCAAAATTATACAGAACAGCAGTAAATAAGCGATCTATCAAAGTTTTGGACCCAATATTATAAAGAGTAACCAAGGCTGGGAAATTCTCAAAATGATGAGCATAGAGATTCTCAGTAAATGTACAGAGAGTAAAAAACATTCATCTGGACATCATTAAAAGAAAGTTGATAGAAAACTTATATGTTTAATGGGGGGCGGGGAAGAATAAATGCAATAATTACATACCCTAGTATCCTTAATATTGTGATTTCTTGAGTATGGATAAAATGACCCAACTTGCATCCAGCGAGCACAGAGCTGATATTCCGAATTATTGAAGAAGCCACAGATATCTGCTCCACTCTAAAAGGCATTGTTATATCTCATTAATTTTCAGTTTTCTGTAATATTTATGTTATAAATATGAAAGGACTAGAGTCACTTACATAAGATACTCCAAAGAGACTAAATTCCATCATACCTAAAACAAAAAATTAGGGAAAGTTTTAATAATCTAGTTTCATATTTTGATATTTTGATTCATGAAAAGGTTATATTTCTAATGTCAACCTCTAGCTCAATGCAATATTTTAAGGTAATTAACACAGCTTTTGATCATTTATTTCAATAATTTTCATGCATGTTAAGTTTATAGTGTTAATGTCATTTATGGGAAAGACAGGATATGTTTTCTTGACACTTCTAAGATAACATTTAGAGCACAGAACTTATTTATAAAGACATTATACTATGAGAAGAAAGTGTAGTGGTTTTCTTGGTTTTATGTTTTACAATAAAAGGTTATCTCTGTAATGAGTTAATGATTGATAGATCTCATCATTTGAAACAAAATAAGTTATTTTATGAAATAAAATCCTCAGAGGAAAATAGAATGCATGTGATTTCCAAGATTTTCAATTATAAATCATTTTTAAGACTAGATAGTAAACAGAAAGGTATTCATTTGCCCTTTAAAATAATAATGTCTTATTTACTGTTTATTCAGTCATTGCCAGAAAACTGCTTCTAGGTTTGGTTTTAAATATTTCATTCTTTAGCATTTATGAGTGATTCTTAGAATCTAGAATTTCTGCCCATTTCTATTCTTAGCATGTTATCCTCCCCATCTATCTCCCTTTCTAACCAGGAAACAAAACATGATAAAATTATTTCCTCAAAATAAACTGTTTGGAAATCATTAGTTTCTATAAAGCATGCCAGATCTTATTTTTTAGCCTGTTGCCTTATATCATGGTGGTATTTGACATTAAAATGTGATGCTAGAAGTATATTTCTGAGACAAACCTATAGAGTATAGGAACAGACACCAGAAAAAGTAAATACCTAACAGAAAACTCAAAACAATGATAAAGATGGTGATTCTCACATACCAATGACTGATTTTGCCAAGTTGTTCCAGTCTGCATAGTTGTCCCCAAGCCAGTGACCTGTCCATCGTCCACTACTTGGATATGTAGAACGAGAAATAACAACTCCTCTTTTGCCAGTTGTCTTCTGCAATGCACTAATATAAGTGAAGAAGGATCTGTAAGTCTTTACATTAGGTGTTTTCTTCAGCTATTTCTACTTACAATCACTTCATTAAAAATTGAATTTGATTTATGATATCTATGTTGTGTTATATTACAACTAGTTCTTCATATGTGAGCCTTCTCTCATTATACTATAAATTTCTTACCAGTATGAAGGTATCTTTTTTCTCTTCCAACATTTACAAGCTTGAAATACCTAAGTGGCCTGCAGTTATTTGTTCAATTAATACAAATTAAGTCAACTATTGGTATTATCAGATCGACAAATTAATTGTTTTTGAGTTTTTTTACTGAATGCATTTTATTCTACTTGTTTTCTCTTGATAAAAGGTCTAAGCTCTAACTACTGACTGCTCCAACCCTGCTCAGTTGTAACTTGTCAACACTTAATCTTTATATTATTGTGAAGAGAATATCTGTTACAATATCCCTTGTTTTACAGGTTAGTTTAAATAGAACAAGACTTTCTTGAGCTCAGAAATGAAAGTAACTGTTCTATAGAAGAATAGAATGTATTCAAAGTCAGATTAAAATAATGGATTTTAGCCTGGCTGGTGAAGCTCAGTGGATTGAGTGCAGGTCTGTGAACCAAAGGATCACAGTTTGATTCCCAGTCAGGGCACATGCCTGGGGTGCAGGCCAGTTCCCAGCAGGGGACACACAAGAGGCAACCACACATCGATATTTATCTTCTTTTCTCCTTCCCTTCCCCTCTAAATATAAATAAATAAAATCTTTTAAAAAATTATGGATTTTACAAATTATGTCATTTGTATCCGCACTCTTTGGAAAGTGACTTAACTTGTTTTGTGCTTTAGTGTCAAGAATAATGCCATCACATAATGTAACATTACATATTATTTACTCATTTACTCATTCAAAACTATTTATTGAGCACTTATTATTTGTTAGGTGTTCCCTACTATGAGCCGAGTATATATATGGTAGGGAACAAAATAAAATAGTTTAGGATTCTTTTGGAAATAAGATACAAGTTCAAAGCAATGATTCAGATGAAAGAGAGAGATGTGAAAAAGGAAAGCAATTATCCTAACTGTCATGAAAGACCAAGTAAGTTACAGATAACACTGGGAAGAAAAGTGCTACACAACAATGCCGATAATGAAGACCTGTCAAATGGATAACAATACATCTAGTATCTAACAGATATTAAAGAGTCAGAAAGAATAATTATGAAACTGCTTACTCATAAGTAGGCTTAGTTTGTGACCATCCATACATATTGTGGACATTGTAATGCAAAGCTGATGTCCCATCACTGAGGATCTGCTCCGTCTCCATGCACATAGTTCTGAAGTGCAGTCCTCGATTTCTTTTCGTGAGTGCTAGGAAAAACCAATGGAAAACATGAGCATATTATAAAGGACCTGATACTAAAAATGTGTAAAATACAACTCTATATTCTTTTGGTAAAAACATTATTTTTTGCTTTAAATTTTATTGATTTTTAAACCATTTGCATACTTTGTCAATAGTATTTCAAATGGAAAAAAACAGTGTATAACTGTAATTGATTATAGTTACTATGGTGACTGAAAAATACATAAAAAATACTATACTCAGTACCAAAAATGTTACTATTAATCAATATAGCCCTGGCTACTGTAGCTCAGTGGATTGAGTGCCAGCCTGGGAACAATGGGTCACAGGTTCAATTCCCAGTCAGGGCACATGCCTGGGTTGCAGGCCAGGTCCTGAGTTGGAGCTGTGTGAGAGGCAACCACACACTGATGTTTCTCTTCTTGTCTTTCTCTCTCCCTTCTCCTCTCTCTTAAAAATAAATAAATATTTTAAGAAAAAAGACTAAAATATTAAAATAACAATTAATGCAAATTAAGGGGGAAAAACAAAAAATAAATGTACTTCTAAATGTCTCTTATACTTTGTTTATTTAGATGAGAAATACCGATTAAGTGGATTTTTAAAAAATCAATTCTGTACATAAAGCCCTGGGGTTAAGAGCCAGGCAAATGCTATAACAACATTATTTTTTGATCCATTTTTTTTCCGAGTTTAAGATGCACTTTTTTAGGGATTTTTCCTAACTTTATGTTAACAGTTATGAAGTTTATTGCCTATGTAAGTGTATGAAGACGAAGTGTGGTACCATGTGTAGATGGGTAGTAAGAATTGGGAATGGAATCCTGTTGCCCTACATCATAAGATATATAACCTAATTAACTAATTAATTATAACATTATAACATCAAAGGGAAAGCCACAATATTGTACCTGGCATATAAGGTGGATAATTTAGCTCTGTATTTCTGCACTTATTATCAACTGATCCATGTACAAAACTTGATGGTTCATTCATATCCTTAAAAAAATAAATAGAAAACAAATTTAGAACATGCATTCTCAAAATAACTAATTCAGAGGGCCATTACTCAGTATTCTAAAAAGCAAAAATCTATATCTCAGTGATACTACAGACTTTAGTTTAGCTCGGTATGACTTAATTTTTTATAGTACTTTGCCTACTTTTAACAAACATAATATTTCCAATTTTCTCTGAAGATATAATATGAAGGGGGAATTAAAAAACAAAGTTATATTCTGGAGGGCGGGCCCCTTGTATTGCAGGCTTCCCCCACTAGGTGAGTGTTCTAGGAACCCATTTGTATCAGTTCAAAACTGTCTTGAGCAGTAGAAAAAATGTTCAACAAGTGTGTTGCCTCAAACGGAAAGTGCTTTCAAGGTGACTGAAGTTTAAACATGTCAGAATGAAACAGTATTTTCTAAATAAGTTCTACTTTGGGGAGGGTCTTCCCTCATATACATATAAAATGAATTATTTATTAGGCATAAAATTAAATTATAATAGTGTTTATTCTCCCATGCCCTCTCTTGAATATCATGCCTTGGAGTCAGCCTTGTGCCAACTGCTTGTTTTAAAAAACAATAGTTTGTGGTTTTTAAAACCCTAACATATAGTTTACAAATACAAAAATAAAAATAATAAAGTTCTAATAGTATGTGAGCACACATTTCAGGGTCCTACTAACTGCATATGAAGGGACCACTGTCTAAATATATAAATTAGCTACCATTTAAAGGTGATTATTCTATCTACCTCAAAAAAATAGGTATGTTTTCTGGATCAAGTTATCATTCTTGAAGATATGTTTAATAGAATCCATTATAGTATATAACTTTGTATATGAAATAAACTTGTAACCCTGGCTGGTGTGACTCAGTGGACTGAACACCGGCCTGGGAACCAAAGGGTTGCTGGTTCGATTCCCAGCCAAGGAACATGCCTGAGTTGTGGGCCAGATCCCTGGTAGGGGATATGGAGAGGCCACCACACATAAATGTTTTTTCCCTCTCTTTCTCCCACCCTTCCTCTCTGTCTAAAAATAAATAAAATGTTTAAAAATAAAAATAACCTTGCATTACCCATTAATTTAAAAAACAATGTTCTAAAGCTTACACATAACAACATCTTTTTAAAAGGTTTCTTTAATAAGAAAATAAGTAAATTAATGCATACCTGTTAAAAATCAACAAAGAAATGCCACCTCCCAAAATGTAGAGAAGTCATATAAAATCTCCTGTATTAAATATTTACTTCTGGTAAGCTTTTTTAATGCTGTCTTACACCGTATTGTTAAGGATCTGCTCTGACGCATGTGGCTCAGTGGATTGAGCATGAGCTGGGATTCAAAGGGTCACCACTTCCATTCCTGGTCAGGGCACATGCCTGGGTTACAGGCCAGGTCCCCAGTGAGGGCCAAATGAGAGGCAACCATACATTGATGTTTCTCTCCCTCTCTTTATCCCTCCCTTCCTCTCTCTCTAAAAATAAATAAATAAAAATGTTTATGAAAGAATTTTGTTAACAACATTTGAAAGTTAAACCTAAAATTAAGAGATTGAGAGATAATTTTGCGTAATTTATATGAGATTATGATTTCTTACACGATGGAGAGTTGAATATGAAATGTGTACCTACACTGAATAAAAATGAAGTAGATATTAATAAGCACATAAATATTAGAAAAGAGGCTATTTGAGTTCATTTATTAAGTTGAAAGTATTCAACTTGAATACTCAGAAAATAGCAGTCATATGCATACATTAAATTAGTAAGACTGTATTTAACAGTCCTTTGCATAGGAAACATTTATGAAAAAAGCAAATGAGCTAATTTTCATGAAGAATGGTTTGTTGACATTATTAGAATCTATTAATAATTTTGCATCATCAATACACAATTAATAACTTAGAATATATATTACTTAATGTTTACTTACAATCCACAAACCATCAAACTTCATTTGGTTATTGTAGAAATCGATGACTTCCCTTGCCCACCATTCTGCTGTGGAATTCCTGAAGAAATCTGGAAAAGCTACATGAGCTCTGGAAGCCTGCAAAAACAAAATCCAGAACCTCAGGAGTAAAATCATAGAAGAGACCAAATGTGTTTTAAGTCAGGTATTCATCTGTCAGATCCAGAGGTTATGGACAAGTGATAATAATGGCAACCTAACATCAACTTGAATTGCACAAATGCATATGATTTCCTCAAAGTACTCCAGCAGCAATGGGAAATAAAAAAAGACAGAGACATATAGGGAGAGGGGAAAGAACAGAGATAGTCCAATGCCTATATATTAAGAAAAAAATCTCATTTAAAAATGGACAAAGACTAAAATAGACATTTCTCTAAAAAACACATACCAATGTCCAACAAGTAGATAAAAAGATGTTTAACTTTATTTTTGCCAAGATAACACTTATCAAAATAAAAATGTATGGATCTTTCTCAAAATATTAGCAATAGAACTACCATCTGTGGGTAGTTACCCTCCAAAAAACCTTGAAATCAGTATCTCAAAGAGATATCTGAACTGAACTCTGAACTCCCATCTTTATTGCTGCACTATTCACAAGAGTGAAGGTGTTGAAATAACCTAAATGTCCTTCAATGGATGACTTAACCAAGACAATGTGGTATATACATACAATGGAATACTATTCAGTCTTACCAAAGAAGCAAACCCTGCAATATGAAGCAAAATAGATGCACCTTGAAAATATTATGCCGAGTAAAATAAATCAGGTACAAAAGGATAAATACCACATGCCTCCATTCATATGAGGTATCTAAAACTGTCAAACTCACAAAATGAGAGAATGCATTGGCAGTTGTCAGAGGCTGGGTGGTGGGGATCATGGGGAACTGCTATTCAATAGGCATAAAGTCTCAATCATGCAGGATAAGTTCTAGTGATCTGCTGTACAACACTGTCCCTAGTCTCAAAGATGCTTTATTGTGATGTAATAAATGTAAAAGGATAGATGTCATAAATTTGCTTACCACAATAAAATAAAAATGTAAAGAAATAATTATTGCTTGCATTAAATAAGATATGTAAAATTGCTTAACAGAGTGACTCTTTTTGGCAATTAAGAAAAAATAAATAAATTTGATTTAAATATAACCTGATATAGAGAATTTTTTAAAATCTACTTTTTTTTAGTAAATTATTGAAATTGAATGATTGGTGGCAGTGATCATTAAATCCACATGCTGAATTTCCTTCAGTTATATAATCAATGAATGTAAAACTTACATTAACAGCTTCATCTTCAGTCAGACTAGTATCTATTGTTATATTAGGTAAATCTGGCCAAACCTGCAGAGAAAGAAGTTGAAAACCAATTTAAAATAACTTCAGCATTATATGATTGTGTTGTGAATAAATTAGAACTTTAGAGGCATATTACAGATTGAACAAATTACTAATTTTAGTTATTCATAAATTCCAGATTTTAGTTATTCCAGATTAGTAATTCCTTCAGGTTTTTTTTTCTTCAGTGTTTGTTTTGGTATGTGTTCTATTTGCAAACTAATCCCATTTTCCGTATTGATATTCTATTTGATATAGCAAATAAGGAAATAAAAGCTAACCTTTGTAGTAGTTAGTGATATGGAAAATAATTCATGTAACCAAAGTTCTGGTAAAGAAATATGGAAGCAATATATTAAATTTTATTGAATGTAGTATATTAAAACTGTTTGTGTAATCATTCTAAAATTAAAATATAAAAATAATAAATCTATTTTTATTTAAAAGGAATTGACTATCTGAGTTGAATGATGCCATGCTGAGGCAAATATCTTCATGGTTTTCACAGTAAGTACTAAATCTTTGTTGCTGATTGTGGAGGACCAGACTAGAAGGTACAAATCTGATGAAATGTATAGAAATATAAAATGACAAGAAAGTGGGAAGAAAAATCCCTTTTTATGGCCTACATGTCATACTCTGTACTTGCATGTTTCTAAAATAAGGTTTTTCACTTTCTGTCATAGTTTTGTTAGCTAGGAATGAGTAGCCAGAAAGGAAATAAAGGCAGGGCCCTTGCCATTACAATCTAACAAAGAACTTAATACAAGAGACTGGAAGTGAAGGAAAGAACTCAGCAGTCTAAGCTTGGCTTGATAAGATTTCCAGGTGTCCCAAGCATTACAAGCAAAACAGCACAGGAGGAGAGTCTGTGAGTCTGTGCCGAGGAAAGGGGATTCTGTAAGCTTCTGTAACAATCTTACTAAGTTTGCAAGATGTCCTAAACATCACAAGCAGGAGTCATACCAGAAGGGGGAGGGAAGAGTCATCCTTGAGATTCTATGCTGGAAAAGGCAGGTTTCTGTAACAACTTCACTAAAACAAAGAAACTTTACTGAAAAAGAAAAGCTTTGTAGCTGTAAATTATTCCCAAGGCAAGGGAAGAAGGGGGAACCTACTAGCTAGCTGAGGCACATAACTCCTGACCTTCAGTAGTCAGCATACTTAGATTAGGTAAATATCTACCTGTAGCTTCAACTCAAGTGTGTAGAACAAAAACTCACTAACTTATTAACAACACCCTTTCCTCTATATGTGGGGCATTTACACTTGCCTGTTGTCTGATTGTTGCTCCATGTTTATCTGTGTTTCATAAGTAAAGTTGCTATTTCATTTCCACTACTGTGTTTGTCTCTAATTTGAATTATTCTCTTGCAAGCAAGACAAGAACAGAGGCAGGGGAAAAGGCCTCATGACTTGGGCCTCTCTCTCCATCTGTAAGTTTTTTTTTCTATTTTAACTTAAACTCTTTTATTTTGAAATTAATTATATTCAGACTTACAGAACAGCTTGCAAATATACCTAGAGTTTTTGTACCCTTCACTGTCTTCCCTAATGTTAACATAGTTATAACTACTGTACAATTACCAAAACCAAGAAGTTAATATTAACATTATACTATTAACTTATCTACAGGCCATTTTGTATTTTATCACTTTTACCACTGATGACCTATTTTTGGTCTAAGATCCAAAAAGAATCTCATAATACATGTAATTATAACTTCCATTATGGGATTTTGTTATTTTTTCTAGTAATGACTTATGTTTTTCTTCCCCCTCTTTTATATGTCAGCCAAATCAGGACATTTTCTAAAATATATTAACATACCAGGTCTGAATATTATTGTTTAAATGCAATATAGTACATTATATTTATTGTTCACATCAGGAATATAAATTAGCTCTTAAAAACATTGTTTATTTTTTAATGATAGGTTTTTAAGAGAAGTGGACAAATTTAAATGACTCGAGGTATAAAATAATGATTCACTTTGTTATTAATAGTAGTTTTATAATAAAACACAAAAGGTTGCAAAAAATACAGTAAGCTAATTTAAAGGTGAAACAAATAGTATTGAACTCACAACGTTTAATTTTTCTCTGTTTCTAATAATTTGGATTGAACTCAAAATAACATGTAATTTTCTTAACTATTGTCATAATATATATATTTCTCTATGTTTATAACAATTTTTAATTAAAATATTTCAATATAATATTTTTCTCATACTTTATCTCAAGGTCAAATCAATACCTTTGCCCAACAAATATCATTGGTATTTGGCCATTTGACAAAGACATCTTTCTCCTGTCCTCTTAGAAATGGAGAGTAAGGCCTCGTTTCATTTCCTGAAATTGCTGGATCCTAAATTGAAATGAAATACAAAGCAAGTTACTATGAAATAAAACCATAGCCTCTTGGGTAGTTATGAAGTGTTCTAATATTCTATTACATATATATGTATATACACATATATATGTATATGATTGTGCATCATTATACACATATATGTGATATGTGTCTCATATATACATATATATACCATTATATTATACTTTCAGAGACATGAACTGAGAGATGGACTGCTGATACAACTGTTATTGTTCTATCCATACTGCCTTCTAAATTTCTTATAAAAATTAAGAACTTTGAAAATATATTGGCTATCATTTCAAGCAAGATTACTAGATGTTTTCTTTTGTTTTTATTTTTCCAGTGGGATTTCTAGCTGTGTAGCTTGCTTCTTATGAGATGGTAATACAATATTCTCCCTACTGAATCACTAAGTTGAAGGCAAAATTTTAAACATAAGAAATAGAAGAAGCAGTCTTACAGCATAATTTGGAAATTGTATAGAAATAGAAAATCCATCATCACTTGGGGATATCTTCTGTAAATCAAGGCCAATTTACAACATGGGTGATTATTAAAAAAACAGCTTGCCTTTGACTCCCAGTCTTAGTCTTAGATTTCTAAAAGTTGTGCCAAGCATACAACTAACCTGTGGCTGCCCAAGTAAATAAAAGTGTTAAAGGAAGGAAGTGTTAGATTACAGAGTAGATTCTAAACTTACATACTTCCTGTTTTGAAACACCTCCCCATATCCCTCAATCGAGGAGAGAAATCTTAATAAAACTAAGGTAATAAGGCTTGGATAAAGCAAAATGTAAATACTGACCAGGATAATAATGTATCTCATTCCTTCACTTCTTATTTGGTCAACAAACTTAGGAAGGTCTTGGAATCTTTCACCAATTGTGAAGTCCAGCTGCCTCTCCATGTAATCTATGTCTGTGTATTGAATATCCTGAAAAATAGGAGAATTGCAGTAGTGTGGCAAGAATCATATTAATAATCCATTCATTATTACAAGATACATTTTAACTAGTAAATGTTTCAGTGTTATAATAATAAAACTATAATTTAGGCCTAAATAACATATTTGTATTTCTGTGAGTAGACATTAACTTAATTTTACTCTAGGCATTATAAAATATATGCCTAATACAGTGGACATAACTTTTTATTAAAAAAATTTACCTTCATATTTCTATATCATCTACTACACAGTTAATGTCCTTATAATAATATATTCAGGAACTATGTATTAAATTCTATTATATTTACTGGTATCTTATGAGGTCTTTCCTATTCTTCTTAGAATGAGTGGTTATGCGTATTTACCTCCCACTCTAAATTTTCATGCTTATATGTTACCAGGTGAATTTCTTATATTCTTAATATCACTAAAAAGTTACAGGGACTAATTATTTCTGGATACTTAGAAATATTTATTTTCGCAAACATTGAGAGAAGAGGATATTCTGCCAGCCCTCTAATTCTATATTTTAACATTACCAGTAATGATACTGGTAATGTATCCTATTACCCTATTTCAGGGCCAAAAAAAATCACTCTTTCACCTCCAAGTCTTTCCCTGTACTTTGCCACAACAGTGGATGGAATAATTTTGTAGACCCTTACTCTTGCCCGAAGGAAATACAGAGAATGGGTTTGAACAAAGTTTATGAGAGAAATCCAAGTGCACAGTAACTGGTTTAGTACATGGAATTAGAGAGAAAGTAGGAAAAAACTGTTAATATTCCTTTTCATTTATCAATCTAATAAAGACAATTTACAAAAAGTTCATATCCAGTTCATTAGGTGCTACTTGAAACTAAGCACTATTTCCAAATGCTTAAAATAATTTTAAAGTATATAACTGTTTAACTATGTTTTTCAATGTTATATATCATATACTTAACACGGTCTTAAAACTTTCTATACTTACATATGGGATCTGAGCCGCCACCATATCCTCATACACTTGCCGAATTTCTGAAGTATTTTGGTACCCATAACGACATAATTGGAATCCCAAAGCCCAATAAGGTGGCATGAATGGTCGGCCAATTAGCTTTGAAAACAAAGATAATTTGTGAACTAAAAGAATTATTTATCTTATAAAGAGGACTTTATGAATTTTCTAAAAACAAATTCAATCATACTTCATGGTATTGCTTTGTTGCAACTTCTGGATTTGGGCCCAAAAACATATAGAAGTCCAAGATTCCTCCAACCGTGCGGTAAGTTAGAGCAGGTGCTGGCTGAAATGTAACATCTGGAAATTTAAAATATGATATCATTTTATCTGTGTATAAAATATTTATTAAAGAGTCACATAAAAGGTGAAAAAATTTTAAAAGGATTATCCTACCCATTGCATTGCTGTTAAGTAAGAGAAGTCCATGAGCATTGTCTTCATCTTCCACGGCCATGTAATAGGGATGAAATCCATAGGAATTAAGTTTGTACTAAAATAAAATAAATGTATAAATAAACATAACATATATTTAGATAATAATGCAATACCATGTAAATTTTGTCAATGTAATACTTAAATTTATTATATGATTGAGCCTAGGAATTAAATGCTCCTTCCTTGCACACACAAACCAAACCAAATGCATTTCCTTTAGAAATCAATTTTTAATTAAAACAGTTATTGCTTTAGAGTATGCAAATAAATATACAAATACACAACTGCGTAGCATCCGCAAATGCTGCCTCATAACTGATGTAAAATGAAACTTTGGCATTAGAGTAATTGAGTTTCTTTTCACACATTAGTTGTGTTAATTTACTTAAAGAATTTGTGCCCCCTTTTCAATAACATAATTTCCTAAAAATGGTTAAAGTGATTGCCGTGGCCAGGTGGCTCAATTAGTTGGAGCTCTGTCCCATACAGCAAAAGATTGCAGGTTTCATTCCCAGTCAGGGCACATTCTTGGGTTGCAGAAGAAGATTTAAAAAATGAATGAAGTGATTAAACTACTTAATCTAAAGTAATTAATATGATAATTATCTAAGTTTATATAGTTCATATTAAGTAACATAATAGTTTACATTTATAAAACATTTCACTTTGTTTTTAGCTAGAACTTTTTACTTTTTAGAATAAAAACTTAGATAACTCAAAAAATTAAAAATGGATCTGACTTTTGATCCAGTGATCCTTCTTTTGGGAATGTATATGAAGGAACCCAAACACTAGTTTGTTTGTTTTTAATGTTATTTATTTATTTTTAGAGAGAGGGTAAGGGATGGAGAAAGAGCAGGAGAGAAACATCAATGTGTAGTTGCCTCTCGTAAGACCCCTGGGGTCTGGGGATCTGGCCTACAACCCAGACATGTGCCCTGACTGGGAATTAAATCAGAGACCCTGTGGTTCACTGCCTGCACTCAGTCCTCTGAGCCACGCCAGCCAGGGCTCTAAAACACTAATCAGAAAAAACATAAGCACCCCTATGTTTAGTGCTGTTATTTACAATAGCCAAGGTACAGAAGCAGCCCAAGTGTCCATCAGTAAATAAGTGAATAAAACACTATGGGACAGTTACACAATGGAATACTAGTGGGCCATAAAAAAAATAACATTTTGCCCTTTGCAACAGTATGGATGGACCTAGAGAACATTATGCTATGTGTAATAAGCCAGTTAGAGAAAGATAAATACCATATGATTTCACTCATATGTGGAATCTAATGAACAAACTGAACTGACATGGAAGATAGAGGCAGACTACAGAGCAGGATGACAGCTAAGGAGGGTGATGAGGTTAGGGGGTGGAGGGATTGAGCAAAAAGGAAAAAGAACTCATGAATACCAGCAACGATGTGGTGATAAGTGGGGGAAGCAGGTGTAAGGGGGCTAAATCGTAATGGAAAAAAATGAATAACAACAACAAAAATATAGTCATGGCCCTGAGATGACTTGCTAAAAGATCACAAAACTTTGAAGATAATGAGCACTAAAGAAATAGACATCTTTGACCCTCAGGATATCCCAAGAATTGATTAACATGTAAAAGATAATTTATATATTGAGAATAAAGGTTATATTAACATAATAATGATAACGTTAATGTTGAAAGCTTTAATGAAGTAAATTTTGGTAAAATATATTTTTTCAGTTGGTGTAAATGAATTTGTATTGTGATACAAAAACTTTTGTTTGAGTATCTACATATAAAAGGTGGTTGCAAAGTATACATATTTTATAATTTCACACTTAATACAACCTTTAAATTAGCATCACATATTACAAATAGAAATAAGGTAGCATTGTATGAAAATGTTATTTCATATGTCTAGAAAAATTACAGTTAATATTCTTTGTGCAGTGCATTAAATATCTATAATGTGCATTTAATTAATAAGTTGAAACATTGGGGACAAGTGACATGATCTCATAAAAACATTTCCTAAAGATGTAACCAGCAGGAAAGACTCATAAAAATGCACAACTGCAGCTGGGTGTCAAAAAGGAAAACAGGTGACATCAGATCATTGTTGAAGAAAACAAAAAGGTTAAAGAGTGCCTTAGTTATTTTCTAAAAACTGAGTATAAATAAGCATTTGGCAGGGAATATTGAATTTGAATGTTCTTTTTATGCAGTCGGGAGGATTAGAAATGGGGTCACTACCTCAATTCTCACTGTACTCAATGTTATCCATCCAACCCTTGCTTTTGTTAATAATTCATGGTAATTTTTTTAGTTTGGTTTTCAGAAAATTATTATTGCAGCTCTGGGAATTTCCAGCCCCTTTGTCATAACTTCAATACCAAATTACAGGCCTACATAGAAATGGCTCGGATCTTAATCATGGTCTCGGGTGCCTCATGAGGTAGCAAACATTGGTACCTACCCCAGGGGGTTGGTCTCTTGTGAACATTCCCCAAGTATTCCAGTTTAGATCTCGCTTAAATGCTGTGTGCTCCACTTCCCCAAAACCATATATATATTCTGATGGCAGGCGAGTAGATATTTGAATGAACTGGTCATTAAAAGTAAATCCAGGTAAGTGAGAATCCCAACTGAAAAAAAAAGAAAACAATTATATTTCTGTAAACATTCACAAAGTAGTATCACTAATAACAATGGTAATTCTTTCTTGGATGAGCCGAATATCAAAAATATTTTCTCTATATACATTATTTTAATAAGATATCAATTAGAAATAGATTATTACAATATATTTTCTTTTTTGCTAAGTTAAAGAATATGGTTGAGGAATGCTAGTGGAGAGGGTACAAGGCAGAGGGGGATAAAGGGGAGAAAAATGGAACAACTGTACTAGCATAATCAATAAAATATACTTAAAAATAAATAAAATAAATTATTGGCAATGATATTATAACTCTTCAAAAGCAAGTCAATTGTGCACAGAATAAAAAAACAAATTAATAAAAAAAAGAATATCTAAAATATATTTCAAATATTCAGCATTATTATATTACATGGTTATATATGTTTATATTTAGACATATATTGCTTTTAAACTAAAGTTAATATGAAGCTATTAATAATATATAACCTATACATCATATATATTCTAGAAATCAAAAGTCATCCATTTTATTGCTTCCCTGAGATAATCAGTTTTTCTACAATATAATAAATAAAAATCAATATTAAAATAAACTATTTTATTTTTGTCTTGCTTTTTGTGTTTATTAATTCAGTGTTTACCAAAAAATTCTGGAAGAAATTTTTTATAGAGAATGTGTTGGTTTTCTAGCCATTTGCAAGAACAAAGGAAGAGGGAAAAAATTAGAATTAGCAGTGTAAGAAAACATAAGCATTACAAAGATTTGAGGACATTTAAATTTTTATATTAATTATTTTGAAAAGGTTTTTACTGAAGAATAACTATTCTTAGATAATAATAATTATATTTTTACACAGGAATTTTTTACAAAATAACTTAGATTCTCATCCTTTGAAACAAATACATAATCATAAAAATTTTTTCAAAATAATACACACATTCTTTTCATTATATATATCCAGTATGACAACACCTGAAAACATCCAAATAACACCTTCAAAATTATAGCAAGGCAAGCTTAAATTATATAAAAGTATCTTTTAATATACTATAGATTTTTAATTTATTCACTGCAACAATAATATTCAATGCCTGGCAGAAACTGTATTAACTCAGTCACATTCCAGGACAAATAAACTTTGATTTCAACAGTTCCTAAAAAATATTTACATAACACATTTTTCAGTTACTTATTTTGCCAACATTTATCATGCTTTTCAAGAGGAGTTTTGGTTTGGTTCTGAACTAGATTAGAAGACTAAGTCTGAGAGTTAATAATAAAATAAATCATATTGAAAGTGAAAGAGAAATTTTAACAATTCTTAATGATAATTTTATGATGTGCTAATTGTTTAAGTTAAAATGTTAAAAAAGTCAAAACCATTTTTAGTGTGATGATACTTTAACTCAGTGAAGTCCATGAGAATAATCATCTGCTTTTCCCATCTTAGGCTAAAATAAAAGTATCATTCATACCAAATAATTTAATCACTTACATCACTCTGCCTGTGCTTCGCCGTCTAATCTGGATGCCAAAAGGATTTTCCTTGATTTCAGCATCATAAAGTCTGTTTTCATAAGTACTTGTGGGTGTAGTTGGAATGTTTAATGGTATTGGAACTTCATACCTCTTATTTTGGGAATCATAAATCTATTGCAGGAAATAATAAAAACAGAAATGATTTGTGCTAGTTCAGTGACATATCATGTAAATATTAAATAATTTAAATGATGGTTAAAACAAGAATATTTAGAATTTTTATTTATATAAATTGTAATTCTGCATCTATAGCATGCATATATATATTTCCCATATATATATACATAGTAGGTAATGAGACCAAACTGCTTATTGCATTTTACCTTCATAAAATACCTTGTAATTTTTTTTCTATAGAATGAGAAATCTTCAAAAACAACCTTTAAGGCTAAATAGTCCCACAAGGGTATACAAAACCATTTACCACTTCTGTTTAGACACAGAGTTGTTTCAATAATTTTGTTTAATAATTTTGCTTCAATAATTTCAATATTTACTAATGTTAATGTCAATTTATGTTTATTAATATCTTTATTTTCTTAGTATATTCCCTAGAAGTAAAGTATTAGGTCTGAATATTATTAACATTTATAAGATTCTTGATAAGTATTTATGAAGAGTTTTTCAGAATTAGTGTACTAATTAATATTCTCACCCAAATGGGTACTCTAATGCTGTTTTATATTACACAAGTGCATTTATTTTCTAAATTGTCCTTTATGTCTTTGATGATGAGGAGGAAACTGTTTCTACATGATTATTTAACATTTAGATTTTCCACTCTTTGAATTTGTCTTTTGTTCTCTTGGTTTTTAGTGTATATGTAATATTTTTATTTCTCAGTATTATTTCTTCTGTTACCTGTCTGCTTATAATATTAATATTTTCTTGTTTGTATAAGCTGAAATCCCTTGCCTTTTATGATAAGGGTGTCAGATATTTATCCATTTATTGTTTGTCTTTTGATCGTTTAAAGTTATTATTGATGTTGAAATACATAATTATTACATAGGAAGTTACATTTTTATCTATTGTTACATGACTTTGTATCCATGGTTTGAAAGAACTTTATTAGCCAGATTCAAGATAAATATGCAACTAAATTATTTTTCTGGGCTTATATTAGTTAAATCTTAAATATATACCTATGCATATTTATATGTTATATTTACATACATAAAACAGACTTTCAGGTAATTCTAACTGCACTTCCCCTGTTTTAATTTTGTAAATTTTAACTATTTTTATGTAAATTTTAACTACCACCATTGTCATATGTTTATTTTTTCAAATAAATGTAAAGTTTATATTACTAAGTCTCAAGATGTATTCCACTGAGATTTCTATGGAAATGATTTAAAAGCATTAACTGAACTACAATAAGTTTAACTTTATAAAATTTAATCTTATTTAGAATTTCTTAGTACTTATTTAATATCTATCAATATGTTTTATTTTTTTAAATGTACTTAATTGTTGTTCAAGTACAGTTTTCTGTCTTTTACTCCCATCCCAGCCCACCCCTCCAGTGCTCCCCACCTCCCTCCCATTTCCACCCCCCTTAGTTTTTGTCCATGTGTCCTTTATACTTGTTCCTGTGAATCCTTCCCCTTTTGCCCTGAAATTCCCTCCCCTCTCCCCTCTGGTCCCTGTCAGCTTATTCTCTATTTCACTGTTTTTGGTTATATTTTGCTTGCTTGCTTGTTTGTTTTGTTGTTTAGCTTCCTGTTAAAGGTGAGATCATATGGCAATGTCAAGACATTTTAATAATTATTTTGAACAGAGTCACTTACTGTTATGATTGTTTAATATTTTTGCTTGTTTGATTATTCTTCCCATGTGATTTTGCTAGTGAGATTTAAAATCATTTCAACTTCTAAATGGTGAAGGATAGTACACAGGAAACATTTCTTGTAAATATTATTTTATATCCAGTCATTTTGCTGATCTTATCATTTGTAACTATTTTTTAAATAGATATCATGGAGCTCTTAATTTAAAAAAATTCCTATGTGTAACTATTGAAGTGATTATTTCTTTTACATGTCTAATTAATTGGTGAAAAAAATTAGGTCAGTATGCAAAAGTAATGAAAATAGTAAGCATACTGTTTCATTTTTTATTTTAATGTTATTATCAATACAATAAATTCAAAGTAATTTATCTATGTAGTATAATTTAAATATCTTTTAAAAATTACCATTATATTTAATTATTCACAAAGTCAGCAAAAATGAAAAGCTTTATTTACTGTGCACCTAGCCATGAGCTTTGTAAAGGAAACAAAAACTTCATTTGTATAAAATCAAAATTCTATCAATCCAATTAATAATCTGTAATGTTACACTAAAGATCTAAGCATTGAATTTATTCAAAATGTCTCATCTTGACAAATAAGCCATACAGTGGTGTTATTTATATGAAACATACCTTAAACTGCAGCATGTCATTTTTGTGATATTTCACTTCTACACGAAGATTTGAGATGGGTTCAGAAATCCTCTGTCTTTGAACACTTGCAGTATTTATCTGAAGGTCTGCTGTGATGCCCATTGAAGTATAGTTAGCTGAAGTGACTGAGTAAGGGTTGTCATCTCTAGGAAAGTAACACTCAGGTGCTGAGGATTCAGAATTCTAAAAATGCAATACATGTTTACTGTCAGAAGCTGTAAGCATTGTAATGTTTGACAAAAAAAGATAGACATGTTTAATCACATGCTGTAATCTCTCTCTTGCTTTCTTGTACTTAACTGCAAAAACAATCCTGGTAAAACTGTCCTCTACCTTCTCAATACCTACAATTCTCTGGTGAAATATGGCTTGAGAAAGACACATCCATGCAGATTTACATAATAGTGAGAGTTAGAGTGGGTCTTAATGATGTAGTGTACTAATATATATTTCCCTAGTTCATTCACTATCACACTGCTTTGGATGGTATTTTCCTTTCTTCCCCAACCACCAACAAATCTTCTCTGTTCTCATTATCACCTAATGGTTTTTCTTGTTATTTCAATATGCAAAAAAAAGCAATCAGAAAAAAAATTAGAATGAAACTCATCTACCCACCTACCTCTTCACCTCCTATTACAAGATACATGATGCTAAAATGCACTATTTTATTTGTATATCCAGTGCCATGCTCCCGGCCTCCTTTCCTACAAAGACATTTCTTCTGCAATTCTCAGCTCTCTCCTGTATCATTAATACTGCACCCATTATAGATTATGCTCCATGGCATAAACCAATTTTATTCTTCCCATTTTTCAGAAAAAATATTGTCACTTCACTAATTTCTCAAGCTACTTACCCATTTTTGTATGCTTTCCTTAGAGCAAAACATAAAAACAGTTCACCATATTCATCTATCTACAAGTTGTCCCTCTAATCTCACCTAAATCAGGCTTTTTTACTCCCAGCACTCTATCAATATTTCCTTTTTAAAATTTACCAAACACTTTCATACTGCCATATCCAAATTTCAGTTTCCAGTTCTTATCTTACTGACTTATTAGCATAATTTGCACAATTGATTACTTTCTCCATTGGGAAATGTCTTGTTCACTTGTCTTCTCGGAACCAACATTTTCTTTATTTCAACTTAATTATTTTGCTAATTTTTTTCTCAATCTCTTTTCCGGTTCCTAATCATTTCCTGGACTGTAAATGTTGGACTGACTTGGGGTTTAGGTTTGAACTCTTCCCTTTTTAGCTAAGCTCTTCCCTTCAGTGATGTCACCCCAGCATATGACTTCAAACGATGTATGTACACTGACTCCAAAATTATACCTTAACTGTAATATGACATTCTAATTTCTTTAGTTCAATTATCTCTCACAACTGAAAAATTGCAGTTGGATTTCTATTAGGATTCTCACCTTAATTTGTCCAATACATAACACTTCCTCTCCAAGCTTCCCCTACCATTGTTTTCCCAATCTCTGTTAATATCAACTTAATTTTTCTAGTTGTTCAAGCTAAAACTTCATTTTTTTTACCCTCGTCTTCTCTCATATTCACATTCAACAAAGAACAAACTTTTTCGGTTTTATCTCAAAATATGCACAAAAGTCAATCAGTTATTACAAATTCTACCATTACCAACAGAGCTCAATCTACCAAAACTATCTTCCCTTGATTTTTACAATAGCCTCTTTCCTGGTCTCCCTGCCTTGGTCCTCTAACAGTTTATTCTCAACACAGAAGTCATTATGCTTCCATTAAGATAGGAGCTTAATCTGCTTACTTGTCTGTTTAAAACTAGTACGATTTTATCTTGGAGTAAAAATCATAATTCTAAAACCAGCCTAAGTTGTTGATCTCCATTATCTGTTTGAACATGTCTGTATCATCTGATACTCATTCTCTCTCCTTCTGTTTCAGATGCATTGCCCCCCCTTGCTGTTGATATACAATATCAAGTACGTTCTTACTTCAGACGCACTGTGGTGGATGTTTCTTCTTTCTGCAATGTTATCCCCCTTCCTTTCCTTCATCTCTTTTAATGAATATCACCCTTTTCAAAGAAATATTCCGTGTGCAATCATTCAAATTATACCACTGGCATTCTTCTCTCCTTTCCTTTTTTTTTTTTTTGCGTAATACTTAGCTAACATAATACATACTATGTATTTGTTTCCTCTCATTAGAATATAAGCTCTATCATGGAAGCAGGTTTTTTTTTTTTATTTTATTCACCTACAACAGTGCTTAGAATATAGTAGGTCTCAAGAAGTATTTGCTAAATGAATCAATGAATAAACATCATGATCTATAGAAACATAAGGGAGTTTATCTGTACTTTAAATTATCAATATTTAATGGATTTCTGGTAGCTGATATCTAGTGCTTAACCTTTATTTACTTGATCTAAGAATGTGTAAGGTAGTAAAATACTAATAGTTCTAGGAAAAGTACATTTTTTACATATTTTTATTAGAAGTAATTTTATTAGAAGTAATTCTGCCTTAGAATCCAATCTTTAGATTTGTTTTGATAATAGGAGTGTGCACTGCATGAAATGGGAATGATTTGAATATGAATGAAGAGCTACAATTAAAAGAGAAGATATTGAAGATGAGAAAAATACATCATTATGTGGTTTTTATTGATTTCAGAAATCTTTCTCCTACTCACTCTGTTCTTTAATTCTTCCATAAACTTTCTTAATGGTGAAGATTAGGCTGTTTTATCAAACATTAGAGATGAATGGGGACTTTTTCTGTGGTGGTAGAGATTGTCATATTTCCTCATATAAATGCGGATATATGTGGGAAGTTACTGGCATGAGTGTCTTGACTATCACCAGTCATATAACACATGATTTTAATTTCTTGATTATACAAAATAAATGTTTTTGCTGAGAAAATCTAGTGATATGCCCAAAACACAGAATTTGAAACATAAGAATAACAAAATTTATTTGCTAAATAAATTTTGAGTCAGTCAGGGGACTGACTCTTCCTTTATTCCTTCCTGTCAAAATTCCTGCCTTCAATAGGTGTCACCCTCTTGTCTAAAGAATAACCAAAACAACTGCTCAGAAATTACCACTTCTTAGTGGAACAGACATAGCCCACCAATCAATTTCAGAATTTTAACTTGAGACAATGGTTTTGAAAGACTGCCCCCTACTGGCATAATATCTTGTTTAATTAAGTTAGTCAACCACAGCTAACAAATGCACCACTATTTCATTAAATAAAGTAACATAATACAAAGTGCCTAAAAACAACTTACACTTCCATTTAGTCTGATATTTACTAAGCATGGGAATTAAGATAAAGATAAATTTTCTATCAGAAGTTATAATTTAAAATTCCAAATGCTTAACTAGATGAATTTAGGTTATACATTATAGAATTAAAATTATGAAATGTAAAGTTACATTGAAATGCTTATGTGAAAGCCATAAAATGAATCATAATTCTTATTACCGTTTCCCATACACAGCCACGTTCTTCACAGGTTGTCTGGGTTGGAAGTTCTAAATCTGGATAACAGTCAAACTTTTCACTTTCTAAGAAAACTTGATTCCATTGAACGACAAAGTTATTTCCAAGGTTCAGACTGAGATCGTAAATTACGAGGCTCTTTGAAGACAAAGAAAATGTTAAAGAATATTTCTGACCATTGTACAATTGAAAAATATATAATAGTTATAAAATATGGCAACTATAGCAATTCTTCAAGTCATAAATACTTATAATGCTTAAATAATGGAATAGAAAGGAGAAAATATGTTATGCCACTGAAATGGCTAGAACCTCAAAAAAGGAAACTATGGAACTATAGAACATTGATGTAATGCATTATCTTTTTTTCTAAGATTTTATTTATTTATTTTTTAGAGAGAATGGAAGGGAGGGAGAAGGGAGGGGGGAGAAACATCAATGCTAGATTGCCTCTCCTGTGTTCCCTACTGGGGACCCAGCCTGCAACCCAGGCATGTGCTTTAACTGGGAAGCAAACTGGCAACCCTTTGGTTCACAAGCCTGAGCTCAATCCACTGAGCTATACCAGCCAGGTATTATCTTTATATCCATCCAGGTATAAAGTTCAATTAAATTCTCAGTTCTGCCATTTAATGCTCATGAGTCTTGTGAAAAATGGTCTATCCTCACCTTCCACCTCCCTTTAAATGGGATAGTTACCTCTTCTAAACACACAAAAATACATGGCATACATAATTGCTATCAATGACAAAAATTAAACAGGGAGAAGTAGCAAGAAGTCTTATTATTAATATCTAAATATAAATCGAAATGACCAAAAATGGACTATTGGCAGCACATGGACAAGAACAAAAAGAAAGACATGTCATGAAAAAAATCACAAAACCAAGAGCCTGAATAGTTATGTAACATTTAATGTTAAATGTGAGAGCACACAAGAGCTAAAACACTTTAAAAGATTGTATTTACCTGGTTGGAAGCATGGTAAGTGAAATTGGAGTGAGTTTGCGTCTGTTGATTATTTTCCGTTACTGTAACTTCTGTAACAGTATCTGTGAGCCCAAGGATTTTAATAGTCTCAAATGCTAAAGCAGTTCCTTCTGTGTAGGATGAATGTGTGCACGTGATATCTAATTTGTTCTGAAAAAGGATATAAAGTTATATATTAAGTAGGTCTTTGGATACAAAATTGAAATAACAATGCAATTGTGAAATAGGAAAAGAAACAATCATCTGTCTTTGAATTCCCACCAGCTCGCCACATTCAAATAGTATGTGTAAATATATTCATTAGTAACCATTTTTCACTTTTTGTACAAATACCATAAGGTTTATTACAAAGACCATCTAAATTATTAATGATGCAACTCTTACACACATTTTCTCACTTTAGCCTTAACTGATGAAGAATGACTTAGCTTTAGGGAAAAAGAATATATAAAGAAACCCTACATATACAAAAATTGCTATTGATTAATCAAAATTTAACCTTGTTCAAAGATTTTTCATCCTCATTCCTAACTGATGATAATTACTGCAGTGATTGACATATTAAAACATATTCAGAGAAGTTAAGATTAGTTTCCTAGGGCATGTTTCTTTAACATAACACTTAAAAAGCTACTAAAATGTTAGTGAATCAATTTCATCATCATTAACTCATCTACTACATTTAAAAAAAACTTTTATGTATTTATTTTTTAGAGAAAGGAAGGGAGAGAGAAAGGGACAGGAACACCAGTGTGTGGTTGCATCTTGTCTACCCCCCACTGGGAACTTGGCCTGCAACCCAGGCATATGCCCTGACTGGGAATTAAACCAGTGACCCCTTGATTCTCAGGCCAGCACTCAACCACTGAACCATACCAGTGAGGGCTCATCTGTGATATTCAAATATTAAAATTTAACCTAAGTTTTTTTATGATTTAATTATTTAATGATTTTTTCATTTATTTCCATTGAATCTGGAAGGAAATATCAACATATTTCAAAAAATCCATACTAAATGTAAAATCCAGACATTTATGAGGTATATATTTAACTGTGTCCAAAGTGAATGCTTACATTAGAAGCAGTAAATGTGTACAAAATGTAGGTGCCAGTTTCTATGGTATCTGAAATTAAAAAAAAGTAAAGTTACCAAATCAAAAGCAATATTAATTCTCTGCTCCATTTTAGTTATATAACACAAGAATTTTGAAAAATAGTAGTTAATAATAAAGCAAATTATACGGACTCTCTTTTAAATTAACTTTTGAATTACCTCTAAATAAAATAACATTGGTAGTATATTTTCTCGGTAAGTAAAGATAATAAATATATATTCATCTAGTGTAATGTTTCAAAGACAGCTAAAATATTTATGGAAATTCAAAGAAAACAAAAATTATAGTAAAATGTACACTGTCCTATATTTATTGTTTTGAACAATATTTCATCCTTCTAGTAAAGTATGTGCCATTCAGTTTATCATCAGAAGAAACAGTATACTGCAATTTTAGTTCATATCTTCTAACTTTTTTTATTATATTTGAAGAAAAAGTGAATCTGAGGACACATTAAAGATTGAAATAAACTCCAATAAGGAAAAAAGAAGGCAATGATTTTGTGCACCAGAGATATAATTAAACTTCTTGTCAACATGTTTTTCAGCAGAAAAACTTAAAATTATGACCACAATCATTTCTAAGAAACCAAAGGAACATTGCAAGAGATTTCTAGGATTAATATAGAATTTTCTCAAAAACTTAAATTTACTTAAAATTTTATTCCTAGAAAACACGATTAGAATCATAGCCTGAATTGTGTATCATTTTATTGTTCACATATTTACTTAAAAATAGATTATTTATAAAATTCTGATTTTACCTTTCAGAGCCAGTAATTATATAGATACCATATTAGTTGACTGATTAAATCACACCTTCTTTGTATTTTTAACCATCTTCTTACAGAAAAGTAAATTATCAATCTCATTTTACAAGTTGAAAATGAAATATATTTGGAATATTTACATCATTAAAGATATAAGAATAACCTTAAAATCAAGTTCCATATACTACCAATAGTAGTATTATCTCAACAACATTTTTTAAAAGATTTTATGTACTTTTAGACAGAGGTCAAGAGAGGGAGAGAAACATCAATGTGTGGCTGCCTATTGCAAACCCTAGACCTGGGACCTAGCTGGAAACCCAGGCACATGCACTGACTGGGAATTGAACAAGCAACCCTTCCATTCCTAGGGAGGCACTCAATCCACTGAGTCACAAAAGCCAGGGCCCATAACATTTTTTTACTGATGGCTACAAATAATTGAGTTTGCTGGGGTCAACATTTATGACACATTTCTAGGAATAAGTGCTCGGAACCTCTTCTCACTGCAGAGTTCACTTTAGTGTTCTTAGGCTCTGAAGTATCTGAGAATTAATAAGACGGCTTGTGTGTTAGAGTAGATTGAGAAAAAGGGAGCTATAGGTGATAGTGTGTGTGTGTGTGTGTGTGTGTGAGAGAGAGAGAGAGAGAGAGAGAGAATGTATGCACACAAAAGGGGAGAGGGGAGGGAATTTAAGGGGAAAAATGGGAGGGATTTAGAGGAACAAGTATAAAGGACACAGGGACAATAGCTAAGGGGGGTGGCAATGGGAGGGAGGTGGGGTGCATTGGGGAGAGGTGGGCTGGGATGGGAGAAATAAATAGAAAACCATACTTGAAAAATAACTACATAAATTTTTTTTTTAAAGTAAAGTTAATGGTGAATGCTTTAGGTCTTGGTAAAGACTGTGGCTCCTTGACTGAGTCAACTGGAGAACCATGTATAATGTTGATGGGAGTTCAGCCTACAGCCCAGGATGGCTATGAATGTGGCCCGACACATAATTGTTAATTTACTTAAAACCTTTTCTTTGTTAGTGTTTGTGTATTTAATGTGTAGCCCCAGACAACTCTCCTTCCAGTGTGGCCCAGAGACACCAAAAGGTTGGACACCCTTGCTAGATGGTTCTGAGCAGAGATGGGATGATTTGAGTCATCTTTTGAAAGAATGACTCTACCTGTTATATTGAATAAAATGTGAAAGGGCTTGACAAGAACTATCACCCTCTAGAACAATTAAATAGCTATTGTATTAACTAAAATGAAAGACAGTGATGATGGTGGTGGAGTTGAGATGATGCAGATGAAGTAGAACCGAGAAAAATTCTGAGGGTGTGAGAGTGGACTCAATTCTAAGATTTTCAGTATTTTTGTAGTGATGAAATGTACCATCAAGTGGCAAGGGGAAGGAAGAATGTAGGTGGACTAGATACATAGGAGCAATATATATTGGGTTGGCTACATTTCCACAGATAAAATTGGAAAGAGAGGAATTTTTCATAGACTCCATATTTTTAAGTTATAAGAAAGCACACCAATAAATACACTATATTTTGGAGTTAATTTAGAAATATTTGGATGTTTAAAATCATAGGATATTCTTTAACACATACAAGAAATAGTGAGCTGAGACAGAAATTATATATTTTATATACAGAAATATTAAAAGCATATCTAACGGCCCTCCACTAAAAGAAACGGAGTAGAAATATTTAACAAATATATGACAGTAATTATAATATACTAATTATAACTGAGCAGGATATTTTATGGTTGGAATGATTATTGCAAAAACTGGCTCTTCTTTATTCTCTTAGTTTACTGAATTCTCCAGTTTGGACTCAAGAAATAAAATTAAAGAGAATAATTAAACAATTTTATGTGGTAATATTATTATTAAATAATTTTGCATTAAGTAAAACTTTATGTTGATTTTCTTTCATTTTTACAGTAACAAAATTTTATTTGAACCACTACAATCATGTAAGAGAATTGAAAATATGATACATCTTATACATCAGTAAATTTTACTATTTTAATAAAAATGATAATGTGACCAACTACACTTGTCAAAAGACTTATAAGGAACCACTACATAAATAAATATTGTAATTAAAATATAATTTAAATAAAAAGTTAAATTTTATAAAGTAACCCAGAACCCTAAAATAGATTTAACAATAAGAATTAAAAATTAAAACTTGTAACATTTGTTAAATGGATACAACTTCATATGAATAAAGCCCGAACTTCCCACCTTCAGAATGAATATTTAAAAGCATATCCCCTTCCAGACTCACTTTTAGTTTCTCCATCATCCCAGAAAAAGTCTCCTTTCGCTTCGTTATCTTCATCTAATGCAACTAAAAGTCCTAAAGGGTTCTTTCGGCTGTTAAGTAAGTTTATGTGCATATATGATTAAAATAAATTTATAAGTACAAGTTCCTATAGTCAAAATCAAGCTAATGGATTTATAAGCATTCTGCATTCATATGAAAATATTTCAAGAATTCATGTTCATATATATTAATACTTTTTCAATGATAAAAATAAGTTATATGCTTAGAATATAATGAAAGTAATACATATATATACAAAATTTCTTGGAGGCTAGGACACCAACAGATTTTTAGCAGTATAATAACATTTCAATTAAAATGAGAAAAAAATAAATATCTATGAATGCTCATTATATCTTGTATTTGCCACATATCAATTAATCCTAAATTGCAGTGTATTAAGTAAAGCTACATCTTATATACAAAACAGTGGAAAGTCAAGTATAACATTTTTAATGTTCTATGAGATCTCCAATATTCTTAGAAATGAAGCTAATTCTATTATGAGAAATGAAATATGTGACTACTAAATATTTTTCTTACCTATATATTACTTTAGGGTGTTTAATCTAAAATAGTACCCATGAAACTTTAGTCTGAGCAATTGCTTTCTACAGAACATGCTCCTTGCAGCTCGCACTCACCGAAGTGTTTAATACAGCTCTAGAGTACATCCCATTTTTTTCCAAGAACACAAACATGAAACAGTGACAGTATTGAAGTTATCAATTTAAAATGCAAAAATAATTAATTTATGAACATTCATGCATGTATGCAGTCATTCATTCATTCAATTGATCCTTTAACACTATTCAGAGAAAACAGAGTGCCAGCCTGTTAAGGGCCAGACACTACTGATCCAGGTACTCAAGAATTCAAGGCAAGACCCTGCCTTCATGGAGTTTATAGTCCAGATGAGTGAACACATTACATTCCAGAAAAATTAAATAATATGGCTCTGGATTTTCTTAATGTTACAAAGAAATAAAAGCAGAGTAAGGAATAGTGAGTGACTATATGTTGGAGTGTTGCAGAATATGTGGAAATTGGTGAGTTAAATATGGCACCTTCTGCACCCTTGTGACTAGAACAAACACTGCCAGATGAAGCTGCAGATTTTTCAAATTTTTCCTCTTTTTTCTGTATATTTCTGTAATTCATTCTTATTGAATTATTTAGTTACTATCTTTTAATTTACCTAAATAGAAATATCTACCTCATTTATCAACTTAAAAGTAAAACATTTAAGCAGAAAAAAACACATTGTGACAATCCAAATGTTTAATAACTGACACTACTATCAAGTAGAGAATTTATAATTTCAATTACTATGAGTAATATTTTTATTATTATATTTCAGTCTGAATTTAATGTTTGTAACTTTAATTACACATATTCAATTAAGAATGTCAGTATATTTTTGACACAGAAAATACAATTCTAATATAATTATGCTTATTTTACATTAATAAGTTTGTATTAATATGTATAATTTGAATCTTATTTTTATAATCATTATGGTTATGTTTAAGAATTGCTTCCATATTTCAAACATTTTCTAGTAAATAATGGAATATTAATCCTTGATGCTGAAAAATATGAAGTATTAAAATTATATTTCATATTTTAGTTTATTAGCCTTCATTTTACCTTGCAGTTGTAGTTACATCAGGTTGTTGAGTGGGTATAATATAACCTCCTCTAAGGTGTAATCCTATTTTGTCTGCTGGAAGATACATAGTAACATTCTGTTGTCTCCATGGTCTTTTTGCACCCTAATATTTGGAAGTTAAGATTTTTTTTATTAGTGGTAATGACTTTAAATCCCAATTTCCAACCATCAAAATTTATACATAGATATAATTTTTATTATGAGAAAGTAATTCACATCATCTAAGTAAATATTATTCTGTAATTTTTTTAAATTTTCTTTTCAGTTTGTTAAACAAATAGGGGAAATATTAGTTTATTTTCTCAAAAATTAAGGTAGAAAAACCTATTTTTCTTCTATGATAGTTAACAATATTCCTAATTAGCCATATTTTTCTTCTTTTTTTATTTATAGTTAAGTATGTTTCTGAAAAGATGTTTTTTAAGAATCCAGATTTCTATAAAAATAAAAGGGCTGCTTAGCAAATATAAGTGATATGAAAAATAACGACTTTTAAAATAAGCACATCTTAAAATGTCTTGTGCTGCTCTGTTACCTCTCTGAAATTGATATAAAAAGCTTTCCCAAATATTTAAATGTAATGTATGAAAACAAATGTTTAATATTAGCTCGATATTCATTATTCTGGCAATAAGTTAAATATATAAGAAAAGTACTAAACACCACCACACCTCTCCAAAATTACTCCAGACCTTTTATTTTCACAATTTGAAAATGAATAATATAACACTTTATTTAATAAGTATAACCTCATATCAATCATGAGCAAGATGATATACTTGTTGATTTGCAAAAATGAACACATTTTATACATTATTCATATGTGTAATTATTCATTTTTTCAAAATAATGCCAGAAATACTGGAAATAGTTATGTTATTTGTTTGGAGTTATGTTTCCATGTGAAGATGTTATACAATAATATTTGTTAGGCTACTATTATATTAAGGTTACTTACAGTTTCATAATCATACCAGGTAGCATTAGGGATGTATGCAGTCACTGTATCTGCTCCCTATAATAAAGCAAGATAATTTATATTTATATTATACATAATTTATATATATATATATACATATATATCTTACTTTAACACTTCACAGAAAAGAATTACATAAAATATTAATTTGGGTATTCATAACAAGGGTAAAAATCTTCTCTTACATTGTTAAACTCTATAAGTAATAATCAAAAAGCTATTTTACTAGTTTTAGACAATATCATAATATAAAATATACCAAAAGCAAAGATGAAATTAATTGAAGTGGCAATTAAAATAATACATGCATGAACTTGCACTATTATGTTCTACATGGTAATTGTGAATGGGAACACATTCACTTCTGTATATTTCTATGGGCATTAAAACATTTAAGTAATAGGTAAAAAACAGATAGATTATTTTACCATTGTTTCAACATTTTCATATAATCAGCTAGTTCTCATGTTCCCCTTTATTTACAACTTAGAAAAATTTCATTGTCTATGTATACTTAAGTGATTTAATTATTATTACTATAAGATTCAATTTCCATTCCATAAATCAATGTTTTTTTTCTGAAGAATATTTTAGGAAATTTTATTTTTCCTAGTTATACATTTTGTATTTGAAAAGCATAAATCTACTTAATATTTTTGTAATATTTCAAAAATTTCTTCCACTATCCAGAATCCACATTTATCAGGTTGAAACAAGCTATTGAGTAACATCTATTATGAAGACATTTTGTAACTTGGTGTAGATTTGGTAGATTTTGTTACACAAGCTTCCCTCGAACAATACATTTATTAAATTTTAAAACCTACCTCTGTTAAGACAGGAGTAATGAGCAACGAGGGGCCCCATAGGAACTGAGTGTCCTGAGTCCAGCTGTTTGTATCATCATAAAACCTAAGAACAATGACAATGTTTACAATGTGATGATAGAAAGTTTATCCAAATTCCCTCTTTGGTTTATCTTTTCAATTTTTTCTTGGGATTAATTATTAGCTTTCATTTTACTTGTTTTATATGGTACTTTGAATCTGCCTTCCTTTCATCTTTATGGCTCATCTGATGCTGGGAAGGAAAGAAGGAAGGAAGGAAAGAAGGAAGGAAGGACAGGAGAGAGGGAAGGTTACTCTGCTAAGGTTACTTTTGATCTGTAATAAACAGATATTCTGTTTAATTCATCCTCTTCTGTAAGATGGATTTATAAAGTACCAAATTTTTTAAATCCCATTTCCTTCCCTTTAATTTTTTTCATTATTAATTCCCATTTTAACTTGGATTTGAAAATATTTTAGTAATTTCTTGAGAAAAGGTCCTGTTTTGGTCAAGACATACAGAGACAAGCAAAATTCATAATTTTCACTATATTATATTTGATCTATATTTAGGTGAGTTTCACAATGTACTTGTATGCATGATGTTTTCAATAATTGTATATTTATTCTTGTTTACTGATATAATTTCCCTAATACACTCTCTATACCTTTTACTTTCTAAATTCTATTCAGGACTCACATTTCTCAATCTTGTCCAATCACCAAATTAATTATATTTAATAAAGTCATTCTACAGTTCATCAAACCATTGATGTGAATGTAAAAATAATCTTGATTTATCTCCATTAATCTGTTAATATATTTAATATATATGCAATTATAATTGGAAAGATATTCAAGTTCTTGACCATAGTACTCACTCTTGAAGCAATGACCTTGCTACTGTTTCTCCAAGTGTATGGGCTTTGTAAAACAGAGTATAGAGGTAAGGTAATAAAGTGTAGCGAATTTGCAAATAGTGCCTTGATGAATTAACCAAAAGAGAATTTTGTCCAAAAGCTGCTGGATCTTGATCCTATGGGATAAAAAAAAAGAAACTGAAATGAGAAAGCTAAAATATGAATGAAAACTAAGATAGAAACATTTCATCTATTTTTGAGATGCAAATTGTATACATTTTAGCTGGTTTATAAAAGTTGAAACTACTTTTATTACATCACCATAGTATATGAACTTTCTAGTTTTTATATTGTATTGGGATATTTTCATTTATTTTTTGCAGAACATCAGTAGATTTTCCACCTAAAACACTTACACTAGATCCTACTAACATAATGCTTAACACATCATACCCATCCATTGTCTCCTGTACCTGCTAAAGCCAAGATGGTAAAGCCAGTTTGGTGGTAATAATGTCATAAGAATAGAATACTACCATCAAAAAAAATCAGCAAATAACAGTAAGGGTAGATGAATATTTTCACTCTGGTTCACTGAAAAGGGGCCAAAATGTTAAAGGTCCATAGTACAGCAGGTGAACAATCACCATGTAAACTTCTCCATGTGATGTTTCAATGATGTGTTCACGGAATGTAAAGCCTAACATTCACAATATGTTTTGTTATGAGGATGATGTTAAATTTGATTTTAAAAGATTTTTCTCATTTAAATACACACAGAGAAAATAAGAATATTTTAACAAGGACTTTTTTAAATTTTGTATTGTTCAATTACAGTTTTTCCCATTTTTCTCGTTACTCGCCCTTGCCCTACCCACCTTCCACCTACCACATTCAATCCTCCCTGCACCCCTTGGCTTTGTTCATGGATCCTTTACACATGTTCCTTGGCTTGACCCTTCCCCTTCTTCTCCCTACTGTCTCCCTCCTTCCTCCCTTCTGGTCACTATCAGTTTGTTCTTTATTTCCATATCTCTGGTTATATTTTGCTTGCTTGTTTGTTTTGTTGATTAGGTCCCACTTGTAGGTGAGATCATACGGTATTTGTCTTTCACTATGTGCTTATTTCACTCAGCATAATGCTCTCCAGGTCCGTCCCTGCTGTTGCAAAAGATAGAAATTCCTTTTTTCTTTCTGCTGCATTAACAAGGAATTTTTCACCCAATTTTTGTGGTAGATTGAATTAATGGCTCAAATTTTCCTCCTTCCCAATAACCACACCTTTCTATGTAGCTTTGCAACCCCTAAACTAATGATGGAGTATATACACTTACCCATTTTCTGACTTTATGCTCAGCTATGTGACACACTCTGGCCCACATGACACATTCAAGTTAGGGCTTCAGATGCACTTGCCTTGGGACTCACTGCCTTGTTCCTTACCATTGCACACAGAAGAATAAGCCCAGGTGGTCTGCTGCCCAGAGATTCAAGAAACAGAGTTGTTTGGCCAACTTGCAGACTTGCAAGTTGAAGGTCAGCCTTTCTGCCAAGCCTAAACTAGATCAGCTGACTCTTAGCCAAAATACAATTATGTGAGCAAATCTGCTTATATCTCCTGCTATGGGTATCAGAATTAAATAAGGGTACTGGCTATTGCCTCCCTGGACTCACTATCATGTTTGAACCATAAAGCCATGTTTCCCTTTGGCTGCTCTCAGCTAATCAATTAGAAGCATGAGGATACTCTGCCAATGCTTAACTTTGCCTTGAGGACCCAAACACTAGGCTGACTGGAACTTTCTTAGAATTAGCAACTCCGTGAATCCAATGCATGACTCTTTCCATCAAACCTTCTTCCTTGCCTTCATCTCACCAGGTTCAGACCTAATCGTGATCTGAAGCCTCTCTTCATGTTTTTTTCTGCTCCCTCTTCTCTTTCCTACACAAGTCTTTCACCAATAAGTGTCTAACGTGTTTAATTCTGCTTTGGCATTTGCTTTTTTGGAGGACATAAGTAAACACAGAGTGTAATATAATTCATATCAGGAGCTCCCATGAACACAAATTTCTTGAAAGCACAATTTAGATAGATTAGGAAGTTACTTATCTCCAATTAATACCTTTTACTTCTGTTCTATTATGCCTCTTTCCAGGCTAAATTCCGAAAGGCTGTCCTTTTTCTCAAACAGATTAAAGCCCTATACGTAGCCAGTATGTGAACAGTGAACAATTTTTTAACCACTATATACATAATTTAATTGATGGTTTACCCTAATTCCCCCATTTCCTCTGAAAAAACAGGTCCACGGGAGCCCACGGCAGGAATTCTCGGGGCTGGTAGAATAGCTCAGTATGTCCCCCTGTACTTATGCTCACACCAGTGTAGATGCATGTGTTTAAAAGTGTTATTGTATTTTTTTTCAAACATGTAATTCCAGTTTGTTTATTATAGAAAGACTCTGGACTCAAACTGCTTTGAAAGTGGTTTTGGCTTTTTGTGTTTCTTAAATTAAACAAAAACTGAAAATCTTTAACAGTATATTATATAGTTTATGAAAATATTACCTGATGCTTGTTAGAGTCCACAAATCAGACTAAAAAATCTTTGGCTTTAATTTAAACTATTGTGATTTAACACAGTTATACATGCTTTAGTTTTAAATAAAATATTTATGTACCGATTACATTATCTTTAAAATTCCCTTATTTGAGCTTTTTTGTACATACAAAATATTTATAGGCCTTGAGAAAAGGAGGTCTAACTCTTGTTGACAAATTGTGCTCCAAAGTTTCAGACCATATCTTCTATAGATACGAATTTAAGTACTTTGCTCAAAATAGGATTATGTTTCATTTCAAAACAAGGAAAACAAGAGGCACTTACCACATATATGTCAGAATTATGGTTTCTGGAAAACGGATAGAAGGCCCCAAGCTGCATCCATCTCCTGCAGAGCTCTTCTGTGGTATCGGCCTCGAATCCACAGATGTCTGCTCCAATCTAAATGACAAGTATGTCTATTATCTATAATGGAAAGATTCTCACATGGTCCCAAGCATCACCTTTTTTGCCTCAATGGATTAATGTACAGTACTTATAATCATTTTGTTTTACTGTCTCCATATACTCTTCTTCAATGTAGGTTATTTATTTTATATATTTGTTACATAAATGTCTCTAATTCCATATTTTACTCTCTTTTCTTCATCGTCTCTTTTTCTACTTTAATTTTTCAATTTAAATTTTATTTATTTCATTGTCTTTAATATATATTGTCTTAGGCTTTTGTATTTTATTCTTTGATCTAATAATTGTTAATTCAATGTATAATTACATTATTATAATGTGTTATTCTTAAGTCCAAAACATCTCCAGTTTTATTGCTAATATAATACCATAGGAATAAAACAGTAGAAAAAGTTACCTGATATGTACTTAAGTAAAATTGCGTATCTCTTTTTTCAAGGACCCTTGAGAAAACTATTAACCTCATTTTAGCATTTACTGTTTGCAAACATTTCTTTCTTTTTCCTAAATAGTATTTATGTATCTATAAACAATATATTAGTATAATTTTCACAGCAATTAATTTTATAAAGATGGTACATTCTAGGCATCACACTGCTTTTCATTTTTTCCCAAAGCTTTGTTTCTGTGAGACTAAGTTTTGTTGAGTGAGTCTACTACTTCCCTATTGTATAATATCCTATGACTATAAACACCGATTCTATGAAATTTATATACATATTTCTTTGTGAATATTTAAGAAACATACTCTTTTATAATTTTATATGCATATGTATGATATTTCCTGGTTTATTGGAAATGCATGTTGCTTAATCAAAATCAGTTGTAACCATTTGTATGGATGGTGTCAGTGCATGACATTTCCAATAGCTTCATTTGCTTGCTAATTTCTGACTTTTAATTTTTGCTGTCATATATATGTATATGAAATGTATATTTCATTTTAGTTTATATTTTCACTTCTCTGATTTAGTGTAGATTTCTCTTTTTATAAGATTGACTACAAATATCTTTTGCTAATTTTTAAAAATAATTTGTACCTTCTGGAGATTCATAATAGGTTTTTTAAATTAAATATTAAAAATTTTGTCTATATATGTTGAAAATATAATTTCCCAGTAGGTGGGAAACTTTTAAACTTTATAATAGTCTTTTGATGAACAAAAATTTTCATTTCATTGTGGTCAAATTTATGTTCCTTTATTTTTTGTACTCTGTGTTCTGTTTAAGAAATACCCTCAAATCACAGTTACCCACCTATATTTTCTTCTAAAATATTTGAAGTTTTACATACAGGTCTTAAAGCACTCTGGGATTGATTTTTGTATATGATCTGAAACACAAACCCATTTTATTTTATTTTGTCAGTGGATAATCAATTGCCCATAGGAATAATTGGTACTTTACTTTCTGATCTACACTGATAGTGTTATCATTTAACAGTTTCATTAATGCATAGGCCTATGTCTCTTTTCCATATTAATCTACTTAAAATCTACAGTCAAGCATCATTGTTTTATATTACTGTTCACTTCGTAGTGCTTAATATGAACATTGCATACTTTTTTTACTTGATATAAAGGGACTTACAAAACGTCTTATGTTTAGAATTACCAAGTATAAATTTTCTCTGATTTAAAATTTTTTAAATGGTCTCTGTTCTTATTTTTTTCAAATAGAGAAAAAAAGGCTTTATTTTTTAACATAGATTAATAATCAAAGTACTTTAATATATTTAGCCTTTTATTACTAATACATTTGGGTTTTCTTCCTACTATTTTATTTGGTGCTTTTTATTTATATGCCTTTTCTATGTTTTATTTATACTGATATTTGTTTCATGAATTATTTCGATTTGATTAAATTTTGTTTATTCAATTTTATTGATGTTATAGACATTACTATTATTCTTATTTTTCTCATAAACTCCCTAAGAATAAACGGTGAATTTTATGTAACATACTTTTAATTATTTTACTACTAATCGTAAAGATATCATAACATCAAGGTAATTAACAGCTTTTAGGAAAAACACTGTGTGAAACTGCTTACCAAAGGTATCCCAAACAAACCGAACTCCAGCAGGCCTGCGATGGACCATTCCATTTGCTCCCACGAAGCAGTGTTGTCTCCTAACCAATGTGCAGCATACCTTCCAGACCCAGCAAAAGTTGACCGGGTGAGAATAAAGCTTCTCTTGTTGGGAAACACGTTTTCTACAGCTCTAAAGGTAAAATCAAATTAATATGTAAAATTTATTCTAAAATAATATTGATATTTAGAAATTCCAAAAATCTGAATTTCAAATGCTTATATTACAGTTCCTAGAGCCAAGCCATAGTATTTGCAGCTATTTTATCAATGTTTTATGCAAATTTTATATTTAGCTATCAATATACTTATTTAAATGTGTCCAGATCAAATACTGACAAATGAAATCTTTTCAAAATGATTCAGAATATAAGTGACTTCCTTTATAAAATTAAATAAATATGTAGTCTTTTTATCCATTCTATATTTGTTTTTAAAATATATGATTTTATTCATTGAGAATTTTTAATATGAAATGTAGGAATCTGAACATTAATGCGGTACACATTTTTTTGTGGCACAATTAGTCTAATTATATATTAATGTCTGCATTCTCAAGTATCATAAGTAATGTTGGGATAAAATTAACTGCATTCATAAGTAATGTTGGGATAAAATGTACATATTTAAGAAATATTTTAGTTTGTTTCTAGAAGTTCATTCCTCACAACTACTAAGATTATTCATCTCACTTGTACTGGTACCTGAGAATTACTGACCATTTTTCATAAATGAGAAATAATCAGGAAAAGATACAAAACTTTAATTCAGTGTATACTAACTTAGCATAATAGTATTTTCAGCTGCTTTTTTGTATTAGTGCCTCATAATGCTGATTTATAGTGTCTTTTTTTCTATAATTCACTCATTTGTATAATGTAATATATAATGTTTCACTGAGTTTAATAACTGAAAGAAACAAACATGGGTGCACATAAAACATGGGTCTGAATTAAAACTATATTATAGTTGCTTAATTGTATAAACATAAAAACAATATTTAAACTAGGGTCTGGTTTTATAGATGATTACTTTGTAGATCTTTATACAAAACTTGGAAAATAGCAGGCAATAAGCACAATATTGTCACCTTCTTTGTATTTTGTTCTTTTTTATTGTTCAAGTACAGTTGTCCCCATTTCTGCCCCCATGACTGCCCCCCACCCCAGCCATTCCCACCTCCTACCCTCAATCTTACCCCCTTTTGGCTTTGTCCAGGTGTCCTTTCTACATACATGTTTCCTGATAACCCTTTCCCCTTTTTCCCCCATTATTCTCTTCCACCTCCTCTCTGGTTACTGTCAGTTTGTTTTTAATTTCAATGTCCCTCATTATATTTTGATTACTTATGAAAAACAAATACCATATGATCTCAGCTGTATGTGGAACTTAATCAACAAAACAAACAAGTACGCCAAATGCATTTGTGTTCTTTTTTTGTATATAGGTAATGCTTTGCATTAGAAAATTACATTGGGAGATCCTATATCAAAAATTACATTTTAATGGAATCCCCTGTTTCTGAAAAATAATTAATGACTTGTCCTAGAAGCACCATTCTTCCAGGCCAATTGTAAAGTTTATGCTTAGAACGTGATTATATTCAGAGATGGAAAACCCAATCAAAATTTTCAAGAGGAATTTAAATCTATAATTTCAAAAAGAGCACAGTTAAATATATAGACTATGTTCTTCTTGATAACCAAGCTCCAAATTCTTATAAGTAATACTAAAACAGCGGATGCTTTTAATATATTACATTTTACCATGAAAATTTTACCTTTCTCATGCTTGCCATTTTTCAACTCTGTTAGTTAATTAGCAAAGATACTTTAGATAATAAATATAAAAGAATGTCCTGTATAAAATTGCACTTACTTCTCTGTGGCTATAGCCATGCTGTATCCGTAGAGGCTGTGAACATCATACTGCTTTCCCCAGTAGTGCACAGCATCCATGCAAATTGTACTGGAGTACAGGAGTTTGTCAACAATATCTTGGAGAAAATATATCAGAAGTTTTTAAAGAAATTCTTTGCTATTTTAAACTCTACAGCCCTGAACAGGTAGCTCAGTTGGTTAAAGCTTTTTGTCCTGATCTACCAAGACTACAGGATCTATCTTCTGTCAGGGCACATACAAAAAGCAACCAATGATGTATAAATAAGTGGAACAACAAATCAGTTGTTGTTGTCCCTCTCTCTCTCTTTCAAATCAATAAATTAAAACATTAAAGTTTATAATAAGAGATTTTTGCTATTTGAAAATGTATAATCCTTAAATGGCATGTTACACAATATTATACTCAGTTAAAAAATAATAAAAGATAATGACAACCTAAGTTCCAACTAGGTATCCATACTCCACTCCTATTGATTAATTATCAAATTTGAATTTTCATTAATAAATACTCTGCTCCCCAAATCCAAAGGAAAAAATAACACACACACTTGTATATACACACACATACATACACACATTTGTATTATACATCAAATAATTATAGATCCATTTTAAAGCTTTATAGTGGAATAGTCTACTTAAATATGACCTAATTCTGACTTCCACTCCAGATGGAGGAATAGGTAGATACACTTTGTCTCCTCACACAACCATAAGAAGAATTATAACTAACCTCAAAATAAATAATAGAACAAGGGGACAGAGACCAGAGGGGAGAGGGAAGGGAATTTAAGGGGAAAAAGGGGGAGGGATTTGGAGGAACAAATAGGAAGGACACAGGGATGAGAACTAAGGGGGTGGAAATGGCAGGGAGGTGGGGAGCACAGGGCGGGGGAGGCTGGGATGGGAAAAATAGACAAAAAACTGTATTTGAAAAATAACTAAATAAAAAAAAGAACCTATATGTAACCCATACACATGAACTAATTGGGGGCATTGCTGGAGGGAAGGGGCATAGTAGGCTGAAGGGGGGGAAAGGGGGACAAGTAAGAACAATTGTAATAGCATAACCAATAAAACATGCTTAAACAATATAAAAATTGTTATTGTTTATATTGCTATACATGTAGACCTGTCGTGCAATTACAAATCATTCAAATCTTTGCTTTTCAGTTTTCTTACTGTGTTTTAATTTACAGGCATATATAATGTTGCAATATTTATTGTCTTTTTTTTTCAAATGGCCTTGTAGCTCTGTATTCCCCTAAAAACATATTATTTTCTTTGTGTTTAATTTCACTCACATTTAATGATACAAAAGATGTTTTTTAGAATATGTGTAATGAACTATTTTTACCAGGTATATTCTAACAACTACACAGACTTAGATTAAAGTGCTCATGAAAAAAATCAGTCACTTAAATTATTATTTCAAAGGAATTTTGTTTCTTTTCATTAATTATACTATCACCAAAAATTAAAAATAAATCAATATGTTATATCAAAATTTAATATCTCCTTTTCTTCATCATAACTATTTTGGCCAAAAGTAAAAGCAGAAATATTGATTTCAGGGTCGCAAAATGTAACACACTTTGTGATTTAGAAATATATGCTAGAATTTACCCATCAGCAGTCAGAGGTAAGTAAATAACCAAAGGAAATTTACCAGGAGTAAAAGGTGGATAATTTAGTGTGTTCTCCTGGCAACCTTTCTGTGAACCTTGAACGAAACTTGCAACTTCATTCATGTCCTGAATGGATATAAAATGAAGAACAGCAGATTTGAAGTAATTATATTCTACTCGTTTGCAATTTTTTATCTAAGACAAACATGAAATTGTTTTACTCCTAGAAGACAGCTATAAGCTACCAATCTAAAAACAAACTTGCTTATCTATACTTACTGCTTGATTCTACCTTATGAATGAGCCATTATTCTAGGAAAAATAATATTATTTGCTTTTACATGGATGTAGAAAATAAGTAATGGATATTTTAGATTCAGAAATTGTATACAAGCAAATGCATTTCATTTACCTGGTTTTAATTATACATATAAAACATTAGACACAAGTATTATGCAACTGTCTAAAAACTGTATCACTTTCTAATGTGAGTCTATCTTGCACATATTTCAGCAGATTTATTTATTCAACAGTTTGTTCATTTCAGCTGACATATATTTAGTCTCTAAGATGTGCATTGTTCTAGTGTGTTCATTTCAGCTGGCATTTATCTAATTTCTAAGATGTATATGCATTGTCAGCAACCAGGCACAGTATTCTTTGTCTAGCCCACAACTTCTACACTCCCATGAGAGAATAAAAGTGAAAAAATCAAATACCATTTTAGTATCCTAATAAAAACAGTTATGACTTGACTAAATCCACGGAGGAGTCTTGGGAACCACAGAGGGGGACAACCGCAATGAGAGAACCAGTGACCTAAACATCTGTTGGACACAGAGTGGTGAGGTACTACGCTTGCTGATTCTCTCGACATATAAACCTAGAACCCCAGACTTGTCTTGCCACTTACTAGTTCTGTGCCCATAAAAAGTTAATTCTTTGTACTTAAAAAGAGAAAAGATATCAAATCATATACCACACTATACAAGCTCAAGAACTATGTATTTATTTTTCCTTTTCTAATAATTGCATTGAAGGGAAGAATTCAATTGCATTGAATTCTATACAGGGTAGGGGGAAAGTAAGTTTATAGCTGTGAGTGCACAAAACAGAGTTTATCCTTGCATTATTAATATTATTTATTAATTATTATATTATTTGTAACTGTTGCCCCAGACCCACTTTTGCCCCGCCCTTTGCCTTTTTCAGCCTTACTTCTCACATCTGCATTGTATCTATCCTCACAAAGGCAACAGGCTCAGTCGAGTGAGTCTCATGAATGCTTTTTTCTTCAGAGAGTTATGTTCTCTTCACTACTCTTCCCTTCCCTGGTCCACATCATTTCCAGGTGAAATTAAAGTGAGAAAAAGTGTGTTCCAAAGAACTCATTTCCCACTATGGTATAGATTTTACAAACTAAATGTCCCCATTTTCCAAATATTTTTTAACAGCCACAAAGAAGGAAAAGTATGTCGTTCTTTT
The DNA here is from genome assembly GCF_021234435.1 of Artibeus jamaicensis. NCBI lineage: Eukaryota > Metazoa > Chordata > Mammalia > Chiroptera > Phyllostomidae > Artibeus > Artibeus jamaicensis. Next base: position 21,388,773 of record NW_026522046.1, on the reverse strand, counting down.
AAAGTATATATTGGAGTTGTTCTATTAAAATAACCTAGACTATTATTATGTTCAATATTTTTCTATGACAATTTAGTTCACATAATTTTTCAAAGTGATTTTAATATTAAAACTTAAAATTAAAAAAAGTTTAGCATGAGATCTAAATTAGGTATCTAGTAAATTATAAAACTATTAATTTCTCTTAAAAACAAAATGTCATCTGTTAAATGACAATTATTTTACTGTGTATTCATTCTACCAGAAAAAATAATCTGAGGAAATTAAGAATTAAGGAAATAACTTTGTAGTAGGATTTGGCAATTATTCCAGGGTTTTCCACTGTTTATATATAGTATAATGAATTCAGTGATATTTAGTGAGGTTTGAAATCATACTAATTATCATGATGTGTTTTGTTTTATTAAGCACTAATCAAAGTATTCCTGCATTAGCATCAAAACAACTCTTCCTTTCTCAAATGTTCTTTCTCCTGCCATTCCATCCTTCTTTGGGGATGATCAGGTATTCCAGCCTTGAAAGGACTTAGGAACTGGAGGATTCTCTCTTTTTACAGACCAGCCAGCATCTCTTTTGCTACTATTTAAGTGTCATTTATATTCCTAACTCCATTCTAATGGACTCAAATTATTTCCTAAGCAAGAGAATAAAAAGAAATGAAGAAACTTTTCATTTAAATTAAATAATACAACTGAAATTAGAGCTAGAATAAAAAAAGACTCAAGAGCAAGTATGTTTTTTTTTTTCACTTCTACCTGCTGCTAGGTATTATCATCATGACTTCACTGATTTTTTTTGGTTAAATAACTAAAGTCTCTTTACCTCATTCTACTACTATTAGGAAAATCCCAATGATTATGCTTAATCTTTCACTCAATTTCATGTTGTTCACAGAAGATGCAATTCCCCAGAACATATATGCTGATGGTGCAAGATAAAGACTTGTTAACTAAACAATTGTTTGAATTAATAAATACATTAGTAACTACAATAATGACCAAATTAATAATGAGCACTGAAAGAAAACAGAGATACCATGGGCCTAAACAGACAAAGAGAATATGGCTAGCCCTCGGATACTCATTATCTCTCCTTTCAAAATTCTGAACCGTTGTAATAACTATCAACAAAATCCCTTATGTTTTCTGTTTTCAGGTTTATTAGACTACTTTTTTCCTGAAAAATAGAATTTCAGGCTCATCAAGTAGTTTCATTCCCAAATGCAGTTATAATTTCCATAACAATAGACACTAAACCATTAACAATAATCAAGTATTATTCTATACAATAAACCTAGCAGAAGGTTATCAATAACTACAGGTATAAAACTTCATCCAAGGAAACTTTTAAATATTAGTGTTCCCATTTAATAAATAGAACATTTATCTAGGATTTTATTTGTTGTGGTTGACTTTGAGATATAACATTGAAACTATTGACAGTTTTGATTTGTTCTTTTCATAATTTACCAAAAATGCTTCTAAAGAGTAAGGGTTTATTCAGGTTAATAATAGTCTTGCAATTGCTTGACTACTGTAGACTTAATAAATGTTTTTGGAGTTTTATTATCATAAGATTATCCATAAACCTTGTTGACTGACTTTCAACTATAAATTATTAATCATAAAGATACAACGCTTTAGTAACAGAAATAAAATTATTCTATTAAGGGTATTACTAAAAAAGAAAAATATCAATTTGCAGCTTTTAGCATGAAGATGGCAGGTATGACATTTGTACACTCTAGAAAAATAACATAAAATACTTTAATTTTATGTTGATAAAATACAAAATATATCTTGTCAACTGAATAATTCTTTAATGGAAAACATTTCGGTTTATTATTCAAAATCACTGGTTTAGAAGAGCTACTTACAATCCAAAGTCCATCATAATCTACTTCTTGATGGAAAACAGTGCATTCATTTGCCCACCACTCTATGCAGCTTGGATTAGTGAAATCAGGGTATACTGATAATCCTGGCCACACCTAGAAGAGACCATGCACATCTTTACATAGATTTTAAAAACAAATGCAGTATAATTCAAAATAATCGGGCAGAGAAGAATTATTAGAGTTATAATGTTGTACTTCTTTAGCTATATGGGATCCGTGCACCATTCTTGCTTACAATAATCCCAGGCCTACTTTAAAATGCATTTAAGAGAGGGCAGTTAAAGTGAAGAAGTAGAGTGAGAACATGAAGCATTTATGAAGGGAAACATAGAAATACATGGGGTGAGACTGTTATTTTAACTACAAATTAATTTAATTATTAGCATCCTAGTAGGTTTGGTTAATAAAAAATATATAATATATTCATTGCCTGGTGATAGAGAATACATTATTAGTTCATTTTCAAAGGCAACTGCTTCCTAATAATTTAAATGAAAAAATGCTTACATGGTATAACAAATGCAGGTATGATACTTACGTGCTGGGCAATGTTTCAAGCATTTTAATTACTATTAACCTATTTATTCTTTACTAGAAATTTAAGAGATAACATACTATTTATATCATCACTTTACAGATGATGTTGGCACTACAGTTAATCCATTTTTACAGGTAAAAAAATGATGAACAGAGGAGTTAAGTAAGTTGCTTGAGGTCAAATACTAATAAGTGTCAGAGAATAAATTAAAAAGCCAGGTACTCTCTAATCAGAGCCTATGCTATTCAACTTTTCACAAATCATGCTGCCTCTTTATGATTGGTGTTTCTTTAAATTATTTTACTCAACACTTAAAATAACATTGGAGAAGGTCAATTCAATTTCAAATAAATTAGGACAGATAGTATTGTTTTATATCCAAATCATTCACATTGGTTACCTGATCTGTCCATATCCAACAGAGCAGGTCTTAAGAAAATGCATTCCGGGAGTTCTCATTAGGTTTTATAAATAGGAAATTTACCTCTCTCAAAATCACTTTTTTGTCTGTAAATTAAGAATTTGAATTATGGCTATCACATTAAATATAAAGGATTATATTTATTAGTGAGGGTTTTATATTTTGTTATGAGGATTAAATATAAAGCATAAAACAATGCACAGCATATCAGCACTCTATTTGCACAGGCATTACTTTATAGGGAGGAAATTTGCTTTATTTTCCAGTGGAGCTCATAATTGAAGAGGACTTTCAACAGAAATTTTAACTTTAATAAATGAGATAAAAAGTGATAGGATATTCATCAATATTTTAAATAATGCTATACTAAACATGTATTTATAAATTTATATTTTCTCCTGTTTTATTCTTTTAGCTAAAATACAGAAGAGGAATCACAAAGTCAATGTATCTAGACATTATGGGTTTTAATAGGTCTTATATAGTTGTCTCCAAAAGGATATTTATCCTGGTTAAGATTTTGCATTTTAGAGCTGAGCACCTTCCTGACTCTGCTCTTATTAGTGCTCGATATTAGGAAAGTTACTTCATCCCTCTCAAATTCACCTTTTCACCTATAAATTAAGAACTTTAATAATAACCATCACATTATCTATTTGAGGATTAAATACAAACTGTAAAACTTATTACACAGCAAATAAATACTCAAACTATAATACATTATTTTATATGAAATTATCAGAATTATAATCTAAATTAATTATATTCTGCTATCTTTATTTTAGCTGTGCATCACACTAAAAATAATCTGTCTTGTTATAAAAACTGTTTTAGAGATAACTGAACAATTTCTTCTGTCTAAAATTCTCTACACAAATAAAATATCACACCTAGTTTTGAATGTGAATACACTCACACAAAATTTTGTCACTGCACAATAGAATAGCTGAGCAACGAAACTTTAACAATTAGTATACTGTACCTCTCCAACAATTGCTGTAATCCCATCTGACTCATTTACCCACACGTTCTGCGCTTTTCCTCTCTCATAGGTGTCATATTGTGCTCCATTTGCACGATTACTTATGGAAATGCCAGGGTCCTAGTAACAGAAGAGTTAGAAAAATCACCAAAAGTGAAGATGTGTCATTAGAAACCAAGGCTAAGATCGCTTATATCCTCATGTTCCCAGTTACTACATATGTATGTTAAAGTTGGACAATGAAGAAGACTAATAGAGAAAAAATTATCCATCTGAAATACAATGTTGGAGGAGAGCTCTGTGGATGCCCCGGGTCACCAGAAATACAAACAAGTTGGTCATAGAGCAAATTAAGACTGAAACATCATTGATGACAAAAATGGCAAGACCAAAGCTGGCCTACTGCCAGCACATCATGAGAAGACAGAGTTCTTTGTGAAAGACAATCGTGTTGGGAAAATTAGAAGACAGCAGGAAGAAAGGAAGACCAAATATGAAATGACTTGACTCCACAGAAGAAGCCACAGGCATGGTAGCTAGTAATCAGAGCTGACTCAACAGCACATTACAGACACAATAGAAAAATAGAAACTATATCAAATCTATGAACTGACAGAAGTGCAATTATTAAAATTATATTGATATAAAATCTGCCATTACCAAGATGATGACATATTTCTGTCCATGATCATGCAAATCTTGAACAAATTCAGGGAGGCCATTGAAATTAACTGTATCGTAAGTAAAGTCTTTCCTGTCTTCCATGTAGTCAATATCAGTGACCTGTGTGTCCTAAAAACAAGCAGAGTGTGTGTATATTAACAAATAGTACCGAAATAACTCTCTAATCACTTCAATTTTAAGTCCAAAAATGTTGTATTATACATATAATTATTAAAAGTAAATGAACTTAGATCACTTTTATTTCACTAAAGAGTACTGATTTTTTTTTATAAAACTAGCTTTTCTAATTCTAAAGTGAAAAAGCATTATGATTCTTCACATTTGTTTCAGTGATGAAAACTAGATATGTATTATGATATAATCTGATTAATTGTATAGAAAATAAAACCTACACAGTAAATAAAATATGTTAAATGTTTACTCTATTACAGAGTATATAGGCTTTAAAAATAGAGTTTACTAAAGACTATGATATTGCGCACAGTTAAACGTGTGTTCTATCAAAATGTGACTCATAAGTTCTCAAAATTTCGCATAGATCTGGACATTAATTCTAATGGTTCCATACATTTATTATTATGTGATAATATTTAACATGGTACCCCTTCTCACAAACCCTTCATCCCACTTACAAATGGTATGGCAGCTTCCCGATTTCTTTCTACCACTTCTTTCACTGCATCAAGTGATTTATAATTCCAGCGACTCAGTTGGAATCCAAGACTCCAATAAGATGGCATTGCTGGTAGTCCAATGAGCTTAAAGTAAATGGATTATAATTAGTTTCAATAATTAGCATCACAACTTAGTATTAATATGCTTCTTATTCTATTATATTTCTAGCATTCATCTAACTACATATTTCAAATAAATATTTAGAGTCACTGCATTTTCAATGTGTCCAAGATAGTCTGTTAGAATTCTGTTCTTAAAAACTTAAAACATTTATGTTTTGTCATTTTTTGTTTGTATCTGGTTGAAAATTTAGAAAGTTAGCACTTAAGTAACTTTGCAAAGGCAGATGATGAACAACATGTAAAACGAAAGAAGAGAATAAATAAATAGTATCAAAGAGATCAGAGAAAAAGGAAATTGACCTCACTTCCACTTCTATTAACAAAATGAATGAATGAATGAGTGATCTTGTAAGAAAAGGTGTTTAAAATTACACAGTTTTGCTTTGGCTTGTTGTGGCTCACTGGGTTGGGTGTTGTCATGCAAACACAAAGATCACTAGTTCCATTCCCAGTCAGGGCACATGCCCTGGGTGGTGGGTCAGGTGCCCAGTTGGGGGTATGTGAGAAGCAACCAGTCAATGTGTCTCTCACACATTGATTTTTATCTGCCCCTCTTTCTTCCTTCCTTCCTCTCTCTCTAAAAATAAATAAAATAAAATCTTTAAAAATGTATGCAATTTCTATTCCCTTACATTTTCAAAAATACATGTCATACAAGGCTCCCACTCAGTTATTTTATAAGGTACTTGTCTTATCTCATTCACATGTAGGCCATGGCTTCTTCTCCCCTAAGGACCAAATAGATTCTCTCCTTCCATTGCCTCTGTGGCCCAAGTAGGCTCAGTGTATGACTAAAACAGAGTATCAGTGTCTCATCACAGTAACAGAGAGCATGGTTTTGAAAGTGGAAATATGGGTAAGCTAATAATACTTTTTCACTGCAAAGCAAGTATTAGTTTACTTTAAGACAGATGATCTTATTTGGCATGATGGTTTACATTTGCTTGTATGTTTATCCATGATTTCTCTATTATGTATGTCTAAATACCACTGTGTAAAAATTAAAAATAAACAATAATATTGGGATATTATATTCTACTCAGTGTAAGCATTAGATTTATTTTTTAAAATAACTTATCAAATAAAGCTTTTAAGAACTCAGTATTTTAAAACTCTTATTATAAACATCTCCATGTTCTACAAAATGTATGTAAAGATTTGGACATATGATTATACTTTCTTTGTGAGTTGTACACATTATTTATGTGACATATTTCATAAAAGTGCATAAAATATTTATTAGTATATATTATAGAATAATAGGTTAGGTTGCACAGAGAGGAGTCTTAGTTTTCTTTCAAACAAGAAGCAAAATTTCTATTGTTTTCTCTCCACATAATTTGGGCCTCGTTTAAATGCATCAGTGTTTAATAGTGCTCCATTATATATCATTCTTTTACGTTACTGCTTAAATCCAAGCCTCTGCAACTGAATCCATAAAATTGTGTGAACCAGTGCACTATTCACGTGAAGATGACTCAATCTCAACTACTGCGTAACCCACATGTAGTAGTCGACTATCCCAATCAATATTTCAAAAATCAAATGTGAAATTCCTTTAAAACTGTGCTGCCTCCTGCTTTGATGATGTGCTATCTACACACAAATCTGTATGTAGGTGAGCCTGGCATTATGATTTCATATAACAGAGACTATAACTTTTGTGTTCTTTCTGAAATTCGCATTTATCAACAGCAACTTGGAAATTGGTAGACTTTGTAAATTACTCAATTGTGTATAATCATAGGTACTCTCCTTTTAGGCTTTTGGATCATAACTGAAGACAGTTTTTGAGAATAATTATTTCCTCTAAGATTATTTTAGGAAATGGAAATTATATGTCAAAATATAGTTGATAAAGAAGATCTTTACAATAGGCATGTTTCTTAAAGCCAATACCAATAAAATGATTTCTTTTTTCATGATTACATGAGAAATTATATATGCCACAGGAGAACAATGATATGGAGGACACTTTGAAAATCATGCTCAAAATAAACCCTGATTTTTAATCTTCCTAAGGTCCTTTTTGGGCTCAGGTAAACTAGGATCTTATTTAATAAGTAAGTGAGAGTTACTTAGATAGTAATCTTAAGATGCAAGACTTCAGACTGTGATTGAAAATCTGCCCTTTTAAATAAATCTAAGTATCAGAGTCAATTTTCCTGGAGTTTACCTACTGTCCATCGACAGCAAGTTCCATTAGCCTTCCTCATAACTAGGCTGCCTCTAGGATTTTTATTACAAGGATGCTCGACCCATACGTCCATTGCCTATCCTGAAGCTTGAAGATACTTCCTTACAAAGAAATTCAACTCCTATACTCAATGACCTAATAATTTCATATCAGAAATTCAAACATTTAAATATGCATAAGCTTCACTGTATAGAAAACAAAAACAAAAATATAAACCACCAACTCAGACATGAAAAAGTATAAGATTTAAAAACATATTTAGCTGCCAGGCCCCAGATACCTTAAATAGCATCACTTAAATCCATAAACATGTTAGATACAATATATGGAAGAAAAAAGTTCTGTAATATGGACATGAAGCACACCTCTTGATACTGTTGAACCACTTGTCCTGGTGTGTCACCTAGAAAGATGTAAAAGTCCAGAACGCCACCAATGACTCTGTAAGTCACAATAGGAGTAGGCTGGATGAAAACCTCTGCAAAACAAAAATTGAAAAAGCCTATGTAAATAGTGAAAAAAAGGTACACGGTGATAAAATAATTATGGTATCTACTTACTTTATAATAGTTACATAATTTTATACTGTTTTTAAATAATTATGAGGAAATAAAATATTGAAGATAGAAAGAATACAGAGGAAAAGTAGAATGCCAACAAGTGTGAGGTTTATGATAGGATATACCAGGTTTTTCCCTGGAAAATGCTGAAAAAAGCTTTCTTAGAAATTGCATGGCAAGGAATAGAGGACCAGTCATTTTACAAAACAAAATATTTATTTCTAAAATTGTGTATCAATTAGTTATTTAAAAATGAAGATTCTCTGAAAGGTCATGTTATTACAGGTTAATTTCTAAGAAAAAACATGTAAAATTTTGTATTTCTATATGTAAAACAGAATAATTGCCTGGAAAACCATATAGCATTACTGTTTTTACTGAACAATTATTATTTTTTTGGCTTCTTATTTTACCAATTCACCTCTTATATATAGATATTGTACTTATAACATTAAAATCAAAAGATCCTACATTTACATGAATTATGATAAACTAAAAATAGTCTTTTTTCTTTCTCTTCCCATACAGACCTTTTTCTTTTTTATTTGTAGTGCATGCTAACATCTTAACAAATGAGGCTATAGAAATGGGAGTGTCCCTTGGCATTTTGACACCAGTATTTCGATGTTACTCTGAATGGGAAGGAACGTACCTGAAACTCACAATATAGCTAAATAGAGCACTGACATGCAAAACCTCAGTGTCTCACTAACTATAAAACCTGCTTAAAATTTCACACACTAAACCATTAACAATACAGTTTGCTCTGATATATAATAGCTATGATTGGAATGAAGAACATAGCTAAAATATTTCAAGCTAAAATTTAAAATATTTTAAATTTTATTTAAATATATTGCAGATAAAGTACTCTTACCCATTGCATTGCTGTTCATTAAGAAAACGCCAAATGACTTTCCAGAAGTATCTTCAATGCACATGAAGAATGTATGGTGGCCATATAAATTATTATTATTCTATAAGACAAAAGTTGGAAATGAAATTTTAACTATATTTCCTATACAAAGATTCCTTATTCAAAATGGCTTTTACAAACTCCAAGTTGTTTCTATAACTTACCCCTCACATCGCTAGGTTAATTTTATTAACATAGTTTTGCTCATATGGCAGACAGTGTATCTCTCATACAAATAAAACTTTACAGCACAAAAAACATCAAAATGATTTTAATTATTAATATATTGAGATAAAATGCATAACATATATATTGCATTAGTAATAGACTACTTAACTTTCTTTTATGTTTTATTATGATTAAATGAGCTTTAAGAAGCTATTCAGGACAGGGTGTTGACATGTTTATTCATTATGCCCATGTATTCCCAAGGAACTGCAATGAATGCCCAGATTATGTCCACCCTCACAGAGCTCTGCAGTACATTTGATGAGAGGTAATGAGTGGATGAAATAAAGGAGAAAAATTGGTAATATAAGCTGAAAGAAATAAGACTGCTTGAGTGTATTTAATATAGCTGCAAGGTCATCAGCCAGGAGTTTATTAGGTGTTTATTACTGATAGTGACACTATAGAATTTATTGGTAGAATTCATTAGTGGTTCTGTACCAAATGAGATTTTGTTTTGTTTTGTTTTTATTTTTTAATTATTTTTCAACTACAGTATTCTGTCTTTTACACTTCTTCAAGGAGGACATACGGAGGATCCAAAGACACATGAAAAGATGCTCAATATCGCTAGCTATTAGAGAGATGCCAATTAAAACCACAATGAGATACCACTTTCCACCGGTCAGGATGGCTATCATAAACAAAGCAACAAACAACAAATGTTGGAGAGGTTGTGGGGAAAAGGGGTCTCTAGTTCACTGTTGGTGGGAATGCAGACTGGTACAACCATTATGGAAAACAGTATGGAATTCTCTAAGAAAACTAAAAATGGACCTGCCTTATGACCCAGCAATGCCATTGCTGGGACTATATCCTAAGAACCAAATGAGATTTTTTAAAACAAATGTATGTATTCATTTTGGGGAATAAAATATTAGCATCAGCATTTTAAAAGTTGCTAAAATTTGACTCAGAGCAATCATAAATTAATAAATGTTTAAATGGTTCTGGCTGGCGTGGTTCAGTGTATCGAGTGCCAGCCTGCAAACCAAAGGATCACTGGTTGGATTTCCAGTCAGGGCACATGCCTGGGTTGCGGCTCAGATCCCAGGTAAGGGAAGAGTAAGAGGAAACTGCACATTGATGTTTCTGTCTCTCTTTTTTTCCCTTTCTTCCCCTCTGTCTAAAAGTAAATAAATAAAATATTTTAAAAAGAGAAAATATATACACAAATAATACACTGTGATTTCTATACTAAAATATGAATAAAGGGTTCAAAAGTAAATATTAATTCTGCATAAAAGAATTTGGGAGAAATTTTTATGCAGTGAAATTTCAAATGAGCTCTCAATGACATTGTATACATTATAAAGAACTTCAAGTTTCAGTACTTACAAAGAGAACAACTTTTCTGTGCAAATATGTGAATTTATAAAAGATTATCATAGATTTTAGAAGGGGAAGAAGTAGGCATATGATATCCAGTAGATAAGCAGACCCTATATTACACAAACCCAGTGTAACATAAGAGTTTGGAATTATTCTAATGAAATGACTAGCCATGGGTAGTTTTAAATACAAGTGTGACTGAAAAGGAAATGATAAATTGTGAAAATCAAAATAAAACACTCATAAACTAGAAATAACTACTAGGCATGAATAAAATATACTGCTCACTTATTGATGTAATTTATGTCTTTGTTATCAATCCTTACCCTTACAGTGAAAAAAGCTTCTGAATTAAGTAAAACTGGAGAATTTCAAATAGGCTAAAAATACCATCTGCTCCAGTATAATGATTTTATTTATAACAAGAAAGATTGTTCCTTACATCAGCAGGAAGTTTATCTCGGGTAAAAATTGGCCATGTTTTCCAATATAAATCATGACGAAATCTCTTATGAATGTGTTCTCCAAAGCCATAAATATATTCACTAGGAAGTTTGGTTGAGATCTGTAAATACTGATCAGAGTATACCAGGGGGCCAATGCTGGTGTCAAACCTGTACCATAAAAGAAGTATAAAAATGTTAAAGTGAAGGGATTATCCAAATAATATATATACATAACCCATAGACACAGTCAACCGTGTGGTGATGGTCAGAGGGAAGAAGGATGGGGGCTGGGAGGAGGTAGGCAAAGGGCAGGAAGTGGGGACATCAATAAGAGTATAAACTAAAAATAAAATAAAATCATTCTACTAAGTATGAGTCCATATTATTTCATTATAAATATGTCACTCTTTAGCTGTGACCGTTTCTCAAGAACACATGCATTACACCATAACCAGAACTTGTTAAGCCATCAACACCATGTGCTTCATCATCCCCAATGCACAATGCACTCTCCCCCTCATGCATTCTCTCCTCTAATCTCATCCTAACACTAAAGCACAGTACCTATATCAATACCATTTCACCAATGTCAGAAATTTGGGAAATTAATTCCTGTTTTCCCAGGTGATGAACTGGGAGGCATCAGCGTCAGATTTCAAACCCACTTCTGTCTTTCTGCAGGGACATGGTTTTAAAATGAAGTCTTATTCTGACTTCCCACCTCTGACCTATATACTAAAATTAAGCTCAAAATCATTTTTAGAAAAGAATAAAGGCTGTTTGCTTTTTGCACATCAAATATATACTATGAGACATGTGAAAGGACATTTAGTGTTTTTGTGATGTTACATAAAATAATTGCAAACTATTAAAATATATTTAAGGAAAATAAATGCAAAGATTCGATCTTGACTGCTTAATTAACCTCTCTTGGAAATGCAAGATAATTCATCTTGAAAACTATCAACTTCTTTGTCACTTATATTCCTCACACTACATTCATCATTTAGACAATAAAAGCTATATTTAATTTAATATATATATGAAAAATCTTTTAACATTACTGTGAAAATTGGCCCTTCTTGAGTAGAAGCTATTTGATCCTACACATTGACAACAGGATATGGCAAATAATAGGGAAAGGTCACCATAGGGGCCTGAGGTATGGGAAAATATAGCAAGGCCAACACTGAGTGACTGGTGCGCTCCACCTTCGGCTGTGTTGGCCCATTCTTGTACCTTCCATCCATAGGAAATAAACTCCCTGTATCATTATATCTTTACCAAGATATACACCCATTCTTTTTGGAAGAAAAAATGTTTTTTTCTGAAAATGATTTAATATTTTCCTAATTCTAAAACAGGATAACATTAAATAGCTGTTTAAAGTTGTATAAAATAATTACTTACAAAGTTTTCATTGTGCTTTTTCTAATAACTTTGATGCTAAATGGACTTTCTGTAACCTGCACATCATACAATGTATCAGAAGCTGCATTTCCATCAAATTCTTGTACGTACTGATGAGGAACTTCATATCTTTTATTATTTGGATCGGTGATCTACAAAGATTTAGACAAATTAGTATTATTTGACTCAAAACTCTTACTTAATTTTGTAATTCATAATTAAATATTAAAAGCAAGTTCCAAATAGAAAGTGATTAATAATTTATAGTTGAGCTATTAATCTAGTCATAAACTTAATTTCAACATTGTTAAATAACTACATAGAAAATTAATTGTACAGATTGGTAGGAAATAAACTGAATTTGTTGGTTACAAAAGTAGTGTATACAAAACAAATATTTTTATTGATGAATAAAAAGTAGTGATAACATTATAAAATATTTATTTTTGAATACTAGATTTTTGTTAACTCAGTTATCCTTGCTGCTTTTCAATGTTTATCCCTTAAAAATTCTATAGGGATTTTAAATTCTGTTTAAAAATTTTCTTAATTCCTGTGAAATTTTTGGTAAAAAGGTAATATGCAAAAGATAGGGTGCTGTTTTCACTTCTAAATAAAAAAAAACATACTAGTAAATTACTTGCTTAAAAAATACCACAAATTTTAGTTTCTTTAAAATCACAAATGAAATGATACAAATGAAAAAATTAAGGAGTGTGAGTCACATTTATATGGCACATTTAAACCTCCTCTCAAATTAAGTTTCAAATGAATCCCTAGTCACAGTCTGCAGTTAAAATAACTTTATCAAATATTTCTCATTGACTACATTATTACATTTTCCAGAAATAACTTCCTGAGAAATTATTTATGTCACATTTGCATAAACAAGCTCAGAGAAGTCGAGTATTCCAATTAGCCCTTCACTATAGAATACATATTTCTTGAGAGAGCAAATGCCTTGGTAGGTTGAAGGGTATGCTTATAACACGCCTTTCATTATTAACTTTGTTTTAGAAATCTCAAAAACCAAACCTTGAACCGGAAACGATTGGCTGTCTGATTCTGAGTTGTGAGGAGAACACTGCTAATGTCATTTCCAAACAGTGTTGGGGAAGATATCCTGTTTAATGTGGCTTCAAGTCCTTAAAGAAACAAACAAAAAAAAAAACATGTTATGAGTCATGCCTTTATTTATAAAGATTAATAATTATTAAATGTTTTCTTATTTTATAAAGTTATTGACTTGATCACACATATCCCTTTTTCAATATAGAAGATACATAAAAATAAATATAATTAATTCATTTCCATTTATTTTTTATACATTAATTATTTTGCTTGAGATAGTATGAATGTAGCTCAGGCATAACCACATCCAACTATTTTTAACTACCTCAACACAAAATAAATCCGTATCAACCTCACCATCCCTGCCTAATAGTGATGACATGGACTGACTCTGAAATCACCAAAATTTGCCCTGGCCAGGGTGGCTCAGTTGGTTGGAGCATCACCCCATGGACAGAAGGGTGGAGGGTTTGATTTCTGGTCAGGCACTGGCCTGGGCTGAGGGTTCAGTCCCAGTTGAGGTGCATCCCGAGAGGCAACCAATGGATATGTCCCTCTTCCCAGACGTTTCTCTCCCTCTCCCTCCTTTCTTCTCTCTCTAAAATCACTGGGCACACATCTTCAGATAAGGATAAAAAAATAATATTTAAAACGCAAAATTGTGCTCATTACTTCCAGACTAGAATATACTTCACAAGTCCTTAAAATTTAGGACCAAAAATACTCACATTTTTGAAAAAATAGAAAAACTTATTCTGGAAAGCATAGTAAAATATAATATGTCTCATTTTTTGATTAGCTAACACTTTAAATATTTTCTTATTATATTACAGTTGCCCCAATTCAGTGTAACCAATTTAAACATTTTTTGTATACATCCTTTCCATCTGATTATATTGAAGATATTTTCCAAAGAAAATTTCAGAATATATGTTTATTCCTCCTCAACTATAGTATATTAGATCACCATGAGAGAACAACTCTCACCAGCATTTGTTGTTTTAACATCCTCTGCATTATAGCCGTGGTTGTCCACAAAGAAGCACCAAGGCACAACTGAGTTGTTCCAGGGCCTCCAGCAGCAGCCTCGCAGTGCACACGTGGCCTGAGAAAACATTTATAAAAGAAATTACACGACCAGTATTGGTAGCATTTTTGTCAGCCTCCATTTTTTACACACTCCTTCACTCAGCTAAATGTTTGAATAAATGTTTGAAAAACTTGCGGAGTCTAATGAACCAAATAAACTGACATCCAAAATAGAAAGAGAGGCATGAACACAAGGAACAGACTGACAGATGTCAGAGGGTCGGGGGGACCGGGTGAAAGAAGGTGAAGGGATGAGCCAGAAAACATGACATACGTAACCCATAGACACATACGGCAGGGTGATGAAGGCCAGAAGGAAGCAGGATGGGGGCTGGGTGGAGGTGGGCAAAGACAGGGAAAAGGGGGACACCTATAATGGGGACATCATTTCAACAGTAGAGATGCAGTTTAAAAACAATCATACTTATTTGTATATATGTTAAAATATCACTTTTTTTATTTCTCCCACTTGGAAGAAATATAAATATCCTATCAATGCAATTAATTACACAGTATCAGAGATTAATGCTCTGAGTTATGCTTAATTTACATACAAGTGCACATTATTATAAGCTTATATATTTTGAAGGGTGCTGACCTCTGGGTAATTACAATCTATTCTGCTGTTGTACAGTCAATACAGAAGAACTAAGATATTTATTGCATGTACTAATTATGTATCAAGATGCAAGCAAGGCTATAAAATGAAGATATGGTCCTGAATGCAAGACTGCATAATATGTGTAAGGTATTTATTTTCAGCCAATTGTGAGTTTGAAATTTACTTAAACCTTTTAAACTAGTTTATGTGCCAGGTGTTGCAAATAGTTGCTACCACTATTATATTCAATGAATAAAGCAAAATACTGTATTATCGGTGATTTTATTACCCATATGAAAAGAAATGTGTGGACTAGAGGAAAAAATTACATATAGCTATATAAAAAGTCGAGCCACATAGTGATGATATATATCTGTGAATATTAGTGTAATTAAAATCTACTTAACATTTAAATATAATATGTGGTATACTTTCATAATTTGACCACCTACGGTTTTTGCATTCTTGGCTGTTTCTCTTGAAAAAAGTTAAAACCTCTACTTTCAGTAGCTAAAGTAACACATGCAAACTTCTCCCCTTTTTCTAGCATCAAATTAAAATGGCATCAGAAACACATACATGTGCACTCACCAACAAACACAAACATACATGCATGTGTATTGCAGATGAGAAAACAATTAAACGTGACTATTTGTTAAAATGTTTTATTTATTTCTTTTAGACAGAGGAAAAGGGAGGGAGAAAGAGGGAGAGAAACATCAATGTGTGGTTGCCTCTTGCGCGTCCCCAACTATGGACTTGGCCTGCAACTCAGGCATGTGCCCTGACTGGAAATCGAACCAACAGCCGTTGATTCACAGGCCCACACTCAATCCACTGAGCCACACCAACCAGGGCTAAATGTGACCATTTTTAGGGTAATTACTTATCAGACTCTAATGTACATGTAACTTTTTTTTTTAGAAATGGGTTTTTTTTTTAGAGATGGGAGGTAGGAAGAGAGCAAAAGAAACATCAATGCGCCACTGCCTCTTGAGCACCCCTACTGGGAACCTAGACTGCAACCCAGGCATGTGCCCTGACTGGGAATCACACCAGTGACCCTTTGGTTCGCAGGCCAGCCCTCAATCCACTGAGCCACACAAACAGAACTCTACATGTAACTTTTGATCTGGTAATTTTGTCTATAATTATCTAACTTACAGAAATACTCCAGACAATGAAAAAAGATCATTGTATAATAATGGTCATTTGCAGCCCTGGCTGGTGTGGCTCAGTGGATCGAGTGTAAGCCTGTGAACCAATGGGACACTGAAATAAATTTCAATTTGAGAGAATAAAATTTTAGGAAGATTTATAAAATAACAATAGCTTGTTAAGCATGGAAAATATTAACTTTGTAATTTGAATTGAACAGAGATACAGAAAAATAAGCTCAATTATTTCTGTAATCTCTCTTCTGTTTATACAGAACTATAATAAAACCATAAATGCAACTTAATTCACAGCTACGCCTTTAAAGATACAGCATCGATCTGATATTAAATAATTATTTTATAATAATTATTATAATATATATTCATAAAAATATTAAAGACTTGTTGCAGACCTGTGTTGGAAATTGTTCTGGAATGCAGTTTATTCTCTCATTGATAGGGTCATTTAGCTCGGTGGGACACTTTCCTGAGACAGGGTTCACAGTGGTCGTGCGAGTTGTCACTGGACTTGAAGTAGGTGTATTGTCTGGGCCAGAAAAAGGTCAATAGAATAAAATGTGATATTAAGTTACTTGTTTTTCTATTCATAAGTAATGAATGTTTACATTGAAAGAACATGTCAATTTACATATAGTAAAAATAAACGATGTTAAAACAGAACACACAAATTCAAATCCTAGTCCTTAAAAAGAAAAGATTCAAGTGATATTTAAAAATTGACTATGTGGAGCCCTCTGGACTCTTTCTTCAGAAAAACAAAATATATTCACAGAAGGACTTGAAGTGGGCTCAAAAGGAAACAAAATGTACAATCCCACATTTACAATTTGTGTTGTGTAGGTGAAGAAAGAAGATGAAATGTGGAGAGGAAAAGAATATAGAGAATGAGAAGAATTAAAGAAGAAAATAAAAAGTTGGAGAAAGAGGAAACTTTGAAGTAAATAGAATAGAAAGCAGGGAATAGCAAAGAAAAAATAAATTTCAACTCTACATGATAAAGAACAACTTTTCACCCATTAGATATTGGTAAGAGAAAAATGATTGCTTCACAATGAAGTGAAATTTTGGTTTACTGGAAGAAGGTAAGACAAAAGACTGACAACGGTACAAAATGCTAATCATAGTTACCTTGGAGACAATTTTTTAAGATCCTTTATAGTTTTGATTTGGTTAAGGTGGAATGATGAAAAGAGAAAATAGATTAGGTCGATCAGAGTAGTATGCATCAACTCTAAGTTAGAATAGAATAATTTACAAAGAAGATAAACAATCCAAACCTCATTTCCCCTTCCCTTTTTCCTCCTACTTACACAACCTCTCTCTCTAAAAGCTGAAGTATAAACCCAGCCTTTCCACTAATTAGAAGGATCTCACTGGTAACTGTAGACAATTATTCCACCTTCTATTAACACCTTGATTCCTTTGCCTCTTTGTTATTTCTCAAGCAATCCCATAAGGGAAGGCAATTAATGTAAAGGCACATACATTCTTAATTACAATGGCTCGTTATTGAAATAACTTGAATATAATCGATAGAAAAAGTTGGAGTAGTTATGTAACTTACCCAAGATCGTACTTTACAATTTTCATCTCATATAAATTACTTTTCAAAATTCATAACTATTACGGAGTAAACTTTATCTTAACTTCACTATAATATGTGATTATTTTTAACACTACTTACCGTCAGTGGCAGGAGTGTTGGTTGCTAGAATAGCAACTAGGGCAACAGCTATTATTGTAACTATTATAAAGAGGGCAATCAGAATGATTTCTAATCGAGAAAATTTCTTCTTTGCCATCTAAAAGAATAAATGTATGTTTAAAATGTAAAATATATAACTACAAAAGCCACAGCTGTTATCAGTAAAATTGTATATATTTTAAAAACTAAGCACAACAGAAATGAAGCTAGACATAGCCACATAAATGTATAACATGAAATAATATACATTGGAAAAATGTAAGCCACATATTTAATTTTAAGTAAAAAGAATGAGTTTATGATGGAGTTACAGTAGTACACTAACATGAAGACATATAAGGAAAAGATAAGCAAGGAGGTATGCACTAACTTTCTCATTTTAGAGCGTTTTTCAAATTGAACAAACCTCACATTTGTACTATGTTCCTTGATGCTCACAAAGATACATTCTATGAAGGAGATGCTGTTTTTCACATTTTGCTTATGAACTGTAATGTAAAAAACAAAACTCTAGTTCTTCGTACTATAACTATCTAGGTAGCAGCTAGGAATGGGCAGCTGGAGGGAAGTAAAGGCGGGAGGACCCTTGCCATTACAATCTAACAAAGAACTTTATTTAATACAGCAGGCTGGACACAAAAACAAGACATGGCTGACCAATGCACTTAGGAGTCCTGAGCTTGGTTTACGAGGTGTCCAAGTATTACAGAAAAAAAAATGGCACAGGAGGGGAGTCCTTGAGACTGTGTTGAGAAAGAGGGGTTTGTGCAAACTTTTCTAATAATCTCACTAAGATTACCAGGTGCCCTAAATATTACAAGAAGGAATAGTACCAGGAAGGGGGTACTCCTTGAGATTCTATGCCAGGAAAGGGACTTTCTGTAACAATTTCACTAAGACAAAGAGTCTTTACTAACTGAGAAAGCCTTTGTAGTTTTACATCATCCTCTAGGTAGGGGAAGGAGGGGGAATCCCAAGAAGTTGAGGTTCCGAGGTATATAACCCCTGAACCCCAATAGTCAGTGTACTTAGATTAGCTAAATACCTGTTGATAGCCTTGGCTTAAGTGTATAGAACAAACAAACTTACTGACAACTTTATTTTCTCTATACATGGGGCTTTTAGACTAGCTCGGTGCCTGCCTGCAGCTTTATGGTCCTATGTGTTGTAATAAACTTACTGCCTCATTTACACTTTACATATTGTCTCTCAATTGAATTCATCTCTTGCAGAGAGAGAAGAACCTAGGTAGGGGAGAGCTTCTTGACTGAGGTCTCTCTCTTCCCACTATAACTATTGCCTCTCAAATTCCGATTGTTTTCTTATAATCATATTGTGGAATGACAAAAATATAAACATATTTATATTTATAATCATAAATATAAAAGAAAAATCACAGTATAAAAATAAATATACAATATAAATAAATATCCATATAAAATATATAAAGGTATAAATATAAAATGAAAAATAAAATATATATAACATATAGAGAGAAAGTATATATTTGGGAACTCTTTAAAAAAAAAGATTCAGCCCTGGCTGTTGTGGCTCAGTGAATTGAGCCCCGACTGCAAATCAAAGGGTCTCCAGTTTGATTCCCAGTTAGGCCACATGCCTGGGTTGTGGGCCACATTCTCAGTGGGGGGTGCTCACAGGCAACTACACATTGATGTTTCTCTCCCTCTTTCTCCCTCCCTTCCCCTCTCTAAAAATAAATAAAATCTTTTAAAAAAGATTCACATTATATGATCTTCAAGTTCCTTCCTCAAAGAGCAAATAAAGTCCACCAGATCAAAAATACATAGTGAAGACATTATTCATTTGAAGTAAAGTTCAGAGGGCATCTAAACATAGGTAGGGCTCTTCTCTAGTGATCACCTTGAAGCTATTTGTCTAATTTCATTTTGACCATGTGTCTTTTATCTTGTTTAGTCTTCAAGTTTTTATGGCTTTTGAGTATTCTATGATTTTTATATAAATCTTAATTCAATGACATCTACCTAGATGACACGAGAATTTAGAATATCCACAGTAAATGCTTCAATAAATTTTTGGTTTTAAAAATCAAAGTTTTTAAAAGAGTCCTCTCAACCTTCCTAAACCTTTCTATGTCAGTTCATGTACCAAGTTAACCCAACCAGAAAACTTCTTTTCCCTCTTCCTTATCTTTCTACCACATTCTATCATTCTATAGGTCCTGTTGATTCTACCTCCAACATAGTTTCAGAATTAAACCCACGTCCTATCCCCATAACTGCAACATCTTTTGGGGGGTAATATGTCTTCTTAGTTCATGCGATTCAATCTTTCTTTGATCTTTCCATAGCTGTCCTTCCAGGTTAGTTCCAATTTATGCCCAGTTCAAATGCCCTTTTCTCTGTGAGCCTGTCCTACTCTCAGAGGCTGAGTGAATGTATACTTTTCCCATTTTACCACAGCAGGTAGGAAATCTATTTGTGCAGATGTGAATTTCCTCTATCAAATTGTTGTAGATTTGTAGCAAAAATCATGAAAGTAGTTCAGAGCTTGACATTGAGTAAGCACTATCTCAGTTTTCAAAATATACCTCATGAACAAATGTTTAAAGATTAAGATTTCATAATGAACGCATATGTACAGTATTCATTGCATTGGTAACTTTCAGACAACTGAAATGTTAACTGAACTTGACAGGTGATACATGCAGCTGTTTAGAAAATGAAACCCGGTTGCTCAATGTTATATGAGAAATGAGGCACTTGCACTTAATGTTTAACTTTAAAGAAGTTTAAGTCTCAAAGCAGTATTCTACTTTTGCATCAAGAAGTCAATAAAAATGACTGGTGTTTCTTTTGTGAAGGGAACTCTAAAAAATACATATTGTCATGAAGCAAACCCTCTTGTATTGAGAAAATGAGAACAAAATTAATGATCTAAAATTAAATTACTCATGTGAGTACTCATAAACAACAAGTATTAAAATTGTTTGTATGCTCTAGATGATAATGAAAGTGATAATATTTTGAACACAGTAATATTAAGCAATATATTTGGGTGAAATTATATATTGATGTCCTTTCTCTGTATACTATTTTCAAAATGAGTAATACATTTTTAGATGGTAGCTTAATGACTGATCTTTAGAAGATTTTTCTTGAAAAGATTAAATGTTTTTTTTTAATATTTTACTTATTTCTTTTTAGAGAGAGGGGAAGGGAAGGAGAAAGAGTGGGAAAGTAACATCAATGTGTGATTGCCTCTCCTGTGTCCCCTGCTGGGGACCTTGTCTGCAACCCAGGCATGTGCCCTGACTGGGAATCAAACCAACGACCCTTTGCTTCACAGGCCCATGCTCATCCACTGAGCTACACCAGCTAGGGAAGATTAAATATTTTTAAAATGTAGCATTCTACTCTGCCTACATATTTTTCTAAGATAAAATATTTTTAATCATTCTTAGAGTATTTTTCTAAATTATAAAATGTTTTTATTCTTATTTTCCTCTACATAAAGCAATTGAACTAAACCTGCTATGATTCCACTTAAGTCTGACAAAAAGTTTAATAAAGCTCTGGATGCTGTGGGTCAGTGAATTGAGTGCAGGCCTTGTGAACCAAAGGGTCACTGATAGGATTCCCAGTCAGAGCACATGCCTGGGTTGTGGGGCAGGCCCCCAGTAGGAGCCATGCCAAGGGTAAGAACACACTGATGTTTCCTTCCCTCTCTTTCTCCCTCCCTCCCACTTTGTCTAAAAACAAAGTCTCTTTAAAAAGTTTAATAAAGAGTGGGCAAAATACAAAATAAAATTCTTAGATCTTAAAAAATAAGTGTTTTCTCCTACTTAGTTCAAGTGGCTATATATTTAAAATGACAACTGGAAATATGTCATTTTTGCAATATTAAACAAGTGCAGATAGACAGGAAGATTAACATGAATTAAGGGAGCATGTAATTACCTGAAAACATGAAAATAACAAAAAATATTATTCATAAACATACCTTATTTCATAGCCTGTTCTTTTTGCTGTTTGAGAAGAGCTGGGTAAGGCTGCCAAAGTAATGATCAAGGAACTCTGCTCAGGTATATATGGAGCTACTCATAAAGTTTTATTGCACCCTCAACCAGCCTATCAGTACTTAAAAACATGTGCAACAAGCAATTGTAAAAAACCTTAAGCCTGAAAACAGTTTAGGTCAATATTTCTCTCTGGGAATTAATCAGTAACTGAGATCTCAAATAGTCTTTGTTTTCTGTAAGTTATAAGTTAGTCTAAGAAGATAAAAGTATTTATTTATATTGTTTTTTCTGTTTTCAAAATTTTATTTTGTTCATTATTAAGGTGTTTTCTAAATAAATCTTTTATCCCATTGTGTGCTATTTAAACTTATACTGGAAAGTAGGAACATATTGGTAAGCTGGGATTTAAAAATATATTTGCAGAAACTAATGATTAAAATATAATAAATCATATAAAGCAATGATTAACTAAAAGTTATCTCCTGTGTCTCATTGTATTAAGTTTGAAGAACCAACCAAATACATAAAAATAAAATGTAAAAGTAGAGATAAACAAGTAATTCAAAATTAAAACTAACAATTTATTTATCTATTTTAATTAAAACACTGTTAATTATCAACATTTTATTGGAAACAGCACTTCATACAGTAAAAATTATAGTATCAAATATGCTACTGGTTTAAAATATTTAAGAGCAAAGTATTCAATATTAGAGACCTGGGATAAAATCTCAGCTAGGCTACATTTGCCTGAGGAACCGTGGGCAACTTTGTTAGTTTCTGTAAACTTAAATCTCTTTATCTATAAGTAAACATAAAAATACCTACTCAAAAGGTCACTGTGAGGATTATATGAGATAATACAATCTGTTATCATTATTACAGCTCTACTATCATGCAGGAAGTACAATGTGACTCTTAAAAGATCAGGATATGAGTTGTGCACACAATCTGGCCACCATATTTTTAAAGGAATAGGATTTTTTCAAAATATAGCTACACAGAGCAGAGTAACTAGTTTTTTTTTAGTTTAAAAAGAAACAATAGACGTGTATGCTTGGATTACCGTAAGCCTTGGGGGAGATATAAAAGAGAACTTCTAGTATATTAAGAACAGTGATATGGAAATATGATTAGAATCATTATAGAATGTTCTCAATGGGAAGAACTAAGTCCTATGTAATAAAAAAATTATGAGTGATTTACTCTCTCTTCACAGAGCACAAAATTATAAATATATATAATTATATATATTATACATGTATAATATATATATGGAAAATGTTATTAAATCTACCCAAATACCTTAGAACCAGGGTGATAATGTAGCAAAGTCACAGGATAGAAGCTCAGTGTACAAAGTCAATCATGTTCCTATATAATAATTGGAAACTGAAGCTAAATATATGTACCCATGTATCTAACACATATACCTATAGATATAAATGGACAGATAATTTATAATAGCATAAAAATTAGTCCTGGGCCCTGACTGGTGTAGCTCAGTGGATTGAGCGCCGGCCTGTGAACCAGAGTATTGCAGTTCGGTTCCCAGTCAGGGCACATGTCTGGGTTGCAGGCTAGTTCCCAACCGGGGACACATGAGAGGCAACCATACATTGATATTTCTCTCCCTCTCTCCTTCCCTTCCCCTCTAAAGGTAAATAAATAAAATATTTTTTAAAGTTAGTCCTGGGTATAATCTAAGAAAATATGCAGAACTTCTATTCTGAAAACAACAAAATGCTAGTGAAAAAGACATCAAAGATCTAAATTAATGGAGGCCTTGGCCAGGGAGCTCAGTTTGTGAGAGCATCATGCCAACACGACAAGGCCACGGGTTCTACCCCCACCGGGCACACACAGGAACCAACCGATGGTGCCTCAATAACTGGAATAACAGATCGATCTCTCTCTCATTCCCTCCAACCCTCCTTCCATTCACCTCTCTCTAAGATCAATTTAAAAAAATAAGTAAATGGGGAGATACACTGTATTCATAGTTTATATAATGTAATATTTCATTGCTATTGATTCTTTATAACTAGACTGATATATTAAATATAATTCCAGTAAAAATTCCAGCAAGAAGTTACAGGCAATCTGACTATAAACTGTCTGTATCAGTGTTTATAGCGGCTTTATTTAGAATTTCCTCAAACTGGAAACAACTCAGGTGCCCCTCAACACCAGGCATATGCAGCAATGACATATTACTCAACAACAAAAAGTTAGGAATACTCATACAAATAGGAATGTTCATTAAGAGTAAGAACATTTATCAGCCTTAAAACTCAGGTAGGCTGTTTGTTATCCCTAGAATTTCATTTTCCGATTGGTTTAAAATAAAGCAATTTATTCCTAGTGTACCCAGTTTTTCCCTTTTTTTAAGGGTAAAAGCAAACTCTTTGTAGCCTCTCACCTTATTGAACTGAAACTGTAAACCTCTGTCAAGTTTTAGTCATTTTTGAGATTTCCTTTCATATGTACATATATTTAAGTAGTAGTTTTTGTCCTCTCTGTTGACAAATCTTTACATGACTTGAAACTTTCATATCTTCTGTATAAATCCATCATTCCCTGTCTGGTGCCATGAGTTAGGCTTTGCCTGGAGTAGTTTCTTTTGCTTCTTTGGTCTTTACTTTCTCCCACACTATTCTGCTCCCATTCATTAACCTCAAGAACTAGAGAGCAACAACATGGATGGACCTTGAGAATATCAGGCTAAGAGAAATAAGTCAGACAGAAAAAATTAAGAACCATATGATTTCACTCATACATAAGATATAAAGCTGAAGCAACACATGAACGAGTAAGAAAAACAAACAAAAACTCTTAGACACAGACCACAATGTAGTGGATTACCAGAAGAAGGGGGTGGGAGGTTTGTTAAGAGGAAAGTAGGTTAAATATATGGTGACAGAAGAGGATTTAACTTTGGGGGACAGTCACACGATAAAATATACACATCATGTATCATAGAGATGTACACTTGAACCTTACAGAAGCTTTTAACAATGTCGCCCCAATAGATTTAATTTTAAAAATATTCCATCAGAATTTTTCAATATTCATTTTAGTATTCACCCATATCAGAATTCATTTCATAAAACATTTTACTTTTAGGAATAACATATAGGCTAAAAGCACATTTAAATCGTAAGTTTTATAAAGAAATGCTGAACCAGGTGAGCTAAGAAACTATTTCCAGTTATCATATTCACTACATTTGAGATTTTTATGACCACTCTTGCCCATTGATATGTTATCAATGCTGACTCTGAGTCAAGGAGGATAAAGAGATGAATTCTTATTTGTGCAATATTCTTATTTGTGCAATAACTTTCCCTTAAAGTATGTGAGACCTTGCACTGGGTGCAAAAGTCTTAAGTCATTATCTTCCTACAACATAGTAGAAAAATTGTACAATACAGTGACAACGCAGGCTACAGTGATACCACGTTATGTTATCAACAAACTTTCATGAATTTTGCAGAATATACAAAAAAGAGTAAAGTATTAACATTGTAATTATTTTTCCCAGAAAGTTGGAGAATCTATAGCTACAATATAAAGTCAGACTAATAGTTAGAGTTACTTTTATGTTGGACTACGTTATTTGAATTATATTTTTTAAATATTCTAACCCAGGAAAAATCCAGGACTTGCATGTCACTTATAAGGTACTCACCTCATTAACTGCTCTGCTTGTTCCTGTGAACCTAGAAAAACACCCCTGAAAAATTTTAATCCAAGGCTGTGGATAGCCTCTACATTGCCAGCACAAAACTGAAAATTTGTAGTAAAGCATGTTTTGGGGGGAGTGATATATCAGCTTTCCACAAACACTGTACTATTAAGAATTCCTACATTTTGTCAATTTTGGCAACTTTACAAAGTAGTTTGTTTTACTCACACTTCAAAGTGTGGAGATTCTGTCTGCTGCCTGCAAGATAGAAATCTGAAAACACCACAGTGCTACCACTTTTACAACAACAACAAAAAAAGCTAAACACAAATTTTTAGGAAAAAAAAACACAAGTTTTCTTGAACTCATCAGCAGTTCAATCTCAGCCACGCATAACTCTCTTGGTACTAATCCCTCTCAAGGTAAACCAGTTACCTTGATATCTGAGTTAAATTAGAAGAATGCAAGAGGACAAAAGACAGCAACATTTGCTTACATGGATTTAATAATCACCAGAGGCAACAAGCCAATAAGAATGTTCCTACATTTTGTAATAAATTGCTAAAGCTGAGTGTGGGCTATCATGACAGTAAGCCTGGGAGCTACACACCAGGGGAATTTTCATCTTCCCACAAACACTTCTTAGGCATAGGACTGGTGACTGGATGGAGTCTTGGGAAATCCTCCTGGCGATTCAGGCAGAGAAGGAGATAGTGGCCAGTGCAAGAAAAGCATAATATTCCACCTTCTCCCTCAAGTCTCCCACAGAGAAAGGCCTTCAGAGCCTGGGAAAAGGCAATAAGCCCTGGTGCCTTTGGGGCATAGATGAACACCTAGTGAAGCCCAGACTTGTGGCAGAAGTCATTCAGACAATGGGAAGGAGCTCCCTCCACTTGGGTATTGATAGAATCACTGAAAAGGCCAGGTTTCAACCCAGGTTATAGCAGCTGTCTAAAATCAAGTCTGAACCAGAACAACGAATGACATTTGCTCTCACCAAACTAACTAAAGCACATTGAGAATCAGGAAACAGATCTGCTGTTGAGTTCAGGAGCATGGAGACTCTTTTTTTGTTTTTTGTTTTTGTTTTTTTAATTTTTGTATTGATTATGCTGTTACAGTTGTTCTATTCCCCCCTTCATTCCCCTCCAACCTACCCCCCCATCCCCACCATTACCCCCCTTTAGTTTATGACCATGTGTCTCAAGTTCTTTAGATTCTATATTTCCCATGCTATTCTTGCCCCCCATCTATTTTCTATCTACTGTCTATGCTACTTTCTGTACCTTCTCCCCCCTTCTCCTCCTCCCACTCCCCTGTTGCTAACCCTTTTTGAGATCTTCATTTCTATCTTTCTACTCCTATCTAGCTGTCCTTTTAATTTGCTTTTGTTTTAGGTGTGGTTGTTAATAACTGTGAGTTTGTTGTCCTTTCACTGTTCATGTTTCTTTAACTTCTTTTTCTTAGATAAGTTCCTTTAACATTTCATATAATAAGGGCTTGGTGATGATGAACTCCTTGATCTTATCTGAGAAGCACTTTATCTGTCCTTCTATTCTAAATGATAGTTTTGCTGGATAGAGCAATCTTGGTTGTAGGTCTTTGGATTTCATGACTTGGAATACCTCTTTCCAGCCCCTTCTTGCCTGTAAGGTCTCTTTTGAGAAATCTGCTGACAGTCTGATGGGAACTCCTTTGTAGGTGACTATACCCTTATCTCTTGCTGCTTCTATGATTCTTGCCTTTATTTTAATCTTGGCTAATATAATTATGCTGTGCCTTGGTGTGTTCCTCCTTGGGTTCAACTTCTTTGGGACTCTGAGCTTCCTGGACTTCCTGGAAGTCTATTTCCTTTGCCAGAATGGGCAAGTTCCTCTTTATTATTTGTTCAAATAAGGTTTACACTCATGGATGTTCCTTTTCCCCTTCTGGTACCATGGAGACTCTAAGGCACAAAGAAAAAGAAAAGACCTAAAGCTGACGGTAGAATAGGCACTGAGAAAAATACACTCTGTAATCCTATGCTCCCCTGTCTTGTTAGGAAGTGAGGACTCTTGTAAGGTAAGTATCTCCAGAGAAATTTGAAGCTTGTAGTGTAATTAGGGTAGTTACAGCAACATCAAAATCCAAATTCAGTTTCGCTCCTTCAGTTTACTTAACTGACATAACCCTCCACAATCAAGGACTAGCAGGGCCCAAGACGTACTCATTTCAAGGCTTAAATACGATTTATCTTAGTCTCTACTCTCCAACAAAGAGATATTCCCAGTTTCCTTTTAGTGTTAGATATACATTTTTTAAGTTTATTTTTCAATTACTGTTGACATACAATATAACTTTAGACTCAGGTGCACACCATAGTGATTATATATTTATGTACCTTACAAAGTAATCCTCCCCATTTCTAGTACCCATGTAACACCATATAGAGTTATTATTTAGTTTTCTAAATAATACTTATAAAATACATGCATTATAGCATACATAATATATGAGCACTCTTTAATCAATGTGCTGTTTATCTATTTACTGATTCAAATGTTACATTGAAATAAAAATTTTAGTGATGTAATTAGAAATATGTTCATTCTATGAAGTTTGAATACTAGCAGTTATTCTATAAGAAAAAATGTGAACCTATGCCCATATGAATTGGAGGAGTTAAAATTTTACATAAATTATTTTTAACCAAGACAATGAGAAAAAAGGAAACATCTATCAAAAAGAAAAATTAAAAATGACACAAACTTATTCATAAGGAGGCCACTGATAAAATAAGAACTTGGAAGAATATGAAGCACATATAAAGATTTGCCTTTAGGAACACCTTATGAATGATCTCTACTAATTTTTGACTAAAACAGTTTTAAAAACATAAGGATGAGGATAAATCATCCTTCCATTCATAAACATAAAAATGTAACCTGAACTTTTTTTTTCAGATTGTATTTATTTATTTTTAGGAAGGGAGAGAGAGAAAAAAAAAACATTAAGATGTTGTTGCCTTCTGAGCGCCCCCTACTGGGGACCTAGCCTGCAACCCAGGCATGTGCCCCGATTGGGAATCTAACAGGTGACCTTTTCATTCACAGTCCGGTGCTCAATCCACTGAACCACACCAGCCAGGACATGATCTGAAGTATTATCCAGATTCAGTTTGTATAAGGTTAATATTGTTTTGAGGGACAAAATATATATAACATTATTGAGGTAAAAACATGTTGATCACCCATAACAATGATTGCCAAATAAAATGTATTGTACACTGTAACAAAACAAAGATTAAACAAAGTTAATCTCTAGTAGCTAAAATTATATGATTCAGGCTATTGTAGCAGATTTGAGTAGGCTGTTGGTAAATTAATTAATTAATTAGTTAGTTGATTTTTAAAAAGAGAAGAAATGTATTTATAAAGAACTCAAAGTGAAAATAAATCATGATTTTAAAAAATCAGAGCAAAAGCTACTGACAGTGTAATTTAAGTGAAGTGCTTGAAAATTGAATAGGATAAGATCTGGTATAATTGACCATCATATTACTACAGTTTTTCACGATGAATCTTCATTTTACAGATGTTTTTTTGTTGGCTTCCTTGTTGTTGTTTTTTAATACCCTATCCTTTAATTTTTTGTTATCTAATGTTCTATATCAAAATTTTTTTAAATGACTTTTTATTTTCCACTTATTTTGTAAATTTATGTTTTGTAATATTAATTATGATGGAATAACATATTTCTGTATTTGGAGCTTTTGCCAATTGGATATTTTGTCTAATTTATTTAAATCATTTTAATTTAAATGCTTTTGTAAGATGTAAACATGAAATATTATGCAATTTACTGTTTCATAATTTTGCTTTTTTTATTTTTATTTATATTATCCATAGTTTAAAGCATTATGTTCAGCATACAAAAAAGAAGTCAATAAAGGCTAGACAAAGTTAACTAATAAACTAAACCTAATAAAAAATCCCAAAGAGAAAAAGCTTGTATACTCTCTGCTGATGTTAGGAAAGGTATACTTCAGAAATCTGTGAGAAAACATTTATTTGTCATAGTGATTTTTTAAAATTTAAACAAACTGCTACCTACAAGAAATGTAAGTTAAATATTTTGAAAACAGTTTTTCACAAAGATATTTGCAATCCTTTGTTTATTGCAGCATTTTTTATGGTGACTAAGGTATGAAAATAACCAAAATACCCTTAAATGATTTAATAAAGAAGATGTGATGTACAACACATACACACACACACATATGCACAGAAAGGAATATTACTTAGCCATCAAGAAAAGATGAAATAGTGCCATTTGTGATAATATGGACGGATCTGGGTATATCATGTTAGGCAAAATAAGTCAGACAGAAAAAAGAAATATATGATATTACTCATGATATAGGGTGCAGCCGGCGGGGGGGGCAAGAAAAAGATTTGGAATGGTGTCCAGAATTCAAAGTGTATAGGAATATTGGAGAGACATATAAGATGTCCTCACCCCCCCCAGGGGGAAGGGACCAATAGAGCAGGGCCATTGAGAGCTGTTTTGCATAGCAACAGTTTTGCAGCTAACCTCCGGAATGATTACTTAACATATCTATAACATTTAACTGGTTTCATAGACATGTTAAATAGCTGTGGCCAAGTTTGGAGCCAGGGAGAAAGGAGTGGCTTGTACCCGGGATGTAACTAGGGGCTGCGCCCCTGAGTGGAAGCGCCTGTGTGAGGGCTTAGAAAAGACTGGCTCCCGGACATGAGGGGATAACTGCCCAGGTGAAAGGGAAAACCACGCAGCTTTCCCAGAATGGAGATCCCTGCAGCCAGGTGAAGAAGAAAGCTACATACTGTTGGTGGAGTGCGAACCCCTGCAGCTTTGGTAGAAGAGGCCCAAGTGGCTTTGGGGTGCCCCCTTTGGCCACGTGGCCTGGAAATGCAAGAGAGACTTTGACTGGAACTGGGTACAAAGAACTCTTGCCAGTGGACCATGAGAGGGTACCACAGTACTTTGGATTAACTAGAGAGAGATCCTGCCTGCACGGTGACACAGCTGAGGGTGCCAGCGGCCTGAAACACAGACGTGTGCTCTTTTCCAGATTTATGGTACCTGGAGTTGGGACAGTGGGAGAAGCGCTGTGTGGGTGTAGGTGTATACCCTAAAGGACTTTGCTATTTTAGTGGTGGCATTAGGCCTGAATAGCATTAAATAAACATTTTGTTTCCTTTTCACAAATCTCTGGCATTGAGAGATGTCTTTCCAATTGGCAGTGGACAGAAGAGCTCAGTAGATATTAGTATTTTGTCCTTGGGAGGGGCCCCTGTTGTATAGCAGATTTTGGCATCCCTAGGTGGGCCAAATATTGTATTGCCCCTCCCTCAGACCTCTTGTTCGGTAACACTCATATGTGGGATATAAAACTAAAAGTAACAAGTGAACAAACAAACAAAAACTCATGGACATAGACAATGTTGAAATCTGAAAAACTGAGAACATAGCCTGACCACAGCAAAACAGGCTGATTGTAATCTGTTTAGTTTTGAATTTTGAAACCCCACCCTGTTCCCGCGAGGTCTCTGTCAGCAAATAACTAACTGCCACATCTGCTTCTGTTCAATGCGTGCTTGCTCATCCCTATATAAGGACTTAGCTGTAAGCGCTTGGCGCGTCTCTCATCTACAGCCCTTTTGGGCACCATGTCTCTGGACACCCCGAGAGTTCGCCCCTGTGCAGGTTAAGCTTGGCCAATAAAATAAGATGGGCCAATAATAAAATAAGCTTGGCCAATAAAACCCTGAAAGGTCTTCGAAAATTATTCTCGAGTCCGGTGGATATAACAACAACGGTGTGGTACCTAACAGTAGGAAGAGTGTGGGAAGATAGTAAAAGGTAAGTGGGGTCAAATATATGTGACAAATGAAGATCTGACTTTAGGTTGTAAACATACAATACAATATACTGATGATGTATCATAGAATTGTACACTTGAAACCTATACATATTTAATTAAACAACATCACCCCAATAAATTTAATGAAAAATATTTTGCACCAAAAATTGTTTTGGAAAGTAAACTTAACTCACCATTATTTACAAAAATATATATTTTATACAATACAGTACTGATATTTAAGTCCTAATACTCAAACTCAAGTCTGATGTTTCCACTATTTCTGACTATATGAATATTTTAATCTTCTCTGTGACCCATGTCTTACCATGGCTGTTAAATATTTCTATTATCTATATAATTTCACATTAAATTCTTTGTTGTCTTCATTTTCTATGTACTTTATAAGTGTGTGTATGTTTCTCAATTGAGTTGCTGAAAACCTGTCAATGTTTGAAACTATGTTAGCATATGATTTCATACTAGTTAGTAGCCTAATAAATATTAAATACCTGATCAATATCACTGAGTGCATTAGCAAGTATTCATTTCTATACATATAACTCCCACAGTGATTAAAAATGAAATTAAGAGAGCTTATATAAGTCTATAGATGGTGAAATATAATATTTAAAATGAGTGAATGAGGAGAGATTGTCAATGACTTTGGTTACACTCTTCTAGTGATACCTCAAGTATCATTCTCTGTTGCATGCCTTGAAAGTCACCTACATAGATTGTATACTTAACCACTTCCTGAAAGAATAAAGAAACCTGAAAAGAGCATACCTGAGTTTCACCCAGCCAGGCATTTCTTGCTCACAAGTTCTCAAAGTGAAGAATACATATGATGGAGTAACAATAATTCAACCATATAACCCAAGAAGTTTCACATGTGTTTAAAAATGAATGCAACCTCTCAAAATTGAATCCAGTATCCTTTTCTTTCTATATAAAATTTTTCATTCTTTTAAAAAACAGACGTCTCGGGAGGATGTGAGAAAAATATGCTCTAAATTCATTAGACTGTATATATTCAGTTTATGAGATGAGAAAGATTCCTGAGTCAAGTGCCTTAGTATGAGAAAAAAACTAATGTTGACAATTTGGGTGAAATTAGAAAACATTCAAAGATGTTAATAGCCAGGAAAATTTGGAAAAATTTTAGACCCTCATCTTGAAATTATTAGTTTAAGTTAATGCAATAGTTAAAGCATAAATGAATCATTTGATTGTATTGATCTTCATAATAACCACATCTGAAGACACACCTTATCCTAATGAACAAGCAGTGAATATAACTAGGGCTGTATCTAATCATATCTGACTGTTAAATAAACATTTTCAAGAAGCTGGAATCATCCACATTTAACATAGCCTTTTTTATAAAAGGTGGCCATACAGAGCAATAAATTTATTTTTGTTACAATTCAGAGTCATGAAAAGTAATGCATTCTCTTCAAAATTTATCTTGGACTTTTTTAAGAAAGTGTGTATTATTAAAGCATAAAGATACTTTTCTGTTCTTTAAAGATGTCCTATACCAAAGGGTTACAGTATTTGGGAGGAAAAACCCTGTTAGAAGAACAATTTTTACCTCACTGGTTTATAAAAGAAACATTTTACTACTATATTATTTAAAATATAATTAGAATTGCACCTCTATTTTTACATAGAATTTTAAGAAAGGAAACTAGAAAAATTCAATAATTGTATTATAGAGAAAACAACTGAAGGATGAGTTCTCTTAGGAACAGGATTTTGAGAAAGAAGAGATCCACAAAGTAATTTTGAAAGTCGAACTTTTTTTTTGTCTTTTAAGATTCACTTCAATACTGAAGCCTTGGCAATCATGAAAAGTAAAAAGAGTCCACTTTCTCCTAAAATAATTCAAGATCTTTTAGTGGCATTATTTCTACAGCTACCATTCTCAAAATCGACCTGCCATTGTTCATGTTTCAGTTCTTGCATGGAGTGTTTTGATTATCTAAGCTCTTAAGAGTGTTCCTCTTATCAGAATTTCTATAGCTATTCAAAATTATGTAAACCTTATTCTGTTCTCTAGTGGTTTTGTCACAGGTGGGCACAGGTAACCAGGTTCTTGGTGATCAGGACAAAGAATTGAACCAAACGCCCAGAGTTTATAGCTGAGAACGGGGGAGCAGGCTAACTCCAAGTAGAGACTGACCCCATGGGTTGGAGGGACTCTATTCTTATGGAGCAGATCCTTCCTGACTACTTTTGGTAGGCTTTTACTGGGACAAGTAGTTGTAAAGCTACTGCATATGTGGTCTTGATACAGGGTGCAGCCAAAGGGCGGGGGGCAAAAAAGATTTGGAATGGTGTCCAGAATTCAAAGTGTATAGGAATATTGGAGAGACGTATAAGATGTCCTCCCTCTTCCCCCCCAGGGGGAAGGGACCAATAGAACAGGGCCATTGAGAGCTGTTTTGCATAGCAACAGTTTTGCAGCTAACCTCTGGAATGATTATTTAACATATCTATAACCTTTAACTGGTTTCATAGATATGTTAAATAGCTGCGGCCAAGTTTTGAGCCAGGGAGAAGGGAATGGCTTGTACCCAGGGTGTAACTAGGGGCTGTGCTCCTGAGTTGCAGCCCCTGAGTGAGAGGGCCTGCATGAGGGCTTGGAAAAGATGGGCTCCAGGACATGAGGCAATAACTGCTCAGGTGAGGAGGGAGCTATGGAGTTTCAGCAAAGTAAGACGTAGCAGCCATTGATGGGAGAGCCACGCAGTTTTCGGCAGAGTGAAAGAGTACCACTCGGCTTTGCCAGAATAGAGACCCCTGCAGCCAGGTGAAGAGGAAAGCCACATACTGTTGGTGGAGTGCGAACCCCTGCAGCTTTGGTATAAGAGGCCCACTCAGCTTTGGGGTGCCCCCTTTGGCCGCATGCCCTGGAAAGCAGGAGAGAATTCAACTGGAACTGGGTACACAGAACTCTTGCCAGTGGACCATGAGAGGGTATCACAGTACTTTGGGTTAACTAGAGATCCTGCTTGACACAGCTGAACAGCAGCTGATACCAGTGGCCTGAAACACAGACCTGTGCTTCTTTTCCTGAGATACAGTACCCCAAATTAGGGTAGGGGGGAAGGAAGCACTGTGGGCATTTGTGGTTCTCTTAAAGGACTTTGATATTTTAATGGGGACATTGGGTCACTACTTTTAAGTCTGTAAAGCTCTAAATAAACATTTCGTTTTCCTTTTCACAAGTCTCTGGCATTGAGAGATGTCTTTCCAATTGGCGGTGGACAGAAGAGCCAGTAGATATTAGTATTCTGTCCTTGGGAGGGGCCCCTGTTCTGTAGCAGATTTTGGCATCCCTAGGTGGGCCAAATATTGCCCCCCACCGGGACCTCTTGTTTGGTAAGTCTCCCATGGTTTTCCCGGATTGGCTGCCAGGGAAGGGAGTTCCACAATATTACCTAGTTGACCCCCCCCTTGTCCTGGGTTCCCCCTGTACTAGGTTCAGCTTTCCCTTCACCAGAGAATTATAGCTCTCCATGTTCAAGATTGGTGAAAAGGAAAGGAATTATTTATTCAAGTTATACAGACTTAAGAATAATAACTTAATGTCTTCATTAAAATCTCAAAGTCCCTTAAAACACTCACAATCACACACAGTCCTTCTTTCCCCCTTTGCCCAGTCCAGGGTACTGTATCTCAGGAAAAGAAATAGAAAGCTGCATGGTGATTCTCTGCCAAAGCCACATGGTGGTTCTCTGCTAAAGCTGCATGATGATTCTTCTCATGTTTGCAGGGCGGGGCAGCAGGTCTCCCCACTCTGGCCAAAGCCACATGGTTCTCTTTGCTAAAGCTGCATGGTGATTCTCTCTCACATGGTTACGAGAACCCCCATTCTGACCAAAAGTGAATGGTTCTCCCCTCAGTGGCTGCCAAGTCTATGTTTAAATCCCCTCGCCAATCTTCCTCTGCAGCCCCATTTCCAGCTCCCCCCACAATTGGCTACACTTGCCAGGACTCCCATATCTTTCTAGATTTTCTGGGCTGCCATAGTGAGTCTGGGCAGGCATGGCCCCATGGCGTGGAGCCAATCATCTCCAAGCTCTCATGCAGGCACTGTAACTGGGGCTGGGGAGTTGCCTCCCAGTTACATCTTGGCTGGAAGTCACTCCCTTCTTCCTAGCTCAAAGCATAGCCACAGCTATTTAACATATCTATGAAACCAGTTAAAGGTTATAGATATGATAAATGACCATTCTGCAAAACCATTGCTATGCAAAACAACTCAATGGCTCTGCTCAATGTATCCCATCCCCCAGGCTCATAACTGTGGGGTTGAGGACATCCTATATTTTTAATATTTCCTAGACACCCTGAGTTCTGGACCTCATTACAAATCCTTCTTTTGGGTGTCCCCTGGCTGCACCCTCCTACAGTTTCAGGTATGTAGGACTTAGCCATGAATGTTGCATGCTAAATAGTGTACCTGTAATCTTCAAACCTTAATAAATCCTGCAAAGTAGAATTCATAATTTTCATTTTATAGATGGTTCCATTGAGACTGAGTACTATCTCCCCAAAAGCACCCAGCAAAATGTGGGTTCAATTCTACTCTGATTTATAATTTGAAAAACTTTTTGATCATAGGTTTTTTCCCCATATACCATAAAACTTTTGGTTTCACTTTAAAATCTACTCTAAAAACAGAGTAGATACGTAATAAATAACTGTTGGTCGACTGGTAAGTTAGTAAACATAAGTTTAGACTAGCAAAAATGAAACGATTCTATTTGATGATAAATAAACATCAGTTTGGAGGAATAATAAAATTATTGTGCATTTATAAATTTATTCCAGGTCATTTAATGTCACAATGAAAACCTAGTGAATCTGAGTTTACATGCACAGAACAATAAACTGAAATCAAAAGACAGGTTGATGAATGTCAACATGTAAAAAGTACATAAAACCAGATATTGAAGAGGGATGATAAATTTTAAATTGTGAATAATCCTTCTTTTATAATATTATTATTAATGTTACTATTTTAGTAAAGCATCAAGCTCAGGGAATGCTGAAGATCATTCAGTATAGTCTCTTTTGCCTTAAACAGAGATTGGCTAGAAGAAAATGACAGCAATAATATCGCAAGCCCCTTCCTATTCGAAGTGAAGACTCCAAGACATGGGAAAAAAGAACCATTGCTCAGGCTAAAAGAGAACATGATAACCAAGATTCACTCTAATTTCTCCGTGTCTATGGAAACACTATAGAAATGTTACATGATGATCAATGTCTGTTACATGTTAATTTCTATTCATAATATTTTACCTTGGTAATCTCTATAGGGAACCACCCCTTTACTCAACATTTAATTTAAAAGAACAGTCTGTTCTCAGGTCATTTTCAGTGACCATCTGCTGTTGTCTAAGCCACTTTAGTTACTATCAACCCAGAGACAATTAAACCACCATGAGAATAAGGCACCTTGAATAGCTTTGGCTTTTAATCTCTCAGGACATCAGAAGTTCCTAACAAAAGAAATCAATGCAAATATCCTTCTGTTGAGGAGGAAACTTACATATAAGAGACACTACAGTCAGTATCAGGGTTTCTAAGATTTGGAGAGATTAGCAGTCCTACATATAGTTTATTGCACACTGCTCACATGTCCCTCAGTCTGTTTCTCAATCCCTCGAATGCCTACATTCTTTCTACCTCAAAATGCCACCCAGTATGTCCAGTGTTTTTTTTATCTCTAAAAACTACATTTTATTCAGCCTCAGAATATGTACATAGAAATTTACAAGTTTGAAGCTGAACTACAAATTAATTTGAGAATGAGGACTATATGCTAATGTAGTCTAATTATCTTTGTGTTCCTAAAGTGTCCTGTACATTATAAACACTCAGATAAACTGTATTAAAGCCTCAGATAAACTGTATATAAGCTTTAAAAGTAAATGTATTGATAACAATGATATACCTTAAAATTCCAAATTCACTCTATTTTTTAAATTTTTATTGTTTTTATTTTAAAATTTATTTTTTATATTCAAATACAGATATACAGATTTTTTAATTTAATGGTTGTTCAAGTACAGTTTTCTGTCTTTTACTCCCATCCCAGCCCACCTCACCCCCCAGTGTTGTTCACTTACAAATGTCCCCATTTCCCCCCATTGCTCTCTGCCTTAACTTGAATGTAAAGGGACTTCATCATAATACCAGTGACATTTCAATGAATTTACATTTTGCTTGCATCCTCATTTAAAATTTAATCACTTGATTATCTAATTTCTAACATATTAGAATCTCTATATGAATGTAAGTCATTGTATCTGCCCTATTTTTTGTAGCACTAATCAATAACGGAACAAATTACATGAACATTTTACAATTAATGATTAAACCACTCATTCAACAAAGCAACCATATTTTCAAAGAAGTGAAATTTTTTGTATACTTAATGTGAAATTTCAATTGAATCTTTCCTTTAGATATTTAAGAAAACGAAATGTAAAATCAAAATGTATGTTTTAAATGCTTTTTAAAGTTATTTCTTTCAGACAGTTTATAAAACCAACTTCTTCATCCTGTTTTATTGATATGCAAATATTATTTTAAGAGGATTGGGAATTCAGTGTATATACTAAAAGAAACAAGTATTTATTATTTATCACTTTATTTAAAACTATTATTCAATAGTTTTCTGTTATATTCTAAACAGTAAAATAATTTTGTTCCCATCTTGTTAAACAAGAAAAATGGGAAGAGAAAAAGAAAGAAAGAGACCCATATCACATTTGCATGTCTATTTCCTATCTAAAGAAATGATGCCCCCAACATATTGTTTAAGCGAATGAAATCTTCAAACAACTAACTCAAATTCCCCTTAAAAGCCTTAAGGGGAGATACTCTGAATCTCTGAAGCTTGAAGCCCTCTACTGCCCTCAAATTGCAAGACAAGTTATATTTAAATAACTATACTAACTTCCTTCTGAAAATACTATTATGTGCATGAAAAGTAAGCATGTGATTTTGATCAAATGCCAATTGTTTCATTTCATTTGGAGAAGAATGAGACATAATGAATGGCTATACTGTTTTCTATACCATTAATTCAATTGTATTTACTATACTTTAAGGCAGATAATTGAATATTGCTGGGAATATATCATAGACATGATTTCAACATTCAAATC
The DNA here is from genome assembly GCF_021234435.1 of Artibeus jamaicensis. Taxonomy (NCBI): domain Eukaryota; kingdom Metazoa; phylum Chordata; class Mammalia; order Chiroptera; family Phyllostomidae; genus Artibeus; species Artibeus jamaicensis. The sequence continues at coordinate 21,349,956 of NW_026522046.1, read as the reverse complement.
AAATGAGGGAGAATAATTGAGAAAATAAGCAAGAGTACACACATCAAAAGAAATTAAGTTTTATACAGTACATAGAATATTGAGATTTTTTCCAAAGCCTAACCAATGAACAGGAAAACACACAATGAGACACCACAGCACACTTATCCAAAATAGTCAAAATCCAAAACACTAACAACATCGACTGCTGGTGAGGCTGTGAAGCACCAGAAACCTTCACTCATTGCTGTGGGGAATGCAAAATAGAACAGCTGCTTTGGAAGATGATTCAGAAGTTCCAAAATTAAACAAACTTTTTCCATACAAACCAGCAATCAGCCTCCTTGGTATTTAGCAACAATTTGAAAACTTATATTCAAAAGAGGCAAAGCATAGAGTGTTTTAGGGACAGTTAAACTTTATGTGATACTACACTGGTGAATACATATCATTAAACATTTTTCCAAACCCACTGAGTATATAACACCAAAAGTGAACATTAATGTAAACTAGGATTTTTGAGTGATAATTATGTGTTAAGGTATATTCATCGATCATAACAAATGCACAACTCCATTAAGGGATATTCATAGTAACAGGTGAGTATATGTGGAGATGAGGGAGGATAAAGACAAACTCTGTATCATCCTCTCAATTTTTCTATGAGCCTATACTTCTCTAAAAATCACAGTATAATATACGTACCTAGATACAGAGAACAGAGTGATAGCTGTCAGAAGGGAGGGAGATTTGGGGGCTGGGTAGAAGAGGTAAAACAATTAATAAAAAACAAACAAAAATTCATGGACACAGACAATGGTATGGTGATTACCAGAGGAAAAGGGGAGTGGGGGAAGGTAGAAAAGAGTAAATGGGAGACAAATAGTGATGGAAGGAGACTTGACTTGGGATGGTGGACACACAAGACAATGTACAGATATATTATAGAATTGTACACCTGAAACCTATATAATTTTATTAACCAATGTCACCCCAGTAAATTCAGTAAAAACTAGGTGACCATCAGTAAATGAGTGGATAAAAAGACTGTGGTACATTAACACAATGGAATACTATGCAACAGAAAGAAAGAAGGACCTCCTACCCTTTGTGACAGCATGGATGGAATTGGAGAGCATTATGCTGAGTGAAGTAAGCCAGGCAATGAAAGACAAATACCATATGATCTCAACTTTAACAGGAACCTAATCAACAAAACAAATCGGCAAGCAAAATATACTCAGAGACATCGAAATAAAGAACAAATTGACAGTAACCAGAGGAGGGTGGGGGAAAGGGGATAATCGGGGAAAGAAGGGAAAGGGTTGTCAAAGAACATGTATAAAGAACCCACAGACAAAGCCAAAGGAGGAAAGAATTAAGGGTAGGAGGTAGGGGGAAGTGGTGGATACAACTGTACTTGAACAACAATAAAGTTTATGTATATACACACACATACATATATATGTATATTTATCTAATATTTCACAAACTACTTAGGGTCAGTATTTCACCAACTCGAGTAATTGTGAAAACCACACCATCTGCAAGTCTCTTTATCCTTCCTCTATTTATGTTGTAGAATACATTGAAAATTTCATGACTGTGTTTTAATTTGTCCTCTCAACCATCAAACATATTTTAGGTAATTCAATAGAAGAACAATGAATATTAAATATACTCAGATGTTCACCATTTCAACTCTTCTTTTCTTCATTATGTTCCATGTTTCTGTCAGAAGAGCATCCTCTGACAAGTCTTTTAGAATGGTCAGCTGGCAATAAATCCTTTTAGTGTTCCCTCATCACAAAATGTCTTTATTTAATAAAAATTCCTCAGAATTATTTTTAATGGATATAGAATTCTGGGTTGACAGAACTTTAAAACTGCTTTTTCTGCCCTGGCTGGAGTGGTTCAGTGGATTGAGTGCTGGCCTGGAAATCAGAGTGTCACCGGCTTAATTCCCAGTTTAGGGCATATTCCTGGGCTGCAGGCCATGTTCCCAGTGGGGGGGAGAGCACAGGAGGAAACCACAAATTGATGTTTTTCTCTCTTCTTCCTTCCTTTCTCAAAAAATAAATAAATAAAATATTTTTAAACGTTATATATTTTTCTTTATAGCATCTATGTCTTCATGTGAGGAGACAATATCTAGAACAATATCTAGATATTGTTCTTTTACAAGCAAGATATATGAATCTGAAGTTCAAGAGAAAGGTCTAAATTTGAGATTTAAGTTTGGGTGCCACCAGATTTCCATTTAAGCTATAGAGAGAAGAGGCCCACAAACTGATAATTGAGAACCTTCAATATGAAGTGGTCATGGGAAAGAGGAACCGTCAAAGAAAACTAAGAAGAAATCACTTTTGATTTATGGGGAGAAAAGAGTTAGATATCCTAGAAGCCAAGTAAAGGAAATATATTAAGAAGTAAGGACTGATGTATGGTGATAGAAAAAGATTTGATTTTGGGTTGTGGGCAATCAATATACAGTTGATGTACCATATAATTGTGTGCTTGAAACATAATTTTATTAAGTGATGTCATCCTAATAAATTTAACAAAAATAAAATTTAGAAAAATAATTAAGAACTTATAAACTTTGTCAAACGCTTCTGATAGATCAAAGGCGATGAAGATTGAGAAACAATCATTGGCTCTAGAAATGAGAAAGTTATAGGTGAATCAAGACCATTTTTGTTGGAGTGTTATTGATTAAAGTCTGATTTTACTGGGTCTAAGAAAAAAATAGTAACAAACGAGGATACAATCTTAAATGTTAGGCTGTAAATGTTTCAATCGCATTATCACCTATCATCTAATTTATTTCATTACTTAAAGAAAATCTTAATACATCAATTAATAGTTTACTTAATAAGAATTTTGGTGAAAGAGAGTGTGAGGCAGGACCCCAAAAAACAAAAAAAAAGTGTGTTTATTTTTACATGTTTAAACTTAACTTACCTTCAAAGTGCTCTCCATTTGACGCAATATACCTATCCAAACGTTTTTTTACTAATCAAAACAGTTCTTTTTACTCATGGATTTTGATGCCTTTTAGTGCTTCTGCTATTTTTTGTTTCTCCTCTTCTACATCAGCAAAATGTTTCCCTTTGAGACCTTTTTTTTATCCCAGGAAACAAACAAACAAACAAAGTCACCTGGGGCGAGATGGGGTGAATAGTGAGTATGAGGCATAGGGGTCATGCTATTTGGGCTCGAAAACTGCTGAACACTCAATACGGTATGTACAGGCATGCCAGAAAATCAGCCATCATGAAATGAACAAACACAGTTGAGAGAGTCTTCAAATAAGATTCACCGAAACTGAATGCAGCCTCTCACAATGACACCAGCTAATACACTGGTACAGACGGGTTCCTAGAACACTCACCAGTGAGGAGAGCCTGTAATAAAGGGGCCCAGACTTCAGGAGATAATCCCAGGTTTTGAGGGTCTCCTCCCATACAAGAAAATTTCAAATAATTGAAGTTTACTTTTGAAATTATAATTCATCTGGTAAATTATTTCTGAATTTTATTTCTTATCCTATTCCTTTGTTGGAGGAATAAAATATATATAAAGATATATATTTTTATATATCTTTATCATATATAAAGATAATGATTTTGTTAAGTCAGAGTAATGTTTTAGAACATAAAACAAGAGGCCTATAAAAATCATTTTTTCTCTCATGCTACTAAAATAATTATTTTTAGATTTAACAGCATGCTACCTTTTATATTCAATTTCCTTACCTGATTTATGGTATTTGATTTACTATTGCACATCATATTAAATATCCATACTTATTAAATAAGCATAATAACTTCTGGCTCTAAATAAATTCCTTTTGCAGTGTTCCAAAAATATTAAATACAAACTTCAATGCATCCTCAGACAACATTCGGTGCCATTTCCTATTTGTAGGTTTCCCTTAAATTAGTCTGCCAGAATCTAACCTGCTGAATAAAGATATTATTTTTTTATTATGCTCATACAATCACTTGCAAAATCATTCTGGAATAATGTACATGATAAATAAAATAAGAAGGAAAACAATCTTTGAACCAAGTCTAATTCACATCCAAATATATATAAAACATTTAAAATATATAAAATAGATTAATGTTTGAATCTGTAAATAGTTCCATGTTCATATGCTCTTATTTAATTATTACAAGACTCTATTAAAGTAGGTTTTAATATCTTTGTGGTGTATACAAAGAAACTGTGGCTATGGGAATGGGTTATGTTAGTTTACTGACATGGCCTGGCTCTAATTTGAAATTATATTATTTTAAAAAATTTAGAAAATAAGTGAGTAGTAGTAGTAGAATTAAAAATATCTGATAGGTCAAATGAAATGTAGACCTACAAATCAAGTCTGTCAAAGTTTCCTGAATATATAAATCAATTAATCACTTTTTATTTTATTATTTTATCATTGTTCAAGTACAGTTGTCTCCGTTTCCAACCCACTGTGCCCCCTCACCCTATCCATCCTCACCTCCCACCCTTGCAACTGCCCCCTTTGGCTTTGTCCATGTGTTCTTTATACATGTCCCTCAATTTTTTAAAAAAGAAAAACACCACAAAAAAGGGTAGACCATAACTGTTTCCCTAATATCTCTGAACTTGACCAGAATTCAATTTTTTAAGTTGTTTTAAATAGGAAACATTATAAAAGAGAAATAAATTAGATCTTTGGCCAAAGATAAGGGGCAGGCAATAGAGGAAAGGAAGAAGAAAACACATAGGCAGTCTCTGATGCCGATGCCAGAGGACTATTTAAGAGTTTCATCCTACCGGACACTTAATAAATATCTGTTAAATAAGGCCAAGTGATTAATTAATCCACAGATTATTTAATGCTTTCCTCATGCCATAACATTTCAATAACAATGAGTTTCATTTATTTGTTTATCTATGTATTTAGTTCTAAAACCAGCATAATTTTGGAAGTTTAATATAGCTCTACCTCATACCCATGGCAATTGGCCATCCTATTCAGCTGACTGGATGTCAGTCTGCAGTGTCTTGTCATCTTATGATCAGTCATCTTGCTGGACTACTGAATAGTTACATTTGAGTCTGAGCAAGCTGCTTCACATTTGTCTCAGTATTCTCAGCTACAAAATGAGTTTCATCTCAAGTAAACTTCTGTCATTCCATGAGTTTAATTTTCCCATCTCAAACATTATTTTTACCCTTCCTCGCCTTGTCTCTAGAATAAAATATTAAGTATAAAATTAAGAAATTTTATTGTTTAATCTTTATTTACATACATCTTGAATAGCTATAAAATAATATTTTTGGATCCTCCTCTTCAAGGTAGACAAAATAACTTCAGTTCCTTGAGCTCCTTTTTCCTCCTTCCTAGATTCTTGTTTTCATCACTTCCCTTAAAAAGAATGCAAATGTCCCTCTGGTTCACTAATCCCTTTTCTTTTTTTCCTTCAGTTCCATCACCTTAATGATAATATGTCCACAGAAGTCTACTAAAATTATGTTAAGTTTTGCAGTTAGAATAACTGAGGAATGTAGCAGAGAATAGACCCTGAATAAGATACTACAATTGTTTGAGCAAATTAAGGATTAGAAAGTCACAGATGTAGGTCAGGTGTGACTGGGATAATCACAGAAATAAGGAATGCACAAGCAAATTATGACCAGTAGAAAGACCCACAGATCAATCTGTTGATGGAAATCAAATAATGAGGGACTTTTAACCATACTTTTCCCTAAAGTATAACTTCAAAAATCAAGAATGGAAGTCCATTATGTAAAATAAATGTTATATTCATTTATATAAATCATCATTTTCTTGCTTTCGAGGTTAGTCTCATGAAACAAAAGAATGCAAGAAAAGAAGCAATAAATAAAGATGGATATAAGGAGGCATATTTAAATTATATTTCTTTCTTCATGTGTTTTGTTGTGATAAATAACATCTAAGTTTATTTTCTACATTAAGAAAAAATAAGAATTTCTAAATAAATAAGATAAATTCAATCTGAGTATTTTTTGGTCACTTGGAACAACAATAAAAGTGTGGAGTACATGCCATTTGTTTGGAGAAATCTCTTTCATTATTGCAACAATAGCAACACTTAATGCCAACAAGCCCAAGAAATGTTTTTGAAATGTGATGAGCTTACATTTTCTCCTTCAAGAGCACTAATAGCAATGTAATTTTAAGAAAAACACCAATAGAAGATATATTTGTGAAGGCAAGTGACTAAATGTCATGTAACATAGATAGAATTGCATTCAAAACATAAAGAAATTATCACAAATTGACAGCTATTTAAACACTGAAGATACACAATGTTATGCAACTCTGTGTTGCTTTTTATTATAAAAATTAATATATTGACTGAAATAATCAATTACTTGAAATATTTTGCCACTATCATATCACATTACAAAGTTACCTTGCTCTAAAAGAAAAAAGAATTTACATTTAAAAGCTAGTTTCCACAAGAAATGACATCAAAGAATAAAAATACTTGAAAATTATAATAATAAATAGGGTGAATTATTACAGAAAATTGTTAAAGTTTACTGAAACATCTAGTATTATGACATGAAAATCTTTTCCAGTAAAGGGGAGAAAAGAAAAGGAAGCTCACATTTACTAAGCTTTCCTGTGCTATTTTTTCTCATCATTTTGTTTTACACTAAAAAAGAAATAACGTGGAATGAACAGTTGTTTTAGAGCTACTAGTGGTGAAAGCAAGGGTCAATGTACACAGTGGATGGACAAGCCTGGCTGGCGTTTCTATCTTCAAAGGTCATGTTCTTTGCCTTGAAGCCTGTATAATTTTGGAGTTTAGCCTGCCGTATACATTGAGCACAATCTGGGAATAAATCATCTCTTTAGCAATATCTGAATTACCTGGATGAAGTCCCAGAGTTCATCAGGTCGTTTTTATTTGTAAGAATATTAGCTTTATGATGAGAGCGAACGTGCTGCAATCGCATGTTATAATAGTGACTAGTTTCCCATGAGGCACTTTGCCAGAGGCAGCATCTTTTATTTCTATCTCAACTATAGAGACTACAGACTTGAAAATGAGGTGACTTTTGAAATTTAGTAGATAATAAAAATAAGTGCAAAACATAAATATTATTGCATATTTAGGGGTATTGGTACAGTCTATCTAAGATGTCCCACACACTTCCAAATAAGATAATCTATGTTTAAATAAAGCTATGGACTTCCACATGCCAGCTCTAGTGTTAAATGGTTGAGTCTTCCTGAGACTGATGCTGTTACATATCTCAAATTTTTTCAGAAACAGGTGTATTCTCTTGCTGACTTGATTTTTCCCCTATCTCTTTAGCATTAATTGTTAACTAAATCATACTATGGAAGCTGCCCTGCAATAAATACCTAACTAAATAGATATATATGGTCAAACCAGTGCTTACTGCTTCTAGAGTAATCAAGGACTTATGAAGTATGACGATGTCTCCTTACTATGCACTAAACTTGGATAACAAAGGGCTGACAACTATCAAGTAGCTTATAAAATACTGTAAAAAAGAAAAAAATCTGGATCTTAAAATTTATGTTTCACATCTTTGATAAAATAAAACATTATACAATAAATAGTATTAGAGAAAGAGGGTAATCATCTGGAGAAAAAATATTGGAATTTTACTTTACCACTATTCCAAAATAAGTGCCAGATAAATTTAAAATTTTAACATTAAACAACCTAAAGTACTAGAAGAAAACCAGAAGTTATCCTATTCATTCTATTCTACTTTGAAAAAATAATAAAAACTAAATAGGAAATGCATCCAAGTATATTTTAAAAATCAAAAGCTACAAAGACAATATTGATTTTATACACACACACACACACATATATATATACATATATATATACATATATATATGTATGATCTTCTTTGCCCGAAACACTCTAAACAAAGAGAATATTAAAAGACAAACTGAGAAAATTTTGGTAATTCTTATCAAAGTCCACAGTTTAATTTCTGGAATTAAACAAAATGCTTTCACGTCAATAAAAAATAGACTGATGGCCCAATCAAAAAGTGGTAAGAGATACGAACTGACATTATCCAGAAAAAATAGTCTCTTAAAAAATAAACATGCTCAACATAACTCATTATAAGACATAAAAAATTAAAACTACCAAATAATATTTCACCCTTCAGGAATAAGATAATTGGATAAGGCTGAGAGAGAGTATATAGAAAACAGTCTTTCTCATATGAGCAAATGCATGGAAAATTGATGTCAACTTGGTAAAGATCGATTTTGAGAATATCTATTAAAATAAAAAATGTATAAGTTTTTTGACCCAGCAATTACACCCATAAGTCCTTCTTTTATACATGTATAATATTGCACACACTCAAAAGATGTATATTCACTATAGTTTTGTTTGTTATAGCAAAAATTGGAAGCAACAAATTTCTTACTGAATAACAAGTTAAGTAACTTATGATACACATATGAAATGAAAAATTGCCCTGGCTGGTGTGGGTCAGTGGATTAAGTGCCAGTCTGTGAACAAAAGTGTCACTGGTTCAATTCCCAGTCTCTGGCACATGCACGAGTTGCAGGCAAGGTCCCCAGTATGGGGCGTGTGAGAGGCAACCAAACATTGATGTTTCTCTCCATCTCATTCTCCTTCCCTTTTGCCCTCTAAATAAATAAATAAATAATTTTTATAATATTTTATTTATTTATCTTTAGAGAGGAAGGGAAGGAGAGAAAGAGAGAAATATCAGTGTATGGTTGCCTCTTGTGAGTCCCCTGCTGGGCACTGGCCGGCAACCCAGGCATGTGCCCTGACTGGGAATCGAACCACGATTGTGTCCTTCGCAGGCCTGTGCTCAATCCACTGAGCCACCCCAGCCAGGGCAAAAAATAAATAAAATGTTTAAAAGGAAAAAATAAACAACAATTTTAAAAAACAGATATATATAGAGTGACTCAACTGGCAGATCCTCCAATGGAAAAAAAAACAAGGTACAAAACAGTATGCATAAATGCAGACAACTGTACTTGAATAACCATACAAAAAAGAAAAGAAAGAAAGAGAGAGAGAGAAAGGAAGGAAGAAGAAAGGAAGGAAGGAAGGAAGGAAGGAAGGAAGGAAGGAAGGAAGGAAGGAAGGAAGGAAGGAAGGAAGAAAGAAAGAAAGAAAGAAAGAAAGAAAGAAAGAAAGAAAGAAAGAAAGAAAGAAAGAAAGAAAGAAAGAAAGAAAGAAAGAAAGAAGAGAGAGAGAAAGAAGAGAGAGAGAAAGTAGTACGCAGAATATTCAGTATGTACATGTATTACCAAATTTGGTGGGGGGACTAGATCTGCTGAAAACTGTAGATGTAGATGTAGATATATCTCTCACATATATTTATTTGTAATTTATATATCGTAAGCATATATGTAGCACACACATGGCATTATTTCTAGATTTTTTTTCCTTCTTAGTACTACTGAACTCCATGAGGTATTCACTTTGGTAGACTGCTTGTTACTAGAATAAGAACTAGCAGCTCTGTATGCAAGTCTCAGCTTTGACATTTATCAACCCTATAATCTTGGGTGAATATCCTAACCTCTCTGTCTCAGTTTACCTTAAATATACAGCAAAAATAAAACCTTATTTTTATGAAAATGTGTTATAGTAAATCAGATCATGAGACACAATTTAACTGTAAGGTTTTGCTAGTAGTTCTTGGCTTTTTGTCCTTGATAAGTAACTTAACCCATCTATACTTACAATTTACAAAATAATAACATCTATCTCCTAGCAGTGCCAATGAAGACACTGAAGCTCAGAGGGTTAAGTGATATAGTCCGAGACATAAGATTATTATAGACAGAAAGTATAAGTTCTGTTGTATGATTAATTTTAATAACATAGTCACAATAAAATGGAGTACATTTTCAAATGGAATTTTTTATGAAGTTATATGTACACACATGTGTTTTTAAATTGTTCTTGATTAACATGAATAGTTGGTTATCATTATAAGTTATATATGTGTGTGTGTGTATATATACATATACATATACTTAAAAGCTTTAGGATTTACAGTATATTAACTTTAGAGTTTTTTTTATTAACCTTTAATTGCCTTACGTTTGTGGAAGTGAAAACATCATGTCATTCATTTTTATACTAAAGTTTTCCTGCCTCTTTTAAAAAGTATTATTTACTGAAATAATTTTAAAATACAAATATGTAGGATTTAATTTTATCTTGGATCCTCGTGGGAGAGGGATGTTTAGATTTAAGTTTCAGGATAATTAATGATAAATGACACAACATGAACTGGAAATTAGTAAACTGAATATAAATTTGTTTTGACATAAGTTAGTTTTGATCAGGAGAATATTCCCCTTTCTGTGCATTATTTAACTTCAAATTGTTTTAGGGATATTTGTAATAAATTTAGAATTATTTTCTTCAAATAAAATTAGTAGAATAAGTGTTATATAATAAACATAATCTTTGGAAATGACTCTGAATGGAAAACCTTGACAGTTCAGTCTCTGACAGGGAAACTGTGCCCTAACTCATACAAATGGTTTTCTCAAAGAACCCACATTTGGAGTATCAATGCACAAGATACCCCAATTCAAGGATACCACCCTTTCCCTTATAGCTGTCATACTCAATAAGTGATTTTATGTTATCAGGATAAACTTATGTCTCATTCTTACTATCCAAAAGATACATTTTTTCATTCATAAACACTGGTCTAAAATCTAAATTAGGTTATGAAAATCATTTGAATAAACACAAGAAACTGAAGGGAATAGATGGCAGCACTTTATGTTCATAATTACTACACAAACAGAAAAAAATGAAAGCCTCATTGATACATTAAAAAAATACAAATCAGTAATATTATTCAAGATTAGCCTTTAAAAAGTTGAAAGAAATATATTTGTAATGAACTATGAAAGGAATTTTTCATTTATATAAAAGGTGATTTAAGTAAAAATCCATAAATTGAAACAAACAGCACTATGAAGTGAAATAAACAGCACTCCAGATGGTCAATAGACCCTTATTTAAGAACAAAACAAATCATCCAAATGCATATACAATGTACAAACTTTACCCAGAACTTGAAAATCATATTAGAAAAAAAATTCAAAGTTTACTGAGCAATCTTAATCACTGAGTTAGAACATGTTCTTGACCTCTGAACCTATACAGTAACTGATGATAAAACATATATCAAGGTTATCTATTTAATGAGTAAACCTTTCATTAAAACCTTTGTGTTGTTATTTGTTAAGCAAATATAAATAAAATAAAGCCATAAATTACAGGGTTGTTCTATAGTGGTTTTCATTTCGTATAGATTTGCTGGGAAAAGATCTAAATTAGATGATGCTTCGTAACACCACATCTCCTCTACTGCCTATGCAGTTCACCACACCTAGAGTAAACATGTCCTAATATTCTAGACGATTGTGAAGTGCAGGGGTTACTTAATTTTTTTAAATAACATGGCAATATACACAGTATTCTGTAGTATTGGCAAAAGTCTCATAAATTTCTGCAAAAGTAACATAAAAAGGTGATCTGGTTGTGATTTATAAATCATATCTCTATAATACTCTTTAATGCCTTTGCTAAAATTATTAAGATTGTTGTATATTCATCAAAATTAGAATAAAGTCAGTGTAATTATTGAATGTTACACCTTTCAGTGTAATGTCTTTAAGTATGGAACTTCAACTCCACACTGAAATAAGGACATGGGAAAACCTCATGGAAAATAACTTGTTTTCACCATGACTAAGCAATCAGATTTGAAGGCATTCAATTCATACTGTCCAAATAGTGAAGCTGCAGTAAATTATTCACAGATACCCTAAGGCATTTTCTGAGGGCTTCTACTTTTAAGTTTTCTAAAAGATCAAATGGAGAATTATTTTTAATTTTTAAATGAGTAATTACTATTTTCTCAAAACATTAACACGCACCGAGCATTTCATCATTAGAACTGTATAGAGACAAAAACTCATTCAAAGACACACTTACAATGTGTCCATTTTATTTGTGTGTGAATTGTACTATAAAGAAAGTTGAATTTTAATTTATAGAGACTATAAAAACACTGCGATCTAAGTCTCATTGGCATTTGGTGCCCTGGGTCATGAACTCCTCCTGGATTTAAGGGTGAAGATTTGTGCAAACATGCCCTCTCCAAGATAAAGCTATGTCAATATCTACCAAAACTGCATGGCCATAAAAAGACCTTTGCAGTTGTTGAACATACAGATTCCAGGGTACACCTATCACCTGCCAAACCTGTATTTTTAGCAACTGTACTAAGTGATTCCATGAATGGGTACCTCTGAGAAACAGGGTTTTTGTTTCCCAGCTCCTCTTAATGATTTTTCTGCTCAGTTTTCTAGGTGAGATTCTTCCAGTTAACATTTTTATTCTCTTTGAATGGTCCAATTTTTATAGACCCCTGCTTTTAGAATTCCAGATATGGCACACTGATGACATCTTAATAGAGAATTAAAAAAATAAATACATACAGGAAAAAATTATCCATGTGTCCTTTATACATGAACAGTAACGAGGGAGATGGAAATGAGAGGGAGGTCGGGAGGCTGTCAGGGTGGGCTGGGATGGGGTAAAAGGCAAAAAACTGTACCTGAACAATAATTAAAATTAAAAAAAAGAAAAATTAAAGATTGCTTACTTTGTTTTTTTACATCTGGTAATGGAGAAGAAAAAGAAGAATATGCCGTTAGCACTTCCAATGTCACCTTCCGAAGTGTAACACAGCAACAATACTAGTATTACTACCTCCCTACTTATGATGTACTTTAATCAAAGACAAAGGAAAAGCTTCCAGTATTTTGATATTGATTTAATATATTTGAATGAAAATAAGAACAATATGGTAACCATACAAGCAGTACTGTATAATTTCACTACTGATTGGGAAAAGCAAATTTACTAATTAAAAATAGTAATTTTATGGTGCTAAGTAGTTACTGATTTCTTAGTGCAAAATAATGCATTATAACACATCCTTGTTTTGGTTATCAACACTTAATAAATGTTGATAGGTCTCATTAAATAATGCAGTCTCAGTAATTTTAACTAGTTTTATCTTCACAAATTCCAAATTACTCTGTCATTTCAATTATGGTTATAAAAAGCTGTCTAATCTGTGCAATGCCTAAAGTTTCTGATACCCAGATGAATGTTTGAACAGAAGCAGCCTTCTGGCTTATTCACATTTTACTAAAATGAAAGTCCTTAAAGAAGCTTTATAGGAAGCACTTGGAATATGCTTCAAAAACAGACTCCTAGACCTATCCCAAGAAATAATGGATCCAAATCTAAAATGAAGTGCCCTAAAATCTGCATTCTCACTATATTTTCAGGCAATCATATGTTAAAACAATTTCAGGAATCTATATTTTAAGAACTCTAGAGCTAATGAAGCCAATTCTCTTATTATTACTGAGGAGTCATAGGGACGGTGTCACCATCCAGAAGCCTAGATGCATCTGTGTGACAGTGTTATGTTATAAAAACTTTTTTCCCAAAGTAAACAAACAATAAGGCAATCGTTAGAAAACCTTCTTCAGAGCCACCTGACATTGATTTTGTGGCTGTTCCTTTGAAAGACTTACGAAAACCGCAATAATGTGTTACTTGAATGCCACAATTGCTAAAGCATAGTCACTTGCTCCAGTCAATCTCTAAAGCAGATGCAGAGAAGTAGTTTTCAGGAGTATTTTTTGGATGACAAAAAAATAAGTTGGTAGTAAAGGAGAAAGATGTTATAAATGTAGTGATTTAAATTTTAAAAACTCTAACATTTTCACAAATGTCAAGGAAACTGAGAGAGGAGACCAGATAACTAAGAAGAAACAATCCATTTTTTGTTGAAATAGTTTTATTCTTTTTGTGTGTAAACATATTTTGTTTACTGCTTGTCACACTTCTGGTTCTCCTCTTTCCGATTTTTGAATGTTAAGTCTACCTTACACATTTTCCTCATTCTTGTATTTCCTAATTTGTAAGTAACATGATCAATTTATGGTCATTTGAAAAGCTTACCAAATTTTTATAGTATATATCTTAAATATTTTTGTGAACAACATTTGACATAAAACTATTTATGTCAAATAAGTGGTTTGTTATCTACTTGATAACAAGCCATGGGATAATAACTTTTTCCTGATCACGTTTAAATTGATCTTTGTCCAGTACACACATTTTATAGTAATCAGTGATAAAAATGATGAGATGGCACATACAACCATAGGTCACCTTCTCCCTGTGTGGAGGAAAACATGTGCTTTCACAAGGCACATGCATTAATTAAAACAAAAAAAAATTCAGGAAACAAAAGACATTTTGTGTGTGTGTGTGTGTGTGTGTGTGTGTGTGTTATATATAAAGGAAAAATAAACATTTCATCCATTCAATTTATTCAACTTTTCTCTAGTTCTTGAAAAGACATTTAAGAATATTTTTAATATATTAACAATAAAAAGATAATTTTTAAAAAAGGATGGCTGATGAAGAGGAGCAATCAGCACTGGTTTGTGTAGAAACAGATGCCCTATGAAGGCAGTTGCTAGAGAGCACCTGGACGGCAGGAGCGAGTCGATGCCACTCATGAAGAGATGTTTCCAGGAAGCACAGAGCGGGTCTAGCAGAATAAAGCTAAATAATGTACTAACGTGTCTCCCTCCCTTTTACCACATTTCAAAAACAGAATGCTATCAAAACTGAATAATCATTTTAGCAAGGTGAATCCTTAGAGGTAGCAGAAAATAAGCCTTGAAGAGATGCAATTAATATTATGGCAAAGCACTAATTAAAAATTGAGCACATGTCTCAAAATGAATGCTCCTACATATCTAAGATATAATCCTGGAGAAATTTACATATTGAAACTGTTGATACAATTACATAAGATTTTTATCATGCTGAATTTATTTTTTTAATCTTAGATAATGACTTTAAGATCCGTGTTTATTCATAGATTCTAAAAGTATAAAATTATTTTTTCAGTTTTAATTTCTATATTTACAAGTTTCCCTTGTCTCAGAAAATATATACATATGTACATTATAAGTAGTATGTATAAGTATATATGTCATAGGTATATAGATATGTTAGTAACTACACAGGTAACTACCAAAAAAATCCTGAATGTCTTATAAAAATTGTGTATTTATTTCTATATGTTGAAATTTTGGTAACCTTCCAAGTACTCTCCATTTGATACAATACAGCTATTAAGACATTTTGTCCACTGTTCAAAACAGTTTTGAACTTGTCAATTTTGATGCCTGTATTGCTTCCGCCGTTTTTGTTCCACCTCTTTCACATGAATGCCAAATGTTTCCCTTTGAGGACATTTTCATCTGGGAAAACAAAAAAAAAAGTTGCTTGAGGTAAGATCTGGTGAATAACGAGGGTGGTGCATGGGAATCAAGGCATTTTTGCTCAAAAACTGCTGAACACTCAGTGTGACGTGGGCAAGTGCGCTCTAAATCACCCATCAGGAAAAGGGCAAACACGTGGTCTTCGAAAAAAAATCACTGATGCCCACGCAGCCCCTCACAATGATACCAACTGGAACATTGATGCAGATTGGTTCCCAGAACACTGACCCAGCGGGAAGCCTACACTATAAAGAACCTGTCCTCCTTAGGCAAGATGTTTTGATTTTCTCAGGGGTCCCCCCTTGTATATAGGTATGTGTATATATGTAGTTGCCATATAAATACATGTGTGTATATATGTGTGTGGGTATAGCAGGGGTGGTATGTGTGCATGTGTATGATGATAGAGAGCTTGTATTGACTCCATATCTTAGTATAATGTAAATTCTCAATAAATGGGTAATGAGTGAATCATGTTCCAAAATTTAGCATTAAAAGGAACTGTAAAAAATTTATATATCATTGAAAGTAAACTATTCGACTTTAATAAAATGATGTTTCAGCTATAATCTAATATAAAATTTTCCTTTGAATACTATGCCAAGGGTTTTGTCATTTCTGAAACTTTACATTAAAATTTACTAATGTTTAAGATAGCCTAATGAATTTTACTTTTTCAATAATTAAAATACATGCCACCTTGTTGCATATCTTTTTATCCAATTTTAACTTGATATATTTTCTATTAGTTCCAATTTAAAATGATAGTGATGTCCTTCAAAAAAGTTCCATATCCATGAAAATTCAGTTTCCACACAACCTAATGTATTTTCAATTCACTGTAAAATAAAGACTACTACCTATTGTGTAATCCAAATTAAATACATCATAATAGGATCTTTTTTTCTAACTTCAAGGCAGTCTACCATGAACATTTATCCTTCAAATATTCTTTTCATAGGATGTTATAAGTAGACCATAAGATTACAAATTCTCACTCAGGTGAAACATTTTCTTTGATTTTAGTGTATATAATAGTAATATAATATGCAGCACAAATTACATAAAACTAATAAATGTGATTCATTTAATAAAAAATTAGAAAGTATGCTCCCAGGAATTGCACTAGGTATTAGAAATAATGAGACAGATATGATCCATGTTCTAGCTGAAATTAGTCTACTATATGAATAAAGGTATGACATGATTTACCTAATAATACAACACTATTATATGCATTGCATCTTGAAACAGAAGTGTTTAAAATCAGCAAAACATTGACAGTTTTACCTGGAATAAAACATCTGTAAAGATATGCTAAGATACTACCAAGTTTTATACTATGACATCACCTAACTTTATCATTTTACGTGTCAGTGATTTTACATGATCTCAAATCCCTGCCCTCAGCACCCAGACACCAGGCTACTGATCAATACTGATCTCACTGTCTTCCCTCCCCACATCAGTCAGAGGATTTCATCTTTTCTAAAAACTAAGAAATGTTATAAATCTCTCAGGACAAAATTCTTCATACCGCCCTGTTTCATCTCTTTTCTCATCCTCACTCTGTTCCTAATCCTAACAAAATCTTGCTTTCAGGCTAATATAACTTCCAAGTTTCTCAATATTGTTAAACTACTGCAAAAACAGAAATCCTGTAAAAATCTTGTTGTCTTCCTTCATTGTCTTAACTTGGAATGCTGAAGGCTACTAGAGAAATGCACTTGCCCATTCTGGATCCAGGCTGACATTGCAGTTGTGCATGCTTGCTCACAAAGTCCAGAGTGCCCCAAGTCAAAACCACCCCCTTTCCCCCAGCCTACAGTGAAAGCCCCACAAGAAGGGGGATAACTCCACGATCTCCAAGTATTTCTCAAATGAGCATTTCAATATACTACTGTGTAATCCTAAATTTGCTAGGAAAATATTAAATGGTTTCAGACAGGAAAGTAATATAATCAAGTTTGTATTTGAGAAAACGCTCTAAATGCATGTAAGGGGATAAATACATTGGACAGTGCCAAGACTGAAGGTTATTTCAGTAATTCACTTGGCTTGAATCTAGACCTGGACAGTGAGCTTAAACGAAAGAGCCAGGTCTGAAGTCCTCTGCTGTGACCTGAAAGCTGAAGGTGAAATGGCCATGAAATCTTTTCTGTGCCCATAAGTTAACCTTCTACCTGAGTGTTACAGAAAAAAAGAAAGAAAGAAAGAAAAAGAGAAAGAGAGGGAAGAAAGAAAGGGAGGGAGGGAAGAGGGGAGGGAGGAAGGAAGGGAGGGAGGAAAAGAAACTAACACAAAATTAAAATATCTACCTTAGAAAGTGACTAGTAGTGTGAACAAAGAAAAAAATAAACAAGGAAAAGGACAAGGATGGCACACATGGGGATAAGGGTTGCACAATGAAATACCCAGGTGATGCCTCCTCGAGAACTTATGATTTGAATAACACTTGAAGTACTCACTTGAAGGGAGTGAGTCACATGCATTTCTGGGGCAAATACCCCAAGCAGAAGGACAGGGGACAATAGAGAACCTGAGAAGTTCCTCAGCTGGTGCTGTGGAAAGACTTGGGTGCAGAAGAGCTCTGTGGAACGCCTGCCTGGGGGCTGCTGGGCTCTGCTCTCAGCATTGCTAGGACACCCAGACCATCTTCCTCACCCTGGCATGTGCCATGCAAGCTAGGGACATCCACCTTTGACCCCCATCCCCAAGTTCTTGCCCCAGGCCCCTGCTGCTTCCAGAGCCACAGGGACTTCTATCTCTGCACACCTGAGGCATATGGTGAAAAGAATCTATCCCAGCAGATGTGGAGGGAAGAAGCAGGTAGGGTTGGAGGTGGGCCTGGGGGTCCAGCCAGGTCCCTGCCTGGAGGACCAAACTGAGGGTTGGAAGGGGAGGCACAGGCTTGCCCTGGGCCCCTGAGGAGGAAGCCGGTGTGGCCTGAGCATGAGAAAATCGTGGGTGGGGCCTGGTCTGACAGGCTTTGCAGGCTGTTAAAAAATTTGCTTTTCCTTGAGACTAGCAGGAGCTCTACTGCTGTTGTGGGGAGAATGAACAGAAGAGTGTCGCTTGTAGAAATAGAGGCCTCTTTTGCAGGAATTCAGTGGCATGACGGTGGTTTGAACCAGGAGAGTAGTAAGGAAGGTGTTAAGAAGTAGGTTCTGGAAATGGATGGATGGATGGATAGATGAATGGATTGATGATAGATAGATGATACATGATAGATAAATGATAGATAGATAGATGATTGATAGGTAAAAAATAGATTTTTTAAAATGGAGAGACAAAAGGAAAGAGATAGCTATTTGCATGCTTTATTCCCTGGAAGCCCTCCATCATCGTGTCTGTCTGGCACCCATTCTCTAGTCAGACTAGTGCTCCATAACAACATTCTCTTGCATTTTTTTTAAATAGTAGGAGTAACTTTCAAAGAAGAAACTTTTGGTGATGGAGTGAGTGTTAAGGAAGGAAGGGGGAGAACTGGTAATTTAATTGTTTAATTAAATCTTTTTATTTTGAAATCATTGTGGATTCACAAGCAGTTTTAAGAAATAATGCAGACATATCTAATGTATCCTTTATCTAGTTCCTCCCAGTGGTAACATCTTGACAAAAGCTAGAGTTCAATTTCACAGCTAAGATATTGCTATGGATACAGCAAAGATGTAGAGCATTTCCGTAGTCGCAGGGACCCTTCCTGTTGTCCTTTTATAGCCACACCACAATTCACACCCAATCCCCACCCTTTCTTAACTCCCAGAAACCACTTATCTATTCTCCATTTCTATATTTAGTCATTTAAGAAGTTACACCTGGGTGGCAGGCCAGGTCCCCAGCGTGTAGGGTGCACCAGAGAGGCAACCACACATTAATGTTTGTCTCCCTCTCTTTCTCCTTCCCTTGCCCTCTTTCTAAAAATGAATAAATCAAATATTTTCAAAAGGAAGTTACATGCCCTGGCTGGTGTAGCTCAGTGGATTGAGCATGGGCCTGTGAAGCAAAGGGTTGATGGTTCAATTCCCAGTCAGGGCGCATGCCTGGGTTGCAGGCCAGGTCCCCAGTAAGGGACACATGAGAGGCAACAACACATTGATGTCAACCACACATTGATGTCTCTCTCCCACTCTTTCTCCTTCCCTTTCCCTCTCTCTAAAAATAAATAAATAAAATATTTTTTTAGAAAAGGAAGTTACATAAATGAAATTATACAATGAATTACCTTTTAGGACTGGCTTTTTCATTCAGCTTAATTCTCTGTAGATTTACCCAAATTGTATATTTGTAGCTTGTTCCTTTGTATTTTTTAGTAGTTTTTCATGGCATAAATATACCACAGTTTATTTAACCATTCACTAGTTGGACATGGGTTTGTTTCCAATGTTGGGCTATTGCAAATAAAGCTATTAGAAATATTCATATGCAAGTTTGTGTGTGAATGTAAGTCTTCATTCCTCGGGGATAAGCAGCCAAGAGTAATTTTTGAGTAGTATGGTAGTTGTGCGTTTAGTTTTACAAGAACTGCAAAACTTCTCAAGAGTGACTATCATTTTGCATTCCCACCAGCAATGTATGAGTGATCAGTCTCTCTGAGTCCTCAGCAGAATTGTGTCTTGCCATTATTTTAAACATGCTGATAATCTATCATTGTAGTGTTCATTTGCATTTCCCAAATGGTGTTGAACATGCATGTGCTTATTTGCCATCCCTGAACAGTTTCTTTTTATATTTTGCCCATTTTCCAGTTGAATTGTTTGTTTTCTGTTCTTGAAACTGATACTTCTTCACACATTCTGCATACAGCCACTTTGTTGGACATGTCATATGTACATGTTTTCTCCACTCCACTCTGTGGTTGTCTTTCCATCTTCTTCACAGGATGTTTCACAGAGCAAAAGTTTTTAATTTTTATATACAGCTCATGAGTTTTTCTCTCTCCGGATGCTGGTTTTAATATCAATAAGAACACATTACCTAACCCTAGATCCTGAAGAGTATGTTCTATTTTTTTTCCTAAAACTGTATGATAAAATTTATGATTCACTTGGCATTAATTATTGTATAAGGTATGAAAAGTTTTTTTTCTTTTTTCCTTCTACATAAGTTTAATTGCTCCGGGACCAGTTTTTGGAAAGGATATGGTACCTTCATTGCATTGCTTTTCATCTTTTTTAAAAGTCAATTGGGCATATTGATGTGGGCCTATATCTGGGTTCTCTATTCTAACCCATTGAGCTATGCATTTATTCTTTCGCTATTACCAAACAGCCCTTACTACTATAGCTGTATCATAAGTTTTAAAACTGGTAGACTGCTTACTTTCATTTTACTCTTCTTTCTAAAAACTATTTTGGGTATCCTAGTTTTGTTTCATTTTCATATAAATTTTAGAATTGCCTTATCTATATCTGCAAAAAAATCTTGCTGGGATTTTGATAGGAATTACATTTACATTTGTCATTTATGAATTTAGAAAGATTTAATACCTTTACTATTTTTAGTTTTCAAATACATGAATGAATTATGTCTATAGTTATTTAGATTATCTTTTATTACTTTCACCAGCTTTATGTAATTTTCAGCATACAAGTCCTGTTCATGTTTTCTTAAACATATATCTAGGCATATAATATTTTGTGATATTGTTACTTTATTTTTTAAAATTTTGGTGTCCATATAATCATTGGTGTATGGATTTTTGTATTTTTTATGTTACATTTCTCAACCTTGCTGAACTCACTCATTCTAGATTTTGTGTATATGTGGTTGTAGGTTCCTTGAAATCTGTAGTAGGAAATCATGTCATGTTCAAATAGACAATTTCACTTCTTCATTTCTGATCTGTGTAAATTTATTTTTTTTGTTCAATGCTCATTGGCTAGCACTTCCTGCACTATGTTGAATAAGAATGGTGAGAGTAAGCATCCTTACCTTGCTCTCAATCTGAGAAAAAGCATTCAGTATTTGACTATTAAATATAATGGTAGCTGTAGTCATTTTTCTGTAGATGCTCTTTATCTAGTTGATTCCCATTTTTATCATATATAGGTGCTGATTTTGTCAGTTTTTCCTCTCTTGATTGATATGATCATGTGACTTTTCTCTTTAACCTGTTAATGTGGTGGATTGCAAATCTTCAAATATTGAAACAGCTGTGCATCTCGGGAATAAACCCCACTTGACATGGTTTATAATTATTTTAATGTAATACTGAATTCTACTTGATAATATTTTGTTATGGACTTTTGTGTCTGAATTCATGAGGAATATTTATCTGTAGTTTTCTTTTTGGGTACTATCTTTGTTAATTTTTATATTTGAGTAATACTGGATTCATAAAGTGAATTAGAATGTTTTCCTTTCTCCTCTATTTTGTAGAACTGATTGTTTTGGATTGGTGTTATTTTTTTTTAATTTCTGGTAGAAAATTCTAGTGAAATTATCTAGAAATTTCTTTTGAGATATTTTCAAAGTCGAGACTTAAATTTCCTTATTAAGTATAGAGCTGTTCAAATTACCTATTTCATATTAGACAAGTTTTTATAGTTTGTGATTTTTGAAGAACTGATCTTTTACTCCTTGTATCAATTTATGTGTAAAGTATATCACAGTATTCTCTTATTCTTTTAATATCTGTATGGTCTTTAGTGGTGTCCTCTATTTCATTCTTAATATTGGTAATTTTCTTTTTTTTAAAATTTTTGCTATAGGCTTGTCAAATGCTACCAATCTTTTCAAAGAACTAACTATTCTTAAGTGATTCTTATTCTTTTATTGTATTGCTTTTCTACTTTCAATTGGATTTAAATCTGTTCCTATTTTACTTTGTCCTTCTTTCTGCTTCCTTTGGATTTATATTGATCTTTTACTAGGTTCTTCTGATGAAACTTTTTATTTTTCACCTGACACTTTTCCTTTCTATTTAAGATTTTTATTTATTTATTTTTAGAGAGAGGAGCAGGGAAAGAGAAAGAGAGGGAGAGAAGCACCAATGTGTGGTTGCCTCATACATGCCACCTACTGGGGTCTGGTCCAAAACCCAGGCATGTGCCCTGACTGAGACTCCATCAGGTGACCCTTTGGTTCTCAGGCCAGCACTGAATCCAGAGTCACGCCAGCCAGGGCACTTTACCTTTCTAACATGTACACTTATTAAGCTTTGTTCTGTATGTTTCCCATAACATTGCTTTAGGTGTACCTGCCAAATCGATATGTTGTATTTTCATTTTCTTTCAGTTCAATGTATTATTTTTCATTTCTATTGAAAATTTCTCCCTGGCCCATAGATTATTTAGAATTGTCTGGATCTTTTTTGTTTGTTTGGTTTTTATTTATTCACTTTTTGTTTGGTTTGGCTTTCTTTGTTTTGGAGTTTCATTTTCTTGTTTTTGTTTTTAAGTTTCCAATAGTTTATAGATTTTTCTGTTAACTTTCTGTTCCTTTTTTGGTTTAACTCAACTGTAGTCAAAGAATACATTCTGTATGATTTTGGTTCTTTTAAGATTACTTTATTATCCAGAATATGATCTGTCTGTGGAAAAAAATGTATATTCTGCTTCTGTTCAGTGGACTGTTTTATGATTTTTACTTAGTTTTTGTTGGTTGGTATTGTTAAGGTTATATACTTAGTGATTTTCTCTCTAATTCTGTTAATTATTCAGAGAAAACTTTTGAAATCTCTAAGGATAATTGTGGACTTATCTATTACTCCTTTAAGTTTTACCAATTTTTACTTGACATGTTTTTCAGCTTTGTTGTTTGATGCATACTCACTTAGCACTTCTGTGTCTTCATAGTAGATCGATCCTTTTATTATTTCATAATGCCCCTCTCTCTCTGTGGAAATGTTATTTTCTCTGAAGTCTATTTTATTTGATATTCATATTGTCATTCCTGCTTTTCCTTGATTAGCGATATGTATGATATATATTTTCTACCTTTACATTTCCATAGTTACACATAGAGGCATAGAAATTAGTTCCTTGCAGACAGCACATAGTTGAACCATAGTTTTTCATCCAATTTTCAATCTTTGTCCTTTATTTGGTGTATTTAAACTACTTATGCAATTTACATTAAAATAATTAATAATTAATAAAATATCAAACAAGTAATAATAGTTCATCATTAACAATAATTAATAAATAATGAACTACTTGTGCAATTTGCATTTAAAATAATATTTTACATTTAAAATAATAAATAATTAAGCAATACAGCCATAATCAATCATTAATAATAATAAATTAATACTTATTCAATTTACATTTAAAATAATTAAATTAAGACAAGTCCATATTACCATTGAGTCTGGTATTTTTATTAAAATATAATTTTAATTAAATGGTATTCTTTTTTTCTCCTTGTTTTAGAGTACATCATTTTAGTGTTTTTTGACTATATCTTTGTATAGTTTTTTTTTAAACTGGTTGTTAAAGGTATTACATTATATGTACACACTTATCACAGCCAACTCGGGTCACAATTTTCATGTGAAGTATAAAAAATTTGTTCCCTTTATATATATACACACACACACACATATATATATATATATATGCCTTTGTAGTTTTCCTTGTATAAGATATTTTTATGCATTGAAGTCACTTTATTTTTATAATCATTTTTATCGTTATTCTATTACAGCTGTCCCAATTTATTCCCCTTTGCTCCTCTCTGCCCATCCCAAGCCTGGCTCCCGAAATGAATTCCCACACTGTCGTCAATGTCCATGAGTCATTCACACCTATTCTTTGACTAACTCCTTCCTCTTCTTCCCACCGTTATCCATCTACCCACTCTCATCTGGTCACTGTCACTATATTCCATATTTCCATGCCTATGGTCTATTTTGTTCATTAGATTCTTCTTATAGGTGAGATTCTATGGAATTTGTCATGCAGTGACTGGCTTATTTAACTTCACATAATATTCTTCAGTTCCATCCATGCTGACACAAAAGACAGGAGTTCCTTCTTTCTTTCTGCCATATAGAATTCCATCGTGTAGATGCGCCATTGTTTTTTGATCCACTCATTTACTGATGGGCACTTGGAGTGCTCCTAGCACATGGCTACTGTAAATAATACTGCTATGAACATAGGGGTGCATAACTTATTTTGACTTAGTGATTCAGAACTCTCAGGGTATGTTCCTAGCAGTGGAATTGCTAGGTCAAATGGCAGTTTTAATTTTATTTTCTTGAGGAAATTTCATACTATTTCCCACAGTGGCTGCATCAGTCTGAATTCCCACCAACAGTGCACTAAGGTTCCCTTTTCTCTGAATTCTGGTCATTATTTTTTGTTTGTTGATTTGTTTATGATAGCCATTCTGACAGGTGGGAGGTGGTAATTCGTTGTGGTTTTAATCTGCATATCTCTGATGGCTGTTGAGCATCTTTTCATATGTCTATGATCCACCTGTATATCCCCCTTAGAGAACAATCTATTCAGGTCCTTTGCCCTGATTTTTTTAGTTTGATTGCCTGTCTTTAACATGACGAGTTGTATGAGTTTTTTTATATATTGGAGATCAATCCCTTGTCTGATGTATCATTGGCAAATATGTTTTCCCATAGGGTTGATTCCCTTTTCATTTTGTTGATGGTTTCTTTAGCTGTGCAGAAGCTTTTTAATTTGACATAATCTCATTTGTTTTTTTTCCTTTATTTTTCTTGCCCCAAGAAATATATCTGCAAAAATATTGCTATGTAGAATATCTTAAATTTTCCTGCCTATGTGTATCTCTAGGATTCTTATAGTGTCACAACTTATATTTATTCCAAAATACACAAGAAGAGAGAAGAATACTAAAGTTTTCTTTATGAAACCATTATCATTCCAATTCCAAAACTAAGTAAAGACACAAAAAAGAAACTACACACCAATACCTCTGATGAACATAGATGCTAAAATCTTCTATATTTTATAATATTGGCAATCCAGATTCATCAATACAGTAAAAACATCATACATGATGATCAAGTTGGATTCACTCCCAGCATGCAAGGATGGTACAATATTTGCAAAATCAATAATGTAATACACCATGTAAACAAAATGAAGGATAAAAATCACATAATCATATCAATAGTTGCTGAAAGGTCATTTGCTAAAGTCCAGCACCCAATTATGATAAAAATACTTAGCAAAGTAAAAATAAAAGAAAGATATCTCAATATAATAAAAGCCATATAGGAGAATCCTATAGCTAATATTGTACTCAATGGGCAAAAACTAAAATTTTTCTCCATAAGATGGGGAGCAAGACAAGAGTGTCTGCTTTCACTGCTCTCACTAAACATAGTACTGGAAGTATGAGCCACAGTGATCAGACAAGGAAAAAAAAAGAAAGACATCTAAATTGGAGAGGAGGAAGTAACACTGTCTTCATTAGCAGATGACAGATGACATGACGGTGTACATAGAAAACCCTATAGTCTCCACAAAAAACTAGCCGACCTAATAAGTGAATTTTGTAGAAGAGTAGGATACAAAGTCAATATTCAGAAATTGATGGCATTTTTGTACACCAACAATGAAACATCAGAAAATGAAGCTAGGAGAAAAATATCGCATTTACTATAGCAACAAGAAAAATAAAGCACCAAAGGATAAATTTAACCAAGGAGGTTAAAGACCTATAAACTATAGAACACTGAATAAGGAAATTAAGGGAGATAGAAATAAATGGAAGCATATACTAGTTCATGGATTTGAAGAATTAACATCATTAGAATGCCCTACTACCCAAAGTAATCTATAGATCCAATGCAATTTCTATTAAAATACCAAAGGCATACTTCACAGATCTGGAACAAATATTTTAAAATTTTACATGGAAACAAAAAAAATCCAAATAGCCTCTAGCCTTGGTAATCCTGAGAAAAAAGAACAGAGTAAGAGGGATCATGATAACTGATATCAAACTACACTACAAGGCCACTGTAATAAAAACAGTCTGGCCCTGGCTGGTGTAGCTCAGTGGATTGAGCGCGGGCCTGCGAACCATGCGATCGCGGTTTGATTCCCAGTCAGGGCACATGCCTGGGTTGCAGGCCAGTTCCCAGTAGGGGACACATGAGAGGCAACCATACATTGACGTTTCTCTCCTTCTCTTTCTCCTTCCCTTCCTCTCTCTCTGAAAATAAATAAAATATTTAAAAAAAAACAGTCTGGTATTGACATAACAATAGACACAGAGATCAATGAAAAAGAACAAAGAATCCAGAAATAAGCCCCAGTGTCTATGGTCAATTAATATTTGATGGAAGGATCATGAGCATAAAATGGAGTAAAAAGAGTCCCTTCAATAAATGGTTTTTGGAGAACTAGACTGGTACATGCAAAAAAAACTGAAACTAGACCACCAACTTACACCATAAACCAAAAGAAACTCAAAATGGGTATAATATAATTTTAAGTATTTCCTGTACATGAATTTGGAACCACTTTAGATTGTGCTACAGTTTTTGCTTTAACCATTGGATATAACTTGGAAAACTCAAGAGGAGAAGCAAAACTTGTATTTCTCACATTTTTTTTCTTACCAAGCATGTCTTTCTTCCTGTCTGTTGGTTCAAAGTTTCTTCTTCTATTGATTTCCTTCTGTTTAGAGAACTTCCATTAACCAGATTTTTAGGTCTTTTAATGACAAATTACCCTAGTTTTTCTTCTTATTACAATTTTTTTCATTCCTGAAGGATATTTTCACTGTGTATAAAATGCTGGGTGATAGTTCTTCCTATTAGGCCTGCTCTTTCTGTCTGCTATAATTTCTGATAAAAAAAAATGTCCTACATTTGAATCGTTTTCCCCTTGGAGATGTTGGTTTCCATGTCTTTCTTCTGTTTCAGGTTCAACTATTTCTTGAATCTGTAGTTCATGTCTCGTGTCACGTTTGCAGAGTTCTTAGCCATTATCTCTTCAAGTATTTTTTAAACCTGTTCTTTCTTTGCTTCTTCAGGCTTCTAATGACAAGTGCATTAGATCTTTTAAAATAGTCCAATGCATTTCTGATGTTTTATTTTTTTTTCACTTCATTTTCTCTTAGTTCAGATCAGGTCATTTTCCTTGTTATATCTTCCATGTTACTGATTTTTTTTGTATCTTCCACTCTATAATGGAGTTCATTCATTGGGATTTATATTTTTATTACTATGTTTTTCAGCTCTAAAATTTCCTTTTGCAAGTATTTATGTCTTATTTCTTTAGTGGAAGTTTTTATTTGTTGAGGTTATTTTTTTTCATTTCACTCAAAAATGATTCACTCAACAAGTAAATTCTTGTTGAAGTATATTTATCATGACCACTTAAAAACATTTGTCAATTAATTCTAACATCTCTGTCTTCTAATGTTGGCATCTATTTGTTATCTTTTTTTATTTAGTTGAAGATCTTTCTGGTAATTTGTTCATGAATGGCTTGAGGTAGAAACCTGAATATTTTGTATTATGAGATTTGACATCTTACTTAAACCTTCTGTTTAAATTGTTTTTTAAACACAGCTCAATAGGAAAAACAAATAGTATCTTCTCATTACTTTTAGGTGAAAGTAGAAGTCCTGGTTTCCCCATTTTATCTTCATTGAAACATGAGGGGAAGGGTTCTCATTTAACTGGGAGACAGTGGGATTTCTGGCTCCCCAGGTGTTCTGCACTGGTGCTGCAGTGAGGTGGGGTGACTTCATTTCTGCCAGGTGATGATGAATGTTTTGGCTCCATTAAGCTTCCTTTGACATCTTGCCAGAAGGGAAAAAGAGAGAGAGGGCACCTTATTACCACCCAGTGAGGTTTCAAGTCTGAGCTCCCCGTGTGATCTCTAGAAACATCATTCCACTGGGACTGTAGAGGCACTCCATTACGTATTTGTGAGGGTCAAGTCTGTGTTTCCCCCTGAACTTATGCTAATGTAAGTGGATTGGGTCACTGTTGGCCACAATCTATTTCTTTCATTTTTCTTATTTTTTTTTTCTGAAGTACAGCGGTTATTATCAAAACCACTTATTTGGTCTTGTCAGGCTTTTCCTTTATAGGGATGTTTTTTGTCAACCCAAATATCACAGTAATTGCTTGTGGCCATGTGATATGAATGGGCTAAATATCAATTTGTAAAGTTAAGTAAGATATCATATACTGAGCATAGAGAAAATGGGCACTAAAATCAATTGTAGTGGAGACTGAGACTCAGAAACCCCATTAATCCACCTCTTTTGTCACTATATAGATTCTTAAAATAGGAGGTTCATGGAAAGTACCATGGGAATTAAGAAACCTGAGAACCTAATCAAGTAGCACAAGTTATGTGAAAACAATCATTTAAACTTTCTCATCTCATTTTCTTTTCATCTAAAGAATGATGAGTTAGGATTGGTAAATCCCAGTGATCTATTCTTGCAATGTAGTTATCCCATTCTATTATGTGATTCTGCACACAAGAAGAAATTAATAACCCTTTCCCACTGAGCTCAGTGAAATTAAAAGAAACTTATGAATATTATTTGGGCAAAGAGTAATATGATTCAGAATTTTTTTAATACTAATCAATAATAAAATGTGAGGATACATTTTCAGTCAATATGAGTTCTGAATGAAATCTAAAATTAGCAAAAAGGTAATATATTTTGTTAGAACCAATCAAAACTTTCTGTTCTACATGACTACACCTTTTATCTAAAAATGTACCTTCATTATCAATCAGTAAATTAGTAGCAATCAAATAAGTACTAGGAAACACAGAAGTAAAAATCCAACTCTGTGTAAAGGACAAAGTCCACAGATACTCTTCATCTGACAAGAATTAAAAAAAAACTCTTCAGTATCAGTAAGATATGGTTTATATAAAATATATGTATCGAGTACTTAGTTGTTTATGCTTCCCTAGTTGCTCACTAACAGTGTGATCCCAAACAACTCACAATTTTTCTACTTTCTCAATTGTAAAATGATGGCAGTTCTGCAGTCTGTTTTAGATAATTCATTTCAGTTTTAAACCTTTATGATTCCTATTAACTTAATAGCAATTTAGTTATTTGTGGTAAAATGCCAACGGTCAAACTCCATAACTCTAAGAATATGTTGATCTCTTTTATCATAGCCACACCCAGTCACATTTCCCATATGGCTTAAACTTCCTGCTCTTCCTGGCACTTTCACCTTTTTACAATTTCTCAAAGTCCTCGAAACATTTACTACTCACATGCTCAGTTGCCTTTTCAACCTATTACACTCACGTTCCCATTATTTCTTCTCCTTCATTTCCACTGACTTCACAGTGTTCTTCTTCATGTTGCTAAGTCCCATGATTTCTAAACACTACATAAAAGTTACCAAGCCGTCACTTGCATCTCCTACACAGTCAAGTTCTCAACTGTACCAATCAATTATTTTATTTATCCAATTTCAATTCACTAATAGACCTATAAACAAGGCCACATTTTAATAATTAATGAAAAATTCTTCTTACTGCTGAGCTCCCATTTAAACTATCATAACACCAATTTACTGAATTTGCTGTACTATCATTCACTGCTTCAATTTCTTATACATTACTATTAAGTTTTTGCATTGAATACCTAGTCACATCCCTTCCCTGAAAATGAAATTTGAAAGGTCAAACACTCAATGACTTCTAAATGCCGAATAGAATGGCACTTCCTCTGTCATCATAAGACTGTTAGGGGCTAAGGGAAATAGTCTTAAGAAAACTAGGTTGTTTGTTCAACCTTAGCTGCTTTCTAAAGCTTGGGTGGGGGGACTGCACCCCCACCCCCCAGGCAAATGTTCCAGGAAGTTAAGCAGATAGCTTCTTGGAACATCCGTTGGGGGGGGGGAATTTTTACCGCTAGCATGAGCCCCTAGGCCAATGGCTAACCTGAGCACGAGCTGTTCATGAGCCCTGCCAGCCAATCATCAGCAAGATCATGAGCCCTAGCATAAGCCCCTGAGGCAGTAGCTAACTGCCACCTTCTGCTTCTGGAAGTTGCTTGCTTGCTCGCCTCTATAAGAACCCTAGCCTGTAAGCGTTAGGCGGGACTCTCATTTGCAGCCATTTTGGCACTCGTGTGTCTCTGGAGGCACCCCGAGAGTTCGCCCCTGCTCAGGTAAAACTTTGAAACTTTGGCCAATAAAACACCTCTGACTACCCAGCAGTCTCTGACCCTTCTTGCTCGCAAGGATGAGATGTAACAAAGACCTTTCAGAGATCTTGTCATTATGAATTACCAGGATTTCCATATTCTACCAGCCACCATATTTTCCTTTTCTTTTTTTAAAAATTTTTATAAGTACAGTTTTCTGTTTATTTCTCCCATCCCAGCCCACCCCTTCCCCATGCACCCCACCTCCCTCCCATTTCCACCCCCCTTAGTTATTGTCTTTTATACTTGTTTCTCTAAATCCCTCCCATATTTTCCCCTTAAATTCCCTCCCCTCTCCCTTCTGGTTGCTGTCCCCCTGTTCTCTATTTCAGTATATTTGTTTTTATTTTGCTTGCTTGTCTGTTTTGTTGTTTAGCTTCCTGTTAAAGGTGAGATCATATGGTATTTGTCATTCTTTTAATTCTATCCTTTCTTTTTTTCATATTGCACTAAATATCTCTGGTTAATGTCATTAAAAAATACTTGAATGACAACCTCTATGCTGATCACTGCAAAAATGTTAACTCCAACCAAGTTTGTCAAAACTCCATGTCTCAATTACTTACTTGATCTTTCCATTCAAATCTTCTTCAGGCCTTTCAAACACAATACACCCAACTGAGCTTCTTTTCCCAAGTTATCTTAATATTGCAAATTCTACTCTTTATTCATTGCCACTCCAAAAAAACAAAAGAAAAAAAACAAAGAAGGAAAAAGAACAAGCAAACAACTAAGCAGAGATACCCTAAGATACACGAAGACAGTCATGATCAATCCATGTTAGAGAAGCCAGACAAGAAGAATCATGTTGAAGAATATAATAGTCCCATGCTACAGAGGTGAAAAGAAATTAAACATACTATACTTCAAATTGGTTTTGAAAACTAGATTATTAGTCACATTTAGAAATGAATGGCAGATTAGGAAGTAAAGACACTGAGTGTTGATTCTTTTATTTAAGGCATTTGGCACTGAGGAGCAAAGGGACAGGGGATTAAGAAGGCACATGGGAGAAATAGACAAAAAATGTACTTGAAAAATAACTAAATAAAAATTTTAAAAAAAAGAAGGCACATGGTGGAATCGGGGCCAAACAGTAGGAGAAGCCAGCTATTGAGACAGAAAGTAGACATATCAGTAATAATTAATAAATAGTAAATAATAGCCTTAATTTTTAGCGCTGGCTTTATACCAAACCTTGTGCTAGGTTCTTTACTATTTTTTAATAATTTTTACAAAATGCTTACATGGTAGGCTCTAATATTTATTAGATCAAACACTTGTTTAAAGTTTTTTGAAGTGATGAAATGGAAAATAGCACTAAGTTGCTTTTGGCTCCTATTATAAACAGGTTTACATGAGAGGTAGTACACTTTATCCATAATAACAAAATAAAAATTAAAAAATCCTGACTTAAAAATGATAAAGAGTTCTGACCAAGATGGAGGCATAGGTAGATACTCTTCACTTCCTCACACAACCAAAAGAAGGGCAACAACCAATGTAAAAACAAAAAACAATCACAATTTTCAAAAAATCAAATTGTATGGAAGCCTGACATTCAAGGAGTTAAAGAAGGAACATTCATCCAGACTGGTAGGTAGGAAGGGTGGAGATGGGTAACCAGGCTGGACAGGCTTCTTGGCAAGGCAGAGGCTGGTGGTCTGGGCCAGCCGAGGCAGTAGCAGACGGACTGTAATATTCAACATTCACTTATGGATAAGTGAGGAGGAACAACTGTGGAGTGGTATAGATAGTACAACCCAGAGTTCCAGAGCAGGAAACTAAAGCCTCAAAACCTTTGACTGTAAAAACCTGTGGGCAGTTGTGGTGATGGGAGAAATTCCCAGTCTCACAGGAGAGTCCATTGGAGAGGCTCACAGGATCCTAGAATGCACACAAGCACACCCACCTGGGAATCAGCACTTGAAAGGGGACAATCTGCTTATCAGAAGTGAGGGAAGTGACAGAAAGTGGAGTGAGAGCCGAACAAGTGGCATTGTTCCCTCTTCGACTCCTCTTCTACATACAGTGTTACAGCCCTGCCCTGGCCAGTCCCTAAGGTCCCACCCCTCCTACCAGTCTGGATGAATATAACAGGTAGACCCAGACAAAGAAATATGGCCCAAATGAAAGAACAGACTAGAGCTCCAGAAAAAGAACTAAGCAATTACAGACTTAGACAACCTATCAGATGCAGAGTTCAAAACACTGATAATCAGGGTGCTCAGGGAAATAATTGAGTATGGTTGCAATATAAAGAAAGAAATGAAGGCTATACAGAGTGAAATAAAAGAAAATAAACAGGGAGCCAACAGTGAAGGGAAGAAAACCAAGAATCAAATCAACAATTTGGACCAGAAGGAAGAGATAAACAACAAACTGGAATAGAATAAAAACAAGAATTCAAAAAAAATGAGAAGAGGTTGAGGAAACTCTGGAACAACTTTAAACATTCAAACATCTGAATCACTGAGGTGCCAGAAGGAGACTAGGAAGAGCAAGAAATTAAGAACTTAGTTGAACAAATAATGACAGAAAAATTTCCCAGTCTGGGGAAGGAAATAGACTTCCAGGAAGTCCAGGAAGCTCAGAGAATCCCACAGAAATTGGATCAAAGAAAAAACACACCAAGACACATCATAATTAAGTTACTCAAGATGAAAGATGAAAAGAGAATCTTAAAAGCAGCAAAAGGAAAGGAAGCAGTTACCTACAAAGGAGTGCCCATCAGACTGATTTCTCAAAAGAAACCTTACCGGCAAGAAGGGGCTGGCAAGAAGTATTCAAAGTCATGAAAGGAAAGGACTTACATGTGAGATTACTCCATCCAGCAAAGCTGTCATTTAGAATGAAAGGACAAATACAGTGCTTCCCAGATAAGGGAAAGTTAAAGGAGTTCATCCTCACCAAGCCCTTATTATATGAAATGTTAAAGGGACATCTAAGAAAAAAGAAGGTAATTGAAACTATGAACAGTAAAATGACAACAAACTCACAACTGTCAACAACTGAAACCAAAAACAAAAACTAAGCAAACAACCAGAACAGGAGCAGAATCTCAGAAATGTAGATCACGTGGAGGGTTATCAGCTGGGAGTGGGAGAGTGAGAATGGGGAATAAAAGTACAGGGGATAAGAAGCATAATTGGTAGGCACACAATAGACAGAGGGAGGTTAAGAATAGTATGGGAAATGGAGAAGCCAAAGGACTTACATATACAATTGATGGACATGAACTAAGGGATAGGAGATGCTGGAGGGGAAAGGTACAGGGTGGAAGAGTATAAAGGGGAAAAATGGGACAGCAGTGACAGTATGATCAATAAAATATCCATAAAATAATGATACATACAGATGAAATTTAAGTGGAAAATAATTATTTACAAAAATGTTTTCTAAATATGAGAGTTTAAATTTTGGGAACAGAGTATCTTGAATGTGATACTGCATCTCACACAGTATATTATTAGGATGCTTCAGAAATTTAGCATGAACACTTTCTTGGGCCTGCATGGGACTAGGGTGAGGCAAACAAAGGGACCCAATGCAAAATTTAAGGAAGCACCCACTGTCAGTTTTGTGCAAATGCAAGGTCAACATTTGTAATGGAGAGTAAGTACCTCCTTAAATATTGTGCCTTAGGCACTTTGCTTGGCTCACCATAGTCCTGGTCCCACTATTTGTCAAATTTAATGACATGCTCTAGAAATCTTTCAAAATGTAATGGGGCAGAGAAATTAGAAGGTCCTGCTAAGGTATAATAAGTTATATGCATGTAAACTCTAAAATCATATGGCTTCATTATCAAATTGTATATGGTATAAATTTAGCTTAACATTTTAACTAGCCAAAGTGGGATTGGTAAGGTTAATCAGAGTATATATTGCACAGCCATTGAAGGTATACTTAAGTGATTTTAGTGACATTGCAAAATTAGCATGTATAATATTAAGCAAAATAAGGAGGGTCTAAATAGAATGTATTATCTGATGCCAATTACATAATGTATATGCATACTTGGTTATATGGTTACATTGCATTTTTAAACCAGAATACATCAAAATATTAATGTTTAATTTGGTTCATAAACTTACTGGATATTTAAATATTTCACTTTGTACTTTCTATAGTGCCAACATTTTATTTAATAATACTGATTAAGAAGAGAAAAGTACCCAATACACTTGCAGTTCTGTTTTTAATACCTAATAACACAAACATCTCTTAGAGCATCAACATTAATCTTGATAGAGGCTATTTTTAATCTCAGTAGAGGCTATTGAAATCTCAGAGAAACACTACTGTCCTATCCATGAGGTTAAACAGATTTCAATTTGTTATAGTGCTAATATTTTTTTAGGAATTGACACTTTCTGAGTACTCAGCACTTTAAAAGATGTTAATCTCTACTTCCTGAAACTGAAACAAGCGCATTAAATTCAGATAACATATTTTTCAGTAAACATTTGTCCTGCTGCATTCCAACACAGATTTATGGTACAGCACAGGCTTACAGAATATTAATCTACCATGAATACCGATGTAAAAATTTACCCCTTGAAACAGATAGAAAGAATCATAAAGTTCACTCTAATCATTATTTTATTGTCCATAATCACTAACATTTAAGCTACCATTTATGGAAATGCATTATTAAAAAACGAACATGCCAGCTACCCAATTATAAAACCCTATCTCATCTCAGTATGTCTTCTTTGAGACTATGAGTTGTGTCATCTCATGAAGGCCAAATTTTAAACACCGTTCCACTTCCAATCTCACAAGTAAAATCTCTATGTCACCTTCCAGAAAAGGTCTCCCTGTTCCTAGTCTAGCAAAGCTTATTATCCCGTTCCAGCACCTTCCAGGCCTTAGTCCAGACTGTCCAAATCGGAGGAATTTTAGCCAACTGAAACAAACGACATCAGTGTCGAAAGTACATCTTCTTAGTCTTTGCACCCTTCCTTGCACAGCACAATTTCTTAAGTCTTTTTTCAGTTATTCAGACTCGTCCCAGACGTACTTTCTTGGCAGGTGGATGGCTTCTAAAATGAAAGACAGCTAATTTGTTGCACTATTACCATTAGCAGAAGCAATAAGCATAGGCCTTCCAGTTGCTACTATAAAACTTCTGTTTATTTTTCAGAGGTCAGCCACGGCTTGAGTAAGCTGATGAAATTTATTAAAGACAATACACTAACCCTGAAAGCATTGACTTCTTATGGGTGTCTCTAGATAGCTGTTACAATCAGGAAAGCCGCTAAAACCAGGTGTTTTTATACAGACACAGAATTGGTGTAGATATTCTTCTATAGTATTTTTAGTTAGGGATCATTACAGCACTGAATTATTTTCAAAGTTTCTTTAAAACTTTTTTTTAAGTTTACATCCTCAACATATACTTCCAAGGAAACAGAATTTATGATGAGGTTCACATACGCTCCATCCTTCATGTGACCTTAAAAAATACTAACTGTATTTTATACTTATAATCTTTGTGGTGGTCAAAGTGGCATACATTTTATAGATAGTGGAGATACATTGGAGATACTGCATCAAATGCAATTTAGAAGTCTTATTCAAGTCTATGGTCTTTTCATTATTCCTATCTATGTAAGCTTTGGAAGTTATAAGCATACATTAGCAAAAAGCAAAAAAGAGACAGAAAGACAAAGACAGACAGACACACTTTTTAAAAATTTAAACCCTTGGTCTATTAATACTGATGGATGCAATCCTATGTAGCTGAATAACTGTTTTTTCAAATCTTTCCTCTTGAACTGGTTTTTCATCCCTGAGGCCTGGCTCAAGCAGAAATCACTAAGTCATTATTTAATGGAGTGATATGAAATGTGCATATACCATGTCAACACTTAGCCATTCTGTCTTAGTCCATTTGGTTTGTCATAAAAAATACCATAGACTGGCTTATAAGCAACAGATATTTATTTCTCACAATTGTGGAGGCTGGGAATTTCAAGATCAAGGCATCAGAAGATTTGATATCTGGTAAGACCCTGCTTTCTGATTCATAGACTGAAGTCTTTTCATTGTGTCCTCACTGGTGGAAGGTAAAAGGGTGCTCTCTGGGGTGAGGAGGGGGACTTTGTTTGAGGCCACTGATGCCATTCATGAAGCTTCTACCCTTATGACCTATTCATCCTCTAACTATCACATTGGACATTAGAGCTTTGCACACAAGTTTGGCAGGGGAGGAGGGGCATGAACATTTGGTCTGTATTACATCCATAAAAAGAACTCTGACCAGCCCACCCGGTTGATACAGTCTCAGGCTTATTATAATGACCCCAATAATAGGAACCCAAAGGACAAAGCCTTCCACAAGTGTACCCTCAATGTTTGGAGTAAAAAATCTAAAGTGAATCAATTTTATATATTTTTGTACTCTTTAGTAATGCTAGATAGTAGTGGTTCCTATACTTTTATTTAGATTCTTGTTAGATAAAAATATATACTGATTTAAAATTTATTTTTATACCCAGACAACTCATTGTTTGCAAATTTCCTGAATAAATATCAGGCGCTTGTGTAAAAATAGAAGTTTCCTTTTTAAATGCATGAATAACATGTTGACAGGTACAGTGACAAAGTATGAACAACGAAGTGCAGTTGAAAATATTCTCCCACTAGCATGCCTCTCCCTTAGGAGAATTATTATATCGTTGGGAGGGGAATGGTATTCACTTCATTATGCTTTAAAAGCATGTCTAAAATGTTCCCTTATACAAATGTTTTATGATTATCTCATATGCATTTTAGTCTTAAAGCAAGTGAAACACGAGTCAAAAAATTTATGATGTGACCTCACCCCTTCTAGCCCATAACATAATATTTTCTAAATGTGCTAATTAGGAAGATAAAACACATTGCTTTGAAAAGCCATAACACTGAAGCTCTGCTCTACTAAAATTGATGTGGAATCTTTAAACACTTTAGTTTTGAAAAAAATCCTATTTGAAAAGTTAGGACATTTTATCTCATGTAAAAAGTTAATTGTATAAATTGTATTAATTCCAGAACCACATTCTGTATTTTTTCCTCCAATAGAATAGGGGTGAGTATATATCTTAAACTTTAGACTTTGTTTACCCGTGAAACTCTGAAATCCCATTTTAAGTAACAGGAACAGAATTTGGTGGAGCTGAATACTGATTATGACTTTCCGAACATGGAATTACATGTGAACTTTTTGAGGAAGACAAGATTGTTACTTCTTACTATCTTACTTAAGTGGGAGAAGGACCTCAGTATGCTTTGATCTTTGTTTTCATAATACATGAAGTATCTGTCTCTCCACTCATACCTGCTTACTTTTGCCGCAGACTTTTCTGAGAAGAGGAAGTTCATGACTAATTAATTTTTGTTTGGGGTAAATGGGGTTGCCTTTCATCATTTATTTGAAATAAAAATATAAAGACAAGCTATTATAAAAACAAACAAAACTTTTCAAAGCCTTCAGTACAACTTGGAATATAAAACTAATAAATGAAATTAAAATGTAATGATTCAGTATTAAAATGCTTTTAAAACAGAAACGTCTAATTCTTGGAAGGTATGACCTGAATGATGAATGATCCACAAGTATAAAATTATTAATCAAAATAAATACCTTTGATAAAAAGACATATATTGATGTAAACCCTTAGAAAAATGTAGGGCAAAATATTTATGGAAATTCAAATTTTACTATTTTAATTTGGTACCTATTCTCTCACAGTAATACAGGAATACCCATCAGTCAGAGTTTACCATTACCATTACTACCGTTAAGAATTTAGAGGGGACCTTGTACTTTTATTTTATTTTTATTTTTTTAACTTTTTAAAAATATATTTTATTGATCATGCCATTACATTTGTTCTATTTCCCCCCTTCATTCCCCTCCACCCTGCACACCCCTTCCCCACCATTCCTCCCCTTTAGTTCATGAACACGTGTCTCAAGTTCTTT
Source organism: Artibeus jamaicensis (assembly GCF_021234435.1). Classification (NCBI taxonomy): domain Eukaryota; kingdom Metazoa; phylum Chordata; class Mammalia; order Chiroptera; family Phyllostomidae; genus Artibeus; species Artibeus jamaicensis. The sequence continues at coordinate 21,311,426 of NW_026522046.1, read as the reverse complement.
AGATTCTATACTTCCCTGACTATTCTTACCCTCCCCCCTATTCTCTATCTACTGTCTATGCTACTTATTTTCTGTACCTTCTCCCCCCTTCTCCTCCCACTCCCTTGTTGCTAACCCTCCACATGATCTTCATTTCGATGGTTCACTCCTGATCTAGCTGTCCTCTTAATTTGATTTTGTTTTAGGTGTGGTTGTTAATAACTGTGAGTTTGCTGTCCTCTCACTGTTCATCTTTTTTATCTTCTTTTTCTTAGGTAAGTCCCTTTAACATTTCATATAATAAGGGCTTGGTGATGATGAACTCCTTGAATTTGATCTTATCTGAGAAGCACTTTATCTGCCCTTCCATTCTAAATGAAAACTTTGCTGGATAGAGCATTCTTGGTTGTAGGTCTTTGGTTTTCATGACTTGGAATACCTCTTTCTAGCCCCTTCTTGCCTGTAAGGTCTCTTTTGAGAAATCCGCTGACAGTCTGATGGGAAGTCCTTTGTAGGTGACTGTCCCCTTATCTCTTGCTGCTTCTAGAATTCTCTGCTTCATTTTAATCTTGGCTAATATAATTATGATGTGCCTTGGTGTGTTCCTTCTTGGGTCCAACTTCTTTGGGACTCTCTGAGCTTCCTGGACCTCCTGGAAGTCTATTGCCTTTGCCAGAATGGGGAAGTTCTCTTTTATTATTTGTTCAAATAAGGTTTCCATTCGTGACTGTTTCTCTTCCCCTTCTGGTACCCCTATAATTTGGATGTTGGAACATTTAAAGATGTCCTGGAGCTTCCTAAGCCTCTCCTCCTTTTTTTGAATTCTTGTTTCTTCATCCTCTTCTGTTTGGTCATTTTTTTCCTCTTTCTGGTCCACTCCTTTGATTTGAGTCCCAGTTTCCTTTCCATTACTATTGGTTTCCTGTGCATTTCCATTCATTTCAATTAGTTTAGCCTTCATATGTTCCTCTAATTTGTGACTAAAATCAACCAGTTCTGTGAGCATCCTGATCACCAGTGTTTTGAACTGTGCACCTGAAAGTTTTGAAGAAAGCTATTTCTTCATCGCTTAGATTTATTGGCTCTGGGGCTCTGAGTTGTTCTTGAGCCATGTTTTGATCTGTTTGTACCTGTTACATATGAGGAGAGGTGCACTAATGCACGTCTCTCCTAATTCCTAACAGGTACAACTAAGGTACAGCTAAGTGCTCACCAGGGTAGGGCCACCCAGGTCGCTGGTTTGTGACGCTGTATGTGGGGGTGGGGTCAGAGAGGGAGCAATGGCGTTCCTCCCCCCTCACCCGGTCTGCCTCACTACTCGCCCCCGCCTGTTTATCTGAGCGCAACTCTGCGAGCCCACCACCCTTCACCGGGGCCTGTGCAGTCTGTCTCAATGCACGTCTCTTCACTGGTTTGTCTGGGCACAAATGTGCGACCTCAGCCAGCCAGCCATGCCTGTAGCTACCCTGCACCTGGGATCCACACCCTCAGCTGCCTGCGTGCAGCCTGGGTGGGGGAACGTTTTTTGCTCAACCCGCTCCGCTGCTGGCTTCGCCCCTCTCCCTGGTTTAGCTGAGCGGGTTGTTATTTTTGGACTCTGTATTGTTCGATTTTCTGTGGTTTGGTTGCATTTATTGTTGTTAAAACTTTACTGTTTTTAGATTTGGTTGTGCGAGGAAGCAAAGTGTTTCCACCTATACCTCCATCTTGGTGGAAGTTCCCTTGTGCTTTTATTGAAGCAGAAACCAGCCCTAACTTCAAGTGTGGATAACCTAACTTCCTCAGGATAGACTGTCCCAAGAATTTCCTTTCTCAAGAGCTCTTTATATAGATTCAGAGATTATGTGTTGCTCTCATAACATCTTGATCAGGACTCCTTAATGACTGGTAACATGTACACATATTAATATTGTTTTGCCATTTTTAATCAGTAAATTTGCCTCTGGGTCTGTTTATTTTTGTGGAATTGAAATTTATCTTATCCTGTGAGCCTTGGATCTTGGTAAGAGAGATCCCTCTGGTCTATTATCCGCAGTAATTTTAACAAGTGGGGAATTTTTATCATACTTGCAAGGTCAAGATGTGGTCAGCTGTGGTTCCTTACATCATATATTTATTTTGACTATTATTGCTTCATTATTATTAGTTAGTTAAATTTTCAGTCTTTTGTTTTCTATCAAACATATTTAATTTACACACACATACACACACCTGCCAAATCTCCAGTCACACACTTTAATAGCTCACTTGTCCCTTCTTTTCAGTCTCATTTTAATTTATCCAACAGTATAGTTTCAGCCAAAAACTCAACACCAATATTTGTCTGAGTTATGTAATAGTTTGTCGAGGACCGGTTTGTCTTGGCCTGGCGAATGTGACTCAGCTCTGTATGGAAAACCTACAGATGCAAAGTGGTGGGCAGAACCCAGACCTTCAAACCGAGTTTTCCTTTGGGAATCAGGCCTAGAAAATACTTACAGACTGTTATGGCTTGCTCTTGCTAAAACTCCCTCATCCTGGTCTAAAGCAACAGATGTGTATTGTCTATCTTCAAGGTAATTTCCAAAGCCTGCATGAGCTCTCCCAAGGACAGAGCTAATCAGCTCATTGCCATCCCCCTCTGCATGCTATTTTTATTTCCTTGATTGTACCTAGAATGTAGACAATAATGTTCTGTGTGATAGATAATAAATCTCTCTTTGATGTAAGACCCAAGGAAAATAATAAAAGCCTGTCTAGGCAAGGGTCGGGGTGCTCCACTCTTGAGGGAGTGGCCGAGGCACCATAGGCACTCTCTGCTTGAGAGAGCAGTCGTGCCTGTTCCCTTTTTCCACACAGGATTGTTGTCGCCTGTGCATTGATTCTTGTCTTCAGCCACAATAGGTGGACTCTGCTGGACAGGGTCTGCAACAATAGTTTTTTACTGTACTGACTTAATCATTTGCTCTTGTGCATTACTAGCAACACTTGATATTCTTATATGTTTGTAACTGCTCAAGATGTCTTCCTATTAGCAAATTATTACTTTGTGCTTAGTTGTAAAATACTGACTTGATAGCTTTGCTCTTATAATCTTATTTCAGTAGCTACTGTTATAGTTTGTCCTAAATGGCTGTGTACTTTCTTAGGATACATTTGTAAGAGTGTATGTGAACTGAGCCATTGTATTCTTTCCATCACAATATTCTTATCCTTTCCTCTGATATCATTTCTGTTTTTGAAATCATATACTTCTTTATTACATAAATATTGCTCACTCAGTTGTTATTTTACAATTTCAAACAGTATTAGGTCCAAAAACACAAGTAACTTTTATTTGATATGAGCATTTGCATCAAGACTTTCAAGCTAAGACTTAAAAGATTAATAGCATGGAGCCAACAAAGAAGTAGAAGAGACTTTTGGGCAATAGAAACAAGTTCTACAGGTTGGAAGTAACTTAAATATTTCAAGCAATTAATAGCTGTGACTTAGTGAATGAGGGGAAGAGTGATTTTGGAGGCAGAGACCATGCAGGGCATTTCGGAATATATTGCAGATTTTGGACTTTCTAAGAAAGGATGATGGGAGTGTCTGAGGAGTTTTTAAGGAAGGAAGGAAGGACATTATTAGAATTGCATCTTTACAGGAACAAATATAAAGGACACATGGACAAAAACTAATGAGGGCGCAAATGGGAGGGAGGTGGGAAGCACTGTCAGGGGTGGGTTGGGGTGGGAGTAAAAGACAGAAAACTGTACTCGAACAATGATTAAAATAAATAATTTTTTTAAATCATCATAATAAAAGAAAAATAATTGCATCTTTAAATTACCAGTTTTGTTTCTGTTGAAAAAGTGTTAATGTGGGTAGGGTCAAGAGTGAATATGCTTAGAATAATTAGCTATTGCTATAGTTTCAGAATAAATTATGATGGACTGAAAAATGTTTTTTTGAGAGCTAGAGATAAATAATTCTGGAATATTTGAAATATAAAATCAATAGTCTCCCTTTACCTTGTTCCTGTAATGGACTCCTGAGACTATACCTAAATCATTCTGGCCAAATATGATTATGTAAGGGACTCCTCAACAGAATTCACTGCATGAGTTTTGTGTGCAGATGACTAATAGTTTCCATTATGAACTGACTGCACTACACTTATGATTTTTATCTTCAGAACTTCTAAGTTCTGAGAAGCAGAATACTGCTGACTTTTATAGATTTACTGCAGAGATCCACAATTATTTATTGAAATTAGTGGAGTATTACAGAGTTTTGAGAGCAGTAATAGAAAACTAAAGTTTCGGAAACAACCTGATCTCCAACTGTATCAACACTAACCTCAGACATCCTATCCTGTCAGTGTAAGTGGATCCCTTTCTCCTATTTGTAAAAGGCTGCATAGAAACAATGATTATGAATCAGCCCAGAGATAGTGATTGCAATGCAACCAAACTCAAGGAGCTGGAGTTGATTTCTATAGAATATACTTAAATGAATAATTTAAACCATGATGATGTGAGATTCTTCTTTTTCCTGCAAAAAGAGTGCTTAATGATTTCAGATGTAGTTGTTTGAACAAGTCAGCATTTTTCCAAATCCAGAACCTATTTTAAAACATTGCTACAGTTTGAATAAGTATAACTGTGTCTTCACATGATCTGCAGCTAAGGCTTTTATGTCTAGAATTGTGGTTATTCTTTCCCTCACATAATTTCCGTACTTTGCTCTTCTACACTCATAGTTGTTGATTTGAGTCCTTTCACAGAGTGCAATGGAAATGAGCTGTAAATGGGAGCGAAGGCCGCATTCTTCAGCATTTCAAAAGATCCTTGCCTAGGGCTGACCTGGGTGTTGAGGGTATCAGATTCGATATTATACCACATGACTTTATGTTACAGAGAAATTTTAACTTTCTTAATTATTATTGTGTGTCTGTCTACACCAGTAATTTTTAATACCTTGAAATAATTTTGCATGCATAAGTCACAAACCTCCCCCAAATGAGTCTATTGTTTCCTTGAGATCATACAGTTTTGTATGCACAGTGGCTTGCTTGAAGAAGTGAATGTTCAATAACTTTTTGCAAAATATGGTACTACATATTCTTGTCATACCCCATCAAACTCTTAATGAGACAATTTGCATCATTCCTAAAATACACCTAAAATTCACATTTTATACATAATTTAGGAAGCATCATGTTAGATCATTGTAATTCATAAAATCCTTGCACCTTTGTTGCCTGTTTATTGCAAGTTTAAAGTGATAGAATTAATTTTTTCCCACAAATCAATATGACATAAAATATGGAGAAATTATTTGTTAAGAAACAGGACCTGTATTACTGAGAAAACTCAGGCAGCAGTATCACAGACAGCGATGTTAAAATCATTCAAAATCAAGACTTTAAAAATGACAACTCTTACTTCAAGGAAGAAGAGACCTAGAGAAGCTTACTCATAAAACTTTTTAAATATTTTTAAACGGCACATATGTTATTGCAGGCTCTTCTATTTTTTCCCTAAGAATATTTTAATTACGAAAACAGTAGATTCCCCACTCAACACTGTTGTGGCTGTATCTTCATACAAAAAGCAAAGCAGAGAGTTGACACTAGTGTTTCAAATAACACCAGCAAAGTTAGATAGCCCTGTGGATGAGGAAGAAGTGGGGATTTTTCAAACACCACACTATCACCTGGTATGGAATTAGTCTTTTTTAACAATATGTTTATTTTTTAAAGATTTTATTTATTTTCAGAGAGTAGAGAAGGGGAGGAAAAAGAGAGGAAGAGAAACATTAATGTAGGGCTGCCTCCCACTGGGGACCTGCTCTGCAGCTCAGGCATGTGCACTGAGTGGGAATCGAACCAGTGACTCTTTGGTTCACAGGCCCATGCTCAATCCACTGAGCTACACCAGCCAGGGCTGGAGTTAGTCTTTATTGGCATTTTGTCTATTGCCAGGGGTTGCAGTTAAAGGACATAATCAACTAATGGGATTTATGGCCTGGATTCTACTGTGGTAGTTCTGAATGAAAATATTCATTTTCTAAATAATATTTTTTCTGTTTGTGAGCATTTCTAACCTAATGAGGTTAGAAATTATTCTCTACTGCTTAGCATGCACATGTGCTCCGAGAATAAAATATAAGCAGTTCTAATAAATCAAATGCATACTTCAGACCCCATAGAAAAGAGCAACTATAAGGTCATAAACAGTAAGGAAAGTAAAGTCAGCTTCAGTACTTTCTATGCCATTCACAGTAAAAAATCTGAGTCTCAAGACCCATGTCAACACAATTAAATAATTCTAAGTAATGTGTGCTATCCAGAGTAATACAAGCACAGGCAAAATATGAATAAAGTATAAAAGATTATTCATAATTAAGAAACTTTGTCCATTTGTTTGACTTCTTTCTCTCAATTTACATGCACCCAATCTTCCATCTAATGGATGGTAGAATAACTCTTAATATGTAATATTTTAGTTGCATAAAACTCATTTCCTATTTTCACATTTAGCAACACTTGAAATTGCCCTTTTGTTCCTCCTTCATTGTCTAAGGCGCATGTAGAATGAGGCAACCAAAGGACTGAATATAAACTATATGATTCCAATCAGAATATTTTATCATTGGCAGTGAGGCTAGATAAATGCTGACATTTGTAGAGCCAGATAATCAGCAAAGTCTGGGTCATTTGTCTATGTACAGCACAAAAAAATGTGTCCCGTAGCATCATGGTCAGATACTGCCCTTTCTTAAGCTGCAGATCCTTCACACTCCTGGATCAGCCAGAATCAACTTCTGTTCTTTTGTTCTGGATAAAACTCATGGTAGAATCTGAGATATTTTACCATCCTGCATAGGAAATTAAGGGCAATTCCTCATTGTTGGCACATTAGTCTTTTCACTCTCTCTGACTTGAAGGGAATGCTTTAAGATGGATAGAGGTAAGGTACTTCATAATTAAATTTTTACAGCATCCTTGGGCCTTTTCCAGCATAAGAATCTACTAAATATTTCTTTTAAAAGCAAAAGTGACATTTTTGCTAAATTTGTCATTTTTTCAACACATTTATTCTTAATACTCTGAAGAGTACTGTGGGTAAGAATGGACTGAACATAGGAAATCATGCTTTTCATATACATTTTTTATACTACTCCCTGGCTGGTGTGGCTCAGATGAGCACTGACTGACCTGCAAAACAGGGTTGCTGGTTCGATTCCCTTGGTTCGATTCCCTGTCAGGGCATATGCTTGGGTTAGGGACCAGGTCCCCAGTAGGAGGCATGGGAGAGGCAACCACACACTGATGTTTCTCTCCTTTTCTTTCTTTCTCCCTTCCTTTCTCTCTAAAAATAAATAAATGTTTGACATTAGAATAACATTATTACATTGGTGTAGTTTTCCCACTTATAAGGCTCTTGATATTATAAAATTATATAATCTTCCCTCTACTAGGATGAATTTCTGCCCCTTTAGTATATATTTTAGCCCTACTCTCTATGGTCTCAATTTGCCTTGCTAATCTAATCTCTAACCATTCCCTCCAACTCACCAAAACTCTCTAATTTTCTTAACACTTAGTGCCCTTTATACCCTATGCTTTTGCCAAAGTTGTGTAGGATGCTTTCAATTGATCATCTTACAGTTCAGCCCCTTATATTACAGGGGCTTTATTTAGGACCCCAATTCAGGAAGGACAAGAATGGGAGTGTTATACGCATACTTTTCCGAAGCCTTAAATAAGTCCTGGCATTTCTAGTTTTTACTCCCATTGATGATGGATCTCTGAAAACACTTCACAGAGAAAAAAGTGGAGGTCCAAACATGAATGGCTCTCTTACTGTTACCTTCACAGAAAGTTTGCTTGAAATCTTAAGTAATATTGAAATTATTTTCTGAAGATACACATGCTGCTGATGATGATAGGGTTGATGATGGTCATCATGATAAGCCTCTCATAGTGACTATGATTCATTGAACACTTATTATACGGCAGCCATTGATTTAAATGTTTTACTATATTAGTGCTAATACATCTTCACAAGTCTAAATGAAACGAATGATTTCCCCTCTCAACATGTTCCCATGCTACCCTCCAGTCATCTTGTCTTCATAAAAGTCGCCACTCTTCACTCAGTTCTTTAGGCCAAAGCTGCAAATCATCCTTGATTCTTCCCTGTGCTTTTGGACTCATATCCATTTAGTAACATATCCCATCGTTCCTAGCTTCAGCGTATGTTTCACTTCAACTTCTTTCTGTCTTCACTGCTATTAGTCAGTCCAACTCACCAGTATACCTAGGCTGGAATATGGAGAAAAGAAAAGTGACACTGGTAAAGCAATGTGGCATTCTGAGTTGAACCCTGGAAGAGAAAAAGAACATTAGTGCAAAAACTGCCCAAGTTTAAATACGGTCTGTATTTTAGCTAATAGTACTGTACTATGTAATGTCAATTTCTTAGTTTTGACAAATGCAATATCAGGTGAGATGTTAACATTAGCAAAGTCTGACTGAAGGATAGGCAGTGAACTTTATTACCTTTGCAAATTTGCTGCACCTCTAAAATTATTGCAAACAATAACTTAAAAAAAACCTCTTTCCTTAGCTAGCATTCTAGTCCCCTTCAATCCATTCTTCACAGCAACTAGAGTGATCTTTTAATAATATAAATCTGACCATGTAACTGAAGGAATTTAAACAGCTCAGAAAGATTAAAACAAGCTGTCCAAGAGTATGCAGGTATTATTGGCTGGGCAGGGATTCTGACTCATATATAAAAGATTCATTGTTTCTTAAGCATTATATTCCTGGATTCGCTGAGTGAATTCAGCATTTATAAGAAAGAATTTAATGTCTCCCATTTGCATATATCACATTCATGTCTAAATTTGGTCTGATTCAAAATCCCCAAAATTCCTCATCAATCCCAAATAAACAAATAGGCTAGAAGAATGAGAAAAAGTCCTTTGTGCTTTTCAGCTACAATTCAATTTGAAAGGTTTGAAATAATAAATGACTTGAAAATTTCACAAGGTATAAGAAAACATCTTCCTGTGAGGTTATTTCAGTATTTAAGATTGCCTTCACCATGATGGCTGACAGGGTCAGGCATTCAAAAGAAACAGACATATACAGAGAACAGACTGATGGATGTCAGAGGGTAGGGGTTTGGGGGCTGGGCAAAAAAGCTGAAGGGGTTAGAAGTACTAATTGGTAGTTACTAAATAGTCACAGGAGTGTAAAGTGAATCACAGGAAATGTAGTACACAATATTGTAATAAATAAGCATGGTGCCAGGAGGGTAGTGGAAATATTGGGAGAAACACTTTGTAAAAAAGATGATTGTCTATCTGCTATGCTATGCACATGAAACTAACAAAACAATGTTGAATGCAAACTGTATTTGAAAAGGGGAAACAATGAATTAATGGGAAGCACACACACGGAAAAGGATATACCAGCAGAATTGTCATTAGGAGACACCTCAGGTTCTGAATATGGAGTTTCATTCTCTCCCCTACCATATGAAGCCATGGTCGGACCATGAAGACATCCTCTAAAAGTATAGTCTCATCCCACATCCTAGAATGCAGTAGAGAACTGAAACTATATATATATATATATATATATATATATATATATATATATATATATAAACTTCAAAGATTCTCAAGCTATATAATTAAAATTTACCAGCTTAGAATTATGACAAAAAGGAGCTCCAAGTCCCGATTTCACAAGGACGAGGGCGTTTAGTAGCTAAACCTATTATCTCTGCTTATCTATGGGATCCTCTTTAGACTTAGCTTTCTATTAAATCATAGTAGGTTTATTAAAGAAACTTGGACAAAATGATGAGATTATAAGCAGCAGTGCTTGTTTCTTACCCAATCATCACTTCACCTGATAATAGCAAGGGACAGAGGAAATCTATAGGAAATCTAACCCTATAGTATTCATTTAACAAATATTTGTAGTTGTTGAGTGTTTTTTAAGAAAATGCTTGTTTTTGACTCTCGTATTTTAAGAGTATAATTCATAATTAAATATCATTGACTTATAGGCGAATCTACATACCATGGTGAGAAGAGATCCTCACCTATTTCAAACAAATCTGATTATATTGCAATTTCAGAACTATAAATAATGAAACCAAAATGTTCATCTTACTAGACAGTACAAAAGGTTTTATGTTTTTTAGGTATCAGCACTCTATAAAGTTCCAATAAAACTCACATTTTGTGAGCATTTTTAAGGGTTGGGGAGGCTTTTCTTTGGGAGTTATTATTACCATATCTGCCCTCAGTAGGTCATGTTTTTTACAGAGCTGGTTAGTCAGAAAAATTCAACTTGAAATATTTACTAATTGTTTCAGGGAGTCTAGAGATAAAGTATGAATCATGCTCACAGCTTTTGTAAGGTGTATATTAACTTTTTGATATACAGTTATAGCATTTTTATTCATGGAAATAGTAATAAATGCATGTGGTGTGTTGGTATAAATATATTTATATCCATACATATGAATATTTTACTTTAAAATCCCAAAAGATTAAATAGTCTTAACATAAAATAATTCCAATTTCAATTTTCTATAAGCCTTCTTTATGTTTGAAGAATTTATCATCTCTACATCCCTGATTCTATTGACTATCAAGATGCTCTTGTGTTACAGCTTCTAAGACACGCTGGGCTTCATGCAATTTGTTTGTTTTGACAATAGTTTGAAATTCGGCAATCCTTTTTACAATTACTTCAAAAATACTTGAATTACACTCTAAGTACACTAAAATATACTTATTCAAAAATGATTCAGTTGAGGATTATTGTTTTCTAATAGAATTAGAGTGCAAACATAAGTGTATTTCCAGGATAATATAACATATTAACAAGATTATGCAATTTTATGTGAAGTTTAAATATCCAAAACAGCTCAGGCCCAGCAGTACAGTGGCAAGCTGTACCCAGACACCCAAAAATGGGCTTCAGATTTCCATATGGTAATCTAGTTTTAATAGATTACCATAATAAATAAATTAATTAAGTGCTTGCAGTTTATAAATATCTGTATGTATTTGCCTTAAATGTTTCTCATTAAGCTAAATTTATGATCAATTAAACTCTCATTGATCACTCTATCATATCCTGTCATACGATAGAGAATATGATCATAGTAGCGTTTCCAAGATTCAGACTTTAATAAGAACATAGATGCTTTTTATTACTCTTTTTACTTAAGTAAAAATGTGTATGTTGTGCATTAGAATTCAGATTTTGCAAGGTAGTAAAATATTTTAATATCCATCCACAAGATTATCCACTCAATTCTTCATTCATCTTCTACACAACAAGATCAGAGACTGAAATATAAGAATAGAGCTCATCATATCATGTTACTCTAAGTGTGAAATCTGGTACTTCGGGCTGATATAGAAGATATTAAAATATTTTAAATTGAATATCTATCTTGTACATATGCCTTCTTTTATTTAATATTATATTTTACAAAAATAAAAATTTAACCACAGTACAAACATGGAAATTAGCAAAATGCATATATTGAAAGATAAAGTATTTACTTGGTTTCCACTAAAGATACCTGCTAAGAACAATAGTTCTGACAGTGAGGGTTGTTGATGAGTGGACATATCAGAATTATCTTAGCAGCTTTTCCCAACTGACAACATTCTCTTCTCTTTCTCTTCTCTTCATTTTCTGTTTCCAACACTTCTTTCCATTATTCTGTGATGGCCCCTAGCAATGGAAATTGGTGGGACTGTTCATGTTGCAGTTAGAATAGGCAGAGAGTAGTTGGCAGAAAAGTTCCCCAAATCACTACTTCTACCCCCTCTCCCTTATCTGACAAAAATGATTTACACCATATACCAGAATAAACTCCAAATGGAAAACAATATTAAATATAAGTGATGATGCCACAAAAAAAAAATAGAAGAAAACACAGGCAGTGAAATTTCAGATCTCACAGAGCAATATTTTTGCCAATGTATCTCCTAGGACAAAGAAAATAGTAAACAAATTAAACTACATCAAATTTAAAAGTTTATGCATGCTAAAGAAACCATCATCAAAATGAAAAAGAACCGACCGTATAGAATATATTTGCCAACAATATAAGAAACAAGTGTTCGATCTCCAAAATATATAAAGAACTTACATAAACACCAGGAAGACAAATAATCCACTAAAAAATGGACGAATGACCTGAAAAGACACTTCTCCAAAGAGGATAAACAGATGGACTATAGACATATGAAAAAATGCTCAACACCATTAGTCATTAGAGAGATAAAAATTAAAAACACAATGAGATACCACTACACACCAGTCAGAATGGCTATCAAAAACAAATCAACAAATAAGGGCTGGAGAGGATGTGGAGAAAAAGGAACCGTAGTACATTGTTGGTGGGAATGCATGCTGGTGGAATCCCTATGGAAAATTGTACGGAATCCTCAGAAAACTAAAAATGGAACTACCTTTTGACCTGGTAATTCTACTACTGGGAATCCTAAAACACCAGTTCAGAGGAACATATGCACCTCAATGATCATAGCAGCAAAATTTACAATAGCCAAGTGATGGAAACAACCTAAGTATCCATCAGTATAACTGTAGTACATTTATACTACGGAATGATACACAGCAAAAAGAAAGAGGGAGCTCCTACCATTCATGAAAGCATGGGACTGGACAATATTATGCTAAGTGAAATAAGCCGGGGGTGAAACACAAATACCATACGATCTCACCTAGAAGTGGACCCTAATCAACAAAACTAACAAGTGAGCAAAGTAGAAGCAGAGACATGGAAATAAAAAAAACAAACTGATAGTGACCAGAGAGAAGGAGGGAAGGAGACAGGGGGGAAAAAGGAAGAATCGAGGAACAGGTATAAAGGACACATGGACAAAGACAGTGGGTTGTTGGGAAGGCCTGAATGTGGAAGATGAGGAGGGATGTGGTGGAGAGTAATGGGGGAAAATAAGAATAACTATGACTGAACAACAATTAATAACAAAATAATGAAAATTTAAAACTATGTAAAACCTGAATAAATAAAAATATTTAGTCACAAAAATACTGTAGCAACTACATTTCACGCATTGTTCAGTATTTCACATTATATTTATCCCACTTTGAACCTTAAATTAAAACTCTTCAAAAGTTATAATGCATTGACAAACTGTCACTTCTTTGATAAATGTCTTAGTAAATAAAATATATGTCCATAATTCATTCAAGGATTCTTCAACAATCAGTTGTCCACATTTATGAAGAGAAAAGAAGCATATGTCCAAATTAAGGAGAAATTTCAATATGATTCACACTGTTAAAATTTAAATCATGAGTACAAACAGAAGAAAATAATATTGCAGGTAATAAAAATGTTTTAAACTACATATGTTTGGGTCTGGGATAGTTGTATCTCCAAATAAAGTACAATCGATTTTGATAAATAATTAAGTTTTATCAACTGTTAATAATCAGGTTATCTTCCTTAAATAAATTCTGATGTGGGACTCAGAAAAAGTTGTGTTAATGTGCCCCCAAATTAAGTAGCTGGTAATGAGGAGTTCTTATTTGTACAGAAAAAAATTACTAATTAAATAAAGGAAAGAAAAGAAGACTTCATAATTCATTCTAAAGATATATATTATGAATTAAGAAAAATGTTTAAATATACACTATTAACTCAATTTATTCTTGTGGTTTGTTTTACATTAGAATTTAATTTAAATGTAGCTGGTTTAATTAGTGTTAAGGTTTGCCTTCATGTCCAATGACTATGTTAACAGATGGTAATGGAAGTGGCTTAGAATCATGTGGACAGATAAAGTGCACCAGTATGGGATTAAACTCTTCCAAAGATAGATCACCAAAGGTTAATATGAAAGTGTAGTTCAAACTCTGCATTAAAACTTCATCAAATGGTTTTCAGAAAGAGAGAGCAGTTTCATTTCCCCCTTCACTTCTCATTGTCCTTCTAGCAGAGGAAGATTTCCTGAAGGAAAAGTGAGAGATTCATGGACCTAATTATTCCACAGACAGATCATTTATACCTGTTAACATTTCCTAATCCACCTCCCTTTTATTTATTGGCTAGAAAGGAAAGCCTCTAATGAACTGTTAATTAGAAATGAAAAAAATAGATCTTGCTTTTGAATTCAAACCTGGTAAATAAAAGCATAAGCAGGAAAAAAAAAACGAACTCAATGTAATATGTATGAAATGTCCAGTTGAAGTCATGGCGGATAGCTCTGTTGGTTAGTGTGTCACCCAATACAGCAAGGTCAAGGGTTAGATCTCTGGTCAGGGCCCCAGGGCATATACAAGAGAAACCAATAAATGCATAAATCGTGAAAAAATAAATTGTTGTTTCTCTTCCTTTCTCCTCTTCTCTTTCTCTCTCTAGACTTTAGGGTTTCTTATCCAATGATAGTGTATGGATAATAGTAACATATTGACAGACTTATTTTTATTATAAAATTGGGTGGTGGGCACAAAATGCAATATACAGATCATGTATCATAAAAATGTACACTTGAAACCAATATGACCCTATAAATCAGGGTCATCTCAATAAATTTAATGAAATAAAAATTTTAAATGGTAGTTAACCATAGGCCATAAAAAGGCATTTTAAAATAAAATGTTTTACCAGAATTTTTTAGCTGTGGGAAAAAAAAACAAACTTAGAATTCCAAGTAACACTATAATAGCATAATAATTATAAAGTTTATACTGTAAGTATGAAATAACTACTGAAAATGTGTGGATTCCAATAAAAGGAGATGGTCTTAATACAAATATTTTACAGTTGGATTTTCATTTTAATTACACAAATATTTTGGATGCCACAGCAAAGACAAAAGGCATTTCAGATAAGAAAAGACAAGGCTTTGAGATTTTAAAGAAAGGTTCCATAGTATTAAATCATTTTGTTGATTTTCTTTTGATTTCCAGAAATAGTTCTATTTTGATTATTATAGGTTCTGACTTTTTCTTTCACCATCTTAAAAGTTACTTCACAATGAAGGGAGATGTGTTGAATTATCTTCTCAGTCTGCGTAGCACAAAGGTAAGTGAATTGGTCATTTTCTAATGGGTACAAGGATTCTCATCAATACCTGGTCTTGCCTGGGCACCTACTTGGAGCTCAGTAAAGGTGCCCTTTGTCACAAGAATATCTGGTGCTAAGTCAGAAACAGACCTGGAGCAAGGCTATCTATCAGGAATAGTGAAGGGAACAGGGCCAGGAGGAGGAAGAGAACTCTTCATTTACCCACGTGAACAAATCTTTGTTCAGCGTTTGTTTATTTTTCTCAAAGCTAACTTTGCCACCCCATGTTAGGACAGTTATACTTTTGTTTTAAATGCTATGAAAAATTATTACATATTCTTCCATTATTCAAACAAACTTTAAACTTAAAAAGTGTGTAGTAAAATGTGTTGAAAGTACAAGAACCCTGTATTCATATGTAATATGGTATTAATAATGTAGTAACTTTCATCTTCAGAAGAACAATGTAATTATTACAGTTGAATTAAAGTATTCAGATTTGTTTTACTGGTCATTAGCCCATTTTTCTTGATGGAACTGTTTGATTTTGATACAATCTTATGCAATGCAGCCTCTATCAATTCACTGCATTATGAACAAGTGGAGTAAATATAATAAAAACCAGACATTTAATTAAATATTCTGGGCCCTTTTTTTTTTAATCACTGGTTGGCAATGTGGAAAACCTGCTTCTTACTAATGTTCATCTTCGGCTGTTTGAAGATATCGTGAGATGAGGGTCAACTAGAAATTTATTATTGTGTCTCTTTGGCTATATATCATTGAAGGTTCACCACAAGTATGATGTTCTTTTAGAATTTTAAAAACATGTGAAAATGCGTATCATTGCAATAGAGAGAAAACAATTGTATTCTCAGAAATATGCATGTTATTTTCATGAGTAGATTCTATCAGAATTAAAGAAGTGACCCCAACCATGACCTCTTCACAGATGGCAACTTCTGGTCTATGCCAGCTTTCTTGAGTTGATAAATTTCCCCCTTCAGTTTAGATTTTGTAAAAGCATACTGAAAACGATCACCTCTGTTTATTGTTACTTCTATTACCGTACATTTTAAATAAAGCCTGATATTAAAATAAGTAAAATAGGTGGGTGAATGTCTTAGTTTCTTTGCTTCTCTTACTTTTACCTTCAAGTTTTCACATTTTCTGCATGCCTAGGTCAATTGCAAAGGTCTTAGCAAATTAATGAATCTACTGAAATCACTTTCACCTGTAAAATTTATTCTAGAAATAGAAAAATGAAAAAGGAGCACTTGTTTTCCATTTGACTTATGTTGCATATTTGTCAGAGGTTAGTTTCATTACTGTAAAAACTTAATAAATCACAATTTGACGGAAATTTCTCCTCTATGACTTAAATAACAAAATAAAACAAATTGGAAGATAAAAGAACTTTTAAGTTCAGAAATATTAATTACAGTGTTACTTTTTACATGTAACTATTCCTAAAGTGAAGATTCATAATTTCATCCAGCTTCACTTGGACAGGAGTTAGACAGAAGCAAGGAAAATAAACACATAAAACGGAAATTGTTACACATGAGAGAAAATGCCTAATTTACATGTAAGCATAATCCAGCATATATAAACTATATACATGTATATACAGTGTATATACATATAATAGTACTATATGTATATGTATATATAAACACTCACACATGATTGTTATTGCTCCTATTACATTTAAAAGGCCTATAGTATATTAAACAAAATACTTATATGGTGAAATTAACGATACTATCTATGCTTCATTTACCTGAAGTTTCCCAGCTGAGGATTTTGAGCTAAATATGAGTTATAAGTGTCCAAGTTCAAAGTAAACTAGTTCAAATCACTTAAAATGGAGTGTTCTTTCATTATCATTTTTCTCTCATATTGTCTTGACTCGTTATAGTTGTATATCTCACTCATAGAGAAATAACTCATTAATGTGCCCTTTGTCATTGCCATTTTCCAAAAATACAAAAATTTATTGACTTAAACAATGTAATTGCCAAAGAACTAGGGTGGTGTGAACAATGAATTTATACTAAATGAATCAAAATAATGTGTCGTAGTAGTTAAAGTCCTTATCTTATGCATATCAATGGACTTTATCAACAACCATATCAATGTTCATAATGCTAAACACAAATATTCTTTTCTAGATATCAAGAGTTTAAAACTAACATTCTTAGGTAAGAAAAAAACTTTTGAAGCTCAATCATTAAACTTTTCTTGTGATCTCTCTTTCTGAACTTTTATTTAAAATATGGTTGTCATCCTTATACACTGTATATTATTTTTAGTGTTTTGCAATTAGGTAAAATAATATAATGTTTAAATAAAAACATAAAAGCATTCACAAATAACACTGTATATGATAATATGTTAAAACTATTATGGAATCAGACTAATATACCACATTTATCCATGTTCCACTCATTAGCTAATAGTTAAAGGGGCATTGCAGTACATTTTATTACTTTAAAATATTATTACTATAATTTATGATAAAATCTCAATGAATAATCACAAATATCCACCGGATCTGGGTCCACTTCAAATTGACCATCCCTATGAAGTGAAATAGCAATGTGTCCCTTCTTCTAAAAAAAGAAGCAATTTAATGCAGCAGAAACATGAGAACAAATTCTAATCATAATGCCTATACCAGTTCCCATGGCATTTTAAGAAAATATATCTGGAATTACAAACTAAAGTTAACTTATGTAATTTTAATGCACAGCAAAAATAAGTGGTCTAGACAAGGGGTAGAAAACTCCATGGATGCAAAAAAATTCTCTTCTTTAATACAAAAGTTAATTCTCATATAAATTTATTTTCACTAAATAAATTTATTTCTCATCCAAGGGTAAAATTATTACCTATATTTAAGAAGTCTTACTTTCTGTTTTTAATAAATAAAATATAATTATCAAGTTGTATCATAATTTGATATGGTTTATGAATACTCATTTTTAACGTATAAGCACCAGGATCATTAGGGATTGCACTTTCACCTGATTTGTTACCATGTTATGAATGTGTGTACATTTGCTAGGAAAATTATGAATACTGTCAGAAATATCTAGCTTTGTACTTGAAGTTTTTATTAAGCACTTCTCTCTACTCTTCACCAAAGTATTTAATTAAGAAGAATGGGAACATGATAAATCACTAGCTTAGAGGGACTCTATAAATCAGATTTTAAAGCACTTAAAGTTTACTACTGACTTTCTGTGTTTAGAAAAAAGACTTGAAGTGAAAGGAGAAATGGTGAGAATAAGAATAGGAAAAATGAGATAACTGTGGAAAAGGTGACTTTGGGGGAAGTGAAAAAAAAAAGGAGAAAAGTGAAAAAAGAACAATGACACCTGTTTAATCGTGGGCCTGATTCTCTTGCATTAGATAGCTACATTTCAATGTTGTATATAAAGAAATAGTGAGTCTTGCCTGTGGGCTTTTTTTCATCTGAAGTAATTTCAAAGTATACCTCAAATAATGAAGGACAAGTTTTCCATACAGTGTGCCAAATGCAAAGTGGCCCTGAAAAGTTACATTTTTATATTGATATAGTTGTGTTTTGCTTTTATGCATACCCATGTTGATACCCACATATAATTAAACAAGAGATCTATTAAATATATTCTGGACATTCACAGGGATGTCTTTTTTTCAAGTACAGTGCCTTAGTTTTTATATCAGTTATACAGCTTTAGAAGCTGTTAGTCTCCTTTGTTTATGAAAAAAGTGATGTAAGGCATCAGTGACTCGTGAATTACATTCAACACACAATGATAATTCCTACTAAGGGCAGCTTGAGGAAATACCAGCAGACAACACTCGCCCACCGCACAATTTCTCAGCCAGCAACACAGGATCTGTGAATCCCTAGAGCTCTGCTGCCCTCTAATGGCCCAGTGAGGTAAGTGCCTCCCAAAGCTCTGTATCAGCCCAGTTTCTTTCCTAAACAAGTACTGGCACCTTAAACATCCGATTTCTTTGGTTTCACTCGCATGTAAATGGATCATAACTTAGATTACTGTCAGATTAATTTTGAACATAATTTTAATGTTATAAAGAGAGAAAAACTCAACTTCCTCTGACTTAGCTCAAGCATGAATGGGGCCAGTTGCCATATGTGGTTGGAATAAACAGTAGCTCAGAATGCGACAACTTTCACAGATAAAGGGATTCTGACGGTCCAATTGACCCCATGGCCTTAGATTTTGATTGGTTAATGCTTGTGTGTGTGTGTGATTTTAGTGCACATGTTTTTAATACAAGAATAGCAATTTTTCTCTTTCTTTTAACATTTAGTATCTTAAGATGCCTGGATCTCGAATATCTCCTCTTAATGTTAGACTTTTTAGCAATCTAGTTACCTCATATTTTCCCAATTACATCCTGCCTAGAAAAAATGGTGCATTATTGGGGTACTAACTTTGAAATAATAATACAATAAAAAAGTGAACTACATATATCAGATTTTTTAAAGTCCCAATTATATCTTGGTATGGGATAGGGGCAGTTATAACATATATCAACATCACAGTGCATCAGACTTGTTAATAAACTAGCTTTCTCTGTAACGAGTAAAAGAAAGGTTTTTCTTTTTTTTTGTTGTTTAATGTGAGCATGAAAGGCATGGCATAGCTGGAGTTAAGGGTTCGAGCTTTGTATCCTCTATATATAATGTATTATGTTTTTCAAAAACTTTTTATTAGGAAAGCTATACCAGACGCATAATCACTATACAATGATTAAACATTACCTTTACAATTTATAATAACTGAAATTACAGAATAAATATATGCACATTTCTTTTGAATCTTTGTGTGTGAGAGAAAACATTAAAAGTGCTTCCTACAAAGCTGTTAGTGATATATACCCAGTTGCTCTTTTATATATATATATATATATAAGAAAGTGCAGATGTTCTCCAAAAAATCTTGGCATCAGGATGAAGTGTCACAAACAGGATGCTCCTCCCTAGGTGTGTGCCTCTGCCTGTTAAACCACCAGGCCTCCACTTCCGCAGGATCCAGCCTAGAACATGACCTTTTCCTAGGTGGTCGGAGAGATGTTGTGAGCTGTACACTAGGGGTGAAGGGAAAGGTGGAGCTGTAGAGAGGAGACAAATGGATCAAAGCCAAACTAATTAGATTGGTCTGAATGGGAGTAGTGTCTGTGTGTGTGTGTGTGTGTGTCTGCACCAGAAGCAAGAGGCTGCCAGTTCAGGGACCTGTGTGCAGGGATTCGTGATTTGCTTGTGGGTGTGTGTGGGAGAGAAAAAAGAGTGGGTGAGAACATTCGAGCAAAGACCCGCCCCCTCCCTCCCCATCTTGCAGTTTCCAGGCATGCAGCAAACTGCATTGTTAATACATGTACAGGGTCTGTGCCATGATGGGAAGAGGAAAGAGAGACACAAAATTTAACTTGTTTTCTCTGCTCCCTGCCAAACGAAACGAAACTAAAAAAAAAGTAATTACTAAAAATAAAAAGATACATTGAATTTTACTTAATTAGGATCAGTACAACGATCCGCAGTATACCTTATACATGGCACAGTCAATGTCTCAAATTTCAGTATAAAAAAAATAATGATAACATTTGCTGGCAAAAGTCTGCGAAGGCACTTCATTGATTAATGATCTGAGTATGGCCCTTCCTCCAAATCACATCTGAGAGGGGAGCACATACATCTGTATTTTCTAGTTATCATGCGGTTTCAGTTCTGTTCAGGGCAGGGAAATTTGTGAGAATGGATTTATTGGGGAACGTGTAAAGGGATCAAGGGATATATTTCTTTCATTTTTTTTCTTTTCTTTTGAAAAAAAAAGCACTAATTTATCTTTACTTTTCAGTCAGAACCTATATGCTGTCTTCTCCAGGACTTCGAGGTAATCCGGCTTGGTTTGAAGTTTGGCCCTTAACTCGAGGTAATCACTTTTTTGGGTTTGGTGGTTTGTGAAGCCCTTTCCAGCGGAGAAGAGAAGGGTTTCTTTAAGCCTGGCATCCTGCTGTAAGTCTGGGTATTGCATGCCAGGAGGGTGGACGTGCAGTTCCTTTAATTTGGGCACTGTGCCATAGAGACAGTCCACAAACCCCACTGAGCAGGGGGCTGGCTGCGGCCTCTCTCGGTCTAGTAATATGCTGCCACCCCCACAGCCTCCCCCAGGGGGAAACAGCACCACCCCACCATTCTTCTCATGGTGGCGAAACGCAGCCATGTCCCCCCCAGTTCCTGCAACTACCCCTGCAACCCCACCAACTGCTGGGTGGTGAGGGTGAGGGTGGTGATGATTCACTGTCACTATGGTGTTGAGTTGGGAGCTGGATACTGCCAGGGACCACTCCTTTTCTTTTTCCAGCAAGGTCCGGTAGTTGTTGTGGTTCTCCTTGGGTGTTTCAGCAAACTGCTCACTTCCCAGGAGGACCTCCCCCATTCCTGGCGGTTGTGTCCCAGCACCTCCGCGCTCTGCACTCCCTGCCTCCTGGACTGATGGGACAGCCACTTCCTCCTCCTCGCGAGGCTTGTAAATGGGGTTGTTGCACATCTGGGTAACTGGGTGCGGGATGTACTCATATACATGACCCACAGGAGGGGCCTTTTCTGGGGAGGAAAGATTGGGTCGACCACCGCCTCCACTTCCACCTCCACCTCCCCCACCATCCTCAAAAAGCCGGTGGCATTGCATCTGGATTCCAGTAAGGTCCACACCTTCCTGCCGCTTGCTTCTAAAGGGCAGCTTCTTCCGGCGCCTTCGGAGCACATAGGCAAAAAGGCCTGCAGTAACAAAGACTGCTGAGAAAAACAAAACCAGCAGGCTGAGAATCAGCACAGAAAGCGGCACAGGACCCCCGGAAGGAGAGAACTCATAAGGTGATGCGCTGGTCGGCCCCCCAGGAAGGTGAGGGTGTCCAGGCTGGGCTGGTGATGCTCCCGCTGGCGCAGTGTGCAGCATCTCTGGGCAGAGAACTTCCAGTTCAATGGTACGCACATCCCGGTGAGTGAGGTTCTCGGGGCTCCTGCAAAGTACATCGCCTACTACACTGACTGAGCTGATGGTTTCAATCCACTGTTTGAAGGGGACCAGGTCACAGGTACAGTCCCAAGGATTCTCATTGAGGTCTATCTGGACAATAGCATTCAGGTGTTCTAGAACACCAGCCACAGGAAGGTAAAGGAAGTAGTTTTTCCTCAAGTTGAGCCGAGCCAGGGATGTGCCTGCAAAGGCGTCAGTTGGTAGAGTCCTCAGCAAGTTGTTGTTGAGGAATAGCAGCTTCAAGTTGGGCATGAGGCTGAAGGCTGCAGGCTGGATTTCCCGGATGACATTGAACTCGAAGTATAAATAGTGCAAACTCTGTAGGCCTCGGAACATGCCTGGTGTCAGTTTCTCAATATCGTTGCCATTGAGAAAGAGGCTCTTTAGGTTGGGTAGGTTGATAAAAGCCCCATCCTGGACATAGGAAATACGATTGTTCCCGAGATGCAAAAGATCCAATGAAGAGAAATTCCAAAAATCAGAACGGTATATTTTCTGAATCAGATTGCTACTCAGGTACAGTTTCTTGGCATTCAGTGGCCTTGGAAGAAGTTCAGAAATATTATTAAATCCTCGCTCTTTGCAGTTGACAGTCAATCCAAGGTCATTGATGTGCAAATTACAGGTACACCCAGTAGGGCATATAATGGGAATGGGTGGTCTGGTCTGGTAAGGAGCAATGGGAGGCTGGTTTGGACCAGGATATAAAGCTTGGGATGTGGATGGTGGCCTTGGTGTTCGGGGCTGTTTGGTGGGCTTGGGTTGTTTATTTGAAGACTTGTATTCGACAGAAGAAGCAGTAAAATGAACAGAAGACAACATGGAGGAAGGCTTAGTTGGCCACGCCTTCTCCTTGTTGGATGACAAGTGGGGAATCCCCAAACTAGCCTCCACCTCAGAGTCAGACAACAGAGGGCAGAGTTCTGTCTTCCTGATTTCTCTCAAGTCCTTCCCATGAAAGTGGAAAGGGGTCTCACAGGTGATGTCTCCCACCAGGGCGGTGTAAGGAATGCGTTCCAGCCAACTCTTTAGCTGCACAATCTCACATGTACAGTTCCAGGGATTTTCTTCCAGCTGGAGCTCCATCAGGTTTCTGCCAATGTGGTCCAGCATCCCTCGATAAAAGAGAACCTTTAACCTGTTTCCACGTAGGTCCAAATGCGTTAAGGAGACAGCCTTAAATAAATTGGTTGGAAGCATGGGGATGAGATTGTCATTCAAAATCAAAACCCTCAGTTTACTTAGGTTCCGAAATGCTCCACTCTCGATGCGTTTAATGACATTGTAATCTGCTTGCAGATATTCAAGACTTTCCAAGCCAAGAAAGGTGTCATTTCTGAAGACATCCAGTTTGTTCTCATGTAGATACAGCCTCTTTAAAATCTTAAGTCCATTGAAAGCTCCTGTTTGGATGTCCTGCAATGCATTGTTCCCAAGGTTAATGGACACAGCGTTGTTCAAATGAAGAAAACTGTTGGTGTACAATTTCCTCATTGAATTCCTCTGCAGATACAGTTTAAAAGGTCTTGACCAGAACTCAGTAATCTGACTAATATTTGTAAATCCTTTACTGTCACAATGTATATGAAAGAGGCTTTCTTTAACTTCACAGTAGCATGGATCAAAACAGGGCTCATCTATTTCCTCTGAGTCCTCGATCAGGGGGATCGGGGTAGTCCACCCGAGAGCAATTGTGCTTAGAAGAATAATCCACAGCATCCTTCCTCTGTGAAACGTCTCCGCTATAGAAGGTTTCATCATCCGTGGTTGGTTACAAAACTGCAACAGAAATAAAGATGCAGATTTTTAGCTGTTAGTCTTATGCACTAGTCTGATTGACTCCTCCATGTGGGGCCTTTTAGGAGTGAAATAATAACTCTGACTGTTGTTGAACTGACATTCAAAATGACCTATCATGATGTCTAATTCATTGTATATTTTGAAGTTAGGAAACTAAAATATTGTACCATGTGATGACATTATCCTGCCATACTTCATAAAGAACGTATCATACAAAAAAGAAGCCATTATATACAGTGATGCCTTTTAAGTATAGACATATTCAGTAACAATGGCAATATTCTGGCCATTACACTCATTTGCCTGTTAAAGCTCACATGGATATGAGGTGGCCATTATAGATCCGATTTGAACTCTGATGGGGGAAAAAAGTTCCTTAAATGATTGGTTTCTACTCGTGAAAAGTTGAAATTAAAATATGCTGTTAGATTAAAGAGTATTATAACATATGAACCCAATGCTCAATATGAGATGCTGAGATATATAAAATGATTGGTATCTCAGGAAAACTTAAGGTTTCTCTTAAGAAATGATTACATCATGCTTAATTATATAGTATATGCTTAGTAACACACTATACCTCCACCCCCTTTGCCCAAACACAGATTAATAACATCTCCTTCAATTAAAAGATTTTTACATATGTATCATTTGGCCCTTTAAACCTTTGAGAAGTGACAATCCTTTCTAAAGAAGAAGCCTTGTCAGCGCTAAAGGTAGTGACAGTTAAAGGATGCTGGACTTGGGAGTATCTGCCCGAACAGCTTGGTTAGGAATGTGTGTCCATGCCCTCCAGATCAACTGAAGAACCCTGGATAAATCTGGAACTGGAACAGCAGGTGGCTGGTTAGAGGACAGTTGGGTAGTTAAAGGCAAGAAGGGGAACCCTTCATAGTCATCTGCCGATAAATGATCTATTGCATGAAATACACTGCAAGGAAAGACACCATTCTTTTTTAATCAGAAGAAACAAATACAGTACACTGTTCTAATAATACAGAGCCTTCCTCATGGCTCTTGTTCCTTGCCTAATATCAGTATATGAAAATGCATACATAAATAAATTATAATAATGCAGCTTTATTAGATTGCCCTTTCTGAGTCACTGAAATGTCTATAGAAATTGAATGGTTGTTTTTAATCAATAAAAATAAACTGGAACTTTTAGCATATATTTTCTCTCCACACTTAGAGACATGCACTAAGGAAATATTTGGTCAACCCTGAAACTTAAAACATAACGATAAAATTCATAGGGAGAATGAAAAGAATAAATCTTTACATTAAATGTGCATATAATGTACACAGCTGTAAGGAAAGGAGAACCAGTGAGAAAGCAGAGAGAAATCTGCCTGAGGCATGCAATATTCAATTTCTAGAAACAATTAAAGAAAAAGAGAGAGAAGGCAGATGAGACTACAGTGCAGTATCAGTTAGTGTCCTTATAAAATATTAAAATCTACATAAGTTCTTTCTTCACCATTTTTATTTTAATGTTCTTCCTATTTTTGAGATCCTGAGATTTCGGCAAGCAAGGCTCCAGATGTCTTTAACTTACCTATTTTGCAGGAGAATTTTTTTTTAAGCATTGGACATTGTTGAGGGATGAGAAACGCTTGAGTTTAAGGGTTCTCTTTCCCTCTCTCTCACTGAAGCCAAGGGGGATAAATGGAGGGGGGCAGAGGGAAAAAAGGCAAGGAGCTTGAGACGTGCTGGGAATGAAATGGGCTTCTCAATGGGCTTCTTTTGGATGCAGAAGAGCCGCTTGCCACTCTCAATAGAGGAGGGAGGAGAAGGGGCTGCTGCAGACTTCCAGCGCTCGCTGCCGCTGCGAGGCTGCTTTCTTTGGGTACCGGCAGCACATCATTGGGCACTGGGAGGAAGGGCGGGGAGGAAAGCAGCGAGGAAGGCCCGCTCAATCACAGAGCAGAATCTCGGACTTCCTTTGCGCTGGCTTTTTATATTTTTTCAATGTGTGTTGAAAACCCTGGAACTGGCTTTCCAGGTCTCGAAAATGAGCTCCGGGAAGGGGAACGCATTTGCCACGGGTTCCGGGGGGAGCACTAGGAAGCCCAGACTAAAGTGTGTGTGTGTGTGTGTGTGTGTGTGTGTGTGTGTGTGTGTGTGTGTGTGTGTTTAAGAGGGGTAAAAAGTGTGGAGGTCAAGATAAACTGTCAAAGTAAGTGAAAGAAGGAAAAAGAAACTAACCCATGGGGAAAGATTCCTTTAGTGGGGAAGGTGGAGATGCTAGGGGGTAGGGGAGTAGGCATTTTTTTCCTTTTCCTTTTTCTTTTCTTAACTCCCAAGGAAACTATGGCCTGACTGGTTTGCCCTTCTATTTCCCCAAAGCTCCTTTCTCTGGTGTAGATGGGTTCAAAAGTATGACTGTCTCTCAGAATTATTCTTTTCACAGCACAGACACTTCTCTTCAAAGAGGGGGGATATAGGTAAATTCAGGTCCCCAAACAGAAGAGCTGAGTCCTGCTAACTCTGCATTGGTGTCAGGAGTAAGAGCTCAGGCAGGCAAGAGACTTGAACAGAGAGTTTCTCCTGCATTTTGCTTCGATCTCTTTGCACCAGAAATCGTTTTACTGTGCTGCAGGGCAAAACCTTGTGTTTCCCCTGGATTCAAAAGCCATGTGTTTCCTTCTACCTTTTTAAAATCAGAGAGAAGTCAATGCTCTGGAAGGAGATGCAGAACACTTGAGTAACAATGACACATTTCATTTTCTTCCACTGGGAAAGACTTCGTGGGATGGGGATGGATATATATATATATATATATATATATATATATACACACATACACACACATATATCCACCTCTATCCATATGATATGTATGATATGTATATTCTCCAGCTATTTCAGGGAAGTGGATGAAAGGGAGTCATAAGGTCATGGGGTGGGGATGACTGAGGGAACCTGTTTCAGTATAGAGGGGCCACCAGATTATAGTTCACAAGAGCCCTTTGAGAATTCTTAAAGGCTCAACTGACAGTTCCACAGTCCCACCTGCCAGGGTTGGGGAGTGCATCTTTGTGGAGAAACTGGACAGGAGCAAGTGTGCAGCAAACAAGTCCACTTAGCGTGAACTGTGTGTCATCAATGCACACCCCCCCTCCATACACAGACACACACACACCAGCCTGTCACCATCTAACAGGGAAGGGAGGGAGGAACTGTCTCATTACTGAAAACCTAGACTGAACCTCAATTGCCTGAGGGCTCAAAGTTAGCCAGCGGAGGTGGCTTTCCCTTCAAGTACTCTTCACAAAGCCAAATTTTAAGGAGAAACACAGTTAGCATGTCCATCTCTCACCATCCTAAAAAATTTTGAATCACTTAAGTCAACAAAAGGTCCTCCTAAATATCGGTTGTCTGCATGATGTTTTGCATTTAAAATGACAGCGCAAGTGTAGCTCCAGAATAGCTAAGATTGGAAGCAGCTATCAGAGATTTAGCAGGTGGGCAGGATTCTTTAACGTCCTGCATCCTTAATATTCCAGACACACCCTATTTCTCAGATAGGTTTCAGACCAACATCGACAGCCTGCGCTGAGAACCAGAGCAATCCCATCTCCATCAGCAGCTGCCGACCTCCCCCTCCCACGCGCGCGCACACACACACACACACACGCGCACACACCACCTTCTGTACCCATTGTGCAGAGGCGGTGGCTGTTTCGCGGATTTCATCGCAAACCATAATGCGATGGATTCCATGGGTAACCGGGAGACTTCCCCGAGCTTCCTAGGGACAATAAAGGGCCCTCTTTGCAATCATTCTCTGTTTTCCCTTGAACTACAACCCTCTAAATTCTTGATTTGGGCCATGTCCTAAAGGCGATTTCACCCGTGTCCTTTCCTTTATCTCAGCATAGAGCTCCAAAAGTTGGGATGGAGGGCCCTGAATCTCCGGGTTTGTCCGCTTCCAGCTGGGAGCGCCCGGCATCATTTGTCCGCGGGGAGGACAAGAAGCCCTTTCTCCCCCATGTGGCCCGTTTCCTACCTCCCCCTCCCTTTCCCCCGGTCTCCGAACCCACTAATTCCCACATGTACAGGATAAATATTCCAATATTGAAGCAAAACTATCTACCCCAGGACAATAATTAAAATGCTGCATCATTCATTTTCTGAAGAGCTCGGAGCCTTTTACAGATCATTTTTCTAATCTGCTGTAGCCAGGCGAAACACACAATAGGTCTGTTTAGAAATGGAAAATGATTAAAAGCGCAAGTCGTTTTTCTTCTACCTTTTACAACACCAGCGAGCGTTCCACTGAGGGAGGGGCCCTTTGCTCCTCCACCTGACCTATTTGATGGAGTTACTTACGATTTCCTCCCCCCAAAAAGGGGTCCGAGGTTACGTTAGTCATCACTACCTCTCCTACCACCGTCCTTACAGCTAGCTAAATGATGCAGTTCAAAAATGCAACAACCCCCTAGCACCTGTGAGCGTACAAAAGCCACCGCAACCCAAGTCTATGTGCTCTACAATGCACATCCCACGTTCAAGAGATACTGGTTTCAATGAGGCAAAGTAGGAAAGGGTGGCGGGGTGGTACCTATCAGTGCAGGGCGCTCACGATCTCCCAGGTTTGCTCCGAGGGACTTCCCAGCCGGAGCTGCAAACTCTCCCGAAGCTGAATTGTATCCATCATGCCGTAGCCTTGCAGTTTGTCCTCTTCTGGCCGCCAACTTTTACAAAGGCCACCAAATCACGCTTGTAATCCTTCTAAGTGTTTCCACCTTTGAGACTTTCAGGGAAATGGTCGCTGCATACCAATGGGAGAGCCGGGCGCTCACCTAGCGCGGCGATGTCAGTGACAGAGCTCACGACCACAGCTTTAATATGCCCTGGGTGGCAGGCAGGCAAAGCTTAGTGAGTGTCCCGGACTGCTTTTTTAAAAATGTAGTGTTATTTTTGTCATTTAAAATCTCGGTGCCCTCGATTCGGTGGGGAGCTTCGCGGTCCTGTTGAGCCCTGGCTCGGCGTCTGGGTCTCTCCCTCTTTTCGCTTCCTGAAAGGTTGTCACTCACAGCGCGATCCCTGCCGAGGCCTCCTCCGATCCGAGATGGGACTGGCCCTCGCCTCCTCCGGGTGTCTTTGCTCTTGATCCTTTGGGTACGTGGGAGTGGGGTTGGGTGGTGCAAAGATGAGAGAAGGAGACGGTGGGGAGGGGCGCGAAGGATGCAGGAAGGGGGCGACTGGATCCCGGATCCCAGCCTCGGCCAGACGGCAGAGGGAGTGGGGGGTGGGGAAGAACGGGGGAGAGAGGATACGAATGCAACGCTTTGGCTGTACGCACCAAATTCGATTTGCACTGGGGGGGAATCTCGGGCAGAGCAGGAAGGTGCAGCGATACTGTTGGCAGAGAGTTGGCCCCCAGACAGCTCACCATTCAAACACCCTCACTTCTCAAGCGGGAAGGGGTGGGGGGTGGGGTGCGGGGTTGGAGGGCGGGGAAGGGGACCGCGGAACGTTTCAGGCCGAAGAGACGCTCGCGCCGGCAGCATCTTTTAAGACTGACCTGCTTTAAAAGTGACACTTTAATGGCCGAGGAAATAACTAAAATCGGATTACACGTTACTTACCAATGTCTGCACCCAAACTGGGAGAGCCAGGTCGGGTATTGGGAGGCAATATGCGAAACGCCAGGCTGCAACCCGAATGCAAATCCATCGGCCGCCCCCAAATCGCGCACGGAGGGAGAGGCGCTCGGGAGCCCCCAAATCAGCTCATTGTCGGAGCCTCCGCCAGCTCGTCCCCCCCGCACCCCCGGCCCCTCCTCCGCGCCAACTGTGTAAATCAGTCGCCGCAGTCCTCTCGCCGCGCATCGCAGGCAAATCCCTGCTTAGGAAGCAAGTGATTCTCTCTCTCTCTCTCTCTCTCTCTCTCTCTCTCTCTCTCTCTCATCG
Organism: Artibeus jamaicensis; assembly: GCF_021234435.1. NCBI lineage: Eukaryota > Metazoa > Chordata > Mammalia > Chiroptera > Phyllostomidae > Artibeus > Artibeus jamaicensis. The sequence continues at coordinate 21,281,591 of NW_026522046.1, read as the reverse complement.
GTCACAATCTGGCAGCTCTACAAAGAAAAACCCTGTAAAATTGAGTGACAGGAAGTCAGCATTCTGTATCTGTGGATTGATTTTTAACTTTATTTGCAAATGAGAGGTGGCTGTTTGGAAAATTACAGTCCAGGCCCGAGGAGGCGCGGACGGGGTGATCAGATTAAGAGCATCTAAACTGTATTGGTGGGCGGTATCGAGAACCGCCCCTAGAAGCTGTTCCCAAGTGATTTTCAGTGACCCCCCCACCCTCGTGATACATAGGTGAGAATTTGAAAGTACACATATTTCCTTATCTGTTTTCACTGGCTAAGAGAGAAAAATGAAACTGTGGGGTGAGGGGAGGTGTGTGGGCCATTTGCTGGAGAGATGCTGGGTACCACTTCGTAGCAAATTAAATAAGGACACTTGAACAATTATTGCACCTGTGTGAGAGTATTATTGCAACATATATGCCCACTGGAGGCGACCATTACCCCCGCTGCAGTCATACTAATGCAGTCATTTAGTGCTCCATTCAATCTGCAGTGTAAACCAACGCAGTTCTTTTTAATAGATCTCTTTCATCAGCGACTGTGTTGGAGGAAGGGTTGTCTCCCACGAACTCCCAAAACTGGATAGGAGGAGGCCATCCAGGAGGAAGTCATCTGCCCTTCTCTTGCCATTCCTTCCTGAAGTAAATGCAATAAATGGTTCAAGACAAGAAAAGTTGTGCAGCTATTACAATTGTAGATGTAAAATGAACTCGACCATTATTTTCAAAAGCTTTCAAAAGAACTCCAACTCAGCCCTTCCAAAGAGGCAGTATTCCCTTCCAATTCATATGGGAAAAACCTTTGAGAAACCGGCCTGAAAATACAATTTTAGCATTTATTTCATATATTTTCTATATACTATATTATACTATTGTTAGTCTATATTATATACATAAAATATCACAGGCCTAGAGGCTACATTACATTCATTTAAAGAAAGTATGAATTGGCATGAATTCCAAACCTCTCTTCAATAGTTTGTGAATAATTGCTCCCATGTGAATTTTACATCTGTGAAGATATGGATATAAAAAGGACATTTGTCTTGGGTTTTTGACTCACCAGGTCTCCAAGTTGAGATTCAGAGGTAGATAACCAAGAAAGGTTGCAAAAAAGGTTCATTCCTATAACAAATCGGTCTGGTTTGGGAGAAACCAAGCTACCTCAGTACGCTGATGTGTCATAGAGATGTTTTTGGCATTTGCAGGTAGTAGTTTTATTGGAGAACAATTACTCCCTAGTACACCATATTCTGTGTGGGCAAGTGTGAAATCACACACATGCCCCTGAACCTCACAGCTAAAGGATATTAGATTAACCCTGAAAGAAATCATGCAACACACCTAAAATAGCAGAGTCTCTGTAACTTTTGGAAACTACTTTTATTTCATTTGATTTGCAAGGTTATTTGTTGAAGAGAGAACTCTGAATGTGTCAATATATCCACTCTGAGCAGTGTTGGTATGGCCTGATGGTAGTGGGGAAGCTTTGGAAGATTAAATAGGATTTGTTGTTAGTGTTGAATATTTCTGACACAAACCTTTCAAAGCTAGATACAAATGTTGTGGGGTGATTGTGATGGACTTCTGAGTGATTCTATGTGGTGACTTTTTACTGCATTTTGCAAAGGTATTTATGTGTCCACAGTTTTATTTTAAGCAAATATAATTCATACTGTGAAAAAGAAGAACTCCCATAAAAATGTTTTTTATTGATGATGCATAATGGATAAAAGGAAAATAGAAATAATATAATGTATTTTTCCATTCAACAAAAGAAAATATGTTTATATTGCTAGTGGACATATATGTTTTTAGTCACAAAGCCACTATAATATCTCACAACTTTCTTTTAATGACTGTCATTTTCCAGACAGGGACAATGGTATTAAAGAGACTCAAGTAGGTGCATTTTTCCGGTCTACCATATATTTTACCCACTCTGATTTAAATAAAATAAATAAATGCATCTTTTGAAAGATTTAATATGAACTTAAGTAATACTAGAGAATTTGTTCAGTAGTGGAGCATTCACCCAAGAAAGTTCCAAACCCTGTAGCAATTTATGATTATATGTGGCATACTCAAGTTTTCATTATATTCTATTCATCTGTTTTTAACTATTGAACAAACATTCATGAAGCTTCATTTTCATTATTTTGTTCATTCCAAATACTGTTTAGGCCAACAAATTATATATTTGGTAATTATCAAAAAGCTACATGTATCACCATTTAATTAACTTTGATACCGCCATTGAAACAATTAAAATATAGTTAGTTACATATACCATTTTATAAATGAGATTTAGTTTGCAAACAAATAAGCAATTAAAATATGATAAAAGATAAATTAAATGTTTTCGTTCAGTTTTGTTTGGAGCCTCTAAGTAGTTATTGAAAGATTAAAAGGATTGAACGATTTAGACTGATGGTTACATATACATAAATATTTGTATAGCTCGTCTTACGCCTTCATGGAAGAAACATGTTTGAAGCATTTTATGTCATACTGCGAAAGTTCCAAAGCAGTTGATAAACTTTGTTTTACACAAGTATCTTATAAAATTTAGTGAGTCAACCTAGATTTGTGGGTGAGAGTGACATTTTTATTATAACTAACAAGCTATAAATATGGCAAAGTTATAAGATGCTCAATTAGGCATTGATCTTTTCTTTCCTCTTTCACTAAAACATTTAGAAGTGCATTATAGGCATTTGCCTGATGAAACCTCAGTTTATCTTTAAAATAAAGATGTGTTTTAATTTCGAAAGTTAATTGAACTATTTTAGGATTTCTAGAGTTAACCTATACAGTATGAACAAAGTTTTCAAATTTGTATTTGTCATCTGTGTTAGGAAGTTGTTTCCTTTAAAGGTAATTTTGTGTAATTATTTGGAATTAATAGATTGTAGATCTTAAGATTAAACCTGCTCAGAAGGGCAAAAAAGCTTTAAAAGAGAAAAATATATAAATAAATTAATCAAATATGTTTATTGAAATTAATTAAACTTGTTGAATAATACAAGGTCTGTCTGGAAAAAGTCCAGCCATTGTTAATATAACAAGAATAGTTAGCATGACGTTGTAACCTGATAGCCAAGAATAGTGGACTGAAATGTGCATGCATGAAAAATGACAGTTTCACTGTATTAGTCAGTGGGACTGGTAGATGCCATTGAGTGAGCATGTGTACTTTGTGGCTGTTGCACTCAAAATGACTGAGCAAGTAGAGCAACAAATCTGCATCAGTTTTTTTGTTGTTGTTGTTAAGCTTGAGTATTCCTCTGCAAAAACTATTCAGATGATTCAGAAGACTGCTGCTATGAGTAACTGGTGATTGGCAGCTTCATCACGACAACACGCCTGCTCATGCCACATGTCTCCTGAAGAGTTTTATGGCAAAAGATCAAATCACCCAGGTGATTCAGTCCCCCTAACAGCCCAATATTTGGTGCTCCGTGACTTCTGGATTTTCCCAAAACTAAAATCACCTTTGAAAGGGAAGAGATTTCAGTCCTTCAATGACATACATGAAAATATGACAGGGCAGCTGATGATGACTGGGAGAACTGCGTGAGGTCCCAAGATGCCTACTTTGAAGGGGACTGAGGGATCATTCTCCTATGTACAATGTCTCTTGTATCTTGTATCTTCTTCAATAACTGTCTCTAATTTTCACATTAGGTGGCTGGATATCTTCTGGACATACTTCGTACATCAGGAAATAAATTATCAGTGGGCATGTCATGGAAAGATGTGTGTCACATAAGTTTTAGCAGTAAAATAATTTTAACAGTATACAATGAGAGAAGGAGAAGAGAATTTATTTGTAAAGCCATAAAATCTCAGTATCAGGAGGGATTTGAAAGGCTATCTAGTCTGACAAATTGTGTGGTATTCAAATCCCTACATCACTATCCTCTTGCCAAGTTGTTATCCAGATTAAGCTTTAATTGCTTATGGTGTGGAGTTCAGTACATTTTGGGGAAGCCTGTTTTATTTAGGGGCAAACCTAATTGATAGAAAAAGTATTGAGCAAACTGAAAAAGAAACATTTTATTTTACTTCCCATTAATTTGTTTTAGTTACCCCTTCAGGATTTGTTTGAAAATATAAGGTAATGAACTTCCTATTTATTTGAGTTAGGTAGAAACACAGAAATAATATTCAACAAATGTGTTTAAGCTAGTTAAGTCATTTAAATTGATCAGATAAATGAAACTATAGAATTTGTTTTAACTACTACAGTGACAAAATGTTAGATAGTATTAAAATGCTAGAAAGTTAGTACTGAAATATTCAAAATAACTCACCTATTTTTTCATGAAAATCCTTTTGAGGTTACAATGAAGTTCTAAGTGTGTTCTCTTAATCTACTAATTTAAAATCAACTACAACATGATGGAGGAATTGGTATAATGGCATCAGCTAAGGAGCCCAGCAAACCTAAATGATACACATGGATGTTTGTAAGTCAAATCAAATGTCTTTTGGTCTTCAATTAATATATATATATATTTATATTTATATTTATATTTATATTTATATTTATTTATTTATTTATTTTTATTTTTATTTTTATTTTTTTATTTTTTTATTTTCAGAGAGATGGGAAGGGAGGGAGAAAAAGAGAAAGGGAAACATCAATGTGCAAGAGATACATCTACCAGTTGCTTCTCTCCCACCCCCAACTGGGGACCTGGCCTGCAACCCAGGCACATGCCCTGACTGGGAATCAAACCAGCAACCTTTCATTTTGCAGGCCAGTGCTCATCCACTGAGCCACACCACCAAGGGATGGTTTGGGAATTTTTAAAAGCTATTTCAGAACATATATATATGAAATAAATATTTTAAAATTAGGCTAATTTAATGTCTGATGAAAAATTCCTGACCAACTATGAAACAAGATAAAAGGTTTTAATATGGTTGTATGCTGGAATTTATAAATAAGTGAAAATCTTATGTACAATCTTTTTTTAAGGATAGAAAAATAATGTTATGAAATACTAAATATATACCTGAATGATTGCAATTCCTAAAGTGATTAAATCCCAAAAGGTAAACTTTCCTTGAATTTGGCTGCCTTTCCTATGTCCCTCTACTGAGATCCTTAGGCATATAACTTCCTTTTAGCTTTTTTGTTGTTGAACTATTAATATTTAGGGATTTGAATATCTGTAACTCTGACTTTTGAGCATTAAAATCAATGTTTTATTCATTTTTTCACATTTGGGTACCTAAAAGTAAATTTATGATTCTATGTGTGCCAGATTTTTGTGGAATTTTTTTGGTCATATTCAACAAAACACACAGTTCAGAGGTGGATGTGAAAATGTTTATTTCAAATGTTGGTTTTAAAAAATATTCTTAAATAACAAGTAGAAAAAATAATAAACAGGTGGCATAACTAAATTCCCTGTTTTCTAAAAGTGTGAAAATCGTCAGGTAATGTAAATCCTATGATGCTATAAATTTATCCCCTCTAAAAAAATCATCAAGTGCTTTCTAGAAAGCTTCACCAAATATATTCATGAGAGATAAATACATTTGCATATTTTTACAAGTGTTTCTGTGTTGCACCCTTAACATTTTTAAAGGATAATCTAACTTAAATCTAAACTTATTTCTTGTTTTAGTTGGATATTTTCATTGAAAGGGCAGTGGTGAAATGTCTTGTCTGATTAAGACAGTGGCAGAGTGTGAGCTGATTGTCCCATCTCCCATTCTGAAACCCTTTGAGGTAGATTTCTGTGATGTTTCACTTGAAATTTCATGAAAAGTAACCCAATATGCCTTATATATACAAATGAGACATATGTGTCTCTGTATGTGTATAGGTTGGAAGGATACAGTACTGGACATTAATGGATTTCTTGTAAAATCTTTGAATTGTCCCTGTCTGGTGTAGCTCAATGGATTGAGCGTGAGCTGTGAACCAAAGGGTTGCTGGTTCGATTCCCAGTCAGGGCACATGCCTGGGTTGCAGGCCAGGTCCCCAGTGGGAGCCATGTGAGAGAAAACCATGCATTGGTATTTCTCTCCCTTTCTTTTTCCCTCCCTTCCCTTCTTTCTAAAAATAAATAAATAAAATCTTTAAAAAACACACTCTAGAATTAAAGATTGGGAAATAATTTTAAAAAATTTAAATCTTTGAATTGTTTTGTCTCTGAAAGGGTAGATAAAACATACATAGTTTTGAAGATTTTATAGTATAACAAAACAGTTATCTATAAGTATTAAATTGAACTATATATTGTAAATGCCCTTTTATTGATATTGGATGACAATATTCATTAAGGTAAAAACTTTTGAAACACTTCTTTCACAAAGATCAGATAGATAATCTCTAGGAGCTGATTTTTTTTCTATGGGCTTACAAATAAATGCCTTGGAAAAACAGCTTCAGTTGGCAATCTAATAGGCTGATATCAGCTTCCGATGTGCAAGCCCTTTCTATCATGTGTAAAATGGTGACATGTTTTAAACCTTCTGTTACTTTTAGCTCTTTTGCCAAGAGATATAAAAATACAAAATGTCCAATTCTTGAATAATTTCAATATTCCTTAGAATATTGAAATATTCAATATTTTTTCAACTGGTAATCCAGTTGAAGAAAAAAAGGAATTTAAAAAATTACTGACACTATTATCTCATGAAAATTCAAGGACTGAGGCAAGTACAGCCAGACATCATGGGAAACATAATTGGAAATTAGGCCACACTTTGTCTCTCTCAGGGTCCACATGGTCTCCTTGTCACCTCCTTCACTTCCCATCTGTTCTCTACAGCAGGAAGAATTCTTCTTAAAAACATGTCTCATGTTTCAGTATTTTTCTGGTGGCTTTCCATCTCTCTAGGTAACAGCTAACCTCCTGACACATGTTCACGAGCCTTATGTGATCTTGCTCACTCGAGATCTGATTTCATACTCTATCACTTGCTCTCCTCCTCCCACTATCTCAACCATAGCTCCCCCTTTGCCATTCCTTTGACTCACCAAGCACAACTTATCACAGCACCTTTGCACCTACTGTGCGCTCTGCCCAGAACATCCTTTCCACAAATATTAGCATGGCTGGTGCCTTCACTGCTTTCTGGTTTCTTTTCAAAGAACACATGATGGTGAAGGCTTCCCTGGCCATGCTACTCAAGTAGCATGGGTACTTTTAAACTTCATAACCTTCTTTATTTTTATTTCTACAGTTGTGTCACCTAATAAAACATAGCTGGTGCATTTGTGTACATTTACTGTCTATCTCCCATTGCAAGAATAAACCTCATGAAAACTGTATTGTATTCATCACTAGTTCTGGCAGTTAGAACTGTGCCCAGTACAGAATAAGGAGGGATTAAATGAGTGAATGTTTTTTCTAACCTCTACTCTTTTTTGAGTCTGCACCATTTTTGTTTCTCCCTGCTAAGCTGCTTTCTCTGCGTCAGCTAGCACACAGCTCGTATTTGCTACATGGCCTTTCGGTTGCAGTGTTCCACCAACCGGCAACTTCTCCCTTTTACTTTAGTTCACATTCCTGAAAATCTCATTGGACAGGCTTATTTTTCCAGTAAGGCTACAAAAACTCTACATTTCTGGCTAGTCTGTGGGTGTACTCTTTCTGGTCAGTTCTATACTTTTGGTCTAATAAGGCTGAACCACTTCCCAGCATGGATGATTAGGTGTGAAGGGCTCCAGGCAGGCAGCCAGGCAACACTGAAGTGTCTAGTACAGGAAGCCACTGAGGCCACGTTGACACCAATGCTCTTTGTTTCTCTAAGTCCTGAACCTGAGCATGATGTTTACTCCTCAGTGCATTGTATCTGCCTTCTGCCTCCACATTCCTTCCTGATAAAATGACGTCTCTAACTTTTCTTTTTTATGTTTCTTTGTTAGATGTAACTGAGCATCTACAAAGTTTTCTGATAAATATGCCCATGTCTCAAATTTTACATGGTATAAGTTGGACATATGGATATATCTAAGTTTGCTCAGTATTTATTACTTTATTATCAACAATTCCGAAATTCTCTTTATTCTTTTTTATAATTTTCAACTTTAGATTTGAATGTCTTGCCTTTCTAAGAAGTTCTATACAACACTAACCATAGTGCAGAATATATCATAATTTAAGAGTCAGTTAAACTGAAATATTTTTATTTTCTACAGTGCAAAGAGTTGAAGGTATAGAGATGTGAAAAGTTATCCTTTTTTTTTTTTTAATTCCACCAGCACATACATTTTCAGAGACTTTACAAAGTCAAAAATTATGGCTTATGTATGGGTACCTTCATTCTCTAAAAGAGAGTTCTTACTTTGTTTTATATTTTAATGGTATGTGTTTGAAAAGGCAATATGTTCATTTGCCATACACATGAAAATAAACAATTGAGATCAAGTATTGATGAAACAAACTTCTATGGTTAACCAGCCAGAGTTTCTCCAACACTGATTTAAAAGTTAAGTTATTAACAATTTCTGTTTCCCAAAGGGGCTCCACAGAGTATCTAATCAAGCTCTGGTCCTCATTTGCCTGGAAAACAAAACAAAACAAAACAAAACCTACAATCACTGTAGATGGGTCTCTTATTAAACAGTTTTGAAGTTGAATTTTAATTTTAAAGGAAAAGTGAAATCCCAAATCTTGATGCTTGGTGGAAGTAAGAATAGCGGTAGGGAACAGAGATACAGAGGCTTGTTAGTGTTGATCTGTAGGGAATAAGAAAACACCCAATAATCAAATTTTTAAATGCATATCACAGTAGATAATCCTTTAAGTGCTCTATTCAATTAATTAAGCTTATAGCTCATTCAGGTATACAAATTATCCTCTTGAAGGGAAAGAAGCTTAGGGGGATATTTAGAGGGAAATGAATTCCAAGAGCTTTGCTTGAAATATTATAGTCATATGAACACCTTATCACATGAAGTATAATGGGAATTCTTTTGCTTTGTTATATTCGACTCAATATAACACATGATGAGGAACACTCTAAACATTTCCAGAGATAAGTTTTGTAATTTTGTGAAGTAACAGAGCATGTTTAACTCACATTCTTTGTTTTAGTTCAGAGGCATAGATTTCTCTCTTGGGAAGCTGTTTTTTTTAATTAACTATGAAAATCCTGGTCATTTCTGATAGAATCCAGGATTATTTTCCTTTGAGTTAAGTAATAGATAGTTAATTTCCCAACCCTAAGTTGTACATATATGAAATCACAGTTTTTACTTTATTGTGAAGTATGAAAGAAATATAACAGCCATAAGCGATAGAATGAAGCTTTTGTGTGTGTGTGTTTTCGATGCGCACAGGAAAGTGTAAATATAAACCACGCTTACTTAACAAAAGAATGTGCTGTCATTCTTGTTCTACTAGTTGTTCCAAGTTTTCTGTAGCTTATTCTAGGCGCCTCCAGGTGGCGTCCTTGTGCCCGTTCTCTCAGCCCAGTGGCCGACCACTTTCCAGCTGCTAGGGAGAAGGAGCTTGGAGGCACAGCACATGGCTTAACCTGGCGCGGCTGAGAGATGGGTTGCTAAAGGACTCAGAGTGGCAGCTGCAACAGGGCGTCACTCACTGTCTAAGTACATGCATTTCTGAGCGCAAAAGGAAGAGCTTAAGCGGGCGGCAGATGGAGTTTAAATTGCTTTGTAGTATTTAAAAGAAGCATGGATCATGGGGAGCTGAGCTGGTACGAGCAAGAGAAACTACTGAATGGAACTGTGCTGGGTAGGAACCCGTCTGATCATTCTTTGTGTGCCAAACGTTCTGTGTCCTGAATTGTGCCTGTTTGTATACACTCATTTCATTTTCACCTGGATCATGGAGGCTTGGGGTAACAATCTTTCATTTTTCCAACATGATATAATAAAGGCTTTGCAGAACATTTTTAATAGCAACATGGCCAGATTAAAGGTCTAAAAAACACATGATAATGACACCAAAATACTTAAAAAATGTTTCTTTGTTAGAAAAAAAGAAGAAAGTATACCTAAACCATATTATTAGGTAGTTTTACCAGATATGACTTTTAAAATAAAATAGTCTGTGTGTGTTTGTATGTGTATATATTTACTGCATAATAAATTATTTTACCTATGGGTGCAGACATAAATACATCTGTAAAATGTGCATGATTTTTACATCTGTGTGCCAGAAAGAACATTGTATAACTATGCAAACACTATGATGAAAAATAAACACCTCGTGTATGTATATTTTGTATGGGCTAATATACCATATGGACGTGTTGTGTGTATGTAAAACTAATATGTATGTATGATCTAGAATTATTGCACAGTTATAAAAGTGGTATATATGGATGGATTTCTGCGCTTTCACATACAATATTTCTAAGTAGATAACTTAGTAAGAAATCATCTATTGCTTAAAAAATCAGAATTTAAAGAATGTACTTTCACCCTTTTATTTTAAATTTCTCTAGTTTCATGAGCACTTAGTTTTCTGTGCTTTTAAATTGTAGAGAAAAGTTGTTTTTTATATTTAAACATAAAATATTGGCTTAAGTGATTATATAGAAATAAGATTATAGAGTAAAAATATAGGTTCTCTGGTTTTCAGTTCACTATAGCTTCAATTCACAAGAGCTCTGAAAACTTGAGAGTTTTGACTGGGAGATTACGTTACAAACTTGCCAAAAAAATTAAGGATTCAAAAGTTCAGAACTAAATTGGACATAACAGAGGCTCAGGTTATACTTATTATTATTACTCTAAAACTAAGTTAGACTACCTATAAATTTTCATGCATTTTCTTGTAACAAATGCGTGCGTGAAACAGATACTGAATTTTGTTTTGCCATTTCATGAAAGCAAATGTAACAGAATTCAACATAAAAAATAGGTACTGGGAGCTAACTGTGCAAAATGGTATGCTAAATACAGCCTGAGATACCAAGAAAATGGTCCTTACCCTCAAAAAGTTGCCAGTCAAATGACTGGGGTGGAGGTGAACATATTCATGAATATGAGTCCACACTAAAATACAAGTCAAAGGAATTGCTATTAAACAGGGAGATGCACAATGTGTACAGCATTTAACAGGATAAAGATATCTGGCTAAGAGATTTTAGTAAGGGTTTTCCATGGGAAGGGTGTGAGTGGAAAGAGTAATTTTAGTGGGTGAAGACGTTAATGACCAGTCCGATATTTGGTTTATGTTGGGTACTGGCTTCTTCACTGGTCTCAGATATGTGCAGTGATGGATGATGTTATACAGGTAGGTGTGGCAGTATTGGAAGTTGCCTTGAGCATCAGGGTAGAAACTTTTGATTTCATCATTAGTTCATACCCAGTGCCATCAACAATACAGATGTTCAGTGCTCTTTTAGTAACATTGAGTGCTGTGCATGATAGTGAGAGCCAGTATGAGATTTTACAATGATTTTATAATATATTTATTGTGTATCTATCACATTAGAATTTAGATTTCAAGACACAGAGTCTTTACAGTATTATATCCATAGAATCTAGAAATTTCTTGAAAATATGTATCTACTGTAGAAATGAGTGAATGAATGGTGTGATAATAAGGACAGGATTCTGTATTATTTACATTTAGTTTTCCTCATAGTCATCAGTGATTATGACTATGTCATCAGTCATCCTCAAGATTTGCCAAGTCTTTGAAACTGTTGTCCTAGTCTATTCCCTTATGGCTCAGCTAATGCAAAGCAAATTTCCTGCAATAGCCACTATTAATGTATAATTTTACTCTGTTTTTAACCTGTCCTATTAATAGTCTTACTTTCACATTTTAAAGGGTTATTAAGATAATTACACACTGCATCGTTATTTGGGCAGAGTTTATCAGTTCATCTTTGTTCTCTACAGTAGACATATGTGGCTATATAACACAAGTGAAGCAAATAAATTCATGGAAACAGTTGAAGTGTTTGAGGATGCCTCTGCACTCTGTAATGCACATTTACCATCTTACACGAATGCTCCAAATATTTGGTTGTCTGAAACTTTGTTCTAACTCTCTAGACCCTCTTTATAATTCTAGGGGTACAGCAAAGTAATCATTTGAGAATCCCTAGCTATTTAGTTCCATAGTTTGGGGGACACTAGAGAAGCACGCTTGGGGTCCCAGCTCAATATACACAGGTAGTCCTATTCTCAGTCCCTGCAAAATGATGTCTTTTATGGATAGTGACAGACATGTAAAGAAACTAGTGAAAAAGAAGATTTTCATTTGAAATGATGATACGAAACAAAAATAAACAGACATTTTAAAGGAACTTATAAGTATGGTTCACCTAAGTTATAAATGTATTATAGTGTTGTACCAATAGAAAGGTTAAACAAACAATGTCATTGGACCAATAGCATTAAAAGATAAACACCTAGAGGTTTTCTTTTTTTGCCCAAGAGAGACCTTTCTACTGTCCGAGGGTTGGTACATCCTAATTTACTTGTAGATGATTCATCTAAAAAAGACAAGGGCATATTTTCTCAGTTTAACAAAATGTATGTTGATGGGGTGCATATGTGTCAGTCAAACTGAGTGCACAGGATTTGTTTCACTTTGAACTAATCTGCGAAGAGTCAGGCTTTTCCTCACGTCAGTGTCAGGGTGACAAATTTCCAAGCCAGTCCTGGTGTCTGTTCTGCTGGCCCTGCTGTTAACGCTTTATCTTTAGCCCATGTGCAGGGAGGTGGTAAGATACAGTGACCCAGGGCTTCCACTACTCTCAGCCCTGTGGGCACGGCCTGACCTGCACACTGATGGATTAGGGGAAGCACATCATGTCCAAATAAAGCGAATATTCAGTTTCAGAGAAATATACTGCAGTGTGTACTGCAGGGTTTTCCCCCTAGTGGTGGACTTAAAGCTGTTGTGTTTCTTCTACAAACTGAAATAGACTTTTCTTCACATACTGAAGCTAGTTTGGTCAAGATTCTCTAACTTACAGTTTTAAAAACTCGTGTCAGGAGAACATATGGTTTCCTTTAAATGAGCATCTTGAAAAATACAAATACAATGGCCTAAAAATATACTGGGGACTCTTCTTATTTTTTGGAAGTCTTGGTGTTCAAAAATATGCAAATATAAAATACACACAAATAATGGAATTTTCCCACCATTGGATCCCATTTTGTGCTCCTCTTTCTTAGTGTAAAGTTTCATTTTTCTCTGGTGTCCTGATGTCATTATTTTCTCTAGCCAGTATCATTGAATCAGTTTAATGCAATTTTCAGCCTTTCAACAATACTGGAAACCCTTTAAAAAAAGGAAACCAATTTCTGTGCTTCCTTTGAACCTCTTTAGTATACTAAAGATACTGCCACTGCCAGCAACCGACAGAACTGAAGCTTGTTCATTTGTTGACGATTAAGGATTACGTTTTTATATTTACAAATTCCAATGAGTAGACACAGTCATATAGCAGTGACTTGTGAAGGGCAAAATGGAACTCTTTATAGAAGCTCTGTATGCTGGGAATATTATACCTGGCACACCATATAGAAATAGAAAATTCCTTCTCTTCAAATCCACTGTTTGAAATGAGACATCTTTTTTAAAATAGTATTTGAAATATGGAGGTATCTATAAAGGCACAAAGCTTGCCTTCCCTTGGTAAAGCTATTTCCGTCTGGAATAGGTACCTTCTGGCATTACCTGTGTCCCTGGGGTGTTGTGTAACTGCAAGTAGAATATTGCGAAGTCAGAACTGCTGAAAGTTAGGGCAAATCAGAAGAGTTCCTAGCAGCGAGAATTAACCTTAAGGAATGATAGAGGCACTGACATACTTTAGAACTGTTCCTGGGGGGAAAAATCATGTTTTTTTTTATAATGAGTATATTTTGGAGCCTAAGATAACCTGCCACCAAAACATATAAAAATGAAAATTAGTGGCAGCAAACTTCTATTTTAACAAGTACTAGAGGAAAGTAACAAAGGATTTGTGGGTGTATTGTTAACAAGAGTGAAGAACTTCTCTGGCATCTCTGTGCCAAGGCTAACAGTAGAGTTTCTGGTTCCTAAGATGCATTTTTTGCTGGTCTCAGGCTCATTAACAATGGAAGTAGGAGGGAGAGGGTATGAAGTGGCAGCTGCAGCTGTGGGCACTCAGATCGTTTGTCACTTGTGTGAAGTTAGTGTTGGCAGCCTCAGAGCTGCAGCACAGAACACCAGGGACAAAATGCCAGCTGACTATTGTTCCTCACCAGCTTGCTAGCTAACCCCGTCTAATTCTTCAGTTCTCTGCTGAAGGGTTGCTTCCTCCAGGTAGCTGTGCCCTGGCTCGCTAGAATGCACTTAGTGCCATTCTTTAGGATCTTAGGGCCTCAGGTTCTCATCCTTACATCATGCTTAGCACTTGAAGACCTGCCTGCTCTCCTCACTAAACTAAAGGCCAGAGCTGAGCCTTGTCCAACATGGCTCAGTATCTGAGTCTGATTTATAATCGGTTTGGAATATTTATGCATCCTTTCTGTTGCGTGATGGCTAAATGACTATGTATGGGCTTTGGTAGCAGTAAAAGTGTGTTTGACTGTCAGTATCACATGTAAGATGAGAACTCTCTGAACTTAGTCTTTATCTACTATGTGGAGCCACTGTATACCTTCTTCTTAAATGTGACTGTTAAAGTTAAAAATCATAACTAGTATTATCATACTATTGCTATTCTTATGAGTTTTCTAGATATTAACAGCATTAATCCTCAAAAATGCCTATTGTAATTTTATTTTATATAAGAAATAGAGGCACATAAATATTAAATTACTTGCCCAAGGTTACAGAGAGAAGACTGATGAAAGTAAAGGCCTAGAAGGGCGTCCAGGAGAGAGCAGATGTGTACTGCTCGCTGGGATGGGGTGTACTGCAATTTTATTTTGGGAAGGCTGATTCCCATGTAAATGAGAAACTACCCCACACTGTTGAGAACAGTTTGTCTCTGGACTTCAGAGCCTTCTGTTACAGATACCGTAGTTGTAGAATTCCCACAAAAGCTGAACTTCGTCAGACAAAAATTTCTAATGTATGTAATCTGAGAGAATCCTTAACTTTCACTGAGCACTGTATAGTGTTGGATATAATAGAAACTAAAGAACCACTGTAAGAAATACATTGTTGTTAGGGACCTAAGGGTAAAAAAAAAAAGAAGCCAAAGGCCCTGGCTGGTGTAGCTCAGTGGATTGAGCGCAGGCCTGAGAACCAAAGCATCCTGGGTTTGATTCCCAGTCAGGGTACATGCCTGGGTTGCAGCCCATATCCCCAGCATGGGGTGTGCTAGAGGCACCCACACATTGATGTTTTACTCCCTCTCTTTCTCCCTCCCTTCCTCATCTCTCTAAAATAAATAAATAAATAAAATCTTTAAAAAAGAAAAAAGAAGCAAAAGATAGCATGGTCCATTTTAACACTTTGCACAATTTTTGTTTTATTTACACATTTAATTTTATTGCATGCCATGTTTACTTTTTCTCACTCTTAAATGTACACATCATTTTGTAGAAAATGTGTCAAGTGCAGACTACAAAGAAAATAAACAAAATGAACTCATAATTATTTAACCCAGAGATAACAACTATTAATAGTTTGGCATAGTACCTTTCTATCTTTGGATGAAATTGCACATAATTACTTCCATATACACACATACATTTACACACACATTTGAATATGAAGTCATTTAATAAATACAATCTTATGTCCTATTTTTGTGCCTATTACTTTACTATGTTATTATCATTTTAATGAAATTATAATTTTTAATTGCGGCATATTATTGCAATGTGGGATAATATAGTTTTACTTAATAATTTTGCTTTTGGTTAATTCTTTTAATTTTGGAAATTCTCCTAATTTTTGCAATTTTAGCCTATTTAAATAAGTTTGATAGCACGCACTACCGGTGCCTCCTAAATAATAATTAGATGAAAAATTAACATCTAGTAATAAGGTTGTTAAAAGGGGAGTATGTGTTCATACCCATAAGTGAACAAGCTAGCAGAAGCATTTTGGAATGGGTTCATGCTTAAGGAAAAACAGGGCAAACTGAAGTGGTAGGTGGCAACGGAGTCCTTCTGGAGTGACCACCCTGGGCTAGGACATGCAGGGACTGGCTTCACAACCATCATCTCACGGTGATTAGCTGGGTGATCACCTGATCAAGGAGGCGGAAGGACAGGACCTCGCTGCTTTAGGAGCACTGCCAGGATTCAAGGATAAGTCACTCTGGGTCCTTTCTGTTCTCAGGCCTCTGTGGCGTCCACCCCGCGTGCTGGCAGTGCCCGTAGCTCCGCAGGATGCTTCAGTCCTTTGGGCCCCGGCTTCCCTGATGCCTCTATTCTCACTACAAGTGCACTACCTAAACTAAGACAGCGGATTTGAATTTTGATTTGACTTATTTTAAAGTGTGGTATCTTAAGATTAGTTCCTCCTTTCTGTGCATCTCCATTGGATTTTTTCCAGCCTTTCTTGCTGGAGAGCCGTTGATGAAATGATCTCAAGTGCTAGTAATACATAAGACACCCCTAGAGGACGGGGCTGCTGCCTCATTCAAAGCGAGGACTCCAGAAACGGCTTATGCGTGAATTAATGCTCAACTCATATTTTTAGTTTAAATACTTGACAGAAACATTGCAACTATTTTAGAAATCATCTATTGGAAACATTTACTACTAACTCTTTAAAATAATACTGAAAGTTTTAGGGCATTTACGCCCCCCCAGTACTGTGGGTATTAGGTGTGACTTTCTGAAGACTACACTGAAGAGAACATTTTTAACATCTAACACCAATGTTCTCTAAAACTGTGTGTTTTTTTCAGGAATTGGTAAACTGCCTGAAATTAATTTCTTTAAAATTATCATTAAAGTTATTAAATTCTTTGCTGTACTGTCAGCAACAAAATTTTTTTCAGCTGTACCAATTAATTTTATGGACCTGTTATGAATAATAAACTTAATGGAAGGTTGGTATTCTACTGAGAGAAAAATGCCATTCTTAGTTTATTAATAGGCCTTTTCTTATTAAATGTAACCTATAAGTCTCCTTTATAGTTGTATTTTTTTAACTGGCCCTTAACTATAATCTTAAAATCTTAGAGGGCAAAATAAGAACTTGAGAAGTAATTTTTGGGATGAGATGAGACCTCTGCAATTTCAAAGCACTCTCAGAGATGCTAGATTATAACTTCCCTTGCTAATCTATCACCACGTGCAGTTACCTGCATTGTTGTGAAATTCTTTGTTAAACCCTTTTCAGAATCTCCTCTGCTGGTCTATAAGCTCGCCTCTTCTTACCTGATCTTCGTGGGGACTGAGCTAAGCTAGACGCCGTCCATCTAATGCATGTCAAGGCTTTTAGGCACGTTGTACTCACACACAGAGCCTTGTGTGCAACTTTATGCTGGTTTATAAATAATGCAAAAGAGTAAACCTTGCCCTTGAGTTATGTATGTATGTAACAGCAACACTAACATCACCACCCACTTGCTGTCTGTGGAGTCCCAATAACGATCCTCATGGCAGGTAATATTATGAAAACAGTGGGAAAAAACAAAACAAAACAGATATCACCTGGCTAAATGACCCAGTTGATGATTTCACCTGGTTCCTGAACAATTACATTTTATCAAAGTAAAGACTTTTCTCCCCTTTAGTTTACATATTTAACCTGAATTTTCTATTTCTTTAGTATGTTATCTTTAATAATTCCACCTTAGTTTTGTACTACCTAGTTCTAGTTACGAAACTTGTTATGTTTATCTCATTCTTTTCGTTTCTATTCTGGAATGTTTATGGATTTTTCAACTTGGTAGGGTCTCATTGATTGCCACTTTTTACACAGAATCTTCCAGCCAATGCCAAACGGAGCTCGTTGTATGGATATCTCACAGACAGGAAATTAGATTCACTGTAGGCTGGCTTTTGCCAAATGTGTGCAACCATTTATTAAAGCTGGGTATAGTCCATGGACTAAATTATTTTGCTATATGTCTATGATTTCATGTCAATTTCAGAGACATCATTCATATCTCCCACTATATCACTATATTGTTAAAGAATACATCTTTTCCAGTTTTGCAGACATATTTTTAAAATAATTTCACTATTCATTGTTGAACTATTTCTGGAAAATAAAAATGAAACATACCCTAGTTTTTGTAGCTCTGAAAGATGGAAAAATTACAAAAGGCCAAAGAAAGAATGTATTGAGTTCATGGGACATGGAAAACCTCATCAGTAAGGAAAACATACTGTTTGTCTGATGTGATGAGCTACATAAAATTGCAGTGAGAGGAATATGTAAATCTAGGTTTTTGTAATTATTGGGCTAGATATGAGAAAATGATTACTTGCCAATTACTGTGCTATATATGTTTTAACTCTCGTTTACTGCTGATAAGCAAACTTCAGAGTTTGAGAAATTGCTTTGTTTAATTTTGCCTAAAATTCTACTTAAGTAGATCAATTACTGATTTGGGTTTTACTATAAAAAGTATTGTTGAGGAGGAAATTCCCTGTATGGAAATTTCCTGTAGGGAATGAAGTGTTCTAAAATTATTGTTGTGCTATGGTTTCTTAGGATCTGATAACAAATTAAATTATATCAAAACTAATTTGTTACAAAGATAAATGGAAAATGCAGAAGACTGATAGAGATAAAAGAATGTCAGCCAGTAAGTCTCCAGGAAATATGCTTTCTTTAAAAAAACCAGTGATGACACAGATATCTTAATTGATGTCTGTGGCTTCATTTTGATAGAGTAGTCTATTAATAACTACTCAAAATATCAGCGATGTGTGCCTGAAGGCACATTTTCAGGTGTTAAATCTGAATAGAATGCACCAAATAACATTGCTAAATGCAAGATAAAAGCCTGGGAAATAGTGGAAGGATCTTTATCCCTTGCCCCATTCTTTTTGTTTGTTTGTTTTTATTTCTATACAATACACCCTCTTATTTTGTTTTTGTTTTTTTCCTTTTGCACCCCATCCCCCATCTGGACAGTGTGGAGTAAAGAGGTCCCTGAGTGAAGAGTTCCTGTAAGATTAGAACACTGAAAATAAGGTTGTGGTGGTGGGTTAGGGAAAACAGCCGGAAGGGTGTACTTGCATTCCAATACACATTTATCTGCACCTGCAGGAAGACTTTGGCCAGGACAGCCAGCTCTTTAGTATTCAGAGAACTCTGCTTGGTGGAGATTTGGCTGTAACCCAGACTTGCTTCCCTGGAACACCTAACTTTGTTCTTGGCTGCCAGCACTATGTAAGACTTCAGTTTTGACACAGTGGAGGACAGTGTTTGAGTCCATCTATGTTATAGTACAAAGGAGCCCAAATTCCAAAGGCAAATCTAGAGGATGTGGGTACACTATTTTGTGCACCGAACAGCATACCTCTTTTCTACCTGGTTAAAGGAGATTTTTGAGATTCATGTACCACTGATACATTTCAATTCAACGCACAATCAAATGTATTTCATGATATCTCCCTTAGCTTCATACTTAACATATGACCATCTGTATGTCCAATTATTTCACCTAGGCTACATGCATTAAATAGACAAATATTTGTTTTACTTTTGGTACTATCCTCAGTGGACTATTAGGTTTGTAACCTTCCTTGAGGAAATTTTAATATTTTGTTAAAAAAAAGTAACATAAATAGTGATCCTCTCTCTCCTCCAGTATACAATACAGAATACAAAGAATATTTGTATTATTCAGAATTAAAAATTCATATTATACAAAATAAAGAATATACAAAGAATATAATACATGGTGATATTTTGGATTCCTGATCTTTGAAAATATTTGTTTATAAAATCTAAATATTATTAAAATATTGCACAGCCAACTATGAATAGCTTCTAGTGTCTTTCTTTTTGCTGCCAAACAAATTAAACCGCTCTAATCACTATGGTAGAGAGAAGAGCATTTTTCACATTGTTTTATTCTTGATATATTCTCCCTGGGAATGCCTACTCAAAATTAAAATTCATCTTGAATAAGATTATAAGATGTTTATGTAAAATAGTGACATAATGGGACATGTTTAATGTTAACACTTCTGTCTCTCATCCATAAGTGAAAACATATGAGGTCTATGGATTACCAATATTTAAAAATGTACTAGCAGTTATTACAACCCAGCATCCAAGGGAAGGAGGTAATGGTATGAGATGAAACTCTGGTGAGAACTAACTTGGGGCCAGGTAGTTTAGCATCTTCATGCTAATTCACAGTTTGAACTTTTATTCATTGGACACAACAGGCTTACCTGTGTTTTACATATGAGATAAAAGGACTGTTGTTTTTGTGTTTCAGAAAAATAATTAATTCTAGCAATAATGTGAAGATAAATTAGAAAAAAATCTTGTTGGGAGAAAATGTGAGACTGAGCTAAATCAGTAGCAGTAGTGATAGGAAGGAAGGGGAAGATTTAGAAAAATATTTTAGAAGTATATCAATAGGCAATGGACAGTAAGGAGTTAAAGATGACTTTGAGATTTCCAGGTCATGTGACTGGGTAGCTAATGATGCCATTAATCTTAATGCAGAGTGACCACTAAGCTTTACTGAGAGGAGAATTCAGATTTTAAAGGGACGCGTGAATAGTGAAAGTCAAAATAATGAATTCGTAGTTTGTAGTTGGTCATTCTTAATTCTTTACCTGTTGGACATACATGTTTCTTAACCTTGGTCCTATTAACATTTAGAGCTGAATAATTCTTTCTTGTGCAAAACTGCCTTTTGCATTGTAGGATGCTTAGCGATATCTCTGCCCTCTACCACTAGATTCAAGTAACAGCCCTCTCAGTTTTACCAATTAAAAGTTTCTCCAGGATGTTGCTAGTATACACTGAGGCAGACACAATATCATTGTCAGTTGAGAACAGCTGATATAGAGATAACAAGGAAGGTGGTACCATTGGGTGACAAAAATTTCAGGTACAGATGGGACATGAAATCAGCATTTAAACTCGTCAGTAATGGTGATTTAAGCAGTGTGAGTCAATAACATTATGCAGGGGGAAAAGGTAGATGGTTTTATAGTTGACCCTTGAACAACGTGAGTCTGAACTGCACTGGTACACTTACACATGGGTTTTTTCCAATAAACACCTGTTCTGCTTTCTATTTGCCTTTGGGATACCATGAATGTGAAGGGCTGGCTGTATTCACTAATCTACACCATCTTATATGGGGGACTTGAGCATCCACCAATATGGGTGGATTTTGACATCCATGAGGGGTGATTCTGGAACAAATCTTTCACAGATACTTGGGGTCAACTAAGTTTTGGAGAGTCAAAAATTACAAGTTTTCAACTCTATGAGGAGTCAGTACCTCTAACCCCCGTGGTGTTTAATGTCAAGTGCATGATAAGTTTTGCTTGAACAACTCTAGAGATTGAAAATTCCTAACCTGAGGATATAAATGGAGGCAGCCCATTTTCTTTTTGGACACTTTTAAATTTTCTTATTGTTATTACTGTTACATGTTGTTATCGCTTCTTGGCCTTTTGGCTAAGATCAAGTGTACTGTTACATGTTGTTACATTTGAGCCAAATTTCTTATATTGAGCCAAAATTACTTTTTCTGTAACTCTTTGCTCTGTTTCTGTGATGTTGTGATTTATGAGGAATATATGTAGCCCATCATTCACGTGAATAAAATACACGTATGTTTCTCATGCATATTTGGTCTTCATCCATGGATCCTGGATCACATTTCCCAAATCATTTAGAATTTTCTGAGTTACAGGAGCAATGGGAGCATCTTTTGTTTAATATTTGATTTCTTGTCCTCAGTCCCTGGGAATGCTTCAGAGCCCTGAGGTAAAACGGGTGTCATATCCATAACAAACCTTTTACACCAAACTGTTTATGTTAATGAAGTTAATTTGTGGAAAGTGCCTAAGGATGGGAGCTGGTTCCTGGGAGAGCCAACCATGAAGTGAGCATTGGAACTTTCAGTCACAATGCCTGGTTTCCAGGGACGGTGAGAGCAACTAGAGGTTAAATCAATCACCAATCACCAGTGAGTTAATCAGTGATGCCCAGGTAATGAAACCTCCACAAAAACCCAGAAGGAGGAAGTTTAGAGAACTTCCAGGTTAAGGAACCAGAATGCTTCCACTTGGGCTGTGTTGGGCTCCAAGCTCCATAAGGACAGAGAAGTTCCTTTGGGACCTCAACCTATGTATCTCTTTATCTGGCTGTTGATTCATATCTTTTAATATTCTTTATATTAAATCAATAATATAGTGAGTAAGCACACTGTTTTTTTTTTTGAGTTCTATGAACTGTTCAAATAAATTAATGGAACCTAAAGTGGAGGTTTTAGAATCCTCTGATTTACAGCCAGTCTGACAGAAGTACAAGCAATAATGAGGACTTCTGATTGACATCCTGAGTTGGAGGGAACTTCCAGGGTATAGACTTGTGTCAAAAGCATAGGTAATCTGGGCACATGACAGGCATCTGAAGTAGTCAATGAATGGTATGTGGGACTGAACCCTTCGCCTGTGGAATCAGATGCTCTCTCCAGATAAGTAGTATCAGAACTGAGTTGAATTGCAGCAAGAAACCCAGTTGGTGTCCCAAGAACTGTTTGTCTCCTTCCTCATGTTGGAATTGGTACCAGAACTTATTTAAGACCTAATTTTGCTTTCATGGGACAAAGAGTAAGTTTATTGGGACAGTCAAATTATTTTTCCTAAATCCTTCCACATATTTCAATTCAGCTATTGAATCAATTTCTAAAATTCACTATTGCTTCCCGGATAATATCCTGAATATTTTTAACTTTTTTAAATTTATTATACTTTGAAAATGTTTTGCAACATGAACACTTTCTATTAGATGACAACCATTTGAAATAACCTTCTTCAGGTACAGAGTAGAGAACTGAACAAAGTCCATGGTGGACCTGTTCAGTTCAGAGTAAAACAATCATGCAGATTCCTAGATTTTTTCATAGAGTTTTTATTAAAACATCTCAAAACTGCATTAGCATTTTTGTCAGCCACATTATGCCATCATATCCTTGTTATTTTTATTTTTCATGAACTTTTCTGTTAAATCATGTTCCATACCATCTACCAGTAATGCCTTTTTGTTTCTAATTCAAGTAAGGAAATGTATTTTTATCCTTAAAAAGTGATTTCTTCTCCCATTGAACCAATCATTTCAACCCACATGATCCTTTTGGGGTTATGATTTCATCATCCAACATGTTTAGTATTTCTCCCTGTTTCATGCCATCTGCACATTTGATCAGCAGACCCCACAGACACATTCATCCAAGTTATTAATAAAAAAATGAGTAGGTTAAGTCCAGAGTTAATGGGATTATAGAGTGCTATGGATTTTCTTATCAGTGCTCTTCCAGCTACTTTTTAATTTAAAGGCCTTTCTATTTTCGTGAAGTACTCTAAAAAGGAGAATCATATAAATAAACATTATGTTCAACCTTTCTCAAACAAAACTTTCAAACATAATCCACATATAAGAAATGGTAAAGTAAATTCATTTATAGAATGGAACAGCATACTGTCACATGGAAAATGATTTTATTAAGTGATAAAAAGAAGTATATAAATTTGAACACAAAATATGGCATCGCTATATAGAGATTATAAATATATATTTAATAGGTCTAGCTTTAGTTATATCTGTATAGAACAAAAGAATCTTAATGATAGTTGCTTCTAAAGTGGTAATTATAATTGATATTGTATTACTATTTTTTACTCATAAATGTTACAAAATGAATGTTACCTTTATATGAAGAAAATCAATCTTAAAATATACTTCCTTATTATATAACTTTGAATCAGCAAAATTAAAAATAGAATCTGGAGAGAAACGTCTGCATCCTTGATGACCTAAAGTCCTGATGTTTAATGAGAGAAGAAACCTTTCTAAGGAAACCCCAGTTTTCAACATTCCCTAAGACGAGGAGCAGGAGTTGTGCCACCTTTCCCACCATCAACATGCTGCCCTTGCTGACAGGTATCTTAAGAGAGGACGGATGTGGCCAAATAGTCTTGAAGAAACTGTCAGATAGGAAAACATGCCTGCCTACTTATTTTAACAGGGTTGGTATAAAGATCAAATGAGATGATAAGTGTGAAAGTTGGTACATAATTCCTACTTAAGGGTAAGTTTTAATGAAAAGACTTTAAGTTGTGGCTACTTTAACTTAAATAAGTATTGTGTTTCATAAATATATAATAGAAATTCTTGAGCACTATGCAAGGTGAAGTCCTTGAAGGGAGGAACTTATGTGGACACTGGCCTGCAGTTTCTGCAGTGTTATGATTGAGATACGAGATAAAATCACACAGACTATGGAGTCCTGTGGAGGAAAAGGGATAGCATGGCTACTCTCTCAAGAGGAGAATGCCCCCTACCCTTGCATTGACAGGCTTTTATTGGGTTTCAATTTGCACAGGTATACAGGTAAAGTTCATTAATCATTGTCAGGCAGTAAGGATCAAACAATAGATAACATACAAAGAACTACAAAGGCCTATTCTGAGTCAGGATCTGTTAGCTAAAGGGCTACAAAACTTTGGGAAACAAACTCATTTCCTGCTTGGACCCTTATCATGTAATTGAGAGCATTCTTGGCAAAGCAAGTTTCACAGGATTTTATGTATTCTTTCTTAGGCCTGATCACCCAGGGAACCCGCCCTTTCCAGCACAGGGCTGCACCGCTCTCTGTCATTGTTTCAGGCTTAAGTCAGGCAGGGGAAGTAAGGCAGCCAAGAGATTAGGAGACTTCTCCCAGACAGAACGAGGACTCAGGCTATGTCAGAGCTGAGGGGTGAGGATCCATCATGCCCTTTTCTTGTAGCCCCCCAAGTCCTTCCCTGGGGCCTCCTCATAATCATGCCTGTCTTAGGTCGTTCCCTCCTTGGGGAATCTTACCTGTCATTGGCTAATGTATCAAGCACTGGGGGCCAGGCAGGGTGAAATAAAAGAAGCAGAGGCAATGCTGGTGCCAGGGAGATAAGCTTTATCTCCTCAGTGGCTTAGGGTCCCAAGGTCACTCATTCAGCCTTAGCCAGGGTGGTTCCCAACAAGGGACCATATCGTATCAATGTATATATCTCCAACACTTTACACATTATCTTACACATGTGAGTAAATGTCTTATGCATGAATAGTGGATGAATCTCATTGCCATCAATATTTGCAAAATAGTAATGATTTTTATTAAGATAAATGAATAATAAATAGTGTTACTATGAATTATCAAACACTAACACTGCTACTCTGTCATTAGGTGAAGTAGATCTGTCGACATTATTGCTGAGTGATAAACAACATTTGATTTCTTCTTTCTGCTTCCTAATTTTAGGTTCTCACTGAGACTTTATGCTTGCTCCTATTCTTTATATTTTTATTATTTTTATTGTATCACTTCATGAGGTCTGAAATATTTTCTGTGTGCTGATGATCTTTAAATCAGTCTTGACTGTTTTTGGTCCTACATTTCTTGACTGTTTGATAATTATCTCTTTGATTTCTTCATATACTCATATTCAGCATTTGTAAAACCTAACCTGATTCATAGTCCTACACTGACCTCAGACCACATCCACTTTCTGAGGCATGTTTTCTGTTAAGAACACTAATCTTTCCTAGTCACTTATGCTAAAACTCTTGTACTGCCTGGTCTCCTTTCTCTATCCATTATTTCCATCATAATAAAAAGTTTTTAAGTCTTAATATTTTTGTCTCTACTGATATAATGGCAGATATTCACCACTATAGTACTGCCCTATCTTGATTACTACAGTTATATTGTATGTCTTGATGTCAAGTCCTATTGCTTTTTCTCAAAAAACTTGGGATCGGTTTACTCATATCACTAATAATTTGCTGGTATTTTGATTGGGATTGTGTTTAATATATAGATCAAGTTGGGAAGATCTGACATTTTGAAAATATTGAGTCTTTCTGTCCATGAGAATGGAATATCTCTTTATTTATTTAGTTCTTACATTTTATTCATTAAGGTTTTGTAGTTTTTCTCATGTAGATATTATACATATTTTGTTAGATTTATAGCCACATATTTTCTTTTGGGGGTTACTAATACAAATGATATTGTATTTTAAATTTCAATTTCTATCTGTTTATTGTTGGTATATAGAAAGTAATTGACTTTATTTAGTTTGTGTCTCACAATCCTTTTTATAATTGCTTATTAATTCCAGTGGTTTCTATTCTTTTCTTTTAAATTTTCTGTATAAACAACTATGTCACCTGTGAACAAAAGGGCTTTTATTTCTTCTCATTATGTATACCTTTTATTTACTTTGTTGTTTTATTGTATGAGTTAGAACTTACTGTACAACGTTGAAGAGAAGTGGTGAGAGGGGACATCCATGCCTTGTACCTGATTTAGTGGGAAAGTTTCAAGTTTCTCCCTGTTCACTAAGATGCTAGCCACAGGATTTTTGTAGATATTTTTTTCTTAAGTTAAGGAAGTTATCCTCTACTGCTGGTTTTCTGGAAGTTCTCAATATGAATGGTAAATATTATATTTCATCACTTCATTCTGCATCTATTAATGTGATAGTTCTACTTTTCTTTTTTAAAGCCTGTTGATGTGATAGATTATATCAACCGATGTCAAAAATTGAACTGGTCTTGTATATTGGGTTAAATCATATTTGATTGCATTTATAGCTATTTTGTGAATTGTTGAATATTATTTAATAATTTGTTAAGGATTTTTGCATCCATGTTCATGAGATATATTGGTCTGTAGTTTTATTTCCCCCCTTGTAATTTATTTTCCTGGTTTTGCTGTTAAGCTAATGCTGGCCTGATATAATGTGGAGGTATTTTCTCTGCTCCTATTCTTTGAAGTATATTGTAAAGAATTGGTATGATTTCCTCCTTAAATGTTTGGTAGATTCACCAGTGGATCTTTCTGGGTCAAGTATTTTCTGTTTTGGAAAAATAATTATTTAGTTCCTTAAAATAAAGACAAATTGTGTCTTTTATTTGGTCCATCTTACTTAGGTTGTCAAATTTGTCGGCATATGGTTACTCATAGTATTACTTCTTTTACTCTTTTAATTTGTAGGATATTTGTATTTTTCTGATATTAGAGACTTTTGTTTTTGCTTTTTTTCTTATTTAGCCTAGTTAGAGTTTTATTGATTTTAGTTATCTTTTCAAATAATCGCATTTTGGTGGTGTTGATTTTATTTATTAGTTTCCTGTTTTTAATTGTATTGATTTTGGCTCTAATTCCTTTTTTTCTTTTTGCTTAATTTGCATTTACTGCACTCTACTTTATCAAGTACCTTAATTTAAAAACTTATTGTTGATTTTAGATCTCTTTCCCCACCCCCCATTATTCCTCTCCCTGCTCCCCTCTGGTTACTGTCACTTTGTTCTTTATTTCAATATCTCTGGGTATACTTTGCTGGTTTGTTTTGTTGATTAGGCTCCACTTATAGGTGAGATCATATAGTATAGTCTTGCATTCAAAGATATAAATTTCACTGTAAACACTGTTTTTGTCTCTGCAGCTCATAAATTTTGATAAGTTGTCTTTTCATTTTCATTTAATTTAAAATATTTAAAATTGTTTCTTAATTATTCTTTTCAGACCCATGTGCTATTTACCTATCTGCTGTTTAATCTTGACATATGTGGGACTTTTATAGGAGACTGTATGTCATTAATTTATAGTTAATTCCATTTTTTGTGGAATGAGAGCTGATACTTTATGTTTTCTTTTAAAATTTTGTTGATGCTCCTTTTTTTTAAAGGTTGGCTTCGAGTGTTTATGCACTAAACCAGAAGTTTTATGATTTATATGATTATATGAAGATGTTTTAAGCAGTATAATCTAGCTTTGTATATGAAGGCATATTCCCACATGGTTCCAGTGAGGACAGTTGTATTTCCATTAATGAAATATTTTTATTTTCTTGTGTAAAGTATTTCTCCTGAATCTCTATAATCACTGAACACCATTCTTTTTTAATTCCTCAGTATGCTATACTTAAGGAAAATAAATTAAATGTAAAAAAAATATGCAGTATGCTTCCACATTGTTTTTCTTCTTGATATTTCAGCTTACAAATAATGAAAATATTTTCTGAACAGTATAGAATGGACATGAAGTATAAGTTTCAGAGCATTTCATTATTTTTAAAATCTTCTATATTTTTATTCTTTTAAACTTGTTTTTTGAATTAATGATGTTGCAAAGTCACTAACTATTCTTTTACATGACATCATGGAGCTTTCAAGTACCCTATTTTAACTGGACACTCCAAAGTTAATAACTTATATTATACTGTGATTTCTTTTTTTTTAAATTTTATTTAGTTATTTTTCAAGTACAGTTTTTTTTATCTATTTCTCCCATCCCAGCCCCCCTGCCTCATCTCCCCACCTCCCTCCCATTCCCCCCCCCAATCCTCATCTCTGTGTCTTTCATACTTGTTCCTCAAAATCCCTCCCCATTTTTCCCCTTAAATTCCCTTCCCTCTCCCCTCTGGTCACTGCCCACTTGTTCTCTCTTTCAGTGTCTTTGTTTTTATTCTATGAAAGCTAAACAACAAAATATACTGTGATTTCTTAAAGTAAGTTCTCTTTATCAGCAGAGGAGCATCACTTGAAATCTTTTCTGAAATTGAAATTCTCACGTTAGTTCCCCAAAAGCACTGTATCTTGAAGAGAAGTCTAGCAGGCTCTTTTATCAGCCCTTCTGGTGATTCTGACAGAGCTATGCTTTGAGAACCATGAATTTGTAGCATCAGATGCAGGCAATAGATATAAAATAACAAAGAGAGACTTGATTTTTTAATGTAATTATTTTCTCCTAAATTTCTACTATTTGGATTTTTTTCTGTCAGGTTTTTATTATTGCCCATGATTTCTGTTTCCCACCTTATTGAAGTGTCTGGAATTGAAATTTTTAAGAATTCTTTTGTATGTTTCTTCTTGTTCTCTCCATGAACTTAAATTTCTAACACTAATGACAAGCCTGAGTTTAAATCTCTTTTGTCATTAATTATGTTACCTTGGGAAGGTGGCTTGATTTTTCTGAGTCTTAGTTCGTTGTATGTAAAATTAAGATGTTACTTTGTAGCTATTTTATAAGGACTAAATTATATAATTTATGTCAATTAGCGAAGTGCCTATTATCTGCCTTTCTGAATATGTAATAATATATGAAAGTAACGAGTCTGTTAGATGGGATACAATTTTCAATGATGTTATTATCATAGACAATATTTGGAACATTGATATTCAGAGATAATGTGAGGGAGGCCGCAAAAATTAAATTTATAAAAAATTGTGTATTTATTCTTACATATTTAAAGTTCAATCACCTTCAAAGTACTCTCCATTTGATACCATATACCTGTCAAGGCATTTTTTCCACTGCTCAAAGCAGTTTTTAAACTTGTCAGTTTTGATGACTTTTTTGTTTGTTTGTTTCACCTCTTTCACATTGGCAACATTTTCTTTTGAGGACTTTTTTTATCTGGGGAAACAAGAACAATTCTCTTGAGTCACTTTGGGTGAATAAGGAGGATGGGGCACAGGGGTCATGCTGTTTTTGCTCAAAAACTGTTGAACACGCAGCATGGTGTGGGCAGGTGTGTTCATTAATCACCCAACACAAAATGGGAAAAGGTGTTGAAAGAGTCTTCAAAAAATTTACTAAAATGCAGGTGGAAGGGGAAGTGCAGGGCACAGGGGAAAAAATTTAGTAAAGCCAAACACAGCCTTTTGCAACAACAGCACTCGGTGTGCTGACACAGACGGGTTCCCAGAACACTTCTCTAGTGGGAGAGCCTGTTCTCCAAGAGGTCTACCCTCCAGAAGATAATTCCACTTTGGGATCTTCCTCCGCATATGTTATAATATAATTGAAACATATTCCTTTATATTTATTTTCTAATGGTTTTTAATTGTCTTAAAGGTATTACTATACACCAATCATTTGGGGTTTTTTAAGAAATTCTGGACCCATTTATAATGGTAAATCATTAGTTTCCAAGCTTACCAATTACTTTTTACATTTTCTCCCTAACTTAAAACATGCTATGGTTTGTCTCTTAACCATAGCATGGTGTGTGTGTGCACCCTCATTTTAAGTCATCCCCCTTTTCCTCCCTTTGACTCACTCTCCAGTGTCTTTTAATATCTCCTGCCTTAGTAATTATAGCACCCTTAGTTCAGCTAAGATGGGCAAGTATATCATTATGTTTAAAGTGCAGAGCAATACAGAAAACTAGGAGATCATGGGTTATTTTTTACTTTGTTTGATAAAAATCCTTCAGGTTGTACTATAATTCTAGGGGACAAAAGAAATGCCACAGAAAACATTTAGCCTTAAGTTCTGCCTTTGGTTTTAAGTTAACTTTCATAGGTTGAAGACAAAATTCATAGCTTGTTGTTTGGGCTTTCTGAAATGATAAAACAAAGTGAGACAAATTGTGAAAAGAATGACTACTAGAGACAATAAAATATTCTTCGTTGATGAAAATGGTAGGAAAATAATAATTAGGCTGATTTTAGAAAGTTAACAGATATGAAAGATACACATGTAAAACCTCTTCAGAAATGGATATCTTCCTGTGTCTTAAAACATACATGCATCTGCTGTCTTACAATATTTTATCTTGACATGCTAGCCCCCCAAATAAGTCTTTATAGCTCATTGCTTTACAGTCAGATGGTGTGATGCTTTCTACTTCCACTCACCATCTTCACTTTTCTTAACTTCACGAACTCTCTCTTCTATTCCAGGCCTCTGAGACCACTGCTCTCAGGAAAGGTCAGCTCCTGGTACGGCAGGACTCATCTTTTTCATGCATCACCTTTCCTTAGTACAGCACAGCAGGTTCCAGACAGTGTGAAAAGAGACCACAGAGACCACTTGGTGGAAGAATTTATTTTACAGATGAGGAACCCCAAACCTAGAGAGGCTAAGTGACCTAATCAAAGTCCTTTAACAAGTTAGTGATTGCAGCAAAGTAGCATTCCTGTGCCCTGATTCCTAGTTTGATGTAGTCATATGATTAAAAAATAATTTTCTAGTTCTAGAGGTAGAGACCAAATAACAGTTTTTTTTCTGTACAAGAATGAGTGTTTACTAAGTTTGGTGATAGGGGATGATCAGTGCTTGCTGTGTACCAAAGGCTTACTGAATGCTGAGCATCTTGAGTGGTTGACTTTATTTAATCCTCACAGCAATTCTGCGAGGTTAAGAATGTTAGTATCTCAGTTTAACAGATGAGGGAAATGAGGCTGATAATAAAGAGCCTGCTTACTATCAGACAAAGTCATGGACACTTATAAACTGTATAAACAATAATAAAAAGGAACACATCCAGTCTTCTTAGTTAAAGGCCGCCTGTGGGTGGCCAGGGCATTGAGTTCGTTCTTACCTGTTCAGGAATGGGAAGGAGCGGGCATGAGAGAAGCAGTGTTGGCCTTGTTAGCAGTGTTGGGTCTCAGTGGGAGTCTCTGTCTTGGCAAAGATCAGACACAGGTCCTGGAGCCTCAGCCTCGGAGTTACTTCCACTGTCCCACACTCTCTGATCATCTTAACAGTACCTAACACATGCCGTTGCACAGTGTATGTGAATTTGCAGTAAAAGTAAAAATTGCATGTCACTATATGCTAAAATCTATCACAGAGTGGTAGACAAAACCCAGTCACCAAAATACCAGGAGCAAGGGGAATGGTCTAACCCCTCTTGTCCCACAAAGAAACCGGTATTCCCTCTCCATGCTGCCACAGTCCCCGTCATCTGGTGCTGCTACTAACTCAACCCGTATTCCTGTATTCCTTCCCCATTACTTTTCAATATGCTCTCACTGCATTACACACTGACAAGTCAACCCAGTATACTAAAACATAATCATTTTAACTTCTGTGCCATCCGTTTATTGGCCCATTATTCCAGCAACATTCATTGAATACCTACTCAAGTGAGACACCTAGCTCAACCAAGGACATAAAATGAAGAAGACACAGTTCTGGTATTTTAAATTCTATTGATAAAATATTATAAATATATTAATGGTGATAAAAAGGAAATCACTTAAATATCATAATAATTATTATTATAAAGTAGCACTGTGCACCTATTATTACAGATATTTTATATATATTATTATGTAAAAGTATTTTATAATATTGTATACTGATAGATACCAGGTATCATGTTTCACATAGGCTAGTTCTGTAAGCCCTATGAGATAGGTATTACTAGTCCCATTTTATACAAAAACAAGGTGAGGTTCATGTGGGTTAGGGGTTATTGTAGGTTATAGAGCAGGTATGCAGTGGAGACAAGAATAGGGAATGAAGATCTGTGTTGCCACCATGGAAAACAGTATGGAGTTCCCTCAAAAATAAATGGAACTGTCTTACAGCCCAGTGATTCCACTTATAGGAATTTATCTGAAAAAACTCAAAACACTAATTGAAAGAATATATGCACCTCTATGTTCATTGTGGTATTATTTAAAATAGGCAAGATTTGAAAGTAGTCCAAGTGTCTATCAGTAGACGAGTAGATAAAAAAGCTGTGGTAAATTTACACAATAGAATACTGCTTGAATGAAAAAAAATGAAAAAAAATTACCTTTTGTGACAGTGTGGATGGAACTAGAGAGCATTATGCTAAATGAAATAAACCAGTTAAATAAAGACAAATACCACATGATTTCACTCATATGTGGAATCTAATGAATAAAGTGAACTAACAAGCAAGATAGATATAGACTCAGAAAGTAGACCGACACCTGTTGGGATGGTGGAGCTGGGTGGAGGTGAATGTATCGAGCAAAAAAGGGAAAATAGAAGAAAAACAGAAAGAACTCATGGGCATAGATGATAGTGTGGTGATTGCTGGGGCAGCTGGGAGTGGCGGAAGTTGAGGAGGGAAGGGGGGATAAACGGTGATGGCCAGAGACTTGATTTGGGCTGGTAAACACACAATACGGTGTGCAGATAATGTGTTATAGAAGTGTACACCTGAAACTTGAATAAATTTGTTAACCCATGCAACCCCAATAAATTAGATTACAAAATAAAGTTGCAAAAAAAAGAGTCAACAATTGCAATCCAGCCCCAAATCTGTGTTTTTCCTATGTCATTATGGCAGCTTTCTGGTGTTGCCAAAGCAAAGGTGAGATTTTTGGTCATTCTACTTGGAGGGATAGGGGAAGATTTCAATAAGAGGTGGTATGTAAATGAGATCTGAAAGATAAATAGGAATTCTGAAAATAAGAAAGTGTATTTCAACCTCCAAAAAAGACGTAAAAGGTATGGTGTGAAAGTTATTGGTCAGTAGCATTATGGCCCTGCTGTATAGAATATTCTACTGAAGTATTTGGAGCTTAAATCTGCTGTAGCTAATGAAATAGATGAATGGACTTTAAACATATTTTAAACAAAAAACCCTATTTTTACAAGACTATTTGAATTTATCTGTGTGCAAATATTGCTAATAATGGAACAGTAAGTTTTTGGAGAACAGGGTTTATACTGCTTAATTCTTTCATGGGGTTTCATACAACAGCCCAGGAAAGATTTATTATATTTAAAAAATAGACTGGCTTATGGAATTATGAAATTCTTTGGTCTACTTGTATAGCAAATAGTGAAAATAACATTACTACTAATAATATAATAAAAATGCAAGTATGGTTTCTGGGGTTATCATTGCATCTTGCCATTGGCCTCACTAGCATGTTTCAAAAATGATACTTCTTTGCAACTGCTGTTCAGTTTTCATCACTTTAGATTTATCTGCATTTTCCAGGATCTGTATAAATGGAATCATACACAATAAACTCTGTTTTTGTCTAGTTTTTTTCACTCAATATGATTATTTTGAAGCTTGCCCACATTGTTGCATGTACCAACAGTTTGCTTCTTGCTAAGTAGTGTTTCTTTGTATAGATATACTTCACTCTGTGTATCCATTTGCCTGTTGATTGTTAATCTGTATTTTTCTGTTGGTGAGGCGGTGGCTGTTACAATGAAGTTGCTCTGAACATCCATGTACAATTCACTGCATGAATATATTCTAACATTTAGAGAAACAAATAATAGAATGGCTGAATTGTATGGAAAGTATATGTTCAACATTTTAGGAAATTGCAAAGCCATTTTCCAAATTGTTTGTGCAACTTTATTTTCCTACCAGTGGAGTATGAGAATTCTAGTTTATCCATCTCATTCATAGTACTTGGTGTTGTCAGTCTTTTAAAAGTTGTTTATTCTGATATGTTACAGCGATATCTCATTGTGGTATTAATTTGTATTTTCTTAATGACAAATATTGTTGAGCATCTTTTCATGAGTCTAGATTTTATTCATATATCTTCTTTTTCATAGCATTTTCCCAAGACTGTGTAACCTGTATCTCTTTCATAGTAAAGTGTCTATTCAAATTTTTGACCACTTCTTTTTATAAATATTTCATTTGTTCGTTTTTAGAGAGAAAGTAAGGGAGGTGGAAAGAGAGGGAAAGAAACATCTATGTGAGAGAGAACCATTCATCGGTTGCCTCTTGCACTCCCCCAGGTGGACATCTGGCCGGGGACCCAGGCCTGTGCTGTGACTGGAAGTCTAAGTGGAGACCTTTTGGTTTGCAGAATGACACCTAATCTGCTGAGCCACACTGGTCATGGCAGCCTGCTTCTTTTTTAGTTAGGTTGCTTGTTTTCTTAACATTGAGTACTGGGAGTTCTCTTTGTATTCCGGACACAAGTCCTTTATTAGATACATGTTATACCCATATTGTCTCCCTGTCAGTGACTTGTCTTTTCATTTTTTAAACAGTGCCTTAAACAGCAGAAGCTTTTAATTGTGATAAAGTTAACATTATTAACTTGATATTTTATTGATCTTAATTTTAGTATTATATCTAAGATATCTCTGCCTAATTCAAGGGTACAAATGTTTTTGTACTCTATGATTCTGTAAAAAATTTATTATTTTAATTTTCACATTTAAATCTTGAATGAAATTGATTTAATCTCTGTATGTAGTGTTATTATGAATTAAAGTTTTTTCTCTTTATTTTTTCTGTCGCTCAAATATTACTGTCCTTAACTGCCTGATAACTAGTGTCTTATAAACCCGTATTTTTTTCTGAGTTGTTTGTAGCAGGCAGAAATGTAAATTCAGTATTACTTGATCTTGGCCAGAGCAGCTATCAAGAAGTTCACTTTTAATTACTGAACATAAACTGGATTTTGTGATGCAAAAATAACTTTATATTATTTGAGAGTGAGTTAAATAAAAACTGTGAGAATCTGCATAAGTTTGTATTCAAAGATAGAAGAAGAGATAGCCCATTAATGAAATTTAACAGGGGTGGGACACCCAAAACATAATTTTCCTTCTACCTCCTAGGTTTGAACTAGGCTAATAATCAAATTTAAGGTGGGATAGATGAGCAGGAGAAAACACCCAAGTTTGTTTCTCAGATGTGTATTTGGAGATGCTACAAGATACGACACCCAGAGAGCCATTGGGCTGCTGAGGTTTATATGCTCTTCTGCAGCTAAGAAAAATGGGGGCCGTGGTTTGGGACTTAAAAGGACTGAAGGCAATTTACATAGTGATGGAAAAGCAAATGTTTAGTGAACAAATGTTTGCTGAGCCATCTTCCACAATGGGCATAGGGAGGACTTTGGTCAGAGGATCCTTACTGGGTTTCTCTCTGTATCATACGTAGTTTACATTAAACTACAGTTATCTGTGACAATATTTTCCTTCCTGGAGTAGGCCCTCTATCTCAATTTCTTTTAGGTGGTTGGGGGAAGGTCACGGTTTTTTTCTGAGTCTTTTGCTCCTTAGTAACCAGATTAAAATCGATATCTGAAAAAGCATATATTGAGGTGGCGAACTCTGCTTTTCTTCACAGAGCAGTGAGAGACAAACACGAATTATCTGCCAAGTCCCCCATTTTACATGTAGGAGTTATATTACCTCCATAGTAGAACACTGAATAACTCATTTTGAAAAGAAGTTGATATTTGAGGCATTCGTTAATGTTTAAAAATGAGGAGATGTTTCTCATATGATTCAGGTTAGTCATGGCCCTTCCAATAGTTCTTCATGCATCTGGGAAGTCTCAAGAATTCTTCCAGACAATAATTCCAGCATTTATGGGACTAGAAACATCTTCTAAACATAATCCAATACAATCAAAATTGACATTTGCTTCTTTAAAAGTATATAATAGTAAAGAAAATGCAAAATCTGATTTCAAATGCCATTGTGAAATGTCACAAGACTACCTATTTTTTTCTTCTCAAGCCATTTCCTTTCTTTTGTTGAGGCAGTCCCACTTCTTAAATTCTTCCCATATTTAAATCACAGATTTGCATCTTTATTTAAATCTGTATGAAAATCATCTTAAAAAGAAATCCATTTCTTCTCTAACAGTAAGAAGCTTAACCTCTTGTTTATTCATTCAACTTGTCGCTACATTTTGAGACAACCAAGAAACTAAATCCTGTTGGTTCCCAAGCATGAGGTGAATTTGCTGAGAGAATGTCAATGTTGGTCACCCAGATCCAGGGACGGTTCACATTGTTGTACTAAAATTGACTATCATTTTATCATTTGATAGTCTCTGAAAGGTTTTTAGATGAACTAGAGGTCATTTTTAAAAATACTTTATTTATTTATTTCTAGAGATAGGGGAAAGGAGAGAGAAAGACAGGGAGAGAAACATCAGTGTGTGGTTGCCTCTCACATAGTTCCCACTGGGGACCTGGCCCTCAACGCAGGCATGTGCCCTGAATGGGAGTCTAACCAGAGATGCTTTGGTTCGCAGCCTGCACTCAATCCACTGAGCTACACCAGCCAAGGCTAGAGGTCATTTTTTGTTGACCTAGATATTAAATTGAAAGAAAGTTCTGAGTTGAAACTTAGTGTGCTAAGCTTTGTGCACATTATTCATGTGGATGAAAGGGAAACCCTGGGTACTTTGTAAAGGCATGAAGAGGGAAAGAAGGTTGGGAGTATTTTAGGAAAGAAATAAAAAAGCAGTAGAGAAAAAATGCAACTTCCAAATCCAATGCGTTATAATTTTTCTATCAAAAATAATATTTTAATGTTTTGTGAGAGTTTTTAAAAAGTAACAGGAAGGTAAAATATATGAAGTACAAGACATTATTATTGTGTATTAACCTTCTGAAGACAAAAGAAATCATGTTCTACTTTTATTAGAGTTGCAAATCCCTGAATCACTAGGATATGCATTGCAATTTGTTATGAATTTAAATCTGTAATAGTGTGTTTGGGTAATACTCACAACAGGGATTTGTTGTTCTTTAGAGTTCTCTCCTAAATGTGTTAGAGAAGCATAGAAATGCGTGTCTCCAACATACTGTTTTGAAATTTTTATCCAGAGAAACCCAGAAGTACATAATGTTTAAAACATTCAAATAATATCAGTTGCATGTGTTAATCATAAGAATTACATCTATTTTAGAATTATCTTTGAAATATATAAAACTCAAAATACCACAGGAGAAACTGAAAATCATTCCCTTGACCATTATCTTCAAGTAATAAAAAGTCAATGTTAAAATTTAATATGACTAATTCCTTGTCCCGACTGTCCCTATGGACTATTTTAATATCGAGATACCTTATATAGTTCCAAACCAGTAAGTTAAACTGTAAAGTAGAAATTTCCATGTTTAATTTTTTTCTGAGGTTCATTGTCACTTTACTCTTTCCAAAAATACGTAAAGTAAAACTGTTTTAAAAGACATTTTAGTAGATGTGTTTCTTTACTTACTGAAGAATATTTTCCTAACCCTGTCAGTGTCCTAACAGCAGGAAGAACATTAGTAAATAAATATATTTTTAAAGGAAGTAATCTCACAGATTCGCAGACCCTACAACAGCATGCTCAAGAACAAAATTAGTGCGTCTTTGATCCACCTCCGAGGTCCAAAGAAATACCAACAGCAACGTTTTATGAGGTGATTTCAGCAGGCGAGACCACCTGACGGAACCTAGGTACCAGTTCTTATCCCACATCCCACATAATTTTGATACTCCTTTCTCTTTTAAAGCTTGGGACTTAAGGGATCTTAACTACAGTAGAGGGTAAAAAAAATTGACCAGTCTCTAACAGTAACCTAAATAAATTGGAATCAAGTTTATTCATGCCCTTGTTCCTAACTACTTGAAGCTGCGGCAGAGAATTCTTAAAACCAGTTATGGCAGCATTCAATCGTACTTTGAAAGTGCTTCCAGTGTTTTGCTCTGTTTCTTAACATGCTACATTTTTACCTTGGTTAGGCCACCTTCTAAAACCTCGCTATTTCAAATATGCCTACAGACCAACAGCATCAGTGTCATTCAGGAGCTTGTTAAAAATGCAGAATCTAGGGCACTATCTCCTTTTTTCCTGAATTGGAGGCTGCATTTTAACAAGTTCAGCCTTAGACTTCTGTGTATATTGCAGTGTGAGGTGTACTGATCTAGGAGGTCTCATCTTTAGTCTCCCTCACGTAAGGCAGGACATTTTCTTATGACTTTCCCTGTTTCTACCTCTGTCTGCTGGATTTCTTCTGTTTATGGAATGTCAATTTATCCTTTCAAGTACTGATTCAGGCAAATTTCAAATTAGGTCAAGTTTATCATCACTGGCATCTATTTCATATTATATTTTTCTGTTTTTACATTTGTTCCCTGTCCCTTTTCTATAGATCAATAACAGAGATGTTTTAAAATGTAAATCTCTGCTTGCTTGTTTGTTTTGTTGTTTAGCTTCCTGTTAAAGGTGAGATCATATGGTATTTGTCTTTCAACACCTGGCCTATTTCACTCAGCATAATGCTTTCCAGTTCCATCCAGGCTGTTGCAAAGGGTGGGAGCTCCTTCTTTCTCTCTGCTGCATAGAATTCCATTGTGTATATGTACCACAATTTTTGATCCATTCATTTACTGATGGGCACCTAGGTTGCTTCCATCTCTTGACTATTGTAAATTGTGCTGCTATGAACATTGTGGTGCATAGGGTCTTTGATATTGATGTTTTAGGATTCTTAGGATATAATCCTAGCAGTGGAATTACTGGGTCGAAAGGCAGTTCGATTTTTATTTTTCTGAGAAAATTCCATACTGTTTACCATAACGGTTGTAGCAGTCTGCAATCCCACCAACAGTGAGCTAAGGACCCCTTTTCCCTACACCCTCTCCAACCATATGATCTCACCTTTAACAGGAAGCTAAACAACAAAACAAACAAGCAAGCGGAATAAAAACAAAGACACTGAAATAGAGAACAAGGGGACAATGACCAGAGGGGAGAGGGAAGGGAATTTAAGGGGGAAAAAGGGGAGGAATTTGAAGGAACAAGTATGAAGGACACAGGGATGAGAACTAAGGGGGTGGAAATGGGAGGGAGGTGGGGAGGACAGGGCGGGGTGGGGGGCTGGGATGGGAGAAATAGACAAAAAACTGTACTTGAAAAATAACTAAATAAGAATTTTTAAAAAGAGGAAAACAAATAAAAAATAAAATGTAAATCTCTCCATTCTCAGTTGATATTGCTCCTCTCATTGTGCATCATGGTCCAGCCACACTGGCATCCTTCTTGTCAGTTGAAAACACCAAATTTTTCCTTGTCTCTGAGACTTTGCACCTTTTTTTTGCCTCTGCTTATAAAATTCACTGTCACCTGCCTCTCCATGTATATGTGTCAGCTCTGTCTGATACACTTGACCTGTGTCAGCTGTTACCCTGTCCTCTTAGGGGTCTTGTATGGAAACCAGATGTGTACTTTTATCACTGTACAGTTGATATTACTGAGAAGCATACATCATGATGTGAAATGGCTGATTATGGGCAGGAACTTTTTATCACTTGCTCAACACTGACTTCCATGTTTGCAGTGGAAACAAGTCCTTCATAATTATTTGTCAATAAATAAGTGAACAAATATCCTGTCCTTTTTTTCATTCAGCCCAGGTACTTAACTAAACATATATGGAGCACAGCTATGCTCCGATTATTTTTAGCGATACAGTGAAGAAAATACAGTCTCAGTTTCTAGAATAAAGCTGACACAGTACAAAAGTTAAATCTTAAAGTTCTAGACCATTATTATGGTTGAGACTTTGTCAGTGTCAAGGGAAGCAATGAAAAAAGAAATACTTTGAAAGTTATGTCATTAAAATACTTCTCATAAATAATTTTCCTCTCATCATACTTGGGTGAGTGCTTTTGCTTTTCTTTTTTAAATTAGAAATTCATATGCATAGACATGTAAACACCTGAAGAAAATATTTCAACTGGAATAGTAGTGAGGTGTAAATATCTATAACAGGAAGTGATCAAAGAAAGTCAAACAAAGAAAATGTAGTTAGTGAAGCTGGAGGCTAAAGTGAAGTTCAAAATGAAATCAGAATGGCTGGATTCCTGTATCTGACATTTTTGGATTTTATCAAAAAGATGTTTTAAAAAGTTGTAGTCACCCACATCAGAGCACTTGTAAAGACAAAATACACAAAACAAAGCCACCGGAAAGTTTCAAGTATCTGAAATTTAAACAAGAAAAAGAAAAAATATGACACTAGGAGAAACTAATTTCTACTATGTGTGCACATGGACATTTATAAACTGATCTATTTAGTTTCTTCTGAATTATAATATATATTGACAGTTAAAATTCATAAACCATCTCTGTACCCAGACAGTTTTTTCTAAATTAAAATTTCCTTTCTCCACATATTGTTTTCTTTTTCCCCTCCCAGCCATGTTGTCCTTAGCTAATTTCTAAAATACTTAGACTGTGTACAATTCCTGTAAGGTCGACTCTGTTCACTTTGTGGAACTGGCTGTAACCAAGGTAAGGTCATCAGGTTGACCCAGCGGAGAAATGTCTGCTTTACCACACCCTTAGAATTTAGGCTCTCATCAGTGAAACTCTGAGGTCCACTTAAGCATAGGGTAACAAGAGCCAGGAAGTTACTAAATGAGTTAAGAAGACTTCATGGGGACTGTCCAAACTCAAGACCTATAAAGAGTCAGCACTGATGCTGTAGCTCCTGGCTTTCTTCTCATGTGTCTTGATCCCCAAAAAAGGGATGGGCTGCCCAGCTTTGCTAATCATAGCAGTTTTTATTTTAGGAATAGCCAACATTTTCATTTTAAATAAAATCTCCCAAATTTATAAAAAGCCTTCTGTCTCTCTCTCTCTTTCTCTTTCTCCCTTTCCCTTGTGTGTGTCTTTCTTTTTCATTTTTATGTTTTCTTTAGAATATAGTACATCTTATATAATTGGCAGCACTAGGCTGATGTTTTTCAAAAAGGGCACTAAGTAAGAATGTATAAACCTTATATTAGAAATCTCTTCAAATAGTTTGCACTAGGATTGATATGCCAATAATAGCATTTTCATTAAAGAACCAGATCGTGGCTCTGAGAAACTGTCTAGCCAAGCAAATAAATCTTGCATAGAATCTCAAAATGCTGTTGTTGACTAAAGCAGGGGCTTGTGAGATTTTTATCTATGAGGATCATTCTTCAATCTGTCAGCTGCAGAGTTGGAGAAGGATTTAGGTAAGACATTTGAAGCAATTAGTGTGTATTCCCAGTTTTAGAAATGTCTGCCTTTCATTAATGTTTTCTAAACAGTTGCATCTCTAACTTTCTAAACATCTTTTTTTTATTGCATGGAGTTGGTAGATAAACCCGGTAAGCCATATCAGTAGACCTAAACCAGGTCTACATAACACATTTACTGCAGAGTTGGTGATACAGTTTGATTTCTGTTATTTTAATACAACTCTTGACACTTACTTAGAGATCATTCTAGGTTGGTGATTCTCAGCTTTGACTTCACATTAGAATCATTTGAGAAATAAAAAAAAATCTGATATCCTGACTGCATTGTAAATCAATGAAATCAGAGCCTTTTAGCGGGGTATAAGAAGGATTGAGACATAAGTGATTTTTTAGCTTTTTAAATGGAGCAGAGAATTACCTAAATGGTAGTGACTAGAATTCTCCTTAAGACAGTTGGTTATAAGACCCTTACTTAATACCATGAGGACCAGATAGGCTTCATAAACGTAATCATCCATTTAACAAACATGTATTAAATACTAACTCTGTACTAGATAGTACTTTGCTTGTGTAGAGGGATGTATTGCAAAGATTAATAAAACCATTTTAAACCCTCAAATATATAAAACCTAATAATGAAAGTCAGTTATTATAACTGAGTAAGTGAGGTCTTAAATTTGCTTTGGTAGAAATATACCTATAGTAGTAGGGGAAAGCCAGTTTGATACCTACAGTAGTAAGGGAAAGCCAGAACTAAGTTGAGTTCTAGGAGGGAAAAAATATACAGACAAACAAAAAGCACACAGGAATTGTCATGAGTGAACTTGAACAATGAATAATTATTTTTGGCCAAAATAGAGTAGGATATTGGGAGATACACAGTCAGCATGGGTGAAGACAATTTGTTCATTTTTTATCACAGAAGACCATTTGGATATTGGTCAAAAGTTAGTTTTACTCACTAAAATTTAGTTTGTAAACAACTGTGGGAATTTCTTGTTTTCATCAATGTTAATACATAATCATCTCTAAAATATTTATTACACTTGCGAGAGTAAAACTTCTTAACTTTAAAGTGTGTCATAATCATCTGGAGGGCTCGTTGAAACACAGATGGCTGTTCTTCATCCTGGTTTGCAACTTATAGGTGGGAGGCGAGGCCTAATGTTTGCATGTTTAACAAGTTCCAAGCAATGCTTCTGCTGCTGCTGGTCCAGTCAGTACACTGTATGTGAAACACTGTTCTCCTATAAGAAATGCCAGATTAAGTGATCTGGCCAGGGGTTAGGTAAGGACATTTTTAGTCCACCAGTTCACCTTTTTGAAGGTCATTTGTAAAATAAAAATAAAAATGGAGGACTTCAACCAAGATGGAGGCATAGGTGGAAGCACTGCGCCTTCTCCCACAACTAAGTTTAAAAACAACAAAGTTTTAGCAACAAAAATGCAGCTAAACCACAGAAAATTGAACTACACAGAAGTCTGACAACAATGAACCCTTCAGCCAAACCGGTAAGAGGGGCAGAGCCAGCAGCAGAGTGGGGTCGGGCAGAAAAGATCCACCGGATCGACCCGGGCGCGAGGCCCAGCAGCTGGGTGCAGATCTCAGGTGTGGAGAAGCGGGCGGACCCACTGAGGGCTGATCGCAGTAACACATTCGTGCGCAGATAAACCTGTGAAGGAGCTAGCAGTGACACGGACCCGCACAGGCCCCAGTAGCTTGAAGCGGCAGAGGGAACCACCATTGTCCCTCTCTGACCATGCCCCCACATACAGCATCACAAACCAGTGACCTGGGTGGCCCCACCCTGGTGAACAACTAAGGATCCCCTCCTCAGACATAACAGGCACAAACAGACCAAAACATGGCTCAAGAACAACTCAGAGCCCCAGAGCCCATAACTCTAAGCGATGAAGAAATAGCCAAACTTTCAGATGCACAGTTCAAAACACTGGTGATCAGGATGCTCACAGAACTGGTTGATTTTAGTCACAAATTAGAGGAACATATGAAGGCTAAACTAATTGAAATGAAGGGAAATGCACAGGAAACCAATAGTAATGGAAAGGAAACTGGGACTCAAATCAAAGGAGTGGACCAGAAAGAGGAAAAAAATGACCAAACAGAAAAGGATGAAGAAACAAGAATTCAAAAAAAATGAGGAGAGGCTTAGGAACCTTCAGGACATCTTTAAATGTTCCAACATCCGAATTATAGGGGTACCAGAAGGGGAAGAGGAACAGCCACCAGTGGAAAACTTATTTGAACAAATAATAAAGGAGAACTTCCCCAATCTGGCAAAGGAAATAGACTGTCCAGGAAGTCCAGGAAGCTCAGAGAGTCCCAAAGAAGGTGGACCCAAGGAGAAACACACCAAGGCACATCATCATTATATTAGCCAAGATTAAAATGAAGGAGAGAATCCTAGAAGCAGCAAGAGATAAGGGGACAGTCACCTACAAAGGAGTTTCCATCAGACTGTCAGCTGATTTCTCAAAAGAGACCTTACAGGTAAGAAGGGGCTAGAAAGAAGTACTCCAAGCCATGAAAGGCAAGGACCTACATCCAATATTGCTCTATCCAGCAAAGCTTTCATTTAGAATGGAAGGGCAGATAAAGTGCCTCTCAGATAAGATCAAATTCAAGGAGTTCATCATTGCGAAGCCCTTATTATATGAAATGTTAAAGGGACTTACCTAAGAAAAAGAAGATAAAAAAGATGAACAGTGAGAGGACAGCAAACTCACAGTTATTAAGAACCACACCTAAAACAAAAGCAAACTAAGAGGACAGCTAGATCAGGAGCAGAACCGTAGAAATGAAGATCACATGGAGGGTTAGCAACAGAGAAGTGGGAGAAGGAGAAGGGGGGAGAAGGTACAGAAAATAAGTAGTGTAAATGGTAGGTAGAAAATAGATGGGGGAGGGTAAGAATAGTAGGGGAATATAGAATCTAAAGAATTTGAGACACGTGGTCATAAACTAAAGGGGGGAATGTTGGGGGAGGGGTATGCAGGGTAGAGGGGAATGAAGGGGGGAAATAGAACAACTGTAATGGCATAATTAATAAAATATATTTTAAAAATCTAAAACTAAAACTAAAAATAAAAAGAATAATAAACTCATTTGTAAAATGCTAATACTAATAATAATAATAATTAAATTAAAAGTAATTTAAAATGAGCAGGAATAGAGGTTCCTCACATAAACTGATAATGAGCATCCTTCCAAATTGAAAAGATTTTTATGAAAGAATGGGTTTTAGGCAAAAAGGGCAAGGAAGTGAAATGGAATAATCAATCTCTACTCCAACCCAA
The DNA here is from genome assembly GCF_021234435.1 of Artibeus jamaicensis. Lineage (NCBI taxonomy): Eukaryota > Metazoa > Chordata > Mammalia > Chiroptera > Phyllostomidae > Artibeus > Artibeus jamaicensis. Next base: position 21,236,641 of record NW_026522046.1, on the reverse strand, counting down.
GCCATTCAGTTCATTCCTTATACTTTAATACCCAATCAGCAAAACAAAACCCCAACTAGACCCACTCTCTTCCAATGGTGGTTGAATGATCATTGTTCCCCCCTTCGTTATGATCATATCCTCACAGAACTACAAGCTACTTTTCAGAGTGTGTTTTCCAGCCTCAGGTCTTATTCTCCTGAAAGTTCTGGTGTTTATAGGTATTAACGTGTATTTCTTCATCTCATTAAATTTTCATTGAGATCTCAATACTCCACAGGGATTTCCACCTCTTAGCTGCTGGCTGACCCACCTTTTAATATAGTGTTTCTGGATTCTCAAGCAACTGTAGCTTTCTATGGTCTGTATGCAACCTTGGTAGTAGGATAACTCAAGTAACTTTAGACTACAGAATATATAATGGTGGTTGGGCTAGTGGAGGGAGATATTTACTTGAGAATCACTAATTTTTTAGTATGCAGCATTCAGAAGAATCACACTTTTCATGGCTACTGAAGAGCCTAATGCTAAAACATTTATTGCTCTGAGTCAGCACTTTCACTAAACTGACATACTTACTTTGCTTTGAAATTGGAGAGAAAAGTCACCTTGTATCAACGACTAAAAGGATTGTATCGGCAATAGTCCTTTGGTAGGCCTTTCCAACTTAGTACAAGTTTGGTAGGAATTGGGCTTGAGAGGGGGATGACCTGTGAAATGGGGTGAGAGACACATGATTTGCTGAATGTAATGGTTCCTTAGTGAAGTGAGTGAGTTTGAGGGTTCTGAGTCCTAATTCATCTATGCTAAATATTATGTTCCATAAGAAAAGTGGAAAAAAGAGTTCTGTCTTAGTGAACATTTATCTTTAGTTTGGGGTCACTTTTTTTGGGGTGAGTTCCAGAGTTAAGCGTTTATTTTAACAGAATGAATAAGTTGATTAAATACACAGTAGTGTTTTAAGGCTGGTGAATAATGCCATTGATCTGAAGAAGACCAGGTATGTAAATAAAAATGAATATTTAATGATGGCTGATAAAAAGTAAAAATGTGAGACTCCCATAATATGAAATTTACCTTTAAACTCATTTTACATTATGCTATATCTGTCTACCTTATTTATGCTTTTCTGTGACATGGTATGTTTTATGATAGTTCAGAATATTTGATTAACCTGTAATTTATAATTTTCTCTACCAAATATTTATGAGAGTACTAGTAATGGTAAACAGACCTTATAAGTTAAATCTTAGCTTATAAGATGTTCAGTGGTTTTCTACCATTTAATTGAAAATGATAGCTCAAAAGAATAAAGAAAATAATAGACTGATAATCAGGAGATCCTAGGTTCTAGAGCTAGTTTCCCCTGTTTGAGATTTTTTAAATCTCATTGGACCTTACTCTTTGATTTAAAATTATAAGGTTCAACTTCAAGTTATTTTTATTTTCTTTATTTTTTATTTTATTTTTTCAAGTGATTCTTGCTTAGAGTTAGGCTACTTGGTACACCAAAGTGATATGTAAAACAATGCATATTTTAAAAATAGATTGTTGCAAAAATAAGTGTGCATGTTAAAATATTCTAAATTTCAAGTTTAATGACTGAGAAATATATATATTTTATCTTCTGACTTTCGATCACTTAGTGAATTAAAAATATTAATAGCATAATTTTATTAGTATAATTTTAATTTTGCTTAGTTATTAAAATGACTATTTCTTCATTATTTACATAATGTACTTTTATAATTCTTATACTTCACAAATAATGCCTGAAAGTATCCAAGAAAAAATTATAATCTAGTTAGAATTTTAAAAAATAAACCATGAAAAATCAGTCTAAAGTACATAAATGAGGATAATGTCAAAGAACTTTATATTATGCATCATATAGTGAAAAATATTTTTTTAAATTTTTAGAAAGCTCTAAATGTGATAATGATACAATGATTGATGGAAGCAATAACATTAACCACAGTTTTAGAAAGCTGACAACAGGTTTTGGAAATCCTAGTAAGGCCCCTAATCTAGGACTGCACCACTCTTATTTAGTCAAAGAGAGCCTTGCAAATTGTTTGTCAATTTAATCTAGTAGATCAAGCTCTATGAATTATTTCACTGTGACTTACTATTGACAGGCAATGGTTCTCTTTGATTTAAAAATTACTTCAGAAGCCTTTACAGAGCAAAGTACTTACTAAAATATTAGAAGTAAGACTTATGATTTGGTCTATGATAGGTCTCTTGCTGAGGGGATTATTATCTCATGATAATATATAAATTTGGATTTTGAATTACATTTCAGATAATTGGAGATGTTACTAAACATATTATATTTTATGTTCTTGTAAATATATAGCTTTTGTTTGTATATCTCAAACTCAGGAAGCAGTAATATTATTCTTAAAGTCAAATTTAGGACAAAGAAATAGAGAATTATGGGTATAGTTAGTATTCATTATTACTATTTTTTATACAAAGTACTGCCTGAAAATATAAGTTGGATTTATTTGACAACTTCTTTCCTCTGTGTTTTCTGTCTTATTAAAAAAATGTTTCAGTTATTTGAATTTCGAACTACAGCCCCCTAACTTCTTATGTAGACTGTTTTAAATTGGATTGTCATCTATTAATCTCACATGATTCTTAATGAATTCAGAATCATAACTCTTAAAACTTTACCTTGGCAGTGTGCTTTCAATTTCATCGTCTCCTCTGCTGGCCTGAACGCGCTAATGAGAGTCTGCATGTCACAAGGCAATGAGGATCGCCCATCATTTGCAGAGCTTAGTCAACTGTGTAATGAAGTCTTGTTTGTTTGCTTTCTTTTGTGTGGGACTTGGTGAATCTCAGCACATTTTCAGCAGCTTAGTGATATTGCTCATTTCATCACTTCTCCTAAACTGTTTGCGTCATTTTACTAACCATTACTGAACTTTATTTCATTTTGTATATCTACTAAGGCAGAGCCAACATAATTGAAACCAGAGCAGCTAATAGGCACTAAAACAGGGTAATAACACTATTGCAGGCAAAAACATCAGAGATGGAAAATAATTGAAAACTACATTTACCGTATTTCTTTACATGTTTTAAAAATATTTTAAGACTAAAGTAAAAGGAAAATATATGCTTAGCATTAAAAAATAAATGAATGCATAAAGGATGACAGAATAATAGGTATAAATGCCCTTTTCATGTATCTCTCTCATTCTTACTTTCAGTAATCTTTTTTTTTCTTTCTTTCCAACTTTTTTTCTGTGTGGGCTCAGGGTCAAATATAATTCTTGAAAAATATTTTATTTATTCATTTTTAAAGAGAGGGGAAGAGAGGGAGAGAAAGAGGGAGAAAAAGATCAATGTTTGTTTGCTTCGGGTGCTCCTCCTACTGGGGACCTGCCCACAACTCAGACATGTGCTTGACTGGGAATGGAATCTGTGATCTGGGAATAAAATCTTTTGATTTTATAGGCTGGTACTCAATCCACTGAGCCACACCAGCCAAACGTAATCTGAATTAAATAAAAAGAAGGTTTATATACTATGCAGATGAATCCCAGCACCAAAATTTTATGTCACACAAATTTGTATTTAAAATATATTTTATGGTTTTAATTTTATATAAATGGGATCTTATTTTTTTTTAATCTGAAGTATTCCCAAAGACAAACATACGACATTTTATTTAACCATTCATTATTATTGGACATTTACTATTTTTCAGTTTTTCATTCTTACCAAAAATGCTATGAATAGCATACTTTGTATATATACATATAGATAGATAGATGATAGATAGATAGATAGATAGATAGATAGATAGATAGATAGATAGATATAGATAGATGTATAAAGGTATTTCTGCAAGATAATATTTTAGGGGGACAAAGAATATGCACATTTAAAATTGTCCTTCAGAAATGCATACCAATATACACTAAAACTTATATTGTATTCTAGTCCCATTTCTCTAGTATCTCAATATCCTTGTTGAAAAATGTTTACTTTGAACTTGGTCACTACTGTGGGATCTCACATTGTTTTTATGTATTTATAATTAGTGGATAATATAACAATATAATATCACATGTAAAATCAAAATAGGTTGGAATTTAAGTTTTATTTGGAGGTTGGAGGTCTTTGATTACCTTTCAGTTTTATCTAACTTTCAAAATTTTATTCAGTTATTCTTATATTTTCAACAACTTTGGTAGTTAGAACACTATAAAAAGTTGTATGATAATGTAAATTTTCAAGTTTATTCACTTAAAGTTTTACATAAATTTTTCTAACATTTAAAAATATACATTTTCCTATCCTTACTGTAGTTTTTTATAGTATTTTTTTGAGAAGTAGTACAAAGTTTTCTTTTTTGTTGATATATCTTAAAGTCCACCTTAGACTTTTGTGTATTCCCCTAGTTTACTGAGATAAAATTTTTATTTCATTTGTTCAACCTTTATTTTTGTGACAAATATTTAAGACTAAAATATGTCAGTTGAGAGTCATTTGACTGGAATCATAGATTTTTAAGATGGGTTATTTTTATTATCTTTTATTGAGGTATTGAACCATTTCTGTAAGATAGATTCTACTTGCAATCTGTGATTTCCAAATGGTCTGTAATTCATTTTGATTTTTGAATTTAAACCTTTAAGGATTTTCTAATATTTTGAAAATTAATAGTCACCTGAGGTTCTTTTGTTCATTTCTATTAACTAAATCATTACATAAATTTGTTAATTCTAGTTGCATTTTTATTTTGGTCATATTTTTACTATCATTTTCATTTTTTTCTTTGTGGAATAGTTTTAGATTATTTTCAGAGCCTAATAGATGTTCTTTTTTATATAAAGTTAGCATTACTATCTGAAAAGGAAGTATACTTCCCTATATTAGGTACAAAATGGCATGTTCATAAATACCAACTTTGTTAGTTTTAATATTTAAATTTTATATAATTATCATTTTTCTGAAAGTCATCCATGTATTAACCTCCAATCTAATTTACAAATAAAATTTGACTTATGGATAATATTTTTCTTAAAATTATAAATAATGAAAATGCATTTAATAATATATGGCAAAAGTTTATTATTGTTACTGTGAGATATATTTGATGATATCTACATCTTATTAATTTAAACTATTTTTATATTAAATATTTTTGCTTAGGACTCCATTTCCTTGATATATTTGTGCTTCCCTTTATTTTTAACAATTTAGTCACTGTTCTTTATTTTTTTAACTTTAACAAATTTGGTTTCTATTACATGTATGTACACATATACACATATCAACTATTGGAAATGTTGAAAAATTTTGCCTGAAAAAGCTCGCAATCTACACTTAATAATTTATTTTTTTGCTGAATGTTAATCACATACATCTTCACTAAAAATAACTAATTTGGTATCATTATTTTTAATAATTGTGGACTCATGATTTGTAAACATATTTCTCAGAATTAGATTCTGAGAATTTACTGAGTCTGTTTTAAGAATGTTTTGTAACAGTATTGATAGACAGAAGAAGTCTTAAATGAAAGCATAAAGAACCAGAATAGGTGTAAGTTAAAAAAAATTTATTGAATGAATATTCAATAGTTCAGAAAAATTTTCCGAACTAACCATTAGTATAGGCAGTTAGTAAGTTGTACACAAAAGAGAAGGCAAAAAATCGATAAGCCTGATTAACTCTGGAAGCTACAGCTTCCAGACATCCTAGGGGACAGCTTCATCCTCTAACAAACAAAACCTAATCCTCAAGCAGGCAGGCAGAACCAGTTTTCCAATCCCATTAACCAAAATTATTAAGGAAAGAAAGAACCAGTGACTGGGATGGAGGGATTTCTTTGCTGGGCACATGCTCAGTAGAAGTCAAGATGGTACAGGAGAAGGTGTCTAGCCTGGAAAAAAGACTGGCTTGGGTAAAGGCACAAAATCCTGGATGATCCAGAAAACAGTTTAGATAGGGGGAGGGCCCAGCACAAACTGTGGAAGAACTAAGAAGAACATTGGTAGTTTGAAAGAAAGTCCACTCTTCCCCAAACACAAGGAGATACAATCAAAGCTTAACAAAGGCCTAGGGTTCATGCACTCTCTCTCGGTAGCAGCTGTGGGGGGCTGGATGTGGCAGCCACTCTGGTCCAAGCACAGGTCTAAGAGCAGTGCCAGTCACAGCCCAAACACAGCCCTGGAGGTGGACATGCAGAAGAGGAGATGAGACACACCTATATCTCTGGGTCCTTGTCCTCCTGGGCATGGTGAGGAAAAGTGCAGATCTAGGGCCCCAGAGGCTTGACTTCTTCTGCAGCCTGATGAAGCTGATGTCTCAACCTGATGGGTTGTGTTTTGAGAAATCAGACACCCAGGGACTGCCCTTAGTTTTTTCTCTAATAGACCTAATATGATTGCTTGTATCCTCCTATGCATGCTTCCCCAAATTCTTTTCTTGCAACTCCTGTGAAAGAATCCTATTTTCACCAGCAACATAGGCAGTACCCAGCTATGTGGTCAAGTTATTTCAGCAAAAAGTTTCTCATTGACAGTGCTGCTGATCATTGAATGTCACAACTTGCTCTACTACTGAGAGGAATTCTAGACTCAACATAGTCCTTGGTGTCACTACAGCTTCTTTTCCTCAAAAGCACTGCCACCTCTTGCCGCTGTAATGGATAAGAGTGTCTGTATCTTATAGTGGGACACCTTCCTCATGCCCTAATAATAAGGGAGGCCTAGGAAGAACTTGTCTTTGGAAGATCTGGGCTCTTTAGCAACTAGAGTCATGGGTCAGTTGAGTGCATTTTCCCAGCAAAGTAAGAACCAAAAAATTATTTACAACCAAATTGGCTTTTGAGTATGTAATTTATAAACTATTATGAGCAGGAGGAATCTCTAGTAATGAATGTAGGTTATGATTCTTAGAATGTAGAGACTTAGTTTCAGTGGGTGAGTGATTCCTAAGTGACAGGAAATCTTTAGGCTCATTTTCTCTGTATAAGGTTCCACATCCCTTGCAATAATATAGTTCATTACTTGGAACCACTTTCCTGCATCTCTTTTTGCATCAATCACTAAAAATCTTAAGAAGTTAGCTTTAGCTTTGTGATGGAGTGAATGCTTACTTCTATAAAATTTTAAAAAGCACTTTAATCTTGATTTCAATGTTAATTAATCACATGATTGAAACATCTTAAACTAGAATTTTGAGCAAATATAAGGAAGGAAGAAATAGTTTCAACATGCAACTTCTCAACGATGTATCTCCCATCCTTCCTCGAAAAGCTCCTGGAGCATCTGTTCCACCAAAACAGTAGAGAAAACCAAGAAAAAAGGAAGTCATGTATGTGATGCAAGGAGAAAAGTTTTATTTAAAAATACTATGTGGTATTTAACTTAGTAAATTAACTGCTGTAAACACTTTATATATATATGAATTAATTTATATCTCATAACACCCCTGAGAAGAATTTGACCCGAGTTAGAACTGGCTTCAAAATTCTGACTTATAAACCTTACGATATGCTTCCTCTCTGCATACCATACTAGGAAGGAAATGATCAAAATCATAGTGATGGGGTGGTCAAGGTCACAGCTGTGCAGAAGCCTTTGAAAGCTAGGTCTTTTGGAGGATAGAGGTGAAACTGGTAAAATGTTATGCTTAATCTTATAGTAGTGAAAATTGAATTCACCATTTTACTTCAACTAAAGAGAAATATATAACCAATGGACTATTGGATGATGCAAGAATTCCCATTATAAATTAGCAGAGTAGCCCTGGCTGGCGTAGCTCAGTGGATTGAGCACGGGCCTGCGAACCAGACAGTCACGGTTCAATTCCCAGTCAGGGCACATGCTTGGGTTGCAGGCCATTTCCCTGCAGGCCAGTTTCCAGCAGGGGATGCACAAAAGGCAACCATACATTGATGTTTCTTTCCCTCTCTCCTTCCCTTCCCCTCTAAAGATAAATAAATAAAATCTTTAAAAAATTAAAAATATATAAATAAATTAGCAGAGTAAACTAAGCAAAAGTAAAAAAAAATGAAGTCATTACAAACTCCACAGAAAACAAACCTTGTCCAAAAACAATCCAAATGTAACTAGAGTAAACTAACTGGCTCAAGAGTAAAAATAGTTAACTGTAATAATGAAAGCACCACTTCCTGATTTTATGATAATGTGACATATGGTATTGGGATTATACAACAAGTACGTATAAAAACTAGACCTTTATTTATCCCAGTGGAAAAACAAGAAAATCTATTAATTGATAAATTCAGAGTCTGTAGAATTTGAATGTAATTTTGACATATAAAGGTAAATGCCACGATAAACAATTGAAAGAACTTCAAGTTCCCTAATTCTGGGGGGCAGATTTAAAAGGCTGTAGTTGTTTTACTTTTAAACTACTTTTAAACAACTTTTAATTTTATTCCATTACACATTGAATCCTTAAAACAAGGATACATATTGTTTTTAAAAACAATATTGTTTGAATGTAAGAATAGAGAAGAAAGCATGAGCAACTAAGAGAGGAAAGCTCTTTACAACCAAATGAGATGAGAGAGAGTCATTTCTAAAATTATTTGATAAGATTCTACTACCAGTTCGAACTTAGAACTAAAAATATTATTAGAGTTAATTATTTCATTTTATCTTGCTGTTTTGGTAAAATTTAATCTCTCCAGATATATCTCATCACCTCTGTGCCAAATTTATTTTTCTGTGCTCCTATCTGAGTTAACTGCATTGCTGTGTCCCTCATGTGTCTTATGTTTCAACTCTGATGTCTACAGTCTACCAAGTTATGTCAGGTAGACCTCAGAGTCACCTTTGGCATCTCTATTCTTTTTAACTCCACAGACCATAGATTCCTGCAATCATCTCTAGTAATATATCTATGTTTGCCTCGCAGTTCCACTCATTATTGCTGTGTTTCAGGTGTTCATGGTCAGTTTTCTAACTTATTACAAGACCCTCTAAATGCAAACTTCAAAGTTATCTCTTTTAGCAACACTCTTATTATGAATAATTTCAAACATTTGTGAAAGCAGACATGAAAGCACCTTATAATGAATTCCCACCACACCTAATTTAAATATTATTTTACTTCAAGTTAATACCAGTGAGACATTCCGTGAGCATATTTACTTTTCATTTACTCCCTCCCATGTTAGTTCCGACGGTTGTATGTTTTCAGATTATATATACATGGTGCACTGTTTAACTTTCTTGTAATTGTCATTTAATTTCAGGTATAATTGATACTTATAATACTCAGGGCAGAGCTCAGTAAGAACAATATTCTTTGCTCATAATACTTTGTAGCTGATAGAGTTGAAAATAGTGTCATTGTAAATAAAACCTTTGGTTCACATTTTTTTCCTGGAGTTCAATAAATGTATCATTCTATTATTTTCTGATATGTTAGGATTAAATAATCTAATAGTAATTTAATTTTTTCCTCGTTAAGCCACTTTTTTTTTTGCCTACAAGAAAAAAGTCTCATGTTTTTCATGTCTAACAGCTTTCCAGTGTGTCTGGTTTTAGTCCTTCTAGGTCAATTTTTCAGGAATGTAGTCTATCTACCATTTCAATATGTAGTTTCAAGTCTTCTTTTGTTTCAGAAAAATGTTTATGAAGTTAGAGTTTTTAATGTTTATTACATTCTAGTGCTTTGATTTTATTAACATGTATTTCTCAATATCTTCTAAGTACTTTGCATCTACTTCTCTTTTTTATTAAAATTTGACTCCTTTTCCTCTTCTATTTCTTTTAAGAGGAAATATAAAACTTCTAGTTTGATTCCTATTTCTTTTTTTAATTAATTAATTAATTTTTAGAGAGAGGGGAAGGGAGGGAGGAAAAGAGGAAGAGATACATTGATGCGAGGTTGTGTCTCCTGTGCCCCCAACTGGGGACCTGGCCCACAACCCAGGCACGTGCCCTGACTGGGAATTGAATCAGTGAACCTTGGTTCACAGGCCAGCACTTACTCCACTGAGACACACCAGCCAGGGTTAATTCCTATTTCTGAAATGAGTTATTTTTTTCTTCTAATCATTTTTAATATAAAATTAAGTTTTTATGAGACACTTTTTCACAGAAAATGTAGATATTTCTATTATCTCACCACGTAGCTATTCCTAAAAAATATTTTGAACTCCTTTGTAAAATCTCAAGTTAAAAACGACAGGGCTTAGTAGTAGTAAAATTAAGGAGAGACAAGACCACTCAAAGTCCGTAAAACTTTGCAGTAGGAACAGAAACACATAAACATATAATGACGATCTTTATAAATATGTAAGTAGTTAAAAGGTACATACAATTCCTAGTATGTATATTACAATACACACAGTTAGCTGTGGAAAGAGCGATAAGAAGGGTTTGTGGCAGGTTTCTCTGCTAAGGAGACAAAAATAAAAATTATCAGAGGTATCAGTTTTTAGGGATGGCGAAAGGGATGATTTCAGCTGGGAGGCTTCAAACACCACCATTGATTTTCTCACAGTACTGAGATTCTAGGCCTTAAGCCTAAAATCAAGGCAATGCTCCCTCGGAGGGAAACTCAGCTTCTTTCCTCTCTCAGCCTCTGGTGGCTGCAGCACTCCTTGGCTTGTGTTTTCTGGACTCCGGTCGCTGCCTTGATTTTCACATGCCGTCACCTTCTGCATTTCTTTTCTTCTGCTGTCTGTCTGAAATCTCCCTCTGCTTTCCTATGGTAAGGGTGTTTGCCACTGGAATTAGGACCCATCCAGATAATCCAGAATGATATCTTCATCTTAAATCCTTCATTACATTTGCAAATACCCGTTTTCCAAATTAAGGTCTTTCCACTATTTACAGGTTCCAGAAATTAGGATATAACATACATTTGGGGGCTACCTCTTTACCCAGCACACAAGTATCATACCAAACCGTGTAATGATTGTTTTCAAGTCAGAAGTTTCGCAACGTGATCCAAGAAGTCAATTGTGGTATCAGTGGTCGCCACGTCAGTTTTCCATGGCTTGCTGCAGTGAGCAGTTCCTTGACACAAAGCACTAACATGCTAGGGAATATCAAGTGTGGACCAACGCAATTTCACATCATATTGATATCATTACTGTTGCCGGTAATACTTGACTAATTCTTCACAAACATTGTAGCAGAAAGTCTTTATCTTTCAGAGCAAGCCATGGCTCAAATATATATTATCAGAAATATCTGCTGTAGTTCTAAATTTTTAAATTACTGCCAGTTGCAGAATTTTTAGAAAAAAAATTATGTTCTAGTTATTGAGAAAGACTGACAGAATAGCAGTTTACAGATCACTTAACCAGAATTTGAGGTGAATGTAATGCACACAGCACAGAAAAAATGGCATAAAAAATATAAGTTTAAAATAAAAAATTATTCCTAAAGTCCTGGCTGGTGTGGCTCAGTGGATTGAGTGCCATGCTGGCCTGTGAGGCAAGGGGGCACTGGGTGGATTCCCCGTCAGGGCATGTGCTTGGGTTGTGAGCTAGGTCCCAAGTGGGGGACAGGTGAAAGGCAATTACCTATTGATGCTTCTCTCCCTCTCTTTCTTTCTTCCTTAACCTCTAGAAATAAATAAATAAATGTATTTTTTAAAGGAAAGCAGTTTTGGGTACCATTTAAGTAGTGATTTAAAACAAATATGTTGAGAATGGCTCCTTAAAAATAAGTATTTACCTATAAAATATGTATTTTAAAAAAAGTATTATCAAAATACAGACTTACTGTCTCTAATTTTCAAGGTTCACTACAAGCTACTGAAATTAAAACTTTGCCAGCCTGGTTTTTTGCCATTAGACTATTTTTGTAAACTTTAGCAAAGTAGAGCATATTGAATTGTAGTGTCTCCCTCGTACCTTTTGTTGATGCAGAAACTCTCTCAGATCCAGCCACCACATGTCCCTGGGAACTAAGGAAATCCTTCCATATTTTATTTCTGTCAGGTAATTTTTAAGAGAATATAAAATACATTACAGGTTAAAACTTATATTTAGATGTGTCTCTGAAGGATATGATTGCCTTATTGAAAACCTACAGTAGTTTCAGTGAGATCATCTTGAGATACACAAATATTTTACAGAGTGTCTCTTATTTTGGACTAAAAATAGAAAGACTCAGGCATGACCGCAGTCCAATGACATTGCCTGATACTTGCTTTGACATTGACAGTAAAATGTACTTTTTTCCTTAATCAATAACTATTAAGCTACATTTCCTAATTTCCCTTAAGGGCACAATCATGTTAAGCAATTCTCCACACTTACAGAATTTAAGACATGTCTAGCACAAAAAAAGACAAAAATATTTGGATTCACAAAAGGATGCATGCATTGTGTATATAGTGTAGTTTCACTTTCAGAAGTTGGATTGACTTTTGAAAAGGGCTATCAGTATTTATTTTATTATTCATATTGACATTATTTTGATAATATATTTTATTATTTTTTAAGACCACAAACATTCTGGTGCATATTCTATACTGTAAAAAAGGGAAGATGCCCCGGCTGTTATGGCTCACTGGATCGAGTGCTGGCCTGCAAACCAAAGGGTCACAGGTTTAATTTCCAGTCAGGGCACACGTCTGACGTGGCGGACCAGATCCCCAACTGGGGGTCTGCATGATGATGTTTCCCTTCCTTGCACATTGGTGTTTGTCTTCCTTCCTTCCCCTCTTTCTAAAAATAAATAAACTATTTTTTTTAAAAAGATAGCATACTGTTTACCAGTAATGTCAAATCTTTATTGTCTTGCATTTCTCTTTCCCTCGATTTGTGATACTTAAGGTGCTAAAAAATAAGCACTTATTTTTTTAACTGGCTGAGGAATTTTCCTTATAATTAATAATTCGTATACTCTTCATTTAAAACAAATGTAGGTCTAGATGTAGTATACATAAACATGATACCAATTTTCCACTTGGGTAAGGAGATGGACACTGATGATAGACATGTGAATAGTTCTACTAACATAAAAATGAAATAAAAATGTTGTAACAATCCTTATAATTTTTTAAAAATTTGATATCAGTTAATGAAAATATATATACATATTTTCTTTTACTAGAATATTTTTAATATTTTAGAAAAATATATATAAGAAAGCATTTTCACTTTTAGTTTTCAGTTAGAATTACATATATGATTAAAATATATTAAATTTTCACATTTTTTACTTTTTGATCATTATATTAAAATCTTGATTACCACCATGATTAGTAATTTTGCTGAAATAAAGGTAAAATATTTTATGAAATAGATAAGTGATCACTTATGAAATAAGAATTTATATATTTATATATGTATATGTATAGTTGTGTATGCATTTTTATGTATATTATGGGGTCTGTCCAGTAAAAGTCCAGCCATTGTTAATATAACAAGAATGGTTTGCATGACATTGGTGCTACCTGGAAGTCAAGAAGAGGGGACTGTAATGCTCATGTGTGAACAATGAGAACTTCTCTGTACTAGTCAGTGGGGGCAGTAGATGCCATTGAGTGAGTATGTGTGCTGTTTGGCCATTGCATCCCCAAATGACTGAGTGAGTAAAGCAATGAATTGGCATCAGATTTTGCATTAAGCTTGAACATTTCTCTGTGGAAACTATTTAGATGAATCAAAAAGGCTGCAGCTATGGGCAATTGGTGATTGGCACCTTCATCACAACAGTGTGCCTGCTCATGCATCACATGTAGTGCCGTTGTTTTTGGTGAAACATCAAATCACCCAGGTGACTCAGGCCTGCTACAGCCCAGATTTGGTGTCCTGAGACTTCTGCATTTTCCCAAAACTAAAATCATCTTAGAGAGGGAAGAGATTTCAACCATCAGTGAGATTCAGGAAAATACAATGAGGCAGCTGATGGCAATTCCAACAAAGGATTTTGCAGAATTTTTTGAACAGTGGAAGAAATACTGGGAGAACTGTTTGATATCCTAAGGGGCCTACTTCAAAGGGGACTGTGGAGTCATTGTCTTAAGTACAATGTTTCTTAAATCTTGTACTTTCTTCAATAAATGTCTCTATTTTTCATATTACATGGCTGGATACCTTCTGCACCAGGGGTGTCCAACCTTTCAGCATCTCTGGGCCACACTGGAAGAAGAAGAGTTGCCTTGGGCCTCACATTAAATACACAAACGCTAGTGAAAACTGATGATCAAATAACATGTTTTAAGTAAATTTATGATTTTGTATTGGCCCTAGGACCCACCGTGGGTTGGACATGCCTATTAATCTGGACAGACCTTATATATGGACAGAGAGAGGGGGAATATGCACAGGTACTTATGCATCCTGACAGCAGCAGCTTGTCTGATACAGAGCATCCAGACATGTGTAATGATAACTATATTATTTTTCTTTGACATATTTCTAACTCAATCTTTTAAAATGATAGCTTGACACGCTTAAAAAATATTTCATTAGGAAGGTAAATTTGCTGAGGTAAGAGAATAGGACATATCGTTTTACAATTTGTTAGTTTAATTTATAGTTTTATGTGTAAAGATATATAATTCGTACCCATGTCCTGGGCCCTATCAATGTCAGGAGCAGATCAGATTTTCTCTTTTAAGAAACAGCAGTTTACTTGAGGAGAAAGATATACACAACCATCCAATTATTTTGTGAAGAGCTCCAATGGCATGTTCCAAAATGCCAGCTATGCCCAGTCATAGCAAAAAGTCAATTAATGTGACAAAATACACTATCACTATATTCATTAGTGTGTTTCTTGTATTTTATAAAAATGAATATCTGTTGTGAAAACTTTGACAAATATAGGAAGGTATACAATTCTGCAAATAAAAATACACACAATGCCAACCTATTGAGAATACTGGTGTTAATTAAAAATACACACAATGCCAACATATTGAAAATAACTAGTGTTAATTACATTGCTTCAATATTATTCACTTGTGATTATTTCCTATATACAAAATATTGACCTTTAGTCTTGTTTTTGGTACAGGAAACCACATTACATTTTGAAAAAGTATATACAATAAACGATACTAAAAATTGGCCTCGCTGGGATATAGTTCATTGGATTGGGCTGGGGGCCTTTGAACCAAAGGGTTGCAGTTTCTATTACCAGTGTAGGACACGTGCCTGGGTTGTGGGCCAGGTCCCCATTAGGGGCCGTGTGAGAGGCAACCACACATTGATATTTCTCTTCTCCTCTTTTCCTTCCCCTCTCTAAAAATAAAAATAGTAATAATAAAATCTTTAAAAAACCTAAAAATTGCCTAGAATTCAAATAACAACATTTTGGCATGCTTTTTCATATGCTATTCTTGTATATGCATAAGTGTTTATATATTGAATACACACATAGTCACTGAAGGAACATCACTGGTCTGAGAATCAACAGGATATGAAATGGGGAGTAAATGACAGATCATATCACATTCTAAGTTATACATTAATGTTTCCTCAGTTAAATCAAAGCAACACAATGGATCAATTAATCCAATACACATTTTAATTATCAAGAAATCATTGTTTCTTGTCTATTAAAATGACTTCTATGTTGCTCTAAGCAAACTAGTAACTGTGAGAGAGGCAAACAGAACAAGCTAAACTTTGTTTCAATAAGTCTCTGAGCTTAGTAGCTGAACTGTTTATTGTAGATATTATTAGCATGTGCTTGCAGAAGAAAGCAGGATTTCATAGTTTACGCTTCTATCAACTCAGAACAAAAAGATTCCATCTGCACTCTCTCTCAGTGAAGGTTGTATTCTCAAGAAAAATGTTCTTGTGCAGGAAAAAAAATACAGCTGAAGGTAAGAAGTAGAACCTACCTTCACACTTTAAAGCCTCACACTTTAGGCTGTGGAATTGATTTATGATGTTAGGGTCCAAAGAGAATAAAATGTTCTGCAAATCTATTAATATGACAGGTATGTGTTTTTAATTGTAAATTTTCATCTACTTCCTGACTTGTTTGGAGTTAGATTCAATGAATTTTTATTTTTAATTTAAGAAGATTAATTAGTGTCATTGTTTCTGAGACCATACATATCTAAGGATGTTGTTTAGTTTTATCCATGAATGGAAAATAACTTGGAGGAGCATAAAATTCCTTACTTTTAACATTTAAAAATTTTATCACATTACTCCATTGTTTTCTGCAAAGGAGAGATCTGAAACTCATCTGTTATTTTTTCCTTCTACATGGGTGGCTTAAATTTATTTGTCTTGATAAATATTTTTTTAAAGCTACCTATGGTGTAAATCTCTTTTTTTACTGTGTTTTACTTTTCTTAGAAGGTAGTAATAATTTGGACCCACATTCTCTGTTCTCTTTAATACGAATAATTTTTATCAATAATTTATGATGTAGACTATTGATCCTGCTTCAGTTCATCTTATCTCCTTTTTGGAAACATTTTCTTGGAAACATCCCCATGTTCCTTATTCCTTTTCCTTCCTCCAGGCCACAGGAAATGCAGGTCCTTATGTGATCTCCTCTCTACTTAACTTCTCAATTCCTCATAGAATCTACTTCATCTTCCTTTGGCTGTGTGTACTTGCTGTCTCCCTGCGGGGATTAGTTTGCAGTCCTTGTGATGCCGTGCCAATCTGTTTTTCTTACCTAGGACATATGTCTCACTCTATCCTCTTCTCATTCCAGGTGATATATTTCTAAAATGGTCACTGCTTCTCGCTCTCGGTTTTTAAAAGGAAACCAAACTGTTCTTACTGGAGTTAAAACATTCTTCAGTATATATTTTGAAAGGATGTTAAAGCTATCCTTAAAATAATGATAAAATAACCAGAGCCTCTTCATACAAAATGAGGGTATTTTGTCATTTAATATTGGTAATGCTAATCAGACATTTCATAATGTCTTCTCTCTCTAATGTTTGTTACGTTATGTGTTGGGCTTTAAAAAACGTTAGCTATCATTCTGTTCATCTCCTTCATATGAAATTACTCAGTGAAAGCTGGGAGAGATTAAGCTGCTTACCTCTACCTCACCGGTAGTTAGTAGATATGGAACTTCTCTGCCATCCCCAAGGACTTTTATACTAAAACATTATCTCATTCTGGATGAGAAATATTTGTCAAGTGAATCATTTTTAAAGCCTTTGCTTTCTCTCAATTTCCAGTTATTTTAGCATATCTTCTAAGAAAACTGGGTAGAGTTTTCTAACAGCAAGGCAGTGGCAACCATCAGTAGTCCTCATTTAGCTGGATGCCACAGTACTGGACTGACATTGGCAAATATTTAGTCATCTGTCAGCCTCTTGTTGGTGACTTTGAACTAATCAATATCCAATCATGCATTTACGTCATCTGTATTCAGTTCAGCTTCTACCATGGAGAAGATTCTATTTAGATCCTTTTGAAACTATTCTACTCTGCACTCCTGTTATCACTATTACGTATGGCATCATTGTAGTTTTTGGAATCCACCTTGTCTTCCTTTCAGGCTCTCTCCTTCAATGCTGATTCCAGGTGTCTTTAAAAAATCTTATCATAAACACAAAGAAAAAGCCTGGTTTAGGATATTTAAATCACGATCACCAATTAAGATTTAGGATTACAAATCCTAAATAACCCATTAAGATTTAGGATTACAAAATTAAAAAAAACACAAAAACTATAGACACCTTCTAACCCAGGGCTGCAGAGTTCTTCTAATCAGAATCTGGGCATCCCTGCAATTCTTTCAAGGATGCTATGAGATCAAGACTCATTTCTTAGTGATTTTATGTTATTATTTATTTTTAAAATTTTATTCTCACATGATTATATAGTGGGGTGATCCAGAGGCTGCCAATTGAACACTGAATATTTGTCTAGCCTTTTACTAAGTCAATGAAGATATTTACAGAAGAATAAAGTACTGTCATACTTCTCAATATTTTTGTCATAGAAAGCATAATTTTTGTCCTTATGATTTCCTATTAACATGTAATGAGTTTTGTTATTTTTAAATATTTTATTTATTTATCTTTAGAGAAAAAGGGAAGGAGAGAGGGAGAATTATCAACGTATGGTTGCCTCTCATGCATCCCCTAATGGGAACTGGCCTGCAACCCAGGCATGTGCCCTGACTGGGAATCAAACCGAGTCCTCTGGTTCACAGGCCCATGCTCAATCCACTGAGCTATACCAGCCAGTATAAGTTTCTGTTATTTTAAAACAAGTTAATAAGCACATTTTAAAAAATTTTTCAGTTCTAACTTCTAATGGGTAGAAATTATCACCCACTTTAATTTCTTTTTTTTTTCTTTTTTTTTAAAAGATTTTATTTATTTATCTTTAGAGGGGAGGAGGGGGGGAGAGAATTAGGTTTAATTTCTTATTTTAAAATTTTCAAGCATACAAGTTAGGGCAAGTTAATTAACCATGCTAAGCTTACTGTTATTTTTATTTTTTAATAGGACCAAATTAACATGACAAATGTTACTTATTATTAATAAATAGGATTCAGGATATTTATGCTGCTTTTTCTTTCAGAAATTGTGGAAGGATTTTGTAAATAGTAGTGTTGTAAGAATATTTTAGCTGATTGTTATTACTATTGAATCTGCAGATGCCCCAAACTGAATTCAATTATATAATTTCCAGAATTAGCATTCCAGGTGACATGTAAAATTGTCCAATGTGCTTCAGAATAGCATTATTTTACCTTATGGCTCTCAATTTACTAAATTTGAATATAGAGTTATGGAAAATTATACATCTCCCAACATTCTAAAAATAGTTATAATGTAAAAGATCAATTTAGTCACAGAACCACTCAAATAAGCAGAGAAATGAAATAGTATTTCTTTGCATAAAATATTTGAGAAAATGTCCCATTCTTTCTTTAGAGACTTCCTTTTTTAATGTTCTTCCAAGACTTCAGATTATAGTTCTTACTTTCTGTAGTGATTGTCACTTCTCTTAATCTCACTTTAAAGAGGAGAGTGAGTCCAGGGGTATCAACTGCAGCACCTAATTGCAGTTAACAAAGTGATTAGAAGATGAGCTCTGTTCAAAACCAGGAATCCTGAATACATAATTCAGGAGAAGTCCTTTGAAGAAAGAGAAGATGGAGCATCAAAAAATATATTGCATTTTCAGTGGTAGAGATCATTGCTTTGGGCATATCTTTTGCATTGTAACTATTCTGCACATACAACCAAAAGGATTTAGGTTTTAACTAAAAAAATAAACATAGTTTAAGCAATGAGAAAAATAACTCAGTGGCTTCACTTTCATATAAAAGGTTCGTTTAAAAAGAACTATTTGTTCTAGTCACCTCACTGAATCAGATTGTCTTTCACTTAAGTCCTCACTTTGGTAAAGAGTAGAGATGATCCTTTCTCACTGAGTCTCTCTATTATATTCTCTACAATGGCATGTTCTGCCTGATGACTTTTAGGAACAGTTCGAGTCTGGATAAGCAAATGGCAAATTTGTTGATGTTGGAATTAAGTCCCTGTTCCTATCACTAATAGTGAAATGCTCTAACAAATTTAAGAAAAGCAAATACATATGAAGCAAATCTGTGAATTTTAACTCATTCTATAGTGTGTATGTACAGGGAAAATGGGGCTGCTTTATTTTTGCTGTACTGATCTGTGACTACCTCTCCTGTATCCCAGCCTCTAAACAGTGCATGTGTGGTGGAGAGGAAGAGGAGTAACTACCTGAATGCTTCTGTCAAAAACAATCCCATTGTTTAAAGTATCCTTTAGTAGTTTATTTATTTTGGCACGCCACTTTTCAATTTCTCAAATAATCCTTTTTACCTTTCAAACCACTCACATCCATATAAATAATGGGATGAGTTTTTTTGTGTCTTTGTCAATCTGAGGATAAAGTGACTTTGAGTTGGTCTTTGGGTGTGTCAAGTACCTACTGGTCACCGGGGCAAGAACTCTAGTCTTCTTGCTCTGAGCACATCCTGCCAGTGAAACTGCATTTGTTTCTTTGGGTAGGTACTTCAGACCTCAGTCATCCTCCTATTAAGGACTCACCTTCTCCTTAGCACTCTGGACCTGCCAACTACTGTTATCTGATAGATGTCCACTTACCACATCGTGGTGTCATGGTGGGTTCTCAGGCTCTTTGTTTACTTCCAATTCATACAGGAAGTAAAATCAGCCTGAGAAAGATACATTTCAGTTCCTCTGTCCTTGATCACACTATACTCTATGTTACTTATGAAATAACCTGCAAAGTCACCTCCTGACAGTGGTTTAAGTACGTAGTCAAGAGAAATTTTCCTGCTCTTGTTACTTTTTTTTCAGCAAAGCATTTCTTCTTTCTACATTTTTTTCAGTATTAAAATGAGGTGAAATTTTCTCTTGGTTTTTCTAAGTCATATCCCCCCTCTTTATTGCATTGAGCTAAGACAATAGCAGAACCAGAAAGAGACATTTTTGACAATGACTCTGCAGCCCTGTCCTTGGTGTCTCACGTAAAACAAAATCCGTAAAGTGTTTTTTAAGACAGTAGTCAGGCTTGCAAAGTAAATTCAATATGTATGTGTATAAATGCTTGCAAAGTAAATTCAATATGTATGTATATAAATACTTGTAAAAAAAAGACAGGAGACAAAATAGAAATGTCTCATGTTTTCAACCTCTGTGACATAATGTGTCACTGTCATTTCACTATTATTTATCTTATTTCCCACAATTTGCTTTACTTTACTGATCAGAAAAATGTAAAATATCTCTTTATTTTTAGAAACATCACTAATACTGACTTTTCCCTGAAATCCATCTCACCCACTCCACTTAAATACCATAGAATAGAAAATGGAATAAATGACAGGGAAGACATGATATGGATTATTAGGTCATAGTTGAGAAGTTGTGTAAGATAAAACTGTAACATAGATATAATTTATGGACTTTGCTATGTGTGACATTTTAAACAAATGATTAAACACTTTTGCCCCACATCATAATGTCTGATTGAGTACAACACTAGTTAGCTGGCCTTATATAATAGAGAGATTGTTTATGTAAAAAAGACATAAGAAACTTATTTAAGTATACCAAAAATAGGATAAACTTTTATCAGAGTAAAAAGAAATTTTTCAAAAGGCAGTATCTTTCTGAAATCCCTTTTTAATCTCTAAAATAAAAGGAATAGGCAAATGAACTCTGAGTTCCCTTCCTACTATGGTGTTCTCTGATAGCATGAAATCCGACTCCTTAACAAGGATAAGGCTGCATCGAATCAGGCCAAAGAGATTTACCAACAGGAAATATTCAAAACTCTCATTAATCAGCAGATTGAAGAGCCTAGGAATGGCTTATGCTTTGTTATTTTTTAGAATAGCAAAAATGAATAAAGTAAAACTGCATCTGAGCTGAAATAATGATGCTAAACTAATGTCAATTTATAAAGCCAAAGGTTTCAGTTTTCAGTTTTAACATAAGATTATATCACACATTTATACTTGTGCAATATAAGTATACATTTTTATTCTGTTTAGGTAATTATTTTTAAATCTAATCAGTGTTGGCACAAAATATTTTATTCTTGTATTTTTTATATATCTATAGCATTTATTAGGGTCAAACAGTCAGGGCTTGATAACATTAATTAATTGCATATCATTTATTAGGAAGCTACTTTTCTGGCTGACTCACCTATTTAAAAACACAGAAAAATGTGGGAGATTGTCCCAAAGTCACTTAAAATTCATGTCACACTAAAATAAAAGCTTAAAGTCATAGTAAAATGGCAGAAAAAGAGCAGATGGCAGACTGATAAGTAAGAGAGAGGAGAGATAATGATAAAAACACAAGAGCAAAAAGTTACAGTTTGAGGTCAGATAAGCCAAGAGAATAAATCTCTCTTATCTACCTTAATACTAAGTGAGAAGCCTTCATAGTAAGTACCCGTATAATAATTGAGGTTCATAATGATGCTATTTTTAAAATGAGTGAAGTTAATAATATTTGTATAAAGGTTTTAATAAATATTATTAAAGAACCACAGCTTTAACTATTAAATGCTTATATTTCAATTGTCTAAAAAATATACTGTCATGAAACTAGTTCATTTTATTGTAATGAATACAAATAAAGCTAATAGTGCTTTTCAAGTATCTTTCCTTTATCCTTCCTTCAGTGAAAACACCATCTACCATCACCCACAGAATCAGCTAATGTCGACTTAAAGTCTTGGTTTTATACTTTAAATTCTTTAGTTAGAGAGGATGAAATGTTGAGAATATTTTTTGGATGGTGTTTGCATTGTTATTTAAAGGACTGTTTTATTTTAAGCCCTGCTGTTTGCAACCTCTTGCTAGATTATAGATAATACTATAGGTCTGTAATCCATTAATGATAGCTATCCATAAAGTAATGACAAAAGAAAATTAAGAATGATGCATAACAAAAAAGTTTAATTATTTCACTTTTTTGTATATATTATAAATTAGAAAAATAATATTTAAATAATTAAAAGCTTTTTAAATCCTCTTCTCCTCTTATGGGATAACTAGGAAGAGACCAGGGGGGCTGAAAATGGGCAGGAGTATTTTTATGTGAAGTTGCACATAAATGAATTATAGATACAGAAGTATTTTCTTTGAGTGTTGGTGATACAGGCAACTATAAATAATAGCTAGATAAAGCCTAGCAACCAAGGACTGGAACTAAACATGGGCAATGGAACCAATAAGATTAATTAACAGTACCGGAGACAGTCAATGGGGAAAATGTCTAAAAAACTTCCAAGGTCGTTGTAAACACCTGAAAATGTTTGGGGGACACTCATAGCTTAGCTGGTGTGTATGTGCTCTGACTAAATGCACACAGGGGCTGGGGTGAGGGGAAAAGTTCCTTCTGAGGCCTGTACTTCTGAGTACATCATATACTGTTTTGAATAAAATGTTATGCAATTTAAGTTTTAAAATGTTTTAGTCTGTTCACAAACACTTCTGAAACACCTCTAAAATAATTCTAATATGTAATATAGTTATATAATGTAATGTTTCCTGGTATTATTAATAAAATTATATCAATGATGTTTTCAAATAATCTTTTCTGAGTACTAGCAAGGCAGTTTGGGATATCGAAAGTAAAAAGACAAATACTAATTATTGCAGTAAGGACCCATCTAGTATTTGCTGCATTAATTATGAGTATAATTTTTTCTCATAATCTGGCAAGTCTGATAATACCTTAGACAAGCAAGCATTTTAATTTAATTATATAAATTATTTTAAATCAAAGAATTAACAACCCTCCATAGATTATAGAATAACATCAGTATGGTGATTGTCAGAGGGAAAAAGAGGTGGAGTTAGTAGAAGAGAGGATAAGGGAGGTAAATGGTGATGAAAGGAGACTTGACTTGGGGTGGTGAGCACACAATGCAATATACAGATGATACATTATAGAATTTTACACCTGAAACCTATATAATTATATTAACCAATGTTATTTCAATATATTTAATAAAAGATAAAGTAAAATAATGCTCTTCATTTTGAAGAATATATTTTTTCCCACCATTTTTTAAGTTAAACTCCCAAACCTAAGTTCTGTACGGTCTGCATTAGAGGCATGACAGAAATGAACTAACTATCGCTAGGGCCAGTTCAAAATTTTCTTCCAATATCATCATTACCTAGGAGTTATGTCATTGTATAGTCCTTTTAATTCATCTATATCTTATTATTTGATTAAATAAACTGCACACCTCATAAAGGCAAGGACCATGTTTATAAAAATTTACCATATAGCACAGTTCTTGGCATCTACTATAATAGATACTTATCATATACCTATCCAGTAATTTAAAAAATGAATGAATGAGTGGATTTTCCTTTCTTTTTCAATTGATTTGGCTGAAACTCTAGTCCTTTGCCTAATTCTAGTTCGATGCCATTCCTGACTTGTTCCAGAAAGTGGATGCTGACTGACATTACCTTTCCCAGCAAAATGATTCTTCATTTCACCATAATGCTCCACTGTCCTGAACAATAATATTAGAACAACTCACTTTTACAGTTATGTTAGCCTGCTTGATTCTTCAGGTACCAGGGCCCATAGCTGAATTATTTCCCCGTAACTGACTTGCAATATGTAGAATGTAACAAATATAAGCTATTTCATAAATAGAGTCATTGCTTTAGATTTTCAAGTACTTGGGCTCTTTGTTCGTAATAGCTTGTCAGTAGTGCTTAAGTCTTGGATTAAATAACTTGAAATGGCTTTTTGCGTGAGTTTGATAATAAATGCAAATTTATTTGTGTGCTTTATTAAAAACGATCATAATTATTTCTCGCTTTTGAATAAAAGCATTTGAGCTTTTTAGTCATGTTTTAATAAGATGAAATGTAATTTCCAGTGTGTATTTATACAAAACTATTATGTTAAAATATCGTTAATGCATTATCACATACACTTATTTATAAACACTTACAATGTGTTCTATATACAGGGTCTGGCAAAGTAACACCTCTTTCAGTGTGGTTGGTAGGGTATAATATGGGTATAATAATTTATAGTTTTAACTTGAACATTTCATCTAAAATGTCATATGGCATGCTTGAGTGTGATATTGTTATGTTACACAATTAAGCGCTTATCATTTTGTAATAAAAGATTTTGAAGTAAAAATGGGTATTATTGGTGTTAGACCCTATATATAAGATTCTATATAAGGTAAAATAGTATAAACAGTAATAGCTGTTACTGTTTATACTGTAAAATACTGTAAAATATTGTAAATATTTTACTGTTATACGGTAAAATAGTATAAACAGTAATAATAGTATTGTCTCTAACTAGATGAATTTACAGTCTAGCAGAGGACATACAAATACTGAGATCTAAAACAGAGTGTAGGAGTCACAAATGCTGAGGTTTTAATATTCGAGGGTCTGGTCTTACTCTCTTCAGTCTCCAGCTCCTCCCACAAAAATCTAATGTTTGAATTAAAGTACTGAGTGTTTTCAAATTGTTTTAAATTATTTATACTAATTTAAAAAGTTATATTTTACCACATAAAGCATGTTACATGACTTACTAAGTAAGACACAAGTATCCAACATTTTGGAGAGATGACATAGAGGCTTATGGTTTCACATCCTTTTATCACTGATGAAGCCTTTTCTGGTCTCACCCTATTAACCATTGTACCAACTAAGCTCACACTGTATTCTTACACAGCACAGTTCTTCTACCCATAAATCAAAGAGTGTGATTCTGGGGTTAGAGTCTAGGCATGCATGTTAAGTTTGGCCACCAGCAGCTAAATATCATGGTTTTATATTGCAGTGTTACGGTGACACAGTTTCTGATCTAGTTTGTGATCATGGCCATTTATTTCTGATTTAGTCTTTTTTTAAATTAGATGAGATTTATTTTGGAAGGATATAGATATATATTTACAAATCTTCACTTTTTCTCTCAACTAGAAGGGATTTAGAAAACACCACCTTTTGGCTTCTGGATGATACGTTTTCTGTTTCTTTTGGCATGAAATTCACGTTCCTTACATTAAAACCCACCAGATTGTCCCAGGGCAGATAATTCATCTATTCAGCATTGGCATGGGAGAAACAGAAGTTGATTGCATAATACCACCAATACAGAGGAAACAGCAAATTCACGGAACACTCCTGGCATATATTTGAAATGGAGAACCTTGGCGTTGGTTTCAGAACACCCAGGTCCTCGTGATGGCTGATGCCAGTTCAATCAAACAACACAGCACTGTGGCTGAAAAGCACTGAATATTTTAAAAATACCAAATATTCCTGTAAACAAATTGAAATTGTCCTCACTTCAACCATAAAGGGACATTATTCTAAGATTTAAAATAACTCATGTTATAATAGAAGCCTCATCTATTTAATTTATGGTAGTAATAGTTTTAGAAAATAAAGAATATTGATCTTGGGATCTTATCCTAAAAATTACTGCAAATTGTGGGGGTTTTTTTGCTCAAGAAAGGTATTGTATAAAAATATCAGCCCTGGCTGGTGTAGCTCAGTGGATTGAGCACGGGCCTGTGAACCAGACAATCGCGGTTCGATTCCCAGTCAGGGCACATGCCTGGGTTGCAGGCCGGTTCCCTGCAGGCCACTTCCCAGCAGGGGATGCACGAAAGGCAACCATACGTTGATGTTTCTCTCCCTCTCTCCTTCCCTTCCCCTCTAAAGATAAATAAATAAAATCTTTAAAAAAATTTTTTAAAATATCATAATTTGTCTTTACTCCAAAAATAGAACTTTTTAATATTTTATTTTCTTTTGCCACTAACACTCATATTTTTTCATTACTTTCTCAATAAGAGACTCACTAATTCAACAACAAAAAATATTCCGAAACTAAGAGAAAAAACAGGTTAAATTTAAAAATTGTTAATAGAGGAAAGAAATGAATAACATGAGGAACTATAAAATTCTTAATCTTTATCCAAGTATTAAAGACCTCTATAAAAATATAATTTATTTATTGGTAGTCATAAAGGCCAGAATAAATGGAGATCGACAAAGCAAAGTAGAAGACAAAAAAACCCCAATGACTTAAAGTTGAATTAATCAAATTTAAAACATATGATTGACAAAGGACACCATGACAACCACTCACATTGAGAGATAAAGCAGAGGATCAGCATAGGTTTGCAAAACATATAAATAGTGACTTATCAGTATCCTGAGATAGTTAGCCCTCTGAAAAATTAGTCTAACAACATCACTCATCACTTTCTCTTCTGTTGAGGACACAGGATTTACAACTTTAATTGTAAGTTTAAATCTCTAGCAAATTTACAATACAAACTTATAATTTCCATCTATCTTTTCATGTGTACTCCAAGTTGTAGTTTCTAGTCTTTATTTCCTTTCTGATGATGTAACTCTCTGCTGCCTTTTTTCTTATGACACTAAACCCTGGGACTTTGTTCGAAGTCCCACTGCTTGTCATTATTATTTCCCAGCATAACAGAGCAGATTATTCAATTTAATTCTTTTCCTTGGGTGTTAGAGACCTTTATTACCTACTGTAAGACTGTAAGTTGAGTAACTAGTGCTATACAACTACTCAATTGCAAGTAGTTGAATAACCACTGTAAGTAGGGAAGATATCTTGTGTCAGTTGAGTGGACAACTTATATTGCAGCATAGGCATCCCTTAACTGTTCAAAGAACATTTCTGCGGTGGGCTTAGATACCCCATAGCAGAATCTTAAATATAATCTCTTGTTTGGCCAGTAATGAGTGGGTAATAAGTTTATTTTGCCCATGTCCAGACATTCTAACTTATCCAGGAGATTCTTGAAGAAATTTCACTAGGGACCTGAATTACTTTCCACAGAATTCCTTAATACTGTCAAGAGTGTTTGACAATCTTTTGACAGTTGGTGAAGACTGCTTTGGGGGAAATTTGAGACTCCAATACAGCTTACTTGTAGCAACAGCCTTATGGGTGTCCCGAGAGTGAGAGGCATTTTGAAAGGAATAACAGGTTAGCTTTTGTTTACTTTCTGGGCACAACAGCATGTCCTGAAATAGGCAAGAGAAGCCACACAATGTTTTGAAGTCCCACCTTTGTGTAAATTTTTGAACACTTTGTGTCTCAATTGTGTCTTTACCCCACTCCTGAAACTCTAGAATCACTACATCTTAGAATATGTTCTTACAAGGTATCTGCCCACTACACACACTCAATTATTCCATCATATTTTGGACAGGGGATAGCCTAGAAGAGTAGGAATGTAGGCATCTGATGTTAGTGCCGCTGACTGATACAGTTTTCTGAAATGCCCCTGGCCCAGTTTGAAGCCTGTGGGGAAACTTCTGCTCCTGTTGTCACTGGTTTCTTGCTTGGTCTGTTTATCTAGCCTTTTGCTTTAAAGCAACACATTCTTGTCGTGACATGTAATCTCTTTCTTTCTCTTTGTATAAATGATTGATGTACCGTAACAATAAGCTACTATTTTTTAATATTTATTATGTGGGGCTGATATCATACTAAGAACTTTAAAACAATGTTAGCTAATATTTATTTAATGTTAACTGATATAACTGTACTGAGACCTTTATCTTCATATGTGTTATCACCTTTAATCTTCATAAAACTCTATAAAGTGTGTGTTATTAGCCTCATTTACATATTCTGAGACTAATGACCCAAGTTTAAATAACTCAGTCAAAGCTTTGAAATATCAGAATTTAAAATTTACACCTAAGTCACATGGATAGTGAGAACCAGAAAATCATCTCCTGACACTGATCGTTACTGTTACCTCCTACGTAGTGTGGGAGTCATGACCAGAATCCGTTCCAGGGAACATTTTATGATGAAAAAGAATGTTGGCTTAGGACCAGCTAAGTGCAAATTCTTCTTCCCTCAGTCAGTTTCCATTAGTCACACTTCTGTCCACTCTTTGACTTCGTCTAGCTTTTCATTTTTATACCTAATAATTTGAGGATGCTGGAGTCATAACAAAATAATTACTCATCACAAAATTGTTTATAACCTCATCATAGCTAAAGTTACTTTATCATGTCCTTTCATTTTTGACTACAATATATAACATTTTTAGATGCCAAACATAGTTCTTAGGTAAAAAAATGTCCTAGTTCTCATTGTTTCAAAAAGATTCTTTGCTTGACTAAACTTTCTTCAGCCTCCTGAATCTTCTCCTAGGCCTGTCTGTGCACTTCCTCATAAAATTTGGTTTTAACAATAACCCTACTAAGTTGGGATGCCCACAGTCTTAATACCCCATCACTCTCAATATTGACCAGGTTCCTCATCCTCCTCCACCTCCCAGGTGTACTGTTTTACCCTGGGTCATCTTCAGGAAGAATCATTTTAGGTCAGTTTAACCAAAATCTTTTTAATCCTTTAGGTTTTTTTAAAGTAATTTTCTACCCACTGCCTTTCTCTTGTACTATCATGGCTATAAATTCCCACTTTCCCACCCTGTATTCAGAATCGAGCCTAATTTTTCCCCAACCACTGGGAGACCCCATTGCCGTGGTCCCTATACCTACAGCAATAGTCCTGAATAAAAGTCTGCCTTATTATATTTAATTAGTGTTATGGGGATTGTGTTCTGTTAAGAATGTAATTAAATTCAGGTATGAAGTACTGACTATCATTTCTCTACTTTAATGTTGTATTTCTTCTCCTCCTTTTCCTGCTCCTCTTCTTTTTTCCTTCTTTTCCTCCTCATCCTTCTCATTTGTTTGCCCCTTTGTAGTCATTAATCCACTTAAAAATACGACCTTGTTTAAGTTCTTCCCAATTTCTCTTTTCCTAATTTTTGACTAAGAAGGCTCAGAAATCTTTTAGTCCAACTTTTTCCTCCCTGCTTTTCAAGAATGTATTAAGAATATATATTTTATATCTTTCTTAGAGCGTATACTTATTATTTTATTTTCATGAATTTTCCTCTTGAAATATTTATGTAACACATATCTTGTTACATTAAATAAAAGCACTAGCTTTCTAATTTTCCTGTTGGTAGTCATTTGTACAGAGTTATTCCCTGATACTCCGAAGTAAATGGAAAATTATGTAAATTGGAAAATGAAGTTTGTAACAAAAATTTTCACACTCTGTTGCTTTCAATCTTGGCAGAAGAAAATAGCACATTAATTTATATAAGGCAAACACATTCTTCTTAGAATACATAGTAAGATAAATTTGGATAAACAGTACATATAGAAAAGAGTGTTGGTTCTCTGTTGTTCCAGTAGATTAACAAATTTCTGTATTTTAAAAATAGCAATGTGTATTGGCTCGTCTGTAATACTGTATTTTCTATATCCCTGCAGATTTGTCTTTTTTCAACTCTTGATATTAATCTCATGCAACTACTTTGCATGATGCTATCCCAAGTTATTATTATACTTATTTCTTAAAACCATTTTAATACATTTGAAAAATACTACCAATTACCTTAGTCATTACTTTGAAATTTGATTTTATTTTAATGTTGATGAAACTGTACTTGATTGAAATATGAGATTTTCTATTTCTGGATGTTAAACTATGACCATTCACTGTTCTCCCATAACAATGAATCCTTTGAGTAAGTGAGCCTCTTTCTAAGTAAGGTAGTAACTGTGTTATTCTGGATCTTGTCTTGTTTAATTTGTGCTCAAGTTACACTTTTGATTATGCACTTAAGCAGGTGATCTTCTCTTTGTTTTACCATTTTTCTTTGTTTTACTTGCCCTCGCAAGGAAAAGAAACTTTAAAAAAATGTGTAATTTTTTTTAATGTTAAGAACTGCATCAAAAAGAAGGAATTAACACAATTGTAGAAACTACTGAGGATGTGAGATTGATTGGTGTCTGCTCTTCCAATTTTCAGAACTTAGTAATTAGTAAGAATTGTATAAATAATTGTAGAAGTAATACATATGATTAGAATGAATAAATATGCTTTTCCTGAATGAGCTCAATGTCATGGGAGAGATGAATTGTCAGACAGGAAGAGCATAGAATCACTTGAACATTGCTGTCTGCTTTCCTTTATCCCTCTACCTTCTGTGCTAGAATCTGATCAAACAAATCTTTCTCTTTCCCATCACAGCCTTTTTTTTCACAAGTTATAGTAATTTTGTTTATTACTTTGCTTGTTTTCTGTCTGCCATCTCTTCTGGGATACACCCTCCAGGTGAGCTGAGGGGCCATGTCTAATTTGTTCAAATTTTTAGCCCAGTGACCGTGAACAGGAAACACCTAGTTAAAATGTGTTGATAGAATGAATTGGCTTTGCATAGGTCTATTTTGAATATACTCAATAAAGGAAACTAATTTTATGTTGGAAAATCTTTTTCTTTTCTGATGTCTCTGTCTGATCTGTGCACTGAAGTTGCCATAAACTCACATTGGCCATAAATTCTTCAGTGTGTTTTCATTGAAAATTACCCTCAACAAAACCAGAATATTTGTTTATTAGGTTAATTATTTAATTAAATATGTGGTGCTACTAGTGTACAGGGTGCAGCCAAGGAGGGGGGCAAAAAGGGATTTGGAATGGGGTCCAGAACTCAAGGTTTCCAGGAAATATTAGGATGTCCTCACCGCCTGCCCCCCTCACAACAGGTGTGAGTTGGGGGAAGGGACAAATGGCCATTGAGAGCTGTTTTATACAGCACCAGCTTTGCAGCTAACCTCTGGCATGGTCATTTAACATATCACTAACCTTTAACTAGTTGCATAGATTTGTTAAATAGCTGTGGCCATGTTTTGAGCCAGGAGATGAGAGTGACTTCCACCCAAGATGTAAGTGGGGACAGGTCCCCCTAGTGACAGCGCCTGCATGAGAGCTTGGAGATGACTGGCTCCATGGCATAGGGCCACACTTACCCAGACTCACTATGGCAGCCCAGTAAAGCTGGAAGGATACAGGAGTGCTGCCAAGTGTAGCTGATCATAGAAGGAGTCAAGAATGGGGCTACAGAGGAGGACTGGTGAGGGGATTTAAACCCAGACAGGGCAGCCATTGAAGAGAGAACCACCCACAGCTTTGGTAAGGAGAGGACCATGTGGCTGTGGCAGTGCAGGGGGAGCTACGCAGCTATGGCAGAGTGGAGACCTCCTCCCAGTTCTGGTAGAGAGAAGAACCACATGGTTTCACCAGAGAGCAGATCCCCACAACTTTGGTACAAGAGGACCATGTTGCTTTGGGGTACTCCCTTTGGCTGTGTGGCCTCAGAAGCAGGAGAGACTTTGCCTGGAAGAAGGGTGAAAAAACTCTTGCTAGTAGGCCATGAGAAGGTGATACATGGCTTTGGATTAATCAGAGATCCTGCCTGGATGGCGACACAGCTGACAGTGTCCGGAGCCTGGATCCTGGATGTTTGCTTCTTTTCCTGAGTTACAATACTCTGAATTAGGGGCAGGGGGAGAAGGAAGCACTGTGGGCATCTGTGGGTATCCAAAAGGACTTTGATATCTTAATGAAGACATTAGGTCATTACTTGAAGTCTGTATAGCTTTAAATAAACATTTCCTTTCCTTTTCACAAATCTCTGGCATTGAGAGATGTCTTTCCCGTAAGGCGGCAGACATAAGGAACCTGGGGGGTCCTTTAAGTAATAGTATATCATGACCCCTTTTGCCCTGTATGTGTGCCCTCTGTTCTGTAACAGTTTTTGGTGTCCCTAGGTGGGCCAATAATTGCCCCCAATCCCTGGTCTGTTCTGTAACATTAGCATTTGCAACCACCACTTTGGAACTGCTGAAAACTAATTGCCTAAAAAATCATTTGACACTTAGATACTTTGCTTGGGAAATTTTGCTTGAAAGTCTGGATTCATGCTGTACACATCTCAGTAATGTAAGAATTCATTAATTGAGGGATCATACATTTTTATCCTCATTGAAATTTTGAGAGGAGACAATAAGACAAAGAGGCCTAGTCTATTTTTTCCCTAGAGAAAAAGAAGAGTATCTCCTACAGTTACCGAGAATAATATAATTGAAACAATTCCATCATTAACTGGAGTTTCTCCAAAGGTGGGAGATGGCCTCTGATAGCTGAAATGGCTGGTAGTTGTATAGAGTACCCATCAGAAAACACAAAAAAATAAGAATAATAGGTATAGGATAGCAAAGGTAAAGGGAAATTTTATATTATGCAAACAAAGTACTCTTTCTAAGGCACACCAGGTGGCTCTTGAAAGATTTCAGCCATAGAAATACACAAAAAAGCTAACCTTTGTGCTCACCCTGTCCTTGAGTGAGCTTTGGAGAACTGTGTGAGTCTGACTTCTATACACCTTCTGAACCATTGCCAGAGTTAACGTTTCATAACCCCTCACTAGGGCTTTTGTAACTGCTTACCTTTTGGTCTACCTCTCCCAGCCAATCCCCATATTAATGGTCTCCCAAATTACTTGCTTTTTAAAAAAGGTAATTTACACTCACCATTAACTTACAAAGGTAACTCAGAAGCCCTTAGGCTGGCAAACAGGCCTCTCCCTATGTTGATCAATCTTTACTTTTCTCTAGTTTCTTCTCCTTTTCCTCACCCCTTGTCTTCTTTTCTGTTAACATTATGCTGTTTATACATTTTTCACTGACATAAGATTTACAAACATAAGATTTATTTCTTAGACTGAAACTTGGCCATACTATTTTCTTCAGAGTTACTTTCCCTGCCTTCATGGCAAACTCTGCTTTGTAGTGTTATCTTAAATGTAATATGAAGTTTCTTCTGACTCATCCAGAGTTGCATACTTGGAAGCATTCAATTTATACCTCTGTCATAGTAAGCCTCACTTATATTGTAACACGTCTGTTTATATAGTAGTGAAAATGCTAGTCTTCATTGATACCTCAGCAAATTTTCACTGGCAACTACTTTTCCTTCTCAACCTTGCTTCTTTGCTGATGCTCATCAGACTTTTGTTGAATGAACAAATTTTCTTGAGAGACCAGTCACTTACAAAATAAAGAAAAATAATAGTTTAGCATTTTTGGAAGATACTTCTCTTTTAAACAATGGTCTGGAATATTCAAACCAAGTTAGATATTAAATTGCTGAAACAAAAATCTTACAGCAAGTTTAGGCAGGCAAGAATCCTACAAGTAATAGTGCACGGCCAGCTTGAAACAATCACCTACCGATTTCAGAGTTTCATACCGCTTTTGGTAGAAGCACTGAATGACATTTTTAAGAGTTTATACACTAACCTAGTCAAGAAGTATTAACTCACCAAAGCATCAGTTTCCACAGAGGTAACTGACACTGATAGATTCTGCCAGATGTGGTGTCTGAAAAAAATATAAGTGCAAGGATTTAAAGTGAATGTGGATTAGTTGGTTGCTTGGGGACATTTTATAGATCACTGAATGCAGAGGGCTGAAATAGAAATCTGAGCACCAACAATATTTTTGGAATTGTCAGAAGAAAGCCATTTTCTGCAGAACCTTAAATCTGTTAGAGAGGGCTGATGGATTAATTCCCCCACCTAGCTATTTATTTAATTATTTATCTCCTTACTTAACACTGATCTTCTAATACTTACCTGGTTGTGCTTGAAGGGCATTATAGAGGCAACTTGTGTATGACACTCTATCTAGCATTATATTTAAATTAAAGCATTATCATTATTACCATTTGCCTAGATCTACCCAGACCCAATACATGCCCCCTCCAGCCTCCTACTTGAGTTATTACCAGTAGCTTAAGCCATTTCCTGGCTGAGTCTAAAGCAAAACAACTAAGAGACTTAGAAAATTCCCAGGTTCCATTGTACGTAACGGGGTTATTGACAGATTGTACCCTAGGGATACTCTGGAAACCCATAGTTCCCAAATTAAATTTTAATTGTAAACTCTAATACTCCAGAGTACTGATTAACATGTGCTTTTGCATATGTATTTCTTAGAACCAATATGTAACTTTACAAATAATTTTAAAATCTAGAGCACTTTGATTTTAATGAGCAGGTATAATATTATAAACGTTAATTCATTTCTTAACTGAGAACTAAAAAAGTCTTTAAATGACTTTATACGTTGTGATTCAACTAATGAAATTCTAGAATGTGAACTCTGAGAGAGTATTAATTAAGTTGTGCTTATGTTTATTACAGTATCATAATCTAAAATTCAACTTAATTATATTATAACAATAGTTAAAATAGGGTACATTTTCACAATTAGAATTTTTAGGATACTAATATAAAATACACAAGTATAACAGAGTTTTGGATATTTAGTTGGCAAAATCTCCATAAAGTCACAAATATAATCGATAATGAAGACTTTGATACAAATTTTTGTCAACGGTAAACACTATTACTTGCATAGAATATAGACTATAACAAAAAATATAACATGAATTATTATGGCACTACAGACAGAAAACAAAGAGTTAAAACAAGAAGCAATGTGTCTATATTGGGTGAACAGAAAATCCGGCCTTTTCGTGACCCTGCTAAAAGTAAGCATTGCCACTGTGTATGCAATAATTCTGTTTAGTTTTGTGGGACTGTCACTTCTGAGATACCTTGTCCTTTACATGCTATGTGGTACGATCTTTGTGGCAGCCCAAACACCATAATGTGATGTGACAGAAAGTACATAGGGAAAAAAATCTATTCACTTATGTGTCCCAGACGCTTATTTCCAGTTTAAACCAGAACATTGAATTGTGAATAGAGTTCACAGATGGAGGATGTTGGCTTACAGGCTTCTGTCCCTTTATAACACTTTTTAAAAAATGAACTGTTTTAGCACATTTTTCTTTAAAAGTAATGCAGTTCGAAGAACTTGTTTTCAAGTATGTATTTGCTAGTAAATTGTTTCCTAGGAGTTTTTAAACATACTTGGAGCTATGCTATTGACTCACGAAAGCGCAATTTAACCAGCCTCCCGTTTCCGTGGTTTAAGTGTGTAACTGATTTACTCACCAGGGTCTGACATTGGGGCCTCACAGGATGGCTTGTGGTGCCGTGTCTTTCATAAATGTCTGCAGGTAATTTTAATGAAGCATTCTTTATTTCAGCGAATTTAATGTATGTGCTCTCTTTTAATTAGCAATAATCGCGCCTCGGATAAACCTCATTGGCTACGATACCGCCACTGCACAAAGCTGTGTGCTCTCTTTTAAAAGATTGTGTTTATTTATTTTTAGAAAGAGGGGAAGGGAGGAAGAGAGAGAGGGAGAGAAACATCAACTTGTGAGAGAAACAATTGGTTGCCTCTCTCATGCTGCTAGCTGGGGTCCCAGCCCTTAACCCTGGCATAAGCCCTGACCAGGAATCAAACCAGCGACCTTTTGGTTCTCAGGCCAGCTCTCAATCCACTAAGCCACACCAGCCAGGGTATAATTTATGCACTCTTTTAAAAAGAAATTTTATATTTTTGTATTAAGAATTATGTTTTATGAAAACAAATATTTTCTTATAAACATTAAGAAATATCACAAAATATGTATTTGGTAGTATCTTTATTTTTAACATAGTAATTTTTAAAACTATAAATAAATAAATAAATAAATAAATAAATATGTATAATTGCTATTAATACCTGGGCTTTTTCTTATCCAGTATCAGCAAAACAGCTAGTAAATCCAGTGTTATTAAATGAAAATAAAGATGGTTGTATGTGGAAATAAGAATAATGTAGTAATGCAGTGATTTGTGGTGTTTTCTTTAGAATAAGCCATAGGGATACAATTCTTCTATATCATATTCCTACAATTATAGTCCCTAGTATGGTAGGAAGAAAAGATGAGTGTTAGGACAACCTTTTTTTATTAACTCTAGTAAAGAAAAACTCACTACTTTGTGAGTTTTCAATTTTTTCTTCAAATGTTGACAACTCCATTAGCAAAATATAGTATTGAAATGTGTCAGAAGTACTGGAGTCAAAGATCTGCAAAATTAATTTTGTACTCCAGAGAAAAAATATAACTTAAATTCTAATCTTTGGAAGTGATCAGTTCTGCTTATATCCTGTTGTATTAACACAAGTTAAATCAAATGGGTTTCTTAGATATAAAATATCTAACAATGTAAACAATAGATGATATCTTTCATTTTGATAGAATGGATGAATGACTTCTCACCTCATTTCTTGCCCTAACTTATGACTGTTAATATTTATTGTATAATATCAGCACTACATCTTCTATCTATTATGAGATAGACATGCTTTTAAGTCCTTTGCTTCTGCATTTACTGAGCACTCGTATCTGCACCTTCATAAAACTACAGGAAGAATACTAATTGCTAATTTGTCATTCCAATAAGAAAGTTTAAAAAATAGTTTCTTCTGTGTATGATGGAATCTTATCCATTTATTTCTGTACACAGATTACACACCTGTAAAAAATTGGTCATTTATAAAACTATTTATTCATAATTTTATTAGTTCAATAATTTGTATTCTGCTTGAAGTCATTGGTCTCTGAGGTAGTTAGATGACAATTAATTTATATAAAAATAATCATATTGACCTCAATTTCCTGATGAAATAAAACACAAGTAGTAAGAAAAACATGAAACTATTATAAATCATATTTTAGGAGATGGAAAATCTGTAAATCAATATTTCTAATTCTTGTGAAGATGAGTTACAGGTAAAGAAGAATATCACTTGTCTTTAACACTGTTCCCTTCAATTTACCATTTACCCCAATTACAACAAATAATGGCTATTTACAGCATTGATTTATGTATTATTTTAGTAGTTATTGTGGTATTTATCTTCTGAGATATCCAGTTATTTCACTCAAAAAGCTTAGAACACAGAAAAATAGGGACTACATTTTAAACAAATAAACATACTGTAATAAATGTTTTAATGTTTTCAATATTAAATGTACACAATATTTAATGTTTTCAATGCTATGTACATGTTAACTATGAAATCACATAGCACCTCACTTTTGTCTTCTGCAAAAGGTAGAGTAAAAATAAGATATAACAGAATTATCCAGAGATTAAAATGCGATTAAACATGTTTGTAGCACAGACATGTTCAATAATGATCAGTTATTACTAAGTATTTCTAATATATTAGTTTTTAAATGTAGTTTTCATTTATATAACTTTTACAGATTTTAATTAAAATTATATGTAAGCTTCTGGTCAAGATGCAAGCATAGGCAAACATGCCTCACCTCCTCAAATATAGTGAAAAATACAGCTATACTACAAAATTAATATCACCTAGAATTGTCAGAAAACTGAGCTGTGTGGAATTCTAAAAACCAAGGATTTAAAGAAGCCATATTTTTTAAATTTTTCTTATTGATTATGCCATTACAGTTGTTCTATTCCCCCCTTCATTCCCCTCCACCCTACCCCCCCGTCCCCACCATTACCCCCCTTTAGTTTATGACCATGTGTCTCAAGTCCTTTAGATTCCATATTTCCCATGCTATTCTTGCCCCCCCCTTCTATTTTCTATCTACGGTCTATGCTACTTATTTTCTGTACCTTCTCCCCCCTTCTTCTCCTCCCACTCACCTGTTGCTAACCCTCCTTGAGATCTTCATTTCTATATTTCCACTCCTGATCTAGCTGTCCTTTTAGTTTGCTTTTGTTTTAGTGTGGTTGTTAATAACTGTGAGTTTGTTGTCCTTTCACTGTTCATGTTTTTTTAACTTAATTTTCTTAGATAAGTCCCTTTAACATTTCAGAAGCCATATTCATCCAAACGGGTAGGGAGGGCGGAGATGCAGAGAGGGTGGAGAGGTGTGGAGACAGCAACAGGCAGCCCCACATCCATGTTTGGTGGATAAACAATGGGAGGGATACCTTTGGGAGTGAGGGATCCCAGCCCCAGTCCATACCACCAAGCCCAGGAGCCCAGTAGAAGGAGGATAAGTCCCCATAACATCTGTCTGTAAAAACTCATGGGGGTTGGGACAGTGGAAGAAATTGTGTTCTCTTAAAGGGCCCACAATGGACTTAGGGCTAACCCTCTCTGGGATTCAGCACCAGAGAAATAGCTGGAAGGGCACCAGTGGCATATGGGGAGAAAATGAATTGCAAGTGCTAGGAGACAGCTTCCTCCTGGGAAAAACTCCAGAGCCTAGGCAGCAGCATTGTCCCCTCTGTGAGCCCTCCGCCACACAGTAACAAAGCAGCAACATGGGCTGCCCTGTCTTGGTGATTATCTCAGACTCTACCCCATACAACTTAGCAGATGTGCTAAGACAGGGGTCAAGGCAGGTCTACCGAATACACAGTAACAAACATATGGAGGCTGCCAAAATGAGGAAACAAAGGAATGTGGGCCAAAAGGAAAAAAAAAAAAACAGAACAAAACTCCAGAAAAAAAGAACTATCATATTTTACCGTGTATAATGGACATATTTTTTTGCCCAATGTTTTTTAGGGAAAGTAAGTATGTGCATAATACATGGGTGGTACCTGAAATGCCTTGTATCTCTCTTTGTGTTTTATAATTACTTGTTACATAAAATTTCTTGTACCATAACATGTTCAAAAATAAATTCTAAAATTTACTTAAATATAAAAAATAAGAATCTAAATATAAATGAATAAAAGATCAAATTAAAATGGAAAATTTGTTTCCTGAAAGTGTGGGTCAAAAACATGGGTAAGCATCATACACAGCAAAATATGGGTAAATGAAATGGAGATAAGAAAACTATCAGATACACAGTTCAAAACACTGGTTATCAGGATGCTCCAGGAACCTACTGGGTACCTCAATGCCATAAAAAAGACCCAACCAGAAATGAAGGTGGCATTAAGAATAATTTACAGGGAACCAACAGTGGAGAGGATGAAGCCGAGAATCAAATTAAAAAAAAATTGAAACACAACGGAAAAAAAAAACATTCAGTCAGAACAAGAGGGAAAAAAGGGAATTAATAAAAATGAGGAGAGGCTTAGGAACCTCTGTGACATCTTTAAACATACCATCATCTGAATCATAAGGGGGGGAAAGGAGAAGATGAAGAGCAAGAAACTGAAATTTTACCTGAAAAAAACAATGAGAGAAAAATTTCCTAATCTGGTAAAGGATATAGACATACAAGTCCAGGAAGCATAGAGAGTCCCAAACAAGATGAATCCAAAGAGGACCCCACCAAGACATATCACAAATAAAATGTCAAAGGTTAAAGATAAAGAGAATATTAAAAGAAACAAGAGAGATGCAGTTACCTACAAAGCAGTTCCCATATGAGCTGATTTTTCAAAAGAAACTCTGCCTGCAAGGAGAGACTGGCAAGAAGTATTTAAAGGATGAAAAGCAAGGACGTACAACCTAGATTTCTCTATCCAGCGGAACTATCATTTAGAATAGAAGGTCAGATAAAGTGCTTCCCAGTCAAGGTAAAACTAAAAGAGTTCATCATCACCAAGCCATTTATTATGTAAAATGCTAAGGAATTACATAAGAAAAAGAAGATCAAAGTGATGAACATTAATTGAATCCAAATTACAAACTAAACCAGAACAGGAACAGAATCATAGGTATGGAGATCATTTGGAGGGTTATCAGTTGGAAGGGGGAAGAGGGAGAATAGGGGAAAACATGCAGGAATTAAGAAGCACAAAGTGGTAGGTACAAAATAGACAGGGCCATGTTAAGTATAGTATAGGTAATGGGGTAGCAAAAGAGCTTATATGCCTGACCCATGGACATGAACTAAGTGGAGGGGAGTTTGCTGGAGGGAATGAGGGTACCGAGAGGTAGAGGGCAAAGGGAGGAAATTGGGACAACTGTACTAGCATAATTAATAAAATACATTAAAAATAAAATTGTATATACATTTTGTTCATTAATCTTGCATTTTTATTTTCTTCTACCATCCTTTCAGGCATACTTTGAATATATATTCCCCAAATATACTTATTTTCCTCATTAGCATAATACAGAGTGAAGAATATAGGGAAAAGAGGAAATGATAAAAAACAATCCCTGTCCTCATGAGGGCAACATTTTTGCAGCAAAAATAATGTTCACTAGATATTAGGAAACAGTTTCTATTAACTAGGAATGCAGTTTTTGCATAAGTTACTTCATTATAAGCTTTACTTTCTTTTGTAAAAATAAGAGGCAATGGACGAGGTGGCCTTTAAGAGTTATAATTCTGAGAATCCTACAATGTAAATGGAATAGACAAATATATTGCAAAAAAATTAGGAAATTTTGCTAAGCAATCTAAAGCAAGAAAATTAGTTCATGCTCACTCCTTCCCAAAGCTGCACACCAAAAAACAAAACAAAACAAAAAAATAAAAAACTAATAAATGTCGTCTTTCCAAAAATGAGTACATTCATGCAGCAGATAAATTACAATTTTGTAACTGCTCTTCTATCTCATCTACTCTGGGTTCAAAGCCATGTTCTGGTTCTCTTCAGAGAACACAATATTTTGGAATTTATCCCAGCTAATGATCAATGCAAGACCGTGGCAAAATCTCAACACAGATGGATGCTAATCTTGTGATATCTACAGAATTTCACTACCTCTGGTTTAGCTACTCATAAATGAATGCTAGAGTAGTTTAATACACAGGATGGAAAGCAAGGAGAGGTAATAGCTACAAAAGGTGTCAGGAATGATAAGTGCTAAAAACCTGGAAACATAGCTGTTGATAGTCTGAGATAGCATTCCAGCACAGTGAGTCCCAGAAACTGACAGCCAGTATCAAAGTGAGAAGGATCACTTCTAGATTTTTACATAACTGGTTGAGGGGCGGGGAGCCTTTAAACAGGAACTACAGATGTTTATAAGCAGCATGGCATGAGAAAGTCATTTTCAAAGGCTACAGGGATTTGTGATTTTCTAGTAATTATTAGTGCACTGCTATTTATATGCCAGAGAAGATGATCTTTGCTAAACACGGCCCTGATATGAAGAGTTTATAAATTTGTTCACTTTCTCAGTTTAACCTCATTGTATTACCAGTTTTTCTTGTTGTATCTCATTTTTGGATGCTTGCTTGTAAGAGCACGGAGGACAGAGAATAATGATCTAATCTTTCTGTTTTGTAGCCCAGGAAAGGCTTGGCAGAGTAACTAGTACATGATAGGCCCAGAGTAATAAAGCTTTATATTTAGAAATGCTCTCAAACACATTTATATTCCTTTATTTTTTTCTTATAACGGTCTCATTATGAAAGCAAAACAGATAACGTCCGTGTTTTATATAGGAAACAGCTGAAGTTCACAGATTTTAAATGACTTGTTTGAAGTCAGCGGCTCCTAAATGATAGAGCTAGTACTTAAATCTCATCCTTCTGTCTTTAAACTTAAAGCTTTAGCCACCATATCACCCTGGTTTTGCCCCATTTCAGCAGGTGTGCTGACTTACGCTCAGAAGCCCTAAGTGGTTTCCTCTGTGTGACATTACTGACTAGGAAGTGAGCCAGAATGCCAGCCCACAGCTAAATAAAAAAATTATGGGGTTCAGAGTAAAGATATTGAAAGTAAAAGTATATCATATCACTGAACACTTTAAATAGGAATATAGTTTGTCTCTGGAAATCCTGTGTAAAGATATTCATAGCTTAATAATGTAATTTTCTTTTGACATTAAAAAGAAGATAACTGTAGAAGAGGAAAATGAAAGAGTGAGAACAAAAGAGAGAGTGAATGAGAGAGAGGGAGAGATGAAGGAAATTAAGTGTGAGGAAAACTTTACAGTGTATATATAGTGGAATAAGAAATAAACTATCTCTGACAGACAGGTAACAAATTATTTCTTTCTCCTGGATAGATCACATTCTCATTTGTAAAACGACTGTAAATTGACTTACATGTTTGTCTGTTTTCTCATCAGAGAGCAACTGTCTATAATAATAATCAGTTTGTATTAAAGTGTAGAGTCTAGAACAATCTACAAAACCCAGAGTTGTGGATATCTGATTTCTAGCTTTAATGATATACAAATTGTTAAAGCTCTTACAATTTGTCTTCATCACCTTCCCTTTTGACAACTGGTCCCTTTACTTAATGTACCCTCTTTTAGGCTTTCTCACCAACCCACTAGAATTCTGAAGTCCTGTCTATGTCTGAGTGTCCTTGGTTCCCTATGTTCTTTCTCACTCAGACACATGACAATGTGAGGATCATAAATGACAGCTTACTTATGAAAGTCTCATGAAAGTATTAACTTTCCTACCCAAACTGAATTGGTGTCTTCCTCTTCCATTGCAAAGTAGTAATGAAAATATTGATAAAATAATTCATGCTAAGATCATTACTGTTACTCCTAAAATCACATGTAACCTGTCAAGAAGTACTTGCATAAAAAGAAAGGTATTGTCTAAACCCTAACAGTGAAATTTCATACATCAGCACATGTTGTGATTTGGTAGGGTGTGCTTTCACATATTAGCATAAATTCTAAGCATCCCTCAGACACACTGTGTTGGCTAATCACCTATTCCACCCTCTCTATAAAGCCAACCCGTCCCCCACTCCAATATGTGCATTAGAGAGCCCGGCTGCTGTCCTACCAGGCATGCAGCCAGTTGGCTATGAACCTGCAGAGTTTAGTGCCAGAATGTCACCGAATCCTCTCAAAGTTGTTTAGTAAAGTGTAGACTAAGATTACCTACAATATTTGCTTTCTTCTCCTTATAGGAATATGTCATGACAATAAATGAGATAATTTAGGAAAGGCACTTTGGGATCCCAGGAAGAAAATGCATTTTACTTATTCAGGTTATTGCTGTTTTTAGAATTATTGATAAATGTTACATTGAAGCTGGCCTAAAGGTGAGGTCTGACACTTTACTATTACTGTATTGGAACATAAAATTTCTGCAAAACTGTTTGCAATTTGCTTTCAGGCTACCCAGATATGGTGGGATCTATCAGTTTATTGAACTCCAAGTTGTGGAATGGCTTCCCTTTCTCAGTCTGTAATGTGAACAATTTGCTTTGCAAATACACAGCATTTTTCATAGTTGGTGTGCTATAATTTCCAATATAAATGTAAGCTAAATTGATGAATTCATTAGAAAGCACATAGAAAGGTAACACTCATTTATTTTCAAGGGATGACTACCATGTAAATGTCTAGTTTATTTTCATGTTTGTTGTTTTTCTTATGTGCAAAACAACAAAGAAATTACAGTAGCCAAAGTTAAAAAATAAGCAGATAAAAGCTTGTGAATGAAGGAAATACTTGCCACAGGGGGGGAAATATATTAATTTGAATAACATCTTCCCTCTTTTTGTGCCAATCTAGAATACAGGTTATTTTCTGCACTGTTTCCTCAGATTAACTCTCCTACTTCCCCTATTTCCCGAGCCCTACAGAGAGTTACTCATCAAGGCTACTCAGCTTCAGAGTGTAAATCCAAGCTCTAAACAGCAGAAGTCTGAGACATTGCTCTAGCCTTACCACAGGTTTCCCATTTTTCCTTTCATCGCCTCTTTCTTCCTTCTCATTGAATCATTTGTATCTGACAGAGAACAGCCTGTCTCCTAGAACAGGTATATTCTTATTTATCCCGGAACCATACTCTACTGGAAACAGAACTTCCTCCTGGAGAGCAAGTTGGGGATTCTGTTTTACACTTGACTTTTCTGGATTGAGAAAAGACAGAGTTTTCCTTCATTCTGTTTTTTTTTTCCTGTGCAGAAATTGGTCACCACTTTTTGTGAACAAAAGGTCACAATGAGTTCCTTATTTGAAATGTTAATACATTACAAAAGAATTGTACCCAACCAAAATAATGTCTTAGCCAAAATAAATAAAATATAATAAAGGTTCTAAAATAATTCTTAAATAGGCATAAGGATTCAATTCTCTTTGAATTCCAGTGTATACATCAGTTATACTCCCCATATATTGGAAAACAATATACATTATCTTTATGAATAGTTATAATGAGAATACCATTTCATGCCTATATTCTAATAGCACCATCAATATAATGTATTCATATTATTAGAGTTAGAACTGCTTATTCAAATCTGCATTACTTTATCAGAAAAATGTAAAAAGGTTGCCAAAATCTGTTTTAAGAAAGTGAACTTAAGACTATAGATATTTGTAATTTATATTTCTAAATTGTTGTCAAAAATAGAGAAAGAACATATATATTGTGTTAAGGAGATTAATACTTTAAAATTATGTGGGGATTTATTATTTAAGCAGGGAAACTTTGTATCTCAATGCTGGAGTTACATTTTTGTAGGAAATTACTCACCTAGGAAATCATCAGTTCTCTCAGATGACCAGAATATCTTCTAGTTCAAGGTCCCCTTACTTAGGGGCATTTTCGATTTTCTTCTAAATCACTGATGTTGAATAAATGTTCATTGCAATTGTAATACTTCTTAAAAGGAGACTGAGGGTTTGTGAGTGAATGGTAAGCTGAGGGTCTCCTGCTATGCTCCTCTTCATTGGAAATGGTTGTAATGTGCAGAGAAGAAATCTGAAGTTAATATTTTCCCAAGCTTCTTTTATATCATGAATACTTCTGTTTTGGAGAC
This sequence comes from Artibeus jamaicensis, assembly GCF_021234435.1. Taxonomy (NCBI): domain Eukaryota; kingdom Metazoa; phylum Chordata; class Mammalia; order Chiroptera; family Phyllostomidae; genus Artibeus; species Artibeus jamaicensis. The sequence goes on along the minus strand of NW_026522046.1, from coordinate 21,191,745 downwards.
AGAGTGTTATAGTAGCTGCTGACCTAGGCTCAAAATGTACAAATTCATTAAATGTACTGCTGATGGACCTTTAATTTAGTATGCCACTTCTGTTTCTGAATAGAGCATCCATGGATATTGGACCAGAAACACACACACACACACACACACACACAAATGCATATAAATGTATGCATGTATATGTGCATATAAATCTCTTTATTTATTTGAATATTTGTAGTTAGATGACAATATTTCATCTGTAATTTGATTTTGGTTCAAATACAATAATTTAAAAAATTTTTAATCATTGTTCAAACAACTGTCCTTATCCCTCCCCCATTACTCTACCCTATCTTACCTACCCCCTTCCACCTTCAGTCATCAAATACAATAAAATTTTAAGTAAGAAACATTTATTTAAAGAAATATTATATGATTATAAGGCCACTTTTATTACAGTACAGGATTTTCTCCTAAAAAAATCTAAGGACTGATACTCACATCATCATCTATATGAATGACACCCCTTTTGTGTCTGGTTCGTGGAAGTAACAAGGTTTGTCTCTTCCACCACACAGAGCCCAGTTTTTGTAGATGAAAAAAATATAATAGAAAAGAATGGGACTTCTGCCAAGATGGAGGCATAGGTGGAAGCACTGCACCCTCTCGCACAACCAAGTTTAAAAAAACAAAGTTTTAGCAACAAAAATGAAGCCAAACCACAGAGAACTGAACTATACAGAAGTCTGACAACAATGAACCCTTCAGCCAAACCGGTAAGAGGGGCAGAGCCAGCAGCAGAGTGGGGTTGGGCAGGAAAGATCCACCAGACGGACCAGGGGGGGCGACCTAGGCACACCAGCAGCCGTGGGTGGGTCCCAGGTGTGGAGAAGTGGGCGGACCCACTGAGGGCACAAGGCAGCAGACCCACTGAGGGCTGACCATGGTCACACATTCTCACGCAGATAAACTGGTGAAGGAGCAAGCGGTGAGACAGACCATGCAGGCCCCAGTGGTGGGAAGCAGCAGAGGGAACTGCCTTTGTCCCTCTCTGACCCTGCCCCCACATACAGTGTCACAAACCAGTGACCTGGGTGGCCCCGCCCTGGTGAACAACTAAGGCTCCGCTCCTCATACATAACAGGCAAGAACAGAGCAAAACATGGCTCAAGAACAACTCAGAGCCCCAGAGCCCATAAATCTAAGCGACCAAGAAATAGCCAAACTTTCAGATGCACAGTTCAAAACACTGGTCATCAGGATGCTCACAGAACTGGTTGATTTTAGTCACAAATTAGAGGAACATATGAAGGATAAACTAATTGAAATGAATGTCAATGCACAGGAAACCAATAGTGATGGAAAGGAAACTGGGACTCAAATCAAAGGAGTGGAACAGAAAGAGGAAAAAAATGACCAAACAGAAGAGAATGAAGAAACAAGAATTCAAAAAAAGGTGGAGAGGCTTAGGAACCTTAAGGACATCTTTAAACATTCCAACATCCAAATTATAGGGGTACCAGAAGGGGAAGAGGAACAGCTGAGTAGAACACTTATTTGAACAAATAATAAAGGAGAACTTCCCCAATCTGGCATAGGAAATAGACTTCCAGGAAATCCAGGAAGCTCAGAGAGTCCCAAAGAAGTTGGACCCAAGGAGGAACACACCAAGGCACATCATCATTATATTAGCCAAGATTAAAATGAAAGAGAGAATTTTAGAAGCAGCAAGAGATAAGGGGACAGTCACCTACAAAGGAGTTCCCATCAGACTGTCAGCAGATTTCTCAAAAGAGACCTTACAGGCAAGAAGGGGCTGGAAAGAGGTATTCCAAGTCATGAAAACCAAAGACCTACAACCAAGAATGCTCTATCCAGCAAAGCTTTCATTTAGAATGGGAGGACAGATAAAGTGCTTCTCAGATAAGGTCAAATTCAAGGAGTTCATCATCACCAAGCCCTTATTATATGAAATGTTAAAGGGACTTACCTAAGAAGAAGAAGATAAAAAAGATGAACAGTGAAAGAACAGCAAAGACACAGTTATTAAGAACCACACCCAAAACAAAAGCAAACTAAGAAGACAGCTAGATCAGGGGCAGAACCATGGAAATGAAGATCACATGGAGGGTTAGCAACAGGGGAATGGGAGAAGGAGAAGGGGTGAGAAGGTACAGAAAATAAGTAGCATAGACAGTAGGTAGAAAATAGATAGGGGGGAGGGTAAGAATAGTAGGGGAAATATAGAATCTAAAGAACTTGAGACATGTGGTCATAAACTAAAGGGGGGAATGGTGTGGGAGGGGCGTGCAGGGTGGAGGGGAATGAAGGGGGGAACAGAACAACTGTAATGGCATAATCAACAAAATATATTAAAAAAGAGTGAAATAAACTTAAAATATGTGATTTCCACCCTTGGCTATAAAAATGCAACTAGTTAGTAATTTATTGCTATAATTTAAAACAATTAGAAAGCAACTAAACACTGAAGAGATAAAAATGTGAGAACTTGAGTAAATGATGGGGCCCTTTAAGAGGATGATGCATAAGACTGGGCAGGAAGAATGTCTAGGTATGGATTGGTAAGGGACATTAAGAGGAAGACAATGTGCCCTGGCTGGTATGGCTCAGTGGATTGAATGCTAGCCTGCAAACCAAAAGTTCACTGGTTTAATTCCCAGTCAAGGCACATGCGTGGGTTGTGGGCCTGGCTTTTGAGAGGAGACCACACATCAGTGCTTCTCTCTTTTTCTCCCTCTCTTCCTGTCTCCTCTAAAAATAGATAAATAAAATATTTATGTACTAGGGTTTAATGGGAGATTAAATCAGTGATAAGAACAGAAACTTTTGAGAAAGCAGATTCCGGAAAGGAAACCAGATTTCCTGTATTAAAAAGATAATGAATGGGTCAATAGCTTAAGGAGATAATAGATGTATAACATGTATTGAAGGGTTTTAACACTGCCAGAAAACTACTGAGCGATAGAAAAGAAGGGGAATGAAAATCATTTTCCCCCTTTCCTTTGATTTGTTTCAAATTGAAGGATTCCTCGATGCGCTTATAGTAGAAATGAAAGGAGAGCTTGAAGAAAACCTGTTGAAAATGTAAAGAGGGACTTGGAAGAATCAGGGCTGGGATTCCAGAGACAGTGGGAATTTATGAGTTTAGAGTATTGTAGGAAAGAAAGAGAACTAAGTAAATAGAAAAAAAATAGACTTAGGAAGAGTGCTCTACAAGACTATTAAAATAAATTCTTAGTTATAATGATTACTAGTTTTTAAATGATAACCCAGAGCAAAAGATCATCTTGAATTGCTTTCTTAATCTTCTACAGTAATAATGATGTGCTTAAAATAGTTTTAGTGGACACTAATGTATGCTAATTATATGAAAGTATATGTCACATATACATACGCGAATACTACAGCACCTAGTATATATGAAAATTGAAAACCCTTTCTCCTACTGAGAATGGACAATAGAGCTTCTTTATCATTGCTTATGATACACAAGCATTAGAAGTAATTTAATTTATTCAATATTATTTTTAAATTTAATTTTTATTGCATTTTTCCATTACCACGTAGTCGCCTTATATCTCCCTTCCCACAGCAATCACCATACTGTTGTTAATGCCCATGAGTCCTTTTTCCTTGTAACATATATCTGATAAAATATTTCTATGAGCAATGTCCAAAATTTTGCTGCCTATCTTTTCTTCTATGATTTTTATGGTTTCAGGCCTAGCATTTAAGTCTTTGATCCATTTTTAAATTATTCTTGTGAGTGATGTAAGAAAGTAGTCTAGTTTTATTTTTGTGTATGTATATGTCTAATTTTCCCAACACTACTTACTGAATAAATTATCTTTAGTCCATCATATGTGCTTGCTTCCATGGTGAATAGTAATTGACTATAAAGGTGTGGTTTTCTTCTGGTTTTTCCATTCTGTTCCATTGATCTACGCATCAGATTTTATGATAGTACCATGCTGTTTCGGTTACTATGGCCATACATTATAGTTCCATATTAGGTAGTGTGATTCTTCCAGTTTTGTTCTTCTTTCTCAGAATTGGAGTTGCTATGTGGTGACATTGTGGTTCCATAAAATTTTTTTTGAATTATTTGTTCTAGTTCTGTACAATACATCATTGGAATCTTCAAATCTCTAGATTGCTTTGGGCGGTATAGACATTTTAAAGATGCAAATTCTTCTTATCTATGAACATGGCATGTGTTTCCATTTATTTATATCTTCTTCAATTTCTTTCTTCCAAGTACAGGTCTTCAAATCCTTGGTTAGTTTCATTATTAGGCATTTTATTCTTTTTGAAGCAAATGTGAATAGGGTCATTTTCTTAATTTCCCTCTCTGTTAGTTTATTCTTGATATATAGACATGTAACTGATTTATGGATATTAATTTGTATCCTGCTACTTTGTTGAATTCATTTATCAGTTCTAGTAATTTCTTGATGGTATCTTTAGGGTTCTCTATGTACAGTGTCATATCATCTGCAAATAATGACAGTTTACTTCTTCCTTTCTGATTTAGATGTCTTTTTATCTCCTTTTCTTGTCCAATTGCCATGGCTAGGACTTCCAGTACTGCATTGAATGAGAGAGGTGAAAGCAGACATCCATGTCTTATTTCCCTCTTAAGAGGAATGCTTCTAGCCCTGGATTGTGTAGCTCAGTAGATTGATCACAGTCCTATGCCAAAGGGTTACTGGTTTGATTCCCAGTCAGGGCACATGCCTGGGTTACAGGCTCAGTCCTCAGTGGGGACCATATGAGATGCAACCACACATTGATGTTTCTCTCCCTCTCTTTCTCTTTCCCTTCCCCCTCTTTAAAAATAAATAAATAAAAATCTTCAATGAAAGAAAAGAGGAATGCTTCCAGTTTTTGCCTGTTGAGTATGATGTTGGCCATGGGTTTGTCATATATGGCTTTTATTATACTCAGGTATTTTTCCTTTAATCCACTTTATGTTAGTTTTTATTATAAATGGGTGCTGGATTTTATCAAATACTTTTTCTGTATCTATTTATATGATCATGTGGTTTCCTCCTTCATTTTGTTTATATGGTGAATTATATTTATTGATTTGCTAATGTTGTACCAACCTTGTATTCCCAGAATACACCCACTTGATCATGGAGTATGACCTTTTTGATGTATTGCTATATTTGGTTTGCTAATATTTTCTGAGGATTTTAGAGTCTATGTTCAGCAGCTTATTGGCCTACATTTTTTTTCTTTGTAGTGTCTGGCTTTGAAAATAGAATAATGCTGGCCTTGAATAATGTGTGTGGGAGCCTTTTCTCCTGTTGGATTTTATAAAATAGCTTGAGAAAGAGAAATATTAGTTCTTGGAATGTTTGGTAAAATTTGCCTATGAAGCCATCTGATCCAGGGCTATCGTTTGTTGGGAGATTTTGGATAGCTGTTTCAATTTCACTAGGTGTAATTTGTCTATTCAGATTCTCTGATTCTTCCTAATTCTGAAATATTTTATATTTCTAGGAATTCATCCATTTGGCCAGGTTGTCCAGTTTATTGTGGTATCGTTCATATTTTCTTACATTCTTTTGTATTCCTTTGGTGTCAGTTGTTATTTCAGTTGTTATTTCTCTTCTTTCATTCCTGACTTTATTTATTTGAGACCTCTCTCTTTTTTTCTTGATGAATTTGATTAAATGTTTGTCATTGTTTCTTATCTTTTCAAAGAAACAGCTCTTCATTGATCTTTTGTACCACCTTTTTAGACTTTAGTTCATTTACTTCTGATCTTTATTATCTCCTTTCTTCTACTCACTTTGGACTATCTGTTCTTTTAAGCATGAAGTTAGATTATTTAGGTGCTTTCTTTCTTTCTCTCTCTCTCTTTCTTTCTTTATTTTCTTCCTTTCTTTCTTCTTTCTCAAAGGCCTTCCCTCTTAGAATTTCTTTCCCAGTGCCCCACAGATTTTGAACTGTTGTGTCCTCATTTTTATTTGTTTGAACGTATCTTTTGATTTCTTCCTTGATCCCATTGTTAACCCACTCATTCTTTAAAATCATGCTATTTAGTTTTCATGATTTTGTGTGTTTTTTAGTGTTCTTCTTGTGGTTGATTTCTAATTTCATAGCAGTGGGGTAAGGAAAGATGCTTGATATAATTTCAATCTTCATAAATTTATTGAGACTTGTTTTGTTGTTCCAACATGCTATCTATCCTAAAGAACATTCCATGAGTACTTGAAAACTATGTATATTTTTGCATTGGGGTGAAATGCTCTAAATCCATTTAACAGTGTGTCATTTAAAACTGCTATCACGTTGTTGATTTTTGTCTGGAAGATCTATCAATTTAAGTAAGTGGGTTATTAAAATTCCTGAGTAGGACTGTATTTCTGTCAGTCTCTTCCTTTATGTTCATCAAGATTTGCTTCACATATTTAGGTACTCCTATGTTGGGTGCCTAAATATTTACTAGGGTTATATCCTTTTGTTGGATATTTCCCTTTATCATTAGGTAGTGTTTTGGGAGGTTTTTTTGTATCTTACTATAGCCTTGATTTAAAAGTCTATTTTGTCAGATATAGCACTGTTATCCTAGCCCTTTTTTTCCTTAAAAAAGGAAACGTCTGCATGAAACGTCTTTCTCTATTCTTTTACTTTTAGTCTGTATGGATCTTTCCATCTGATGGTGGGTCTCTTGGAGGCAGCATATGTTGGGAACTACTCTGCTTTCAGGAGCTGTAACCCCTCCCCCCACCACACACACACACACACACACACACACACACACACACATACACACACGGCTAAGGCTGAGTGACCCTGGGACAATAAGCCATTAAAGAGACAAAGCTTACCTCCGAGGTAGGAGTGCTGCCTCTGCTCCTTTTACTTCACCCTGCCTGGCCCCCAATGCTTGATCGGTTAGCCAATGATGGGTAATATTCCTCAAGGGAGGAATGACCCTAGAACAGGCATGATGACGGGCCCCCCGGGGAAGGACTTGAGGAGCTATAGAAAAAGGGGGTGATGGACCCCTCACACCTGGGCTTTGACAGAGCCTGAGTCCTCATTCCGTCTGCAGGAAATTTTCTGATCTTTTGGCTGCCTTACTTCCCCTGCCTGACTTAAGCCTGAAACAATGCCTTAAGCCTGAAACAATGCTGGAGGTGGGTGCCGCCCTGTGCTAGAAAGGGTGGGTTCCCTAGGGCGATCAGGCCTAAGAGAGAATGCATTAAATCCTATGAAACCTACTTTGCTAATACCTTCAATTTAAATAATAAGGGACCAAGCAGGAAGTGAGTTTGTTCCCCAAGTTTAATGGCCATTTAACTATCTGACCTGGACTTAGAATAAGCCCTCAGAATTCATTGATCGTTATCTATTGTTTAATCATTTCTGCCTGACAATGACTGATGAGCTTTATTCCTGTGCAAACTGAACCCAATAAAAGCTTGTCAAGGCAAAGGTGGGGCACTCTCCTCTTGAGAGAGTGGCTGTGCCATCCCTTTTCCTTCACAGGACTCAGTAGTCTATGAGAATTTGTCTGGTATCTCATCCACAATGCCGTGGGCCCCAAGAGCTGGAATCCACTTAAGTATATCTATCTATCTATCTATCTATCTATCTATCTATCTATCTATCTATCTATACACGTGCACACATGCATGTGTGTATTTGCATATATGTGTGTATATGTATATATGTATAATCATACATGCATACATAGAGAGAGAGATTTTTTTAATCCATTCAGCTACCCTATGACTTTTGGTTTGAGCATTTAAGCCATTTGCATTTAAAATGATTATTAATAGATACATATTTAGTGCTATTTTATTGTTAGACTATTTTTCTGTTTTTTTCTCCTCCTCTTCTTTCTTCTTCTTCTTTTCTTCTTCTCCTCTTCCTCCTCCTCCTCCTTTTCTTTCTTCTCTCTTTCTCCTTCTTCTTCCTATTATTCTTAATGCAAGCCCTTAACCATTTGTTGCAGTACTAATTTGATGTCAAAAACTCCTTTAGCGTTTTCCTGCCTGGGTAATTTCTTATGTCTCCTTTGATTTTAAATGATAGCCTTGCTGGGTAAAGTAGCCTTGGTTATAGTTCCTTGCTTTTCAACAACTTGGATATCTCATACCGCTCCCTTCTAAGCTGAAATGTTTCTGGTGAAACAACAGATGACTGTTGAATTGGTGCACACTTGTAGGTAATTACCTGCATTCCACTTGTGGCTTTTAGGATTTTCTCCTGGTCTTTAAGCTTTTACATTATTATTGTGATGTGTCTCAGTGTAGGCCTCTTTGGGTTCAACTTGTTTGGGACTCTCTGAGTTTCCTGGTCTTGTGTGCCTTTTTCCTTTACCAGACTGGGGTCATTTTTAGTCTTTATTTCTTCAAAAAGACTCTCAATCTTTTGCTTGCTCACTGATACTTCTGGTATTCCCATGATATGGATGTTGTTATGCTTCATGTTGTCCAAAATGCTTCTTAAGGTCTCCTCATTTTAATTTTTTTTTTCTTTTTGCTGCTCTTCCTGGGTGTTTTATCTACCCCATCTTCCGAATCACTGGTTCAGTCTTCTGCCTAATCTAACCTACTATTTATTCCCTACAGACTGGCCCTTTTTTAATGATTTCTATGTCCTTTTTTATGCTGTTGACTACCCTTATAATCATTTTTCTATAATCCCTATCTGTTAAATTGTTTGCCTCCATTTCATCTGTCTCTTCTTCTGGAGAATTCTCTTGTTTTTTTTTTTTTGCTTGTGTTCTCTTCTTTTGTCTTCTCATTTTGGCTACTACTTTTTCCCCCCTTATGTATTAAGTAGATCTGCAAATACTCTGGTACAGGCAATGCTTGTGACTAGCCCTGATCAACCTGTTTGGGCCTATCAGTTACCCACAGTGTGTGGCCCCTCTGCTTGGCTTGTTTGTGTGCAGAAAGAACCAGGTTTTATACCAAGGCCAGCGTCTATCACCACCAGACCCTGGGGAGGGTCAGCTGAAGTCTCATAGATCTTCCAGATACTTGTCTCAGCTGTTAAACTAATCAGTTATAGCCTCAAGCTGTAATCAACAGTCTGGCTTAAGCTCTTCAGGATGGGGCAGTATAGTTCCTGTGGGAGCTGGTATTGCTTCCACATCTAGAGAGGAGTGCTTGCCTGAGAAAGATGGCTTCTGCAGTATGGGGGATAACTCAACACAGGGATCTTGGTGGCTGTTCCTTAATACCCTCCCAGAGCCACCAACCTAGACTCTCCTCAAGTGTCTCTCATCTACTTTGTCTTCTCTCTGCTGGAGCCCAGGGTAAGTGCCTCAAACAAAATTTGTGCATTGAGCCCCTAAGAGGCTCTTTGATTCTCCAGCCATCTCTCCCTGGAAGATAGAAACTATGCTGCTTTTCACAGCTGGATGTTTTCTGTTTGTTTGTTTTATTTCTGGCTCTGGTGCTACAGGCTGGGGAGGCTAGCTTGAGGTATAGCCCTACACTTCTCAGGGGAACCCTCTGGCCCCTGAAATATCCCTCTGGAACTGTAGTTGCCTCCTATAGAACCCCAACCAGCCATGTTGTATGTCCTCCACATTTTCTACAAGTCTTGTGGTGGTGAAGTGGTTTCTTCAGTCCGTCCATGGTTATAAGATTTTTCTCCAGCTAGTGTTCAGTTGGTAATTCAATAGATTTTTCTATAATTTAGTTGTAATTCCAGATTGGTCCTGGGAGGAGGTTAGTGTAGCTTCCACTTACTCCTCCAACATCTTGGATTTGTCCCAATATGATTCTTAAGAGCTTAATTCCCTTAGTTAGAGAAGCAATCTTTGATATTTAAACAATTTTAAAAATTATGTTGCCCTACAGATTTGAGAGGACATCTTATTCTTTTGCAATAAACTTCAAAAATTTTTTAAAGAAAAATGTATTATTTGATGAAACTGAAAATTTAGAATGCCACAGATTTTTATTGTTTCTTTGTTTGAATCACAACATAATATATTGTTAGGGCTATATTATTATTACTGTAAATAACCAAATATATTAGGAAAGGGTTAATATAAGATCAAGGTTAGGCTATTCTTATGTGAAATTAATTTAAGTGGTAATCATTTATAACAGAAAATGAAGATTACTCTAAAACATACTTTGTATAGAAAATATGTCATACATGCAATTCAAAAATTTATCATATACAAGCATAATTTATCTTACTAGTTGGGAGGCCTCTATTTAATTAGATGAGCTTTGTGTTAATAAAAATAATTAATACTAATTAGTGAATGTCTGGCTTTCCATTTCTGCATTTGTGATTTTTATATGATACGATTTTTATTCTTCTATAAACCAAAATCAGGTTTAGGGGAGGTGATGGTGCTCATTGCAGGATAAGGGTAACTGAACTAACATTCATCACTTATCATGTGCTTTACACTAAGCCCCATGGTAAGGTATTTATATACAGGACTTGACTTTTTCAACACTTGTGAGAGGTATATAATATTTTACCAATTTAAACTGAGAAAAATAATGTTGGGAAGGTTTAACAAGTGCTGCTAGATCCCATGTCAGAGCCAATTTTCAGGCCCAGATATGAATGATTTTCATAACCATGAACACAACCACTTTTTTTGTACTGCCTTTTGGTATCTGGTTCAGAATGAAGAAATGAATGACCTGGGAGGGCACTATAAGTAGTTACCTGGTGTTTGTAACCTGGAAGAAAATGAAGCAAATAAGAACACAAAAATATAAAAACTGTTTAGAGTCCAGAAATGTAAAACTGGGAACAAAATTTTCAGTTCATATAATATAATCCATCTAACTGAGAAAACACAGGTACCAAATGACCAAATAGCACAGTAATTCATATTAAACAGCTTTTAATTTATCAAACCCATTTACAATCTAACCCTGTGGTGAGAACCTGAAATGTCACAAGACCAGTTCTTTAATGCATGTGAGAGAAAGTGGAGGAGGTGAAATTATGTTAAGGAATTCAGTGTTGTCGAATTATGTATCTAGTTGCCAAGTTCTCATCCACATGTTGATTTCAAATTAAAAGAAAAGGCAAACCTGGGGTAATAATTAGGCAAAATTTAATTTAAATTCAGAAAAATATTGAGTACTTTCAATGCATCATACTCTGTATTACATATTTCTATATTTATTCTCATTTTACTTCCACAATCACATTTGGAGCTATTAAGATATACAGTTATGTAGAATTAAGATTAAAACTTATTGACAGGCATATTAATTTCAGAATTATCTAGCAATTCCACATTCAAAGTTAACAATTAATTACTAGATATTTGTCAGTCTGGTATAAATATAAATGCTTTGGCAATCAGAATTGCCTTTGGTTAAATATGCTTTGCTATATCTAAGTACTTCTTAAACCACAGGGTGTTTATATTACTGTACAAGTTTTTGCATCTCTCATAACATAACACTGTAATTTATTGGTGATTTGTGAGAGCTTCAAGGACCATTTTCTAAATTTTTGTAAAATATATTTTAAATATTTTATTTATTTATTTATTTATATTTAGAGATAGGGGAAGGGAGGGAAAAAAGGAGGGAGAGAAGCATCAATGTGTGGTTGCCTCTTGCACACCCACTGCTGGGGACCTGGCCCACAACCCAGGCATGTGCCTTGAACAGGAATTGAACCAGAGACTCTTTGGTTCCCAGGCCAGTACTCAATCCACTGAGCCACACCAGTCAGGGAGAATTTTTGTAAAATATTTTAATGAACTTATTTTTATATCTTCAAGTATTATTTTACTTAACTACTACTTAACAGTGTTCATTAAAACATTCAAGATAAGACAGCAATGCTCAGAGCTCAGTGTGTAATGCTAAAAAAGATAATATCATACCATGTTGCTTTTAATACAAGATGAGGGAAGAAATTTGTCTTAGTTGTCATATTGGGTGCCCCCCAATCAGAAGGCCTGGTACGTTACCAGCACTCCATGTCACATTTAAATGAACATGTGAAATACACTTAGAGGAGACATGTGCTGGTATGGAGGATGTGAGGTGCACTGGTGCATTTTGGGTAGCTAAGGTAAATAAATGTCTATGAGTTGTTGGCAAAGGACAATGATTTTGGTATTTTTTCTTTGTCCTTGTAACAATTATATCTGATTCATTATAGGTACAGATCTTTTGTAATGGTTCATATACCATTTCTTTTAAATGTCAAAAGACATGGTTTTTATTCCATTATGTAAATGTACAATATTTGTTTTATCCACTCATCTACTGATGGACATTTGGGCTGCACCTATATCTTGGTGATTATAAATAACACTACAATGAATATCGGAGTCTTTATGTACTTCTGAATTAGTGTTTTGGGTTTCTTCGGATATATTATCAGAAGTGGGATCACTAGGTCATAAGGTAGATACATTTTTAATTTTTGAGGTATCTCTATACTGATTTCCACCTTGGCTACATTAATCTGCATTCCCACCAACAGTGCAAAAGGGTCCCCTTTCTCTACAACCTTGCAGGCACTTATTGTTTGTTGATTTATTGATGATGGCCATTCTGACAGGTGAGAGATGATATCTCATTGTGGTTTTGTTTTTTGTGTGTGTATGTGTGTTGAGTTTTGTCAGTTCTTTGTAAATTTTGGATATTAACCCCTTATCAGATGAATCAACAATTATGTTCTCCCATTCTTTGTTGCCTTTTAATTTTGTTGATGATTTCTTTTGCCTTGCAAAAATTTTTGGTTTGATGTAGTCCCATTTATTTATTTATTTTTTCTTGTTTCCATTTCCTGGGGACATATATTTGATAATCCTGATTACACATGATTTTTCCACAGTGATTTTTTATGTCCTAATTTCCATAGAAGAGCTAACTTAAATATATATATTTGTTACTAAAATTTCAGATTCCTGGGTCCACCTCAGACCAACTAAATCAGAATCATGGGCTCGATCCATGAAGCTGCATTTTTTAAAAACCTGGATGATTTCTATGCACCCTAATTTATAAGATTTTTTCCGTAGTCTGTCCAAAACTTTTTACATTGCCACAGAGGGGTTACATTAGTGCTTATGGAAGGTTTCCCCTTGTTTATTTCTGCTATAATATAATGTGAGAGATTCCATCGCATATGAATCAGAAAGGAAATTGTATCGGGAGAAAAAAATTCTCATTGTCAGAAGCAATTATTGTTTTTTTTTTTTCTTTTTGAAGAATGTGTCTTAGGAGGAAAAAACCAAAGTGCTTCTCTTGGCCTCACATAAAGAAAACTTTTATACAATCAAATTACATAAATGACTTCTAGAAAAGATACTACATTTGTCTACATTTTCAACTTATTTTTGCTTCCCCTGTCTACACAATCCATCTTAGTGAATAATGGAAGCTCTGTCTTCTTTTGTAAATGTCTCTGAATGACAGTCATGAAAATTATCATATAAGGTCATCTTGTCCTTCCCATGACCTCCAAGCTTCATATATTTGAAATTCTATTTTTAAAACATTTCTACAATTGCAAATATTCTGAAATCCCTTGGGAACCTATTTAGCATTGGGCAGCCATTTCCATTATCAAAAACTTCTTTCTTCCCTTGTTTTGCTATTAAAATTTATTTTTGTCTGTTATATTTTCAACAAAAATAAAAATAGTTGCTCAGCACAGTCTGTGGAATAACCCTTCTGTTGAAGATTAAAAACTGGCCTTTCTTCCAGCTCTTTTCAATTTTAAATAATATAAATCTTTTTAACCCTTCTTTCAATTTTCATTTTCTAACATTTTAGTCATTTATCTTTCTCTATCCTGAATTCTCTTTATACTTCTTAAGCTCTAAGGTGTAAAATTAAACGCAGTAGGATCACATCAGTGCTGACTATAGTAGCAGGATTACCTTGCTACTCTTGTTTACTCCACTTTTATTTATGCGTCCTGTAGAACTCCGAGAGGTGCAGGTAAGATGTAAATGGGTGTCATGATGGTTATGGTCTTGAATACTTTCACAGCAAATTCCATAAAGATATGGATGTTCTTCCCAAAGTTGTTTGTATCATATGAAATCTCTTTCTGCCTATCCATAGCATTCTAAGTTTCAATCAGATGAATTATTCTTCATTTCTACTGGTAAAGCAATTATTGAAAAAAAGTTGTCAGAGAAGAAAAAACGGCTCTTATTTTAACAAAGAGAGAAAGGACCACTTTCTATTCATCTTGTAAAGAAGTTAGAATTCCTTAAGGGTATGAAATACAGTAAAACAGAATTGTGTTTTCCCAAGTTAATGCACAAGACCCAGCATTCTTTTTGTAGTTTTCTTTTATATCCTTATCTTGCCTAGTTATCCTAAATCCTCACAGAGAGATTTAACTTGAGAATAGCTTTTATCCATCAAAAGCAGTGAAATTTTAAGTAAATGATGTTTAAAATATAAGATGAAATTGTCAAAGGTATAAATCAGATTTATAATTGTTTCATCAATTTAACTAAATGCAGATGACTTAATATTGTTTTTGTTGTTTTGTTTGTTGTCAAAGTGACCCAAATAGCACATCCTTATTATCTCATTCTTCAATTCTTTCCCTATTCTCTACTCAGTTACATTCTTTTCACTCTTGAATTGACATGTGGGAACTTAGGGGGGTTCTATGAAGACATTGCATGTTTGCAAAGCATCTTCTTAAAAACACATAAGCATCTTCTTAAAAACACTTAAAGTCATCTTGCTGTTCCCATGCTTTTAATAAAATACACTGCCTCAAAGATAAAATTTACACTTTTTTGTATGTACTTTATACTTTGAGCCCATACAATGCCAAAATATTCTGCTTTTTAGTTTCTCTGCCCTCTTCCACACACCTTCAACTCAATATTTTATTTCCCAGTTTATACCATTGGATCCTTATTCTCATAAATGTATCCAGATATGGGTAAAAATTAAATATCATTCCTCCAGGAAGGTGCAGCTCATACATTTAATGCATTTGTGAAGCATCACTTAGTTTTCACTAGCAGAACTTTATTTCGCTATTTATGTTCTTATGGCAGTTAAAATATGTTTACTAAACAATTTAACATTTTCATTAATATTTTTTAGATTAGTAACCTGTCTTCACTCTGGAAAATATGCCTTTACATGTCAAGACTATATAATCACCTACTCATTTACTCAATCAATATTTTAAGACAGGCTAGAAGTCAGGTACTGTTTGTTTAATGTAACACATAAAGAAAACAGATGAGAACCATGTTTTATGGTGCTTTTTTCTTTTATTTTTGAGAGGATATAACACATAAATGAACAATTAAATAAGGTTAACAATTTATTTATTTATTTATTTTTAGAGTGGGGAAGAGAGAGAGAGAAAAATCAACATATGGTTGCTTCTAGCGTTCACCCCACTGGAGACCTGGCCTGCAACCCAAGCATATGCCTTGACTGGGAATAGAACCAGCGACCCTTTGGTTCGCAGGCCAGCACTCAATCCACTGAGCCACACCTGCCAGGGTAAAATAAATTTATTTCAGGTTGTGATAGAAAATAAAATAGAATAATGTAATAAAAAGCATTTCAGATTTGGTCTAAATTAAGGAAAATATTTAGCAAAATCATATCTAAGTATATGATCTGTAAACTGGGAAC
Organism: Artibeus jamaicensis; assembly: GCF_021234435.1. Classification (NCBI taxonomy): domain Eukaryota; kingdom Metazoa; phylum Chordata; class Mammalia; order Chiroptera; family Phyllostomidae; genus Artibeus; species Artibeus jamaicensis. Next base: position 21,176,128 of record NW_026522046.1, on the reverse strand, counting down.
AGAGTGATAAGAATGTGTTAGATATATAATGATCTGGGAGAAAACAGTTCTAGACAAAGAAGATGACATATACTCAGGCTCAAGCACTAATAATGGACTTTGTGGTTTAAGAAATTGAAAGAGTGCATGTGACTAGAACACAGCAAAGGTGGAAGAATGTAGCCAGAGATAACAAGGGAGAGCTAGTCAAGGACCATACAAACCATGTTATTAATAGAAGTTCTTCAGTAACTTTTAAATCGGTAGTAATTGGAATTGATATTAACTTAATATCCTTTAACTGCAAAATGGAGGATATTGGATGAAAAGAAAATTGATTAAAAGGTTCATATTCATAATATTTAAATACAAGTAGTTTTACAGTTGTGAGTATGCAAAAATACAAAATTTACTCTTGAATTATCATTTATTAATTATTTTATCATTTTCCATATGAACAATTGTAAACCTACTTTTAGCAACCCCTGTACATCAACCCAATAATAGCCAAGTGCTATTATATATAGTATAATACAGTATAGTTATAGTACAGTGTCCAGATCAAGGACAATGTACTTACATAGTATCCATATTAGAGACAATGTGCTTTCTACACCATAGTTTTTAAAAATATATCTGAGGCTATGCAAAATGTTACTTTAGACAGGTTAGTTATGCACAAAAGGACCTTCGATGTCAAAGAAAGAAATACACTAAGATGTGAAAACAAAATTGGTAATTTGAGAATGTAAATCTTTGTATGGACATACTTAAAATATACTAGGCTATAATCTTTTAAAGGTAAGAACTATACCTGCTTTATATAATATTTGAATATCTTCTACCCAAATATTGAATTAAATAAATATCTATCCCAAGTTATGTTTTAAAATTTCACCTTTGTTTATTTAAATAATTAAAATTATATTTTAAAATCTTGAAGGTTGAAGTAGAAATTTTTTGTCTATTCTTATCATAACAAATGTTAAATAATACTTTCTATCTTTATAAAATAAGTTTGAATCAATTCCAAGATGATTTTGTACATTATTTTAATAGAAAATAATCATTGAGGACCATCTATCATACTTAACAAGCCACAATAACACAAAAAAATATTCTAAAGGCTGAAAAATTCAACATTACAAGATTTTTTTCCCTCCCAGTAAGCATTAGGCAGATGGTTGAGATCACTGTGGTTCTAGTGAGTGGGAAGCAAGAACATTTCCATGTTGTGCCATGGACAAGCTTCAGCTGACACATACATTTTTAGTGGAATACTTGATAGAACCTAACATTCCACTTTTATAATGAAGTGTTGTGTTCAGATCATTGCCATTTTGAGATTTGTCTCATGGTGCCTGGTCTACACCAGAGGCCGGGAATTCCCTGCAATATTTCATTAGTCTTGTCAACCAAATCTATTCATAAATGAGAATAAATGAGCATGTCAGCATAAGTTATTGCGGCAATTTGAGAAACTACTAATGAGATATTTTCAGAGCTCATAAAAGGGAAGAGCTATGTCATTAAATTACTGCACAATAATTTTGTTTTGATACAGTAAGTGAGCCGATATTTTATCAAAAACGACACCCTGATGCATCAATGAACTGAAGATGAACAATTAAATGTTCCAATGAAAGAGGTCTGATGTTATTTGGGAGTAGTTAAAACTTACAAAGGAACATGGGGTTAAAAACAAAGAGTAATTATTTGGAATTAATTGAATGTTTTTAACTTTTGAGAATTCATATTATAAAACATATCACAAATGGTTCCCTAAATGTATAAAAAGAGATGCACTCAAACATTTTACTATATAACAAGTATGTGATGTTCTTTAATACACACCCAAACATTATTTACAGGACACTGAAGAGATAAACAAGTTTTACCAGTGAGGACACAGAGACAGTCACATAATTGTGGCCATTACACTTGGAATTTGCTGTGCTGTCCTGTAAGAAAAGGACATGAACAAAAGGGAAAGAAGAATATATGAGCTTACCTCAATTGGGCAGTGCAAAAAAATAAAATAAACTGTATAATCACTCTAGTAGGCAATAGAGGGTGGTGATGTTGGCAGATACCACAGCACACACTGTCAAAAGGAGGGAAAAATAGACTATTGGAATGGAAAACATCTCTAGCTGATTAGGGAGGAGGGACCCCCTGCGGTTTACTAAGCACTGACATTGGCAGTGTTAGTTTATAAAGACACCAGCTCATTAAATGTGTAACCTTCAATCCTTCAGTTTCATGTCTGTGGTATCCAGAGACCCAGTACAATTTTTGTAATATAGAGAAACATTTATTAGACACTAAATTCTCCAGATGGGAACACCTCAAAGGCAATACAGGACATATGTACAGCCTGTGTGTGCATGTGTGTGTGTTAGGTGTCTTCAGTCAGCATTGATGCTTGGTGACCATATGAATGTCCACAGTGTTCTGTCCTCAACAGTCCTGGTCAGGTCCTATAGGCTTAAACCTATGGCTCTTTTATGGAGTCAATCCATCTCATATTTGGTCTTCCTCTTTTCCTTCTGCTTTCTATTTATGCCAGACTTATTTTCCTTTCCAAAGAGAAGGTCTGCCTTCTCATGATGTTCCTGAAGTAGGGCAGCTTCAGTCTATCATTTTTGTCTCCAGCAATGTTACAGGCTTAATTTGCTCTGAGATCCACCTGTTCATGTTTCTGGTGATCCAGGGAATCTGTAGAGCTCTCCTCCTCCATAGTCAAATGAATCAAAATTTTCCCTTCCAGCATTTTTCACTGTCCAGCCTTCACAGCTGTGTATACTAAAGGAACACAAGGGTGTGAATGATCTTAGTCTCAGTTTTCAATGACAGATCTTTACTCTTGGGGATCTTTCCTAATTCTTCCATTGCTGCCTTTTCAACTCTCAGCCTTTTCTCGATTTCTTGGCTGTGGTCAACATTTCGATTGGTAACTGAGCCAAGGCAAACAAAATCTTTGGAATTTTATGCAGCAGAGAGAAAGAAGGAGCTACTACCTTTTGCAACAACATGGATGGAACTGGAAAGCATTATGCTGAGTGAAATAGGCCAGGCATTGAAGGACAAATACCATATGATCTCACCTTTGACAGGAAGCTAAAGAATAAAACAAACAAGCAAACAGAATAAAAACAAAGATGCTGAAATAGAGAACAAGTGGGCAGCGACCAGAGGGGAGAGGGAAGGGAACTTGAGGGGAAAAAGGGGGAGGGATTTTGAGGAACAAGTATGAAAGACACAGAGTTGAGGACTGGGGGTGGGGGGGGAATGGGAGGGAGGGGGGAGACCGGGCGGGGGGGGGAAGGGAAAAAAAAATGTACTTGAAAAGTAACTAAAAAAAAAAAAAGGACTATTCAGTGAAAAAAAAAAAATCTTTTAATAGTTTCAGGGTCTTCACTGTCTATATTAAAGCTGTGCATTTGTTCTATAGTCATGATTTTTGTTTTCCAAATGCAGTTCTGATTTGACCTTTTCTTCTTTCACTTTAATCAGAAGTCATTTCAAAGTATTGCTACTTTCTAGCAGTACAATGGTGTCATTTGCATATCTTTAATTATTGATATCTCTTCCACCAATTTTCACTTCTCTTTCCCTGTATCTAGTCCAGTTTTTCGTGTGACTTATTCTGTGCACAGAATAAACAGATAGGGAGATACCATATTTTTTCATACCATAAGATGCACCTAGGGTTTACAGGAGGAAAATAGGGGAAAAAAGTTTTGAAGCAAAAAATGTGGTAAAGTAATTAATAACAAATAACACAATATTTCACCAATGTAATTGTAAACAGAACTCCACAGCAGCATTAACAACCAATATTTCTCCCCAATTTGGGGGGGAAATATGTGTCTTATAGTCCAAAAAATAAATGCAGCCTTTGTGTACAGGGACTTTAGAATCAAAACAAGCAAACCGAATATAGTTAGATATTTATGACATTATTAGATATTTATGATATTAGATAACCCATAAATACTCTTTCTTTTTGCCTATAATTTCATTTTGACTACCTTAATGCTCCAAGGTAGATGAACACCTTTCTAAAATCTCTCCTACCTGTGGCTTTTCTATAACTGAATAAGATCATTACTGTAATGGGTTCTTTCCTAACAAAAGCTAGGTCAGACCCAAAAGCCTTGGAGTTGACTAATCTTAATGAGTGATATGAGTAATCATCATTGATTTTATCAGAAAATGTCTACAGAGTGCTTATTAGGGATAAGAATTTAGATCAGAGGCTTGGAATGCACTTAGATATGGAGATTACCTGTTCTGCAAAACCTACAATTTAATCTGGGAGATGGGAGACACACATTAAAAAGAAAAGTGAGCTATAAATGAGTGCATTAAAAATGCCATAATTCTTTAAGATGACCACAGATATAGAGGTATGTGATAGTTAAGAAGGCTTTGTGAAGAGAAATGCCTTCAGTTGGGACATAGAGCAAAAGCAGTGATAATTAACATGTTTTGTAGTTGTACAAAATTTTACATATCTTATTTAATTTGGTTTTTTTCCCAAGAACCATGAACATTATTAGTTTGCTCATTTTTTAAGCTGCCGAAACTTGAGGAATTTCACAATAAAGTTGAGGGTCAAATTCAGGTATTCTATTTTGTTATTTATTTTATTTGTGACACAGTTGGTATTCATTTGAGGACTTAGACCCTCAGGCCCTGTATGGGAACTTCATTATCAAAACTGTGGAGGTAGTTATAAGGATTATGGGACCTAGCATTCATATCCTGGCTCCATGTTAGCTCCGTGACTTCTGACAAATACCACACCTCCACTTCATTTACAAATGGCAAAAATAATGTGATTCACTCATAGGATGATTTTGAAGATTAAATGAAACAGTACCTGCAAAGTATTTAGACTACTATTTGCCCTGTATTAGACTAATTGTTCTCAAGTATGGGCTTTTAGGCCTTTAAACTTAAAAATTATGTGCACTCTCAGGAATTTTTATGAAGCTTATAGCTATCAATATTTACCATACAAAAAAGTTCAAAGTATTTCTCAATTAATTATGCATTTAATAATAAAACAATTAAAAGCTAAAATAAATAACTTTTAAAAAATATAACTATATTTTTCAGATAAAAAATTGAAAAGAGTGGAATTGTTATATTGTTACATTTTTGCAAGTCTCTACTATATGTCTTAATAAAACAGAACTGGATTATCATTTCTTCTATATGCCATCTACTGTGATATGTTGTTTTTGTAGACATATGTGGAGAAAATCTGGTCTTACACAGATATGTAGTTGGTAAGTGGAGGAATGTCTTCAAAAGCTTTCCATATATTTTAATAGTGAGTTTCTTCTTTGGTACTATATAAAAAGTTGACAAATGAAAGTTTATTATCATTTTTTTTATTGTTCAATTAATTACATTTGTCCCTATTTTCCCCCATTACTCTACCCTGGCCTACACATCCCTGCCTCCCACATTCAATCCTTCCCCCCTGTTGTCTTTGTCTATGGGTCCTTTATACCTGTTTCTTGACTTGACCCTTCACCATTTTTCCTCTGTTATTCCCCTCCCGCCTCCCCTCTGGTCACTGTCAGTTTATTTATTTCCATATCTCTGGTTATATTTTGCTTGCTTGTTAGTTTTGTTGATTAAGTTCCACTTTTAGGTGAGATCATATGGTATCTGTCTTTCACTGCCAGGTTTATTTCACTTAGCATAATGCTCTCCAGTTCCATCCATGCCATCACCTGTGGTAGGAGCTCCTTCTTTCTTTCTGCTGTGTAGTAGTGAACTGTTTAACTGTACCACAATTTTTTTTTTATCTACTCATTTACTGATGGGTACCTAGGCTGTTTCTAGCACTTGGCTATTATATATTGCATTGCTATGAACATTGGGGTGCAGAGGTTCTTTTGAATTTGTGTTTCAGGATTCTTAGGATTTAATCTCAGCAGTGGAATTGCTGGGTCAAAAGGCAATTCCATTTTGCAGTTCCATACTGTTTTCCACAGTGGCTGCACCAATCTGTATTCCCACCAACAGTGTACTAGAGTTCCCTTTTCTCCACAGCCTCCCTTGCACTTGTTGTTTGTTGATTTGTTTATGATGGCCACTCTGATCTATATGAAGTGAAATTTTCTTGAAAGTTAATCGAAATATGGAATTTGCAACTATGAATAAATGAAATTTTTAACCATTGCCACATTGAAGTCCATTGGCCTATCATGTACTTTGGATGAATCTTTTACCAATGCACAATGTTGGTTAATTGAAAAATTCTGGTTAACTTAATTATGTTGATCTTCCACATATTAATACATTTGGTTATATAACATCAGAGATTCACACTCAGTGATATAACCCACCACTAATCACATGAGAAATGACTTTCGTTATGGGGAAGATCTTAAGCTTATGAGATACAAAGTTTTTTAATTTTTGTTTTTACTTGACATTTTGAATGTCATTACTAACAAATAGTATCAGTTGTTTCCTCTCCATAGCCAAGAGCCCCAGACTCAAGTATCTCTAATTCACTCTGCCTTCCCTCTGCTGGAGCCCAGGGTAGTGGCTGCAAACAAAATTTTGTATGTTGGCCTTTTAAGAGGCTCTTGGCATTTCCAGCCCTCTCTTCCAGACAGGCAGAATCCCTACTGCTTTTCAGATCTGGATGTTATCTGGTTCTCTTTCTGGCTCTGGTGCTGGTGACTGGGGAGTCCAGCTTGGGTTCAGACTCCACATTTCTCAGGAGGAATCCTCCAGCCTCTGAAATATCCTACTGGAAGTTCAGTTGGCACCCATGGGCGCTCAGACGGTCCTCTCGCAACTCCTTCACACTGCCTACCGGTCTCGTTGTGATAAAGTGGTCTCTTCTGTCTGTCCATGGTTATAAGGCTTCCCTCCAGCTACTGTTTACTTGGTTATTCAAGATGATTTCTCCACAATTTAGTTGTAATTCCAGGTTGGTTCTGGGAGGAGATTAGTGTGGATTCCACTTACTTCTCCATGCTCTCTTTGAAGTATAAATGCTCTTTGTCTATTTTTGAGAAAACTGCCAAATAACCACCCAAGTAATTGTAGTTTTTGTCAGTTTTTTCCAGTAAAAATTATTTTTAAGTGAAAAGCAATAAAACCCCTCTTAACTCAGATCATTGCACAATTGAATTTTCTAGAGATGACCAGAAGTGCTTACATAAACTTTCCATTTAATCACGTGGACAAGTAGAAAAGACATATTCAAGTACTGTGATTCAATTAAATGAACTTTCGCTATTATGTGGATACTCTTAAATGAATCTAACTTTTTTTTTCTTTTTTAACTGTGTGCTGGTACAGAATACAGTAAAAAATAATAGTTTGCGGTTATAGCCTAATTTGTGTTAAAACACTATGAGTTTTCTTCACCATTGACTTTTTACCTTCAGTGCAAATGTCAAAGTGGTGAAAATGGTAAACAATGCTTTAGTATTATAAAAAATATCTTTGACCTCATGAAACCCACGAGAATATCTATGCTCAAGATTTTTTGACCGCACTTTCAGGACCACTTTGAGAACCCTTCCCACACCCAGTGCTGGTACAGCCTGGCCTGGGTGCACAGCCTCATTCTTTCCGCACACACCCAGGCCCAGGAGTGGGAGCTATCGCTGATAGCTCCACACAGGTTGCCCAGGGCCTGTCAGAGGCAACATCCGACATATACCTGAACCAGAGTCTTGCAGATCTATCTAATACATAGAAGCAAATACAAAGACACAGCCAAAATAGGATGACAAAGAAAGAGGTCCCAAATTAAATAAAATAATAATACGAGAATACTCTAGCAGAAGAATGAAATGAAATGGAGGCAAGCAATTTGTCAGATATAAAGTTTAAAGTAATATTTATAAAGATACTCAACAGCATAAAAAAGACTTAGAAAGCATAAAAAGAACCAGTCAGCAATAAAGAATGCAGTATCTGGAATAAATAATACACTGGAAGTAATAAACTGTAGGTTAAGCATTTATTTTAGTTGTACTAGTATTAAGAAGGAAGAGCCAAGGTTTGTGCAAAGATAGATGTGAATGGCAGGAAATACACTCAGAGAAGTAAGAGTTGGATTGTAGAGTTCTATTTGATAAGAGGCCCTACTTATTAACAATTTTAAACCAACAGCTCTGACTGATGTGGCTCATAGGATTTAGCACCCACTTACCAACCAAAGGGTTGCTGGTTCAGTTACCAATCAAGGCATGTGATTCATTTGCAAGCCACATCCCCAGTAGGGGGCACATGAAAGGCAACCACACATTGATGTTTCTCTCCTCTTTCTCCCTCCCTTCCCCTCTGTCTATAAATAAATAAATAAATACATAAATACATAAATGAATAAATACATAAATACATAAATAAAATCTTTTAAAAAACTAAACAAACAAAACAAGTCTTAACATTTTAGTTGTTTTTCCAGCTCTATCAGGATGTCCCCATGAAGCACAGAAGAATGATTCTAACCACAAAATATACAGCATTCAAAAGGATATAAGCTGTATCACTAAGTAGTCCACACAGTGTTTGTGAATTTGAGCTGTTCACTGCCGATCAAGTGTACTACTTTTGTGTATCTAGTTTTGTCAGAGTAGGTGTGCATGTGTGTCTTTGTATGATACATATCCTTTATGGCAGCCTGAAGGACAAGTCATTTGTATATTATTAAGGAACAGTGATTTATTCCTATCTGAGACATATTTTATAGTCAAACTACATGTGCACTTTAGTAACACAGACCAAGGAACAGTGATTTTGTTCTTAATAGATATAGTTTTGAAGGTATATCTAGGTAACATTTCTTCTATATGTTTCTTCTATATGCTTCTAAAAAAAAGAAGTATTATCTTATTCATTCTATATGAGCTCTTATTTATAATTATACTTATATGGAAAAGGACATACATTATAGTATTCAGCTTCACTAAAACCATCTCTCAAATTTATAATTAACATATTTATATAGAACTTTGTATTTATAGTAAATAGTTTGGATATATCATTCTCTTATTCAATATTCTTAAGAATCATGTGAAGTCTGGCTCTTATCTTCTTTTCATTGTCTCTTCTAAATGGCTCTCAAGGTACAAGGCTGAGAACAGAGAGCCAAACTTTTATCATAGACCTTTTTATTTCTGTTTAGTCCTAAAACAAATATACCATAGTTACCTTCATTTTACATTAAAACATATGATTTATCACCTGCCATGTACAATAAAAATGTTAAAACATAAAATATACTTTATATCTTTATATCTGACATAGTCAAATCACATTGTAAAACTGCAGTAAAAATACTTGCAACTCCACCTCCGGTTGCCAGCAGAGGTTGCTCTTAGGTTAGTGATTGCAGTCGGATTACATTATGTCAAGAATATCATATAAACTAAGAGAACAAAAAGAAGAGAAACAGAATCTTAGAAATGGAGAGCACTTTGATGGTTGCCAGATGGTTATCATCTCTTGTAACTTCATCTCCACCTACTTCTTAAACATACCATAAATTCTCAATTCTACTATTTCCTGTGCACTAAACATTTTCCTTTGTGTCATCCTGTGTATGGACAATCTGTTCTTGCCTTTTCTCTTTTTGTAGGCTTTTCGCACCCTGCCTCTCCCCCATTTTAAATGTTGAAATTATAGATACAGTGTATGGAAGCTATTTGCACCACTCTTTTCTCAATTTTCCAACCAAACACATGTGATGTCTCTTACTCTTGATCCATGCTGACATTTGTCAGTATTTTTATACTCACTATACCCTGATTTTTGTATACTTTTATCTCTTGCTTCCTAAATTGTAAACATATTCATCTCTGTATATCCTAAAGGATTTCACATGGAGTTTTATAGATCATAAGCTCCCAAATTTGTTTGCTATTATACTGTCTATATTTTTTCATTTGATATTATATCTCTTTTTCATTAATTCAACTATATCTTATTGTAGATTATACTATATATTCTACAAAGTATTAATATAGTTCCATTATCTTTCTTTATATGACTCCATAGCTCAGGGAATGTTTTAAGTGCAATTAATATAATCTTTGTTCTTGATAATATAGTTATACTAACTCAATGGAAATTCACCTTTACATTTTTCTATGGACTATGGTGATATATGGTAAAAAGAATGCAATAGCAATGGTGTTAACTATAGTTTGTTTTCCAGAGCCTGAAGAACTACTCATTTAGATGATTTCAAAGACTGTCTCTCCTCTAACAAATATAAATATTTAATAAATCACAAATATCTAAAAGTAGTTAATAGAATGTCTAAAATGAGAATATGTTCTTATTAAAGGATGTCATAAATAATTATAATGTAGTTACATGATGCAATTTTTTAAATCTAAAAAATAAATTCTGAAAAAAGTATTAGTAAAATTTAGTGTTATCTTGGCAAAATTCATGGTTATAGTGCAAAGATAAATGGAGGTATTAATATGTTTTTAATTTATTAAAGTAAAACATTCATTTGATGTTATATTGTGATGTCATCTATGTAGAATTAAACATTTGTTCATGTGCTACACTACTTTGATAGTACAGCAGCAAAAAAAAAAAAAACATTAGTAAAATAGCATAGAGCAATAGCTCTTGTTTGGACCTGTTAACAAAGTCTCAGTTTTTTCAAAGGAGGACAGTGGGTTCCTTGATTGAGCAATGTTGGAGGTTGGGTTCTTCTGAAAGCAGAAACTGGGACAAAGTTTAGGGTGTAACATATTTATTAGGAATGGCATTGGAAACGGACATCTCTGGAAGAGGGGGAGAAGGAATCAGATGAGACAGAGGAAGAGGTCCAGGTCTGATGCTGACCAGACAGCTGCAGAGGATCCCACAGGGAGCTCTGGAGCTAAAATCGACCTATCAGAATTGTCCCAGGTTCAGCTAAAGTTGGGATGGCTTGGGTTTTATAATCCTGCCTCCAATAGTTGATGGATAAGGACTCTGGGAGGGTGTAACCTTGGAGAGGAGGATCTGCAACCCAATCCCTTACCAGCTATGATAGCTGCAGACTTTCTGCCAATCACTGGGGCAACAAGAAGCAACATCTGGGCAGTGTGTCTCTATGTCCATGACCAGGTTGCATGACTAAACTCACAGAGTTACAAGCACACCCTAGATTCAAAATGATTCTAGGTTTACCTACAAACCCTGTGTTTTTAATGGCTTGGCTGTAAATCCCTTGCTTCCCTCTCTTCTGCAGGCCCAACCGGCTGAAAGTCTTTACCCCCAGTCTACCCATCATAGCTTGTCTTTCACTGTCCTCCACTGAACACACCTCAGGACTGTAGAAAAATAACCATCGCCACATTCATGAGACCACCTTCTGAACTTCTTCATACTTTCCATTTGTGAGTACTTGGAGTTACATATTACTTATTTACATACCTATTGATTGACTTATTGAATCAAACATTTAGTAAGTGACTAGTGTTTGCCAGCAACTTGAAAATTTGTTTGTGAATGGAATTAAGTGAAGAGTAGCATGATCTTGATTCATCGAGCTTTTCAGTTCATTGGTCCTTTAAATTGTCCACGCTCTTGGTGCACAGCCTGTTGCAAAGTGCTTCCTGCCCAGCATCCCCTCCTGGCTGTCCAGCGCTGCTCAAGTGCCCTGAGATTGCTCTCCATCAACTCATGAGGCTTTGGAGTGCTTTAAAAAATCCTCCACAAGACTTTTAAATGAAATAATGAGACCAGTTAAGAATTTTAAGAGGCCTCTAGGTGAAAAATCCGGCGAAAAATGGCACAAATTGAGCCAGCCTCATGATTCAAATTAATAAAAGCTCATTCAGAATAATCGGAGACAATTTTCCCAGGTTAAATACAGAACTAAACTTCAACCTCATTAAAAATATAATTATAAAAATTATTTTAAAATCTAACATTTCAATTGAAGAATAGAGAGAATAATATAGGTGATGGCTAACGGTTAATGCTATTCTAGATTCTGTTGGACATTAAAGGTAATGTTATTTTGTTTGGTTGTGAAATTTATATTCATTATTTCTCATTAGCAGTCTGTTTACTCTTCATATTAATATTGAATGGCAAAAATGACAGCTGATTTTTGCAATAACCAGATTTTAAAGTAATTTTAAGTGTTTTTGAATTATTTTAAATTCCTGACAATCCTTTTCAGATAAACCAAACATCCCGCTGAAAGATGGGGTTATTGTATAATCATGAGGGTAAATGTTTCTGTATAACATTAGTGTTTTTGATAGATTCATTGTTTTAAATGGAATGGTCCTGTTTGGTCCCTATCTGAGAACTGTGCTCATCAGTTATCTTTGGGCATATAAAGATGTTGGTGATGATCATAGCCATGCTTGCTGCAACAACAAAATAGCTCCCAATATTTTAGCACATTTTAAAATCCAGAAAATATGCTAAGTAAGTAACATATATTCTCAATTAATTTAACCAACAATAGATGTAATTTTATTTTCTGCAGTTTCTAGATAAAACTGAAGCTTAGAAGGGTATAGTTCCTCCCTGGCCAGGTAGCTCAGTTGGTTAGAGCATCATCCTGCTACACCAAGGTTTCTGGAATGATCCTGGTCCATACACATAAAGAATCAATCAATGAATGTGTAAATAAGTGGGACAACAAATCGGTGGTTCTCTCTTTCTCCTTGCTGCCCCTCTCTACCTTCCTCTCTGTCTAAAATTAATAAAAAAGGATAAATTACTGATAATTTAATTCGTAAGCTGGTAATTTAGTCCATAAACTATTTTAAATTTAGAACTTTTGCACTAAAAACTCTGGGACAGTATACTTGATGATGACAGTATACTTTATTACGCATATGAGATGAGTAAACACATTTTACTCCTCACTCTTTATTCTCTATTTTCATTCACTTTCTCAGAACCACCTAAATATTAACTAGTACTAAGTACCTTTAAATACTCTGTTTTATAGAGATTATAAATACATTTCAGAATTTAATGAAGCATCTAAATGAAAACTCCATCATAACTTCCTGTGCCTTAATGTGAATTTGGTAAGATATGGGTGGCATTTCAAACTTTGAAGACTTGCATTAGTAAAGATTTTGCTATTGCAAAATGTATGTTATTTCTATCTCTTCATCCTCTGATATCAGTTTTCTAGTAGGTGCCATTCATTTACTAAACCAATTACCAGAAATTGTAGACTTTTTATTACAGTCACACTCCATTTCCAAAACCCAACATACAGAGTTTGGCAAAAGTACATGCACTGTTGTGAATATGCAAAACAAAGTTTAATTTTGTATTTTTATTTATTAATTATTATATTATTTTCCATAAGAAAAACTTTAAACCTAACCCTATTTTTGCCCCACCATGTAGGTGTTACTCAAGACAGGTCAGACTAGTAATAAAATAAAATCCAAATACGTATGGGTTAGTATTTTAAATGTTTGTTTTTCACAGAGGTGTCATCTGAGTCACTCCAGGTGTCTCTGCTGGGTGTTTCTGCTCCAAGCATTGACTCATGCATTTAAACTGTTTCCAACTTTTAGCTGTACTCTCAGAAGAACGTGCGTCCAGGTCACTGTGGCAGAAAAGAGGGCAGAAGGTCCGATGGGGTGTTTTAAATGGCTAAAGCCATGAGTTCCTTCCATCTTTTCTGTTGTCTGTATCACACTGGCAGCCATATAACTGCCTTAGTAGCAAGAATGACTAGGAATTCTAGAGGGGCACATAAGAACAGCCTCTGCCACAGTTTCTTACTGAGTGATCTTTTCTGAACTCCCAAATCTGATGAAACTCAGAAAAGAACTATCTTGTCAAGATAACTGGAACAATTTTGGACCAGAAAATTCCTGATACCCATTTCACAACACGGTGTTGTATATGTCAAAGTACACAATAACAATTCTGTTCTTCTAGGCCACTTACAAGTTAGTAACAAGATTAACCTTTATTAAAATGGTTTATAAAATCATGACATTATGCACAGAAGAGTGGAATCAAGGTAAGTGTAGTGGAGTATGTAGTGGAAAATTGGGGAACTGAGCTGTAGGTCCAGACCTACATGTGATCTAACCTAACACAACATGTAACCTCTTCAAGTCTCATCGTCTTCATATGTAAAGTGAGAAGGGCAGCTCAAGTGTGCTCCAGATGCTTTTGCATCCTCAGAATTCTGTGGCTTTTGCTTTCCCAGAGCACAGGACAGCAAAGGACAAAGGCATAAACTCTGCTGTCAGAATTCCTTGATTTTAATTCTGGCTTAGCATTTATTAACATTGTGAATTAAACCTTTCGTGTACTTTAGTTTTATCATTCACACAATGTTACCTCATAGGATCCTTGAGAATATTAAATGGCTTAGTAACTGAAAATTCATATACCTGGGATACAATATCTAATAACTTTTTGTTAATATCTCTATCTAAAAAATAACACTGAAAGAAAGCTTGGTGGCTTGTAAGTAGTAACAGTTACTTGTGAGCAAAACTGGAATATAATTCCATGGTTTTAGTTCTTTCTATTTCTAGTAGGCAACATTATTACTAAAAAATTATAAATATTTTAATAAAATCATTGTTTTAAAAATATTTTTTTTCTATACATGAGATTTAAAGTGAAAATGTAACCATCCCCATCTATAGGAAAATAGTTCCAAGATTTCCTGCAAAATATATATTCACCTATTAATGTGGGAAAAATATTGAGAGCTTTTGAAAGAAAATATTATTGAATGCTTAACAATAAGCATTCAGATCTTATTTCAGACCTGAATTTATGTATTGTAGTATTATTCATAATAGCCAAGATTAGGAAGCAGCTCAAGTGCCCATCAGTAGATCAGTGGATAAAAATCTTATGGGATATTTACACAATGGAATGCTACTCAGACACACACACACACACACACACACACACACACAGGAACTCTTACCTTTTTTGACATCACAGATAGACCTGAAAGGTATTATGCTAAGTGAAATAAGTCAATCAGAGAAAGACAAATATATGACTTCACTATTATGAAAAATGTAATGAACAAAATGCATGAACAAACAAAATAGAAACAGACTCACAGATAGAGAAGAGATGACAGCTGTCAGAGGGGAGGGGGTTGAGGCCTGGGTGAGAGAGTATGGTGGGATTAAGCAAAAAGAAACTAACAGACAAAACCTTGTAGACACTGACAATGTTATGGTGTTTACCGGAGGGAAAATGAGATGGGGGAGGTATTGTAGAACAGAGCAAGCAAGGGTTAAAAGGGTGATGCAAGCACATTTGACTGGGAAGGTGAACAAACAATGCCATGTACAGATAATGTTTTATAGAACTGTACATCTGAAATCTCCATAATTTTAGTAAGCAGTGTCACTGAAAATAAAAATGAGATTTAAAATCCGAAATACCTAATTTTGTGCAGGATGGCCCATAAAGCAATTACAGAGACTGGATAACAAGCTATTTTTCTGATTGTGAACATAGCCCTTTTATTTTGAATTATTATTTTTTTAAATCCCATTGTTTCAGCAGTATTCAGTGCATTCATTTAGGTAATAAAATAATTGTTACCAAAAATAACTTTTTATATTATAAAATAAGTATGGTGTATTTCTTTTTACAAAACTTACAGAGGAAGACATTTAGTGATAACTCCTTATGATATGTTTCTCACTTGCTTTCAAGTTTAATTTTCACAGTGAAGCTCAGAGAAGGGTATTATTAACCTCTGGTTCAAACAAGAGAAAGAACTCACACGGCTTGTGTATGGTGAGTCCAGGATTTATTTAAGCCCAAATGCAAAATTCTCCTGAACACCAGCCTCTCTCACACTGCCAACAATCACTAGGGCTTAATGGGGTAAAGGAGGCCTTCTGTGATTAATCCAGAGGAGTGTGCAGTCCGGGATGAGAAGGTCTGATTTTGAAGCTTAGATTTGCTCTCATTACCCTCAAAGCTGCTGAAATTTTCCAACAAAGAGAACAATCGTTCTCTTTGTTGCATAGAGCAAAATATATGAGTAGCTATATTTTAGAAATTGCCATGCCAGTAATGTTATTCTACTTTAAAATGTATTTTTCAAATAGAAATATAATTTGTATATGAATTTCCCCATGCAGACATTAAACATAATTTATTTACCTTAAAATTATCAACTTTACCTCTTAATTAGTAAACTCCAGAGCTTCTTTATCGTCATACTCTACTTAATTTCTCTGTGGCATTTGACCTTTATTTCTTTTTTAATTTTTTATTGTTATTCTATTCCAGTTGTCTCAATTTTTCCCCTTTGTTCTCCTCCATCCAGCCAATCCCTCACTCCCACAGCCAATCCCCACACTGTCAGCCTTTAATTCTTTTCAAAAATTTTCCAAGCTTTATCAAGATATCAACATATAACATATGTAAGGATGAAGTATACAATATGATTAGATATACCATAACATTTGTATTCACTCATCTATCTGTGGACACTTGGGTTGCTTCCAAATCTTGGATATTTTAAATAACATTATAATAATAAATTTAGGTTTGAAATAAGATGTTGCTATTGCTAAGCATTCAATAGCACACCTCCATTCCCTCAAGTAGTTATGATTTGTGTGGTGATTTAAGATCTACTTTCTTGACAACTTTCATGTATATAATACAGCATTGTTTGTTATAGTCACCATGCCATGCCTTTGGCCACCAAATTTTATTTATCTTGGAGCTGGGAGTTCACTTACTTCTTAAAACTCTTCTGTAGTGGCTTCTTCATGTCCCTTCTTCTTTTGCTCTCTTGCATAGCCCCCACTCCTACTACCCCTTCTTACTCTCTGCGTTTTATTCACACCCCTGCCTGCTGGGGCCTTGGTTGTTACCTCCAACATTTTCTCTCTTAGTAGGATCACATTCATTGGCGTGTTCGTTCTCTTCTCTTCCAGTGGCTTTAATGAAAGTCTCAGGTCAATAGCTAACATGTATACTTTTAGCTATAACCTTTCACTTAAATGCCAGATCTACATTTTAACTGACTTTTCTGTCTTCCTCACTTGATTTTCCTTTTCTCATTTCTCTTCTCACATAAATGACAAAATTGTCATTAACCAATCTTCCAATGTCGAAAAATAATAGTCACTCATAATTTTTCTCTCTCCTTCTTTCTCTAAGTGTAGGTAGCTTCCCAATATTATTAATTCTAACCATTATGTGCATTTGAAGCCTTGTCCTACTTTCTATTTTGACATCCACTGCCTAGGTTGGCATTGGCATTGGCATTGATTCTTGTCAGATCACAGCAGCCTTCTAAATACCTATTTACTTCCCAAGCTTTCGGGCCACAAGCAGCATCATGAATTTGGTTTGCAGTCTTAAAATATAAATATTAGCTTAAATATGATCAATTCCCCAAATACATCACAATACCAAAAAATTCCCTCTCACAAAAGTAGCAATATGATACTTAAAAGTAGAACTTTTTAGTCAGAAAGACAGTTTAGCAGCTGATATGACAATTAACTATTTTTGTGCAAGTTTAAAGAAATTATTATTTCTTTAAAGAACAGGATCTCCATCTGTAAATGGGATCATAATAAAATATTTTGACAGAGTATATGTAAAACACCACACAGTGTATATGTAAAACACCACACAGTGTTGGGAACACCTGAGGTATTTAATAAATGGTAACTATGTTTTTTTTCTTCCCTAACACACAGCTGTCCATCTCTGCCAGTAATCTAAGCATCAAAGATTGAGATTTTCAGGCTTTCTTTTAAGTGTATAGTTCTTTTTTATCTACTTGTTCAAGATATTTTCTCTTCTTAGAATATCTTCTTCTACACTGGTTACTAAATAAATTACTCCTCATCTCTAGAGATTATATATCACTTTCCCTTGGTGAATCACTGTAGTATTTAGGAAGCATCTGTTTTGCTAGTTTAGTTCTTTGTTACTTGAATTTGAGCAGGTAAGGAGCTGCTCCATCTCATCTCTCTGGTGCCTGGAATATTCATATATTCAGTGACTATTTGCTAAACAGCTGCAGTATGGTCTTTCCCAAAATGCCTACATTATAGAATTTTGTCCAAATTCAGTTGTAACTTTCATTTTTCATCCTAGTCATTTTCTAAAATCCAGCATTTTTAGCTCTTTTTCTAATTCTTCAAGAATTTTTCCCATTTTACCACATTAAAAATTCCAGAAAAAAATTGTCATGAGTATAAGACAGTTTTATTTGCTTGCTTTTGTTATTTTTTTTTATTTTTAAAAATATTTTATTTATTTATTTATCTTTAGAGGGGAAGGGAAGGAGAGAGGGAGAGAAACATTAACGTGTGGTTGCCTCTCGTGAGTTCCCTGCTGGGAACTGGCCTAGCAACCCAGGCATGTGCCCTGACTGGGAACTGAACCTCGATACTCTAGTTCTCAGGCCCACGCTCAATCCACTGAGCTACGCCAGCCAGGGTGCTTTTGTTATTTTTAAATGGGAAAATATATATTACATCAAATATAATAGACAAAATAATGATTTTTATACAGGGATAAAGTTTTATGTAAAAATAATGTAGGCTTATAAGACAATCTGTTTAAGCCATATTTTATAATACTGGGTTGGCCAAAAAGCCCGCTTATTTTTTTCCATAAAGTAAAGGACACATTTTTCAATTTCACCAACAACTTTGTTGCATGAGTCAGCTATCTCCCTCATGATATAACATTGATCTTAATTTATATCTCAATTTGATCACTATCAACTTCAACTGGTCTACCTAGCTATGGAGCATCATCCAATGATGTGGACCCCAGCTTATGGGGTCCACCACATTGTAGATGAGGCACGAGAAATTCACACAGACTACTGAGTCCTGTGGAGGAAAAGGGACAGCATGGCTTCTCTCTCGGGAGGAGAAAAAGCCTTGGCCCTTGCCTTGATTGCTTTTGTTCTGCACATTACATGATGGTCCTCATTTACTATGCACAGGTTTGCTTTTCGGTGATTACCTTTTATAGAAAACAAAGGAGATGATGCTGCTAATCATATCTCAGAAGAAGGATAATTAATTGCAAAGTCAAAGGAAAAGGTGGTTGAACTGGTTACACTCCATAATGGGGAGTTTTAGCACAGACTTTAAGAAGTTACAATAAGCACTTTTGCCTCAATTCAGGGTGAGGGAGTTTTAGCAAAAGCAAGTCTCAAAGTGGCCTAGGTACATTGCAGGCTGATTCCCCATGGGAGAACCTATCTGTGAGAGTGGGTCCTGTCTGGGCCCACACCATGCAGAACAGTCTCCTATAATCCAGAGGAACATTTTCAGACCTCTTTTGAAATGTCTGATCAGTCACAGCATCTTCTCCATACACTACACATTTTTTTTTTGCATTCAGTTGGGCATACTATGCCAAGAATGTGTATTTTATTCCATCTTCAGTATTAAAGTGGTACACAAAAATTCACCAATTTTGATGTTCTGTTTTTTAATGCATTCTAATATGACAGCTGTCACAATACAATCTAATGAAATTGTTTCAAATGAAGTTAAAGACAACTACTAAGTGCTACTATGACCATCGTACAGAAAAAAACAAATGAACTTTCTTGCCAACCCGATAGACTTGTGATTGTTGGTAAGCTTACTGAAACTTTTCAAATTTAAGTTACTTGAATGAGATTCATAATACTTATGTCTAATGTTAATGTGAAGATTACAAGTAAAGTAAATTTGTAAAGTTACCAAAGAGTACTTGGAATAGAATAAGCATTCAACAATTGTCAAATATCATCTACTTCTTCAACATTTTTTACCAAAATGGAAATATTTCCTTTAGATTTATTTTAACATAAAGATTCAAATAAATAAGAATAAGAAGAAATAACTTGAAAAAGATGTGTTAATTAATACATATAAGAAAATAATATTCATTTTCTGTAAAAGCTTAACATCTAAATTAGAGTAACCTTTTCTCATTCATAAAAATGAAATATTTTTAAACATAAGGCACCTAATTCTAGAATGTTTTTGATGAATCTGGTATACTAATATATTGCTGTTTGCAATATAAAGGTATATAACTTTGTTATAAAATGCAACTTATTTATATGTAACAAGACTTATAATGATATCTATGACCTTTAGCTTGATATATTTCTACCACTTTGTTGTTATTAAGTAATTTAGTGGAAATAGAAGGCTGTAAACATTAAGCTACTCATTGGGGAATTATCAAGAATTGGAAAAACTTGACAGAATCAGCCAGAATGCCCTACATTAGAATTATTTAATAAATAATGCTATCATGATTAAACATATAAAAATATTATTTGAACATTAAAATTAATACATGAATAGTACATAGTCCAGTTCTGTTTAAGTAAAGTATTATGTGAGCCAAATATCTCAATTTAAATTTTTCTAGTAACCACACCATGAGAGAGGTAAAATTAATTTTAGCAACATATTTTATGTAAGCAAATATCCAGAATATTTTTATTTCAACTTTTAATTCATATAAAGAACTTATCAGTAGAAAACATCCATTGTTTTTACTAAGTCTTTGAAATCTGGTGCATATTTTCAACTTAGAACACATTTCAGTGTTGACTAACCACTTTCCAATCCCAAAAGACAAACTACTATCATTTTGGACAGGGGAGATTATCACTGTATATTTAAGAGAAACATAAATATTGTTAATAACGTAAATCCTATTTCAACTATTAAGATGAGCTCTTTATTCATGGATTAGTGAACAAAATAGTGAAAGGAGGAGAATGAGAGAATAACTTTGTACACAAATTTAAATATTCTCATATTTTCAGTGTTTATTCAATAAAAAAGTTTTATGTTTTAAACAAGTGTCTACTTTGTAAACTACAACCATTATGTCTATATGTCTTAATAGAAAACAATGATGAGCTTTAATTTGTATTACATTCACATTTTAACTCTGCTAGTATGGAATTAATAAGCCTTCCCAACTCAGAGCTATTCAGTTTGCAAAATAGCCTGAACATTTTCATAGAGAGTAACAAAAAAATCACCTTTCTGGATCAGGTCAGTTTGGCATTCTACTATTTTTTGCAATTCCAACAAACTATATTTGATTTATTCCATAAGTAAATAAAGTAAGAAAATATTTTTGGAGCCTTATCGGAAAAAAATCTAGCATTATGTTTTGCACATATGACACAAAATGCATTATTATTCAATTCCATTGATTTGTTGCTTCTATCAGTCGAATTGCACATGAATTTGTGAAAACATTTTTCTTGGTTAAGCTTTGCTTTTTTTAATTCTATTTCACTGTAGTGCTTCATAAAAAAGGAAAGGCAGAAACTTAAATTACAAAAGTGTTACAACTTCTGACTTCTAGAAGTGAACACGGTATTCTTTCATATAACCATTTTCCACCTAAACTTTTCTGCCAGGATTATTGCCTTTATTTTTTTTTTTACTTTATTGAGATATGATTACATTTTTTAAAGTTATTCATATTTAGTATCTACAACTCAATATATTTAGGGGTAAGTATACAGTCCTGAAACCATCACCACCATCAACAAAGAATAGACATTCCATCACCTCCCAAACTTTCCTTCTGTCCATCTGTTATTTTTATTATTTTTGTGTGTGCATGTATGTGTGCAATGAGAAGAAAAACATAAGTTCTACCCTCTTTTAGGTACACTATATGGTATTGTTAGTTATAGACATTATGTTTTATAGTGGATCTGCAAAATTCTTGTTGAATAATTGAAACAGTGTACCCTTTGATCTTCACTTCCCTGTTTCCTCCTACCCACAGACCCTGAGCTATATAAGTTCTTTATATATTTTTTAAATGAACCCATTGTTACATATGTGTTTTGCATGTATTTTAGCCTATTCTGTGGGTTGTCTTTAGAGTAAAGTGTTTTATTATTATTTTTTTGATGTAATACCACCTAATTATTTTTGCTTTTTGTGGTGCCAATAGTGTTATGGCTAAAGAAAACTGAATCATTGCCAAGACAAATGTCAAGGAATTTTTTTCTGTGCTTTCCTCTAAATATTTTACACTTCAGGTCCTTAATCCATTTTGAGTTAATTTTTATGTTTGATAAGATATGGGTTAAATTTCAAACTTTTGCATGTGGATATCCAATTTTACCAATATTGTTTATTGAGAAGACTGCACTTCTCCCATTTTGTAATCAAGGAGCAGCTTGGGCAGACTAGTCAGCCTTATATGCATGTCAACCCTCCCCAAGGTCTCTATTTTGTTCCACTTCTTTGTGTGTCTGCTTTTGTGCCAGCACAACACTCTTTGAATTACCAAGGCTTTGTAATAGAATTTGAAATCAGTTGGTATGATGTGTTCAGCTTTGTCCTTAATTCTCAAAATTATTTTGGCTATTTGGAGTCTTTTGTGGTTCCATATGAATTATAGGTCTGATTTTTCTCTTTCTGTGAAAAATGCTATTAGAATCTTAATAAAGATTGAATTGAATATGTAGACCACTTTAAATAGTATGGACACTGTCACAACATTAATTGTTTTAATACATGAACATGAAATATCTTTCCATTTATTTGCCTCAAATTGTTTCATCAATGGTTTATAGTTTTCAACATGCAGAGCTTTAACATCCTCAGATAATTTATTCTTAAATAGTTAATTATTTTTAGTGTTATTACAAAGGGGATTGTTTTCTTAATTTCTTCTTTGCACATGTGTTGTTAGTGTATGGGGAAACATGACTGATTTTTTGTATGTTGTTTTTGTATTCTAATGTTTACTGATTTACTTATGTATTGCAACAGATTTTTAGAGGATTTTAAAGTTATGTCAAATAACATAATCTGCAAAAAGCTTTGAATTTTTATTGCAATTTAGATGACTTTTATTCATGTATTTGTGTTTTAACTGCTCCACCTAGGACTTCCAGTACTGTGCAGAATAAGAGTGATGAACTCTTATTCCTGCCTTGTTCATGATCTTAATGCAAAGGTTTTCTGGTTTTCCCACTACAATGTGAACAGTTGGCTCATCATAAATGACCTTTATCCTGTTGATTTTTATTCCTTCTATACCTACTTTGTTGAAAGATTAATCAAGAATGACATATTATGGAATTGTGCAACTGAAACCTATAGAATTTTGTTAACTGTCACCCCAGTAAATTCAATAAAAAGAAAATTATCAAAATAATTTTTTAAATTAAAAAAGAACATTACATTTTTTCACTTGCTTTCTTTTGAGATAATTACATAATTTACTATCTTTACCCTACATTATACTAATGGGCATATTACATTTATTAATTTGTGAATAATGAACCATCCTTCCATCTCAGGGATAAATCCCACTTGATCAGGTGTATGATACCTTTAATGCGCTGTTGAATTCACTTTGCTTGTAATTTGTTGAGTATTGTTGCCTGCACATTTATCTGTGATACTGGTCTGTAATTTTATTTTCTTTATTTTTTAATATTTTATTTCTTTTTTTTATTTTTAGAGAGAGCGGAAGGGAAGGGAAAGAGAAAGAGAGGGAGAGAAATATCAATGTGTGTGGTTGCCTCTCCCATGGCCCCCACTAGGGACTGGGCCTGCAACCCAGGCATCTGCCCTGACTGGGAATTGAACCATGCATGACCCTTGGGTTCACAGCCCATGCTCAATCCCCTTAGCTACACCAGCCAGGACTGTAATTTTCTTTTCTTGTAGTACCCTTGTGTAGCATCTGTATCAAAATAATGCTGGCCTCACAATATGAGTTTGAAAGTGTTCTCCTTTTCCCTTACTGCACGCCCCTTCTCTTTCCTGGATCTTAGCTGCCCCCAACACAAATCCATTTTGATTTCTTCAGTGTACTGGGAGAGGAGAGACAGTGGGATCTCCCGAACTGTGCCTCCCAACACTGGGGGAGCCAGGCACTCACTCAGCTTTTACTCCACTCAGTAGGAGAAAGGACTGGCTGAGGGCTCTGCCATGCCTCTGAGTGGTGCCATCCTAAAAGAAGGGTGACACAGGTAAAGCGAAACTGTTGGCATTACCTTCTTTCTGCATCTATTTTCAGTGTTCTGTTCTATGGAAGTGCTTGAACCTTCCAACCGAACTCTTGGGCTCCCATGAGGTTGTGTTTGTCTGTGAGTTGTTCTGCAAACGATTGTTTCTGGGAAGAGTTGAGGGCTGACATTTCCTCGTCCACTGTTTTGTAACATTACTCTGAGCATTTCTGTGCCTTTCATATTTTATTTATTTATTAATAAGTAAGAAAATTATTTCTTTAAACTGAAACATGATGTCTGTTCTCTAGAAGTTACATTTCCACATGATTTTGATTTGTCTTCCAAACCAAATTTCAAAATGCTTCAGGACAAGATCATTGTCTATTCCTCACAATCCCAAACATCGTCTTATGTTGCTATGCCTCATAAAGTCTTCAAATGCATCAATCTAATTTGATCTATAAGCACTAAAGTAAGTGTCAATAGGTTTAAAAATATGAGCAGAAGAGTTAAATTTATGTTTTTAATAGACAATGGTATAATACAGCACTTAAGTAGTTTTGTATAATAATTGAGCTATCAAAATGTCTAATAGTGAATAATCATGCATTTCATTAAGGAGGAAAGAAGCAGGAAAATGGTGGAGATGGTACAGTGTTGTGTTATTTGAAAATGCTCATTAAATTAAATGAAAGTGTTTCATTATAACTTTCTGTGTAGAAGAATCTTTTTTTATCACAGCAACTGATTTCAAAGGAGCTGTGCCTTCAGACCAATTCTTGATGATACTTAATCTCCTTCCCCTCATCCTGCTTCAGTGCTTCTGATATTTTCAGTCTCAGCATTATTACTGTTCGCCTCTGCTCTCCTACTCTTCACCACCACTATGCTAGGTCATTGTTCAAAAGAATAATCACAACTGAGTTTATCTAATCTAAAGCAGAGTTAGACTATAAATAATACCCTGCTAAAATGTGTAAACACTCCTTGGTTCCAGGATTCCAGTTTCATTTGTAAACCCCATGACTATGGCTACACAATCTATCATCATCTCTGTTGAGCACAAGGCCACGATGTGATCACACACGTTTTGTGAAGTGGGAATCATGGACAACCAACCCAGCCCACCAGTTATGTCCAAGTGAGAACCTGGTTTAGGAAGATTTCTAAATATAATAATTTAATTTTGCTTTTTTCAGTTGTCTTGGAAATAATATAATAAAATTAGTAAGATGCTTTCATTCAGAAATGAAAACTAAAACATCTTGAAGATGTTTTAAAATTCAAATTTCAAGGACAATATAAACAGGCTAATTGATTTATGGATAATATCGCAATGTGCTAAACAATAAGATAATGGATGATAGATAGATGATAGATGATAGATAGATAGATAGATAGATAGATAGATAGATAGATAGATAGAAGACAAATAGATAGATGATAGATGCTGGTGAATTTCAGAATTGTGGATCCACTGGGTTTCTGTTTAATTGTGTTAGCTACTGAAACAGATTTTCAGGTTGAAACTTATTAAAATATTGCATTCATTGCACTAGGAGTAGCAGCATTGCCAGTGGTAATAGGATTCTTCCACAGTCACAAGAAATGCAATTTAGGGACCTATACATAAGAGGACTTGAGGCATAGTGGTAGGATTTATTGGAGTAAAAACAAAAGACTGCCCCCAGGTGCCTAATGTCTCATCCACCACCAAGTACTTCAGCTCTGTCTACCTGCAGAAGTCTAACCTCTGGGGCTTCAGACCTGCATCTGTGCTTCTCAGGCAGAGCGGGGCCAAGACCCAGACTTGCAGAACTCTGTGTTTCATTTCCCCATCTGTACATCTGCAGCCAGTACCTAATGGCATGAGGCTGCAACCAACACTGCCTGGGCCTGCACTTGGGCCCATTCACCTACCATGCCCACGCAACTGCTAAGGAGAGTATGGGAATGGCTGAACCTTGGGCCTTTGTTAAAATTTGATTATACTACCTTGGGCTTGGGAAGGGGTAAGCTTTCTTTCAGGATAACTAATCTTCTTCCTAATTCTTCGTGGGCTTGTTCTGGACCCTCCCCTATGAGTGCCATTTTTCTCCTACTGTGTGTGCCTCATAGTTCTGCCTCATCATCTGGTTTCTGCTGTGCATGCCTCAACAGAGAAATGTCCCCCTCTTGTTTATGACTATTTAAGCAGAATTATTGTTTGATTTCATTAGCTTTATTTATAACTAATTAGCTATGTATGGTAACATTAGCATTTTAGAAGTCCCTAAATTCCTTATGACAATGAAGCATATCTTCTAATAGATCTTTTAATGTAAAGTTTTGTTTAGTGCATGGCCTGAATAACTTTGCTGAATTTCCTTGCCTGGATCAGTACTAATGTTTCAGTTCTGTTCTCAGAAAGTTGGGTAGTAGGTCCCCAGTTCTCGCAATTAATTTGTTCCAGAAATCTGTTCCATCAGTGATTTTGTTCAAAAACAGAATCTCCCTTTTCATCTGAGAAGCACATAACTGATCATACAGATCTGAGTATTAAAAAAAGGGTTGTTAGGTCGAGAACCACAGCTTCATTTTACAACTGAGACATTTTTCCATGAACAATGTGGTCAATAACTCAATTATTTGAGAGGGGTGACATTTGAGAACTGAGATTTGACTGTATACCAGAAATTAAATACTAATTCTTTACAGAAAATAATCAGGAATAGGAAACTTACCAATTTAACTTCCAAATGACATGAATTCAGATGTCTGCCTTCACAGAGTTATCCACTTTGAGAACAGAATTTCAACACCTGGTTTTGGGCTGATCTAGTTCTTTTTCTCTGTTATTTCTGTAGGACCGGATCTAATGTTCTCAGAAGATACTGAAGCCTCTTGAATATTCCCACTTCTCAAGACACAGGTAATTAAAAAACTTGTAAACTTAAATTTTTCAAAGTATATGCTATCTACCAGGGTTTGGTCTTAGGTCATCCCGGTTTTCCAATCAACTTTATCTCTCTAGGTGACCTATTCAGTCCCACAATTTCGAATCCTTATACCAAACACTTCACAGCCTTTCTTTCTTCTCATCTTCAAATTTATAACCTAATGATCTATTTGATTTCTCCACTTGGGTCTCAAAATGTAATCATACTCTTGTCTTCCTGTTGTCCTTTCCATTTCAGTAAATTACATCATACCCACTTTATTGATTATACTAACCTAGAAATTATCATTAATTTATTTTTCTGTCAGCTCCCATACCTTGTCCAGCATCAAATCCTATTATTCCTTCTCAAAATACACCACCTTATTTCCATCATTACTACACTAGTCCAAGAAAACTTTACTCAGCTGGACTAATGCAATAGTTTATTTAATTGTCTGTTTCTACTTTTACTCCTTAATTAGCAATTTTGCACGCAGCAAACAGAATGATGTTTTAAATCCATGGCATCCCTCTTCTCTAAACTCTCCAATGCCTTCAATGTTCTTAGAATAAAATCCAAACTCCATACAAACATCTAAATGATGTAGTCACTGCCTCCCTTTCCATTCATATTGTTTATCTCTCTCCCCTTCTCAGTGCCTTTAGTTTAACCAGGCTAGGACACTTTAAGTTATTAGAAAACACCAAATTTATTCCTACCCTCAAAGCTTTGCTGCTTTTTTTGTTCTACTCTGAGTTCTGTGACTCTTGATCATCATAAGCATGGTTCCCTCTTTTTATTCAGGGTTTAGCCCAAATGTCATCTTCTCAAAGACAGCTTTCCTGATAGTCCCTCTGAAAGTCTCTCATTTATCTCCATTTTATCCACTTTTATTTTGTACCTAGACTCTTCAGTATTTGAATTTACCTTACTTATATATTATTTTTATCTTTAAAATATGAATTTCATTTGTATAATTTCCTTTTCTGACCTTTCATCACTCTATTTTCAACCCTGGAAGAATATTTAGCACATACTTGGTATTTATTCTGGGAGGATATTGACACATAAGAGAGAGAGAGAGTTTAATGACAATATGATAGTGAAGTAATCAATATTCAATCCACATTGCCCCTAATTTGGTTTAGGTAAATGCTAATCTAAAGGACTCTTAGACACAAAAAGATTCCTTAGGTAATTGAATTTGTATCATTCGATTACAAAATTGTAAAATGTTTTAGTTTATTATTTTGTAAAGTTTTCCAGCAGTGAGACTTATTTAATCATATTTAAGGAAATGAATTCCAACATTAGTTGGCCTGGTAAAGGTTACTTTCCCCCTTTAATAGATTAACCTTTGAGAACTCTGGTCAGTATCCACACATTATACTCCTGGAAAAAAAAAAGGTACCAACAGGGCAATATCTTTTTTCAAAGTTTTTTTTTTAAAACAAAACCTCAATAAATAAGAAAAAATTAATTTGAGAATCCGATGAGCAATTAAAAGTAGCTGCACTGAGAGAAGAGAAAAAATTATACAACTAAGTTACCAAAAATAGAAATCCACAGAAAACCAGCAAAAAAATTTAAAAAGTAAAAGAACAGATACTTTCAGATAGTTTCAGATTTAGAAGAATATGATGGGGAAAGGTTGAACAGAAAATAGTGTAGTCAGACAAAAAAGTAAAATTATCAAACTTGCTCTGTAGAAAGTCTATAAAAGATGGGATATATCATCAACATGAATATCCCAGTTAGAGTTAGGGACAATGTTGTAAAACCAGAAATTCACAGTTAAGTCAAAGGAGACATTAGGAAGATTAAACTGAGATGATTAAATTCATAAAATCTATACTTAAATACAATGTGAAGGGATAGTTTTGAGAAGCTGATCATTAAAAAATCTGAATTTTCAGCTACATAAAATTTTACCAACAGGGTGGTAGTGCTTTGAACCTTCATTATGCATTTATATTTTGATTTAAAGCTTAGATAAAGAACAAACATGTATATTAATTTTTTAAAAAGTGTGACATAGGTAGGGAATGGATTTTAACTCCCAAATAAAAAAAAAGTCATTCTGAATTCCTGAATCTCTATATACATGTCGCAAGCACTGTTATATTTTGAAACCTCATTCCTGGAAGCACTGCAGATGTCAGGTCAGTTTGGAAAGCCATTGGGTAGCTCCAGAAATGCCATGGCAGCAGCTGAAATAGAATTTGGCCAAAATAAGAGTGTATGCCAAGGATGCCAAAAATCACAATAACCTGGCAGGTGTGTAGCTACTATTTAACTGAGAGACCATTACTGGTCTTTCTACTGAAAAACTGTTGGCTATTTATGCAGTGAAATGGAGCCCATGATTTAGGCAAAGTGTCTCTCTGTTTTGATGTCAGTTGTAGCTGGTTGTGAATTGCACCCAGCCACAAAACAGGCTTTCCCAGGAAAACCATTTGAAAAAAAAATTGAACAGTTATAACTCAGAAACAAAAATGGGAGGATATCAATGTAAAGAATATTTTGGTTACATATTTTAATATGCAGAATGGCGTTTATAGTCTTTATATATTTAATAATTATGTATTTTTATAGTATGGAACATTTGGGGTTGATCTCAGTGTTATCTGAAAAACATTTCAATTTTAGATGTTTATTCTGTAAGAACTCTATTAAGATGATTATTGTTTTAAACAGTTTTCTGTATATGTTCACAGTTTCTGGGTCTCTCCTTTCTCATCTGCATGCTGGTCATATGGTCAGTGTTGTAGTTTATAAAGAACTCTGCTCTCATGATTCTTAAAATCCCAAATTGGCTAAAGTTGTTTAAATGCCTAGAGATGCAGGGTGTGTTCTTAAATTTAGGAAAGATAATAATATGTGTAAATAGTCTTCTGTGGATGTATGTTATTCTCCTCCTAGCTGATACTGTTCAGTGGACTGCACTGTGTTTTAAAGTGGGAAAATGTGCTATTTTGCAATTGCTGGGATTTTTCTATTTCATTATTCGAGGAAAAACTTAATACAAAAGATATATATCACATTGCAAATGTATTTATTATCTTAAAATGCCATATCAGGATACTCATTTTATTTTTGTAGTGGATAAATCATTAAATTCGACCTGTGTTTGTACCCTGTCTTTTCCATGTAGATTGTATTTGGTCAAGTCACTTATCTTAAATTTCATTCGCTGGTTATCAGTGTGAGTGTAGTGACACTTAAATATGAAAGAGCATTAATTGTGAAAAATAATGATTTATCACTAACATCAATGTCATTTTCACCATCACTAATTTATCATTATGATTATCAGCAAATTTAATGTCGTCCATGGAAGATTCCAAAACTCCCATACTCATAAACATACAGATAAATCTTAGCCATCTATTTATGGATTTAGAAAGCAGTACTTAGAATTATAACATCATTAAGTAGCAAATATAATTTTGACTAATTTTTTATCTACTCTCTATTTGTACCTATCAAATTTTTAAATAGCTACCTTGGACAAATAAAAGAAAATATAAAAAGTATAAAATTTGACAGATGCAAATATTCGATTCAAGTAAAATAAATTATTGCTTGCTCGTAGGTGTTTTATGACCAATTTGAAATCACCAAAAAGGCTTTGGCAATTACAAAAATGCTTTATATGGAAATTTAGCCCCCAGTTTATGTCTTAAAAGATATAATTACATCAGCTGTAGAACAGGACAAAGAAGTTTTGGACACTCATGCAGTTTATCCTCTACATTTATACTCAACTACCACTTATTTAAATTTCTGTCTTCTGTTTATCAATGATTATATGACAATGATTTTTTAATTGTATACCAATATGCTTAGGATGTATGTAAAATTATTGCTGCAAAGTACTGGGCAAACCAATCCCCAAGAGACATCTGTATTGAATCAAAATCTCCCTAGAGCTATTAATACTTTTGTTTTGTTTCAGTAGGTTTTGTTGTTGTTGTTGTTGTTGTTTTCCCTTTATAATCTTTACTTAGGAAAAATTTGCATGGGGCTCACAATCAAGCTCAGAGTACTCCTCCCAACACTACAGTGAAGATGAAATGAGATATACAGCTGGTATATTGTCAACCCACAGTTGCAGTAATGCTTGTGAGTGTGGCATTTACAGACCTGGTAGATGTTTTCCTATATGACTATTCAGAATTATATTTCCATTGTTTTTCTATTCTATATTATTTATTATCAGAAAGCCCATGCTGAAAATATAACTCTGGATAAATTTTTCACTAATAAAAGTGTCCTACATAAATGATGTCATTTTTTACCAATTACATTTAATTGTGACATCAAATGCCTTTCATAAGCTTAAATTTGAAATAAAGCAAGGGAATGACAATATCAGAGTTTTAAAGTAGATGCTATTATTTTGTTTAAATTCTACTTTCTGATTGGCTGATATAATGGCTCTCATCACTGTTTGAGTTATAAAATCACTTTCTAGATAAAGGATTAAAATCTGGGAGATAAATTTTAGACAAGCTTTGAAGTATTTCACACCCTGAGTTTAAGATTTGGTTCTCTAGAATGAACATTTCAGTGTATGGTTAATAGAAACTAGTCTAAACCATTGTATACCCATGAAAGTTGTCTTGCTCCTTTTGCAGTGCATGATAAATCGCTTTTTTTTGATATTTCTGTGGTAGCAAGTATTAAACTTTATTTCTTCACAATATATAAAGTGAATCGGAGTTTTTCTTTTCCAAAAGCTTAAACAGTTAAACTGGGTAAAACTAAAATGTGGAACCGTTTTAGTCAAGATAAAGTATTTTAAGTCTGAGATATTCTTTCCCTGGTCACAGTTAAATACTGCTAGTTTTATGTGAAATAAAAACAATTTCAGTATACTCCTGTAACTTTGGGGTTCCTTGTATGCTATTATTTTAAACAAGTATGGTAGAAAACACATTTTAGAAATGAAATGTGTCCTAAGTTTATTATACCCTCTTTATTACTCACTATAGATACATTACTTAAAATATTATACATAGGCGTCCAATAGCTATATTGTTTATTAATATATTTTATTTTTATCATGATACATTTATTTTAAACAATCACCGAAAGTTAAATATAATTCATTGGTGAATGGATGTCATCCTATCATATCATTATTTATTTAAACTCACTTGACATAACTTTTTTTTCTGTTTAATTTTGCTCAAAACTTCATTGAATATAATTCATAAATAATTTTATTAGTAGGTTGCTGAAATTAAAGTCAGTTACAGTGATTTTAATAACTTTATTTGTGATAAATTTTACTATAAATTAAAATTATCAAATAAAATCAGAGAACTGAAAAATACTACTTCAGTGTATGATACATTATACATATTTTGTATTTGTTCCATGCCTTCTACTGCAAAGCTTTTTGGTAATATAAAATTATCTTGTGTGTGTATGTTTTAAAATTGAGTCAATTTTAAATTTATTTCTTTTAAATTTTATTACATATCTAAGGAAGGGTAACATTGGTTAGTAAGATTGTATACGTTTTTAGTGTGCAATTCTGTAATATATCTTATGTATATTACATTGTATGTTCACCACTCAAAGTGAAGTTTCCTTTCATCGTATATTTGACTTCCTTTGCCCTCTCCTACCTTTTCCCCACTCTTCCCCCTGTTGTATCTACCATACTGCTGTCTGTGTTTATGAGTTTTTGCTTATTTGTTTGTCTTATTTGTTCATTTTTTACTTGTTGCTTTATATCCCACGAGTGAAATCACATGGTTCTTGAGCTCTTCCATCAACTATTTCACTTAGTGTGATATTCTTCATACCCACACATGTCATCACAAATGACACCACTTCATTTTTTCTTATGGCTGAGTAGTAATGCATTGGATTTATGTAACACATCTTTAATCAATCATGCACTCAAGGACACTGAACTTATGTCCATGTCTTGTCTACCAAGAAAAATGATGCCATGAACATAGGGCTACATATGTCTTTATGAATAAGTGTTTTCAGATTTTGGGGGTAGATACCAGAAGAGGAATTTCTGGATCATAAAGTAATTCTATTATTAATTTTTTGAGGAATTGCTTCGTTGCTTTCCATAAAGGCTGATTAGCTTACCTTCCCACCAGTGGTGAATGGTAATTCCTTTTTATCCCACAACCTTGAGAACACTTGCTATTTATTGACTCATTGATAATAGTCATTCTGACAGGTGCTAGATGGTATCACACTGTTGTTTTGATTTGCACTTCTATAGCTAGTAAAGTTGAGTGTCTTTTCATATGTGTTTGCCATTTTACAGGTCTTTTTCGGGGAAGTGTCTGTTCAGGTCCTCTGCCCATTTTTTAAATTGGATTGTCTGTTTGTTTACACATGGGTGTATGTATGTATGCATTTCATTGAGTTGAATGAGTTCTTTATATATTTTGTATTTTAGCCCCTTATCAGAGATATTGTTTGTAAAAGCATTCTCCCACTTGAACAGTTGCCTTTTTGTTATATTAATGGTTTATTTTGTTGTGCAGCTTTTTAGTTTGATATAATTCTATTGATTTATTTTTGCTTTTACTTCCCTTATCATTGGGGTCAAATTCATAAAGTTTTCTCTGAGACCAAGGTTCATGAATTTTATACCTACATTTTCCTTTATGGTACTTTTTGAAGAACTAGAATGGAAAATTATCAAATTTGTGTGGAACCAAAGAAGACCCAAAATAGCCCAAGCAAATATATATATATATATGAACAAAGATATAGTAAGCAAAGTATCTTGGTGTTGGCATTAGAAGAGATGTACAGATTAATATGATATATCTGAGAACCCAGAAATAAATAACATACATACAGACAAGTGCTTTTTGATCAAGAAGCCAAAAACTTTAATGGGAGAAAGAAATCCTCTTCAATAAATGGTACTGAGGAAATGGGAAAGCCACATGCAAATGATCGAAACTAAACTGCTATTTGTCACCACAAACAAAAGTTAGCTCAAAATGAATAAAAGACCTAAATATATGACCCCCCAAAAAATTGTGTAAGTTTTTGGAGAAATAATATAGTAGATAACTTAGGTATATTACTTAAATCTTTAGTACACTCAGGGTAACTTGAGGACAGATGAGATAATGTATTCAAATCTATTCCTGTAGGTGATGATAAATACAGGGCATTAAATTCATAGGGAAGTGTCAAGTCTCTACTTTAAGATATATAATTTTCTGATATAAATTCTTCATTGCACATTTTTACTGCTTATCTTCTTTCACTAGGAGTTCAATGATCAGAAGGTAAAATTGAATAGGCTTATTACAGATTCTACACTTAGATTACTCAACAGAGAGAAGTGTATCTGAAGTATATATGTGGAATTCATAACTATATAGTATATCACAAGAAGTGGTGACGATGTTCAGACTTGTAGAGACTGCCTTCTACAGTAGCCTGTTCATGGGAGGGACCTGGCAAGGGTATGACACTGATGATTAGAACAAAGCTGGAAGAATAGCAAACATCTGAACACCAGTGATGTCACCAATGGACAACCTATAGTTAAGAGATTAAAAAAAAAAAACAGATTAGTTTCCTTCAGCAACCCAAGCAGTTTCTGGAATCCTAGATTTTGGAGAAATTAATTTTTGCTAGGAACAAAAAGGGATGTTTATAAAGAGTATGAGAAGATATGCCACAGACTGGGAGAATACATCTGCAAAAACCATATCTAATAAAGGACTGCTCCCCCAAATATACAAAGAAGTCATAAAGTTCAACAATAAGAGAATAAACAACCCAATTTTAAAAGTGGACAAAATATCTAAACGGATACCTAAGCAAAGAAGGAAAACATTTGGCAAATAGCCATATGGAAAGATACTCAAAATCATATGTCATCGTAGAGTAGCAAATAAAAACAGGGATGAGTTGTCTCCACTGCTGTTAGAATGGCCAGAACCTGGACCAGTGACAACGCCAAAGGCTGGTAAGGATAAGGAGCAACAGGAACTCTAATCCATGGCTTGTGGGAATGCACAATAGTATAGCCATTCTGGAAAAGAACTGGTAGCTTCTAAAACTTAATATATGCTTACCATACAATTCAGCAGGTGTGTTACTTGGTATGGACCCAAAAGAGTTAATAACTCACTCCCACACAAACCCCTGCAGATCTGTATTTGTAGAAGCTTTATTCATGATTTCCAAAACTTGCAAGTAAACAAGATATCCTTCAGTAAGTGAGTGGATAAAACATTTCATTGTCTGTTTTATCATAGTTTATGACACAGTACTCTCAACAATGAAAAGACATTGAGCTAACTTTAATGCATATTACTAAAAGAAGGAAATCAATCTGAAAAGATACATGGGTGTGATTACTACTATATGACATTCTGCAAAGAGCAAAACTATGGAGGCACTAAAAAGATCAGTGTTTGACAGAGGCTGAGGGGAGGAAAGGATGAATAGGCAGAACACAAGGGTTTTTAAGGCAGTGGAACTAATCCATATGATGATAATGTAACAGTGGGTACATGTTGCCCTGGCTGGTGTGGCTCAGTGAATTGAGTGCCAGCCTGTGAACCAAAAGGTCACCAGTTCAATTCCCAGTCAGGCCACATGCCTGGGATTCAGGCCAGGTCTCCAGTGGGGGTGTGCCAGAGGCAACCACACATTGATGTTTTTCTCCCTCTATTCCCCTCCCTAAAAATAAATAAATAAAATAGAAACCAGTGGATACATGTCATTATACATTTGTCGAATCCCATAGAATGGATAACACCACATGTACACTAGTGGAAATGATGTGTCTGTGTAGGTTCATGATTATATCAGTGATGCCACTGTTGGGGTATAGATGGTGCACAGGGAGGGGGGCTGTGCACAGGTGAGCAGGGCTCTGTGAGAACTCTGCGCTTTCTTCTCAGCTTTTCTGTGAACATAAACCCCCTGCAACAACTGAAGTCTATGGAGAACGGGAGGGAGGAGAAGTGGGAGAGATAAAAGCTTTTGGAAAGGAAAGCCAGCCCATGAAGCCCAGAAAAATTAAATAGAAAATCGGAATAGACCAAGGAGCCAAAAGTGATAAAAAATTTTGCCATGATTTTAAAAAAGATTTTATTTATTTATCTTTAGAGGGGAAGGGAAGAAGAGAGGGAGAGAAATATCAATGTATGGTTGCCTGTCATGTGTCCTCTGCAACCCAGGCATGTGCCCTGACTGGGAATCGAACTGCAATCTTTTGGTTCGCAGGCCAGCGCTCAATCCAGTGAGCTATGCCAGCCAGGGCTTTTGCCATGATTTTTAAAGTTAGGTTGGATATAAACACATTCCCATTGGATTAGGACATATAAATTATTCAAACCTAATTATGAGCCCCCTTAGGGTCTTTCAATTTTTTAAGATTATGACCCACATAAAAAAAAAACACATTTACATTGTAATCTATCAGACACAGACTTACCTCAAACATCTGCACACACAGGTGGGTGAAAACATTCCCTAAACAATTTTACGCTTGATACATAGATGCACTCTGATGTTTTCTTATTTCAGCGTTATTAAAACATATGTGGAACAGAATTCAGTTAACTCTTTGTTTCTCTGTTTAAAATTCTAATTCACAAAGCATTGCCTGTTCCAATCACACATGGTGGCAGGGTAAGTCATGCAAATAGTTGCTGTTCTTTGGCATTTTACAGATCCCAGAATGGATAGACAAAGGTAACTGATAATGTTCTATCTGCCTGGACATTTAGGGATTGACTTCAAATGAGGCGCTGAGGGGCATCTTGTGGTTCCGTTCACGTGGAGAACAGGACTTAGTAGAGATTCCATCTTCCTCCTCTGGACAGAAGCACAGTCACAGAGAGTGACAGTTACTGAATCCCAGCTCCTAAGTTCCTCTTGCCTGGATGGGTTAGGTTAGCCAGGAGAGTTCATGATGGACCCATGCAGCCAAGGAAAGCCACTCTTCATCCACTGGATTATCAGAAAGGAATCCTATTTAACACATAATAAAAAGAATGGAAAGAGTTGGTGGTGGGCCATGGACATAATGGGTAACTGGCTGTCACTGACTGGCATTGTATCCCTCTTTGTAGAACACTGTAGTGATTTGACTCTGTAGAAAGAAGAGCTAGAAAAAGGGTTACATATGTGTATTCCATGCTTTAATACTTCCCCTGGCTACTAAGGAGAATTTTGCCTTTATTCACTGTCTTTCTGTCATCTTTCATTTCTTTAATCTGCCACCAGAAACTGTTGTCAGCTTGACCCATCACACAAGAACTTCACTGGGGGCAGCTTGTCTAGCTCCAGGCCATGTCTACATCAGAGTGGTGGCTGAACTTGCACCAAAGGTGCTATTGGTAGAAAATCATTACCATCAACATCATAATCGGTTAGAGGAAAGGGAAAGAGGCTGGAGAGACAAGAGCCTCCCCAAGGTGGATTAGGAAAATGTGGTTTTGAGGTTGAGAGGAAGAGAGACTTTTAAAGGAGGCTCTAACATTTCATATAATAAGGGCTTGGTGATGACAAACTCCTTGAATTTGATCTTATCTGAAGAAAAAGAAGATAAAAAAAGATGAACAGTGAAAGGACAGCAAACTCACAGTTATCAACAACCACACCTAAAATAAAAGCAAATTAAGAGGACAGCTAGATCAGGAGTGAACCATAGAAATGCAGATCACATGGAGGGTTAGCAACAGGGGAGTGGAAGGAGGAGAAGAGGGGAGAAGGTACAGAAAATAAGTAGCATAGACAGTAGATAGAAAATAGATAGGGGGAGGGTAAGAATAGTAAGGGAAATACAGAATCTAAAGAACTTGAGACATGTGTTCATGAACTAAAGGGGGGGAGAATGGTGGGGGAGGGGTGTGCAGGGTGGAGGGAAATGAAGGGGGAAATAGAACAACTGTAATGGCATAATTAATAAAATAAAATAATATATTTTTAAAAAAGGAGGCTCTATCTTCCTTATGAGGATTATAAAAAAGAAAGAAATTTTATGACATGTTGCTCTACAGTAAAATAAATAACTCCACTGCTGTTTGTTCAGAAATCTTTAGAAGATATAAATTGCTTTCAATCATATCTTTATGACCAAATTATTATGCTATAGTTTCACTGTTATATTAGTAGTAGTAATACTGATAATAATACTTTACTATTACAGTTATTATTATTTTGACAATACTATACACCAGGACTTAGCTACAAATTAATAGGAGTTAACAACAAACTAGAAATTAGAAGTGTTGAAATCTTATGTAGTTATTTTTTTAATAGTATGTAACACTTAGGATGGTTCTTTAATCCACTGCTGGGTCTCAACTCACATTTAGATGCTACTGGCAAAAGGAGAAATTTAGGACACCAGCAAACCTAAATACAGTACAGAAATGAATTCAAGAAAGCTTAATTCATGTGCTGAAAGCCCATTTGTAAATATGAGTCATTTTTTTCTTTCTAAGAATGCAATTCAAAGTTTTAAAAGCAATACACTCAACAAGCCTTGGAAGAGATTAAGGCTCACATCTTAAAGTAACAAAGCAGATAGCTATGAGGGTTTAGAAATATTTCAATTTTAAAAAAGTTTTCTTTTTATTCTCTCAGTTGTTGATGGCATTATTAAACATATTTTACTATCTGCAAATTCTATCAAAAAGTAGAGAAGACAGAAAATATGAATGGAATCATTATTCCTTGTGGATTATATTTGACATGATGTACTACAGTGTTTTGAATACCCAGTTTTGTGTATCTTTGCTGAGAAATGGATATTTTTATTTTGTCCTTTTTATTTGATTATAACATCTTTGAATACAGAAACTGCACTCAATCCAATATGATTTCTCATCTGTCTCTCAATTTAAAAATAACAGCCAAAATAAAAATCAATGACTTTTTTTAAAGAAAAAAAGTCAAATAGTCCTCCTTCTCAAATAAAAAAACAAACGAGAATCACTTTATACAAATATTATCTGACTGGGAAAATCACACTGCAAGTTACTGGTTTGGGAGATACCAATATTCATTTCAACATTAATATTGTATTTTTAGTTCTGAAATCTTAACATTAGCAAATATGTCATGAGGCACACAAACGAAAACCTTCCTTTGGTGTTGATAGGAAATTACATCAAGAGGATGTTGTGTTGAGCTGGAGTGGAAAATTCTGCTTTGAGGCATTTTGTGGTAGTGTTTTTTTAGACTGTTCTAAGGATTATATGCATTAATCACCTGTTTAAAAAATCCTTAATTTCATCTTTAGTTCTACTGATAAAGAAACATCAAGTGTTGGGCCTCCAAACCTACATTAAAAAAAATACCTCTTAAGAGAGAAATGCTGGCCTGTGTTTCATAATAAAACCACATTCCATGGAAATTCTTACCTTAGTTTAAGTAACTAAAGAGATAGTAAAAAAAATGTTGCAGTTAATAATGGCAGATAATTTACAATGCTAAGTAGAATTTTAATTATATAATTTAATCTGACATGTCTTAATAATTTAAGTGATATAATAATATTTTCTTATAATTTAGAAATATGTATTATTTTATTATTTACTAGTAATTGGGAATGGAATCAGTTATAGTTAATATGTGACATTAAAACTAAGTACTTAATATTTAATAACATAGTGACATTTTTCAGGGTCTGGTGGAAGTAAGGACTGTTGAGTGTGGCCGGTGGGATAATCATAAGTGTGTAATAATTTACAGTTTTAATTTGAAAAATTAACCTAAAATGTCATGTGGTATGCCTGAGTGTGATATTGTTATGTTACAAAATTACATACTTATATTTCATAATAAATATTTTGTAATAAAAAACGGTGTGATTTGTGTCAGACCCTGTATATTCCAAAGTAGGTTAGTGGTTAATGTTCACTATATGAAAATTGGGTCAAGGAATTTGTTTTTAAAGAGGTGACAGAGTTTATTTTGTATTGTGGTCAGAGGAGATCTAAGGGTTCACTAGCCCAGAACGTGCACTTCAGTGATGAGGGAAGAGAAGCCCAGGAGAAGTAGTGAGCACCAGCGCTTGGCTCCCAGAGTGTTTTCCATTAGTGTTACTATGATGTGTCATTCATGTGCCTTTCAAATCTGGAAGAGACCAGGCTGAGAGCATAGACTTTGGCGTCAGTGACATCTGCACTTGAACACTAACTAATCTATTCCTGTAACATTAGAAAAGTGACTTAATCCCCTGTGTCTCTGTTGCTCAGCATATTGGGGAAAGTATAATCTACTTCATTAGATGTGTATTAACATTAAATAAGATATAGCATTTCTAGGGTCTCACTGCTCATTGCTACCTACCATACATATTTACATATTTAGTTGTAAGTAATTAATCATACAATATATACACAAAATAGAGAAAATTTTTCTAGAAACCTGAAATTAAGCAAATTACAGAGCGAAGTAGAAAGTAAAGAGTAATTTTTAACAATCTGTATTAATGACTCTAAGACCAATTTATCATTTTGGTAGAGATAACTTCAAATGTAATATTTGGCAGTAAAGAACATAAAACTTTTTCTTAAGAATAAACCCATCAAAACAGAGCAAATTTTAACATATTTAGGAAAATTTTAACATATTTTATTGCATTTTCAGAGTTTAATATATGCATGTATTTTAAACTAAGGCAAATAAAAATTATCTTCCTGCAAACGTACAATGTTTTAGAGGCATCCAGGTTCTTGTTTCACAGATGTCTTTTGCATTCTAGACTGCAGACAATTAAAGATAAAACTACCTTTTTATTTTGATGAACTAAAACATATTCTACTACTTTGTCTCCACATTCCTATGTCACTGCCATCACTCTTCCAAGTGGAGCTGCAACAAACGGTATTAATTATAACTCTTAACAACAATAACAAACTTTAATGTATACAGCAAGCAGAGAAGTAGATAATCAATATCTCATAATATATATATATAATGCATATATATACATATATATGCATTTTAACAGACCACCAAAACTAATTTGATGAGCTCTCCTAATCAACTGATACCATTTTAACATTGTAAACATGAACTCACTTGTTTTCATACCCAAAGAGATAACCGCTATATAGTATATAAAAATAACAAAAACTATATAAATTTAACATGATGTTTAGTATCCATTTTAATATTTAACACACTTTGAAATTAAGATTCTGACAGTTATCCATAGTTTTAAGCTACCTGGAATCTTAAAATTTATGGGCAGTATGACATACTACAAATATAATTACTTTTTTAAAAAGTATTTTATGATTCAATTTAGTTAAATACAAATTTAAATTTTTATAATTTTAAGTATCATGTAAGAGTTAGCTTATTGGATTAATAAACCAATATAAGAAGTTTAAGTAGTTTAAATTAATTAGTCTCTTCATATAATAATAAGCCCATGACATTAAAAATAAAACATATACTTATATTAAACACATACTGACACATCCAAGCCAAAGACATAGAGTTATTACTTGCAGTTTTAACTAACAGTATTAAATAAGTCTGATTTGTTCAAAGAACAGTTATAATTATGCGATTTAGATTTTTAAAATGTGTCTAAGAGAACATTTTCCATAAGAATTATTTTAAAGATGTCTAGCATCCTTAAGATATTAGAAGCTCACTTTCCTTATTTTCTGTAAATTTTAGGAGCATTAGATTTATATGTATTTGTCTTTATAGAACAATCAAAGCAGAGCTCCTGGAAGAAACTTAATGGTCTAATTTGTGTTAATGCCCTCTGGTGGCAGGAAAAGACATAATTCTAACACCAGTAAAGGTAAAAGCTTTGTCGTCATCTCTCACCCTACTGAAAATAGATCACCCTCATCCATCTGGCAGAGCTCTTCAAATGCTGGAACAATAAAACCAGATTCCCAATTACTGCAGCCACCAATGGGAACTACTTATCAGCTATGCACAAATCAGACACAAACCCAAAACACACAATTGCTAGAGAAGAAGAAATTAAAAAGCACAACTGGAGAGTCAGGAAATGTAAAGTTCTGGGCTTCACTTGAGAGCCAAAAAGACTTGTTTGGACTTAAGTAGC
The DNA here is from genome assembly GCF_021234435.1 of Artibeus jamaicensis. Classification (NCBI taxonomy): domain Eukaryota; kingdom Metazoa; phylum Chordata; class Mammalia; order Chiroptera; family Phyllostomidae; genus Artibeus; species Artibeus jamaicensis. The sequence continues at coordinate 21,134,172 of NW_026522046.1, read as the reverse complement.
AAAGCAGATGCACTTTTTAAAAAGGTTTTCTGCATTATATTTTTTGAGAGAGGGGAAAGAAAGTAGGTTTTGCAATAGAAAAAAGAATCACCTCCATTCCTTTGAATCAAAAATTCACATATAAACTCAAGACAGTTTAGAAATCTAAAAGAGCCCAGTAAACTGGAAGTCCAGAAAGTCAAGCCTAGGGCTGCACTGAAGAACACTTAGTAACCTTTCTGTTTTATTTGTCTCATCTCCATGTTTTTAATACCGTTTTCTTCACCAAGATCTTTCTATCTCAGATTGTTCCTTTTTATTATTTATTTTCTTATTGTATGGTTTTATCTTAAATATTATTGAATGTATTAATTAGAATTTTATACTATGTCTTAGACTCTAAAGTTTTATATTGTGTTAGAGGGTCGCTTTTTTGTTTTTAACTTTTATTCTTTACATTTATTTTATTGACATTTTTTCTTCACTGTCCAATGTTCCTTGATTCTTTATTCACATTGATGGATAAAATATGCTGATTTGTGCATGGGGCTAGCAATGGTGTTTAATGTAACATTGGGGTTATCTCTTGAAGACCTCAATTTTGCATGGGGCAGTGACTGTACATTCTGTGTAAGTGGACTGTATATCTGACAATCAGGGTTTCTGTGAATGCATGACTGTCAAAAGAGCAACTGAGTTGGTGACTCCCACCATTTCCAAGTTAAAGAGGATGTGTGAGATGGTATTCTTAGATGTCGTCCTCTCCTAAATGTCTCTGTTTTCCTTTTATTATAGATTTATTGAAAACGGATGAGGTAACTTAGTTCTGCTCTACTTTTCTCTGCAGTCTCAGGACTCTAACCCAGAGTCCTTTACACACAGAGCTCTTCTTCTATGGACATCAGTACTTAAGGCAAAGTCACTCTTCCTACTGGTTGGTTTAATACGGGAAAAGGAAGGGGCCGAGGCCCAACTCAATAAACTACTCTGAATGCTACAATTCTTCAGTTACCTACTCTGAAAATTGGCTGCTTTTGAGGTTATAATATCCTCCAAACTCTCTTAGAAAGAACAGTATCTATTTTGCTTTTCCTCAGGCTAGTAATTTTAGTTGCATTTGGTTGTGATCGTATTGGATTAGTTGTGGTATCTCCACCATCCAATAATGTATGCCTTCTACCATTCAGGTCCTTTCATGGAAATTATTTTTCCCAGTGCTATTGAGATTTCATTAATTTTAAGTTAATGTTTTTATAATACCCTTTTTCATTTAAATTCAAAATTTAGAATGGGGGCTGGGAAAACATTTGGGCATAGTCTCCCCTTTTTAACCAGAATTTAATACTCATAACCTAACACATTTTTAATTTAATTATAAACTGCATGAGTTATATTGAAATAACTTCTTAAATTTACTTGAAAAACAGAAACACATATTTTGTAATAACATATCATTTTCACTACATGAAAATCTTTGAAATATATGTAAGATGTGTTGAGGGAAAAACTTTTCTTTCTTCCTCTGTGAGGCCAGTGTTTTAGGATCTGAAAATTGACAAGAAACAGACTAAAAAAATAAAAGGACAAAATTTATTTATACTTGAATGCAAGAGTTACTCAATGATGCATAGCCAGAAATTAAGGTTTGTATATGAAAAGTAACAAAAATGAAGAGGGCAGAGGGGACATATAGGACTTCAATGGGAAGGTCTGGAAAATTCTATTGGACTTTTCTGATCCTAATTTGGAAAGAACAGTCTGTCTCCATAAAAGCTGAATGAATTCCCAGGAAACTTTCTCAAGGGAAGTTAATTGCTGCATATTCAGAAGACCCCACTTCTGTCAGATAAAAGAAGTTCAGATAAGCTTTTTTATGCATTTTCTGTAGCTTAAATGCTTTCGTTTTATAATGAACTTTATACCAATTCATAGAGTTCAATGAGTTACCCATTTGGAACTTCCTTATAAGTTTAACAAAAATGAAGCTATACTGGCTGGTGTGGAGGGAGATTTAAGTTAGAAATTGTAAAGTAAAAGGTTTGCAAGGGGAAACCGGTGCAGATTAAAAAAAGATGAACTAGTAGAAAAAGGCAATTGTAAGGCCACTGCCCCGTATCCCATTGAACCAGCCTCCTAGTCCTGGAAATAGGTAGACCAGTCAAGAGTCACATTTCAGGAGACATCCTGGAACACATCAAAGCTCATTGTCTATATTGATGGGGGCAATGGAGCAACCACTGAGGCATTTACATGGAACCAAACAGACAAAAATAGCAAGGGTTGGAGCCTACTATAAACCTAGTTTTTGTTTTTTTGTTTTTTTTTTAGATTTTATTGACTTATTTATCTTTAGAGGGGAAGGAGAGAAGGAGAGAAACATCAATGTATGGTTGCCTTTCCTGAATCTCCTGCTAGGAACTGGACTGCAGGGAACTGGCCTGCAACCCAGGCATGTGCCCTGACTGGGAATCAAATTGCAGTCCTCTGGTTCGCAGGCCTATGCTCAATCCACTGAGCTACACCAGAGCTAAACCTAGTTTTTCAGTCTAGAGTTCAGATAGTTGAGAGGATTCCAGATGCACTGCTCAAAATGCCTTTCCGTAACGGAGTGAGGTCAGAACTGGCAATCTGGTGGACTTTCAGGATGCAGTCTGTGTCATTGCTGATGGCATGGGTGACAGCGTCACAGGCATGGTTATTTTCAGGAGCAGAGCGTGGAAGACACGGGTGTTCTGGAGAACTCCCTGAGGGACCCTACCTGCTGTGATAACTCCTTTCAAGTTTATGTCAACTTTTCCAGCTTCAGCTTCCAGAGCTTTGGGGCAACAGCAGATACTGCACAGCCCAGACTCTCAGTGTGGGCAGTCAGTTCTTAGTTCTCAGTAATACCAAGTCAGGAGGACAGGAGAAAAATTGGAAACATTCATTTTTACAAACTAATTACTGACAAATGCTAAAGGTAGCGAGAGGTAATTTACAAAGAGGTGAAAAATACAAAGACAATGAACAGGATCAGAGGTGCAAAGACAATGAACAGGATCAGAATCTGATAAGCCATGTGGTGGATTATAATTTTTCCATTGAAACATAACATTTATCTCTATAATAACTTCCACTTTGACCAAAGATGAAGTTAAATAGTTTTTGTTTACAAACTATGTCTACTCTTATTAAACTTGGCCTATTAACTTAATGACTGCAGCATGAATAGGAATTGATCACATAAGTTTTTAAAATTCTGCTTTATTGGAACTTTCTATAAGAGCTTCAGATTGGAGAGCCGAGAATTAAACTTTGTACTTCACCTGCAGCACCTGTAGATTTGGGTGAACTCCTCTTCTCAATTTCCCTCCAAACATCCTAAGGTTCCTGGACCTTCCTGGATATGACCTTTCTCACTTACCTGTAAGGCTCAGAACTCTTCTATGTCAAGTGAGAGGACAGTTTTTCCAAAGAGCGTTTTGAAAACATCGGCTCATAAAGTCAGTCTTAGTTCCTTAAAATTGTCTAATCACATCGGATTTTGTATATATAATTCCCAAATATGACTTTCCAGTTAAAGCTTTGACAGTATGATTAATTTTCCCAAGTATGTTCTACATAGAACATATTCTCATTGAATTTATGCAAATTATTATATTGCCAGGTAAGAATACTTAATGAGAATGCTTAATGAGTTCTAAGAGGACCTGCAAGGAGAAAAGATAAATGTTGTACTTCTGTGTGCAAAATATAATCTACTAAATATGTACAAGTTATAAATAACTTAAGAAAATGAGAAAAACGGCTCCTTAAATATGAAAAATAGAACATGAAAGAACAAGCAGTGTTCCAAAAGAAATCTATAAAATGTATAATAATTATGTACCACTTTATTTCACCCCATATAATTAATTCTTATTTTTCCTGATCTTGAGCTAGTAGTTTCATCACCTTATCCACCCAAGTTCTACAAATAAATATTTGCTCACCTAGTGGTATAAAGTTATTAACGTTCTCTGAAGCTCATACCCCAGAGTACCTGTTATAAACCTTTCCATGGGTCTCTGAGACAGTCCATTTCACTGAAGATGAAGGATTCTGGCTTACAGCAGATTGCAGAAGGTTTCAGGAAAATCATCAGAGTAAACTTATAATTATCTTGAATGGCAAGAGACTTAAAGTAGCTGTGATTAAAGATCTTAATAGAGTTCATAAAAGTAATGTAATTGACCAGGAAATTTGGTTGTTTCTATGATGTACAACATTTTAACTAATAAGCAGAGCTATGCAAGATAACATTATACCATTATTTTGTACTATGAAACAAAGCATCGTAAGGACATATTATAGACAACAAGGACATTAGCATTTTCTAGGAATTTTTTATAATTCCTGAAATGTTTATATTAATAACATTTACCCATAACCAAGAGAAAATTAAACATCTCCTCTTATTTGGCAAAGCTTTTTATGTCAGTTAACATATCAAAAAAATTACTTAAAGGCATTTCTCTCTATTTTTTTATAAGGTGAATAAACAAGCTATCTGAGACTTTTAAGAACCATCTAGGAAACCTCAGCTTAAGACTGAGATTTCATTTAGAATCCTATTTTGGGAATGAAAAATACCACAAGTTGTCAAAATGCTGTTTTGAACACTCAATTAAATAGGATGACAGGTAATGCTAAAACAATCCTTAGTTACCTATTCAACCAAACTGATGATAAAAAGACTTGTAAAATATCAGTAGGAGGTAACATGACTACAAACCAAAGAAACAAAAACAAATCTTTTGACTGGAAACATATTTCTCTTCAATAACAGAACATGATAAAGACAAAAAAAACATAAAGTAAATCATCCTGATAAGTTATATAATTTTTCTTTTCTAGGCAGGTTAGTTAGAAGTTAAAGAGAATACTTTTATTTTCTTATTAAGAGCAGACTAATTGTCTTTTAACAGAGAGAAAACCAAAGTCAAGTTTTCCATCATATACTTTTGATATTAAAAATTACTAAAAACACAGTCAATGTAAGCTATCTTGATCACATAAGATATTTTTTCTTTTTTTTTTATATTTTATTTATTTATCTTTAGAGGGGAAGGGAAGGAGAGAGGGAGAGAAACATCAATGTATGGTTGCCTTTCGTGTGTCCCCTGCTGGGAACTGGCCTGCAGGGAACTGGTCTGCAACCCAGGCATGTGCCCTGACTGGGAATCGAACCGCGATTGTCTGGTTCGCAGGCCCACGCTCAATCCACTGAGCTACACCAGCCAGGGCAAGATATTTTTTCTTTACCTAACATTTTACTTTTATTTATTGTGGACTCCGTACAACTATCTATAGCTATGTAGACAGTTTTCTTATATTTTCACTTTCTTCATTTTGTAATAAACTTTAAATAACTTCAACAACTACTATAGGAAAAGATTAACTTTTAATCTCATAAGAAACACATTTTATATTCATTAAGTATTTTCTATGATGGTTAATTTTATTTTACAACTTTACTGGGACATGTAGTATCCTGATTGAACATTATTTCTGTGTGTGTGTGTATGTGTGTGTGTGTGTGCATGAGTGTGGGGGGGTGACTTGTTTCTTGATGAGATTAGCATTTAAGTTAGTGAACTGACTAAAGCAGATAGTTCTCTTTAATGTAATTGGGCACCATCCAATCCACTGGCTGCCTGAATAGAACAAAATGGCAGAGTAAGAAGAAATTCACTCTCTCTGCCTGACTGATGAGCTGGGCATTAGTCGTCTTCTGCCCTCTACTGAAATTTACATTGGCTCTCCTTGTTCTCAGAAGCATACCACTTGCTTTTTCTTGGTTTGCTACCTGCCAATGGCAGATCATGAGATTTCTCAACCTTAGTAATTTTACAATCTAATTCCTTATAATACATTTATAAGGTAAATATGTATTTATTGTATATATTTTTATTTACCAAAGGCTTATCCAAATCATATGAATTTCAAAAGCATTTAGATTTGTTCCTACATTTCTGAGGGTATTAGAAATACATAACGTATGTAAAAGCTTATTTTTCTCTAAGACAATTAGAATACAGCTTATTTATTAATTTGGTTAAAAAGTATTATTTATACATAAATATTGATTGACAAATCAAATAGAGTTCTTTATGCCTTTCATTATAAAATTTTAGTAGTAAGTCATACATACAGTAATATAAATTTGCTAGTTTAAATATGAGTTTATTGTCTTCTTTGACCACTCTATATTTTTATCTGAATTGTGTTTCTGGCAGATAGAAGACGTTGCTAAGTGCTCAATATGAAGCTAAAACTTCCCATGAATATTTGTGGAGACATTTTAAAGATTTTCTTTTGTTGTGACATCCAGTCTTGTGGGGGCTGTGGACTAAATCTTGTTACCAATTATTCCTGTTTTTATGAGGGTCCCTGAGGCCCTGAGAAGACCTGAAGGGTAACATGGCAAACTAAAATTCCAAAAACTGGAGATCTGAGGAGCATCTCGGGGGTTGAACCAGGGGAAAGCAGGCACATATGCCAAAGCAGTCAAAATAGCATGAGGGGCCCTGCTAGACCAAAGAGGCCTGGCAGTCTAGCCTGGGAAGAAGGGATTGGTAGGGAGGTGGACCCACCTGAAGCATCAAGGTTTAGGAAGCTGACTGGACATTTGTAAAAAAGCAACTGGTTCATCCTACACCCGAGCTAATATAGTCCCAGGGAGCAAAAAGGTGTTCTCTTGCTTGCCTGACAATGCGCTCACTTGTGCATTCAAGTGCTCTCTCATCTGGGAGCATGCGGCCATGTGGCTTCAGCAGCCACATAGCTCATGGCTGTGCAGGCTCCTCACGTAGCCTCAAGGAGAGTGTCTGAAAGGATGAGCAAGCTGAGCTACCTGGGTGGGGGCTAAGACTGCTTGGAAGCCACCTGTGGGCGCCAAAGAACTATACCTTAACATGGAGCAGGAACTCTGGACACTGGCTTTTGTCTTGGCTTTACTGGGGATGCAACTGAAGTTTATCCATGGGGGAAAGAAGAGTCAGTCTTTAAGACAGTAGTCAGACAGTCTCCCATGTCACAAAACACCTGAATAAAGACTCCTTTTGCACCAGCATTTGCCTCATGAGTTTGGCATTTGTGGTGACAGGCAGCTAACCCCACGTTTTTGTTCAGTTACAATATTTTATTATGAATAATATACTAGGGAGAATATCTAGATATGTGTGTATGCCTTGCACACACACACACACATATATATATATATACACTTGTAGTTGTTTTTATTATTATTGTTATAATATGGAATCTAGGATTTGAAAAGTGATATAATTTTCAGTAGAGGGCAGAAGATGACTAATGCCCAGCTCATCAGTCAGGCAGAGAGAGTGAATTTCTCCTTACTCTGCCATTTTGTTCTATTCAGGCAGCCAGTGGACTGGATGATGCCCAGTTACATTAAAGAGAACTATCTGCTTAGTCAGTTCACTAACTTAAATGCTAATCTCATCAAGAAACAAGCCAACCCCCACACTCATGCACACACGCACACAGAAATAATGTTCAATCAGGATACTACATGTCCCAGTAAAGTTGTAAAATAAAATTAACCATCATAGAAAATACTTAATGAATATAGAATGTGTTTTTATGATATTAAAAGTGTAATTTTCCCCTGTAGCAGTTGTTGAGAAGCTGTTTGAAGTTTGTTCCAAAATTGAGAAAACGAAAGTACACGAATTTCAAATAGAATGATATATACATTTTTTACACATTTTTATTTTTTATATTTAAAGATTTTATTTATTTATCTTTAGAGGGGAAGGGAAGGAGAAAAGGAGAGAAGAAGAGAACTATCAATGTATGGTTGCCTGTCGTGGGTTCCCTGATGGGAACTGGCCTGCAACCCAGGCATGTGCCCTGACTGGGAATTGAACTGCCATCCTTTGGTTCTCAGACCCATGCTCAATCCACTGAGCTACACCAGCCAGGGCTTTTTACACATTTTAATAGATAAAAGCACAATTTCCTGATAATGTACTAAAATTTGGTGATCTCTTTCCTTTAATTACACTTTGGTAAAATTTACTATTATTTTCCAGAAGCCATATTTTTTTATAAAGACACTATTGTAATGATATGCTTCTGATTCTTTTGCGGCTTTGTCAGTATTAAAATATGGAACACAACCTTCCTGTTAATGTATTACACTGAAATTTGTACATGTGTTTTTTTTAGACTTGTGCTCACAAAATTGAAGTTTTTCTGCATTAAAACATAATGCTGACTGGCGCTGAGTTTCTTTAAGAGATGATGGTTGAAAGGAAAGGGGAAAGAGGTGAGAAGGCTGAGTTGTCTTCTGAGGAAGACAGAGTGACACTGGGGAAAATGAAGGCTCATTTTACGCAGGAGCATGTGGAAGTGAACGTAGTAGATGAAAGGTAAGGATGAAGTGCAGATATTTGGTTAGGACAATGTGAAAAAATTAATACTGGAAGTGTGAAATTCTTCTGCTTTTGTTTATCTTCATCTGGTTGTTTGCTGTGAGGTTTACATTGTCTTGCATGGTTTTTTTTAAAGACTTTATTTATTTATGTTTATAGGGGAAGGGAAGGAGAGAGGGAGAGAAGTATCAATGTATGGTTGCCTCTTGCATGTCCCCTGCTGGGAACTGGCCTGCAACCCAGTGATGTGCCCCGACTGGGAATCAAACCACAATCCTTTGGTTCGCAGGCCCATGCTCAATCCACTGAGCTACGCCAGCCAGGACATCTTGAGTTTTTTGGGTTTTTTTTTATTACTTTATTGTTGTTCAATTACAGTTGTCTGCATTTTCTTCCCACCCCTCTCCCCCAACCCCAGCCAAACCCCCCTCCCTCCCTTGCTTCCACCCTCCCTCTTGGTTTTGTTTATGTGTCCTTCATAGTAGTTCCTGAAAACCCTTCTCCTCATTGTCCCCTGACCCCCTGGCTATTGATAGATTGTTCTTAATTTCACCAATTTACACCATACACAAAAATAAAAGTGTCTTGCATTTTTAAGGGAAATTAGGCCGTATCACTCACTAAATTTTCCTCTGTCTTTACAATTTACAGAGGCAACATTTGTTGTAATTGACAGGCACATTATTGTCTTTCTTGTCAGATGCACTTGGTAATTTCTTTTTTTAATTCTAGTTCCTCAAGCTGTAGCTTCTCCTATTTGCAATAAGTTACTAAATAACTCTTTCCTTTTGTTTTTTCACCTTAGCACTGACCCCCACTCCTTCTGATAGTTTTTGAAATTCTGTGTCAGAAATACCTCTGATTTAGGGACATCTCTTTTTCTTGTCATACATCTTGGATATTTTGTTATTGGGGGAAAGACAGAAAGAAAAACAACACTTCTGATTGTTTATCCTTTTCTACTAACCACTTTATTGATTCTTTGAAAATATTTTTATTATGTCTATAAGGTCATATTGGAAGATAATTTTCAGATAAATGTAAAACACTCTGTGTATTTGCTAACTCTGATAAGATGGATTTCCTCATGTGCTGTTTAGCATTAGGTTGTAAGCAGATTTGAGGAAATCCCATATGCTAGTGGTTTTGTGCTTACTCACCAGGTCCTTTGGTTCCAAGTTTCTTAAGTACAGTGTAAGAGTTCTACAGATTGTTTGGAGTCTCAAGAAAATATCTACTCCTTCTTAACTACCCAGAACAATCTGAATCAGAGGCCTGGTTATAACGGGATTATAAGAAATAACCTCTCTGTCTGAATGGCAGATGACTGATTGCTGAACATGTGCTCTCCCTTCAGTTACCTGCTGCAGCCTCAAGGTGCCTCAACTCATCCTTGGCTCAGAGTGTCTTACATGCCTCAATTGCCCTTTCTGCCTCTGAACTACTGCTCTGTGTTGGGTTCTCATATATATGTATGGAATTAAATTTGGTCATTTTCTCTTGCTAATCTGTCTGGTGGCTATTTGATCATTAGACCAGGCAAAAGAACCTTGAGGATGGAAGAAAGTTTCCTCTTCCTCAGCCACAGAAAATCCTTGATGTGTAGCCAAGTTGTCACTGGTATTTTAGATTAACTTTTAATTATTTTAAATTCCATCCTACCACTTTATTTTTTATTTTATTTTTTAAGGATTTTATTTACTTATTTTTAGAGAGAGGGGAAAGGAGAAAGAGGGAGGGAAATGTCAATGCGTGGTTGCCCCTCACGTGTCCTCTACTGGGGACCTGGCCTGCAATCCTGTGACCTTTTGCTCTGCAGTCTGGTGCTCACTCCATTGAGCCATACCAGCCAGGGCTAGATTAACCTTTAAAATATTTCATGTATATTACTTATTTTCCAGAAAATCATTTACTATAGTTAATATGCTTGGATTTATCTTTATGTGTTTTTAGATAAATTTTAAATTCTCTTCACAAATAAAATGTATTTATGATTAAAATATGTTGTTTGCTAAAACATTTACATTAAATCCTATATACAGTCCAAATTGACTTGTCATCTTAAAATCACATAACATTTTTATCTCACAATTAATTTTTTCAAAATTAATTTTCTAATTTTAAAAAACAGTAATATTTTTCAAATATTCATTACCTCAAATACTACCAAGTCTTATTAATTTTTTCTAGAAACAGTTAAAAGTAATTGAACAAAAATGGTACTCTTTCAAATAAAAAAAATGACACAGCAAAAATATACCATATACTTAAAAATATTACAGCTGGAAAATTCTGCCTTAAAAGTCTTTATGTTATTTTTGCCCTTTCTGGTGTGGCTCAGTGGATTGAGTCCCAGACTGCGAATCAAAGGGTCCCTGGTTCGATTCCTATTCAGGGCACATGCCTGGGTTGTGAGGCAAGTTGTGCTCCAAGTAGAGGGTACCTGAGAGGCAACCACATACTGATGTTTCTCTCCCTCTCTTTCTCTTTCCTTTCCCCTCTCCCTAAAAATAAACACAATTTAAAAAATCTTTATGTTTTAATTTTTCAAGTCCAAGTATGAAACACTTCTATCATTATTGAACTTTTTAAAGAGTTTCTATCTATTGTATGGTTCTTGTTTTTAATTCAATATTTTTAAGATAACTAAAAAACATTTAATAAAACTTGGATCACTGAATAAAAATTGTACATGAATATTCAACTTATTTATTTTTATATTACTTTTAAGCATAAAATATGCAGCATATGTACATATATATTTAGATTCAAGTTTATACTAATAATAGTTTATAATTTTAATCTGAAATAAGTTAACCCTAAGAATTTGAAATGTTTTTAGAGCTACCTATAAAATTAATTATATTATAACCGACATTAAGCATTATAAAACATATCAGATGAACATTTCTTAACTGTGAATTCCACTTTATAATCCTCATATAAGCTGAAATAATACTTCTCTGTAGTAGAGCAGTCCCTGACACAATGTGTACACAGAAGTGTTTATCAAATAAGAAAGAAGATGAACACATCTATTTCTAACTTGAACTTTATGCTTATATAAACTGATTTTTAAATGATAGCTTTTCTTTGAATTCTCCTAGGATGATAATATATTTCTTTACATGGAACAGCACTGCTTTATATTCTTTTTCCTACTGTATCTATTAATAATATACCCTCTCATTCCCTAAAGTAGCCAATGTCCTGGAGTAGACAATTAAATTATATGGCTCTTCTACTTTTATTTCAGTATATATGTGAGAAAGGATAGAGAAATGTCCAGCTTGCATTACTGGAGTCATTTCTTTCCTAGACTTTGTGTGCAAATAACCAGTTTCTGTTTCAAAATCCTACTTTGGTTACAAAAACTTTAATGTCAACATTTTTTGTAATTAACTTGTATTTTTACACATATAGTTAACTTATTTAAGCCAAGACATGACTATCTGTCTTGCTTAAACTATGTGATCAGATGAGCTAGTTTGTCTTTCAGGAGGACACGAGTGAAATGGAAAGGGTAAATAGGTAAGTTTTGAAGCCCTGAATTAAAATTATATATGGGATGTCTGCTTAGTTATGAGCCATTACCAGTGTAGCTTTCTATTGTCGTCCATAATGAAATAGCATGGAAGAAAGTGACTTGTAACTTATTAAACAATCAGAAGCAGAAAGATGATGATAGAAGTCACTGTAGCTATTTACTGTACATGTAAGTATGTGCAGCTCTCATGTTTCTGCACACACAATTGGTTTTTGTTGCCCCTTGAAGCTAAACAGATGGCCAAGAAAGAAAACTGTATAAGCCTGGCCATGGTTTTTCATCTCCCCTTTCCATGAAAACTTAATTTGAGATTCAGCTTTTGTGTAACCTAGACTGCTATAACTATCTGAGTGGAACCTGCTGTATGTTTACAGCATGAGTGAGAAATCAATTCTTATGTTGCACCACTGAGATTTTAACGTACTTTGTTACCATAACGTAACCTAGCCTAAACTCAGCTATATCAAGTGCTAAAATAACCTTCTTGAGTACTACTTATCAGGTCCTGTGGAAAACAACTGTACTTTTTGCTTTCAGATATGTACGCCATTTCGTTTTTTATCTCAATCCCCCCACCCCAGCACCTTGACCTTCTATTGTGGTGAGGCCAGATGGCAACTAGTACGTTTGACCACACCGTCTGAAACTTTCTGTGAGGAAATCATGAATGTAGAGTTAAGAGAGATTTCAGGGACTATGTAGTTAAACTCCACCATTTAGCTAGGTCACATGGAAAAGTATAACCTAAATAAGTTCTGGCCGCCCCACTCACGAGAACTTGGCCAAGGTACTTAATCTTTATAATTTTATTTTCCCTAACTGTAAAAATGCTCATCATCACAGATTTTTGCCAGGTTTATTTAAAAGATTAAGTAAGTAACAATTAGATATTGTGGTCACAGAACATCTACGCCACCCTGTATGGTTACAAATTTCATCGGGTTAGAAGGCAAAAAGTGGCAGAGTTAGAATTTAAAAATACCATTTATAAATAACTTTACTATTTTAGTTTTATATCCTCTAGCCATTTTGTACAAACTACACAACAAACTTGTTATTTAGATAGAACAGGAATTATTATCATTATTTCACAATAGTCAATTGAGACCCAGAAAGGGTAGGATTTACCCCAAATCATCCTGCTAGTAGACAGCACAACTGGAGCTTGAACCAGTGGGCTCTGACTTAAATATCACAATCTTTCTTTCCTCCACCTTGAAGCCTATACTTGGTACTATGGACTTTCTAACCAGAACTTTTCCGTCAAAAATAACTTTTATAAAATAGGTGCTTCTGATTTTCTCAATACTCAGCCAACAATAATAAATAGTATTAGATAATACTTAACATGTTTTAAAGTGTATTGATTAGAGAAAAATATCAAAATAAACTCCTATGTAATAAATAATGTGTATGGTTTTTGTTTGTAAATTCCTGAGAGGTGGACTCTAAATCCTTCAAATTTTTATATTGATGAGTGTCTTTGCTATCAACAGTAATTCCTGAAGATAAGTTTATGCTAAGGAGGTGAATGATAGGGGATCTCTAGATAGTTTGTGAATTCGATGACTCAGGATAAGGGCTAGCCAAGCCAGGAAGATCAATTCTGAGCCATGTGGTATCAGCCTAATCTTGGGATAGGAGAGGGTGGTTAGAGGTTGAGTTTATAGGCACTGATTGAATCATTCATGCCTTTTAACAAAACCCCAGTAAAACTCTGGAATTGAAACTCAGGTATGTTTCCCTGGTTAACAGCAGTAATTTTCACAGTGTCACACATAAAGTGCCAGGAGGGTGACACGTCCTGATGCCATAAGGAGAGGACAATGGAAGCTTCCTAATTTGAATCCCATGAAGCTGGTTCTGGTTTGTTTTCTTTTGTTATGATCAACCTGTAATCGTAAATATAGTACTTTCCTGTGTCCTATAAATCATTTTATTGAGGGGGTAGTGGAAAACATGGAATTAGTAGTCAGCTAATTAGAAGGGTACATTGGGAGACCCCTAAAGTTGAAGCTGGTATCTGACTTGAGCCCATATTTAACTTATGAAGTGTGGTCCACCTTCTGGTAGTTGCACCAGAGGATATTTCACAATAATTCTTAGAGGAAATGCTTTCAGTTTTTCAACATTGTATGTGATATTAGCAGTGAGTTTTTCATAATTGACTTTATCATGGCTAAATAATTTCCTTCTATTTATAGTTTAGAGAGGTTTTTGTTATTATGAATGGTTATTAAGTTTTGTCAAATGCTTTTCTTGCATCTTTTGAAATGATTATGTAATTTTTATCCTTCATTCAATTAATGTGGTCTTTCATATTAATTCATCCCATAAGTTGAGCCATCCTTGGGATATACCCCATCCATGGATATATCTCACATAATTATGGTGCATGATCCTTTTAATATTCTACTGAATGTGGTTTGCTAGTATTTTGTTGGAGATTTTTATTTTTATGTTCACTAGGGTTATATTGGCTTATAGTTTTCTTTTCTTGTTTTATCTTTGTCTAGCTTTAATCTCAGGGTAATGCTGCCTCATAAAATGAGAAAGAAAGTGTTCCTCTTTTCTGCTATTGAAGGGTTGGGGAATGTTAACCAAACCAAGATTGTAAAGAAGAGCTGTTGACTTTAGACTTGGAAGACTCTTCTTTGAGTAATAATGTTTGAAGAATGTCAGAATATGTTTATTTTTCTATAGCTCTAATCCCACAACTTTATTTATATTGAATACTTATTCATGTGGTCTTACATTTTAAGTGCTATTTAATGGTCTTCCACTTATAGAAACAAATAAATAAAGCATAGAAAAGAAGTATAACAGCCCTGGCTGGTGTAGCTCAGTGGATTGAGCACAGGCCTGCGAACCAGAGAATTGCGGTTCGATTCCCAGTCAGGGCACATGCCTGGGTTGCAGACCAGTTCCCTGCAGGCCAGTTCCCAGCAGGGGACACACAAAAGGCAACCATACATTGATGTTTCTCTCCCTCTCTCCTTCCCCTCCCCTCTAAAGATAAATAAAATATAAAAAAAAAGAAGTATAACAAACTGGTATATAAATACTAGATATTAATTTGTATAAGTAATTATTATATAATTATATGGATGTTAATTTGCTTATATGATATGTAATACTTGTCTATTATTAGGGTTTATGAAAACAAAAATTGGAAATGAAAGTTGGGTAATAAGATGTTGAAACAAGTATAAACATATCAACTTTCTCTGTAAGCCTCCAAGGTTCTTCCAAATCTGCAACATTATTTCTTATATCTGGTCATCTAGAAGTTCAACTGCAATGGGAAATATTAGGTTTACAATTTATTAAGGGGGGTGTTCTCAGGAGAAATGAGTAAGAGTATGAGAGAACCAGGTTGCAGATGAGGAAGGAGATGCATGGACATCCTTTTAGATAAATTAGTTTATATTCCCCTAAGAGCCTTAGGGAATAAATGGCAATGTGGTATGTCATGACCTGGGAACAGGGAATGGGACTTTTGCAGACTGCCAACACTCAAGTTGTATTTGACTATGAGTTTCAGCATGGACAAAGGGAGAAGGTGCCCAATTTACTCCGAGTTACTTTTAGGAATGTGTGTGTGTGGTTAATTGGACCTGCCAACTTGACCTGGCCACTGGTTTCCCAGACATTTGGCCAAACATTATTCTGGATGTGTTGTGAGAATGTTTCTAAATGATATTGACATTTAAATCAAAACTGTAAAGCAGATTGCCCCTCCTAACCTGGGTGGACCTCAACAAATCAGTTGAAGATCAGAGTAGAACACAAGAGCTTACCATCTAATGAGGAAGAATGTCTGTCTATATGACTGTCTTTTCCCAGGGACATTTAGTTTTTTTTCCTGCCTTCGGACTTACTCTTTTTAGATCTAAAGTTTGTTGGGCCATAGACTGAAAATATACCATCCGCTTTTTTGGTTCTCAGATCTTCAGACTTATACTAAAACTAAACTATCAGCACGTCTGAGTCTTTAGCTTGGAAGTTGCAAATCTTGGGACTTGTGAGCCTTTATAATTAGGTGAGCAATTCTTTATAAAAACTATTTCTATAGATTAGATAGATATAGGTATAGATATCTATACAGGGTTGGGGTAAAAGTAGGTTTATAGTTAATGAGCATGTAAAACACAGAGTTTATTGTTGCATTATTATTTGTTAATTGTTGCATTATTTTCCATATGAACAACTGTAAACCTACTTGTGTCCCACCCTGTAAATTGGTTCTAATTTACACCCTGTCTTATTGGTTCTATTTCTCTGAAACACCATCATTCACTGATAGACGTATTCCATAAAATAGCAAAATCTACCAGGAAATGTTAGTCAATGTGAGGTAATGTCAAAAAGATCGTCATGCTTGTTTACTTATTATTGAGAATGCAAAATCTCCCTTTGAAAATGTTATAATCAAATAATACAATCATTAAAAAAAAACTTTTAGACCCTTTGTGACAGCATGGATAGAACTTGAGAATATTATGCTAAGCGAAATAAGCCAGGCAGTGAGAGACAAATACCATACGATCTCATCTTTAAACGGAACCTAATCAACAAAAGAAAAAAAACAAGCAAAATATAACCAGAGACACTGAAAGTAAGAACAAATTGACAGTAACCAGAAGGGAGGTAGGAGGGGAAAATTCGGGAAGGGTTTTCAGGAATTATTATGAAGGACACATGGACAAAACCAAGGGGGAGGGTGGGAAGCAAGGGAGGGAGGTGTTGGCTGAGGTGGGGGAGAGGGGTGGGGGAAAAATGCAGACAAGTGTAATTGAACAACCATAAAATAATTTATAAAAAATTTTAGAAATGGAAATTTCTTAGTGAGTATCTTGTCCAATATATTTCTTCTCCATAAAAGTAAACTGAGGAAGAGAATGTAAAGTCAATTAAGGAGCAGATGATAAATGTGAGATGACTTTTACTTATATTTTTAACACCTTGATTAGCAATTATTTTTATCTGATGTTGAATATGAAGCCATTTATATACAATACATTTTTAATGTTGAAATCTTTTTGCTCATGGCTCTAAAATCAACTCAGAAAATGCCTCATATGCAATTTTCTACTAAATGTTTTACTAAAAGGGATGCATTGTTTATAGAGAATGGAATATTATAAAAAGATATAGCCATGTAGCCATGCTTTTTAAAGTAGTCTATCATTAGAAATTTTAAGGAAAGCAATAATGATGATAGAGGCAACAACAGTAGCAAAAATATCACCATATAGTCCTACTGATGCATTTAATACCTAAATGATGCATGTGTCCGTTGCTTTATTATTCCTGTCTTACATGCAAGCAAACTAGAATCTGACCCCAGTCACTGTGGCTCAGAAAATTGTCTTCTCAACTGCTGTACTCTTCTCTAGAACACATATGCTCTGAATACCTAACAGCTATTTAAAACACTTTCATATACATTTACCAGAGACTTATAAACTTAAGTACTATCTCACTGCTTTTCTTGTTTTGCTCTGTTTTTTTTTTTTTTCTGTGAACACCAAAGAGTGGACATTTATTCTATGTAATTTCACTACCAAGTGAAAAAATCTTGTGCTTCCTCATGACTCTGTAAGTTTTTGAGTAATGCCATTTGCTATTTGGATGTGAAGACAATGGTCTTGATCCACTGTCAAAAGGCCATGCGTGGGTTGGTTTTGCAGCTAATGAGGGATTGTATAGGCTATAATAATTATTCTTAGAGGAAAGTGCAATGCACAGAACTCAGGGAGGGGTGGCTGGCTTTAATTTCTGCTTTGTAAGCAGCCATCTGCCTTTTGCCAAGTCACCTAACACTATAACAATCATTTCCCTCTTCTTAACATGAGGAGGTTGGAGTTTGGACGTAGATAAATGTGAAGATTCCCTCCAGGTATAATCTAATATTCTATGATCCTGGAATCTAAGCCTCATTAGTAGTGGGTAAGAGTCAAAGTGAGGCCAAAATGAAATATATTAGGTTGCTTTTTATATGTGGCAGATACTTTTGGCTTTGAGATTTCCATGTTTAATTTCTATTTTGAGATTCTCTTCCCTCTGCTCTATGGTCTTTCAGAAACCTTGCTGTTAGGCAAGAACCAATGTGCTTGGAGTGGATAAAATTAGTTCTTCGAGTTCTTAAAAATTACTTAACAAGCTAAAGAACAAGAATGTAAGAACTTAAATGTCTAAATTTTCAAAGCAAACCTTAAATCAGCCAGCCTAACAACTGTTTCCTGCTGAATTGGAATAACAAATAAAACACATTACCTACCTTATCCATGTAGACAAGTTATGCAATGTGTCAAGGGAGAAGAATGACTTTGGACCTACCCTCTGGGAAAGATAACCTGGCTTGGCATTCTTCATTGTGATCCTTGAGCAGTGTGCCTGGGTAGTTAGACATTGGATGGAACAATTGGAAATCATTGAATTAGTGGGAGGTAAGAGAGATGTCTGCAACAGCTGAAGCAAAATGAACTTTTCTGCTGAAAAGAGCAGCCAAGTTACAACCTTCTGAGCTTTGACATTTATCCACCTGCGAGCAGGTCAAGTGTGGGTGATATATGGAAAGAATATTTTAAAATCTGCTTGAGCTGGCCAATCTGGAGATTTTCCCAAGAAAGAGAGCCTCAGAAAAATCATGATGGAAAGAAGCCCATTTTATTATATTTATGCAGAACCATAGGGCCATAGAAACTAATTGGACAGACAACCATTGCTAAGCAGATAAAAATTTCATTATTAATAATTACTATGACAGAAAACTCTTTTAACTGATTTTTTCTAATATCTGTTACACAGATTAAATAAGTATGTGCATTAGTTTTATGTGATTTCCTGATGGGAAAAATACTTTCCTCACATGTCTTTATAAAGCTAAATCTGCTCTCTCGTAACTTGCTGAATCTATTAAATCAGCTTTCAAACATTGCTTTGCTGCCAAGTAGAAGTAGTAGAAACACATTTTTTTCCAAAATTGGAAGCATTTTGTATTGAATGTTCAAGAAAAATCACAAAAGCTAAATGCTTAATTCCTTTAAAATGAAGGTATGTTTGACATCTTGAATTATGCAAAGTATTTATAACACCAAATAATAATTATGTACTTTTTCTTTAATACAAGAGTCTTTTTTTCAGCAAACTGAAACATCTATTAAAATAATATTAATGTTCATTGGCACTGTGTATTGTCTTTTACAGACATCAGTTAAGGGACTATGATTTATTCCAAATGAAATATTTTTAATGAAAATATATCACAAAGACAAGCTAAACCATTTCCAGTAATATTGTAACAGCTTCAAAAAGAGATACTATAGCATTGAAAAGAAGCATATGATTTTTGGTGTCAGTGCCAGAGAGTTATGGCTTTAATGTGTTGAATCAGTTACAAGTGATGACATGAATGAATTGATGTTATAAGAGCAACTTAATTTAAAGGAGACATTTTTACTCAAGGACTTAACCAATATTGTGTAACAAAGTTAAAAACAATTAAAATCTGCCAAAAATTTTGGGTAACTTATTTTTAATAAAAATGCATTTTAGTGTATAGTGATTATGTTCATAGGCAACATAATAGTTGCAGCATTAAGTATTGATATTTATTTTTGTAAAATATTTAATATTTAGCTATTGAGTTGGTAATTCTGAACCTTATTTATTTAAAGGACTCTAGCATGTCAAATTGTAATGCTGTTTTAGGATGGGTTGTATTTATTAACAATCAAGGTATTACAACAATGGAATCCATAGCACATAAAATGGAATAAAATTTACCAAAAGTTTAATTGCTTGTGCCCTTTTGGAATGTATGAGTATCGATGCAGTTGCTTCAAAAGACTGGCAATAACATTATGAATCCAAGAATTGTAGATCACTGCTGGTAATGAGACAGTAATTATTATTGCACATTGCCAGTGAAGCTATTGTTTTAAGTCTTGGAATAGCTTTAGGTTAGGGAAGTATACCTTGGAATAAATTCTAATGAGATTTAACAGATTGATGCAAGCTACATTAAAATTAAAAGTAATACTTAAGAAAGATGTAACTTGTTTTACTGCTACTTGGTGTCTCTATACCACCTCTAAATGCAGTATACCTTCTAGTTTTTTCTCTTTACAGAGTGACATAGTACATGCCTTAGAAACAGATTTGTTGTAGAGAATACATTATCAGTTTGGGTAGCTTTAATTCAAACTGTAATTAATTCTGTTATTAGTTGTTGAATGGCTGTCTTTCAGCAACTAGCATCCTTGAGATTGTGATTTTGTGAAGACTTGGATGGTGTCTTCCTTGTGAACACAGCCTCATACCCTGTCTAGGGCCTGAACGCAATAGGCAATCACTCCATAAGAAATTCTTCCTTGACTCGGTGACTGCGTGGGCCCACAGCTAGTAACTGGGATGGGAAGGAATTCAATTCTGAGCTGCTAATTTCTTACTCAGTGCTTTTAGGGACAGTTCTGAATTTGTAAGTGACAGAGTATGAGCATTAAATTCATGGATATATTTTTCAGTGAATTGAAACATTACTATTGAATAAACTATGTGTATAGTGAATAGCTTGACCCAATAACTTGATTTGTTCTTGTGATATGGTTTTATAGTTTGCTAGTTATGGAAGTGCCTTTAAGTTACAGTCTATGCTGCATATCATGATTCTAGAGAGTTCTTGGCTAGGGCCACTGATTCAATTCTCACAGGGAAATTAGATTTTCTGGGGAAATTTTTTCCCCGTACAGTTCATACTCCCAACTTTAGTTGAAAATGCCTGTCTTATTCTAAAGGAAAACTCCAGGACCACATGTGAACAAACATGGACCATTTCCCATGTCCAGTCCTGAATCACTGGGTGACCAGGTGGGCCACCATTAAGAAGTTATCTTAAATACTATCTAAATTTCTTCTCCAGGTTCAAATTTATATGAAATTAATAGCTATCACGTATGTGCATTTTACCTCTTTAAATTTTTAAAGCATTTCAATGAAATGAATATTGCCATGCCAATTTGAGATGAAGAAAATGAGACAGAGAGGAAAGTCAAACCTAAGTCTTCCCAATTCAACACAAAGTTAAATAATTACTCTGCAAAAAAAAAAAAAAGAATGACATGAAGTACTATTGCTCACAGTATTTTAGGAACATAAACTATGATAGAAAATATTGTGATTAATGTGATTTGTCAGCTAGGAAGTATGTATACAACACAAGCTATTATTAGTGTCATTTAATCTAGGCTTCAGTGTACTGCAACTGGGAAAAAGCATTCTGAGTTGATATGAAATTCTAAAAATATGTATGCTTCAGAATTATAGGAGCTCTCAAATATTTGGAACTTAAATTTTATGACTCTATGATGTGTTATTCTTTAAGTGGTATAACATTTTAAAAATATAACTGTGAATATTACAAGTATAAATGGAACTCTGGGCATTTTGGGAGGTTTGGATGAGCATTCTTATTCTACCTTGGAGGTTAAGACTAGTCACCCTGGGATTACACTCCTCTTAGAGCTTCATCAAAGGAAGAGGGTCCTAAAGCATGTAAGGTCATATTTGCGGCCCAGTAATTTTTTTATATTTCCCCTCTATATTTGACAACATTGATACCAAAGAAGAATCCAAGATTGAATTCCCTTGCATGCTTGGCAACTAACAGACAGGCAGTAACCAAGTAAAATGAACCTACACAAGGCTTCAGTTCAGGAAGCAAAACAAAACAAAACAACAACAAACAACAGCACAAGCAGGCTTTTGGAGAAAGTCAGACCTGGTGAAAATGCAGGAGTTTGGCACAGGCAATGAGTCTGAGAAGTAATTATAGCAGAATTGCTGAGCATAAAGTCCCAGGTTCACAGTCGCAAGGCCTGTGCTGTAATCAAGTCTGTGCATCGTTTAGTGCTGGAGTTCAGGCATTATTTATGGCAGCATAATTGCTAAACAAAACTGTCTGGCCCTCTTGGAACTTGTGAGGGCTAATTTATATTGTTTCATAAAGTCGTCCTCTGTTTCACTTACTTTGTTCTCTTCTTGCCACTAATAAACGAGACTAAAGTAATCCCATCCTACATACCAGGCTTGTGTGAGACAGAATAATTATTCCCCAAAGATGCTTGTGTCCTAATCCTTGCAACCTGTGAATATATGAAAGGGATTCTGCAGATATTATTAGATTACAGACTTGGAATGAGGGCGTTATCCTGGATTTTCTGGGTGGACCCAGTCGAATCACTTAAATCCGTAAAACCAGAGAACTTTTCCTGGCTAAGTCCAAAGAGCAAGAGATAGAGAAATGTGACAGAAGAAGAGAGAGGAAGGGTTTTATGTACTAGAATGAATTCATCTACTGTTGTTGCCTTCACAGATAGAAGAAAGATGCCCTGAGCCGAAAAAACACAGGCAATTTCCAGAAGCCTGGGAATTACCCTTGGCTGACAACCAACAAGAGAATGGGGATCTTAGTCCTACTGCCGAGTGAGACTGAGTTCCGCTAATAACCTGAATGGTCAAGAAATCAGGATTTACTCTGATGCCTCCCAGGTTCTGATACACAAACTCCAAAATAAGACATTTGTGAGAAGCCACTTACAAATGTATTTTTTACATTTCTTGAAGCCACTAGGCTGTGGTCATAGCAAAGTAATGCAAGGCTAGAATGAATTCAATAGTTCATGGAGCAGTGTCCGATTTGGAACATTGTCCAGCATTGGTATAAAACCAGGAGAGTTAGGTCTGTCTCTGGAGACATTGATAGGATGGAGAGCCAGATTCTTAGTCACAGTGTTTATAGTCGTTCATTCTTGCACAGTCTATTAAGTTATCAATCACAAGGTGTGCTGTTGGATTACAGAGCTGATATACTGTCCACATGGGCCCCTAAAACCATCATTTATGCCTTGATCCTTATGATAACCAGCTTCATGTACTTGACCCTTCTTTGCTCTGGATGCTACCATATCCTGTTCCTGTCACTCATTCTTTTGTTTGCTGCTTTGGACTTGGACAGAGCTTTACTAGCTGTCACCTCAGCTATGACATAATCTAATCCCGGCTTGTGACTCTTATTTTGAGTCTTCTCCTCCAGACTGCTCTGTTCCACTGTCCGCTTTGGTCTCTGAACCCAGATTCCAAGTCAGTAAGACCTCTGTGCTTAATATCAAGAGGCAAAGTAGGAAGCAGAAATAAGCAGTGAGATTGGTATATGGCAAAATTCAGGTCAGGTAACATGAGATGCAAGATAAGGGTTGAATTGGAAGGTGCTGAAATTAGACTGTGCTAGTGACACTGGACAGTGAAACGGTTAATGCGTCTACTTCCCTGTGTGTAAAATTTAGATACTATTAACAATTCATAGACTTTTGATACTATTGAATAAAATAATACCCCTATATCTCTCAGTACAGTCTCTGGAACATAGTAATTGTGTTATAAGTGATACCTAGTTTGATTGCTGTAGGGTGTATGTTAGTATACTGTGTGGACGCAGAGAGGAGAAAACAGAGGAGAAAGACAGGTGTATCTTCTTAAATTTTCTTCTCCAAGTTGAACTGCTGTCTTTATGAAAACACTCTTTTGATTTTGAAATATATGTCTGTCAACATTAATTTAATAAATCTAAATATTAATACTCAGTAAGTTTTCAACTAACATAAAATTAGTATGTGCCTACATACTAATGTAGACCCTTAAGGCATGAGAAACTAGGGTCTGAAAAAAATTTAAAAACAGTGAATTAAGGTTTTATTTTGTTTTGCTTTTAAATATGTATATGGCCTGTGGAGTGTGTTTGAATGCCAAATCTCAGACCCCTCCTGATACCTATTAAAACTGAGTCTGTGTTTTAGTAAGTTACCCAGGTGGTTCAGGTGTACCCTAAGGTTTAGGAGGCAGGGATATAAAGCACAAACAGCAAAAATTGTAGAGGTAGCCAAATTAAAATTTTGAATAATTTGAAGTTGTCACTACAGTTAAATTATTCTTATGCATTTTCAATTTTATTTCATCTTTTATAAAATGGGGGACAGTATAGTACCTATTTCATTGGGTTAAAAGATTTAATGATACATATAATTAATAATTAGATAATATATGCAAAGCTTTCTTTCCATAAGTGGTTTGGCTAATAATAATGCTTATTAAATGCAAACGTGACCAGTAGTCTTTATTAGCCCATTCTCCAGTGTGAGTCTTCCTCTTTCACCAAGTCTAACAACCTTGTTTAAACAATAGCTGTACAAACTTGGGTACTCAGGTGCAATTAATCATTTGAGATGACAGCCTAAGTGGACCAGGAAGAGAATCAACCCTTTCTTGTTTTTATTTTTGCTGACATATTAGGAAATGTAATAAGAAAGAAGGCTCTTATTAAATCTTGTTAAAATACTTAATATTTGAGCTTTTATATAGATTAGTTCATTGCCTATGAAAGTTCTTCAGTTTTAGATATTTCAGTCTTGAAAAATTCCTTTAGTCTGTGAGAAGGAAGCCACAATAACATCTAAAATAAAAAAAAACATAGATTAGGACACGTGGCTTTTTATTACTCCTGTAGAATTATAAGTGTAAAGCAGAAAAATGGAGGTCTAGCCTAGATCCAGCAGTACTTGGGTTTAAATTCTATTTTTCTTACTATGCAACATTTGGCAAATATATTAACTTCTCTGAAGTTCTGTTTCCTAATTTATAAGCATCCGTCTTAAGGGTTTATGGCTCTTATTAAATGTAAACACAGCCCTGGCTGGTGTAGCTCAATGGATTGAGTGCGGGCTGCAAACCAAAGGGTCACTGGTTCGATTCCCAGTCACGGCGCATGCCTGGGTTGCAAGCCGGGTCCCTAGTGGAAACCACGAGAGAGGCAACCACACATTGACATTTCTTTCCCTCTTTTTCTTCCTCCCTTCCCCTCTCTCTAAAAGTAAATATATAATCTTTAAAAAATAAAATAAAATATTTTAAAATAAAAAAATGTAAACACATATTCTATGCTATCTGGTACATGGTAGGCATAAACTAGGCCTTTTTTTTCCTATCTTTTCTGAATTAGGTACTAAATAAGGCACACACCGTGATAGGTTTTGCATATTTTCTTTTCCCTCTTCATGAGGTTAACTAAGGCCATGTTTTCCCTGCTCAGATTGTCCATGGAGAAGCAGAAACAAAGACTTGAATCTAAGTGCAGGACAGAGAGATTCAGCCATATGCTTACAGAGCAGACTAACATCATATAAACATAGACATGCATATAGAAAAGGGGAGCATGGAGGGTTAAGGGGTAACTGATTGGAAAAAGGAGGGAAGGGACCCTAGACATTGATAGAAAAAAAATAAACTAGTATCTTTCTTTCAAAGTACTAGAACCACAAACAAAAGGAGTTGAATTCCAAATATGTCTCTATGTTTTCTTTACCAACCCATCAGCTAGAGACACAACTTTGTCCAACAGTCCTGGACCCTTAAGTATACCCTGAATATAGGTTAAAAGAGTTAGACATTATATTGGTGACTAAAATGGAACCAAACACAATTGGAGGTGATTTCACTACAAACCATAGCAGGTAAGTATATACTGCCGAGGATAACCCCTGTCTGGATTTTATTTCAAAAGAAAACAGACATAGGCCAGAAAAAAAAAAAAAACACTGGGGCTTCATGTCCAATGAACCTCATGCCAGGATATGAAAAACCTTAAACTTGTTAATAAATTTGAGTGACTACCAGGGTTTCATACAATCACTGACAAACTAGAAGACATTAATAAATATTATATAATATTAAAAATGCCTGTGTTATTTGTAAATCATCTTAACAAAGTTATTATATTCTTTTTGCTGATATATTTGGATATATGTACATGACAATTATTTT
Source organism: Artibeus jamaicensis (assembly GCF_021234435.1). NCBI lineage: Eukaryota > Metazoa > Chordata > Mammalia > Chiroptera > Phyllostomidae > Artibeus > Artibeus jamaicensis. The sequence continues at coordinate 21,108,348 of NW_026522046.1, read as the reverse complement.
TGCATGTAAAATGTATATTATATGTTTCCTTGTTGTGTTGTTTTGGTATTTTAGGCTTCAGAAGTGAACAAAACAGATATTTTACATTGTTGAATAGTTATTTTATGCATCTGCGTAGATGGCTAAGGTAAAAGTGGCCACTAAAAATAGTCCTTGTGTTCTTTATAAAAAGTATTTTATCAAGGACAACTTTATAAGATGTATTGAACACTCACAACATACCATGTACTATTAACTGTGCCAAAATGTTAATAATAAAAGAGATACATTTTTATGAGTGCCATATTAAATGTTGTAAGAATATGTATAAAATTTAGAATGAAAAATTCTATGTAGATGAATGTTTCTGTTCATGTGTTATAATGTTAAAAAAATTAACGTATGCATTGCCACTCTACAGTGATATTTCTTTTTCATACTTTAGAGATATATTATCTAAAAATTATAAAAGACTTTTGTATTGATGTTATTATTCACAGGGTTTTACACTGATTATTTGGCCTAAAATATTTGTAATAACAGATTAGGTATTTGAACTAATCTTCATAATGAAGACAACTTTAAAACACTGGATGAAGTTAAAAACAAATTGCTCAAAAGCATTTTTGTGCTAACAGGGCTAGGAAAAGTTAGAAGGCCAAGATCTGAAAGGTGAAAATCTAAAGATGGTTGTTGGAGTTTCATGTCCCTTTCTCCTGGGGAGCGTTAGCTTATGCTGGTGGAGGAAGCTCATGGTTTAAAAATCTAAGCAGTCCTGTTGAAAAGGCTGGAGTGAAACATGAGTAAGCATGTAATTTTTGCTCTTCTATGAATTGATGACTAATTTCAAATCATATAGAACTTGAAAACAAATTGAGATCATCACAGGTCCTAGTATATTTTGCTGCATTGAAGAGTTTAAACAATTATGTCTATTATATATGGTGACAGGAGGAATTTGGACTTGGGAGGCAATACAATGTACAGATGGTGTATTATAGAATTATACACTTGAAATCTGTGGAGGGCCTCCTTCCACAGAGCTCCTTCATGTGCCACAGATGAGAATCAGTCTACCAAGACAGGATCTGCTTGGGGAGGAGAGGTGGCCAATCTCTCAGAGGAGAAGGGCCATGAGTCTGTTCCTCAGTGGACTTTTATTGGGTTGAGTTTACACAGGAAACAGATAGAGCTCATCAGTCATTGTCAGGCAGTAAGGATCAAACAATAGATAACATACAAAGAACTATAAGGGCTTATTCTGAGTCAGGGTCAGTTAGCTAAAGGGCTATGTAACTTTGAGAAACAAACTCATTTTATACTTGAACACTTATCAGAAAATTGAGGGCATTCTTAGCAAAGCAGATTTCACAGGATTTTGTGCATTCTTTCTTAGGCCTGATTGCCCTGGAGCACCTCCTGTTTCTGCCCAGGGTTGTACCACCCTCTGGCATTGTTTCAGGCTTAAGTCAGGCAGGGAAGTAAGGCAGCCAGGAGATTAGGAGACTTCTCCAGACAGAATGAGGACTCATGCTATGTCAAAGCCTAGGGGTGAGGGTCCATCACACCCTTTATCTATGCCCTCCTAAGTCCTTCCCTGAGGACCCCTTAGTGACCATGTCCATCTTAGGTTATCCCTCCCTTGAGGAATCTTAGCATCATTAACTAACCAGTCATCTTCCGAGGGCCAAGCACGATGAAGTAAAAGGGGTGGAGGTGGGGCTCCTTCCAGGGAGATCAACTTTGTCTCCTTAGCGGCTTATGGTCCCAAGGTCCTTTACTCAGTCTTAGCCATGGGGGATTACAGCTTCTGAAACCAGTCAAGATGGTTCCCAACAGAAATCCATATACTTTTATTACCTAATGTCAGGACAATAAATTTTTTAAAGAATATAAAATAAAATATGAGAAATATTTTCTCACCTGTAATTGACAAGGGTGTGGTATGTAGTTATTACCTAATAGGAAATATGGATAGGATCATGATGAGAAACTACAAAATAAAACATCAAAGTGTCCTATGCAGGCACATAGTTTGCTAAGTTAAAAATTCATAGTTCATTAATATTCAGGGAAGTATAAGCAAAGGCTTTCATAAGTTACCATTTTTTAGTCCACCAAAATGGACACAATTAAAAGACCTCAGATAAAAAGTATTGAAGAAGATATGAAGTATAAAGAATTATCAAATGCTCCTGTTGGGAAGGTTGAGTGGTAGCAACATTTTTGTAAACAATTCAACACCATCTAATAATTTTTAGATCTGTATAATTTATCATACAACAGTTTCATTTCTGAGTATATATCAACAAAAAGCATGTATAAAAGTGTTCATAACTGTCCTCATATGACAGAATCTATGCAGCAATGACAATGAATAAACTATAGTTACATAAAATGTTAGATACCAAATGTATATATATTGTATTATTCCATTTACAAAAAAATCGAGCACTAACAAACTTGAAGTATAAATTCAGATAGAAGGGGAGTGATTGTGTTTGGGAAGAGGAAAGTGTGAGGATGGATTGGATACATAAGGGGCTTCTCTGGATGTGGTCTATTTTTTGACCCTTATGATTGTCACATGACTGTTCTCTGTGATTATTTGTTGCATTACAGATTTGTTTTGTGCACTCTTCTGTGTATGTATTATAATTCATGCTATAAATATTCAAAAATCACATTTTTAATATAATAGGAATCATTTTTTAAATAAATCAGTTACAAAGATTAAGGAAGCCTACCAATATAGAAAGCATGCTAATACCTTTGCTTACTTAGGTCTCGCACTTGTTTGCGTGCACAGAAACCCGTAGTAACAACCTCACTTATGTCCACTTGGCAGCACTCTACCTCTTTCAGGCCAGTAGAGGTTATTTAGAAAATTACTTTTTCAAGGCAATTAAATCAGCCAAATAGATTTGTATAGCCTATCATGCCAAATGTAACTGGTAAAGCTGCCTCCACATTTAGAATTAGACAATGGAAGATGACTCGTTTGAAATATTGAGTTTCATTTGCCAAAGAAAGGAAAACAGTGCCTTAAAACAAACAAACAAACAAACACAATAATGATTATTTGTATTTCAGGGAAATCGTGTATGAGTTGGAGTGAATTCCCCCCTTTTTAAAAATTTTTATGAACTTCTCTTGGCAGATAGCATTTATTCTAGTAGAGCTAGATGAATATTATATTGAAAATACATTCCTCAAAAAATGCAAAATATATTGCTTTGTCCAGGAATTGGGTGAAGATGCATGAAGACATACATATCGAGACATGTAAAGGCTATGTGGATTTCTCACTCTATTGCCAGTAAAATTAGCAGTCTGTGTCTGATGCCATGAACTTTCTACAAGCTCCTTTGGTCATATCTTTACTGTTGAATGAAGTACAGTAGAGGATTGGACAATGATCTTATTGAGTAACTGTAGATCTACAATTAGAAAAGGATCTACAAATAGAATTAATTTCCTAGTTGAAATAATCACAAAATCTACACATTTAGAATATAAGAATCAACCACATCAACCAAACATGTCTTTGGAATTTTTATTTCTTTTTTATTATTTAAAAATAAAATGTGTGCTAAATCAATTTTTCTTTCAAAAAATATTTCACCAGTAACTTGTTTTAGGGAGAATTTATTCTTTTAATCACAGAGTAAATGTGAGTAAATAAACCACAACTAGCGGTTTATTGTTTAGTGTAAACAAAACGGTTTTACTTCAGAATTTGTGGAGATGGAGGTCATGAACAGATAAAATTTCAAGCAACAATTCCAAATACCTTGCTGTATAATTGCTTTAAGTATTCAATAATTTAATAGATGCTCCAAATACCTTCGAGAAACCCTGCATATAAAATATATTACTCATGGAATTCTATAAATTTTCTGAAGCATTTACTGTAGCATTCATCAAAGTGGGGAAGACCATCTGTTACACTCTCAGAAGTCTGAAATATGAGAAAAAGAAATTGGCAGCAATGCCACCGTTGTCGAGAAGTTAAACCATTGAAGCTACACGTGATAGCTAAGTCTAAGTGAGAAGGATATGGGCAGAAGTAAAAATGAATACAAAATTTCTTTCACTGATTATTTGAAGCAGTGAGCATAAAGGTTCCAGACTATAAAAAAAAAGCAAAGAATAAAAGGAAAAAAAACTTTCCACATTTGCCTTACCTACACCCAAACCTTCTGCAGAAGTGTGCAAGAAACGAAATGCAAAAGGAAAAAGAAAGCTAGCATTATCATTTGCAGACATCTGTATTGTTCGGGGACTTTTAAAACTTGAATATCTTTCTAATGCTTTGTTTCTCTGTTATTTTTTTATGCATTAACATGTATCTAGGCTTCAACAGTAGTTAGTTATCTGAACCTAATTTTGATTAATACCTTTGCCTGAAAGTAAAGGAGACAGTATGTCCGTTAATGGGTACACTGCCGCCACCTTTACGAATTTGCTTCCACCACCCCAATTCTTGGTCTCTGTGTTGCTTTAATTAGGTCATCTTGCTCCCAAAATGAGAAATAAGATTACAAAGATGGGGCAATATTTTGAGGAACACTCCGGAAAGTTGACCGTGATTGGAAGCTGACACAGATATAGGGAAAGAAGAAGTGGTTTGATTCAGGGTGTCAATATATTTGAGAAGACTGACAAAGTATGGAATATTCTGGCTTTTAAATGAGGTAGATCCCAACCTCCAAATATCCATGGTATTATTTTTTGGAGCAAGAGTTGTAGTAGGTGATAAAAGTGGTTAATCCCTTCTAAAAACATACAATCAAAAGAAAACTGGCACAAATGGTACATTCTGTTGTATATATACCACATTCATTTTATCCATTGATCCATTGATGGATTTTATTTGCTTCCACTTCTTGGCTAGTGTGACAAATGCTGACATAAATCTGGGTATATAATCTATGCATTTTCTTTTTTAATTTTATATTTATTGATTTTAGAGAGAGAAATGAAGTGGGAGAGAGAGACAGAGGAACTTGTCTTTCCATTCATGGGCGGATTTGTGTATGTGCCCTTACCAGGGATTGAACTCACAACCTTTGCATATTGGGATGACATTCCAACAATCTGAGCTACCTGAGCATGGCAGTAGTCTTTGTTCTTGAAAATAATTTTATCTTCTTAATTGTGTATTCTTCAAGTTAAGTACCTCACATTAAGAGGCTGTTTTGAACCCCAGTAAAAGCAACTTCATGGAGCAGTGTATTAGATAGACAAGTAAAAAGAGCAAGTCATTTATAATTTTAGTAGACAGATTACCAGAAAAAACAGAATATGAGAGAGAGTAATGGAAGAAGAAAAAATTTAAAGAAGATGAAAGAATAGATAAATAAGCAGATAAATTAAGGCTTAGGATTTAGACTTGGGCTGAAAGGGAAAAACTACTTCCTTTGAAACTTGGAACAAAGAAGTATGATTGGATATATAAGTACATGTTCCCAGGTAAAAATATTTTATGCCTAAAATTTCCATATTTTGTGAAATAAACATCTAAATTATTTGTTTAAAATAAGGGTCAAAGATGTTGAGGAACATAAGAGAAATAAGGCACATTTTCACTGAGCAGAATTAGAGAGGGAATAGTTAAGAGTCAGTTAAAAGACTTCTGAAAAAATTTGCATGACCTTATTGATGTTAGAGAGCATATATATTTGCAGTGTTCTGACTTGTGCATTGTCTCCAAGGGTTCTCTGTAGTTAGTTTCTGACAGAAGACTATTCTAAATTGATTTATTGTTTTATTTTTACTCATGTAAAAGTGTAGTGAGTGCATATATTTTTTCAAACTAATGTTTTGGGCTTCTTTGGATGTATTTCCAGCAGCAGAATGTCTGTATCATAAGGAAGTTCCACTTTTAACTTTTTGAGGTGTCTCCATACCATTTTCCACAGTGGCTGCACAAGTCTGTATTCTCACCGACAGCGAACAAGTGTTCCCTTTTCTCCATTTCCTAGCCAGCATCTGTTGTTCATTAGTTTATTGAGGATAGCCCTTCTGACAGGTGCAAGGTGAAGGGATTAAGCAAAGGAAACAAACAAACCTCAGGGAGAGACAATAGTATGGTGATTACTTGGGGGAAAAGGGGTGGAAAGAGGTAGAGAAGAACAGAGGGGGGGGCTAAATGGTGATTGAAGACTTGACTTGAGCTAGTGAGCACACACTATGATATGCAGATTATGATTTATTGGAATTGTACAGTTGAAACCTATATAATTGTGTTAACTGGTATCACCCCCAAATTTCAATAAACTTTTTAATAAATAAATGTGCACTCAGTGAATACATATAGTTTGCCAGGCACTAAGTTTTGCACAGGACATGCACAGTACACAGAACTGTAGAGCCCATAATCATCCATCAGGGCTCTACCAGAAGAAATAAAACTAGTGTGAAACATCTCAGGCAGGAAGATCCTCCATGGCTCCCATCCACAGGGGCATTTCTTCTCTATTTTAGGGAAAACTCGTACTTATTTTGAAGGCCTTCCAGAGGTTCAGCCAAGCCCACCCAATTTATCAATCCTACATAATGTCAACTATTAGAAATGCTGGTTTGGGCCAATAGCAGAAGTGGAAATAGTGAGAGATGATTGGAGGTGGTGAATAGACTGAAGATAACAGTGAATAGTTCGACTGGTGAATTGGAAAAAGGAAATACAAGAAAAACTTCAAGGATATCTAAGTACATTGGCCCCTCTGATTTGCAGTTTCATTTTCCATGGTTTGAGTTACTGACCCTCAACTGCAATCCAAAAATATAAAGTGGAGGAAATGGGCGTGGGTTGGGCGGGGGGAAGTGGTGGTGGGAAAACGGAAACAGCTGTATTTGAACAACAATAAAAATAGTAAAAATGAATCATTTTTGTGAGATGCTATATGTTATCAGATGAATGAATATTAATGGACACACTGCCAATAAGTTATTAATTTGCTATAAAAATGAAAAATTCCAGAAATATAGAATTCACAAGTTTTAAATTGTGCCCTGTTCTAAGTAGCATGATGAAATCTTGTGCTGTCTCATCTCATCTCTCCAGGGATGTAAATCATCTTTCTGTCCAGCACACACATCCGTGTTTGCATACACCATGCTCCCTGCCCATTAATCACTTAGTAGTTGTCTAAGTTACCAGATCTATTGTTGCAGTATCCCATTGTGTGTTCAACTGATCCCTATTTTACTCCAAAATGCCACATATTATATATATATATATATATATATATATATATATATATATATATATATATATGTGTGTGTGTGTGTGTTTTATTGCAGGGTATTTTAAAATTGTTCTATCTTTAGTTATTGTTAATGTCTTAGTTTGCCTAATTCATAAATTAAATTTTATCATAGATATGTACATATAGGAAAAACACTATATATAGTTTTGGAACTATCCATAGTTTTGTGCATCCGCCAGGGGTCTTGGAACATATTCCATGTGGATAAAGTCAGACTACAGTATGTAGGCCTAAACAATGGAATGAATTAATGATTATTTACTCAAATAATGGGGAAGAAGACTGTGGAAAGTACAACTTGGCCAAGAGTTTCCCAGGCTGGTGATAAATCCTGTGCTCAGGGTTAGGTATGCTATGTTTGAGATGTTTGTTAAAATGTCCAAATAGTGGTGTTAAAAAGCAAATTATATTTATGAATCTAGAGTTCAGGAAAGAGATTGGCCTGAAGATATAAATTTAATTGATCATTTAGATACCACGAGTTTGAGCAAATCACCCAGAAAGTTAATGAAAAGGGGAAAATAAAAGAGGTCCAAGGGCTGCAACTTATATGACTCCAATATTTAGACATAAATATTGGAGTCATATGAAGTTGACATAAGAGACAGAAAAAGAGATTGAGAAGATACAGTCAGATGTAAGGGGTAAGTAAAAACAAAAACAAAAACATTGCTCTACTGGGCTATTTCTATTGGCATACAAGTATTTCAATATTTCTTCTGTACTAATTCTGTATGTTCCTTCAGCTCTCACCACAAGCTGTTTCCTATCTTTTCTTTAGCCAACATTTTTTGATAGAGAAGTATTTTCTCACTGTCTCCAAATTTCTCTCTTATACTTCTCTCTCAAACTCAATCAGGCTTTTGTTCCAACAAGCCACCAGCAATGCTCTTTTCAAGGTCACTAATGGCATCCTCAGTGCTAAAAGCAGTGGTCAGTTCTCAGCTCTCATTTAATTTGGCCCATGTGTAGCATTTGATACAATTACATAGGTTTCTTCCTTTTTAAAATGTTGGTTTTATTTGTTACCCCATGCAACTTCACCCAGCACAACTGACCAAAGCCTTGGTTTTCTAGACAGTGCTCTCTTTTATTTCCCTTCTACCTTTCTGGTGACTTTTATATATACACACACACACATACATACATGTATATGTGTGTGTGTACTGAATATATATATTCTTTTCCCATTATATATATATATTCCTCATCTATATAATATATGTAATACAGAATATATATTATATAATATAGATTCTTCATGGCTTAGGCCTAGGAATACTTATTTTAATACCTACACTTTCTTCCTACATAATCATTCAGTTTCACAGTTCTATTTGTTAATGGCCCCAACATTTATACCTCTATTCTAGACATTTTCTTTGAACTACAGACTTCAATATAGAATTGCCTAATCAGTATCTCCATTTAAATGTCTACTTGTCATCTTAGTGTATTTAAAACTGATCTTATGATGTTTGTCTCAAATAGATCTGGTACTGAACACAGATTCAACTGCCTTCTACAAAAAAGCCAGTACTTGTGAGACAGGTGCTGGTGGAAGGAAAGAGGTTTATTCAGGTGCCAGCAACCAGAGAAGATGGCCAGCTCCTGTCCTAAAACCATCTAAACATCTCTGGTCAAGCCAGTTACTTTTATAAAGAAAAAGAGAGGAAGTAGGGATGTGTGGGCAGTGTTTTATCTGGTTTTAATAAGAATCTTCACATCAGCATATTGAATCCATCTGCATCAGCTGAATTCCTGTGGTAGGTCGGCCCCAGTCTAGGTTTCTGGTCCTTGCAATGAGTCAAAATAGAGGCTAAAATAAGGTTGTTAGCAAAAACTCTTTTTTCCTACTTTTGTTTCAACAGGTTTGTTAGTACCTTTATTTTAGTTAGTATAAAATCATATATTCTTTATTATCTGTTTACAGATCCACACTTAGTCTTCCACATCCTAGTGAATGACAACTCCATTCTTCTGGTACTCAATTACAAACCCCTACAACACACTCTGCTTCTTTCTCTCACATCCTATATTTGATACATCAGCAACTCCACCTTCAATTCATTTTGAAATGATGTTCTTTTTTGCTCAATATTCTCCGATGGCTTTCCTTTCCATTTTGAATAGGAACTAGCATCCTTAAATTATCTACCAAGCCCACACGATCTGGTTTCCTATTATGTCTCTGATGTTTTCTCCTTACTCTCATTTACTTATACTCAACTCCACTGGCCTTCTTGCTATTCCTCAAAGGTATCAGGACTGCTCTTGAAATTGGACCTTAGCAGTTGCTATTCTCTTTTCCTATTCCTTTTCAGAACTTTACTCAGAAGTTTACTCACCATTTTCTCAGTGAGATCTTTCCTGGCCACCATATCTAAAATTACCTCCATCACTTTTTTTTTTAGTAAATAATAAATCCTGTACTTTACTTAATACTTTATTTATTTATTCATTTACTTACTTATTTATTTATTTTTATTTATATCCAAACTAGGACATACATTTTATACTTCCAGGTTCTAGAACAGTGCTTGTTATGTAAGATTCAATAAATAGTTGCTGACAAATAATGAAGATGACCACTTTATCTTGTATTATCAGCATCTTCTGTTTTCTAGATCATCCCTACCAGCATATAAACAAAATTTTAATATTTCTCATCTTATAAAAAAAGTATTTCTTAAATCTCTAACTTCCCCTTGTTACCATTTACTTTTTCTGCTACTTCAATAGAAAAACTTAATGTGAGACATATCTCTTCATAATTACAATTCCCTCTTCCTAACATCTCTTCCATATCTTGCTCCGATAAGGCTTCCTATCTCCTGACCTCTCTTGTTTTTTTTTTGTTACCAAAATAATATTCACATCTTTGTCCTCTTTGTAAAATATCCAAACCTCTGAGCGGCATTCAGCACAGGTGAACATTTTCTTTTTCTGGTCACGCTTTCTTCTGTTGGCTTTTTGGGTGACACATTTCTACCTCTTAACTAGATTTTGCTCTTCTATCTCAGTCTGTCCTTTGTACGTCTGATTGGCAGAAGTGATTTTACATACCTGATTTTCATCTTCAAAGAGGAGTGGGAAAGTGAATTTTCAGGCTTTAGTCAAAGAGAACTCATAATTGGCAATGTAAAAAATATGAAAATGTGTTAAAATATTCTGGAGGCTAAAATATGACAAAAGTTCCCATCTCCCCAGATTTAATCCATTATGAAAAACTCTCTGCCTTACTTTAAACATGCGTCTTATACTGGTCTGTGTGTTAGGTTCTACTGCGTCACCTTAATTCAAGCTACCATAATCTCATATCTGGAAGACTAAAATAGCTACCTTATCTCCTGTGGCCACATATTCCCCTTCTCAATATTTTTCCACACTGTAACTAGAATGAGTTTGAAAAAAATATTGTTATCGAACCACTTAGAAGACTTGGTGGTTTCTCATTGTTCTTTCATTAAGTCTAAATCCATACCACGTCCTACAAGTTTCTATATAATCTGGCCCCTTTAACTTCATGTAAATCTAAAGGACATCCCATAATTTTCCTAATTTTCTGGTGTTTTTCTATCCTTGAACCCTTCCCCTTGTCCTTCCTTTGGCTAAAATTTTTTGAAAATGTTTCAGTGAGAGCATCAAACTAGTTTCTTCTTACCATTCAGTGCTCATTTTTAAAGTACTTCCTTCAGATAAACTTTTCCTTCATAATCAAAATAATTTGACCCCCATCGTATTAGCCAGTCATTTTATTCTATCACCATTACATTTATTTTCTTTGCGGCATTTATATTGCTAGGTAGAAGTTTAGGAGGAGGAGGAGGGGTAGGAGGGGGTCTATGGTACTGGCAGCAGAAGCTCATAAATAACTTTGATTTACTGTCTCCTGACACATATCTGTTTTTAACAGAATAACAAGAGGTGGTTTCAAACAGATAAAAATCTAAGTTAATAGACCTCCACCTGTATTTAGAAATTCATCCCCTTAGTTTTAAGTGTGATAGAGGGACATGAAGGCTAAAACTGAACCATTAGTTTGAAGAAACGACAAGCAATTACCAGACTAGAAATATTATTATACTTTAACACAACCGAAGAAGAAAGTATATTTCATATAATGTCATTTTTATATATTAAAGTTTGAATTATAATATACAATTCTAGTACTTTAATTGTTGTTTATGTACAGTTTTTTGTCTTTTACTCCCAGTACAGCCCACCCCCCAGCCCTCCCCATCTCCCTCCCATTTCCACCCCCCTAATTTTTGTCCATGTGTCCTTTATACTTGTTCCTGTAAACCCTTCCCCTTTTCCCCTGAAATTCCCTCCCCTCTCCTCTCTGGACACTGTCAGCCTGTTCTGTATTTCAGTGTATTTGGTTGTATTTTGCTTGCTTATTTGTTTTGTTGTTTAGCTTACTGTTAAAGGTGAGATCATATGGTATCTGTCTTTCACCACCTGGCTTATTTCACTTAGCATAATGCTCTCCAGTTCCATTCATGCTAACACAAAGGGTAGGAACTCCTTCTTTCTTTCTGCTGCATAGAATTCCATTGTGTATTTTGTATCACAGTTTTTTGATCCATTCATTTACTAATGGGCACCTAGGTTGCTTTCAACTCTTGGCTATTGTAAATTGTGCTGCTATAACATTGAGGTGCATAGGTTCTTTTGGATTGGTGTTTCAGGGTTCAGAAATCAAAGGCATTTTTGTATATCAAGAATGAAATAGCAGAAGCAGAAATCAAGAAAAAAATCCCATTCAATATAGCAAAAAGAAAAATAAAATATCTGGGAATAAACCTAACCAAGGAGGTAAAAGACCTGTAGGCAGAAAACTACACAACACCGAAGAAAGAAATCAAGGAAGACACAAACAAATGGAAACATATACCATGTTCGTGAAGTGGAAGAATTAACATCATCAAAATGCCCATACTACCCAAAGTAGTTTGCAGACTCAATGCAATACCTAATAAAGTACCAATGGCATATTTTACAGACATAGAACAAACACTTAAAAAATTTATAGGGAACCATGAATGACCCTGAATAGCTGTTGCAATTTTGAGAAAGAAGAGCAAACTAGGAGGGATCACAATACCTGACACCAAACTGCATTACAAGGCCACTGTAATCAAAACAGCCTGGTACTGGCATAAAAACAAGCACGTAGACCAATGGAACAGAACAGAGAGCCCAGAAATAAACCCAAGTCTCTATGGTCAATTAATATTTGACAAAGGGGGCAGCAGCATAAAATGGAGTAAAAATAGCTTCTTCAATAAATGGTGTTGGGAAAACTGGACAGCTTTGTGCAAAAAAATGAAACTCGAGCACCAACTTACACCATACACCAAAATAAATTCAAGGTGGATGAAAGATTTAAATATAAGCTGTAACACCAATTCTCATTCTTAAAGAGATATAATCATGTATCTGGAGTAAAGCTGATTGTTTATTGCCAGTCAGAATAGCTGAGAAACTTCAACTGGACTTCAGATATTCACATAAACTTCATTGTTCATATAGAAAAAAGTAAACAGTTTGATTACCCTGTGTCAGGATTACTATTTGAAAAGTTAGCTTTCTGAAAGTGTTAATATGTGTATATTTGAAGAGCAATAAATTTGAAAGTGAAAATTATATAACTTGTCAGTTCATTATGCTAGGAAGATTTGAAGGGTGAATTAAATTTTATAAAACGCATTGAGTGTACTATATATTTTCACCATATCTTTGTGGTACTGCACATATATGAAAAGAAAAATATCATTTTAATTTTTTGTCTTTAAAATGCAATTCTATTCCTGGGCTCATTCAGCAGAGTAGAAATAACTTTGACATTTGTAGTTTTAATATATGGTTTAATATAAGAGTAAAAGTCTTTGTGGGAAATCTGTGTTTGTAAATTTAAACATTTATTTGAACAGTTTGAAAGTATGAGGACTACTTTTACAGCTGAGAAAAAGGCAGATGCTTGGAACTGAACTGAGGTTTGAATCAACAGAATAGAAACCTCTTCTGATGTTGATTCACATGGACTTGCCTGTGATATCACTTGAAAGTACAGAAATAACATAACATCACCTTCAAGAAACTTCCTTGTCCAGGGTCATTGGGTGATAAAGGGTCAGAGGAGTAGTGGGAGGACTGACAGGGTTTTGAGATTAATTCATTTTAGCAGCTTTTAAAGGGACAATTCATAAACATTAATTTAATTTTATATTATAAATTTAATCTATAGTGGTAATCATACAGACATCTTGACTTTTTTAATTGTATAACCTGTCATTCTGAAATGTGTTAGTGAGTTTATAAATTATGTCACATGGTAATTAACATTCATAGTAGAGCATATCTATTCAATTGAGGATTGTATCATAGTTGGTGCTGTGTAATAAACACTTCTACCCAATTGCCCTTTATGACTAGTGACCAGAAAGTTTATACTTAAGAATATGAATTTAAGACAATAACTTATTATTGTGAAAATCTTAGGGTAAGCATGGAAAACAAATGATATATCAACTTTGTTATTATAAATTATTGAATAGAAATAAGTTAATATTTAGAACATATAAGATTAACATTAGAAATATTACATAAGAAAAAAGCATTAATTTTCATATAGTCCCATCATATACTTAATAATACCTAAGTTTTGTTTGAGGATAATGATCACAATTGTATATATTTTCAGTACTAAGGTGTATTTAGAAGTTAATAATAATATAATCTATTATGAATTGCAGTAAGTGTATCCAGTGGGAATAAAAATGCGATTTAATATGCATATAATTTTTCACTGCTAATATCTTGTTTCTAATTCTTTTTTTTTAAAACATTTTTGCATTTAACTCTTCATAATTTTTTGTTGTTTCTGGGATATATTTTTCTTTATATCTGAATTAAATTCACCATTTGGGAATATAATGTTCTTTAGAAAGATTAAAGCAGCACTTTGAGCCATTGAAACTATAATATTATTTTGAAAAAAAAAACACTTTAAGAGGTTATATAAAGTAAATCATATCTACAGTTAGGATAAAGGAAGAATTGTGCTTCCAGAGATTACTGCATAAATATCCGTTGAAAGGAATTTCCCTGTGGTTTAGTGTTATTAAATTATGTGAGTTATGAGCTTTTGCATTTTCTTTGGAGTCATCTATCACTGGCTCTGTCACACATGGAATTTGATGAGACTATGCACCAGGGCATAGTGTCTTTCTTGGTTACTTTTCTACATTGTGGGACTCATTGAGGATCAGACTATGCCAACAGAGGTTCCTAATGACAATAATAATGACAATAAAATAAAATAAAATAATGACAATAATAATACATTGCTTTTGAAGGGATAGGGTTCTTTGGTATCATCTTTTTGAGTATGTAAAATGTTATATCCTATTTGAGTGTCATTAATTTTGGAGGTGAGTTCATCTTCTCTGAAGATTTGCTTGTAATAATTTTCTATAACCCTGTGCTGAATCCAGAAGTCTTAATGGAAAACATTTAGTCCTAGGAGTTTATGACTTGGACTAAACCACTAATTTTTGGATATGTTTAATATAAAAAACATTAGAGTACAATTCATGACAAGCAAGTCATTCACACATACTTTATCAAAATGCTACGGTTGTCAGAATTTGCTGCTTACCTTCCATTTTGGGTCACAGAGTGGTTAAGGTCTCCAGCCGGGTTCTGCAGTGTTCTTTTTCTATCCTATTGAAACATCACAAATATCAATTTGTCATATAATTATTTGGAGGTTATATTTATTATTAAGTTAAACAACTGATTAAAAACAGGGACAATCAGCAAAAGAGATAGAGTCTCAATTTGAAGAAGTTCATTATATAAACCTTATTCATAATTTCATCTCCACAAACAAATATTCACTTCATAATTTTCCTTGATTGATTAGTTTACCAGAAAGTCTATCTATTAAAGCTAACTTGGGTTATATTTTGATAGAATATTTCCAGGAAATTACCATGTTTACCATTTTACTGGGTGTAGGACTACCTGTGTAAGGTGATCATTTCTATTTTGTGTATGGTCTGAAAATCACACTTACCTGCTTGGCATTTTCCCATCATGCAATACCAATCATTGATGCAAAATCTCATAACTGGTTTTTATCTCTTGCATTCAGGATGTCTTGCTGTTGACCTCCTGTCTGATGAGAGCAGCCAGGTGTCTCTTTGCATAAGAATATGCTTGCAGCCCTGGTTGGTGTGGCTCATTGGATTGAACATCAGCCCATGAACCAAAGGGTGTCTAGTTCGATTCCCAGTCAGGGCACATGCACTGGGTTGCAGGCCAGGTCCCTAGTCGGGGGTATACAAGAAGCAACCAGTTTCAATGTACACATCAGTGTTTCTCACCCACTCTTTTTCCCTCCTTCCTCTCTCTTTAAAAAGAAATAAATGAATTCAATAAAAAAATATATACTTGTAAAATAGCTTTTGTTGAAACTTTTTGACAGAGACTTTCTGGATGTGTTTGTCTTACAAACTTTTTCATTCATTCATTTTCTTTCTTCATAGTCTGTTTCCATAAAGCAATTTTCTGTTACAATTGAAATCATTATTGCAATTATAACAGTTTTGAATCATAATAATTATTTCATCCTGTGACTACAAAATGTTAAGTCATCATTCAAGTAATCATAAATTGCTACTAACATTATCACACTTTACTATCTGATCAGGATTAGCCACCAGAGTGACGTCAAGCGAGATACTTCTTTCTGCTTTTTATTTTCTGGCTCTTGTTTCCTTTGTCTTTGTTTTTTTCCACTGAGCTTTCAAAAAAATGTCTTTTTTAAAAGGGTCTCATCAAATGTGTACAGTATTTTTTTTAGAAGAGAGTTTGTAAAGGCAAATCCCTGGATCAATTGTTCTCAATATTATATTTTAATTACAATTGAAAATCTATAACAAACCAATAATTCATTATTAAGTGCTTCTATATTATATACAATAACAAATAAAGATGAAAATCATAAAATTTTGTTCTTTAATATTATTATGTATTCTACTATAAAGCATTTCAGTTGATGGATACATTTGTATTAGTTCTACTGTTAATAGATGACTCCTAGAAACACCCCCACACAAATACAAACAAAGTATCTGAAGTCTAAGTAAAAAAATGTGAAGGCCCTGGCTGGCATAGCTCAGTGGATTGAGCGCGGGCCTGCGAACCAGAGTATCGCGGTTCGATTCCCAGTCAGGGCACATGCCTGGGTTGCAGGCCAGTTCCCAGCAGGGGATGCATAAGAGGCAACCATACATTGATATTTCTCTCCCACTCTTTCTCCTTTCCTTCCCCTCTCTTGAAAAATAAGTAAGTAAATAAATAACAAGACACACAAAAAATGTGATTCACCTGAGTAGTAGTTTTTACTGCTAAATAGTATCTAAAGTTAGTTTTTTCCATTTAAATTGTATGACTACAAATCTGAATGGAAAGGAATATTCTTGAAAATTCTGTGAACGTATTGAACCATTTACAAAGTTATAGGAAATAACTTACATAATCAATTACTACCATCAATTAGTATGAACAATTACTAAAGCATTTTGCATAAAACTTCTTTGTGGGGCAAAAAAATAATAATGCATATTCTCTCCCAAAGAATATTATTTACACTTTCACCTAGATTTAGTAGGAAATACAGCTCTTTGAAGAATAAATTGATTTTAAGTTTATGTCAAATAAAAGCATTTCCCTTATTTTTCAAAATTGGCGTTTTATATCTTTTTATTTGCAACTCATTTGTACTTCAATATAAATATGCTATGAACTAGATATTAGCAAGGTAAAGAAAGTTTGATCTTACATAAGTTGATATTTTTAACAATAACTTGCTAAAAGTAAACTTCCTATATAATATGTGTTTTAAAGCATATCATTAAAAATGGACTAAAATATCCTAGGAATAAAAGAAGTCTTCAAAGGTCATTACCCAGTTTACTGAAAGTACTGCAACTAAATAATTTCTGACAGATTGATATATTTTCTTTTTTTTAATTTTATTTATTTATTTTTAGAGAGAGGGGAAGGGAAGGAGAAAGAGTGGGAGAGAAACATCTATGTGTGGTTGCCTTTCATATGTCCCCCACTGGGGACCTGGCCTGCAACCCAGGCATGTGCCCTGACTGGGAATCGAGCCGGCGACCCTTTGCTTCACAGACCCATGCTCAATCCACTGAGCTATACCAGCCAGGGCAATATTTTCTACTTTTATAGACCTCTACAGAGAGAGAGAGAGAGAGAGAAGTCCTATGTCTTTAACATTCCCACTGTGAGAAACATTTAATTACTTCTAATTTAAAATGCTTATGTTTTAGTTTCCAGTGATGAAGATCAGAGTGATGATGGTGATAATGGTGATGATTGTACTTACAATTTTGGTTCTGGCCTCAGTTGAACTGAAGAACAAACTTTCTCAATCTTGTACTGATCATTTTTTATTATTTTCAGACAGATGGAAAGGGGAGGAGAGAGGGAGAGAAACATCAATGTGTGGTTACCTCTCACACACCCTCTACTGGGGACCTGGCCCACAAACCAGGCATGTTCCCTGATTGTGAATCAAACTTGGGACCTTGTGGTTCCCAGGCCAGCACTCAATCCACTGAGCCAGGGCTAAAAATGTTTTATATTCATGAAATCATTATTAAGTTTCATTTCAGTTTTTTCACTCATGTTTTAAATTATTTTATTATTGCATTATCATCTTCAACTTTTCTGTGAAAAATTGTTATTCTTTGCAGATTGACTTCTATTTTGCAGACAGAATAAATTAATATATATCATGTCTGTAAATTTCAGCCAGATTATCTGTTAGCACCTCATTAGAAATCAGCTAAACATATTGTTAGCAAGTTTGGAGAATATGTTTCGGATGGGTTATTTTCAAAGCTAGCAATTAGCATACTCCAATTTTGTTTTTATTAGAAGCTCAAAAACATCTTTGAAAGAAAGAGACAATCATCTTTCAGAAAAATTAACCTAAATTCTCATTAAGTTTAGTAAATATTTTTGGAATAGTATTAATTCAATTATGTGCTAGCTGAAGTACACAAATGTCATTGAAAGGTGAAGTCTAGCCCTGGCTGGTGTAGCTCAGTGGATTGAGCATGGGCCTGTGAACCAGACAATCGCGGTTCGATTCCCAGTCAGGGCACATGCCGGGGTTGCAGGCCAGTTCCCTGCAGGCCAGTTTCCAGCAGGGGACACACTAGAGGCAACCATACATTGATGTTTCTCTCCCTCTCTCCTTCCCTTCCCCTCTAAAGATAAATAAATAAAAAATCTTAAAATGAAAGGTGAAGTCTAGAAACACCTAAAAGACAGTCGCTAAGAAAACTTTTTAAATTTAATTTAGGGAAACGCTGTGTACTAAAATGTCCTGACCATTATCACATGAATGAGGTGATATTACTGACTAGGAAAGAATATGAAGAAGCCTGTTGGGAAGCGGAAATATTCTGAAATGCGGTCTGTGTTTAATAAGGCCATATGAATAAATATATAAAAATTTGCTTAAATGCCCACTTATGGTGTGTGCATCTTGCTGAAAGTCACACCCCCACTCAAAAGAAAAGGAAACCTTGGAAAATAAATAGGAACTTGAAATCCAAATCCAAGTCAGAAGGACAGGTGCTCAAAATTGCAGGGACTGCCAGTGGCGATTCTCAGTAGTACATTGTAAATAGCCTTAGGGATTTGTTCATGTAACCTCAGTAAGATTTCTCAGAGCAGTAACAACCTAGTTACAGCATGTGTATGGTTGTGTACTTGCTTAGGGTTAGATTTTTAGATGCCTATTTCATTGTGAAAACTTTATTGCAAACAAGAAATACAAAAAAAACAAAGTAAAAATAAACATAAGTCAGTTCAGAATCGTATTCAACAAAATATTGCTTCAGTGTATTTCATTTTAATCCTTTCACTTGAAAGCCTCATTATATACTCTAAATTTGTTCACAGTTTCCACTGAGGAGATATTTAGTATATTGGATTATGAAATAATTTCTCTTTATGGATATTATCATTAATAAAGTCTTGCAACATATAGCCTGTTAAATTCTTAGTCATGAGAGTTTCTTTTCACATCATTATAATCAAAAGATAAAGTAGAATTGCATTTATATGTAAGATTAAGAAAAAGAGAACTTTATCAATATGTCTTTCAGCTTTATTGAGGTATATTTGACACAATTATAATATGTTTATTTAAAGTGTACAATGATGATCTGATATACCTATGATTGTAAAGGCATTCCCAATATCAAGTTAATTAACACATTCATTGCCTCATATATTTACCTTTTTCCTTTGGGTGAAAACATTTAAGTTCTACTTTCTTAGCAAATTTAAATTATGCAGTGGTTAGCAAAGGTAAGTTTACAGCTGGGATTACAGGAACACAGTATATTCTTGTATTATTACTAATTACTTTATTATTTACTTGTATTGCAACTGTAAACCTACTTTTGCCTCCTATAAACTTATCAACTGGAGTTACCATGTGAGACATCCAATCCTCAAAGGTTATTTATTTTATACTGCAAGTTTTCCATCTTTGTCATTCTCTCACTATTTCTTCCACTTTCACCACCCCCCCAAATGACCATTATGCTCTGCTTCCATGAGTTTAGCTTTTAAAATTGTTTCTTAATATTTTTATTTTGATTATATCTTATTATCTACACAACAAAAGTTGTCCACGGTTCCCCCCCATCGCCCACCAAGTGCCCCTGTTCTCTGACTATTTCCACATACTTGTCGGTTTCTTAGGTTGTGAACACACAAGGTCTGTCCAGAAAGTATCCAACCACATAATGTGAAAAATAGGGACATTTACTGAAGATACAAGAAACATTGTACATAGGACAATGATGTCTCAGTCCCATTCAAAGCAGGCACCTTGGGGCCTCCTGCAGCTCTCCCAGCATCTCTTGCACTGTTTAAAACACTCTGTAACAATTCTTTGTTGGAATCACCACCAGCTGCCCCATTGCATTTCTCTGAATTTCAGCAACGCTCTCAAATTTCTTCCCTTCCAAACATGATTTTAATTTGGGGAAAGCTAGACATTGCAGGGCACAAAATCTTGGCTGTAGGGGGTCTGGGTCACCTGGGTTGTCTGATGTTTCACCAAAATCTGTGCTTCAGACATGATGAACAAGTGGGCACATTGTCCTGATGAAGCTGTCAATCACCAGTTGCCCATAGCTCTGCATGTTTTCATCATATTGCATCTCTCAACCAACACAGAACATGAACATAGTACTCTTCATTGATTGTTAGGCTTGGGGAGTGGTGTACTTGTGTTGCACAGCATATTCTCAGTCAAAAAGTACAGTTCCCTTGGTCTTGATCTCGTTGCGCCTTTGCCATGCCTTCTCCAGGGTTGGAGAGCCAGGCAACTTCCACAGGTGTGACTGGGATTTCATTTCCAGATCATAGCCGTACACTTAGACCCATGATTCATCTCTAGTTGTCAATATTTTGAGAAAATCTGGTTCATTGGTAGCAGTTTGAATCTAGTCTTGAGCAACTGCAGCACAATGTACTTTCTGTTCTGATAGCAAAAGCCACAGAACACATCTTGCCGTGACACGTTTTGTGCCAAGAGCCTGAGTTAAAATCTTGGACACGATAGTTTTGGGAATCCCCAAATCAGCTTCTACACAGTTCTCACACTGTCAGTCATCAGTCTTTGTTGATGGAAGCCCCTAAATGTTCAACATTCTCAGGTATTCTGCTTGTTGCAGGCCTTCCAGAATGGGGATCACTCTCAAAAGATTCTCAACCATCTTTGAAGTGTTTGTGCCACACTTTTATTTGCTCTGAACTCATTGTATAGTCCCCAAAAGCCTTATAAATCATCCAAATAATTTGAAACAAAATCTGATGCAGATTTGTTGCTCTATGCACTCAGTCATTTTGAATATAATGGCCACACAGTACACAGGCTCATAAATAGTGTCTTCCACCCCCACTGACTAGTACAGTGAAGTTGTCATTGTTCACACATGCACATTCCAGTCCGCTCTCCTTGGCTGCCAGGTTACATCTTTCATGCAAACCATTCTTGTTATATTAGCAATGGCTAGACTTTTTCTGAGCAGACTTCACCTTCTATAGCCAGTCACATATGAGTGATACAATAATACAGCATTTACCTGGCTTATTTTATTTAGCATAATGCCTTCTAGCTTCACGTATGTCATAGCAAGTGGCAGGATTTCCTTCTTTTTTTAAGGCTAATTTAGAATACATTGCAAAAATACACTGCATTTTCTTTATCTGTTCACCTTTTGGTAGACACTTAGGTTGTTTTCATAACATGGCTATTATGAATAATGTTGCAATGAACATAGGAGTGTATACAAGGTCTGTCCAAAATAAGCCATTGTTAACATAATGAGAATGGTTTGCATGATACCGATATAACCTGGCACCTAAAGAGCGTAGACTGGAATGTGCATGCATGAGCAATGACAACTTGATCCTACTAGTCAGCTGTGGTGGTAAATGCCATTGATGAGCATGTGTACTGTGTAGATGTCACACTCAAAATGAGTGAGTAGAGTGACAAATCTGCATCAAATTTTGCCTTAAGCTCAAAGATTCCTCCATGGATAATATTCAGATAATTCAGAAGGCTTTCAGTGACTATACAATGAGTTCAGAGCAAATAAAAGCATGACACATTCACTTCAAAGATGGTTGAGAATCTGTTAAAAGCAATCCATGTACTGAAAGGTCTGTAACAAGCAGAACACCTGAGAGTGTTGAATATTTATGGGGGTTAAATCAACAAAGAGCAGTGATAAACAGTATGAGAACTATGTAGAAACTGATCTGGGGAAAACTACCCTGTCAAAGATATTGATGCAGGATCTTGGCATGAAACATTTCACCGGCAGCATTTGTTCTGCAGCTTCTGCTATCAGAACAGAGGGAACATCATGTTGCAGTTGCTAATGTCTTGATTCAAACCACTACAAATAAACTGGATTTTCTCAAGAAGTTCATAACTGCTGATGAATGGTGGGTCTTTGCATATGGCTATGATCTGGAAATGAAATCCCAGTCACCTGTGGAAGTTGCCTGGTTCTCCATGCCTGAAGAAGGCACAACAAAGTTGAAACAAGATCCAGACCATGTGACCTGTGCTTTTTGATTGGGAATGTGCTGTTCATCACAAATACACCCCCTCAAACCAAACAATTAATAAAGGGTACTATATTCATGCTCTGTGTTGCTTGAGAGATGCAATACGATGAAAACATGCAGAGCTATGGGCAACTGGTGTTTGGCATCTTCATCGGGACAACACACCCACTCATGCATCATGTCTCGTGTAGTTTTTTTGGTGAAACATCAAACCACCCATGTGACTCAGCCTCCTTACAGCCAAGATTTTGTGCCCTGCAACTTCTGGCTTTCTCAAAACTAAATCATGTTTGAAAGGGAAGAGATTTGAGACCATTGATGAGATTCAGAAAAATACGATGAGGCAGCTGGTGGTGATTCCAACAAAGGAGTGTTACAGAGTGTTGTGAACAGTGCAAGAGATGCTGGGAGAACTACATGAGGTCCCAAGGTGCCTACTTGGAGGAGAATGAGGTGTCATTGTCCTATGTACAATGTTTGTCATCATCTTGTAATTTCTATCTTCTTCAATCTCTATTCTTAATAGTACATGGCTGGATACTTTCTGGACAGGCCTCACATATCTTTTCAAGTAATGATTTAATATTCTTTGACTATATACCCCAACATGGGTTACTGGGTCATATGTTAATTCTATGTTTAATTTCTTGAGGAACCTTCATGCTGTTTCCCCATAGTGGCTGTACCAATTTGCATTCCCACCAACAGTCTTTAAGGATTCCTTTTTCTCCACATCCTCACCAGCATGTATTATCTTTTTGATAACAGATATTCTCACAGGTGTGAGGGGTACCTCACTATGATTTTGAATTACATTTCCATGGTAATTAGTAGTATTGACCAACTTTTCTTGTACCTGTTGGCTATTTGTGTGTCTTCTTCAGAAACATGTCTATTCAGGTCATTTGCGTATTTTTAATTGGGTTCTTTTGTTATGTTATTGAGTTGCCTGTGTTACTTGAATAAATAACACCTTATTAAATAAGTTTAGCAAATATTTTCCCCAGCTCGTAGGTCGCCTTTTCATTTTGGTGATTTTCCTTTGCCGTACAGAGCTTTTTAGTCTGATGTGTCCCCACTTATTTAACTTTGTCTTTATAACCTTTGCTTTTGGAATCACCCCAATCAATTCAATAAAAAATTGTGTTATTTTTGTATTTTTATACCAAACTGTTATAAAATTGAATATTGTTTCTGAGATATTTGCATGTTATTTTATAAATCCTCCAAATTCACAGTGCTAGGTTAATACATTGATTAAATTAACATTAAATTATCAAGCTTCCCTCTGAGGTCTATGTGCAAAGTTATTAAATAATACTTCATGTCTTTCCCTCTTAACAGTTCCTTGATATGAGCATAATTTAGAAAAGTAAAATATATTGGAAAATATTAGAATGAAGAATCGTTTATGTATTTTTTATATTCTCCTCACATTTTGGATGTAGTATTATTTCTTTGACTTTGAAATACTTCAGAGGTTCTCTATACTGCTGCATTAAGCTATATCTATATTTGTTTGTGGAGAATATAAAAGGTAGAAATTCAAATAAGGTTTTATTACTGCAGTTCATAAAATGTCTAGTATTTAAGAGGAGGATTTTAGTCAAGGAATTTTCTCTGTAATTGGGCAAATATTTGTCTCATTCATATTTGATGCTCTATTCCAGTTTTATCTCCTTGTTTTAAAACACTGACACCCTTTATGGCTTGGTAATGTTCTCCTCTGTTTGTGCTTAGTTTCAGTAATATTTCTCATATGTGTGTGTGTGTGAAACAAATCTCATTTGATTACTAGACCAAATCAGCCTATTTGTGTAGAGAACCCCAAGGGATGAGAATTAAATCCCTTGAGTACTTAATATTTTTTGTGAGTCAGGAGCAAAGCTCAAATAGATTGATGATCAGAGGCACCAACACCTAAGTTCACGGGCAGAGCTGGCAGACACACTCTTTGTTACATTAAAAGTATGTGGACACATTGTTTTTCCTCAATCTCATCCAAGAGAGACTAAGAAGAAACACAACTCAAATGTCAATGGAAACGTTTTAGCCATTACTAAAAGTGCTGTGATGGTCTCATATTAATTCTTTAAAATCTAAATTTAAATAAATGGTACTCTTTGGCAATTTCTATTCACTTAGCTTATTTTAAAATAAAAAGACATCATGAAAGACCTCTTCGGCTATCTTCATTGCATAGTCTTGTTTATGTGCTTTTGATCTTCTTTCTCAGATTCTCTAGCAATTAAGCGAAAAGGAGAAAATTGCCTTATTTGTTAATCTTCAGTTCCGTTTCCAGTGTTTGTATTGTGCTTGGATTTTTTTTTTGCATGTGTATATTCTATTATACTCAATCTCCTTCCCCTCTTGAATTGGCAAGGAGTCAGGACTGAGAAAGACTCATTAGAAAGTGCATGGTAGAAGGTTGACATTTACTATACACATTAAAGTTAATGAAAGTAAACATGGGCTACAAAATCTAATAGGGCTAAAGCAAGAAAACAGAGTTAAGAAAAAAATCAAGCTTTTAGGAGACCTATGTGTGGGTAGGGTTAAAATAGATGAAAAAAAAAAGGTGCATTTCAAAGCACTTCATCAGCTTGGAGGAAAGTAGGTATAGAATCTGTTTATGCTGTATCTGCATTTGTTATAATGGGACTCATTTAGCAACATTTAATATTTATTTTCAACTGGCTTCTGTTATACCCATAAGAATTTTGTTTTAAAAAATCAACCTGGTGGTCAAAGATGGTTCCCTTTGTTTTATTTTTAAGTGATATAGAATCATCAGTACATGTATGTTAAAATGTAACAGGCCTATTCCTGGTTTCAGCTATTTCCCAGAAGTTATGTATCAATACACATATTGACTAGCAGGGCTATGTGTTCTTCACAGATAAGCAAATCGTAGTAGCCTAGAGCAATTCCATATCTTCCCAGGAGCTCTCAAGATGATTTGCTCTGGTGTTACTAGGTAGTTGTGAAAACAGACCCTTGCCATTCAGATTTTAAAATTATGTGGGCTTTCCCCCTTACCTCCTGGTAACTAATGATCTGAAGCCATAGGTCAATAGTGGATATTGCTATGGGGCTGCATTCTCCACTTGCCACAGTGCTCAGAAGTTGGAATTTATGTGGTCCCTACTTTGAATTTCTGTATCTGGGCTGATCTTTAACCTACTGAACTAGATCTTTCCAGATCCCTGTATTATTAGAGTATTATGAAATTCTTCAGCTTATTTCAGTTTAACTTTGGGCTGTTAGCTGCTTTCCCCAGAGTCTCAGCTTGTCTGATTCCCTATATCATTAACCAGGACTACGGCAGTGCATCTCCTAACTTCCCTTTATCTCTACTTCTCCCTCATGGAATCTGCCATCACATCTTTCTTTAATTGTGGAAGTAACCTCTTTAATAGCCTCTTCTTCCAGTCTTACCGCACATTAGTGTATACTGCACATGGTAGTCATAGTCATCTTTTTTTCCCACAAAAATAAATATTACCAATATGCTTCAAAGCAGTTCAATGTCTTCTTCTATGAGCAAATTTTGTTATCCAAAGATGACTTTCACATTCTGCACTTCTAATGTGACTTTTCTACCTCCTGAAGGTGGTAGCTTGTGTCCTCTCCCTTTAAATATGAATGCACTATGATTCTAGTGGAAATGACACTAAAGCTGATAAAATCAGATAAAACCATGCCCATTTCTCTTGGACACTTACTTTTGCCCAATCCCCATGCTTGAATAAGCACAGGTAGCTTGCAGAGGAGTTGGTATGGAGACAGACTGAGGCCTGCAGCCTCAGCTAAGTTCCCAACCAATCACCAGTGTTATTTTGCCAGCCATCTTAGGTATCCATATTGATATCTGGAACAGAAATGGGCTATTTCCACCAAGCCCTGCTGAGACTGCAGAATTAAGGGCAAAGGGAATTGTTGTGAGGTTTTAAGTCACTAAGTTTTGGGAAAGTTTTATTTTTAAGTACAGCAGTATAAAACTAACAGAGGTTTTAGTACCTGAAAGTGGGATGCTGTTGTGAAGACCCCAAACCATTTAACATTGGCTTTAGGACAGGCCACATGTGGAAGCTAGAAGGCTTGGCAAAATGTTAGCAAAAGCCCACATACCTTGAGGAGTCTGTCTCTGGCAGGCAGCTTAAACAAAAGTAAGAAAAATGTGATTGGGAAATGTTTGTAATGATGAAAATTTTGGCGACTTCCATGAAGTAACATAGAAGGTAGGAAATTTCCCAATGAACTCAATGATCAAGCTAAGGGTATTTTCAGAGAAAATATTTAAAATGTCACCTGGATTTTTAAAAATTGCCTACACTATAACACGAGAAGAGGGAAATAAGCTCAAAATGGATTCTTAAAGATAAAGGATCCAGAGTGTTCCTAGTTCCAAACAATATCTGTTTCTCTTCCCAAATCTCTCTAGGTGGCAAATGATGCTCAAAATAAGTTCTGGGTTGAGAGGGAAGATCAAATGTACCATGAAATTTATATTAAGATCTCAGATCTGAGATGGCTCCTCACAGAACCTTTCAAACAGACAAAAGCCCTTCTAAAGATCACAATGATGTAATTTTCAGTGCTCTCCATTACACTATAAGGCTTATAGTCTTTTCAAGGGTTATCCCCACCGCCATTCCACTGTGAGGTCAAGGAAGAGAGTGATTTGTCTGTAAAAGATTTGTGATTATAGCTTTTGTCTGGTGAAGTGAATTCTAAATCAACACTCAGAAAGCCCACCAAAATGCTAAAAGAACTGTATCTGCTTGTAATAAAAGGAAAATAAATATGACATGAGAAAAGGACCTGGATCCTCAAACTTTAGCAGAAGGAAATAGACTGAAAAAGGCTCAGGAAAAAGAAGGTGGACTCAGATGGAAGGACAGAGAAGAGCTCATGAGTTGAGCCTAGAGCCATGGAAAATAACTTTGAGGGGCAGGACTACACTCCAATCAAGGAATTGGCAGAGTGTGTCTGCTTGTTGGTATTGAGATAAATTAATGACTACTCTGTTCCTTCCCTTTCCTGACATTTTGAATGGAAGTGTCTCCAACAGTTATTCAATGCCTGCTCCACCATTTTTATTTTGAGTATTTGGAGACCTAAAAAAATGACCTCTTCAGGTCAGATGTGTCACATGTCACCACATCATAAAAAGAGTGAGTGCTCAAAGAGCTGTGTAAGAGTGACTGCACCTAAGCAGTGTCATCTGCACAGAGATCTGACTCAGATAATTGAATTCTTTGAGCTGATACAATTATAAAATGAGACTTTTCAGTCTTGGAAAACTATGTGAGAGGCATAGAAATGTTGCAACCTAAAGACAAAACTGTGGCAGATTGTGTTTTTCAAAGATGGCTTTAACAAGACCTTCTATGTCAAATGTTTCTTCTTAACAATATGATGTTGATACTCCTCCACCAAGAGCTATTGCATTCCCTTGAATCTGGCCAGATAGTGACAATACATGCTGCATGACTTTTGAGATAAGGTTATGAAGTGTGATACATCTTTCAAGTTTACTTAAAATGTTTTCTCCTAAAACCTAACCTGCATGTGTATAATCCTGAGAAACCAATGTAGAGAGAGCCGTGTGAAGAGCTTAGGACCCTGGTTTACAGTCTTCACTGAGCTCCTGTCTAACTGTCAGCATCAACATGGTAGTCATATGAGCGAGCCACCTCAAATCTCTCTCTCCACCCCCAGCTGAGCTTTCAGCTGCTGCCGCAAGGAATATTGCAGAGTTGTGAGCAAAATAAATTAATTTTGTGATTTAAGCCACTAAGCTTTGGAATGGTTTGTTACATAGACAATTTATACAGCAGTGAACATAGAATAAAATAAATCGTCTAAACTGTCCGATGAAACCCTGTATGATCTAGTTTCTACCGATTCCCCAGTCTCATGTCATGCAATTTATTCTCCACTGTGCTCACTTTGTTCCAATCACACTGACTTCTGTTTTCTACAGTCTAGCTAGTTTCTGTTTTCAACTTTGTCATTGTCGTTTCCTGGATTAAAAAAAATACTTTTTTATCTTGTAATTTAAATTAAATTGTATGAATTTACCAAGAATTCCAGCACATGTAACTATTTATTATATCATGGCATATCTACTATCTGTCTATCTATCTACAATCTATCTATTATCTATCTATCTATCTATCTATCTATCTATCTATCTATCTATCTACCTCCTCTCTCTCTCTGTCTGTGATTCATCATCTATCTTATCCTTCCCACTACTAGAACAAGCTCTCCAGGAGAATAAAGTCATTGTTGTTTTTTGTTGTTGTTGTTGTTTTATCTTCTTCTCTGTCTCCATTACCTTGGTGTATAGTAGGTGCTCCACAAATATTAGTTGAACTAATGAGTAAATGGTAATACAAATACACTATCAAGAAAACTAGAATCTAAGATTTTATACATTCTCTAAAAAAAAGCAATGTTTTCTGTTTCTATTAAGCCCATTAAGTTGACATTGAAAAATGTTTACTATTTTTAATATCATGAAAAATAAGTTGATTTATATATAATTTGAATAATCTCTATAAGTTTTTCCATATCCAAAATAACATAAAATATATTTTCAGGTAAAGCTTGACATATTTAATTACTTGTTTTTACCTACAGATATAAATATTTTACATTCTATAAAACAAAAATATAATTCTGAACTTGTCCTTTTTAATATCATGTTTGGAGTTTAACATTAAACTATATAAAATTATTTTCTGGAGAGGAAACATGTTCAGATAATAGTCAATAAAACCAAATACTTCATTCCCAGGAATTTGGGGTGTGCATCCTTGGCATAATAATGATATGACTTTTCATCTAGTCAATGTGCAAAATAGAAAAATGATTTTAATTTATTTAATTGGTTTCTACTTTTTTGCACTCCAAAGCCTGGGTAACTGAGTATTGTTAGAGTAGTCTTTCTTACCTAGAATTTGCCCCCTTTTCAGAGTTTTAAAATAAGTAAGAAGATTGCCCCAGTGATTTTTTCCCCTCAGGAGAAACAGTAAGCTGAAGTCTCATTAGCACCTAATCCTGAAAAAATCAGAGGGTCTATTTATATCATAGCCTAATATTTGCAGCTTTCCTCAATGTTCCTTGGGATTTTCTTAGGTACATTCTTAATGAGAGATGTACACCAAGTCCTTCAGATTTGAGAAACATGAAAAGGGAGTCACAGCCCTAAGCCCACAGACAACCCTCTACTCTGCTCTACATCCCTGTTCTAATCAACCTCTATTATTGGTTCTTGCAGAAGAATCTCTTGGGATTAGTAGTTGAAGATGCTAATTGGCTATTACTTCTGGCTCATTTTCTTACTTCTTTGATAAGAGTGAGAGGTTGAACCTTTAATAGATTTTATAATTATGTCTTATTCAATTAGCAAAATCATAATGTAATTCTACTTAAGTACAAACACATAAACAATCGTTACTCAATTCTAATTCCTAATTCAAAGTAAGTAAGTCAGTTCATGCTTGTACTAACAAATTTCCAATGCACATACATAATAATATATTGATTTTATTGCAGTGCCTAAGTCTCCAGAAGAGCAAAAAATACATTTACTTGTGCTTATCTTTCAGTCTGACAAGATACCCCTTTAATTTCCATACCGTTCCTTTAAGCTATTATGTACTTTCCCATCACCTGCGTCCCATGTTGCCTCCTTATCTTTTTCTTTAGACTCCTGCTTGGCCTTGTTTCTCCGTTAGTGACAGCTCCTTCGGTGATCTAGCTTCCTTCACTCTCCTTACCTTCAGACAATTTGGTAGTATCTCTCATCATTCTCCACATATATAATTTGCCTTATGTCATACGATATTTGTAAAATACATAAAAAATTGGTAGTATTTTTATTTTATAGTTGATGAAATTGAAGTGTAAAGATAAATGTCTCCCCAGAGGCCATGATTTGTGAGGCTTATAGTGGGTTTAATGGGAAGAGAGTAGAGGTAAAATGCCAGAATAGAGAAGTTAGTGAGAGCTGAGATGAGTGATAGAGACCTAAGAAAGAGGGAGTTAAATGGTCCAGGGCATATAATGACCTAAGGCACAAATAAAAATAGGGATAGACCTTAAAATTGATGATTCCTCTCTTCTGATAACTTCAAAGTACAGATAAATTTGAAATCTCTATCAGCTCCATTGTATGGGGATGGATTTAAGAAAAAAACACAGAGTATTTATCACTCCTCGAAACTTCCAAAATTTGCAAAAATCCTAAAATGTTGAGTAAAAATAGTATGAACATCTTAGTTTTACATGCTATTGAAATTTCTCTTTATCCCTCCTAATATATTTTACAAACTCAAGATATTATTCACATTTCATTACCTAGCATGATATTGTTCAGCTATCACATTCCACTTATTAAATATTAATCACACATTTTTTCTGGCCTAAGATTATGCATTTATTTTACTTTCTTATTTGGGAAAGAAAGTGACTTCAATAAAGATCATGGTTTCTAATATTAGTACCTGCATGATAATATTGCCAGCAGTAGATTTAAGGGATGCTATTACTACACCTCCTTGAAATTTATCAGCTTTCCGGGGTTCTCTCTGTCAGCCGCAAGGTTAGGTCTCAGTACAATCTTTTCCTCTTTCTTGTTTACAGGTCTGATGTGAACAGCTGCAGAGTGTGTATGTGATGAAAATTTAAGGGATGCCCCTGGCATTCTGAAGTGCACAAGCTGCAAAAATCTATCTAATGGCCCTGCATCAGTTCCATACAACAGAGTTTCTATTAGTGCCCTCAGCAGAACATACTCTAAAAAGAAAAAAAAACACAAATTTATATCCACTAATAAACAGAAGATTTATTTGATAGGCATCTACAGTGAGACAAGCTGTGTTCTAAATGTTGGAAATTCAAAAGCGAATAGTACACATCTAGCCCCAGTTTCATGGAGCCGACATTCTAGTAGAGGGAGTAGCAAATAATAAAATAATAATAGAACAAAATGTTGGAAGTAGTAAGTGCTATGAAGGAAAAGAAAAAAGGATAATAAGATAGACATATATGGATGCTGTTTTAAGAAGAAAAAACATCTCTTAGGAGTGGAGATATAAGCAGAAAAGCTACTCTGTAAAAGGATTATGCATATACATCCGTTAAAGTGGACGAGTGAGGCTGCCGTACAAGTATGTGGTGGACCAGTATTTCAGGATGGGGGAATGGCAAGTGCAAATGTCCTGAGATAAATGTGTACTTGAATTACTCAAGGAACAGCAAGGAAAACATTGTGCATAGAATGAAGTAGGCATCTAATAAAATTATAGAAAACGAGGTCATGGAGGAAGCTAGGGATAAGGCCAAGTAGTGACCTATAAACTAAATAAGACTGAATAATTTATTCTAAGCATGATAAAAAAAAGTATGGAAATATTTTAAGTGGAAAAGTACCATTATCTGATTTGCCACTTAATAGAATCTTTTTTGCTGCTGTGGGAAAAAGGTAGATTGAGAGATTAAAGATAGTAGGTAATGAGGCAAGTAGCAGGCTATAGGAATTGTCCATCTTACATGTGATGATAACTTCAATCAGATTGTTGTTGGTGATGGTGGTGGAGGTGGTGAGAAGAGTGAAAGACATATATTCAAGGTAGCTCTGCTTGCTCTGTCTACTAGTCACTGCATGATTGGATATGAAGTTTAAGAGATAAAAAAAAAGATGAAATGTGATCGCAACCTTTTAAACCTGAACAGCTACATAAGTGGTAAAGCCATTTTCTTTCATAAGAAACATTGGAAAATAAAGAAGCCCAAGCAGAAAACAATAGAAATCAAGAGATTATGTTTGAAGTGTTGAGTTGAGATGACTGAAGATATACAGTTGGAGATCATTGTAATTTATATTGGGTCGATTCACTTCCCTGAATAATTCTTGATGAACCATAGAGACATTTTTCACAAAGTTGAAAGGCAGAAGTGAAGCAGCATCCATATCCCCTTTATTCCCAGAAGCATAATGCAGGGGACAAGGTTTGTTTGAAGTGCACACATGTGGTCACTTATCTGCTGACTCACCTTGCTGGTGTGAGGCAGCATCCAACTCTCAGAAACTGAGGGGATATTTAAAAAGCAAGCAAACAAACCCAGTGTGTAGCTTTTGAAACATATTTTTTACTGTTTGCATCATAACGGCTAGATGCATAGTGAAAACAAAGCATATCATTTAATAATGTGACAAGGGATTTAAGTCATAATTAAAGAACAAATACTTGGCCAGAAAAAATAGCAAACACATTTACACAAAGCTTCCACTAGTCCTGGAGCCTGGCAGGTGCTGGCAGTGCCTGTAAGAGGCTACAGAGTAAGATCTGCTGCAATTGTGCTGGGCCAGTTAAAAATAGCCAAAGGCCAGACACATGCCATCTATCAGAATTAAGTGGATCACTCAGCACCTGCTTCCTGTACCCTGTCTTCTGTTACTCCATGTGCTTTCCCAGATACTGATGGGCCCTTGGCCCTTGCTTCTAGGTGTAACATTGATCTCTGCCCAGGGAAAAGGTAATGGTCCCTGGAATAAGATATGAGAGCTGGGCATATATTTATCATCTCAGAATTGAACTTCCATCACTAAAAATAGCTATCCTGTACTGGCATCCTCACTCCATGCCAAGGTTTTGCAATGCACATTTCAGACTTTATCTCATTTAATCCTGGCACTAGTGTTATAAGGCAAGGTCTAGTACCATTCCTATCTTGTATTCGAATAAATTCAGTTGTAACAACTGCCTACATACATTGCTAAGGTTTCATAGTTAAAGGGCAGAACTATAAAGACTTGGTCAGGATCCACCTGCTTCTAACGGCAGACCTAACTTTACTGCATTAAATTGCTCCCATGGACTAAGAAGGAGCTTGTGAAAAGCTTCTTTCTTACAGAGATTTCTGGGAGTGTATGACTGGCTACACTGAAACTGAACTGTGATATGGGCACTAGACTCTTTGAAATCCTGAAAGAAAAAGTCAAATCTGCAACAACTCTTATGTTGTCTCACAGGAAATAAGATTCTATTTTGAAGTTGAGATGACAGATATATCTTTAAGACAGACTCTTTTATTCTTGAATAAATCATATAACTGGGTAAATAAATAGCTGACTCCACTATCAATAAAGCTATTCTAGATTCTTCATTATAAGCAGTAAAAATGTTTTGTATAATAATAAAAATATATTCACTCTGACACATCTCTGCAGACTGACACCTGATTTTTTTTTTTTATTGAAAGAATGTGACTTGACTGTTCTAACAACAACTGCTTGTCCTGTGGAGAAATCTGAGCATCTGCTGATGGAAAATCTGAAGCTGAATATCAAAAGGCAAAGGAGATGTTTTTCTGAGGGTCCTTTAAGGAGCCCAAGTACAAGCAGTGGTGAGCAACCAAGGTGAGCCATAGGACTGAAGCATCACTAGCTGGAAGAAAAAGGCAAAAGGTACAATCCACCAGGAAGATGTCATCATTACAACCATGGCTGTACTCAAAAACCTACAGCCACAAGTTATATGGAGCAGAACTCCTAGAAATAGTATTTCAGAAAATAATAGATTTTAAAAGTCTAATAAACAGAGAATATAATTTTTTCCTAAACACTCATAGAATATGATTAATAAAAATTAATAAAATGCAAGCAAAATTTATGTATGTTATGTTAGTGGAAAAATAAAATAAAATTAGAGTTTCAAAGCAAAACAGACAAAATTAATCTTTTAGAAATGAAAATAAAAATATTATTATTTATGTTAAAGAGGAAATAAAATTGAAATGATAGACTATTTGAAAATGATATTCACTACAATAAAGTAGTATATCAAAACCATCCTTAAAAGAAATTTTATAGTAGTAAATGCATTTTTAACAAGCCTGACAATAAATGAAACTTCTGTTCACATTAAGAAGGTAATAAAACAACAATACATCCTAAAACAGTCGAGAACCGAAACCCATGTGCTTTGTGGTCACGATGTTAAATAAAACTGGATTAAGCATGTTTCTTGTCCCTTTATTAAAAATATTAATAAAAAGCAAAAATACATAAATTACTTGATCTAGGAAATGTAAATAAGACTATTAACCAACTAAACTAGCCTTTGAAGTTATACTAATGGCTTATTGATCAAGGCTCGTTTTAAGACTCTCACTTCATGGTGATCAGCAATCCAAAACTATTATTTTTTAGCCACTTAATTTCTGGCAAACTCATTCTATCCAGGCACAAAAACCTAATAACAGTGTCTCCCTCCCTCTGACTTTTCCTTTCTAAGACACTAAAATAGTGTTACATCAAGTTACTCTTTACTGCCTTCAAGTTAATAAACGTAGCTTTGGTTGATAAATAATATTTCTGAAGATATTTTAAGAAACCATCTAAAGGAAAAGAACAAAATTAATAAATATGAAAACTACTTAAATGAGGGAGAGTGACAAATCTTTTTCATAGAAAATCTGAAAGTAATATATTGAGATACTCATTTTCCAGAAGGCGGAGCTAATTCTCATTCTTTCCCAGCATCTCCCCCTTGAGGATGGATTACACTCGCTGATATCCACCAAAGAATTATCTAAGGAAGGTGAAAATGGTGAGTGTGTAGTGGAAAAACCTGGCAAACACCCACCTTAACCAAATGATGAAGTTCAACATCACCAGTGATGCCTGAACGTATCATTACCCCTTAATGTGATGTGATGAGAACAGTGTTCTTCCCAAAATTCTACAGCACCAATCTAGTCAGGAGAAAAGAAAAAGAGTCATATTTGGGGGTATTCTACCAGATACTTGGCCAGTGTACCTCAAGATTTTCAAGGTCTTAAAGGTCAGTAAAGACTGAAAACCAGCACAGATTAGAGGGTACGCTGTAAATGTGAGAAACTGTATGTGAAGGGTTGGCCTGATCTGAACCCTGGAATGGTATGAGGATGCTAAAGGACACTGATGAAATCCAAGTAAGCCTGCAGTTTAGTTCTAGCAGTGTTAAAAAAAAAAAAGGAGTGAAGTTGAAAGCAAAAGACAACTTAATGAATTAAAGGGGAACACCACTGATAATTCTGATTAAAAACAAAGTGAAAAAATGTATTAGTGCTTAAAAAGAGGCATAGCTAAAGATTCAGAGTTGATTTAAAATCGACTCTATCAGAAATTTTGTTCTGAATATTTGAAATTAAAAATTTCTTAAGAAGTAGCAGATTTAAAATAACAAAACATAACTTTACCCTGCTCAATAGCATGGATGGAAGTGGAAAGCACTGTGCTAAGTGAAATAAGCCAGGCAGTAAAAGAGAAACACCATATGATCTCACCTATAAGTGGAAACTAATCAGCAGAACAAGCAAGCAAGCAGGATACAGCCAGAGACATTGCCATAAAGAACAAACTGACAGTTACCAGAGAGGAGAGGGGAGAGGAATAATAGGGGAAGGGCCATCAAGAAGCATGTAAAAAGGACACATGGACAAAGCCAAAGGGGGTAGGTTCAAGGGTGGAAGGCAGGAATGGGTGGGGTGGGCATGGTGGGGTAAAAGTGGAGACAATTAGACTTGAACAACAATAAAATAAATTAATGATAACAATAAATAAGATACCATAACGTAATCAAGTCTGTTGCAAAGGTCATGTGACCTCTCATGAGATTTAAATAAAAGGGAATAAAATACTACCATCAGTAAAGGGCAGAGTATATGATTTCTACACAGAAAGTATAAAGGTTTCAAATAAGTCAGTATTAGAACTAGTTGGTAACTAATATATACATAGTCTTTTTTGTACGTGTAATAGTAAAACAATGTTAGGAGAAAATGTAGTTAATAAAAAAACTACAAAATACGTGGAAATATTTTAAACATAAATACTTCAGATTTTTGTAAAAAATACAAACCATTACTTACGCACTAAAATAAAACATGCAAACATGTAAGGATACTGATATGTGCCAAATGAATCTGCACATAGAATACAACTCCACTCACAATCATAATCAATTTAGCATGAAAACCTGCTAGCTACTTTCACAGTTTATCTAGAAGACTGTCTGTGTAAGAAAAACCATAAATATGTTGAAAGGTGAGAAATAAATACTCAAAGTTGTGGGGTATCTCTGACAGACAGTAAATACTCTCTACAGTGATATTCATTACAGGGGAAAGGCAGTACATGTGTACACACTGGAGGTATACAACCTGCCATAGAGAGGCTGGGGATGCTCTGGGAAGGGAAATATTGCCTTGAGTTCCTGGGCTCTGGGATTTGAAATGGAGGGGTTCACATGGCCCTGGCCAAGTTTTATTTAGCAGAGAAATCACAAGAGGCCATAGATGGGAACACATCTGGAGGGACGGTGGCATTATCTCCAAAACCTCAGGGTTGTTTACTGATCAGGACTGGTTCAATGATATGTGTGGATGAGACAGAAAGGTCATCTGGACCCAGTCAAGCTGCCACTGTCACTGTGGTGTCTGTCAGGGTTCTCCAGAGAAATACAGCCAACAGACAATTTAGCATGAAAATTAGTTAGCAATTTCCAAAGTTTAACTAGAAGAGGGAATCTGTAAGGAAAATCATGAATATGCTGAAATATTTGAAACACTTAAGGATGATGTTATTTAGCAGAAGCTAAATTGGTGCTTGCAGCATAAAAATGGTACTACCTAATGTAACACAGGGTCTAATGAGTTTGCAATATTGGCCCTGCTGGGCCCCATGTGATGACTCAGTTCTCCCTGTATTTTTTCAGTTCACTTTGCCATGAAGTTTCTGTGGGCTGAGAAAAGGTTAGCATCATGCCTTAGCCATTGTAGCTCAGTGCGGGGGCGACTTTCCTCGCAAGTGCCCCCTGCAACCACGGATGAGAGTAAATATGACTGAGACATGATGTGATCTGCTTGGGGAGGAGAAGTGGCCATTTTCCCAGAGGAAAAAGGCCGTGAGCAGTGGCCAGTTTCTCAGGGGAAAAAGGCGTTGAGCTCCCTCCTCCAGGGGCTTTCATTGGGTTGTAATACACAGGAATATAGGGAGGCAAGGATTAAACAGTAGATAACATTTTGAAGAAATCCGAGGGCTTAGTATGAGTCAGAGTCTGTCAGGAACAGAGTTTTAGGGTTTCCTGCTGGAACACTTATCATATGAATAAAAGCACTCTCAGCAGAGTAGATTTCACAGGTTTATCAGGAAGTCTTTGTGATGCTAGCTTTTCCCCCCAGGACAAGTTCTAGCATGGCAAGGAGCTGCACCCCTCCCCATCAGGTATTCAGGTTTAAGGGGATTAGAGCCAGGAAGCACTTCTCCCACAGGGCATGGGAACTCGAGCTCTGTCAAAGCCAGGGGGCGAGAGTCCATTGCTCTTTGTTCAGACCCCTTGAATCCTTCCATGATGTCCTCCCAAGTGATCGAGTCTGGCTTAGGTTGCCCCCCAGCTGTGAGGGGTATTACCTGTCATTGACTTCTGACCAAGCTTTGGGAGCAGGGAGAGGAAACTGAGGCAGCATTTGCTACCAGAGACAAACTTTGTCTCCTGCTGCTCACATTCCAGAGGTCGTGGCTCACTCAGCCTTAAGCCACAGGGGGTAGAAAGTTACAATTCCTGAAACCAAGCAGAGTGGTCCACAACAGCTCAGTTGATTCAATTGTTGTCCCTCAAACCAAAAGGCTGGGGTTTGAGACCTACTTGGGGCAACCAATTTGTGTATTTCTTTCACATCCATGGTTACCTCTCTTTCTCTTTTTCTCTCTTCCTTTTCCTCTCTCTATAAAATCAATAACATATGTTAATTCTTTTAAAAGAAAAGGTTAGCATCATTTGGCTTGACTTCTTAAGTAATCGTATCACAGACAGAGAAAGAGTGTATAACTGATGTTCTAAAACTACCTCTAGTCTCTTCTACTCTTCTCAGGGCCATTAAAGGATTCCCCCTGACACCAGCTCAGTCCCAATCTGAGATGCAGTGGAGGCACTAGGATTCCCTGCCCGTCCCTGTTTGCAATGCCCCTCCAGATAACCTGACAGGAATACATAACTGAAATGAAGAGGAAAATAGAACTATTTTCATTAAGAACTTGTAATTACCAGAAGATATTTGTACACCTTTATTTTACTGAAGAAACATCAAACCACAGAAACAGTGAAAACATTTTAAAAGAAAGGAAGTGCAGGTTTTCATCAGTTTGCTCAAACAGTAAGGGAAGGACGAGAGAGACCACAGTGGTATTTAACATTGGAGCGTGTTTTATTACAGACATCTAAAACTTGACCATACAGTCAAAAACAGGTCTCCCTATTTTAATAAAATCCACCATTCTATAGGCAACCTAACAAATTTAATAAAATAAACACATCAAAAGTCAATTGTACATAATACAGACTTATGAAGAAATTTATCAGAATAGGGAAGATGTGTTTTCTGCATGGAAAATGCTCATAGCCAGCCAAAAATAAAACAAAAGTTACTACAGGCAACAGTTATGTAGTATAGGCTTGTAAGTCTGTTTATAAATAGCTGCCAAAGCAAGTGGTAAAAAATAATAAATGCTTTAAAAATGCTGAATGAGTTCGATTCATTAGAGAAAATTATATGATGTAAAATTCAGGTATTTACTGTAGTGAAGATTCATATAATAACTGACCATATTAAAATTCTGATTACTGTAATACCACATCCATGTAGGAAAAATAAAATTAGCCAAATCATTATACTTCATAAAAAAATGGGATCTCAAATTTTAACTTCACTTAGCTATATTTTAGTGCTTGTTTACCACTTTTAGAGAGAATTACTTTAGATAGTAACATATGTGTGCATGTGTGTGTGAGAGGTCATAGAATTACTAAACCAATTAAGAAATTATGATCCTTCTGGATAATCTATCTCTGATTTGACCATGTTCCAGGTCCCAACAATCTCTACTGTTTAACCAACTGTTCTAGAACAGACCATGGAATTTGCCTGGGGTGAGCATGACTGAGAATGATGACCTGGACTCAATGCTCAGTTACTTTTACTTTGATTTCCTCCCAAAGAAGCCAACAAACAGAGTGGTCAATGTAATGAAATAAGAAAGATAGCTGTGTACACACAGTGGTGTACTTTGTTTTTTTCTCATCATCCAGGTGCTCCAGCGTGGTGGTGTTAGCAAACAAACCCTGGGGAACAAGATGCAGCTGAGTCAGAGTGTGGGTCCATGAGCTCACCACCTTTCATGCCCCCAGTAGTCATGTCAGCACCCAGAAGAAACTTACATTATCTTAAAAGGTAATGATTCCATCATTTCAGAATCTGCGTTCCCACACCATCTCTGCAGGGCCTAGAAGGCTCACTTTTATGCTCACTTAGGCATAGCAGGGACTATCATACCAATAATATCCCATTTTCCTCTTTACTAGTACATGAAAAAATTGCTTCCTGAAACGAAGGGAAGACACATGTACAAGTAATAAAGAATATGACAAATAAAAATCATGATATATTTTTGAACACTTATCCTGATAAAAAGGAAACTTTAGACTATTATCATAGGATATGCTACTTTTTTATCATTTTCAAATTTTATTGGTAGTCTACACAATATATTTCAAAAATTTAGTATATGAATAAGTGATATCACAAATACAATAATTGCACATTCACATCCAGATGCGACATACGAGCTTCTTCTGATGTGGTAGCATCTTTTACATTTCCCCTTTCTCTCAGAATAGACTGTGGAACATTACAAAATAGATTCCCTTTAGTTCATGACTTGTTCAGTTGCAAATTCATGTAAACTACAGGATCAGTTTGGCGCCTGCTGTGATCATGAGTCTACTGCTGTTTCTCTAATCAGAAAACATTCCTATTAGATAAACCATCTGGCTTGAAAAGCATCCCTTTTGCATTCAAAATGGTTTTGTTAGACTGCAGCCAAAGTATATTTTTAAAGGAAAGATGTGTCAGCAAGACCCGTCTGTTTACTAATGGAATGGTCCTCTATTAAAATACCATTTATGGAATAAAAACCATAGAATGAAAATATCACACAACATGAATATGTTCTAGTACATGTGGAAATGTGGGTGGTGGCAATCTTTCGCTAAGGTCATCTACTGAAATCTGTTGAAATTGAGTCAGATGTAGTCATCATCTGAACAGAGCCAAATAAATGGCATGCTATTCTGATTGCAATGATCTTCATTGAAATATTGTGAATGTTGCTTTGTGACCATCGGTGTTACCTGTGCGTAATAGGGCACTACTTGGTTATTGACTGAATCATGTTTATTCTTATGTATGTGAGCAATTTTTATTTATGATCTTATTTTTAGGCTGTATACATTTTATATCATTTGGTCAAATAACAGGAAAATATAATTTTACTTTAGAAACAGTTCATAGGAACCCAAAACATCTAGTTTTAATATTCTGAGTGAATTTTGAGCACCTACTAACAGGACAAAATAAAATATTGAAGTACAAGTGTTTTAGAGTAAAGCTTCACACTCTCAAGGAAAAATGGGGAGGCTA
Organism: Artibeus jamaicensis; assembly: GCF_021234435.1. Lineage (NCBI taxonomy): Eukaryota > Metazoa > Chordata > Mammalia > Chiroptera > Phyllostomidae > Artibeus > Artibeus jamaicensis. The sequence continues at coordinate 21,067,348 of NW_026522046.1, read as the reverse complement.
AAAAATGCTACTTTTCAATTATCGCATTTATCAACATTTTATATTTTGTATGCATTCACTTAGCAATGCTTTCTTAGTTATATCCTCCCCTAAATAGAGACATGGTTCCTGCCTTCAAGGAGCTTGTATCTATTTGAAGAAGCAAGACTAATAGATAAAATAACTGCCTACTCATGGAATAGTACCTGTGGATTTTTGAGATTCAGTTGAAAATATCATAGAGATAGTGAAAAAGAAAAGTCAGAATGGTGGAGGTAGATTTTAGAATTGTTTTAAGGGTACAGTGGGAGTTAGAAACGTCAAAAGAATATAAAGAGAAAAGAATACAAATAGAAGAGTGGAAACGAAGGACATAGGTAAAATGAACTTTTACACAGTATGTAATGGAATTTGAATTTAGATACGTGAGTCTTAAAGTATTGAAAGCTATCCAGAGTCCTCGTAATGTGAGACAAATAATATAATATTTGTCCACACAAATCAATACTCTCATGTTTTGCTTTTATTTTCTCAGCTGGACTCTAAGGCCCTTACCAACAGGGTATATACAGGGTGGAGCAAAAGTATGTTTACAGTTGTGAGCATGAAAAAACATGCAGTTTATTCTTAAGTCAATGTTTATTCATTATTTTATTACTTTTAATATGAACCATTGTAAATGTACTTTGGCCAACCCTGTATTGTATCTGGAGTCTACAGCAATTTATGATACCTTGAACATTGTAGTACTCACATACTTTTTCAGAAAACAAACATTTGAATGAGTATGTGATAGAATATGGCCATATTTTCTTGTTTGTTTGCTTTGTATGTGTGTTTAAGAAGGGGAAGGGACTAGACAAAGAACATGAATGACCCACAGACATGGACGATGGTGTGGGAATTGAGCAGGGGGTGTGGCGTGGGTGGAGGAGGGCAAAGGGGGAAAAACTGGGACAACTGTAATAGAAAAACAATGAAAAATGATTTAATAATAAATACATACATGCCTACATACGTACATGAAAATACCTCTGTTATTTTATGGTTAAAAACAAAATCTTTTTATTGGCAATGTCTAAATTCCTTATCAAGTAACATAGTTGAATTAGTGTAAAGATACAATTGTTGCTCAAGTTAAAAAAAATTATAAAGATCAAATTGGAGAATCTTAGAAAATCCTAACAACCCCCTCGAATTGCCTTTTTCATTGTAACTTGTTACCGTTTTCTTTTTTCTGGCTTTAAATTCCCACCATTCAAATCACTCTTTTGGAAAATACAACAGATGTGAAGTCATTGTCTCCGGGAGGCTACCAAGAACACTCTTTATTTTTGGAACTGTTATGTATTATCTGGATCAGGTGTTGGATACTTTGTCATCACATTATTAACAAGGACATTTTCATCAGATTTGTTAACAACTCTAAAAGTAGAAAAGAGACTTTTGTTATGAAATAAAATGATAAAGTGCAGTGAAATTTCAGTAGCAAGAAAAAAATGCATTATCAGTTTCTTAGCCTTGGGAAGGTACACCATCAGAAATTAAGCATATGGAAAGGCAAACTTTGTCAAAACAGGGCATTGTTTCCCGTGTGTATCCCGTGTGTATATGTGCGTGCACACTGGCATGTGCTATATAAACATACTGTCACCTATAAATGAGCTAGAAAATAGAAAAAATATTATATAAAATAATAAATAATAAAATTCTAGTAAGAAATAATTATTTTCAATAATTGATACTGTTAGGTTAGGCCGGAATTAGATAAAAATAGCCAGGAGGAACCCGAGGCAGGCACCAGACTGTCTCAGCAAGGAAGATAGAAAAGTAAAGAAAGTACAAGGAGTGCTGAACGAGATAAACCGCCTGTGCATGACCTTGTCTTTGCAGAAAAGTATCCATTGTAGTAAGCAGAGAGCATAGCCATGTGTATGTGTTCTCTCAAGATAGCCAATTGCTAACAGCTACGTCTGCTACGTCTGCTTCTGTATTTGCTTGCTTGCTTGCTTGTTTGCTCACCCCAATAAAAACCCTAGGCTGTAAGCGCCAGGAGCAACTCTCATCTGCAGCCAGTTTGGCACCGTGTCTCCGGACACCCTGAGAGTTCGCCCCTGCGCAGGTAAAACGTTGAAACTTTGGCCAATAAAGTTCCATCTTAAACTCCTGAAAGCTTCCGACATTTGTTGCTCGCATTGGTGGATGATACAATACTTATAGTCAATCTTAATATAATCATCTTCTATTTTCTATTAAGGTATACCTTAAGAGTGGGTACTCAGCCCTGGCTGGTGTAGCTCAGTGGATTGAGTGTTCTGTGATGCAAAGGGTAGCTGGTTAGATTCCCAGTCAGAGCACCTGCCTGGGTTGTGGGTCCATTTCCCCAGTAGGGGGCGTGCAAGAGGCAACCACACATTGCTGTTTCTCTCCCTCTCTCCAGTCCCTTCTCTCTAAAAAATAAATAAAATCTTAAAAAAGTAGGTACTCATTAAATTTACTTAGCAAAAACCTCCGTTTTTGATAAACACACGTTAATAAAACTGACGTCGGACATTTATCGATTGTTCACATATGTCAGGTACTGTGCCTAGTGTTATGCATTCATATTTCATGATTTATTTCTTACTATAATCTTATGGTATTTTTTCAATAAAAAAACTGTCACAGAGAGATTTAGAAGTCTCCTGGATGCCACAGAACAAGGCCTATGAATGTAATCACTCAGCAGCCCCTTGCATAATAATGCCAGTCTTGAAACAAAGGAGGAAGTGGGTGACTCCTAGGGTTGGCTTTATTGTTCTGGTTGATATTTTCTAGATCTAGTGAACTCTTAAATAAGGATACTGTTCAGTAAACTATAGTCATTAAAGTTGTTGAGGTGAAAAACCCATGTGTTACCACTGGAAGGATGAGAATCCAATTTGAGGCAAGACTTCTTGAAAGTGATCTGTACACCCAGAAGTATGGTCCTGATTCAAAGCCTCTGAATCAGTAGCATTCAGGTGTCAAGGGTTTGTTGGCTCCTCACAAGAGTATACTTTTGGATTCTTTTGATCTTGCCAAAAGGAAATAGACCAAACATGAAAACATTCATGAATGAGCAAGTGAATAATGATATGTTTTAACCACCATCATGGTTTTTAATCATTGGGGATTTTCATGCAATCCCTAGCAGAATGGTTCAGCAGTTAAGATCACGGTGTCTAGTACTGGTGCCTGATTTTGAATCTCAGATCTGTTACTTTCTAGCTGCATGATTTAGGATGAGCCACTTATCCTCTTTGTGCCTCAGCTTTTTTTTTAAGGGTGGGTTTGAGGCTTACATGAGTTGAGTACTTAAACACTTAGAATGGTGCCTGGCCATAGTGAGCACTAAATATTGTTAGTCGCTGTTATTAGGGGTTTTATGTAGACACTCTTAAACGAGGTAGATGAATATGCTGATTACTGAAATTCTGTTAAGCTTCTTCTCTCCCCATCCAGTGCTACCTCATACCAACATCCTTACCCACCTCTCAGTTTAGAATCATAAGTTCCAACAAGAGATCTTACTTATAGGACTCTCTCCTAAATCTTAATGATGTGGAGGCAGAAAAAGATTAGAAGCGTGGATTTAAGTAGGGGTGAATCACATGATCTCAATGGTTAATAATATCTTTCTTCACTCAGGTTTCTGACTTGTTTTATGATACAAGCTTTAAATCTAATTATGGAATGTAATCCTCAATACCGACTATAATATCCACTCCAAGAGCCCTCTATACGAATCTCCAAGGGAGAAGCTGCTTACATAGTAAATTTCCAGGAATAAAATTCACCTCCCTTGAAGAACTGGAATATAATCTCATTTCACTGATGAGAGCTTCATGTAACTGTCTCCTTGCCTTTAAAGACATGCAAAAATAGAAGGTGTGCATGTTGTTAAATATAACATATAAAAGATGTAAGTTACCAAAAGGGATGCAGCACATAATCTTCTGTAACAAAAGGAAGCCTCCGTGGCAGTTACAGTGTTACTTTGGGGTCACATTCTTTTACTTATATTATTCAGAGAGTGGTGATTGCTTGGGGCAAGGGGTTGGTTGACAATGGAGGAGGGTGTGGGGGATAAATGGTGGTGGACAGAAACTTGACAGGGGTTGGTGAATCCTCAATACAGTGTACAGATGTGTGCTGTAGAACTATGCATCTGAAACCTGTATAATTTTGTTAACCAGTGTCACCTCATAAATTCAAAAAAAGGAAAAACAGATTTCCATAAGAGTAAAAATATGTGTGTATGTGGTTATTTATGGTAGCTATTTCTAGAAAAAAAACAAATGATTAAGACATTTAAAATACTCATTTTATGCTGTAATTAAAAGTGACATTTTGAAGTTAGCTATTGTAAATAATAAAATATGTATTAATATACTAATACATACTAAATATAATATGTTATAAGTTTTAAAAATGTTACATAGGAGTGTGATTCTTATGCTATGACTCTAGTGAGAAAACATGGATACATCATTCAAAAGATCTATGCAAAAACTATTGCCCCCGAAGTTAACTAAATTGTTTAGGGAGAGTAGTACTTTCTACTGCAAGCTCTCTTGAACTTTTTTGGTCTAAATGTGTGTATTGATTAGTATTAACTCTCTCTTAACCCCAGTGAAATTGAAAAAGAGATCTTGTTCCACTAAAAACTCTGTAAGGCTTTGGAATTTTGAGTAGTACTGCTTTAGAACCAATGCAGTCAATACACTTAAAGAAAATAAGAGGCCCTCTCTCCACTTCTGCATGGTGGACCGTGTGCGTGGGCACATTGAGTCTGGACAGAAAGGCAGCTTCTTCCATCCAGCTCATTGTTGGCAGGGTGTCCGTGTCCGGCAGCAAACAGCAGTGGTGCCAGATAGTGGTGGATGGACTCATGCTGAAACCCTAGCAGAGTAGCTACAGGCAGGCAGCGGAAAGCTTATCAGTAGACACTGTAAAAGACAATTCCCACAGAAGAATGATAAGAAAGTAAATTCACCTTGATGCTGTCAATGTGTTTATGAACATTTGTGAACTCCTTCTGCAACTCCACCCCTGGCTAACCCTTGAAACTTTGGAAGCCTTGGCAGAAAAAAGGAGTTTTTGCAAAAGCAAGTTAGGATGTAATATTAGAATGTAGTTTGTGCTATTCAAGCTACTGTGGTCAGGAGTTAGAGGATCATGGTAGCATAGACAAAGTAAAAATATATATATGCATGTGTTTACTTTTTAATAACAGAAAAATGTATATCAAATTTACCTAGGAGCTCATGCTTGGTGTCAGGTCCTCAGATATTGATGGATTTTAATACAATTAATAAAAAATGACCCCTATAAGCAAGCCCAAGAAACACCAAGTAAACTTCAGAATATTATTGCTTCTAGCCCAAATCTGTGGACTGAGTTCCAAACGAGTGCTTCTGACTAACTCTCCTTCCCTCAGCAAGGAAAGGCTAGCAGTGGGAGTGACAGGTAATGGGTGGCATTTGAATATTTCACCAGTTCCCAGACTCCCGCCTGCTTATCTGGCTTCATTTTACTTTTGTTCTTACTGTTCTATCCCCCACTGTTCTGTGCTTTGGTCGTACTATTGGTCTGAGCCCTGTTCAAAGCCATTTTGTCCAGAGATGGGCAGGGAGTGCAGCTCTGGCCAGACTCACAGGAGCCCTTCTTCCCAGCCTGCCGCCCACCTGAGGACCAAGAAGCTGGAGGTGTCTTTTCCAAGCAGCCCAGCACCACAGGAAGTGGAACATTCCTCCAGTGCCTTCACCAATCCCTTCACACCTCAATTCTGCCTAATGTCAGGGCTTAAAATGACCAGCACCCTGGGAGGATTATTATTAGCTTGAAAAATCAAACAATAAGCAACTTGAAATTCATTTTCCATCATGTAAACATTACATTAAGGTTGAAGAGCAATGGAAAAAATTAGATGGAGTGGTGATTTCAGCCCGGGGTTAATTTTGTTTCTCTAAATTCCTTTAGCACTTATTACCTTTACATTCTTGAAATTAGAGGAAGGGAGATACTTTTATTTTTTATTGTTTTGTATTTGCTTACTATGTATTTGGGACCCTGTTTTAAGTGCCAGTTTTCTGTGAAAATCTGAAAACCTTTTGAACTAACTTGATTAAAATTTTCTATCAAAACGTATTGTATTGAAAAACTGTTTTGTGAAGAAAGCAGAAGAGAAACACGATTCTTATTGGTAAATTCTGTCCTACTCAACACTCTATTAAGTGGCCTCCATTAATCATAAATACTACACATAACACTTCCCTGGGTTAACAGTGCCCCCCCCCCCCAAATTCATGACCATCTGGAAACTCAGAATGTGACCTTTACTAAAATCTCTGTACGGCTTTGGAATATTGGGCAGTACTGCTTTAGAACCAATGAAATCAATGTATTTAAAAGGAGTAAGAGGTCCTTTCTCCACTTCTGCATGGTGGCAGGTGAGCAAAGGAAAGTACAGTGAGGTGGAAATAAGACATCCACGTGAAGAGGGAGGCAGAGATGGGAGCGGTGTGTCTAGAAACCATGCAACACGAGGGACGGCCAGCACCCACAGAAGCTAAGAGACAGGTGTGAGAGAAGTTTTTTTCTCCCTCAGAGCTTCCAGGAGAACTCAACCTTGCCAGCGCATTGAACTTATAATTTTAACATCCAAAATGATGTTAGAATTTAGGATGAATAATTTCTAAAATAGAATTATGGGAGAATAATTTCTATTGTCTTAAGCAACCCAGTCTGTGGTACTTTATTACAGCAGCCTTAGGGAATTATTAAAAAAGTATACAATATAACACATTTTAAAAAAGATTTTTATTTATTTATTTTTAGAGAGAGGAAAAGGGAAGGAGAAAGAGTGGAAGAGAAACATCAATGTGTGGTTGCCTCTCATATATCCCTTGCTGGGACCTGGCCTCCAACCCAGCCATGTGTCCTGACTGAGAATCGAACCGGCGCCCCTTTGCTTCACAGACCCACGCTCAATCCACTGAGCTACACCAGCCAAGGCCAATATAACATATTTTATATTCTATTTAATTTAATTTAATTTAATTTTTATTTTAATATATTTTATTGATTATGCCATTACTGTTGTTCTATTCCCCCCTTCATTCCCCTCCACTCTGTACACCCCCTCCTCCAACATACCCCCCTTTAGTTTATGACCACATGTCTCAAGTTCTTTAGATTCTATATTTCCCATACTATTCTTGCCCTCTCCCCTATCTATTTTCTACCTACCATCTATGCTACTTATTTTCTGCACCTTCTCCCCCCTTTTCCTTCTCCCACTCCTCTGTTGCTAACCCTCCATGTGATCTTTGTTTCTAAGGTTCTGCTTCTGATCTAGCTGTCCTCTTAGTTTGCTTTTGTTTTAGGTGTGGTTCTTAATAACTGTGAGTTTGCTGTCCTTTCACTGTTCATATCTTCTTTTTCTTAGGTAAGTTCCTTTAACATTTCATATAATAAGGGCTTGGTGATGATGAACTCCTTGAATTTGATCTTATCTGAGAAGCACTTTATCTGTCCTTCCATTCTAAATGAAAACTTTGCTGGATAGATCAATCTTGGATGTAGGTCTTTGGATTTCATGACTTGGAATACTTCTTTCCAGCCCCTTCTTGCCTGTAAGGTCTCTTGTGAGAAATCAGCTGACAGTCTGATGGGACCTCCTTTGTAGGTGACTGTCCCCTTATCTCTTGCTGCTTCTAGGATTCTGTCCTTCATTTTAATCTTGGCTAATATAATGATGATGTGCCTTGGTGTGTTCCTTCTTGGGTCCAACTTCTTTGGGACTCTCTGAGCTTCCTGGACTTCCTAGAAGTCTATTTCCTTTGCCAGATTGGGGAAATTCTCCTTTATTACTTGTTCAAATAAGTTTTCCACTGATGGGTGTTCCTCTTCCCCTTCTGGTACCCCTATAATTCAGATGTTGGAATGTTTGAAGATGTCCTGAAGGTTCCTAAGCCTCTCCTCCTTTTTTTGAATTTTTGTTTCTTCATCCTTTTCTGTTTGGTCATTTTTTTCCTCTTTCTGTTCCACTCCTTTGATTTGAGTCCCAGTTTCCTCTCCGTTACTATTGGTTTCCTGTGCATTTCCCTGCATTTCAATTAGTTTAGCCTTCATATGTTCCTCTAATTTGTGACTAAAATCAACCAGTTCTGTGAGCATCCTGATGACCAGTGTTTTGAACTGTGCATCTGAAAGTTTGGCTATTTCTTGGTCGTTTAGATTTATTGGCTCTGGGGCTCTGAGTTGTTCTTGAGCCATGTTTTGATCTGTTTGTGCCTGTTATGTATGAGGAGCGGAGCCTTAGGTGTTCACCAGGGCGGGGGCCCCCCAGGTCACTGGTTTGTGAGGCTGTATGTGGGGGCGGGATCAGAGAGGTACAATGTTGGTCCCCTCTGCCGCTTCTCACCACTGGGGCCTGCAAGGTCCGTTTCACTGCTTGGTCCTTCACTGGTTTATCTGCACGCAAATGTGTGACCGTGGTCAGCCCTCAGTGAGTCTACTGCCTTGCGCCTTCAGTGGGTCTGCCCGCTACTCCACACATGGGATCTGCCCACAGCTACCAGCGTGCCTGGGTCTTGCACCTGGGTCGGTCCAGTGGATCTTTCCTGCCAGACCCTGCTCTGCTGCTAGCTCTGCCCCTCTTACCAGTTTGGCAGAAGGGTTTGCTGTTGTCAGACTTCAATATAGTTCAATTTTCTGTGGTTTGGCTGTGTGTTTGTTGCTAAAACTTTGTAGTTTTTAAACTTGGTTGTGTGAGGGGGCACAGTGCTTTTACCTACGCCTCCATCTTGGCGGAAGTCCTATTTAATTTTATTTTTAAAAAAATACATTATTTTCTAACAAAACCCATTTCTAACAAAACCCATTTTATCGTATTTTTATTCCATTTAATTTTCGCCTCTGCTGAGTAACATTATTGAAGGCCACTAACACTTATCGAATATTTTAGAACTTCTAGGAACTATGTATTAATAATTCTCACAACTATTGTGAATAGGCATTATCACCCTGAGTTCACAGATTAGGATTCTAATCTATATGAGGGGGAGGGGGTCTTATAATATTAAATAGGTAAGTTGTGTGCAAATTCACTTCTGTTTAGCTCCAGTATTTATAGTGTACCTGTTAATTTTTAAGAAAAGAAAAATGAATTATTCTAACACATAACAAGATTTTAAATCACACTGAGCAAAGAAAAGAACTCTTGCCCTTTATCTGTGTGAAACCTCTTTGTATTTATTTTTTTCTACAACACTGCAGAATGTCGTGCAGTGTGTCATCAATCAGAATGAGCTTGCAAATTCATTTAGAAGCACATGCACTTTCAAGTGTCAATTCCTTTTTCAATGAGAGTTCTCTCTGATAGCACAAAGCTTTTATGTTAAAGCGATTCCAATGACAAGACCATTACTTTAGGTATTGATCAAAACTGCAAACAGAAGAGCAACGGGGAGGTTCTCCTAAACATGTTCCTACAAAGTGGAAACTGTTGAACAAATGCATTATTCTCTTATGTAAGTAGAGTTTTCCTTTTACTCTGTATTAGTTCATGTCTGTGATCCTTAATGATAGATTTATTTATAGCAAAGTAATTATTACCTTTTAAAAGGAGCATCTATTATAATGAAGGAGTCAACAATAGTGTCAGAGCGGTTCATGAAAAGTATAATAGGAGTGTTGGGTGGAGAAGACAGAATATGTGGTTCATCTCGAGCTTAAGCTGCATCCAACACTGGAATTCATACCTATTGGAGATGTCAGGGAGATTCATGTGGCAGAGGGCTGGAGAGGCATTTGAGAGTGTATTTTAAGGGATGATGAGTGAACATCAGAGAACAGGTCTCCTCTAATAACAAAACTTTGGAACTAAAAAGGGAGATGTATTAGTTTCTAAGGCTGCCATTACAAAGTAACACAGGCTGGGCAGCTTACAGGACACAAATTTATTTTCTCACAAATCTGTGTGCTGGAGGCTAAGGTACTAGCAAAGTTCATTTCTTCTGAGGCCTTTCTCATTGGCTTGTAGATGACCTTTTTTTTTTTTTGTATCTTTACATAGGCCTCCTTCTCTGTACGTGCCTGCATCCAAACTTTTTTTTTCCTGTAAGGACACCCATAATATTGAGATAAAGCTGACCCTAGTGAACTCATTTTAACTTAAATAACCTCTTTAAAGAGTACCTCCAAATGAAATCACCTCTGAAGTATTGGAGGTAGGTCTTCAACATATGGATTTGGAGGAGATAAAATTCAGCTCATAATAGAAGGGATGATTTTCAGTACAATATTACTTTTGTCAAAAAATTACTCCCTGACCCAAATGTTCATAGATTTATGTCTAATTTCTCCAGAAGTTTTGAAAAATATAGGCTATGAGACACTATAATAATCTTACAATAAAACATAACAGCTAAAGTGAGAAAAACATTCTTCGCTTCTGCACTGAATATAGAGCCCATGTATAATCCACTGGGTTCAGTGTTGAAGATGCTGAAGGAACGAAAGAATTCCACTGAGAGTAGCAAGAATTTAGCTCTTAGCTGTTTTCACCATACCTTTTCCTGAACCCAGTTGATCACAGACAATTCTGTTGTCCCTGCAGCTTGTCCCACAATTAACACAATCTCATTTTCTTCAAACCTGTCAAGAATTAGAACAGTGGAAATTTTCTTTTTTAAAAAATTTTTACTTATTTGCTTTAGACAGAGGGGAAGGAGGAAGGAAGAGGGAGAGAAATGTTACTATGCAGTTGCCTCTCACGCATCCCCTACTGGGAACCTGACTTAGCCAGCAACCCAGGCATGCGCCCTGACTGGGAATCAAACTCATGACCCTTTGGTACTCAGGCCAGCGCTCAATCTACTGAGCCACACCAGCCAGAGCTGAACAGTGGAAATTTTCTTAAAAAAGGATGGTGGACTTTTCCTGGCCCTCCTCAATTTTTCTTATAAAGTTTTTAAACTTCTGCTCTTCATAACAGTCATGTACTTTTCACATTTCCATATTTTAGCAAATGCGAACTATTGATTTTTTTATTCTACAAGAGCCTCATTTGCTTTTTGAGATATCCGTCTCAGCAGGGATGGAAGTTCCTTGGCAGAGGGAGGGGAAGCAATGATGCTGAGCAAAGGCGACAGTCACAGCAGCAACAGCAGTGACTGGGAAGGGGATGGCAATGCAGGATGGACACATTTTACTAGGGGGTGACAGAATGTTAGTCAAAGTACCTTTTTATAGTTATTAAGCAGAGTGGTCTTGTCAACAGACATTTCTGTGGGAAGCTGAATCTGGAAATGAAAAAGAGGAAAGAATCTATGAGGTTAAGAGGACTTAATCAAGAGTATATATAAAGAAGCCTTTGGGGATTTACACATGTTTTAGGACACTTTAACAGAGACAGAAGTTTCACTGACAGTAAAATAAGGAGACAATCAACATAAATGGGTTGTTACTGCTGATGTGACCCAGGCCCACAACTTTAAAAACAATGCTTCACAACATAGAGCTGTGTTCCAAGGGGAATGTGTTCTATAGAATTCTACATTCATACTTTGTTCTACAGAAATGGTCCTGTCTGGAACAGCAACTGCTCATGGCCATAAAATATGACCCAATATCAAGACCTAACTTAGGTTGTCCTTAAGGAATGCCTTAGATGTTCATATTAATGCATTTACACATTTGTAATTATATTTTATTTTCATCTTAAAAATCCTATTAAGTAAACATGATGTTGTTCATGTCTAATGGAGAAGCCTATTTCTACTAAAACATATTTCAACAGCACAATTTTTAGTACATTACATGTGCACAACAACTATTTGATGGCCATGATAAAATAGATGTTTTAGATCTTCATGAACATGATAAGTTTCTTCATGGTTAGCCACACCAACAAGAAGAATAGATCATTGCCTGTGTTTTTAAATTTAACAAAGATAACAAAAATCCCAGGGGGCCCCTGGCAGCATGATAGCCAAGTATAAATAATATTTAATATAGTACTATACTTAATTACAAATGAATGATATTTTTCTTCTAGTAGACTGATAAGGAGGATAATTAGAAACTCACTTCCCCAACTGAAGACAAAAATTTTGTTCATTTATTCAACAAATATGTACTGAGCATTTCTATGTGACAAGGTAACTTTTGAGACATTTCAGGACAAGTTTATGTTGTTCAAATAAGTCATGATTTGTCCTCTTACAAATGACAGAATTCCAATTCCCAGTGGCTTTAAAAAAAGGAATGTATTGATTGAACATGACCTTGTTTACTAGCAGGTTGTCTCCATGGGGGCTTCTAGACTTCCAGGTTTACATTCTACCAGTTCATAATTTTAGGGGAAAGACCTACTCTTTGTATAGTTCTAAGAAAGTTCTAAGTAATATTATTGGTCATAATTGATTCATTTATTCATTCATGAATAAATCACAAAAATCCAGGCACTGGTGAGTAGGGATACTTGTCTCAGCAGAACAACATAAACTCCTAAATAACAAAAAGAAATTTTTATTTTGTTACCAGATAAGTCAGATTTAATTTTGGACTGAAAAAACAAACAAAAAACCAACAGAACTGCATGACAGCTCTTCATGCATACTGCAATTCAATGACTTTTCACCTTGAATTGTAGTGAATTTGGAACCAAAACTAAATTGAGTCTTAGATTTCTAAATCCTGGGCCAGAATTATTTAATTGTACTTCCTGTCAGTTTTTATTATGGAGAGTAAATAAGATCATGAGCTAATTGTGCTTTGAAAAAGTAATGATGTGCTGAATAAATGGCTATTATACATGCTCCTTAGGCAATAATCTTAAAAGTTCCAGATGTCCTGCTTCTATTTGTATAATTAAAATTATTCAATCTTGCCTCGGCCGGGTTGCTCAGTCAATTATTGTGTCATCCCCATACACCAAGGTTGCAGGTTCCCTTTCCGGTTGGGGCACATGCAGGAAACAACCACTGAATAAATAATAAATAAATGGAACAACAAACAGATGTCTCTCTCTGGGTGTGTCTCTCTTTCTCCTTTCTTCTCTTCTTCTAAAATCAATAAAAAATTATAAAATAAAAGTATTTAATTTTAGTGAATGTATTAAAGTTACTTGGAAATTATGCTGTAGTTAGAATTTTTATGCAATGTATTTGATAATGACTGCTTTCAGATGATAATCTTCTGTGCTAAGATTATTGCTGCACAATGAAAAGTTCTCTCTCAAATAAAGATTGCAAAGTGTTGGGGACTGTTTTCATTGGAATAGGTCTCCAGGCTCTCCCATAAGGCTCTTCCCAGTGGCTCAGCTTGTGCACTCACTCAGCTCTCTCCAGCCTATGAGGACCACTGAACTTCAGGATCAACTCGCTGGCCTGGTAACTATCTCCCAAGTGCTCAGCCCTACTGCTCTTCTAGGGGATGGTATTTCTTCCTTATTGTTTTCCCCCGAAGAGCCATATTCTTGTCTCTTCCAAAAGTATATTTTTTATTATCTGTCAAGAGTCATTGAGGGCCTACTAAATTCAGATTTGGAGACATCAGAAATCCTAAAATCAGTTCATTTTCCTTAAGGAAGAGAAAAGCTTAAAATTATAATATCTGTAAATTTTTTATAGAAGTAGGGAAAATTTTGTTTTCTATCCTTTTAACATAGCAAAGAAAAAATATAGTAAATTTTTTTTGATAAAACAATTTGAACCATTTAGGCACAATGAATTACATTAGTATTTTTAGAAAATATAAGTCATTTTTGTCATAAATTAAGTTTTTAAGAAACATGATGGTACCCTGGCTGGTGTGATTCAGTGGTTTGAGAGTCATCCTGGAAAGTAAGTGGTCTCCAGAAATATTCCTGGTCAGAGCACATGCCTGGGTTGCAGGTCAGGTCCCCAGTTGGGAGTATCAGTAAGAAAACTGACTGATGTTCCTCTCACACATCAATGTTTCCCTCCCTCTCTTTCTTCCTCCATTCCCCTCTCTCTAAAAATAAATAAATAAATATTTAAAACAAAAACAGTGGAAGTTTAACTTTTTTAACACGAATATGTCCCTTATAAAATATTTATATGATCAAAATCATTAATTTAAAGGGAGCACTTACTTGAAAGATTAGTCTTACTATAACTAAACTTTGGCAAATGAGAACTTTGATAAAGTAAGTATTAAAGTTCTAATTAAGTAAAAAAGAAAATGACCTTAAAAATTATCAGGTCCCTCCAAAAGATTTTATAGTTTAGGAAATCTTCCAAGTAATTACTTATCCATGTATATAACAACATATGTACTAATCAAGTTGGTTTCATGTATGTAACAATTATGTTAACTGTTTTATTTATCTGCTTGTTGAATTTCCCCTAAAAATTAACTATTCAAGATGATTTCAGTTCTTAAATAGCATATATTACACACTATTAAAAATACCAGTGTTCTAGAAATTGTTTCTTCCATTATTTTCCATGAAATAATTCAACAGCAATAACTTTTATGAAGAAACAAACAAAATTTTTTGTATTAAGAAAAATACAGGAAGAGCTAACACTCAAAACCTAAAATGGATGGAATAATTGGCAACAGCAGTAGTTATTCATCAAGAAAGGCATGCGGATGAAACTAAATAAAAGATATCACTAACAAATAATGCAGCCCTGCATCTCAGGAGGCTCATCAAAAAGTACTCTTTGAAGGTAAAGCAAAATATTTAAAGTAAGGAGAAAAACTAAGTGTTTTCAGTGCAATAACGACCTCAAAGGGGAATTGGCTAGGAGTAGAGGAGAAGACTAAATGAGATATTATATACATAACTGTAGTCATAGGAAACAGTTTTCTCTGTGAGGATGGAAGGAAAAAAATAAACCCCGCATGGAATGGTCAGGGGGAAGAACTACATCATTGCCTGTTTCCATTGACAAAAGAGTAAAAGCTCAAAAAGCAAATTCAAAATCCTGAATCATAGGGAAGTCTCCTCTTAGCCTAAAACACATTCTTACACAATCTGAAATATAGACTTTTTATGAGAAAGGAGCCCAGAAAAATAAGTGGGCTGAGGGGATAAGCATTAAACAAAAAAAAAAGGGGGATATAACAGTATTTGTTATAAGATTTATTGGACAGGCAAAACATTTTATATTTAAATATTTCTGCTTGGAGTGTGATAATTAAATAAAAAATATTCTCATCCAGTAATAGGAAACCTATCTTCTGAACAAACACTCTCTTTACCTAAGTGGATCCCTTAGAAAAAAATCAAAGATGTACTTGACCCTACGGGAGCAATAACATGAGAGTAAAGATAAACTAGGTCATTCTTCTGGGGGAAAGAAAGGAGTTCCAGGGATGTACTAGGAGCCTATTGAATAATCTTTTCTCCAAAAGGTATATGTGGATTCTGGAATTATTAAAAAAATCTATTGAGCCATATTGTTTTTGTGGAAGAAAAACAGATGCATGAGAGGAGTACAGGGGAGAGTTCCTCTACGTAAGTCAATTTTTGTACTTTCCAAATGTTTACTTATCTGAATATATTCCTTCTTCAAGACCTTGTTTTTTATAATAATTATTTTATTTTATTGTTAAATATATTTTATTGATTATGCCATTACAGTTGTTCTATTTCCCCCTTCATTCCCCTTCACCCTGTACACTCCCTCCCCCAACATTCCCCACCTTTAGTTTATGACCACGTGTCTCAAGTTTTTTAGATTCCATATTTCCCATACTATTCTTGCCCTCCCCCCTATCTATTTTCTACCTACCATTTATGCTACTTATTTTCTGTACCTTCTCCCCCCTTCTCCTTCTCCCACTCCCCTGTTGCTAATCCTCCATGTGATCTTCATTTCTATGGTTCTGCTCCTGATCTAGCTGTCCTCTTAGTTTGCTTTTGTTTTAGGTGTGGTTCTTAATAATTGTGAGTTTGCTGTCCTTTCACTGTTCATCTTTTTTATCTTCTTCTTCTTAGTAGGTAAGTCCCTTTAACATTTCATATAATAAGGGCTTGGTGATGATAAACTCCTTGAATTTGATCTTATCTGAGAAGCACTTTATCTGTCCTCCCATTCTATTCTAAATGAAAGCTTTGCTGGATAGAGCAATCTTGGATATAGGTCTTTGGATTTCATGACTTGGAATACTTCTTTCCAGCCTCTTCTTGCCTGTAAGGTCTCTTTTGAGAAATCCGCTGACAGTCTGATGGGACCTCCTTTGTAGGTAACTGTCCCCTTATCTCTTGCAGCTTCTAGAATTCTCTCCTTCATTTTAATCTTGGCTAATATAATGATGATGTGCCTTGGTGTGTTCCTTCTTGGGTCCACCTTCTTTGGGACTCTCTGAGCTTCCTGGATTTCCTAGAAGTCTATTTCCTTTGCCAGATTGGGGAAATTCTCCTTTATTATTTGTTCAAATAAGTTTTCCACTGCTGGGTGTTCCTCTTCCCCTTCTGGTACCCCTATAATTTGCATCTTGGAACATTTAAAGATGTCCTGAAGATTCCTAAGCCTCTCCTCCTTTTTTTTGAATTCTTGTTTCTTCATCCTTTTCTGTTTGGTCATTTTTTTTCCTCTTTCTGTTCCACTCCTTTGATTTGAGTCCCAGTTTCCTCTCCATTACTATTGGTTTCCTGTGCATTTCCCTTCATTTCAATTAGTTTATCCTTCATATGTTCCTCTAATTTGTGACTAAAATCAACCAGTTCTGTGAGCATCCTGATGACCAGTGTTTTGAACTGTGCATCTGAAAGTTTGGCTATTTCTTCATGGCTTAGATTTATTGTCTCTGGGGCTCTGAGTTGTTTTTGAGCCATGTTTTGATCTGTTTGTGCCTGTTACATATGAGGAGTGGAGCCTTAGATGTTCACCAGGGCCGGGCCCCCCAGGTAGCTGGTTTGTGACACTGTATGTGGATGTGGGGTCAGAGAGGTACAATGGTGGTCCCCTCTGCCGCTTCCCACCCCTGGGGCCTGCAAGGTTTGTCTCACCGCTTGTTCCTTCACCGGTTTATATGTGGGTGAATGTGTGACCATGGTAAGCCCTCAGTGGGTACACTGCCTTGGGTCCTCAGTGGGTCTACCCCCTACTCCACACCTGGGATCCACCCACAGCTGCCTGTGGGCCTGGGTCATGCGCCCGGGTCAGTCTGGTGGATCTTTCCTGCTCAACCCTGCTCTGCTGCTGGTTCTGCCACTGGCTCTGTCCCTCTTACTGATTTGTTTGAAGGGTCCATTGTTGTCAGACTTCCATGTAGTTCAATTTTCTGTGGTTCGGCTATGTTTTTGTTGCTAATACTTTGTTGTTTTTAAACTTGGTTGTGCGAGAAGATACAGTGCTTCCACCTATGCCTCCATCTTGGTGGAAGTCTATAATAATAATTATTTTAAATAAAATTGAAGTAAAATGATTTATAAGAATCCTTTGATAATATAAAATATTCCAGTCTTTTTGCTACAATAATTTAGTGAAACAAAGATGAAAAATGCAATTACCGAAGTCATCTTGTTGCCTTCAAAATTTATCTTCAAAGTTTCTATTGACATTTTTCATGTTGTCAGTTCCATTTAAAATATTCTGTCATATTTTATTTTATTAACATATGAATCAGAATTCCTTACTTTGCATCCAGAATTTATGGATTTATGTTGTATGAGGGGTGCTTGATTTCTTTTAATTTTTCATTCTCAGAAGACAATTATATTTTAGTGACTAATGTGATACGGGACAAAACTTTTCTCCAAGTTTTTATTTCAGTGTTTTTTAGAAAAAAATTACTTAAAAGTATCATTCAGATAATATTTTTGACAAAACATTCTCTTGATATCTGTAATAATATATATATATTCAGGTATATATTTTGGTCTGAAAGCTGATTCAGTAAGGTAATATAGGAAAAGGAATTAAAAAATAAACTCCTATGTTAACTTCAGCATGAAACAAATAATTATTTAATAATAAAATATTGCTAATTTTGTTTTAAAACTTGTTTACTCTTAAATTCCCTTCTGTCTCCCCTCTGGTCACTGTCCCCTTGTTCTCTATTTCAGTGTCTTTGTTTTTATTCTGCTTGCTTGTTTGTTTTGTTGTTTAGCTTCTTGTCAAAGGTGAGATCATATGGTATTTGTCTTTAAACACCTGGCCTATTTCACTCAGCATAATGCTTTCCAGTTCCATCCCTGCTGTTGCAAAGGGTAATAGCACCTTCTTTCTCTCTGCTGCATAGAATTCCATTGTGTATATGTACCACAATTTTTTGATCCATTCATTTACTGATGGGCACCTAGGGTGCTTCCAACTCTTGGCTATTGTAAATTGTGCTACTATGAACATTGTGGTGCAGGGATTTGGAGGAATAAATAGAAAGGACACAGGGACGAGAACTAAGGGGGTGGAAATGGGAGAAAGGTGGGGAGCATGTGGTGGGGGGGCTGGGATGGGAGAAATAGACAAAAAACTGTACTTGAAAAATAACTAAATACAAATTTAAATAAAAAATAAATAAATAAATTTAGTTATTGTACTTAAAAAATAAATAAAATTTGTTTACTGACACTTTCCTATTGTTTAACAAGCTTGCTCTATTCAACAGTTATTGGTTTAATTTGTGTTTGATAACATATTATATTTTGCAGACACAAAGCAGGTAAAACCTTTTCTTCCTAGAAAGATGTTTATAAGTTAGTGGGAATGGTAGACAATTCAGATGACTACTGTTTAATGCAAGTGTTTGATGACCATATGTATTGATGCTATGTAACTGCAGAAGGCTGAGGACGAGAGGTTTAGTTATTTATATGATGCTACAACAATATGAATGGTTTCCAAGGAGAAGCAATTCTTGTTACTACATTTGAAAGTTGATTAAAATTTTTCCACTTTCTTCACCTAAAAAGACTCTCCCTTTCTTAATGATTATTTTAATTGCTATGAAAATGTGTTTTACGCATTACATGTGTTACACTTGTAGTTATATTTGATATTGTGATCAAACTGAACATTTGTCTTGTGTAATTCTCTCTTTGGTATTAATTTTCTTTCTAGTCTCTTCTGACACTCTTAAATTATCCTACATTATGTTTATTTTGTTGCAAAATATTATCTTTTTATAGACATCATCTACTGTTTAAAATGTTTCTTTTCGACAACTCAAATTAGAAACACAGGCCATTCTTGTTTTATAAATATCATAAGAACTTTTGTTTAGCCACAATGACTTTTTCTTCTCTCTTTTATGGAAACATTTTTGAACATACACAAAAGTAGTAAAAATAGTATAATGGCCTTTGATAAACATATCACCATCTCCTAATCATTAATATCTGGCTGATTCTGCCCCAGACTTACCCTGTTCATACCTGGTCTAATTCCCATCATTCTATATTACTCAAAGATAATCTGTTTCTATTTAATTTAATTGAGCAATATTATAGTATGCATTTTTATTTTATTTTTTAATTTATTTATTTATTTTATTTTTAGACAGAGGGGAAGGGAGGGAGAAAGAGACGGAGAGAAGCATAAATGTGTGGTTGCCTCTTGCACGCCCCCTATGAGGGACCTGGCCTATAATTCAGGCATTTGTCCTGACCAGGAATCAAACCAGCAACCCTTTGGTTTTGCAGGCCAGCATTCAATTCACTGAGCCACACCAGCCAGGGCTATAGTCTGCATTTTTAAAGATGATTTCATTCATTAAAACATCATTATGTCTAAATATTGAATAATTTAATAAACATTAAGTTTGGAATATAAAATATTTCATCAATGTTCAAATTTTCATTTGTCTCATAATTTTTACTTTGAATAAGTTGGTGTGTTCCTTTATTTATTATCAATCAAGAGTTGTAAATGAACCACATATTAATAAATATAAGGATGTATAAATGATTGTACTTAATGTAAATAAATATTGAAGTACATAAATTTAAAGAGTTATTCATAAGATATTTTCTCAGTTGCTAAGATATGTAAAATCTATTTTCACAATAGAAATTATTTAGTTTACTTTTTTTGTGTGTTGTTTTTTCCCTCTGGTATCATCTGAATGCAGAACTTTTGTGAAGACTTAACTTTCTAGCAGACTGCTCTCCAGTGAACAAAACATAATACATTCATATTTTCATTACATTTAAGTAGAAATTCAAATTTTGAATTAATAATATTAAACATTCATGTCTTTCAAATTTCACTTTTTAAAAACAGGTACAGATCTTAGAACTCAACTATTTCATGTTTAAAGTTTGTTTATATGCTCATCAGCCAGTTACAGAATCATTATTTTACAGCAATATAACTTTTTGTGTGCATGTGTTTCAGATACTTTTTGTGTGTTATTCTAAATATTGCTATTTGTTTACTGTGCAATACACTGTAAGCACCCCATAACCATTAAAGGAAACAATGGAATTTATATGAAATAAGTAAAAGTACTCCTTGTATTTTCACATTAGATGAGCAGTCCTTAGACATTTTTTTTCCAATAGCTTTCCGTAGGAACAAAACTCCTGGACAGTGAATTTGTTTCATGTGAATTCACCATCCTTACTTAGACTGTTGGCAATGTTGAATATTTTAGTCCTTTTATGTTTAATGTAAAAATTAGTTTAGTTGGTTTGAAATGCACCATCTTCCAATAATTTATATGTATCCCATTTCATCTTGTTCTATGTTTTTTCATTGTCCTGTTTTCTTTTGACTAGAGGTTTGTTTATTTATTTGTTTTTCACACCTGACTTTAACTCTTTCATTAATTTCTAGCTCTACATCATTTTATATTTAGTGGAGAAATTAAAATACTCATTCTTAAATTACTAATGTCTACATTAATATGTCACTGTATTACATACTAATATAAGAAAACTAATATAATTTATTTACTTCTATTATTTATGCTATAGTCATGCATAGTTTACTTTTTCTTAGTTATAAACTCCAAAAATGCAATGTTTTTATTGTTGCTTTATGCCAATTTAGTTTTTATTAAATAAATTAAGAAACCAGGTAAATTTTCATATCATTTAAAATATTCACGGTTTATAGCACTCTTAATTGCTTTTTCTATAAGTTCACATGTATGGAAAATTTGTTGAACATGAAGCATAGTCTTTAACACTACTTGTATTTGTCTTTCTGTGCAGGGCTTATTTCACTTTACACAATGCCCTCCAGGTTCATCTTCAGCATTTCCTTCTTTTTATGGCTGAATAATATTTCATTGAATACAAACACCACATTTTCTTTGCCTATTCATCTTGGGTATTGTGAATAAACCCACAGTGAATGTGAGAGTGCAGATATCTTTTTGAAGTACATCATTTTATTTTCATATATAACCAGAAGTAAGATTGCTGAATCATGGAGTAGTTCTGTTCTTGATTTTGAGAAGCCTTCATACTGCTTTGTATACAATTTAGTTTCATATTAACAGTGCTTCTCTTCACACTTCCCTACACTTTTAATCTATTTTCTTTTTTTATAATAGCCTTCCTAACAAATGTGGTGATATCTCATTTTGTTTTTAATTTGCATTTCCATGGTGATTAGTGTTATGATTAATAATATCATTGGTTCCAGTGGTTGGCATCCATCATGCCAAGCAAACAATCATTTCTTTGTGCCTCTCTCACCAGCTTTGGGGGCAACAGATTGTCCTGTGACCTTAATGCTCTGACAAATCGAAGAAGAGTTTTCTTTAGTTTCTACAGCATTTTTCTTGTTGTGAAGACAGTAAGAATAACAAGTTCCAAGTTCTTTATACATTAAAGCTAACATTGGAAGTCTTCACCATGTTTTGAAAGGATATCTTTGGTGAGTATAAACTTCTGTGTTGGGAATCTTTTCCCTTATTCTTTTAATCATATTATAGATTACCATGGAGTTTTCAAACAGTTTTATTGAAAAAATAAGCGTTAGTCTTTACTTGTAGGTAATGTATCATCTTTCTGCTTTTAAGATTTTAGCCCTGGAAAACCCATGGGCTGGGGGAAATTTGCTTGTTCCGGAACCTAACAGTAGGCATGTCTATATGTTACATTACTTTGGAACCAATACCCTTGAGACACTTAACTGTAATTGGGAAATGCAGGAGGCTCTGTGCGAACTAGCTTAAAAATTAAAGACTTCAGAGGTCTTAGACTTTTATGTTTTACTTCTAGAAACAGCACCAGCTTCTCACTCTGAAAAATTCAGGAATATTCCTGCATTTTCCATCATGTCCCTTCATGTTCCATCAAGGGAGAGAAATAAAGTATTTTGAAATATGCTGAGTACCTTTTCCTCCATTGTGTTCTTATAATGAATACCAGGCTTCAAAGGAAATTTTAGTAGCCAAGTATTACCTGACTTTGGAAGAGCAACCCTGTCCCATCTTCTTGCCTCAGCCAAGAGGGATAAGAAGGCTGAGAAGGATTTGTGGAAGCCATAGCTCAGGGCTATAGCATACCAAAAGACTGAGTTCTAATTATAGATTAAGAGAATGGTTGTTTCCCTAGCGCCCCAGCACCAATAGGGCACAGTGCGCTGCTATTACTTTCACTCACTCTTAAGTACCTAGAGTTTTATGTGCCATTGCTTTTTAACCATCAATGCCATCTCAGTAAATAAAGGCAAATGACATCTTAATATTATTAGGAAATTGTCTTACTCTCACAGTTGCCCCCAGAACCTAAGTTTCTATAGGCTACATTTTGAGGAGTGCTATTTCTTATATAAAAATTATCAAGATCCAAAGACTAATGTTGCTATTATAACATTGGATAGAGTACTATTTACCAAAGTAGTTGAAAGAAGCTGAGAGCATAGATTTATACAACAAATTTGGACTCTCACAAAGTGAATATAAAACATCAAGTTGGTCCAAATTAACTTTCTTATGTTTGGGATATTTTCCTAGAATTATTGCCAGTTCAGGACTGTTGTAAGCACAGAATTCTTGCTTGAAGAGTTAAGGAGAGTTTTGCAAGTGTCCTCACTTGCTAATGGTCTGGATGCACACTTTATATTTATTGTATCACTCAGGGGGAGCAATCGAGAAAGCTTTAGATCAAGCTATTTATCTTAATATACATGAGATTTTTCAACTTTTATTAAGGTTTTTACTTGTAATATAAACTTAAAGATAACTCTCTAGAACCATAATTATATTTTCATTGGTTTTAGTTTTCATTCTGACTTAGTGGGCTCTGGGGAGACCACCAAAATTGATTAGTATGCCACAGCTCCCATAGGATGAGATTCTATCTTGTTCACTAGAATATAAGTGAGTTCACTTGAGCCATTGCAGTGTTCACTTTCAGGACAGTGCATCAAGCTCTGCATTATAATGTATAACTTCTTTTATTTATGGGTAATAAAAAGAGAACTTATTTTCTCATATTATGTTTCATACATTTTCTTTGATTCTTTTTTATTCTACACATTTAGAAACTAGTAGTTACACTATTTTTCACCTACTTATAAGAAATCAATATTTTTATGTTCGTATTTTTTAAAAATTTAGACGCAGAGGTATGACTCAGTCAATTGGAGCATCACCTGGTAAACCAAAAGGCTGCATGTTCAATTACGGGTCAGGGCACATGTTTAGGTTGCAGGTTCGATCCCTGGTCTGGGCATGTACAGGAGGCAGCCAATCAATGTTTCTCTCACACTGATCTCCCTCTCTGTGTGTCTCTCTCTCTCTCTTTTCTTCCCTCTCTTTCTCTCTCTGTACAAAGAATGTCTTCAGGTGAGGATTTAAGCAAGGTTAGATCTGAATTAACATTAAACCATCATTCATATCTGGAGTAGATAAGTTTGTAACTTGTCTCAAATCCTATCACTAGAGAATACATTAACTGACTAAAATTCTTCATAGAAAAAACTAAAGAGAAAAACTGTGTTTTACCCCCCAAATTTGAAATTTTAAAGATATTTGAGATTTTTACTTTTACAGAGGTCATATATGAAAACAATGTTGGGCATGGAGAGGTACAGACTGAGCTTTTCTAATATAAACATAGTAATGAATGCATGTGAAAAATATTATAATCAGTTTTCAAAAAACACTTTCTAGGTGCTTTATGTACAGTACCTGGTTCAAGTCTCACAATAAGCCTGCAAGTATTTTCTAGTTTTATTTTTGTTTATACTGTTACTGCTATTCATGATTTTTCTCTTTCCTTCCACTTCCACCTAGTCCCACCCTCTTCTCACCCCAAGCCCAGCCCCATATCGTCCATGGGTTATGCAAAAATGTTCTTAGATTATTGGCCCCTTTTAGGCAGGTTGAGTATGTTTTTATCTCTGACTGTCAGATAAGAATACATCACTAATTGCCCAGGATCACATAACACGAGAATGGTGGAGCCAGGCTTCAGCCCTGGCAGTCTAATCTCAAAATCTACAAACATTAACTTCATTTTACTTTTGAAATTAAAATTGTCTGGAAAGGACAATGAAACACTGAAATAATGCTACCGAAATAATTTCCTTGTACAGAGACACACAAAATATGGAAGAATGAACCTCCTCTTCCCCTTAAGAAACCTGAAAAAGAAAAGATGTCAGGGGTTACCTTCCGGCAAGGACAGGAAGGCAAAATTTTTGAAAAGTATCGGATTAAAGGAGGTTCTCCTTATAATGGACAGGGGTCTCAGAGATCACTGTGGATGTGGCTGGGAGGAAGCACAGGTCTTCATAGGTATAAGAATACAAATTCGTTTTGTGAGGTTTCTGAAGGTGTGAAGTGTGGAGCTGTTAATTGGGTTTGCAGTGTCGGGCTCAGTGGAGATGCTGACATCTAGCAGAGAGCAGCAGCTGCTTAGGAATTCAAGTGAAATATTGAAGGACTGTGTTGTTGACCCTGAAGGGCCCTTCCTGTGATGACTGGGGGTTACTCCTCTTGGATAAATCAACAATGACAAACATATAGTTTCTATTACATTTATACATGCTCGTTTGCTTTTGATTTTATTATGTTTCTTAAAGTCATGCCTTCTTATGCTTTTTAATTACGTGAAAAATTAAAGATAACTGTATGAACATATTTAATGTACATATGCCCACTATTCAAAAGTTTAAAAATGTTTATATTTACTTTAAATAATTCCCTCTCTTTGTGAAGAAATAAGAATTTACAGATAAGGTTACAACTCTTTATATTCTCTTTATGTCATTTTTCCCTATCCCAGAGAAAAACCATTATTTTCAATTTAATGTAATCAGAACTTTGTTTTCTCTATGTAACAGTACAGTATACTTCATTAAAGAGCATTAAAACCTCATTAAATTTTATGCATATTATATGAGTAATTTTTCTTTATATTGAATAAAAAACAATGTGATAAATATAATAAACCCTTGTTAAAACTGATAAATAAAGTGAAAGAGTTCTAGGGAGAAAATTATAAAAGAATATTAAAAGTCATCAGAGAAGATTGGAATAAATGAACTGATATTCAGATTTGTTAATATTAAGGCATAATATTGAAAATGTTAATTTCCCCAAATTAAACTCTAATGATAATATACTTATAATCATTATTCTATAAGTTTCTTGGGAGACTCTTAATAAATTGATTCTAAATGTTTATAAATGCATAAAACTTCAGGTCAAGATTTCTCAGGACTATTCTGAAAAAATAAATAAAATTGAAGGGCAGTGGCATGTTTTCATAATAAATTATTGATTATGATTATTTTCTACACTGACAAACATTGCCCATTGTTTTCTAAATAAATATATGTCAACTTAGTAAAAAAAAGGGTGGAAAAAATAGATCCCTATCTTACATTAAGCATAAAGTAAATTCCAATGGGAATAAACATCTAAAATGATATACAGATAATTGTTAGTATTGCAATATCTGTTTAAGTCACTTCAGTATAAAGATGATATCTATACAAAATACAAAACAAGAATCATAAATAAAATATTAATATATTTAATTATTCATATATTAGACATCTTTATAAGAAAGTATCACATAGGCAATGGTGAATATTGGAACAAAATATTTTTTACAAACCTAATAGGTTATATTAGTGTCAATAACATTTACAGAATATTTACAAATCAATGATACAAAACTCATTAAGAAAATGTGCAAGAATATGTGTCAGTATTTTGAAGAAGATAAAATATAAATGTCTAATAAACATATGAAGAGCCACTTAACCCATCTAGTAATCAGGAAGATGAAAAATTAAAGCATCAAGACACACGTTTACAAACAAATTAAAGATTGAATATTACGTACCTTTTATGAATATGTAGAGGAGGAAGTCTTAAGTACTGTGTATCACAGGATAAATCCTAACAACTTTAAGAAGGAACTGGCAGCTTTTAATGGTGTTGAAAATAAGCTTTCCGTGTATGCTGAAAAAGTCTACTTCTTGCATATGAACTTGACAAACTCTTCACTGGTGTATGGAGAGAATGTGTAATAGTGTTCTATACTGCTTTCTCAGTATTCTACTGGGACTCAAGTGTTTAGCTTCTCAAACACTCCAAAGGTTTTGATAGAATCAAAATACTGCCACTTATACCTGAACTTAAAACTCATGGGCCCAGAACCATTACTAGTCTTTAGAATTTATAGTGTATGTATCTCTAAAAAAATCTAAACTATTGTTGGTGTTTTTGGAAAGCAGAAATTTACAGTAATATTTAAATGCAAATTCAAGCAGTCAAATTTTGTTTTAAATAATAAAAAAACACTGTCTAAAGTATTTGATTTTTAAAATGGAACATATTATCTTGTCAAATAGCAAGATTTATAACTGATAGAATTTAAATAGAGATTATAGGAATGTGGATTATTTCTCTGTCTAAATCGAATGGGTAACAGAAACCTCAGTTAATACTAATTTAAACATATTGGCATTTTGTTGCATGATACAAAAGAATTCAGAGGTAGCCAGCTTATAAGATTAAAAAGGTGTGTGGACGGTTATGGGCAGCATATCTCCAAATCTGCTAGACTTCTCTTCTGCTTGTCCTTTTATTATAAAAAGTCACTTTTACCTGACTTGCTGCTTTTTACCCGAAGGTATTCAATCTTTTCAGGAAGAAATAGAACAATGATCAAAAGGCAAAAGTGGGCAATGCCAATTAATTTTTTTCTCTTTTTTAAATTTACTTTTTACTGAGGTAATTTGGCTAATAACAGTATATAAACTTAGGATGTACAAAATTGTAATTCAGCATCTATATATTCTACTATATGCTCATCCCCACAAGTCTAATTTCCATCTATTACCATATACTTGACATTTTTCATCCATTAACTCACCCACAATCCTTTGCTTTTAATTACTACCCTTTTGTTCTATGTTTTTGAGATCGTTGTTGTTTTGTTTTGTTAGTTTACCTGTTAATATTTTGTTTCATATTTCACATGTGAAAGCAAAAAAAATACACATTATTTTCAATACCACATGAAACATTCTCCAAGATAAACCATATGTTGGAAAGCAAAACAAGTTTTAAAAAATTTAAGGATATCAAAATCATATAAAGTATCTTTTCAAGCACAATGGTATAAAACTAGAAATCAACTGTTACAGGAAAATGAAGCAACCAGACACCCGAGGGATTCTGGAGTACGAGTTTTATTAATGTGCATAGGCCCATAGGAGTCAGCCTCCAAATTCTGAGCCCCGAACAAAGGATTCTTAGGGTTTATATAGTCTACGGGGTCTTCCTGTCTACGTAGCAAAGCGGGATACAGAAGCAAATGCAGAAATTAGTTCTAGCTACGTGGCAGAAGCAGAGTATAAAGACTAAATGTGGAAATTAGTTCTAACTGGGGGGGGGGTGCTAGTCCTAGCCCTTGTGAATATCCTGCTGTTTGCTTTTCCCAGCCGACCCTATTGCTCTTCCTAGGGTGCTTGGGGTTTGGGTAAACAAAGGTTCTTCAAAGCTTTCCATATCACAACTACAATAGAAAAGATGAAATAAAATCACAAACATGTCAAAATAAAACAACTTGCTATTGAACAATTATTGGGTCAATGAAAAAAAGAAAACATAAGCCAAAAGATACAAGGAGAGAAATATAGCATATCAAAACCTTTGGGATACAGCAAAAAGAGTATGAAATGGGAAGTTTATAGCAACATAGGACCACCTGAAGGAAAATAAAAACCTCAAATAAACAATCTAACATTATACTTTAAAGAAATAAAAAAAAAGAATAAACAAAGTCCCAAATCAATGGAATGAAAAAATATATAATAAAAACCAGAGGGAAAATAAATTAAATAGAAAAAAGAAAGAGAACAAAAAAAATAAAGAAATAAAGATCTGTTTCTTTGAAAAGATAAACAAAATGAACAATTCTTTATCTAGACTCTCTAACATAAAAAGGGGCAATATTTAAATAAACTAAATCAGAAATGAAAGGTAAGTTCCAACAGCAAATCATAGAAGTGCAAAAGTTTATACCAGAAAATTATAAAAAACTACATGCCACTAAATTAATAACCTAGAAGAAATGTAAAAATTCTCAGAATCATACTAACTTCCTAGACTTACTCATGAAGAGTTAAAAAAGTTGACTAGACCAATTGCTAAAAAGGAAATTGAAATAGGCGGTAATCAAAACCTCTCCCAAAACAAAAAGCCAGGACTTGATGGCATCACTAGTGAATTCTACCTAATATTCAAAAAGTTAATACCTAATCTTCTCCAACTCTTTCAAAAATTGAAAAAGAAAGAAGACTTTCTAACTCATTTTACAAGACCACTATTACCCTGATACCAAAACCAGGCAAGGACAACATGCCCATCAAAAACTTACAAGCCAATACCTCTGGTGAACATAGATGCAAAAAACAATATTTGCAAATTGAAGACAACAATATACATTAAAAGGATAATACACTGTCATCACTTGTGATTTGTTCCAGGGTGCAAGAGTATTTCAAAATCTGCAAAGCAATCAACATTAACAAAATGAAGAATAAAACTACGTTTCTCTCATTAGATGGAGAAAAAGCATTTGATAAAATACACCATTTATTTATGATAAAACTTCTAATGAAATGGACATGAAAGGGAAGTATGTCACTACCATAGAGGCCGTATGACAGATCTACAGTTATCACCATGATCAATGGTGGAAAAAATGAATGTGTTTTTCTCTAAATCAGGAAAAGACAAGGATGCCTGATTTAACACTCTTACACTGTCATTCCACATAATACTGGCAGTCCTGGCCAGAGCAATTAGGCAAGAAAAAAAATATATATATACAACTTGGAAAGGAAAAAGTAAAACTTGATTAGAGGGGTTTTTTTTGGTTTGTTTTTTGTAGATGAAATGTTTTTATTTATAGAAAATCCTAAGGACATTACAAAAAACAATTAGAAATTAATAAATGACTACCATAAAGTTGCAGGATTATTTCTCTTGTTTTTAGGAAACCAAAAGTTTTTATAGAAACCAGACCGACCCTGTTTACTTCTGCAAAGATCTCATTGGTACTAACAGGTTTACATGGCTGGTGAAAAGCAACCATATTACCACAACTAGGTTAAACCAATCAAAACTGTCCCTTTAGGAAACACTTGAGATTAAGGGAGTTCCAATACAAACTGAACAAAGTAAATTTCTCAGATGAAACACAAGGGGATAGTAAACAGTGCCAAGCACACATCTCTTTTTTCTGTTTCCATAATTTTTAAACTTAATATAATAGTGATATATCTGCTTGTCTCTTTACCCTACATATTTACAAACTTGTTGAAACAGAAACTAAATACATTTTTATGGATCTAGTATATAGAGCAGTGCTCCCATCCCCCAGCAACAAGGATTCAATTAATATAAATTAATGAATATTAATATCAAAAAAATAATTTATATACCAGGATGCTTAATGTGTGAGATCTAAGTTTTCTAAAAACTACATTTTCTTTATTATAGTAGGATTCTTCTATTTTTAAGATTGTAAATAAAATTCTGATAAAAATATTATTTCCATGTATTTTATTTTTCTGACATCTGATTGATACAGTGACATCTGATCAGATCACTGGACTGGAGTAGAGAGGGGTCTAAAGAGGAGGTTGTCTGAGGCAGTGGTAAGCAGCCTAGGACGGGACTGACTGAGATGCCTGTGGAGAACATGGAATTACAGGCCAGAAGATTTAAAATAAAAGACGGGCAAAGACGGGATCTCTGGCTCTCTTTTTCAAGGATGCCTGGATGAACCTGCTCAGCTGCCTGAGGACAGTATTTTTAACAGTACAAGTAACTCGGGGCACAGCCTAGGATGAGGCTGGCCTGGTGGGGGTGGCAGGATTATTCTTCCTCGGGTGCTAGAAGGGAATGGGCTCTGACACAGTGGCCTGCAATTCTTCCAAAAATTGTGTAGCTTGTGTATCTTATGGTGTTTTAGTTTGTAAACTAATCATATAAAAATAAGAATTAAAAACTAACTGGGAGAATGATAAAGTTCAACCTTAATTGATGGGCTTAAGTCAGGGATTAAAATTGTACTAACGAGTTAAAGATTTTAGCCTCAACTGACAGACCTTACATGCTAATTAATGCATGTGGAAAGCTGTTATCCCAAAATTGTGTAGCTTTTGAATAAAGGCTTCTTTCCTTTTTCCTCCAGAATTTTTCCTCAACAGTGGTGTGGGCAGCAGGATCCCACTTGCTGTTCACTAACATGATTAAAAAAAAAAGACAAAAACAGATATTTAACACAATTAAAAAAATTAGGAAATGCGGAAAACATTGAGTTTGCTAATCAGGACATTACTTTAAGGCCTGCATATTTGGTATCATGTCTTTGAAAAGAACAAAAAAGTTGTCCGTCACTGTTTTTCTTTGGCATGATAGATTAGTAGTAACTTCTGTATAGAGAGCAATTTTTTGTGGGGTCAAAAAAACAATCTGTTACTATTGCTGCAAGTTATTAATTCATAAGAAATATTTTTGTGTTTAACATCACAAATTTCACATATAATAAAACAAGGATAGAGATTTTATAATTGGAGAGAGCCATACATTATTATTGTGAAATGGTTATTTAACAAAAATAAAAATTATAATGATAGTAAAGAAATAGACTGCAGTGAAGAGAGGGGATAAAATGAAACCACTTTAAAGTCTTTTCTAAGGTGAAATTCCTTGAAAGTCACTGTTAATTAATGACATTACTAATTAAGCCCAGGACGTATTTGGGTAACTACAGAAATACATTATCCCTGGTTGGTGTGGCTCAGTGAATTGAGTGCTGGCTTGAGAACCAAAGGGTCACTGATTTAATACCCAGTAAAGGCACATGCCTGGGTTGTGGGCCAGGTCTCCAGTAGTGGGTGTGTGAGAAACAACCACATATTGATGTTTCTCTCTATCACTTTCTCCCTTCCTTCTCTTCTCTCAAAAAAAAAATAAATAAAAATCTTTAAAAAATGACATTAATATAAAGAAGTAACTTGTTTCATTAAGCTAGCTAATTCTTTTGAATTATATGATTTATTCTGGTTGTACAATTGTTCTGTCCATTGCAGATGAATATAAAATTGTGATTTTTCTATTAAAAATAATTTCCTCAGAACTACAATAAAAAAGGTTTTTTAAATTTTCTCACAGTTCTGTTTATGTTTAAATAGATATATCAAATCAAGAGTTTTTTCTTCCTCTGAGGGAGAAGGGGAGGGAAATGAATCAGAATAGAGACAAAATTAAATAGTAGTTTGACACTTGCCTTTCATAATTTATGAGCTCTACAATATCAGAAATGTTTTGTTTTCTAAACCCTTTATCTTCTCTTCATTTAGTACTATCCCCTTCAATTCTGTCAAACATGAATTATTTTTTATAAAATTTAGTGTCATATAGTACCCAAAAAATAAAGTGTAGATCCATATTTAATCCCAAAGTGGGCTGCATTTCCCATATTTCTCTATTTTTCCCAAAGTCACTTCAAATAAAAATAAACTCTTAACATGGGCAATTTGACATTTTTTCAATGTAAAATATGTATAAAATAGTCTCTATAAAAACTTTACCATCTAATTAATAACCACGAGTTCACTATGCAAATGACACAACAATATAACAAATCACCTAGTCTTCTAATACATAAAGTGATTTTCACTTTTTTAAAGATTTTTATTTATTTTTAGAGAGAGGGGAAGGAAGAGAGGGAGAGAAACATGGATGAGTGAGAGAAACATTGATCAGTTGCCTCTCACATGCCCCCAGCTGGGTACCTGGCCTGCAGCCCAGGTATATGTCCCGACAATCAAACCTGTGAACTTAAGCTTTCCGGAAGGACAAGCAACCCAATAAACCACACCAGTCAGGGCCATGCAGTGATTTTCAGAGTGAAGTCTAGCATCACTTGGACACTTGTCAGAAATGCAAATTCTTCTCTAGGTTCTCTGAAATATATTAGCTTAGAAACTCTGGGAATGGTAGCCAGAATTCTCTGTTTTATGTTTTTAAGCTTTTTTATTGTTTATAATATTATAGCTGCACCAATTTTTTCTCTTTCGTCTCCTCCCCTCAGCCCCCTTTCTCACAGTCAATTCCTACCCCATTGTTCTCGTCTGTGGGTGATGCGTATGTTTTAATAAACCCTCAAAATGATTCTGATACAAGTAAAATTTGGGGTGCATTACCAATAAGGTTGTATGCATAGAAATTCAAACGTTCTTTGCCACTGAAGACATTACATAGGGAAAGAACCTGGTTTTGTCATGAAGGATTTTTCTTTTTATCTTGTAGGATCAATTACAGTTAATCTAACCACAGTATAATTTTGTCTTTGGTATTGTAATTTTGTACTAAACTACAATAGAAACTTCAACATAAGAAGAAGAAAAAAATAGCTGTGATAGTAAATTCCAGAGAAGGAGACATTCTGATGGCTGATAAAATATGTAAGTTTGTACTGAGGTACCAGGTTAAAGGTCTGGGGTATTCTGGGAAGTTTTTCTATCTTGGATCTTTAATATATTATTCAGCTTCTACCTTTTTTTGGCCTAACTTGTTGCCTCTGAACATAGTAAAGAAAAACACTGCATAGGAGACCATATCAGGAATGACTAACACTTTCTGGCAATTGACTAACACACTTAATTTAAAAAAAAAATCTATAATCTACTTGGAAATATTGCTTTGGAGAGGTTGCATTTAGATAGAGTGATATTTTGTTTTGTTTTGCTTTGGACTATACTACAACTTTCAAAAAATAAAATAACTTACTCTAGTCAAGTATTAAAAAAATTATCAGTACTTGAAATCTAACTTAATTTGAGACTTACTAATGATGAAAATGGAAACTGTGGCAGAGTAAAAAAACAGGTAGGATTTAAACCTTACTATAAAATAGCCCATGGAAAACACATGCTCATTAGTGAATTAAATGTCTAAATGGTAGAATGGAAGAGTGGGCTAGGGATGGAAAAGAGGGAAAGAATGAGGTGAGAAAAATAAAGGCAATTGTGTAGCAGAATTAAATCTATAACTAAAATATTTTAATATAATATTACCAAATATAGACTGCAAATTATACAAATCAATCTATCAAAAAACATATGGAGGACTTCCGCCAAGATGGAGGCATAGGTGGAAGCACTGTGCCCCCTCACACAACCAAGTTTAAAAACAACAAAGTCGTAGCAACAAAAATGCAGCCAAACCACAGAAAATTGAACTATATGGAAGTCTGACAATAACGAACCCTTCAGCCAAACCGTTAAGGGGGCAGAGCCAGCAGAAGAGCAGGGTTGGGCAGGAAAGATCCACCAGACCGACCTGGGCATGCCACCCAGGCCCACCAGCAGCCGTGGGTGGATCCCAGGTGTGGAGAAGTGGGCAGACCCATTGAGGGCGCAAGGTGGTGGACTCACTGAGGGCTGAACACGGTCACACATTTGCTCACAGATAAACCGGTGAAGGAGCTAGCAGTGAGACAGACCGGTGAGACAGACCGTGCAGGCCCCAGTGGCGGGAAACGGCAGAGGGGACTGCCATTGTCCCTCTCTGACCCCACCCCCACATACAGCGTCACAAACCAGTGACCTGGGGGGCCCTGCCCTGGTGAACACCTAAGGCGCCTCTCCTCATATGTAACAGGTACGAACAGATCAAAATATGGCTCAAGAACAACTCAGAGCCCCAGAGCCCATAACTCTAGGCAATGAAGAAATAGCCAAACTTTCAAATGCACAGTTCAAAACACTGGTGATCAGGATGCTCACAGAACTGGTTGATTTTAATCACAAATTAGAGGAACATATGAAGGATAAACTAATTGAATTGAATGGAAATGCATAGGAAACCAATAGTAATGGAAAGGAAACTGGTATTCAAATCAAAGGAGTGGAACAGAAAGAGGAAAAAAATGACCAAACAGAAAAGGATGAAGAAACAAGAATTCAAAAAAAGGAGGAGAGGCTTAGGAACCTTCAGGACAGCTTTAAACGTTCCAACATCCGAATTATAGAGGTACCAGAAAGGGAAGAGGAATAGCCACAAGTGGAAAACTTATTTGAACAAATAATAAAGGAGAATTTCCCCAATCTGGCAAAGGAAATAGACTTCCAGGAAGTCCAGGGAGCTCAGAGAGTCCCAAAGAAGGTGGACCCAAGAAGGAACACACCAAGGCACATCATCATTACATCAGCCAAGATTAAAATGAAGGAGAGAATCCTAGAAGCAGCAAGAGATAAGGGGACAGTCACCTACAAAGGAGTTCCCATCAGACTGTCAGCAGATTTCTCAAAAGAGACCTTACAGGCAAGAAGGGGCTGGAAAGAAGTATTCCAAGTCATGAAATCCAAAGACCTACATCGAAGATTGATCTACCCAGCAAAGCTTTCATTTAGAATGGAAGGACAGATAAAGTGCTTCTCAGATAAGATCAAATTCAAGGAGTTCATCATCACCAAGCTCTTATTATCTGAAATGTTAGAGGGACTTACCTAAGAAAAAGAAGATAAAAAAGATGAACAGTGAAAGGACAGCAAACTCACAGTTATTAACAACCACACCTAAAACAAAAACAAACTAAGAGGACAGCTAGATCAGAAGCAGAACCATAGAAATGAAGATCACATGGAGGGTTAGCAACAGGGGAGTGGGAGGAGGGGAAGGGGGGAGAAGGTACAGAAAATAAGTAGCATAGACATTAGGTAGAAAATAGATAGGGGAGAGGGCAAGATTAGTATGGGAAATATAGAATCTAAAGAACTTGAGATGTGGTCATAAACTAAAGGGGAGGAGTGGTGGGGGAGGAGTGTGCAGGGTGGAGGGGAATGAAGGGGGAAATAGAACAACTGTAATGGAATAATCAATAAAATATATTTAAAAAAAACATAGCCACAGGCTACAGTAAAGAGTGTTTTATTAAATATGCCACATGGTTTGTTGATATCCTGCAGGACTTGAGAGAGAAAATTAAGGGCTTACAATATGAGCATTGTCAGAATCAGAATGCCCTTTATAGAGAATGATTTTATATCATACATTCTAAATTTATCTGCAAGTAGCAATGGCATTGACTTAATTGCCACTGAAAAGTATAATCTCACTAATGGAAAAAAAGGGAAAGCTTAAAAGAATAAAAGTTAAGCTATTCTCAGAAAGGACAAATTAACACTTATACAATAAATGCATTAATAAGATGTAGCTATAATTATTCAAAGACTCTTTAAAAGAACATTTGTTTAGGTTTCTAACTTTTAAATATACTTTATTTTAGGTGTGTTGATGATAAAAGAAGCTTATTTCAAACTTCAGAAGAATGTATACCTTAAATAACAGTAGAAAGAAGTGCATTATGCCCATACAATCTGGACAATGTTTTGAACAAAGCAGCACTTGAATGATGATTTTTGAACAAAAAATTATTTAAAAAAATAAACAATGAATTTTAAAATACATTATATACATATATATGTCTAAGTAAATTATATAAATATTTTTATTCTAGGAATAAACTCATCTAAAAGTCTAAAGATGTTTGAAAGAAAGTTTACAACCATATAGCACCAAATAGATCCTAGTGATATGAGTGTGTGTGTGTATGTGTGAAAATCTTGTTAAAGTCATCTTCAATAGTTAACCAACATTTATTTCTTGAAAAGAATTATGTATGGCCCCAGGATTTGTAAGGGAAGACGTAAATCAAAAATTAAAAGAATCACTGGTACTAAAAGAGAGACTCCTTTCCTTGCCCCTTTTCTTTCAAAGTGCTTCATTTAAAAATTATAATTATAAATTCCTTCTTGTCCCATGAACCTGTCCAAAATCTTTCAGAAATCTAAACTACCCTCTTTCCAGTTTAACAAAACAGAAAACTCTGTCTCAAGGAGCCGGGAGCCGCACTTTTAGAAGATCATCATCTCTCTCGGTCCTATGGGAGGGTCGGAGCCTAACTGTGACGAGCTTCTTGCTCCAAAATCACCACCTGCCATAAAGACACAAGTTTACTTCCAACTCTTGGCTATTGTAAATTGTGCTGCTATGAACATTGTGGTGCATAGTGAATGGATCCAAAAATTGTGGTACATATACACAATGGAATTCTATGCTGCAGAGAGAAAGAAGGAGCTACTACCCTTTGCAACAACATGGATGGAACTGGAAAGCATTATGCTGAGTGAAATAGGCCAGGTGCTGAAAGACAAATACCATATGATCTCACCTTTAACAGGAAGCTAAACAACAAAACAAACAAGTAAGCAGAAAAAAAAAACCAAAAAAACAAAGACACTGAAATAGAGAACAAGGGGATAGTGACCAGAGGGGAGAAGGAAGGGAAGTTAAGGGGAAAAAGGGGGAGGGATTTGGAGGAACAAATAGGAAGGACACAGGGACGAGAACTAAGGAGGGGGGAGGAAATGGGAGGGAGGTGGGGAGCAAGGGGCAGGGGAGGCTGGGATGGGAAAAATAGACAAAAAACTGTACTTGAAAAATAACTAAATAAAATAAAAAAAAATCAAAAAAAAAAGACACAAGTTTATTTTCCTTTTTAGCAAAATCTATTAACTAACACAAATAGTCATCTCATTTTCAGATTAATTTAGGTTGAGCTACATGTAACAAATGTTATCAGTTCTTCTTACTTGAGGACTAGTGATTATACCTGCTAAATTATATGAAAGGGTGAGAATCCTTTTTATCTTGCCAATCTCTTAGATTGCCTGTGATGTGAATGATCTCCTGTATAAAACATTTTCCCCTACATGATAATTTTATGTACGTTTTTTGCATGAACTTTTTATCTTTTCATTTAATGCCAAATTCAATTTGATATTAAGAGTGAACAACTAAACAGCAACAGATTGGTTCGAGATAGTGTTCTTAGAGGAAAAGAAGTGATGAAAATGTAGGGAAAGAAAAGTTTTCCCTTTTAGGTTCTTTGGCTGGTCTAATAATTAAATTAACATAAGATAGAGTATTCTCTCCCACTCTTTCTCCTTCCTTCCCTTCTCTCTAAAAATAAATAAATAAATAAAATATTTAAAAAATGTGGCTGGTGTAGTTCTGGATTGAGCATGGGCCTGTGAAGCAAAGGGTCACCGGTTCAATTCCCAGTGAAGGCACATGCCTGGGTTGCAGGCCAGGTCCCCAGTAGGGGACACATGAGAGGCAACCATGCATTGATGTTTCTCTCCCACTCTTTCTCCTTCCCTTCCCCTCTCTCTAAAAATAAAGAAAATATTAAAAAAAGAAATGTATAAAAAAGATTAACAGAAAAAATGGAACATTTAAGTTTATACATACAGGAAACCCAGAGATATGAAGCTCAAATAAATGACCAAATCAAGCAACTTTTATATTTTTTTATACAGAGAAACAATAAATTTGTAAAGAATTGACAAGACAAAGAAGTTTGGGCTTGGAGTGGTCAATTAGTTTAGAAGTAACAAGGTTTGTTTACACAGCCATCTGGGCCCAAAATTGCCTATCTCTATTGACAAAGATATCTTTTATCCTCATGATACAGTGGAATAATTCCACATGGGAAATTTATTTCCTGCTTTCAAGGGGACAGAGGAGATCAGGATGTCCTTCTTGCACTGATGTTTCTTAAGTAACTTTAATTCAAAATGATCAATATGCCAAAGTGGCCTATTTTGGGGCAGCATATTCTATTCTCCCTCAGAAACAGAAGTACTATTTAGACTGTAAAACATTAAGGAAATGCCTAATGCATAAGGGAAAAGTTGGGGAATAAAGCAGCAATGGTTTAAAACCATTAGGCACAACAAACTATTCATAGCACTGGAATTTTTAAAACTTCCTCTGGAAGAAAGGAACTCATAAATGTAACATAAGGCCATAAGGGCAAAAGGATAATGAGATAATAAAATAAATAGTGCAAGTAAAAATAGGATAAAATGACAAAATTGAGCAGGGCCTTTTCTTAGGATGCTGAACTTGTATTAAAGAAATATAAGTGCAGATAGTTGCATAGACGAAAGGAACAATGTTATCCTGTGGGTTGTATTATGATTAAGATTAAATGAATAATTTATATTCAGTT
Organism: Artibeus jamaicensis; assembly: GCF_021234435.1. Lineage (NCBI taxonomy): Eukaryota > Metazoa > Chordata > Mammalia > Chiroptera > Phyllostomidae > Artibeus > Artibeus jamaicensis. Next base: position 21,028,842 of record NW_026522046.1, on the reverse strand, counting down.
GTTTACTATACATTGTTATACATTTTCTGCATTTCCTCATATTTATGTAATTTATTATTTCAAAGCACCAGGAACATTAAATATGTAAAGATGTATGAAAATATACTTCATCTTAACAAATTTTTATTGAGTACTTACAGAAGTTGAGGTGCTAACAAAAGACAGAAAGACAATATAATATCTGCCTTCAACAAAAATACTCCATTTAAAATAGGTGCGAGTCTGCCAGATTTTTAATCAGAATATATTAAATAATTATGATAGGAAACATTCTATTGTGTTGGCCATCACAGTGTAATATGGGGAAATTTTAGCAGTAGCACCACTAAAGGCTTAACTTAGCAATCGTTGACAACAACAAAAACAGTCACTAACAAGAATAGTCAAGCAAAGAAAGTAGAATGAACACTGGCTTTGAGCAAATCTGCTCCCCTGTGAAATGTTCAAGACCAGTCACTTACTGATAAACCGTGGTAACTTAGATTTTAATAAGACAATTAATCATTCACAAAATATTATTTGCTTTGTTAAAATGTTTTATGTGTGGTTATTTCTTATTTCAACAATATCTAATAAAGTTAATGCTTAATTAGAAGTTTAAACTGCATGCTCAAGAATCTCACCTGTTTTCTACAGAAAGGCACCTGCAAAGTAGCAGGCACCTGCATTCAAGGAGTATGTGATATAATGGTAAATGGAGCTAAATGGAATGGGGGGTGGCTTTGCTAATGATTGTGAGAGGAGAGAATATATATTGTATAAAAGAGATTCAAAACATGTGGAACTTTCTATTTCACAAAATCTGTTCTGATATCCTTATCTCCTAGGATAAAGTGGGCCTTCAGCTGCCGTGATCTTACATTACTTACAATATCCTATTGCATTTAATTGCTACATTTCTATCTCCCTTCCAGTAGGCTGTGTTCTCCTTGAGGAGAGAGACCATGCTGGCTCGGTCTCTCTTCATTTCTGAATCAATTCATTAAATAATGAATGAATAATCATGATACTATACCAGAATTTTGGAAAATACATTTGATGTTACAGTTATTGACGAACATGTTATGGAATATTACTGGTATTCAAACAACTTTGCCTGGTATCCCTGAATATTTCATTGATTGTCCCCCGTGCTATTCCCTCACCCACTCTACATGGTCAATCGAAAATGCTTCCACAGAATGCATAGGTCATTTATTGGAAGTGTCCTTCCAATAACCAGACTTCCTCCAGGGACAGGAATCTTTTCAGAGAATGCTGAAGGAGTAGAAAGAAACACTGTCTACTGCTGTATCTAAAAAGAGAGTTGAGGAAGTTAAAAAACTGAGCTTGATGTTTCTTATTTTTTTCTTCAGCATTCAGGCTTTTGTGAAACTTGACTGTTTGCTGCAGAAAAGTATTAACTTTTGTTAGACCTTGTAAAAAAATAAAATAAAATAAAGTCCTAAAGCAATTAGCTTACCTTGTCATTTGCCTTCCTAAGTTCAACAGTGGGGGGAAAGATCTATGAAAGACCCTAGGAATTTCCAGAGAGAAACAAACTGAAATCCAAGTTACATGCACAATTTTGTTTAAACCAACAACCCATAATAACATTTCTGAAAAGCCAAATTCAGAGAAAAGCTTGCTTCTCAGGTCAAATAAAATGTTTCTTTTTCCAGGTTTGTGTTACCTATACATCAAATTCTATTAATTAGTTGGATTTGCTGTGAAAGAGATGTTACAGATTCATCCTGAATACCATACTTTCTAAGAGGTTTGTTTATACCATGAGCAAGAAATAAAAAATTCTACTTTTAAGAAATCTTACATGAAAATTAAGGTTTCATCTCTTTTTGCTTATTTATAATAGTTCGTTAATCTTCCTGAAACTCAACTACTCAATAAAAAATATAGGAATATTATATAATATTTCCTGGAATTATTAGGAAAATTAAGTAGTATTTATAAAACAGTAAGCATGAGACACACGGTAGCTGCTCAACAAATACTAGTTCTCCAGTCCAATAAATAAAACTATCTGGAGCGTATGCCATTAATTCACATACTGTGTCACTTATAAACCACAAACCCCACTAGTCAGTTTCAGTGGCATCTGTAGAACACGTACCTAAAGGAGGTAATTTTACAGTGATGGTCGATGATTATGGTGCAAGCGCATCCTTGGAATTGTTTATTTTGAAGCCCTGTGCCTATAGGAGGTTAGCAAGAGAGGTTAGTTATGTATTGTTTGGCAGACATTGTAAAAACAAAACAAGCATATAAACAGTCAACAAAATATCACATTGTTCATATTCCAAAGGATTTGCATACATTTTCTGGGATTTTTCTAGAAGGGTTTTTGGAGTTATAATTTTAATAAGAATGACTATAAAAGAAACCCCTATTTTATTAAGCCAATATTGTTTTAAAACCGGTTCATGTTTCAACCCAATATTAAGCACAATCCTTGTCTCTATGATGTTATTTAACCAAAAATATAAAATTGGATTTCCCATATCTGTGAAGATGTTAGTAATGTAATCTCAACCCACATATGTCATATGTGTCTTGTTTGAGCACTCTCTCTCACCAGCTCAGAAGGGGCTTTTCTGCATCGAGTTCATTTCATCTCTGCGTGAGAACCACAGAGACTCTAGCAGGCCTACAGCTACTTTCTTGAGGAAAAGAGTGTAGTTATTTGTCAGTTACATGTAATACTGTGAAATTAATCTCCCAGTATGTGAAGTTAAAGAATTGTTCAAGATAATTCCCCCTTTAAAGTATTTTAATCTAAAATTTCTAGAACAATTATTTTGTAAATCATACTGTCCCAGCAAAACACACACTCCCAGCCTTCCGGTTCCCAAACGGGCTAAACACCCACATTCCCACATTTCACAGTGATCTCTGCATTGGACATTATCTTTGACTTAGTTATTATGGATATAGAACAGACAGAATCCTTTGCAGGTGTCAGCTTGACTTCTGTATCCACAACATTCAGTTAAGATTTTTGTCTGTTTAAAGAAAACAATCCCTTGCAGCTGAAGTCTGAGACTTCTTCCTTCTGCGTATCAGATCTCATACTTAAAATGTTTTGCTTTGTCTTCCTTTGAATCCACTTCCTCATGTTATTCCTGTATCTCTTATAACAATCATCTATTTTTAAATGAGTACACAGTGTAGTTTTGACATAATTGAGTATCATCTGAGGAGAAACATTTGGTGTCTTGGTTAACGGTATGAACACATAGAGCTGTTTAAAATTAGGTGAAAATGAAGAGAGTGAATTAGTATTAGTTCTCTGTATTCCTCTCCATCTCTTTTTAACCTGTTTTCATTGGAGTCACTCAATGGCCATTGCTGCAAATGTTTAAGATATTGTATTAAATTTTACTGAAGTTATTATTTTTTCTTATTTTAAAACATAAATTTAGATAGCCTGGAAAGACACAAACATTGACAATATGTTCTATTTTTTTCTTCCCTTCTTTTTTTAATCTGTAGTGAAAGTGACTCAAAATGACTCACAATTATCAGTCACAGATGGCAGATTATTTGTATCATTCTTTTTTGTTTGTTGTTGTGTTTGTTTGTTTTTTTTACCATTCTGTGTTATTTTTAAAACTTACCTTGTCAGTGAAATTTTAGAACTAATGCTGTGCTTCAGTTCAGTTTTTTAAAATTATTTTCCAGACCAGTACACAGATATATTTGTTTCTTTTGATTTTCCACAGATGGGTATTTTTATTTTTTAGATAAATGTTTTGAGGTGCATTGGTTAATCCCTCCTCGTTAGAATACTTTTATGTCACCACATCCTGGGCTCCCCTACTACTTTGCCACTTTTGACCAGGTTCCTTGTAGAGTACTCTTTCTCCTCACATCTCTTACTGAATTAGGGGTTTTACACATCCTCTCGTGACTCAATTTCCATCAATTCCGATGATTACTATTAGGTAGCCAAATATGACCACTTTAATGAGCTTCAGACTCAGGCACATAACTGAATACCAGATACTACACAGTGTCAGCTCGGGGCCAACATGACCAAACCTGACAGCAGTTTGTCCCTTGCCTCCCCTCCTGGAAGCCTTGCCCCAGAGAATGCCATTATTGTCCATGCCATTGTCAAAACCAGAAACCCAGTATCATCCCTGTATCCTCCTTTCCCTCACTGTGCTCCCTGACCAGATGTCTAATTCCTAATTTTCTATTGATTCCACTTCCTAATTATATTTTCAAAACCTCCACTTACCTCCATTTCTTCTGTCACATTCTTAATCCAGATAACAATATTCTTTCCCTCTGACAATTTAAAAGGTTTCTATCAGACATTTTCCCACATTCAGGTCTTTTCTTTTTCTATATTGACTCAACATAATTTTTCCAATACACTAAATACTCCATGTCACTTCTTAGCTTAACACTCATAAATTATGTTCTACTAATAATAGGAGTAAAACAACTGCTTTATATGACTAAAAAATTATGCAGCCAAGTTGATATATTGTTAAGGGGAAACCACCACCAACAGGAAAGTGTGGTTTCGAAGAGCACAGTTGATAGTAGTGAAGATAATTCTCACCAGTTAAACCAGTAACAGGGTTTTCTTTTTATTTCTCTTGCTCTCACTCTTGCTCTTGCTCTTTGTGTGTGTGCAACACTTTTCTTTCAGGTATGAGAACAAACAAATAGGTTTGGTAGTTGAGGAGAGAAAGGAAGTCACCTTGTGTCAAGAAAACTTTTGTGAAAGAGGTTATTCCTTCCTAGAAAGGTTTTAAGGGAGGGAAGCTCATGGTAGACCTAGCTGCTCAGGTCTGAGGGAAGGGATTTCCAAGAAGTTTGGCTGGTATCTTTTTATGTGGTACAATATGTACTGAGAAAGTATGCATGCTGACCTGTCTCACTGCTGATACAGGAATGGCTCTGAGATTAGAGAGAGATAGATGGATTGTGTGAATGATCAGGCAGGGAAAGTATAAGAGTTAGCCTATTTTACTTCCCAGTCATGAGAGGTGAAAAGATAAACCCACTGAAGTTTACAGCCCCTAAATATGGAAAATTCCCTATGCAAAAAGGCATTCATGACAGCATTTTAGGGAGAGATGAGTCACCTGTATCTTGAACTAACAGGTCTACAAATTTTTGATACTATCCCTGTCCTTAGCAACTAGCAGCACTATTCATTTGGTTGGTAAAGTAAAAGTCTTGAAGTTATTTTCTTATTTTATTTATTTATTTTTAGAGAGAGGGGAAGAAAAGCAAAAAGAGAGGGAGAGAAACATCAATGTGTGGTCGCTTCTCATGCACCCCCTACTGGGGACCTGGCCCACATCCCAGGCACGTGTCCTGACTAGTGACCATTTGGTTTGCAGGTCTATGCTCAACCCACCAGCCAGGGGTGGATTGAACTACAGCAGCCAGGCTAATAAAGTTATTTGTTACTTTTCCTCTTATACTCTTCTAGTCTATCATTAAAGCTGCTCAGTTTTAACTTTAAATAGATTATAAACCTGATAATTTCTCTCTTTTTCACAACTAATGTGCTAAGTGAAGTCACTCTGATCTCTCTCCATCATGTTTGGAATGTGTCAATGCTCCATGAATTTTTCTAGAAAAAATGATTAAACATTATGCATGTGTATATTCATAGGAAGGTTATATAAAAATTCTTCCATTTTATTTTAGTCAATAGACAATTTAAAAAGAAATATCCTTTACTTAATGAACTTATTTAGTATTATCTTGACTTTGTACTCTTCTTTCTCAACAACACTTCTTCTCATTCATGGATGTAAAAAATATTTCTCATTCTTTATGATTTATTTGAAATACTCTCTTCTGTAGGAAGTGTTCTCCCCTTCTGAAGAAATTATGTTTTTTCCTCTCCTAAATCTCCTTGTGTACACTCAAGCTCTATCTCTCTGAGGAGCTTACCCCTTCTTTTTTTCCCAACATTTGATTTATTGTTCTGAATATGTTTTTTCCTCTATCAAATTATAAACTCCTTAAAGACATCTTTTTTTAATTAAGCTATAGTAGCCTAAGCTATTGTCTTATTAGAATCCCTTCCTCCCACACCAGTAAGTTAATACAATTATAGTGTGACTTCTTTAAACAAAACAGTTATAATACATACATGAAACACACATATAGCATGTATCATATTTGAACTTCCAACATAATCTTAATTGGTTAAGTATTTTATATAAGTGAATGAAAGAATAAAAAATTCACTGAAGAGTAGAATATTTCCAGCTGTGCGAATTATAAAGCAGTAAAATAAAAATGTTTGTTATATTTTATGGTGCTGCATTTTAAAGGTTTATATACATATATATATATAAACAGGAACTGCAAGATTAATGTGCATATACTAATACTGATGATAATTTATTACCTGTGCATGCTATAATTGGTTTGTTTAAATAAGGCACATTATAATCACATTAACTCACTTCAGGGTGTTTAATGTAACATTGCCATACCCTGCTGTGTCTTATTACTTAAATGGAGTTGCAATTTGGTTTTCCTGCTGACTATTCAATTGTGTTTTCTAGACAAAGACAAATAGTAACTTACATCAAATTATTGTTGTTTATCTAAAGAGAACAGTGATCAATACCACATGAGCTAAGGCTGGCTACCTCTTTTTTCTCTAACACTGAATTTAAATGAGTAAAGATATTCAGCATTTTCAAATAATGGCTCAGTTTAATTTAGAATGCATGGGACAGCCCTGATTTACCCACTGTGAGATTTGAGTATGCACTCAGTTGGGCACCATATATTTACCTAATACTTTGCATATTAGATAAGACATCCCATTTATTCTTGTATTTAATTCTCAAGGCAAATAATATCATTAGTAAAAACTACCTGTGAAGTAGGTAGAGCAGATAGGATTAATCACAATTTAATCTCTGAATTGTAGAGATCCAGGACTACAATAATAGTGTCTCAACAAGTAATTGTCCTTTTGCATTATATAATATTATGCTTCAAAATTAAAATATTATGCTTAATCTCTTCCTCATCATACTATCTAAATTGTGTCGACACAAAAATAAAATGCATAACACCTTACCCTAACCTCATAGTTTCTTGACCATAACTTAATCCCATACACTTAATCTCAGTATCACTCAATACAGGATTCCTGAAATTGAAAAGTTTAATACTATATGCATGGGCAATTTCTTGCCTTATCATTCCCTTATGCCATTAGTTCTACTCTGGCGATCAAGCCCTTAGCACTCTTCACCCTCCTCCCAGCCCTGTCTCAGCTCCCAGTACTCCCTTACATGATGCCATACAGTAACTCACTATAATCACTCCCATGACCAAAAACATGAGACTCTTTTCCCTGTTACAAAGTTGTGCTCCACTGGCGATTCCATGTAGGTGCATGGAGGAACCATGATCTGGGTCTATTTCACTTGAAACTCACGTCCTGGGTCCTCATTTGGCCTTAACTACTATATGCCCTTCATCCTAAACCGGGGGGCCCTTCCCTCCCAGTCCCTTTGGCATTTATTACAAACTCATCTTTATCCCAGTTTCCCTCTTTTTCCTTTCCACGCTTCCAGGGGATGATTTGGCCATTTCGTTTCTGAGAGAGAAAGGAAGAAGTGCTTGAGCTTTTCCTGACCTCTCCAGTCCCGTGTCCACAGGTTTATTTGCATTCCTAATCAGATTCACAATTATTTTCTTTCTCACTTTGGTAAATGGTTTCTCTTCACCTTGAAAAATTAAGTTTTAATCTATTAGTTCATTTCATTCTCTTGTGTTTCCTTGCAAACCTTGTCTCATATGTTATCTCTTTCCACTTATACCTTTAAACTCCCCTTTTATATCAACTGTATATATATGTGTATGTGTGTATAATCGGTGACTTTTCATGATTGAGAATAAAAATGATCATCATTTGAACTTCCACTGTAAACAATAAATAAATATACCAAATAGGAAAAAATAAACAGCAACAACAAAAACGTCCTTCAATCTTCTTCAATCTCTGACTTCTTTTGTCTTTCTTCTTCACTCTCCTTTTTTGCCTCTTCTCTTCTTCCCTTCTCCCTTCCACTGACCCTTGGAAACAGCTATTTTATCCAGTGACTTTTGTCTAAGGATGCTCAATATTTTCTATTATCTTCTTTCATTGCGGTTGTGATAGGTGCCATGCACTGAGTATTATCAGTTCTTCTCTTATCTGGTGATTAGTAGGATTGCTTTCTGTGCCTCCTTAAACTTAGGTGGGAGTAAAAGACAGAAAACTCTACTTGAACAGTTAAAAATAAAATAAATAAAATAAAATAATAAAATAAAATAAATAAAATAAAATAAAATTAAAAACTTAGGTGTGCTGTGCCTTGCCACTGAAATGCACATCAAAGCGGTCAGTGCCCGCCTACCCCCTAGGATTCCTTTGCCATCTTAGTGAACAAAGACTCTTGTGTTTTCACCGCCAAATTTCAGATCTGTGATGCTCTTTGGGACACTGGATCCCAAAAAGGCTTGAATTTTATATCACCACAGTGGAAACCCCAAAAAGTAACTGACATGCAGAGAGGTATAATAACACAGGCTCTGTGCCCCCTGTGAAAAGGACACATTTCAGAGTTGACCTGTCCAGTCTCCATAGCTACCCTGATGATGGAGCCAAAATTTCAGGGCACTTTGCTTCATATTGCAACATTTCTTGGCTTTGTTTCCTTTCAGCCCCACATTCCTACTCTGCTGCTGCTGCTTTTATCTGTGGACACTTACTGCTTATATTACTTTCACATGAACCATTAACTCACCATTAGCTCAAGGGCTATTTCTGAGAAACCCAAACTAAAAGAAAATATCTGTGGAATCGGCATGTCATATCAGCCTGAAGAAGTCCATGTGTGATTTGCCACTTACTCATCACTGTCTGGAATATTGGCAGAGAGTGACAAGTCTATTGGCTTGGAGCCTGGAGTGAGGAAAATGTGGAGCAGAGTCCATAGTTAACTCATGATGGACATGCAGCATGTGAGAAAAATGAATCTTTGTCATTTAAAGCTACTGAGCTATCTTATTACTTGTCTCCATAGCCTAACCTAGCCCGCCTTTATGCTAGGAGCATAAATTCACACTCCTCTTATATCAATTTATATATTATCAGGATAGATTAGGATATGCTATAACAAATGAGAAATTTTCCCTCTTCCCTGCTATAGGGGTTCTTGTTCCATTTTCTGGTCCTCATGTTACCTAACGAAAGTGGGGTTCAACTGCCTGCTGCTGCCCACAGGCATTTTCTGCAGACACAGGCTGGTGAGGAAGGAAAGAAGTCTTTATTAAAAGGCTGCACAATTTGGGACTATGAGAGACGCCCTGGCTGTAAGCTCATCTCTTTCCCAAAACCCAGGCTAAGCCCAGCCATTCCCAGAAACAGAAAGAGTGCCCAGAATCTTGCCACACCCTTATCTGCCCTTTAGACACTGAGGCTGCTAAGTGGAAAGCTCTCCAGCTTTAGGCTCCCTCCCTGGAGTCTGCATGTGGGACTGGAGCTGCTATGCCACCACCACCACTTCCTGTACAAGAATTTAGGTCACTGGTGGCTGTTCAAAACTGCAGTGGCTGTTCAAAACTCCATCATGCCAGGCGTGGGGCCCAGCACCAGCCACAGAGCTCAGTGCCTGCCGCCCAGCCATGCTGCTTCCAGGGCCCACCAGTCCTTCAAATACCCCTCTCCCATGGGCTCTGGGAGGGCCCAGTGTCCACAGGCAATCTGGTCCTTTTCCCAGGGTAGACTAACAGGATCTTTCTTGGCACAACTCTTCCCCATTCTTCCCCGTACAAGAAGGGAACAGAAGGGCTTTATCTGCATCCAAACATTTCACTTGCTCCACGCAGGGCCTTCCCCAGCCATGTGTCTTCCTGGTAGTAGAAAAATCTGTTGTCTTACACTGCATTAGCAGTGTAACTTCACCAGCTGCCTCTGGAGATTCCTGTGGCCTCTCCGTCACTCCAGGGTCTAGCCCTGCTGTCTAGTCAAGTCTACCTGCAACACTGGCTTGGCTTTCCCATTTCTTTGTGATTTTTATCTTCAAGTTGGTACCCTTAACTTCACTCAAATCTAGCCTGTGCTGTCCAGAAAGTAAAATAAAAGCGACATAAATAATTTAACATTTCCTAGACACCATGTTTAAAAAAGCAAATAGCACCAGGTAAAATTTATCTTAAAATAATGTTTTATTCAACCCAATATATTCAAAATATTCTCTTTCCAGTATATAATCTACATAAGCAAATTAGTGATATATTTTATATTTTATTTTTTATGCTAAATCTTGGAAATCTGATTTGTGTTGAATATCACAATTTGGACACTAAATTTTCATAAGAAGAATTTTATGTATATTTCATAAAACGTACAACTGAGAAAATAAATTCACATTCCAAATTTTTAAAGGAAGATACTTAAATTATTCCCAGTAATTAAATTGGGTATCAGTTTTTAAATTAAATTACTTGAAAGTATATAACTTTGAAAATTTCATTTCTTACTTATATAAGCCACATTTCAATTTCCTTCACTTTTGGTTGACAGTTCATGTGAGTAAAGGCAGATTATTTTGGAGATAACTAATTTACAAATACAGTCAATTAAACATTGTAAGAACTTGGAGAGTATTTTGCTTTGCCTAATGTTAGATCAGATTTCCCAGATTCCACTTTCAAGACAGAAGCAGGCCAACAATGGCAACAACAATAACAACAAAACAACAGAAAAAAGCAGACTAGAAATTGGCTAGGCATTTTATCTAGAACTGGTATAAAAGGAATTAAACTGGATATCTGGGTACTGAATAATGTCAACATACTGCAGTGTTAGAAACAAGAAAAATTAAGTTTGTTATTATTTCAAAGGAATGATGTATAACTAGAACTGGGATTGAAAATTAAGTGTGTAAGAGTCATACTGATCTAAAAACAAAATAGTTTTATATATTAAGAAGAAAACGGTGTGAATGAAGCCAGGAAGTCCTAATAATACTTATCTTGAATGTATATGAAACAACTAATTTAATTAGATGGTGACTTTGTTTTGCTTGAGTGGGTTAGCTAGAGTTTAGAGCAAGAATTTTTGTAGAAAATCTAATAGAATCTTTAAAAAGGCCCTAGAATTACTAAGTGATATTAGTAAGATAATAGGGGAGAAAATTAATATACAAAGGTTAATAGTATATCTGTACACCAATAATGAACAATCAGAAATTTAAATTTAAAAATTAATATTATTTTAATAACATCTAAAAAATGATCTACTGGGGATAAAGTTGAAAAAAGATGTATAAAATCTATAAAAATGATAATATCCAATGCATATCAATTAGAGAAAATCTAAATTAACTGAAAGAACAATCAGATGACTATTATTTAGATGAATTTTTTTGCAAATTGATCTATATGTTCAGTGTAATATTAATAAAAATCTTAGCAAATATTTTTTGCAGAAATTGAAAAACTATTCTAAAGTTCGTCTAAAAATACAAAGCTCATAGAATATCCAAAGCAACTTTGATGTTAAAAAGGACAATATTGCAGGACTAACAATCAGTATTTTATTTTGATAACTATTCTAAAGCTACCATATTCAAAATACCATGGTATTGGCATCAAGACAGACAAATAGATCAATGAATAGAACGTAGTCCAAAAATAGAGTCACAGCACTCAGACAACTGGTTTGAAAAAATGATGAGTAGGAAATTCTGTGGAGAAATGGGATTCTTTTCAAAATGTGGTGCTGGAACAATCAGATATTCCTATGCAAAAAAGTACTTTAATCCATACTTTTCTCCATTTACAAATATATCAAAATGAATCATATCTTGAATGTAGAGAGTAATGCTATAAAATTTCTAGAAATATGCATGAGAAAATCTGTGTTTCCTTAGGGTAGGAAAATGTTTTTTTGGTATGACATGAAAAAAAATGATCTACAGTGACAAAAATAAACTTCAACAAAAGTAAAAAAAAAATTTAAAAACCTACATTCTTTAATAGATCTTGTTAAGAAAATGAAAAGATAACCTTTGGATGAGGAGAAACTATTTGCAAAACATATTATCTGTTAATGGATATACAGAACTTTAAAAGCTTTTAAAATTCTGTAAGATAAAACAGCACCCTAAATATGATATAGACAAAGGATTTGAGTAGATATTTAATCAAAGATGTATTGATAGCAAATAAGCAGAAAAAAAGATGCTGAACATTAGTCATTAAGAAAATGAAAATTAACACTTAACCATGTACCACTACTACCTTTACAGATGACTAATATTAATAGCACTTATCATACCAAGTGTTGGCAAAGATGTGGAAAACTAAATGTCTTATGCATGGTGGTGGCAATACAGAATGGTGCAGCTGTATGAAAAATAGTTTCATAATTTTTAAAATAATCCAACCTTATATCCCAGATGTTCATTATCCAAGAGAAATAAAAAGATATTTCTATATAGACATTCATTCATGGATATTCACATCAGTTTTGTTTGTAATAGTCCCCCTCAAAAATAAAATAAAGTGATCCTCAACAGGTAAATAAATAAAAAATATCATATATCTATACAATAAAACACTTCAGAAATTAGAAAAACACTTATTACAATATAAATACCCAAATATTCATGTTATGTGAAAAAAGCAATATAAAATGTATACTGTAAGATCCCATTTATATAAAATTCTAGGAAAATGCATTATGACATGAAGCTGATAAGTAATTAACTAAGGGTGTTGGAAGATCTGGTCAGAAAGTGAGGGCTGGTTACAAGTATACATAATGATACCTATGGGGGATAATTGATACATTCATTATCTTAATTATGGTCATTGTTTCACAGGTATATACATAAATTAAAACCTATCAAATTTTCCTGTTTAAATATAAGCAGTTAATTGTGCATCAAATTTCCCTCAATAGCACTATTAAAGTTTTCCAAAAACCCTGTGGTTAAAGTCATGGAATTTGGAAGAGTTTACAGAGTGACTATCTACAATTCCATGAGATTAATAAACGCTAACATCACAATTTCATGAGATTAGAAAAAACTAACATGACATCATCATATGATAAAACCAAAGGTAAGGTTAATTCAGAAAATCATTACCATAGGGTCTTCTTTCTTTCTCAAGGTGACTATTGCTAAAGTGAATAGGTAAAAACAATCAGTTGATGGATTCTTAGTTCATATATAATTAACATAAATAGGTTCTTTAAGATAAGTTCAGCTTCTCCTGGAGAATGTTTTCAGAGAATTAGTTCCTATGATTTGCCAAAAAGATTGTACATAGTGTTTTGAACTGCCAGTGATAGATTAATTACATATATATGTGTGTGTGTGTATTTGTATATATATTAATACATATGTAGTTTCTAATAGCATCATACACTATAAGCAGTTGGAGGCTTCATCAGTTCTGCAGAAGCCATTCTGCAGTGAATGCAAGGGTGCAAAGTGCACAAGTTTCACAACTCCACTGACAGGGGGGTAGAGGGGAGACGCTTCAAGGAATGTAAGACTTGACTCCCTTATGGGAAAGTTCTCATACATTATTAATTGACATAAATCTTGCATTGATAATTAAACATCATATAAATTGAGACTATAAGTAATAATATAGATTACCTCAATCAGGTACTCCTCAAACAATAATATAAAGCCATGGAACTTAATCAAGTTGCTAACATTAAGTTTTTGCATAATATACTTACAGATAAAGAAATAATTTGATTTGCTAGAGTTTTGCTAGTTAAGAGTCAATTATATGACTATCATTTGTATGTCCAAAGTGAAAAGTTTGTTTTTATTTTTGTGTTGACCTTATTAAGTTATTTTTGAGACAAGCAGTAATTATGAACTTATGCTATTCACACTTTGAAATTTCTTCTCCATGGTTGAGTACCATCAATCATTCCACAAAACCTGTGGTTTGAAGACAAAGAAATACATATTTTTAAAGAAAAATTATAAAAACCAACATATACTATTTCTACTGATTTTGATTCAGCAACATGCATACACAAAATTCATCCCTAGATCAATATCAAGCCATCTACATTAATTCATGTAATTTAGACTAACAATTTATATCATCAAGTAGTGTGAAAGTGTACAGAAAATTGGCCCCAGCCAGATGGCTCAGTTGTTTGGATTATTGTCCCATACACTTCACTGTGCCCAGTGAAGGCACAGACCTTGGTTGGGAGTTCCAGCCCTGCTCCAGTGTGTGTGGGGGGCAACCAATCAATCTCTCTCTCTCTTCTCCCATTCTCCTTTCCCTCTAAGATCAATAAACATATCCACTGGTGAGGATTAAAAAACAAAATAACAAAAAAGGTAAATTCTATGTTTTTTTGTATCAGATATATTCAGCAGTAGTCCATAGTCTAGCCATGGTGAATTGCTGATGATCATGGCAAAAGCCTGCCAGATCCTCATATAGATACTTATTGGCCTTAATATTCTTTCTAGTAAGGTAATTACTTTGTACTTTAAATAGACAGTGGTATATATTTAAATTTTAATATTGCTCCAACCTTTACTCTGGGTGTAATCTTGTTAGGAAAATATTAAGTGTTGCCAGACATGGACAAGGCCCAGTGCAGTTCTGCTGGACTGCTCTGAAAACGGCTTCTTTTATGGTATCACAGCAAACACATTTTAAAGATACATGCACAGGAGGACGTGAGGTGTAGTGGTAAGACTAATTGGAGCAAAAACCAAGGACTGCCCGCCCCCGCCCCCCACTGCGGGATGTCTCATCCACCACCAGGTGGCTCAGTTTCTTCTTGCTGTGGAAGAAGTGCAGCCTTTGGGCCTGTGAGCCACCGCTTGTTCTCACCAGCCCAGGAGATACTACATTGCCCTGTCGTTGGCTTCTGAAGCTTCGGTAGTTGTCCTTAGTCTCCTTTCTGGTACAGGCTGCTATGAGGGGCTGCACTTCAGCGGCGTACCTGCTACACCTGCCACACCCACCACACCCAGGCCCCTAAGACTGCTGTGGAGAGAGAACAAGTGAACAAATCTCCAGCCTCTGTTAAGTTTGATTATAGCTCCTCTAGTGTGGGAACCGGTAAGCTTTCTTGCAAACTAATCAATCTTCTTCCTAATGTGTCTTTCCTGGATCCTGCAGGGTTTTTTGCCCTTATCTGATTCTTTTCCCAGATTAGACTCCTCCTTTTTATGGTCACTACCTTGGCTGCCCCTCACCCCAACCACTCAATCTACGGGAAGGGACTGGTTGTTCCCGGGGGAGACCAGAAAGTCTATCCTCATACTCTCTCTCTACGTGGGGATGGAAATGTTAGCCCTTGATGAGGCAATGAGTCTTTGTCCTGCAGTGTCTGGAAGCTGCAGCTTTCAGACTTAATCAGGCTTAGCTAGTTTAGCTGCCTTTTCTTTTGTTAACACCTAAGTAGCTGACTACTGTCCCATTAGTATAAGAGAATCTGAAATGATATGCCATCTGATCTTATCAGTGCGATATTGTTATGAAAATTAACGGAAAAACTCAAGTTTTTCTGTTTGTTGGACGTGGGGTGGAGTTTGTAGCCAAATGTAACCAAAGAGATAATGCTGTGACTCCCCACACACCAGCCATCTGCTCAGCTTGAGACACATGCTGACAGTCCTGTGAGGGTTTCTGCAGAGGACGACCACGTTCGCTCAGTGTGCCGCAGACTCTGCCGGGATTCTGCCTCTGCTCATGTTTGGGGCCTCTGAGAAAGAAATCAGTGTTTATCCTGACAGCAGAAAGGTAAAGCTGAGTGTAACCTGGTTCTTGGCTTTCAACATAAAAGTTACTAACTTGGTCTTTAAAGTTTGCATAGCACCTGGCATCCCAGATTTTATAAAACCTTAGGTTGTTAAGGCTTCTCCAGCATAAATGAACCAGTGAATGGCTATTTAACATTTATTAAATAATTTTTGTCTGAAGTTATTTTTGTTTCAAATTAAATTCCTTGTATTCATTCACTTGTTTCTCTTTGGAGGTTATATACATATGTGTGTGTGTATATATATACATATATATATGCCTAAAGATATATATATATATGCCTAAAGATATATATATATACATATATATATATGTATATATATCTCGCCAGCTGGGTATGAAGTTGTTTACTCTAAAATATTATTTCTGAAACAAATTTCCCATTTAAATTCAAAACCATGTTATTTAAAATAGAGGAATTTTAACTTATTCATTTAAAAGAGATCAAAGTGGAAAGTTGTTTTAATTCACTGCTTAATTTTGTGTCAACTCCTTAAATATTTTAATTACACTATTAGACTGTGAGTAAATTCACTGGCATCCTGCCTCCAGATAACAAGTTAATACACAAATCGAATCCCCACTGTGCTGGGATACTGTGACATTTTAATGCCAACAAAACTATGGTGGCACTCTGACCTTCAGATGGGGAAGGTCAGAGGGGAAATTGGCAAATTTCGAGCACCATGCCCAGCTTAATAAAATCAGGTTGAAAGAAAAAAGAACTAGAGAAGCCAGTCGACATTTTTGATTAACATACATTTTGTTATTTATATCAAATTTGACCAGAAGTAGCAATAGCATAGATTCTTATATATATAACAATAGAAATTCTTATATATAACAATAGAAAACCATTTCTGGAAAGAAAAGAAAAGCAAGCAGCAATAAAAAAAAATAGGAACACAGAGAAAAGACATGTAGTTTTCACAAATAAAAGTAGTGCATATCTTTTAAGTTTATTAATTTATCCAGGCTGCCTAGATTGAGAAGTTGTTTTGGTTTTGATTTCCAGAGTAAAATAGAGAATCGCGATATTTTAGATCATGTTTTAGACTATGATACTGCATTCTTAATCATTTTTTAGTCCCAGAGATCAAAATTTTTTGTTTAATAATTATCAAATATGTGACCTGTTACATTTTAGACATGTTATCCATTAATTGGTTTGTTGTATATACATTTTGTATCCTTAACTTGAGTACAAATTCCGTGTGGTAAAGCATTCACATCTCATATTTTTCTAACTCAGCTCCCATCTCCCTGATTAAATCATAAAGCCTCCTAACTATCGCCCTCTGTAGTCAGGCTTTCTATAGTTTATGTCAAAGTGTCTTCCCAAAGTGGAGATCTGATCCTATCACTTCCCTATTCTGGGTGAAATGTAAAAGATCTAAGGGCAATCACCTAACTCTGAGTACTGGTTTAAGGCTCATGCCATTTCCCCACAGAAAAACTGTGGCAAGAAACCAATCCAGTTGAAAGCAGCCAAAAGTCACAGGCTCCTTAACAAGACTCTGTCACCTGCTTGAAGTGGCCAAGCAGAGAATTAGTCAAACATAAGGAATTGGTGCAGCAGGTCCCTCAAGAAACCTACATACGTAATTTTGGATTATAAGAAGTTTAAAGTAACTTACCCTCAATTGTGTCCACTTGGATTAGCCTGTGCAATATCATATGAAGGAAAGAATGGGGTTTTCTGAAATAAGAAGATTCTTAATAATTATCTCCTCTGTGACTGTATAGCAGAGTTTGTAAGAGATCATAGAGAAGTTGACCAAGTAGAAAACAGAAGCCATTACAGTGAATTGGAATTATTACTGTATATCACTATGTATAATGTGCATCCATGTTTTTATCCCAAACTTTCAGGAAAAAATATTTTGTTTTAATTTTTAATTCAATTATTTATTTGTTTATATTTAAAAACAGAACTGATTATCATATTCCAGGATATTATTTTGCATGTGTACATTATTGCTTTCTAGAGGTACACATTTAATGCATAAGCATAAAGAATTAAAAACACTTATATAGACATGGAATTAGTGCTACCCATGTATAATGCACATTCTTAAATTTCCATCAAAAATTTGGGCAAGAAACTGCACATTATACACAACAAAATATGGTATATGCTTTCAGATAGCCTCCTGATATCTTTCTCAAAAACTTAAAGTAGTCTTAATTATTTAATGAAAGATGGCCAATTTTTTTTCACCCACCTTTTAAAGTCTGGTAATTTTTTATGATAACTCTTAAATGTGTCATAATTTAGTCAAAGTGAAAACTTTAGTGTTTCCAGTGTAATCTATGATATTTAGTGTTTCTGTATGTTCAAATACATGCTACACATAAGAACTTTGGTGTAGTACGTGAAATACAGCACATGTCATATTTATTTATGACTCTAAACAGCCTTTCTTAACCAGGGTTCTGAAAAAATTAAGCACTGCTATTTTTCTCAGGTCTCTCAAAGTAAGTAATTAGCTAGTGCCATTTCAGATGCTTGAAAGATGAATTAAGTTATTATACACAATGGATGCTTTGGGCATTAGAGAGATTCTGTCATGGCAACTGAATTGAGAAGGTCTGTTTGGAAACCAAATTAAATCCAACTTGTGCATCAATTTTCAAAAATAGAAAAGAAATTCAAAGTTTGATTTCATTTAACCCCTTTTTAGGTCTACACCAGGGAGGTTTTTTGGAGAGACTAGGGTTTATTAGATGTTGTCATAGCAGCTGCATTTTTTCCCTGTGGTCATTTACACTGTCTAAAAAACTTAGTGCTCATGCTCCACTTTAAGTGTTTTCCTTTTTTTTAAAAATTTTTAATTGTGGTAAGAACACAAAGAGATCTACTCTCTTAACAAATTTTAAATTGCACAATTCTGTATTGTTAACTATAGACACAATGCTGTACAGCCTAATCTCTAGAACTTAGTCATCTTGTATAACTGAAATTTTATACCTGTTAATAGCTTCCTATATCCTCCTCCTCACAGTCCCTGACAAATGCTATTCTATTTCTATGAGTTTGACTATTTTATGTACCTCATATAAGTGGGATAATACAGTACTTATTTTCATGACAAATTAAAAAATGGCACTTGAATAGATATTTCTTCCAAGAAGACATACAAATGGTCAACAAGCATAAGAAAAGATGCTCAACATCACTAACAATAAAGGATATGAAAATGGAAACTTCCACTGAGATTATCACTTCATACCTCTCTCTCTCTGTTCTCCCCCTTCCTCTCTCTTTCTGAAATCAAAAAAAGAAAAAAATGTGTGGCCTTGAGTAACAAGCCTCTATTTGCTTTAGATCAAACTTTAATTATACCGTTCAAATATTTTTTACCCTTTCTATTTTCTGCCATATCAGTTACTGATAGAAGTTTATTTTTACTGCTTAATTAATTATTAGAGATTTTATGTTTGTTTTTATTTTAACATATTAAAACTGTTTTAGTATTCTGTGAAATTAAGGCTTTTATACTTAGGTTCCACCCTTTTTATTTTGTGCAAAGCATTTCTTAGAGCTATTCGATTGCTGTTATTACTGCTATACCACCATTTCATTTGGTGATTTTGTAATATAGTTCACTGTTCATTTGACTTCAATTTTTTAATGTCCTTATGGTTTCTGAAACAATAAACACATTATTTTTTTTAAAATAAAGTCTGGCAGTTTTTAACTGAGTAGGCTATCAAATTTATTGTGCTATTTGAAATGAATTTGTGCGTATTTTTACTATGTGTCATATAATTTCGTTTTTTCTCCTTTGTTATATTCTTCTTCCAAATTTGCCCCCTGCCTTTTTTTCATTTCTGTTCACATGGTACTATTTTTGGTCATTACATTTTTCCCTTCATTTTTTAGAGAGGAGAATTAAATTCTTCATGTATACAATTTTATTTAATAGTGATTTGAATGATAATATTAACTTAATAAAATCTAAAGTTCATCAGCCTTTTTAACCTTCTATTTGAACAGTAAAAATAAATGTAATAATATAATATGAAGAAAAATAGTTACAATTACTTACCCCATTTTCATTCTGCTATTGTTTAATATTATAGTTCTGGGTTTTACAACCCAGACATTGTTAATATTTAGTTGTACTGTAAATATCAGCTTAGCTTTTATCTATTATTTACAATACTTATGTTTCATTCTAAAATTTTCAGTTTCTCTGAGAACATTCTTCTTCCTTGATATATTTCTTAAAATTATCTTTACAGATCTTTTGGTGAAAGGGGAAGCTATTTCCAGTAGGGAGGGATACTAAGACTTTGAACCCTGGCACTGATTAGTCATTGGCTAAGGTCTGCCTGAAAAAGAAGCTGTGACCTCACTCAGTAAAGCAGCTTTCTCCAGCTGAGATGATGCCCGAAGTGGGTTAAGAGTTCAGAGCTGTCTTCCTGAACCATTCTCGGATGCTGGTGTAATAAATTCTTTATTCCTGTACATTGATCCTGGCAATTCATTTCAGTGACCCCCTCACAAAGAATTTTATGTTGGCAATTGTTTTCTGTCATCACAGGGAGCTAAGTGATGGGTATGTTTGTTTGGAACTATAGAACAATGATTCCATTGTATTCTGGCTTCCTTTTTTTTTTGCTGTTGAGAAAAGACTAATCAGTTTAATTGTTCTATACAAGATGGTTGACTCTTTGTTCTGTCTACTTCAAAAAATCTTCATCTCTTTCAAAAACACTTTTTTATGTGTTTATTTTGTGGTTACTATGATGTTGCATGTGGGGACTGTTTTCATTAACTTGTAAGAAATTTGGAAGGCTTTCTAGATATGAGTGTTTCACTGCCCTCAATCATAGGAATGTTTAAGCAATTATCTCTTTAGTTTCGTGTTTTCTTTCTGTTACAGCTTCCTAGACATCTAAATAGACTTTTGTTAGACCAAATTCTATGGCGATGTTTCTTAAGATGCCTTTTATATTTCCCTTAGTTTTGTCTCTGGATTGCACTCTGCATAATTGATTTTGCTGTATAGCAATTTTTTATTAATTCTCTTTTAGCTGTTTTTAATTTGTTGTTTAATCTATCCATGGAGATTTTAATTTAAATTATTAAAAATAATTTATTTCTAAAGGTTCTATTTTGTGACTTGGGAAACATGATTTGTTCCCTCTTGTTTCATATCATTTTTTTATCTTTTAGTTTTTAATACCTTATACATTATTGCTTTATGTTCTGTATCTGATAAATCTTACATCTTCTTTTAATATAAGATTGTGAACTTTCCTATACCTTGTCTGTTATCTTTGATACAGGGGACATCATTTACATGTTTAAAAAAATTAAATGTAAACACTCTATTTCCCTTAGGCCTCTTGGTGTGTGTGTGTGTGTGTGTGTGTGTGTGTGTGTGTGTGTGTGTGGTTGAGTAGCAAGAAGTACAGTTTCACTAGTAAGCATTTGCCTTGGTCTTTTCAGTCGAAATGGTGGTGCTTTAACTCAAAATCTGTAATGTTTTCCAGACCAAATAGTGTTAATTTCGATGAAAGCCTCTGAAACTGATGATTCTATGATTGCAAGTCCACAGGGACTGTCTTCCTCCATCAACTTAATACCAAGTTCATGGTAGATTACTGTTCTCCAAAGTGAGATTTCTTTCTCATTTGTTCTTACATTGAAACTGTAACTATTCAAGGTCTCAGCTTTATACCAGATATCAGGTTTATGTTGAGGTATTTAATTATATTTCTAAAATTGGGAATAAGTTCTAGATCCTTTTTTCAATATCTTATGCAGGCCCTAAATTAGATGATTAACACTTCCAGGTTTTGGCAGAAATATAACTTGAGCTCCTAAATGCCTTCTAAGTTTTCTGTATTCAATTTGTTTCTGATATCTATAAATGTATTATTTTAAATATTTAGCAATTCATTAAAAATTATACACACACATATGCACTATATCTTTATCTCTATGTATTCCAATTATTTTATATACTATAATAAAATGATAATTCAAGTATGTATTCAACTATATTTCTTCAAATGTTCCATACATGAGTAGAAATATCACATCTAAATGTTTCAGAGATTTTCCAAATTGTCTCTTTTGTGGATAAAACATAAGACAACCTTCATCATACTTTCTGACCACTAATTCAAATATCTCCTATTATAACATACTAAGACTCATTGTTTTTTTAGGTCACCCCTTTAAAATTCTCTAAATTATAAAAAAAAAATCTTAGTTACAATTCTGCTGATAGTCTAATAATACACAGTATAAATTATTAACAAACATAAAGTCATAACAAAGTAAAATTTAAAAATAAGCTCTAACATGATTGTGGAAGTGTGATTAATTTAATATAGAAATCCAAAATCTTCAAAATAACAGTATATTCTTCTACCCTCATATATTTTGTTTAAGATAAATGGAGGGAAATCACACTAAGCTATGCAATACAATGTAATTAATTCCTATTTCAGACTTCTCAAATTTATGTGAAATTTATAAACATATGTATACATGTTTACATGTATATTTTTAAAAATAATAATTGGGAGAAAATAAAATAGTAACAATCTCCTTATTTCAATTATTCTTACTCTTCCATTCAGATTATTGAAATAAATAACACATTTTAATATAACACAAAATAATTCAAAGAATAAATACAGGAAAATAGAAGATTCTATAGTGTCCTATGCTGTGAGGAAACTATAATTAATTCTAGGATGTCAAAAAACCTGATAAACAAGATATTGTCATTCTAATCCTATTATTCCTCAGATAAAGCAGCCAAATACTTCTTGTTATTTTTGCTTTATATTGTGATGTGATTTTGTTTTATTCTTTATGAGTTATCTCCAGTATGTCAGAGATGCTTAACACTTTCACTAGATAGTGATAATCTTTGAAAATTACTTATGTCTCATAAAGATATATAAATATGTAAAATAGACCAGAATTTTAGGAATTCTGGCGAGAGATTATTAGAAATAAGGGGTCTAAAATGTTAGCTTATAGGTTAGCATTAACCTTCATTGGGTTGGAGTAAAGTACCAATATTAAAGGCTGTGAAACAAAAGGTAATATGATTGAGTGAAATGGTGACGTGCAAAACAGCAAGGCATGATGGGAATGAAATGAGCTCTGAAGTACATGCTTCTTGGCAGTTCTTACTGACTCCAGGATATTATTTGAACGTAGGCTCTACGAACAGATTTTGTTTGTTTATTTATTTATTTATTTTCCGGAGAAGACATATATCTTATTTTTTGATGAGTCTTATAGAAATTTAAGACTTACAATTAAATTGTTACTGTTCTTTAGCTTAAATTCCCTTTTCTACTCACTCCCCACTTTGCTTCCTCTAAATTGGAGGCTGCCAGCCTGCCAACTTATATCTCTTTAAGGTCATTGATGTTTCACTGATGGCAGAGATTGGCAAGTGTCACATTTGACCTAAGATTCATTATGTGTTTTCAGTCAGGCTCATTGAAAAAGCAAAAGCTGTTCCTGATCCATATTACTCATGCCAAAAGTAGCTCCACTTTTCTATTTGTGAAAAAAACAGATCTCACTTTTTATGTGAAGATCAAAATAATTTAGAAAGACATTCATACAATTAAATTAAACAAATATTTACTAAGAAATGCCTGGGTCTTAAGCACATCACTAATGCACTTTTGAACTGTGTTTATGTATTTATATGCTGTGCTGTTTTGCACTGTGTTAATATATTTATATGTTGTGCTGTTGCATTTGTTGATTGTTTGATGGATAAATAGGATCTTTGGCTTTTTTTTTCCTGTAGCTGTATTTATCATTGTTTTTGTCTTTTGGATTTAACCAGACTCAGAAATACCACATCTCCTCACCATTATCCTTAACAGAGCACTCTTCTTTGATAAAAATGTAGAAATCTTACTGAATGTACAGACATGTAGCATGAGGGTGATTGCATGTATTTTGAGAAATGGGTTTCAGGGTAAGACTTGAGCACTAAACCTCATCATCCTTGACCCAACTCTTGTCAGAATTTTAACCTTTCTGCCTGTGCACTCCAAGCTTGAGCCAAGGGCCTTGTATGACAATCCCAACAATAGTTCAATAGTTAAACATCGCCTAGACCTTTTCTGTTCTTCTTCCAGAGTTGGATGAGGTAATGCATTTTTGTATGTTAGTAATGCCAGACTCTGCCATGTAGCCAGTTAGCGCGCACCTGCCTTAGAACTTTGAAAGATAGAGAGGGACTCTGAAATTTTATTAAGATCCTACAGTTTCAACATCTCTACTATTAGAGAGCTGTAAACCTTCAGAAAGGGAATGTGTAAACCTAGTTTTTTGTTTGTTTTATTGAGGAAGGAGGTTATAATTGTTTTAATTATTTTTTCCCAAATATTCCTGAACATTGTTCAGGTTTTTAAAACAATAAATAGGTAGAGATGCCCACAAAATATTTAAAGTTTGAAAATTTTGCACAGAGGCTCTTACATGCATATAAACAATAGATATTGGACAGATAAATAAATTGAACATTTTATAATCTTAGAATATTTTCCATGGGTCTAAAAGCAGAATTTTCTCACTCTTTTCCAAGTTAATGAATATTTCATAGATCTAAAAAGAAAAAGAGAAGTGGAAACATGAATAAAATTTTAGAAGTCCAGGAAAATAGTATATTTTTTCATTCCAGAGTTGCTTTGCTGTGTCTTTAAAGAAATTATCATTGCCTTCAACTGCATAAAATTTGATTTGCAATTAAACTTAAACTACCTTCACAAATAAGATGTGATTATTAACAAATAGGATTTAAAATATCAGATCATTTATAAGAGTAAATATTATCCTGAGAAATACAAAATAGATTCCTGTAGCCCAAATGGTAGTAACTAATATGAATTACTAATATAAATTTTTCATGTTATAAGCAAGATATTATAGTAAGTTCTTTACAGAAATTACCTAATTAAATCCTTTGCACACACTCATGAGGCAAGTATAATAACATCTACACAACACTATTCAGACATATTCATTTTCTTAGGAGCAACATCCCCTTTTTATAAAGACACATACTTTCCAGACTTAATAATAGGGTAAGTCACTAGCGCTGTGGTAGCAAGTAAGACCTCTCCCGTGAGCATGTTAGAGGGTGATCAATTTTCAATGCAATGGCCTCTGGCTTTTATTTGACAGACTAGGATATTGAAGTGAGGATTAAGAAGTAATTTTAAACATCAGATTCATGAGGTGATTTAATTCTTTATAGAGGGGAAGGAGACAAATGACTTGCAGAGAAAAGATCTTAATGGGGAGAAAACAAGCTATGAATTAGGCAAGTTGAGCTAGCTTTTTCTGTAAAGCATATAATGTAAAACCTGGTCACCTGTCTTCACAGTATCTTCAGTAAGCTCTGTGATCTTTGGGAATGCAGAGTGCATTGGATCCGTTTGGTTGGTAGGATAATAGCAGCTGATATTTACTGAATTTTATTCTGAACCAAAAATATGATGACCTTCATTCTTCCCCCAAAATGTTTCAGTAGCACTATTGTTATCCCTACTTTTAGAGGAGGAAACTGATCCTTCAAGCAGTTTTGTCATTGCCCAAGTTTATTGAGTTGCTGTAACAATAGGGAATGCTAACAACATAATAGCGGGGACTTACAAACCCTCTCCACCAGTCCTTTTGACATTGTTTCTGAAAATGCTGATTCCAACTAATCCGAGCTTGTAGAGAAAGAGCATGCTTCTATAAGAATTCTTGGAATTAATTACAAAAAGATACAGACTCCAATCTTCAGGCATCCTATCTCTGGGAGATTTGCTGACCTGCAAACACCGAGCCAGATGATCTAAGGCCAGGATGACTGAACCAGGGTGACAAACACCAGGTCATCACTTGTCTCACTGGAATGGACTGTGCTCATCTGCATATAGGAAACTTTTTCAATCTCCTCCCTTGATTTCTTTGTTCTGCTTACACTTTCCCTCCTTATAAAAACCTCTGCCCACACTGAGATGTGGAAATGGGATTTCAGACATGAGTACCCCATCTTGCAGGTGGCCAGCCTCTGAATAAACCACTTTCCTTTACACTAGCTCCTGTGTCTTGAGTATTGGTTTTCCAAGCCCCAGGCAGCAGGGCCTGCATTCAGGTACACTCTTTAGCTACTCAGATGGGAAATGTGGATCCTGGTAATTAAGCCCTGAAGGGCCCAGGTTAGAGTTTTAACTGCTTGTGGCGAGTTAACCCCATGGTAGGGATTGTAGGAATTTTCCAGTAGTTTCCAAAAGGTGTTTGTCTCAGGGAATCTCCCTGCTTCCTTTCTCAAGGCATCAGCCAACTTTAAATGTTTTGCTGGTGAAAGAAAATAGGTCTCTGGGGAGTCAACAGACTTGAATCTGGGGAACTGATGGACTCCAAGCCTGGGTGAGTCTCTGGTGTGCATGATCAGGAGCTTCTGCCCTACCACTTGGTTTTTTTTAATCATTTGGATTCTGTTGGAATCAATAGGGGCTATTCAGTGGTAGGCATAACTAGGTACCAAGAAAAAACACCATTCTTCAGCTTGAGATTTGGTCAGAGTACTATTTCTGGTCTGATTACATTAATTCTAGGTACTATTGCTTTCTTAATTGCTTATGTGTTGTGTTTTTTTTTTCATTGTGTTTTTACCCTGTTCCTCTGTGTGAGGAAGGCACCTTCTGTCTGCAAGCTCTTATCTGTCTGAAATAAAATGTATACAGAGGTTGGCAAAAGTAAGTGTACATTTATGAGTATTCAAAAAGTTTATTCTTGTATTATTATTTATTATATTATTTATTTGTATGATCTATCCTCTTATTATTATTGTTATTATGTCATATTCTTATGATTTAGCCTTTAGGTAATGATGGCTGGTCATTTAACGTACTATTGCCCACTCCTATACTTAATAAAGCAAAGCATCTAAGTAAAAATTATATTTCCCAGTCTCCCTTACAATTAGTGTTAATAAGTTTTGACCAGTTAGAGGTAAGAAGTTTGTTTTTATTTACTTTTATGATATTTCTTGGAATGATCCTTAAAACAAGAACAATTTGTTCCTTATTTAAACCCTTCCCTGTGCAGAATTTACATGGTATACTAGTTTGAGAAAATTTTGAATATCGACCTGGAATAAGCCTAGGTTCTAAAAGAGAAGGCCTAGGTGAAATGCCTTGAGAGAAAAAGAGCAAACTTCTTCATCCATTATTTATGTTGTTTGATTTGATTTTAGTTGTGTTTTGTCACATGTTTTTGAGACTAAAACTAGCACATTCAGGTCCAAAATTTCCTAGCAAAAAAAAATTATTGACACTTTTTAAAGTTCTAGAAATGCATGCATTTAAAATTAATAATACAAAAAGGCATAAAAAGAAAAACTAAAACTATTTGTACTCTATTTCCTCTTCTTCACAGATTGTCGGCTGAAAGTTTTGTTTTCTTGCTCTAAATAAATATCTACAAATCTAGATAAAAACATGTAGAATGGGTAACTACACATGTGCATTTGACTGTGTTAGTTATGTTTGTGGTATTTTAATCCATAAAGACAAACATTGATGCAGATATATATGGATACATATACATACACACACACACATATATAGTCACATGCATTCTTTTTTCTGATTTTCCAAAATTCCTGATTTTGAAATACATTATCTACTTATATGTTATGAAAGATAAGAGGAAAATATTTTCACTTTTTTCTATCCTTCCTCTCTCCTTCACCTCCTTAATTTTGTTTTTTAAAACAGTAATGGCTACTCTCATTTTTAACCTTTATTTTTAAGTTTATTCAATATTTTTAATTCTCTACCAACTAAATTGATAGACTAAGAGAATTTAATATCTACTATTTTTCACTCTGCTTTACAGTTTTTGTGCTATTATTATGACTTCTACATGTGTAGTATTACAGTTATTATGTCATATAGTGCATAATATATAGTGTATGAAATTTAATGTCCATAACCATATTTTATGTAGGTTTATATATAAATGATTTCAGTACTGACAACTGTCCTTTCATTATGGCTTATTTTTTATCTTGACATGCCTGAATTTTCCTACTAGTTATATCTCAAGAGGCTTTTCTGCCCTGGCCAGGTTGCTCAGTTGGTTAGAGAGTCATCCCCATACACCAAGGTTGCAGGGTTGATCCCAGGTCAGGGCACATACAAAAAGCAACCAATGAATTCATAAATAAGTGGAACAACAAATCAATGTTTCCTTCTCTCTCTCAAATCTATATATAGATTTTAGAAAGAGAAAAACACTAATTTGTTTTATGTATGTGTGTGTGTGCTTTTATGTTTGGAAATGTCTTTCTGCTTCCTGTGCACTTTAACACCCTTAGGTGCACACTCCTTTGCTGTGTCTTCATTATTTTACAGTCATTGCTCCATTGTTCTCAAGGATTGTTTGGGTCATCATGATTCTCAGGAGCATTGAGTATAACTTCCTTTATTTGTCCTTCTAAATGTTTGAGAAGTTCTTTATCCTTAATATTCATTTGTCTCTGCATAGATGACTTAGAATCAGCTTTTCCTAGATTAGTGATTCCTTTCAATCTCAGAAAATTCAATTATTTTTTAAATTTCAAGATACATTTCCATATTTTTGTTCTTAATATTTAGCCCACTTTTTAAATTTTATATCATAAACATTATTTTCTTTAGATAAGGTCAGTTTTTCTATCTTTTAATGATTGTTCTGAAATATAAAGTGGTATTTGATTTTTGTTTACACTTGTGGGTAAAAGAATGTTTTTTTTCATATACATAATTTGACTTCATTTTTCCTACAATTTAAGGACACTGTTAGGTAAACAAACCTTAAATACAACCAATCTATGTTCAAATTTATTCTCAATGCCTGAAAAAAAGTGACAGAGGTAATTATGGTAGGGTTTTGCCTACTGAAAATGCCTTTATTCTATCTTTAAATATCATTTGGTGGGATAGATAATCCTGGCTGGAAGTCATTTTCCTTTAAATTTTGAAGACTTTACTTAATTTCCTTTAGCTTTTAGTGTTCTTGTTTAAAAGTCTTATGCCATTCTGTTTATAGATTTTTTATATTAGTGACTAATATTGTTATTTCTTTCTGAAATCCTTTAGAATAGTTTCTTTATTGTGAGCTCTAACATTTCAGTATACTAAATGTTGACATCAATCTTTTTCATTTATTTTGTTGGGTATTCAGTGATCCTTTCCAAATGTATGTCTCAGATCTTATGACATTTTAATATTACTCGTTTCGTATTTTTCTTTTCTATATCTTTTCTTTTCTACATCTTTTTTCTACATATGAAATACTTTCACTGACAGAAAGAATTTTATCCCTTGAAAAGAATAGAACTCCAGACTTCTGGTTTCACAAAGGAAGAGAAATTATCTGACCT
This sequence comes from Artibeus jamaicensis, assembly GCF_021234435.1. Classification (NCBI taxonomy): domain Eukaryota; kingdom Metazoa; phylum Chordata; class Mammalia; order Chiroptera; family Phyllostomidae; genus Artibeus; species Artibeus jamaicensis. Next base: position 20,999,605 of record NW_026522046.1, on the reverse strand, counting down.
CGTTAAACTATGTTTTTTTTTAGGAGTCTAACTTCTTATTAAACACATTTTCAAACTACCTTGATTTAGTTCAGTTTTATTTTCACCTCTTCTTTCTGAGAGATACCAGATGCTAACAATCCCCAGCCTTTAGGTCTCTGTAATATAAACTGTGTTGTTTTATTAATACCAGAGCTTTAGAAGTGAGCTTTAGGATTTGGTTTTCTTAGGTATGTTAACATTCATAAATCTGTCTACAGTTCTTAAAATTGTTTGGATATTTCCCCCTCTCCACCTTGTGTCCTTTTAGGTGCATTGTGACTTAAAAAAATTAAACCCTTTTCTGTCATTTTTATAGGGGTTGGGGGGTGAAAAAATACAAATATATGCCTTTATTCTATTTTCTTTAACTAGACAATTCTTATTAATTTTCTTGATAAAAATGATGGCCGAATATTTTATAAAAGTTATGTTACTTTTGTGCATAAAATAGAAACAAAATAAAAAAGAGAGATCTTGAGTAGGCTGCCAGGATACAAATAGGAGGAGAGAAAAAGATGTGCAGATTTTCTCAACTTGAAGGTGAGGATTATGGGATGTGGGTTAATAATGACCTTGGTAAGAAATATTACATTCTTCGGGGCCTTATTTATATTCTAATGTAAGTATTTAATTGTCTAACTGAATTCAGCCCAAAAGAAGTGGTCTGAACTATTCTGATCTAAATTATGAAAAATACTTACAATCTTTAAAATTTGAGTGTTGCAATAACATCTCACAGGGATAAAAATTACCAGTGTGACAATTCTCCTGTCTACACAAGGTTGTAACAGCTTCAAGAAAGTGCTCTGAGTTGATCCCAATGTTTTGTTTTTCATTGTCTCTCCTTTTTTCACGCCTCCTCCATTTCCCTCCTACTCACTCTCTTCTTCCTCTATCTCTCTGAATCTTTCATTCCCAAACCCATTTTGGCATCTGAATGTGAGTGCATGTAAAATGTAAGAAGAAAAGAAAACCCTGAATGGTATGGACTTGAAACTTCTAGACAAAAATACAGCTGCTTATGTTAGAGGACATTTCGTTGAAAACATAAATTCCCATAAGTGGCACCTGGAGTCCAATAATCTTCTAGCTGACAACACTGTGCTATGAACATTCTAACCAAATATTTAACAACTGTGACAAATGTCAAGTATGTAAATGGTGAAAGGATATACTCTGGATTTATGTAGCAGAAACTGAGCTCATTATAGGGCAAGTCCATGCAAATAATCACTGGTGGAATATTTGAGTTCTTAATAAAATATTCCAGAAAACTCTTAAAAACAGGAGTGCAAACCACTAGTTTCCACTAGATAATAATTAATAAATGCATATGGAATAGGAACTCACAATGTGATATGGAGGAAGTTAATAATGGAATTGCAGTTTCCTGACCACAAAGTGATATTATAGATGTAGCACCAGTTTCTCTCTGTGAACAGCCTACTTCCCCTTTTCCTACCTAAAAACTTTTTATGATGCTAAGCATCTGGACGAGAATTACATTTTTCAGTTGAAGGACTAAATATTTAAAGATATTTGGGTGCTCTTTGTTGAGTACACCAAACCCATAACTGTATTTTTTTCTTAATTTTCATCTGTTATTGTTCTAAAACATCTCATTAATTTGTTCAAAAGTAAATTATTTAAGTGTCCTCTTTTTTATTAAACTAATATACACAACGTAACCTCAGGTTCTATTTAGGTTCAGTATTAATCATATCTTCTTGGGGCCCAGATTCTCAATGAGTATGACTATAACCATGATCTTCAAGGATATATTTGGTTTGGAGGTGATGGAGTTTTTCAAAACATAAATTTATCCAACCTCTGAAACTGATGAATTCCTAGAAGTAAATAGTTTCTCTTTCTCAAAATCTTCTCATCTACCTTTAGCAACATTGCACTAAGAATCTATTGTGCACTACAAAATTATGTTACCCAGGTTAAAATAGTTATATAGTATTGCTTCAGAGTTGCCTTCAATCTTGTACTTCCAAGATGCCTTCAAACTTGCCTTCAGTCTTCAAGGCATACAATGGATGGCTATGATAAAAACAATACTAGATTGTTCAGAAATAATTATTGATTGTCAGAATATAGAGTCAGTGCATGCAAACATCGCACATTTTCAACTTTTAAAAGTAGAAAATTAACTTTGAATAATTGTAAAGAATTATTAAATAAATAATTTTAGGCTTTGATTCTGTGTGTGTAACTAATTGCATCTTCAAAAAGATGTAAAGCCAAAAGTGGGAAAACAATATGAAAGAACCCTACAACTGCAGAAGAAATTTAAAGTTGAAAGACAAGATCGAATTAATCATTGGTCTACACCACAATGTTTGCTCAAATTGTTTGAGTGCTAATTGTATACCAAGCACTGTTCTAGGTGCTTTATGTGAATTAACCAATTTACTTCTCATAGCAACACTTTGACATTATTCTCACTTTCTCAAAATGTAGGCTTATGTTAAGACAATTGTGGGTTAGGAAAGCCTGTATCCAGTTGTGGTCTTTTCATTTGGCTGGGGAGTGTGTAGGCATAATTCTGAAATGTTTCATCGATAAAATGAGATTCTGTAATAAGGAGACTTAAATTTATCTTTTTCAGTTCTAAAAAACCATAGATTTTAAGCTTTTTCACTTATGAATTGAGAAGAATGAAGATATATGATTTTAAGCATTTTCTTTTTATTGGTTCTGACTCCATGAACTGTACCTTAGTTGTTTTTCTTTAATTCATTAATAATAATAATAGTAATAATGCTATTCTCAGAGGGTTTATTGGAAAAGACACTGAATTATTATGCGTTAATTCAAGTAAATACTTAGAGCAGTACCTGGTCTGTCACAAGCAGTCAGTAAATTTGGCCTGATATAATTTTTAACTAAATATTAAAATATAAAGATTTTTATTATTCTTTACATTTAAAAGGATATTTTACTACTCATTATTCAACAAATCTACATGATGCTTTGAGTTATACAGAGATAATATAGCCATTAATGATAATAGTGAACTTAACTGTTAATCATAAATTGTTAATAGAATTTTAACATGTTAGTATTATGATGTTACCCATTATCAGCATTTAATAATATCTGATTGCTTGGACCATATTTTATCTAACATTTACAATATTGTTTAAGTATCTTATATTCACTCAAATAAATTTTTACCTTTTTCCCCTCAGTGTTCCTTTGACGTACCTAATTTAGAACACTCATACATATTTTATTGACACTTAATCTAAAACATTGTTTGATTTCAAACTTCCCCACAGTCTTGATCTCACAATAGTTTCATGTTGCTTTTAACTTCCATTACCATCTACCTTTCCCTGCCTTTCATGGCTGTACTTCTAATAAAAACTTAGTACTACCTAATTTTTCATTGATTTTTGATCCAATTATGAAGTGACGAGGACAAAAATTCTGTAACTCTGTTATCAAAAATGAAGTTGGCAGCCAGTATAACTATTTTCAAAGCTTCAAATTTCAACATCCTCAAAACGAGTAATCTTCTAATATTATTCTTTGTATATCCTCAAAAAAACTGATTTAAATTATACACATTTTCACATATTTGTAAATTGGGATCTCAAAAATTTTCATTACAAGTTTAAATAGTAAGAAAGAGTATAATTTCTAATATTATGTAAATAATGCCATTTGAAACTAAAGGTGTTAGGTCACTCTTGTGAATATATCCATTGGAAATGAAATACCATATTGATCTAATACCATTCATTTAAAAATATAAATAAACAATGAAGAGTATGAACTTATCATTATGCTCTTTTTTTCTTAAATAACATTGACATTCCATTCCCTGCACTCATAATGTGCCCGTTACATATTTATGCTTGAAAGTGTCTGTTAGACACTCTATCATTTTTCACTGACTCGAAAATATATATGTGTATTTAAATGTAATTCATTCAAAAACATAATTTAATTAGGACTAATGTTAAATTTTGGATTGCATTTTCATTATTAATGCATATTTATTATAACAATAAATAAATATATAACATAAACATAACTGGATGTACATAAACATACCTGGTATGGCAAAAGTAGGTTTAGAGTTGTCAGTATGCAAAACAGAGTTTGTTTTTATATTATTTCTTAATTGTATTATTTATTTGTATTACAACTTTTGTCACACCCTGTGTGTTGAGTTTATATTCATAGTAATTAGTCATAAAGCAGAGTTGGAGAGTCTGCATTATACCTTGACTGTAAAGAATCTAGCGTTTTTAATTAGATTATGTATCTATAGGTGAATGGTAGCAATAAAATTGAACATTATGTGGCATCACTTTTGTCTTATGGACCTAAGTTTGAGGAAAATGTCTTTACATAAATTTAAGTTCCTAGAAATGGAAGAAGTTTGGTATAACAATGTTAGATGTCTTTTGAGAGTTTTTTTTCCTTAAGTTATATTCCCAAAACTGTATTTTGACATTTCCATTGATCTAGTAATGTATAACTCAAGTTATTATTTATTTTTTTAATTAGAGATCTAGAAAGTATTTAGTTTATAAGAGAATGTGTTACTTGGCCTTTTTCTCAATTTTTTAGAAGTAACAAATGCTTTACTTTGTCTTATCAGATAATTATCAGTTAATATAATTCTTTTAGTTGATGCACCAGAAAGGGCTGGATAAATAAATTTTTCAATATATTGAGTTAATGCTTTTAATAATACATTTTTATGTTAACATAGGCCTTAATATATTTTATTAAAATATTGTATCTGCAGATTTTACTGTTTCTATCATTAAAATAAATTTTATCTTATAAACGAAATGTTAAGAATGTTTCTTTTTGACAATCAGCTACATCAGACTAAGATTTTAGCAAGAAAATCATAACTTCATGTTTTAGTACAAATACATTTCTAAGGTAATAATTTGACTTCTGAATTTTAATTCTAAAATGAATGGATGAATGTCCATCTCAAAAAAGGGATAGAGCCTTATGGCAAGTTTAAGACTAGATGAAAAGAGGCACTGCTTTTATCAATATTTCCTATCAATACTTTACTTTGATCTCATGATACCCCCTCAGGAATAATACGTTTTTAAGTGAGTACTAGAGACAAGCATTGAGGAGGAAGGCTGCAATATAGATAAATAAACAATTTCATATTCCATAAGTTTCACCCTGCAAAATATTTAAATTCCAAAAACTTAATCACTAGTCAAAATACACCATTTCCAAAGCCATGATTCAAGTTATTAAGACTGGCAAAGATGTGAAGCTCTATATATGTTTTGTCTTACTTGTCTCTAACAGACATTGCTGATACCAATACTTTGAATTCTTCCCATAGTTTTTGAACTAGGCTTTGACATTGTGGGGCAATGCAACATAGTAAGATTTAAACTTAACGAGAGGTAGAGATGAACAGTTGTGTAAGGAAATGTTGCTAAGAAAGCAGGCTGGTTGCCCCCAGATTTTTCAGGCAAATGAATCTGAAGATGGAATGCATGTATGTTTGAGATTTGAAATTTGATTCCCTTGGAACCATGAAGGGCGATGTGTACATTGTAGTCTTAGGGAGCCCTGTAGGCTGCACACCTCAGCATGAAGACAGCTATTTTTAACCAGAAATTCCAGTTGGTGATAGACCCAGGTGGGTACCATAACTGCATTGAGTCTTCATAGACTTTACTGTGGTAAGCAGAGAACACAGGAGCAGTGGTAAATTCAAGAGAAGGTGCTCTAACAAAATATTGCAGATATTTTGACATTCAGGAATACAATGTTAATTTTACAGTTTAGTTTTCAAGGTTAGAATTTAAGATTTTTTTACTCCTCTGAAGAATTCTAATGTCTAAATGTTGGGAATTCATTCACTATTTTCTAAAAACATCAAATAAGCTAAATGAAACATGCCTGTAGGCAAAATTTATCTCAGTGCTATATGTTTATCTGCCTTTATTCTTTCTCTTCATGTTCTTTACCATTCACATGTGTTTATACTGTCATTTTTTTATTAACATTTCATTACATAACTGAGATTAGAGACTGGTCTTGCTATAAGCTCATTAACACCTGCTTTGTTCTTGACATTGCTCTCTGATGTTAGGGTGGGTAGCTTACTGTCTTCACCCTTGGTGTGTCTACACATGAATGGACAGATCACTTAGGGTAATGCATTTTCAGGCATTTATCTTAAAGGTAGCATTCTGTGTCAGATCCTCTGTTACTCACTCAATCACATTTTTAAAAATTTATTTTTGTTCAGTTATAGTTGTCCTGCCTTTTTCCCCACTGCTTATGCCTTCCCCATCTCCCCACTCCCACAGTTAATCCCTCCTATTGTCTGTGACCATGAGTCTTCTATTAATGTTCCCTTGCTTGCCCCTTCCTTATCTCTCCCCCATTATCCTCTCCCCTCTGGTCACTGTAAGTTTGTTCTTTATTGCCAAGCCTCTGGTTCTATTTTGCTAATTTGTTTCTCTTTAATGCTACACAGAAGCTTTCAAAACTATGTCTGAATTTGATTTGCTTTTGCAAATGCTATGCATTCAACCACCCAGTGGCTTGCAAATAGTCCAGTCTCTACAAGCACATTAGCTTCCTTAATATATTCCATCAGTACTCCTGCCTCCTTTTTCTGTTTCCAATTGGCTCTGTTGCTGTGGACACCCAAGTAAACTCACCAATTTCTTTATATTTCTCTCCCCTGTGTCTGACGCTTGTGCTCTACTTAGTGCCTACTGCATACTTTGTCATTTACCACTTTGCAGTGGACTCTCCCTTGAAATTCTTCTTGTATGCTTACTCCTTGTCAACGTTGTACGCATTTTTCATTACTTAATTCCAGCTTTATACACTCCACTTACTCTAGGAGTGTGTTTTTTTCCCTTTTTCCTTTTTTTTTTTTTTTTGCTTGAGTACTTCAACCTAATTCAAGCTCTTTCTTTTGAGCAAAACTGCATCATTAAGTTCAAACTACAAAGTGAGTTACACTATTATTATGATTATATTTTAAACTTCTTAGAAACTGGTCATGTAATTCAACTCAAACAAATTGCTTTAAAACTCATTAATGACAGGCCTACAATCAGTATTTACTAAATGCTTGTTGTTTAATTAATCATGGAATTACAAATAAATGCTATAAAAGTAAACAGAATGTTTTAAGTAGTATAATTAGGGCTCAATGACTATCTTATGAAAGTAGTTCAATGCACAATTCTTGTGAAAATAATTGGAATTTAATTATTAATTGATTTTAAGTTACTTTTCTGTCTTTTGTATTGTTTTCTTTCTACTTTTCTTTGAATTTTAGTGAGTTATATATTTTCTTTCAATTACAACATTTGATACTCCAGATCACATCCTAAATGTCATTCAGCAGCTTAGAAGAAATTAACAAGAAAAAAAACAACAGTATTCAAGAGAGAGAATAGCTATAAAGTGATAAAAATAGCAATCTTTAAATCTCCAATATTTATCAGCTGTATATACAAGGATCTTTTCAGAAAAGAGGCTTTCACCAAGAGTATGTATCAGAAAAGTAAACTTCAGTTCCTTCAGTGTTAGATAGAGAGAAGTTTTGGTATCTTTTGGGACAAATTCGATTTAATCTATGTTCTCTTATATACTTCTTTCCTCATTTTTGACTACCAAATATCTTTCTGAATTCTTAGTATTCTGTTATTCACACTTTTATAATGTCAGTGAGATTTTCTGATTTTTTTATTCTTCTTATTGATATGTTTTACAACAGTCAACCATATTGAGAAAACAGTGATGCCTAATATTATCTTTAAATTAGTTTCACATTTAATTTACATTTATACACAAACCCTTTGCTTAATACAGTTTTAGTGTCTACCCAACCTCACAGCCAGAGCTAGCCCTTTAAGGTAACATACAGAAATTAATCTACTTGCCTATTTGTACTACAGTTAAGTTCATGATGATGTAATTATCAAATTTGATGGAAAGAACTATTTTAATGCATAGAAATGTTCTAAGGTAATTAAAGTTAGAATTTATTTAAATAGCAAGGAATATAGCTTGTGGTTTTTCTTTGCCTTTACATATTCTATTCAGGATTACAATAAACTAATCAGTTATAATCAGTGCATTAGCATTCCTACCTTCTACCGACCCTTCTGTGAATGGCAGACTCAATGTCTAGGTTCTACTACCTGCCTTCTGTGCTCCCAGTGGAGTTCGTTCTTCAGTTTATCATTTACCACCTGTTAGGTGAACAGAATAGTAAGTATCAAACAGATTTCACTATAAATATAAAAAATTTGAAATCACATTTTCTTCCACACGGATTATTCTCTCCAGTATACTTACACTTGGTAGTGTGATCTGTTAATGACTAAAATTCTGATCAGTTGATTTCTGGGTGTCAACATTTTTATTTTCCTTTGATGAAGCAAGTTTTATGTTGCAGAAAAGCATTTCCCATGTGAAAGCTTACACAAGCATATTCTGCATCTGTACATCAATGGTTCCTCTGGTTTAAATTGAAAGCACTGATTTTTGGAAAATGAAGTGCAAGCTTATGCCATAAAGAAGTTGAAGAGCTGGACCATAATGAATCAGTAATGAGTCATTAGTGAATAAGGTGAAGGGGAAATTGCTGTGAAGTAATAAATGGCTTTTCAGCACTTACACTATTTGGCAACAACCAAATGTCAATGGGAATCCAGGTGCCAAGGCTTCCTGTGAGTTTATAAACTATTCAGAAAAGCACAAACAATTTATACCTTAGAGGAAAGAATAAAACTGAATGCTTAAATGCCAGGGCGCATGTAGCCTAAGCCACTTAGGTGATAGAACAGTAAAAACAGTTAATAAATCTGTGTAGCATACTGATTACTTGCAGCTCTTTCTAAAGTCAGACCTATAATCATAGTCCAAAACAGCTGATAGGAGTGCTCCTCATGTCTCTGAAACTGCTTTTCTTTTCAGAAAATTAAGCAGAGACTTTAAATTCTCTGACAGAACCATGTACATCTTATTCTGAGAGGCAGTTGGTACATTCAAGAATTATTTGTTAAAAGCAAAATATTTTAAAATCTAATTTATAACCAGTATACCAGGAACTCTGTTTTATTAGAAAGGGTGTGACCTGTGGAGCTAGAGCAGGATTCTGGAGGATCTTGCTGATCCTAGCCTTGTCCTTTATTTTTTTGGACAGGAAAAAGGCCGTATGGATTCAGGAAAAGAAGATGGAAGACACAGCCTAGGAAGTGCAGCGGCGCTCAGGACCCTGAGAAACATCTACTGTGTCTATTATCCAGGAAGTGTTTTAGCATTACGATCACCAGTATCAGCCTGATGGCATAAAGGCTGAGCATCAACACTTCAGCAAGGCTGAAAATGTGCTGAGCAGAGAATTTGTTAGTGCTAATGTAACCACATGACACTGTCACCAGATGTCCAGTGAAGCTGACACCTTTTATTTCAAATAGACATTTTTTGTTCTCTTCACAGATTAAAACATAAAAGCTCAGCCAAGTTATGTGACAATTTACAGAGCTAGGCAATGGCAGGGCAGGACTTTAGCAAATGCAACAGTTTGCCATGCTCGTTGCTTTTAACACTCTCTCTCCAGAGAATAAAAAGCCCCTAATGGAACCTTGTATGAGGGCTCCAAGTCCAAGTAAAACCATGGGAAAAACTGGGGTTCTGCTCAGTACAGTGGGAGGGAAGGGATAAAAAGCATATTTTAGGAAACCCGTGGAACACTTTGCCCTTTATAATTAAAAAAATAAAAATTTCTGTGTACTATCCAATCAAATACTTTGCACGAATTATATGTAGATAGGGCTTAGTTACTGTCCAGGGGAAATAGGTGCTGTGGACACAGACACTCCCTAGTGAATGATAGGGAGCCTGAACTGAGTTCTCTAGGGTATTCTGCCAGGTCAGTTCCAGGCTGCTGCAGTGTGAATCCTAACAGTACTCTTCACTGGGCATAGTACATTGGACATTGAATCTCTCTACGACTCAGTTCCCTTGACTTTAACACAAGCATGTTTTTCTTAAGTTGATTGTGAAAATTTTATGAGGTGAATTTTATTTGAAGCTTAGCACAATGTTTGTTTTTTATTGATTTCATCTTTATTGCATTTTTTATTACCATTTAGTCCCCTACTACCCCTCCACCAGCAATCAACACACTGTTGTCCATGTCCATGAGTCCTTGTTCCTTTATTCTCACTCCCTACACCAGCTCACACCTTGACCCTAGTAGCTGTCATCCTGCTCTCCAACTGTGAGTGTGTCCCTATTTACCTTATTAGTTCAGTTTGTCCATTGGATTCCGCATATGAGTGAAATCATATGGTATTTTCCTTTCTCTGACTGGCTTATTTCACTTAACATAATGTTCTCCAGGTCCATTCATACTGTTGCAAAGGGTAATTTTTTCCTTTTTTATGCCTGAGTAGTATTCCATTTTGTAAATGTTCCATGGTTGTTTTATTCACTCATCTATTGATGGACACGGGCTGCTTCCATATCTTGGACTGCTTCCATTGTATTATAAATAATGCTACATGAACATAGGGGTGTTTATGTTCTTTCATATTAGTGTTTCAGGGATTTTTTTATATAGTCCCAAAAGTTAGATCACTAGGTAAAAATGTATATACATTTTTATTTGTTTGAGGTATCTCCACGCTGCTTTCCACGCTGATTGAAACAACCTGCATTCCCACCAATAGTGCAGAAGGGCTTCCCTTTCTCCATATATTGGGTTAATATCCAAAAATTTTAAAGAACTTATAGAACTCAACACCAAAAAAAAAACCAATTAAAAAACAGACAAAGGACCTGAATAGACACTTCTCCAAAGAGGACATACGGATGACCAATAGATGCATGAAAAAATGCCCAACATCACTAATCATCAGAGAAATGCAAAAGAAAACCACAATGAGATAGCATCTTACACCTGTCAGAATGGCTATCATCAATAAATCAACAAAAAAGCAAGTGCTTTGTGACAGTATGGATGGATCTGGAGAAAATTATAATAACTGAAATAAGCCAATCAGAAAAAGAAGAATGCCATTTGATTCACTCATATGTGAAATCTAATTAACAAACTGAACTAATAAGAAAAATGGGGCCAGACTCATAAATGGAGAGCAGGGTGACAGCTAGGTTGGGGGGAGGTTATTTAGTGGAGAGACTGAGCAAAAAAGAAAAGGGACTAATGAACATTGAAAATAGTGGGCTGATTGCTGGGAAGAGGATGGATAAGGGGACTAAATGGTAACAGAAAAAAATACAATAGAGATTATTTTTAAAATTAAAAAAACTATGATACGGTTACTCATTTTCTACCTCTTTTATATTTATCTTTTAAAAAGTATTTTATTTATCCCAGTTTTATCCATTTTGTACAATTTTCATTAGACAGTCCTTTTTTTACATGCTACCATTATTATATTTTAAGTCTTCTAAGACCAAATATCTACAATTTATTCAACTATTTCCAAATAATGCTGTTTCTAGGTCTTTGATCATTTAGCAAAGATAAATGTTTTTTCAGTAGCAAGGATAGATTTGAGATTACTAATAAGAGCTGGGGTATCTGGCCACTTTATTCTAAAAAGAGCCACATTTGCTGATGGCTTTTTTAGAATAAAGTACCTGCAGTACTTCTTTGTCCCCACCTTTTTTGTTATTTCTTCCAATTTTCATATTAGTTTTTATAGTTCTTTGTATTCTGTTATAATTACTTGGCTTTTAGATAAACTATCAGTCTTTTCTTATTGTGATTATGGTGGCATTATATTTTGATCTTTATAGTTGATTTATTAGAAAGGCAGCAGCTTAATCTCACCTGTGCCCATATTACCACTCTGCACCTCTAAGTTCCTCTTCTGCAAAATAGTCATGATCAGATTAATTCCCAAGTAAACCTTGGCTCTAAAGTTTTTATTCCACGTGTCTATTATTCTATTTGAATAAATGGGGACATAAGAGGTAAGTATTCTCTTTGCTGACTACATAACATCAATATTATGTAACAATAATAATTACAAAACAACAATGACAAAGAAAATTTTTGTGGAAGCAGATATGTTATCTTTGTCCCTCGCTAGATTTCAGTAGAGTGTATATAATTTATAGCAGAGAAAAAGCAGGAGAGGGAGGTGGAAGGCTGACATGACCTTGTAATGAGGAGCACAGCAATTGTTCTTCTCCCATGAAAGAGAAAAATAAGGACAAATAAACACCACTTCACAGAGTAACAGACACCAAAGAAAAGAAAGGACAACTATTGGTAAATAATGGGGCAATGCTGCTATCTCTCGCCATTCTTTATTCTGTCCATGACATGAATGTAGCCTTATAAATTACTTTCTAAAGCTAGAAGTGTTTTTCTTTGAAAAGAGATTCATCATCTATGATTCTGGTTCCCTTACTGAAATGAATGGAATCAACTGCATTCCCTGTAATAATGCTGAATAAAAATGACCCTTTAAGATCATAACCTTCTCCAAATAGCATAATAATTGAAAAGCTAGTCTGCTACATGACAATTGTGAGACTCTTACTTCTTCTCCTTCTATTCCATATGAGACCTGAAAATTTCTCAGTGATACAATGAATGAATACACCTAATACTCTACAAGTCCATCTCCTTTCCCCTGAGCAGGTCAAATTATCTCAATTGTGCAAAGCCTCAGGAGTGCGCAGCCTCAGGAGAGGTTTCTCCACGCTGCTTTCTACATTGACTGAAACAACCTGCATCCCCACCAATAGTACAAAAGGGTTCTCCTTTCTCCATATATTGGGTTAATATCCAAAATTTTTAAAGAACTTACATAATTCAACATAAAAAAATTAAAAACAAAGGACCTGAATAGGTTACATACAGATGACCAACAGACACATGAAAAAATGCTCAATGTCACTAATCATCAGAGAAATGCAAAGAAACCACAATGAGATAGCATCTTACACCTGTCAGAATGGCTATCATCAATAAATCAACAAAAACAAGTGCTTTGTGACAGCATGGATGGACCTGGAGAATATTATGCTAAGTGAAATAAGCCAATCAGAGAGAGACAAATGCCATTTGATTCACTCATATGTAAAATCTAATGAACAAACTGAACTAATTAGGAAAATGGGGACAGATCCATAGAGATTCATGGAGAGCAGGATGGCAGCTAGGTCGGGGGGAGGTTATAGGGTGAAGGAACTGAGCAAAAAAGAAAAGGGACTAATGGACATTGAAAAAGTGGGCTGATTGCTGAGGAGAGGGTGAATAAGTGCAAAGCTGTGATGTGTTCTGGTAATGTATAAAATTACTAATTATCTACTTTCCCAACAATTGTATCTAATAGATTATAAATGAATAAAAGATTATAAGTAAAAGTGTATACTGCATAAATAAGCAATACATACTTATATATGTGTGCACACACATGCATACTGCAAACGTGTGTTTCAGTTCATGTAGTGCTTTTTCTAAGTGCTCATACAATCTTCACAATTCACAATAAACCTATAGGGTATTATTATCACTGTATTATAGGTGAGTTGTATGAGGTAAAAAAAAAAGGGAAGTGACTTACTAAAGTCATACAGGACAGGGGTGGAGGGTACTGTGTGACTCCAGGCACATTAGTCCTGTCATTGCTCATCTCTTTATCTATATACACATATTCCACAAATCTATATGATGAATATCTACCTCCTATTCCCTACTTATCAACTATGGAATTGATAGTTAACTAAACTGAATATTTGCTTAATAATGTTACATGGATTCTTTTGGACTCTTATAGTAGAAAAGTGTAGAAAATGATGGATAGAATAAGTTTCCTCCAAAACTTACCACTTGAAGTTTAAAACTAAAAATTAACCATACCCTTTCCTTCTCATATACATTGCCCCTTCACAATGCTTTAATGTGTCCATAGGATGAAGAAATAATCTGTTACCAAGGAGTTTTCCTTTCTAAATCCCAGGCATATCTGTAGGGTCCAGTAGAAGATAGCATACAAGTCATAATTCTTATCACAAATCATATTCGGTCGTATTTAATTTCCCTTAGAATAAGCTTGAAAGTCTGAGAGGGATGTAGAAGGAAAAGGTACACCATTCAAACTCAGAGTAAAGAGGAAAGTAATGAGGAAAATTGACCTTGAAAGTCTATCCTCACAGTTAGTCATCTCAAATGGAACTAGTCATCTAGATCTCTGCTTTACTGAGAATGCAAACATCTGCCAGCAAAACTCTAGTGTATTATCATACAAAAGGACTCACTATTTTATCTTTAATTCATCATTCTATTATCTTAACTCTTCTCCTTCCAGGTCATTAGAAAAGGAGTTAGATAATTAATAATGAAAATTCTCAAATATCCAGGAGTACCCTGGTGTAAACCCATCCGTATGCTACTTCAGTTCAGCAGATACCAGAAATATAAGCTCAGAACAATTAAAAACATAATCTTCGGCAGTGAGACCCAAGAATGGGATTGTTATGATCACTCCAGGTGATTACAATGTACATTGAGAACACTTTGTGCATTTCCACTATAGGTAGATATTGCAACCCCACTTCAGTGGCTAGGATGCAAAGTCAAGAAACTTGGGCTTTCTGAGGGGGCAAGCAGAACCCTCTGAAGGAAATTGTGATTACATGCTGTGCCATATTCATAGCTCATGTGGCACTGCAGAATCTCAGTCCCCATTGTCTTTAATGTCATCCCATGTGCCTCTCCTTTACTATTATCCAACCACTTTCATTCTTGATTCATCAAATGTACCAAACACTAATGTCTCAGGGATTTCACACATATTGGCTCCAATGCCCAGAATATATGTTTCCCTACTCTTTACCTGACTAGTGTAATATTTTTTGGTTGTATTTTATCAACTTAGCTGAGAGGTAATTGCATTCCTTGAATTCTTTCCCATATGATTGCAAATTAGAAGCAAAGACAAGAGATATTTGGCAGGAGATTTGAAATACAGAAGAGGAGCAATGAATATACACTTTTTATTCATTTTCACACTGGAACAGTGGATGAAAGGGAAATGCATACATGTGCTGTAGTTCACATGTTTTTTTTCTTTTTCTCCTCAGCTTATTCACCTTGTTCACAAGAAGCAGCAGTAAGGCTTATGACTCCTTCAGAAAATACCGTGTCCTCTGGCAGCTCTTTCAAATCCTGTGCTCAGTAAATATTTAGCTCCATGACAAGCATTCCAGCTTTTTCTGAAAGTAACTTGAATCATTGAAGTTGGCAGCTTGGCGGTGGTGAAGAACTGATGTCAGTCCAAGTCCACCCTCACCTGTTCCAGTGTGTCCTCACTCTCCACATCCATTTTTCCTTTCCAACTTTCTGCACTGCTGACTTCAGCCCCAGCATCAAGATGCAAAACTGGGAGCCTTATATTGGCTTCATCATCTTCCACATCATTATGTCAGCTCCAATCTCTGTAAGAAATTCTGAATGGTGTTTTTCTTTGTTTTTTTTGTTTCTATAAGAGAAAGAGTTATATCTGTTCTTTTTGTCACTTCAGTTTCAATGTCCATTACAGTGCCTGGTATTCAGAAAATGTTCGTTAAATTTTTTTTTACATGCGAGTAAGTGAAATAAGCCAGTCAGAGAAAGACAAATACCATATTATTTATCTTTCATGTGGAATCTAATGAACAAACTGAACTAACAAGCAAAACAAAGACAGACTCATAAAGAGCAGGATGACAGCTAAGGGGGATAAGTGGTGGAAAGATTGAGCAAAAAGGAAAAAAGATTCATGGACACAGACAACAGTGTGGTGATTGTGGTATATAAGGGGACGAAATGGTAATGAGATAAATGCAATAATTTTTTAAAGAATAAGATAAAAATTTAAAAAATAAAGTCCAAAATAAAATAAATGGTAGCTCTGAGGTTCATATGAACAAAGAATTCAAAGATTGATGGCTGGCTGACCAGAGAGGAGAAAATTGAAATGGATAAAGGTCTGAAAGAGGGCAGGATGAGAAATGAAGGTGAACCATCTCAGACAAGGACAAAAAAAAGCCTAGATAAGTTAATTTGAATTTTCTATGAAGAAGGTGGTGAAACAAGAAAGAAGAATCAAGATAGCAGATTCCTCATTTGATTGAAGAGGCAGAATCCCTAGAAGTGACATATAAAGAATTTCTTACAGTGGTTTGAGCACACACAGTGCAAGAGCTGATTAAGCCTCTGCAAGGCTTCCCTCTGCAATTTATGGGCTGAAATCAGCAGTGCAGGAAGTCGGATGGATGTGAAGTGGGGGGAATGAGAACACACTAAGACAGGTGAGAGTGGACTGGAACTTGCATCAGTTTCTCATTTCTCATTGCTTGCAGCCCGAAAGATGATGATTCTTCAACAGATTAAAAATGAAGAACAGGCTTTAAGGAGTAAGATACTGATTTTTGAAGTTTTTGATTTGGATGGAAATTTCTGGATTAAAACCAGAATTGGTGACATATACTACTTTAGACATATCAGATGGTAGTATTTTTTAAAGCCATGACAATAATTAAGATTATCCAGACAGATTGTAGAATTGAGTTAGGAAGTCCAAGGAATCCTTAAATATTTATGGTGTAGGAGGGCAAGTAAAAATATGAAGCTTAAGAGATTGAAAAGATTTTCTGTACTTTGAGTATAAAGTGAAATTGTTTCAGGTCAGCAAACTGCACAAATGGTAAGAGTAAACAAAGAATCAACACCTCACCATCTAAACCAGCAGCCTAAGAACTTGGCCAAAACTATGAATATTAAAGACTTATTTTTATTTTCTTTATTTTTCTTTTCCTGAGCCCTTCTGCCAAAATACTCATTGTAGTGTTCCAAACTCCCTTCACTAAGTTCAAACCTGAGTAGAAATACTGCATTGTCTGTATCAATACTTCTCAAACTGGGGCAATTTTGCCCCCGAGAGTACATTTGCAATGTTTGGGGATATTTTTTATATTGCCTCTGGCATCTAGTGGGTTGAGCTCAGGATGCGGCGAAGCAACCTACAATGCACAGAATAGCAGTCCCTGCCTCCAATAATAGTGCTGAGACTGAGAATCACTGGTTTAGAGGAATGTTTTGCAAATAAATGTTTTTTAGAACACAATTTGCACAAGTTTCTTAAAAGCTGAATAGATTTTGTAAATATACATACATACAGATGTGCATACTTATAAACAGCTACGTGGTCAAATTGATTGATTAAAAATGTATATAGGTTTATTCGTTTCAGTACTCCCCAGAGTCTTAAATATATTAATGGACATTTAAAATCTCTTAAATGGTGTTCTGCATGCCCTGTTCCAAACACTTCATTGACCTTGGAGCCTATTTCTGATTAAATATGTTGAGGAAATAATGTTCTACAAGGAAACTTTGGGAAGCCCTCTTTTGGAGTTCGGGACCTGAATCTTACAGTATAAGGCACACGGTGCTATGGGTATTGCCTCTTGAAGTGTTTGCTAAAAGATGAGCATGCAGAGGTAACATTTAGTTTTGGTCTATTAATCAAAGGCTAAGAAGCAATTTAGTTTTTCAGGGTTGTAACTTAGGACCTAGTTGTTAACAACATTTTGATTCTGATAAAAATGTATAACTTTAAGAATGTATTAAAAATTCAAAACATAATATAAACACCATAAATATTTATAGATAATTTAGAAATAGGTAACATACAAACTATAAGCCAAACCAATAAATTCAAACCAAGTAAAATAATTATTTAAGAAATATAAAGTAAACCAATCTATTTAAAGCAAAGAAGATTAAAAATGCACTAAAAGATAATTCAAGCTAGGTAGGTTAAAATCATACTTAAAATTGCTGTTTGTGATTACTTGACATATCCATAAATACATATCAAACTTAATGACTGGGCAAAAATCACTGACCAGAATGTATTTTGGATTCACTTTGTACTGTGATTGCAGGACCACATTATGAGCACCTCTTTTGTTAAAGCAAAGCATCTTATTTGTTAAATGATGCTATTGCTTAGGCCTTATTTTTATTTGGAAAAATAGTTTAGGTCATTGACAGACAAGTATATCAAGGTTTTTTTGTTTTGTTTTGTTTTTGTATCAAGTTCAAGTTATTTTGAGAATTTTATGGTATAAATGTTAAAGGAGAAAACAAAATCTGGAAAGAACAGAGTGTAGCCATGAGTGATGTTAATCCTAACTGGCCTAGAAAATAAGATATATGAAGAAGACTTAAAAAGGTAATTGGCTTATAAAAGAGAATTCTAAGGAATGAATTACTTAACATTCCACTTGAACTCCAAACATAACATATAAAAGTTTACTTAAATTGTGCCAGGAAAAAGGTTAAACATAAAGATGAAATGTGTTGTTATACACTAGAATCATTTCTGAGGTCAGTGCTTTAATAGCATTTTGAGGGCAAGATGCTGAATTATAGTTTGTGCTACTTGGATTTTAAAAATGTTTATGTTTTCTCTAGATACACCATTTTATGATTGTAATAAATGTTTTTAAATATATATTGCAAAAATTGGTTAAATGAAAAGTACATGCACCAATGACACAATGAAACTATTTCAAAAGATCTTACCAGGATGAAGGTAGGAATTTGTGTGTATAAGGATAGAGTAGGATTCATGGGGGAACTACTGTAGTTCAGTACCAGAACTCAGTAGTTTAGGCTCTAAAACTTTTTTTTATATGTAGTAGAACTCTTTATGTTTTTGATAGACTAAAGTTAACAAAAACAAGAATACTGATGCAAAAAATCATACCACCGATGTATTAATTGACAATGGAGTATGTACCTGTCATATATACAAGAGTTATCATGTTGGCCTGATCAAATATTCTTGTTCAGCAATCAGAGTTATGTGCAGAGCAAAACTATAGTTTTGTTTGGTGGATATAAAATTACAATAAAAAGTAAGTTAGTGCATTGAGCAGCTATGTCAGTTTTTACTTTGGTCACACAGTGCACACTAAAATCTTAATGGTTCAATATAACAAAAGTTATTTTTTCTCTTGAAGAAGTGAAGGAGTATATATTGGTTCTCAAATATTCAGTTGAAAGTGACACACACCACTTTTGCTTACAACCAATTGGCCAGAAGGAGTCATATTGTCTAATTCAAAGAAGGCTGAGAAATGTGGAATGCATACAAATATTTGGGGAATTGTAAATTACTTTGTCCTTGTTAGATCAGTGGATTATTTAATAGCATAGGTTAAGATAGGCTGCTGAAACAATATTTGTAGTTACAATTAAAAATTTATTTTTGACAGAACAGAATAAAACCATCTTAATCATTATTGGACTATACATTTCTTCATCCAAAGAATTATATTTCTTAATATCACTAAGTACATTATAATATTGAAAAGAAATGTTGGGGAAAATTATCATTTAAATTATAGTGGAAAGACTCTGAAAAACCAGCATTATTAAAAACTGCTGAAAATTCAAAATCTAAGTAGATGACTAAACACCTGGCTTAGAGGAAGAATAGAATAATTGGCTAAAGAAGACATTGGCTGTTAAAAACTTAATTTTTCAAACACTCTGAAATTATACTGAACATTTCTGAACATGTGAAAATAAATGGGTGTCTTTGGGGAAGAAGGCTTTTGTATGAAGGTCTCCTAAAGAGAAAAGAGGCTTCGGATAAACAAACTGCCCGTTGCCTGTTCTGTTTGTCAGTGTCCCTGCTGTACTGATTCTTAAATACCATGTTCAATATAATCTCTATTATTATCAGTTAGTTTATATTTAATTGAAGGAGGTAATTTTTAGCATTTTTTTGTTTTCTCCTCTATATTTGATTGAACTTCTTTCATGTTTGGTCTTGCAATATCATTCAACCTATATCATTATTTTTCCTTAGTTTTAATTCCTTAACATTTTATAATTACAATCTAAGCTTCCTTACTTCTGAACAACTCATAACCTTGTTAAGACCTGTAAGGTAAAGGCTCAGTAGATGTTTCAAGAAATTCAGGAGCAGTCCGGCCCACCAACTGTGTTGCCACAGTGTTTTACTCATCCGTGCTGTTTCTCAGCAGTTTTACAATGGCTGATTCTACCTAATACACAGCAGTGTAGGCACAAGCGAAAGCTGAGCATTCAATCCTTCTCTCCTGAAAACTCTTTTTCCTTTAAGTCTTTTTTAAGTATACAACTCTTCTTCAAATGTTTATTACAATGTCTTTCCTTTATGTTTATTTCATCTTAACATTTCCTCCCCTAAGGTGTGAACTCAGTCAACACACTGTGTCCATTTATACTGGGGTGTCATTCACTTACTACAAAAATATTAAAAATACATAAAAATAAAAATAAAATCAATCTTCTATTAGTGTAGATGCCAGTGAGTGGGCTTAAGTCATGAACAGAGTGTGATCTCTCTTCTTCGGAGATCACAGAAAGGTCGCAGGCATTGTGGCAGAACAGAGGAATATTTGACTCTGGTATTGTCAGAAGAGGTTTCTTGGGTGAGGAAATATCTAAGTTGGATTTTAAAAGAGGCATAAGAAATATCCAGATAGAAAAGAATGGAATTAAGTAAAACACATGCAGTTCTAGCTATGAAGCGACCTCAGTTTAACTAGTTGGATTAACTGCCCTCTATGAATCAGTATAACACAATCCTAAAGCAGGGATAAAATAGAAGATTGATTCCTAATGCAACCCGTTCTCGCCAACTCCATACAGTTGTGTTGTATGCTTATCACATGCTGGTTTTATTCTCAAATAATATGATTTTATAATTAATTACAAATTATATAAATAAATGTAGCAGAACAAAATAAAAATCTCATATAAAACATTACTGCAGCATTTTGAAAATAATTGATTTTTGAATACATTGCCATCAACTTAGGTATAGGACAATGCTGAAAGACTGGTGGAAAAAAATTAAAGTAGTTACTATAAGAGTTTTTTTAAATGTTGTTCAAATACAGTTGTCTCCATTTTCCTGCCACCATTTTACCTTGACCCCCCCCCACCTCCCACACTCCATCCTTCACCCCTTTGGCTTTGTCCATGGATCCATTATACATGTTCCTTGACTACCCTCTCCATTCTTTCCCCAATCATCTCCCCTCCTCCTCCCCTGCTGTTACTGTTAGTTTGTTCTCTATTTCAATGTCTCTGGTTAAATTGTGCTTGCTTGTTTGTTTTGTTGATTAGGTTACACTTGTAGGTGATATCACATGGTATTTGTCTTTCACCACCTGGCTTATTTCACTTAGCATAATGTTCTCCACTTCCATCCATGCTGTCACAAAGGGTGGGAGCTCGGGAGTTCCTTCTTTCTTCCTGCTGCATAGTATTCCATTACGTAAATGTACCATAGTTTTTTGATCCACTAGTTTACTGATGGGCACTTAGGTTGCTTCTAGCAGTTGGCTATTGTAAATTGTGCTGCTATAAAAATTGGGGTGCATAGATTCTTTTGAATTAGTGTTTCAGGATTCTTAGGGTATAATCCCAGCAGTAGAATTGCCAGGTCAAAAGGCAGTTCCATTTTTAGTTTTCTTAGAAAATTCCATACTGTTTTCCATAGTGGTTGTACCAGTCTGCATTCCCACCATCAGTGTACTAGGGTTCTCTTTTTTCCACAACCTTGCCAGCACTTGTTTGTTGATTGTATGATGGCCATTCTCACTGATATAAAGTGGTATTTCACTGTGTTTTAATTTGCATCTCTCTAATGGCTAGTGATGCTGAGCATCCTCTCATAAGTCTCTGGGTCCTCTGTATGTCCTTTTTGCAGAAGTGTCTATTCAGGTCCTTTGCCAAATATTTTTAAGTTTTTTTAAATTTATTTTTAGAGAGGAAAAGGAGGGAGAAAGAGTATAGAAACATTAATGCATGGTTGCTTCTCACACGCCCCTCACTGAGGACCTGGCCCGCACCTCTGTCACGTGCCCATGTGCCCTGACCAGGAATGGAACCTGCGACCATTTGGTTCACAGGCCGGTGCTCAATCAACTGAGCCACACCAGACAGGACACAATTTTTTTATTGGAGTATCTTCCTGGAATGGAGTCATTTGAGTTCTTTATGTATTTTTTATATCAATCCCTTGTCTGAGATAACATTGGCAAGTATATTTTTACATACATTTGGTTCTCTTTTTCATTTTGCTGATGTTTTTCTTGGCTATGCAGAAGGCTTTTATTTTGATGTATTCCTATTTGTTTATTCTTTCCTTTATGCCTGTTGCTCTAGAGGACATTGTGGTGATAACATTTTTTTAAATTCAGATTGCTTTTTAGTAGAGCCCTACTCTAATTCAAACATCCCCAATGTAATTGTTTATGGATGTGCCTATTACAAATCATGGAATTCTAGTCAGTGGGCCCACAGTAAAGAAATATACTCAATTCCACATCAGAATATATATTTTAAATTTATAGCACATTTTAAACTCAAAATGTATGTTACTAATCATTGTCCACCTGGCAGTTGTTTTCAATAAACTTACCATTGTTCACTTTGATTTTTTCAGAAAAAGTTTTTAAAAAATCAGATAAAGTAACCAAAGTATGGTCCAAAAAGCCACTGTTGTAGAATAAAATAAACATGAATTTTTTCTTTTTTAATAATTAGTTTATGTTCTCATTTGATTCTTAAACAAAATTCAAAGCTAGTTTTTAATTAAACATTTATTGTCATGAAGGAAAAAAATAATACCAAGAGAAGGAAGTTTTATTGTTTTTTTTCCAAAAGAGATACCAACAACCTCTGTAGTTGACACAGAAAGTATACAAAATATGAGAGTAATAAAACTTTTGCCATCATACACAAAAGAATGTTCTATATTACCAGATCACTGAAAGAGTACTTATTCTTCCACTCAACTTATATGCCATGCATTGCACAGGTTACTCAGGGTATTCAAGAGGAGTTCCTGTCTTCTGGGAAGTAAGATCTGGTGGGAGTCAAACAAACAGAACATTATAATTCCGCATTCTGAGTAAGTTCTCCAGTTATAAATACTACATACGACTATTAGATTGTCATTTCTGTTTTAACAAATTACTACAAACTTGGTGGCTTAACGTGACACGCATGTACAATCTTACCATCCAAAAATCCAGAAGTCTGTAATGCGTAGAATTAAAGGATCTCTCTACCACCAATAAAAAGAATTCATTAACTAACGTGATTATTAAGGACTTTCTACTGTCAAGGCTCAATATATGGTACCATCACTGTTTTTGGGTAATTTATAGCTCTTTAATAGGTGAGGTAGACATTAATAAAATGATCCCCAAAATGTAATTTTGCAGTTACAACAGAGTAAAGCCCATGAAAATAAATTCTATGAGAATAAGGGAAAGACCTATTGCTGTGGACCAGGGAAGGTTTCCCTGAGGATTTACCACAGAGAGGAAGGGTGGGAAGTGCATTGAACCCAGAGGACAAAACATGTAAAAGGCCTGGAAGCAAAGATTGAGGTTCAGTTAAACAATTACATGAAGAAAATGTAGGTTTTTAAAAATAACTCTTTTGTTAACACTTTATAAAGTATTTTGAGTAAGAAACTTGATCTGATTAGACTTGTTTTGTGAACTAATTTTATTAGTAGAGATGGGCAAAGGTGGACACGAAGGGATGGGTTAATAGAACTTCATTCTAATAGCCCAAATAGGAGATGAGAGTGTTTTGTTTTATTTTGTTTTGTTTTGTTTTTCAGAGATGAGAATGTGGAGAATAAAGAAAAATGAATGGAGTCTAGAGATCTGTAAGAGGAAAGATCACAAAAACTGCTGGCGAATGTGAAAGATGAGATAAGATGAAATATAAACAATGATTTCAAGTATTCTATATTGGGACATGAATATATGCTAATGCCATACGGGGTTAAGTACCACCTATGGAAAGTCGAGTTTTTTGGGAGAGGATGCAGATGTGTAGAAATAAAAGTCAATTTTCTCTGAATTATGATGCATTTCTGGTTTTTGGGGGGTAATTAAATCAAATAAAAGGGTATCAGTAATGGCTTAGAATAGAGGATCTGAAGTGCCCATTTTTCTACTAGTAAGTATGGTTTTATCAGGGGTGAGTTGGCGGGTGGTGGGGAGTACTGCACACACCATAGCACCTGGAAATTGTATATGTTTATATAGCAAGAAACAGAGGCGTAGGGATTTTTCTACTTTCAGGTCTAACGTAAAGATTAAGAAGTGTAAAAGGAAGGTGAATTGTTAAGACAATAAGTAAATTAGAAAATTTTGGTCTGAAATTAGAATATTAGATTATAAATTTTACAGCAGAGCATATTAGTAGGGCAATATCAAGGTTTAAGTATTGACTATGGAGCTAAATTAGTTGTACTTATAATTTGACATTAGCTCTTTTTCCAGCTGTATCACTTTAGGCAGTGGACATAAATACCTTGCACTTATGTGTCTTATCAGAAAATGAGAATAATGACAATAGCTGTGTTGTAGGCTTATTGTGACTTTTAAATTAACTAATATATAAAATATGTAGCAAGTACACAGTACATAATGAATTCTGCATGTTATTTTATTGTATATAGTACATGGATTTTTTCCATATTTATACTATAATGCCCCCTAAGTATAGAAACTCTTACTCAGCAGAATAAAATGATACAATCAATTTTACTAGATATTTCCTGTGTAAATCTTTCTTCAAGAAATAAGAAAATAGTAATATTATTCTTTTAAACAACTTAATAGCAGTTTCTTTTCTTTTTTATTGTTGTTCAATTACAGATGTCCCTATTTTCCCCATTACTCTCCCCTGCCCTACCCACCCTCACCTCCCACAGTGTATTATCCCTCCCCCATTGTCTTTGTTCATGGGTCCTTTATACAAGTTCCTTGACTTGAACCTTCTTATTTCCCCCATTATTGACCTCCCCCCTTCCCTCTGGTTACTGTTAGTTTGTTCTTTGTTTTTATGTCTCTGGTTATATTTAGCTTGCTTGTTTGTTTTTTTTTATTAGGTTTCACTTATAGGTGAGATCATATAGTATTTATCTTTCACTACCTGGCTTATTTCACTTAGCATAATGCTCTCCAGCTCTATCTATGCTGTCATGAAGGGTATGAGTTCCTTTTTTCTTCCTTCTGTGGAATATTCCATTGTGTAAAGAATTAATTCCAAGTAAAGGTCTGCAACCAAGACTACTCCACCCAGGAAAGCTCTCATTTAAAATGGAAGGTGACATAAGGAGTTTCCCAGACAAAAGAAGGTTAAAAGAACACAGCTCCACCAAACCAGCATTGGAAGACATACCTAGGGGCCTGTTTTTATAGCAATTTCTTAATTGTACTAGAATTCTAATGGCTACAAAAAAAGATTGCCTACTTGTTTGAAGCATTATTTAGTATATTTCCATAGGCACACTTTATGGTCTTATAACTCTTATAGTTCCCTCCTTACTGTTATCGTAATTGTTAAAATTTACCTGCCACTGAACATTTTCAGCATTAAAACATTTTTTTAAAGCAAGAGCACAATTAAGTTGAAATTAAGTCATTAAGCTGACATTAATTTGGAGAGGTTCAAATTGAACAAGACCCTTTGTAAATAAAAAAAAGAAGGAAGAAATACCACTCTTGGAAAACTTACCACTTCCAAATCATCTGCTACATACGTTGTCTTATTTAACCATCATAAGATACCTATAACTTAGGCGTTAAGCTGAGGAAACAAATGCCTGGAGACAAAATGTACTTGTCCAATAGTAGTTACATATTAGTGGATGCAATATTCAAATCCAGGCATCTAGCTGGTTTCAACATTTGATTTCATTTTTACTAGATTTGTCTTTATTCATAGAAGAATTTGAGCTATCCGTAATGGAAGTTAGGTGTAATTTAGAAAAGAGAAAATTATTTCATTTTATGAAAAGTTTTCTAGTAGCAGTCTAGATATCAGAAAATATTCTTCAGGGAAATAAAACGCTCCATGTTGGTAACCCAGGAAATACACATCTGGAGATTTCATAGTAAGTGTGGCAGAAATTAGGAAAGCTGCAAATGATATTTTTATAAGTGCACTTGTGACAGATCAGATTCCTGGAGACTAAAAAACGGCTGTCATAACACACTTATCGAAAAGGCATTAAGTGATGACAAGCACAAGAACAGAAAATTGGTTAGCATAACATGCATTATGGGGGAACTACATTAGAAAACCAAGTACAAAGAATAAATGCTTATAAAAGCATGCCACATTCAAAATGAAAAATAAAATTACTTCACTATTGCTTCAACAACTTATTTCAGTTATCATATCAGACACAACTTCCAATTACCTGTGGAATATCCACAGATATTTATATTTATAATAGTTTCCCACCTAAAACCATGCATTTGTAATTTCCAACACAGCAAATGAGTTCATGGCTCAAAATCAAGAAGCACATACAGATATCAGTAGCACTCTCCCAATTAAATATACTAGCATGATTTTGTGCTTACTCTTCTTATAAATATGCCTGGCCAGCCAGTTATCTGATGGGTAAGTATTAGATGAATAGATTAATAGTTGCTGCATATCCAGCCACTCCAAATTCAATGGCTTAACAAAAAAAATATTTTCATGTGACAGTCACTTCTACACGTGGCAGGGGAGCTGTGCTTCATGCTGTGGGTTTGGTTGGCCTCAGGCGTAGAGCTCTGCAGGAGATGTGTCCACCTTGGGACTCAGGCTGTGGAGGCAGCAGCTACCCATGCATGTTGGTTAATTTTAGGTGTCAACTAATCTCTGAGCCATGGGGTACCCAGATAATGGGTCAGTTTATTATTTGAGGAGTTTCGGGTGATGTTAGCATCTGAATCAATAAACTGGGTAAAGAAAAATTGCCTTGCCTAGTGTGGGTGGCCTGCATCCAACCAGCTGGACATTCGAATAGAGCACAAAGGCTCACTGCCCCTCCGGGGAGGAGGAGCTCTTCTTCCTGACTACCTTGAGCTGTGACACGGATCTTCTCTTGCTTTAGAACTCCAAATGAAACATTAGCTTTTCGTGAGTCATGAGCCTCCTGGCTTGCGGACTGCAGGTGGGTAATCTCTTCTTATGAAAACAGTTTACTTAAGGCATCAGCACAGAGCGTGCTTACTGATGCTTTCAACTCTATGTTATTAGCCAGAACAACTACATGTCCAAGCTTATGGGAGAAAGGGACACTGTGCTTATTACATGGTCCTGCTAAGGAGGAAAAGTGGTGTCGTTTATTCCTCATACCATTATTTTCTGATCAAAGGAAAAAAAGAAAAGCATAGATTTGTAATTGGCATAATTGTTATGAATGAATTGGACTAAAGTTTGTGTGAAAAAATAGAATATTACAAAAAAGTCTGAGGTGGAAATAAGCGTATATAATAGTGTACTTAAAAATGATAGTCTCAATAGTCTTAATGATAGTAGAAAGACAGTAAAGATGGATAACCTACAAAAGAAAGGTTGGAAAAATTGGCAGGAAGTATGAAATGCTATCTTCTGAGTTAATTAAAATGTTATCATTAGTTTAAATGAAATAGGATGGCACCAGAGAGTTTTAAAGAGTAGGAATAAAGTGATTATATCTGTTCAATTATGAATTATATCTGATTATGATAATTTCATCAATTTTACTCTCTTAAAGAATCATCCGTTGTTTAATCATGGGTCACAGAGAAAATGTGTACTTAATTGTGAGGGTGAATTTGATCATGGATCATAGGACTTAAGTCCCATATAGACAGAACAGCGGTGACCTACACTATATGGTTTCACAGACAAATAGAAATTACTTACCTAAAGTACATTATTTAATTTATTTATTAATACTTATATTCCTCCATGCCCTTACCCCCAGTGTGGCTTACAAAAGGTAACATATGGTTTTTAATTTACATTAAAAAGCAAAACATATATAAAACTTTTAGATTGTTTTATCAAGGTAATTTTTTCAGTGAATTTAGCAAATCCTTCTTTTAAAGATCTTATTCTTACTTTTCAAGACTTATTCTCTCATCTTTTTTTTCCTTATGCAGCATGATCATTAGCTTCACAGACACTGTTTTGTTTTTTGTTATTTTTCCCGCTGGAATTTGCATGCCAATTACTCCCTATATATTGTAAGTTGTTGGAGGACATAGACAGTAAATTACTTTTTATCTTATCATTGTTTATGAAATATGTATCCAGCATATTTTTTTCAGATATTAATGTACATACCATGGACAGAAAGAGATTGGATATGGTTTTGTCTTGATTCTAGTAGTACTGGCCTATAGCAAGTGCTAAATATATATTTCTTGCTTGTTATTATGTACCAAAAATAATTTTGACTAGTTTTATTCAATTTGCTTTTTAATATTTAAAGCTTAATTTGTATGGATAAAACTTTATTCCTAGTCAAATACATATTTATGTTTTTTCTTATCAAAAATATCCCTATAGTAAGCAGAAATTCTTCTTCATGATTTTTATGCTTGGTGTCACATCCGTGAATATATTACATTATTGGGCAAAAATAAAGCTTTGCAGATGTAATTAAAGTTACTAACTGATTATTTTTTAAGATAGAAAGATTAATCTCAGATTATTCAGGTAAGCCCAAAGCAATCCCAGGAGAACTTAAAAGCAGAAGAGGAAGCCAGAGAGATGTGGATAAAGGGTAGATGAGAGAGATGCAAAGCATGAGAAGGCATCCACCTGCTCTTGCTGGCTTGAAGATGGAGGGAACCACATGGAAAACAGGAGTATTCCTCATGGATAAATATTCTGCCACTGACTAGTGATCTCGAAAAAGGACCCTGGAGCTTAGATTGACTTACATCCCTGCAGACACATTGATTTCGGCCTTGTGAGATTGTAGGAAGAGAATCCACTTATGTTCTGCCAGACTTTTGACCTATTCAAACTTGAGATAATAAATAGACCTAGTTGTAAGCTGCTATATTTTTGGTAATTTGTTATGCATTGACAGAAACCTACTATATGATCTAAATCAATGTTCATTGCTATCACAGTTTTAGTTTCTGAGGTAACACTTCAATATTGGCATTTATCACATAAAACTGATAAATGTATTTCATTAAATTTGTGTTTTTAATTTATTAATTATAATAATGATACTGTATTTACTTTTAGTAAAAGCATAATCAGTGCATGAACAGTATACAACTTTATATATATTTCCCAAGAGGACTTATATCATAATAGAAAAGGGACTGGACCTGTGGGGGTGACTTTCTTTGCTAGTCCCCTGTGTGCCACAGATGAGAGTAAATATGACTGAGACATGATGTGATCTGCTGGGGGAGGAGAGGTGGCCATTTTCCCAGGGGAAAAAGGCCTTGAGCAGTGGCCAGTTTCTCAGGGTAAAAAGGCATTAAGCTCCCTCCTCCAGGGCCTTTTATTGGGTTGTAATACACAGGAATACAGGGGGGCAAGGATCAAACAGTGGATAACATTTCCAAGAAATCTGAGGGCTTAGTATGAGTCAGAGTCTGTCAGGAACAGAGTTTTAGGGTTTCCCATCTGAACGCTTAACATATGAATGAAAGCACTCTTAGCAGAGCAGATTTCACAGGTTTATCAAGAAGTCTTTGTGATGCCAGATTGTTCCCCAGGACAACTCTCTAGCAAGGCTAGGAGCTGCACCCCTCCCCATCAGGTATACAGGTTTAAGAGGATTAGAGCCAGGAAGCACTTCTCCCAGAGGACATGGGGACTCAGGCTGTGTCAAAGCTGGGGGACAAGAGTCCATTGCTCTTTGTTGCATCCCCCCAAGTCCTTCCATGATGGCCTCCTACGTGATTGTGTCTGGCCTAGGTTGCCCCTCCTCTGAGGGGTCTTACCCTTCAAGGATTTCCGACCATGCTTTGGGGGCAGGGAGGAAACTGAGGCAGCATTTGCTACCAGAGACAAGCTTTGTCTCCTGTGGCTCACATTCCAGAGGTCACTGACTCATCCTTAGCCAGGGGAATGGGGGTGGGGGGATAGAGAGTTACACTTCCTGAAACCAAACAGAGCAGTCCACAACATGGAACAACTACCTAAATAGCAGACTTTAAGCCCAATAGTGCCCTGTAACACTGAACACATATTTTGTTTTCTCTGAATACTAGATTTTTTGTATTCAAAATAGGGGTCATACTAGGTCTCTTCTTTACTCAACAGAGTTGTAAAATTCTAATGCTGTAATATGTTACAAATGTGCTTTGTGAAATATAAAACATTATGTAAGTGTAACTTATTATTAAACAACAGCTAAGTGAAATATTAATGTTTACTTTTTTCTTAGTTAACTCAAAATAGTTTTCATAATTCCATAGTAGTTATTTTTTATAATTAGATGTAACTTTTTCAAAAAGTTAAATGAATTGGTAGATAATTTGGTGGATATTTTAAGGTGTATGTATTTAGATTTTAGAAGTCATGTGTTGTTAGGAAGATTTAAAATGCATTTAGAAAACCCCTCTTTCTGCATAAATGATTTTAGAGGGTTAATACCATTGCAAATGTCTCACTCTTTAAATGTCACTGTGTAATTTATGTACTTTTTTAAAGCAAAGTTGCTCAAGCAGCAAATTCAAAGTGACAAGGCTCTTTATATCATATATGCAGCATTATTAATTTTGCAACATTTCAAGGAGATGCTAAAAATAGTATGTCATTAAACCACAAATGTACATAGTTTTCTAAGGTCTAAGTACTCACAAGCGTAAACTCACAAAGAAAAAATGAAAGCATTACAAAGTCCATAATATAAATAATAGAGTGAGAAAAACATATATTGCCTTTGACATTACAACTGTTGATCAATGACTCCTTATCAGTTGTATATATTATTATCTCAATTTTAGAATTTTGCATATTTTCCTTTAATGTGGTCATTCTTTTTGTACACCTGGACCTTTCTGTTATTTGCTGGCAATCGAATTAACCTAGTGGATATTTAACACAAACAATCTACATGTGAGTGTTTTCATTAAATCTTTATTAATACAGAATTTTAAACGTTTAAGATTTTTTTCTTTTTCAGTGGTTTTGAATATATTGCCATGATGCACTTTAAAAATATTTACTCTGAATGGGTCTGCTGAACTTTATCTGTGCGTTCGTAGTTTTCATCAGAGATACTGCTCGGCAGTGATTTCTTCCAGTATTTTTTTCTTGTCGGATTTTGTTTTCCTTGTGCTTCATTCTGTCACTGCATCTTCAAATGCACTGATTGCTTTATACCTCTAAAAGTTCCATCATCTTACTTTTTTAAAGTTCCGGTCTTTTTGCTGTTTTCTAGTTCTCTCACCATAGTCACAGTTTTGTTTGTATTCTTGAGCCTGTGGGGCCCAGGAATTATTTCTATTTTAAGATACACGTCTACTAATTCCCTCTACTCTCTCATATTTGCATCTCTTTCATTTGACGAAATTTTCAGTTGGCTATATACCATATTTTTTTTCTTTCTTTTTTATACACTTAGTAATTTCACACTGGATTCTGGATATTATGAATTCTATATTGTTGGGTGGTGAATTTTGTTGTATTTCTCTATGGAGGTTTAGGCTTTTCTCTTTATGTGAGAAAATTAATTGCCATCAAATTGATATGAGGCTCTTAGAACAGGTATTAAGCATTGTTAGGATGGGTTCAGAGAAATCTCTAGTCTGCAGCTGATTTGGCCTACCTTCTAAATTGACACTGATATGTAGACTGTCTGATGTCCCATACATTTACATTTATTTTTCTTTTTAACAGTTTTTGAGCGCTACTTTTTGTTTAATGGATATTACCCTAACCACCTCATGAAACGTCACCACATTCTGGTAAAGACTAGTAATAAGTAGTCAAAGAGACCCATCCGTAGTTCCTGGAAGCTCTCTGTGCTGCGGCTCCTCCCTGCTATGGTGCCCAATACTTTGGAGCCCACTCTACACCCTTATCTCTGACTTCTGGCTCTTCAACTCAACGAGATCTCTTGCCTTTGTTTGGTTTCTCTTTCTAGAACCACAGTCTGGAAACTGTGTTCAGAAAGTAGCTTGTGACAATCCTAAGGCTGTCTTATTTTTTGCCTTTCCCCCAAAGATCACAGCCTTGTTCTAGCTGTTGTCTAATGTCTGAAACATATTATTTCACATATATATGTGTATGTACATACATACATACATATACACATACATACATATATACACACAAACACGCAAGTATATATTATAATAGCAGGGGTATTCTCATGGCAGTGCTTTATGGGAATGCCCTTAAAATCATTTAAAAAATAATTTTCCTCTATCCTTCACTGAAAATATCCAGAGAAAATGGTATATTGTAGGCATAGGATACCCAGTGCCCAGCTTTTTTGCTTTAAAATACTATTATGCAATGACACGAACCAGCACCCTATAGGGGTGTCCAACCTTTTGGTGTCTCTGGGTCACACTGGAAGAAGAATAGTTTTCTTGGCCCACACATTAAATATATAAACAGCAATGAAAACTGATGAGAAAAAAAGCTTTAAATAAATTTATGATTTTGTGTTGGGCCACATTCATAGTCATCCTGGGCTGCATGCAGCCCATGGGGTGTGGGTTGGACTCCCCTGCTCACAACAAGGACGACTGATTTCAAATATGGGGCAGGAACAGTCTGGAAATTCTCATTACACTAGGAAATAAAAAAAGCTAAACAGTAATAATAAAGCTGATACGATTATACTTTTAGATAAAGCAGACTTCATGACATGGGGCACCACTAGGTATAAAAATAATCATAAAGATAAATGAGTTAATTTAACAAGAAGATTTAAAAATATTAAACTTGTATCTACCTAATAATAGAGTTCAACAAAACATGAAGTAATGATTTTCAGAACTAAAATGAAAACTACCGAAATCCATCATTACTGGTTGGACATAACGTGTGATTTTTGTTTACAAATCTAGAACATTAAAGGCTAGAACATTTCTAGAACATTAAAGGCTAATCTAATCTAAAGAAAATCTCATTAATGGCTGTTCTTGGTGGGGGTTTGACTATAAAAAGACTATGATATTTTCTCATGGTGATGAAAATACTTTCTTTTTCTTAATTGGGATAGTTGTTTAACAGGGGAACCATTTTTCAAACTTCTTGGCTCATACACTTAAATATGTGCATTTTGTTCCATGTAAAACCTCATATCACTGCCTAGCGTTCTACACAATGCTCTTTTGTCATTTGCTACATTTAATATTGTATGTTCTATACATTTATATGTCTTACAGTGGTATCTCAGTACTCTTCATTAATTCATTCCAGAACTCATGTCGAGTTCTGTAAACCCACAAGAACCAAACAATGAAGCATTTTCTCTTGCAGGGTGGCATCGTGACTCATACAAGTTCTAGCAAGTGCCCTGAGTCCCAAGGAAGGACCCAAAGCTGAAACATTTTTTTTCCTCTTCAAAATTTGATGACTACAGGGTTTGATGGATTTTGATGCTGACAGTACCAAGATATGACCCTATTTCCCTGTTGTGTTTATAGAGTCTTGCCTGAGTTATTTATTTACCATTGTCATTTTACATATATATATATATATTTATTTATTTATTTATTTATATATATATATATTTAAAAGATTTTACCTATTCATTTTAGAGAGAAGAATGGAGGGAGAAAGAGGAGAGAAACATCAGTGTGTGGTTGCCTCTCGCATGTTCCACACTGGGGACCTGGCCCACACCCCAGGCCTGTGCCCTGGCTGGGAATAGAACCAGTGATCCTTTAATTGGCAGGCCATTTTAATACACTGAGCCATACCTGCCAGGGACCTTTGCAATTTATTTACTTTGTCCAATTTAGATAATCAATAAATTAGTTGAGAAAATAAATATTAACTATAAATATTCTGCCCAGCATTTTAAGTTGGACTAACTTTTTTTGTATTATATAGTAGGGGCTGGGAAACAGTACCCCACATGCTCAGTTCACCCACTGTTTGATTTTGCTTGATGGCCTACAAACCTGGCCATCTGCTTGATGGCCTATAAACTCAGAATAGTGTGTCTGCATTGTAAATGGTTGGAAAAAATTATAAAAA
Source organism: Artibeus jamaicensis (assembly GCF_021234435.1). NCBI lineage: Eukaryota > Metazoa > Chordata > Mammalia > Chiroptera > Phyllostomidae > Artibeus > Artibeus jamaicensis. Next base: position 20,965,512 of record NW_026522046.1, on the reverse strand, counting down.
GAAAATATTGTATGGCAAGTAAAATTTTATATGATATTCAAACTTCAGAATGACTAAAGATTCATTATAGCACAAGAAAATTAAAGATGAAAAAGATATACCATGCATATGCTGAGTACAATAAAGCTGATATGGCCTTAGGATTCAGGGAAAGGGGTAATACCAGATATAAAGGAGTATTCATAAAGGTAAAAGTTGAAAGTGTTACTGCCAGTGCTAAGATAGATTTCAGGAATCTAATTTTAACAAGCTCTATGTAACATTACCTGTTCTAGGGAAATTGGAATAACAAAATAAATTCTAATCATGAGCCACACAAATAATCAGCTATTTCACAAGATGCAAAGTAACAGATGGGGTCATGCAACAGATTTAATAAGAGGAGTGTAAATGATTACGTTGGCTACAGAGGAAGATACGATTTGGAAAGCTGTGAGATAAGGAGATAACTGGTTTCTGCCTACACAGTTTCAGCAGCTTTGCAAAGATGAGATTTATAAATACTTTATAAATTAAATAAATTGACTAGAGCATTACTAAACTGAAAGTACCACCTACACCACTTGCATGGTTTTCTATTAATAGTGAGTGAAACATTAGCTGCCAAGGCCTTGGAATAAATTATTTTGGAATTAGAGCTTGCAGAAATGAGTTATTGCTTTTCATATGCACATTACTTGTAGCAAAAAAAATACCATATTTGGAGTCAATCTTTTACAGAGCCCAAAAGCTACACAGTTACAGTGACATAGAGCTTAGACTTATAGCCTTATTAATGTTTTACAGAATTAGGGTGGGGAAGATAAAATGGATAATAATTTAAATGAAGATGAGGTGGTTCTTCAGTGCATCTTAATCCTTTTTTGGTCTCTCAGCTACTTCTAAAACTACAAGAAGGTACTTCTTGTTTTAAAAGAAACTCATTATTCTGTGACATTACTTATTAAGGAGGGAATAAATTCAGTATTAATTACATGAAAGATTATAGTTAGAAAATGTTGAGGTCCATGCTTAACAAATTGTGATCCACCTCATCTCTGCCATGTTGGGGAAAGCAGGTTTCATTTCAGGATTACCTATCCACAATGGATGCAATGATTATAACTCTTTCTGGCAAATAACAAAAAAAGGACAGAATAAAATATACAAGGAATTCACAGTTTACAGGGACCTCCTGTGCTCAGTCCTCAGGAAAAGACCTCAGAACCATCACCAAGATTGCCATTAGGGCTATCTATCTCTTCCATGATTACTCCGGGGGTTTTTCTTGTTCAGTCTCGCTGCCCAAGGACCTGCTCTCATAAATGACAATGGCTGCCTTCAGTTTTCAAGGTTAGAATCTTCAGTGGTAGAGAGATGCCATAATCAAGGTTAAATGTCTAGGATCTTTGCTAAGATCCTATTTGGCTCAGTTGGCGTCAGGAAGCACCTCTCCTGTTCTAACCACAATGTGCCCTGCAGCCCTGTCCAAACTGAGAAGTCTCATTGTTCTAATTGGACAAGTACTCACTAGTCAAACTAGAAACTAGAAAATACAGTACTAAGGTCAAACTGATGAAATACCAGTTGCCTAAACACTGCTCTCATCCATAAAACAAGAATGTTTTGCTTGTATTGGTGACAACTTTATAGGGCTGCTGAACAGAAAAATGAAACGATTGTATGTTAGTGATATTGGCCATTTGTTTTGATACCAATGATATAAAATTCCTCACTTATATTTAAATAATTTCTTGCTTTATGGTTCCTGTTGGGAAGGTAAGCATGCTGCACCCACTATAGAAGTTCAAAATGTGAGACTCTCATATTCTAAGACTCCTTGACAAGGCATGGACACATAACTTAGGGGAACTACCCAGGGACATTCCACAGGGACTGTGCATCTCCATGGAGATTTTTATGTTGGGCCACCACCGCTCAGGTATTCACGTCAACTCACCCTTGTCTTAGTGCTGACAGTGCAGCTGTGGCGATATTCAGTGTTCCATCATGTCTTCCCCTGACCAGGTTTAACAATCTTCCTAGACTATGTCTCTGCTTCCAAACCTGGCCTTCCAGCTCCTGGTGGTTTTGTTTTTGTTTTTCTCTATGCTCTTCAATTGAAACATATAAAGTCAATATATCTTTCAATAAACTTATTTTCTGCTTAGGCGGAAAAGATTTAGATTTACCTGAATTGGTTTCCATCCCTTGCAACTTAGAACTCTAATAAAAATAAAAACCAGTAAGTAGTGGAAGTGCTCATGAAATACAATTCATTAATGTGGAAATTGATTTTTATTTAAATGCCTCAATCCACCAACTGAGAAGACTGTTGAGAAAAAAACAGTAAGAAAAAGAGCTCAATATGAGTCCATGTCCCTTTTTTATTATATTTTATTTATTTTATATTTTTACAGTTTACCTTTAATAGCGGTTTCAGGTATACATTGTAGTGGTTACATGATCATAAACTTTACAAAGTGTTTCCTCTGATATTTCCAGTACCAACCTGGCACCATATATAGTTATCACAATTTATTGACTATATTCCTTGTGCTCTAGTCTCTATCCTTGTGACTATTTTGTAATTACTAATTTGTATTTCTTAATTGCTTGACTTCTTTCATCCAGACTTCCAATGCCTGCCCCCACCTGGCAGTCACCAGTTGGCTTCTTGTGTCTGTCTATAAGTCTGGTTCAATTTTGTTGGTTTATACTGTTCTTTAGTTTCCACACATAAGTAAAACGATATGTGAGCACATGCCCTTTTGAAATGAACGTTTAGATACATTTGTCAGAATTCATTGAAAAGACATTCAGTATTTATGCATTGAATTTTATGTAAATTATACTTCAAAACAACAAGAAAAAGTCACTGGAAAGTACTGAATGCTGATTAATATATATGGATGGTGAAGTATTTATGGGAATGTAATGATGTCTGTAACTTTATTTAAAATGCATCAGAAAAAAAGATGGATGAATCCACAATTAGAAGGTTATGTAGATAAATGTAGATAAATAGATATATGATAAAGCTAATACAGTATAATGTCAATTCCAACAGAAATATAGCACATATATAAATTTGAACTATAAAATTCTTTCAGCTTTTCCGTTTGAAATTATTCTAATAATATGTTGGAATAATAAAAACAAATAAAATGAATCAGGAATCAGCCCTTCCTAAGATTGAGAATGCATTCTGAACTATTACTTCTTGCATTTGAGAATCTAGATGAATCTGTATTCATACTATTTTCATAATCATAATGTACATTGCTTTAACTCATGTACTTTTGGAGTTTCTAAATGTAGTGTGTACTATCCTCACTGTTTACCACGGATCATCTTAAATATTCAAGTTTTTAATTTTGCAATAAATAGTTATGCATTTTAGAAATAAAAAAGAGCAAAATCTGAAAATATAATTTATCTATATACTCAGTACTACTAAGAGATACTTGGTATACATTATCCTAGAATTTGCTCTAATAAATGCCCTTTTAAAATCTGGAGACCAGGGGGGTGAAGGATAAATACCATATGATCTCACCTTTAAGTGGGACCTAAGCCACAAAATCAAATAAGCAAGCAAAATATAACCAGAAACATTGAAATTAAGAACAATCTGATGGTAACCAGATGGGAGGTGGCTGGGGTCAAAGGGGAAGAAGGGGGAAGGGTTTTCAGGAACAGCGATAATGGACACGTGAACAAAACCAAGGGGTTGGAAGCAGGGGAGGGAGTTGGGGATGACTGAGGTATTGGGGAGTAGTGGGGGGTAAATGCAGACAACTGTATTTGAGCAACAATAAAATAGTTAATTAAAAAAATTTGGAGAGACTAAAGCAAATATATGGGAAGCATGTACAATATTATGTTTGTCATTGACTAGATCTGGGCAGAAACCCTGCTTTCTAAAGTCCAAATTTGTCATTTTGAGCCTGAACCTTATCATGACAGATAGTTGTTTTTATTCTTCAGATTTCTCATTTACCTAAACCAAGGTTATTTTATGTTTTATTGATTTCCTCAGCTAGCACAGTATTATGCAGATACTTCATAATATGATATTGGTTTATACTGTCTCAATAGCTTAGGGACTGAAGTATTTATTAAGCACTACTCAAATGGCACTATTATGAATAGTGCCAAATCCTATCAAGGAAATAAAATTTATTCGAAGAAACATTAAACAGGTCATTGTGTCAAATGGTTAAGGAACTTCTCTGAGCCCCAGTTCTTGAAACTTAATACCTTTAAAAAATAAAATAGAATGCTGTAGCACCTTATTGGGTGTAAATCACATGCTCCGTAAATATAGGTGATAATTGCTGTTAGTATGTAACCTTTGATTTGCACTTGTTAATATACTGACACACGAAAGTGCACAAAAACAATTTGGGCTCAAAAGATGTTTCACAATTTTTCCATAAATGTTTTGCACATCATTGATATTTCTATTAAGCCCCTTTTTCATTGATAATTGTGTTCTATCTCCCGCTTAGATAAGTACCGAACCCACAAAGTCTGAATTTTTTGAGTCTCCATAAATGAGATTTTGTTATTTAAGAATGTAAGAAAATGAACCTCACCTAATGCTTAGGATTCTTTATTAAGACATGATTTTTTTCTTTTTCTTTTTTTTTAACTTTATACTGGACTAGTGACTCTGACACTCTATTTGTGAGTAATGGGTCACTAAAGTAAGTAAAGGTTTTGTTGTTTAAAAAAATATATATATATATGTGTGTGTACACATATATTATTTTTTCTTGTTGACTTCAAGCATTTCCATCTGTCATGTAACAGCGGTTAGTAATCTATTCAAATCCTTTGTAAAATTCCCACTTTCCATCATTACTTGCTATATTTTTCAATCACAAACAAAAACAAATGATATATGTTAATTTTGTTATATCCCTTATCTAATGGAATTTCCCTTCCAACCCATCTTATGTGAGCCAATTCACATGCAGCAGGTACCAGCTTCACAGATGGATTACTAATGGCAACCACACAGTTGCTGAGTTTTGCAACACAGGTGCTTAGATTGGCTTTGTTTGCCTGCCAGCAGTAGGCAGAATTTTTTGGCAGATCCCCTTGATTGTAAAAAGAAGCAAAGAGAGAGCACATACCCAATCAACTGACACCCATCTTATTCCACAATGGCCTACAAAGTTGAGTTAGGCTTGTGGCTATTATTGCCTCTTAGTTTCTGAGTCACCGCCATGTTCTTGACCCCTCTGTGCAACTTGCAAGGAGACCATTTTGGTTTAATTACAAATGTGCAAATTCAGTCTGGAGATAATGTGTTTCTTCATATAATATTTACTAACAACAAAGAAACTTGAAGGCAGTATTGTTTCCTCCCAATTCATAATTGTTTTGAATATATATATTCATAACAGAGAATATATATATATATATTCTCTCTGTGTGTATATATAGAGGTTTTTTTAAATAAAAATTAGTTTTCAAACTAAACCTTTGATTTTTAAAGTATAACTTTGTCCTTTGTACTTGTGAAAGAATGCTTGCTATTTATATATATGTGGATGGGCCTGAAAATACTGCTTGTGAGCTATTTTTCAGCATGAGTGCATATGAAAATGTGTCTGTAGTGAGAATGTATGCACTGGGCTGGTTTCCAGGAGTAGTAATATGAATTAGAGATAGCTCACCCTTGAGGAATTCATAGTGGCGTTGATGAGAATGTTAGTGTGACACCTTATATTAGAAAATATAAATAAAGTGAAGTGATACTGCTAGGGTAAAGACACCTGTCTGTGATAAGGGTCAAGGAGAGCCACAGAAAAGACATTGACACATACCTAGAGCCTAGAAGATGCATAGTACTTCATTAGGAAATTATGCAGATGTCGGTAGTTGAAAGGAAAATGGAAGAACAGGTTGGCTTTGAAAATGAGATTTCTGTATGTTAGAAAAATAGTCATATTAGAAATGATGATCTAGGAATTTATCCAAAGTATGGAATTTATTTAAACATAAACGATGTAAATTTTGCTCACCTTTGGAACAGAGCACTTGAATTACACCCTGAACTAATAAACATGTTCTGCTTCCTGAGTTTTCCCACCTCAACTGCCCCATGTAACTGCACCACAATGCATTGAGTTAATTAGACCAAAAATCTTAGAGTCATTGTTAAGTCTTCCTCTTTCTTCACACTCATATTCAATACATATAACACCTCGATCATTTCATCTCCAAAGCACATTCTTATTTGGATCTTCACTGTGATTATTCACCTTCATGCCACAGACATCTGTCTGTACTCTTTTGAAAGCCTCTTTACTGGAGGCTTATTACCCTCTCCTTGTACTGCCTTTCCCAGGAATCTATTTGCCACACAGCAGTCACATGAACTTTTAAAATCTAAGCAAGAGCCCATCATTCCTATGCTTATTACCCTTCTAATAGTTCTTTACTGATTTAAGACAAAATGCAAATTCCTAATGCTCTTTTAAGACCCTACAAAATTCGACTTTATTTCCCGTGGTTCCTGCTATCCTTGCTAAGCTTCAATCTTTTTGTCAAACATAATAAGCTTATTTTTGCTTTGGTGTGTTTGCACTAGCCTAGAATGTTCTTTCTCAGATTATTTGAATTGTGGATGCCAAGGAGAAGATCCATTTGCTGTGAACCTCAAAAGGAATTTATTTCCTGAGCTGGACTCTCTATGGTCAATTGAGGGCCCAAATTTTATAATTAATAAAAGCTTAGTGGCCATTTCCTTACAGGGGCTTCTCACACTCTGTGTATGCCAACACTGACCTCTCCGCCTCCTGCACTATGCCCCGGTCAGTTATGCCAGGCTGAATAAGCTTTACAAGGGAGTTCCTGCCCCATCTAATCAGAACTGCTCCATGATGGCCAGCCAGAAAGTGCACACATTTGGGTACCTCACGTACATAAAAAGGACCTAATTGGGACCATGGGCAGGAACTCTTGCCTTGCTTTCACTTTGTTTTGTGGAACATAATTTAGGTTGCTCACTGAGTCTGTGTCTCCTAGGCTACAGTCTCTTTAGCCCAAATAAGTGTTTCTCATTCTCTATTACACTCTAAAATTAATTTTAGTTTACAACATGAAGGCCGTGTTCTTGTTATTTGCATCTCAGATTTAGGTCATGACCACTCAGCCTAGCTTATCCTCCAGACACAGTTTATCACAGTGCTCTCTCAGTAAGGCCTGTGGGTAGTTGGCAATGTAATCAGGAATTTGTGACAATATAAAACGATGCACTACTTTCTTTATAGAGATTTTTTTTTGCTGTGTGACAAAAATGTCAACAATAATAGCTAATATGTAAGAGTCATACTTGTTTTATTCAGAAACTATGGATGCCAATATGGTGGAAATTCTAGAAAGAAGTAGCTTTTTATCTTTGTGTGTGTGTTGTCTGTTGTCATGTTCTTAAATTTTTTTATCACAATTTATCCCCCCATACCCTTTTCTACTTCCACCCAGCCCCTACCCCTATAATCACCATCCCGTGGTCCATGTCCATGAGTTCTTTCTTCTTTTTTCTTTTTTTGCTCAATCCTTCCACCCCCACCAACCTCACCCACCCCTAGAGTTGTCAGCCTATGAGCTTGCCTCTATTTTGTTTATTTAGAGTTCAGTTTATCCATTATTTTCCACGTGTGAGTGAAATCATATGGCAGGAGTAGCTTTCTCTTGGTCAGAAATCAGTCCTGATGATCTGATAAAGACCTGTCTGAACATGATGTTTTTTTATAAATTATGAATGCAGCTATTTTATTTATTTTTAAATTGCATTTTAATTATAGTTGACATTCAATATTATTTTATATTAGTTTCAGTTGTACAATATAGTGGTTAGACAATCATATACTTTACAAAGTATTCCCCTCAGTATTTCCAGTACCAACCTGGCACCATACATAGTTATTATATCATTGACTCTATTCCCTATGCTGTATTTTACATCCCCATGACTATTTGTAAGTACCAATTTGTAGTTCTTGATCCCTTCACCTTTTTCATGGGCATAGTATTCTTACTTTTTACCCTTAGTTACCATCCTGTTACATCTTATCAGCAGAAAAATGGAGGAAGGACAAGTGTCTGGGTAACATGAAGGTCAAAGAAATTCTGTTAGTGTGTAGTTATAAGACAAAAATGTCAGTGCTACTTTTCCTTTATCCTAGGAGAGGAAGAAATGACCAAGGCTTGGCGGGTCCTCATATCCATTTTATCTATACCAAAGGTACAGATGCACTCTGTGATCGATTGAAGTAAACTGTAAGTGCCCATTTGAACATTGTGTTATGGAAATTAAAAACTCTAAATTGTATTTTCATTTAAGGAGTTTTAGTGTCTTTTTCCCCCCAGTAAAATAATCAATGTCCTGATTGAGATCCCAGAATTATGTGCCACAAAGCATGGAAGAGCCATTTTGGCCTGGAAATGTTAAGGGCAGGTGTGCCCAGTTATCCATAGACATTGAAGAACTTTAGTAAATCTCTTGCCAAATGTGTAATTTTGAAAAGCACAGCCTTCATGGTTTAGTTAGCAGTAAAATGCTATTCATGTAATTGAAGGTATTAATATTATGGATGAAATTATATCTCATCGTGTTATATTTCTGAACAATGCCTGCCAAAAGCAACTGTGTTGGTATTCAGTTGTTATTGAACATTTTCCCCCTGAGACTAATTAAACAACAGGTTTAGCTGCTTCTTTAAAAGTACATGTTATTATTCGTTTCAAATGGGTGATATATGTACATGTTACAAAGTATAAAGGCACTCAAGTGTAGAACATGCAAAACGAATTCTCAGTTCCATATTTCTATGAGGTCATTTAGTTCCTTCCTCGGAGTCATTCACAGTTATTCTTTTTAAATGTGTTCCCAGGGATAATTGTTTTCATTTGTTGACTTTCTTGGAGAGGAGGAAGTGAGAAACATTGATTTGTTCCACTGATTTATGCATTCATTAGTTGATTCTTTAAAAAAAAGATTTTATTTGCTTGTTTTTAGAGAGAGGAGAAGGGAAGGAGAAAGAGAGGGAAAGAAACATCATTGTGTGGTTGCCTCTCACATGGTCCCCTACTGGGGACCTGGCCTGCAACCCAGGAATGTGCACTGACTGGGAATCGAACCATAACCCTTTGGTTCACAGGCCCACAGTCAATCCACTGAGCTATACCAGCCAGGCATTTACTGATTCTTGTATGTGACGTGACCAGGGATCAAACCCACAAACTTAGTGTATCCGGACAAAGCCCTAACCACCTGAGCTACCTGGGCAGGGCCCAGAGATCATTGTTTTCAAATAGAAATATAATACATCCATAGTGTTATGCATGTTGATTTCTTCCAATTCAAAAAAAAATGGAGACTTTGCTTATCAACGCACAAAGACTTACCTAATCTAACTGCTAAGTGGTGTTCCATCTTATGAATAAACCAAGTTAGCTTCAATACTATCCTAGTACTGGACACTTATTTTTTGTCCTAATCTTTATATACAGAAGAAATGTTTTATAGTCTTGTTGAATACCTAGGAGATGCAAACCACTCTCACTCTTTCTTTCCAGAGAAATCATGTCCTTTCTCAATTTATAAAGAAAAAAGTTGTATTTAGTGTACTTTTTCTTGAATTATAAAATAATTTTCTGTCCTCCTATTTCAGTTTTCACATTTAGCAAACTGATTGTATTAGATCTTTTTTTCTTAATCTTTTCTATTCATCTTTTTCTTTTTTTTGTACTTTCTTTACTTTTATTTTCACTGTGTTTTTGGCTAGGATAGTTCTGTTTTTGTGTTGCTTCTAGTGTGGAATTTATACCTGAGAATTGTTTATCCCTCTTACTTTTTTCATCTGATTTACTAGTACATGTGCTGTCTTTCTCTGGTAAGTGCCAGATCTTTTTAAAATTCTTGTATCTCTGCTTTGACGTATTGGTCATACTATCTCTTATTTTATTAAGATTTTTTAAAAATCAGTTTTTAAAATTGTGGCAATCAGTTTTAAATTGTGGCAATTTTTTGTCACAATTTTATCTGCTCCATAAAAATCATTTTTTCCTACTGAATGTGTTTGTCCATTCTTTATTTTTCTGTTTCCTTATTTTTATTCTAGCATGTTTCTGTCAATCTGGTGCTGGTTTCTTAATTTCAATGAGTTGAATTCTGGGATCAATAATTTGTACAAATTTTGTGTAAAGCAGGAATTTTTCTCAGAGCATTATTGAATTAGGGCATGATTTACTTAGTTTATATTGAAGAAATATATTTAAAAATATATATTTATATTTAAGGCATTTAAAATATCTTAGCTTAGTGATCCCTTCATTTTGAACTTCATCAGCCAGGACTATCTTAAAATAATGAAAAAAAGAAGCATTGGGTAAATTTAATGTTTGAGTAACAAGAATTTAATTTAACTTAGCAACATGATGCCTCCTGGCTCTTAATTAAACATAACTCAATAAAAAAACGAGTCTTTAAATTTTAAACAAATAATTATATAAAGTATATTTGAGAGTTATTGACCTATTTTAAAGAAATAAAATCATTGGTAAAGTGCTACTCAAACTGAAAATATACTATTGTGATTTAGTAAAATAAATTTAAAGCTTTTATGATTTATCTGATGTGGTAACATACATTTTTTAAAATATTTTTAAAGATTTTATTTATTTATTTTTTTAGAGAAAGGGGAAGGGAGGGAGGAAGAGAGGGAGAAAAACATCAATGTTTGGGTGCCTCTAGCTTGCCCCCTACTGGGGACCAGGCATGTGTCCCTACTGGGAATTGAACTAACAACCCTTTGCTTCGTAGTCTGGTGCTCAATTCACTGAGTCACGTCAGCCAGGGCTTAACATACATTTTTTTTTTTTATTTTTTAGAACAAAAGCGTGATCAGCAATTGATAATCAGTGTATTGAAGTTACTTTTTCTGGGTGACACAACTTTATGAGATTCTAATAAAAATTTTTTGTCACTGATTTATCTACAGTTTTTGAGAATGTAGGTTTCTTTTTTTTCTTCATTTCAGCAAAGAGATTTGGACATTAGCATAACACATAACACCAACCTATACCTCTATATATTTTTAAGATTTTAAAAATATTTACTCTTGTATGTCAGCAACATTTGGACTCTGTCATATAAAATAATCATTTCTAGTACTAAAACCTGAGTAAAGCTAACAAAAAAATGGACCTTTGAAGGTAAATCCAAGTGTATCCAAGAGTCATGCAAGGTTGAAATAGTTTGAAATAAAACAAAGAAATAAAATGAAAAACAATATGTAAGAGTCACACTTGCTTTATTTAGCTTCGACAGAAGCTAATATGGTGGAAATTCTAGGTAGAAGTAGCCTTATATTTCTCTGTGTGTGTGGTGTGTTGCCCATTGTCATTTTTTTAAATACATATTTTTATTTTATTTGTTTCCCATCGCAATTCATCCCTCCATATGCTCTTCTATGTCCACCCACACCCCTTCCCCCATAATCACCACACTGTTATCCCTGTCCATGAGTTCTTCCTCTTTTATCTTTTTTGCTTAATCCCCCCACACCCCCAACTTCCCTCCCTCTCCAGAGCTGTCAGCCTGTAGGTCTGTCACCATTTTGCTTATTAGTTCAGTTGGTTCATTAGATTCCACATATGAATGAAATCATATGGTAGAAGTATCTTTCTCTTGGTCAGAAATTGGTCTTGATCATCTGATAAAGAACTGGTCTGAACATGTAGTTTTTAAAAAATTTTTGAATACCATTATTTTATTTATATTTAAAATTTTTGTTTTTAATTACTGTTGATATTCAATATTATTAAGGTATAAAACATAGTGGGTAGACAATCATATACTTTACACAGTATTCTCCTCAATATCTCCAGTACATGATTAAAGCAATTTTATGTCTATCACACCTACCTTGGAGAAGAACCCTTCTGGAACTTACATAAATATCCTTTTTGTGACAAGGTCTTCCATTAGAATTTCCTCTTAGACCCTACCATATGGTGGATTTGCCCACTGGTAGGTTAAAACTGTATTAAATATAATCTGTTTCCTCTTCCTTGTCCTGTTTCTTAAGGATTAGACCAAGAAGTCCCACCTATTTCTGCCAAAATTTATGTCAACACTTATTCATATAACACTGTGTTAGCATAGGGTCATGGGAAAATAATTAATTTTTAAAAAATGAAAAAAATGATTATGTCCAAAGAATACTTGCTTTTGAAATTGTTAATGCATAAAAATAAGAAAATTTTAGAATATTTATGAATAATAACATTTTATTTTAAAAGGTTTAAAAGGAGTTTTTGCATTTATGAAATTACATCAACCAACCATAAAGAGAATAAGTTGAAATAAAAACTATCTGAGAGTCAAAACAAAAAATTACTACCTTTAGTAACAGTGGTAATAAAATAATAGATTGTATATAGAAGGCAAATCAGGGAAGAAGAGCCAAATGTCAGAAGGGAAACATCCCAAGTTAGAGTATTTCTAAGGAAAGCAATAAAAAAAATTAAAGAGAGGCTAAATTGGGACAGTTTCATGTAATTAGACTCAAGAATAATAGGACCACAGGAGGTGAGAATAGAGTGAACAGAGAAAAAATAAGAAACATATATCTGAAAATTGTGCCAAAATGAAGATACATTTTAACTGGTAGATTGAAATACCTTTGAAGACAGGGAAGAATATGTTAGATAAATAATAATTAGATATATCTTGGTAAAGTTATATATGTACGTGTGTGTGTTTCTGTGTCCTATGACTGCTGTAATACATTAACACAAACTTAATGACTTAAACAATTCAAAGTTTCCTCTCTCAGTTCTAGAAATTAGAAATTTGACATCAGCTTCATTAAGTGTAACCAAGGTTTCGTCAGGGCTACTTTTCCTCCATCGGCTCCAGGGAAGAATTCATATTTTTGTCGCTTCTAGATTCTGGTAACTGAGGACATTCCTTAGCTTGTGGCTGTATCTCTCCAATTTCTGTGTCTCTGGTCACATTGCCTTCTTTCTCCTCTTCTGTGTTTTCAAATCTCCCCCCGGTCACTCTCTTATAAGAATACATGTGATAGCATTTAGTGCCCTCCTGGATACTCCAATAAACACCCCCCTTCTCAAGATTTGTAACTTAATTATTTCTGCAAAACTATTTTATGCACTACAAGGAAACATCTACAAGTTTCAGAATTAAAAAGTAGGTGTCTTTTGAGGGCCCATTACTTAGCCTTATGAGCTACATATATGCATGCATGCATATGTAAATCTTATACGTACCCAGAAAGAGATATGGATTATATGCATGGAGCAAAGCTTTACTTGTTTTTAGATTTTTATTCTATAGATAATTCAATATAGTTGAAGGAAATACATTTAAATGGTGACATTATAAATTTAACCAAATATTTATTTATTTGCAAAGGCAACCAAAAGATCCGCCTAGCTATAAAAAAGCTTGGTTTATTTTTCCTAAAGAAAAAAAATTTGTTGAATTGTAGAAAGAAGGGAGATGAGTCAAGGTTAGAAACTGAGGGAGAAGAAACTTGTTTTATAAAAGTCTGGCAATAAGCACTATAGCTTAACAGAGACTTAAACATCAAATCAAGTCTCAGTGCTGGAGAGTTGGCTCCGCTCAGTCCAGATTTACACTTTATCTCTAGGTAATCTCCTTCAGTCCAATGGCTTTATATACTATCTCGATGCTTGCGATAATTTAATTTATATCTCTAATCTAGACATCTTCCTTCAACTCAACTCTCATCTAACAAAGTGGTTTGTTTTCTCTCTCTCTCTTAGATATCTAATAGGCATCTGGAAGTTAACACACTCTCAAATAAACTCTTGTTTCTTCATTTAGACCTTCTGCACCCACAACTTTCCTGTTCTCAGAATAAGATAAACCTATTCAACCAGTTACTTAGGCAGAAAATGTTTATTTACTCCTCTTAATTGACATTTTTTAATTCCTGCATTGAATGAATAAATAAATTGTGAAGTGACATTTATCTCAGTACATACAGTGTGGCATATATTTTAAAATATATACATTATGTAAGCATATACATTTTTGGTAGTGGACAAAATTCATATATATATTAAAAAACTTAAAAAGTTATCTTGAGTTAGTATGATTACCATTTAAAAAATATTTTCTAAGATTTATTTCAATGAACACACACCTTAAAAACTTGAACCAGTACGATTAACATTTTTTACAGATAAGTAAAAGAAACAAGAGAAAATTAATTGGGACATGGATATGAATCATCAAATTATTTTGAAGATGGAGGGTCTCAGGTACCTGTCTTCTTACATGGTACAAGTAGTTTATCTCTAAAGTTGCCTTTAAAATCTGTTGAGTAGGGGTGTTTTATATGGGAAAATTCCCCAAAATATTACACCGTTGAATTCCTTTTGGTGAGTTCCAGGTAAATTTAATAAAACTGATACCCCCTGCATTGGATTAAGACTAGCAATGTGATACTTTTCATCAGGATATTAATGTATAATAATTTAAATAGTTCTTCAAGGAATAGTGAGAACTAAAAAAAGTTGAAAATATGATTAAGAGACATCATGAAAATGTCAGAATGTTTTCCAGGGATTGAAAAATATATATGAAATAGAATTCCATATAGTAGTGCTAGACAGTGATCGAGAAACAGGTGTTCTGGAATCTGACACAGTCCTTGGAAGCCTTACATCTACTCTAGGAGGAATAAATAGTTGCCTCTGTACTTGGCTTTAATGCCAGGGAAATTGAGAGAAAGAACATGGTACTTACTCTCCATCTTTGAAATCTTCAAAAATCTAAAAAGAAAGAAGAAATAGTGTTCTGTTAGAATTTTCACTTAACATTTCACACATGACTTCAAAGAGAAAACTCCAAGGGGGATTATTAAAATTTTACCGTTCATGGTTATGTGAAAATGTTAATTCACTTACCAAAGAGAATATTATACACACATTTGGTTTAAAATTGAAATGCTACAGCAGATGTTAGCATTTGAGTTTTTCACTCACTTATTACCTTGCACAAAGATAGTAACTTCAAAATTATCATATTACAATGCTGTAAAACAAAGACACATTTCAATTAAAGAAAGCCAGGGAAATATCTTTAAGAACAGTGGGAAAGGAAGAGTCTTCTTGGATGAAAGATATTGTTTTGTGCTTGGGGCTATAGACTAAAGGCTCATTTCCACTGATGTGAAGAAAACGTAGCTAAACCGAGTTATGTTCTTTCCAAACTCATGTTTCTGGGAATCGCATTTCCTACGGTCTGTACACAAAAGCCTAATAGTATAATGAAAATTTGCATTAAACACATAAATGTAATCCTTTATATCACAAGGACTTCTAGACAACAGTACAAAAATCTGTAGCTATTATTTTTCATTAAAGAAAAAGATAGGAGAAGAGAAAAAGAAAAGTAAAAAAAAATATTATGTGAAAACTGAATTTGTTCATAGCCATTCTATCAGGAAAATAACATCACCATGAAAGTTAAATTTTATGTAGAAAGGAAGAAGAAAAATATGCTGAGATATTAATTAAATGGTAAAAATTTAAAATGTCAAAAACTTAAAATTGACACAAATATGCAAATTATTATCTGCCTAACATCTTACAGGGGTGTCCAACCTTTTGATGTCTCTGGGTCACACTGGAAAAAACAAGTTGTCTTGGGTTGCACATTAAATATATTATGACATAATATAAAAATATTTTATAAGGTTTTAATTAAATTTATAATTTTATTTTTTAATATATTCATAGCCATCCTGAGCCATATGTGGCCCTTGGGCCACTGGTTAGACACCCCTGGAAGTCCAACAAAAATGGGTATTTTAATACCTTATAAATTCAAGTTCTGCCACCCTTTTTATTAGAAAAAATAAGAAACATATATCTGAAGGTTGTTAAGAGAGTCATTGTTTCTGAAGGATATCTGCTGCAATTGAAATATTTGCGTTTTTCCCAATTAGGAAGTAGAAAATTGGTAGGATTGTGATTGGTTCCTAGGTCTTTTAAGAAGTCTTGGATATTGGTTTAAACTGTTAAAGTAAAAACTTGCTGGACAAAGTCAACAGGAAGGGATGATTTTATTCAATACTGCTGAAATAAAGGAGAGAAATTGAACTTGTCTGTAACAAAAACTGTGACAATGTTAAGTGCTAAGGTGAGTCAAAAAATTCTTGAGGACATTTGGGATGGGTTGACCAGTTGGTTGTGTTGAACACACTGAGTTATTGAATTTGTAAATGTTTTTTTTTTGTCTATGATTAGGCCATCGATGTTTGGTAATTGGCTCCCATCAAAGTTATGACCTTACCTTTCACAGAGCCTGGCAGATGAAGGCATGACCTTTTTTAATGTCTAGTTTCAATGCAATAGTTCCCAGGTCTTTGAGAAAGATATTTACTATGTAGTAAATCTGACCAAAGGCTGGGAGATTTACATACATTTCAAGGGGTCGAGAAAGAAATAAAAATTGTCACATTTCTAAAATAGGTCAGTGGCCTGCAGTCCGGAAGAAATCTCTGTCCAAAGTTGCATCAAATTGAGAACATAAGAGCAGGGAGAAATTCCTACTATTCATGACAGCATGGGTGGAACTGGAGAGCATTATGCTAAGTGGAGTAACCCAGGTGGTGAGGGACAAATACCATATAATCTCACCTGTAAGTGGAACCTCATCAACACAACAAACAGCAAGCAAAATAGAAGCAGAGACATGGAAATAAAGAACAAACGGACAGTGACCAGAGGCGAGGTGGCAGGGAGATAACAGGGGAAAAAAGGGAGAGTCAAGAAACTTGTATCCATGGACAAAGACAAAAAGATAAGGATGGTGGGGAGAGGATCAAATGTGGAAGGGGAGTAGGGGCCAGTAATGGGAAGGAATGAGGACAACTGTAACTGAACAATTAATAAAAAAACAAATAAATAAAAGAGTATCTTGGTAAAGGCAATGACTGAATTTATACTGCAGGTTGAATTAGCTGCATCAGTAATATTTCTCTGGTGTTTTTCTTTTTTCTCCCCCTTGGTTAAAATTAGGCATAGCTATCCTAAGTAGATAATCCATGCACAGATAGATAGGCAGACAGACAGACAGACAGATCATTCTCTTGGCATATTCATTTCAACAATTTTTAAAATTCTTAACATTGTTAAATAAAATATTGTAGTTTATTCTTCAGAGACTTCGTTAAGTATGTATTTTCCTCCCTGAACTGTTGAAGAAAATTTGAATCAATCAATCAATCAATAAAAACAAATTGAATGAGGATTTTTTTGCTTAATCCTTTTACCTTTTTCACCCAGACCCATAGCCCCTCTCCCGGAAGTGTTAGTCTGTTCTCTATCTGAGACTCTCTTTCCATCTTGTTTGTTATTGTATTATGTTAATTAGATTCCACATATGAGTGAAATCGTGTGGTACTTGTCATTCTCTGGCCGGCTTACTTCACTTACCATAATGATCTCCAAATTCACCCATGCTGTTGCAAAGGGTGAGATTTTCTTTTTTTATGGCCTTGTAGTCTTGTGTAAATATATCAGCTTTCTTATCTACTCATCTACTGCTGGGCACTTGGGCTGCCTTCAAATCTTGGCTATTGTAAATAACACTGCAATGAACACAGGGGTGCATATAGTCTCTCGTATTTGTTTTTGGGTTTCTTTGTACATATTCTCAGATTATATCTTACTTTAGTTTTTATACTTGATATACAATTAGATAGCCATCATATGACTATGATGCATTCTCTTATATGAATATGACAAAATCCCCTTTTTACTCTCTCTTGGAATAGTTCAGTGAAAGTTTTTATGGTGCTCTTTTGCTGAACATTAATAGACTTCTATATGTATAAATGAATGTATTTATGCAACTCCCTCTGTTTGTGTAATTGTGGTGGTCCTTTCTTTATTCTTTGACCTTCTGATGATTCCACCAAGATTATGTCTGTAAATAACCTATTGGTTTATCTTCACATTAAGTACATTCAGTCAAAAACCTTGTATTTCCTTTATTTCTTACCATCTTAATTAAAACAAACTATAAAGAGAACATTTTTTAAAGATTTCGTAAGGCTACAAACTACCACAGGAAATTTGACTGTTGAGTTTGTCTTCTTTAGGAATGTTGGGAAGGTTCCATTTATTAAAATATTCTGTTAAAATGTCACAACAGAAATTACATTAAGATTTACCCATGGAATTTATCTTCTGATTGATCAGAAATTAATTTACTTTAAAAAATTACACCTTTCCTCCTGATGTTTCATATATCAAAGATTCCACATCCAAAGGATGCTCAAGTGATTCCGAAAAACACAATGGATCCTGGAAGGATCCTGAAATGGCCCCTGATATTAAGGTGGTGGTGTTGAACTGAAAGCCTGATAATTCACCTACCACTTGTGTGTGGGTGTGTTTTCCCTTCATCTCAAGATGAGGAAGAACCATAAAGCAAACATTTCCATTTCTAGTGATACTAAAATGCTATCTAAAGTGACTTGACTTTTATACCAATTCTCTAACCAGCTGAAGCTGATCAAGTACCATGAACTTTGAGTGAGGATGGCAGACTCCTACTAGCTCTAACAATAGTCACACAGGAAAAAAGAAAATGAGACTGACTTAGCAAACAGTGTATGGACATGTAGACTCACTTTGTTATATCTTGAGTACTAGTTTTCAATTCTTAACATAATCAACAAGTCTGCAGATTTCTAAATCCTAACACCCTGAACTTGTCCCCTTTAGTGAACTACAATAAATTTATTCACTAGATATGATCCATTGTCATATAAGTTAGTAAATGTAGCTTTGTAAATTTTAGGTTTTAAAAATAATATTATTTGTTTGTCAAAAGTATAAATATTTGTCTCTTAGAATTGAATAGCGCTTTTGTGAAAACTGAGCAATTGTTCCTAATGTTTTCAGGTCTAACCAAGTTTTCTATGCCAGCTGGTATGTGACTTCCGACTTTAGATTTCTGTTCATCTACTTTTTTTTTTTTTTTTTAGTTTATAGGAAAAGCAATTTACATAAGTACATGTTTGGGGAAGGTCAAAGAGTGGAGAGCTGCAAAGGAGCAAGAGTTGAAAGAATAAAGAATATAATTTGGTGATTATAAGCATGTATATATATTTAAAAAATACAAAACTGATGTATATTGTTTTACATTTTGTCTCTTGGTAGCATCATTTTGTTTCTACCCTGTTGTAGACTGCTCTGCCTGGTTCTAGGAATTGTAACTCTACCTTTGTGGCTAAGGGCAAGGGATGACCTTTGGAATGCAAGCCGCAAGAGACAATGCTTGTCTCTGGTAGCAAACACTGCCTCAGTTTCCTCCCTGCCCACAAAGAATGGCCTGAAGTCCTTGACGGGTAAGACCCCTCACAGTGGGGGGCAACCTAAGCCATACTTGATCACATGGGAGGACATCATGGAAGGACTCAAGGGACTGCAACAAAGAGCAATGGACTCTCGCCCCCTGGGCTTTGACAAAGCCCGAGTCCCCAGGTTCTCTGAGAGAAGCGCTTTCCTGCTCTAATTTCCTTAAACCTGAATACCTGATGGGGAGGGGTGCAGCTCCTTGTCTTGCTAGAGCATGTCTTGGGGGAAAATCTGGCATCACAAAGACTTCCTGATAAACTTGTGAAATCTGCTCTGCTAAGAGTGCTTTCATTCATATGTTAAGTGTTCTAGCAGGAAACCTTAAAACTCTGTTTCTGACAGACTCTGATTCAGACTAAGCCCTCGGATTTCTTCAGAATGTTATCTACTGTTTGATCCTTGCTGCCCTGTATTCCTGTGTATTACAACCCAATAAAAGGCCCTGGAGGAGGCAGCTCAATGCCTTTTTCCCCTGAGAAACTGGCCACTGCTCACCGCCTTTTTCCCCTGGGAAAATGGCCCTTCTCCTCCCCAAGCAGATCACATCATGTCTCAGTCGTATTTGCTCCCAACCGTAGTGGCTGGGGGGACTTGCGAGGAAAGTCACCCCCACACTCCCTAAGGAATCAATCTTCTTATTTTAAGATTGGATCTTGTTTTATGATGAAAAAAGGGAAGCATGTATATTTGGTTTCTTTTTGTAATTCATATTTGACATTAAATTCATAAATTAATTAGATGAAACAATATTGTTAATTACAGTATCCAGTGTTTCAAGATCTAATCACTTAAAAAAAGATACCCATCTATGAGTGGTAATTCAAATAAACATCCAACTAAAAAGAGAAAACATATTTTTAGGAGATAAATGTTGAAGTTATTTGGGAAATAAAGAATTTGAAGCTGTAAATCATCTTAATATGCATATAATTAATTGCTGATTTTAAATTGTGAAATTTAATTAAATATGTTTTAGATTTTTGGGTTTTGTAATGCTAAGTAAAATGCTAAATGATAGATGTGAGAAGTCGATATTATCCTTCGGGCATTTGTGTTCATCTGTATAATAGCTTTCTCTCTAGATGTGTAAGAGAGCTACCAATATTTTTGCCTTGATTTACAGGAAAATGAACATTCTATAAAGGGTAAATCTATTAATTAGAGACCTGTGCAGCTTTCTTTCTTGCTTGTGTAATCATTAAATTGATTTTTCCAGTCCATCATGTAATTGCTCCAGCGATGGAATCCTGCTTTCCATTCTTGTTCTGCTTCATCAATATTTCCTTTAAAACATAGAATAAATTGAATTAACCTAAATTTAATTTTTCTTTATGTTAATTTTAAAATAATTTTATAACATGCCAGTTTTTTCAATTACACTGCACGGCAATTTCTATTTCTCATGATTTATTATCAGCTTTTCTTAATACCTGAGTAGCTTTTAATAAATTATATATATATCATATAATAATAACATAATGCATTTGTATAAAACATATATAAGATACGAAAATGTATAATACATAAAATGCAAACATTGGTGTATAGATCATATATCAAATTATATTGCATTGTTTTTGTTTTTATACAAAATTATATATTTGTTTGTTTTAAAAAAACATATATAATATTCATTTTCTTCATTACTCCACTCATAACAAAATTGTAATACATCATACTTACATAATGTAATTATAATTCAGTCTCATTTCTGATGAATCACTGATCAATCACTATATTTTTTGCATAGATAACTTTATAAACGGCATTATGTATCAATTTTGCACTCAGCCAATATCAGTATATTTTAATTCTAAACAACAATTAGTCATTAAAAACATTTTATTGAAACTAGTATAGAAAAGCCGTTTATTTTTTTAAATATTTTATTGATTATGCCATTACAGTTGTTCTATTTTCCCCCTTCATTCCTCTCCACCCTACACACCGCCTCCCCCACCATTCCCCACCTTTAGTTTATGACCACGTGTCTCAAGTTCTTTAGATTCTATATTTCCCATACTATTCTTGCCCTCCCCCCATCTATTTTCTACCTACCATCTATGCTCCTTATTTTCTGCACCTTCTCCCCCCTTTTCCTTCTCCCACTCCTCTGTTGCTAACCCTCCATGTGATCTCCATTTCTATGGTTCTGCTGCTGATCTAGCTGTCCTCTTAGTTTGCTTTTGTTTTAGGTGTGGTTCTTAATAACTGTGAGTTTGCTGTCCTTTCACTGTTCATCTTTTTTATCTTCTTTTTCTTAGGTAAGTCCCTTTAACATTTCATATAATAAGGGCTTGGTGATGATGAACTCCTTGAATTTGATCTTATCTGAGAAGCACTTCATCTGCCCTTCCATTCTAAATGAAAGCTTTGCTGGATAGAGCAATCTTGGATATAGGTCCTTGCCTTTCATGACTTGGAATACTTCTAGGAAAGCCGTTTGTTGATTGCTTTGCAAATTAGAGAGATTACTAAAATAATCTCTGCATTCCAGTAATTTGCAAAGTATATGCATGTGTCGAAGGAGAGAGGTGTTTTGTCAAAAATAATGTGAGGCCATGAACCAAAAATGGTCTATGTTACAACAAAAATCTTGGAATTCTGACTTATTTGAAAACATATATCTTGCATTAAATAACAAGGTTTGTGAACAATGGAAACTTTTAAATTGTAAAATTTTAAAATGATATATTTATATTTCAAATATAAATAGTCTAGAAGATGCTTTTCACTGTTTAAATTATAAGTGTTTATACCTCTGTAGCTATCTTCCTTTATAAACATTTATGTTGCTGAGCTAGACATTGATTTTTTTATATTTTTATTTAATTATTTTTCAAGTGCAGTTTTCTGTCTATTTCTCCCATCCCAGCCCACCTTGCCCTGTGCTCCCCACCTCCCTCCCATTAACAAATTGTTATTTCTATTTTCCTAAAAATAAGACTTAGACTATTTTAAATATATAATTTTCAGTGAGAAATTTTAAATAAATGATTATAAATTTTAAAATATTAACTTAGAGAAGACAGCTCATATGATGTTATTATAATATATGTAAAAAGTGCCTTTCTTTCATTCATATAATAATGGGGTGCATTCATTGATTCATTTTTAGTTTATATAAAAATCTAAATACTTAAAACATTTTTACATCAAAATATTCTCTTTAGATTAAACAGGTTTGCAGTGTTCATAATGTTTGGAAATATTCAAATATTTGAGAATTTATTTTTAAAATGTCCAATTTTTATGCAAAAATTACTTCTAAAAGTCAATGACTATAAAGACTCAAAAACATTAGATGTGGGAGAAAGATGTTTAATATTGTAACCAAATTAGCTATTTTTATATTATTTCTTATGATAACTACTATGTTTAAAATGCTACATGCATGGAAGAAGGACTAGAAAGTTCAGAAAGAACTAAATATTTCACATAACAAATAAACCATTGGTGATTTAGCATTTAGATCATAAATTCAAATACTTAGATAAATTGTCTGAGATGTGATTTTCTTTTCTTGTTGAAATAATTCTAAAACTATCAATTCATATACAAGCAAATTTATTTGCTTATGTGTCATAATCAAACATCTGTATGATATATTGTATTAACATACTTAACTTTATATTGTATAAATGCTCTGCAAACCTGATTATATTTTTTATTTAGAAGTACTAAACTTTGACTGAAATAATAAAACATAAATAATTTAAATATTTTCTAACAGACTGCAGAGAAACTGAATATACTGTAATAAAGAATAAAATATTTTGAGTCTCGTGACATAAATCAAAACCAAAACTGAAAGTTTTTCTCCTCCCCTCATCCCCTCCAAATTGAGACTATTATTTAAGTGTTCCGAGATTTACCATCTGTGAGATGTAGATCACAATGTACAAATAGCTCTGGCCAGTGTGGCTCAGTTGGTTGGAGTCTCTTCTCATGGGCCAAAAGGTCACAGATTCAATTCAGGTCAGGACACATGCTTAGGTTTCAGGTTCGGTCTCCAGCTGGGTTACATTTGAGGCAATTGATTGATATTTCTCTCTCACATCGATGTTACCCTCTCTCTCCTTCTTTCCCTCTCTCTCTCCCCACTTCCTCTCTAAGCATGTCCTCGAGTGAAAATATAAAAATAAAGCAACTCATCCCCCCAAAAAAACATGCAAGGTACTACAGTGTGAAATAAAAACAACAACAACAACATCAGCTTAGACTTTGTAGAGATACGGGTCAAAATTCCAGATTGACCACTTATTGTATAAGTGATAGAAAGAATTTACAACTTTTCAAATTAGGACTCTACTCTAAATGGGGATACTAATCTGTTTTGTAGCGTTACTGTGAAGGACAAATAAATGGTGTACATGTTACAGAATCAAACTCTATGAACCTATTGGAAGCTCCATTAATGAATTTATTGTCCTTGTCACAAAAATTTATTTCTAACTGCTCCTTATTGGACTCATGTACAACTAAATCAGTACCAGTAGTTCACACACACATCGATACAGTTTTTTCTGTAGTCTTGTAATCTTCGATTTACCTGCATTGTTATCTTCTCTGGAAACAAAAACCAACCCACCAAAAAACAAACAAAATAGATCAATCCTTCTTCCCTACAGAAACAGTAATAAAAATAAAGCCATATTTTGGCTTGGCAATTAAAAAAGAACAATATTTCAAAGGAGCTGATTCTATTTAGTCAAGTCCGAGAAGTTAAAAAAAATCAACACCAAGAGGTAAGTCAACCCAAAATTGTTAACAGAGTTCAAGTTTGAAGAAGGAATTACATTGATATTGAATTGTGCTGAGCATTATAATAAAACTATTTTATGTATTTTGAGAGTTCACTGAAAATCCCTTCTGCTCCTCTTACCATTTGCTTATTTCCATATTTGTTGACAAATTATTATAATTACTTAGAAATGCATATTCCTTATGCAGTATATCAGAACTTATTAGTTTCCTGTCATAATTTTGAGTATGTGATGATAGAGAGTGAATTATATAAACTCAAGCTAGGTTTTGTGATGATTTCATGTCCTTATAAAGTGAAACAAAAGAATGGAACTTGATTTAATTATTGGTTACCCCGCATTTTTAATGTTGTAATGTTTTGTTTTGCTTTTAATGAGAAGTAGAAAATACAGAATATGGAAACAGAAAACATTTTGATTTTTTTCTCCAAATTAGTTTTCCACTTTCATTTCTGGTTTTCATTTTTGCTAAATGATTAGCAAACAGAAGTACATGATTCTTCAAAGTGACCAATCCGAATGGCATCTTAGGGTCTTAAATGTATATGTGTTCTTCTTTAGAATTGACAAGTAACAATGTGTCATCATTTATTCAAAGGCCTAAGGAGCCATTGGATGTAATATATGAAACTCAAATGTTTTCTTTTCTTTTAAATAAATGTACTCTTTCACTTTTTCTGAAAAAATGTTAATTTCTTATTGACACTGACTGGGTCATTTCTCTATTTTCTTTTTTACCCCAAATGATTCTGAAATTTTATAGCTACATTTTTAATGAAAACTCTGAGTTTGATAACATTTGAAACAAATATTGTGCATTTTATTTCTTGCAGATGCGCATAATAACAGCATAGGCATGTGCTAAAGTGTGGCTGGGAAATTAAGTGCTAGAATTCATGTGTTTAAGCAAGTCTTAGGGGTTGTTTTGTTTGAGAACATTTATTGCTCAAATGTAAAACACTACTTATAAAGCTGATTGGATTTTCATCTTAAGTCAGGTGAGCATTATTACTATTTTCCTTTTAAGAAATCCAGCCTTTAACCATTCTTTGAAACTTTCTTTTACTTGTAGAGCTTCATTTTATTAAACAATATTTTCATTTAAGATTCCACCCAGGTCAGCTGAATAACTTCAATGTTCAAAATATCAAAACTTGAAATGTTTGAAGTTTTACAACTTGAAAAATATAAGGTTTGATAAAACATGTGCTTTTAATCTTCTAAACACCTTCATAAAAATTATTTATAAAACCTAAAAACCTTTAATTTTACATTGTTTTGCTTTGTTTAAATGTGACTTTATTGTTAATGAATACATTGTTGATGTTATAAAACCACATGCATTTACTATAAAATGTATAAAATACATTTAATGTAATTTTTTTAATAAAGTCTCTGAGACGAATAGTGTTAAAATATTGTTATATTTTCAGGACACATGGAAACACTAACCCAGAGCTAGCAGGACATCTCCCCACAGTGCTGCTCAAACTACAAAGCTGTTCAGCACCGCATAAGAAGGAGCAGAAGCTAGCTAAAATGTTCAAATTTTGTTTATTAAATCTACTTAATGGCAGTTTAATATTTAGAGATAGAGACTTTGAAGTACATCTTCAGATACTGCTAATTTTTAAATTTCATTTTATCAACAAATAGATCGCAATAGAGCATATGTGACTGAACCAGAATAGCTCAGTTTGGCCTATAATTAGTTAGTCATTTACAATCCCTCCAACCTCTCTCTTAATTTTTCTCAAATGATGACCTGATTTCAAATATTTAAGTAAAGACTAGGAATGTGTAGTGTGTGATATGTTAAATGGTACCTCTTCCCTTGGCAGATTAAACATGTTACTTCATTGTTATTCACACCCAGAAGTCACAAGGGCATCACTGTATCTCTGCCAAGGGATGCGGAGCCCATCCCTGGACATATATTATGTCACAAACATTTGATAACTTGCAGAACACTGGTATGTAAGAAACATTTCCCAGACAGATGGAGTACATAATTATAATTTGATGAATAATGTGTGATAATCAGAAGGCATATTGAACAATAAAATAGAGTTGAGGTGCCCCTATTTGTCTGAAACTAACCCCTTCTCTCTTTAAATAAGAAACTAAACACATCTGTTAATTTGTGACATTTAATATATAGTCTGAAAACTACAGTGTTATGATGAACAGAATAGTAAAGTGTAAAGGAAGTGGCCAGCAATATGTCTAAAGGTTAAAAGTCAATTACTTTGATTTGAAAAAAATTAGGTAAAAATTGCCTAGAAAAGTCAAATGGATTATAAACAGCTGCTCATTTTAAACCCAGGCATTGAATTGAATTTTTTTTTTACTATCACAAAAGATGTGATTGTTCATGTTGGATATTCAAGTTGATTTAAATAATTTTTCACTAATAAATTTTCAAATAATATATTTTGAACCAAGTTTCTTCATATTTCCCTACATAATTCTAGGAAATCACTTCTTGAAGACTAGTTAACTAAATTACTCTCCATTTATGGCATTATGTAATATATGTACATGTTCTTACATAAATATCTCCAAGTTCTGAATACATTTAGAAATATTTATATTGTGCTTTAAATGTAAATTTTAGAGTTTCTTCTCTTTTACTGATAAAAAGTTCCACTATCAATAAATTTGTTTTATCTCTCACTGAGTATAAATTATATTTTGTTCTAGTTGTAGTTATAGACACTATGTAGTTTATATATTTATTTATTCATTACCATTAATTAATTTCACAAAAATGGCTGACTAGCAAGTAGTACCCTATTTTAGTTCCACAACTGTTTTATGTTCTTCTAGGGAAAAATTTGTATTTTAGGTTTATTCATTTAACTACAAAAATATTACTCATGTAGTAAGCCCTCAAAACATACCCAAACTTACTGGAAGAATGTCATTAATATAATGTACTTACTGGAATCAAGTAATTATAAAGCCACAGATTAACTCCATCAACCATAGCTTGGAGAGTCTAACCTTTCCCGCTTTTACATAACCCACAAGCAATTATTTAACTAAGTACTAAAACCACACACTTGTTATTTCCAAGACTTTGGGAAAGAACAGTGTCCAGAATCGGCATTGTTGAGCACGTAGCTTAGTATAGACTTTCGGTGACTCTGTGTTCAAGGTTAAATATTTTTGTTCAGTGCTTTTGAAGACAGGCCACCTGGTGCTGCTATTCTGGTTGCCATCTGGATTTCTAAAAAAGAAAAAGAAAAAGACGCTATAGCTCTACTGAAACCATTGTTAGATAAAAATATTGTTCTCAGAAAACAGAGGTTTTTAACAAGTCAGAAAAAATTGTGCATCTGTGTTAATAAGGTCAAGCATAAGTGAACTTGGTTGAATGTTTTCAGTACCTTGAAGCAGTATGTCAGTTAAAATTGGGGGAAGTAAAATTTGGAGAACTTTTTACATGTGTTTCTGCATAAATAATACTCATAAAAACATATTTTCTATTCTGTAATGATTTTTTAAAATATGCTTAAAGGTTAGTGTTATTATTTTTTCATCTTTTCCCTTGTTCCAGGCTCAGTCTTTCACAACAAACATTAATAACATCTACTAAACATCTCTTGCATCTATTTCATTCTATCCATTATCCTTATTGACTGAGTATGGGACCAGTTACACATTTCCTTATTATGTAATAAACACATTACTCCAGGAAACTGCCTTTAGTCTCACTTTTAAGTTGATCTTACCTTCTTGAAGATCTGTTCACAGAACAAAATCCTCTTTTTTTAAATAAAATCCTTTTAATAACTCCAAGTGAGTTCAGATAAAGGTTAATAAATATGATGCCACCCATGTTTCCAAGCTTATTTTCAGATATTTTCTTCATAAGCCAACCAACAGAAATTAGGAATAGTTCCTTAGTAATTTCCTTCTTTATTTTAATTACTTTGCCTTTGCTTCAGCTATTACTTCTGCTTGAAAGTATTTTATTCCCTAACATCATACATCTGATTCAAAACTTGTATATTTCCTTTTTGTGATGATAATTTTCATACCTCTCATTATATTTTTAATAGTCCATTCTTATTGTTTTTTCAATTACTATTTTTTCTCATATGCCCTCTTCTACCTTCCCTCTAACCCCCACAGGAAAACAAATGCAGTATGTAGAATCTTATGAACAAACAGAACTAACAAGCAAAATAGAGACAGACTCATGACCAGTGAGCAGGATGACAGTTGTGGAGGTGGGGTTGCGGGATGGAGATACCCATCAAAAGAGAAAGAACTCAGGCACAAGGATAACAGTGTTATTGTGGTTTTTACATCAATATCACTTGACTCTATTTTTAGAAATTTATAATTCTGGCCTCATTCACACCTTTACAGCACTCAGTAATGCAGTACTACTTTGATCACACAGATGGAAATTCCAATGGTGAACATTGCAAAAGTGGCTCCAAGTAGCAAATCCATAGGTTTTCCTTTAATATATATTTTAAGCAATAATTGTGAGACAAACATTGCTCAAGGCACCAGAAATAGAAATAAATATTGGAAACAGTTTCCTTCAGGGTATGTACAAACAAGCATATCCATGAAAATAAAGAACCACCAAGGTATGGTAGCCTAAACCAAGTATAACCAGCAGGGCACATCATCAGAAGGGGGAACAATTACTATGTTTGGAAGGATAGTAACTGAAGAAATGAACTCCAGCTGAAGGAGAGGATACAAGGAACAAAAAATTTGGGAAAACTGAAGAAAGGGAACAGAATTAATATAGGCAGAAATAACGAGTGTTCATTTTAGTTCAAATACTAATGAAACCTAGTTTTCTTGGGTTCTAGGACAGGGATATGCTATTAGAGTTATAGCTTTAAGATGTTAGTGTTATTACATTAAGAACTGACAGTCTAGAAAAACGGTTTAGACTTTAGCCTGTAGGTACTTACTATTTGGGGGAGATTTTTTTTTTTACTAAATGGCTTACTGTGAATAAAACATTTTTTGAATTATTGACCTAGGGGTAATATCTAGAATAATTAAGCAACCTGTAAAAATAGTCACAGGTACTTTCATCATAAACAGAAGATTACAGTGATGAGGATTAACAAGCCATTCCTTTCTCTTAGAGGCCTTCTGCCTTAAGCAAAGTCATATACAAAAAATTCCAGCTGAATTTTCCTGAAAGTTCAGCACATAAAATTCTTCATCACTCAATACTTTGTGTACAGAAGGGAAGTTGGCAGTAGCAATAGCAAATATATTTTCTTTTTTACCGCAAGCCTGTGAACACAGTGGATTTTGGAAAGAGAAGCAGACTTTTGTCCAACATGATTATCTAGAGGCAGATTTTGCCATCAAGAACTTACATCAAACAACCAATTTATATGTTATAATAGATGCAAACATACTCAACCATGAATTCGGGTGCTTAAGCGATAAGTAGCTTTTGATGGACTAGTTGATTTTACTTAAGAATTGGATGATTTAATAAGACCTATTAATAAGCAGAGCTATTCAAGCTAAACCCATAACATAACAAGATTGAAACCTCCTGCTTTAGGATATTATTTGAGAGAGGTCATGAAGCAATTTCTCCAGTTCACAGATGGCACACTTGTCTAGGTGAATTATTGAGTCTTTCTTTTTTCCTTTAAAGCCTTGGAAACCAACAAGTAGACCTGCTGGAGGCCGGATGTTCAGCCGGAATAATCATTGGTCTGATTCGTTATAGCAATTCTTATGTTCCTAAATTGCCCACTTGCTTTCTAACTGCACTCTAATTAACTTATGACAACATTTTAACTGCACATTCATTTCTGGCTTGGGCAAATGGCGACTTAAGCAGAGCTGACTTGTACTTGAGTTCAACAGCAAAGCAGTAATGGCACTGCCAGTGTTGATTTAACAAACGTTGTCTTATGAAATAACTCATGACACTCCAAATTACAATGCAGAGATAATACAGTTCCTTTGCCTATGGATGCACATTGAGTTTTCAAGAAGTGATTAAAATAGCTATTGAAGGGATGAAGCATTTTACTCTGTAATTTGAAGAAATCTCCAAAGACTTTAAAGTTTAACAAGAGATATTAGTCTCTTCCTATCTGTAACAATTAAAAAAACTTTGTGAAATACAACATATTTTCCAGATATATAATTATAAAACACATATAATTATAATCTCAACATTATAAGATGCGTTTAAACTTTTTAACCTTGCTATTTAAGAAAAATTCTGTTCTTATAACAAAATAGAGACTTTTAAATGCTAATGCCTAAAATTTTCTATGAACAAGTGAAATAAAGAGTGAATTTAAAAATTTTTTGTTTTATTTTTATTATCATATTATTTTTGTACTTTGCAATATCTAAAAGTAATCTACAGATCTTCTGTTATGCTTATCTTTTTAAGTAGGTTTGAAAAATTTAGATTTTATTTTAACCAAAAAAGGTATATTATCTTTGTAACATCTGTTAGGTGCTAGAGATAATAAAATGGAGATAATAGGAAATAATAGGAAATAAGCAGTAAGTATCAGTGAGGGGGGCAGCAGTGAGGGGGTGTAATAATGATGGAGACACAGATGAAACAGCGACACTAATAAGCAGCAAAGAATACAAGAGATCATGCTTTTCCTAAAATCATATTCTTGGCTTCATTTTGTATACAGAAAACTCCTGACAATAGAGATAGACATAAAAAGAAGTTTTTGACTCCTTCTAGGGGAATTTTCTGTGACTGCAATACATTTTTGAACTTAACCAAATTTCATTATTGATTTGGTTTAATTAAGTGTTCCAAAACCTGTGCAATATTATAGCTGACTAAAAGAGAGCTTTGTTAAGTTATTAACAATTACATTTATTTTTAACTATATAATCAACCAAGATGAGTTTAGGACCCACTGAATTCTATTATAGCCACTTTGTAGTAATTTATTAATTCATTTCCAATATCTCAATCATACTGGCTTCATTTTAATCTACAAAGCTAATCCTAAATTGATTGGTTTTAGAAAACTTCTTATACTGAACTTCATGGTTTTCTATAAGCGTCTAAGATGAATATTCATAAAAATGAAATAGTTTAAACAACTTTTCTTTGCATAGATATACAAATATGCCTATTTCTGCTTGAGTCTTGTATATTATACATATTACATATGCATATTTGTGCATATACATGCATGTGTCCATGTGTGCCTATATTCTGCAACTTGAATATTAAAGAAACCAAACACAATTGAACAAATATTAGTTACATAAAAATTTAATGTATATCATAACATTCTATTGCACCTCACTGTAAAGATGTCAAATTATATAAATAATGAGTATATTTTGAGCATTTTGCATGCTCAGCATCTATCATAAACCTAAAGAGAAAGTTCTGAAATATTTGTTAAAATGTGAAGTGAATAGCCTTCAGAACTTTGGATAATATTTGCATTAATTTAGTATCTGTTATAAATTATTATTTTTCATAGTATTAGAAAAGAGAAATTCACTTTATTCTCATATGTTAAGATAAATGTCTTGTAAACATTACTTTAAAGATTAAAAACTTGAAAACTCCCATTGAGTCTTCAAGTGCCTAATGACACAATAATACTATATTTATCTTCAAAGTCCTGTATCAGCTGATGAAAAATAATAATGTGCATGAGTGTCCCCTAAGCCTGTTCAATTATGTCCTCCATCTAGGCTCACTGTCTATACTGTTTTTCCTCTGGATGAATAAAGACAAAAATATCAGTTACTAAAGCACCTTGGAGTGTATAATAATGTAGTCATGCATAGAGTATTCTTTATAAGTGGATTATATTTGAATTATATTTAGTTTAGATTATATGTAATGCAAATATCTAGATCTAGTTTTTATTTGTTATTCGCTTTCTCCTATTACTTTACATTTTCTTTGAAAACTGCAGAAACAAGGGCAATAATTTTCAAAGAAAATTTCCCTGGATTCCTTAGTTTGTTAAGTTTCCTCCTCACTCCAACAGGTTTGTCTAGGCAGGAATCTGGTCACCTGAGGGGCTGGATTGAGTTGCTACAGTGGGGACATTTGCAGTGATTCAGAAAGTGTCTACAAACTCCTTCTTAAATCTAAACATAATATGGAAATAGAGTCTGTGTTCAATTTGGTTATTAATTTTTATTATATCATTCTTAACTACTGATTGGGATACATTCTCAGCTTCTTCACAGAGAGATTGGAATATATATCTGTATGAGAAAGAGAATAGAAGGGACAGGAAGGAAAACGAAGGGAAGAAAAGAGACTGGAAGGGAATCCAAAAGGAAATATATAAACTGTGATTTTGTTACCAAATTCTCTGAAAAAATACATCAATGACCCAAACTTTCTAGTAGAGGACAAAAAAGGAGAGGAATATTTATTTCCAC
Source organism: Artibeus jamaicensis (assembly GCF_021234435.1). Classification (NCBI taxonomy): domain Eukaryota; kingdom Metazoa; phylum Chordata; class Mammalia; order Chiroptera; family Phyllostomidae; genus Artibeus; species Artibeus jamaicensis. The sequence continues at coordinate 20,932,909 of NW_026522046.1, read as the reverse complement.
TCGACACTGATAAAAAGAAACAGATTACATTTCAGCTTTAAAAATACCGTTAGAAAATTGAGGTATATTTAGCTGTACATCATCTTTCAATTTGAAGATTAATTAGCAACTGAGGTAACATGAGAACTGCGTAATATGGGGTGAGACTTTAGCATTAGCAATGGGCAAAGGCCAATTACATTATAACGCAGTTAGACATGTGCTATAAAAACAGATGCCAGGCAAAGTAAGAAGAAACATCGGTCTAAAAAATGATTTAAAAAATAAACCTAAATACAACATACAAGGTAAATTTTAGATGATTCATCTAAAAATTTAGGTCCTGTTTAGCTTCCAGCTAAAAGGGTGAAGCTTTATCACAAAACAGACAAGCTCTGCTACCTGGAGATGAAAACGGATCAGCTAGCAGACCAGGTGGCCCAGCTGACACTGGCCAACTAGAAGAAAACAAGCACTGGATTCTGGTGCCAAAAAAGACAGTTTATGTTGCTAAGTATTTACTAATTTATTTTTTCTGTTCTTATTGACACTTTGTGTTTTCCTTTAAAGAAGCAAATTTATGCTGCAAGCAAAGAGCAATACAGTGATTACTATCAGTTTTCCATAGTAACTATAATTGGCCTGCATGCCCAGGAGAGGATTTATCATACTCAATTCCTCTCCAATTCCTCCTTATACTTTAGACAAGAGCCACAAAGACTCAGTCTCTTGGTCTTTGTGCAGAAGACCAAATGCTACTATTGCTTTTCTCCCCAAAAGTCCTTTTATAGTAGAGAACTGGGGAGCTATTTGGAAAGTACTGGCTAAGTCTGACAAAACAATAGTTTCAGCCCTGCCTAAAGTCCCATATATTAATATGTGGTAGGAGGGGCCCAGTACTGGGGCACCTATAATCAGAATTGTTTCTCCCAACCACACTAGCCCTTGGCATTACAACTAATGAAAAATAGGCTTGCCTTTTATTGCTAGAAAACGCCTGTATAAAAAATTTTTTAAAACCCTCTATCAGGGTGGCCCTTTAAGACAAGACTGGGTCACAGTTTGCACCTCCCACCCTTACATGTTTTTGGCAACTCCAGGGACAGCTCAAGTCTTTTATAATAAATCAGCAAAAATTGATTCTTTGCCTGTTCTGGCAGGCTCCATACATGCCAGCTGTCTTACTCATCTCAATATTACTCAGTCAAGCCTCACTACAGTTTATATAGTTAGAAGACAAACTCAGATGTGGGTGCCAGTTAATGTAACCAGAAAATGGGAAGATCCCCGTGGCATAATAGTGCTTAAAAATGCACTGGCCTCTTCAAGAGTCCAGTGGTTTGTTGGCACTCTGATTGCATTTATTGTCTCTGGTATAGTTGTCACAGCTGCTGCAGCCATGGGAACCGCTGGCCTCAGGTCAGTTCAAATTGCTCATACTGTTGATGTTCTCTTAACCAACTCCACTTTAGAAATGCTTCAACAGGCCCAGATTGATCAAGAAATCCTGACTTGACTTTCTGCAGTTGAATCAGCACTCAACTGAATCGATGAACTCCAGGATGCCCTAGTACTCCATCAGCAGCTGACCTGTGATCCTGGTTTCTCCAGACTGTGTGTCACCCCACTACAATAGAACTCCAGCCAATACTCCTGGAGTAATATTCAACATCACCTAAGAGGAGCTTTTTCTACTAATTTAGAGGGAAAAATCAATAAATTGCAACTAGAGTTACACCAACAATTACAAGACATTCAACACTTAACTAAGCAGGATACTAATTTTAATAATGTTTTGCATATTATGATGCATTTACAAATTATTTGCCCAGGGTCGCAAAAGAGACCAGCAAGTAGCAAGTCTTGTAGAATATATTACCACAACAGCCTTAACAAAAAACAAAAAAGGGAGGAATTATAGGGGACTGGTTTGTCTTGGCCTGGCAAATGTGACTCAGCTCTGTATGGAAAACCTACAGAAGTGAAGTGGTGGGCAGGAGCCAGACCTTCAAACCAAGTTTTCCCATGAAAATCAGGCCTAGAAAATGCATACAGATTGTTATGGCTTGCTCTTGCTAAAACTCCATCACCCTGGTCTAAAACAACAAATGTGTATTGTCTATCTTCAAGGTAATATCCAAAGACTGTATGAGTTTTCCCAAGGACAGAGCTAATCAGCTCATCGTCATTCCCCTCTGCATGTTTTTATTTCCTTGATTGTACCTAGAATGTAGACAATAATATTCTATGTGATAGATAATAAATCTTTCTATGATGTAAGACCCCAGGAAAACAATAAAAGCCTGTCTAGGCAAGGGTCAGGGTGCTCCTCTCATGAGGGAGTGGCCGAGATACCATAGGCACTCTCCCCTTGAGAGAGTAGTCGTGCCTGTTCCCTTTTTCCACACAGGGTTACTGTCGCCAGTACATTGATTCTCATCATATACCACAACAGGCAGACTATGCTGGACAGGGTCTGCAACAACTACCTTTTGACCCAGCAATTCCCCTGCTGAGATTATACCTAAGAGCCCTGAAACACCAATCCAAAAGAACCCATGCACCCCAATGTTCATAGCAGCACAATTTACCATAACCAAGTGCCAGATGCAACTGAAGCTCCCATTAGTAAATAACATATTTATAAATTATATAATCATGTGTTCAATATTCAATATATTGTATATTATATAATTTATTCATATAATATATCATATTATACATATAATTATATGTTACATATAATTATATGTATATATAATTCTTTTTATATTCTTCTCCTTTCCTTTTTTATTTTCTTGCATCCTTTCTTTTTTTACTAGCTTAATAAATGCATACAGATATCTTGCCTAATTTCTAAGTGTTGTTCACTAGTGACAGAAGAACTATTGCTATAATTTTGTCTGTACCTACCTCTTTTCTAGTGTCAGTAGAGCAGCTGCTGCCTTTGAGATGGAATCACATGAATCTCAGAGGGGCTACAGCCTGAAGGTTTGTGGAAAGTTCCAAAGCACTTGCATATATGACGCCAGAGCACTTATTTTAATAAGAAGTCAGACAGCAGTGTCTATGGATAAGATAATAATCCCAAACTTGAAACAAATTAGTGTTTTTGAGTCCTTTTGAGTCTTTTTGAGTCCTCCAAATTCTATCAGTTTCATTCTTCTTCACAACAATTTGCTCTAGTCTGTTCCATAAAGCTGATGACAACAAGCCCACTCTTCCAGGAATAAGCCTGGGCAATTTCAAGGAAAAGTTATGGAAACTCAATTTTGTAGCAGCACACAAAAGTCTTTAAGTAGCTTGATTTTAAGGGAACATTAATTTGACAAAGGGCCAGGGAAATGAAATGCTCTAAAAAATCATGCACAACCTTAAAATATTATAATTTTTCCTCCAATGGATAATTTGAGCTTATCAGATAATTCTTCTTGAATTCAAAGTTATTTCCTTTAGAACCCTATTTGTTGGATGTTCCTATATTGACTGATCTTCTCCATTCGACAGGAAAATTCTGTGAGAGCAGAGAGTGAGCCTGTTTTCACCCATGTAACCTGGTACAGTCAGTGCCTAGTGAAAGCTGATGGGCGAAAGTTCTGTCTACTCGGGAGCTCGCTGAAATGAGGAAACCATTATGCTGTAGTTGAGTACAAGTGCAATGCTATTGTAAAGATACTCACAGAAGTACCTCCACTTTTCAAAGAAAATATTTAAGTAATATGATGAAAACATTGCAAACTAAAATTTTTAAAATGTATATATTTGATTTTATTTTTATATTTACAAAACAACATTTCTAGGGAAAGTAGGGTAAAATGAATATGTCATGTTAAGGTGTATATAAGAAAATGACACTATTTTTGAAGGAAACTTTTAGCACAACAAACAGTTTTTTACTGCAATACAAAATAAACCCCCAAATCATGCTTGGGAAATTTGCCAAAGTGAGCGGCCAACCATATTCCATTTGTAATCATTAATATGGTTATCATATAAAATAATACTATTTGAATGATTAATTTTGTATAATTTAAGTAATGGATGAAAACACTTTATCTAAGTAATATTAAATCTATACTTACATCAAAGAGATAAACAGTAAATGTTTGTTACTTACCATATAATAGCCTATCTTATTTTTCAATATATATTCTTCTATTATGTTAATTGACAAATACTTATTAAATTAAAAATCACCCTATATTTTTCATTATTGAACATGTTTACAATATCTCATTTAAGCCTTCAATTATTAATCATTTAAGCATCATATTTTATTAGCATGGAGTTGAAAATATTTTATAATTAAAGATGTCCATTTCTTACATTATTGCAGTTAAGTTTTTTCTGGAGATTTCCCCTAGATTTTCTATTACTTATATCATTTTTACATTTATACTCAAAGGTACATGTTATGTTCTTCAAATAAACTTGAAATTTTCTTGAAGTAATGCTCTCTAATCTCCTATTCAGCATTTTATTCTAACAAATATGCAGAAAGGTATTCTAGCTTCTATATGCTAATTTCCCACACTCAGGTGCATGTCCTTTTCTGGACAAGATCATTCCAACCCCAGACAACTTTACTCATTACTAACTCTAGTTGTTAAAACAGACTTGTATTCAAGCCCTACTGGAATTTCAGGGGCTGGGGTTACTTTTTCACTCATTCTAGAAAGAACTTTTTTATACTAATACTGGTCTTTATATAAATTGTACCCAAATGTTCTTTGCTTTTGCCCACATAGCACATACCTAACATCTCCTTAATGACAGACTTTTTGTTTTACTTGAAGGTAGAAACATTTATGTCCTCACACAAGCACATTTTTTTCCCTAAGGACCAAAGATAACCTCTTCATTTGTGAGACAATGAGGCCTTTCTATGGGGAGATGTATTACTTGATAGCCAGTATTCTGTTGAATATTTTTGAATCCATAATAAAACGTTGAACATTTTTTAGGAAGCTGTTTGTTATTCATTCATGGAAATTTATTAACTTTTCTATAGACAATGCACAGAGCAGTGAACAGAACTGATGAAGTCCCTGATCTCAGAGATCCATCAATTTAATCCATGAAAATAAAAAATAAAAGTGCAATAAATATTTAAAAATTCAGATGGTAATATTGTCTATGAATAAAGACAAGATGTATAGCCAAATATCCATAAAGAGCATGCGAATATCCATAATGGGCTATTAAGTCACAGAAAATTGTTGTAAGAGGAACTGAAGTAGGATTATGCAAGCAAACCTTACTTCCTGCCCTGCATCTTGGCTACAGCTTTCTGGCTCTTACCTAGAAAGAGAAATGTGAGAAGGAGGAGCAGAGTGGACTTTGCAGTTCTCATAGATTCTAAATACAGCTCAGGCTATTTCTTCCAGACTCTACTTTAGTGACAATGATGTATGTGACTTCTGAATGACTTACTAATTACAGCTAAGTCAGTTGCAAGATTTCACTTTCTATATCCAAGACAGAGGGACTACAATAAAAACTACAGTGATAATTATTCTCTACTGAAAAGTATGATTTACTAACTTGTTCATTTAAAGGTAGTGTTGCCTGGAAGACATTTTATGCAAAAATATCTAAGGTAATGCTGAAGAATTAAAAGTATTGTTTCCATTAAAGTGTATGCTTTTTTATAATTAGAGCTATATACACATTTCTTGATATGATCAGATATGTTTTCAACAGTTTATATGAATATATAATTATGAGATTTAAAATATAAATATGAAATACAATAAATAAAAGTAATAAATATAACTTTTAAAATAGAAATCTGAAAATGTCCATCTGAGAAGTGAAATAAAATTATTTTATATGTAGAGAATGGTAGTTTTATAAAGATATGCAATATTCCTGCAATATATCCATTTTATGACAAAGTTTGTTATGTTTTTTCTGACACTAGGCACTCTAGAGAATTACTTTAGGTATAATAATTTGAAAACAATTTTAGTATTAAGAAATGAGATAGAAAAAGCATTTATTAAAAATGTTATTTGGTGTGACCTTGGGCAATTTGCCTAACTCATGAATCATAGATTGATTTGTGAAATAGGGATGTGAAAGCATTTTGCAAAGAATGATTGTAAAGTACACATTAAATATCTCTTCAGAGTATTCAGAACCATGATGGATTAAAATGTTAAATGAGCCCTGGCTGGTATGGCTTAGTAGATTGAGCACCAACCTGCTAATCAAAAGATCACAGGTTAAGATTCTCAGTCAGGGCACTTGCCTGGGTTGCAGGCCAGGTCTCCAGTAAGGGGTGTTCAAAAGGCCACCATATCTTGATATTTTTCCCCTTCTCTTTCTCCCTCCCTTCTCCTCTCTATAATTAATAAATAAAATATTTCAAAAGTAAAAAAACATATTTATAAAAAATGTTTAATGAGTAGAAGTACAAATTTGATGAGAATGGCAGGGCAATAGTGAAGATCATAGTGAACAGTCCATTCCGGCTGTTGCTTGTAGGCTTTCTACAGCAGCATACACATTACTGGATATGTTTTCCCAAAAAAGCTGTGAGGTAGGTTTTTTTTAAGGAAATACAGACACAGAGGAATTAATTCCCTTAGCAACTACGTGGTAAGAATAGAGTTCAAAATTAAGTGTATCATCTTTTGCTCTTTCCTCTACAGCTTTTGCTCTTTCAGTTTTTAAACCGTAATAATTTGTTGAAAGTTAACAAAAAAACAAGATTTTTTGTTTCTTTTTGGAGATGAAACAAACATCTAGATATTCATATGTAAGTGAGCATTTATATTTTCAGTATTTATTTATTTATTTATTTTAATAGGTTCTAAATCGTTTTTAAAGAGATTTTATTTATTTATCTTTAGAGGTGAAGAGAAGGAGAGAAATATCAATGTATGGTTGCCTCTCGTGTGTCCCTTGCTGGGAACTGGCCTGCAACCCAGGCATGTGCCCTGACTGGGAATCAAACCATGATCTTTTGGTTTGCAGACCTGCACTCAATCCACTGAGCTACACCAGCCAGGGCAAGATTTTCAGTTTTTAATTTGATTTATTTCAATAATTTTAGGATTAAGAAATAATTAAAATTAAATAGTATTTCATTTTTTAAAAGTGTAATTTGAAAAATTTCAACCCAATGTTTTTAAAAAACACATTCTATGAGGTACGTATTTATCAGTAGTTTATATTATCTGTACAGTGTTAAAAATAATATCTGTATGTATTTAATTTAAATACATACGGATATTATTTAAATATGTATTTTTTATTTAAATATGTATTTATTTTTATGCTGTGTTTCTTTTGTTACTACCATTATTTTCTCTTATATTGTTAGCCTGCTCTTGTGTGTGTAGTTTGAAAAGAATATGTGAGGTATATTTTTCCTTCCTATGTTATAAGTCAGTGGTCCTCTATTTAAAAGGAAGTAAGAGGAGGAGAAAATGTTGGTGATGAGGAGACACATCTCATTAAGGGTCATACCAAACTTACCTGAAAAACTTTTTAAAATTGTGCTTGCCTTCCTAGAGATTTTTGATAAAGATACTACCTGTCTTTATGTCTTACTTTTAAAATCCCTGTCATTGTGACCAGAAGCAAGTAAGATCAGGTTATTCAAATGTTTGTAATAAATTTAAAACAAAAACAGCCATTTAGACTCTAGTTTCCCAAGGCATCACCTTAACTCAAATTTACTTTCTGCTTCTATCCTCTTCCTTGACCAACTTGTCCAAACTAAGTTTTAATTATCTTTGTATGTGGTGGACTCACATATCTCCAAATTTCTTTCATCAACAATGCCTTGCTAGGCTTACAACCGTAATGCTTCATATTCTCCTTACCAAGTCATGAGGGTTTTTTTAGTTAATAAAATGGAGATAAAAACTCAAACAGTAAGTAATTTTCATTTCTTATTTTTGAGATAAATATTACAGAACAACAACAAAAAAGTTTCATTAGGTTCCTCGCTTTAATTTATTCAACTTTCTAGCATCTGGTATATTTTTGGAAGTTTAGAAAAAAATTCTGCAGATTGATGTACATTACAGTTGAATTGTAGTATTTGTTTATTTTCTGACATTATATGATATTCTTTTCTGTTTCTTTTTTTGCCACAATCTCAAATAATAAAGATCATTTTTAAAGTAAGTAATATTTTCTAGAAGATTGTTTGTTTGCCCAATAAGTTTCCTTAGAAATTATAGTTGAATTTCTCCCTATCTAAAACACAATCATATTTAACATGTTTGAAAATATTTATAGTTGTTTTTTAAAAAATTATCACTGCCCGGTACACTGAGATATCTATTTAAAAATTATTGCAATCAGAATGAAGAAATTTTGTTATTAGAAATTTTATTGTAAGCAGTATTTTACTCACAGTAATATTATTGTAGTTAAGATTTTGTTGAGTGAAATTTCACTAAAAAAAAAACAACTACCCAGTATGGTCCTGCCTATTTTAAATAATGTCAAGTATTCCGACACCAGCTATTGAAAAAGTAGTGATGGATAGATATGTCAGATGTTGTTTATGAATTCATAGATGCTGATGAAAAATCAAATTTTAAAAATTGGACTTTTCAACTACATACTTATTCTATATGCCAGTTATAGACATCATAAGGAAACTAACAATTTTCATATACTTTTAGTATTTTTTCTGTTTAATTATTAATACTCCAGGGATATTTTATAAGCAAATGCTACATAATTCATTATGGTAAGATCATCTTTAAGAAATATCTTCTTTTTTAATTAGATATCAATTTGCTCTTTTTTATACTTAATAAATATTTAAGAATAAAAAATAATTAATTTTTAAAGGTAATGGTTATTTTTGCTAAAACTTTGGAAGACAATTTGATTAACATTTAGACTGCCATGTATATATTTCTAAAATGCTATTCATATCAATAAAACAGAGGCATATACTATAAAACTGCTGAATATAAGCTTATCTATGGGCAAGTTATGAAAGTGAAGTGGAAAAAATCTATAATCAATTATGGAGTGATATAATTAGAGTTATTTACTCCATTTGATTATATACATTATTGACTGTCAGCACTGAGAAAGCTACATCTTTTCCCGTATGCTGTACATTTAAAAAGTGAACAATCCATTTGTATTCCTTAAGTAATTATGAGATTTCCTTTTATGATAAATGGGTGTTCATAATAGTATATGATATTTATCTTGGGAATGACAAAACAATAATAAAGGTTTATTTTTCTATAGTGTAAACACATCTCACCTTCATTTTATGGGGGCTATTTGCGGGTTTGGGTAGGTGACGTAAAGCCAACATGAGTGAAAATATTAAAGTCTAGGTACAAAAAATAGCTAAATCCAATTCCATGCAGTTTTAATTTTCTAAAAAATATGAAATATTCAACTTTTATGTCAAGACTACACTGATATTTAATTTGAATGCTTAAAAAATATTTTCTTTTATTGACATTTAGAAAGAGGGGAAAGGAAGGAGAAACAAAAGGAGAGAAACATTCAATCCATTGCCCCTCACATGCTCCCACTGGGGATCAGGCCTGCAACCCAGGCGTGTGCCCTGATGTGGAATCCAACCCACAGTATTTCATTGCACAGGACCATGCCCAACCCACTGAGCCACACCAGCCAGGGCCTTAATATGCATGTCTGTGTATCTCCTATGTAGCATACTAAATACAGCTTAAATACTTAAAGAACACCTTTTATTTTTTAAATGTTATGTAATAAAAAGCTAAGATGCATAAATGGAGTTTAAAGGTTTTTTACAGTATATATGCTTTAAAAGATGTTACTTCCCATTATGTCTATGCCTGTGTCATTATACATGTAGAGCTATTTTAATCCATTGCTTGTATTTAAAATCAGTTTGTCAGTGGCACATAAAGCAGGTGTTTGTTAGGTATTTTCCTCTCTAAATATCTCATGCATTTTAAAATACATTGTTTTTTTTTTGTAATCCAAGGGTAGCGTACTTTCATATCACAGTACCTCTCAAAGTAAAGTACATATATGATATTGTAAAAAATACATAGTTCTCCAAAAACGGTGGCATGCTTATTATGATTATTAAATTTATAACAATAGAAGTTGACTTTAAACACAACTACTAGGACATGGCCTCTCTTTAAATTTCCTTACTGTCAAACTTAAAAAAAAGTCATCAAGCTAAGCATTATTTTATTAACATAACATTGAAAATTGCCACTATTTATTTGGTCTTTCACAGAGTTCAGTAGAGTTTAACACATCTTAGAATTTTTTATGTTTATGATTTCTAGTAATAGCTCAATTATCTTTGTTAATCATGATTGCTGTGTGATAGACATTGTGTTAGTTGATTTAAATGCATTCTTTATCTTCAATCCAATTATAGAAGTTGAGACTTACTTGGGAGACATTAATAGCATGTTTTAGGTAGGTTAAATTGTCGCTTACTGAATTTTTAAATATATATATCTAACAAGAAGAATTAGTTTAAGTATCTACAGTTATATCAATATGAGCTACAAATAATATATGTCTATGTCGTGATTTTCCAGCTGTAGATTCAAAATCACAGAGAGAATGTCTGTGAAAGTTTTCCATATTGTCTTAGTAAGCAGATTATGCCCATGTAAAATATCTTCATATGTGCTCTGCATAGTGGCCTGGAAGAGTGTTTATTTCTACTAGTACATTCACTCCCTCCATTTGTGTGGCAAAGGTGTATTTTAAGGGATTCACTGCAGATTTCACATGACTTTATCACTTTATAGCATGTGTTCCCATTCTGTCCTTGAGTGTGTCACTTTGTTATCAGCTTTCCACTTTGAGGGTGGGCCATGTCACTGGGGCAACGGTCATCACCAGTCAAATTGCCCCTGAGATTAGGGATGCAATGTGCCATCAGGACTGCTCCAGTGACCATCTGGGGAGCCGAGTTCTTCATTTGAAATGAGTAGGGAGTTGTTAGATATTGGTTTCCTTACTGGTATTTGAGGCAAGCCATTGCTCTTTTTACCTCTTACAAATGTTTCTTTGTTTTTTAGTATACCATAAAATGAAGAATTGGTATGGTTATTTTGTCTTATAAGACAAACTGTGGCAAGATCAAAGGATAAAACTGTGGGAAATCTCTGGAAGAATACAAACATCTGAGGCAAGGTTAGTACATGAAAATAGGCAGTTAGTGATAGTTGCCTCTATTTTTTTACAATTTACTTGTTATAAGTTAACTTCACTGAAATTTATTTCACAACAATTATCAAATGAAGGTGCTGCAGTACACTATCAATAACTAAAACAAATACAATTATTCTTTTATTTTGTAAATCAGTCGTGGAAAGAGCAGCTTTGTTAAATTTTAATTAGTAGACCATAATATAAAAGCAAAAGCAATGAAACAATTTTGCTCAAAAGTGGATCACTCAAACTGCCTAAACACAATTATTTATATTTAATAACTATTAAATATATTTTAATAGTATAATTCTTATGTGCAAAAAGTGGTCCTCGAGGGCTATTATTTTTACTATAGCATAGTCATTTTATTTTATCCAATTCATTTTTCTACACTGCAGATTTCCCTGAATGCTAAAAGACACATAGAAGATACTGCATAGTATGTTTCATGGTCTCTTTGGTCAATATTTTGTCACTATTGTTACTGGTTCACATACCAGAGGTTCTTCCCCAAGCTGCTTGCCTTGTTGCTAGTCTCCGACCTCTGGGTCTGTGGTAAAGTTGCTCGCTTCCTGTTTTAACTCTTAGAAAACTCCTGCTTCTGATTTGTCTTTCATCTTTTCTTTTTCCCCAGAACATCAGGGTTGCTTTATTTTTATTATTCAATTACAGTTGACATTCAATATTACATTAGTTTCAGGTATACATCAAGGTTAGACATTTATATAACTTACAAAGTGATCTCCCAATAAATGTGTCTCTCATCTTAACAAACAAAATGATAATTCTCTAAAATTTAGGGCACATTACAAGTCAATAGGGTACAAGGGATAAATACAGCCCTTCATGTGGAATACATACAGGGGTGGGTGAAAGTAGGTTTATAGGCATGAGTATGCAAAACATAGTTTATTCCTATAGTATTACTCAGTTATAATATCTGTCATTGTTATTAACCTACTTTTGTCCAACCCTGTATCAACTAAATATTTCATGATAAATTGTTCTGGTGTTCAAAATATTTGGGTGTTGTTTTCTTCCCCATCATTTCTTATCTTTTGATTCCCTTAGTTTGTTCTCCACAAAATCCAAGTTACAAACGGCCTCACTTCTAAGGGCTTGCATTGTATTTCTATGCACTGTTTTCTTAAAAGAAAATAAATAATGTAATGAAATTAGGTGGGTGATCATGATGCTGACGCAAAACCAGATTAGTCACATTAATCACTGTACTTTTCCCATCAGAATACAAACATGTTGTGATATGTCCCACATAAAAGCAAAAACAAAAAAGTCTCGTTCCCGCCCTTGTCCCCACACACCTGGATTTGATTTCCTCACTCCACTTCGGAGTAAAGTTCTTTGTGAAAGTTGTTTCAGATTGTAATTCTAATTCCTCTCCTCCTGTTCTGTCTGGAATCTTTGTTAAGGTTTCTGTTCCTACAAATTCTTCAAAACACCACATATTTCTGCTACAAATAGCATTCACATTTCCAAACCCACAGACCTTTATATAGAGTTCCATGTAATTCATTCTATATTTGATAGATATATTATATAGAGTTCCTTTATATAGGATCTTTATATAGAGTTCTGTTTTATTCCTTCTATATTTGATAGATATATGAGCTCCCTCCTTGAAATGCTTTCTTCATTTGGTCTTGGGGAAATATTTTGTTCTCCTAGTTGCCCTTCCAACTCATTGGCTCTCATTCTCCTTGCTGGTGGCTCTTCCTCCACCTGACTTCTAGTCTTGGAGCACTCAGACATCTGCTCTGTCTGCCACCACGATAAATGACAGAGTCATGTCTCATGGCTTTAAATGTCATCTTCATGCTGTTAAATTTCAAATTTGTATCCCTAGCTCCTATCACTCTCTTGATTTCCAGACTTCAGTGTCCAAATAGCTATTGTGCTGCTCCAAGTGTCTGCAAATAAGTGACTTAAATTTAAAATGCAATTGTGACTACACAGTCCCAACTATACACTCCCATAGTCATTCTTCTTTCAGGAAATGGCACCCCTGTTCTTCTGGTAAGTCAGGTCAAAATCCAGGGAGGGTCTTTGTCTCCACTTATTCTCTCGCATCTCACATCCAACCTATCAGTGAATATTGCCAGATCTTCTTTCAAACATAGCCTGAATCTGACCATTTCTTTCCACTTCAACCAAATCCAAGACATAATTATTTCTCACCTAGATTTTTATATGGCCTCCTAGTCTTTCTGTTTCACCCTCATTTACCTACTGCTCAGAAAGATGCTTATAACAGTTTAGTATAATTGTAAAATATAGTACAATTAACACAACTGCCTCAAACCTTCTGTGGCTTACTATTTCATTTAAAGTAGATACTGAGGACTTATCTCACCTTCAAATCATACGCAGCTTGGTCCTCTATGCTTCTGTGACTTTACGTTCTACCACTCACCACTCACATACATACTCTAGCTTTCTTGTTGTTCTTTCAACATCTTAAAAACTTCAGTCATAGGCATTTCCTTGCTGCTTTCCCTTCTGAGAAAACTTCTCCAGGATATTCACGGGGTAACTTTCTCCCAGATACCCACGTGATTCCACTCATATCATGCTCTGTGCCTCTAACTATGTTTAGTAGTTTTAGAGTTCGGTCATTATGAAATACATTACATGTGTATTTATTGTCTTTTTCCCTCTATTAGATTGTAGAGCCCTGCGAGGTAGAAATTTTCTCTGTTCCCTTTTTTCCCAATGTTTTTCTTTTTGTTCTTTTTAATCTTTTTTTCCTGCATATTTTTTATTACTGCTATATTCCCATTACCTAGATAATGCTTGATGCATATAGGCTTTCAAATATATTTCTTCAGTGACTAAATATAAACAAATCACCATAATACATGACACATCTGCATAAAAATGTTTTAAATTTTGATTAGCAAGTGTTCTATAAAAATATGGATTCTTATTTTAATGAGATTGATAAAATGTATAATTTTTCATACTTCCAGAAACATTACCAAACCAGCAAAACCATAACTGACATTATGGATTTTAAGTAAAACATGAAATCTAACATGTGACAACATTGTTTATTGGTTATTTTATTTGAAATGAATTATCAGAAAAAATCTTTAATTAATATTTTAACACTAATAAAATAAATATTATTTTGATATCAACCCTTTCAACCTGATATACCAAAAATAATTCAATTTAATATATATATAAGGTAAAGACTCACTTGCTTTTACATAACGGTGATCTATTGACAAGTTAATATTAACATTTCATTTATGATAAATCTGTCGGCCACCCCAACAGGTCAATAGTAACCATTATAATACTAGGAAGAAGCCTAGGAAGTACACTAACATGTAGAAAATAAAAAGAAAATGCAGCTGTGCTTCCTAGTACTCTGACCTTGAGTGTTACTGACCAGGACAGCAAATGTGAGCAAGGATAATTTCTTGGAACACCCTCAATTCAACCAAACACGTTTTAGTCATTTTTGATGATGAAAAAGTAGAAACCACAAATCATTTATACAGTAAAAATATTTAAAGTCATTACATGATGTTCTTTGTGAAGTTTGAAGTTATTATTTTGTATCTGAAAAGTTGTTTAAACTATTACATATTTTGTGTCTGACAAGTTTTTGAAAGTATTACATTCATATTATATTTTATTATACTATTTATACTTACAGATTACATTTATATTATAAACTTAATTACAAATAATTGATTAATCAATTCTAATGTGAGAATGAAGTAAAGATTTATAAATGTTATAGTTTTTTCAAATGCAGAACATGCTTGGGAAAACATAGAGAACAAATCACATTATTCCCAAGTATATGGGTTCTATAAAGATGATTTTTCATGTTTTAATGACCCCCCTTATAGTGCAAAAGCATTACTTTCTCCTCTTCCCTATGGCAGATAGAGTATTTGCAAACACTTAGTCAAACATATTTTAGTTTTATAGCTCTTTTTATAGATGTAGCCCTTTGGCGATCTGGTTTCTCCTCATTCCACTGCTACTGACCATAAAATATTGCTGCACTCTTAAATGGTTCTGCAAGTGATCTTATGTACACTTTAAATTGTTTCATGATGTCATCCTTCCTTTTCAAATAAGTTACATGAATGAATATACTTTTTTTTTACCTACATATGTATTCTATGTGGTGAACTTGAAGTACTTTAACAGGAATACTGCAGCTAACACTTATAGTTTTATTTCTTGAAAAATAATTTCTCACCTAACTCTTAAGTAGGGATAAAATGACTTGAAGTAACAGAACATTAATGCCATCATGATAGCAATAAAATAAATCCAAGGGGGTTTGAACCCTTGCCCTTTTGCAAAGCCATCAAAATGTTCCAGTTAGGTTAATTATGATAATGCACCACGATAATGATAGAATCAGAGGGTAGGAGTTTTTCTTTACTCTGGAAACCACATGAGCTATTAGCTGTCAGAAAATCTAATTATATGCCTGATAATAATTGGACTAGATGGCCAGATGACAGACTTTCACAAACTTAAACTTGTCTCTATATGTCATGATGTCTAATTTTAGTCTGTTCTCTGTCCTTAATTCTATAGCATTAACCAGGCAGGTATCAGCATGTTAACATGTGAAAATTATAAGTTTGCAACCAAATGCATTTCCTAAGCATATTTAATGAATGCTTTCAATAATTCATAGTGAAAGCAGCCTGGTAAATGGATAATACAAGGAAATGAAAGTTAATAGCCTTGAGTCATAGTTAATCTTTGTTCCATCCCCTATTTGATCTAATTCTCTTTTCTCCTACAGCCACATTTTTGTCATCCGAAAAAAAATGTTTGACAGTGTCATCATTTCAGCATGTTTTATTCTAATTGTTGTATACCACACCTCATTGGTGTAATAGTAGCATTCATGGTAACACTGCATTTAACTGCTATCTTTTTGCTATATTTAAAAAATATGTTGTCATGATGTCCTGGAATATTATCTCAATATAATACTGAAAATATAATAAATAAATAAATTCAGGTGTAACTTTAAAATTAGTTTCTCAGTGAAGAGATTTGCATAAAATCTATGCACTGAGTACATACACATGCTAACTTCCTATATAGAGATTTAGAATAAGAGAGCACTGAATCTCCACTTTCACTTTTTACTTTTCCTCAGTTTTTCTATTACCTTTTAGAAACATAAAACAATGCCAGGTATGAGTAATCAAGGAGTACATGAAGAAAACACAAATATACCCATTTGAAAAATAAACAGGATTAAAATATTGTGTTTTAAATTGCTTTGTCTGTCATATACAAGCAAATAAGCTAGGAACATACCTACTAAACACTGAACATTATTAAAGCAACTTTACATTATACACATTAAGATATGCTGTTATTGAGTGCATTTCCAGTAGTAAATGCACTTATGGTAATGCACATGAAATAATCTTTCCTCCATATGTGTGTGTCTGTCTGTCTGTATCTCCCAAATAATTCAAATCAGAAAGTGCATTGCTCTAGGAATCTGGAAAATCTGTAATTTTAATTATTACAATTATAATTTAGTCTACAGAAAAGTGTTTACTTTTAAATTGTCTCAATTATTTTTTTAAAATATTTTAGTTATTTATTTTAGAGAGACGGGGAAGGGAGGGAAAAAGAGAGGAAGTGAAACATCAATGTATATTTGCCTCTAGCACACACTGTGCTGGGGTCCTGGCCTGCAGCCCAGGCATGTGCCCTGACTGGGAATCAAACTGGCAATGCTTTCCGTTCACAAGTCTGCACTCAATCCACTGAGCTATACCAGCCAGGGCCTGTCTCAATTATTTTACGAGTATTTTGTGAACTCAGAAATTAGGACTGCATTTAGTTTAATCACACCTACTTTCTAGCACAAAAATCAAAATCTGTTCTCATTTTTAAATAGATTAGTGAACTATGAGAATGACAGTTTAATAATATGGTTTTGTTTCTATTTAGTAAATCATACCTTCTGTGATAAATTTTCTTACAGTGTAAAGGAGTAAACAATAAAATACATGAGAACAGTGGCAGTCATGATATTGTAAAGTTACTTATAACTACTTTAATTGTTGGCTTTCAGGATATCAAAATAGGATAAAATAAAAGTGACTTGTGTCATAACATTTATTTCTAGCAAAAACATGTTAGTCATTTCAGAGGTGTTCTAAATAAATTATCACCAAAAAAATTAAAAAGAACCAGAAACATGTTAATTTCCACATTTTTCAGTTTACCTTTATTTGTTGGAAAACTTAATTGATCAATTAATAATAAGCCAAAAATTGTACATTTTTGGAGGGGAACCCAAGTTTAATGTTAGATAAAAATAGACTGAAGTAGTTTGTGGTTGGTAGAGGAAAAATTCAATTTTTTCATGGAAAAGAAAAAGACAATCTCCTGCCAATAATAAGGTATATTTCAATATGTCTCTAAGGGAGGCATATTTATATCCCCGTGTTACAGGTTATGAAAACAGTAGGAAATTTTAAATAGCATGCCTAAGTTTATGTATACATAGGATCTGTAGAAAGATTAATATTGGGCACATTAGGGCAATCACATATGACAGGGAAGACGGCATAACTACTCAGGCAACAACTACCCTTGAGTTAATCCAAGAGAGAAGCTCTGAATATAATACCAGAAAGGATATAATAAACAAAAATGTTTTACTACAACAGTAGGAGGCAATTAGAAGGATACTGGAATAATGATCTTCCTCTGTTGTAATTGTGTTTTGTCTTATTTTCCTTTTTTAGCTCTCCTGGTTTTGCTGATAAATCAAGTTTGATTTCACAATTTCCTGTATCCCTGGGATAGTGTTGAAAAAATGTCATTAGGTAATGCTTAATTTAATTTGTTGGTCACCAAGTTATTGCCTGGATGAATAATTGATGGATATATGGTATTCTGATATTTCAACATATATTAGAACTGTATATCATATATAATGCATATAGGGACATCTGTGCTATTTGTGTAAGATTTTAAGTTAATTCTTAAAGATGGGATTGAGGTTAAAGCAGGAGTAATCAAAATATATATAGATGGTAATTCCAACTAGCAAAGGCCTACTTATGGTTCTATTTTGTAACTACTAAACACTGCAACTAAAGATACTGAATTTGAACAGCGCTTAATGTTATCACAGAAAATGTTTTCTTTATTTTTGTCAAGGATTCAAATTATAAATGTTTTTATGTATGTTTTGGAAATTAATACAATATTTTAAAGTAACTGAAAAAACGAGTTCTTATAACCGAATGAGAAATACAGGGTTAAGTTTCCCTTAAAATACAGATCTGAGAGAGGCTGGACTTTTATTTTTGTCCCTAGAGGAGGATTGAAAATGGATTAGCATTCCCAACATGAAAAACTATAATACTGGACAACAACAGAAACAAGGCAATGGGTTTCAGGAATTTGATATTAGACAATGCAGGAATAAGAAGATTGAAACCAGGGGAACTTCTAGGTGAGTCCATGTTTAGTGTGGTTACTTATGAGGGTCATTCCTTGTCCAACATGCAGGATGCTTCAGCCACAGCACAGTGCAGTAGCTCCACTGAGGTTAAGACACAGAAATAAGAGTTATGGAATATGGAAGAAGCTGGAGTCTGTGTGGCAGTGATCCAGAAAGAAGAGAACTAGGCGAAGGGGTGAGCTAGAATTCTCTGCAGGGGTTCCCTGCAGGTATTTGACTGAGGCCTAAGGCAAATATATACACCAATTCTACACACACACACACACGCACACACACACACACACACATAATTGACAAATTTCGTTTACATCTCATTGATATCTCATTAATACTCGGTGTTCAGCTGAATGAAACTTTATACCTCACACATAAGGAGCATAATGGGAGCCAGTCTGTACACACCCTAACAGATTCTTAAGCTAAGTACCTGCAATATCCTTAGTGAAGACACCTTTGAGTTCAAATGTGGCCAAGTTGGAGGGCTATAAAATATCTTGGACTTCCCATGGATCTACTCTAACAATATATAAAACTAAGCTTATTATACACATGAGACAAATTCAAGTGCATACACATTCTTTAATTTAACCGCCTGATAAAACATCTTTTTCAGTGGAAGCATACATTCTTCAAAGGAGGATAAAATGATAGAGAATTTCTACTGTATGTTATCCACAAAGTTTAGCATAAATTTGAAAATTATTAGACATGCAAAAAATAGGAAAATAACAACTAAACTCATGAACCAGATATTAGATAACCTAGAAATTATTTTAAATATGTTTAAGAACTCAGAGAACAATAACTTTTAACATAGGAAACAAAGAGGAACTTTTAGCAAAGAAATGAAACTACTAAAAAAAAGAACTTCAGATTCAAAAATTATAATAAGTGAAATAAAAAAGAATTCAATTGATGGGTTCAACTACAAATTGGGGAACATAGAAGAATCAGTAAGCTTGCAGCAAAATCAATAAAAATAATCATTTGAAAAGTAAAATAAAAACTGAAAAAAAGAGAAGGGGACTTTAGTGACCTGAGGAGCAAGATTAAGCAGTTTAGAATATGTATAATTGGAGGTTTAGGAGAAGATTTAAGTGTTTATGATGCAGAAAGAATATTTGATGAAATACTGACCCAAAATATCTCAAATGTGACTTTACATTCAACAAGAAGTATCTTAGCAAACCCCAGAAACCCTCAAAAATACAAAGAAATCATACTACATAACACTATGAGCGCATAAGTGAATATCAGAAATGAAGGTAAATTTTGAAATCAACTTGGGGGTAGGGCAGGACAGGTATTGTATGAAGGGCATAATTATAAGAATAAAGGCATGCTTCAACTCAGAACTGAAAAATTAAGAAGGTAATGAAACACACTTTTACACTGATGAAAGAAAAATGTTTAAAAAGAACAACTCAGAAAACTCAAAATTTTATATTCTTAAAAAATATTTTCAATTTAAGTAAACTGAAGATGTTTTCAGATAAAAGAAAACTGATAGGATTTGTAATGAGCCAACCTGCACAATGAGAAATCCTAAGGAATGTTCTTTAGCATTAAGATAAATGATACCAGATGAAAACTAGAATCCACATGAAAAGAATAAAGAACACTGGAAATGGTAAATATGTAAGTAAATATAGAAGACTATTTTTATGTTTTCATTTCTACAGTTACTGATTGTTTAAAGCAAATAACATTTAAAAGGGATTTTATATTACTACATTGAATAAATATATGACAATAATGTAAAAATATGGAGAAAAATGCATGAAATAGTCTTAGTTTCTTACATTATGAAGTAGTAAAAGCAGAATAGGAAGTGGGAAGCATGAATTGTGAAGAAAGAGGGCAATGTCTGTTGCAAAGTACAAAGTGGTTCAATATTAACTCTAAGTAGACTGTTTTATGTTAAATAAATAATTATTGGTCCTAAAGCAAAGACTAGAAAAAAGTAAAGGGGAACAAAAATTTATGTAAAAGTGGAAATTAATTTTAAAATTCCGTTAATGTAAAAAGGAAGCTGCAGAGGAGCAACAGAAACAGTGAATTTATTTTTTTTATTTAGTTATTTTTCAATTACTGTTTTCCGTTTATTTATCCCATCCCAGCCCACCCCACCCTGTGCTCCCCACCTCCCTCCCATTTCTGCCCCCCTTAGTTATTATCCCTGTGTCCTTTATACTTGTTCCTCCAAATCCCTCCCATTTTCCCCCTTAATTTCCCTCCCCTCTCCCCTATGGTCGCTGTCTCCTTGTTCTCTATTTCAGTGTCTTTGTTTTTATTCTGCTTGCTTATTTGTTTTGTTGTTTAGCTTCCTGTTAAAGGTGAGATCATATGGTATTTGTCAGAGACAATGAATTAAAACAAAACAAGGGGTAACTGAAATAAGCCAGACAGAGAAGAACAAATACCATATGTAGGATCTAAAAAACAAAATAAATAAACAAAACAGAACAAACAGAGTCATAGATTCAGAGAACAAACTGATGGAGGTTAGATAGGAAACAGGTTACAAAAGATGATGGGATTAAGAAGAACTAATTGCTAGTTATAAAAGCATGGGGATGTAAAGTACAGCATCAGGAATAGAGTTAATAATACTGTAATAACTATGGCGCCAGGTCATTGCCTGTATCACTGGAAGGAAGATTTTGTAACCTACGTGAATGGCCATCTACTGTGCTGGATATCTGAAACTAATACAAAAAAGTGTTCAATGCAAACTGTAATTAATAAATAAAATTAAAAAATATATATAACAAGGTGAGATGCTTAAATAAAACAATATTGATAACTACATTAAATGTTAAGTGGATTAATTATAACAACAGTAAGGAAGGATAGAAAAAAACAGAGGTGTGTTAGTAGAAAAGATGGAACGAAATGCATTATGTAAACATGGAGGGGAAACTATACATCTATTGGTATCAGACAAAGTCAATTTCAGGACCAAGAGAGGCATTTCATTATGATAAAACAGTCAGGAATATATAATTTTAAAATGTGTGTGTGATTAAAAGCATTGATGTAAATTATAAAAGGAAAGTCAGCATAGATAAATGAAGAAACAAATGAAACTGCAATTATAGTTGAAGATATTAAATACTTATTTTTCAAAATTTGAAACAAGTAGACAACAGAAAGAATATCAAAAGACCTGGTGGGGTAAAAATTCAGAAAATTGTACTTAAATAACAATAAAAATATAAGTAAATAAAATTTCAGACAAAACAATTCAATAAATAATCAGTTTTAAAATTAAAAAAAGAAGGCCTGAGTAACCACAAATTAGTTATTTACAAAACACAGCAATACACCATGTCAAATAACTGAAGAATGAACATTTTTTTCCAAGAGCACAAAAAATAATCACCTATGTTGATCATATATTGGGTAATGAAATAATTCTCAATATATTTCAAAGGGGACATTTTACAGAGTATAGTTCCTTACTAGAACCAGGTTAAATTAGAAATCCATAACAAAATATCTAAAAATTTTACCAATATTTGCAAGTTAAATAACAGACTACTAAGTAACTCAAGGACAAACTAAGAAAAATCACAAAGAGAAATGTAACATTATTTTGAGTCTAATCATAATGAAACATACAGTATATACTTGACATTTTTTAAGAAAGAGAAAAATTTATTAACATTTAATAAACCACAATCTTGAATTTTTCTGAAAGATAATTATCACTCAGCTCTACTTTTACCTTTCTTAATGTATCTTTTTTGGAAGATGTGGAAGTGTAAATCTGCAATTTTTCAATATTTGTATTGTTGACATTTGGAATAACTAATTCTTTGTTGTGGGGACTGTCCTGTGTTTACTAGGGAGTTCAGCAGCTTCCCAGGCCTTTATTTACAAGTAACAACCACATTCCCAATCACAACAATTGAAAACAGCTCCAGATGTTACTACCTGGATTGAGAGTCAGAGTTAGGTTTCCAACCCTAACACTTACAAACTTTGTTTCCATTGGAGCCTACTTAACTGTTCTAAACTTCTGTATTTGTTCACAAGTCTGCTTGAAAAAGGATAATGCACATCTGAAGATTAACATTATGTTTGCCATAGCCTCAACTCTTAACAAATATGAAATATCTCTGTTTGTGTGTAATTATTGACTTTACATAAACCCATCAACTAAAATGATTTCTTGTTATGACTAAACCACTGAAAAAGTTTAATTTAATCTTTTGGTTTATAGTCTTATTTACATGAATTTATCATTATAATTAAAAAATGTCATCCCTCATTTATTTATTATTAATATATGTTAAGCATAGAAATAGATTAAGATTAAACAATCTGTTCTACTAAGCATCACAGATTCTGTTGTTTCATCTCTCACTAGCCAGTGCCATAAATAAGACATTTCCACATCTGATTTTCAGTGTTCTCCATTGTGACATGAGAAAACATGAATTTCTTGATCATTGCAACATGCAAAATATGAAGTCCTTTAAAATTATAGGCATCAATAATTTTAAGAAATATTTCTCATTAAATTGTTTATAATCTCTAGAATTGTAAGAAGTAAAGATATATTTAACTAATTTAATATGAACATAGGAAGAGAACAGAATAAGTAATTCTAATTCAGCTCTAGAAATAAGATAGTGCTTAAGCAGAAATTTACATTGATGTTAAAAAGGTACAAGATGTTGCACAATTTCAAATAATATAATAATCCATGTATCTTAAAAATTACATTTTTACTCAGGCTAGCCTTTACAGATTCTCATTCAATCATTAACTAAATATCTGTTATGTATATATACCCATCACTACTTTAATGAGTATTCAAGATGACCACAATTTTTCTTTCAAGAAGCAAGTTTAGTCTAGTTGAGGAGGCTCAGAATACAATAAAAGATAGTGTAAGGACAAGGGATGGTCAATAACTTCTGTCAGAGTAAAAAAGTTGTCTGGAGCAATTAAAACTCTAAGAACTATAAATACGCTTGATGAAACATTAGTTGCCGAGGACCTTAAAAAACAGCAAGACTTGTATTATTAAAAAAAGAAGAGGGTAGTTGTCCTAAACAGGCCACAGAGCAAGAACAAGATGAATCTTGAAATCTCTGATACTCACGTCATAACTGCCCTAACAGGCAGCCAGGCCTTGTTGAGAAATACGGTTGGCAGCAAGATTAGAGAGACTGTTTAGTGCCAGGTGGAAGAAGTTTAGCTTTATGCACAGTGAATCAGTATCAACATTTTTGGGAATTATATCAGAAAAAGTATTTTGTAGAAAGATACACAGAGTAACATGGATTACAATAATTTTCAAGTGGGAGTTGGAAAAGAAAACCAGAAAGCAATAATATCACTATCAACAGTCTTTTCAATTATAAAAGGCAGTATGGACTTCTGCCAAGATGGAGGCGTAGGTGGAAGCACTGCACCTTCTCTCACAACCAAGTTTAAAAACAACAAAGTTTTAGCAACAAAAACACAGCCAAACCACAGAAAATTGAACTACACAGAAGTCTGACAACAAAGAACCCTTCAGCCAAACCGGTAAGAGGGGCAAAGTCAGCAGCAGAGCGGGGTCTGGCAGGAAAGATCCACCAGACCAACCCGGCGCGAGACCCAGGTGCTCCAGCAGCCGTGGGCGGATCCCAGGTGTGGAGTAGCAGACCTATTGAGGGTGCAAGGCGTTGGACCCACTGAGGGCTGATCGCAGTCACACATTCTCACGCAGATAAACCAGTGAAGGAGCTAGCAGTGAGACAAAGTGCACAGGCCCCAACAGCAAGAAGCAGCAGAGGGAACTGCCATTGTCCCTCTTTGACCCCGGCCCCCACATACAGCGTCACAAACCAGCGACCTGGGTGACTCCACCCTGGTGAACAACTGAGGTTCCACTCCTCATACATAACAGGCAAGAACAGAGCAAAACATGGCTCAAGAACAACTCAGAGCCCCAGAGCCCATAACTCTAGGCGATGAAGAAATAGCCAAACTTTCAGATGCACAGTTTAAAACACTGGTGATCAGGATGCTCACAGAACTGGTTGATTTTAGTCACAAATTAGAGGAACATATGAAGGCTAAACTAATTGAAATGAAGGGAAATACACAGGAAACCAATAGTAATGGAATGGAAACTGAGACTCAAATCAAAGGAGTGGACCAGAAGGAGGAAAAAATGACCAAACAGAAAAGGATGAAGAAACAAGAATTCAAAAAAAGGTGGAGGGGCTTAGGAACCTCCAGGACATCTTCAAACATTCCAACATCCGAATTATAGGGGTACCAGAAGGGGAAGAGGAACAGCCACAAGTGGAAACCTTATTTGAACAAATAATAAAGGAGAATTTCCCCAATCTGGCAAAGAAAATAGACTTCCAGGAAATCCAGGAAGCTCAGAGAGTCCCAAAGAAGTTGGACCCAAGAAGGAACATACCAAGGCACATCATCATTGTATTAGCCAAGATTAAAATGAAGGAGAGAATCCTAGAAGCAGCAAGAGATAAGGAGATAGTCACCTACAAAGGAGTTCTCATCAGACTGTCAGCTGATTTCTCAAAAGAGACCTTACAGGCAAGAAGGGGCTGGAAAGAAATATTCCAAGTCATGAAAGGAAAGGACTTACATCCAAGATTGATCTATCCAGCAAAGCTTTCATTTAGAATGGAAGGGCAGATAGAGTGCTTCTCAGATAAGATCAAATTCAAGGAGTTCATCATCACCAAGCCCTTATTATATGAAACGTTAAAGGGACTTACCTAAGAAAAAGAAGATAAAAAAGATGAACAGTGAAAGGACAGCAAACTCACAGTTATTAAGAACCACACCTAAAACAAAAGCAAACTAAGAGGACAACTAGATCAGGAGCAGAACCATAGAAATGAAGATCACATGGAGGGGTAGCAACAGGGGAGTGGGAGAAGGAGAAGGGGGGAGAAGGTACAGAAAATAAGTAGCATAGATGGTGGGTAGAAAATAGATAAGGGGGAGAGCAAGAATAGTATGGGAAATATAGAATCTAAAGAACTTGAGACACGTGGTCATAAACTAAAGGTGGGGAATGGTGGGGGAGGGGGTGTGTAGGGTGGAGAGGAATGAAGGGGGGAATAGAACAACTGTAATGGCAAAACTAATAAAGTTTATTATAAAAATAAAATAAATAAAAGGCAGTATGACTGATTGGATTAATGCATCAATTAATTGGTGATTTTTGATAAGCACTCCTTTTAAAAAGTGATGCCCACATTTCTATTTCTTTATTATTCTACATTTAGAATAATATGTAGATTAATATGTAGAATAATATGTAGTTATATACTGGACACAAGTTAGTCCAGTATATAAAATTAATATTTGATTTACATAGGCAGTTTTTTTAAAGTCTTATTTTCTATATACACAATTGTGTATGTAAAAATATACAGATTAAAATATATATTCAAGAAGATTATTTTTCTGACTCTTGTTTTAAAGACTTTATATATTTATATATTTATCTTTAGAGAAAGGGGAAGGGAAGGAGAAAGAGAGAAAAAGAAATGTGTGCAAGATCAATCTGTTACCTCTCATGCACCCAAAACTGGGGACCTGGCCTGCAACCCCAGCATGTGCCCTGACTGGGAATCCAACCCATGAACTTCCAGTTCACAAGCCAATGCTCAGTCCACTGAGCCACACCAACCAGAGCTGACTCTTGAGGACATATTATACTATTTTTACCATATGAGGGAAAATATGTTATTTGTAAAGTTCTGTTTATTTATTATCAGCCATATGACTTCTCAAGTGGAAAAACAGCTTAGCTAAACATGAGGATCCTTGTAGCTCCTAACACCTGAAAGTTCTGAGCAGATCTGTTACGGGGTAAAAAATTCAACAAAATGGCAAACTCTGTATATCGGGCAATCTAAGGACCAGCCCCATGACTATGTTGGGCGAGTGTGTTCCCTGAGCCAGTGTGTTTCTGCATGTATCAGTTACTGGTGTCCCCCTGCTTAAGAGAATCAGAAGATAAATTTCTACTCTTTCCAAAACCTGTGAACATTAAGAACTGTCAGGTTAAAAAGCACAGTCACAGTAATTTCAGTTCTCAAGGTAAACATCTATTTCCATACAAACTTTGGCTTACATTGCTAAAATGTTGTGCAGTATTTTGGAAATGATATCAGAAAATATTTTTTCATAAAAGTATGTTGACAATTTCCTTCAAGCACACCTATGCAAAGAAATGAAATCTACTACATAATAAAAAACAAAGCCAGCCTAAAGTACAAAGAGAATAAATATTTAAAATGTTTCTGCCCTTTTAATAGAGTTTGCACCAGACACCAAGTAAAGCTAAGCAATACAAAATAAAATGAACAAAATGAAACCAGAATAATTACAAAAATTGGCACTTACCCATATTTTGCAAAATTTGCCCAACGTTTCATTATGGATCTACTCAAAATTTCTTCAGCTTTTGTGTAATTTATCCTTCTCTCCAGAGGTAAGCCAAAGACAAATTCAATTTCATAACCATGCATTACTCCCATCCATTCAGGCCAAGGGAGTTTGGATGATTGGTGTTCAAAATTGTAGAAAAAGGCATCATTTCCCAAGTCTGCAAACTTTTTGGTGAACTCTAAGGCAGGGCATATGAAGTTATAATCCCCAACAACATCGTCCAAGGCCTCACGGTATTTTTCAGCTCTTGGATCATCTAACAAATCCGTGTAATGGAAAAGTATTGATTCCCTACCAAGTTCACTGACTCCTTGAAAAAATAATTTTAAACCTTCTAGAAATTCTCTTCTAGTTATGACACTGTCATTATCTTTGCTGAAACCAGGAGAACCATACACCAAAAATGCTGTTCCTTCATCTTTATTAACACCCACCAAGATCTGGGTTTTTTTGAACTGTCCAAGTTGAAGTAGTGTGTCTGGCATGTCAGTGAGAAAATCACCATCCACCAAGGGACCAAAAGGTACTTGCAAGAGTGTACCATAGGGAACAATAAATACTTCATTCAGAAGAATTTCCTGGGGGTCTTTATTTTGGAGGCATTTGATTATCTCAGTCTCATTTTCTCTCAAGCAACCCATAAATTTAGCTAAGGTCAATGTTCTGTTCCTAGCTTCCTCAAGAGAGTTTACTGCCCAACGGGTGTTAGAAGATCCACTTTGCAGAATGGCTCTGGTGAACAATGGGTGGCTTCTAGGGGAGAGTAAGTGAAGGCTCACTGAAGCGGCTCCTGCACTTTCTCCAAAGAGAGTTACACTTTTAGGATTTCCACCAAAAGCTGCTATATTCTTTTGGATCCACTGAAGTGCCAACTGTTGGTCAAACAAGCCCATGTTCCCCGGTGCCTCAGAATTTCCTGGTAAAGCTAAAAATCCTAGGGCACCCACCCTATAATTCATTGAAACTACAATAACTCTTTCAACTCGCGCCAGAAACTTGCCATCATAAACAGGCAAAGACGACGTCCCAGTTTGAAAACCACCACCATAAATCCACACCATCACCGTAGCGTTTTTCGGCTTAGGTACTGGAATCCACACGTTCAGGTACAAGCAGTCTTCACTGAGGTCAGTATTTGGATTCCACATCTCCGATCCAGTAAAGCCTGGAAAACTTTGATCTGTGTTCTGATAGCAAGAATTTGAATATTTTGTGGCATTCCAAATATCAGACCACTTGGTCATCGATTGTGGCTTTCTGAACCGAAGTCTACCAAGAGGTGGCTGTGCATAGGGAATTCCAAGAAAAGCTGTTACTGCGCCACCAAGAACTGACAAGTTTATCCCTCTGACTTTACCATTCTTGGTTGTAATGATGATGTCTTCTTCAGAGTGTGATTCCCCAATAAGCACCCAGAGCAGAAGAAACAGCAAAAGAAATCGGATGTTTAAGATTACACCCTTGCTGTGCATATTGGTTTCTGAAAGAGAAGTAAATAGCAAGTTTTAATAGCCTTATGTATCTGGCATTATATTTTATTGATGATCACTAACTAATATATAGCAGCTCTAATTCAGCTTACACATAATGAAAACTAGTAAGTATGCAACCACTACAAAGGCTTATATAAAAAACCCAGAAAAGAGTTGGAGATATTTTAGTTTTCAATTTTCAAAATCAAGTAAGTGGAATGAAAAGGCAGAAACTATTTCCCTTTGGCAAAATTTATTATCGAACCTCTATAAGGAAGATTTAGTATTTTATATGATGAGGACCCAAATAAACTGGAATTGTTTTCTGGATGGCAGACTCATTGTAGTCCCGGCTTCCCCCACTAGGTGACTGTTCTAGGAAATCATCTCTATCTGTGTACCAGCTGGTGTTGTGAAGCCAAGCTGCACTTGGCTTCAGTGAATTTTTTTGAAGACTCTTTGAATGTGTTTGCCCATTTCATAATGGGTGATTTATAAGCGCATCTGCCCACACTATGTTAAATATTCAGCAGCTTTTGACCAAAAATGGCATGAACCACATCCCCCACCTTCCCCAAGCAACATTTTTTTTGTTCATTTCCTTGAATGAAAAAAAGTCCTCAGAGGGAAACCCTTTGCCAAAGTGGAAGAGAATAAACAAACAAACAACAACTACAAAAAACCTGCAGAAGCACTAAAAGGCATCAAAATTGACCAGTTCAAAAACGATTTTGAGCAGTGGAAAAATGTCTTAATAGGTGTATTGTATCAAATGGAGAGTACTTTGAAAGTGATTGAAGTTTAAACATGTAAGAAAAGATACACACTTTTTTAAACAAATAAATCCCAGGATTTTGGGGTCTCTCCCTTGTATAGGAAGCTCTTCTCGAGGATGTACTAGTTTTTATACTTCTTAGCATATACCACACCACCACAAGTGGCATTAAGTTGTAGTCTATTTATTACAGGTGTAATTTCTACCTTGTTTAGAGGAGGAAACAGAAGCTCATGCAGTGTCTGAGATATTTCCAGTTCGAATCATGGCTGGCTGGCTCTTGACAAAACTGTGAAGTAGGTTAAGAACATTTAAGGATCCTTAGTCTATTATTGTCTTTTTCTGTTTCCATGGTTCCTTCTGTGGTTCTTTTTGCTTAATGGCTTATTCTTTTATGCAGTCGCAAAGAACTTTTGCTTCTCCCACTTTTTCTAGTAATTTCTCAACTTTATCTTTCTCATAACTATCAAAATACAATATATAAGTAAATATATATTACATATATGTAAATATATATAAATAAATCTGACCATATTAATTAACACATTTGAACTCACTAGCCTATTATTAAAAATTTAATAATTTAATAATTAAATTACATTAATTTAATGAAAAATTAAATGAAATAATTGCAGTGAAAAATTCCTTCTAAGTCAGTATCTCCTCTCATATATTATCAGCCACTGGTTCTCTCCATTAACACTGTAATTCAGGTAAAGAAGGCCACATGAATTTTTAATTTATTCAATTTCAGATAAATTATCTAGTATACATCCACAGCCCTACCCTTCCAATTTTTCCCATAGGTCTTATAGTGTTAACAAATTAGTTTTCATAATATAAAGAATAAAAGGTGAATTGTGGTATTATTTGCTATTTAACATGCAATGAATAGATTGTCCAAAATCTCTTCTGACTATACACTTAGATTGTATAAGGGAAGAAACCTTTAGGCTAAAAGGACCACAGAAGGGACCATGGACACAGATTAATTTGTATTTTGGTAGTTAAGAAAAAGACTATAGTTGAGAAATTACTACAAAAAGTGGGGAAAGATTAAGTAATCTTTGAGACCAACAAAATTATAATTGTTCAACATTTTATTAAATAATATTTATTTGAAGACATGAAAGAGTATTTGGGGAGATCAAATCTTTATTAAATAATTATAGTGAACTCTCAAGATATTAAAAATAATATAATTAAAAATCAGATTCAGAAGCTTTCTGAGGTTGTAATATCATTCTCATTCCGCTTCCTTTGACTTACATAATTGCTTCTTGTGTGTTTTTATTTATAGTTTACGTTGAGTGGATCTTATATATGATATGATTTATATGAATAATAATCTTTCTCTTTCAACAATAATGTATAATGAGTAATCACCCTATAAATTATGTAATTAATAACATTAAAAGAAGAATTTGAAGCAGGTATTCATTAGAAGAATGGCAATATAATTCCAACTCACCTTTATGCTACCTGCTGGAAAGTGTTACATACCATATTATTAAATATAAATTTTAATACTAAAACACGCATTTGTTCACTCACTTATTGTTAATGTAGCCTAACATTTTTCTACTTAGCTGCAATACTTTATTTAAATAAGCGTTTTGTTGTCCATTTGTTAATTTGTTATTCTCAAACCTAACCTGTTGCTCTGCAGTTTTATCCTTAAGAGATGTTTATATTTTTAATATATGCCATCACATGATCAAATAGTGGAAGTAGAAATAATTAAAGGTAGCTAGGAAAAGGTCAATATCTCTAAATCATTATTAATAATTAAAACATTCAACAACTTAATTTTTTTGTATTATAAATTTTGGTACAAATGGACTACTATCACATTAAATAAACACTTTAAGCACAGAGAACACATGTTGATTAGAAAAAACTGCAGTGAATTTTCATGCAATGTACAACTAAGTATCTGAATTTAGGTTAATTAGCTTACTTTCATATTGTTTAATATTTGAAAGAAAGGCTGCAGTTATTGTTTGGGATGGCAAAAGGAAGTGAATGATGAGAGTAAGAAGAGGAGAAACCTGAAAGATAATGAACCCTGTAGTGTTCAAAGTTTATAGGATGCTTCAGGATGTGAAAGTCAACTGGAAATTTTTGGAAAACATTCTAAATTTTTAAAAATATAATTTACAAAATAAAGAGGGTAAAATAATATTTTTTTACATTTTGCATTTTAATACAAGTTTTTAAGTAGTATCAAAGTTTCTAGACCCATTAGTGGTTACAGCATGAGGTAAGGGTATAAGTAAATGATTGATATACAGAGCTATATATTTGCCATATGTTTTCCATAATTGGATATCAGCCAAATTTTCTAAACAATTGTGCATCTTAAGATTCACTTCTTATGAATGGTCAGGTAAATATTGATAACACTTTTCTCTGAATATAGAGTAATTTATCTGTATTTTAAATAGTTATAATAAAATATGTTTTTATACATAAATAATGGTCTTAAAATTGTGGGGAAATGCTACATGGATAATATGATTTAACACAAGCACTGCTAAAATGAATTTAGTTAAATTAAAACAACTATGCTATTATACTAAACCTTAAAAGCTTGTTTTGTTGCCAGCGAAATGAAGTTGGGAGCTGAGGAAGTCTGTTTATAAATAGACTATAGCGCTGTCTTTCACGGGCCCTTCGGATACCCATTAGGCAACAAAAGGATGTGTGCAGAGAGAAGACACTATATTAGGTATGAAAAACATAAGATCTGTATCTGTCCTCAATCAGGAAAAACATTCACAAACTTTTTAATGTGTGAATAATTTGAACATTTAATATTAGAGACATATCTTGTATCTCCTTTGAAAGTTGGATTTGTTTTTAGGTTCACAACTATTCAGTTATAATTCCCTAACATTTGGAACAGTTTTTCTAAGAATTAGCACATTTTGCTAGAAAAGCACTAAAATAAGACAGCATTCAATTTAAATATGTTTCATTAATTATTACCAAGGAATAAATCAAACCACAAACTAAACTTGTTAATAAGATGCCACTTAAAAATATTATTAGCTTGTATTTAAAAATTGAAATGTGGAGTATATCCCACATATTTTCTTAGAATTAAAGAGCAAGGCATTATAATCAAACAATAACAACAAATATAGGTAAATAAAGCAAAATTTTGCAAATCAAATTAGAAATTTTATTCAGCATCCAAAAAGCCATGTTACTTAAAATTAATAGAATTCTAAAGATTCTCATTTAAAGGATAAAGCCCACTCTCTGAAAGCTCATTCTTATTATTTTAAAAAAGTAACTACATATCAAATATATCTATCATAACTATGAGATAGTTTACATTATGGCAAACATTACAGACTATTAATATCACCTCCTAATTGAGCTTATTATCATGCAATATATTCATAAAAAAATTGGAAGGCATACTCTAAATATTGAAAAATATAAATATAAATCATGAACAATGAAATAATTTTGTTCACATTTAGCTTACTTTTAATAATTCATACATTTTACTCAATACTTAATTTTCTGTTTATACAAGAACTGATATCATCAAAATAAAGAAAGGTTTACAAGACTAGACTATAGACAAAAGTCTATATTTGCTTATAGACTATAATAAAAATTACAATAAATATAAAATAGTATGATATAATTTACATACATATTAAAAGAGGACAAACAAGGCAAATGGGCCAAAAGTTTGTAAATCCAATTAGGAAATAGATTTTCCTTTTAGATATAAGTAACTTAGATTTTCCTTTGCCTATTGATACTGTTAAAGTTTCAGATGGCAAAAATGTTAAGTACCTTATCATGCCAGATGAGAGAATTATTCTTTTCATACAATTTAGAAAAATAGAGTGAAGCTGGTGAAAGACCACTTTTGTTACTCTTTTAGGGAAAAATTCATTAAACATTTCATTTAAGGGAAAAGCAGCATAAAATGTTTGCACTTAGGGAGTGTACTAAAAATAAACAGAACAGTGATTCCACAAGTGCTAAGATCCTTTATACAAAGTTGAACAAATTCTTTATTTCCTCAGCAGTTAAACGGACTCAGTCTGTGTCCCCTGAATAATAGGAAAATTTCATGCACATGTCTGCTCACTTGTTTCATCTGACCTTTTCGCTATGACTGTCCCCCACAGTGCACCAAAGGGGCACAACAAACACATGAAGGTCTCACAATCCCCTACAGAATGAGCTTCGCAGTAACTTGCGTTGCTACACAAAGATGCAAATTCAGAGCAACTTACCTGACTCACTGCAACAAGATGATAAAGTTTGCAAGGAGTGGAAATCATGTATTACTTCAGGGAAATGCAGTATGCAGCTGCTGCTCCAGCCTGTAAATTGGACTGCACTGACATTACAATCAACTGTTACTGACAAAGCTCGCGAGACTTGGCAGCAGCAGCTAGATCTGGAAGCAGCCAATCTTTACTTTCTGACATCTGTTCAAGGCTAATGGTATGAATGCAATAGTGAATCATTTACAAAAGTATTACCGGATTCATGGTTTAAGATTGCAGGCACTCATCTAAGAGGGAAGAAAAAAAAAGAAAGAAGTGAAAGCTTCTTTAAGAGAAGCTGAAGTTGAACAGAAAATGTAGGGGTTTTTTTTAAACACTACCAGAACTTCTAAGAATTTTTTCTCTTTTATTGACTATTTTCTTAGGATCACGTTAAGATTTAAAGATGTACAAATTCTATAAAATGCCGTTATTGAAAACTTTGTGCCTTCCATTTGTGCCAGTGATAAAGAAATGTAAAAATTAAATTAGGAAACAACACAATTACTCCCAGGACAAAGGTATGAAAATCAAAGATTAACTATATTAAGTGAGTGAATGTGTCTTATATGTATGTCCTTTTAGTCCTTACACCCAACACTTAAGTCATAAAATCTCATTAATTTTCAAGGGCCCTGCGGGCAGTCAGCACAAAAAAATACAAAGAACAGTGTGGAACAAACTCTATAGAAAAGGCAACATTTGGTAGCTGGAAATATGCAAGCTCCCAAGAATGTCTGTGTGTCTTTCAGGCTATGTTTCTTGAATTAGACATTTGGAAAATGAAAAAAGAAATTAACTGTTAGTGCCTGACTTTTCAGTGCAGTTATATTTCTTATCTTTTGCAAATGATTACTTTCACATTTAAATTTCTCAGTCTTGGCTCACTATGTACTAACCAGGAGACATGTAACTGAAGATAAGCCCATTTTTGCTTTTTAATATTGTTTAAGATTTCAAACATATAAGAAATGTCATTGTTTATGGATACTGCCTTATGCCAGTCATTTTAACAGATGGATTCCCTATTTTATACTAAAAATACATGAGTTAAATATTATTTTTTAAAAGATTTTATTTATTTTTAGAAAGAGGAAGGGAGGAAGAAAGGAAGAGAAACATCAATGTGTAGTTGCCTCTCAGGCACCCCCCAACTGGGGACCTGGTCTGCAACCAAGGCATGTGCCCTGACTGGGAACTGAACCAGAGACCCTTTGGTTCACAGACCAGCACTCAATGCACTGAGCCACAGCAGCTAGGGCTAAATATTATTAATCGTAATTTTAATTGATGAAGCTAAGTAAGACAAAAAGATCACAAACGTGCTCTATATTCTATCACTAGTAGCTTTGGAATAAAAATTTTAACCTAGATTTGTCTGATGTCATTTCATGTCACCTGTTTCCAAGCTAATAGTTATTTTGTCTCTTAAAGTTATCTATGCTGGGGAAATTATTACATAAGAGGCATTTATTAGATAAACTTTATATGGCATATTAATAATAATTTATGGTTTATTTAGAATATAGTTTATGTAATGACAATATTCTCTGAAGGAGAAAACTTTTTTTAAAAAATGATACACTGACAATTATGCCATGTTTTTTAAAATGATAGCATTTTTGTAAAAATGTAGTCATTCTGGCGGTCCACATGAAAAATAATTCCTTGGTTTAATATATGTTATTTTGTATCCAAATGTCAAAATTCTTCTCTCCACTGTACTTCCAATGCATTGATGTCTCTATCATCTGTGGTCAGTCTTATTCTCAAATCCTGCAATTTCTGAGAGATGTCTTATCTGTCGGCAAATTCAACACAGCATTTGGTATACTCCTAATATCTATCTACTCCCTATTCTGTAAAATATACCACATGCATGTGCAGATTTTAATTTTAAACAAGAACCTAAACAATAATATCTTATAAACAGTTTTTTTAAAATACATTTCCACTGGCTGACTAGCAATAACACCTGATCACAAAACCTGACAACTTTTTTTCTGCTCAAATTTTGCTTCAGTGAACTACCTTTAGCTCCTGCCCCTATAGTTCATGATTTCTTGGTTGTGCCCATTATTCGATGCATAATTTCAGTGCATTTGTCTTTCTCTCTTATCTGAGGGTTTCTTTCTTTGTGGCTGAACATACATCTGCTGCTTTGCTTCCGTGGTATTGTAGTGGGAAGACATAGGCACAGGTGGTGAGTCTCATTTCAGGGTCATAGGCACATGT
Organism: Artibeus jamaicensis; assembly: GCF_021234435.1. Lineage (NCBI taxonomy): Eukaryota > Metazoa > Chordata > Mammalia > Chiroptera > Phyllostomidae > Artibeus > Artibeus jamaicensis. The sequence goes on along the minus strand of NW_026522046.1, from coordinate 20,897,029 downwards.
TCCCTGACAGCCCGGTGGTTGCATGCTCGTGCTGTTAGATGTTGTGTATGCCTTCAGGTGACGCTGCTGAGATACCACACCATGCTGCACAGATTTAACACTGTTCAGATTTTGCAACCATGTATGTTGAAGCTCAGGCAAGATAACTAAGATGGCTTGACCATGGTTATTGCCAGTTAGCCTATTTCAGCTACTCTTTGCTTTTAAGGTTTAGTGAAACTTAGTTACCACTGGGCTGGTTGTTTTCTAGATAGTGGTATTCAAGAAAATTTGAAGCAGTGTGGGAAATATTAATTAGTAGTATAGATTTGTCTTGCTTGGGCACTCTGATGTCATACAAGACTCTACTTTTGTTAGTAGTTTTTTATAAGAACAATGCATTCTCTAAACAAAACATGAATTGCAAAAAGTGTGTTTCTACATTTTATATATAACACAGATGAAAAAAATCATATGCTATATTCCATTCTAGTTTTTTAAATCTATGTACAGTTGAGGTTATAGATAACAATAATTAAATAGGTTGTTATCATAATTTTGTTTCCTGTTTTAATGCCTTTCATATTATTTTGATTAACATTTTTAAGGACTGATATATCAGCAATGTGTATATTATTGCACTATTTGTTACTTATATGATGGCAATAATAATTTTAACTATTAACTACTATGTGCATACACTGTTCTTGTTGAGATCTGGGAAATTGAGAACATAGCCTGACCACAGCAAAACAGGAACAAGGAACAGCATGCAAACAAAGGCTGAGCAGACATCCTGCAGTATGTGAGTGCCCTACTTAGAGCAAGATAGGCAGATTGTAATCTGCTTAGTTTTGAATTTTGAAACCCCACCCTGTTCCCACGCACGGTCTCTGTCAGCAAATAGCTAACTGCCACGTCCGCTTCTGTTCAATGCGTGCTTGCTCGTCCCTATATAAGGACTTAGCTGTAAGTGCTTGGCGAGACTCTCATCTGCAGCCTTTTTGGGTCTCCGGATACCCAGACACCCGGAGAGTTCGCCCCTGCGCAGGTTAAGCTTGGCCAATAAAATAAGATCAAATCCCTGAAAGGTCTTCGAAAATTATTCTCACGTCCGGTGGATATAACATTCTGAACACTTTGACTATATTTTAATATATTAACTCATTTCAAACTCAGAACCACCTTTTAAGTAAGTATTATTATTATTATTATTATTTTATGGTTGAGGAAATTTAGCCGCAAAGAGTTTTGAGTAGCATGCCAAAATATCATACAGGTAATGAAAGTGATTTCTAATATAATTTTATGCAAACACTATTACATTTGGCAATTTTGCGTATGAATAATTTAATTGCAAATTTTGTTTATTATCTTAATAGGTTCTTGCAGAAGTTAAATAACTCAGTGTGACTTGTACAAGATAGTGGTTTTCTTTTCTTCTTTGCAGTCTTCTAAGACCCCCCCACTATAGCTGTTGAATAAGAATAGGTTTTCAACAATTCCTGCAAAAAATAGGAAATGTGTTTACTCAGAATAAAACTGAACAACTCCCTGGAGCCAAGAGATCAGACATTCACACCTGGATGTGTTTAAAGTGGATTTCCTGACAGATTTTCGAAGTGAGCCAGACTCTGCAGTCAATACAATCGTTTAATAGTAGGGCGGCAGCTAATATAGAAGTGCCTAGAGCAGGCACTGTTTTCTCGTATCAATGAGATAAAACAAAGGTGTTTTAAAGTGAATGAAGAATGAGGGATGGGGTCTGAACTAGCCTCTTATGTGAAACCGATTCAGGAAGTTCACAGACCACACTTCAAGAGGCGGAGTCCTGGGGCCTGGTTCCTCAGGACCTTGTTGTTCTATCGTGTATATAGTTTGTCTTTTTTTTTTCAGATTTAATCATGTTCAATTATGCCTTTTACTTTAAACTTATTTGGAAATGTGTCAAACAGTTTTTTATGTCTATTTTCTTTTTTTTAAAGATTTTATTTATTTACTTTTAAAGAGTGGGGGAAGGGGAGAAAGAGAGGGAGAGAAACATCAATGTGTGGTTGCCTCTTGCACGCCCCCTACTTGGGGCCTGGCCCACAACCCAAGCATGTGCCCTGACTGGGAATTGAACTAGTGACACTTTGGTTTGAAGCCCGTGCTCAATCCACTGAGCTACACCAGCCAGGGCTGATGTCTATTTTCATATAATTAACATCGTCAATTATTTTTCTTTGACTTTAATTCATCTAACTCACTTTTGTTGTAAAGGTAAATTGTTTTAAATTTGTCATGGAAATGGTAACATAAAAATGGACAAAACAATTATAAGGATTTTATACACTTATCATTTTTCATGAAATAATTACTTAAACCAGAGTTTTTCCAAAAGATATATACTTTTATGGCTAAGGTACATGTGACTAACTACCTGCACAAAATATTATCAATTTATACTCCCACCAGCAAGCTGAAAAATATGTCTCCTTCATGCTCAAAAGACAGACAACAGTATCATGGTTTCCAGAGGGAAGCGGGGAATAGCAAAGCGGGTCAGATATAGGGTGACAGGGAAGGATTTGACTTTGGGTGGTGGGCTCACAATGCAGTACACAGATCATGTATGATAGAAATTTATACTTGAAACATGTATAATCTTTTTAAAAAAGATTTTATTTATTTATCTTTAGAGAGGAAAGGAAGGAGAGAGGAGAGAAATATCAATGTATGGTTGCCCCTCCTGAGTTCGCTGCTGGGAACTGGCCTGCAACCCAGGAATGTGCCCTGACTGGGAATCAAACTGCGATTGTGTGGTTCACAGGCCCGCACTCAATCCGCCGAGCTACACCAACCAGGGCCCGAAAGATGTATAATCTCATTAACTGTCACCTCAATGAATTTAATGAAAGACAAATGAGCTGTCAAACTATGAAGACATGAAGGAAACTTAAATACACATTACTAAAGGCAAATAGAGGACAGATGTTAATGATCGCAACTATATGATATTCTGGAAAGGCAAAGCTGAAGATATAGTTTAAAATATCAGTGGTTGTCAGTCTTTGGGTGGAGGGAGGGATAAATACGCAGTGATACTGTGATACAGGATTAGACTCTGATGATATAAAACCTGTAGATACGTGTTATTATATATGTGTTCAAACTGAGACAATGTACAGCACCAAGAGTGAACCCTAACATATCATGTAGACTTTGGGTGGTGATGATGTGTCAATATAGGTTCACCCATTGTAACGAGTGTCACATTCTCATGCGGTATGCTGATGATAGGTAATTCTATGCATGTGTGGAAGTGGGGGTATGCGCGAAATCTCTGCACTTTACTCTCAATTCTGCTGTAACCTGAAACTGCTCTAAGAAATAAATATTATTAACTAAAAATACAATTGATTGTTGTATATTTCCCATTTTTTAAATTTCACTTCACAAAATAGAAATCTACATGTAATTAATTTGGTTACTGCTGTGATCAATCATAATTTCATGTTTATTAATTTCCAAAATGTTACTTTTTATTCAGATATAATTTTCGACTTACAGAAAAGTTTCATAACAAGTCTCATATACTTTTATCTAGAGTCACAAAATGTTAATATTTTGACCCATTTCCAACAGCATGCTCTCTTTCTTCCTATATATCTATATGATAATACATATGTACAGATACATGCCTATTTTTAAAATCATTTTGCTGTTATTTGCTGACATCATATTCCTTTGTCCCTAAATACTCCTGTAAGATCTGTGGATACCACCTGCTCTCTGGCTGTATAAATAAGGGAATTCAATCAGCAGTCTCACAATTAAATAACACTCTTATTGAGGAACAATTCTGGTTTAAAAAGACACCTAATACATATAAAAGGGATAATATGTCAGAAAAAAATTTCACAGACCCTTATGAAAATATTAATACAGGCAAGTGTTAACAATTCATATTAAAATCTTTAGATGTGCAATTGATGGGGAACTGGACATTCTATATTCCTTATAAACCACAGGAGTTACATTAAGAATTTTATAACTTAAACAAAGGGTAAAATTTAGCATCATGGATGATGGAATCAACAGAATATTGGACACACAGCAGCCCCTAATATATTTATTTTTTTAATTGAACTTTTATCAAGCTTTAAGCTATGACTTACACTTTGCATAAAATAAAACAAATAAATGAACCAATAAATTATATCACAGTGAAGTAACCAGGCAACTCCTGAAAGTGGCGCATCCCAGCCTGGTCACTTCAACAAAATGGGTTCTGGGTGAGACTGGACAAGATGTCAGGGACCAGACCAGAAAAAGTGGGCGGCGCAGGCTAGAAATGGGTTGGGATGTTGGAAAGGATATTTAGAAGTCACATCTGAAGATCTGAATACTTTCTGGGTATTAGATCAAATGAGAATAATGTGGTGAAAATTCTTGGTTAAAAGAAGCGAATGACAACATTATGAGACTATGACCCCATTACACTATGCACATGCACACACAGAGAGATTTGGAAGGACATGAATTAAGATATTAATGGTGGTTATTGCAATATAGTGGGTATATAAAATATGTACCTTTAAGTGTTTGTTTCTCTTTACTGCCCAATTATCTGTAATGCATATGTATGGTTCCTATAATTATTATTTGCATATACTCAAATAGAAAGTAAAATATAACTATAGTCAAAAATTCCAGCCAGTACCTTATGTTCAGATGATCTAACTGGAGTTTTAATCTTGTGTTAATTATTTTAAAAAATTGAGATGATACAATGCTGTCCATTTGACATTATTGAAATTAATATGTATTTATGGCAAAATAACATAAGGGAAAAAAGTTTGAAAAGGCTGGAGCTAAAAGATTTTGTGGTGAGAGGAGGTGAATAAAGTGAGAAGCACATAAAATTTAATACAAGACAGTGATGTGGGGAGCTGCCCTAGAGTAGAAATTTGGGGCACATTTATTGAAATTACTTTAGGAAAGTTTGGTATTTGCAGGGAGGTGTAAATCCCTCCTGAGAATCCTCAGAGGTGTTAGTAGAGACAATCATTGTTTTTCAATGATTTTAGATAAGTGTGTTTATCTCTGTGTGTTCCCCAATAGAGACACTGGCTGCAAAATAGGCAGAAGGAGGTCTGTTATGGGGGGGATTTATATAATGTAAAATAAAGTTGTTATGCTACTATATTGTAAAGTGGACCATTATAACATTTGGCTCTCTCCATTTCTACAAATATAATTTGACAAGTTTCTAATTTGTACACAACACATTTAAATAAAAAATAAGCTTTCATAAAATAGTTTTGACCATTTTAAGAGCACATTTCGGAAGCATACAGTGACTTCTGAGACAAGAGTTTCAAAAGAGCAACCAGTGACACTTCTACAACGAAGTTCTTGTCCTCATTCCTAGGTAATTTCTTCTCATTTTTTTCCCTCCAGACAATGTTCTGGTTTTTGTTTGTTTGTTTTTGCTGTATTTAGGGGTACTTCTTTTTTTCCCTTTGACTTAAAACTTTATTTTAATTACCCCAGGATGACTTTGCAAAGACCAAAAATAGACTTTATTTTGGGGGAGAGTAAGAAAAATAGCCAAAGCCAGATGTGGAAATTGTGAACTGCTGAGACTCATTTCTGTTTTGCAACTGGCTTACAAATGCGCTGCCAAGTAGCCTGATGCTTAGCTAAGCACTGGATTGACAGTACATTACTTCAGTTACTAAATATAACCAGGAAATTAATAATTAATCTTTCTGTGTTTTATTACAGTCGGAGTCTTCATATTGTTTTTCAGTGTTTCCATGTTTGATGATTACATTTATGGAAATTTTTTTATTATGAAAAAAAGATATTCAGAGTTTATTACTCAATGTGGAGAAATGTATTTTGTTGAACATGAGAAAACTTACACTAAGATAATTTGCTGCCTCCAAGGAATGATTCTACCTTTGATTTCCTTCTTAAACCCATCAAGGTGCCCCGTTAGTCTTTCTCTGCATAATAATTTTTCTGATGTCAGATTTTTGGTTTTGTTTAAATAGTCAACATTATATAAAATACAGATTAGTTCTGCAAATTGAAAGAAACATGACTTGAAAGGGGGACCTATCCAGACCTTACCAAGTATTCCTTTCCAAGTATATTGACACACATATCTAACTAATTTTATGCAGTAATTGTTAAAACTATGGATGCATAAGCTTTATGGACATAGAAAAGTGATTACTTCATTTAAAACATCTGAATAGATCAAGGGAAGTGGTCAAACAATAAAAGAAACGGTGCTTTTAGAATGAATACCTTAATATGTAGTTCTTTGTGTGTTAATTTTCTTGTGTCATCCTCTTATATTTGAGTAGATAAATTGAAAGTCAATTTGCTTATCTTTGCATTCAGGGTACTTTTTGAATTCCTTGGCATCATAGTAGATACTGTATAAAATCTGGTAGTTGTTTTAATGTAAATGTAAATGTAGATAGCATAATTTTTCTCAAAATCACTTTAAATGTATAGTGTGTGTATTTCACTAAGAGTTTCATTATTAGAAAGAGAAACTACACTAAAAAAAAAACAAGAAATGCTTCTCATCACTGGAGAGATCTTTTGCAGCCACTCATCTGTTATAGGTGATTATCTGCTATGGGATTTGTCAGCCCCTTTCCCCAAGGAGCTTTCTCAACCAGTTCTATTCTGGCTGGATACACTCAACGCGGCAATTTATTAGAAGGTTAGATATAGCTCTCTTGTCTAAGGAATAAAAGTGAAGATCTGAAACATGAAATTTGGAAAGATGTTTTTGAACTACTCATACACATCCCCACATTGAGTTTAGCTCTTTGTGGTAGCCATGAAATTCAATGGCAAAGAGAGACTTAATGGAGCATATGGGTACACCATGATTATAGCTCTTATGCATTGACAATTATAACTGAAATCTACACCTTGCTATTCTTGCTTTTAGAAAAATCTGTGTAAGATTACAAAAATCTTGCTTTTTCAGTGCACTCAAGCTTAACAACAGCTGATTACTTATGATGCTTTGAAAGCAAGCCATTAGTGGTATTTTGAGAATAGTTTTATGAGAACTTGAGTTTTACTTACATTTTACATTATTTAATGGGACTCATATTTCTCAATCTACAGACTTGTATTAGATTTGTCTGGGACACTACTGGTGAATACCTCTTTTCTCTGCATAATTATTAATAATACTGTTTTTTTACTCTCATGAATTTAAAGACAAACCATATAAGCCTGTATAGATAAGTTAAAATGAGCCAGTGAGAAGTATTATGCATATATAAGTGGTAAAACATAAATATGAACTCAGAGTTTTTAGTTACATCTTTTTCTATGATGATATAGCTGTTAATGACTTGTATATATTCAATCCAAGTGAAGAACAGTATCCTTTCTTATGAGGTCACTCTGTAAACAAGCATGATTTTCAAAATCTCATTAGAGTGATTACTTTTTATCATATTTTCTTCAATGCATTGCCAAAGCATTTCTTCACCTAGAAGGATAAGCATGACATAGGAAGGATTTATTGACTCTGTAGTCTGGACTGTGATATGGTGATGAACACAAGCCCTGCTTCTCGCCACTCACACTTCACCTTACAGGGTTGCAGCTGTGCTTAGCATCAGGATGCCAGATGGCACGGAGACATCAATTGATTAGTACTCAAGAACAATGTCACCTACTGGAATGAACCACAGACAAATTGACAAAGACAATGCTATGTTTGCAGGCCTGAATGATGAAGCCCTTTAAATAGGTTTATGTCTGCAGTTTTTAAATGTGTGCTGCTTGGAAAGTTTTGTTCTGGGAGAAGGGAGAATCTTAATTATATAAGTATGCATGTTTTTCTGGAAACTTTTCTTTAATGCTTAATCCTCTTTACTCACCTGCACATCTATAAGCATAATATAACATATTAAAGCTATTTGCTGTCTGTCACTGCAAATCCAAAATTACCCAAGCTCCCTCTTTAAAATGCATCCTTAGCCACCTTATCGTGAGCTGGAGACAATGGCAAATAGAATTACCTGAAGAGTTCTGGAATTCATAAGCTGTCAGTGTGAGTTATCTTTTCACGAATAATGTCTTTTATGTATTCCTTGTTTTGTAGAAGGTATTTATCATCATGTTTGGCATCATTTATGTAGCATACCTTGAATTGTTTGCACTCAAACCTTGGATACAGGCTGTACCTGATGGCCTGAGAATGGGTGCGATGTTTGAAAAGCACGCATGCCAGCTTGTTCAGCTTAGCTTCAGTAAGTAAATCATAGTGATTTTTCAAAAAATATTCTGGGGAAACTTTCTGATTGTTGTAGCTTCTTCTCAAATTTATGTGAATTGATGCTAGTACAATAGTGGAAATTCTATTTCAACAAATGCAGCATACTGCTGGTTTTATAAAGTCTTGGGTTGCCTGTAACTGTTGTTTCAGGTAAATAGTGTGCATTTACTTAAGTGAAAATATAATATCACTTTGGACTCAAAATTGATCTACTATCTGAGATGTTACCAAAGTGCCTCACTTGCTGCAAGAGAGTGCTTTACTGTGAAGATCTACAAAGGAGTATCAGAAAAAAAGAAGTCCGTGGATCCTGGCTTCTGTGTCTATATACATATTTTAACTCTGAATATATGACTTTATTATCTTTAACTAATCTCACTGTCTCTTGGAGCAGACATTCCTGCAAATGACAATGACACAGGAGTGGACTTTACATTTTCTTATTAAATGTAGGTTGACCTATTTGGGTTTTTGAGTTACTTTCACAGAAGTATTTAGTAAATACAAAGTTTAAGTATGTTATTACTGCGATTTTCTGCTTCAATGGATCTTTTCTCACCTTGACTTTCTAGTTTGATACCTTTGTTCAATGCCAAGTTTTCTAATCTTCATGGGAGGCACATCTTGTCTTCACTGAACTTGACCCCAACAGTCACTCCTGAACTGCTGTCTGCTCAGCTGCACCTACCTGGTTTGGCTTCATTTTAGACCATCAGGCTGGTACTCACAGGTGATGACTAGATAGCTCCCCACTGTCTCACATCACAAAAGTACCAGATTCTGCTGTCCCCTATTCCAACCTGGGGCACCTTGCAGCTACCATTTCTCAACATTGCCATGTTGTCAAAGAGCATCTATAGCTCTTGCATGTTTCAAGAAAGCTCTGTTCAGCTCTCCCTCTGCATATGAACATCAACCTGCTACTACTTTTTTGTGACTCTATAGTGCCGCAAGCACCAGGTCTCCCCTTTCAGTTTGTTCTTCTCCCTACCTTGCATTTATTTTTATCCTCTTTCCCACCTCACCCCCATCAGCCTGCTGCAGTGGTAAGAGTGTTGGTCCCTTATCAGAGGGCTACTCAATATCTTAACAAGCTCTCTATTCAATATATTTATATTACCATCATTGCTTACACATTTATTTACTTTCTAAGTCACAGTAAATATGTCCTAATTTTTATATATGTCCTTTCTACACTTTGGTTTTGACAAAAAGATATTCTCAAACCTCTAAGTTCTATCTTGATATTTGAAATTTCTATAATGTAAAAAAAAGCAAATTCTATTATTTTCTTGTACACTAAAAAAATACTTTCTGATTTGAAACCAAAAATTGATCAATAAATACTTTATTTAGGCTGCAACTGAACTTCCTCTGATACAATGCATTATTTCAATGGGTATGGAAGTTATGATACAACTGAAATTATTAAGAATATAATTCTATTGTTTTCATATGCAAAAAAATATTACTTCGATTTCATCCTATGCCAGTAAAATGTTGTTTCCTTGAAAAAGATACTTAATCTTATATAAAGGTGTAATTTCATTATAGAAGTTGAAAACTAATGTTGTCAAACTTAATTTTTCTGTTAATTGCCACGTTTTCAAAATCAGAACAGTAGAAGCCACGTGTCTCAAAGTATTGTGCATTGGAATCACTGGAAGGGCTTGCTACAGCAGATATCTGGGCACTACTACCAGGGGTACTGATTCAGTAGGGTTGCAGTAGGAGCAAGAACATTCATTTCCTTCTCTAGTAGCTTTGCCACCAACACAGGCAAAGCTTTCTCTGACCAATTGTCTGTCTATTCAGTTGTGAGTCACAAATGCATCTAATACGAGAGAGATGCCAGTGTCTCCCATCCTCAAATATGACAAGACTTTGTTCTTACTTCCCAAGACATCGTCACAGTGACTTAGTGTCCACATTACCAGCTACACATGTTCTTCCTGTCCTGCCTGTAGAGGCCAGTGTTGCAACCTCTTCAGATATCCTCTAGGCCACGACACTTAGGAACTGAACTATACAAATTTGTATTATATACCTGAAAAGAGGTTCTAAAGTTCAGAAAGAAGCTTTCATGGTTTTTTATTTTTTTAATCCTCACCCTAAGTCATGTTTGTTGTTGTTATTATTGTTTATTTTTTTAAATTTGATTGAGAGAGAGAGAAACATCAACATGAGGGACATTGATGAGTTGTCACCTGTATGTATTCCAAATGGCACTGAACCCCCAACCTAGGTTTGTGCCCTGACCAGGAATTGAACTGCAACCTTTTGGTGTATGGGATAACACTTCAGCCAACTGACCCATGTGGCCAGGGCTCAAGGTTATTTTCTCCTTCCTTCCTTCCTTCCTTCCTTCCTTCCTTCCTTCCTTCCTTCCTATTTTTCTCCTTCTTCTTCTTCTTCTTCTTCTTCTTCTTCTTCTTCTTCTTCTTCTTCTTCTTCTTCTTCTTCTTCTTCTTCTTCTTCTTCTTCTTCCTTCTTCTTCTTCCTCCTCCTCTTTCTCCTCCCCCTCTTTCCTCCTCCTCCTTCTTCTCCTCTTCTTTCTTCTCCACCTTCTCTTCCCACTCTCCCTTCTCCTCTCCTCTTTCTTCTTCTTCTTCTGAATAATCAGTTCCTTCTTCAGTGTTTTAGTGTGATTTTCTCCCTAAAGCATCATGGCCCTGGGTTCACATGACTATGCTTCTTTCTCTCTCTCTCTTCCTCTCTCTTTTTACCCTAAGGATTGGTAATGACTCTGGTGCTGATGATAGTCTCCATAAGCAACAGGTCTGGGATGTTCACACATTCATTTTTGAGTTCTTTCCTTTATATATCACTCCAACTTCATACATTTTCTGGTGTTATTCAAAAGGTTTACAAGAGGTCTAGAAGTAAATATTGAAGCTCCCACATTTGACATTTTCAATGGTTCTCTGAATTCTTTCACATAAGCAAGAATCTTCTCCTTGTGATGATTCATGGGCAACCTTCGGGAAATTGTTGATGATGGCCTTTAACAGGCAATGGGGAGAAGAAGTCGTAACCTATGTGACGCCTCTGCCCAGCACCTATGAGGCACACGCCCATGTGGGAGCCGATGTGCCTCAATCATTGTCATGGATCCCATTAGCTCCGTGATGACAGTGTGGCCCACGCTGGCCAGGCTTATCATGTTGCATTTGCTTCTCCATGTACAGCCTCCAGAACGCTTATTTCTTATTGCAGGTTTCAGTGTCCTCTTCCAAACCTCGTTCCAGGCCAAATATCATCTTTCTGATGCTCAAAAGCCTTCCTCTATCACCTCTCTAATTCTTCTTGTGACATAAGCTTACATTTAATGTTAAATGGGTAATAACTCCATTTTTGCTTTCTAGAAATATTTTATTCTTTTCACAAAGCTCAAACTTTACAACCAAAAACTTGGATTTTGAAATAGCCTTCTAAAGCTCATATTGTAAGGGTATCTTTCTTTCTTTCCTTTTTTATTACTTCAAAATAAACTAAATTTCTTGAAGCAGTGTGCATAACCCAGGTGGAACCTGTACCTTCTGTAACAAAGGCGCCATGACCTTAGCTGTGTGCAGGCTGTCACCTTGATTGTTTGCTATAATTGCAGATAAAGACTATCCAAGGTTTGATAATTAATATAAAATGCCACAAGCAGTATTTTAGTGAACAATGCTTCATATCAGACACATGCTGACATTTTATAAGAGGATACTGACCTCTGAGTTGTTAAAACATGATAATCCAACACGCCATTTTCTTCTGGGATAGACACATCATTTTATTAAACATCCAGGACCAGTGCTTAACATGGTGATTTGAATATATAAAGTCCTAATATATTTTGGTTGAACAGGTTAACAGAAGAGAGAGATGTATATTTCTTGTTCATACAGAAAACGGCAACAATATGAGGTGTTGGAGGTTAATTTATGGCAGAAGTTCTTAAAGTTTGGGAATTTTGGATTCTTTTATATACTTAAAAATTTTTGAGGATTCCAAATAGCTTTTTTATATGAATTATACCTATTAACATTTACAATGTTAAGACTTAAAATAGAAATGTTTAACATATTATATTAATTCATTTAAGTATATATAAACACACTATATGTTTGGTTTTTTCCTCTTTTTAAAAAAATTGTTGTTTGAATACAGTTGTCTCACAAATTAACTAGATTTTTTCAGATCATAAACAAAGTTAGTCAGAAAAGTAGCATTAACATTTTTGAAAATCTTTTAAATGTTTGTCTTAATAGAAGATGGTTGGATTCTCATATCTGCTTCAGATTTACTATGTTGTAAAATCACATGTTAGGTGGCCTCTGGAATGTTCCACTGTACACTCAGGAGATAGTGAGTGTGAAAAAGGCAAGTGAGGTCTCAGTGTTACCAAAACAGTCTTGACCTTAGAGAGCCCCTAAAAGGGTCTCATAGAAACCCAGGGGTTTCCACACCATATTTTGAAAACTGTTAATTTGATTATTTCTTAATAGTTTTCTTGTTTTATTATATCTATCATAATACCTCAAAATAAAGTAAACAAGTAAAAGTAAAGTGTGGGGGCAATTTTTCCCATAAGTCCCCCCCTGTCCACCACGGATGGCAGTGAAACTACCAAGACACGATCTGCTTGGGGAGGAGAGGTGGTCAATCTCTCAGTGGCGAAAGATCAAGAACCTCTTCTTCGACAGCTTTTATTAGGTTTGGAACACACAGGAATACAGGTAAAGCTCATCAATCAATGTCAGGTGGCAGGGATCAAGCAGTAGATAACATTTCAAAGAAATCTGAGGGCTCAGTCTGAGTCAGTGTCTGTCAGGTAAGGGGGTTGCAAAAACTGTGGGAGACATACTCATTTCTTGCTCAGACCTTTATCATATGAATTTTCACTCTTAGCAAAGCAGGATTCACAAGACTTTAGGAATTCTTTCTTATTGCAATCACCCTGGATCCCACTCTAGCTGGCAAGGGGCTGCACCACCGTCCCCATCATAGGTTTTTAGGCTTAAGTGGATTAGAGCCAAGAAGTGCTTCTCTCAGATGGAAATGGGGACTCGGGCTATATCAGAATAGCTGGGGGGCGGGGGTCCATCACTCCCTCTGCAGCCCCTGGAGTCCTTCCTTGATGGTCTCCCAAGTGATCATGCCTGGCTTAGGTTGCCCCTCTGAGAGGTATTACCCATCTCTGACTAACTGACCAAGCATTGGGGGCAGAGATGGATAAAGCAGAAGCAGCACTGCTGCCAGCGATAAGCTTTGCTTTCTTAGTGGCTCACAGTATGGAGGTCGCTCACTCAACCTTAGCCACAGGCGGGGGGCAAGGGGGGTTACAACTCCTGAAACCAGACAGAGAGGTTCCCAACAGTAAAAAGTAAAGAAAAATTAAGATACACAGAAAACCCTGTTTTCTTCTTTATATCTATTTAATCTATCCTTTGAAAACTTTTCTGTATATTTTTAACATTTTTCTTAACAAAACTATATTTAATTTGAAATATAAACTGAAGGAAAAAATACAGCTTTCACAGTTTTCTCTTGACCCAATAAATTATTATCACATTTCTTTAAATCAGAAAATGACTGTTTATGGGCCACATTAAAGAAATAAAAATATTAACAATTCGTAAGTTGTAGTTTTAGTATTGACTGTCACAGTTTTCTCAATGCAAGTCCCTGAAAGTATTTAAATTCTTTAACTGGATACATAAAATTTATTTATGTCTCTAAAAATATACCTTGTTTAAACAACTTTCCAATGTACCTAGGCAAAGAGTGCCCATAATTTATCTCAGAAATGTAAAACTGAAAGACAGTTGACACATAATTGGAGTCACAATTATTCCCCATTGTTTCATGTATTTAAAGTTTATTGATGACTCCTAATACAATGCATATGTAGATAGATGACGATTTCTCCTGTGTAATTTTGAAATATTACAACCTAAATGAGTTGACATAATCAGCAATATTTACATATGTTCCCTATGGTCCCCTATCTGCCCCACAAAATTTTCAGAAAGTGTCTGCATGCCAATGTGTGAGCAACAGACACACAGAGACACACAGACAGGCTGCAGATGTAAGTCATGGCTGAGAAAAAGCTAGGGCTTAGCTGTGCCTCCACAGGTAAGTCAGAGCAACTCCAAAACTGTGTTCAGAGTTGAGACTCAGACACGGAACATTAGAGAGTTAGATATTCCATAGTTAACCAAGAAATATATTGCTATGATCCATGTTTCTGCCAGTGATTTGTATTCATATCATGTCAAGTAATTTATCTACCTTCCTTGGGAATCATCACTCAACCTTCCAGTCACTAGCTCCCTGTTAACATCATCTTAAAGTACTTTACAGCTCAAGTTGATTAGGTTTGTGCCTTTAGAATATATATATATATATATATATATATATATATATACACACACATACACACATATGCACACATATACATATATACATATATTTGTCTGAATTGTCTGTTTTACCTGGTATTCTTTAACCTGCATTTCAAGGAGAATTACTATAGCACTACAATTCACGTCTCTTAATACAAATATTTTATTTTTTGCGTCAAACAATATTTTCTCCCTATAACAAAATGAAGTTTTTCTCCTGACAGCCTGGAGAGTTCTGTGATTGAAAATTAAAATTGTATTGAGATCTGCAAAGACAGTTTTGTAAACACCTTTAAGCCCAGAGTATTTTTCACTTTTTTGGTTAAAATAAATGTACTCTAAATTAATATTTCCTTTCAAAAATGTATCTGGGAAACATTTCACCTTAGAGCTTAAAGAATAAAACCACCAAATATAATAAGTCCATCTTGAGGGGAATACATCGCCCTTAAAGCACAGCACAGCACAGCACAGCACTAAATATTACTGAAAGCAACCTCACCATATCAATGCCTTTCACGACAGAAGGCTGTGTCGTTCTCTGAATGTGCAAGTGTTATGTGATTATGAACATCGCATTATAAGCATCTGTGCAAAGTTCTCAGATTCATGCCATGATTTCTACATATTGGATAATTTATCATAGTGCCATCTGTTTCAAAAACATAGTTGCCAACATAGATGGATTATCAAAAAATAAATTATTTTGTCTTTATGTAAATGCTTCTGATGATATGTGCATGCAAATTCTGCTTAGATTATTAGCTGAAAGGCAAAATAGCATTGTAAAGATGGCA
The DNA here is from genome assembly GCF_021234435.1 of Artibeus jamaicensis. NCBI lineage: Eukaryota > Metazoa > Chordata > Mammalia > Chiroptera > Phyllostomidae > Artibeus > Artibeus jamaicensis. The sequence continues at coordinate 20,881,547 of NW_026522046.1, read as the reverse complement.
TAACTATAAAAATTAATATAATTTTAATCAAAGCAATAACTAAACAAAATTATCACCAAGTATTAGTCATTCTGGTCAGTATATGAAAAAATGTTTGACAAAATAATAAAATAATTTTGGGGGAAATCTAGATGCTTTTCCTCTCCCCATTTGTGTTGGTATCCTTTGGGCATAAACTTATTTCCTTAGAATAAAAATATATGTACATGGTTGGTTATTTTGTTTGTAAATACAAATGTTGTTCTCTAACGCTAAGGATTATGTCGTAAGTGATCAACAATGGAAATAGAAGGTAGCTACATAAACTATTATATATCACAATTTTTTGGAAGCATAACCTTAAATTGTAGCTCATAAAAATTCTGACTATAATGGGTTTTAAAGTCAGCTAGTCCAATTCTTTTTTATGGTTCAAAAATTGTTACCCAAAGTAGTTAAATATTTACTGTGACAGAAATAGTTGTAGTAGTCAAGCTTCTCCAGCTAAACAGAATCATTAAGATATGTATGTATATACAATTTTATTTGAAGAAATTGTCTCACATGGTTGTAGAAGTTCAAGGCCAAATCTTCAGGACAGGTCAGCAGGCTGGAGACCCAGGGGAGGATCACAGCCCAAATTCAAAAGCAGTCTTTTCACAGAATTTCTTCTTGCTCAGGGAAGGTCAGTCTCTGTTTTATTTATACCTTCAACTTTTTAGAAGAGGTTCATCCACATTATGAGGCTAACCTTCTCTGCTCAAAGTTTAATAATTTAAAAATTAATCTCATCCAAAAGAAAGCATCACAGAAACCTCCAGAACAATGTTTGATAAAACATCTGGACTCCAGGACCCAAACAAGTTGACACACAAAAAGAAATGATCAAACTAGTGTATGTATGTGCCTTCAGTGTTCTATGAACAATGATCAGGGAACCATTTGTGTAGTTCCATAGATATTTCTTGCACACCACCCACCCTTTAATGAATCTACTATGAGATTCTTCTTTTAAAGTGTATTTTAAGAGGGTACTAAGTATATAACTTCTTATCAACTACAGCAAGATTACTACTAAGTTAAATAATCAGTTTAAGGGTGTTATCTAAATATGAAATAAGTTTTTCTAGAATTTTCACACAGCTTATAAAACTTAAGTCTCATCTCAGCTCTAGGTCTATTTTGAAACGAAAAGAATATTAGTGTGTTAGAGTAAAAAAAAATTACATAATACTTAAACCAAAAATCACAAATGTTGAAAGGAAGTTTCTCAAAGATACTTTTTTATAGTTACTGTATTTTTATTTTTATTTTTTAATTTTTATTTTAATTGTTGTTCAAGTACAGTTTTCTGCCTTTTACCCTCATCCCAGCCCACCCCCAGCCCTTCCCACCTCCCTCCCATTTCCACCCCCACCCCTGTTACTGTCCATGTGTCCTTTATACTTATTCCTGCAAACCCTTCCCCCTTTCCCCCTGAAATTCCCTTCCCTCTCCCCTCTGGTCACTGTCAGCCTGTTTAACTAAAGGTACCTATCCATCCTTAATATGCCATTATTTTACATTTCTGTATCTATATGTTTGCTATTCCTTCTCTGCTTTTCAACACACACTTATTCTCTAAAACAAAACTTAACTATCTCCTGAGCTTATAATTATGTTCTCGTGGCCCCCCTCCTCCATGCTCCCTGAGCCACTTGTACACATTTCAATCCCATCACCCCCTGTGACATAGTTTGGAAGTTTAAGTGAATCAATTTTACTTTGTACAATAAGTATTCTAACATTATTTTGTTCCTTATAGCAACTATACGTTAAAGTATTAAGTCAAAAAGTGCTGGAACTATAAAAGGAAATCTTTAAATATTTTAGGACTAGTCCTGGGCAATTTTATTAAATGAAATAGATAGGATTCAACTTTTTGATGAGCCTAAGTATAGGTCTCACTATAATACCTATATTTGTTAATGCTTTTTATTTATTAAAAAGTAATGCCTGTCCCATGTTATATTTTAAGCTTTAATGTAAAAGTTTCACATTTTTTCATTTACAAACAGTGAAAGCAGTGGCTTTTTATTTCAACATTAATTTTAATCAAGGTTGAATCAAAACTTTTGGGATGTATAATATTTATCACTTTAGTTGTAAATTATCTGATAAAAAGTATGGTGTTTTATTCACCTCTTTGTTGGTGGCACATGTTATCTGTTGTCATAGGTACTACTCAGTACTTGCTATTTTTAAAAGCACTGGTAAACTATAGATACTGTGTGACTGTTATTTAAAAATTAACTTTGAATTTCTACCCAAGGTAAACATAGTAAAATTACATATTTATTTTCTATGTCTTCACACCATTTTTAAACACCCATTTGGCTACTAACACATTTTTTTTACTTCACTAAATTTAGGGATCACATGTTGTCTTTCTTTCTTCCCATCAGAGATAATTCTAATTTAAATATCTCATTAGAGAGTGTTTAATAGCATACATGAGTACATTGCCAATGATTTTTTTAATTTACATAATAAATAACAAAAATTGATAGGGGTAAACATAAATTCATGTTTACAGTCAACTGCCACGCTTGGCATTTAGGTACATTTTATTTTGAAAATTATAGTAAGTAAAATATAAATTACTTAACTATGTATAGAATTGCATACTATAGTAAACACATTCATTTGTATTCTCAAACTTGATTCTCTTCTCAGAAGTCTGTGAGATGTTTAGGGGCACTTCTTAGTTTTAATGGAATTAAGGGAATCTAATTGGCCCAGTTCAATTTTCAAGCAGGAGCACCACCTGTCTTAGTTTAGAAAATGGCAGTTGTCCAATCTTGGTTTAGTAAAATGTGGCTAGAAACATAGGGAAATGGCCTCATCGGTAAAAATCTGGGGGCTGGGTTGGCAGGGGAGATGTCTATTTATATGACAGCATCTTTTAAGTGTATTTACATAGGGAAGCCACTAAGATGTGCAAATTCGATGTACTCATCATTTATTGCTATATACAAACTCCCACAAACTTAAAGGTTTCAAACAACACACATCTATTACATCTACTATCTCCAAGTTGTTTTGGTTCTGGAGTCTGGGCCCAGTTTAGCTACCCACATTACACAACATCTCAAAAGGCTGCAATAAGGGTCTTGCTTATCTGGAGGCTGGACTGAGAAAAATCTGTTCATAATTCATATTTCATATGTGTTTTCATTTCATAATCCAAGGTTTTGAAAACACTCATTTCTCCGCTGCTGTAGGATTGAGTGCCCAAGATGCTGTCTGGCTAGAGGTTGCAGGTTATTCACAGCTGCTGGAAGTTGCCCCCAGTTCCTAGTAATGGCTGCAGTTCCTAGTCTGGTTGGTTTTTGTGGCAAGCCATTTTACTCCACCGAGTCACAAAGGAGGTTATCTAGCGAGACATCTAGCAGGATGGAGTGTTATTTAAAGTAACAGCTACAGAAGTGACATCCATCAGCTACCTTTGCCGAATTTTATTGATTAGAATCAAGTGACATGTCCTGTTTGCACTGAGAAGAGACTATTACACGAAAGCATGAGGTTCACTAGGCTGGGATCATGGCACAGGAGCAAAGGGACCTTAGGGTCTGTCAGCCACAGTTGGTAGGGACAGGTTTCGTCAGCCCCAGATGAAAACAACAGAAGTTAAAGATTCTGTCAAGTCTTACAAGACTAGCGAATGATGATGCTAAGGCTTAAAAATAAATCTTTCTTGTTCCCAGAATAAAAACCTCAAGGTGATGAAAAGTTGATATCTTGGTCCTTTTTTTTTTTTTTTTTTTTTTTTGGCTCTAGGACTTCTGTTCTACATCACAGCACCATGAGCCAGTTCAGTCCTGGCTCCATTCCCGACACCAGCTCCATTCTTGGCCTTCACCCAGTGCTCACTACTGCATCTTGTTGGCCAGCGAATTGTCTCAGATGCCTGCACCCCACTCCTGCTTCTGAAACTCCACACACAGAGAGCCAGAGCATGAGGAACAGGCCACTGGGACCATGTCTGCAAAGAGAGATCCTAAAGCAAGCAGAAAATAACTCAATAGAGAGCAGAGTAAAATCTACTGAAAATCAGAGAAAACAATAGGATTAAAATAAAGTGGGGGTTTCTCTCCTCCTTATATCTTGCATGATATATATTGTTTTATTTTAATTACAGACATGGTTATAAATAAAAAAATGTAGGTGGCAAATTAGTACCTTTGAAGGTTGCATATTTCAAGAATGTAAAACTGAAGTACGCTGCTGTCTGCTTCTCTCCCTTTGGGCAGAATGACAAAGGTCACCACCCTTTGTGGGTGGTGAGCAAGGACGTGGCATAGAGATTAATTAGAAGATTCGGGGCCCAAACCAATTACCCTTCAGCATGAAGGGACCAGAAATTGAGGTATAATCCTGAGGTATACTGAAGCCAAGGACCAGGGACAGTACCAGAGGAAAGGCTAAGCAATAAGTCTTTCAGGGTGTTATCCTGGGAAAATGTTTAATAACTAATTTGTGCTTGAGGATGATTCCTTGCGGTTCAATTAGCTGGCCGCATGTGTCAGGAGTGTAACTGACTGGCGGATGGAAGATATGTATACTGTGGCATCAGGAAGTCCTGAACACCCTTTACTTTGTTCGTTCTACATGACGCTACAGTCATTCATCACATATAGCAGTGTGTAAGAGACAAAAATACCTGCTTTTGTGGAATTTTCATTCCACTGGGGGGATTCGAGTGCTAACATACTAAATACACATATTATACAGTGATAGGTGATAAGCCCCATTGAAAACAAGTAACAGGACAAGGGAGTCAAGAAGTGTTAATTATTAGAAAGTGACATTTAAATAAAACTCTAGAAGGAAGTAAAGGTGTGAGCTAATCAGATGCACTTTGAGGTGAGTTCTACTTGCTGTGTCTGAGGGATCACAAAGAAGCAAGCCCGTCTGGAACGGACCAAGCAAAGGCAATTGCAGGTGAGGGCAGAAAGGTTATGAAAGGCTATATCATGCAGGACATTGTAAGTCATCATCAGGGTTTGGGCACTGACCCTGAGTGAAATAAGAAGCCATTGGAGAATTTAGATAGACAATAGGAAGCCTGGAGAGATTTCATTATTGATATGTTATCTCTACAAGCAAGCACTAGTGTTCTCCACTGTGACTGATTTCTGTCTCTACTCTTTCCTACCTTCAAGTAATAATAATCTTATTAGAATTACAGACATTTCCTGACATTGCTTTTGTCCTTAATTCAAGCAACAGGTAAACACTTATGTTCCTTTAACATGGTTTAAGAAATAATGTACAAGAATTTACAAACGCACCTTTAACCAAGCAGTACCTGATGGGTACTTTATAATTTTACTTTATTCATGGTGACGTTTTGGTATTGTAATAACATCTTTAAAATCTGTCTAAGTATGCAAAAAACTCTCTTGATGAATTTGTAAATCACCAAAACCCAGTGATAATAATCTGCATTATATCGGGCTCAGGACTAGGTCAGCGATGCCTGCAGTTCATATTCTGATTTCACATATTTTCTGTATATGTTTTTCAATTCCTTGTTAAATATAAAATGACCCCCCTTCATACTTCTGATTTCAATGTTCTCTAAACTTTTTTCCTCTGCTTTTCCCATTACTTTTACTCTCACCGGTATAGCCAATTATGTGGTTGCTGGATAGAGCTATTGTTACGCATTTTTCTACTTGGCTGAGCAAATCTATCAAAAGATACAAGCACTGAGGATTTTTGTCTCTTTTTCCATCTCCATTTTAAACCAGTGTAAGTCAAAGAGCACTTGCTATACAGATTTAAACCCTTTCCCAGTTGGGCTCTCCCTGGCCTGGAGTCAGGGTCGGTCCATTTGACTCTCATTTAAATGGTACCCACTAACATAGCCTTGGAAACCTAACATTTTGGCCTTTTCTAGTCTTTTTCTTAATTTGTTAAGACTGTTGAGAGTGGTGAGGAATATTTATTGAGCTTCTTCAAATCCTAGATACTCTTTTTAGATTAAAGTTTTATGTTGGCTTGCAGACACAAGAAACTAGGGACCATGGTAACTGCAAGAAGGAGATATCACTGAGAAGCCATGATTTTCTAATGTTTCAACTATGGGCTACAATTCTCCTTATAAGTCTCATTTCTAAAATGGTACTATGCTGTTACTAAGAGACGATGTTGCCACATATTCTAGATTTCAAGGCTTAATCCATTTTGACTGAGCTAGGAGAAACAGTCATATAATTTTTGTCTCTGTGTTAAAAAAAAACCAGTGTAAAACTCCATCTTAAAGTGCAGATAAAAGACATGAACATGGATCACTCTATTTTTAATTGAGGAACATTTATGTATAGGGAATTCATGCATCAGTTTTAATTGTACAATTCAATGAGTTTTAACCAATATGTAATCCTTAAAACCAAAACCTCAATGAAGACAGAGAACACTTTTATCACATCAGGAAGATTCAAGTCATTTTTACAGAATATAATTTTTCAAAGAAATGGAGTACAAATAAAACAGAGACAGATCCAATTTAGAAAATATCAGAGTATCCAGGGTTAAGTACAGTTTAAAAACCACCCCTCATCACGAATCATCCGGAGAGTGGGAGGGCGGTGTCCGAATGCGTGTCCTTTGTCTGCCTTCAGAGTGTTACCTGCAACAGTGCATGGTGCAAGACAATGCTCTACGACTGGAAAAATGAGACAGAAGCCTAAAATATATAATGAAATAGGTTTCAAGAAACAATATGACACTTACTCCAGTGCTTTTCAACCAAGATTTCCTTTAATCTCAGACTTCACCCATTTGTTAATTTGAAGGCAGAAATCTTCCCCTGAGGTTCTTAACCTTATTGTTAAACCAAACTGTGGGGTAGGTGCAGGGTAGCTCAGTGACCAGGGTGTCTCTCCATATTATCAGTTGTTCCTTGTCATAGGTAGCTCATTGATAGCTATTCACTCACAAGAACCTCTGCACCCTTGCAGTGTGGTGTTTACTTCCACTTGCCCAGCTTTCTTAAAATATAATTGACATATAACATTGTGTAAGTTGAAGGTGTACAACATAATGATTTGATACATGCATATAATGTGAAATGATTAGCACTAAACATATTTCATCATCTCACATGATTACCATTTGTGTGTTTCTGTGGTTTGAGAATATGTGATATCTATTATTTTAACAACTTCCATGTATATAATAATGTTAACTATAGTCTCTATGCTATAACTTAGATCCCTGGAACTCGTTCATAATAGAATCTGAAGTTTGTACCTTTTGACTAACATCTCTGCATTTCCTCCACCCTCAGCTCCTGGCAACCACCATTCTGCTCTCTGTTTCTGTAAGTTTGGCTTTTTAGAATCTACATTTAGTCAGTGTCATACAGTATTTGTCTTTCTTTGTTTGACTTATTTTACTTAGCATAATATCAGGATGCTTGCTTTTGTCATAAGGAAGGAAATATAAATGCACTCATGAAGATGAACAAATTACAGTTTCTAGATATTTCAGCTGAAATTTTACATCTAGATATAATTTGATATTTTTGTTTTTTCTCCCCTAAGATGGCTTAGCAATATGCAATGCTTATAAAAATGCAAATTTCTTTGTAAAACAGCTCTACAGATTTTGTCTTAGGAAAACAAAACAACAGAAAAAAAAAATTCAAAGAAAATATAAGAGCAAATTGAAGTTTTTAAAAATGTTATAAAAAGAAATAGTAAGCATTGAGGAAATATTCTTCTTAATTTAGAGTGCTATGCTGTATGCCTTTTAGATGGTAATGATAATGACAATGATGTTGATGCCAAAGATGACAGCAGAACTTAACGGTTCCCTCCTAGTGCCAGCCTCTGAATTAAACACTTTGACTGCATCACCTCATTGCATATCTACCACGACTCTAAGGTATAGGTAGCAACATTACCCTTGGTTTGCAGTTAACTAAACCAAGGCTTGGCTACTTTTAATAAGTAATGTCTGAGGTGCCCAAATGAGAAGTGGCAGATCCGGGGTTCAGGAACAGGCCATATGACTCCAAAGGCCTTGAAATCAGTTTCCAAGGCATGTTTCTTCATGTATGAACCATGAACGATCTACCTCAACGTCAGGGGAAGATGCAGACTCTTTGGTCTCACGCAAAACCTTAAATGTTTATGTTCAATGTTAATAATTAAAGTTGACAAATCTCACATTAAATATTAAAACACAACTTCAGTACATATGCTTGTTTAACATCTGTATGTGCATCTGTAAAAACAGAGAATGAATACCAAAGAACATTCATCCTTAAAATACATTATTGGAGACAATGAAACAGAAACCACTATCCCTGAGGAAGCCAAATCCCTGAAGTTTTGACTACTGAAACAGAGATAATTTTTGTCTACTTCTTTGTCTATGAAAATTGCCTAAATATCATGGCTTCATAGAGAACTACTTGTTTTTACTCTATGTAAAGTTCTTTTAAATGTATTATAATCCAATGGATCTCAACTATTTGCCTGTCCAGTGCAAATAGTGCCACACATAAGTAATAAAACACACCCCTGTCAGAAAGAAAGACTGACTAAAGCAATGATTGAAAATGAGCAATGAAGGTGTATGTGAAAAAGAATATATTGGTGGAGGAAGTAGTTCATTAAAATGACTTCCCTACATCATTCTGATATAGCACCTAGATTAGCTGTGAATCTTTGATGTAATTTTTGTTAACAATTACTAATGCTAATTTCAATAACATGAGATTTTCTTTTTTCATCTTAGTAACAAAAAAGCACAGAATGCATTACTGGTGAAATTTATAAAAACATTTACTTATAAACCAAATATCACATATATAGTAATAATATGCACCAAACTTTCAGATACTAGTCAAGATGACAATCCTTTATATCCTATTTTATCAAAAGAAAATTTAAAATACTTTTTATTCAATGAGGGGAAAAGAATATTCTTTTAATACAAATTTGTGGTTAATAATTTTTCCTATGTAGTCAATATTTAAGAGAAAAAGAGGTTTATAATATAGTGCCTTGCTGATACAGCATATGACTTTTATATGAATATATAATTTATAGAAAATAGCCATTTCGAAGATCATTTTACATTTTAGTACTGTAAGTTCTAAATATAGTGATGCTGAAAGTCAATGATCAATCCAGTTTAGACTGACAGATGTCTTCAAATTAAGAGGTCAGATATTGAATCAATAATTTAAAATAAAACCATAATGCCAAGTGTTGCTACAAATTGTAATGGAAATTGTCATATCAATTAAGATGAAATCAGCAATGAGCCATATATTATAAAGTCATAATTGTATGGCTGAGTCATTATGGAAGCACTTAAGTTTTATGTGTTCATGAATAGATCATTGACATTTAAACTCTTTTCCTATTTTTGGTTCTATAAAAATAGTGATATGAAAGAAAAATACACTATTTTTGTCTCCAAATTTCATGGTGTTTTGAGATAAAAAAAAACTTATTGCAAATGGATACACTCTGTAGGTCTCCATAATCATAGCTCTACATCTCCATAGGAGTTCAAGATTGTCACAATACGGTGAGCAAAGCCATCATTTTCTTTGTACCTTTTATAAAGCCTCATGAAATCTTGTCTGTATTGAAGCTCTCTGCAAGCATTACTTATCAACCCTACTGAACTATAAGTTCTTTGAAGGTAGAGTCATAGTGTTCATCTATGTTTTCATATTTGTAGCATAGAGACTTGACAACGGTGGATTTTGAGTAAAGGAAAATGTACTTTTCTGTGCCTTCTCTTTCCATAAATGCCTTGAGCAGAGAGGTTATAAAAACAGCTATTTCATTTCCATGCTATAAACTATAAGAGAGCCAGGACCTGTGGTTTCTGCGAGCTGTTATCATAGAACTACACTATTTGTAGTTGTCGTAAACATTTACTTCAATAACAGAAAAATTTAAAGAGCATTTTCTTGTGTGGATATGATTTCATTAAAATTTTTCAAGTTTCTTCTCTCCAATACATTGTGAAAATTACTTCATTTGCTTCATCACCTACAACATGCAAGGTTCTAAAGGAACAGGAGAGGGAAATATACACCTGTCCCCTGCAGCACTCACAGACCTTACTGAGCATCTCAGAACTAAAGCAATCAGGATTCAGTCTTAGGTTGCCAAGAGAGGAAAGGAACATTGTAATTTAAGACAGCAAGAGTAAGAGGTGGAATCAGGAATATACAGCCCCACCAGAGCACTGCAGGATTCTAACATAGTACAGAATTCTAAGTACGTTGTTCGCAAAGTCAGTTTCTGAAACAGCAATTGTGAATTATGCATTTTAATATGAATCAGCTCTTCTTCTTGAACATTGCGTACAATGAAACAGGCTTTTATTCTTTATCATGGATTTTTGTAGTGCAGATCTTATGCTAAAAGAACGAATGTTGATATTGGGGGTTATGGAAGGTGGGAAAGAAGAGGTCAAAGTAGCAAACCTATTGATATCTCATATGACTATGCTTCCATGTGGCTGGAATCAGGTCACCAAGCCAAAGTCAGGAAATCTCTAAACCTAGGTCAGAGATAAGGAATATGGATATACAAGGGTAGACTTAGTCAATGACCTAAATTAAGTGAATATCATCAAATACTATTAATTTTGCTAAAGTACTTAATTTAGGAAGCCCAAATTAGACTAATATGTTATATATTAGTGATCTAAATTACATTTACAGAATTAGTCAATTTCAATAACACAGAAATAATCAATTTCTTATGTTAATTGAGAATTATAAGTGAAATTATATCTTACATTTCTGTTCACATTGGCATTTTTAATTATTAAGCCCCAACAATTATATATTTAAGTTAATAAGATTTCTTCTTCTTACTAAAAGAGAGCTATCAAGAAACATAATAAAACTGATTTTTAATTCCAAACTACAGAATGTTTTTGTGTGTAGCCATCCTTCTAAACAATGCAGAGTGTGATCTTTAACAATTGTTTAAAAATATAAATCTAGGAAGCATACATAACATAATTATAATATACATATAAACTTAATTAAATTTTACCTACAAAGAGGGAAATTCAGTTTGACATAATTTAGAAATGTGTATAATGAGTGCTGAAATAAAGAAATATTCCCTTTAAACATAAATTCCCCAGAGAAATTAGAAGTGGGATTATTTTCTTTAATTAAGAGAAACTAAACTTGACAAAATTTTCCAGTGCTCATCTTAGGCAGAGCTCACCTCCTCTGTATAGCAGTTTTCTGTGTTAGTTGTTATACACATTCTCTCTGAATACAGGAAAAGAGGGACATACTCTACAATTTCCAAATAAAATCATCACTGTCAGAGTTTCACATATACCTTAATGGTAGTTTTTCTCTTTTGCTCCTACAACCTATTTAACTAATTGAATAAATAATACTTTCTGCTTCGATTGCAGTAAAATATCCTCATGGTCCCCTCCTTTCTTTCATGGCAGTATTAACATCTAAACATAATTAATAATCAATCTAACAGTTAGACTTGAGAATCTGTCTTATCCCCCCTTATATTTCTTATGCAACTTATTTTAGGTTTACAAAGGACATACTTCTGAATGCAGACTGAATGGACTCCCAAGAGCTGGCTAGGGTGAGACAAGTGTGAGAGGTAAAGAAAATAACACTCTCATGTCTTGAATATTGTCATTATATGAAATGATCTTGACTTTTCAAAAATTAAGAATAAAATCGTTTCCAATAAAATGAATATAACTTTTTCCTTAACCAGAGGAGGAAACTTAGGATCAACTAAATAGAACCTCCAAATTATTTTAATCTTGATTTCATCAGCAGAGTTAAATTTGAGAAAAGTCACTGTAACTCTAGCAGTGCACTAGGCAATTTTACCAATGAAGATATAGTCATGCATTGGAATATTTTAAAGTTTTTATATTGTGGATATGCTAAATCTCCCCAACATTTTACCAATGTACAACCAATATTCTAGAGTGGACAAAATGTGCTCAAGCTTTTAGTCACATTGGAAAAGGTCAATTTAAAATTTAGATGCTAGAATCAGCTTGCATTAGGAACCTATTTTCCAAATTACTAGTATGGGTGTTCTCGTAAATCTGAATGTTGACAACAAACTTTTCTGTAGGAAAATGGTCAACTCCAAATATATGAAATCAAAGCAGAGTTACACTGAGTCATATTTTTAAAAGGCATGGTAATATCAAAGTCTGGTTGACAATATTAAGCTTTTTAAAAAAAGACTGAAGTGGAAGATGGTTAGTAAAGGAAGAACAGAGTGTCACTTAAGTTCATTAATTCGCATATTGTATGTTCCAAGGGCTGTGCTAATTTCTATCCTCCTGCTTATAAAATTAAATGAATAAACAAATAAACATATAATAAACATTAATAAAATAGTTAAAACATATTAATGTAATAAGTGTATAAATGTATAAAGTATATTTATACATTCAGATATATTCTTTCTGTATGTATATGCTATAAGGCAAAGTGGGTGAGTGTAGCGGATAATAGTTTTCTACTTTAGATTGGACTGTCAGGGAACATAGCTCTTGGGAGTTACTATGCATGCTAATCTATGAAGGGTGAGCACAAGCTAGCCAAAAAAAAGTAGAGGACCATTTCATGCAAAAAATTTAAGGAGGTGAAGTGAGATAAAGATTTACCTGTTGAGAAAAGATAAGCAGATCATCTGGAATGGCACCTAACAATAAAGAGAGTAGTCAAAATTAATTTTCAATTATTTGAGGGCAAAAATAGGGCCACCTTTTATTCTTGTCTAACATCTCCATATATAAACTGTCAGTAATTCTTATAGGAGGCACCTTCCAAATATTTTCATGTCTGCCCTCTTTTATCAGAAGTGGGCCAGCTATCATCATCTTTCACATGGATTATTGCAAGAGCCTCCTCAGTGATTCTTCTACTTCACATTGTTCCGCTTGTCTATTTTTAATACAACTGTCATTTCTGTGACCTCATTTCTACCTCATCTTCTATCTTTTTTCTTTGTACCCATAGCTGTAATCACATTAAAAGGCCATAATTATGTACTATTTTTTCAATCTTTGGTTCATCATATCTATCTCATGAAATTGTTTAAAGAATTATATAAAAATAAATGTGTTTGTTATATCACTTCTAATTTCTAATTAAATATCAGCTGCTAGTAGGCTTATTGGTTATTTTTTGTTATAAAAATGAAGAATCAATGGAGACAAAACATGATATTTATAGAGACTTTTACTTTCATTGTTCTATTTCTGGTTGTTGCCATAAGTTAACATGATACCATTTGAATTTAAACAATATATTTTCTTCTGTAAGGCACCTACTTTAAAAAGTTATTAATTTTATATTAAACCTGGATCAAGTAGAAAAACAATACTATTGAGACTCAAGATTCAGCTTTTAAGTACCAGAAAGATGCAAACTAACACCCTTGAAGGACAGCTGCCTTACAAGCTATGGGCACAAGGGCTTGACATATTGAATGACTCTTATATATTAATGAATGTGTGAATAGTGACATGAGACTCTTAATCTCCACAAACACTGAAGTTGAAGGGACTTATCAAGAAAAGGTTGCAACAAATGTGTGCTCTTTTATTATGTACTCATAATTTCTCATGTTGAGTCCTTTATCCTTGTATTTTACATCTCAAAGAAAGTAAAAAAGGGACTTGGAGAAAACAACTTACTCCACAGTGACATTTCTTATTTTCAGACTTTCTTACTCTATAGATTTCTCTTTATGCTATTTTTATTCTTTCTATTTAAATGATAGAAGGAAGTTCATGATAAAGGACCAATCACATTTTTTAAAAACTCATGTCCTATATGTGGTAGTGAGAACTCTATTGTCAATTCATGGTTATTGGCACAAATTCAACACCAGTAGTAATCCCCAGTTTGTGGTGTGGAAATTTTATCCAGTGCACAATAGTTCAGTTTTACACAGCTCCTCTGTGAGACAGCCAAGGAGTCAGGACCCTCTCCAGCTAGACAGTTCTGCTCTGCTTCTTATTGGTCCACTTGGCCCTGTGCTGGTCTGCTCCACTCTGCTCTTGCAAGACCTGTGCAACGTTTCAGCTCCAAGTAGGGAAATAAATGCAGGCTTCAAGGAAAAGGGAAAGTGCATTCCCTGAGCCAAAGGGGAGCTGACTTACATAGACAGAAGTTCCCACCCCTGGTTCCTGATTGGTCCATCCTGATGCAAATGCAAAAGCCAAATCCCTGAAGTTTGGTCCAGAAGGCACTGTCTTGATTGGTCAAAATGGAGACACTCTGATTGGTCAGTGAAGATGTTAATGGGGGCATAGCAGCTGTTCAGCTCAGGTTAAATGGAGAAAAGTTTAGTCATATTGGTTAAAACAGAGTTCCAGGAACTCTTTATAAGGTCTGGCTAACACGGCAGAAACACTGTGCAGACAGGCAGTTCAGTGTAGAGGCAGGTAGTTCAGTGTAGGCTTTGCTCTGTGACGTGCAGTTTGTGTGAGAGGCCCTTGTGAAGAAATGCCTATTAGGCTCTGCTCTTTTCAATTTTAGCACAGTTAAGCTACCAGGAGCCCTTCTCTGTATGTATCTTCTTTTTTATTTTATTTTTTAAAGATTTTACTTATTATTTATCTTTAGAGGGGAAGGTAAGGAGAGAGGGAGAGAAATATCAATGTATGGTTGCCTCTGCAGGGGACACACAATGTATTATGTGTTCTCTGCTGGGAACTGGCCTGCAACCCAAGCATGTGCCCTGACTGGGAATCGAACTACGATCCTCGTTTGCAGGCCCGTGCTCAGGTATCTTCTTTTTAAATATATATATTTTATTATTGTTTAATTGCAGTTGTGTGAGTTTACCCCCCACCATTCCACCCCACCACTCCCCAGCCAATCCCTCCCCCCTCCCTTGCTTCCAACCCCCACCTTGGTTTTCTTCTTTCACAGGGTCCACACTATCAATTTCCACACTTTTATAATATTTATTGCCTCATCTGGTTCATTCTAAAGTTGATGGAAGTATCTCCACTCTCTGTATTTAAAAAAGTCATACAACTTATGTATTCTATATTCTAATTAATCAATTATTTATGAAATGGTAGTACAGTGCCTAAAAAAAGAGAAGACTATTTATACCAAGGTACTTAAACTCCTTTTATAAAGAATCTCTTGCCTGTTACAGAAAACAACTCAGCCGCTTTCGGGTGTATGGAGTGGAAGTTTATTTTCACAGCACGTGGATCGAGAGGAGTCAGTCTCCAAATTCTGGGCCCGGAACAAAGTGTTCTTGGGGTTTATATAGTCTGCAGGGTCTTCCTGTCTACTTGGCAAAGCGGGATACAGAAGCGGAATGTGGGTGTTAGTTCTGGCTACAGGGGTCCCTATGCCTACATGGCAGAAGCAGAGTACAAAGGCCAAATGCAGAAGTTAGTTCTGACTGCGGGGGGGCGGGGGGGGTTGTAATCTTAGTCCTTGGGAACATCCTGTTGTTCGCTTTCCCAAACGGCCTTATCGCTCTTCCTGGGGTGCTTGGGGTTTGGGTGAACAAAAGGTTTTACAAAGTTTCCCTCATCATGCCAAGAAAGAATTGAACTGTAAGTACAATGTTATAGACCATGCTTTTCTGAATATATTTGAGCTCTGTAAGGAGAATGATATTTTTTTAAATCCTCAACCAAAAACACTCCCTCATTGCTATTAGTAAGATGGGAAAGGAGAGAGAAAGGGAGAGTAGGAGAAATAAAATTTGACGCAATGGAGAAACACCAGTTAGCTGCCTTCCATACACACCAGACCAGGGAGCACACATTCCTGGACCTGGAATCAAACCCACAAGCCATGTTTGTTGCTTTGTCAAGAATCTGACCTGCAACTCTTTGGTGAGAGGATGGTGCTCCAACCAACAGGGACACACTGACCAGGGCCCATTTTTTAAATAAATGGTACATTTTTAAAATAAATAATAACAAAAATATTTTTTCATTTAAAATTCATAAAAGAAGTTCCCAATCAGCATGTTTTGTGTAAATTAATGTTCCTATTTGATAAACATGTAATTTTGTAGACAGAATTAAGTTTTGTTATACATGAATGTACAATATATCTATTATAAGGCAGACTGTTTTTCTCCAGTGTACTTTATAAAATTTACAATGACAAAAGTGCAAATCTTAGTTTATTCTGGAGTCTATTTCTATTTTCTTTCTTTTTTAAAAATTATTTATTTATTTTTAGAGAGAGGGCAAGGGAGGGATAAAGAGAGGGAGAGAAACATCAACATATGGTTGATTCGTGTGTGAGCCCCACTGGGGACCTGGCCTGCAACCCAGGCATGTGCCCTGACTGGGAATCAAACCAGCGACCCTTTGATTGGCAGACTGGCACTCAATCCAGTGGGCCACACCAGCCAGGGCCATTTATATTTTCTTTATAAAAATTATATTTAGCCTTGGCTAGTGTAGCTCAGTGGATTGAGCGTGGGCCTGCAAACCAGAGGGTCACAGTTCAATTCCCAGTCAGGGCACATGCCTGGGTTGCAGGCCAGTTCCCAGTAGGGGATGCACAAGAGGCAACCATACATTGATATTTCTCTCCCTCTCTCCTTCCTTTCTCCTCTAAAAGATAAATAAAATAAAATCTTTAAAAAGTTATATTCAAACATATAAGTTAGAGTTGAATGCTATATTCATTGTCTAAGAAACTAATCATTTATTTCTTAGTAAAACTGAAAACATTATGTAATGGAACTTTAGAACAATAGTACAGTAGAACAATATAGAGTAACATAATGTGTCAGTTTTTATATCATCGTTAACATACTACACAGCTTTCTGCAAAGTTTCCATGTGTTGCCATATGTTTAAAAGAAATATAAACATAGGAAAATGTGTAAAATTAATGAGAAACACTCTTGTGTTTTAGAGAAAAGAATGCATAAAACACATACTTTCATCTCATAATGTGGATGTTATAAATCAAAATTCTTAATAAAATATTCACTGATTAAATATTTTAACAGGGGAATTAGAAAGAATAAGTATATTTTTAACTTGAAATACTGTAAATAAGCTATAGAATGTATTTTCACTATATACATTATAAATGTATATATTTTCATTCCTATACACATACATATGCACATTCATGTGCATATACACATAAATATGTATATATAATATATACATGTGTATATCATATATGCATACATAGAAATGTTATATACTCACATGAGAACTGATTAAGATATTTAAGATTTAAATTTGTAGTTATCACATCTACTTTACATTAAAGAGATAGCAGATTTGGCAGGATTGATGAAATATTTTCAGTCTTCATTGCTCAATTGACAAAGTAATTAAATTCTCATAATCAGGTTGTAGAAGCAAAACATAAACATGCCTACAGTGACACGAAAGTCATCTTTGTGCCAGAGTAGGTCAACCCAGTAAAACTATTGCCAGCTATGAAAGATAAAGAGACTTGATATGGAGGCTGAATTCAAATAAAAGCTATCCAGATAGATACTATCTGGGCCACTTGAATTCTCTTCCTCCCAGTGGGCTGGTGATGTGAAGATAAGGGCAGGCATTTGGAAGCAGGACTAGAAGATAAACAGAAATGTCTGTGCATAGACATGTGCATCAGTCAAAACCACAATAGAATACAGCAAGTCGCACACAAACAGAAGCTGAGGTTGAGCAAATGCTGTGAAGTGCGGAGTACATATGCAGGGGAAGAGGTGAAGGCTTAGTTAATAAGACTCACAGAAAGGTTACAGGCAGAGGCAAAAAAAAGACTCAGTTTGAATAATGAGGTATATAGCATTTTCCTACGATTGTAGAGTTGTTTGAAATGCGCTCAAGAATCCATAAGACAGTTTAAATTCCAGATGTGGGGGCTGGTCATGTTTTGCTCCTGGGTAGTATGATGTGAAAGTAGGCTCCGTGGCTGACACTCCTGCCCTTTCTCTTTCTCTGTGTAAATTTACAATACAGTACCTCTCTCTCTACTGTATATGGTTACCTCCTGTATTAGTCCTCTACTGTTGGTCTGACAAATAACCTCAAAATCTGTAGTTTAAAACAATGCAAATTTATTTATATTTTATACTTGTAGAGGACAGCAGTCCTGAAATGAGCCTTTTAGGGCTGCAATTGGGGCGATGGCAGGACTGCACACTTTCTCAACAGAAGACTCTGGGGGAATTAATTTCCTCGCCTTCTGGCACTGCAATCTTTCTGACCCAGACTCTCCTGTCTCTCTTCCACAAGGACCCTTGTGATTAGCTGGATCACCCACTCTAATATCTTTATCTCAAGAAACTTTAATCACATATGTGGAGTCCATTTGCCAGATGAAGCAACATAATTCACAGGTGTTTTGAATTAAGAGGCAGGCATTTTTGAGGACCTTTATTCTCCCTAACACATATCACACAATGAAACTTTCAGGAACTAATTGGCAAACAGTCTTACAGAAAGCTATGTCATGAAAGTTGGTTACTAGGAGAAACCCTTGGGGTTGGTCTACCAGACAAGTTGGTATAGAAGAATGCAAGTTGGGCAGACAGAAAGAGTTCTGTGTTATACCCAGCTAGGAAAATTACAGCTAGGGCATTACCCAACCCTAAATCTGCAGTTCCTGGAACAGGGTAATGAACAAACATCCGGGAACAATTGGGTTTAAAATTCTAGCCAAATAAGGTAACTAACCCGGCCCACCAGAAAGTGCTCGCCAGCAGCAGCACCCACCAATCAGGGACCCTCGCCGTTTTTAAATAAGCCAATAGCTAACCGCCACCTCTGCTTCTGTATGCCTTTGCTTGCTTGCTAGAAAATATAAATACCCAGTAGTCTGTAAGCCAGGCGCGACTTCCATTTTGTAGCTCTGAGTAGCTACGTGACTCCGGTCACAGTTGGGGAAGTTCGCTCCTGCGCAGGAAAATCTTTGGCCATTAAAATTTTTATCAATTCGGTTCCGGACTCCGAGAGTGTGTATTTACCTGCCAATTGTCTACAACATTCTGTATTGTCAAGGAAGGGGATGGATTCATTTCCAAGGTGCATACAGAGAAGAAAACAGCCTAAGTAGTAACGTGGAGTAAGAATGAAGTTCAAAAGGGAGGCATTTCAGTGAGCTGGTAGAAGCAGAATATTCACATAGGAGAATAGTTGGAGGGCAACAGGACAAGTTAGGTTTGGATAAAATGTGGGATGTTTTAAAAGTCTAACAAAATCATTCACTTGAAGCCATAGTCATTGGCTTCCCACCATGGTAGCAGTGGTAGGAAATGTGGTAAAGAAATGTTGGAGAGAGATTCCAGGTGGCTATCACAATGGGAAGTCATGAAGTACTAAGTCCTACCTGAACTGTGGAAGTAACATACAGAATGGAAGTTAAAAGGTGAGCATAAAAATGCCAAATTTGCTTTAAATCTAAAGAAAAAAAATTATATGTAGAATGTTGGTTAGTCACTTAGTAGTTGTTTTGGTTATCATTAAGAGACCATTTTCATATCATTTTATTATAGTATATTATTATAATTGTTCTATTTTGTTGTAATTTTTATCTATTTCTTAACTATTACTAAATTTAAAAACTTCATCATAAGTATACATATACAGGAAAATCCAATGTATGTGTGTATTTCAGTATTATTCATAGTTTCAGTTCCGGTATTCACTGGGGGACCTGGGGGGTAACCCCCATGGATAAAGGGGGACTAATGTGCCATGAAACATCTAATTTAGTTGGTCTGTCATGAAGATAGATAATAATGTTTCTTTCTGGTTGGCAGATGTACAATATTTATTGCTGTTACATTAAATTATTAGGTTAAGAATGGATTCTTCAATGGAGAATAGACATGCTAGACATTATAAAACATAAAAGGTTCTTACTGCATGCCAAAATATAGCTCTGAGGCCATATGATAAAAAGATAAGCATAGATTATTGTTGGGAACTGCTCTGCCTAGTTTCAGGAATTGTAACTGCCTCTCACGGCTAAGGATGAGTGAGCAACCTCTGGAATGCGAGCCACTAAGGAGTCAAAGCTTGTCTCTGGCAGTAAGTGCTGCTTTTGCTTCCTCCCCTGCCCCCAGTGCATGGTTGGATAGTCAGAGACAGATAAGACCCCTCAGAGGGGGGGGCAACCTAAGCCAGACACAATCACCTGGGAGGCCATCAAGGAAGGACTCGGGGGCCTGCAACAAAGAGGGAGTGATGGACCCTCATGCCCCCCCCAATGCTATTCTGACATAGCCTGAGTCCCCATGTCCTCTGGGAGAAGCACTTCCTGGCTCTAATCCACTTAAGCCTGAAAACCTAAGGTGGGGAAGGCAGTGCAGCCCTTTGCTAGCTAGAGCAAGAACATGGTGATCAGGCCTAAGAAAGAATATGTAAAATCCTGTGAAACCTGCTTTGTTTAGAATGCTCTAATTTAAATGATAAGGGTCCAAGCAAGAAGTTGGTTCCTCAAAGTTTTATGGCTCTTTAGCTACCTGACCCTGACTGAGAATGAGCCCTCATAGTTCTTTGAATGCTATCTATGGTTTGATCCTTACCTGTATTCTTGTGCAAAAGAACCCAGTAAAAGTGCCTTGAGGAAGGGGCTCTTGGCCCTTCCCCTTTGAGGGATCAGCCACCTCTCCTTCCCAATCAGATCATGTCTTGGTAGTTTCACTTTCATTCGTGGAGGACAGGGGGACTTGAGGGCAAAGTTGCCCCCACAGATCATTTTTTATGAAGACCATAGCAACAAATACCATTTAAATAATATTTTTTTTCATTCTGTGATTGTTTATTTTAAGTGTTGCTTGTTTTTTCAGTAGTAGTAGAGGGTGAAAACATTTCCAGATTACAAATTTCCAAATAGGCAACAATGAAAACACTGTATCTGTTAGTCATTTATTAAAAGGTGAACAGCCAGAGGGAAGGAACAGCACAGGGAACTTTTGTCTTTGTTATCATGATTTACAATGGTGGAAGGTTATGTATGGGTTGTGTTTTCTAAGATGGCTTAATAGTTTTATATGCTCCTTCCAGGCTTCTCAGAATGTTGCTAGTCATTCTGTTAAACTTGTGTCAAATAGACAAAGGAAAGCTCAAAAGGACATAACTGTTCTTGGACTGGTTCCTCCTAACGAGTGTGGACTTGGGCTTTTGTTTACAATTGTTTTGTTAAGATTTTATTTATTTATTTTCAGAGAGAGGGATGGGAGGGAGAAAGAGAAGAAAATCATCAATGCATGGTTGCCTCTCATGCACCTCCAGCCGAGGGCCTGGACCTCACCCCAGGCATGTGCCCTGACTTGGGAATGGATCCGGTGACCTTTTGGTTCATGGGGTGGCACTCAATCCACTGAGTTACACCAGGCAGGGCTGGGTTTTTGTTTATAATTTAAATGTTTACATTATTATTGCCAACAAACCTTTGTAAAAATGAGAAATACTAAAGGCACTGACTATGAATGTGTGTCTCCCCACAAGTGAACATCTCCAAATCTGTGGTTTACATTTTGAAATGTACTAGCTCTTGTGGTTAACAGAACTAGATGGGTGATGGATGGTCAAACAGATTGTTTTCTAAGTGCAGACTGCCACCCACAGACTCAGAAAAATGGAACAGGATACTGTTGTTGTTTTGTATTGAATTTGGAAAGCCAGTGTTTTTCCAGGTAATGATGGGTAAATAAGAGTATATCTTGTGAGTCAAATGTGATGTTAACTGGGATCCATCTGTAGTTGTTTGGTTTTGATGTTTTCCACATAAAAGTAATTAGAAAATTAATACTTTTAAAAAAGAATTTGCTCTTATGCATAATGAAAACAATCCTTTAAAGCCTCCTTGAGATGAAACATCTCAAGAACATCATCTTCTGGAAGAATAACTCTTAGGAATAAATGTTGTCAAATCAATGAGTTCACTTGTTCATAATGCTGTCATGGAAAAATATAAGTGTTTAGGTGCAATTTAACCAACCTCCTGATCCATAATTATGCTCCAGTTATTAAGCCTATCTCATAGGAGAACGGACTGACGCTTATCGTAGTCCTCATTCTGGCAACTTTTCATTTATGTTTTACCGTAAACTCAAATACCTGTAGCAGATTCCCTTGTGATTTCAATGTCCCTAATATCTTCAGAGTGAGAATTACATAATTTAATTCATAATAAGGCCTTTGTTCACATGTTAACTGCTCTTCCTGATCAAGTCCTGTTTTCAGGAGTGTTGTCGTAGGTTGCTGATATGGTATCTCTTTGTCAAGCAGGAGATAACTTCGAGGTTGCAAGGAAAATTTATAAGTATGTTTTCAAAGCAGTTGTTACCAGCTGCTGGCACCCATAAGTCTAATGCAAAAAAAAGCGTATTTCTGATTAAGGAAACACAGACTTCTCTCTCAGTTCCCTGGAACTCTCCTTCTTCCTTCCTCCCCTTGAAAACTTTTCTCCTTGGTCAGGAATTTTAGAGATGGCCTTTGGACATTAGCCTGCCATTGTCCCAGGTGGTGGGCTTCCTGAATAAAAGCAACCTTTCCTTTCCACCTAACACTTGTCTCTCCAGTATTGGCTTTCAAGCGGCACATAGATGAACTTGGGTTTTTCCATTCCATGCTTACCCTTCATAATTATTTCAACTTTCCCCATCTTTCTTAAACTTGTAGTAACTTCACCTTCACCCACCCATTTCAGTAATTGACCTTGCTGTTAGATTGGATTTTCTATACTCATGCACATTTATTTTAATTTGTTTTTTATATTTTCCACCAGTTAGGGTGGAAATGTATGTGGTTCACCATCAGAGTCATCTTTACACCTTGTTCTAGCTCCCAGCTTTTCTCTCATTACATAAAATGCTTCACGTGACGAATGTCAATACTACATGGGGTGGTATGAGGGTCTCTTTGACAGAGAACATGGGACTCTTTACATTAAATAAAAGATCAGCTTACATGAGGATATTGGTAAAAAGTTAGAATTTTACTAAGAACTTTTGGGGGAAATTGAAGAATCATTTCATGTAAACACTGAACAGAATTTCACTCAAAAACCCAATTGGTCTAAAGTGTCTATCATCTATTCCTTAGTTTCTTTAAACAGTTGTCAGCAATGTGCTCCTTTCCAGAAAGGAATAGGCAGGAAATGCCTATACAAAGAGCCCAATAGTTTCTACTCCCAGGTCTTCCACAGTGGATCTCAAACTCTCTCTCTCTCCCTCTCATTCAGGTAAAGTGAGCTGCCTCTTAAATGTGTATTTCCTTCATCTCTTAAAACTCTTCTCTGCTAACTAGCTAGTCACTCTTTTGACAATAACAACTTGTAGTGAATAGTTTAAAGACTCTACTCTTACCAGAAATCATTTTCCTGAGAAGGGGATGGATAATTACAAATACCCCAAAAACAGACCAGCTACGAAATCATTTCATTTCAATACTGTACTAAAAATCTTTTTTTGTTCTTTGGTTCTATTGCCACCACATTTAAACATGCTTTAGCTGCTTCCACATTAAGGGAATATCATGCACTGAAACCCACACCCACAGATACACATCCAGTCCAGAGATCCAAGTGCCATCTATAAACAGGCAGATAGAATACTATAATTCTATCCTCTGCATGCTTAATGAACAGCTTACATATCTCAAAATTAGAATGCCCCAAATCAGATTTATCAGTGTTTCTCATGGCTTGGCCACCTAAGTAAGCACCTGACAAATTTATTGCATGTATCATAATCCCCTGGTAGAGGGGAGACTAAAATGGTAGAAGGGAGTCCACAGGGAAACAGTAGGGAGTCCAGTGACAGGGAGTGAGCTGCAGGTGGTCACATGTTCCAATTATTTTCTGAAAAGCCTTTTTCATGGCAGTTATTTATTGGATTATTTCTCTGAATATTGGATACTGAGTATGGAAATATTGAAACCTGTCTTTATACAAGGTACACAGGGGCTCTGAGAAGCAGCAGCTCCTGCTGTCATTATGTACAGACAAAGGACTCTACAGAAAATAATTAGGACCTGCCTCAGTTTTTGGAAGTGCTATCCTGGATTTCAGGCAGCCTATGGATTTTGAATCACTGGAAGTCATTCCCATCTATACTCCATGAATAGAAAATGCCAGAAAATGAAAGTGTGAAAAATAAAAATGACACTATCCCTGTTCTTCTAGATTTCTCCCAAGTGATCATCCTCAAAGTCCCTAGTCCAGAGAAATTCTATTTTCTAGCTATCTGAGAGGGAAAGATTAAAGAAGCTGTTGCCACATCTTAAACTATGCTCCAAACAAGTGACATAATATAGGTCTGCAAGATGTTTTGACACTTCAGGAAAATATTGTGGTTTTTGAAATGAAAGATTTGTGAGAACATGGAAAAAACATGCTGATATACTGCATATTCCCTTAGTTCCACAGCTCTATGCATTCTCACCATGCAAGTGCATTAAAAAAAGTCAAGAATTATATAGCTATGGGTAGACCATGGCAGTCTAAAGGGGATCATTATTAATAAATTGTCACAATACATATTGAATTCAGTATACCCTAAGTTGTCTATAAAGAAGCTTCTGGTTTTTGACACAAAGTTTGAAGAACAGATACAATTGAGTACTTACAGTTAATGGCAATAAAAAGATGCCTTTGTTGTCTCAGAGGATTTTATTATTTTGTATTCTCAAAGGCAATGCTTCCCAATCCTCTTCATGACATGGTATGCAAAGAAAATAACATTTCTTTGGGGTCACAGATGTTATAGTTTCTTTGGGTATATTCTAGTCTCTTTAAAAACATTTTTGAGTGAAAAACATTGCTCATTTTTTAAAATATTAAGGTATGATCTATATATAGTAAATTTTTCTTTTTAGTATAAAATTCTACAAATTTTGATAAAGGCATACCGATGTATAACAACTACCACAATCAAGATAGAAAGTTTCATCATCCTTCAATTCCACATGTGCTCCTTTGTGGTTTTCATTTTTCTCACCCCCAGTTTTTAAAAACCCCAGTTGTGCATTATGTCTCTATTGTTTTGTCTTTTCTAGAATGTTCTATCAATGTAATCATACAGTATGTAAGCTTTTGGATAAGATTTCTTTCATTAGGCATAATTAAATGTTAGTAAATACATGTTGTTTCATACATTAATAGTTTATTTCTCTTTACTGTTTAGTATTCTTCCAACTTGGGAAGAAATGGCCAGACTCTTGCTATATTCATTGACTAGGGATTCATGGGAAAAACATAACTTCAGCTCAAATACTTTGGTAGATCCTAAAAGGACTGAAGTTGGAGATGACCGTCAAACTTCACACATCATGGCAAGTTTCTTTTTGAGGCACCATCTGTGTGGCACATTCCTATTACTGCCAGTCTATCACTTGTGCTAAGGGATAATATGCTTTTAATGATCCATTGCTTACATTATTAAAAATGTAATTTATCCATCATTTTCAAGAGCCTCTTTCTTCTTAAGGGAAACTTAGAACTAGAGGCTTATGGTACACAAAACAGCCAAGGGTCATGGCTTTTATTCATCCTTTCTCATCCATTTCACACCTCCCTCACATTCACAGGTGACCACTACAAGTCTTGGTGGTTTATCTGCTGATGTGATCCAAATCTTCATTTTTAAGAAATCTGAGCACATGGCATATATATGCTTCTTAAGCCAACATAGCTGCATTTATCCATTTACAGTTACAAATAGGAAAAAGGAAACCAGGAAGCATCCAAGTAAATTATTTGAGGTCCTCATATACTTTTTCTCTGCCAATGGTGTGCAGCAGTTATATCTCCTCTTGCTGATCAGTTTCTGCCTGGATGGAATCTCTTCCAATCTTTCCTTTGGACTAGTCAACTCTTTCTTTTAGCTCAGTCACAATGAGAGGTTTTTCTTATTCTGTCCTCCTTCCTTCTTTAACTTTTCTCACAAGTATCAGATCTGCATCATGGTCTGAAAGATTCCTTATCTTACTCCTGCTCCCTTCTCCTTTTACCGTTCACAGTCATTACCCCTAGTAAACATCCTGCAGTGTTCACTCTGCCCTGGCTTTTACTCCCAAGAGGACATAAACTAACACAATGAGCATGTGGGAGAAGACTAGGTCACATGAAAATTTCAGAGTCCCCTTTAAAAGAATAAAGGCCTTTCTGTTGGACTAAAATGAATTTAAATGAGATAAATGGGTCATGTAGTAGGCTTTGCAGTACCTAGTAGGTGGTCCACAGAAACTTAAATAATGATTTTGGACATTATTGAAGAAAACATTTAAGGAAACTCTGAGTTGAGTCTTTAACCCAAAATTGTAGAGGCTGTTTTGTATAACCGATTCCTAGTATTGCACCAGTGGCATTTACACTGTTTGGCTATAAGAGATAATTATTATGTAATTATTAACTATTTCAAATTAATTGTTAATAATAAATTTTATGAATAATTATTAGCCATTATTTTCCATGTCTAGTACTTGGATCAGTGACTAAGACATTGTGCTGCTATTCTCTAGTAAAAATGTACACATGGAGATAGGGGCTGAAGTAGAGAAGTGAATGCCCCTCTACAAATGCACTGTAGACAATGGGTATGAGTCCTGTCCTCAGTTAATGTGACTGCGAGTGCCTATTTTGTGAAAATCAGTTGCTGAGTTTCAGGAATTTAGATATGTTACAGTGCTTTCCATAGAAAAGTCATATACAAATTCAATAATAATATATTATAAATATATAGAATACAGTAGATGCACTAAAGAATACAGTAGATGCAATTGTGTGTTTTTATAAGTATATACAAAAAGTTTATTAACGTAGCCTGTGGTAGATGAAGTGAGGAGGTGATGTGTGTGTGTACATGTATACATATATACATAGTCTTTATTATTATATATATAATTTTAAGGTAATAATTTTAAGTGAGAAGGTAATACATATAATTTTGTTATAGATAATTGTTTTTTAGTCAAGTGACTCACAGTTTAAAACAATCCTTTAATCAAAATGGAACCACTTATGCTTCTTTGGAATCACCAGAGAAGAGAGGCCTGGAGAGATTCGTCATCACTCATAACTTCAAGAACATGGAAGAAAGAGAAAAGAAGGGGTCTTAAATATATTGTTAAATATTACATTCATACAGTTTTTACTGCTCAATTCTTTCCTTCTTTCTGATACAAAACTTCTTCTTGATCAATATACAAATCTTTCTTTCCTTCATCCTTCCTTTCATACAAAAGTGAATCTAAAAACCATTTATTTATAAACATGTCATTCATTCATTCAACTGTAACACTAAGGATCACTTTCAATTCTAAAAGATAAATCTCGTTTGTGTTTACGTAAACATGTTGCAGATGGGAGAGAGGATCGAGTCAGGAGGCTTTCCCGTGGTGCGGTTCTTGTCTCACCCGCGGGAGAATAGTTCAAGCAACAAACAAACATGTACAGTGGAAATGAGACAGCAAGCTTACACACATGAGCACACACATGAGCACAAAGCCGCAAGCAGGCACCCAGCTAGTCTAAATGCCCCACGTATAGAGGAAATAAAGGTGTTAGTAAGTTTATTGGTAAGTTTGCTCTATACGCTTGAACCAAGACTACAAGTAGGTACTTAGTTAATCTAAGTATGTCAGTTATTGGGGTTCAGGAGTTATTATATACCTTGGCTGGTGTGTAGGCTCCCCTTACTTCTCTCCTCAGGAATAATGTACACCTACACTGACTTTTTTTCTCAGAATTGTTAGAAGCTCCCTTTCCCAGCATAGGCTCTCAAAGACTAGGCCCCTCTCCTGTACAATTCCTGCTGTGATGTTCGGGGGACCAGACAATCTTAATAAAAGTGTAGGAGCTTGTAGAAGCCCCTTTTCCCAGCACAGTCTCAAGTAATCTCCCCTCCTCCTGCACTATGTTGCTTGTAAGGCTCAGGGTACCGGCAATGTCATAAAGCCAGTCTCAGGACTGCTGAGTCAGTCAGTGAGCCATGTCTTCCTCTTGCTTCCCGCCTCCCGTATTAAGTTCTTTGTTAGATGGTAATGGCAAGGACTCTGCCTTTATTCCCTCTCTGGCTACTCATTCCTAGCTGCTACCTAACAAACATATATTCAGGGTTAATTTTCAATACCATTTTTCTTTATTCTTTAAAAAATATGTCAATAAGATCCTCTATTATGAGCCAGAAAATGATTCAAACCTACTACTTTGATGACAAATAAAATCCAAACCTACTATTTCTCAAGAGAAGAAATAATCTTTAATATATGTAAATATATATTTTTAACTCTGTAGTACTTAATATATAATTGTTCATAGACCCCTTTTAAAAAGATTTTATTTATTTATTTTTAGGCAGAAAGGAAGGGAAGGAGAAAGAGAGAGAAACAATGTGTGACTGCCTCTCGAGTGCCCCCTACTGGGAACTGGCCCACAACCCAGGCATGTGCCCTGACTGGGAATCAAACCTGTGACTGTTTGGTTCACAGGCCAGCTCTCATCCACTGAGCCACACCAGCCAGGGCCATAGGCCCCTTTGAATAACTAATAAAAGAGACATTTTCTGCACCCCCCATGAACATACTTTTGTTCATCAAATAGTTTAGTATAATCAATTGCATTGAAAATGTATTTCCCTCACATAGAAAAGAAAAATAATTCTTACATAGAGTTATAGCTCTCTATTTTATTTTTATGAAAAAAATTAATTTCACCTTTAGAGAAGTAAACCAATTTTCAAAAATTCTTTGTAAAACTGAAAGCAAACTATTTCTGCATGGACATAAAGTTCCAGAAAAATAGCTATACATTGGTTTGAATATAATATTAAAAATTTAAACTTCTTTTAAATGACAAAATAAAGTAATTTTTTAATAGAGTGG
Source organism: Artibeus jamaicensis (assembly GCF_021234435.1). Classification (NCBI taxonomy): domain Eukaryota; kingdom Metazoa; phylum Chordata; class Mammalia; order Chiroptera; family Phyllostomidae; genus Artibeus; species Artibeus jamaicensis. The sequence continues at coordinate 20,852,663 of NW_026522046.1, read as the reverse complement.
GTTTTGACATTTTACTTTATAAATGATGAAACCTCTTAGTCAAAGTTGCTTATAGTAACAAGAAGTATATGAAATCCTATCATTTGTTTTTCCAGATAAACATAATCTTGTGTCAAGAATTACTAGATTCTCAAATAATTTTGTGAATATATATTTTGTTAGAATATATATTTCTCTCTCTTTGTTCATGTGAATAAGATTATGTCTCATTCAAGCTGAATTATAGATAACATATTGGCAAAAATAAACCTGATGTTAATTTTAATGCCAGTTTAACAAAAGTATGATTCAAAACACAATTACCAGTTCCCAGGTCTATAAATTTTGACTTGCATTAAAGAAAACAAGGTTCATGATTTTTGACTTTGACCTAAAATATAAGTTCCTCCAGCTTTGAGAAATTATGTAACTACCCACCTCTAATCTACAGTTCTTGTTCCATTTTGGCCTAAAGAAAATGCAGTTTTTCAGCAGCATCTATTATGGTGATTGGAGAGTGTTTAATGGATGATGCTTCTTAATTGTGAGGTCAGAAATATTTTCCAAATATTTACTGAGACTTTTTCTGTAAAACAGTTCTGACAGTAGCCTTTGCCTATTCATAAAACAGTAAAACTTCTAACAATAAGTGAATCAAACTTCCACACTACTGTAGGAGGAGCCTTCAGCATTCTGCATGCATAGAACTTTATAGTCGGTTTTTGTTTCTTATCAAAGTGCTAATCTAATGCTTTTGTTACATTGAATTTTATAATATTTATAACAGTGGGCAAAAATATTTGTTTCCAAGTAACCAAAGTAAAATAAAAACTAGCTGAACATAAAAGAGGTTTGCGGTGTGGAATCAAAAAATGATTGAAATAGATGAATCACAAGAACAGAAATGCATTTGAACCTCAGTCACTATTGAAAATAGTGACTCAAAACTCACAACTCTCTCCAATTTTTGTCACTGTTTTCCTCTGCCTTTAGTATTTTTTCCTTCACTTTTACAGGCTCATATTCCAGGAAATATGACTGTGACGACACCTTCCAGGTTTTCAATATAATTTCCACTTGGGGAGATGTTATCTAGAATTTCAGCTTCCAGAGATTATTTAACACAGCTTGGATCAGATAAGTTTTATTCTGATCAATGTGGCCAGAGCCTGAGGTTATACAACAACTGAGGAGCTTCCCTAATACTAACACAGATCAGATACTTGTACCAATAAAATTAGAAAACAGTTGGGAAGATAGTTTCATTGATGACACTCATGAAGTGAGTTTTAATTCTAACGGATGTCACACAGAAAAGAATACCACACAGCAAGGCTACCTTCTCTTAAAATCAGAGAAACAGCCTCTCAAGTGTTTCCTTGGTATTTAGAACCAACTGTTTTTATTCCACTGAATGTTTTGCTTGATGGAGACATTTTCTCACCATGTGGAAGTTGTAGATTGCTTTAAAGTTTTCAAGAAAAATAGCTTAAAATTAGAATTTTTTTCTTGACTATATCAATAAGAATGTAGCCTTAAGTTGGAAACATGGGAAAAATAAATAATTATTAGTTTTATCTAGTTGCCTAAAAAAAGAAAACTGACATATCTCTCAATGAGAACAAGGTATACACAGTCTAGGGCAAAAGAAAGTTTATATTTGTTCATGTCAAAAATAATACAATACATATTAACACAGGAATAAACTCTATGCTTTGTGTACTCCCAACTGTAAATATGCACCCTACTGTATATACATATATTAGTAATTCTTTAACAGATAGCATTAGTAATTCTTCAGTAAATGGCATCATGAAAAAGAAAACTTTGTTGCTTTGTCATTTTAATTTTGTATTAAGAAGTTGTTAAACATATTCGAATGAATATCATTGCCATGTACCCATTAATAGATTTAATAATTTTCTATGTCTGATCTTATTTCATCAATATCTCTCATCTTTGTGTTTTCAAGTAAATACTACGCATAAAACATTTTTTATAATACTGAAATATGTATATCCACAAGGAAATAAATAATTTAACTTAACTTAGTTTTACACAGCTGTTTGGATCAGATTCAAAAGCATTTTTATACATTATATTTGGCTGATGAGTCTCATATCTTTTTAGTTTTTGTCTTAATTTTTTTGTTCCACAAATGGTATGAATTTCTCACATTTTGAAATTTCCATCTCTGTTATAGGAGTAACTGCTAATAGATAAAGAGCTTCTCTTCAGGGAGATGAGAACATTCTGGAATTAGATAGTGGTAATGACTATAACTTTGTGAATAGACTAAAACCACTAAATTATATCTGGTTACATAACGAATTTTATGCTATGTGGGTTATTTTTTTTCAAAAGGGAATTAAAGTTCGAACCTTTTTACTGGAGTAGAATTGAGGTGTCTTCTGGCCCAGTGGTTTTCAAACTGGTTGATTAATGAAGTCACATGAAGAGGTTTCTGTAAAATATAGATTTTCTACACATTTTTGTTTCATATGCCTGAGGTGAGACTTAGTACAATTATATTTAAAAGAGATGGGTTGATTATGATTACCATTTAGGTTTCAGAACCATGAAGAGGAAAATAGAAACCAAAGAAAATCGACGTGCCCAGGATCAAAGAGCTGGAAGCAGCTAGCACCAGCAGCCAAGCCTTTCATTTGCTTTTTCTTGATCTTTTCATAAGGTTGTGCTGCTTCCTATTACAGGCAGCTTCACACCAATTCAACGTATAGTCATTGCCTTTTATGTCTCTTGTGTGTCACATGGTGACTCAGGAAAAGCCGCCTAAGTTAGGTTTCCTTCTCGTTTATCTTAGGCCAGTGATCAATCTCTTCCTGGTTTCTGCCCTTTTCCCTTGAAAATTTCTCCTCCTTTTTCTCTGGGATAAGAGAACTGTGGGATTTGTGTTGCAAATTTGGGCAATAAGTCTGAGGAAGAGGAACTAGATCAAAATAAATCCTCACTTTTGTTTCAACGTGATAGATATTACTATACCATTATTGTTGTATATTTCTCCTGCCTTTTTTATTTCTCTGCCTACCTTTTCAGGTCCCCCGCCCCCCGCCTCTCTTTCTGGTCCGAGACCATGTTCTTAACTCCTGCGAAGAACGCTGATAGTTAGTATCACTATGTTCTATGCTATTAATGCTTATGCAAATACTTTGTAACTAAAACAAATATGTAGTTGTATGTCTACAAAGAGGGGAAGAAATAAAGGAAAAACTCTAGGGGAATTATTAGTGTGATTTTCACTTTGACCTGTCCGATTACAGAATCTTCATGGTGGTCTAAAGACCACATCTGCCAGAAAACAGTCTAGCATTCTTTATGTAATTAATAAAAGGTGCATGGGGTTATGTTTTAATAAGGTGTCTAATTTAATTACATGAGTTAATGATTGTAAAGTGCTTAAAATATGCATGACACAGAATGTTTTATAAGTGTTAGTTATTACTACTGTCCTTAGTATTTCTAGCAGACTCACAACAGATTTCCCCCTGTGGGGTACGTGAAGCTGTATTCTGCTTAAGTTGTCGAAACTGCAAGGTTTGCTTCTCTGTGGGGTAAGTGTAGTTGATTTCAGAGGATGGTAAAAAGAATTCTGGAATGGGAAACAAGTGATGGAGGCAGGCAAGTAAGCTGATAGAAACCAGAAGATTCAGCCCTGGCTGGTGTAGCTCAGTGGATTGAGCATGGGCCTGTGAAGCAAAGGGTTGCTAGTTTGATTCCCAGTCCGGGCACATGCCTGGGTTGCAGGCCAGGTCCCCAGTAGGGAACACATGAGAGGCAACCACACACTGATGTTTCTCTCCTTCTCTTTCTCCCACCCTTCCCCCCCGTCTAAAAATAAATAAATAAATAAAATATTTTTTTAAAAAAAAGAAACCAAGTACTCCCATTGCTTCCTGCCAACAAATGTTTACACACAACTTTCCTCAGACCTCCTCTTGGGAGGAAAGAAAGGAACAGCAAGGCCATTGAAGAGACTTAGCATTAGAGAGACTGAACATTAAGTGAAAGAACTATTTAAATGATGGAAGAAAGAAAAGAACACCCCTGCATGTGTTGTATACGATGTTTTCTTCTGAGCGTCTATTATCCTTTCTTCGTGCAGTTGCCTCATTTGGCACTTTATCTCCTCACACTCTCAATTTATATGGATGGACTGATTAATGGAAGCAGTCTATATTGCAAATCAGTGCATCTCTTTCCACTAGGAATGAAAATTAGCTGTAGGCATGTAATTTAAGCCAGTGCAAAATTAAAGTGATATAAGTCCAAAAATAGGGTAATAGGATTGTTACTAGGAAAGAAGTTGCATCTCTAATTTGCTTTGTATTTGTTGAATGTGAGTGTATTTGAGATGTAAGGAATTAAACTACACATATGATTTCGTTTTGGTGGTTTCACCTCTTTACCATATATAAGTCGTTTTGCAAAAGATGTGACCCTATTTTGTAACAGTAATACTAGAAGATGATATTTCTCTCATGTTGAGTTCAATGGAAAAGATTTACTAGTTTAACTTGACAGTTACTCTTTCAAAATTAACACAGCAGCATCAAAGATAACTCTGCAGCAGCATACTTAAACTTACAAAATCCTCTCACATGCGATTTATTTTTACTACATTTTTATTAGTTATACATGATGAAGAGTAATATACCTTTCTAGATCGCAAGCACCATTTGAACAGAGATTGTGTGCTGTGTTTTGTATCCTTTGTTATTGGATCAAATTAATTTTCCTACTCAGATATATTTAACAAACTGCATGATCTTTGTCATCCCCTGGCGTCTCGTCCACCCTCTTCATTGGAAACATCAGTTGCCTTTGATAGGAATGCCAAATGGGCAGTGTTAGGGAAATTCACATAAGCATAGAAATAAGTTTTTAGGCCAAAGATGGAGCTGCCTGAGGCACCAAGTCAGCAAACTAAAACTTAGATAACTTTTTTGTTCCTGCAAATGCTCCACTGGACCAGAAACACAGTATATCCAGACAGCCAATCTCCAACTGCCAAGAATTTGTAATTATTTTCTTGTTCAAAGTAAGGTCAGATATGCAATTCCAGACAATCAACTTAAGCCAAATACTCTTTTCTTATTTCTTGTCTTTCTCAGCAAAATGCAACCTCCTTCCTTGCTTTGAAGTTCTCCAGACTCTTGAGAGTGGAGACTGCCTTCTTCATGAAGTGTAAAATAAAATGTTCTTTTATATATTAAATTGTTCCCTTTGGTTACATTAAAATAACCCATTACATAACCTTGCTGTTTTCAAAACATGTCCAAAGCTTCATGCCACTTAGAATTTTGTGTTGTAAAATGATTCTGAGAGAGAAGTTTTCTTATGAAAAAAGGAGCAGAAAAAGAATCAATAGGTAGAGAATCTCTGGAGTTCCAATCTGATGCATTAGGGACCATAACCTCTACCATTTCTGATATTAAGACAAAATGAAAAACATAAGATTGCTGTCATTAAGGTATTATGAGGTTTCTAGAGACTCCAGTGAGTCCTAGAACTGAAGTCCGGTGCCTTATTCAGACAAATAGTAGTGCTTAGGAGGTTTAAGATTGCGCTGAGAAATGTTCATTCCATCTCATCCACTATTTTCTTTATAGATTTAGTTTCACCCAACTTTCACAAGAAACGTACATGCACTGCTCAGTGAACTAGGTGGTAGAAAGGTAACTTTTTAAATAAAAAGTTGAAGTTATTTTTTCTATTGCTGCATGAATGAATAAATGAAGGAGTGAACGAACATCATTTAAAAAGCCTGAGCATTAGGATAGTTTCATTTGGCTAATTTGGTATTGAAAAATAAAATTAGAAGCCATTATGAAATATTAGAGGCTATACACTTCATCTGTGATTGAACTCTGGGCATCATCTACTGTAAATGTGCAATGTTTAAAGTAGTGATGCTTAAAAAGAAAAAGTCAATAAATGTTTGATACAATTAGTAAATGGATACTTCCAATTGTGCAAAAAATATATAGCAATGTAAATCTGAGTGAGTACTGGTCAGTAATACTTGCAGAAGCAAAGTTATCAAATGATCTTTCATTATGAGAAAGAAAACAAGTGTCTTAAGGAAAGGGAAGAGTCGAAGAACATGAACGAATGACTGATAAACATGTACAACCGAGAGGGAAGGGACTGTGGTTGAGAGATGGGCTGAGTGGAGAGGAGCAAAGGGGAAATTTTGGGGGACAGGTGTAATAGAATAAACAATAAAAATAAAGTAGATAAAGTAAAAAACAAATATCAGAAAAAGATTTTAATAAACAATTATTATCCTCTTCTTTTTTATGAGTTCAATTAATTTTACACTTAAGTGACTATAGAGCATAGAAAACCAGAGGGTGGGCGGGCTTGGATAGGAGTAAAACACAGAAAACTGCACTTGAACAACAATTAAAATAAAGAAAAAGAAAAGAAAACCAGATTCTGCTCAATGGACATCTATCTGCAGTAGATATTCAAGAGATTCAGGTAAAAATTCAGTTCATTAGAAAGAAGTTGAGGTCAATGGCCCCCAGAATTGGAGTGTGCATATCCTAATTTCTCATTTTAATTAAAATATTTAAAAATTTCTTTTTTAACTTGAATGCTTTTCTTCTTCTTCTTCTTCTTCTCTGATCACTGTGGCTATGACTTCCGGTTCTATGTTAAATAACAGTGGTGAAAATGGACTGCCTGACTTGTTCCTGATCTTAGAGGAAATTCTTTTAGTTTTTGCCCATTGAGTATGTTACCTGAGGGTTTTTATATTCGGTCTTTATTATGTTGAGGTATGATCCCTCTATTCCTACTTTGCTGAAAGTTTTTATCATAAGTGGGTGCTGGATTTTATCAACTGATTTTTCTGTGGCTATTGATATGACCATGTGGTTTTCAACTTCCTTTTTAAAAAGATTTTATTTATTTATTTTTAGAGAGAGGGTAAGGATGAGAAAAAAAAGAGAAAAGAAACATCAGTGAGGTCACACGCTCCCTACTGGGGACATGGCCTGCAACCCAGGCATGTACCCTGACTGGGAATGGAACCAGTGACCCTTTGGTTTACAGACCAGCACTCAATCGGCTCAGCCACACTATCCAGGCCTCATTTTTTTTATTTGATGTGTTATATTTATTGATTTGCAAATATTGTACAGCTTGCATCCCCAGGGTAATACCATTTGATTAGAGTGTATGATCCTTTTAATGCATTGCTGGATCTTTTGTATGCTAATTTTTTGTTGAGGGTTTTAGCATCTATGTTCACGAGACACATTGACCTATAGTTTTCTTTCTTTGTTGTGTCTTTTCCTGGTTTTGGAATTAGGATAACACTGACTTTGTAAAAAGAAAATCTTATAAGCCTTCCCTTTTCTTCAATTTTTTGGAATAGTTTCAGAAGGATAGGTGTTCATTCATCTTTGTATGATTGGCAAAATTTGCCTCTAAAGCCACCTGGTCCAAGATTTGTTTGCTGAGAGTTTTTTGATTACTGCTTCAATATCATTAGTTGTTATGTCTGTTCAGTTATGCTGATTCTTCTTGATGCAGTTTTGGGAGATTTTATATTCTAGAAATTTACCCATTTTACCCAGGTTGGACAGTTTCTTGGCATGTGGTATTTCCTTACAGTCCTTTGTATTTCTGTGGTATTAGTTGTTACTTCTCTTCTTTAATTTCTGATTTTATTAACTTGGGACCTCTCTCTTTTTTTCTTAATGAGTCTGGTTAAAGGTTCATCAATTTTGTTTACCTTTTCAAAGGACCAGCTCCTGGATTCATTAATTTTTTTCAATTGCTTTTTTGGGTAGTCTCTATGCCATTTATTTTCACTCTGATCTTGATTATATCCTCCCTTCTACTCCCTTTGGGCTATCATTAATATCAACAAATCAACAATAAGAAGTGCTGGCAAAGATGTAAGAAAAGAAAACCTTAGCACACTCTTGGTGGTAATGCAAACTATGCAATGACTCTAGAAAGCAGTATGGAGTTTCCTCAAAAACTTAAAAGTGGAACTTCCTTTTGACCCAATGATTCTACTTCTAGGAATATATTTAAAGAGTCCCAATACTCCTATCCAATATAATATATGCACCCCTATGTTCACAGCAGCATTATTTATAATACCCAAAAATTGGAAACAGCCTAAGAACTCATTGGTAGATAAAGAGATAAAAAAAGCTGTTGAAGTATACACATGTAATACTACTCAGTAGTAAAAAAGGAATTCTTACTTTTTGTGTGAAAGGATGGATAGAACTGGAGACTATTATGCTAAGTGAAACAAGCCAGTCAGTGAAAGACAGATACCATATGGTATTACTTATAAATAGAATCTAATAAACAAAATAAACTAATGAGGAAAATAGAATCAGAGACATAGAAATGTGGAACAGACTGACAGCTGTAGAAGGAGAGGGGGAACGTGGGGCTGTTTGAAAGAAGATAATGGGATTAGTTAAAGAATATAAGAGGTATGTCTGAGAAAAGTCCAGCCATTGTTAATACAGTGAGAACAATTTCCATGACTTTTATATAACCTGGCAACCAAAAAGAGTGGATTGAATGTGCATGCTTGAACAATCAGAGGGGGTGTTAGATGCCATTGAGTGAGCATGTGTGCTGCGTGGCCATCACATTCAAAATGTCTGAGCAAGTAGAGCAATGAAAGTGCATCAAACTGTGCATTGATCTTGAACATTCCTCCATGGGAATTATTCAGATAATTCAGAAGACTGCAGCTATGGGCAACTGGTGATGGGCAGCTTCATCATGACATGTCTCTTCATGCATCATATCTCCTTCAGAGTGTTTTGGTGAAATATCAAATCACCCAGGTGATTCAGCACCCACAGGGCATAGATGGGCACCCTGTTACTTCTGTTTTTTTCTAAAACTAAAATCACTTTTGAAAAGGAAGAGATTTCAGACCATCGGTGAGACTCAAGAAAATACAACAGGGAAGTTGATGGTTATGGGGAGAACTGTGTGAGATCCCAAGGTGCCTACTTTGAAGGAGACTGAGGCATCATTGTCCTATGTACAATATTCCTTGTATCTTCTTCAGTAAATGTCTTTATATTTCATAGTATGTGGCTGGATACTTTATGGACAGGCTTCATCTATGCATGACCCATGGACATGAATAATAGTGTGATGATTGACTATGGGAATACTTGCTCAGACATTTTGAATGTGATGGGCAGGCTAGAGGGAGAGGGACAAAGGGGAGATTGGAATTACTGTAATACTGTAAACAATAAAAAATGAAAAAATATTTTTAAAGTAATGTGCCAGTGCATTATGTAAAGTATCTTCAGGTAACACTGAAGAGTAACCACATTCACTCATTCTCTTTTAGCATAGTTTCACTAGGTTTTGTTCTCTCTCCAAATCTTAAACAGTAATTACATATGAACAAGTCTTTCAATCACAGATATTTAAAATACTGTGTGGGGAAATATAGAATGATGGAACCTATTTTTAACCAGTCAGAGATTTACATGTTATTTCCTAGTGAAATACTCAATGGATTTCAAATATAATGTAGTACATATTTTAGTAACAAAAACCCAAGTGTTCCAAAGTTTCTGGCAATGCCTTGATATCACATAACTAAAATGTTGTCTACAGTAATTTACAGTATGATAAGAAGTAAACAAATACTCTTTAAGACAAGAGACTAGTTTAAATACATAAGAAAGCAACTACTTTTCTTAAATTTATATTTCTTTATTTTTCAATCACAGAGAAAGCAACTACTTTTCAAAGTGACCTATATACTATGGTTGAAACTTTTTGAAAATAGAAGTTTGGCAGTGTTCTCATTATTGTTACTCCACTCCTTAAATTAGTGTAATAATTATCTATAGAAACACTTAACTTTGCACAATAAAACTTAAAAGCATAACTTTACTTACTTGCTCAACAGCTTTTGAATAAAGATTTTCAGCATGCTTTGAATCTCTTTGATGAAAGTGTAATGATTTAATGTATACCAACTAGTTATAAAAACAACCAATATAAAAATGAAAAGCAACAGGTTCAATTTCAACAAAATTTGGCCAAGTTGGTAGATAAAATTGAAAGAAAATAATATTTATAAAAACATCAATGGTGACATTTGTTAATTTAGGCTTGTACATATCTACAAGTTATCTTTCAGGTAAGGTGATAAATATTAAACTAAACAAATTTAGGAACAGAGCTTCAATTATCACAAAAGGTTAAACTCAGCACATATGGTCACATTGATTTTATTTAAAAAAATGAGTTTCTCTGAAACGAGATATTTTTTTATGTTAACAAATAAATCAACAAATAAAATTGTTTCAATACGTATGTCATCCTGTTTCCTTGCAAACATTTTTTGTGTCATTTAATAAAGTAGTACGTTAATACAGTTCTCAAATAAATTCATACACATTTATTAGGGTGCACATTCAAGTATCTAATTGTTAAGAATACTCGTCAAAAATGTTTGGAGGCACATAAATCTGTGGTCCGACTCCCTGCTTACCTTAAGCAGCAACAAGGGACAGCTCACAAGGCAAACATTCCAGGGACCAGGGCAGAACGAGAGAAGCTACAGCAAGCATTCACCGGGGAGACTGGAAAACCTCTGGACATGTTCTGTTATCCTCCTCATCTCTTTCATTCTGCTCATATAAATATTTACATGTCTTTCAAAGTATAAATGTCACATGATTTTAGCCAGCGTTTGATGAGATAACACAGAAATTGGGATTTCAATCTAGAACATATGACTTCAGAGCCAGTGTTTCTGATGACTACTCCAATTTTCCTTCTCTGTTTTGAGCAAAAGGTGTATTTCATAAATTTTGTCAAAATTCATGTTGAGATGTTAAGAACTATGTTAAATTTAATATGTTCAGAGCATTATAGTCCTATTCTTTTTTACTGTGAATGTGTTCAGTGGTTCCCGATTGAGCATGATGTTGACTGCTAATTTAAGTTGATATTGATACAAAGCTATATAAGTGTAGATATAATCATAGTAACAAATATTTCTTGTTGTTTAGATGTTTAAAGAAGGTTGACAAAAATTGAGTGTTTATATGACATTTTGTCTTTCATTTTACAGATTATAATCTTGTTCCTACATGATTCCATTGGATTTATTAATTTGCTAAGTGTATTATAGAGCTATCCATATAACCAGAATATAAAATTTAGCTGGTCATGGCATATTATTATTCTTAATATATAAGTAGATCATATTTAATAATACTTTATAATTTGTGTTACTTGTTATAGATGAGTCTGTGTATTTATTCTATATTCATCATCTTTAAAAAATCTTTCCTTTATATACCTTGCTTATCCTTTCCCTATGAGTGCATTTTAAATAGCATAATTATATAATTTTTATGATTTGAATTTGAATGTACTTATAAAATAACTTACCACAGTGCATGTAAGTTGGGTGAAATTTTGATAATATGCTCTTTTTATTTAGAGGTTATTGGACTCTTGAGGTTTCCTAGCACTTCTAAAGTTTATTTGGAAAATTTGCATTTTCCTTGGAAGCTAGCATTTTATCAAAATATAACAACTTATTTTTATAATGTTATGTGAAATCTTATGTCTGTGTTTTTAATTATTTATTTCTTTGATGTACTTAAATCTTAATCATGTAAAACCTTGACTAAAATATAATTCACATACCACATATTTCTCCCATTTAAAGTGAGTAATTCTAGGTTTGGGGGTTTTTTTGTTTTTGTTTTTGTATTTAGAGTTGTACAAGCACCACCATAATCTAATTTTAGAACCTTTTTTTACTCTAAAATGTTCAGTACAAATTAGCAGTCATTCTGTGTTCCTGTTCCCAATCTCTAACCTACTTATTTCACAAATTCACTTCTGCTGAATATTTAATATAAATGCAATAATATAATTTTTGGCTTTTTCATCTGTTTTTTCACATTCATTATCATATTTTCAATGTTCATCTTTTTTGTGGCATGCGTTACGTGATTCCCTGTTATGGCTGAATAATATACCACTGTATGATATATCAAAATTTGTTTATCCATTTAAATAATGAATATTTAAATTGCATACACTTTTATTTATTATTACTAATGATGCTATAAATATTCATGTACAAGTTTTTGTATGGATGTATGTTTTTATTTCTTTTGTATATGTGCTGGATTGGAATTGTTGAATTAAATCTAATTTTAATACAATTATAGTAATGACATTAGTTAGAAAATCAACAAGAATTAATCTAGAGGATTTATTGAATTCTTTCATGCTTTCATATTTGAAAAAGTAAATAATTTTCTTCTGCTTTTCATGAACTTTGCTGAAATTTGAAGAATAAATATATCTTAATATATATTTCTCATCTATGAGAAATCCATATGGGTTTGTTACAGGAAAATAAGATATTGATTTTTTTCTTGTTTTTTCCCAAAAGATGCCATGAAGATAAAAATTAGAGCCATGTGAGAAATTAAGAATTGAAGCAAGGGGAATTTATACAATTTCTATGTGGAAATTATATAGCATCAAATAAAAATTAGTCAATTATCTGTATGATGAGTTGCAATTGATTTTAAAGTTTTAATCAGGTAACTGATCTATACTAAAATGTGATCCTATTGTTGAATTATTTTACAATTAAATATTTTAGATTCTGTTATTGAGCCATTTAGATGTATGTATAGCCATATGAATCTATGTGTCTGTCTACACACACACGTATTCATTCCATATATACATATACACACGCAGAGGATTGAGCAAAAGTAGGTTTACAGCTGTGAGTAAACAAATGCACAGTTGTTACTCTCGGATTATTATTAATTATTGCATTATTTTTCCACATGAAAAATTGTAAATCTATTTTGCCCCACCCTGTATATTAATCTCTGAAATAACAGGTCCAAAATAAATAATTTTTGCTTTACTCAATATCTTTCTTTATCTTTCTTGGCAATTTTCTTAAAATTTACCACGATGCTAAAACTTCTTTAAAAGAGAACAGTCTGTGTCATCTTGATTCTTTTTTCCCCCTAAAGAATCCTGTATGATATAGCTTCAACTTATTACTCCACAACCAGCCCTATTTTTTTCCCATCCACCAGCTCTCCATGAAAACGCATAACTGGCTTTTTCTGAAATTCCAGAGTACTGTTCTTCTTTTGTCTGCAATGTTTGATTGACTTATTTTTGTTCTTCAAGAATCAGGTAGACTCCTTCTTTGATCACTAGAATTTCTCATTCTTAACCTTGTTTAATTCTTTCAGAGCACTCATCAACAAAATAAATTATTTTGTTTTTTTGTGTCTTTTCTAAACTAAAATATGCTCTCCAATAAGGAAAAATGGCATGTCTTATAGAATTAACATTAGAAGTGATCAAATACATATTTATGGATTGAAAACATACAATAAAAAGTCAAGTCAAGCCCTGACTGGTGTAGTTCAGTGGTTGGGTGTCGTCCTGTAACTTGAAAGGTCTCAAGTTAAATTCCCAGTTACAGCACAAGCCTGGGGTGTGGGTTAGGTTTCCGATCAGGGTGCCTATGAGAGCCAACTGACCGCTATTTCTCTCTCGCATCAATGTTTCTCTCCTTCTCTTTTTTTCTCTCCCTGTCTCTAAAGATAAATAAATAAAATCTTTAAAAAAAATCAAGTCCAGCGAGTTTTTTTTATCTGCTGGTAGCCCATAGAAAGATTAATGAATAAATAGCATACTATCACTTTAGACTCAAAGTGAATGAGATTTACTATTATATTTTTCAATAACACATTCTTATTTCCATATAAGAATGGAATGGCAATAAGTGTAAACTGCCATGAAAAATATAAAGAACATTTTTGTTAATTTCATGGAATTTACAAAAGTAAAATAATTTCTTTAAAAATTAATATTGCCCTATTCTGGGGTCTCAACTGGTTGGAGCATCCTCTATGCACCAAAAGGTCACAGGCTCAATTCCAGTCAGGGCACATACCTAGGTTGCAGGTTTGATCCCCAGTCTGGGCACATGTGGAGGCAGCCAACAGATGTTTCTCTTTCACATGAATGTTTCTCTCTCTCCTATGCCCCATTTTCCTCAATCAATAAACATAGCTTTAGGTGAGGATAAAAGATTAATGTTATATGCAAATTAAGGCTATGAAAATTTGTTTTTTCTAGACAATGATTATGAAAGATACATAAATTTATCCTTAAAATCATCACACAAATTGTAGAGAGAATAGTGAATAGTGGCAACTCCAGACCATACATTTTTCCTAAATAGGCTGAGATTGTTTAAAATATTTTTGGATCTCCTTTTTGGGGATTGCTCTCAGAGGCTACAGCACATTCTTTTGAATATTCACTGTCTTAGAAAATGTTTATTATTTAAAGGTGCATTCTACTTTTGCAAACCACAAGAAACAGTTTTGAGTTAAGTTTGCTAGACAAAAGAAGGACTAAGTTATAAGATGCTGCTTCAGGGAAAAAATGCTCTAATTAAAATAATAACACTGAATATCAGGATCAATTAACAAATTGGAATTGAAGTAAATCCCAAGAAAGAAATTTCAAAAATTTTGAGAAAAAAATTATAATAATACTGGAATAACTTTATTGCCTTATAAATGTGAATTACATAGTTCTAACAGGTCTAAATATCAGCCTCTCTTTATTATCAATATTCTGTTGAACTTCCAATATTTTCAACCTGTTCAATGTCCTATATCATCATCATACCTGATATCATCCACTTCAGCTTCAGAAACCTCTTGACAAAGTAACCGTAGTCACTTGCTTTCTTGATAAGACAGTGGGGTAGGAGCCCTCTGATTTAGACTGCGCTTGCACAGGGGCAAAATTCTTCGAAGAGTCCACTTGAATCAAGAGCATCCACCGCTTTTGGTTTGGTTTTGACATAAAAGCTAAAGGGAATTTCCACAGGGCAAAACTGGCTGTAAATATTTATACACATATTTTGAGTCTGTTTCTCTAGTAGCTTACCTGCATCAACACTGGAAAATCAGTTTGGAAAATAAAAGCCCGGATTCTAGTCAATGCTTTGTGTTTGGTATACACAGGAGACTATTTCTCTGGGGGAAATATCCCATAGAGAGACAAAGTCCCTTGTGGCAGCCAGAAATCACCACCCAAACCTGTAAAACAAAGAAACCTTCTACTGTCATGTTCAAGTGGATCTAATGTTGTCATGATAGACTCTAGGAAAGGCTGAGCTTCAAGACAGAACAACTGTTAACATTCTTTTTTAAGGATCCCTAAGCATCTTGCTACCTCATTTCTCAAGTGAGCTAACATATGGTCCATATAGTTTCTGCCACTAGCAGTTCTGAATCCTTCCCCTGTTCCATGCAGTGGAGGTACTCATCTCTGCAGTCTGCAAAAAGTCAGAATATTTTGTCAACTGAGGACAAATCTCAGCACTAATTGTAATGGAGCAGACTGCCAAATTAGAGAGAAACTGCCCCTGCCCAGAGGAAAGTGAACACCAACAATTTCAGGATTTTGAACCTATCCTGGGAAACACTCTACAACCACCTCCTCATTAACAGGCAATAAAAGGAAGACAAATATATTGCTCATCCAACCTTATAGCTTGGTCATCATTTTCACTGTTGATTGGATAGACTTCTCTCAAATCCTGCCAATTGACTTATGAAACCTTCATCCATTCTCTTTCAGAAAGTCATGTACGTCACATCACATCCCCATTACTAAAACTGTCAAAAAGTGTGCATGGTCAGAGATTTAACCCTACTTTCAAGTTAATAAGTGAGTTTATCACAGCTTTATAAGTGCTGAGAGAAGACACAATAGTTCTGGGTTGTAGATAAAGAGAAGATTACTACCCATAGCAACAGTAGTAGTCAGAAAATCAGCATTGTTGCATTTTTCCAAGAGATATAATTCCTGCAGGGTAGAGAAAAGAAAGTATTTATTACTCAAGCATGCAACTGGTTGTGTTATAAGAAACGAACATGGAAAGATTCCTAATATTTTATAAAAGGCAGTGAGCATGCCCACTTTTTTCTTTTTTTTTTTTTTTTTGCTTTGGAGAAAGAAACAATTTGTAGCTTCCAAGGCAGTAGGTTATATAAATACCTATCTATATACTATAATATGTAATGTGGTATATAATACATATAAAGACAATCTGAAGCAGCAAGGATATACCATATCAAACATTACCGTCTCTCAGATAGTAACCTTGTCAACATTCCATCCCACAGGCATTTATCTTCTAATCACATCCAACTTCATATTCAGCACATTCACTATTTATTTGTTTTTTGACTTTCATTTACCTTACTTTGCATGGTAGCTTAATATTATAAAAATGATTGTACAAACTGAAACTGCACAAAATGTAATTAATATTTGATTAAAAACTGCCTTGTTTCTTGGCCTTCAAAAATGTTTGTCAAAATATTAAAACTGTGTTAGATGGTTATAAATACATAAGAAAAATAGTAGAATTAATACTCATTTAGTATTGGTTAATTTCAACATTAGAAACATTGAGAATTAAAGTGTTTTATTTCTTTGTTAAAACAAAAACTATCAAGTAGTTGAATAGTATTTGCCTTTTTCTCATCTCATAACTTACAATATAGAGTGAATATTTTTCTCATTTTAAGGTTTTCATACTTCTAAGTTTCAGTTAGCTTCCAACATTTGTTTTTTATACTTTTAATGTTATAAAATATATCCAACAGTTACTTTTTTTAAAAGATTTTATTTATTTATCTTTAGGGGGAAAGGAAGGGAAGAGGGAGAGAAACACCAATGTATGGTTGCCTCTCGTGCGTCCCCTGCTGGGAACTGGCCTGCAACCCATGCATGTGCCCTGACAGGGAATTGAACCGCAGTTGTTTGGTTCACAGGTGCACGTTCAATCCACTGAGCTACACCAGCCAGGGCCAACAGTTACTTTAATGTGAATTTTTTTTCTTGAGTCACTTTCTCCAGGACACCTACATTCCTTTTAAACACAATCACTTTATTTACTTTAATAAGTTTACCTTCACTGAGTTCCTCTGGCTGCAGATCAAGACTCTTCAAATGCTAGGCTTGTCAACATTTCCACAGGCATTTATCTTTTAATCACATCCAATTTCATGTACAGCATTTTTACTATTTATATTTCTGTTAGGCTTTCATTTTTGTTGCTCAATTCCCTCTTTCGATCATCCATTTTTTGAAAATATCTGTAGGTTTATTATCTGTAGGCTAGGAGACAACACAATTTCACACATGGCTGTCTGTGCTTGTGTGAAATTAAATGAATAAATGAATAAGAGATAAACGGTGACCAGTCAGCAGCAGACTCTGAAAGACATAGCATGATAGGACACTGATACACATTTGTTATTTACATAGTGATTATGGAATGAAAACCTGCTAGTAAAATTTGTGCTTTATGCAATTACTAACAGTTAATATTCCATGGTAACTGAAATATGGGAGAGAGAGAATGTGTGTACTCTGTCTTTGCTGTTATCAATGGACTTGAGAATTTCTCAGAAAGATAGAGGTTACTGTAAGCCTGCCAGCCTTTTTCTCTTTATCATGGAGGGAAGTTGTATCCCACTGACATTATTCACACCAATGGAAAGACTTGTGAGATTCTTTGCAATATATATTAGCCACCTCGATCCCGTCAATAGACTGAGAACCCCTGCTAAATTACTTTAATTCTCAAGAAAAATTCAGAAATAAGTTCTGATGCAACAAATTTACAAAATTATGTCAATTCAGGGTGCCATTTATTTCAGATTAACTTATCTTTTAAAGAACCCCAGGTAATATATAACGTAAAGTTTTCTTCCACACTCCTTATATACTTATCGGTAAATTATTTAAAAAAACTGCTGATTGGAAACAAATGTACAGAATATTAATGTGCTTATGAAATAATTTGCATAATGGTATTTCCATATTTTAATATGTAATATTTATTATATTTATCTCATTACCATTTAGTCCCCTTATGCACCTGTCCCCCTGCAATCACCAAAGTGTGTCCACGTCCATGAGTCCTTTCTCTTATTTAATCCGTCCCTCCACCCCCAACAACCACCCCAGAACTGTCAGCCTGCTCTTTCTCTATGAGTCTGTCTCTTGCTTGTTAGTTCAGTTTATTTGCTAGATTCTACATATAAGTGAGATCATGTTGTATTTGTCTTTCTCTGACAGGCTCATTTCACTCAGCATAATGTTCTCCAGTTCCATCCATACTGTTGCAAAGGGTAAAATGTTCTTCTTTCTTTATAGCTGAGCAGAGCTCCATTGTGTAAATTGTTTCATAGTTGTTTTACTCACTCATCTATTGATGGACATTTGGGCTGCTTCCTTATCTAGCAATTGTAAATAGTGCTGCAATGGACATTTTAATAATTTTAAAACAATTGTTTAAACTTATGAGATTTCTTTCCCTTATAGTTTTATTTTTTAGTGTCAGTTTCCTTAATTATAATTGTCATAACTTGGATCAGTTACAAAAAATGTTTCTGTATAATGTTCATTATTGCCAGCATTAATATCTAAAATAGAAAAAGTATTAAATAAAAATTAAAATAATTAAATTTGGTTTTAGTATTCCAACAACTGTGTATTTTGAATGAAGGAAAGTCTAATAATTTGTTTACTGTATATTTCATTACTTACCACAGATTACTCCATATAATTTAGTCACGACCTGATATGAGCAAATAAAAGTAGATTTTTAAAAAAACAATACCAAGTATGTCACCACATATCTGTTGAGATTGATGTTTTTTAAATAAAGTATTTTAAAACATCTTCTGCAGTGAAACAAGTAAAAGAACTTTCTTATATTTTGCTTTATGGAAGATTATTTTATTCATAACTGAGCATTTTGGAAAAAATCTGTTCTTCCAACTTTGATATATATTTTTCTAAATAAATTACTTTCAAGCATATGAAGGACTTTAAAGAGGTCTCTGAATAATGATGGTAACAGTAGAAATTAAATAAACTTGATAGCTTGTATTTGTTTTATTGCCAACATATTTTATGATTCAACAGTATTGCAGCGTTTTCCTAATTTTTGCTACAAAAGGAAAGTAAAACAACAGTTTATTGTGGCAATACTTCATACTGGCCTACTTCTGTAAATTGTCTTTAAGCTCTAGGGTACAAAGAGGAACATTCATGTTTTTAAATTGGATACAAAAGCAGTTTCTATCCTGTAGCTGTTGTAGCATCAATTGTCAAATACAGACTATTAGAGGTGTCTAAACATATTGCACTCAGCAAATTATAAACACTTTTTTGGTGTGCTTTACCTGGGGTGAGCTTATTTAGATTTTTATTGAATATTTTTAAGATACAATGTAAGTTATTAAACATTTTGAGTTTGCAAAAACATGATTCTTGTGGTATCTGACACAGGCTCAGTACTGATTCTTCAACCTGCGTCTTTTTAGAATGGAATTCAACCACTCAGGGTTTCTGGGGTTGAAATAAAATAGAAAAAAGCAGGAAGGTAAAAAAGAAAGGAAGAAAGGGAGGAAAAAGAAAGGAAACCAGAATAAGGAAAAAATAAAATTAAGAATTAAGCAACTATACACAGTTATATTCAAGATGTGGAAATATATGCAGACAGTACCAACATTAAAATAATGCCTTCATAATTAACCTCCATATGTAACATTCATAATTAAATATCTTAGAGATCTGCTATGGGGTGTGAAGTTAGCCAGGTTATTTCTGACACGTTCTCAATAGGGATGGAGGTTTGCATTGCCATGGCCGAAATCCACTTTTTAGATAAATAGTGAAATGAGATCATCACTCATAGTGTCCCTCTCTATGTAGAAAGACACTAAGATTTGTTCCTTTTGTATATTAAGAAACAACAATTATTTTCATTTCTACAGATGCTTATTTTTAACATTCATGATTTGGGGCTAAGAGAAAGGGAGAGTTATGGGTTTTTTAATCCTAGTCTCTATATTTTCATGTTTATACTGAAATTATAATAAGCAAAATTATGGTTTTATTAGATTGGTTAATTCAGATAAAAACAAATTCAGAGGTTCTTGACCATATTTTCAGTATAATGATTAGCATTACTCTTTCCTGTGTGTATTCAAATACATATTTCTGTGCAGTTACACAAAACCATTTGCATTTTATGTTAATTTATTTAATAACTTCTAATTGTGATGTAGCATTTAGCCATACTAAATTTAAACACTGTGTATATTGCTTTACCTACTCCAAATTGTCAATATCACTTCCATTTTAATTTTTCTCTAGGTTATGAGCCTCCTAAAGAATGGCAAACATAATGAGACTATTGTTCGCTTCATCACCTATTTCCAGCTAGCTTTTCAACTCTGAGAAGAATGTTTGCTCTACCAGTAGTAAGTGTATGGCTAAGGAAAGGCTTTCTCCTAATTTGTTTTCATCTGAACTACGCTCTCAACTCCAGTCAGTTTTTCTTATATTTCTCTCTCTGTCTTTGAACTTGAGACATATGGCTCTTGAGGATCAATGAGGATGTACTCTCTAACAATATATCAGCTATCCTCATAGGGTAAATGCCATAAAGTTGACTTTATTACAATAGTAACACACATATTTTTGCATTTATTTTGGCTACGTTCTCATTCCAGTGTAGAGTTATTCATTCTGATGATAGTGCAATGTGAAGAATGAATGAAAAGAGCATGTGTCTCTCTTTGTCATGAAACACTTATAAGTGAGTTCTAAATGCAATTCCTTGAGTGTATAAAGACTCTTTCTAGAGGAAATCTCAAGCACTATACAACATACCTCACTCATTTCCCATAATAACAGCTCTTTCAAATAGAAAGGCAGGTCTATTTGCAGTGGTATCAGTATATGCCTTGAGAAAGGGCAGCCTGTCAAGTTCAAGTAGAACTTCAAAGAAAGCACTTGAAAGTTATAGTGTCTGCTCATGCTTGGGATTTTGATGATTGTAGATTACCTGTATAAAAAAATGTCCACAATACAGGCCTAAGTTATATTCTTAAGTGATTGCAATTCAAAAGAATTCAAAAAAGAAAATTTTTAAGGCTTGTGCCCTTTGTATGAAATATTGCTTTTTATCTCAAGTATGTTAACTTTATTTTTGTTTATATTTAAATTTCTAGTAGAGAATAGGAAGTCTTTTAGGTAAGGATTGCACCTTACTGATGACAATGAATCACCCTATTTCTCTTTCTCCATACTTTCATGTTGGGAACCACTCTGCCCGGTTTCAGGAGTTGTAATTGCCCCCCATGGATAAGGCTGGGTGAGCAACCTCCGGACAGAGCCACTAAGAGGACAAAGCTTAGCTCCCTGGAGGCAGCACTGCTCCTGCTTCATCCATCTCTCCCCCAATGCTTGGTTGGTTAGTCAGTGACCAGTAAGACCCCTCAGAGGGGGGGCAACCTAAGCCAGACACAATCGCTTGGAAGACCCTCAAGGAAGGAGTTGGAGAGCTGCAGCAAAGAGGGAGTGATGGACCCTCACCACCCCCGCCAGCTATTCTGACATAGCCCAAGTCCCCGTGTCCTCTGGGAGAAGCACTTCTTGTCTCTAATCCACTTGAGCCTGAAAACCTATGATGGGGAAGGCAGTGCAGCCCTTTGCTGGAAGGGTGGGTTCCCCAGGTGACCAGGCCTAAGAAAGAATATGTAAAAGCCTGTGAACCCTGCTTTGTTTAGAATGCTCTCATTTAAATAAGGGTCCAAGCAAGAAGTTTGCTCCTCAAAGTTTTATGGTTCTTTAGCTATCTGATCCCGACTGAGAATGAGCCCTCATAGTTCTTTGAATGCTATCTATTGTTTGATCCTTACCTGTATTCTTGTGCAAAAGAACCCAATAAAAGCCCCTTGAGGAAAAGGCTCTTGGTCCTTCTCCCGTGAAGAGACTGACCACCTTTCCTCCCCAAGCAGATCATGGCTTGGCAGTACTATTTTCATCCATTGCAGAGGGGGGTACTTGTGGGCAAAGTTGCCGCCACACTGTCACAGTGAGCTAAAGAGCCACCATTTCTAAGAAGTTTTTTTCTGAAAAGTAAGCCTACATTAGTTTCTCTCTCTTCCTTACTCTCTCTCTTTTAAAATAATTTCCTTCAAATAATTGAAGTTTGTAATCATTCTTTACTGACATCAGTAAAGATATACCCAAGAAAAATTAACTAAAGGGTTCATAAACATTTTTTTCCTTTCTTTGAAAGTAGATGTAACATTTTTCACTGAGAGAACATGTATTCAAATGACTTCTTACAGTGGCAGGTAAGAAAACAAGAAAGTGTTTAAAATTTAGACTCCATTCTTGAGTCCAGGGTCCAAAAGTGTGTAAATGTAAATTATTATAGTATTATTTAAATAGGTGTTAAGCAAACAACAACAATAAACTTCAGTAAGCTTAAAGCTGCCCTTGGCCATTGTTTTAAGCAGCTAGGGCAACCATCCCATGACATCACAGATTGGGAGGCTTAAACAACAGAAACAGGTTTCCTCACAGTTCTGGAGGTAAAGTACTAGATCGAGGTTCCAGCAGAGTTAGTTTCTGGTGAGGTTTCACCCCTCCACACTAGACAGACTACCACCTTTCAATTGTGTCCTCATGTGTGGGGAGAGAGAAAGATCTCTGGTATTTCCTCTTCTTGTGACACCAGGCCTATTGCATGAGATCCCACCCTATAATCTTATTTACCTTTAATTATTTCTTTATAGGCCATATATCCAACACACTTGCTTTGGAGGTTAGAGTTCTAACATATTAAATTTTGAGAAAACAAAATTACTGAATATGTCATCGTCAAAAATCAATTCTAAACCAAGTTAATGCTGGACTATTAAACAAGACCCAAAGAGAAAAAATGTATGTATGATTTATGAAATGTATTTCCTTGAGTCATATAACCTAGGAGAGTTGACAATAAGCACCTGTAATTTAGCATGCAATTGTATTAGGAAAGTGGGAATCCAGTTTGCTCTTATGACGACAAGGAATTAAGGGAAGCCTCATAAGCATTTTGAGCCCTCATCACAGACTGACCCTGTGGCATTATATCTATTCTGCTAGGTAGACATCCTTAGGATTGCACCCTGTCTTCTGGCTTTCAATGGAATATCAGCAGCCAAACAAAGACTTCTTAATATTACCTTTGTAATATGGCACATACATCCTATGTATGAAGAGGTTGAGATAGAGTGATTGGTACAATTTTATTTTCTTTCTTTTCTTTACTTCTTCTTTTTTTTTGTCCAACTTGCCCCTCTTTTAACCGCCTGTCCCTCTTTTAACCACCTGCTTAACCTGACGTAACCATGTGAGTGTGTTAGGAGGAACAGAAAAAAGAAGTCTAAGTTATCTTAGTGTGACTAAGTATGTTATCTGCTCTCATGAACCGGGGACATAGATGCAGATGATAGAAGGGGGTTTAGAAGATGGAGCTCTGAGGCTTCACTCTACTGCTCACACGTTTTGCTGTCTCAGTTTCACACCTGCAAAAGGAGAATGTCATGCAACAACCTCATTAGATTGTTTTGAGTAGACATCATGTCCATAATATAGTAGCTGTACCTGATACAGACAATAAAGATTGCTGATATCCTTCTTCAGTGCTATCATTCTGTACCAGAGTTTTATTTTAGGATTGTTCTCAAATAGGAGTGTCTCTGGGGATGTGGTTGATAAATTTGCACTATACTTGACTCATCATAATTTAGTACTCTAAATGTAGTAATTATGTAAAATCAAACAAATAAGCAAACAAAGCATCACATGTTTTATTGAGTGCACTTTAGGAAAAATTAATGCTCATATTCTTAATGGAATTCACATAGTAGTGAGTTTTCTAAGAGAGTGATTAGAAAACAGTCCCACAGTAAAACCTGGTTTAAAATGAATTCAAAGTAATAGCATGTAATAAAAGTAATGAATCACTGCTGAATCAGTCTTAGTAATGAAAATATTCTTTACTTCAGGATCTAATTTTAGATACAAGCTCTGTCATTGGGATTGGCATTGTATATGGGGGCGAAAACCAGGTCTTCAAATATTTACATACTAATTTACTCCGAAGTTCATACTGAAGGATGTATAACCCAATCTTTAAATGAACTCTTTTTAAGTGTTTATGGGTTCCTTGATTCTTTCTCCCTAAACCCTTGTTTGTCATTTGACAAAATATGAAGAAATAATAGCAATTGGTTGATGGGTTTAAGTGTTGCATTACTGGTGAAAAGTTTTAGCTGCATTGAGAGTTTCTCCTGCACAGATTATAATGTACTCATAGTAATTTTCAGGTTGGTTGACAATTTGAAGTGCTTTGCTGAATTTGAAAATTATTATATAATCAGTTACATACCTTTGTGTATTTTTTATTCCACTTCAGTAAGCCCAAAGCAATTGCCAGAGGCAGGCAACCCTGACAAAATTATAAAAATGAGTTGAGTTTTCTTGGTTACTTATCAAGAATAACTTTTCCCTCCACCTAGTTATGCCATTTCCCAGGTGCCAAATATTTAATTTCCTGAAGCCTCCCTCCTGAGGTTAACATTTGGAGGCTGACCAGATCCTAATCTCCTAGACATTGCTTTCTTCTCTGCATATAAACATAGTGGTTAAGCTCATGAGCTCTGGACTGAGAGAAAAATGTATCTAAGTCCCAAAAAAACCACATGGCTCTCTCTCTCACCTCGCCAAGAGGCGATCCTTACTCTGCTGAAACTGAGTGGCTCTTTTTTTACATGACTGCAGGAGTCCTCACTCTGCCCCAAACAATGTGGCTCTCTTTTCAATGGCTGCCATGTCTGGGTTTAAACCCCCGCTCCCACCAGTCCTCCTTTGCAACCCCATTTCCGACTCCTCCCACAGTTGGTTACACCTGCCAGGACTCCCTTATTATTGCAAGTTTACTGGGCTGCCATCATGAGTCTGGGCAGGTGTGGCCCCATGGCATGGAGCCAATCAACTCCAAGCTCCCACACAGGTGCTGTAACTCAGGGGACCTGCCCCTATAGTTATGTCTTGGGTGGAAGTCACTTTCTTCTCCCTGGCTCAAAGCATGGCCACAGCTATTTAACATATCTATGAAAACAGTTAAAGGTTATAGATATGTTAAATAATCATTCCAGAGGTTAGCTGCAAAACTGTTGCTATGCAAAACAGCTCTCAATGGCCCTGCTTCATTTGTGCCTTCCCCTGGGGGGTGGGGGGATGAGGACATCTTAATATTTCCTGGACATCCTGAGTTCTGGACCCCATTCCAAATTTTTCTGGGGGGCCCTCCTCCTGGCTGCACCCTGTTACAACACTGGCCATTTTTGTATTGAGTACTTTGTTCGCTTTAATTGACTTGTGTTATTTATATATTTTGACATGTAAGCTATTAGTTTATGACTTGGCATTTTTACTTTATAAACGTTACTTTTGATGTAAAAAAGGTTTATATTTAATTTAAGAAAGTATTAATCTTGTAGAATAGATCTTTTTATGCCTTGTTCAAGAACTCTTTCCATACCCCAAAGTTTGCACACATGTGTATGTGTAGATATATACATATATTTGTATATATATGCCTATATTTTAAAGTTTTCAAGTTTCATTTATATCATTTGTCCATAATCTGCCTAGGTTAATTTTGTGTAATGTGAGGAACAGATCCATATATCATCTTTTTTCACATATATAACCAATTTCAAAGATCAGCGTTGATGAATAGTTTCTACTTTTCCCATTTGATTGCTTTTCTAATAAAAAATAAAAGCAAATGAATGCAACAAATTTCTCGGGTCTGGGATTAAACTTCATTTCCATGTGGACACCATTCTGTGTAAATAGACACACTTTGATGATTTTAAACAATCCCATGCCCTTTTTCTGGAACCACCTTCAATGTAACTTAGAATGGGAAAAGTCTACATGTACATAGGTGTTATTTTCCAGCTTAAACAAAATTCTATTATTCTACTTAGAGTGAGATAAGAAATTCAAAGTAAGGCACATATGTATCAAATTATAAAGTAGGGTCCAGGAAGGTTAATTCTCAAATAGAAATATTGGCATATAATAACATTATAACTATTTTTTGCAAGTGGGTATTAAACACGTAGGTGACTGTTTATGTATTCCATGCAGGAATGTTGTACAGTATCCACGTGACAGTTCACGTGGAATCTTTCAGCCTCAGAAGTGGCTGAGTAACCCTTTCCTTTGTTCCAGGACACGGAAGACAATATTAAGGATATTTTTTAACTTTCGTTATTGTTGTTCAAGTACAGTTGTCTCCATCCACCCACCCCATCACAATAACATTGTAACTTTTAATGTGTTTTTATTTTTAGGCACTATTCAAACAGTTATGCATGCACGATCTCAGTTTATTCTCGCAACATGCAATAGAAAGGGTTTATTATAGTACAAAATTTCACAGGAGGAGGGGTAGATAGATTATGTAAATTGCCTGCATTATACAGGTCATGTTTGAAGTAACTTGAGCCTAATTAT
Source organism: Artibeus jamaicensis (assembly GCF_021234435.1). Taxonomy (NCBI): domain Eukaryota; kingdom Metazoa; phylum Chordata; class Mammalia; order Chiroptera; family Phyllostomidae; genus Artibeus; species Artibeus jamaicensis. The sequence goes on along the minus strand of NW_026522046.1, from coordinate 20,826,155 downwards.
TAATTATTCAAAAGTATGCATTCTTTCCCCTCATGAGAAATTATTTTTCTATTAGCCCTAAAATGTTTTGGTTGTTTCCTTGTCCTGTATTTTCTTTCACTATTATTGGGTTTTACCACTACAGCTGAGTGAACAAATTTATACTCAGTCCAGTCCCCTTTTCATGTGTGGGTCCTTTTTAGATCCCATCAGTTTTTTTCTTTTCACATGTTGCTAAGAATAAACCACAAAAATAGAAGGCAGGATATTTGAGTGCAAAGTTACAAAAGAAGATCTAGCATCAAAGGAAAGATATTGATTCCCAGTATTAAACCCAAATCTCAAATATGATGTCTTTTTAAATGTTTATTTTAATAGAGAAGCTGCAAAATATATAGGCCCAGATATGAGGATCAATGTAGCAATTTTATTGTACTATATAATTTTTACCAAGAATATATTTAAAAGAAAACCTTACCTGACCTTCCTATCATGGAAGTTCTTTTACTTGTAGAAAAAGTTTTTGAAAGGCTTATTGATTTTAAACTATATATACACATATATAATTTTGTGCAGTAATAACTGGATAATAACAAAGATGTAATTTCAACATTAACATGTAACTACTAAGATAAATAATTTTCTCCAGATGCCACCATACATCAGTAGCTCATCAGTTCCTGTACGGCATGGATCCTTTCCTGTTTGTGCACCAATGCATGGCAATGCCCTTGCTTGTAGATCGGGGTCCCTGACATCCAGGCCACAGGCCAGTACCAGTCAGGGCCTTTTATAAACCAGGTGGCACAGCAGGAGGGGACCTTGAATGTAATGTGCTTGTTCATCCTCAAGCATCCCACCTCCACCCTTAGTCTATGGAAAAACTGTCTTCTATGAAACCGGGGACTGCTGTTGTCCATTCTGTCTTTGATGCCTCCGTATCCTACTACTGAGTTCAAATTCCCCGGCAGTATCATCAGTGTTGTCTGACAGAAGGTTGGCTGAGGCAACATCACCTAGAAGGGAGTAGCTAGCCACTTGCTGAGCTAAGTGAAGCTGCCAGACAGACAGACACCTTGTCAGGCCTCTGGGCTGAACCAGAAGATGTATGAAGAATCCACACTGAACTGGTGTATGGAAACTGGTTTGATACAGAAAATTATTGCTATGACTACTTAGATTTATTCAGATATTAAAATGAGAAGCCTTTGGCTGTTTCTCACTCATACTGATATTTTTGTGAAAGGGAAAATAATTTGTGCATGAGCATAATAGCTTCTTCTCCCGCAGCTTCCCATCCTCACCCAGTGGTTTAAGATTATTTTTGACTGCCCAATAGGTATGTAAATATATAAATAATTTCTCACATATATAAATAATGGGGTAAGAAACAGATTTCTGTAGGGCAATAAAATATATTTTTTTAAGTTTGAGTACATAATAGATTATATCTGTGAGATAACGGGAAATACTTTTGCTATATTTGCAATTAATATTGAAAAAAGCTGCCTGGTGACACAACAGCAGATTATTATTTCAAACATTCCTTCTTAACCCCACTGAATAATAGCTATCCAACCACACCCTAATAATTAGGGTTAATTATTTCTGCCAGTATGGTAACACTTTCTATTTCCCCCTTTTCTTTTGGCAAGAAAAGCCTAGAAATGTCTAGATAGTTTGCCGTAGTTTGAATCTGAATATGACACTTATTCTTTGCTCGGTAGAAGTGCTCTTCTGTGGGGAACCAGAATCTTCACATTCATCGTCCCTAAAATTGTGTATTAGAGAACCAAAGTTCTCCAAGTGGGTCACTATGGGGCCTACTTGTAATTCGCCCCGTGCTTTTCAATTCGTGTACTCTGAGGGCCAACACTTTCTGGGCATTAGACTATGTGATATAAGCAATGGGTTCCATGTGCAGATATGTGCCCTGTGTCCCTCCTCTGTGGTGAGGTGGGTTACCCGATATAATATAATATCACATGGAATAATATTATGATGAGTCACTCTCCCTCCTTAGATAGGAGTGCTGGATAAAAGTTTGAAAGCAGGAAAGCCATAACCAAAGCTAGAATGTATATTTGTTCAGGTCAAGATGGATCACTGCCATTCCAGGGTGGGAAGGAGCCAGTGCAATCAACATCACACCATATGGGTGTCTGCTCCTCACAAAGGATATCAATATTTTAATACCCATATTGGCTGCAGAATATCAATGGACAGATGGAAAATTGGACTGCTGTTACAATAGCCACTTTGACTTTGGTGAGTGGAAGCCTCTGTTGCTGGGCCCACACGTAGTCAGTGCCTCAGCCCACACCATGGCTCCTCTGCTCATGTGCTCACTGAGGTAGTATCGTGATGGCTGGTAACAGACTAGACAATATCAACTGGCTCGGCCGTTCTGTATCCTTTTTAGGTAACACTAGCTGGTCTCTGCTGAGCATCGCCATACAAACCAAGTTCTTCACACTTTGTACCCAGTCCCATTGCTCCATACTTACACCAAAGACTTCTCTGTCACCCAGATTTCAGGTTTCTTTTCAAAGCTGCTGACCAATTAGCCAATCCACTTGACATTGCTTCTGCACAAAAATGCAGGTAATCTGGATTCCCACCTGAATTTTCAATCTGGGGAGATTATCATCGTCACCACAGCATGGTGAAGGGGGCTTTACTGCAGCAGACCCAGATTTTGAGAATGCACCCACATACCAAATAAACTCCTCTTTAAATACATCTGCTCAGCCTTTTCCTCCTCTGTCAGCTGATCAGAATGGTGGCCACCACACTGTCCTGCCTATGAACTGAGCATGAGGCATGTGTGCTATAGCAGTGGATGACATTGGAGCTTTTCCCTGATCACAAATGTACTTTTTCCATTTTATTATATACTGTTACTGGACCTGTTATGACCATATAGCATGATGAATAAGCCTTAGAGAACCCAGCTTGTTGTGAACTACCCCTCAAAATTTGGTTTGAATGTCCAGAAAGATAATGCCACACATACACCAAGAAACTGTGAAAACTTTATTACTCATATGATGAGGCTTTCTGTGGAGACTGGAGAGGCTCTCTAGCAGGTTGAGAAATGGATTGGGAGAGAGAGAGAAAGTAAGGACCTGAGACTGGAGTTTTGACTCTGGCTAAGGGATGGGGCCAGGATAAGGGTTCCTGCTGATGTCAAAAGAGGGAGAACCTGGGCTTTTCAATAAGCTTGACAAAGGACAGGACACATGGGAAGAAGGACAGGGGTGAGGCTCGAAAACTGTCAGCAAACAACAACAAAAACAGAGTCAGACTGAATATTACGCAGGTCATTAGGCGGAGTGCCAGCTCCATGGCTATTTTATGTCTAGTGGCCCCAGAAGCATAAAAAGGGAACTCTGGTTCAAATAGTGCACCGACTTCAGTTCTTTGACATTCAATCAAAAAATGTCCTTGCTCAAAACCCTAAAGGCTTGCAGTCTCCTGTCTGGGCTTTCTATAAAGCTGGCCCAGAGTCTAGCATTTCCCATGGACACTTTAGTACGATAGGGTTGTGGAGTCATGTGGTCCAGGTAACATGGCTGCTTGCACCTCAGCCTGAACCTGCAGCAAAGAGCTTTTCCATCTTTGAGTATCATTTAAAATGAATGGCATTTTGTGTGACAACTAATGGGTTGGAATAATGTCTACAAATATGCGATATATAACTTTTATATTTCAAGAAGTCTACCAAGCTTTATGATTCCTTCTTTGTGCAGTGAAGTGTGAGATGAAATAATGTGTTAATTATGTGCCATGTGAGTCACAGACCAGCAAACATTGAGACATACTACTGGACCCCCCAAAGGTTCACTGCAGTGAGGGCTGTGAATCTTAATAAAATTTATCTCCTACCTTTTTAGAGCACAAAGTGTTATAATGGCCCTAATCATACTTGCCAGTTTTTACTTAACTAATCTGATTAACTTAATATCATTAATATAGTGGTGAACAGGATAATTAACTTAACCTTTGGACATAAATGTAGTATGTGTAATTATCTTTCCCATATAAATGCAAGCTGCTTTTGCTATTCTTTATTAATAAGGAGTAAATTGCCAAATCAATGGCTGCAGACCATATTCCTGAGGCTGTGTTAGTTTCTTTAAGAAATGTAACACATTAAACATACTATGTTGAGATTACTACTTGGTAAAGATGACATAAACTACTATTATCTGCCAGGGTCTATACGAGAAGTCAATACAAATGTCACTGCCCATCGTTTTATCTCTGTGGCATAATTAACTGAGCTGTCTAATATCTGAAAAATATGCTTTTAGCTAACAATATGAAATGAATGATCACTGGCCTGGCTGCTATGTACCCTACATATTCTCTATTCCTTTACTAATGTTTTGCAATGAGACTATTACCCATTGGTGCTAAGATGTCCAGGAGTAATGAGAAGGCAGCTAGGAGACTGTGTCGGCCATTTATAGTGACTTTAACAAAAATAAATTCTGAAATCTCAAACTGTGTGTTCCCCTTTTCTAATGGGCATATGTTTTTTAGATATAAATAAACATATTTCCTATAACAAGAAAGAATGTACCTTCCTTTTTTTTTTAACTTGAACTTGAGAAGAATCACCTGGCAAAAAGAGACACCACAGGGAAAAGAGCATGAACGCAGATAACATTAAATAAGACTAGATTCAAATTCCAGTTCAATCACTTGCTGGATAAGCATTATTAGGAAAATGGTGAAATCTCTATGAACTTCTCCAAATATAGATGGCAATGAATTTGTTCCAGTGTGTCAGAGTGTACTAATATAACGCATGAAAATGAGTTAATACAAAGCAATTTCTTAGTTGCTTGAATTTAAGTATCTTAGAGGCCTACTGTTTAAAAATGGACATGGAACTCAAGAGTTTAATGATAAATTTAGTTTTCACAATCTTTTATGTAATCAGTATCACATGACAGTTCTTTTAATATAAACGAGCATGTATTGGTAATATTTTACTATTCCAGGAACTTATATCTAAGACTTAAGAAACTTCTTAAAAATGGCACAGTTTATAAAAGGCAGTCCTTTTGTCCACATTTCAGTTTTCAAATCTTTTCTGCTCTTCATCAATGCCAGCAGGCATGAGCCAAGGCAGGGCTTCCTTCTGCAGTCCTTGCAGATATTTTATTTCACAGTTGTTGACTAATCTAATTGCCAGTAAATTCTGTTATTTTAGAACTCAGTCTGCTTCACACTAATTTCTAACCCATAATCCTCGTAGAATTCTCATACAGTTTGCTCATGTTGAAAGTTTCAGGAAGTATAATTTTCTCCGTACTTCCTGTTTTCCGGATGTTACTGCTGGAGAAACCCCTATGTGAACAAGCATCCATGGAGGATTATGGGAGATGTTCTACATCCTTCTATTAGATACGCTGCCCACCGTTGTGGTGAGGTCGGTCAGTACTCCCCTCGTACATGTCATCAATACGAACATTCAAACCAGGTGTGCGATGCTATTGCAGATGTGAACATACTATTATAAAATAATAGGTTGGGAATTTACTATCATAAAAATATAAATGAATTAAATTTAAAGATGAATGCACTTTTGAAAATACTAGGCCTTTTTTTGCAGAGCAAGTCGTCAGATGCAAACGTGTTAAAAGACAATTGGATAAAACCAGGTATTTCTGTTATCAGTTTCCCCACAAAGGAGCTTCGAGTGACTTTAAATGAATTCTTCTGCTTTCAGTTCTAATACCTGAGCATTTGCACTATGTTTTGTCTCACATTAGCCTAAACTCTGTCACAGAGTGTGCTGGTGATAGAACACCAATGATATGAATTAAAAAAAAAAGTAACTTCTGACAGCGACCAGAGGGGAGAGGGGAGGGAATTTAAGGGAAGAAAAGGGAGGGATTTAGAGGAACAAGTATAAAGGACACAAGGACAAGAACTAAGGGGTGTGGAAATGGGAGGGAGGTGGGGAGCATGGGGTGAGGTGGGCTGGGATGGAAGAAATAGACAGAAAACTGTACTTGAAAAATAATTAAATAAAATTTTTTAAAAATGTAACTTCTGAACTAGGACTTCAATAGGAGAGAGCGCATTCTAAGTGAAGCTCATCAAAACTTCATACATTGTGTGCTTATGTGATGCTTTATTGAAAATAAAATACATCTGAGAATAGTAATTCAGACTAGACTTCAGATAGTGGTTATACAATTTTAATAGTCTTAGGTCGGCACTTTAAAACAATTTTTAGCTAATAAGAAAGGGTGTTTGTATGTTACTGTGTGTGTACTTATACACATATATAATTGGTATGACTATAATAATTACTAAGTCCTCATCTATACTGCTCTGGTATTTATAAGATAGAAAACTAGTTTTTTCTAGAAGAATACATACATAGAAAAGAAGGTTGAAACTTTTATTTGTTTTAAAAATATTACCAAGGACAGTACTTACAGCCATTATGATGTATGTACATCATACTATTAAATACTCAGAGACTTTCAAATAAAAGTTCTAGTTAAGAATAGACAGAGTTCATAGAAGACCAGCCCTCTCTCCCCCGTGGAAGGGAGTAAGCACTGCTAGAAAAGTCTTTCCAGGTATCTGTGAAGTTTAACAGACCAGCAGTTTCCTAAGAAGGAAAGATGTCACCATGGCGTACCAAGTTAAATAAAAGAGATAATTGTGAAGGCATTATTTTTTATTTCCCTAAATTGAAGGTCTCCAGTGGCCCATCAAAATTTCCACATTTTTTGGAACATTTTCATATCTAACATAGAAATTTTATTCGAGATTCTTTCAGTTGCTATATATACTCAGCTTCTCAAATTCACTTTGAATCAACTATGCCATATTGCTGGCTCCTTCATTGAGTTAAAAATATTAGGCACATATTAATTTCAAAACAGTTCTATTTTGTCAGTTTTGGGGTATTCACTGAGTCACAGGAAAAAGAACAAGGGTAACTTACAGTATTTAATTTTCCTCAAAGCAAACGTTGTTTATTATATGTAAAAAAATTTCATCACGTAGTTGCATTTTTCATAATCGAAAAGAAATATTTGTTCAAAGGGGTGTGCTCCAAAACCTTAAACCAATATGCAAACTCAACCAACTTCTTATTCTCCTTAACATTTTTTCTTTCCTTCCACAGAAGTACAAAAACACAACACCAAAATTTCATAAAATGGTTAGTCTTTTCTATCACTCTTAAATTGAATTGCAAAATATGTCTCTTAAACTTTCATTGTTCTAATTACATATAAAAATGGCTATCATTATACTTCTGACCTGCAGACATTTATGTAAGATGAGCTATATCTATAAAACCATGGCGTTCCTCCCACTGCTGGAAATTGTGAGGCGTGATCCCTGTTAATCCAATATATTTGTATTTGCCAACTTGACTACTTTTCTGTCTCCTTGCTCTCCCTTTCTAAACTCATTAAACTCAAACCTATACATACATATATGTTAAATATATCATTGTCTCACAGAGAAAAAAACAAGTCAGCCATTAAGGTTGAATGCATGTCTCAGCAGCTGACAAAAAAATCTAGCGAAACAATTTAGTTATCTTAGAATAATGATATCAACCATTCTGACCTAATAATTTCTTATAACACTTCACAACTGCATCATGCACATTTTTTTTGAATTCACATGATATACTTACCATGATAAACCATATGCTGGGTCAAAAAACAAACAAAAAGGTCTCAATGTATTTAAAATGATTTAAATCATACAAAATATGGTGTTAGACTGGAAAGACATTGAATTAGAACCATAACAAAACCTATATATTAAATGCCAACTAGGTAGGTAGGTAGATAGATACAAATAATAATTTTTATCAAGAAAAATCTCAATTTCATAGAGATATAACACAGTTCTAAATAACCTATATGCCAAATAAGATTCTCAAGAGAAATTAGAAAATATTTTAAACAAAACATTAATGAAAATATAAGACAAAATTTGTGAGGTGTAGCTAAAACTTATTGTGCTTTATAAATATCCATGGAAAAACAGAGACATACAATACTACCTCACTTTCAATAAGACTTCCTTCTTTTTTGGATTCTTGATTTCTCAAGTTGTGGTTGTCTTGGAAGATCATTAATGTGTATATATATATATATATATATATATATATATATATATATAATCTCTAGGTTTTCTAGTTCTCAAAAGTCATCTGTTTGCCAACAGCTACTGCATCACACACAGAAACGGAAGCACTGAACATCCACCTTTGGTATCTAGAATTAGGAGACCGAAGTGACACTAACGATTGTGGCCAAAAGCTAAACTAAGATCTTATTCAGTTATCTCAAATGCTAGCACAATTCAGAAATCTTGCAAACATCTAAACAAGCTAGATTTCTTGATCATGATAACTCTGATTTAGGATTAGAATTTAATTTTCTTGGGAGATAAATAATTTCCTTTTAAAGCTGCCCAGGAATACTATTGTTCATTGAATTTTACTTGGGCTTAATTTAAATGTAAGACATCATTTTGTAATCATATCGGAGTTAGTGAAGTTTTTTACAAGTTAATTAATTTGTTATACAAATGTCTCAATTTGATTTAATAAAAATAATGTTTTCCTAATGCTGTTGCTGTAATTAACCATAAAAACTAATTAAGAAAACAAATTGAAGAGTAACTGAAATTCAACTTCCAGCAAAACCGATAAAAGCAACAGCTTATAAAAATATCGAATAAAATATTAGTTCCACGATGGTAACTCTGTCATCAAATAAAATATATGCTTGTTAAAATATTAATCTGAATTACTATTATAAGCAGCTTTAATTATCATTTTAAATACTTTCCTGGCAAAATATGTACCAGTTTCTTTGCTATAATTAAACTACTGTGAAAATATGCTTGAGTTTGTATATTATCTCGAATAACTATAGTTTAATCAGAGCCAGTGCATGATAGAAAGGGAGAAATCTAGCAAGGCCCATTTGTTCCAAAGTCCTGTCTGTGTCCCATTGCTCAAGATTTACCAAACATTGGCATTTCCATTTCCAAGAGAATTGCCTTACTGTCCTATGAAGTCCCATACTACAATCCTCCCTTTCTTCATGTATGCAGAATGCCATATAAACCTCAACTGCCCAATGCCCCTTTGGGTCTCATATCTTAAGATATCTCTGGCATGTATTTCACATTCATGATAAGCTTTGTACATTTTTTCCTATCAATCTGCCTCTGTTAATTTGACTATTAGTCTAGCAAAAAAACAAGGTGAGAAGGATTTTTTCTTTGTTCCCCCTTACAACAAAAAAATGGTTAGACCCAAAATTTAGTCCAACCCCTTACACATACTGGGTTAAAGAAAGCATAGATGGAACTGTAAAGCACTGTGTTAAGTGAAATAAGCCAAGTGGTAAGGGAAAAATACCATGTGATCTCACCTATAAGTGGAACCTATTCAACAAAAGAAACAAGCAAGGAAAATATAATCGGAGACATTGAAATTAAGAACAATCAGACAGTAATCAAAGGGGATGCGGGAGTGAATAATGGGGAGAAGGATTTTCAGAAACTACTATAAAGGACATATGGACAAAACCAGGGGAGGGGTGGAAGCAAGGGAGGGAGGAAGGCTTGGCTGGAGTGGAGGAGTATGGTGGGGGAAAATGCAAACAACTGTGATTAAACAACAATAAAATATTTTTAAAAGAAAGAAATACTATATTAAAAAATTATGAAACTAATCATTGCTAAGTAAATTTTAGAGAAAAAAATCTGTGAAAAATTTTAATGCTTTTTTCTAAAGTCATTTTATTGTTGAAAGAAATGGGTCTCTGAAAGATATTTTCAGAGCCAACAAACAAGTCTCCTTTAAGACTGTTGGTTAAACAATAAATGAATGCTTGCATTACTGCTTCAGGTATTACATCATATTGGCCTATTTTTTAAAAATGTAATTTTGATAGAAAAGAAATATGACTTTTCAAATGTGCTCCATAATTTTGCTGGAAGCAGTTCTGATTTTATTATTTACTCTACCTTAGAAGATCTGTAACATATTTTTTGAAGTACCAGTATCATATATAATAAAATTAATTAGCATAGAGTATTTTAGGGAAGCTTCCACTCAATGCCACTCAAATATTACTTTAAGCAATATTTGGCTTAAATTTAAAAAAATAAAGCAAAAGCTATTATTTGGTTTATATCAGAAATGATTTGTACTCAGAAGTTCTGCTATGTCAAAACACTAATATTTTATAGGCTTAATTCAGATACTAATTGGTGATTCAAATAAAATATTTTTATTTAGTTATTTTTCAAGTATAGTTTTCTGTCAGATTCAAATAAAGTATTTAATGATTCTGAACATTAGTTCTAGTGTAATTTCTATATTTCTTCCAATTTATATTTGGCTAAAGGCACAATTTAGGCATTCTTTAGTAATCCTAAAACAAAACCCAGTATATTTCATTGGCATCTAAAGAATTCATTTGGTAGATGTTGATGACACAGTTCACACATGTGAATCTCTGAGAGAAAACATGTATTCCCATTACCTGTCATTTTTCACGTAGAGCGGCATGACTCCCTATCAAACTAAGGAGATGCTATGGTACAGTGCTTTGTAGAGACAGGTGAAACCTAGGAGCAAACCCTGGGTTTTGAGGTCCTTGTGACTAACTTCTTTCTGTCGCCAGTTCACTATGCACCAACATTGTGTACCTTGCAGTCAGTAAACATCAGGAGCACAGAGTGGCAAGATTATGAATTTCAGGAATTTTAATTAGATTTTCTGTGAAAGATCTTTTCACTTTGAATGCTTTTAAAGCATTCAGAGACCCCATTGTGAATAACAGTTTACAATGCACCAATTACTTTCCAAGTAAACAAAAGTTTGTTCTTAGAATTTAATGCAGAACTTGAAGTCCAACTTGAACTAGAACAGAATAAACAGTATTTTTTTTAGAAATAAACAAGATAGAATAAAAATTCAGAAGACTATTTCCACTTCATTGGTATTGATGTTAAGAAATTAAGAAGAGGAAGGGATCTAGAAGGAGATATGAGAAAATTTATCTTTATTTTATAAGGCTTAAAATGAACATTAATGTTAAAATTTTTTCAACAGAATTTTATAAGCATTGGTGTATAGAATGAGTAAAAAGACTCATCTTTAAAGAACTAACTTAATCTAATTTTCTTAAAAGTTAAACATTCTTTTTATCTCATTTTATCTCAAGTGTATCCTTTTGACCATTTGCATATAACATGACTTCGAGGTTTGTGGGCATCCAAGGTCAATGTGAAACAACCTGTTTTACTATAGAAGTGGAGTTCATAGGTAATTATCAGTTTATTCATTCATGTGCAAGTATTAGTTAAACAGCTCTTACATGCTAAAAGCCTCCAAAGTCCTGTAAATACAGCAGTAAACTCCACACCCTCAATGAACTTATATTATAGATGTGGTAACTAGTCACTGAATAAGATGATTTCAGATTCTAATAAATATTATACACTAAATAAAACCAGAGAAGTTACAGGAGGGGTAGTATTCATAAAAGGGTTTGCCCTCAGGGAAGCCGTTTTTCAGGGGCTGACACTGAACTCAGTTGACTGCTGAATGAAGAAAAGTGAATATGTGAAGATATAAGGGAGGATCGTTCTTGATAGGACTGAGCAAGTGAGCTGGAAATGTGCTGAATATTTTTTGAAGCATTAAAATAGTACAAATGTTAAGTGACTCTGTCAGTACAATTTAATAAATGACTTTAGTCTACCATCCAAAAAATAATTGTGGCGATACCTTTACATTCTCCTTCAACAGGAAAGTAAGCTTTTCTGTTGATACAATCCTCTTTCTATAAATCTTTTCAAGTATAACAAAATAATTTAGAGACAAGTGTTGCACTTCATTTTAGTAATTCTCTTTTCAGAATAACAGGTAACAAAGCACTGCTGAATCTTCTGAGAATGCACGATGGGCTCCTCTGTTCCAATGACTGTCTCCAAAAGAAATGATCTGTGTTAAAAATTTCAGCCAAGGAAATTTCAAGATCTAATCGGCTTTATGAAAAAATTCATGAATCAGGCAAAATCCTGAAACCAAACCCAGGTTAGGAGCCTACCATAATGAAAGGGAAACTCAGTGGATGTGGTCAGGGGAAGGAAAGTGATCTATCTGAGTGCCGGGATTCTGAAAATAGGGGGACTCCTGCCCTCAAAATCTCATCTTATCTCCCTGGTCATCCCAGTGATTGTTATAGAAATTTAGTGGGATTTCACGAGGGGGAAACCTTCTAGGGGATTGCAGGAGTGTGGATGTGCAGGTTTTTAAATTAAATGTATTGGCAGGACATTGGTTAATAAAATTATGTAGGTTTCAGAGTACATTTCTATGGTACATGATCTGTGGCTTATATTGTGTGCCCACCACCCAAAGTCAAATTATATATTTGACCCTCTTTATATTTCATTACTTAATGAAATATGTTAGCCAGAGCTTTTCAGCAAAATAGAACCATTATGAGATGATAAATAGATACATGACCGGTAGGTAGATAGATAGATGATAGATAGATAGATAGATGATAGATAGATAGATAGATAGATAGATAGATAGATAGATAGATAGATAGATAGATAATAGATGGATGAGCAAATTTAATACAGAAATTTGCTCACATAATTATGGAGGCCAATAAGTCTCATGCTTTCTTGTCTATAAGGCGGAGAAACAGGCAACCCAATGGCCTAATTTAGTCTTGAGTCTGAAGGCCTGAGGACTGAGGGAGCCAATAGAGTAAGTCCTAGTTCAAAGGTCCAAGAATGAGATGGAGACAGTCAGTAAGCATAGGTGAGGGTGTGATGTGAGTCCAGGTCAGAGACTACAAGCCTAAGAACACTGATGAGTACCAGTCCTGAGGGTAAGAGGATGTGGATGTCTCTGCTCAAGCAGAGAGAGTGAATTTGTCCTGCAGCCACTGTTTTGTTCTACTTGGACCCTGAATGGATTGAACAATGCTCAGTAGCATTGGCGAAGGCAATCTTTTTCACCGTCTACTCATTCGAATGCTAATCTAGTTTGTCCGCACCCTCAGAGACACACCCAGTAATAACGTTTCACTAGCTTTATGGCATTCTTCAGCTGAGTCAAGTTAACACATAAAATTAACTTTCACACCAAATAAAATTCTGTATGATTCTGAAATAGGGTAAACCCAGTTTACATTAAATAACTGTATAAAGAAACTTTTGGATTTGGGTAAAAAGTTAAGGCAATGTATGTCTGTCAAAGGAAACTTGAGAGTTCAAATAAATCTAAATTTTTCAATAACATTTTGCCTTATAATTACACTTAAAGATAGTTTCTATATGATTTACAAAACCTGAGAGTTTCAATAGGATATCACATACGTGTACTACTTTATTCAAAGCACCAGAACCTAGTGACATTGTTTCATTGTGTGTTGTTTTAAACAGGTATGATCTTCCACAATTTAAGTGTAGTTTATAATTTTTGCTTTGGGTTTGATTTTTAACATACAAATTAAAGTTTTCCTTCCTTTTTTATCCAAGTTAGGTTAATGGCTTCTAGTACATATCAAATGCCCTTGACTCCATCTTTTTTTTTTTTTTTTTTTTTTCTGGAAACAGGAAACAAAGGGAGGTGGATAAACAGCTGCTGCTACCTGACCACTGTGCTCTTAGGACTTCTGCTCTGACTCTTGACCTGACTCAGTGATGGAAGAGTCCCACTGCAGACACTGGGACAGGCTGATTTATGCCTGCTTTACTCTCAAAAGATCTTAGATTAGATGACGCATTTTGTGTTCACTTGTGTTTATTGTGTTCACAATAGACAGAGCTTGTGTTCAGGTAATTTCTTGGGTTCTTGGTAAATGAAGAGTAGGTATGTTCTCTCTATTATTCTGTAGTCAATTTTTCCCAAACGTACACCACAACCCATTCCTCTGGGGTTATAAAATCAAGCTGGTGGATCACAACTAGATACTACCAATTCATTCATTTATTTTTAATTTGAATGAATGGAGTTAGAGAAACTAGAAACAAAAGCCTGGATTATTATTTCCAACTACAGGATGCCTGAATATGTGTTCTATAATCCTTATCTCGATGACTCTATATTTTCCTATACTTTAGACCACAGTCTTGAGTAAATGTTTAAAGTTTTATATTAGATATCATCACTGTGGAACAAGAAGTATTTATATTACAAAGTATTCTGCGTATTTATAAGGAAGTGGATAAGTGAAATGATCTCTCTCAGAACTTCACTAACATTTATATTTTATCTGAATTCAATAGACTAAAAAAAATATTGCCTTGAACAATGTCAGACCCTCTCCCTGAAAGCCAATATTCAATAACTGATTGATAAAGACCTATAAAGTTCCAACAACTGTGTCTTAATGGTGATAATTTTCAAGATACATTGCAACTCTCTATAAGACCAATTGAGTCGTTTGTTGGAACTACATTCCAATCCACTACCCAGTCCAATTTAATTCCCCCCATTCTGCTCCCTAGAAATGTTTCTCAATAAACATCTTTTATGCAGATCTCAGATATGGTTTCCCAAGTAAGTGGAGTAGAGTAGAGAAGAGAATGAAAACTAAAAGTCATCAGGCTGCCATGAGGGGTAGAATGTTTTGTAGTCCTCAGACCAGGGTTATTGCTCAACTATGGATCCATTCATAGTTTGAGTTGGCTAGGAAGAATAGTATTGAGGGTGTTAAGCTGTGAGCAACTATTAGTGCATAATTAGTGTAAAAATTGGCTTTGGGGGGTAATAGTGAGTAGGAAAGCAAAACATAAAGGTTATCCTTATAATACAAATTAAGGGCCATAATTTGAAGAGAATTTTAAGCATTTTGTATATATTCATCATTTCTTAAAGTGGTGACTTCCTATGCGTCAGGTTTCTTACTAGACTTTGGGGTACTTGCTAACTGATGACACATTATATTCATGTCCACACCTTAAGTGGTCCTTGGTTCTGACCTATAGTATATAATAGTATATTACAGTGTATTTTTCTGGCCCACTTATTTCTTTACTTGGTCTTTTAAACATTATATTCTTTCTCATCAAATCTTCAATATGTACCCTCTTACTTCCTATGCTCATTTCTTATTATATTGCAAAAATAAAAGCAATCCAATGAGAAACTTTGCAAACTTCTACCATCATGTACAAATATAAAAATATTTGAACCTATAGTGATCCCTAACCCTTTTGGTACCTGGGACCAGTTTCATGGACAATTTTTCCATGCATGGTGGGTGGCTTTATAGCCTGCCACCAGATGCAGCTTGTCACTTGTCTCTCCTGACAGGGTTTTGATATGGATCTGCACGCAATTGATTTATTATGGTCTCTGTGCAGTCAGACCTCTCTGCTAATGATAATCTGTATTTGCAGCCTCTCCCCTGTGCTGGCATTACCACCTCAGCTCCACCTCAGATCATCAGGCATTAGATTCCCATAAGGAGAAGCAGCCTAGGTCCTTCACATGCTCAGTTCACAGTAGGCTTGGGTTTCTATGAGAAGCTAATGCCCCTGCTGCTCTGACAGGAGACAGAGCTCAGGTGGTAATGCAGCGAAGAGCAGCTGTAAATACAAATGAACTTTTGCTCCCTGGTCCACTGCTCACCTCCTGCTGAAGTACGGGGTGTTCCTAACAAGCCACAGACCTAGTCCTCATCAGGAGAGTGGAGCAGAGCCATGAAATGCTAGTCCTGAGTGACTCCACCCTCAAGGATGTTTGGAATAAAATTTTGGAGCCTGTGGCATATGTAAGAAAAAAATCTGAAATGCTCCAGCTTTCCCTTTGAAAGAAAAGGATCTGTTTGGCTGAAGTGTCTCTGCAGTGGCTCGGATTACAGAATCACTCCCCGAGGTTGAACTTGTGAAAATCACACCTTCTGATAAGGCCTAAATCCTCTCATGGAACTTCCTCTTGCTGTTAACCCCGCTGGTCTTGCCCATTCAGAACCTAACATGAGCGCGCCTATCAAGAGGCCCGGCACCTTGATTGGTACCAGGACTTCCAAGACCTTTCAGAGCACAGTCACTGGAGAACTGAACGCCCCATTACAGCAACAGTTCGTCCACTCCAAGTCATTGCAGCATCAGAAAATGAAGACTGAGTGGAGATCCCATGTGTCTCTAGCCCGATATTGTGTTCAGGGGCTGGATACACATGGCTCATGAGCTGCTAGAGACGTCAAGAAAGCACACCATGGTCATCGAATATAGTGGGACCACCATTCAAAATGAAATAGCAGACAGAAAGGAGAAACTTTATGAGTCTCAGAACCGTGGTGTGTGCAACTTCCGTGTGGATAATAACCACATGATTGATGTGACACTCGTGGGAGGGCCCGCAAGATACATCAACCATTCACGTGCATCTGTTTGTGTGGCCAAAGTGGTGACTTTTGGGAGAGTACACAAAATTGTCATCAGCTCCAATCAGAATCCTGAAAGAAGAGCTGTGCTATGACTCTAAGTCTCAGTTTGAAAACGACCAGCACAAGACCCCCGGCCACCACCCAGTTGTGAACTACCGGAAGTGGATGAACTGAATGCAGTCTTTGCTGTCTATACAGGTGGCTTGTCCCTAGGAAGAAGTGATTCAGCACACAGTTTGGATTTGGCAACAGGTTTTTTTTGGTTTTGCTTTTTATTTTCTTTATTGTTTTATGACTTTGAAAACTAGCTTCTGGGAGTCCTAATTTTCCTCAGTCCCTCAGGTAAAGTAGCACCAGGCAAATGCTGACTTGAGCAAATTTCTTGCTGCAGCTGAGGTTGACCAGAAATATAGAATGATCCAACACTTCTTTCTTTTTCCTTTCTCCTTCTCCTTCTCCTTCTCCTTCTCCTTCTCCTTCTCCTTCTCCTCCTTCTCCTTCTTCTTCTCCTTCTTCTTCTTCTTCTTCTTCTTCTTCTTCTTCTTCTTCTTCTTCTTCTTCTTCTTCTTCTTTCTTCTTCCTTCTTTCTTTTTTTCTTCTGTGGGAGGGAGGTTTTTATATTGTTGTTGTTCTTGTTGTTATTGTTGTTTTAGTCTAAGGAGAAACTTTTACTGGGCCAAAGAACCAATGGCTGCCAAGCCCTGTCTGAGGGCAGGATCCTTCCTGTGACTGTAAGACTGAAATCACCAGTGAAAGGGAGGTGTCCAAAGTGCTGGCCATGGCCTTATCTGAAAAACAGGCAGGCCTTCTCACTTAAAGTACCCATCTGAGGTCCAGGGGTTGGGGACCCCTGCCATAAAGAGGGCCCTAGCTTTCCCCCTCCTGTTGTAAATAGTCATAGGATTCCTGCTTAAGGGAACAAACACCCTATGCTCATACACTGGATCCCATTGTTTCTCCCCTGTTGAAGTCTTTACTCTGAACATCTCTCTTTCCTATATCGAAACACTTTTTTCTTATATTTTACCCATAAGCATACAAATACAACATACCTTTTTTCTCCCATTAAAAGAGAAATCCAAATTGCCTTGTAATCCCACTCATCTCCAAATACTTTTCTACCGTTTTATCTCAAGCTCCTTTCAGGCAGATTTTCACCTCACCAAATTATCTCAGCCCGTCAGATATTGCACATTGCTAAATGAGTGTTCAATTTTAATTATTGTGGAACTATTATTTGTATTTGCATACCTTCCACTATCTTCTACTAAAAATAAAATAAGTGAATAAAACAAGTGAATTAATACTCAATTGGCTTCCAGGACACTGCATCCTCTCTTTTTGCCATTGTCATTCTTTCTCAATCTTTTTTAAAAGATTTTATTTATTTATCTTTAGAGGGGAAGGGAGGGAGAGAAATATCAATGTATGGTTGCCTCTGTGCATCCCCTGCTGAGAACTGGCCTGCAACCAAGGCATGTACCCTGACTGAGAATCGAACCACGATCCTTTGGTTTTCAGACCCATGCTCAATCCACTGAGCTACACCAGCCAGGGCTCTTTCTCAATCTTTAATATCAGTTTTTCTTCATCTCTTTAACATTTTATTGTTAGAGTTCTGCGGTCTAGTCTTTTATGTCATTTTTTAAAAAACCTCTAATACTACACTCATTTTCTTGAAAAAATGTATAATTTCTTATGACTTTAAACACCATTTTCATCTAATGTATCCCACATTTATATTTCCAGCCCAGATGTATCACTTAAACTCCAGAGTAGGATACCTAACTGCTTTTGTGACTTTCCACTTAGATAGTCAGAAGCTATCTCAAATTGAACATGTATAGAGTTAACCTTCTGGCCTCCCTCTCAAATCTGTTCCAGCTGAAGTTCACACCATCTTAGTTAATGGCAATTCTATACTTCCATTTTATCAGATCATAACTCTTATGCTGACTCTTGACTTCTTTTTCACATTACATTTAATCAATAATAAAATTTCTACTTTCAAAACATAAACAGAATCTTACTACTTCTCACTTTCATCAATTAGATTTTTGCTATCATCACATCAAGCCTGATTTTTATAATCCTAAGCATAGTCTACTCTCAAGAGAATTGCCAGAGTGATCCTGGCAATGAACAATAACTCAGACATATCACTATTCTTTTTAAAAAATTCCATTGGATCTTTATTTTAATAAAAGGCATGCCAAATTCCTTCAAATGCCTAGAGACTCTATGGCCTCCATACCCCTACCACTACTGCCTCTCTCTAACTTCATTTCTTACTATCAATTGTCATCTCATTCTACACACAAAGCCTTCCTTGTTTTTCCATGAACAAACCAGGATCATTCCCACCTTAAGACTTTATGCCAGTCATTTTAACAATTTATATGCTCCAGAAATCTGCATAGTAACTCACTTGCAGGCCCCAGTCTGTAGCCTGTTTGGGTTGTTTTCTACTAGTACTCATTACCTTCTAATATATTACAGCATTTTCACATTTTAGAATTATGTTTATGTGTATAGATTCTCTCCACTACTGGAAGATTATCCCTATAGGTGGTTATTTTCATTTTTATTCACATATGCTTCCCGAGAATCTAGAATAGTGCTTATTACTTAGTAGGCACTCAATAAATGCAGAAAAATAAATAATTGAAACAAAGCAATAATTCACTTACAAAAAGTAAGATTTCCATAAAGTCTCTCCTTTCTCGGGTTATTGCATAAATAAATACCTTTCATACAACATAAAAGATTAACTATATGCTAAATATATCATAATTGAATGTATTAGAATAGTCTCAAATATTTTAATATGTTACATTACACCAAACATGAATATAAGACTATCACAACATTTAAACATAATACATTTTGTTAATGTTTTGAGACTAAAAGTCAATGTGTGGAATAATCAATAATAATTTTTAAAATTAGAATAAATATGAGTAAGAGTGATATTACAAAAATTCATGCAACTTAAAGTTATAGAAGAAAAACAAGGCCTAAAATATGTGAACAAATAAAAAGATGTTTCCCTGAATAGAGGACAGTTTTCATTCAAAATTTAAAATTTAACTTTTATTTGAATGTTATTTTAAAAAGTAAAGCACTTTCCTTATAAAGAGTTACAAGAATTATTTAAATTAAATTGCATTTCTTATGTAAATCTGTTTTCTAGGAGGTCTAATGAAGCAATTAAAGCTAAGACCCCCAAAACATTTTAGACCAGCTGGGCAAATGTAAACTTTTAGCAAGAACAGATCTCATGCATATTTCATAGGTAGAAGAAAATCATGTGAGTTAATCACTTGCCCATTCCCTGATATTTCAGGCAGCAGAAAATAAAAAAAGAAAAACGCAGAAAAGAAGGGCTCTAAGCAGCCCTTTGAAAGCACATCTGGTGAGGCGGGAAGAATGCTGCCCTTGTTGAATCCTGTTTACATATTTATAGGCTGAATGTTTCTCAAGATGGTACAAGTTACAAGATTCCACTTTTTTATTATGTAGATATTCAGTTTTGGGGATCCAAACACTTCATACCTTACAAAATAAATCAGTTTTAAAACAAAACTAAAGCACCTCACAACCTCTTCAAAACAAGCACTAATGTTTTCATGAAAAATTATGATCACTGTCAATCTCAGCATGTATGTAGCCCCAACCTTCAAATACCATCATTCAGATTATGTGTGGGAATAGGGAAATACCTAAATGGTAAGCCTATTAAGGGTCATTCTTGTGCCCCAGGTGCATATTGCAATATATGTTTTTCTTTTTGGGAGAGGTGGGTAGGATTCTCCCCCCAAAATAAAATAGATGAGGGCTATATACTTGGAAAATACACATTTAATTAGTTTAAAATGGAAACGTATATTTGATACTTGATGAGCAAAATGGAGTGATACTCTATGAGGAAATGCTGAGAAAGAATCATTTTCTTTCTAAATGTAGACTGCCAAACTGAGTCTCAAACTAGTAGCATTAATTTTCATGAACCTGGAAGGCACCAATTTTACATTTTCTGAGTATCTTTAGAACAAATTTTATTTCTCAAGGACCAGGTCAAATTTTGAGTGAAAAGTTCATAAACCAATATCAAAAGCCTCATTTGTCTTTCAACTACCACATCAAGTGAGAACTTTTAAAAACTGACCTGCAATCCAGGTTATAAAAACTTGAAAACCTTCTAACTTTTTTAGTTCATCTAGTTTTCAAAAGTGAAACCCTCTAAATTAGCTTTTCTTTTTTTATTTCTAGAAGCTGCTATGAGATTAGAGATTTGAGGAAACACTATCTTGTACAGTTTTTGGTTGGTGTTGGAAAAGAGAAGAATGACATAAAACAAGTAGTGACAAATGACAAAAGGACAAAGTAGACTGAGCTTCATGGTCTCGATATTAAAAACCAAACCAAAACAAAACATATCTGTAATGAAGATGGGTAATTGATTTGGAATAGAAAGAACTAATAGTAAGACTTTCAACATATCTAAGCCCTTTATCACTTTTACTACAAGTCCAATCAATACTATTATCCCCACTGAAGGTGAGTCTTCCATTTGTCATTGAGGGGAAGTTAACAGGTCCAGTAGGAATTCTTTCAGATAATTGTATTATTTTCTTATTGTTGCTATAAATCCCCCCAAATTTAGGGGCATAAAACAACACAGATGTATTATCTTATAATTCTTGCAGTCAGAAGCCTAAACGGATTGGCAACACAACGTTCCTCTGAATCTACAGGGATAAAATTATTTCTCTACACTTTCTGGCTTCTAGAGGCTACCATAATCTTTGGCTCTTGTCTTTGTATCACTACAAGCATTTTACCATCTTCACTCTCCTTAGCTGACTCTGGATCCTCTTACTCTCTCTTGTAAGGACTCTTATGATTGCATTTAACCCTCCTGGAAAATCTGGGATAAAGTCCCCATTCCAAGGTTCTTAACTTACTTATATCTGTAATGTTCCTTTGACATGTAAGGTAATGTACTCATAGTTCTCAGTGACTAGAAAAAAACATCTTGCAGGGCCATTATTCTACCTACCATGACCATTATGTTAATTCCACTTTCCTTCCTTCCCCTTCAGCAACCCCTACTTGCTATGTATTTACTACAAACGATGTGATCCTTTCCACAGTAAATTCCAGCATGGGAGGAAATTTTATCTCTCTTTTGGCCTTCAATGAATTCCGAGGACATGGAACCATAACTAAAATCTAGCAATGCATGCATTGGTTATATTATAATGCCTTATCAGAAATCCCCAAATCTTATTAGTTTAATATAACAAAAATTATTTTCTTGCTCATCCAACATGTCCTACAAATGTATTCATGTACAGGTCAGTGTGGTGCCCTGCTCTGCATAATGACTTTACCTGTACCGACTGATAGTTATACTCTCTACCATTGCTGAAATAAAGAATAGGGATATTGTCTAGTGTAACTGTATTTTTGTAGTCTCAGAATAAAATGACATTTTTCACTATTTTATATTTGCTTGACCAGAACTAGTCACGAGGCCCCGATTAATTTCAAGGAAGCTGCAAAATATATTCTCCTGCTAGGCCAGAAAGGAAACAATAAATAGATATTGTAAACACTATCACACTCATATTTATATTTGTTGAATAGTAATGTGATGAGAATAGGAAATTGTAAGGAGAACAGTTATGCCATGAAAAACTCTTCCTTCAACAGGAAAATCCCAAACATATAAGCAAACATCTTTCTTCTCAAAATGAAAATTCAGGAGCTTGGGAGCATAAAATAATGTTTCTTTGCTATCATAATATTTATCTTAAACATGCATTGAGTTTTAGAGTCTTACTCCATAATGTATCAGTGTCTGATCCTTTATAAAACTACGACTTCTTTTTAATTCAAATCCCCAGGAAATGCATTACACTCACTTTGCCCTATGTATGGGTACTTAGTTTAAAAAGTGAAGATAGAGGGAAAAGGAAAAATGGTCAATTACCATAAGTTATTATGGACAGTGAATTTCTAGGCTAAACATTTAGTACTCAGACTTCAGTAGGGATGTATAAACTTTATCTAGAATAAGTTTAAACTCACCAGTTTAAACTTAATAAACTCACCAGAGTAAATAAAATGCAGTATCATTTTGGCACTTGACCTGTCTCTATAGGTAAAAGCTTATAGGTATTATATCATTGAATCTTACCCATCCTTGTTTATACATTCATAGGTAGATTTCTGTTTCCTCGTTAACATTATATACAGTTATGTGTTGCACAGTGATGTTTTGGTCATGATGGAGTACATATACAACAGTGGTATACCAGATAGCCTAGGTGAATTGTAGGCTATACCACCTAGGTTTGTTTAAGTATACTCTATGATGTTTGTTCAATGGAAAAATTTCCTGATGATTCATAAAATCCATAGTCATTTCTTTCCTTCTCTGTCACAAGCTTTTATTTAATGTTTTCAAAATATAAATGCTGACAGGATTTTGAGATAAGGTAAAACACCTATTCTTATCCTAGAATGTACTTAGTGTTCAGTGAGTACTACCATCACCACTGAAAATCAGTTGTTCAAATTCATGCTGTAGAGTCAGAAAAATAAGATGAAACTGCAGGTGGATGATTCACACATTCTCTGCCAGGCCAGATCTAATTTGTATTTATTTCAGTCAAAATAGTGTAATAGATGTCAACCTATTTGACATCTATTGCTTTTATAGTGTCCCATACTCCTGATGAAATTTTAAAGTGAAATTTACCTATACATATTTAATTCAGTTCAGTCCTACATTTCCTGTAATTATGTTTTCTTATTTTCTTAGATAATTGAAGCTCTTCTCTACTTCCAACCCCAAACCACTTCTTGCACTCTTCTATATCCAATCTGTGTTTCTATATCAAATCTTCTTGGGCAGTTATCTCCCATCTTTTATCTCTTATGAGACATCTTTCCGTGTAATTAGATTAACTCTCACGCAAAGAGAAAATGGTCATTGAAGCCACTAGGCTGAAGTGGAGTTCAGCGTATATTCTGTTTTAGAAAAGACATAAAACTAGCTCTCAATTTAAAATGAGAAGACACACATTTGACATGATTCCTAGTTTGGCCATGGAGTCAGCACAGATAGAATTCTTGTTATATATCCATAAGTTGAAGTCAGAAACAACTCGTGTCAATTTAATCTTCATAAATGTGTACAAATATACTTATATTCAAAAATACATGGACACAGAGGTCAAATAAACATATATGATTTATATTTCATCTTGCTTCTCTAAATTTAATAGCACAATGTACCACGTATCAACAGGGATATGGTCTGAGAAATGGATTGTTAGGTGAGTTGCCACTGTGTGAACATCATAGAGTGCGTTCACACAAGACTAGATAGCAGAGTACCCACCATGTGCGTAAGCTTACAGTATACCACTGTCAAATCTTCAGTCCGTCATTGATGTAAACACTATATGTAGCACATAACTATATATATACATATATATACATATTTTAATTATTATTTTTCAAAAATAAACATGATAAAATGTACAGTGTAAATAACTTAAATTTTCTATTTGAGTGCTTCTTTAAAAAATAAGATATTAGAAAAAGAGAATGAAAAAATGATTACATACAATACTTGGCAATCAAGTTGGTA
The DNA here is from genome assembly GCF_021234435.1 of Artibeus jamaicensis. Taxonomy (NCBI): domain Eukaryota; kingdom Metazoa; phylum Chordata; class Mammalia; order Chiroptera; family Phyllostomidae; genus Artibeus; species Artibeus jamaicensis. The sequence goes on along the minus strand of NW_026522046.1, from coordinate 20,802,068 downwards.
TATTAAAAGAACAAAGTGAATAGTATCTCTTCTTTGAATTCATACAATAAACATAATTTTTCTGAATTATAATATTCATGTCTTAAATTTATTTAATTAAGAAAGTCATCACTAAGAAAACGTATCTCTGTTATTGTTGGGGCAACTTTGCCCTCAAGTTCCCTTGTCCACCACAGATGAAAGTAACACTACCAAGACATGACCTGCTTGGGGAGGAGAGGTGGACAGTTTCTCAGAGGGAAAAAGTCCTGGAGCCCCTTCTTCAGTAGCTTTTATTGGATTGTAATATGCAGTAATATAGGTGGTAAAGATCAAACAGTAGATAACATCTCAAAGAAATCTGAGGGCTTAGTCTGAGTCAGTGTCTGTCAATAAAAAGGGTTGCAGAATCTTTGGGAGACATACTCATTTCCTGCTCGGACCCTTAACATATGAATGAAAACACTCTTAGCAAAGCAGTCTTCACAGGACTTTTAGGAATTCTTTCTTATACCCAATCACCCCAGATCCCACTGTAGCTGGCAAGGGGTTGTACCGCCTCCCCCATCACAGCTTTTCAGGCTTAAGTGGATTAGAGCCAGGAAATTCTTCTCCCAGAATACTTGGGGACTTGGGCTATGTCAAAATAGCCAGGGGGCAAGGGTTCATCACTCCATCTTCGTTGCAGACCTTCCAAGTCCTTCCATGATGGCCTCCCAAGTGATCATGTCTGGCTGAGGTTGCCCCTCCTCTGAGGAGTTGTCCCCATCTCTGACTAACTGACCCTGCATTTGGGGCAGGGGATGAAGCAGAAGCAGCATTTGCTACCTGAGACAAGCTTCGTCTCCTTGTGGCTCCCATTCCAGAGGTTGCTCACTCAGCATTAGCCATGGCGGGTAGTTACAACTCCTGAAACCAGGCAGAGTGGTTCCCAACATATTATCACCTGTTATCTTGCTATATTAGTGCTTTCCCCCAAAACAGGCACAAAATAATAATAATGATGGCCTGAAATTTATGTACCTAACCACTAAAAAGAAATACATAAATATGATTCATTTTACTTTAACAATTAAAAAATTCAGTGGAATATTAGAAATTGATGTTCCTGCATATAATATATGCTGGTGTGCATAGACTTTGTCAATTATTGCTTTTCATCTGGGTTATTAGTAACTCTAAATTAAAGATGAAATCATTTACTTTGGATTCTAGAAGGGAAGTTTCTCCTTTGTATTATTGGATCAGTGGTTCCATAGTTTCCTATAAAACCTTCTTTAACCACTTTTCCTTTTTATAACCACCATTTCTCTGTAAATCTATTAAATCTACAACAAAGCTGAATTTCATTAGCCTTAGATCTCTCTTGGACTACAGTTTCTTGAAAGCCAGGATTTTTTGGAAATATATGGTGTATCTCACAATAGGTTTTAGTTATAAAGTGATAGGTATTAATTTTCATATAATATACCATCTCCATATTTCACATTTATGAACAAATCACTTGAAATTATTTTAAAAATTAATCTACATTCCTCTTGCCCATCTATTTGTGACAAAATTCAAATATTCAAAATGCGAGTGCTAAAAATTTGGTTCTCCTATTATGTACTGTTATATAACAAGTAAATTCCCCAAATTCAGCTATATAGCATGAATGCTTTCTGATTTTCATGTAATCTAGAATCTGGAATCTCATTATAGTAACCCTGGTTTATCATGTGGTATTAAATATGGTCCATAGGGAAATTCAGGTAGACTTGGAATTTATTAGGAAAAAAAAATACTCGATATCCTTGGTGTGCCAGCATCTCAAAAGCATATATTAACTTTCATCATTATCAAAAATTATGCATGGTACTTACTTCCTCCCATTCATGCACCATTTTTAGTGTTGCACAAGTTAATGAGCACTTTAATTTCTGTCTCATCAATTAAAAACACTTTCCAGATTTTCAGTAGATCAAGAAATCATCTAAACCTTTAGGCAAAAAACCATAGTTCTAGGCTATTTCTGAAATATAATTCATGTTTCTTTATGTATGCATCCTTTCTACTCTTATGTAACAACCGGTGGTTAATGCTTTTTTGCCCAACTCTTCATCTATCAATACTCTTTTCACAGGAGTGGACCCTGTCCTCTAAGCTTTATTTCATTGTCTTCATTGAAACAGAGAAGGGCAGAGCTATAAATCAAAGGACGCACTGACAAAGACAACCAGGGGAGGACTGAATGTGGGAGGTGGGGGTGGATGGGGCAGGAGAGAGTAATGAGAGGAAAATGGGACAACTGTAATTGAACAACAATAAAACAAATTAAAGAAAAAGTAATCAACATGTCTTCCTAAACTGAAATGACTGATTTTCTTCTCATCCTGTAAGAAATTCTGAAATGCTGACTGGAGCAGTAATAGCCTAGAAATTGAACTGACCATAGCAGAAACACAGACTGTGTTATGATCCGTCAACCCTTTGGTCTCTCCAGAGCTCATCTAGTTTCCAATGCCTGTCTTGTGAAAGTAATTGAAAGTAATTGCAATTTTATAGTTAATTGCACTACAAGAAATAAACTGCAGTGCAGATTCTGGGGCTTTTAAAAATGTATTTGAATTGATACTCTATAAGCAGTTCAGAACATTTTTAGGTAAGAATGGATAAATAGAGTTAAAATGTTCTTTGCATATTCCAAGGAAGTGATAGCTATTGGAAATAAATATTTAACTGAAAAAATTATTACTCTAGCCTTAAATCAAATTTTTCAATCAAAAGCTTATACAGTTAAAGTGTATGTTTTTGCTACTTAAAAATTGCAATTTGATTAATTGTATCTTGTATCAGTGATCTCACCTTTTAGCACCACCCCTAGGAAACCACTGGCAGTTGCTAGATGGGGTGTCACAGGGAATGAACACACTACCCATATTTATCTTAGTAAATATTAAACTCGGCTTGTTAATCTAAACTGATATTCTCTCAAAACTAGAGTTTACATGTTAAATTTTGTTTCTAAGTAAACTTCACTAGAATCAACAAGTTCAATTCCTGTCTAAACCTAAGAAACAGCCTGACCTTGATATCCCACTAAGCTGACAAAAACCAGATAGTCAAGTCAAGGATGCTGACTATAAAAATCCATAGTAGGACCAGCAAGGACACTGCCTGCAATGCACAACCCCTCCCCCTGATCTCTTTGGTCTGTGTTCCCTCTTCTCTGTTCTTATGAAAACTTCTGCCTGGCTAAAATCTTAAGTTATAACCATGATTCAGTACCTCCCAGCTAGTAATCAAAGTTATATATTCTGTAACAAATCAAAATATAGAATCAACCCTGTGCTTTCCCCTCGGGCCAAGTTCTCGTTGCAGCTGTGAGAAACTGGCCCTGGCAATAAACCACAGGTTTCCGGAGAGGTGGGGATGCTCATGGCAGAGCAAAACCACAGATGTCTGACTGAAGCAAATTAAGAGATAACAGCAGAACGAAGGAATAAACCCTGTGCAGTTCCGAGTCAGCCCCTCCACTTCCTCCTGCTTCCCTCTCTCAAGAAAAACGGCATCTCCACTTCTTTTATTTTCTCTTTTTATTTTTCTTTTATTTCCCCTTCTTCTCTCCTCTCTCCCTCCCTCCTTTCCTTCCTTCCTTCCTATTTGGAATTTGGAAAACATTATGCTAAGTGAAATAAGCCACTCAGAAAGACAAATACTATATGATTTCATATATGTGTGAAATATAATGAACAAACTGAACTGACAAGGGAAATACGATAGACTTATAGAGAGCAGGCTGAGAGCTCTGAGAAAGGGGCTGGGGAGGTAGAAGGATTGAGCCAGAGAGAGCGAGAGGGAGGGAGAGGGAGGGAGAGGGAGGGAGACTCATGGAAATGGATACATTGTGGGGATTGCAGGGAGGAGGGGTGTGTGGAGGTGGAAGAGAACACAGTGGGACATATTACCCTTCCTTCTCTCATCAGGTTACATGACTTCACATTTGCACAATACTATTCAAGGAGCACTAACATCATTAATGGTGGGCTTTTCTAATTTGAGCATGATTTCAATGAAATTTAGAGAAGAAAAAGTATATGAACTGGAGACAAACTGAAACCAAAGCTAAACATCTATTCTAGGAAACAATACAATTCTCATTAAATAGGCTTTCTGACCTTCTTATTCAACCCTGTGTTCTACTCAAAGTAAGGAGGAAAGGTCTGAAGGGGTTCCAGAAGGAAATTACAGAAAACCAGAGCTCTTTAAACTATAATACCTATATAAAACACAGAATAGGAAATAATATGGACCAAATTCTCAGTAATGGGACAACTTTTCTTTACAGGGAGGGCACGTTTTTTTCTGGGTTCTTTCTTACTTGATGACACCTGACTAAGCTATGACTTGTTGAAAGACATTATGGTTGAACCTATTTTTTTTCTTAAAAAATAGTAAAAAAAAAATAAAACCCTGTTGAATCACTATTTTTATACCCGGTCAAGTTCCTTTTCCACATTCTTTATATACTTATATTACTTATTTACATCTGAATAAATATATTCTTGCTTATAAAGATTTTTAAAATATATTTCACTGATTATGCCATTCCAGTTGTTCTTCTATTTCCCCCCTTCATTCCCCTCCACCCTGCACACCCACTCCCCCAACATTCCCCCCCTTTAGTTTATGACTACGTGTCTCAAGTATTTTAGATTCTATATTTCCCATATTATTCTTGCCCTCCCCCCATCTATTTTCTACCTACCATCTATGCTACTTATTCTCTGTACCTTCTGCCCCCTTCTCCTCCTCCCACTTCCCTGTTGCTAACCCTCCATGTGATCTTCATTTCTATGGTTCACTCCTGATCTAGCTGTCCTCTTAGTTTGCTTTTGTTTTAGGTGTGGTTGTTAATAACTGTGAGTTTGCTGTCCTTTCACTGTTCATCTTTTTTATCTTATTTTTCTTAGGTAAGTCCCTCTAACATTTTATATAATAAGGGCTTGGTGATGATGAACTCCTTGAATTTGGTCTTATCTGAGAAGCACTTTATCTGTCCTTCCATTCTAAATGAAAGCTTTGCTGGATAGAGCAATCTTGGTTGTAGGTCTTTGAATTTCATGATTTGGAATACCTCTTGCCAGCCCCTTCTTGCCTGTAAGGTCTCTTTTGAGAAATCCGCTGACAGTCTGATGGGAACTCCTTTGTAGGTGACTGTCTCCTTATCTCTTGCTGCTTCTAGGATTCTCTCCTTCATTTTAATATTGGCTAATAAAAATATGGAACGCTTCATGAATTTGCATGTCATCCTTGTGCAGGGGCCATGATAATCTTCTCTTTATCGTTCCAATTTTAGTATATGTTCTGCCGAAGTGAGCACGGATTTTTTTTTGTATAAAAGTCTAGCCTATTAATTCATTATATGGACCATTATACAGACCCAAGTGTTTGTAAATTCAGTACCCATAAGTTCAACTTTAAACATTCATAGTTCATTCCTACTCTCAGAGTATAAATTGTCATTCTGAGAAATATATGGTCTATCACTTTACTCTACACAGAGGCCATTCTTTTAATAATAAAAAAATAATATGTGAATCTTTTGTGGAACTAGATAATCTACTAAAAGAAAATGCATATCTGACTTGCAATGATAACAGAGAATTATTTTCTGGTATCATTCAATATAATGAAATTGAATATTTTCCTCATAATTTTTCCTAAACACTTTTTTTCATTTTTTTAAAGAAATACTTTATTTTTACTTTGCATAACCTGATACAATCATTTCATTTTACTAATCTTTATCACAAATAATTTTAAAAAATTACTGCTTTTAAAAATTGTTCTTAATTTTCTCTTAAAAACATTGTAGCTTAATGATATGTAAAAGTTAGTTGCCCACCATCCAAAGTCAAATCTTCTTCCATAATTATATATTTGGCCCCATTTATGTAGATGGTACATCATAGAATTGTACAGTTGAAAACTACATAATTTTATTAACCAAAGCAACCCCAATAAATTTGATAAAAATAATAAAATAAAAGCCAATGACTAAATATTAAAAGGTATACATTTAAACCAATTAAATTATGAAAAGGAAAATATAAGCCATCCATAATCTGAGACTAATATAAAAAATTTAACAGCTAACTTAATTACCTTAGAAATTTTAGACAAGTTTCAATTTTTATAAAAAGTTTATAGCTTTAAAAAACAGTGTAGAATATCAGCAGTTGATTTTGTAGTATGATACTTATTTTAAAATGCATACCAAAATTAATTTGGAGGAAAAAAGACTACATTGAATCAAAGGTAATTTAGCTTATAAAATCTTCTTTTCAATTATGATATATTTTCATTTTCAAAAATGGGACATAAAACTATTACAGGAAAAATGTAATAAGCCTTGTTTCCAATAAAAAGGATCTTGTAAAAAATCATGAGCCCAGTTAAGAGCTACAGTAAGAATTATTTAGGAAAAAATCTTCAAATTAACTTTTCTTCAGAGTAAATATAAAAGCTATAGTATCTCTGAGTACCATATACTAAACCTAATATTTTATTTAATATTAAGAAATATATTGAACAAAAAGAAAATATGCAATTAAAAATATATGATGAGACCTATCGTGAATCTTCCAAAAATGGCATTATATCTGAGCAAACATGCTGAAATATCTTCCTGTTGAATTTGTACACCTACTTTTAAAATGTATTTCATTGCCTGGACCTGGGACCATTGCTGATAGAAAACAGATACTACTGCTGCTGCTGCTTCTTCTCCTTCTCTGTCTTTTTGCTCTCCTTTTAAATATATTCTCTTGTTATAAAATCTGTTCAGGCAAACCAGACATTGAGAATTTTATGTTTTTCTTTTTATTGAATCTATTAGGGCGACACTGGCTAACAAATTTATACAGGTTTCAATTCTATAAAAACATCATCTATACACTGTAGCGTGTGTTCACCAACCCAAGTCTCTGACTATCACCATTCGCAGCCCTTATTTCCTCCTTTACCTCCCAGATGCCCACTCCCCCCAGTGATCACCACAAGATTTCCCCCGTTTCTGGGTTCTCTCTCTCTCTCCCTCTCTCTTTCTCTCTCTCTATGATAAGTGAAATAAGCCAGTCAGAGAAAGACAAGTAGCATATGATTTTACTCATACATGAAATCTAATGAACAAACTGAACTAACAAGCTAAATAGAGATCGATTCATAGAGCAGGCTGATAGCTAGTGGGGGTGCAGAGAAGGGACTGAATGGGCAGTGGGGAGATTAAAGGAAAAAGTAGAACCTTAGATGCCTCAAGCATACTTTCCCTTAAAAACATCTGTTAAATTATGAAGCTTTGAGGAGAAGAGGCTCAATATATGAATCAGAAAGAAAATTAGAAGAAGAGAAGAGATTTTTGGTAGCCTTATGTTGGCTGAAGAGATAAAAACTAGGATCCAGGACTCTCCAAAAGAGGGGACTTTGGGAGTGTGCTATGCTCCAACCTAAAAGTCCTAGAGGGTTGGACCCTAGGTGGATGGAGATAATTAGTGCCCAACAACAACCGAACCATAGATTTCATTTATTTTTATTCTTGATTGAGTAAGTTGTCTTTATACTTCTATCTGAAAAAAGGATAAACTGTCTCTGAAATATAATAATATTATCTACAACCTCTACAATTTTTTGATATACAGTCTCTAACATTTAGATAAAAATAACGTGGCAAGCCCAGGTCCTTGGTGAGAAACAGGACTGTCTGACACAAAATAAAAACAAATAACAGACAAAGAAATAAAAAACATAATACATGTGCATATTAAACTAAAGAAAACCAGACAGACACAAAAGGGCCACAAGCTATCCAGGTATTGATCAATGCATTAATTAAAAGAATGTATTTAAGATAAATGTTTAAATTATGAAAATGCAAAAGATAGAGAATTCCACTAGAATACTGAAATTTATTTTTTAAAAACTCAAATAGAATTTCTATAAATGCAACATTATAACTGGAGTCAACAATTCATTAGATGGGTTTACCAGCAGAAGACAGGATTTGTGAATGGGATGCAATGTGGGTAGAAACATCTAAAGTAAAACACAGAGATGAATACAAATAGAAAACGGTGACTAGGGAAAACATTTTTAAAAACATGAGATATATAGGTAATGAGTTTAAATAATGTGGCTAGAGTTTCAGAAGGAGAAGAGCATTAGATGGAAGAATATGTAAAGATGAAATGACCAAATTTTTGTAAAGCCCTTGAAAGATCACACTCCATAGATTTAAGAAGTAAAGTATCAAACAAATAAGTAGAGGAAAAACTAAGCACATAATAATAAAGTTATTGTGAAAATAAAGACAATGAGAAGGTCTTCGAAGATTTTGAGATTTTAACAATGAAAAATAAACAAAAAATAATAAAAGGGCCTTTGAAGAACGTGCATACCATTTTTCATAGTGGCTGCATCAATTTGTATTCCCACTAAAACTGTATAAATCCCCCTTATCCACATCCTTGTCAATACTTGTTATTTAAATACATATATTTATATTTAGATTTACATCTTCCTGAAGATTAATGATTTTGAGTTCCTTTTCATATGTCTATAGGCCATACGTTTTTTTGAAAAAAAAAGGCTATTTAATTCTTTTATTTATTAATAAGATTATTTGGGTGTTTTGCTATAGAGTTGTAAGACCCCCTTCTATATTCTGGCTAAAGAACTCTTCATCAGATACATGGTTTGCAAATGGAACTACCATATGATACAACAACTCCACTTCTATGTCTATATCTGAAGGAATTGAAATAAGAACCTCAAACCCATCTGCACTCCTGTGTCCACTGCAGCATTATTCATAATAACCAAGACATTCGAGTCACCTATTATTGGTAACCTAATAAAAATGTAGTATGTACACCCATGAAAACTTAGCCTTCAAAAGAAGGAAATCCCTCCATTTGTGACAACTTGAATGAGCCTGGAGGACAATATGCTGAGTAAAATTAAGCAGATTTATGGCAAGTACTGCACAATACCATTTAGATGAGGAATCTAAAAGAGCCGAACCTGTAGAAGCAGAACAAAGATGAAAGACGCATACAAGTACATACACACTGTTGTCAAATTAGAGCAATCGTAAAAGTATGCTATTAGCACAGAGATATAAAACCACACACATTGAACAGAACAGGGTGTCCAGAAGCAGATCACACATACCCGTCCCCCTGATTTATGACCAAGGAAACAATAGTGTGGTGGATAAAAGATAGTGATTTAAATAAATGTTACTTTGAAAAATAATGAATCTTTAACTGCTCCCTCACACCTGTGCACCAAGACTTTATAAGTGAATTATTGATCTAAATATCAAAATTAAATGATAACTCCTAGAAGAAAAATTGATCTGCTTCAGAACCTTGCATTAGGTAAAATTTTCTTATCTAATATCCAAACACCAATAAATTAAAACAATAAATGGCAATATAGAACACAATGAAATTAAGAATTTCTGTATTCCACAAGACATAGTTAAAGAAAGGTAAAAAGCACAATACAAATAGGGAGAAGATAATATATTTTTATATTTTAAAAGATTCTTTGGATAAATTAAAAGAATAAGAAGGCAGATAACCTGGAAACATGCACACACAAACACACACATACTTTGAAAGGTTTTGTACAAGTGAGGCTGTCTATTATCCACACGGCTATAAGCATATGAAAAGTGCTAAACTTCATAGAAACACAGAATGGCTAAAGTGAAAAGCAGACAAACCAAGGAAAACAAAGCCGACAAAACAACAGAAAACTAAAGGACATGTTGACAGGGATTTAGAGCAGCCAGAAACCTGATACACCACTGGTGAGAGTATAAATTGTTAAAATCACTCTAAAACGTTGTTTGGCAGCACCTATGAAAATTAACCAGTGCACGTTCCTTCCATGGCTGGGTGGCCCCGTCGGTTGGACTGCTATCCCCTACACCTAGAGGTTGTAGGTCTGAGTCCTGGTCGGGGTGCATATCAAGGATCACTTGTTGAATCCTTCCTTGGTTGGGACCCATACAGGAGACAACTGATGGGTGTTTCCCTCTGACATCCCTTGATCACATCTGTGTTTGAATAAGTCTTCCGAGCAACTCTGATGCCTGCTAACTTTAAAGATCCACCAATTTAAAACAAGCATGTTATCACGCTAAGCAAAATGAACCAGACAGAAAAAGTCAAAACCATATGATTTCACTTATTTGTGGGATGTGAAACTGAAAGCAACAACTGAGCAAACAAAACAAACAAAAAAAAGCCTCGTAGACACACACAAACAATATGTCGGTTATTGGAGTTAAAGTGGGATGGGGGAGCAGTGAAGGGCAGAGGGGATCAAGTACATGGTGATGAAAGGACTTTGGGCAGTGAGTACACAAAGCAGTGCTCCGGCCCGCAGAGCAGTCAACTGGGGCTCGACCACCTACCTAGAACAAATGAGTTGGGGGGACAAGAGGCGCGAAGAATGGCAGCAAGACAAAAGATTCTGATCAAGCTGCAAACTTTATTTTTCCAAACTGGGTATATATATGGGGGGGAGGGAGAGATTAGGTTGCTTGCTATTGGCTAGCTTGAGACAAAGAAGGGCCCGCTTATTGATTACTTGGGTGCAACTGGTACTCGTGGACACCTCATGTACCTGTAGCCGATTGGCTCGTGGAGCGCACAGGTTCCTGTAATCAATGCAATGTTTTTAGCTAGAAGCCAGGTGTAAGGTTCCCAACAAAGCAGTATACGGATGATATATCATAAATTGTACACTTGAAATCTATACAATTTTATCAGCAATGCCCCCTCAGTAAATTTAATTTTAAAGATTAAAAAGATGAATAAAACAAACCTACATTTTTTTCCTATTTTGTTGTTGCTTATATTTTGTTTTGCCATTTAGCAAACATTGTCAGGTACATTGTTGATGATTAAGGAATATTAATTGAATGAATAAATAATGTTTCACATGTTATATTATATAATACTTTGTACTGAATTTTACTTAACTGTATCCCGTGTACAGAAATGGGTCATCAAAATTTGAATAATATTCCTGATGTTACTTTTTAATTTTAGTTCAATAATCATGCATTGACATGAGAGAAATCTACTTTTGATGCTTGAGTGCCATGAGTCTGCAGAGATCTTGACACAGTTCCTAACATTTGAGAAAGAGCTCTTGACAGAACTTCCTAATTAAGGATCATCAATTTGGACACAGATAAAATAAAGGTGGAAAAAACCAATCATTGAAACATTGACTTGTGAGGATCTTTACTTAAAAAGAAAGCAAGAAACAAGAAAAAATCTTCAGTGTAATGAAAGGGTGAAAGAAAACCCCGCAACATACAGAGACTCACTTGTCAACTGTCATGCATGAAAGTGAAACACCTAAAGACCTAAAGTTATAGCTCGCAATCAAGTTAATACATTCAGAAGAAAGATCAGTTTACCCAAATATGAATGTCTAGCTCTATGCACACTCTCTGAATAAACTTCAGACGGAGCATCAGTCTTATAGAATAGAAGAGTAAGCAAAGTTTGATCACCAGGTATTAAACTTCATGAATCCATGAAAATTTCATGAGCACCAAAAGTGAGTCATCATTAAAATGTTTTGAAGTCAGGGTCTCAGATCATTAAGCAGCTACTTAACTGTAAACCTTGCAATTAAAACCATCAAAATTGATGTGCAGTTAGAGTTCTACGCTTATTAGTTGGATGTTAATCAGCATTTAGTTTACTGTTACCAAACTGTATCTGTGAAAAGATTTCTATTTTCTTTCACAAACCATGAATAGTGGCTTGAATTATACATGAAATAGAAATTAGAATACTCAATTGCTTTTGAAGAGGGACAAATATTTCATAAAGTTGCTCTGCTTCATAGTAACTTGCATTTATTTTAAAACAAAGGAGATGCCGATTAAGCTGTGTTTATTCCTTTCTATTGTATCAATCACTTTGCTTAGGAGATAATGTCATGGACATGAAAGATGATATTTAAAGATTTTAGTTTAAGTGCTCATATTTTTAAACATTTAAGACTAAATATTATATCTATTGTTTGAGTGAATGATGGATTAGTCAACTGATTTACCTACTCACAGTTTAATACTAAAAATGTGTAAGTTTAAACCCAGTCTAAGGGCAAGTAACTTCATGCTTCTATATTTCCTTCAAATAAATTATGCTGCAGACACTATGTCTACGTTTTTAGTATTATTTAACTCCTAGTCAAATCTTGACTCCTTTGGGTAATTTATGCATAGCTTACATCAAACAAAATTTCCCTCTCAGAAGGAATATTAATATTAGCCAAGTATTAGGAGTTCAAGATTGTGTTTGAAGGATTAATTTCTAATATTTCAAAATAGAATCTATCTCTACCAGCTATGTTTTTATCCTCAGGCACTCTTCCGGTATTAACTCATATTATCATCAGTTCTCTCCTCCTTCACTGTGATAAAAGTTGAAGTCAGTGCCTTGGAAGCTAAAATATCTCCTTTAGGAAGACATGGCATTCTCTTACTAACAGAATAATACATATAAAGTTGCCATTTAGTACATCAAAAATTACTGAACACGATTTTTTATTGTTCAACCTAATAATAAACATAAGATTTATCTGTTAAACTGATATCATTTTAAAGATTTTTCAGATTTATTGAGGCATAATTAATAAAAATTGAAATGCATTTGAAATATACAGCATGATAATTTGATATACATATACACTGTGAAAGAATTCTACCTGTTGAGTTAATTAACACATCCATCACCTTGCATATCCTCACATATTTAACTTTTTTATTTTTTGTGAGAACATTTAAGTTCTATTCTCTTAGCAAAATATTTTAAGTATATTTTATTGATTATGCTATCAGAGCTGTCCCATCCTTTTTTTCTCCTCCTTATCCCTTTCTGCCCAGTACCCTTTCCCTCCAGCATTCCCCCCTTAGTTCATGTCCATGGGTTGTACAAACAAATTCTGTGGCTTCTCTATTTCCTATACTATTCTTAACTGCCCCCTGTCTATTTCGTACCTACCAATTATTCTTCTTATTCCCTGTACCTTTCCCCCCGTCTCCCCTGTACTATATATTGTTCTTTGACTATAGTACCCATGTTATATGGGAATGAAAAAAAAAGAAGGTTTATAATTGCATTGTGATATTCCTTTTAGTTAATAAAGCTATTGTAACAAACATAACCTACATGTCTTTTTCCATACAAAGAACTGTAACTCTACTTTTGCTCACTCCTATACACTAAATAAATCCTCAGAGCTACACGGAGAGTTTGTGCTCTTTCCCCAACCTCTTCCTATTTCTCTGTCTCCTAGCCCCGGGAAGCCACCATTTCATTCTGTTTCAATGAGTTTATTTGTTTAAAAGATTTTTTTAAAAACATGTATTATGTGTAAACAATTATGTTACATAGTAAGAATACCATAATAAAAATTACCTCACATGTAGAGAACTTGGTCCTATAAACAAAGCTATAAGGCTAAAACTTAAGTCTATTTTCATTTTTAACATTTGAATAAAAATATGCATATTCAGATCTAGAACAAAAGAGGAAAGAGGGAAATTTATAGTTGAATCAGAGGAGCCAGCAAATGGGACTCAGGGAAGAAGGCAACTAATGTGCTTGCCTGGCCTGGCTCAGGAGAGATTCTTCACAGTCCACTCGAATGAACCCAGACATTGCTCACTAATGACGGCCTCCTTTCTTTTATAAATAATCTTTTGTCATTTTATCTTGTTATTGACTATTTTATTTAAGCACATAAATTCAGACCAGCCCTCTTAATCTTTTTTTTAATCTTCTTTCACCTTTTCCCTTTCCATAACAACCTAGGCATTTTTTGATATTCTACATCACTTTTTATTTCATCATCTTCAAAACAAAATATTGAATATGTATAAACATATATAAAACATATGTTATAATCATAATGTAAAATGGACAATTGTAACTTCATATAACTCATGAACCAGAAGGTAACCTATATCCCCCCATAAACTTTTTTGAACAGTAGAAAACGTATTGATAGGTATGTGGCATCAAATGGAGAGAACTTTGAACGTGACTAAAGTTTAGACGCATAAGAATAAATACACAATTTTTTATAAATAAATTCCATTTGGGGGGTTCCCCTATTGTATGTCTTAAATTAGAAGACCAGACACCCTGGTTTTAATTCTGGACCTAACAATTTTGGGATGTAAGTAGAATGAGTTATTCAACATATATGCCCCAGGCTCTTCATCTGTAAAGTTGGAATCATACTATTATCTGGCACCTATTAAGTCAGCTGCTGGTATTATTGTCAACAGATAACCCTCAACTGTCGACCTGCTTCATGAGAAGGTTCTGCTAAAAATTGCTGGTCACCCAGTCCGCTTCCCCGAAATGTCTGGCATCCTGTGGCTGACTCATCCATCGTCACAGGTCTCTGTCATCTCAACTCAGTTCTGACAGCCATTCTATTTTGAGAACTCATATGGTAGGCTATGGGCTCTCTTGAGATTACATCACAGTTTTGATTCCTCTTTCTGTTCACTTTTCCTTTTTTTTCTGCATGTGTTGTTCACAGGAACAATCACTAATAAACTTCCCACATGTCAATCTGCATATCTTAGCTTCCTTGCGGATGAGCCCAACCACTCATACTACCCCATGGGAATTTTATTTATCAGAATCAAGTCAGTGAATATATGTAAGACACTGGAACACTGCTAATTACCATCCAGTTTAATCAAAGAAAGACCAGGGAAAGCTCGGGGAAGAAAACAACCTCCATTTTAAAACATGAGTGCTGAGCATCATTCGGCAACATTAAGTTGTAGTAGGTAGAAAAAAGAATGTTTCAGGCATTGGAAACAGCAAAGAATCTAAAAGAACTAGAAACTGAAAGAGGTTCAGTATGTCCTGAGTGTACACGGTGAGAGGAAATGGAGTGTTTAGAAACAAGTCTGGGCAGGTGAGCAAGAGTTAGGTCTTATGGTCTCATCAGCTTTGCCTAGAGATTCACATGTTTTATTAAAAGGATGAAAATGGCAAAAAAGAAGCCATTGGATTTCATAAAGATCAATGCTTCATGTTTCCAGGTTTACTTTAGCTCTAGATAATTATGTAAATTATACAAGAGATATTAGTTGGGTTGAGATATTAGGCATCACTAAACCAGACTATAGCATTAGTCTGGTTTAGTGATGACTCTCTACCCCTCACTCCACTGACACCAAGAGTCTACTTGGGTTGATGTTTGGGGATTTGCAAGACACATAAAATGCCAGAAAATCCCGAACCAAGTAGTTGGGTGCTAGCAACAGAGGGAACCACAGTTGCCGTGATTTAGTAAATAATTTGTTATGCAGAGTGAGACAGACTGATGTCTCTGCTGATGCACTTTCCTGTGGCTTCGGTAACTGCACATGTGGTGCACTTGCTCTTTGCTGAGCCAGAAGAACAAGAGGAAGAGTTTTGACACAGAGTGGAGAAGTTTTCATTAATTTTTAGACATGTATTAAGCTGCCTATTGGAAAATTCAGTTTTTTTATGATGAAGATTGAACAAAAAAAACACAGATAGTAGGTCTACATTTTGGTGTTATACATATTTTAGTGTTATGACCATACGCTTATTAATTTAAATTAGGGAGAAAATAAACAAAAAGTAAATATCAAAGATGGCATCACTTATATAGAATGGTATTTTTATGACTGATACCTTAGACAATGAAAATTATTCAGTGCTAGAAGGAAATGAGCTATCATGCTATGAAACGCACATAAAGAAAAATTAAATGCATATTACTAAGTGAAACAAGCCAGTCTTGAAAGGCTAACTGCAGTATAATTACAACTGTATGACATTCTGGATAAGACAGAAGTGTAAGAAAGCAGTGGATGCATAGGTTAGGAGAGACAGACAATTGAATAAACAGATCACAGAGCAAATTTAAGCCAGAAAAACTACTCTTTATGATGCTATAATGACAGATACATTATATATGTCATTATACATTTGTCTAAACCCATAGAGTGTATGACACTAAGGACGAACCTACGTAAACTATGAGCTCTCGGTAATAATGACATGATAATGTAGGCTTATCAGCTGTAACAAATGCATCACTGTGGTGAGGAATGTTGTTTATATCGGGGAATCCTTGCGTGTGGGAGTGCGCAAGGGGTGTATATGAAATCTCTGTACCTTCTGCTCAATATTGCTGTGAACCTAAGACTGCCCTAAAAATAAAGTATATTTATAAACTATTGTACGTACTCTAAATTTTAGTAAAGATCAGTTCTTATATGGCTTATATCAGTGGGACAATAATGTAAGTAGCTTGCACTTATTTTTATCTTTTGCAGCCATTCAAACAAAAACAAATAAAAATCATCTGTTAAATGGCAATTACAACTTAAACCACATTGGAAACATCTGTGTGCAAATTTATGAAGAATTTCTGCCATATAACATTTAAAATTTTACTGGCAAAAGTCACACCCTAAAGAATTAACAACGTACTATAAACTATGTACTTTATTAGAGAGGTAAATCCTAAGATAAGAAATTGAGTAGATTATGGGGAAGGGAATTGGAAGTGTACATATGAAGTCTGTTGGAATTTCAAAGAAAGTGGTGTATAGTACAGCACATGGAAAGGAGGATCTTAGCAACGACTTGAGAGTTGTGACTTTTAGTTGATCCCAAGGGAACAAGCAGTCATGGCCCAGAGCCGCCCGAGCACTTGTCTCACCCACTGGGTTTATCCCTGACCCTGCAGAAGTGCACAGCACTCATTTTCAAACAGAACATTCTATTTTCACAGCAAGGGAAATCTTCCTTCTCTGCCAGGAATCTGTTACCCTTTGAACTTAGCAGAAATCCTTCGTGACAAGTCTGCTAAGACACGGTTTCAATTTTTTAACACTGATGTGGATTTCACACAGTTTTTATGTTAAATTGGTCATAGATCTGGTGTCCGGTGAGATAACAAAGCAGGTAAACTCCCGTTTATGTTGTCTGCGAGTCAGATGTCACTGCTGGCTCATGATTTCCAAAACGGTTTGGATATTTTTCTTTCACGGAAGATCTTTCTATGGTAGAATTGATGTGTCTCATGCAAATTAACATTCCTGATTTTTATTTGAATTTATACTTTTAATTGAGAAACCCTCTAGATAGATATATATAATGAATGTAAAACATTGCATGCTTTCATTCAACTTTAAGAACAAATAATCTTTGCTCACCTTCATTATCAACCATTAAGAAATTGATAAACCTATCCAGCAGATGGCAGTGTTACCTCAATTTGTAGATGTTTAGTAGATTATTTTGGTCAAAGCAGTGGGGGTGAAAAGTATCATTTAAGTTAAAGGGAATCAAGTATAAAAAATATACTACCCATCTAGGCAGAGAATCAATCATGTGTATAGACTATATCAAGAAATTGCTTTGTGTAGAAATGCAAAGTGACTAATAAATATGAAGAATAAGAACACTTTATTAATTTCAGTCTTTTCTATGGCAATCAGGTAACAGAGTACAGCCAAGGGGGGGGGCAAAAAAGGGATTTGGAATGGGGTCCAGAACTCAAGGTGTCCAGGAAATATCAGAAAGACATATAAGATGTCCTCACCTCTTACCCCCTCCCCAGGTGTCAGTTGGGGGAAAGGACAAATGGAGCAGGGCCATTGAAAGTTGATTTGCATAGCAACAGTTTTGCAGATAGCTTCTAGAATGGTCATTAAACATATCCATAAGCTTTAACTGGTTTCATAGATATGTTAAATAGCTGTGGCCATGCTTTGAGCCAGGGAAAATGGAGTGACTTCCACCCAGGATGTAATTAGGAGGCAACACCCCCTGGTTACACACCTGAGTGAGAGCTTGGTGTTGATTGGCTCCATGCCATGGGGCCACACTTGCCCAGACTGACTATAGCAGCCCAGTAAAGCTGGGAAGATATGGGAGTCCTTGCAGGTGTAACCAATTGTAGGAGGAGTCAGAAATGGGGCTGCAAAGGAGGACTGGCTTTGGGATTTAAATGAAGATGCAGCAGCCATTGAGAGGGCCATGTGGTTTTGGCAGAGTGAGGACCTCCTCTTGGCCATGTGAGAGGAAGAACCATGCACTTTCAGCCATAATAGGGACCCCTGCAGCCATGTGAAGGAGTAGCACTCAGTTTTGCCAGAGTGCAGACCCCTGCAGCTCTGGTAGAAGAAGACCATGTGGCTTTGGGGTGCTCCCTTTGGCTGTGTGGCCTGGGAAGCAGGAGAGACTTTGCCTGGAAAATGGGTACAAAGAACTCTTGCTAGTGGACCATGAGAAGGTGCCACATGGCTTTGGAGCAATTAGAGATCCTGCCTGGATCACCATCCACACAGTTGACAGTGCCAGCAGCCTGAAACACAGAAGTGTGCTTCTTTTCCAGGGTTACGGTACCCCGAATCAGGGCGGGGGGAGAAGGAAGTACTGTGGGCATCTGTGGTTATCCTAAAGGACTTTGATATATCAATGGGGACATTGGGTCACTACTTTAAGTCTGTGTATAGCTTTAAATAAACCTTTCCTTTCCTTTTCACAAATCTCTGCCATTGAGAGATGTCTTTCCTCTGTCGGCAGACAGACGAGCCCAGTAGGTATTAGTATACCGTCCTTGGGAGGGTCCCCTGTTTTCTGTAGCAGTTTTTGGCATCCCTGGGTGGACCAAATATTGCCCTCCCTTGGACCTCTGTTCTGTAACAATCATGCATGCTTACAGTAGTAAAGGAAACTATTGAAAGTATATCCTTAAATGTGCATATTCTAAATGGAGGAGAGCAGTAAAACATTTAAAATGCAGAGAGAAAGGGGGTAAAAATAGTTTTTCCCCAAAAAAGATAAGTCACAGTAAAATTCAAATAACAAGAAATACGTGAAATTAAAAATAAATTTAGCAAATTCAAATATAAAGATAACAACATTATACTTTGCTTCCAGTTATGATGATATAGCTGGAAGCAATTCCAGACTCCTACTGAGAACAATTAGAGAGAAACATAAGAAATTCAGAATCCATTCAACAGCATGAGAGAGCTTCTGTAAAAACTAGGAGCAGAGGGGGCCTAGAATGAGGAGCCAAGGACACCATGAGGAAATGAGCTGATGTTCTACTTCTCCTTCACCCGACCTGAGGCCAGGACATGAGGTGGAGAATAGGAACGTTTTGCAGGCAGGGGAGGCTGCTCCAGCAGAACAAAGCTGTTGGGTTTGGGGGAAGCCTCACTGGTTCAGGGAGACAAAATTAGAGAATTTGAAGAACAAGTTTCAGTAAAAAGAGTGAGATAAAGAACTGAGCCCAATGCCCAGATGATTTAAAAGACAAAACCAAAACAAAAAAAAATCTATTAAATTCTGAAAATGCATGGGCAGCCAATTAGCAAGTAAACATTCCAATCTTTTTTCCTTCCCCTTGTCATTATCTTTCTACAGTGAAATACTGTAGACTTTTCTCTCTCTTTGCTTAACATCTTAGTACTTATTGAGTGTCCTTTTGCACAATTTTGTTTTTTATCATCAGTTTAAGTGTTACTTATATGTCTAAACCTAAAAAAAATATATTTTAAAGTGTAAATGAAATACTTTAGAAAGTGTTTGTATTTCTAATAATTTTGACATTAATTATTTAGGTACTTTTTGGTGAATACATGTATTTTGTCATCATATGACATTTATTTTTGCCAGTTTAGAAACTTTAATCTTAAATTAAAATTCACCTTTTTGGATATTAATGTAACAAATCTGCATTTTTAGTTAGTTTTATTTTGTATCCTTTGATCATCCTGTTATTTTTAATCAATCTATTAGATTGATCTTTTTTTTTCCTTTTGATTTAATATATTCTATTTTGATAGCTTTTCTTTTCCTCTGTAATCCAGTTACCCCTGATTTCTTCCCATGTGAGTCTTTTCTTTATTTTGTCTACAATTAGGTTACACCCCACCTATTTCTGGTCACTTCAAACTGTTCCTAATTAGATTGTAGTCATATTTCTTGTGTTTCTATTTATAACAACTTCTTTGAACCTCATACGGTACTTACCCAATGTTACTTAAGTTAGCTTTGCTTGTGTATTTGTTTCATCATGATCAGCAGATTATACCATCTTTCTCATAACACTTTTTTATGTTTATTTTATTCCTTAGACCTCTGTATAATGCTTTACAAATGAATTTTTTAATGAAAACCACACAAGGGATTTCATATGGAACAGTTTATTTTATTTTATTTAAATCTTCCTCAATAAATAAGTAATGGGCTTAAAAGCTCAATTCAAATACAATTCACTGGTGAGCATCATTCATTTCAATGAGCAAGTATAACGAAGAAAGTGGATTTACTAACTTGGGAAAAATCCAATCAATCTTTCCTTCATTATATAATAAATTTGGGTAAGCTGTTGCCATTTTCAAAATAGTTTATATAAAGAGGCAACACTTAAATTATGGCAAAATTATTATATACTGTACTTACTAGATTGGACTAATTGATTCTAAGATCTAAAATCCTTCAAGCACTATGGATTGCACTTGCATTTTGATAGCAAAATCTCCCTTCCCCCAAAAAAATCTTGCAAAGCTCATAATTGCCCCTTTTAGATCTGCCTAAAATAGTATCTATTTAGTGTTTTTTCTCGTTCAAGGACAGTTATCTGCTTTCCCCTGACCCCTTCACACTATACCAGCCTTTCCAACCTTCTTCCCCTCTTTGCACCCCCATTATTGTCCATGCGTCATTTATAATTGTTCTTATAAACCCTTCCCCTTCTCCCCTGAAACTCCCTCCCCTCTCCCTTCTGGTCACTCTCCTTCTGTTCTCTATTTCAGTGCCTTTATTTTTATTTTTCTTGCTTATTTGTTTTGTTGTTTAGCTTTCAGTTAGAGGTGAGATCATATGGTATTTGTCTTTCACTGCCTGGCTTATTTCACTCAGCATAATGCTCTCCAGTTCCATCCATGCTGTTGCAAAGGGCAGGATCTCCTTTCTTTCTGATGCACAAAATTCCATTGTGTAAATGTGCCATAGTTTTTTGATCCATTCATTTACTGATGGGCACTTAGGTTGCTTCCAGCTCTTGGCTACTGTAAATTGTGCTGCTGTGAACATTGGGGTACATAGGTTCTTTTGGATTGATGTTTCAGGGTACTTAGGATATAGTCCTAGCAGTGAAATTGCCAGATCAAAAGGTAGCTCCATTTTTAGTTTTGTGAGGAAATTCCATACTGTTTTCCATAGTGATTGCACCAGTCTGCAATCCCACCAACAGTGCACCAAGGTTCCCTTTTCTCCACAACCTTTTCAATATTTGTTGTTTGTTGCTTTATGATGGCCATTCTGACCAGTGTGAGGTGGTATCTGATTGTGGATTTAATTTGCATCTCTGATGGCTAGTGATGCTGAGCATCTTTTCGTACTCTGTATGTTCTCCTTGGAGAAGTGGCTGTCCAAGTCCTTTGTCCACTTTTTAAGTGGGTTGCTTGTCTTAAAGTACACTCATGTGAGTTCATTAAATATTTTGGAAATCAAACCCTTGCCTGAGGTATCATTGGCAAATATGTTTTCCCATATGGTTGGTTCTCTTTTTTATTTTAATGCTGTTTTTTTAAGCCATGCAGAAGCTTTTTATTTTGATGAGATCCTGTTTGTTTATGCTTCCCTTTAAGTACCTTGCTCTAAGGGACAATCAGTGAAAATATTGCTGCAAGGAATATCTGAGGTTTTCCTGCCTATATTCTCTTCTGGGACTTATAAAGAGTATTCCAAGGTATGGGAGCATTAAGGACATTTACCTACACCATAACTTCTAAGCTAGTCCCAGCAGGGATTTTATCTTTAAATTTATCATTGCAATTAGTATTTTCATGTCACTTTAATTAAATATGAAGCATAAGATATAAAAATATAAATGTGTAAATGTGTTACATATGATACTAAGTTCTGGAGACAAAAATTTAATGTCATTATCACTGGGTTGAGAGCAAGATATCATCAGGGCCACATTATTTCTAGAAGCCCAGAGGAGAACCAGTCTTTTCTTTTTTCCAGCTCCTGGTGCCTGCCAGCATTCCTTAGTATGTGGCAAAGTAATTCCAGTGCTGTGTGGTTCCAATGTTTTCTTCCCTTCTGGGTGTTAAATCTTCATTTCTTTCTCTGTATAAAGTTACATATGCTTGCACTTAGGGCTTACCCAGATAGTCCAGAATAAACTCTCATGTCAAGACCTTAAATTTAATCACAACACAAAATCATTGTCATAAAAGGGAGCATTCACTGGTTCCAGATATTAGCAATAAATATTTTGGGGTGCACTATTCAGCCTACCATACCTTTTCATGCAAATTATGTTTTCAATTAGGATGTCAGAATATGTTGCCATATTTAACATATACAGATACAAGCATGGTTTTTTTTGCAGTATGTGAATTAATTAGATGATATAATAGGAAAAGTATCCCGTTTAAATAGCCCCTTTGTTTAAGTTTCTATAATTAATCTACAGGCAAATAATTAATTACCTGATTATCCTTATCAGAAAATTATATTTATAGTATATATGCTAAAATCTAAAAACAAGAATTTACGGTTACTTAAACAAATTTTATTTACCTGCTAAATGAAGCTGAACATAACCTTTCATTTTCAAAAGAAAAGTGACAGTTTTACTATAACTGCGCCTTGTTCTCTATGAGATTACTTCAAAAGCTCTTGCATGGATGCACAACATGTTATTAAAATACTAAGAACTTTATACTTGTTTGGTTTCAGTGTGGGCCAATCATTTACATTAGTTAAGGTGAAGGATAAATTGAGTTAACAGAAGTTCTAAAATTTAGTGGCTTAAAGAACATCAATGTTTATTAACTTAATATGTAACAAATACATCAAACAGTTCTGGTTGGTAAATGGCTTTGTTCCACATGATCAGTCTGGGAACTGTTATTTAATTATTTTTTCTGGGGATTGTTTTGTCTCCTCTTAAGGTATTGACTTCTTATGTATGATTCACAAACACATTTATATTCCTGTGTCAGCAGAGAAGGAAGGTGAAGTGTAAAGGAGCCTTGTGATATTTGAAGCCTCAAACCAAAAGAGGCACGCAGTGTGTTTCTTCATTCTGTCAGGTGGTCCTTGGTTGCTGATAAATTTTTGGTTGGAAAGGTTTTTTGTTTTCACTCAACAACAGATGGTAAGAGGCATAGTATGCTGAACCATGTGGACATCTGTACCTAAATTAGTAAAAATAAACAAGGAATTTGGAAGTGATTGTCTTCCTTTAAGACAGAGGTTTGAGATGAAAGTTGAATGGACATGTTATATTAGAAAACAACACCCCAAATTATATTCAGTAATATTATAATTTACTTATTTATAAAATTATTTTTATACCTACTCTATGTAGATCCTCAGGCCATAAAGATTAATAAGATCTTTTTGTTGAACCCAGGAAACTCACAGATTAATTATCAAGATAGAAATAAAATTCAAAATAGATGACTTAATTGCATCAGAATCATAATCCAAAAGAGGAACTCAAAACATTGTGAGGACTAAAGAACATTTATGTTTAATGCAAATGTGAGATGTTTTATTGAAATTGCATGCAGGCCTCCTTTTTGCAGTAATAGTTAACAAATTAGTCTCAATTTCTGGGCACAATTTTGGAGAAATATAGGACTTTCAGTTATAGTGAGATGTAAGAGCAAGGTGGGTCTCCCGAAAGGTGGTTGTGTGATCAGAGGACAATGCATGTTCCAGATCAGCTGAGAAGTTTAAGATGTCGGACATGCAGCCCAATAGTCCGTCCTGGGGTCCCTGGGGTCTGGCTTCCTTTATTTCTGCTTCAGAGGCTTCCACAGGTGCTCCAATGAGTGGCTTACATGGATCTCTGCCTCCTCTTTCTTCTGTTGCACTTCAGCCTGTGCATTTGTTTCTTCTTCCACTTGGCTTTGGTGGTGCAGAGGTTACTCAGAAGATGACACTAAAGCCAGAGTCATCATGTTCATTTTCACTTATGTTGAATTGCTTCTATGTGCACCACAATATAATGAAAAATGTTGCAATGGGTAAGATATGAAATAAATTTTGAATCCACTACTAATCAATTGGACAATGACCAATTGTCCTTGGCCAATTTGCTTGAACTATGTGACCAATAACACTCATCTCAAGGTCTGTTTTTATGGATACGGATGGACAGGTTGTCTGGACTGCTAGAAGGGGCCTGGGGGAGGGCACAGAAGGATCTGTGGGTGGAGGTCATGAACCACCTATGGTGAACAGCACCAGGTCCTGCAGATGAGGTCATATTGTCCATGTAACCAAATGAATGCTCCTCCAGCCTCAGGAAAGATGACAACAGGATCTTACACTGAACACACACAAGGCTAGCAAGATAATTGAACAAGAGGGGAAAAGTTCTCCTGCACCCTCTCAGTACTGGATTGGAGTGGAACAAAGGGAAGGAAGGTACATGTGCAAGAGAAGTTAAAATGGCAACAGAGGGAGGCCTGTCAGTCTAGCCAGGGAAAAAAGGAATTGGTTGGAAGATGGACCCACTGAAAGCAGGCAAAAGTTTAGAAAGTTTATTGGTCATTCTGAGAAAGTGCCTGGTCCACCCCACCCCCAAAACTAATATAAACCCAAGGGAGCAAAGGGATTTCTCTCGTGCTCATGGCTCTCTGCTTAAGACCTGCACTCCAGTGGCGCTCTGTCTTGTCCTCTCCATGGGTCACGTGATGTTAGCTGTCACGTGGGCAATGGCTTCAAGGAGGGAATCTCTCCCTTTTGATGACCTGGCTGAATATATGCTGGTCCTTCACATGTTCTCCAGCACAGGAATATGGGACCTTTCGACCTTAGAAGTTACCTGGCCAATGGGCAGCGCTGGCTACACATACAGCCTCCCAGAGAGAGCCTGAAACCTTACAGCAGCTGGGAGAAGCCCAGTTTCCTGGATGGCCGCCTAACAGCTACTTGGGCTTCCAAAAGGTAGTACTTTAAAATGGAGGAGAAATTCTGGGACTTGTCTTTTGTTTTGGTCTTGCTGAAGAAAGCTAGAATTTTTCCTGGATTTTGTGGAAGAGATGAGCTTTGAGACAGAGAGTTCCCCGTACCCTCAAATTGTTCAGCATTTGAATAAAAAGATTTTTTTCTTTTTCACTAGCCTCTGCCTCCAGAGTATGCCTTTTGGTGGCAGTGGATAGTCAAACCCCATTTTTTGTTCAGTTAACATTATGATTGTATGAAATATATCTATATCTATATATAATTTTATCGCAACTAAATTTCAGTTTTCTCATCAGTAAAATTATGATAAAAATTGTTTTGATGATTATTTCAACTCACCTATAAAGAGTATACTATATACAACCTTACCAGTGAGAATGCATGGAATTGTTAGTTGTTAAATTAATTGCCTAGACTGTCATATACATTGATAAATAAGAGTGTTTCAAACAACCAAATCTAAGTTTCATGACCAAGATCAAGTTTAAAGTTTTCACTAAAATATACATTATGCATTGCTTTTTCTTTATTAAATTTCAATGTTTAAACACATTTATACTTGTAGGAATATGTATATGTTCATAAAATGTAGTGTCACTTAAATGCTTTTATATTTTCTCCTACTGTAGTGACAAGCATATTGTGTAACTATCATGTTAAATTAATAACAATTCAGGATATTTATACCTTCCTGATATGTGGACATTAGGCAAAAAAATTCTTTACCTAAAATAATTGTTTGTTTTTTACCTTAAAGTTTAATTTACATGATATTTACAGTAACTCCTGCATTGTTATTTGGATAGTGGATGTATTTTAAGATAACTTTGTTTTTCTTGTATTCCTTGTGTTCCTGGTTAAAATTTATTGCATGGAAGCCTAGTGTAGTAAGTCTTATTTAATATCATGTACTAAGTTGAACCATCATTTGCATTTTTGGTCATACTCTTTTTGAAAGTCCTACCATAAGTATCAATATGGACTCCATCATTACAACCCCAGAAACTATTCTTCATTTTTACAGTGAAGTGAAAGGTGTAAATGCCAGAACGGTGAGGAAAGGCTGATCCTAGGTTTCAGCGTCCACCTGCCATAGGTCTCTGGCCGGACTTCTCCAGTAGTCCTGTATCTAGTATAAATTGTATTTGGTTTCAAGGGTGATTTTTAGACTACTTACTTTATCTAATAATATTTGTTACCAAATATGTTAATAATAATATACTCAACAAGAATCCAGTGAATCATTTCTAATTTTATTTCACATTATAATAATAGGGCTCGAGCCATGTGTCCTATCTATTAGGGTATCATTTCTATTTGTGGATTTAAATCACCTTGTCCTTAATTTTTTTACATCAAAATATTGAGCCATGAGGTTATATGTTAAATATTAAAAAAGGGAAACTAAAATAGTGTAAGTAATGAATATAGAAACAATCACTAAAAATGAATTCATAAAGGATTTATATTTTAATATTTTCCACCATGAATGTTAAAATGCTTTAAAAAATAAGCTTTTATATATAATTATTTATTTTCAAGTAAGGTTTAAATCTCAAAACAAAGGGAATCTCAAAAACAAAGATAAATGAGGAATACCAATCTTTACATTGTAAATCTTACATAATATTTCTATGACCATTTTTAATATTTTTCTTTAAAAAATACTTTTGGAGAGAAAATAAAGCAGGCATAGAAACACATATCTGTTTTGATATCAGTGGTAATGAAATAAACTAAAAGAGGTATGTGTGAGTGGATGAGGTACAAGAAGTCAAACAGGTCTTATAAACAGAGTTATAAATATCAATATAATATTTATTGATATTTATAAGTGTCATAAATAGTAATAAAATTAGTGTCTATTACACTAATGTGTTATGCATTCCAAAGATGCTTACTCAAAATAAACTACCAAAGTCCCTGGCCAGGGAGCGCAGTTACTTAGAACATAGTCACGACACTCCAAATTCACCTGCTGGATTCCCGGCCAGGACAGGTGCAGAAAACCAATGAATGCAGAAATGGGTGGAACAAGATCTCTCTCTCTCTGCCTTTGCCTCTCTCTCTATCTCTCTGTTTCTCTCTTAGCCTTCCTCTCTTTCTCTTAAAAACCTCACCTAAAATAAACTACCAAACCACTTAACTTGTGCATGTTAGAAAAGAAGGTAAATGAAATAATTCTACAAAAAAAGTATTTTATTTTACATTGTATTGTTTTCTTAACATGTTGTTTTTTCTTTTGAATTTTACATAGAGATTTTTTTAAAAGCTGAACTTACAGAATGTACATGCTAAGTTTTAGGACCTGCTCAAAAAACTTTCAGGTTGCCAAGCATCATAATATACATCAGGCACATAATTAATATGAAGTATAGAAATGTATTCAATATGAAACGAAGGAAAATACACACTTTATCCTTTTCTATTTGAAAATTTAAAGATAATTTTGTAGATTTTTTAATGATAACAATTCAATAATTAGACTTTCTGAATACATATATTATCACTTGAACTGGGTTAATTTATTTTCCTGATATTTTAATGTTTGTCTGATTAAAAAGAAAATTTCTAGTTCCAGAGATGAAATCAAATTTGGTTTTACAAAAGACACGGGCTTGTAAGGTCTGAGCATGACATTGACAGTTTATAATTATTGCATTTTTCTGAAACCTGATGGGAATTAAGGGGAAGAAATCAAACCAACGCCTGGATTTAAGAATTATAGTGTTTCATCATTTTGTATAGAAAACTCTATTATCAAGGGGAGAAAAGATAGTTAACTTTTTTTTTGACAGCTTGCCAATACTTGTCAAGTATAATAACTTCTTTTTTTAAGATACTAACTTAATGTATATTACACTGAATGCATGTATACGATACTAAGTAAATTAGTGTAATTATATCACCATCATTACTTTATAAGCATCAGGCAGTTCTGTATGGAATATGACTGCATTGGTAGCTAAGTCTCCACTAAATGTAAGGCAAGGTTTGGATTAGGGAGGTCTGAGGTTCATTTCTTAGTTCTGCCATCTGTTAGCTGTATCACCTTCAGTAAGAGTCTCTCTGAATCTTAGATTCTTTACTTTTAAAAGTGTAACCACTTGTTAATTGATGGGGGCTTTGGGGTAGATGTGGAAGAGAATATAAGGGGGATAGAAGGTAATGGGAAAAGTACAGTAAAAATCAAAAGAAATTAAAAAATAAAATGCAACTTACAGTCTTCATAATAAGCTGCTATTGTAGAGTTCTTAGGACCTTGTTTCTAACATCTAACAATTAGTAGTGGCCATCATTTAGTTATCAATTCATTGATATATCTGTTTACAATATTATAAAATGGGTGTCTGGTTTAATTTTCTTTTGATAGGGGTGAAAATAACCCTAAGGAATATTGAAGGGATTAGACAGCCCTCTCTTTCCTCATAGTCTTCAGGTTAGTCTTGTGGATGTGAATGAGTCTATTTTCTGGAGTTGAAACATTAAGAGTCTAATTTGTATAATTATGGTTTAATATGTGCAATTTGATCCTTCGACTGTTGTTGTGACAAAATTGTCTGGGCCAGGTGTTCTCATATGTTATGTGGATATGTCCAGGACTCTTTCAGAAGGTTTGCCAGGTCAAACTACTTTCACAATGCTACCCAGATATTGCTTGACCTTTTCACTCTTGTTTTATGAGGGGTGTTCTCTGGAAATTCTAAGATGTATGACATTGCAATGCATGGATTACAGAAGCAGGTGTGAGGTTCCAGATGTCATTTGTGAAGTCAAACATTAAAGAGATTTATAGAGATGCAAAACAATGCATCTCTTCTTTTTTTCTTTTAAAATATATTTTTTAATTTTTTATGAACTGGTACTTATGTTAATGCAATTTTTAAATGAATTGTCAAATACATTTACAATTTTGTTACAATTTTTCTACAGTATATTAACTATCAAGAGATAACCCACTCAAACCAACAAAGTTTTTATTATTAGCAATTATTTTTTAATAATATAAAGGGTTTTAAAGTAAAATTTAATTTAAAAATATTTACCCAACAGTCAAAACTGATCATGAAAGAATAAAATCTTAGGACTAATCACAGTAAGTACTATTAAAAGTAAAGAAGAAAACCATTTCTCACAAATTATGAGCACCAGGAATAGGAGTGGGCAGTGTTTAATGGAAGAGAGAGTTGATCTGATCTCTAGGTCACTGTTATCCTGGCAGGTGTCCATGTTTCAGAACGGCCTGGCTTTCTGTCTTTGCATGTTGCATGTCACATTAAAACAGACTCTTGTTCCTGGAAAGGCAATGGGACTTCATTGCTAAGCAAGGACAGAGCAAACTGATTGTCTATTGTGAATAAAAGTGTTTCTTTGTGTTACATACTGATTTATTTTATCAATATTCTATTAATACATGGAGTAAATGTTTTCCTTTATGACATATTCCCCAATCTTTTAAATACATTTTATGTTTATAAAATATAAAATTGTATATTTATAAAATGTATATGATTTATAATGATAATAAAAGGTAGCATGTTGATAGTCTACACATATTTAAAAGTTGATATTTCAGGTAAGTAGAACCATGATACACATTTTTATTATGTAGGGGTTAAATTTTTCTATCCTATTTATTTACCCTGAACATTAATATAATTAAATATGTTATTATTTGTCAAAAAATTACTTAATAAAAGGAAACCAAGCATTTTCTTCTGAAAACCATGATTCAGCATTGGGAAAAAAGTATATATTTAATCACTCTATTAACAAAGATCTATTTTTATCTCATTAAAGGAAATATAAAGGCCGAAGAACAGATAGAGCAATTAGCAACCCAACTGTTCTTACTTACTTCCTGGTTTTGATGGCAAGTTTTTTTACATTTCAGAAAGTCCCATTTGGATATTATTCTCTTTGAGTGATATAAACAGACCAGGTCAGATTAATTACATTATTGTAAACAAGTAAGACTTTATGGTTTTGAGTTTATCTACCTTCAAAAATCAAATATGAAGAAAGTACTATTATTTTTAGGTGATATTATTTGATTATATAATTATACAAGATTTTTAAACATATGGTATATAATGATAAAAATGATAAGTAATGCTTATTTCATAAGGTGGCATAATAAATATCTACTCATTGTGAAAATTTGCTCAGGACAGACATATGTAATGAAGCAAAATTGCCCATAGCCATCACATCAAGAATATCAATGTGGATAGGTGGATAGTATGAAGTGACCAGTTAATTCATTGGACATTTAATCCTTAACAAAGTGCGAATCATATTTCCTCTCGTTAACTTTCTACTGAAAGAGAACATAGGATTCAGGAGTTAGCACAGGGTTATAAACTACTGTTATCTCTGCTATCTCTCTTTATAAAAATATGTCAAAGTCAGTATGTTTTTCCGGCATTGACTGACATCATGTCATGACCAAATCCAAAGAAATAAAAGAAATTTATAGAAATTCTAATCTTGCTTAATAGAATTAGCATTTTAAAAAAATCTTCAGGAGTTTTTGCCTTAAGTAAAGTATTTAAAATATTGATTTAAAATATTGATTTATATTTATAAATTGGAGAGACCTAACAATTGGTACAAAATCATCAAAAACTAAAGATTTAACCAGGAAAATGGGGACAGGATCATAGTTGCAAAGCAGGATGACAGCACAGTGGGGGGGTGGAGGGATTGAGCACAAAGGAAGAGGGGCACACGAACATGACATGGACAACGGTGCAGTGATTGCTGGATAGAGGGAGTATAAGGGGACTAGGTGGTAATGAAAAAATACAATAAAGATTAAAAGCTAAAGATTTCATTAATGGATTCATAAGGGATATGACAAGGTTACGATAAAATAGAGAACAGATTAGAAATTTAAATATAGATGGGTTTGTAATGAGTGAAACTGTTTGAGTGTAAGAGACTTGAGAGGGGTTGTTATGAATAGAGAGTGGGCGGGACTCGTCCGAGGGGCCATACCAGTCAGCTCAAAGAGACGCTGCATTGTGGCAATGCAGGTTCAGTAGTAACACTGCTAGATAGTCTCATTTTCCTAGAAAAATAGAAAATCTGGATCTTTAAATGAAATTACCTGTTTTTAGGTTTCGAATAAACAAACTACTATGAGTCAAAGCTTCTGCAGGGTGTATACGAACATTCCTATGCTTGTAAAAAAATTAAGGATATGTAATATTACAACTCGTATTTGGAATTTATATGTCGAAAACTATTTTATGACTTCTTCCTCTTAAAAATAAATAACAACACTTGAAAACAACCTGAATACAGATTGATTAAGTCCTCTATTATTTTCAGACTTCCTCAGATTGACTTATTAGGCAACTTTTGAAACTGCTAAATTTTCTTCTCATACCTCCTGTTCTTGAGTCATGAGAGAAATATGATTTTGTTTCCTATGTCATAAAACATAAACTTTTAACAGTGTGAGATATTTTTCTCCTGAACATTTCAGGGTGCTCCACTATTTATATTCTGTAGATACAGATCTTAGATATATAGATATAAGAATAGAAAATTCAGAGAGGATTACAAGGAGGAAGACAATTTTCATTTTTGACTCATAGGCAAATGTTATTTTTGTTTGATTTAAAAAATATGCTTAGTAATTCCATCAAGGTAAGTTTCATTCAAAAAAATTTTTCAAACAAGCATGCCTTGAAAATTTCTTGACCTTACTTATGGTTTATGTACATCAAGGAAGAATTTATCTTT
The DNA here is from genome assembly GCF_021234435.1 of Artibeus jamaicensis. Taxonomy (NCBI): domain Eukaryota; kingdom Metazoa; phylum Chordata; class Mammalia; order Chiroptera; family Phyllostomidae; genus Artibeus; species Artibeus jamaicensis. The sequence goes on along the minus strand of NW_026522046.1, from coordinate 20,770,236 downwards.
GTGAATAACAGTTGAGAGGTGGTTATGAGAGGACGTCCTTAAGCATTTTTCTCGTGTCTGGGATAGGATTAACTAGTGGGACCCTGCTGGACTAAAATAGGCTTTTAAAAAATCATGTCTATTTCCAGCATTTGGCTACACAAAATCTATGTTTTTCTCCAGTTGCTCCTAGTCAGGTGGAATTTATTCTTTTACAAATAAAGTGCTTAGAAAGTTACAGATTTTTTCTGTACACT